>NC_081301.1:12097500-14912500 GCF_030435805.1 Mustela lutreola
AGCTCCAATGACCAGGAAAATCCCCTACAATGTAAAGCAGACGAAATCTCTTTATTTACTGAACAATGTGTTGGACACCATATTCTTTCCTGGAGAAACAAGAAATATGGGCCTTTCCTTCAGGGAGCTCACATATTAAGGAGTAGCCCATTCAAACACTGGTTCAGAGCAGTGTATCCGTGACTAGGTTCTGACCCCACTTTCTAACTAGTCCCCACAGCATACTCTGTCTTAGCCTTGTTTTGTTCTTCTGCAGGGTAAGCATAGCAATGCCTGCCCATCCAGTCTGCGGAATTAAGCGATTCAGTGGGAGATATTAGAACAGAGTTCTTCATATAGTAAACACACAGATCTGTCATCTGATGTCTTCAAGCCAGTGTAAGTGTCCAGATAAACCCTGGGTTAATCTTTAGAAATCCAGTATACCAGAAATGTGAGGTTGGCATTAGCAAGAAGCAGATAGCTGCTCTGAAAGTTGTGTTAACTGTGTGGGCTTTCATGTTCTCAAGGGAAGTACAGAGACACACACCCCAGAGCCTGGGATCAACTTCCTGATGAAACGTAGCTTGACATATGTTATTTATTTTGGAAAAAATAAATTACACTTCACTCATCTCTAGTTTTGTTCATTTCTCTGCTTTTCTCTTTAGTGAATCAAACTGGCAGCAAAGCACCTGAGCATTTGCCCTGGGATCTGAAAACTGGTAGATGATGTAAGATTGGTGATGCCTATTAGAAATAATATTTACCTGGTTGATATGACTATATTCCAATTGTGGTCTTAATATAATTGAGATTATTGAACAAGCATCCTAATAGGTACACACAAAATGAAGGGATTTTTGCACATATACATTGCATACACTGCATCCAGTGTGTGTGTGTGCATGAGCGTGTGTGCTGAGGCTAAGAGATGTTAAAAAACCAGCCCAGGGTAAAACAGCCAGTAACTGCCGGAGCCACCATTCTTTGCTCATTTCTTTAATTCTCTGCTCCTATTGAACACTCTTCCTCCCCTTCTGTAACTGAGCAGAAGAGTCAGTTCTTCGAGACATGTTTCAGTGTTTGAAAGAGGATCTGTGCTCAGTATCTCCTTAGCTATCAGCTCAGCTATCCGCCATCACTCCTTCCTACAGCCTACACTTTGCAGATGACCATCCCATACTTTCAATTATAGGCAACCAATATTACTGTACCTAAAAAGGAGAGAAGACTTTTTCCTTTCATTGTCCTAATATGAGAAGTGAAGTCACTTCAGCCGAGTATGTGGTGGGGGAACTTGATCTCAGACCAAGTCTTCAGATGCTCTTGTCACAGACCCCATGCTCCCCATTGCTGTGGGGGAAAGCGGCTAACAGAGTTCAGAGTTCTACACACCTGGAGGAGGAAACTATATTAACATACAGGGCTGCATATCCAGGAGTAGATTCTTATTCAAGACCAGGGGGTTTCTCAGGGACACCAGGACATTGGGGGGATGGAGGTGACCTCACTCCCCTACTGAGGCCTGCTGATCATTGACAGTTGCTGAGTGGGAATTCAGCCAAGACCTCTGGCTTCCCTGGGGTGAGCTGAAGGGGGAATGATGTGGGCGCAGTGCTGCGGGGTCAGGGACAAGCCACCAGGACGAGTACCTACACCTTGTGTTTAAGTGGCACTGTAACCTTTACCCAACAGTGAAGCTTTAACCTAAGGTTTGAGACCGAATCCATGCCTGGGCTTGCTGTTACTGCTGACACAACATACCCTCCCATTTAGAGTTACCTGAATGGAGAGTCAGTTTAAGTCAGCGTCCACTGGGGGATAATTACACAGCAGGCTGCTGTTTACTGGGTTCTTACTATGTGCCTGAAACAGATAAAGCTGTAAACAGTGTCTTACAAATGCTATTATTACCCTCTTTCACATTTAAGGCTGCTGGCCTCAGATCAAATGTAAGGCTGCGGAACTCTCGCGTGGCAACCACCAGCTTCTAAGGACACCTGCACCTGAACACTTAACCAGACCACCCTGCTCCCAAAGTGTAAAGATGGACAATGTGGAAGGCCGGAGAGAGAAATATTTAGGGCTCTGGGTGCATTATCAGAACGCTCAGCTCACCTAGTCCAGTGGCCCCCGTGGCACTTAAGGAAGCTCAAACTTAAAGCGAGTGACTGGGTTCTGGTCTGAGTCAAGAGGAACATCAGAAAGCGAGACTGTTCATTCAAAGGTGTGCACATGTGTGTGCGCACATGCACACACACACACACACACACACACTCCTACACACGTATTGTTGGATGATTTGCTCTTCTCTCTTACATGCCCTAGATGTAGATTGTCACGATGCAAATCTATGTCACACAAAGTTCTCAAATAAACACACTGTCATATATACAAAGCACTTACAGTGCACAGAATCATTCAAAGCACTGACAAACAACATATAATAGAAATGCAGACATACAGGTACTTTCAGACAGTCACAGATATTCAAATAAGAACACACAGAATCACACAAAAAATACACAGACAATATAGATGTAATCCCTAAAGCACACACATTGCTCAAAGATTTCTAGTCTTGCCTGATTGATGCACATCCAGGTAGAAATTTTCTGTGCATGTTAGTGACACACAGGAATAGAAATATACAGAACACATGCACCTAGTCTTATATTACACACACACACACACACACACACACACACACAGGGGCAGAATCCTGGCCCTTTCTGTCCTAATGCCAGCCCTCCCTAAGCTCAAATACCTTCTCTTCTGGGCTATTAGGTTAGTCCTTGCTTTCTGTCCAAGAGATCCAGGAGCCAAAGGATGAGATATTGCCTCCCAGGCCTGAGGACCTTTACAGACTGTCTATTTACCAGCAACAGAACCATGGGCAGAAGGTTATGATTTTAGAACAGAAAGAAAACACAGGGGGAAAGACGCTCAGTATCTTCAATAAACAAACCGTCATCATGAGCTAATTGAAAAAATTCTTGCTGGCCTCCTGGGGAGAAGCCTGCGCAGGGGCCAGAGGGGCTGAGCCCCTGGAGCACTGGGAACAATGTCTCTTAAGTATAAACAGAGATAGGGGAAGTCTGTCCCTATATCACAGAGCAAGGCTCTCATGCAAGCCTCCTCTGAAGCTCACAGATCCCCCCACTACCTGGAGAAGCTCTGTCGGGCAATGGCCGTGCCTTGCTCAGAAGGTGGAATGGAAAGATGGACCCCATGGGATCTTGACAAAGAATCCTAGAAACGAGTTTGGACTCTACCAATTACTTGTGAGCTCCTGAACAATTCTGTTCTACAACATTCAGTCTGTAAGTGTAAAGTGGGAATAGTGGGATTGGAATAGTACCTTCCTCATGAGGTTGTTGTGAGGATGAAATGAGGCAATCTGCTTAGAGTTCTTATCACTTGTTGATACATGAAAATGTTCAATATATGTGAGGGTTTGTCACCAATAACTTTTTTTTTTTGTATGTGCCTTTTTTTTCCCCCAGCGTAACAGTATTCATTATTTTTGCACCACACCCAGTGCCCCATGCAATTCGTGTCCTCTCCAATACCCACCACCTGGCCCCCCCAACCTCCCACCCCCCGCCCCTTCAAAACCCTCAGATTGTTTTTCAGAGTCCATAACTTTTTAAATTTCAGAGCACTTGAGCATCAGATTATTAAATCAATACATTCATTCATTCATTTGTTCTTTTAAAAAAATATTTATTAAAGACTTCATAAAGGTGACAATCTAGTCTATGGAACACAGCAATAAATAAAATAGGAATACATCATCTAGCAGGGCTTACATTTTAAGGACAGGAAGCAAACAAAACCCAAAACAAATTGGTGCACAACAAAACAAAAATCAAAATGGTAAAATCCATGAGATGGTAATTGATAGAAAGTGTCATGGAGTACAACAAAGCAAAGAAGGGGCATGGAGCAGTTTGGATTTATCTATCTATCATCTATCTATCTATCTATCTATGTATTTTAGTAATCTCTAAACCCAAGTGGGGCTCAAACTCACAACCCCAAGATTAAGAGTCACCTGCACTCTGACTGAACCAGCCAGGTATACTAGCTCAGATTTACATAGTGTGTCAAAGTGGGTGTCCAGGGAAGGTGAAATATGATTTTAAAAATAGTTGATTAGAATGGTAATGTTTCCATTAACCTTCCATTATCTGATGAAGAAACCTTACACATCAGCAAAGAATTTATTAATTCTATAGAAAATTGACTAATAATGCAAAATCCACATTTTGCCCTACTATTCTCAATGTCAACTCACATTTATAAATTTGCCAACACTGTAACTGCTAAGATGGCTGCCTCAGATATTCTCTTTCTCTCAAAATGCACAATTTTCTAGGTCCCACTCAAGACTCTCAGTCCAGAAGCTTCCTAAATCATCAATCTTTAAACACATACATCTGCCCCCAGATATGATAAGGCTCATTCACTCTACCCCCAAAAGTTGACTTTTCTCTTTGCCCAATTGTCTGGCATAGATCCGGACACAAAGAAGAGACTCAATAATCATTGAAATCAGTAGATCAGCTCCCTTCCTACAGAAAAGAGGGGAAAAACATTAAGCCAGAATCCAACGCTGGCAACACCAAATGCTGGCGAGATTGTGGAGCAATAGGAAGTCTCATTCATGGCTGGTGAGAATGCAAAATGGTATGGTCATTTAGGAAGACAGTTTGGCTCTTTCTTTTAAAAAATACACTCTTGTGTGGTCCAGCAGTTACACTCCTTGGTATTTACCCAAGTGAATTAAAAACTTATATCCACACAAAACCCTGAACAGATGTGTATAGTAATTTTATTCATAATTGCCCAAACTTGGAAGCAAACAAGATGCCGTTCAGCAGGTGAATGAATGCCTTGGGGCATCTGGATGGAGATTCACAGAGTGCCTAACTTGGTCTTTCCTGGTTGTTATAACAGAATACCACAGACTGAGTGACTTATGAACAACAGAAATTTATTTGTCACACTTAGGTCGCTGGCAGATTGGGTGTGTAGTTTGGACCTGTTCCCTATTTCAGAGACAACCATCTTCTGGTTATGTCCTTACGTGATGGAAGCAAGGGTACTCTCTGGGATCACTTTTATAATCCCACTCATGAGGAAACCAACATCATGACCTGATCACCTCCCAAAGGCTCCATCCCCAAATACCATCACATTGGTGACTAGGTTTCAACATATCAATTTTGGAGGACACATTCAGTCTATAGCATATATTTATGAAGCAGCAGATTAGAACAATTTCTTCTGAGCATTTCACATTATTTCAGTTGTTTTGAATGGTTTCCCATTTCATGTTAAACTAGGTAATACTGCTACCAAGATGACTTATCTCGTTTTCCTTTTCTCTGAATTTTTTGGATGTATTTTTAAAGGCTATTTTCTATAATTTTTTTTTCAAAATAAGAAACTTTAGAGTCCTTTCACCTCTTTCTCAGCATTATTTCAGCCTTAAGTTTTTTTGTTTCTAAGACTTCTGGATTCTGGTTTCTTGTTAGGTTAAGCCATGTGAAACCTGAGATCATGATTCTCTCCTCCCTCAGGTTAGGGCTTGATTTGCCTACATTCTTCTCTGTATGACTAGTTCATTCAAGTGGCCTCTTGCTCACAGCTAGAACACTCATGGCATGTCTAACAGTGCTTTTGCTTCTTCATAGTTTTGTTCAGAACTGTGGTTAGTAACTGTTTCTCACCATCTCAACATTCAGAACTCTGTAAGTTCTATAAGCACTCAGAACTCTAAGTAATAAAATAATTGATACCAGGCATTGCCCTTAATACAGACTCTCAAAATAGAATCCTGGGATGGAGTTGCTCATATCTTTGAAAAACATTATATCACTTTCATGATAAGAGGGACAATTGAAGACTGCTAATCTTCGGGATATAATAACATTCCATATCTTCAAATTCTCACTGGTTGTGGCTAGAAATGGAAAAAAGAGATGGAAGGCAAAGCATCAGAAGATCAAGTGACCATGGCATAAAGACACTAAGACAATAACAATCATCACAGTGTTAGTGTTTATGGAGTGGGATAGCCGATTCTTCTGTCCAAACAGTGTGACCAAACAATCAAAAAACCTAAGGTTTTAAATAAGGACAAGCATCAGAGGGCATCTAGATCACCATAAATAGAAACCTTTCTCAGGGTGGCTGTGGTTGAGAATCAGGCCAAAAGCACATTGTAAAGGATTGTCATGTTAAAATATGAATTAAATGCTGACACCCCCAGTTTTCTCATACTAATATAAAGGCATTGGTTGTGAAAAATATTAATTCTTACCTCATAAAAATCTTGGAAGAAAGGCTTTTAAGTTATTTCATGTTATCATGATGTGGTGGTTTCCTTAGATTTTTTAAGTATTATTATTATTATTATTATTTTTTTTTTTGTCAGAGAGAGAGAGAGTGAGCACAGGCAGACAGAGTGGCAGGCAGAGTCAGAGGGAGAAGCAGGCTCCCTGCAGAGCAAGGAACCCTATGTGGGACTCAATCCCAGGACGATGGGATCATGACCTGAGCCGAAGGCAGCTGCTCAACCAACTGAGCCATCCAGGCGTCCCTATTATTATTTTTTTTTAGAGAGGGAGGGAGGAGAGGAGCAGAGAAAGAGGGAGACAGAATCTCAAGCAGGCTTCATGTCAAGAAAGGAATCTGACACAGGGCTCCATCCCACAACCCTGAGATCATGACCTGAGCTGAAATCAACAATCAGATGCTTAACTGACAGAGCTACCCAGGCCCACCAAGGGTAAAATCATTCTAATTTGTTTTTAACCAACCATGTTCCTGGCATTGTGCTACCAGCTGGAGATACAAAAATAAATAGGTCACACAGGCCATCTTTCCCCAGGATGCTGATCCTCAACAGAACACCTGACAGAGGCCAGACTGAAGGTATGGGTTTATAGCCAGATGGTTCATGTTGAGAACCCAGCTCCACCACTTGCTGGCTGTATGACTTATGGAGCTACACCTCTCTTGGCCACATGTGATGCTTCTGTAATGTAAAGATACCAATATTACACATTCATAAAGGTTAATAAGAGAACTCTAATTCTGTACATATTAGCCTCCAAGTACAGTCCTATATAAAATAAACACATGGAGTTTTATAGATTATTCTTATTACAAGATAAGTATCCCAAAAAAACCAGGATCAAATTCAAGGATTTCATGAAATAACATTATGAGATGGTCAACACGAAGAACCAAGTAGCTGATCTAAAACCTGTGTTAACTTGTCTGAGTGCACATACCCTCAGAGGGGTCCCTGAGTTCATATCCTATCACTGGGGGTAAATTCCCTGGTGGAACTTGACTTAATGCATGTTCAATTTTTTTGTGAAAAATAAATCTTACTTTAGTTCTCCATCTCTTTCCATCTGTGTCTGGTGCTTGAAGCTGATTCAGGTCTCAGTTTTTATGGGCAGGAAGATACCTGAGACACGAGACCCAGGATCTGGATGTGAGAAATACTGAAGGACTGGAGGTGTCTGTCAGATTTCACAGTTATGTGATTTACTATCACCGTTTCCTAGTATCTTCCTAGATCTTCACACTTAGAATAATTGACACTTAAAGAACACTGTGTCAGACAAATATGTTTTTGCACTATTGCCTTGCTAAATATTTTTTCACAGTCCTACAAGGTAGGTGTTATCATAACTTTACCACACACATACTCAGGAGGAGTGAGAAACCAGCATGATCACATAGTAACTGCTATAGTCACAATTCTCTCTCATGTGTTTTTTAAAAATTTATTGGAATCTCTGTTCCTATAACCATACTCTTCCTTTCTCTCTTTAATTAGACAAAAGAGTCAAGATCTTAAAAAATATTACTTCAGGATTTGAAGGAGTCCTGCTCAGATAACTGTGGCCAATGATTCCAAAAGCCCATTAGTTTGTAAAATACTTTCATGTTTCTTCAATTTCTCTCAATCCATCAGTGTTTATTTTGTGTCTAAGAAATAGAGAAGACAGTGAGGGTTTTTTCCCTTTCATTTTATTAACAGGAGTAGAGAAATCGCTTGCACAATGTCACATAGATATTCCATAGTAAAGACTGCTCTTAAGAGTAGATTTTCACAAAATCTTTTTGCTAGAGAGAGAATTTACTGGAGGGGCTGAAATATAAGCCCTGGCAGTTGTTTGTTTTCTGTGTTTTGTTTGTTGTAACACAAGTGCCTGGCTTAAGCTTTGTTGAAGCATCCATCTCAGAGGCATAGGCTACCTTGAATAAGTACTTGGCCAATACATGATCAGATAAATAGCTAAGCCACTTCTCCCCACGGAGGTTTCTTTGATTTCAACATCTTGCTTGATTTCTATAATGGACCATTTGGACAACTTGTCTCTTCTCTTCCCTGTACTTCATATTTACCCTCTTATTTTTTATTTTTTTTTGTATTTAATTCTTTTAAAAATATTTTATTTATTTATTTGCTAAAGACAGTACATAAGCAAGGGGAACAGCAGAGGAAGAGAAAAAAGCATGCTCTCTGTGGAGCAGGGTGCCTGATACAGGTCTTGATCCCAGGACCCTGGGCTCATGACCTGAGCTGAAGGCAAACGTTTAACCAACTGAGCCACCCAAGTGCCCTTATATTTAATTTTTTTTTACTTAATCAATTATCTGCTTTATTAGAAAATCATGCTGTTGTTGTCATCGTCATTGATATCATCATGCATCTTTTGAAGTCAATTTACATTTGTAAACCCGAGCCTTAGCTGTCAGCAGGACTCCAGCCCTATATCTCAGGGTAATTTTTTTTTAATTAAATTTATTTACTTTCAGCATAACAGTATTCATTATTTTTTTTCACTACACCCAGTGCTCCATGCAATCCGTGCCCTCTATAATACCCACCACCTGGTACCTCAATCTCCCATACTTTCAGAGATCATTTCTATAGTTTGTTACACTCTTGTGCTTTAAATTCACCAATAACGCACAGGCCGTCAAAACTCTAGACCCCCACTCTCAGCCACAATAAAAGTAGAACCCCAGGCCTGCGCTCTTTCTCTCTACTATGACCTCACTGTGTAGCCTCACATGTGCTGTGCAATTTCCAGGTCTTGTAAATAATAAAGCCCAATTTTCAAAATATTCCTGATGGTTCCTGCTAAAAACCATCTTTCAAGCAAAACAAAACCCACAAGGGCCAGTCCAACCACAACATTTGGGTATTGATAGGCTGAAACTGGTACAAAACAGGAGTGAAACCACAGTCAAATGTTAAAATACCCATATGGTTGGTAGAGGAACTTAACATTCACATTGTTGTATGTCTGACAGTAAATGCTTGTTCCAGACCAGGAAGTTGCTGGGTGCCCCTGGCTGGCCTGGTTCAGGGGCTATGAGGAGGGGACAGGAACTTCACCCTTCTACCGAGGTCTGGCTTCTCACTGAAAGCTTCCAGGTCAGACTTAACCCAGGATCTCAAACCTCTCCTGCAGGAGACCCAGCGCATCTAAAGAAACCACAGAGCTACAATTGGAAGGGAAGGGAACAGATAAGATAGGGAAGAAGGGAACAGATAAGATAGGATAAGATGAGGTGCTTTGGCTTAATCAGCACAATGCATGAAAGAGGTGGATGGGAAATGCTCAGTATTGAAGAGGGGAAGCTTCTGCCTGGAACTTGGGAGAGAGCCTTGGGAGAGGGCGTAACTTTCCTGTCTTCTTACCACATGGTGTCTCCTGAACAGTCAGGAAGTACAGAGTCAGGTGTCTCAGCCCCCATGAGCCTATAATTTACTAAGTGTTTATGATGTGCCTAGTACTTGTTGAGCAGCTTACAGACAGTACCTTACAGCAATGAACATCATTCCCATTTGACAGCATCAGAGAGGCCACACCCAAGACCACAAAACTATTAAGTGGGAAAAAGACAAAGATTTGGGTGTGAATTTTTGTGATACCAGAAATGAGCATTTAGTTTCTGAACTGTGTTACCAAAATTGAAGAAGAGTGTCAAAAATATTGCACTTGCAGGGGCCCACCTACTCTATGGAAATCCTACTGTATGGAAATAACTGGCCCCTACCAGTTATTCAAAGTGGGTTTCCTAGGTTGGTTCTGGCCGCAGGCAAGTGAAGAGTCAGAATATGAGAATGTTAAACACAGACACATAAATGTTTGTATCTTGGTTTTAAGTCGCTATTCTACACATCTTCTATGTAAAGGAAGTTATGGGGTGAGTGTGTTGTACACAAAAGCACTCACACACTATCACAGACACATACTTGCCGAAGGGAGATTTATAGCCTTTTCCAGCTTATACTCAAACTAGGTAAATACAGTCAGGGTGTGAGTCAGCTCCATACACATCTATGCACAATTCACAAACAAAATACACCCTTACATGTATGAACAACTGCACACACAGGACTATCAAGCACCCAATAGCCCACCCGTTGTAGTCACAAGCAGTCACATATATTCAAATTATAAGCAATATACAAGGTCTTACATACAAGTAACATAAATGCAAATAAAATAGGCATTCATGTGGCTAAGAGTAAATTTCCCGCATTCTCTGACTTATATATATCCTAGGTGAAGACATTCCTGTGAAAGTCAGTTATACACACATAAAGTCATACAATACACACACAGAGAACTGTGGAGATTTCGGGGCCCCTTCTGATCTATGCCAGTGCTATGAGTTCAGATACTCTCTGCTTTGTACTGTTAACCTGAATCCTTACTTTCTGTCCTAAAGACCCAGGATCCAAGGAAAAACAGCAAACCTTGGTGGCCCACAGACTTTTACAGGCATTCGTATCTGTTTACCAGCCTCAAAATGATGTGCAAGAAGATCTCCTTTTATACATCAGAAAGTTAAAAAAAGAAGAAAGAAAGAAGAAAAGAAAACAAAGGAACCCCGAGGAAACAGGCCCAACTTCCTGACTAGAGAAGCCATCATCTTGGACTAATTGTTCAACTTCCTCCTGGCCCCTTGGGAAGGAGCACATATAGGTTCCAGGGGGCTGAGATACATACAAGTGAAGTCACAGGAGAAAGTCTCCGTAATGTCAGTGATATTTGGGGCAGAGCAGGTCTCCAGATGGGAGGCACAAGCTTCCTCAGTTGTCCATGGCCTGTGCCTCATGAGTTCAGATTCTCTGGACAGTAGTACATGGCCCAGGCAGTATTGGGATCTCAGCAGGCTTCTGCAGGCTCCACAGCACCTACAGAGGCCTCTATTAGAGCACAAAGGCTCTTAAAACGTACAGGTCTCCCCACCGCTCTGTGAGTTTCTGTAGGGTAGGGTCTGTCCAGGGTAAGGTCTGTCCCTCGTTCAAGAGTAGGGGGATTGAGTCTATGTATTCAGGGGGAAAAAAAAAAAGATTCTGGGCTCTTTTTCTTACTAATAGGGCATACCTGAGCAAATTACCAAAAATATCTGTGACTCAGGTTCTTCAAAGTGGAAATAATAATAGTACTTTTTGTGTGAGTTTGAGGGATAGTTAAAAGAGCACATTGTGGAAGCTTAATAAATGTTAGGGTTTATTGTCACTGTCCTTGTATCACTAGAGATCAGCCACAGCACACAATAGGTAATTGGTAACTGCTGAATGACTTCATTTACTCATTCACTCAATCGCTTAACAAATAAATCATTAAGGCTCTTAAAAAAGGAAGACTCTGATATATGCTCTAGAGACAGAGTGGTGACATCAGCAACCAAAAAAAGAAAGAAAGAAAGAAAGAAAGAAAAAAGAAAAAAAGAAAGAAAGAAAACTGCTATAAAAAAAGGAGCGTGAGGAGTGGGGTCAGGAATGCCAGAATGTGGGGCACCTGGGTGACTCAGTCAGTTTAAGTGTCTGCCTTCAGATCCTGATTTCAGGGTCTTAGGATTGAGCCCTGCCTAGGGCTCCCTGCTCAGCAGGGAGTCTGATCGTTCCTCTCCCTCTCACTTTGCCCCTCCACACTACTCACACGCTCTTTCTCTCTCCTCTCTCTCAAAAAATTAAATAAATCATCTTTTTAAAAAGTTAATCATCCCCATGACTACCTGGGGATAAACTTGGGGGTCTTTTCCTTTTTTAAGTTGCATGCACAGAGCTTAGAAAATTACCTAGCTTATAGTAGTCATGGTAAATAATTTTGTGAGCATGAGATATGAATTCATGTATTTATCTTTTTCCTTCTTAGAAGTGGAAGCTTTCAGTTTAGGAACAAGACAACACTCATTTTCCCAAATTAAAACTAATCAGGCAGATTGTGGCTATTCTCTCCACAAAAATCCAACTTACAGTGGAAAATTAAAATCTTCCTAGAATGGAGAAATGAGGTAACTTGATGGTCTCCACTGGGCTCCCCTATTAATTTCTTGTCATAGGCAAAATCAAATGTAAGTTTATTTAAGCTTTAGCAAACCATCAAAAACACTTTATTCTAGCTACTGCATTAAGAAGGTAGGCATTCTGGACTTTCCAATACTAAACATTAGAAACTTTATGGAGTATTTGTAGTTTTGGAAAATAATAGACAAGAAACAGGAAATAAGGAGCTGATTTATATCTCATTTACTTCAGTAGATAGAAACTGTGGGTTATAATTAAAAGCTAAACATGACGAAACTGAAATGGGTTGGGTCCTATAACATAACTGCTAATTTAAAGGGCAGTTGGGAGAATACAGGAGACATGGATAGTCAACACACAATTTTTCAAGATCTCTGACAAGGTCAGTGGGTGAAATAACACAATTAGGTGATTCTCACTAGGTGAAAAGGATTTTGTTTCTGAAAAGAATCCCCAGAGCCAATTTCATGTCTTTGTTCCTTAGGCTGTAGATGAAGGGATTCAACATGGGAGTGACCACTGTATACATCAGTGAGGCAATCATGTCTTTGTCATTAGAGCTACCTGATGAGGTGGAAAAGTATAGTGCCATAATTGTTCCATAGAATAGAGATACCACAGAGAGGTGGGAGCCACAGGTGGACAAGGCTTTGCAGATACCTTTGGTAGAGGGGACCTTCAGAATAGAGGCCCCAATGTGGCCATAAGAGACCAAGATACCACTCAATGGAAAAATGACAACCACAGCCCCTGCAGTAAATATGGCCAGCTCATTAAGAGAGGTGTTGGAGCAGGACAACTTGAGTAGGATGCGGAGGCTACAGAAAAAGTGGGGAATGATGTTGTCAGCACAGAAAGACACCTGAGTCAGGAGGAGGGTGTGCAAGAGGGCACTGCCACAGGAGAGAATCCAGGAGCCAGCCACCAGCAGCACACACAGGTCCTCCTTCATGATGGTGGTGTAGTGTAGAGGGTGACAAATGGCCACATACCTGTCATATGCCATCACTGCAAGAAGGATATTATCAACACAACCAAAGAGTAGATAAAAATACATCTGTGAAATACATCCAGGATAGGAAATGGACAAGTGCTGAGTCTGCATATTTCTCAGCATCTTTGGGACAGTGACAGATGAGAAAGAGATGTCAGTGAAAGCCAAGTTGCTGAGGAAGAAGTACATGGGGGTGTGGAGGTGAGAGTCCAGCCTGATGAGCAGGATGATGAGCAGGTTCCCCAGCACCGTGGTCAGGTACATGCCCAGGAACAGGGCAAAGAACACTTCCTGCTGCTCTGGCCGGATGGGGAGTCCCAGGAGGAGGAACTCGGACACGCTGCTCTGGTTCTCCCTACTCATGCTGCTTTTCTCTCCTGGGGGAATAAAAAGAAATGGGAAATGTCAGGCACTTAGAAATACTAAGCATAGCAATTACTGTGTGGTCACATTTCTCCAAGTGACTGTCAGCGTTCAGACAAGTATCGCCTCACACTCATCCAGTCTGGAGGGAGGGATACAAAGAGATTTGTCTGTATCCTGACATAATCACTTGGGGAAAGAATGCAACATCAGACTCTTCAATGGGTATAAGCAGATCATTCTTTTTTGCTGTTGTTTTTTTACACACATAGAGACACTGTGGTAGACACCAGGGAGAGTCATAGGTAAGACACAGTCCCTCCCTCTGGGGAGTCCACATTCCAGGGACAGCCTCACAGCCCTGATGAAGAGCCTGGCTCTGCAGCCAGACTGCTTGTGAGCTTGTGTCTTGTTCTTGCTTCTCCTGATTGCTGCTCACCGGATCCATCTGTCTGTCTTTCTCTCACACATATGCATGCTTGCTACTTACAGCACTGAGAAGATTAAAGAAATGTTACATGTACAAAATAAGTCTTCAATACATAAACTCACTTCACACCATTAGGATAATTATTATCAAAAAAAATAAAGAAAAAGAAAAAAGAAAAGGATAGGAAAGGAGAGGAAAGGGGAGGGAAAGTGGGAAGGAAGGAAGAAAACAAGTGTTGATGAGGATGTGAAGAAATTGGAACACTTGCTGGTGGGAATGTAAAATGGTGCAGTCACAATGAAAAACACTATGGCAGTTCCTTAAAAAATTAAAAATAGGAGAGGAGTCAAGATGGCGGAGAAGTAGCAAGCTGAGACTGCTTCAGCTAGCCGGAGATCAGCTAGATAGCTTATCTAAAGATTGCAAACACCTGAAAATCCATCGGCAGATCGAAGAGAAGAAGAACAGCAATTCTGGAAACAGAAAAACAACCACTTTCTGAAAGGTAGGACCGGCGGAGAAGTGAATCCAAAGCGACGGGAAGATAGACCCCGGGGGGAGGGGCCGGCTCCCGGCAAGCGGCGGAGCAACCGTGCACAAAATCAGGACTTTTAAAAGTCTGTTACGCGGAGGGACATCGCTCCAGAGGCTAAACCGGAGCGAAGCCCACGCGGGGTCAGCGTGGCCTCAGGTCCCGCAGGGTCACAGAAGGATCGGGGGTGTCTGAGTGTCGCAGAGCTTGCGGGTATTGGAACGGGAAAGCCGGCTACAGAGACAGAGCCGACAGTAAGCTCGCAGCTCCGTGTTACCTTGAACCGGTCGCAGGCTCGGTGAGCTCGGAGCGCAGCCGGAGGTCAGGCAGACGGGAGTAACTGGGCGCTGTTCTCTGAGGGCGCACTGAGGAGTGGGGCCCTGGGCTCTCGGCTCCTCCGGGCCGGAGACCAGGAGGCCGCCATTTGTATTCCCGTCCTCTGGAACTCTACGGAAAGCGCTCAGGGAACAAAAGCTCCTGAAAGCAAACCCGAGCGGATTACTCACCCCGGCCCCGGGTAAGGGCGGTGTAATTCCGCCTGGGGCAAAGACACTTGAAAATCACTACAACAGGCCCCTCCCCCAGAAGATCAACAAGAAATCCAGCCGAGACCAAGCTCACCTACCAAGGAGTGCGGTTTCAATACCAAGGAGAGCAGCAGAATTCCAGAGGAGGAGAAAGCCAAGCACGGAACTCATGGCTTTTTTCCTGTGATTTTTTTTAGTCTTGCAGTTAATTTAATTTTTTCTTTTTCATTTTTTTTTTTTCTCGCCTTCGGGTAAAATTTTTTTTTTTTTTAACTGTTACCTTTTTCTTTTTTAACGATTTTTTACTAGTTTATCTAATATATATATATATTTTTTTACATTTTTCTTAGGTGTTTTCTTTTTTAAAAAAAAATTCTTTTCTTTTTTTTTTTTTTTTTTTCTTTTTTTTTCTTTTTTCTTTCTTCCTTTTTGAACCTCTTTTTATCCCCTTTCTCCCCACTCACGATTTTGGATCTCTTCTAATTTGGCTAAAGCATATTTTCCTGGGGTTGTTGCCACCCTTTTAGTATTTTACTTGCCCCTTCATTTACTCTTATCTGGACAAAATGACAAGACGTAAAAATTCACCACAAAAAAAAGAACAAGAGGCAGTACCGAAGGCTAGGGACCTAATCAATACAGACATCGGTAATATGTCAGATCTAGAGTTCAGAATGACAATTCTCAAGGTTCTAGCCGGGCTCGAAAAAGGCATGGAAGATATTAGAGAAACCCTCTCGAGAGATATAAAAGCCCTTTCTGGAGAAATAAAAGAACTAAAATCTAACCAAGTTGAAATCAAAAAAGCTATTAATGAGGTGCAATCAAAAATGGAGGCTCTCACTGCTAGGATAAATGAGGCAGAAGAAAGAATTAGTGATATAGAAGACCAAATGACAGAGAATAAAGAAGCTGATCAAAAGAGGGACAAACAGCTACTGGACCACGAGGGGAGAATTCGAGAAATAAGTGACACCATAAGACGAAACAACATTAGAATAATTGGGATTCCAGAAGAAGAAGAAAGTGAGAGGGGAGCAGAAGGTATACTGGAGAGAATTATTGGGGAGAATTTCCCCAATATGGCAAAGGGAACAAGCATCAAAATTCAGGAGGTTCAGAGAATGCCCCTCAAAATAAATAAGAATAGGCCCACACCCCGTCACATAATAGTAAAATTTACAAGTCTCAATGACAAAGAGAAAATCCTGAAAGCAGCCCGGGAAAAGAAGTCTGTAACATACAATGGTAAAAATATTAGATTGGCAGCTGACTTATCCACAGAGACCTGGCAGGCCAGAAAGAGCTGGCATGATATTTTCAGAGCACTAAACGAGAAAAACATGCAGCCAAGAATACTATATCCAGCTAGGCTATCATTGAAAATAGAAGGAGAGATTAAAATCTTCCAGGACAAACAACAACTGAAAGAATTTGCAAATACCAAACCAGCTCTACAGGAAATATTGAAAGGGGTCCTCTAAGCAAAGAGAGAGCCTACAAGTGGTAGATCAGAAAGGAACAGAGACCATATACAGTAACAGTCACCTTACAGGCAATACAATGGCACTAAATTCATATCTCTCAATAGTTACCCTGAATGTGAATGGGCTAAATGCCCCTGTCAAAAGACACAGGGTATCAGAATGGATAAAAAAACAAAACCCATCTATATGTTGCCTCCAAGAAACACATTTTAAGCCCGAAGACACCTCCAGATTTAAAGTGAGGGGGTGGAAAAGAATTTACCATGCTAATGGACATCAGAAGAAAGCAGGAGTGGCAATCCTTATATCAGATCAATTAGATTTTAAGCCAAAGACTGTAATAAGAGATGAGGAAGGACACTATATCATACTCAAAGGGTCTGTCCAACAAGAAGATTTAACAATTTTAAATATCTATGCCCCCAACGTGGGAGCAGCCAACTATATAAACCAATTAATAACAAAATCAAAGAAACACATAAACAACAATACAATAATAGTAGGGGACTTTAATATTCCCCTCACTGAAATGGACAGGTCATCCAAGCAAAAGATCAGCAAGGAAATAAAGGCCTTAAATGACACACTGGACCAGATGGACATCACAGATATATTCAGAATATTTCATCCCAAAGCAACAGAATACACATTCTTCTCTAGTGCACATGGTACATTCTCCAGAATAGATCACATCCTCGGTCCTAAATCAGGACTCAACCGGTATCAAAAGATTGGGATCATTCCCTGCATATTTTCAGACCACAATGCTCTAAAGCTAGAACTCAACCACAAAAGGAAGTTTGGAAAGAACCCAAATACATGGAGACTAAACAGTATCCTTCTAAAGAATGAATGGGTCAACCGGGAAATTAAAGAAGAATTGAAAAAAATCATGGAAACAAATGATAATGAAAATACAACGGTTCAAAATCTGTGGGACACAACAAAGGCAGTCCTGAGAGGAAAATATATAGCGGTACAAGCCTTTCTCAAGAAACAAGAAAGGTCTCAGGTACACAACCTAACCCTACACCTAAAGGAGCTGGAGAAGGAACAAGAAAGAAACCCTAAGCCCAGCAGGAGAAGAGAAATCATAAAGATCAGAGCAGAAATCAATGAAATAGAAACCAAAAAAACAATAGAACAAATCAACGAAACTAGGAGCTGGTTCTTTGAAAGAATTAATAAAATTGATAAACCCCTGGCCCGACTTATCAAAAAGAAAAGAGAAAGGACCCAAATAAATAAAATCATGAATGAAAGAGGAGAGATCACAACTAACACCAAGGAAATACAAACTATTATAAGAACATACTATGAGCAACTCTACGGCAATAAATTTGACAATCTGGAAGAAATGGATGCATTCCTAGAAACATATAAACTACCACAACTGAACCATGAAGAAATAGAAAGCCTGAACAGACCCATAACCAGTAAGGAGATTGAAACAGTCATTAAAAATCTCCAAACAAACAAAAGCCCAGGGCCAGACGGCTTCCCGGGGGAATTCTACCAAACATTTAAAGAAGAACTAATTCCTATTCTCCTGAAACTGTTCCAAAAAATAGAAATGGAAGGAAAACTTCCAAACTCATTTTATGAGGCCAGCATCACCTTGATCCCAAAACCAGACAAGGATCCCACCAAAAAAGAGAGCTATAGACCGATATCCTTGATGAACACAGATGCGAAAATACTCAACAAAATACTAGCCAATCGGATTCAACAGTACATTAAAAAGATTATTCACCACGACCAAGTGGGATTTATTCCAGGGCTGCAAGGTTGGTTCAACATCCGCAAATCAGTCAATGTGATACAACACATCAATAAAAGTAAGAACAAGAACCATATGATACTCTCAATAGATGCTGAAAAAGCATTTGACAAAGTACAACATCCCTTCCTGATCAAAACTCTTCAAAGTGTAGGGATAGAGGGCACATACCTCAATATCATCAAAGCCATCTATGAAAAACCCACCGCAAATATCATTCTCAATGGAGAAAAACTGAAAGCTTTTCCGCTAAGGTCAGGAACACGGCAGGGATGTCCATTATCACCACTGCTATTCAACATCGTACTAGAGGTCCTAGCCTCAGCAATCAGACAACAAAAGGAAATTAAAGGCATCCAAATCGGCAAAGAAGAAGTCAAATTATCACTCTTCGCAGATGATATGATACTATATGTGGAAAACCCAAAAGACTCCACTCCAAAACTGCTAGAACTTATACAGGAATTCAGTAAAGTGTCAGGATATAAAATCAATGCACAGAAATCAGTTGCATTTCTCTACACCAACAGCAAGACAGAAGAAAGAGATATTAAGGAGTCAATCCCATTTACAATTGCATCCAAAACCATAAGATACCTAGGAATAAACCTAACCAAAGAGACACAGAATCTATACTCAGAAAACTATAAAGTACTCATGAAAGAAATTGAGGAAGACACAAAGAAATGGAAAAATGTTCCATGCTCCTGGATTGGAAGAATAAATATTGTGAAAATGTCTATGCTACCTAAAGCAATCTACACATTTAATGCAATTCCTATCAAAGTACCATCCATCTTTTTCAAAGAAATGGAACAAATAATTCTAAAATTTATATGGAACCAGAAAAGACCTCGAATAGCCAAAGGGATATTGAAAAAGAAAGCCAACGTTGGTGGCATCACAATTCCGGACTTCAAGCTCTATTACAAAGCTGTCATCATCAAGACAGCATGGTACTGGCACAAAAACAGACACATAGATCAATGGAACAGAATAGAGAGCCCAGAAATAGACCCTCAACTCTATGGTCAACTAATCTTCGACAAAGCAGGAAAGAATGTCCAATGGAAAAAAGACAGCCTTTTCAATAAATGGTGCTGGGAAAATTGGACAGCCACATGCAGAAAAATGAAATTGGACCATTTCCTTACACCACACACAAAAATAGACTCAAAATGGATGAAGGACCTCAATGTACGAAAGGAATCCATCAAAATCCTTGAGGAGAACACGGGCAGCAACCTCTTCGACCTCTGCCGCTGCAACATCTTCCTAGGAACAACGCAAAAGGCAAGGGAAGCAAGGGAAAAAATGAACTACTGGGATTTCATCAAGATCAAAAGCTTTTGCACAGCAAAGGAAACAGTTAACAAAATCAAAAGACAACTGACAGAATGGGAGAAGATATTTGCAAACGACATATCAGATAAAGGACTAGTGTCCAGAATCTATAAAGAACTTAGCAAACTCAACACCCAAAGAACAAATAATCCAATCAAGAAATGGGCAGAAGACATGAACAGACATTTCTGCAAAGAAGACATCCAGATGGCCAACAGACACATGAAAAAGTGCTCCATATCACTCGGCATCAGGGAAATACAAATCAAAACCACAATGAGATATCACCTCACACCAGTCAGAATGGCTAAAATCAACAAGTCAGGAAATGACAGATGCTGGCGAGGATGCGGAGAAAGGGGAACCCTCCTACACTGTTGGTGGGAATGCAAGCTGGTGCAGCCACTCTGGAAAACAGCATGGAGGTTCCTCAAAATGTTGAAAATAGAACTGCCCTATGACCCAGCAATTGCACTATTGGGTATTTACCCTAAAGATACAAATGTAGTGATCCAAAGGGACACATGCACCCGAATGTTTATAGCAGCAATGTCCACAATAGCCAAACTATGGAAAGAACCTAGATGTCCATCAACAGATGAATGGATCAAGAAGATGTGGTATATATACACAATGGAATACTATGCAGCCATCAAAAGAAATGAAATCTTGCCATTTGCAACAACATGGATGGAACTAGAGCGTATCATGCTTAGCGAAATAAGTCAAGCAGAGAAAGACAACTATCATATGATCTCCCTGATATGAGGAAGTGGTGATGCAACATGGAGGCTTAAGTGGGTAGAAGAATAAATGAAACAAGATGGGATTGGGAGGGAGACAAACCATAAGTGACTCTTAATCTCACAAAACAAACTGAGGGTTGCCGGGGGGAGGGGGTTGGGGAGAAGGGGGTGGGATTATGGACATTGGGGAGGGTATGTGATTTGGTGAGTGCTGTGAAGTGTGTAAACCTGGTGATTCACAGACCTGGGGATAAAAATATATGTATATAAAAAATATATGTTTATAAAAAATAAAAAAAAAAAAAAAAAAATTAAAAAAAAAAAAAAATTAAAAATAGAATTACCATATAACCCAGAAGTTCCACTTCTGGGTATATATCCAGCATAATTGAAATCAGTTCTTTTTTTTTTTAAAGATTTTATTTATTTATTTGACAGAGAGAAATCACAAGCAGATGGAGAGGCAGGCAGAGAAAGAGAGGGAAGCAGGCTCCCTGCCGAGCAGAGAGAGAGCCCGATATGGGACTCGATCCCAGGAGCCTGAGATCATGACCTGAGCCGAAGGCAGAGGCTTAACCCACTGAGCCACCCAGGCGCCCTTGATATCAGTTCTTAAACAGATATGTTAACACCCATGTTCAAAGCAGCATTATTCATAACAACCAAAAGATGGAAACAACCTGTGTCCATTGACAAATGAATGGATAAACACAATGTGGTATATACACCCAGTGGAATGGAAAGAAGGAAGTCCTGGCACATGCCTCAATGTAGATGAACCTTGAAGACATGCTGAGTACAATACGCCAGTTACCAAATTATAAATACTGTATGACTCCACACACATGAGATCCTAGAGACAAAAAGAGAGACAAATTCATAGAGACAAAAAGTAGAATGGCAGTGACCAGCAGTTCCCTTCCCAGGGAAGGGAAGTGAGAAGTTATTGTTCAATGTATACAGTTTCAGCTTGGGAAAATAATAAAAGTTCTGGAAGTAGATGGTGGTGATGGTGTGAATGTACTTAATGGCACAGAACTGTATACTTAAAAATGATTTAAATGGCAATTTTTAATGTTATATATTTCACCACAATAAAAATGTTTTAAGTTAGAAGATATATAAATAAGAATTAATAAATTATTGACTCTAGGGGTATCTGGCTGGCTCCGTTGGTGGAACATGCCTCTCTTGATCTCAGTCAAACCCTATGCTGGGTATAGACATCACTTAAAAATAAAATCTTTTGGAGCATCTGGGTGGCACACTCAGTTAAGCATCTGACTCTTGGTTTCAGCTCAAGTCATCATCTCAGGGTCCTGGGACAGAGCCCTGATTCAGGCTCTGAGCTCAGTAAGGAGTATGCTTGGGATTCCCTCTCTCCCTCTCCCTCTGTCTTTCTCCCAGCTTGTATTCTCCACCCCCCGCACCCGTCTCTCCAAAATAAATAAATAAATCTTTTTCAAAGTCCTAATAAAATTTTTAAAATTTTATTCTTGCTTTTAAAAATTGTGTTATGTTAGTCACCATACAGTGCATCATTAGTTTTTGATGTAGTGTTTTATGATTCATTGTTTGCATAATAACACCCAGTGCTCCATGCAATACTTGCCCTCATTAAAACCCATCACTGGGCTAACCAATTCCCCCACCTCCTCCCCTCTAAAACCCTCCATTTGTTTCTCAGAGTCCGTAGTTTCTCATAGTTCATCTCCCCCTTTGATTCCCCACCCCCTTCATTTTTCCCTTCCTTCTCCTAACATCCTCTATGCTATTCCTTATGTTCCACAAACAAGTGAAACCATATGATAATTGACTTTCTCTGCTTGACTTATTTCACTCAACATAATCTCCTCCAGTCCCATCCATGTTGATGCAAATGTTGAGTATTCATCCTTTCTGATGTCTGAGTAATATTCCATTGTATATATGGACCGCATCTTTATCCATTCATCCATTAAAGGGTATCTTGGCACTTTCCACAGTTTGGCTACTGTGGCCTTTACTGCAATGAACATTGGGTGCATATGGCCCTTCTTTTCACTACATCTGTATCTTCAGGGTAAATACCAAGTAGTGCAATTGCTGAGTCATAGGGTAGATCAAGTTTTAATTTTTTAAGGAACCTCCACACTGTTTTTCAAAGTGGCTGTACCAGCTTGCATTCCCACCAACTGTGGAAGATGGTTCACCTTTCCCCACATCCTCTCCAACATTTGTTGTTTCTTGCTTTGTCAGTTTTTACCATTCTAACTGCTGTAAGGTGGTATCTCAATGTGGTTTAGATTTTAATTTCACTGATGGCTAATGATGATGAATATTTTTTTCATGTGTCTCTTAGCCATTTGTATATCTTCTTTTATTTATTTGACACAAAGAAAAATAGAACACAAGCAGTGGGAGTGGCAGGCAGAGGGAGAGGGAGAAGCCAGCTTCCCGCTGAGCAGGGAACCTGATGCAGGACTGGATCCCAGGACACTGGAATCATGACCTGAGCCAAAGGCAGTTGCTTAAATGACTGAGTCACCTCAGCACTCCTAAAAAATTCTTTAAAAAAATAAATGAGTAAAGGGCACATTCAAAAGGAAGATGACTAAATAGGGCACATGATGTGAGGAGTACTGAGTGTTATATTCAACTAATGAATCATAGAATATTATATCAAAAAGGGCTGGAGGTAGGAGATTGGGGGAGCCAGGTGGTGGGTATTATGGAGGGTATGCATTGCATGGAGCACCAGGTGTGGTGCAAAAACAATGAATTCTGTTATGCTGAAAAGGTGGGTATTATAGAAGGCATGGATTGCATGGAGCACTGGGTGTGGTACAAAAACAATGAATACTATTATGCTGAAAATAAATTTTAAAAATTAAAAAAAAAAGAAATAAAAATTAAAATTAAAAAGTTTAAAAAGAAGTGTAAGATAAACAGAAGAAAAAAATAAATAAATGTTCAAAAGTCCTCAATTTAAATGTGTAAAAAGGCCATGTAATTTATTTAAAAAAACAAACAAACAAATTAATGTTGCACTATACCTTTGCTAATTGAATTTAAATAAAACAACAACAATAAATAAATAAATAAATAAATAAATAAACTAACTTACTGTTTTGGCAGCATGAATGACCAAGATCATAGGTCAGGAATTAAAGAAAACAGAGGTATATATAGGCCATCAGGGAAGATCAAGCAGCTTCCTGATAACATGTCTTTACTTCTGTGATCTTTCCCATATCCAGGGAAATAGTGAAGGCACAGACCATGATCCCTGGTAATTAGAACATCCACAGCACTTAACTCACCACATTTTTAACAAATTTGCCAATAAATAACTTCCTTCATATCTGCCATTCTTTCTCTCCCCTTCATGCCTGCACTTCATAATGGCTAAGCTCTGAGTATACATGCAATGTAAGTGACATGAGAATCTGCCCAGTGGCCCCAGAGAATATATTATGGATGTCATTGGCGTAAGGAGCTATACCAGAATTCATAGTCATCTGAGTAACTAGACAAGGTTCCAGTATTAACTACACCATGTTACCCAAAGTGGAAATATGGAAATCACTGAAGGTCAATGAAGAAATTTGGGGGGGGGGGCGCTGGAGAATTTCACAGTAGCCTTCAAACCACATGGACAAATTTCCATCAACTTTGCCTAAAGAGGAATTTCCTTGGAGGTTCCCATTGTGTCTAGAGCTGAGACAAGAGAGGAGTCAGGCTGTAGAGCCATTTCCCCAGGCCAAGTGCACACACATCACACACACAAAACAGACACGTAGAGTAACACAGAAATAAACCCAGGGTGCTGTGCTTTGGCCGTCTCTGACCTATACTCATCTCCAGTTGAAAGTATAGAACTTATATTCATTTTTTTTCTTATTTTCATTTTTAAAATGAAACATTTTGTCACACAAAACTTAAAAAAAAAACAGAAGGAACCCTTCTTCTTTTTTTTAATTAATTAACTTATTTTCAGCATAACAGTATTCATTATTTTTTCACCACACCCAGTGCTCCAATGCAATCCGTGCCCTCTCTAATACCCACCACCTGGTACCCCGACCTCCCACGCCCCCGCCACTTCAAACCCCTCAGATTGTTTTTCAGAGTCCATAGTCTCTCATGATTCACATCCCCTTCCAATTTACCCCAACTCCCTTCTCCTCTCTAACTCCCCATGTCCTCCATGCTATTTGTTATGCTCCACAAATAAGTGAAACCATATGACAATTGACTCTCTCTGCTTGACTTATTTCACTCAGCATAATCTCTTCCAGTCCCATCCATGTTGCTACAAAAGTTGGGTATTCATCCTTTCTGATGGAGGCATAATACTCCATAGTGTATATGGACCACATCTTCCTTATCCATTCATCCGTTGAAGGGCATCTTGGTTCTTTCCACAGTTTGGCAACCGTGCTAATGCTGTTGGTGGGGATGTAAAATGGTCAGCTGCCATGGAAGACAGTATGGTGTTTCCCCAAAACATTGAAAATAGAACTACCACATGATCTTGCATCCCACTTCTAGGTATATACCTTTAGAAAGGATTGAAATCAAGATCTCAAAGCAATTTCAAAAGCACTTCCATGCTCATTGCAGTACTATTCACAACAGTGAAGTTATGGAAACAACCCAAATGTCCATCAACAGAAGAGTGGGTAAAGAAAATGTAGTATAAACATACAATGGCATATTATTCCACCTTAGAGAAGAAGGAAATCCTTCCATTTGTGATAACATGGACGAACCCAGAGGACATTATGCTAAGTGAAATAAGCCAGTTCTATAAGGACAAATACTCTATGATTTCACTTTTATGAGGTATCTAAAAGAGTCAAACTCATAGAAACAGAATAAATAGTAGTTACTAAGGGGAGGAGGGGGAAAAGGTATAGCTGTTATTCAAATGATATCAAGTTTCAGTACCTGAAAGAATTAGTTCTAGAGGCCCGCTCTATGGCATGATGCCTGTAGTCCACAGTACTTTATTGCGCACCTAAAAATTCATTTAAAAAGTAGATCTCATTTTAAATTTTTTTAATCCAGAAAAAACAGGGATGCAAGGAAATTTTTGGAGGTGATGGATATGTCTGTTACTTGATTGTGGTGATAGCTTCAAATATATATGCATATGTCCAAACTCATTAAATTGTGTATGTTAATTTTGTAGTTTTTCTAACAATTGCACCTCACTAGAAATGTTTAAAAAATCATGCACATCCAGTCATCCAGGCAACTCACAAACCACACACATACAATACACAGAACCTCACTACATACAATAAGAATCACTTGTAGTCTAACACAACATACAATTAACCTAAAAAAAAAACAACATATACACAACCACACAAGCACACACAAACACACATACATGCATTGCCAGGAGATTTTCAGCTTTCCATGATCTATTATCAGCACTATTCAATAGGATAGTCTCCAGTGATGGAAATGCTCTATATCTATGTTGTCCACTATAGCAGCACTGGCCCCCTGTGACTACTGAGGACTTGAAATAGAGCTACTACAACTGAGGAACAAAATTTTGATTTCAATTAATTTCAGTTAATTTTAATTTTATGGCCACATGTGGCTAATAGCATCATAGAGGTCAGTGTGGAAGTCAGCCTCTAAAAACACAAGCAAGGGACGCCTGGGTGGCTCAGCTGGTTAAGCGGCTGCCTTCGGCTCAGGTCATGATCCTAGCGTCCTGGGATCGAGTCCCACATCAGGCTCCTTGCTCAGCCAGGAGCCTGCTTCTCCCTCTGCCTCTGCCTACCTTTCTGTCTGCTTGTGCTCACTCTCGCTCCTCTCTCTGACAAATAAATAAATAAAATCTTTAAAAAAAAATAAAAAAAAAAATAAAAAATAAAAAAAAATAAAAACACAAGCAATGTAAATACATTGTCTCTTAGTCCTCAAATGCACATATCTAGGTCTAGTGATGTTTCCCTACCTTGTTCCAAACTATGCCAATTCTTGCTGGTCCAGGCTGCTACCTGAATACTTCTCTCTTATGCCTCCCTGGGCTGAGGGTCTTTAGCACCTTTCATACCTGTTCACAAGCACTAGAACAATGAGCAAGAAGATTCACATTTACCAATAAGACAAAGACCCAGGGGAACACAACCCCAAGCTTCTGGTTAGAGAAGAAGCCAACAGAAATAATTGCCCAATTTCTTGCCTCCCTCTTGAGATGGATCCTGTGCAGGGACCAAAAGGGGGTGAACCACAAGAGTCCCAGGAGAAAAGTGTCCCTAATGTCAGTGACATATTAGCCTCCCCTCTGCCTGGTCATGAGAAGGTGGAGAGGCCATGAACACCCTTGACTTGAAGAATACAGCAATGGACTCTGTCTCTCCATACATCATAGAAAGGCCCAGACAGAGTAGTACTGCCCTTATAGACTCCCACACCACTGATTCCACCCCCCAAATGTATTAGAGCACATACACCACCACCATTCTTTCCATTCTTAGAGAACCACAGATCCACAAAAGCCAAAGTAATCTTGAGAAAATTGAACAAAGTTAGAGGCATCACACCTTTTCTAAGAAAGATTTTTATTTATTTACTTATTTATTTGAGAGAGAGAGACAGAAAGAAAGAGCATGAGCAGAGAGGAGAGGGAGAAGCAGGTTCCCTGTCAGTAGGGAGCCCAAGAGGGGGCTTTATCTCAGGACTAAGATCATGACCTGAGCTGAAGGCAGACAGTTAACTGAATGAGCCACCCAGGTGCCCTGAGGCATCACACTTTTGACTTCAAACTATAATACAGACCTATAGTAATCAACACAATATGTTATTAGCATGAAAACATATAGACCATGGAACAGAATACAAAGCCCAGAGATAAAACCATGCATAGGCCATCAACTAAGCCTTGACAAGGGAACCAAGTGTATACACAAAGAGTAAAGGATAGTCTTCAGTAAATGGTGTTGAGAAATAGGATATCCATATGCAACAGAATGAATATGAATCCCAAAAATGTGAAAATAGATGTCTGTGACATTCAGCACCAGGAGCCAAAAATGTCTGCAACCTTCATGGGCAGCAGAAGCACCATCCAAGAGCTGTTCAAGTGCATGTTTCAGAGCAGTTCATGGCCATGTTCAAGTGCAAGGCTTTCCTGCACTGGTACACAGGCAAGGGCATGGATGAAATGGAGCTCACCAAGGCCAAGAGCAGCATGAATGACCTGGTTTCCGAGTGCAAACAGTACCAGGATGCCAGGGTCAAACAGAAGGGTGAGTTTGAGGAAAAGGTAGGGGAGAAGTTGGCCTAGAGTTGTCTGGTACCCAGTAAAGAATGGAAGCTATGTGAACTCTTTATTTACTCACAACCTGTTATCTGATGGCAAGTCTCTCTGTGTGTGCACTGCTCTTCTCCCTGCCTTGACAGCACATGCACTTAGAGCATAGGATATTTGTGTATGAAGTTTTCTATCTATTCCAAGTGGAGACTAGACCCTTTAAAAAATACAAATAATTTTCAAATACTTTCTCCTAGTGATGTTGAACATTTTTCATGTGTCTGTTAGCCATTTGTATGTCTTCATTTGAGAAGTGTCTGTTCATGTCTCTGCCCATTTTATTTATTTATTTATTTATCTATTTATTTATTTATTTATTTTCAGTGTAACAGAATTCATTGTTTATGCACCACGCCCAGTGCTCCATGAAATACATGCCCTCCATAATACCCACCACCTGGCCATTTTTTTAATATGATTATCTGTTTTGTGTGTGTTGTGTTTGAGGAGTTCTTTATAGATCTTGGATATCAGCCCTTTGTCTGTACTGACATTTGCAAATATCTTCTCCCATTCTGTGGGTTGCCTCTTTGTTTTCTTGACTGTTTCCTTTGTTTTGCAGAAGCTTTTGATCTTAATGAAGTCGCTTTTGTTTCCTTTGCCTTTGGAGACAAAAAAGGGGCACCTGGGTGGCTCAGTGGGTTAAGCCTCTGCCTTCAGCTCAGGTTATGATCCTAGAGTCCCAGGATCGAGTCCTGCATCACAGGCTCCCTGATCAATGGAGAGTTTTCTTCTCCCTCTGATCCTCCCCCTTCTCCTGCTCTCTTTCTCCCTCATGCTCTCTCTCAAAAATAAATAAATTTAATAAATTAAAAATAAATATTCTTCTACCCATGGTCAGGCTCTAAAAAAAATAAATAAATAAATAAATATTTGTTATGCTCCACAAGTAAGTGAAACCATATGATAATTGACTCTCTCTGCTTGACTTATTTCATTCAGGAATAAATTTAATTAAAAAAAATTGGAGGAATCTTAAAAAAAATAAAAATAAAAATAAATAAATAAATAAAATGCCTTATAGCTCTTAATATTTTGGTATATGGCCCATTTATTAGTTAACTTAATGTATAGTATGAAGTAAAGGTCTAAGTTGAAGGTTTTGGATTAGAATATCTGATTTCTCTAGCACCGTTTGTTGAAAAGATTGTCTCTCCCCCACTGAATTGCCTTGAACTGCATTCACACCTATGTCAAAAACCAGTTGATCACAAAAGTAAGGTTTGTTCCTTATGAGGTTTATCTGGTCCCTCAATTCTGTTGCATTGTTCTATATGTCTATCATTATGCCAATGCTACACTTTCTTGATGATTATAGCTTTACTGTAAGTTTTTAAATCAGGGCGTGAAATACCTCCAACTTTGTTCTCCTTTCAGTTACCTAACACACCTCTGTAGTTACAAACACCACCTCTAATTGCTCTGACTAGATATTCCAGTATTATGTTAAATAGCAGTGGCAAGAATGGGCATTGCTCTCTAGTTACTGGTCTTAAAAGAAAATCTTTCAGCTTTTCACTGTTAAGTATGACACTAGTTGTGGGCTTATATATAAATTTTATTATGTTGAGGGGCACCTGCGTGGCTCAGTTGGTTAAGTGTCTGCATTCCACTCGGGTCCTGATCCCAGGGTCCTGAGATTGAGCCCCATGTTGGGCTACCTGCTCAGCAGGGAGTCTGCTTCTCCCTCTCCATCTGCCCCTATCCCCCCAACTCATTCCCTCTCTCTCTCTCAAATAAATGTATTAATTAAATGTTTTAAAACTTCATTTTTTTAATTAAATTAATTTTTTTATGTTCAATTAGCCAACATACAATTATGTTGAACTGAATTCCTTCTATTCCTAGTTTGTTGAGAGTTTGTATCATAAAAGATGTTGAATTTTGTCAAATCCTTTTCCTGGAAAAATGAAGGGGGGGGGTGGAATCAGAATTACAGATGAATCATGAGGGACTATGGACTCTTGGAAACAAACTGAGGGTTTTAGAAGGGAGGAGTATGGGGGGATGGGTGAGCCTGGTGATGGGTATTAAGGAGGGCACAGATTGCATGAAGCACTGGGAGTTATATGCAATGAATCATGGAACACTACATCAAAAACTAATGATGTACTGTATGGTGATTAATGTAACATAATTTAAAAAAAAATTGAGGGGCACCTGGGTGGCTCAGTGGGTTAAAGCCTCTACCTTCAGCTCAGGTCATGATCCCAGGGTCCTAGGATAGAGCCCCACATCAGGCTTTCTGCTCAGCAGGGAGCCGGCTTCCCCCTCTCCTCTGCCTACTAGTGATCTGTCTGTCAAATAAATAAATAACATCTTTTAAAAAATTGAAATAATTTGTGGTTTTTCTTCTCTATTCTGTTAATGTGATATATTGCATTAATTGATTTGCATATATTGAACCATCTTTGCATCCCAGGGATAAATCCTACTTGGTCATGGTGTATGATCCTTTTAATGAGCTATTGAATTTGGTCTGCTAGTATTTTGTTCAGGATTTTTGCATCTTTGCTCATCAAGGTATTGTCCTTATTTTTTATTTTAATTTCAGTGTTGTTAAATACAGTATTATAGTAGTTTCAGGTGTACAGTATAGTGATTCAGCAATTCTATACATCAACCTTTGCTCATCACAACAAGTGTGCTCCTTAATCCTCATCTCACACATTCCCCACCCACCTCCCCTATGATAACCATCAGTTTGTTCTCTATAGTTAGGATTCTTTTTCTTGGTTTCAATCTCTCTCTACTCATTTATTTTGTTTCTTAAATTCCACATATGAGTGAAATCTTACAGTATTTGTCTTTCTCTGATTTATTTCCTTAGCATTATACTTTTTAGCTCCACCCATGACACTGCAAATGGCAAGATTTCATTCTTTTTATGGCTAAATAATATTCCTCTCTCTCTCTCTCTCTTTCTCTCTCTCTCTCTCTCTCTCTCTCTCTCTGTGTGTGTGTGTGTGTATGACCTCTTCTTTATCTTTCTTTTTGTTTAAATTTTTTATTTCTTTTCAGCTTAACAGTATTCATTGTTTTTGCACCACACCCAGTGCTCCATGCAATCCATGCCCTCTATAATACCCACCACCTGGTTCCCCCAACCTCCCAACCCCCGCCCCTTCAAAACCCTCAGATTGTTTTTCAGAGTCCATAGCTTCCCAAGGTTCACCTCCTCTTCCAATTTCCCACAACTCCCTTCTCCTCTCTAACTCCCCATGTCCTCCATGCTATTTGTTATGCTCCACAAATAAATGAAACCATATGATAATTGACTCTCTCTGCTTGACTTATTTCACTCAGCATAATCTCTTCCAGTCCCGTCCATGTTGCTAAAAAAGTTGGGTATTCGTCCTTTCTGATGGAAGCACAATACTCCATAGTGTATATGGACCACATCTTCCTCATCCATTGATCCATTGAAGGGCATCTTGGTTCTTTCCACAATTTGGCGACTGTGGCCATTGCTGCTATAAACATTGGGGTACAGATGGCCCTTATTTTCACTACATCTGTATCTTTGGGGTAAATACCCAGGAGTGCAATTGCAGAGTCATAGGGAAGTTCTATTTTTAATTTCTCAAGGAATCTCCACACTGTTCTTCAAAGAGGCTGCACCAACTTGCATTGCCACCAACAGTGGAAGAGGGTTCCCCTTTCTCCACATCCCCTCCCACACATGTTGTTTCCTGTCTTGCTAATTTTGGCCATTCTAACTGGTGTAAGGTGGTATCTCAATGTGGTTTTAATTGAATCTCCCCGATGAAGATGTTTTCATGTGTCTGATAGCCATTTGTATGTCTTCATTGGAAAAGTGTCTGTTCACATCTTCTGCCCATTTTTTGATATGATTGTCTGTTTTGTGTGTGTTGAGTTTGAGGAGTTCTTTATAGATCCTGGATATCAACCTTTTGTCTGTACTGTCATATGCAAATATCTTCTCCCGATCCATGGGTTGCCTCTTTGTTCTTTTTTAATACCTTAAAATTTTTTAAATTTACTTTTTATTTATTTTCTGTATAATAGTATTCATTATTTTTGCATCACACCCAGTGCTCCATGAAATCCATGCCCTCTCTAATACCCTCCACCTGGGCCTCTTTGTTTTCTTGACTGTTTCTTTTACTGTGCAGAAGCTTTTGATCTTGATGAAGTCCCAAAAGTTCATCTTCACTTTTGTGTCCTTTGCCTTTGGAGACATATCTTGAAAGAAATTGCTGTGGCTGATATCGAAGAGGTTACTGTTTACATTCTCCTCTAGGATTCTGATGGATTCCTGTCTTACGTTGAGGTCTTTTATCCATTTTGAGCTTATATTTGGTTATGGTGTAAGAGAATGGTTGAGTTTCATTCTTCTACATATAGCTGCCCAGTTTTCCCAGCACCATTTATTGAGGAGACTGTCTTTTTTCCACCGTATATTTTTTCCTGTTTTGTCAAAGATTATTTGCCCATAGAATTGAGGGTCCATATCTGTGCTCTCTACTCTGTTCCACTGGTTTATGCGTCTGTTTTTATGCCAGTACCATGCTGTCTTGGTGATCACAGCTTTATAATAAAGCTTGAAACCCAGTAACGTGATGCCCCAGTTTTATTTTTGTTTTTCAACATTTCCTTAGCGATTCGGGGGTCTCTTTTGGTTCCATACAAATTTTTGGATTATTTGCTCCAGCTCTTTGAAGAATACTGGTGGAATTTTGATCAGAATGGCATTAAAAGTATAGATTGCTCTAGGCAATATAGACATTTTAACAATGTTTATTCTTCCAATCCGAGAGCAGGGAATGGTCTTCCATCTTTTTGTGTCTTCTTCAATTTCTTTCATGAGTGTTCTGTAGTTCCTCGAGTACAGTTCCTTTACCTCTTTGGTTAGGTTTATCCCCAGGTATCTTATGGTTCTTGGTGGTATAGTAAATGGAATCAATTCTCTAATTTCCCTTTCTGTATTTTCATTGTTAGTGTATAAGAAAGCTACTGATTTCTGTACATTGACTTTGTATCCTGCCACGTTACTGAATTGCTGTATGAGTTCTAGTAGTTTGGGGGTGGAGTCTCTTGGGTTTTCCATATAAAGATCATGTCATCTGCGAAGAGAGAGAGTTTGACTTCTTCATTGCCAATTTGGATACCTTTTATTTATCTTTGTTGTCTGAATGCTGTTGCTAGGACTTCTAATACTATGTTGAACAAGAGTGGTGAGAGTGGGCAAAGAACTCAAAATGAATAAAAGACCTACCCTATGACCCTGCAATTGCAATTGCACTACTGGGTATTTATCCCAAAGATACAGATGTAGTGAAAAGAAGGGCCATATGTACCTCAATGTTTATAGCCACAATGGCCACAATTGCCAAGATGAGCCAAGATGCCCTTCAACAGATGACTGGATAAAGAAGATAAGGTCCATATATTCAATGGAATATTATGCCTCCATCTGAAAGGATGAATACCCAACTTTTGTATCAACATGGATGGGACTACAGGAGATTGTGCTGAGTGCAATAAGTCAAGCAGAGAAAGTCAATTATCATATGGTTTCACTTACTTGTGGATCATAAGGAATAACATGGAGGACATTAGGAGAAGGAAAGGAAAAGTGAATTGGGGGAAATCAGAGGGGGAGATGAACCATGATCTACTGTGGAGTCTGAGAAACAAACTGAAGGTTTTGGAGGGGAGAGGTGTGGCATTAGGTGAGTCCGGTGGTGGGTATTAAGGAGGGCATGTATTGCATGGAGCACTGGGTGTGGTGCGTAAACAATGAATCTTGGAACACTGAGAAAATGAAATGAAATGAAATGAAATGAAATGAAATGAAACCAAACTTCACAGTGCTAACAAGGAATGTCTCATAGATATAAGGACATCTGAAAAACAATCTGAGGGGTTTGAAGTGGCGGGGGGTGGGAGGTTGGGCTACCAGGTGGTGGGTATTATAGAGGGCATGGAGTGCATGGAGCACTGGGTGTGGTGAAAAAATAATGAATACTGTTATGCTGAAAATAAATAAATAATTTTTTAAAAAATTAAATAAATAAAAGGACATAGAACAGTTTAAAGGAAATTGATGGAAAAGAAATACCACATAGGTAGTAGCCATGTTGTGGTGAGCACTTGGTATTATACACAACTAATGAATTGTAGAACACTATATCAAAAACTAATGATGTAAAAAAAAAAAAACCTAATGATGTACTATATGATGGCTAACTGAACATAATAAGAAAAAGACATACCATGTAAATGCTAACCAAAAGAAAGCTGACACATCTATACTGATAATCAGAAGAAGTAGATGAGATGTTAAGCCAGGAGCTGCTGCTAGAGATAAAGAGAAATATCTCCCTCCTATTTATAAATGCAGTAGTGTGATGTTAAATGAATAAAAATAGTTCTCAGAGGAGCCTTGCTTTGTAGCATTTGACAATTACCATAGTGTAATTATTTCCAGTATGGCTGATTTCAATCTACCAAAGTGATGTCATTAAATGTGGAGTTGAAAGAGATGTTCACATTCAGCTTGAAGCCAATGCAAGCCAGCTTCAGCACACCACTGCATTAAAGATCTGCATAGAAGCAGATCATGATGTTAAATCTGCATGTCCTAATGACAGCTTATAAAATACACAAGCAATAACAGGGCATATCTAAAAGGGGAAAAATAAGTCCACAATTACAATTGTGCAGCAAGTTTCACATAAGATTTTGCACATATAAGAGATGATGAACAAGGAGGAAAAAATCAAGTATAAAGGATATTTAACAAACCAAGTAACAAACTTGACGTGGTGGACATATTAACAACACTATGACAGCAGAATGTATATTTGTTTTAAGTTACATAGAGTTGCCAATCATATTATAGTTTGAGGAGATATATCTCCATTGCATGACTGCAGTAACCAGATTTAGTGATTGTCACTTAAAAGTTAGCCCTCTTGACAAAGATTTCTAGGGCCTGTTTTATATCTTTGTTCCTCAGGCTATAGATAAAGGGGTTCAGCATAGGGGTAACTACTGTATACATGACTGAAGCAATTATATCTTTGTCACTGAAGTCCCATGATGTGGAGAAAAAGTAAACACCTGCAAGTGTCCCATAATATAAAGACACCACAAAAAGATGGGAGCTACAGGTAGAAAAGGCTTTAAAGAGTCCGTTGGTAGAGGGGATCCTGAGAACAGTTGTCCCTATGTGGACATATGAGCCCAAGATACTACTCAAGGGCAGGATGAAAAGCACTCCTCCTTCAGTAAAGATGACCAGCTCATTGAGAGAGATGTCTGAGCAGCTCATCTTCAGGAGCACAGTGATGTCGCAGAAGAAGTGAGGGATGGTATTATCAGCACAGAAAGATAATTGGACCAAGAGCAGGGTGTGCAACAGGGCATGAATGCAAGAGAAGAACCAGGATCCAGCTATTAATGAGATACACAGTTCCTGCCTCATGACAGTGGTGTAGTGGAGTGGCTGACAGATGGCCACATATCTGTCGTATGCCATCACTGCAAGAAGGAAGCTGTCAAGACAACCAAAAAGTATGAAAAAATACATCTGAGAAATGCACCCCACATAGTGAATGGATTGTTGCTGAGTCTGCATGTTCATGAGCATCTTTGGAACTATAATAGATGAAAGGGAAATATCAGAGAGGGCCAACTGGCTGAGGAAGAAGTACATGGGGGTGTGGAGGCGGGAGTCCAGCCTGATGAGCAGGATGATGAGCAGGTTCCCCAGCACTGTAGTCAGGTACATGCCCAGGAACAGGGTGAAGAACACTCCCTGCTGCTCTGGCTGGATGGGGAACCCCAGTAGGAGGAACTCAGACACGCTGCTCTTGTTCTCCCTCCTCATGCTGTTCTTATCTCTTCTGGCAAGTGGGGAAAATAGGGAACGTCAGTCAACATGTCATAACGTTTTAGTAAGTTCCTTTCTATGAAAATTCTTAATTTTAACTACCTTTCTGTTTATTTTTCACAACTGTTGGTGCATGAGATAATTTGTCCATCTCTAGCTCTAATGATACATGAAACTGCACATTTACCAGTTTTTTTCGGAAAACAGCTAAAGGACAACTATTCTTTACTCAACAAATATTTATTGAAAAAAATCTTTGTCCCATATTGAGTACACAGTAGTGAACAAGAAATAGGAAATCTCTATGTTCAAGAAGTCTATATCTTTATATCAAGCCAGGTTCAAACCCCAATAATTTACTAAGATCAAATGTGGGGATAAAAATATATGTTTATAAAAAATAAAAAATTAAAAAAAAAAGTGAAATGGGCACCAGGAGACAGGTATGTGTCATTTCCTTTTAAAAGGGATGTGAAGAGGAGAAGGGAGTTGAGGGAAATTGGAAGGGGAGGCGAACGATGAGAGACTATGGACTCTGAAAAATAATCTGAGAGTTTTGAAGGGAAGGGAGGTGGGGAGGTGGGGAACCAGGTGGTGGGTATTAGAGAGGGCACAGATTGCATGGAGCACTGGGTGTGGTGCAAAAACAATGAATACTGCTACGCTGAAAAGAAACAAAAAAAAAAAAAAGGATGTGAAGAGCAATGGCCACAGTCGCCAAACTGTGGAAAGAACCAAGATGCACTTCAATGGACGAATGGATAAGGAAGATGGGGTCCATATACACTACAGATTATTATGCCTCCATCAGAAAGGATGAATACCCAACTTTTGTAGCAACATGGATGGGACTGGAAAAAATTATGCTGAGTGAAATAAGTTAAGCAGAGAGAGTCAATTATCATATGATTTCACTTTTTTGTGGAGCAAAAGAAATAGCACAGAGGACATGGGGAGATAGAGAGGAGAAGGGAGTTGGGAGAAATTGGAGGGGGAGATGAACCATGAGAGAATGTGGACTCTGAGAAACAAACTGAGGATTTTGAAGGGGTGGGGGGTGGGAGGTTGGTGGGTATTATGGAGGGCATGCATTGCATGGAGCATGGTGTGGTACATAGACAATGAATTCTGGTACACTGAAAAGAAATTAAAAAATAATAAAATTAAAATAGTTAAAAAAAAAAAAAACCAGATGCAAAGATCCCTAAGTTGGAACAGAATTACTGAAGTTTTATCATAGTCTTTCAGTACAATTGGCTGGGCTCTGCCTGTTTTAAGTTATTTTAAATTCCCTATTACCAAAAATGTCCATCCAGTTTTTCCAAAGCAACATTAAGAACAGCACCGAGCACTATTTCAAGTGTTTTACATATACCTTCAAACAGAACCTCACCATAGTCCTTACAAATGGTGTCATTATAGTCATTTTTAACTATGAGACAACAAATATGTACATTATTTAAATGTGCAAAGGTACACACAATTAAGTGCAATAGAATCACAACATATGTCTGACAGAGTGCATACTTTTAACCACTCTGCATGGAAATCATACTCTCATTAGAATGTCCAGAGAAGTTATGTGTCAACTACCTTTGTCCAAAATGTCCTTAACTCCCTCTAAGAAAAATTTAGCACTCATGTTTATACAATTTACAAAGGATTTTCATATGCTTTGACTTCTCTGAAAACAACAAGTGTATATTTAGGGACTGTTTAGTACACAAGGCAAACTTCATGTCCTCAATTTATAGATATAACAACTGAAACAAAAAGATTACTGACTTACCCACCTTGACTCTACTCTGGTGGTAGATTCTAGATTTATTATGTATTTGGACATTAGACTAAAGGTTAGGATAAAACACATAGCCCCAAAGAAAGAATCAAGACTGACATTCTCACTCAAGTGTAGGAACAAGACAGTGAGTCCTCCTTAAGGACCACAACCTTGCTCAGGGACACAGGTATCTTGGTTCGGGCTACCAAGAAGGAAAGTGACTTGACTTTTATGTGGAGGCATGCCTGTTCCCTGCCATAACCTGTGTCAGTCCTTACTGAGAAATCAGAAGAAAACAAGAGGGCTAGGACCAACCATGAACTTTGATTCAGGCAGGACCTTTAGATGGAGACAGCTGGGCCTATAGCGATGGAAAGGAGGTCAGACTGTGACCTTGAAGTATGAGAGGGAACCTTTAAATGGATCTGTTTTCTCAGAATTCTACCTGTCCTACTCTAGACAATGGTGAAATAGGAACCTTCGTGACACAAACATCAGATTCAGGGAAAGCTAATAAAAATTCCTTCCATTCTGCCTATTATGCTACAGGCATGGTGCTGACTGATTTGTGTGCATTGCCTCATTTATCCTTAAAATAGCATAATGAAGTAAGAATAGTTACCTTTCCCTTGCCAGTGAAGAATCTGAGGCTCAGAAAGATAAAGTCACTTCCTAAGATCACAAAATATGTAAGAGCCAGACTGAAGTTTGGGCCTCAGGCTACTATACTGCAGACACTGAGCTTATACCCATTGGTATATAACACATGTCCAGGACTAGAAATGCATGTGAACCCACACACTTAATGCAGTAGTATACATATGACCACTGTTGAAACATAGTTTAAAAAGTAGTTGAGTTCAAAGAAAAGAACCAGAGGAACCTAAGATAAGTACATGAAACATACAATAACAACATACTCTAAACATTTGGAACCATATAAAATGTGACTTATAAACAAAATGCGGCATTACACATAATCAAACACTGAGGTGACATTTTAAGACCTCTCACCTATTGCTAGTCATGAGTAAATTCATGAAACTTCTCCCCCCAGTTTGGGGAGCACATGCGTTTCTCTTCAGACTACACAATCTCACTTAACTATGATGTCTGTCCAAGGATGAAAATATGGGAGTTATAAAAAGAGAGGGGGCAAACACTTGATCTCAAAGGGACTGAGGAGACCCAAGATCACAGACACAGATTCCCTGCACTTGTTTAAAGGGGCAACACTTATTTAGACTTCTATGCCCTTGTCTAAGAGAAGAAAAGGATAAGACCAGCAGTCAATCACACACACACACACACACACACACACACACACACACAATTCATGAACAAAACATACCTATATCTGCATTGTACAATCAAGGAAACACCACACAGACCCATACATATGTAGAACTCTAGACACAGAGACATACTTTGCCCACCTAGAATTCCCAGCTCTCTCTGACCTGTGCCACTTCTTAGTGAGCTAAGGTACCTTCTAATACAGTTTCTTGAGTCCTCAGCTTCTGTTTAGAACACCAGGAACAAAAAGTAAGAAGAAAGCCTTTGTGAGCCCATAACCTCATGAGCTCTCTGAGACTGTCCTTGAGCTCCAGGGCAACAGGCAGGAGATAACCATTTTACAAACCTCAGAGAGGACTCATGGGAAGTCCCTAAGCTCCTGGTTAAGGAAAGAGTCAAAGCAGACTAATGGCCACAAATTCCTATCAGACCTTGGGGAGGAACATGTTTAGGGGCTAGAGGGACTGAGCTGCTAGAGTCACCTGAGAGGGTGACCCAGATCTCAGGGACACTCTTGGCTCCTCCTTGCTCATACATAGTTCCAGAGGGGAAGTGGGAAAGTCTTATTCAGCCTCCATCACCAGAGTTGCCAGTGCACTGGGTCAGCCTCTCCTGACAGCACATTATGGTCCAAGAAGAGTAAGTCTGGCTCCTGCGAACTCCCACACCACTTGCTACCATGAGCACTCAAATCTAGCTTTAACTTCACATCTTGCCGGTCCCCTCTCTCCCTAGGGAGAGACTTCAGGGCATGGAAGTTCGCCTGTTCCAAGAGAGTGTAGAGGGGGAAGATTGAGTCTTTGGCTCAGCTCTCAGAAGAATTGAGTCTGGTCTATACCACACATTAATTTTGGCCCTGAGCACAAAAGGTAATCCCCTAAGATCTGTTACATCAACTGTAAAGTGTGGACAAAAATATATTGTCTGCAGAAGTTTTTCTTGAAATTAAATTAGATGTTTCATGCTAAAACACATAATAAATGCACAACAGATATCAGTCCTTGTGATCATTATCTTTGTATCTTCCCAAAACAGAAAATGATATCTAGAATCACTGTTATTGCCACGGGATTGCCATTAAATGAATAATTGAATTAACTAATTAATTAATTCTTCCAATCTAATAGTAAGAGTTTATTCCTGCCCTAAAAGATTAAATGAGTTAAAACACATGGTGAACTTAGAACATTGTCTGGCATTTTGTAAGTCCTGAACAAACTTTGACTATTTTGTTGCCATGGTTTACAAACTCATTACCTACAGCTGCTCATATGTACACATATTTTTTTCATTAACATCTTAGTTACTGATAACTCCATGTTGTTCAAACCAAAATGTAGGAACCTGTTAGCCATCAGAGGAGAGCTGGGTTGGGGGACAGGTTCAGTAGGTGATGGGGATTAAGGAGCACCTTTGTTGTGATGAGAACCAGATGTTGTATGGATACATTGAATCGCTATATTGTACACCTGAAACTAATATTACACTGTATTTGAACTAACTGGAATTTAGATAAAAACTTTTTTTAATGTAAGTTTTCAAGAAAAACTTCTGCAGACAATATATTTTTGTCCACACTTTACAGCTGATGACTCCTACCTTTCTCTCACACTCTCAATTCATCAGCAACTCTTGCCGGCTCCAAATTACAACAAAAAACAGTATTCACCAATTTTTTACTACTTTCCCTGCTACCATCCTAGCTTATTACTTCTTTTTTTTTTAATATTTTATTTATTTATTTGACAGAGAGAGAGAGATCACAAGTAGGCAGAGAGGTAGGCAGAGAGAGGAAGGAAAGCAGGCTCCCTGCTGGGCAGAGAGCCTGATGGCATGCAGGGCTAGATCCCAGGACCCTGAGATCTTGACCTGAAAGCAGAGGCTTTAACCCACTGAGCCACCCAGGCGCCCCCTAGCTTATTACTTCTTTTTTTTTTTTTTTTTTGACTTGATTCTTACACATTTAATAGACTTAAATATTTATACATTTATATGTAAATGTATAAATATATATATATATATATATATATATATATAATTTAACTTCTTCCAGATTGTATTTTTTTTCTGTAACATTAAAAAAAAGACCAAAAAAGTGTTTTTCCCCCTTTCTCTTAGTGGTATATAAATATAGGGTTAACTATAATTCAAGTACTTTTTTTTAATTATTAAATTGATTTATTTATTTTCAGAAAAACAGTATTCATTATTTTTTCACCACACCCAGTGATCCATGCAATCCGTGCCCTCTATAATAACAAATATCATGGAGGACAAGGGGTGTTAGAGAGGAGAAGGGAGTTGGGGTAAATTGGAAGGGGAGGTGAATCATGAGAGACTATGGACTCTGAAAAACAATCTGAGGGTTTGAAGTGGGGGGGGGAGGTTGGGGTAGCTTATTACTTCTTAACTGCACTGTTGCGGTAGCTCCTAGGTGGTCCCCCTGCTTCCACACAGCCCTCTTCTCTAGCCAGAATGATCCTTTTTAAAGCTGAATCATGTTACTCTTTTGGTGAAAAACTTCCAAGGGCTACACAAATAATTCACAGTAAAAATCAAATCACAAAGCCTAAAGGACCTAGGCCCTATTGACTTTGTAAAAAAAAAAAAAAAAAAAAAAAAAAAATGATCCCCTCAATACAAAAATAAATTAAAAAAAAAAAAACCCGCACACATATGTAAATATATCTCCTCCTGCTCTTCTGCATGCTCACTGCCCTTCAGGGAAGAATCTTTTTGTTGCTTGGACATAGCTGGCATTGTCAAATTTCATAATGTTGCAGTTGCTAAATCTGTTCCCTGAAATACTTTTCCTGCAAATATCCCAGTGGCTCTGTTCCCTGCTGCCTTCAATTCTTTGTTCAAATACCACCTTCTGGGTGAGACCAGCCATTATTACCATTCATCATAACACCACTTAAAGTTACAGCCTCTACCCTGTATTCCTGATTTCTCTGCAAACTACCTTTTATGTCACTTAAAAACCATGAAACTTACTTACATATTAAGTATATTTTCACTGTCTCCCCACTAGAATATAAGCTCCACAAAAGGAAAATATTTTTTTAATTAATTTATTTTTTCCAGCTTAACAGTATTCATTGTTTTTGCACCACACCCAGTGCTCCATGCAATACGTGCCTTCCCACCCCCCACCCCTTCAAAACCCTCAGATTGTTTTTCAGAGTCCATAGTCTCTCATGGTTCACCTCCCCTTCCAATTTCCCTCAACTCCCTTCTCCTCTCCATCTCCCCTTGTCCTCCATGCTATTTGTTATGCTCCAAAAATAAGTGAAACCATATGATAATTGACTCTCTCTGCTTGACTGATTTCACTCAGCATAATCTCTTCCAGTCCCGTCCATGTTGCTACAAAAGTTGGGTATTCATCCTTTCTGATGGAGGCATAATACTCCATAGTGTATATGGACCACATCTTCCTTATCCATTCATCCATTGAAGGGCATCTTGGTTCTTTCCACAGTTTGGTGACCGTGGCCATTGCTGCTATAAACATTGGGGTACAGATGGCCCTTCTTTTCACTACATCTATCTTTGGGGTAAATACCCAGTAGTGCAATGGCAGGGTCATAGGGAAGTTCTGTTTTTAATTTCTTGAGGAATCTCCACACTCTTCTCCAAAGAGGCTGCACCAACTTGCATTCCCACCAACAGTGTAGGAGGGTTCCCCTTTCTCCACATCCTCTCCAACACATGTTGGCAGGTAAAGCGGAGTGGGAAAGTTGGACTGATATCGGAAGATAAACAAAAGGGGGAGGGAGCCAGCAGAGACGACCCATTGGAAAGTAATATCCCAATATGAGAGTGCCCTGCGTCTGGGGACCAGCATTAACTTGGGAGTCTGGTAGAAAGCACTCAAAAAGAGCAAAGGATCATGGGGGGTGGGGGGTAATTGTGGGAATCAGGACATTAGGGACAGGGGCTTAAGTCCCCAGACCCAGGACAGCCACCTCTGGCACAGAGCCAGAGAGAGTGTGGCAGAGAAAACAGGTCTTGGTCCCTGAGCCACCAGCGCGCCTGAGAGGGCGTGGGACCTGGCTCCCATGAGGGGCTGGGAGCCTCGCCAGCCAACAGAAGCACAACCTTTTTGCAGTCCCCACGCAAGTGCCCTGCCGTGCTATCAGAGTCTGAGACGCGCCCTGCGCCCTCCACTGAGAGAGGGGCACACAGGCACCAGCCCGGTGCTCTCAGACCTGGAAAGACCAGGCACTCCCAGCCAGGGCCAGCGGGAAAATCTCAGTGTGCAATCACTGCTTGGAACCTCTCTGGCAGTCTGGAGCTGCCCAGACAGCCGCTTCTGCCATGGTTTTGGGTGCAAGGAAAATATTTTTGTCTGAATTGTTCACTTCTAGAATTTTCCATAAATACAGTAGACACATTAAAAAGAACACCAAAAAAACATTATCCAGCCACTGTAGCCCACGGACCTCAATGTGGGCAGTGGCCTCATCCAACAGAGACCATAATAGCAAGTCTCACCTGCTCAAGTATGCTACCAACTGATCTGTCCACAGACCCAAGCTGAACTGACTGGTGAAAGACTGTCCTTGCCAAATAAAATCTGTGAAGTGTAGAAGAAGAGCCTGCTTATTCAAATATACAGATACCAAGGCAAGGAATTAAGATCATGAAGAATCAGGTAAAACCAACACTTCCAAAGGAAACTAATAAAGCTCTAATAACTAACCAAAAGAAATAACATAATAAACTGTTTGACAAATATTTCAGAATAATCCTCTTAAGGTTTAGTGAACCACCATGAGAAGGTAGGGTTTATCCCTGGGCTGCAAGAGTAGTTCAACATATGTAAATCCATATGTGATTCACCAGATTCATAGACTAAAAGATAAAAATAATTTGATTCTCTCAGTAGGTGCAGAAAAATCAATTGATTAAATGCAAACTCCGTTGTGATAAAAACCTCAATAAATTGTGTAGAGAGTGAACATCTCTCAACATAATAAAGGCTATTTGACAAGCCTGAAGCTAACATCATACTCAGTGGTCAGAGGTTGAAAGCTTTTCTTCTAAGATTGGGATCAAGACAAAGAAGCCCTCTCTCATTACTCCTATTCAGCATTGTACAGAAATCCTATCCAGAGCAATTGGGCAAGAAAAAGAAATAAAACATATCAGAATTAAAAAGGTAGAAGTAAAAGTGTCTGTATTAGAGATGATATGATCATATATTTAGAACATCCTGAAACTCTACCAACAACTATAATAATAAATCTGAATACAGTAAAGCTGCCAGGGACAAAATCAACACAGAAAAATCTGTTGTGTTTCCATACACTAACAACAAATTATCTGATAAAGAAATAAAGAAAATAATACCACTTACAATAACTAGACAATAAAATAGGAATAAACTTAACCAAAGAGGTAAAATAACTCTGTGCTGAAAACCATCAGATATTGATTTTTAAAAAATTGAAGACACAGTCAAATGGAAATATACTTAGTTTTGCAAAAAGGGAGGTGGGTGGCAGATGGGGTAACTGGGTGATGGGCATTAAAGAGGGCATGTGATGTGATGAGCACTGGATGTTATATGCAACTAATGAATCATTGAACATTACATCAAAGACTAATGATGTACTACTATATATTGGCTAATTGAATTTAAATAAAATAAATAAATAAGGCACAATAAAAAATAGAAAAGTTAACAACTGGAACTACATAAAACTAAAATACTTCTGTACCCCAAAGGAACAATTTAAAAAATGAGAAGATAACCTACAGAATGGGACAAAGTTTTTGCAAACCACATATCTGATGAAAGGTTAATATCCAAAATACACATGGAACTCATACAACTCAATAGCAAAACTAAAAAACAGGCAAAGTACCTGAAAATACATTTTTTCAAGGAAATAATGCAAATGGCCAAAAGGCACATGAATAGATGCTAAACATTTCTAACCACCAGGGAAATGTAAGTCAAAACCACAATGAAGAAAACCAAGAAATGAACCCACAACAATATGGTCAGTTATTCTCCAACAAAGCAGGAAAGAATATCCACTGGGAAAAAGACAGTCTCTTCAACAAATGGTGTTGGGAAAGTGGACAGCAACATGCCAAAGAATGAAACTAGACCTCTTTCTGACACCATACAAAAGAATAAATTCAAAATGAAAGAAAGACCCAAATGTAAGACAGGAAACCATCAAAATCCTAAAGGAGTACATTGGCAGAAACCTCTTTGACAATGGCCAGAGCAACTTCTACTAGATACATCTCCTGAGGCAAGGGAAACAAAAACAAAAATAAACTATTGGGACTTCATCAAAATAAAAAGCTTCTACCCAGTGAAGGAAACAATCAACAAAACTAAGAGGAAAAGATATTTGCAAATGACATTCTGATAAAGGGTTAGTATCCAAAATACATTTTTATATATATTTTTTTAAATTTTTTATTTTTTATAAACATATATTTTTATCCCCAGGGGTACAGGTCTGTGAATCACCAGGTTTACACACTTCACAGCACTCACCAAAGCACATACCCTCCCCAATGTCCATAATCCCACCCCTTTCTCCCAAAACCCCTCCCCCCAGCAACCCTCAGTTTGTTTTGTGAGATTAAGAGTCACTTATGGTTTGTCTCCCTCCCAATCCCATCTTGTTTCATTGATTCTTCTCCTACCCACTTAAGCCCCCATGTTGCATCACCACTTCCTCATATCAGGGAGATCATATGATAGTTTTCTTTCTCTGCTTGACTTATTTCGCTAAGCATGATACGCTCTAGTTCCATCCATGTTGTTGCAAATGGCAAGATTTCATTTCTTTTGATGGCTGCATAGTATTCCATTGTGTATATATACCACATCTTCTTGATCCATTCATCTGTTGATGGACATCTAGGTTCTTTCCATAGTTTGGCTATTGTGGACATTGCTGCTATAAACATTCGGGTGCACGTGCCCCTTTGGATCACTACGTTTGTATCTTTAGGGTAAATACCCAATAGTGCAATTGCTGGGTCATAGGGCAGTTCTATTTTCAACATTTTAAGGAACCTCCATGCTGTTTTCCAGAGTAGCTGCACCAGCTTGCATTCCCACCAACAGTGTAGGAGGGTTCCCCTTTCTCCGCATCCTCGCCAGCATCTGTCATTTCCTGACTTGTTTATTTTAGCCATTCTGAATGGTGTGAGGTGATATCTCATTGTGGTTTTGATTTATATTTCCCTGATGCTGAGTGATATGGAGCACTTTTTCACGTGTCTGTTGGCCATCTGGATGTCTTCTTTGCAGAAATGTCTGTTCATGTCCTCTGCCCATTTCTTGATTGGATTATTTGTTCTTTGGGTGTTGAGTTTGCTAAATTCTTTATAGATTCTGGACACTAGTCCTTTATCTGATATGTCATTTGCAAATATCTTCTCCCATTCTGTCAGTTGTCTTTTGATTTTGTTCACTGTTTCCTCCAAAATACATTTTAAAAAACTTAAAAACTCAACACTCCCCCCAAAATAATCAAGTTCAAAAAAATGTGCAGAAGAGATGAATAGACATTTTCCAAAGAAGACATACAGATGGCCAGACACATTAAAAGATGCTCCACATCACTCATCATCAGGGAAATAAAAATCAAAACGACAAAGAGATACCACCTCACACTGGTCAGAATTACTAAAATTAACAACACAGGAAACAAAAGTTGTTGACAAAGATATATACAAAGGGGAACCCTCATAGACTGTTAGTGGGAATGCAGACTGGTACAGCCACTTTGGAAAACAATATGAAGTTTCTTCAAAAAATTAAAAATAGAACGGCACTACAATCTGGCAACTGAACTACTAGATATTTACCCAAAAGATACAAAAGTATTGACTCGAAGGGATACATGCATTCTGATGTTTATAGCAACATTATCCTAAATAGCCAAATTATAGAAAGAGCCCAAATGTCCATCAACTGATGAATGGAGTGTGTGTGTGTGTGTGTGTGTGTGTGTGTGTGTGAAAAATATTACTCAGTAATCAAAAAGAATGAAATCTTGCCATTTGCAAAGGCATGGATGGAGCTAGAGAATGTTAAGTCTCTAAGCAAAATAAGTCAGAGAAAGACAAAAACCATATGATTTCACTCACATGTGCAATTTAAGAGACAAATAGATGAACATGGGGTGGGAAGAGAGACAAACCAGGAAACAGACTCTTAACTATACAGTTAAGAGGGTTACTGAAGGGGAGGAGATGGTGGGGGGGGTGTTAAATGGGTGATGGGTATTAAGGAGTGCACTTGTTGTGGTGAGGACTGGGTATTCTAGGTAAGTGTTGAATCACTAAATTCTATACCTGAAACTAATAATACATTGCATGTTAACTAACTGGAATTTAGATTAAAAACTTGAAAAAATTTAAAAATTAAAAAAATTTTAAAACCACAATGAGTTATCACCTCACATCTGTGATGATGGTTATTTTCGAGAAAGCAAGAGACAACAAATGCTGAAGCAGATATAGACAAAAGGGACCTTTGTGCAGTGTTGTTGCAGTCACTATGGAAAACAGTGCAGTCATTATGGAAAATATCTTGGAGGTTCCTCAAAAAATTAAAAATAGGGTGCCTGAGTGGCTCAATGTGTTGAGCCTCTGCCTTCGGCTTGGGTCATGATCTCAGGGTCTTGGGATCAAGTCCTACATCGGGCTCTCTGCTCAGCAGGGAGCCTGCTTCCCCCTCTCTCTATGCCTGCCTCTCTGCCTACTTGTGATCTCTCTCTCTATGTCAAATAAATAAATAAAATCTTTTAAAAAATTAAAAATAGAACTATCATATGATCCAGCAATCCCATGCTGGGTATATACATCCAAAAGAAATAAAATCACTATCTTGAAGAGCTGTCTGCATATCTATGTTCATTACAGCTGTATTTAAACAGTCAAGATATGGAAAAAAACACCTAAATATTTATCAATGGATGAGTGGACAATGAAAATTGGAAATATAAGGGAATATTATTCAGCCATAAAAAAGAAGGAAATCTTGCCATTTGCAACATGGATGGACCTTGAGGACATTATGCTAAGTGCAGTTAGAGAAAGACAAATACGATGTGGTCTCACTTATATGTGTAATCTAAAAACAAATAAACAAAAACAGAACTCAGAGAAACACAGACTAGGTGGATGGTTTCCAGGAGTGAGGAGAGAGGGTGGGAGAAATGGATGAAAGCACTCAAAGAGTACAAACTTCCAGCTATAAGATGAATAATTTCTGGGGATATAATTTACAGCACGATGACTATAGATAATAAGATTGTATTGTGTATTTGAAAGTTGCTAAGAGAGTAGATTTTAAAAGTTCTAACTGCACAAAATATGTTATAACTTGTGAGGTCATGGATGTTGCAATTAATATGATTGTGATAATTTTGTAATCTGTACATACATAAAATTATTGCACTCTACACTTTAAACTTATACAATATTCTGTGTCGGTTATACCTCAATAAAGCTAAAAAAAAACAAAATGGGAGGAAGGAAGGAAGGAAGGAAGTTAGGAAGTTGAATGAATGAATAGAAAGCACAGAAGTAAACTCTAAATGGATGAAACTTCAATGTGAGATAGGAATCCATCAAAATCCTAGAGGAAAACATGGGCAATAATCTCTTCGACATCAGCCACAGCAACCTCTTTCAAGACACATCTCCAGAGGCAAGGGAAACAAAAGTGAAGATGAACTTTTAGGACTTCATCAAGATAAAAGCTTCTGCACAGCAAAGGAAAGAGTCAACAAAACAAAGAGGCAACCCATGGAACGGGAGAAAATATTTACAAAAGACACTACAGACAAAGGGTTGATATTCAAGATCTATAAAGAACTCCTCAAATCCAACACCCAAAAAACAGATAATCAAGTCAAAAAAATGGCCAAAGGACATGAACAGACACTTCTCCAAAGAAGACATATGAATGGGTAACAGACACATGAATAAATGTTCAACAACATCCTTAGCCATCAGGGAAATTCAAATCAAAACCACATTGAGATAACATTGGAGCACTGGGTGTGGTGCATAAACAATGAATTCTGTTACGCTGAAAAGAAATTAATTTAAAAAAAAGTTTAAAAAAAAAAACACTTTACACCAGTTAGAATGGCAAAAATTGAAAAGGCAAGAAACAACAAATGTTGGAAAGGTTGTGGAGAAAGAGGAACCCTCTTATACTGTTGGTGGGAATGCAGGTTGGTGCAGCCACTCTGGAAAACAGTGTGAATGTTCCTCAAAAAGTTAAAAATAGAGCTACCCTATGATCCTGCAATTGCACTACCGGGTATTTACCCCAAAGATACAGATATAGTGAAAAGAAGGGCCACATGCACCCCAATGTTCATAGCAGCAATGTCCACAAAAACCAAACTGTGGAAAGAGCCAAGATAAACAAATGGATAAAGAAGATGTGGTCCATATATACAATGGAATATTATTCAGCCATCAGAAGGGTTGAATACCCACCATTTGCATCGACATGGGTGGAACTGGAGGGGATTATGCTAAGTGAAATAAGTCAAGCAGAGAAAAACAATTATTATATGGTTTCACTTATTTGTGGAACATAAAGAACAGCATGGAGGACACTATGAGAAGGAAGGGGAAAATGAAAGGGGGGGAATCGGAGGAGAGAGATGAACCATAAGAGACTATGGACTCCGGTAAACAGAGGGTTTCAGAGGGGGGAGGGATGGAGGGATGTATTAACTAAGTAATGGGTATTAAGGAGGGCATGTATTGCATGGAGCACTGGATGTTATACTCAAACTATGAATCATGGGACACTACATCAAAAACTAATGATGTTACTGTATGGTGTCTATCATAACATAATAAAATAAAAATTTTTTAAGAAGCTAGTCACATGAATAGGCAGAACTCTAACACAAAACTTTCTGTCTCTGTATTATTTACTCTTTTTTGTTTTTTAAGGGTAACCTAATCTATATTTGTCCTCCCAGGTGACACATGTATTTTTGTGTGTGTGTGACTTTTTATTATGTTGTCGGTTGCTCTTAAAATGTAGATTAAAATATAAATATTCATCTAAAAGCTAAGGAAAAAGACTAATATATTATGTGAGACAGTGATTTACTGAGGGCAATAATAGAATATGTTTTATTTCCTATACATTGTTATAGATTATTCTTTTCATGATACACAATATTCTCTACATAAAACCTAAAAGGAAATGTTCTTTGATATCATTGCCAAGAGTAGTTGCTATCCTCATTTTTCAGATGAAGAAATTCAGACTAACAGACGATAAGTAACATGCTAAAAACAACTAACTTACTGGTAAGATAGGAATTCTATTGAATATCTTCTTTCTTCAACCATAACCTTAAAAGACCACACTGAGCCTAAACTCTGAAAACACGTAAATATTTTTCCAAAGTCCTTTTGCTAAATATGACAATAACTGTTGCTCTATTCTGTACTTTAAACATATATAAACTGACACTAGTTTATATAGAAATCCCACATAGAAAAAGTTTGAATCCACATGCATGCCAACATACTGGAACACACCAAACACCACTGATCTGCCCTCCCTGTATCCCCTGAATACTGCAACCTCCCCAGTCCTAGAATATACCACGTCCATACCTGACTCCATAAACATAATAATATTCACCCACATAAATACTTGTTCACTCTTGATAACCCAGAGTCGGGGAAATGAAACACACCCTTGAGATGTTGCACTGAGGTTAAGAAGCTCTGGGATGAGTTCCCACACAGAGACAGGAAGCCTCAGGGTTCCTCTTTCCCCCAGAGTCAGCCCTGCTAGGTGTGATTCCCAGTCTGCTTACTCTGCTTTGAACAATCACAGGAGCAGCTCCCTTGAGAGATCTATCGCACCACAACTTCTTCAGCCTAACAAGGACTCTGGAGGCCAGCAGGAGCAGAGCTCGGACTCAGGAGATGCTGCCTGGGCTTTCACAATCAAGAGGGTCCTTGTCCCTTGAGTCAGGACTTCTCTGCTTTCTGAGATGGGGAGCTGGGAAAGCAGCAGCATGCTGGGGACCAGACATGACGTGTTGGAGGCCAGTGAAGGGAAACATGTTATCCTTCCCAAGTAACATATCCATTTGCCTGCCTTTCCTATTCCTCTCCTTGTTCACCAGCTCAGAATGTCATGGGAGACACATGAGGTGGCTGTGCTTGGCTGAGAAGCAGACTGGCAGCTGACTAGCAGGTGTGGTGCAGACCAGCTTCTGGAAACACTGGGAAGGAAAGAACAGCATCTGGATGTGGAGGTGAGCTTCAGTAACCTAACCACCTGCGTGGCTACCCCAGCCTCTGGCACCTAGACTTTCCTTCCTGATAGCTTCAAATATTTCATGGGTGAAGCAGTCATAGGGTCCAACTGAAACCTCCATCTGGCTTTTAGTTTTCAGTCCATCCATTTTGACCTCTTAGGCAGTTTACACTGTGGGCTTTCGTGGAAGGAAAACACCATCAGGAAAGGAAAGGAAAGGAGAAGAGAGAAGAGGAGAGAAAGAGAGAGAGAAAGAAAGAAAGAAAGAAAGAAAGAAAGAAAGAAAGAAAGAAAGAAAGAGAAGAAGAAGGAGGGAGAGAAAGAAAGAAAAAGAAAGAAAGAAAGGGAAAGAGAGAAAGAAGAAAGAAAGAAAGAAAGAAAGAAAGAAAAGAAAAGAAGGGAAGAAGGAAGGATGAAAGGAAAGAAAGAAAATAGGAAAGGGAAAGAAAAAAAAGCTGTGTATTTCCAGCCTCACCCACTCACCTTGTGCTTTGATTCTTCCTGAATCTTCTTCCTGATTCTCAGATTGGAAAAACCTTCCTTTTTCCTAGTCATCAGAATAGGTGATCCTCACATCTATGACCTGGATTACCCAACCTCATTAATTAACCCAAATTTCCACTAATTTCTGATTTCCACAGGCAGCCCTTTCAAAAATGGCTCCTTGTGTAATATTGATCTGTGTTTGACAAATTGTTTTTGCAGACATGGTATCTCACCCGCTATTCATAAAACATCAGAAATCAGCTTAAGAAAAAGTGACAGAGGGCAAATCAAACCCCATCCAGAACACTGCCCAGCACTGACCACAATTCCACATGACAGACATACCCCAGCCATGCATGGCCAATTTTTTTTCCAGCTGGTTTAGGCCAGATAATCATGGATGTTCAAAACTTCAAATCCTCCAGCTGCATAACACAGAAAGATGGGCACCTCCCTAGCCACTGCAAGGAGAGATTCTGAATATGGAAGAAGAAAACTTGTCAGTTAAGGGGGATAGAAGGTACAGTCACGTGGGAAATGACCACCATGAGGCAAACAGTGTCTGTATATGATTGTGACCCAAAATGTAGACACACAGACATGAGCAGGTGTAGCCTAAGGGTTAAGAGCATGTGCCTCAGAGTGATTCAGCATGGGGTTCAAATCCTGATTGCTACTCACTTCTTTGGTGACCTTGAGCAAACCACTGCACTGCTAAGCCTCAGGCTCCTGTTAAGAACACATGCCTCGGGGCGCCTGGGTGGCTCAGTGGGTTAAGCCGCTGCCTTCGGCTCAGGTCATGATCTCAGGGTCCTGGGATCCAGTCCTGCATTGGGCTCTCTGCTCAGCAGGGAGCCTGCTTCCTTCTCTCTCTCTCTCTCTGCCTGCCTCTCAGTGTACTTGTAATTTCTCTGTCAAATAAATAAATAAAATCTTTAAAAAAAAAAAAAAAAAAGAACACATGCCTCATGGTCCCTCATCATTTGTGGCATCTGTGAGGTCCTTAACACAAGCTTGACATGTAGAAAAATTTTCAATGATACTGGTTATTGTTATTAACTTTAAGTACTGGTTCACTCAAATCATGCAGTGCATGAACTAACATTTCTTCTGTAAGCTCTTGCAAAAACCATGAGATTAGTCTGACAACTTGGCAGTGAGAAGGATATTTTAAGCATGTGTGTTAACTGATTTTGAGGACAAACAGCCATAGCAGATAAGAGAAGGTGACACTGAGACTTATGATGATCAAGAGTTTCTCTTGAGGGACACCTGGGTGGCTCAGTGGGTTAAGTCTCTGCCTTCGGCTCAGGTCATGATCTCAGAGTCCTGGGATGGAGCCCCACATCAGGCTCTCTGCTCAGCAGGGAGTCTGCTTCCTCTTCTCTCTGCCTGCTGCTCTGCCTGCTTGTGATCTTTGTCTGTCAAACAAATAAAATCTTAAAAAAAAAAAAAAAGTTTCTCTTGAGTCAGGGCACCTGGGTGGCTCAGATGGTTAAGCATCTGACTCTTGATCTCTGGTCATAATCTCAGGGTCATGGGATTGAGCCCGCTTCAGGCTCCACACTGGGCAGAGAGCTTGCTTAAGATCCTCTCTCTCCCTTTGCCTCTGCCCCTCCCCTGCATGCCTTCTCACTTTTGAACACTTTCTCTCAAAAGAAAAAGAAAACATAAGCATTCTTTTGCAATTTGCTTTCTTAGCAACCTCCACGTATGCAATAAATGATCCGTTACACACATAACATCATTTAATTGTAATATAATTGCTGCATTTTAATTGTTTTTTTCTACTTTTTTTAAAATTTATTTTTTACTTTCAGCATAACAGTATTTATTATTTTTGCACCACACCCAGTGCTCCATGCAATCCGTGCCTTCTCTAATACCCACCATCTGATACGCCGACCTCCCACACCCTGCCCCTTCAAAACCTTTAGATTGTTTTTCAGAGTCCATAGTCTCTCATGGTTCACCTCCCCTTCCAATTTCCCCCAACTCCCTTCTCCTTGTTTTTTTTTAAGATTTTATTTATTTTTTTGAGAGACAAAGATCACAAGTAGGCAGAGAGGCAGGCAGAGAGAGAGGAGGAAGCAGACTCCCTGCTGAGCAGAAAGCCCGATGCGGGGCTCGATCCCAGGACACTGGGATCATGACCTGAGCTGAAGGCAGAGACTTTAACACACTGAGCCACCCAGGTGCCCCTGCATTTTAATTATTTAATTAATACATTAATATTTCAATGTTAAATAAATTAATATATTAATTAGAATAACAATACTTAATCTATGAAAAGTTCAATGTAAAAGGATCATGAAAAAGGTGTGAAAGAATATGGTGCTTCTAAAATTATTTCAAAGACATTGGTGATTTAAGTATGTTCACTATAGAGATTTTTATGGTAAGTAGGAATATATAAATAACAATATCTCAAACTATTTGAAGATCTCTATGTAATATGTCCACTAATGAGGTATAGATGGATATGCTGACTCTAAAAAGTTGATTTAAGGGGTGCCTGGGTGGCTCAGTCAGTTGAGCATCTGCTTTTGGCTCAGGTCATGATCCCGGGGTCCTGAGATAGAGCCATGCATTGGGCTCCCTACTCAAAGAGGAGTCTGCTTCTCCCTCTCCCTCTGCTACTCCCCTTGCTTGTGTTTTCTCTTACTCTCTCTCACAGTATCTGTAAAATAAATAAATAAAATCTTTTTTTTAAGTTGATTTAAAACACTTTGCTTATATAAGATTTCTCATTACACAGCTTGTTGTTGTAGCAGGAAAATGGAGGCCATGTTGATGTCAACCACCAAGTAGCTGGATAAGGCTGAAAAAAGCATATTTCAACACTTAATATATAAAAAATTACTATGTTCTCTTAAGTATTTTTGCCTACACATACGACTGGTAAATTATAAAACATGAACTGAATACTTAACAATGAATGCCCATGCTGTACAAATGTGATTTAGGACAAAATATCAGAGAAATGAAAAATAATTTACAGTAAGGGGAAACGTGCACTGACTGGTGATGATAGCATGGCATGAGCTAAGGAGGATGACCCCCTCACCCTGTGCCCAGAGGAGAAAAAGCCCATTTTGTTTGGGTTAAACTTCATCTTGGATTTTTCCTGTTGGTTATTTTGGTAAAATCATCCCCCATCCATCTCCATTCCTTATACACTGCTTGATGTTGTTTGTTGTTGATCAGTCTCCCCCACCTAGAACATGAGCTACTTAATACATTGATTTTCTGCTTTTATTGCTAAATCTCCAGCAAGGGAACAGTATTTTCACAGAATAGGAACTGATGAACTGGAATCAGTGAGGTCCATCTCTGATGGTTTCTTTCTTTCTTTTTTTTTTTTTAATTAAGTTCAATAAGCCAACATATATAATACATCATTGGTTTTTAACATAGTGTTCAATGATTCATTCGTTGTGTATAACATCCAGTGCAACTCTCATGGTTTCTAAAGGAAAAATTTTCTCTGTCCTTCCAGCGTTCACGATAAGGCCTTGTGATGCCATGGATTTGAGAAGGTAGGGCTATATCAAGGGAGATTGACAAGGGCCCCTGCATAACAGCTAATTGTGACCAGAGAAAAAAAAGACTTGCTGGGTTGTGCACTTGGAGTAAGGTAAATAACAAAACATCATGTATAGAACTAGACCCAAGCCAATGGCAAGAGTCAACCAAACCAGCAGTGTCTCTGAGTTCATTCTCCTGGGACTCTCCTCCCGGCCTGAAGACCAGACATCTCTCTTTATCCTCTTCCTCACCATGTACCTGGTCACCGTAATCAGGAACCTACTCATCATCCTGGCCATCCACTCTGACCCCCAGCTCCAGGCCCCCATGTATTTCTTCTTGAGTTTCCTGTCCTTCACTGACATTTGCTTTACAACAACCATTGTCCCCAGGATGCTAGTGAACTTCCTGTCAGAGAAGACCATCTCCTATGCTGGGTGTCTGACACAGATGTATTTCATTTATGCTTTGGGCAACACTGACAGCTGCCTACTGGTGGTCATGGCCTTTGATCGCTATGTGGCCATCTGTAACCCCTTCAACTATGTCACCACCATGAACCACCACTGGTGGCCTTTTCCTTCTCACTTCCTCACCTCCACTCACTCCTACACACACTGCTACTGAATTGCCTCGTCTTCTGTGACTCCAATGTCATCCATCACTTCCTCTGTGACCTCAGTCCCCTGATGAAGTTGTCATGCTCCCCCACCTTTGCCGATGAAATTGTGATACTGTCAGAAGGTTCTATTGTTTTGGTGACCCCCTTTCTGTGCATTATTTTCTCTTATCTACAAATCCTCATTGCAGTTCTCAAGATCCCCTCAGCCATTGGGAAACGCAAAGCCTTCCCCACCTGTGGCTCTCACCTCACTGTGGTAGCTCTCTTTTATGGAAGCATCTTCTATGTCTATTTACAGCCCCTGTCCACCTACACTGCCAGGGACCACATAGCAACACTTGTCTACACAGTTCTGTCCTCCATGCTAAACCCTTTTATCTACAGTCTGAGAAACAGAGACCTGAAGCAGGGCCTGAAGAAGCTGATGGGCAGGAGGAAGTCCCAGGCAGCACCCTCTTGACAAACCCACACATGTAATCTGCTCCACTTAAATCAGGTCTCTACTAGATATTTGTGAAAACTGAATTATTGCAAGTTAGCTTTTTCAACACATGTGAGATAAAGCTCACATCCATTAATGACAGTGACCAATTGTCCCTGCCTCTGCTGAAATCATACTTTCCTCACTATTCTTCCATTTCCCATTAAGATTCATTATGTTATTATCCTCCAAATATTGCTTTTAACTAATTCTCTTGTCACAAGTATTTCCTGAACAAATTGTTGTCTTTTTATTAAGACCTCTTCTCCAAAACCCTTCACAATACAGTATATTGCTGAAAATGATCACTAAACTTACAGCTTTTGAGTCTTTGCAAACATTTCAAGGGGAAAGGATTGAGGGAGAGAACAAAGGGATGGAGAATTACATTCTAGTTACTTTTCTCATGAGGATTTTTATAATTCCTTATTTTTTCTTTCAAAAAACTTTTCTTCCTAAATGTATGTTGATATTGAGATTTTTTTCAGTCATTTTCAGATTATAACAGATAAAAAACAACCTAAGATCCCATCAATAAGGAATGAGATCTATAACGAACTCCTCAAACTCAACCCACACGAAACAGGCAAACATCAAAAAATGGGCAGAGGATATGAAGAGACACTTCTCCAATCAAGACATACAAATGGCTATCAGACACATGAAAAAAATGTTCATCATCATTAGCCATCAGGGATATTCAAATTAAAACCACATTGAGATATCACCTTACACCAGTTAGAATGGCCAAAATTAACAAAACAGGAAACAACATGTGTTGGAGGGGATGTGGAGAAAGGGGAACCCTCTTACACTGTTGGTGGGAATGCAAGTTGGTGCAGCCACTTTGGAGAACAGTGTGGAGATTCCTCAAGAAATTAAAAATAGAGCTTCCCTATGACCCTGACATTGCACTCCTGGGTATTTACCCCAAGGATACAGATGTCGTGAAAAGAAGGGCCATCTGTAGCCCAGTGTTTATAGCAGCAATGGCCATGTCGCCAAGCTATGGAAAGAACCAAGATGCCCTTCAACGGATGAATGGATAAGGAAGATGTGGTCCATATACACTATGGAGTATTATGCCTCCATCAGAAAGGATGAATACCCAACTTTTGTAGCAACATGGACGGGACTGGAAGAGATTATGCTGAGTGAAATAAGTCAAGCAGAGAGAGTCAATTATCATATGGTTTCACTTATTTGTGGAGCATAACAAATATCATGGAGGACAAGGGGTGTTAGAGAGGAGAAGGGAGTTGGGGTAAATTGGAAGGGGAGGTGAATCACGAGAGACTATGGACTCTGAAAAACAATCTGAGGGGTTTGAAGTGGTGGGGGGTGGGAGATTGGGGTACCAGGTGGTGGGTATTATAGAGGGCAGGGATTGCATGGAGCACTGGGTGTGGTGAAAAAATAATGAATACTGTTTTCCTGAAAATAAATAAATTGAAAAAATTTTTAAAAAGTAAGGAATGGGAAAATAATGATTAATCACATAGAATGTAAGAACATGCAGAAGGTTGAAAGAATCAAATGGATGTCTATGTCTTCCTTGAAAAGCCACTAGGTAGAAAAATCAAGATATGGAACACAAGTATAAAAGTGTGAATTTACTATGTTTTTAAAAACTATATGAATCAGTGTGTGTGTGTGTGTGTGTGTGTGTGTGTGTAGTCACTAGAGTAAGAATGGAAGTGCAGTGGGGGACACAAGAGGGAGACAATTCCCAACTCATACACGTTAGTAACGTCTGAACTTGTTTAAATTAATATGTATATAGCTCATGTAATATGAACTTATTAATATATCAGATGACCAAAGCAATAGTGAAAGAATTTCTTTGTAAGATACCAAAGAAGAGAAACTTTCTAGGTGTATGGATTATTATTTAACCTTTTCACTTCAGTGATACTTTAATAGTGTATAGCATTCAAAGTAGCAACACTTTTGAATGTTTAGAAATATATCTGCCTTGTCCTAGTACATCAAGTGTTTTTGGTTATAAACGAGAGGTCATTGTAATTTGTATTCCTCTGTGACTTTCTTCCCTAACCACAGTCTATAGACCCCAACAACAAATATGGCCCCCTGCCACTGAGTAGGCTGTGGGAAAGTCAACCCTGATTCTACCCAGTTTACTCCAAGCCTGAGCACAGGAGACTGACTTGGACATTGACAAACCCATTATAATTTTTTAATTTTTTTATAATGTTCAGTTAGCCAACATACAGTACATCATTAGTTTTTGATGTAGTATTCCATGATTCATTATAAAATTTAAATGGAAATGAAAAATAACCTTGAACAGCCAAGACACTCTTGAAGAAAAAAATCACAAAGTTGGAGGAAACATATTACCAAGTTTCAAGACTTCTACAAAGTTAACATAATTAATTTAGTTTAGTATTATATCCAAATACATAAATAGAACAGTTGAACATAGGGGAAAAAGAAAAGAGAGGCAAACAAAAAACAGACTCTAAACTATAGAGAACAAATGAGGTTTGCCAGAAAGGAGGTGGGCAGGAGGATGGGTTAAGTGGGTGATGGTTATTAATGAGTGCACTTGTGATGAGTACTGGGTGTTGTATGTAAGTGATCAATCACTAAATTCTGCTCCTGAAACTAATATTACACTATATGTTAACTAATATTATACAATATGTTACACTATTTGTTAATAATTTAAATTAAAACTTTTTCTTAATGTAGGAATCCTTGACTCCCTTTCTCTCACACTCTCAATTCATCAGCATCTCTTGTTGATTTCAATTTAAAACCAAAGAGAGTATTCACCAAATTTTTACTACTTCCTCTGCTACCATCCTATCTTATTACTTCTTAACTGCACTGTTGCAGTAACTCCTACATGGTCCCCCTGCTTCCACACAGCCCCCTTCTCCAGCCAGAGTGATCCTTTTTAAAGCTGAATCATGTTACTCTTCTGGTAAAAAACTTCGAAGAGCGGGGCACCTGGGTGGGTCAGTGGGTTAAAGCCTCTGCCTTCGGCTCAGGTCATGATCCCAGAGTCCTGGGATCGAGCCCTGCATCTGGCTCTCTGCTCAGCAGGGAGCCTGCTTACCCCTCTCTCTCTGCCTGCCTCTTTGTCTACTTGTGATCTCTGTCTCTCAAATAAATAAAATAAAATCTTAAAAAAAAAAAAAAAACTTCCAAGGGCTACACAAATAATTCACAGCAAAAATCAAATCGCAAAGTCTAAAAGACACCCTGTTGGCTTTAAAATTATCACCTCAAAAATAAAACAAAAGAGCAACAACAACCAACCCCCCCCCCCACACACACACACATGCTCATTGTGCTTTAGGGATGAATCTCATTTTTTTTCCTGAACATAGGATCCTAATCATCACATCTCATATATGTTGCAGTTGCTATACCTACTCCTTGAAATATTTTTCCTGCAAATATCCCAGTGGCTCTGTTCCCTGCTGCCTTCAATACTTTCACACTCTTGGTGAAACCAATCCTCATCGCACTCCTTTAAATTGCAGCCTGTCCCCTGTATTCCTCATTTCTCCACTACACTACATTTTATAGCACTTAAAAACCATGAAACTTGCATATTAAGTCTATTTTCACTGTCTTCCCACTAATATAAGTTCCACAAAGGAAAATATTTTTGTCTGTTTGGTTCACTTCTAGAAATTTCCATAAACACAGTAGATTCATAATAAACATCTGTCAAAAAATCAATTACTTTAATATATATTTATCTTTTTCTTTTCTACAAATCAGGTCATGCTGTTTTTGAAGCAAAATATAACTCATTGTCATAACCTAGAATTAAGAGGGCCTAAGTAAACTGTCCCCACAAAGAAAGTTCTAGTTTAAAAAAAAAAAAAAAATATATATATATATATATATATATATATACAGTCTAAATTGGTTTAGGGAATTTGGAAATGAGATTTAATGCACTGCACTCCTCTGTTGGATTTTTGTCACAGGCAAAAACTTATTTAAGGATAATAAAGCCAAAATCTTTGCAATATGTTTAGATTTGGGGAAACAATCAGACACAATATGTAACTAGCAACTACATTACAAATGCAAACATTCTCAACTTTATTACTCTAAGCACTTGCAGCAACACATACTCTGTATAACTACAGGACATGATAGACAAAAGGACAAAGAAACCAAAATGTTTATTATCTCATTTACAAAAATTGATGCACACTATGAATCTTCATTAAATATTATATTAGCCATTTTTATACAAAAAATAACATTTATTTGCCACTTTTTATTTTAATTCCAGTATAGTTAACATAGTTTTATGTTAGTTTCAGGTGTACAATATATAATGTTTCAACAATTATATATATTACTCAATGGCTAATATATATATTAGCCATTTTGATGACTTCTTGTTTATCTAAAACCATGTTTCACAAAACTTCATACTAATTCAACTGTAATGGTCCAGGTGTTAATTTTGTTCTAAAAACAAGTATCAAATCACATTTGAGAATTCTTATATTTTCAAATTGATATCACTAAGAGGTAAGAAGATATAACTTATACAAAATGCAACGTTATTCAGACCTCTAATCTTAGTTTAAGATTGTTCCTCTTTTCAAGAGAAAACATATAATCTTCCTTCAGAAAAAAAAGTTCATGTATTTTGATATCATGACAAGTTATTCTTACCCCCTCAGATGGATAAGGAAGTGTCTTAAGATGTTGACTTTGCAAAAATGAGAGCTGCTGATAGTGCCACATACCAAGGGTTATGTGAAAATAATGAGGACAAGAAGAGATATACCTGAACCAAGGCAATAGATTATGGAGATCATAACCTGAATATTTTTATTTCAATAGGTTCTAGAAAAATAGGCAGGGAATACAATCCAGGCAGGGGTCCAAAAACGGGGAGAGACCATTGAAATCAAGGAAAATTTGGAGGACACCAGTGTATCAGTTAGCTTTTGGTGCATAACAAATCATCCTAAAACTTAGTGGTTTACACAACAAACTTTGTTTATATGACAATTTCATTGGCTGACAATTTGGGCTGGGAATATGTTCAGCTATATGGGGCTTCTTGTCTGGGTTTGGTTCAGTTGATCTTAACTAGGGCTCACTCATGCCTCTTCTATTACCTGCCAGGTCACCTGGGAGCTGGTTGATTGTTAGCTGGAGGATCTTGGTTCTCCTCCATGTGGCTCCCATCTTCACACAGACTAGGTTGGACTAGTACACATGCTGGTCTCAAGGTTCCAAGAGCAGCATCAACAGAGTCTGCCTAGGCTTGGAAATCTCACACCACTTTCACTGACTCTGTCAGTCTAAATCAAAAAGTCCCACCCAGATTCAGTGGGTAGGGGAAAAAACCCGACTTGCAAGGAGGTATTGCAAAGTGACTTGGCCATTTTCACAATTTACCACTGTCACCTCCACAATTTTTCAAGGACATGTCCCTGGAAATATCACTAGGAAAATTAAGAACATGGAATTAAGGAGAGTACATGTTGTGTACATGTGTACATGTGATGAGCACTGGGTGTTTTATGCAAATAATGAATTATTCAACACTATAATAATAATGACGATAATAATAATAAAACAACTTTTAAAATAAAACTTTAAAAAAATAAAGCTTGAAAATTAAAATAGCAAAAGAAAAAAGAATTAAATAATGAGAAGTGAGTAAACAACTCAATATTGTGCAGGACAAAGTAAGACACACATCTCCTCCCTCACAACAGAAGTGTAGTGGAGTGGCTGACAAGTGGCCACATACCTGTCATATGCCATCACAGCAAGAAGGAAATTGTCAAGACAAGCAAAAATTATGAAAAAATATATCTGCGTTACACACCCTGCATAGGGGATGGATTGATCCTGAGCATGCATGTTTATCAGCATCTTAGGGATGGAGAGAGATGAAAAGGAAACATCAGTGAAGGCCAACTGGCTGAGGAAGAAATACATGGGGGTGTGGAGGCGAGAGTCCAGCCTGATGAGCAGGATGATGAGCAGATTCCCCAGCACCATGGTCAGGTACATGCCCAAGAACAGGGCAAAGAACAGGCATTGCTGTTCTGGCCAGATGGGGAGCCCCAGGAGTGACTCGGACACATTGCTCATGTTCTACCTCTTCATTGTCTCCTTAATCTCTGGATTAAAAGAGTAGGAAATATCAGGGACTGAGATATGGTGGTTGTCATTACTGTGTGCACATTACAGCCACATGCTTGTTTTTTTTCCCCCCAGAGACTGTGAAAATTGAGACAAATCACAAATTTTGCTGTCTGAATCTTCTGTCTGCCCCCTTCTGGTCACAGAATGCATCAGACTTTCAACAGCACACAAGAATTCCTTCAAAGGAGACCAGAATAAATTTCTTCACTTATTGAGCCATGTTCCAGATGCTTTCTTGGCACTGGGAATAGAAAAGAAAATAAAACACTCAATCCTCTTCCTTCTTGGAGCTCACAATTATTGAGCACATTTTAGAGTACTGATCAAGCTTTGTAGCCAGAAATCTTGAATTGGATTCCAACCTCAACAATTTACTACCTTAGTGACCTTGGCCACTTTCTCTATGTCACTGCAGAGATCCCACTCTTCACCACACCATTCTGCTCTTCCTGCCCTTCATTCATTTGGCAGAAAATCCTGGGCCATGTTTGGAATTGCTTCAGGGCTTCTAAATTACTCCAGTACCTGCTTGATTATCTACATATACCCATACATATGATGACCCTATATTTTATTATCCAAGCCAGGACACTTGAAGACTGAGAAGAGAAGTGACATAATAACTATACTAGAACAACAGGTCTACATCAAGATGTTCCTGGGAAAGCCAGAATGTGCAGTACCTACTTATACCACACTTTCCAATTTGCAAAAGACTTCCACACGCACTTACTTACATTAATTAGTAAACATTTATTGAATGCCTGTAAAGCAGGCATTCCAACTGTTAATTCTTTCATGTTACTATAGTGGAAACAGGTGTGAAGTCATATACTCCAGAGTGTATGCAAGTTGATGGACCCTGATCTTAAGCATAGGACTTCTGATAGACTTTACACTAGAGGAGGCCAGGCAACCCCTTCACTGGAAGATAAATCAGAGTTAGACCCCTAGAATGGAGCCCAGTGAGACAGCATCCTTCTAAGTCACAGGGATCTGATAGAAGAGCCTTTTCAAAGAACAGAGATGAACTCAGATGAACTTTAAGCTCATTTCAGTCAATGGGACAAGAAGGAGGGCAGATACTTAAACCTTTTCCTAATATGTGGCTGCTCAGTGACATTGATTGGGTAAGACTTCTCTTTGGAACTCAAGCATTTGGGGGTGATATCCAAAAGTTTTGTGTCAAGTAGGATCTTCATATTCAGTGACTGGATGAGGAAGAATAGAACTCTGACGAAAGCCACCCCCACATGAAAGAAACAGCTGGCTACATGCTCAGGAAGGAGGGAAGGAAGCTGTCAGCTGGCTCTTTGGATGTTCCCTCTGCTTTGCACAAAATACTCTAAACAGTCAAGATGACTAGTGAGTTTAAAATCTCATGCATTTAGGAAATAATCATGATGCTAGCACCCACTTAGTGCATGCTTATAGAATACTCCCATCACATTCTACAGTTCAGACATCTTAGCCTCACAGAGATTGAGCCCAAGGTCCAAAAAGAAGTTTTGAAAATAGGATATTTGAATCAAAATGTGTGTGACACCAGAGCCCAAACACTTAACCACTACCATGTTCTCAAGAGTAGAAATACAACGCTATGCAAGGCCAATGAAGAAACGTACACTTGGAGCACTGTAGGGTCTTCAAATCCCATGGATAAATGGCTTACAGCCTGGCTTGGGGATGATTCTGCTTGGAGTTGCCTGTCTCTGAAATAGGAGGAGATAAGACATAAGAGGAGAATGTAGCTATAAGTCTGTTTATCCAACACACACACACACACACACACACACACACACACACACACACACATTGTCTTATCATGGTTTTAGTTCTCTTCCTTATACACCCATTTGAAGTTAAAAATAGTCAAAGTGTGATTGTTTTATACATAAAAACACATATGTGGCCACACACACATACACACCAACATAGACCTCAGATCTATACTCATCCTCTTCATGATCTATACTCATTCTAGGTAACAACAAACAAACAAACAAACAAACAAAACCAGAGCTTGTGTTACTTTTACATGAATTTGCACACAACTGATAAATGGAACACTGTCACACACACAATAGAATACATAAACATCACTGTCATCTGGACAAAGCACAACCTACCCAAAAACCACATACCGTAAAATACACAGGTACACATCCAGACACATGAACATACCATAGAGAAACTTAAATCTAAACAGCATGTGCATACACACAAGTGCACACATACACTAACAAAAAGAGCTTTCCTTCCATAATCTATTGAACCCCTTCCTACAGGAGCAGAGTTGGTATGTGAGTCAGTTAACCACCAAGTACACTGGGTTATACAAACAACACAAAAACCACACATGCATACACATTCTTGCATAAACATACATATCCAGTGCCAGGTGGTGATTCTAGATCTTCCTCTGACCTGAGTCGCTCCTTGGTGAGCTCAGACACCTCTGGTCAAGGGTGTTTCCTGAGCCTTTACTTTCTGTTCATATATATATGACAGAGAGAGAAAGAGAGATTTTAAGAATTGGCTTATGCAAGGGGAAGGGTTAAGATGTTGGAGGAGTAGGAGCTCCTAAGTTCATCCGGTCTCTGGAATTCAGCTAGATAGTTATCAGATCATTCTGAACACCTGCAAAATCAATCAGAGATCTGAGAAAATAAATGCTGCAATTCTATAAATAAAAAAGTGACTACATTTTGGAAGGCTATGGAGACTTGAATCTGGAGTGATCTATCAGAGGATAGGGCAGTGGGAAAAAGATTGCTGAAGAAGGCTACCATAAAGTGTTATAAGCAGCAAAGTGCAAAATTGGAGCTTTTAGAAGTCCACTACAGTGGAAGATGTCCCTAACTTAAAGGTGCTCAGGTGGCAAAGAAGGTCAGAATCCCAGGTCGAACAGCATGCTCTCAGGACCCCCAGTGTCACAAGAATAGGAGTGCCTGAGCATAGCAGAGTTCCCAGGCATCACAGTGGGGAAGCTGGCTGAGTCTAGGCACCAGATTTCTGCTTGGTGTTGCTATAAACTGTGAACTGCTACACGGTAACACAATTGCTCTCCATGTCCAGCAAGAGGCATAGTGTGGGGGTGAGACCTCCTCTTCCTCCCCCAGGAGGAACAGCTGGAGTCCACACTACTGGAGTCTATAAAATTTGGCAACCTGAAGCCCAGTTGTATGCCTGAGATAAAAATGCTCAGTTACAGGCTGGGTGAACACAGAGTTCTGATGGAAAACAGGGAGACAGAGTGATTAACTGCTTTTTTGTTAAGGCTCACTGACGAGTGGGGGCATGCAAATTTTCAGATCTGGGGCTAGAGATTGGGGAGTCGCCATTTCCATCCCCCCCACCATTGGTGCTGAAAGCCTTCAGGGAGCAAAACAGCACCACATAGTGAAATCTGGAACTGCTTGCATTGAGAACAGCCCCCTGGCAAAGGAGGAGCACTTCCACAAGTGCAAGGGCACCTAAGAATCAAGGCAACAGGTCCTTCCCCCAGATAACCAGCAGGAATACGTGGCTAGCACCGAGTTTACCAATCACAGAGAACTGCAAAACTTCCGCTCTTAGGGAAAACAGTATAGAGGGTTTTAAATTTTTCTTTAGTCTTTCAGTTTTATTATTTTCAGTTATTTTATTTTTTCAGTTCTTTTCTGTTTTTTTTAACTTTTATTTTTATATATACATTAATATATATTTTATTTTTGGTTTCCATTCTTTGTATTTTATTATATATATGTATGTGTGTATATATATTTGTGTACACACACATACACACATATATTTCTTTCTTTCTTTCCTTTTTTCCTATTTTGGGATCCAGTTTCTTTTAATAAGCAGATCAAAATATACCCAGAATCTAGTTTTCTGTTTTGTTTCTTTGATTTTTTTCCCTATTTTGTTTTGGTTTTGCTTTCTTCTATTTTTTTTTCCTCTGTTGCCATTGTTATTGTTGTTTTTTTTTTCTCTCTCTTCTACTCTTCTCTGGACATAACCTCAAGTTGGAGAAATTCACCCAAAAAGAAATAACAGGAGGTAGTACTCACTTCCAGGGATTCAATAACACATATATAAATAAGATTTTTGAACTAGAATTTATTTTTTTATTGTGTTATGTTAGGCACCATAAAATACATCATTAGTTTTTGATGCAATGTTCTAAGATTTATTGTTTATGTACAACACCCAGTGTTCCATGCAATACATGCCTTCTTTAATACCCACCACCAGGCTCACCTATCCCCCCACCCCCTCCCTTCTAAAACCCTCATTTGTTTCTTGGAGTCCACCATCTCTCATGGTTCATCTCCCTCTCTGATTTTCCCCAATTCACTTTTCCTTTCCTTCTCCTAATGTCCTCCATATTATTCTTCATGTTCCACAAGTAAGTGATACCATATGATAATGGACGTTCTCTATTTGACTTATGTCACTCACTAGAAATTTAAAACAGTGATTATAAGTATACTAGCTAGGCTTGAAAAAAGCATAAAAAACACTAGAGAATCCCTTACTATAGAAATAAAAGAACTAAAATCTGATCAGGCCAACACTTAAAATGCTATTACTGAGATGCAGCCAAAAATGTAGTCTTTAACAGCAAGGATAAAAGACAAAATGTTGAAAAATAAAGAAGCTGAAAAGAAGAAAGAAAAAAACAAGTACTGGATCATGAAGAGAGTTTTTGAGAAACCAGTGATTCCATAAAGTGAAATAATATTCAGATAATAAGGTCCCCGAAGGTGGGGGGAGGTTTATTTGAACAAATTATAGCTGAAAACTTTCCTAATCTGGAGAAGGAATAGGCATTCAAGTCCGGAAGTCACAGAGAAACACCTCCATATCAATAAAAATAGGTCAACACCTCAACATACAATAGTGAAGCTTGCAAATATCAGAGAAAAAGAGATAATCTTGAAAGCAGCTCTGGACAAGAAATCTTTAACCTACAAGGGTAGACACATAGGGCTGGCAGCATACCTGTCCACAGAGATCTGCCAGGACAGAAAGCACTGGCATGATATATTTAATGTGCTAAATGGGAAAAATATGCAACTGAAAATACTTTATCCAACAGGGCTGTCATTAAGAATGAAGGAGAAATGAAGAGTTTCCAAGACAAACAAAAACTAAAGGAATTTGTGAACACTAATTCATCCCTATAAGAAATAGTAAAGGGGATCCTTTGAGTGAAGAGATATCCCAAAAGTAATAAAGATCAGAAAGGAACAGGGACAATCTACAGAGACAATGACTTGACAAATAATACAATGTCACTATTTATATATTTCAATAATTACTCTGAAGATAAATGGGCTAAATGTTCCAATCAAAAGACATAGGGCATCAGATAGGATTTTTAAAAAAAGACCCATAAATTTGTTGTTTATAAGACTCAGTTTAGATTCAAAGACACTTCCAGATAGAAAGTGAAGAGGTGGAGAACCATTTATAATGCTAATAGACATCAAAAAAACCCTAGAATAGCAATTCTTACATACATCAGACAAACTAGCTTTTTTTTTTAATAGTTATTTTAAATGACAAACTAGCTTTTAAGCCAGACTGTAATAAGAGATGAAGAGGGACACTGTATCATAACAAAAGGGTCTATCCAATAAGAAGATGTACAGACTGCAACTATTTATACTCCTGCTTGGGAGCAGCTAAATATATAAACCCACTAAAAATAAAATTAAAGAAACAGATTGATAATAATACAATAATACTAGGGGACTTTATCACCCCACTCAAAACAATGGACAGATCCTCTAAGCAGAAAATCAACAGGAAACAAGAGGTTGGAATGACACACTGAACCAGATGGACTTCACAAATGTATAAGGAGCATTCCATACTAAAGCAACAGAATACTCATTCTTCTCGAGTGTGCAAGGAACATTATCCAGAATAGCTCACATACTGGGTCACAAATCAGGTCTCAATGGTACAAAAAGATAGGGATTATACCATGTGTATTTTCAGATCACAATGATTTAAAATTTGAACTTGATAACAAGAAAAAATCTGGAAGGAACACAAATACCTGGAGATTAGGAGCATCCTACTAAAGAATAAATGGGCTAAGAAGAAAATTAAAGAAGACTTTAAAAATATGTGGAAACAAATAAAAATGAAAACAATATTTCAGAACCTTTGGGATTCAGCAAAGGTGGTCCTAAGAAGGAAGTGTATAGCAATACAGGCCTTTCTCATGAAGCAAGAAAAGTCTCAAATACACAATCTAACCTTACACCTAAAGGAGCTAGAAAAAGAACAAATAAAGCCTAAATCTAGCAAAATAAGAGAAATAGGAAAGATTAGAGCAGAAATCAATGATACAGAAAAAACAAACAAACAGTAAAACCAAACAACAAAACCAGGCACTAGTTCTTTGAAAGAATTAATAAGATCAATAAACCCCTAGGCAGACCTATCCAAAAAGAGAGAGAGAGAGAGAGAGACAAAGAAAGGACCCAAATAAATAAAAACATGAATGAAAGAGGAGAAATCACACCAACACCAAGGAAATACAAACAATTACAAGACACTGTTATGAGCAATCATATGGTAACAAACCAGGCAATCTGGAAGAAATGGATACATTCCTAGAAACATATAAACTACCAAAACTGAACCAGGAAGAAATAGAAAATCTGGAGAGACCCATAACCAGCTAGGAAATTGAAGCAGTTATCAAAAACCTCCCAAAAAACAAGAGTCCAGGGCCAGATAGCTTCCCAGGGGTATTCTACTAAACAATTACAGAAGAAATAATACTTACTCTACTGAAGCTGTTTCAAAAAAAGAAAAACTTTCAAACTTGTTCTACAAGGCCAGAATTACCTTGATCCCAAAACCAGACAAAGACTCTGTCAAAAAGGAGAATTACAGACCAATATCCCTGATGAACATGGATGCAAAAATTCTCACCAAGTTACTAGCTAATAGGGTCCAACATTGTATCAAAAGTATTATTCACCACAACCAAGTGAGATTTATTCCTGGGATGCAAGGGTGGTTCAACATCCATAAATCAATCAATGTGATATACTGCATTAACAACAACAGCAAAAAAGACAAGAACCATATAATCCTTTCAAAGTAGTCAGAAAAAAGCATTTGAAAAATACAGCATTCTTCTTAAAAAAAAAAAAAAAACTCTCTGCAGGGTAGGAATAGAAGGAACATACCTGAATATCATATAAGCCATATATGAAAAACCCACAGTGAATATCATTCTCAATGAGGAAAACTGAGAACTTTTTCCCTAAGGTCAGGAACATGACAAAGATGTCCACTCTATCATTGCTGTTCAACATAGTACCAGAAGTGCCAGCATCAGCAATCAGAAAACAAAAAAGAAATAAAAGGCATCTAAATCAGCAAAGAAGAAATCAAACTTGTTCACTTCACAGATGACATGATACTCTATGTAGAAAACCCAAAAGACTCCAGCAAAAAATTGTTAGAAGTGATACAGGAATTCAGCAAAATGGAAGGATATAAAATCAATGCATAGAAGTCAGTTGCATTTCTGTACACTAACAACGAGGCAGAAGAAAGAGAAATCAAGGAGTCAATCCCATTTACAATTGCACCAAAAACCATAAGATGCCTAGGAATAAGCCTAACCAAAGAGGTAAAGGATCTGTACTCTGAAAACGATAGAACACACACACACAAATGGAAAACCATTCCATGCCTATGGATTGGGAGAATAAGCATTGTTAAGATGTCTATGCTACGCAAAGCAATCTACACATTCAATGCAATCCCTATCAAAATGCCATCAACATTTTTCACAGAGCTGGAACAAATAATCCTACAATATGTATGGAACCAGAAAAGACCCCAAATAGCCAAGGGAAGGTTGAAAAAGAAAACCAAGCCTGGAGGCATCACAATTCCAGACTTCAAACTGTGTTATAGTTTGGTACTGGCACAAAAACAGACACAGAGATCAATGGAGCAGAATAGAGAACCCAGAAATGGACCCTCAACTCTATGGTCAACTAATCTTCAACAAAGCAGGAAAGAATATCCAATGGAAAAAAGGCAGTCTCTTCAACAAGTGTTGGGAGAATTGGACTGCCACATGTAGAAGAATGAAACTGGATCATTCTCTTACAACATACACAAATATAAACTCAAAATGAGTGAAAGTCCTAAATGTGAGACAGGAATAAAAGTCCTAGAGGAGAACACAGGCAGCGCCTCTTTGATCTCAGCTGCACAACTTCTTACTAGACATGTCTCCAAAGGCAAAAGAAACAAAAGCAAAAATGAACTATTGGAACTTCATCAAGATCAAAAGCTTCTGCACAGCAAAGGAAACAGTCAACAAAACAAAGAGGCAACCCACAGAATGGGAGAAGATATTTGCAAATGGCATATCTGATAAAGAGTTAGTATCCAAAACCTATAAAGAACTTACCAAGTTTGAACTTGGGTGGCTCATTCAGTTGCATCTTCCTTTGGCTCAGGTCATGATCCCAGGGTATGGGGATTGAGTCCCACCTCTGGGGGGTCCCTGCTCAGTGGAGAATCTGCTTCTTCCTCTCCCTCTGCTCCTACCCCCTGCTCATGCTCTCTCTTTCTCACACTCACTCTCAAATAAATACATACAATCTTTTTAAAAAACTGAAAAAAAGAACTTATCCAACTACATACCCAAAAAACAAATAATCCAGTTAAGAAATGGGCAGAAGACATGAAGAGACATTTCTCCAAAGAAGACATACAAATGGACAATAGACATATGAAAAAAAAATGCTCAATATCACTGACATCAAAACCACAACGAGATACCACCTCATACCAGTCAGAGTGGCTAAAATTAACAAGTCAGGAAACAATGGATACTGGCAAAAATGCGGAGAAAAGGGAATCCATGTATACTATTGGTGGGAATGCAAGCTGGTACAGCCACTCTAGTGTAGTATGAACATTCCTCAGAAAGTTAAAAAGATAGCTAAACTGTGACTCAGCAATTGCACTACTAGGTATTTATCAAAAGGATACAAACATAGTGATTCGAAAGGGCACATGCACCCCAATGTTTATAGCAGCAATGTCCACAATAGCCAAACTGTGGAAATAGCTGAGATGTCCATTGACAGAGGAATGGATAAAGAAGAGGTAGTGTGTGTGTATGTATGTATATATATGTATATATATATATACATATATATATATATATATATGTGAATATTACCCAAACATCAAAAAGAATGACATATTGCCATTTGCAATGATATGGATTGAACTAGAGGGTATTGTGGTATATGAAATAAGTCAGTCAGAAAAGGACAAATATCAAATGATTTCACTCATGTGGATTTTAAGAAATAAAACAGATGGGGTACCTGGGTGACTCAGTTGGTTAAGCATCTGTCTTCAACTCAAGTTCTGATCTGATGGTCCTGGTATCAAGCCCTCATAGGGCTCCTTGCCTAGTAGGAAGACTGCTTCTCTCTCCCTCTGCCTGCCACTCCCCCTGCATGTGCTTTCTCTCATGCTATCTCTCTCTCTCTGTCAAATAAATAAATAAATAAATAAATAAATAAATAAATAAAATCTTAACACAAAAAAAAGAAAACAGGGGCACCTGGGTGGCTCAGTGGGTTAAAGCCTCTGCCTTTGGCTCAGGTCATGATCCCAAGGTCCTGGGATTGAGCCCCTGCATCGGGCTCTCTGCTCAGCAGTGAGCTTCCCTCCCTTCCTCTCTCACTGCCTGCCTCTCTGTCTACTTGTGACCTCTGTCAAATAAATAAACAAAATCTAAAAAAAGAAAGAAAGAAAACAGAGGAACATAGAGGAAAGGAAGGACAAATAAAATAAGATGAAAATTGAGAGGGAGACAAACCATAAGAGATGCTGAACTCTAGGAAACAAACTGAGGGTTGCTGGAGGGGTAGTGGGGGTCAGGGGAGGGATAATTGGATGATGTGAATTAAGGAGGGCACTTTATGTAATGAGCATTGGGTGTTATATGCAACTGATGAATCACTAAATTCTACCTCTAAAACTAATAAAAACACACATAAAATAAATAAAAAGAGTTGACTTATGCAATTGTGGGAGCTGGGAAGTCCAAAATCCACAGCTGCAGACAGCTCTGCAGGCTGGAAACTCAGGCAGTCTTGAGGCAGAGTCTCTTCTCCAGGAAGCCTCAGTTTTTGCTTATATTCTGAAGGCCTTAAGTAAAACATTTTACTTTATTTACTTAAATTACATTCCTTTACTTAAAGTCAACCGATTGTAGATGTCAGTCATATGTACAAAATACCTCCACAGCAAAATATAAATTAGAATTTGGTTAAATAAGTAGGCACCATAGCCCAGCCATCTTGACAAAGAAAATTAATCTTTACAAGTGGTGAGGTCAGAATGTCTGTCAAGGAAACCGCACCAGGGAAGAATTATGGAGATGGAGTGGCTAGATCAGCAACCAATAAGGGGTATTGCTCCATTATGAGGAAACTGAGTGTACTCAATAAAACATACTAGTCCCTTGCTTGGTTTTTAGACCTGAGTCACTTTTTAGTCCTGGAATCCACTGACTGATGGAGAGCCCACATCTCAAGGAGGAAGAGCCATGTAACAACACAGGGGTATACCCATGTCTTCCCCAAGGGTACATATAGCATTTACTTGGCAACTTTAAATGGGGAAATGTCATCATGATTTCACTGTTAGAGAGAATGAGTATGGGGACAGGGTACTAAATGGAGTACTGACCCAAATCGCTTATACAGTGGGTCCACTTAATCTACAGACCCACCATGTGATTTCACTAGTTTCCTAATATATAACTACAAAGATATGCATGGCAGTTGGCACATCCTCAACATTCAATCCCTGGCCTGTGAGAAGCTCCTGAAACTGCCCATCCCCAAGTCAGGGTAATAAATCAAAAATAATATATCCCAGGGAAATGGCACAGAAAGCATGCCAGGATGAATGTCCATTATTTCTCCCCTTGATTCACCATTTGAGTTCCTATGAAAAACAGACAGAGCCTGGAAGGTGACAGTGGACCATTGCAAAGTCAACCAAGTAGTAGCTGCAATCTTAGCCATCGTTCAGATGTGGTATATTTGCTACCAAAGACTAGCATTTGGCCTCAGGTGCATGATTTGCAGCCACTGATCTTGTGGATGCATTATTTTCCACCCCTCACACATAAAAGGATCAGAAACAGTTTGCATGCACTTGGAATGCAAATGGTATATATTTTCCTCAAGACTCTGTTAACTCTTCTGAATTCTGTCATAGTAGAGTCCAAAAACATGCAGACTGTTTGCATATCCCATAGGACATCACACTACTCCATTGTATCAAAGATACCATGGTAATTGGACCAGATAACCAAGAAGTTGCTAGCAAGTTGGAACTTTAACAAGACACAGTCTTGAGGGTAGAAGATAAGCACTGTAAAGATGCAGGGGACATAAAGAAGTACTGTAAAGATCCAAGTGATCTAGAAGAGGGTTTGGAAAGCAATGGCTGCATAGAATTTTCCCTTATAACCAGCTGACAGAGGAGGGAAATGCTTGAGCATGGTTCACAAGTGGGTCAGCTCACTGTTTAAGTGCAGGTCAAAAATGGATAATGAGTGCACTATAGCTCATCAAGGGTGGCCTTGTAAGATAGTCCTCAGTTTTAAGCTCTCTTTGGAGATGACCTCAGCTGAAAGAAACTGCTTCATCCGAGTATCCTTTCTTCCAGAAGCACCCTACTCCCAATGATCAACATGGGGATATAAAGAATTGTCCTCTTTGACATCCTAGCTCCAGAGCTTCCAGTAAGGTCAGCTGAGACCTTCATGAAGACTGTATCACAACCCACCTTTTCCCTCTGCCCAGCTCTGCTTAATTTCTCTTTCTCCCACAGATGAGGATTCCTAGAGTACTCTGTAATAAACACCTTGCATGCTAATCTCCATCTGAAAGACTGCTTCCTGGAGAACCCAAATGGTAGCACTCCCTACTCACTGAACACACACACACACACACACACACACACACACACACACAGGTGTGCAGATCCTATCACCTTTGATTACCCTACACTGAGGACACTAAAGCATGCCCTGGAGATGTTATGGTAAGTTTAAACGGCTCTGGAAATAGCCTCAATCTTAAGAAGGTGGCCTCAGGAGTTAATTGCCCCCCTGAGGACAACTCCATTCAATTCTGTGGCCATTGTGATTTCTGTATCAAGAGAGAGTTCACAGAGCAAATTCTCTTGAGGAGTCAGATTGGAATGAGCACTCCAAAGCTCTCTCAGCACAAGAAGGACCCAAAGGTGTCCAGGAGAGCAGAGACAAACCCATGAGAAGACCATAGGGTTTCACCAACCAGGAGAGTTCCTGCTACAGTGAGTCTGGGCATCTCAGCCTTCTACAGTGGGGAGCAGAAAAAAACTGAATGATGCTGAGAGACAGAGGATGAGGAATAGACAGGGATGGGATCCAGAATCAGGAAAATACTTTTTCCCTCTAGAATCCAGAGGAATCTATCTTCTCTTTCTTCCTTCTTCCCAACCCCTCTTGCTCATTGCTGGCTAGAAAATCAAAAGGGCAGCTTTGACTGATAGGTAAATGTAACCAATTTGGAAAAGTGGCTCAGGAGAGAGAAAATATTTTTTTTTAACTGGGAAAAGTGAGAAGATATCTGGATATGGAAAGTGAACATCATCATACTCACTGACCATCCACCTCACTTGGATATTTATTGCAGCCTCTATTTGGCTCCTCTGGCTCCAAAAATCATATGGACACAATATATCAGAGATCAGCCTAATAATAAGTCTGGCTTTGTATTTTGTGACCACCCTATTTGATCTGTGGTCCAGTGTGTATCATTATCCCATGGTTTCCAGGAACCAGATTCTCAATAGGTGCAGAAGAGGAGTTTAGTAGAAAAGATACACACACACACACACACACACACACACACACACACACACACATCCCCTTCCCTGACACATCCCAGGTTTTTAGAATGATTCCCTAGGATTCTCACTTCCAAAACTTCCTTCCATTTTATCAAGTACTCAACCCAGATAAGACACAGGGACTTGTAAGATAGTCCTTAGCCTTAAGTGGTCTTTGGCGATGACCTCAGCTGAAAAAAACTTTTAAATCACTTTAAATCTTATCTCATACTCTCCAGTCATCCCCTTCACAAATAACTTATTTTTATGTATATATTTTAACAAGCTGTACTTATATGTTAAGTTTCATTAGCTCTTTAAAATACCTAAAATCACACAGGATTAAACAAAGTTCCACTTATATGGGATAAGAGCTTAATTGTTGATTTACTCACAGATTAGTCAAAGCATGCACCTTTTAAAAAGGCTTTGTAGATTCATATTAAGGTCAGTATGACCATTAGAGCATTAAAGTGTGGGCTAGAATTATTTTAGTATTCTGATTCATTACTTTTGAGAATGTGTACAGATACCTAGCTGGGGAAAAAGTCATTGGCACCAATGGTGATGGGAAAGAGAAGACAGTATTATCAAATACTTACTTTCTCTCTCTCTGGAACTATTCTAAGTGCTTTGGGTACATTATATCATGAAAATCTCATAAAAATATTATGGAGAAAATATTAATATAGCTATTCACAGATAAGAACACTGAAATTTAAAGATATTCAATTACTTGCCTGCTATGAGCCAGCTGGAAACTAGACATTTAATTGTTGTATGAACAAATGAATAAATAGCCATTCTTTGAATTGCTATTAAAGTCATGCCTATCCATGTTGATCTTCTGCTTAGAGGATCTGTTCCATTGCTATGAGTACAGTGTTGAAGTCTCCTACTATTAATGAAGCCAAAAAACAAACAAGCAAACAAACCAAACCAAAACAAGTCTATCCAATGTGCCCATTCTCAAGGTCTGGATGAATAATTTAAAACACTCGGAGGGAGGAGTCAAGATGGCGGAGAAGTAGCAAGCTGAGACTACTTCAGCTAGCCGGAGATCAGCTAGATAGCTTATCTAAAGATTGCAAACACCTGAAAATCCATCGGCAGATCGAAGAGAAGTAGTACAGCAATTCTGGAAACAGAAAAACAACCACTTTCTGAAAGGTAGGACCGGCGGAGAAGTGAATCCAAAGCGACGGGAAGATAGACCCCGGGGGGAGGGGCCGGCTGAATATATGGTGTTTATGGTAGCAAAGAGTTAGAGGACATAGTAAGTCAGGTGAGCCACATGACACAATGGAAAGAGTTAGAACCAGATCATTGATAGATATCCAAAAAATTATATACAGAGAGAAAAAAAACAGAATGAAATATATGCCATAGTATTTTTAAGTAATTATTGAAGTAAATGGAAGAAAAACATACCTAAACAAAGCAATAATATATATTTTTTAATTATATATATATATATATATATATATATATATATATATAACTAAATAAACAAATGGCTGCTGGCATGGAAAAACATATGCTTGCTTAATGGTTGGATATCCAAGATGTGAAAACATGATCTGACTTAGGAAACGAGAGGAAAAATAGAAAGTAAATTTAAAACAAGGATTTATATGGACTGATCCTGATAGGTTAACCTTCACTAAGGAATATGAACTTCTAAATAAGTACCTCTAAAGATAAACCAAGCATGACAGTAAAACTTTGCTGACCTGGGTTCTTATTCCTCTGATTTCCTCATTGAATATTTCATCAAATCCTTCTTTTTGGCAAGGAGATTCAGGTTGCTGGGGGGGAGGGGGGTTGGGAGAAGGGGGTAGGATTATGGACATTGGGGAGGGTATGTGCTTTGGTGAGTGCTGTGAAGTGTGTAAACCTGGTGATTCACAGACCTGTACCCCAGGGGATAAAAATATATGTTTATAAAAAATAAAAAATTTAAAAAAAAAGTCTCTCCAAATTAGCAGACAATAAACGCTACTTTAAAAAAAAAAAAAAAAAAAACAACTTTGCTGACCTGGGTTCTTATTCCTCTGATTTCCTCATTGAATATTTCATCAAATCCTTCTTTTTGGCAAGGAGATTCAAAGATAAAGCTCAGCATGACAACTGAAAATTTGATATAGACAAAGAAAAATGAAACCATCTAATCTAAAATAAATTCCCAACCCTACCTTTGTAAGTCTCTATCCTCTTATGGGATTTATATTTCCTTATACACCATAGAACTATCTGATGATAGATGGATGATAGATAGGTAGATTAATAGGTAGGTAGGTAGATATAGATCCTCCATGCCTGGCTTGTCTCTGTCTTTTTCACAGTGGTGCCCCTACTCCCAGAGAGTATTTTTCACAAAGTAGGTACTCAGTTAACAATTATTTTTAAGATTTGATACTAAGCTGAAATAGTTAAGCTCTGTCTCTGAAGGAAAATTCTTCTTCTGAAAGTCCATGCTATCAACACCAGTAGCATGTGAAGTCAGCAAGCTGAGACAGAGCAGCATCAAGGACCACAAATATGACAAGTTGTCCACATGGTAGCTAATGGGTGGAAACTAAAGGAAAGCTTTAAGGGGGGAAAGTAATAGTAGGTAGAAACATACTTACTGCCTTGTTTGTGATTATGGTTGTGAAAGAAATGTTTGTGTCTTAAGGGGTAAGATCTTCTCTGTTTAGTTGGCGATGTGACCATGGAAAAAGTCAACCAAACCAGCAGTGTCTCTGAGTTCATTCTCCTGGGGCTCTCCTCCCGGCCTGAAGACCAGACACCCCTCTTTATCCTCTTCCTCACCATGTACCTGGTCACCATAATGGGGAACCTACTCATCATTGTGGCCATCCACTCTGACCCCCAGCTCCAGACCCCCATGTATTTCTTCTTGAGTTTCCTGTCCTTCACTGACATTTGCTTTACAACAACAGTTGTCCCCAGGATGCTAGTGAACTTCCTGTCAGAGAAGACCATCTCCTATGCTGGGTGTCTGACACAGATGTATTTCATTTATGCTCTGGGCAACACTGACAGCTGCCTTCTGGTGGCCATGGCCTTTGACCGCTATGTGGCCATCTGTGACCCCTTCCACTATGTCACCACCATGAACCACTGCCGCTGTGTCCTGCTGGTGGCCTTTTCCTTCTCACTTCCTCACCTCCACTCACTCCTACACACCCTACTACTGAATCGCCTCATCTTCTGTGACTCCAATGTTATCTACCATTTCTTCTGTGACATCAAGCCTTTGCTAAACTTGTCATGCTCTTCCACATTTGTCAATGAAATCATGATAACATCAGAAGGCTCCATTGTTTTGGTGACCCCCTTTCTGTGCATTACTTTCTCTTACATACGAATTTTCATCACAGTTCTCAAGATTCCCTCAGCTGCTGGGAAACGCAAAGCTTTCTCCACCTGTGGCTCTCACCTCACCGTGGTAACTCTCTTTTATGGAAGCATCTTCTATGTTTATTTACAACCCTTGTCCACATACGCTGTTAGAGATCGTGTGGCAACACTTGCCTACACAGTTTTGTCCTCCATGCTAAATCCTTTTATCTATACTCTGAGAAACAGAGACATGGAAAGGGGCCTGAGGAAGCTGATGGCCAGGAGGAAGTCCTAGCCAGAACCTCTGGGAGCGTGTTCATGAGGGTCTCTGCTCCCCTGGACCCTGTTTCTGCTGGTCAGCAGGCATAATCATATCTGTTATGAATGTTGGGTTGTATCCATGTCTTTACATTTGTAGCCACCAACCACTGAGCCTATTATGATTCAGCAAATGGTTCAAGGTCAGCCAAGTTCCTGGGTTCCAGTTTTCACATTTCTACCTCTCTCTTCTTCTCCAAGAAACCACATCTTTTTCATTCCCCCAAGGGCTGTTGAAACCTCTGTTTTCCACAAAAATTGGTGGAACTAATTCATATCTACTCAATGACTTTGATTCACTTAGTATCCTTCTTACTTTAATGAACTTTTGTAATCAGTTTTGCTAGCTTTTTCAAGGTCATTACAGTAATTTAGGAAGAGAAAGAGATACAGAGAGACAGAAATTGAGAGTTTCCTATATTTGAAACTTCCACAAAAACAAAGAATATGTCTGGCCTGTCAGTTTATACAGGGATCATGCCTCTTCTTTCTTCTCTATCACTGATAGGAAGATATTCTGGGGTCTGTAGTGAACACAAGCCCAGCTCTTAGACCTGATTAGCTAAATAACTTAGAAGTTCAACACACAACTGAACCTATGAACAGGCCAGTGTGCAAGGGCCAGAGTTGCTTCCGGGTCCTTACCCTGGTCATCTGGTGCTTATCCTTCACAGGCAATCACTCCCCTTCTGACCTCTCTTACCTTCAACTCCCCTTAGAGATCCCTCAATTTCTATCATTCCTACCACTCTGACGTCTGTCTGCTTCTCAGGGAAAGATTTATTGTAACTACTTAGAATTATTCTCAGTATCTTTTGAAGAGAGACTCAAAGCCCATATGTGAACATTGCAGGCAGATATAACTAGGAGCTTCCAGAACTAAACATAGAGGCTCTGGGATGTAGAGTTATCCAGTGCTACAGGCTAGTACTTGATTCTGTATACTGTTGTTTTCATTCTTTATTCTCTATTACTGTCTCAGGGATTTTAGTCTTTACTGTATTTTCTATTTTAATATTTTTGCCACTTACTATTGTGTATCATTTCCAAAGATATTACTCAGCAGGTTTCACATGGGGCCTGTGAACCTGAATTTCAATAAGCATCTCCCCCTAAAGAAAACTAACATGGCCTCATGTGAGAAGCTGAATATTTGAAAATTTCTGAGCATTCCTTATCTCTATGCTTTATTTCTAGGACTCGTGTCCTAAAGTAATAGTACGTCAAATTATAGAAATGCATGTACACAGACACTTTTGATTACAGCATTGTTTGTAATAGTGAAAAATTAAAAACAATCTAAATGCCCATCAATAGAATAGATAAATGATGGTTCAATTTTTCCGTAGAAATAAATAATATGTGGTCATTTTAAATAATAATGCATATTTCTATCACTGCCCTGAAAAGCAATTATGAATGAAGAGCAAGTTGAAAATAAAATGCTTAAGAATAAGCCTGGGAAAAATAAAGGGGAGGGAGGATCAGATGGGAAGATGAACTATGAGAGACTATGGACTTCAGGAAATGAACTGAGGTTTCTAGAGGGGAGGGGAGTGGGGGGATGGGTTAGACCAGTAATGTATTAAGAAGGGCATGTATTGCATGGAGCACTTGGCGTTATACACAGGGAATCATGAAACACTACATCAAAAACTAATGATACCACAGTATGGTAACTAGCATAACATAAAAAGAAAATAATAAACCTGGGTGTTAGATGCAATTAATGAATCATGGATCACTACATCAAAAGCTAATGATGTACTGTATGGTGCCTAACATAACATAATTTAAAAAAAGAAGAAGAAACCTCCTTTGAAAAAGAATAAACCTATTAATAAATGATGGTTTTGATGAAGACATACCTTAAAAGAAGTTGCTGTGGCTGATAAAATACTTAATAATAAATATTTTAAGAGTGTATGTATATATAATGCTTAAGTAATATATAGTCAGTAAAGAAATCTCCCATTGAATATGGTTTATTCTAGGAGATGACATGGAATAGAAAAGGAGATGATGTTTGTTTTTAGCTTCTACATATCTGGAATATTTGAATTTATTAAAATGGGACATATATTTTTTGTAGAACTAATCACTAAGTAAAATGTAATATAAGATATTGCTCTGTTGTTCATATCATTGACTTTCGTTTCAACAGAAATATATCATGTTAGAGCTCCTAGTGGTGCAGTCAGTTAATTGTCTGACTCTTCATTTTGGTTCAGGTCATGATCTCAGGGTCCTGGAATCGAGCCCCATGTCTGGCTCCATGGTCAGCATAGAGTCTGCTAGGGATTTTCTCACCCTCTGCTCTTCCCCCTGCTCACTCTCTCTCTCTGTCTCTCCCTTTCTCTTTCTAAAATCAATAAATTAAATAATTTTTTAAAAGAATATCACCAGTTCTTTTTTTTTAAAGATTTTATTTATTAGTTTGACAGACAGAGATTACAAGTAGACAGAGAGAGGAAGGGAAGCAGGCTCCCCGCTGAGCAGAAAGCCTCATGTGGTCCATATACACTACAGAGTATTATGCCTCCGTCAGAAAGGACGAATACCCAACTTTTATAGCAACATGGACGGGACCGGAAGAGATTATGCTGAGTGAAATAAGTCAAGCAGAGAGAGTCGATTATCATATGGTTTCACTTATTTGTGGAGCATAACAAATAGCATGGAGGACATGGGGAGATAGAGAGGAGAAGGGAGTTAGGGGAAATCGGAAGGGGAAGTGAACCATGAGAGACTATGGTCTCTGAAAAACAATCTGAGGGATTTGAAGTGGTGGGGGGCTAGGAGGTTGAGGTACCAGGTGGTGGGTATTATAGAGGGCACGGATTGCATGGAGCACTGGGTGTGGTGAAAAAATAATGAATACAGTTATGCTGAGAAAAAAAAAAAAAAGGAATGGATGCTCATTAACCTCCAAGTGTTCGAGTTCTGTCCAAATTTCCTCTTGTGATTGAGATCAAGCTTCAAAGCATTGGGATCTGAAAATATGCAAGGAATAAGCCCAATCTTTTGGTACCATTTGAGACCTGATTTGTGACCCAGTGTATGATCTCTTCTGGAGAATGTTCCATGTGCACTCAAGAAGAATGTTTATTTTTCTGTTTAGGAGGAAGGCTCTGTATATATCTCTGAAGTTCAGCTGGTTCAGTGTGTCATTCAAAGCCCTTGTTTCCTTTTTGGTCTTCTGCTTAGGTGATCTGTCCATTGCCGAGTGGGGTGTTAATTTCCCCTACTATTATTGTATTATTATCAATGTGTTTCTTTAATTTTGTTATTAATTGGTTTATATAATTGGCTGCTCCCAAGGAAGGAGCATAAATATTTACAATTGTTAGATATTATTATTATTACTATTATTTTCAGTTAGACCAAGCTAACCTTACAGATAGCACAAGCTAACCTTACACCTAAAGGACCTGAAGAAAGAACAGCAAATAAAGTGTAAACCAAGCAGAAGAAGAGAAATAATAAAGATTAGAGCAGAAATTCAATGAAATGGGATCCAGAAAAACAGAATAGATCAATGAAACTAGAAGCTGATTCCTTGAAAGAATTAATAAGATTGATAAATCTCTGGCCAGAATGACCCAAAGGAAAATGGAAAGGACCCTAATCTATAAAATCATGAATGAAAAGTGAAAGATCATGACTAACACCAAGGACATAGAAACAATTTTTAGAAATTACTACCAGCAACTATATGCCAACAAATTAAGCAATCTGGAAGGAATGGATTCATTCCTGGGAACTTATAAACTACCAAGACTGAAACAGGAAGAAATCAACAATCTGAATAGACCAGTAACAAAATTGAAGCAGTAATAAAAAACCTCCCCTATAATAAGAGTCTATAGACAGATGGCTTCCCAGGAGAATTCTACCAAACATTTAAACAAGAAATCAGGGGCACCTAGATGGCTCAGTGAGTTAAACTGAATTTAGTGTCATTGTATTTCCTGTAAAGTCACTGTTTTTGTATATTGTGTCTGTTTCTTTCTGGTCTATTTACTTTTGGGATCTGTCTTTGCTTACAGGATCCTCTTTAATATTTTTGCAGGGCTGGTTTAGTGATGACATATTCTTTTAGTTCCTGTTCATCCTGGAAACTCTTTATCTCTCTTTCCATTCTAAATGAGAGCCTTTCTGGATAAAGTCTTCTTGGTCTGGATAAAGTCTGCATGTTTTTCTCATTTAGTACCTTGAATATATCATGCGGGCCCTTTCTGGACTGCCTGTTCTCTGTTGATAAGTGTCCTGCCAGTCTAATGTTTCTACCCTTGTATGCTAAGGATCTCTTGTCTCAAGCTGTTCTCAGGATTTTCTATTTATCTCTAAAATTTGCAAGCTTCATTATTATTTGTTGGGGCATTGGTCTATTTTTATTGATTTTGAGGGGGGTACTTTGTCTCCCCAGACTTGAATACTTATTTCCTTCCCCACATTAGGGAAGTTTCCACGATGTTTTGCTCAAATATACATTCTGTCCCTCTCTTCCTCTTCCCCTGAGAACCCAATTATTCTAATATTGTTTCATTTATGGTATCACTGATTTCTCAAAGCCTCCTTTCATGATCCATTAGTTGTTTTTCACTCTTTTCCTCAGTTTCCTTACCTTCCATCATTTTGTCTACTATGTCACTGACTTTCTCTGCCTCATTCACCCTGGTAGTTAGAGTGTCCATTTTAGAGGGCATCCCAGTTAAAACATTTTTAATTTCAGCCTGATTAGATTTTAGTTCTTTTATTTCTGCACTAAGGGTTTCTCTAGTGTCTTTTAGGCTTTTTTCCAAGCCCAGCTAGTATCTTTACAATTTTATTCTGAATTCTAATTCTGACATCTTACTTATACCCATATCAATTAACTCTATGGCAGAGATTACTTCCAATTATTTATTTTGTTGTGAAATTCTCCTTCAAGTCATTCTGCCCAGAGAAAAATAGATGAATGAGAGAACAAAATAAAAAATATCAACCATGACTCTAGCAAAATATACACTAGACAAATAAAAAGAGATTAGAAACCAAAAAAGAAAAAAAAGTGAAAAAAGAATATAATCTCACAGTGGACAGAACAGGATCACACACTTTGTCCTGCATGTACATGTTGAAGACACTAGATCCCAAAATTTAATGAAATAAAAACATAGATAGATAGATGAAACTCAATACAGTGAAAGGAATCAGAAAATGAAGAATATAACTATAAAATGTAAATGTAAAAATGAAAACTAAAAAAGATTTAATAAAGAGTTGACAAGATAAATAGTTGAAAAGTGAAAAAAGAAAAAATGAAAAAGAAAATTTTAAACGGAAAGACAAGAATCATGAGAAAAGGAGGGCAAGATGGCGGGGGAGTAGGAGGAGGCGCCTTTTCACCTGGTACCCCAAAGTGAGCTTTTACCTACCAAAGAACTCCGATCACCCATGGAATCAGCCTGAGATCAGAATTATACACGTTTGGATCTCTACAGGGGCAGAGGATGCCAGTGGGCAGGTAAAGCGGAGTGGGAACTGCGACTGATATCGGAAGATAAACAAAAGGCAGAGGGAGCCACCAGAGGTGACCGGTTGGAAAGTAATACCCCAATACGAGCGAGAGTGCCCTGCGTCTGGGGACCAGCATTAACTTGGAGACTGGTTGAAAGCACTCCAAAAGAGCAAAGGATCGCGGGGGGGAAATTGTGGGAATCAGGGTGGCTAGGGACAGGGGCTTAAGTCCCCGGTCCCAGGACAGCCTCCCCGGCGCTGAGGCAGAGAGAGTGCGGCGGAGAAACCAGCTCTTGGTCCCTAAGCCGCCAGCGTGCCCGAGAATGCGTGGGTTCTAGTTCCTGTGAGGGGATGGGAGCCACGCCGGTTGGCAGAACCCACGAGCCCTACCACAAAGCTTGAGATACGTGCGCACGTCCCTCATGCTCCCCTGAGTTACAAAGGCCCGGCCGGCACTCTTTGACCCGCACCATTGTTTCAAAGCCTAAGCCACGCGCCCCAAACTCTCCCCTGACAGAGGTGCGCAAAAGCCCAGCCTGGTGCTTACAGACCAGCACCCCGTTCTCAGTGCCCGAGACACGCGCCCGACCCATAGCTGCCTCTGAAAGAGGCGCGCGCAAGCCGGGCACTCGCAGCCCGGGCCAGCCGCAAAATCTCAGTGTGCGATCGCTGCTTGGAACCTCTCTGGTGGTCGGGAGCTCCCAGACAGCTGCCACTGCCTTGGCTTTGGGTACAAGCAAAAGATCCTGCGCCCCCAGGGTCTGCAACTTGGAACCTGCTCTGCCAGAGGCCAAGGGGGAACTTATTTAGGCTCTGCACCCAGACTGTGGCTTCTCTCTGAGAGGGAGATCAGGGTGCGGTTTGTTTTCCTCTAAAACTACAAAGACCATCAAAGGCGGTCAAGGTGAGAGAAAAAAAAAATGTGAACAAGCATAAAAACCGCCAGAGAACAAAAGCCTGAAAAAAAAAAAAAAACCAGTTTCCTCAGAGCCCACCCCCTTGAGGGGGGCGGGAGGACTTAACTCAGGAAACATCATTGACTGACAACCCACGTGGCAGGCCCCTCCCCCAGAAAACAAACCAAGAAAGAAAAAAAAAAAAACTACAAGAGAACAACCACTACTTCATAGGAAAACTTGTATTGTTCACTCCTTCCCACTATTCTGGTTCTTTTTTTTTTTTTTTTTTTTTACACATAGGTAATTTGTTTAACCTATTTACCATCACAGCGAGTTGTATAGTACATCAAATTCCATAATACCTTTCTAACCTGAACTTTTTGATACATACACCTATGTTTTTCTTTTGCATTTTTATTCTTTGAATTCCTTTTTTTAAATTTTAGTTTAGTTTAGTCTCATTTATTCCTTTTTATTTATATTCTCTAATATCCATATAGAGTTAAACTTCAAAGTAATCCCCTTTCCCCAATCAATACTACCCCTATAGGTAAACCAATTTTTAATCCCCTTTATCTTAGGAAAGTTGAGTCCTTTAACAAAGATATCAAGATACATCCAGAAAGAATCAAAACAACCTTTCTGGCACACACTGAGAATTTATAAGAACTCTCCCATCTTCTTCCACCAGTGTTTCTGTGTTTTTTGTGTTTGTCCTGATAGCATATAAATTTTACACTTGTGGTTCTTTTTGACGAGGTTCTTTCTTTATTTGCATATATATTTTTTTCTCTTGTCATATACTTATATCAGTCTTTTTATCTCTTTTTGTTTGTCTACTTCATAAATCTTACCTTGGGGTGAACCTTCTTTTTCATCTTCCCTTTCTTTCCTGTCTCTCTCTCCCTCTCCCTCTCTCTTTTTTTTCTTCTTTTCTTTTTTTTCTTTTTCTTTTTCTTTTCTTTTGTCTCTCGTTTGGGTGGGGAATCCTGATTGCTCAGAAGTGTTCCAGGGTGCACCTTGACTGCACCACAGTTGATACATCCAGCTACATCTGTTCAGTCATTTCCCACTAAAATGACTAGGAGGAGGAATGCCCAACAGAAGAAAAATACAGAGGATGGACCTTCTGTAACAGAGCTAACGGCTATCAACATAGACAATATGTTGGAAAGAGAATTCAGGATAAAAATTATCCAGGCAATAGCTAGGTTGGAGAAAGCCATGGATGACCAAACAGAATTGATTAGGGCCAAACTGAAAGCGACCAGACAGGATGTTCACAATGTTAGGTCGGAGCTTAAAGCTACCAGGGAGGAGGTTCACAATGCTCTCAATGAGTTCCAATCTAATCTAAACTCTTTCAAAGCTAGGGTAACTGAGACAGAAGATAGAATTAGTGATCTGGAGGACAGATAGAAAGGATCAGGAGGAAGCCTGGAACAAACAGCTTAGAAACCATGAAAACAGAATCAGGGAAATAAATGATGTCATGAAGCGTTCCAACGTCAGAATTATTGGAATCCCTGAAGGGGAGGAGAAAGAAAGTTCATGTACTAGAGGCTGAATGGTCTCCACCTAAGATTATACATTCCAAAAAAATATCACGACACCTGATAGTCAAATTGAGGAATTATAATTGTAGGTATAATCTCTTGAAAGCCACCAGGGCAAAGAGGCTCCTTACTTACAGAGGGAAGCCCATCAGAATAATGTCAGACCTCTCCACAGAGACCTGGCAAGCCAGAAGAGGCTGGCAAGATATATTCAGGGCACTAAATGAGAAGAACATGCAGCCAAGAATACTTTATCCAGCAAGACTGACATTCAAAATGGTTGGAGAGATAAAGAGTTTTCAAGACCGGCAAGGCTTAAAAGGCTATGCAACCACCAAGCTGATACTGCAGGAAATATTAAGGGGGCTTCTTTAAAGGAGGAAAAAGCCCAAGAATAGCATTGAACAGAAATATAGAGACAGTCTACAGAAAGAAAGACTTCAAAGGTAACTCGATGTCAATAAAAACGTATCTATCAATAATCACTCCCAATGTGAATGGCCTAAATGCACCCATAAAATGGCACAGGGTTGCAGATTAGATGAAACGGCAGGACCCATCCATATGTTGTCTACAAGAGACCCATTTTGAACCTAAAGATACACCCAGACTGAAAGTGAAGGAATGGAGAAGCATCTTTCATGCCAATGGGCCTCAAAAGAAGGTTGGGGTAGCGATTCTCATATCAGATAAATTAGACTTCAAACTAAAGACACTAGTCAGAGATACAGAAGGACACTACATAATCCTTAAAGGGACTATCCGCCAAGATGATCTAACAATTGTAAATATCTATGCCCCCAATATGGGAGCAGCCAATTACATAAGAAAACTGTTAATCAAGATAAAGAGTCATATTGATATGAATACACTAATCGTAGGAGATCTTAACATGCCTCTCTCAGAAATAAACAGATCATTGAAGCAGAAAATCAATAAAGAAACAAGAGCATTGAATGACACATTGGACCAGATGGGCCTCATAGATATATACAGAACATTCCACCCTAAAACAACAGAATACTCATTCTTCTCAAGTGCACACGGAACCTTCTCCAGAATAGATCACATATTGGGTCACAAATCAGGACTCAACTGATACCAAAAGACTGAGATTATTCCTTGCATATTCTCAGATCACAATGCTTTGAAACTGGAGCTCAATCACAAGGAAAAGTTCAGAAGGAATTCAAACACCTGGAAGCTAAGGACCACCTTGCTTAAGAATGCTTGAATCAACCAGGAGATCAAAGAAGAACTGAAACAATTCATGGAAACCAATGAGAATGAAGACACTTCGGTCCAAAACCTATGGGATACAGCAAAGGCGGTCCTAAGGGGAAAATACATAGCCATCCAAGCCTCCCTCAAAAAAATTGAAAAATCCAGAACACACCAGCTGTCTCTACACCTTAAAGAACTGGAGAATCAACAACAAATCAAGCCAACTCCACACATAAGAAGGGAAATCAAGATTAGAGCTGATATCAATGAGGTAGAAACCAGAGATAAAGTAGAACGTATCAATGAAACTAGAAGCTGGTTTTTTGAAAGAATCAATAAGATCGATAAACCATTGGTCACACTAATCCAAAAGAGAAGAGAGAAAGCCCAAATTCATAAAATTATGAATGAAAAGGGAGAGATCACAATGAACACCAAGGAAGTAGAAACAATCATCAGAAGTTATTATCAAAAGTCATATGCCAATAAACTTAGCAACCTAGAGGAAATGGATGCATTCCTGGAAAAATATAAACTACCAAAATTGAACCAGGAAGAAATCGACAACCTGAATAGACCGATATCTAATAACGAGATTGAAGCAGTGATCAAAAACCTCCCAAAAAACAAGAGCCCAGGACCTGACGGATTCCCTGGGGAATTCTACCAACCTTCAAAGAAGAAATACACCTATTCTCCTGAAGCTGTTTCAAAAAATTGAAGCAGAAGGAAAACTTCCAGACTCTTTCTATGAAGCCAGCATTACCCTGATCCCCAAACCAGGAAGACCCTACCAAAAAGGAGAATTTTAGACCAATATCACTGATGAATATGGATGCTAAGATTCTCAACAAGATCCTAGCCAACAGGATCCAACAGCACATTAAAAAGATTATCCACCATGATCAGGTGGGATTCATCCCTGGGCTACAAGGATGGTTCAACATTCACAAATCAATCAATGTGATACAACAAATTAATATGAGAAGAGAGAAGAACCACATGGTCTTCTCAATTGATGCAGAAAAAGCATTTGACAAAATCCAGCATCCGTTCCTGATTAAAACGCTTCAAAGTATAGGGATAGAGGGAACATTCCTGAACTTCATCAAATCTATCTGTGAAAGACCCACAGCAAATATCATCCTCCATGGGAAAAAGCTTGCAGCCTTCCCGTTGAGATCAGGAACAAGACAAGGATGCCCACTTTCACCACTCTTGTTCAACATAGTATTAGAAGTCCTAGCAACAGAATCAGACAAGAAAGAGAAATAAAAGTATCCAAATTGGTAATGAAGAAGTCAAACTATCTCTCATCGCAGACGACATGATTCTTTATATGGGAAACCCAAAAGACTCCACCCCCAAACTACTAGAACTCATACAGCAATTCAGCAACATGGCAGGATACAAAGTCAATGTGCAGAAATCAGTGGCTTTCTTATACACTAACAATGAAAATACAGAAAGGGAAATTAGAGAATCGATTCCAGTTACTATAGCACCAAGAACCATAAGATACCTGGGAATAAAACTAACCAAAGAGGTAAAGGATCTGTACTCGAGGAACTACAGAACACTCATGAAAGAAATTGAAGAAGACACAAAAAGATGGAAGACCATTCCATGCTCTTGGATCAGAAGAATAAACATTGTTAAAATGTCTATACTGCCTAGAGCAATATATACTTTTAATGACATTCCGATCAAAATTCCACTGATATTCTTCAAAGAGCTGGAGCAAATAATCCTAAAACTTGTATGGAATCATAAGAGACCCCGATCGCTAAGGAAATGTTGAAAAACAAAAATAAAGCTGGGGGCATCACGTTACCTGCTTTCAAGCTTTATTACAAAGCTGTGATCACCAAGACAGCATGGTACTGGCATAAAAACAGATACATAGACCAGCGGATCAGAGTAGAGAGCCCAGATATGGACCCTTAAATCTATGGTCAATTAATCTTTGACAAAACAGGAAAAAATATACAGTGGAAAAAAGACAGTCTCTTTAATAAATGGTGCTGGGAAAACTGGACAGCTATATGTAGAAGAATGAAACTCGACCAATCTCTTACACCATACACAAAGATAAACTCAAAATGGATAAAAGACCTCAACGTGAGACAGGAATCCATCAGACTCCTAGAGGAGAACATAGGCAGTAATCTCTTCGATATCAGCCACAGCAACTTCTTTCAAGATATGTCTCCAAAGGCAAAGGAAACAAAAGTGAAAATAAACTTTTGGGACTTCATCAAAATCAAAAGCTTCTGCACAGCAAAGGAAACAGTCAAAAAAACAAAGAGGAAACCCACGGAATGAGAGAAGATATTTGCAAATACAGTACAGACAAAAGGTTGATATCCAGGATCTATAATGAACTCCTCAAACTCAACACACATGAAACAGGCAAACATATCAAAAAATGGGCAGAAGATATGAACAGACACTTCTCCAATCAAGACATACAAATGGCTATCAGACACATGAACAAATGTTCATCATCATTAGCCCTCAGGGAGATTAAAATTAAAACCACATTGAGATATCACCTTACACCAGTTAGAATGGCCAAAATTAGCAAGACAGGAAACAACATGTGTTGGAGGGGATGTAGAGAAAGGGGAACCCTTTTACACTGTTGGTGGGAATGCAAGTTGGTGCAGCCACTTTGGAGAACAGTGTGGAGATTCCTTGAGAAATTAAAAATAGAGCTTCCCTATGACCCTGCCATTGCACTCCTGGGTATTTACCCCAAGGACACAGATGTCGTGAAAAGAAGGGCCATCTGTACCCCAATGTTTATAGCAGCAATGGCCACGGTCGCCAAACTATGGAAAGAACCAAGATGCCCTTCAACGAACGAATGGATAAGGAAGATGTGGTCCATATACACTATGGAGTATTATGCCTCCATCAGAAAGGATGAATACCCAACTTTTGTAGCAACATGAATGGGCCTGGAAGAGATTATGCTGAGTGAAATAAGTCAAGCAGGGAGAGTCAATTATCATATGGTTTCACTTATTTGTGGAGGAGCATAACAAATAGCATGGAGGACAAGGGGTGTTAGAGAGGAGAAGGGAGTTGGGGTAAATTGGAAGGGGAGGTGAATCACGAGAGCCTATGGACTCTAAAAAACAATCTGAGGGGTTTGAAGTGGCAGGGGGGTGGGAGGTCAGGGTACCAGGTGGTGGGTATTATAGAGGGCATGGATTGCATGGAGCACTGGGTGTGGTGAAAAAATAATGAATACTGTTTTTCTGAAAATAAATAAATTGAAAAAATTAAAAAAAAAAAGAAGACCCATAAATCTGTTGTTTAAAAGACTCAGTTTAGATTCAATGACACTTCCAGATAGAAAGTGAGGAGGTGGAGAGCCATTTATAATGCTAATAGACATCAAAAAAACCCTAGAATAGCAATTCTTACATACATCAGACAAACTAGCTTTTTTTTTTAATAGTTATTTTAAATGACAAACTAGCTTTTAAGCCAGACTGTAATAAGAGATGAAGAGGGACACTGTATCATAACAAAAGGGTCTATCCAATAAGAAGATGTACAGACTGCAACTATTTATACTCCTGCTTGGGAGCAGCTAAATATATAAACCCACTAAAAATAAAATTAAAGAAACAGATTGATAATAATACAATAATACTAGGGGACTTTATCACCCCACTCAAAACAATGGACAGATCCTCTAAGCAGAAAATCAACAGGAAACAAGAGGTTGGAATGACACACTGAACCAGATGGACTTCACAAATGTATAAGGAGCATTCCATACTAAAGCAACAGAATACTCATTCTTCTCGAGTGTGCAAGGAACATTATCCAGAATAGCTCACATACTGGGTCACAAATCAGGTCTCAATGGTACAAAAAGATAGGGATTATACCATGTGTATTTTCAGATCACAATGATTTAAAATTTGAACTTGATAACAAGAAAAAATCTGGAAGGAACACAAATACCTGGAGATTAGGAGCATCCTACTAAAGAATAAATGGGCTAAGAAGAAAATTAAAGAAGACTTTAAAAATATGTGGAAACAAATAAAAATGAAAACAATATTTCAGAACCTTTGGGATTCAGCAAAGGTGGTCCTAAGAAGGAAGTGTATAGCAATACAGGCCTTTCTCATGAAGCAAGAAAAGTCTCAAATACACAATCTAACCTTACACCTAAAGGAGCTAGAAAAAGAACAAATAAAGCCTAAATCTAGCAAAATAAGAGAAATAGGAAAGATTAGAGCAGAAATCAATGATACAGAAAAAACAAACAAACAGTAAAACCAAACAACAAAACCAGGCACTAGTTCTTTGAAAGAATTAATAAGATCAATAAACCCCTAGGCAGACCTATCCAAAAAGAGAGAGAGAGAGAGAGAGACAAAGAAAGGACCCAAATAAATAAAAACATGAATGAAAGAGGAGAAATCACACCAACACCAAGGAAATACAAACAATTACAAGACACTGTTATGAGCAATCATATGGTAACAAACCAGGCAATCTGGAAGAAATGGATACATTCCTAGAAACATATAAACTACCAAAACTGAACCAGGAAGAAATAGAAAATCTGGAGAGACCCATAACCAGCTAGGAAATTGAAGCAGTTATCAAAAACCTCCCAAAAAACAAGAGTCCAGGGCCAGATAGCTTCCCAGGGGTATTCTACTAAACAATTACAGAAGAAATAATACTTACTCTACTGAAGCTGTTTCAAAAAAAGAAAAACTTTCAAACTTGTTCTACAAGGCCAGAATTACCTTGATCCCAAAACCAGACAAAGACTCTGTCAAAAAGGAGAATTACAGACCAATATCCCTGATGAACATGGATGCAAAAATTCTCACCAAGTTACTAGCTAATAGGGTCCAACATTGTATCAAAAGTATTATTCACCACAACCAAGTGAGATTTATTCCTGGGATGCAAGGGTGGTTCAACATCCATAAATCAATCAATGTGATATACTGCATTAACAACAACAGCAAAAAAGACAAGAACCATATAATCCTTTCAAAGTAGTCAGAAAAAAGCATTTGAAAAATACAGCATTCTTCTTAAAAAAAAAAAAAAAAACTCTCTGCAGGGTAGGAATAGAAGGAACATACCTGAATATCATATAAGCCATATATGAAAAACCCACAGTGAATATCATTCTCAATGAGGAAAACTGAGAACTTTTTCCCTAAGGTCAGGAACATGACAAAGATGTCCACTCTATCATTGCTGTTCAACATAGTACCAGAAGTGCCAGCATCAGCAATCAGAAAACAAAAAAGAAATAAAAGGCATCTAAATCAGCAAAGAAGAAATCAAACTTGTTCACTTCACAGATGACATGATACTCTATGTAGAAAACCCAAAAGACTCCAGCAAAAAATTGTTAGAAGTGATACAGGAATTCAGCAAAATGGAAGGATATAAAATCAATGCATAGAAGTCAGTTGCATTTCTGTACACTAACAACGAGGCAGAAGAAAGAGAAATCAAGGAGTCAATCCCATTTACAATTGCACCAAAAACCATAAGATGCCTAGGAATAAGCCTAACCAAAGAGGTAAAGGATCTGTACTCTGAAAACGATAGAACACACACACACAAATGGAAAACCATTCCATGCCTATGGATTGGGAGAATAAGCATTGTTAAGATGTCTATGCTACGCAAAGCAATCTACACATTCAATGCAATCCCTATCAAAATGCCATCAACATTTTTCACAGAGCTGGAACAAATAATCCTACAATATGTATGGAACCAGAAAAGACCCCAAATAGCCAAGGGAAGGTTGAAAAAGAAAACCAAGCCTGGAGGCATCACAATTCCAGACTTCAAACTGTGTTATAGTTTGGTACTGGCACAAAAACAGACACAGAGATCAATGGAGCAGAATAGAGAACCCAGAAATGGACCCTCAACTCTATGGTCAACTAATCTTCAACAAAGCAGGAAAGAATATCCAATGGAAAAAAGGCAGTCTCTTCAACAAGTGTTGGGAGAATTGGACTGCCACATGTAGAAGAATGAAACTGGATCATTCTCTTACAACATACACAAATATAAACTCAAAATGAGTGAAAGTCCTAAATGTGAGACAGGAATAAAAGTCCTAGAGGAGAACACAGGCAGCGCCTCTTTGATCTCAGCTGCACAACTTCTTACTAGACATGTCTCCAAAGGCAAAAGAAACAAAAGCAAAAATGAACTATTGGAACTTCATCAAGATCAAAAGCTTCTGCACAGCAAAGGAAACAGTCAACAAAACAAAGAGGCAACCCACAATATGGGAGAAGATATTTGCAAATGGCATATCTGATAAAGAGTTAGTATCCAAAACCTATAAAGAACTTACCAAGTTTGAACTTGGGTGGCTCATTCAGTTGCATCTTCCTTTGGCTCAGGTCATGACCCCAGGGTATGGGGATTGAGTCCCACCTCTGGGGGTCCCTGCTCAGTGGAGAATCTGCTTCTTCCTCTCCCTCTGCTCCTACCCCCTGCTCATGCTCTCTCTTTCTCACACTCACTCTCAAATAAATACATACAATCTTTTTAAAAAACTGAAAAAAAGAATTTATCCAACTAGATACTCAAAAAACAAATAATCCAGTTAAGAAATGGGCAGAAGACATGAAGAGACATTTCTCCAAAGAAGACATACAAATGGACAATACATATGAAAAAAAAATGCTCAATATCACTGACATCAAAACCACAACGAGATACCACCTCATGCCAGTCAGAGTGGCTAAAATTAACAAGGTAGGAAACAATGGATATTGGCAAATATGCGGAGAAAAGGGAATCCATGTATACTATTGGTGGGAATGCAAGCTGGTACAGCCACTCTAGTGTAGTATGAACATTCCTCAGAAAGTTAAAAAGATAGCTAAACTGTGACTCAGCAATTGCACTACTAGGTATTTATCCAAAGGATACAAACATAGTGATTCGAAAGGATACATGCACCCCAATGTTTATAGCAGCAATGTCCACAATAGCCAAACTGTGGAAATAGCTGAGATGTCCATTGACAGAGGAATGGATAAAGAAGAGGTAGTGTGTGTGTATGTATGTATATATATATATATATATATATATATATATATATATATATATATATATACATATATATATGAATATTACCCAGCCATCAAAAAGAATGACATATTACCATTTGCAATGATATGGATTGAACTAGAGGGTATTGTGGTATATGAAATAAGTCAGTCAGAAAAGGACAAATATCAAATGATTTCACTCATGTGGATTTTAAGAAATAAAACAGATGGGGTACCTGGGTGACTCAGTTGGTTAAGCACCTGTCTTCAACTCAAGCTCTGATCTGATGGTCCTGGTATCAAGCCCTCATCAGGCTCCTTGCCTAGTAGGAAGACTGCTTCTCTCTCCCTCTGCCTGCCACTCCCCCTGCATGTGCTTTCTCTCATGCTATCTCTCTCTCTCTCTGTCAAATAAACAAACAAACAAATAAATAAATAAATAAATAAATAAAATCTTAACACAAAAAAAAGAAAACAGGGGCACCTGGGTGGCTCAGTGGGTTAAAGCCTCTGCCTTTGGCTCAGGTCATGATCCCAAGGTCCTGGGATTGAGCCCCTGCATCGGGCTCTCTGCTCAGCAGTGAGCTTCCCTCCCTTCCTCTCTCACTGCCTGCCTCTCTGTCTACTTGTGACCTCTGTCAAATAAATAAACAAAATCTAAAAAAAGAAAGAAAGAAAACAGAGGAACATAGAAGAAAGGAAGGACAAATAAAATAAGATGAAAATTGAGAGGGAGACAAACCATAAGAGATGCTGAACTCTAGGAAACAAACTGAGGGTTGCTGGAGGGGTAGTGGGGGTCAGGGGAGAGGTAATTGGATGATGTGAATTAAGGAGGGCACTTTATGTAATGAGCATTGGGTGTTATATGCAACTGATGAATCACTAAATTCTACCTCTAAAACTAATAAAAACACACATAAAATAAATAAAAAGAGTTGACTTATGCAATTGTGGGAGCTGGGAAGTCCAAAATCCACAGCTGCAGACAGCTCTGCAGGCTGGAAACTCAGGCAGTCTTGAGGCAGAGTCTCTTCTCCAGGAAGCCTCAGTTTTTGCTTATATTCTGAAGGCCTTAAGTAAAACATTTTACTTTATTTACTTAAATTACATTCCTTTACTTAAAGTCAACCGATTGTAGATGTCAGTCATATGTACAAAATACCTCCACAGCAAAATATAAATTAGAATTTGGTTAAATAAGTAGGCACCATAGCCCAGCCATCTTGACACAGAAAATTAATCTTTACAAGTGGTGAGGTCAGAATGTCTGTCAAGGAAAACACACCAGGGAAGAATTATGGAGATGGAGTGGCTAGATCAGCAACCAATAAGGGGTATAGCTCCATTATGAGGAAACTGAGTGTACTCAATAAAACATACTAGTCCCTTGCTTGGTTTTTAGACCTGAGTCACTTTTTAGTCCTGGAATCCACTGACTGATGGAGAGCCCACATCTCAAGGAGGAAGAGCCATGTAACAACACAGGGGTATACCCATGTCTTCCCCAAGGGTACATATAGCATTTACTTGGCAACTTTAAATGGGGAAATGTCATCATGATTTCACTGTTAGAGAGAATGAGTATGGGGACAGGGTACTAAATGGAGTACTGACCCAAATCGCTTATACAGTGGGTCCACTTAATCTACAGACCCACCATGTGATTTCACTAGTTTCCTAATATATAACTACAAAGATATGCATAGCAGTTGGCACTTCCTCAACATTCAATCCCTGGCCAGTGAGAAGCTCCTGAAACTGCCCATCCCCAAGTCAGGGTAATAAATCAAAAATAATATATCCCAGGGAAATGGCTCAGAAAGCATGCCAGGATGAATGTCCATTATTTCTCCCCTTGATTCACCATTTGAGTTCCTATGAAAAACAGACAGAGCCTGGAAGGTGACAGTGGACCATTGCAAAGTCAACCAAGTAGTAGCTGCAATCTTAGCCATCGTTCAGATGTGGTATATTTGCTACCAAAGACTAGTATTTGGCCTCGGGTGCATGATTTGCAGCCACTGATCTTGTGGATGCATTATTTTCCACCCCTCACACATAAAAGGATCAGAAACAGTTTGCATGCACTTGGAATGAAAATGGTATATATTTTCCTCAAGACTCTGTTAACTCTTCTGAATTCTGTCATAGTAGAGTCCAAAAACATGCAGACTGTTTGCATATCCCATAGGACATCACACTACTCCCTTGTATCAAAGATACCATGGTAATTGAACCAGATAACCAAGAAGTTGCTAGCAAGTTGGAACTTTAACAAGACACAGTCTTGAGGGTAGAAGCTAAGCACTGTAAAGATTCAGGGGATATAAAGAAGCACTGTAAAGATCCAAGTGATCTAGAAGAGGGTTTGGAAAGCAATGGCTGCATAGAATTTTCCCTTATAACCAGCTGACAGAGGAGGGAAATGCTTGAGCATGGTTCACAAGTGGGTCAGCTCACTGTTTAAGTGCAGGTCAAAAATGGATAATGAGTGCACTATAGCTCATCAAGGGTGGCCTTATAAGATAGTCCTCAGCTTTAAGCTCTCTTTGGGGATGACCTCAGCTGAAAGAAACTGCTTCATCTGAGTATCCTTTCTTCCAGAAGCACCCTACTCCCAATGATCAACATGGGGATATAAAGAATTGTCCTCCTTGACATCCTAGCTCCAGAGCTCCCAGTAAGGTCAGCTGAGACCTTCATGAGGACTGTATCACAACCCACCTTTTCCCTCTGCCCAGCTCTGCTTAATTTCTCTTTCTCCCACAGATGAGGATTCCTAGAGTACTCTGTAATGAACACCTTGCATGCTAATCTCCATCTGAAAGACTGCTTCCTGGAGAACCCAAATGGTAGCACTCCCTACTCACTGAACACACACACACACACACACACACACACACACACACACACAGGTGGGCAGATCCTATCACCTTTGATTACCCTACACTGAGGACAATAAAGCATGCCCTGGAGATGTTATGGTAAGTTTAAACGGCTCTGGAAATAGCCTCAATCTTAAGAAGGTGGCCTCAGGAGTTAATTGTCCCCTGAGGACAACTCCACTCAATTCTGTGACCATTGTGATTTCTGTATCAAGAGAGAGTTCACAGAGCAAATTCTCTTGAGGAGTCAGATTGGAATGAGCACTCCAAAGCTCTCTCAGCACAAGAAGGACCCAAAGGTGTCCAGGAGAGCAGAGACAAACCCATGAGAAGACCATAGGGTTTCACCAACCAGGAGAGTTCCTGCTACAGTGAGTCTGGGCATCTCAGCCTTCTACAGTGGGGAGCAGAAAAAAAACTGAATGATGCTGAGAGACAGAGGATGAGGAATAGACAGGGATGGGATCCAGAATCAGGAAAATACTTTTTCCCTCTAGAATCCAGAGGAATCTATCTTCTCTTTCTTCCTTCTTCCCAACCCCTCTTGCTCATTGCTGGCTAGAAAATCAAAAGGGCAGCTTTGACTGATAGGTAAATGTAACCAATTTGGAAAAGTGGCTCAGGAGAGAGAAAATATTTTTTTTAACTGGGAAAAGTGAGAAGATATCTGGATATGGAAAGTGAACATCATCATACTCACTGACCATCCACCTCACCTGGATATTTATTTCAGTCTCTATTTGGCTCCTCTGGCTCCAAAAATCATATGGACACAATATATCAGAGTTCAGCCTAATAATAAGTCTGGCTTTGTATTTTGTGACCACCCTATTTGATCTGTGGTCCAGTGTGTATCATTATCCCATGGTTTCCAGGAACCAGATTCTCAATAGGTGCAGAAGAGGAGTTTAGTAGAAAAGATACACACACACACACACACACACACCACACACACACACACACACACACACACACACGTCCCCTTCCCTGACACATCCCAGGTTTTTAGAATGATTCCCTAGGATTCTCACTTCCAAAACTTCCTTCCATTTTATCAAGTACTCAACCCAGATAAGACACAGGGACTTGTAAGATAGTCCTTAGCCTTAAGCGGTCTTTGGGGATGACCTCAGCTGAAAAAAACTTTTAAATCACTTTAAATCTTATCTCATACTCCCCAGTCATCCCCTTCACAAATAACTTATTTTTTATGTATATATTTTACAAGCTGTACTTATATGTTAAGTTTCATTAGCTCTTTAAAATACCTAAAATCACACAGGGCACAGGTGATAGTATAAACCTCCACCTTGTGCTTCCAGGTCCAGCGCACTTTCTACCACACTCTCGACTCAATACACATGTAATGCACCAGCCATCCAAGACCAAATTCCTCCTGTTGCCAGTTAATCATGTGTATTAGAATTTTCAAAGTCTGCATTCTGTTGAACACAGAAAAACTAGATTTGCCATTGTAAAAGCAAAGGTCTGTTTTAATGTGGGACAAAAAAAAATTTAGGAAAAAAATGGTGGAACATATGTGTGTTTTAAAATAGAAAATAAAATATAGAAAATGACTTAAAAAAATAGAAAATTATCAAGTTGAAAAAGAAACTAGATCCTGTGCATGGCTATTTCAGATATATTTTATAGCTTTACAAAAACATGAGAAGACACATAGTGGTTAAATCTTGAAATCCACAATTAGTCCTGAGTTTGAAACATATTTCTGCTATTTACTTGATATGTGAGTTTAGAAAATTATTGTTACTCTCTCTATCTGTTTCCTCATCAAAAAAAAAAAAAAAAGCTGGGAATAATAATGGTTTATGTCTCATAAGTTTACAGTGAGGATTAAACAAAGTTCCGCTTATATGGGATAAGAGCTTAATTGTTGATTTACTCACAGATTAGTCAAAGCATGAACCTTTTAAAAAGGCTTTGTAGATTCATATTAAGGTCAGTATGACCATTAGAGCATTAAAGTGTGGGCTAGAATTATTTTAGTATTCTGATTCATTACTTTTGAGAATGTGTACAGATACCTAGCTGGGGAAAAAGTCATTGGCACCAATGGTGATGGGAAAGAGAAGACAGTATTATCAAATACTTACTTTCTCTCTCTCTGGAACTATTCTAAGTGCTTTGGGTACATTATATCATGAAAATCTCATAAAAATATTATGGAGAAAATATTAATATAGCTATTCACAGATAAGAACACTGAAATTTAAAGATATTCAATTACTTGCCTGCTATGAGCCAGCTGGAAACTAGACATTTAATTGTTGTATGAACAAATGAATAAATAGCCATTCTTTGAATTGCTATTAAAGTCATGCCTATCCATGTTGATCTTCTGCTTAGAGGATCTGTTCCATTGCTATGAGTACAGTGTTGAAGTCTCCTATTATTAATGAAGCCAAAAAACAAACAAGCAAACAAACCAAACCAAAACAAGTCTATCCAATGTGCCCATTCTCAAGGTCTGGATGAATAATTTAAAACACTCCGTAGACACGAGGATATCTGAATATATGGTGTTTATGGTAGCAAAGAGTTAGAGGACATAGTAAGTCAGGTGAGCCACATGACACAATGGAAAGAGTTAGAACCAGATCATTGATAGATATCCAAAAAATTATATACAGAGAGAAAAAAAACAGAATGAAATATATGCCATAGTATTTTTAAGTAATTATTGAAGTAAATGGAAGAAAAACATACCTAAACAAAGCAATAATATATATTTTTTAATTTTATATATATATATATATATATATATATATATATATATATATATATATATAACTAAATAAACAAATGGCTGCTGGCATGGAAAAACATATGCTTGCTTAATGGTTGGATATCCAAGATGTGAAAACATGATCTGACTTAGGAAACGAGAGGAAAAATAGAAAGTAAATTTAAAACAAGGATTTATATGGACTGATCCTGATAGGTTAACCTTCACTAAGGAATATGAACTTCTAAATAAGTACCTCTAAAGATAAACCAAGCATGACAGTAAAACTTTGCTGACCTGGGTTCTTATTCCTCTGATTTCCTCATTGAATATTTCATCAAATCCTTCTTTTTGGCAAGGAGATTCAGGTTGCTGGGGGGAGGGGGGTTGGGAGAAGGGGGTAGGATTATGGACATTGGGGAGGGTATGTGCTTTGGTGAGTGCTGTGAAGTGTGTAAACCTGGTGATTCACAGACCTGTACCCCAGGGGATAAAAATATATGTTTATAAAAAATAAAAAATTTAAAAAAAAAGTCTCTCCAAATTAGCAGACAATAAACGCTACTTTAAAAAAAAAAAAAAAAAACAACTTTGCTGACCTGGGTTCTTATTCCTCTGATTTCCTCATTGAATATTTCATCAAATCCTTCTTTTTGGCAAGGAGATTCAAAGATAAAGCTCAGCATGACAACTGAAAATTTGATATAGACAAAGAAAAATGAAACCATCTAATCTAAAATAAATTCCCAACCCTACCTTTGTAAGTCTCTATCCTCTTATGGGATTTATATTTCCTTATACACCATAGAACTATCTGATGATAGATGGATGATAGATAGGTAGATTAATAGGTAGGTAGGTAGATATAGATCCTCCATGCCTGGCTTGTCTCTGTCTTTTTCACAGTGGTGCCCCTACTCCCAGAGAGTATTTTTCACAAAGTAGGTACTCAGTTAACAATTATTTTTAAGATTTGATACTAAGCTGAAATAGTTAAGCTCTGTCTCTGAAGGAAAATTCTTCTTCTGAAAGTCCATGCTATCAACACCAGTAGCATGTGAAGTCAGCAAGCTGAGACAGAGCAGCATCAAGGACCACAAATATGACAAGTTGTCCACATGGTAGCTAATGGGTGGAAACTAAAGGAAAGCTTTAAGGGGGGAAAGTAATAGTAGGTAGAAACATACTTACTGCCTTGTTTGTGATTATGGTTGTGAAAGAAATGTTTGTGTCTTAAGGGGTAAGATCTTCTCTGTTTAGTTGGCGATGTGACCATGGAAAAAGTCAACCAAACCAGCAGTGTCTCTGAGTTCATTCTCCTGGGGCTCTCCTCCCGGCCTGAAGACCAGACACCCCTCTTTATCCTCTTCCTCACCATGTACCTGGTCACCATAATGGGGAACCTACTCATCATTGTGGCCATCCACTCTGACCCCCAGCTCCAGACCCCCATGTATTTCTTCTTGAGTTTCCTGTCCTTCACTGACATTTGCTTTACAACAACAGTTGTCCCCAGGATGCTAGTGAACTTCCTGTCAGAGAAGACCATCTCCTATGCTGGGTGTCTGACACAGATGTATTTCATTTATGCTCTGGGCAACACTGACAGCTGCCTTCTGGTGGCCATGGCCTTTGACCGCTATGTGGCCATCTGTGACCCCTTCCACTATGTCACCACCATGAACCACTGCCGCTGTGTCCTGCTGGTGGCCTTTTCCTTCTCACTTCCTCACCTCCACTCACTCCTACACACCCTACTACTGAATCGCCTCATCTTCTGTGACTCCAATGTTATCTACCATTTCTTCTGTGACATCAAGCCTTTGCTAAACTTGTCATGCTCTTCCACATTTGTCAATGAAATCATGATAACATCAGAAGGCTCCATTGTTTTGGTGACCCCCTTTCTGTGCATTACTTTCTCTTACATACGAATTTTCATCACAGTTCTCAAGATTCCCTCAGCTGCTGGGAAACGCAAAGCTTTCTCCACCTGTGGCTCTCACCTCACCGTGGTAACTCTCTTTTATGGAAGCATCTTCTATGTTTATTTACAACCCTTGTCCACATACGCTGTTAGAGATCGTGTGGCAACACTTGCCTACACAGTTTTGTCCTCCATGCTAAATCCTTTTATCTATACTCTGAGAAACAGAGACATGGAAAGGGGCCTGAGGAAGCTGATGGCCAGGAGGAAGTCCTAGCCAGAACCTCTGGGAGCGTGTTCATGAGGGTCTCTGCTCCCCTGGACCCTGTTTCTGCTGGTCAGCAGGCATAATCATATCTGTTATGAATGTTGGGTTGTATCCATGTCTTTACATTTGTAGCCACCAACCACTGAGCCTATTATGATTCAGCAAATGGTTCAAGGTCAGCCAAGTTCCTGGGTTCCAGTTTTCACATTTCTACCTCTCTCTTCTTCTCCAAGAAACCACATCTTTTTCATTCCCCCAAGGGCTGTTGAAACCTCTGTTTTCCACAAAAATTGGTGGAACTAATTCATATCTACTCAATGACTTTGATTCACTTAGTATCCTTCTTACTTTAATGAACTTTTGTAATCAGTTTTGCTAGCTTTTTCAAGGTCATTACAGTAATTTAGGAAGAGAAAGAGATACAGAGAGACAGAAATTGAGAGTTTCCTATATTTGAAACTTCCACAAAAACAAAGAATATGTCTGGCCTGTCAGTTTATACAGGGATCATGCCTCTTCTTTCTTCTCTATCACTGATAGGAAGATATTCTGGGGTCTGTAGTGAACACAAGCCCAGCTCTTAGACCTGATTAGCTAAATAACTTAGAAGTTCAACACACAACTGAACCTATGAACAGGCCAGTGTGCAAGGGCCAGAGTTGCTTCCGGGTCCTTACCCTGGTCATCTGGTGCTTATCCTTCACAGGCAATCACTCCCCTTCTGACCTCTCTTACCTTCAACTCCCCTTAGAGATCCCTCAATTTCTATCATTCCTACCACTCTGACGTCTGTCTGCTTCTCAGGGAAAGATTTATTGTAACTACTTAGAATTATTCTCAGTATCTTTTGAAGAGAGACTCAAAGCCCATATGTGAACATTGCAGGCAGATATAACTAGGAGCTTCCAGAACTAAACATAGAGGCTCTGGGATGTAGAGTTATCCAGTGCTACAGGCTAGTACTTGATTCTGTATACTGTTGTTTTCATTCTTTATTCTCTATTACTGTCTCAGGGATTTTAGTCTTTACTGTATTTTCTATTTTAATATTTTTGCCACTTACTATTGTGTATCATTTCCAAATATATTACTCAGCAGGTTTCACATGGGGCCTGTGAACCTGAATTTCAATAAGCATCTCCCCCTAAAGAAAACTAATATGGCCTCATGTGAGAAGCTGAATATTTGAAAATTTCTGAGCATTCCATATCTCTATGTTTTATTTCTAGGACTCATGTCCTAAAGTAATAGTACATCAAATTATAAAAATGCATGTACACAGACACTTTTTGATTACAGCATTGTCTGTAATAGTGAAAAATTAAAAACAATCTAAAAGCCCATCAATAGAATAGATAAATGATGGTTCAATTTTTCCATAGAAATAAATAATATGTGGTCATTTTAAATAATGATGCATATTTCTATCACTGCCCTGAAAAGCAATTATGAATGAAGAGCAGTTTAAAATAAAATGCTTAAGAATAAGCCTGGGAAAAATAAAGGGGAGGGGGCATCAGATGGGAAGATGAACTATGAGAGACGATGGACTTCAGGAAATGGAACTGAGGTTTTTAGAGGGGAGGGGAGTGGGGGGGGATGGGTTAGACCAGTAATGTATTATGAAGGGCATGTATTGCATGGAGCACTTGGCGTTATACACAATCAGTGAATCATGAAACACTACATCAAAAACTAATGATATACTGTATAGTGACTAACATAACATAAGAAGAAAAGAATAAACCTGGGTGTTATATGCAATTAATGAATCATGGAACACTACATCAAAAACTAATGATGTACTGTATGGTGCCTAACATAACATAATAAAAAAAAAAAAGAAACCTCTTTTGAAAAAGAATAAACCTATTAATAAATGATGATAAAATACTTAATAATAAATCTGTATTTTAAGAGTGTATATATATAATAATTAAGTAATAGTATATATTCAGTGAAGAAATCTCCTAGTGAATATGGTTAATTCTAGGAGATGACATGGAATAGAAAAGGAGATGATGTCTGTTTTTAGCTTCTACATATCTAGAATATTTGAATTTATTAAAATGGGACATATATTTTTTGTAGAACTAATCACTAATTAAAATGTAATATAAGATTGCTCTGTTGTTCATATCACTGACTTTCGTTTCAACAGAAATATATCATGTTAGAGCTCCTGAGTGGTGCAGTCAGTTAATTGTCTGACTCTTTATTTTGGTTCAAATCATGATCTCAGGGTCCTGGAATTGAGCCGCATGTCTGGCTCCATGGTCAGCATGGAGTCTGTTAGGGATTCTCTCACCCTCTGCTCTTCCCCCACTCGCTCTCTCTCTCTCTCTCCCTTTCTCTCTTTCTAAAATCAATAAATTAAATCTTTATTTTATAATTTTTTATTTTTTATAAACATATATTTTTATCCCCAGGGGTACAAGTCTGTGAATCACCAGGTTTACACACTTCACAGCACTCACCAAAGCACATACCCTCCCCAATGTCCATAATCCCACCCCCTTCTCCCAACCCCCCTCCCCCCAGCAACCCTCAGTTTGTTTTGTGAGATTAAGAGTCACTTATGGTTTGTCTCCCTCCCAATCCCATTTTCTTTCATTTATTCTTCTCCTACCCACTTAAGCCCCCATGTTGCATCACCACTTCCTCATATCAGGGAGATCATATGATAGTTGTCTTTCTCTGCCTGACTTATTTCGCTAAGCATGATACGCTCTAGTTCCATCCATGTTGTCGCAAATGGCAAGATTTCATTTCTTTTGATGGCTGCATAGTATTCCATTGTGTATATATACCACATCTTCTTGATCCATTCATCTGTTGATGGACATCTAGGTTCTTTCCATAGTTTGGCTATTGTGGACATTGCTGCTATAAACATTCGGTTACACGTGCCCCTTAGGATCACTACATTTGTATCTTTAGGGTAAATATCCAATAGTGCAATTTCTGGGTCATAGGGCAGTTTTATTTTCAACATTTTGAGGAACCTCCATGATGTTTTCCAGAAAGGTTGCATCAGCTTGCATTCCCACCAACAGTGGAGGAGGGTTCCCCTTTCTCCGCATCCTCGCCAGCATCTGTCTTTTCCTGACTTGTTGATTTTAGCCATTCTGACTGGTGTGAGGTGATATCGCATTGTGGTTTTGATTTGTATTTCCCTGATGCCGAGTGATATGAAGCACTTTTTCATGTGTCTGTTGGCCATCTGGATGTCTTCTTTGCAGAAATGTCTGTTCATGTCCTCTGCCCATTTCTTGATTGGATTATTTGTTCTTTGGGTGTTGAGTTTGCTAAGTTCTTTATAGATTTTGGACACTAGTCCTTTATCTGATATGTCATTTGCAAATATCTTCTCCCATTCTGTCAATTGTCTTTTGATTGTGTTAACTGTTTCCTTTGCTGTGCAAAAGCTTTTGATCTTGATGAAATCCCAATAGTTCATTTTTTCCCTTGCTTCCCTTGCCTTTTGCGTTGTTCCTAGAAAGATGTTGCTGCAGCTGAGGTCGAAGAGGTTGCTGCCTGTGTTCTCCTCAAGGATTTTGATGGATTCCTTTCGCACATTGAGGTCCTTCATCCATTTTGAGTCTATTTTCGTGTGTGGTGTAAGGAAATGGTCCAATTTCATTTTTCTGCATGTGGCTGTCCAATTTTCCCAGCACCATTTATTGAAGAGGCTGTCTTTTTTCCATTGGACATTCTTTCCTGCTTTGTCGAAGATTAGTTGACCATAGAGTTGAGGGTCTATTTCTGGGCTCTCTATTCTGTTCCATTGATCTATGTGTCTGTTTTTGTGCCAGTACCATGCTGTCTTGATGATGACAGCTTTGTAATAGAGCTTGAAGTCCAGAATTGTGATGCCACCAACGTTGGCTTTCTTTTTCAATATCCCTTTGGCTATTCGAGGTCTTTTCTGGTTCCATATAAATTTTAGAATTATTTGTTCCATTTCTTTGAAAAAGATGGATGGTACTTTGATAGGAATTGCATTAAATGTACAGATTGCTTTAGGTAGCATAGACATTTTCACAATATTTATTCTTCCAATCCAGGAGCATGGAACATTTTTCCATTTCTTTGTGTCTTCCTCAATTTCTTTCATGAGTACTTTATAGTTTTCTGAGTATAGATTCTGTGTCTCTTTGGTTAGGTTTATTCCTAGGTATCTTATGGTTTTGGGTGCAATTGTAAATGGGATTGACTCCTTAATTTCCCTTTCTTCTGTCTTGCTGTTGGTGTAGAGAAATACAACTGATTTCTGTGCATTGATTTTATATCCTGACACTTTACTGAATTCCTGTATAAGTTCTAGCAGTTTTGGAGTGGAGTCTTTTGGGTTTTCCACATATAGTATCATATCATCTGCGAAGAGTGATAATTTGACTTCTTCTTTGCCGATTTGGATGCCTTTAATTTCCTTTTGTTGTCTGATTGCTGAGGCTAGGACCTCTAGTACTATGTTGAATAGCAGTGGTGATAATGGACATTCCTGCCGTGTTCCTGACCTTAGCGGAAAAGCTTTCAGTTTTTCTCCATTGAGAATGATATTTGCGGTGGGTTTTTCATAGATGGCTTTGATGATATTGAGGTATATGCCCTCTATCCCTACACTTTGAAGAGTTTTGATCAGGAAGGGATGCTGTACTTTGTCAAATGCTTTTTCAGCATCTATTGAGAGTATCATATGGTTCTTGTTCTTTCTTTTATTGATGTGTTGTATCACATTGACTGATTTGCGGATGTTGAACCAACCTTGCAGCCCTGGAATAAATTCCACTTGGTCGTGGTGAATAATCGTTTTAATGTACTGTTGAATCCTATTGGCTAGTATTTTGTTGAGTATTTTCGCATCTGTGTTCATCAAGGATATTGGTCTATAGCGCTCTTTTTTGGTGGGATCCTTGTCTGGTTTTGGGATCAAGGTGATGCTGGCCTCATAAAATGAGTTTGGAAGTTTTCCTTCCATTTCTATTTTTTGGAACAGTTTTAGGAGAATAGGAATTAGTTCTTCTTTAAATGTTTGGTAGAATTCCCCCGGGAAGCCGTCTGGCCCTGGGATTTTGTTTGTTTGGAGATTTTTAATGACTGTTTCAATCTCCTTACTGGTTATGGGTCTGTTCAGGCTTTCTATTTCTTCCTGGTTCAGTTGTGCATAAACCAATTAATAACAAAATCAAAGAAACACATCAACAATAATACAATAATAGTAGGGGACTTTAACACTCCCCTCACTGAAATGGACAGATCATCCAAGCAAAAGATCAGCAAGGAAATAAAGGCCTTAAACGACACACTGGACCAGATGGACATCACAGATATATTCAGAACATTTCATCCCAAAGCAACAGAATACACATTCTTCTCTAGTGCACATGGAACATTCTCCAGAATAGATCACATCCTTAGTCCTAAATCAGGACTCAACCGGTATCAAAAGATTGGGATCATTCCCTGCATATTTTCAGACCACAATGCTCTAAAGCTAGAACTCAACCACAAAAGGAAGTTTGAAAAGAACCAAAATACATGGAGACTAAACAGCATCCTTCTAAAGAATGAATGGGTCAACCGGGAAATTAAAGAAAAATTGAAAAAAATCATGGAAACAAATGATAATGAAAATACAGCGGTTCAAAATCTGTGGGACACAACAAAGGCAGTCCTGAGAGGAAAATATATAGCGGTACAAGCCTTTCTCAAGAAACAAGAAAGGTCTCAGGTACACAACCTAACCCTACACCTAAAGGAGCTGGAGAAAGAACAAGAAAGAAACCCTAAGCCCAGCAGGAGAAGAGAAATCATAAAGATCAGAGCAGAAATCAATGAAATAGAAACCAAAAAGACAATAGAACAAATCAACGAAACTAGGAGCTGGTTCTTTGAAAGAATTAATAAAATTGATAAACCCCTGGCCCGACTTATCAAAAAGAAAAGAGAAAGGACCCAAATAAGTAAAATCATGAATGAAAGAGGAGAGATCACAACTAACACCAAAGAAATACAAAGTATTATAAGAACATACTATGAGCAACTCTACGGCAATAAATTTGACAATCTGGAAGAAATGGATGCATTCCTAGAAACATATAAACTACCACAACTAAATCTTTTTTTTTTTTTTTAAAGAATATCACCAGCTCTCCTTTTTTTTTTTTTTAAAGGATTTTATTTATTTATTTGACAGACAGAGATTACAAGTAGACAGAGAGAGGAAGGGAAGCAGGCTCTCCACTGAGCAGAGAGCCTGACATGGGGCTCGATCCCAGGACCCTGGGACCTGAGCCGAAGGCAGAGGCTTTAACCCATGGAGCCACCCAGGTGCCCCAAATTAAATCTTTTTTTTTTTAAGTAATAATATTTTGTCATGGTAAGAAAGGGTTGATATAAAGGAGGTCAGATCACCAAATAGACCCTCCATTCAGTGTCCTAATTCTTATTTTGGAGAAGCAGATAAAGAGGAGACACTCTATGTTTGAAGCATATCACCTTCAATCTATAGTTGCCTTTTATTACTATTAACCCTTTGGCCTTGGAAGAGAAAATTTGGTAATTTTTTTCCAAGAATGAGTATAGCCATAGACCTATGACCGTGTCCCCTGAATATATCACTGGTAAGGTTCAGTGATTTGCATTTCTGACAAGTCCCCAGGTAATGCTTATATGCTGATTTAGAAACAGTATTTTGAGAATCACTAGCAACCAGTTATCAAGACCTCCTATGGACCTATGGTAAATAAAACTACATGGATATTGCTGAAGTACTAGACAAAAAAGACATCAGTATTTAATTCATGGGTAGAAAGCCTGAAAACATACCCAAAGACTGGTATACACTTGATTTATGAATGAGGCAATGGAGAGTATCTTTTCATAAATGGAGCTAAGATATTTGAGAAGTCACACAGAAAAATGATTTGGATCCCTACCAACACCATATGGAAAAACTAACCCCTGATGAATTCTAAACTTGCATATGAAAACCAAAAACTATACCTTTATATAAAAGAATTAGAAGAATCTTTGTCTCCTTGAAATAGAAAAGTAATTCTTAAATAAGACATAAAGAGAACTGACATAAAATAAAAGAATAGCAAATTCACTGTGTTAAAATTAAATACTGAGGGGCTCGTAGGTGGCTCAGTTTTTAAGCATCTGCTTTCAGCTTAGGTCATGATCCTGAGGTCCTGGGATCAAACCCTGCATCAGGCTCCCTGCTCTAGAGGAAGCCTGCTTCTCCCTCTCCCACTCCCCCTGCTTGTGTTCCCTCTCCCAGTGTGTGTGTGTCTCTCTGTCAAATAAATAAATAAATAATATCTTGGAAAAAAATTAAATACTGATGTCTGTTTATCAAAAGACATTATAGAGTAAAAAGACAAAAGATCATTGAAATTCATAAAACATACAAAATGCTCAAATTAAGAATATATAAAGATCCCTAGAAGTCAATAAGGAAAAAGAAGTGAGGGGGTAAATTATGAAAAGGAAGTAAATAAGCTTTTCACACACATACACATTTATACACACACACCCACAGAAATCCAGATGACCAAATGTGATTACATTAAAAGATACTGAGTTACATTCATGTTAAATCATAATGGGAACCCATTGAGTACCCACCAGATAGACAAAAATTACAATTCAGAAGTTAAATATCAGAGAGGAGGGAAAATGGCAGTAGAGTAGGGTACCCTTGTTTCATCTGGTCCCTTGAATTCAGCTAGATATCTGTCAAATCATTCAGAACATCTTAAATCCAAGAAAAGAATTGCTGCAGTTCCAGCAAAGGAAACAGTAAAGAAAACAAAGAGGCAACCCACAGAATGGGAGAAGATATTTGCAAATGACAGACAAAAGGTTGATATCCAGGATCTATAATGAACTCCTCAAACTCAACACACACAAAACAGGCAATCATATCAAAAAATGGGCAGAAGATATGAACAGAGATTTCTCCAATGAAGACATACAAATGGCTACCAGACACATGAAAAAATGTTCATCATCACTAGCCATCAGGGAGATTCAAATTAAAAGCACATTGAGATATCACCTTATACCAGTTAGAATGGCCAAAATTAGCAAGACAGGAAACAACATGTGTTGGAGGGGATGTGGAGAAAGGGGAACCCTCTTACACTGTTGGTGGGAATGCAAGTTGGTGCAGCCTCTTTGGAGAACAGTGCAGAGATTCCTCAAGAAATTAAAAATAGAACTTCCCTATGACCATGCCATTGCATTCCTGGGTATTTACCCCAAAGATACAGATGTCATGAAAAGAAGGGCCATCTGTACCCCAATGTTTATAGCAGCAATGGCTACAGTCACCAAACTGTGGAAAGAACCAAGATGCCCTTCAACGGACAAATGGATAAGGAAGATGTGGGCCATATACACTATGGAGTATTATGCCTCCATCAGAAAGGATGAATACCCAACTTTTGTAGCAACATGGATGGCACTGGAAGAGATTATGCTGAGTGAAATAAGTCAAGCAGGGAGAGTCAATTATCATATGAGAGTCAATTATCATACTTCACTTATTTGTGGAGCATAACAAATAGCATGGAGGAAAAGGGGAGTTAGAGAGGAGAAGGGAGTTGGGGGAAATTGGAAGGGGAGGTGAACCATGAGACACTATGGACTCTGAAAAACAATCTGAGTGTTTTGAAGGGGCAGGGGGTGGGTGGTCAGGGTACCAGGTGGTGGGTATTAGAGAGGCACGGATTGCATGGAGCACTGGGTGTGGTGCAAAAACAAGGAATACTGTTATGCTGAAAAAAAAAAAAAAAGAATTGCTGCAGTTCTACAAATAGAAAAGTGACCACTTTTGCAGGGTAAGAGGTGCAGAGATGTGAATCTAAGGGGATACATTGGAAGATAAACCACAGGGGGAGGGAGCCTCTATAAACCAGAGACCAGAAAATGATTTAGCAGTGGACTTTAAAATTGGAACTTTTATAAGTGTGCCCCAGTGGTGGATATCCCTACCTAAAAGGTGCTCAGGTGGTGATATGAGGCAGAATACTGGTGAGACAGTGTGGTCTCAGGATCCCTGGGGTCACAGAAAGAACAGGGGGCCCTAAGGGCAGTCTTCCTAAGCACTAGAGAGGGGAAGCTGGGGAGTCACTCCCAGGAATGGAATCTCAGTTCATTGTTGCCATAAGCCATGAACCACTGCACAACTGGGCAACCACTCTCTGAACAGGGGCCCAACAAGTGACAATTGCTGTAAGACCCTCCTCCCTCCTCCCAGAGGAGGGATGCAGGTGCATGTGTGATATGGTGATCACTCCAAGAGCAGGGGCCCAGCAAGCAGCAGAACCATGAGGAGACCTCCTTCCTTCCTTAGGGAGGATCCACATGGGTGTGAACCACAGGAATCTGCAAAGTTTGCACACACAAAAGTAATTGACTGCTTTTACCTGAGGGGGTCCTGAAGAATGGGGGCCTAGACCTTTCAGCTCCAGGACTGGAGAACGGGGCACTACCATTTTTATTTGTTTATTTATTTTCCTCCTTTATAGGGGAACGAAAGACCTTCAGGGCACAAAACCACGTATAGCAACTAGAAGCAGCTTATACTAAGCCTGGTCCACTGGCAAGGGATGGTGAAACTGCCTAGGTAAAGACACTTGAGAGTCAGTGCAACAGGCCCCCCTCCCAGAGACCACCAGAAACATTCATCAAATACCATGTTTAAGGATCACACAGAACTGAAAAACTCCTGCTCTAGGGGAAAATAGTATATTGAATTCAAGGTTTTTTCTCATGATTTTTGTCTTTCCATTTAAAATTTTCTTTTTCATTTTTTCTTTTTTCACTTTTCAACTACTTATCTTGTCAACTCTTTATTAAGTCTTTTTTAGTTTTCATTTTTACATTTACATTTTATAGTTATATTCTTCATTTTCTGATTCCTTTCACTGTATTCAGTTTTATCTATCTATCTACCTATCTATCTATCGTGTTTTTCTTTCATTAAATTTTGGGATCTAGTGTCTTCTAACATATACATGCAGAACAAAGTGTGTGATCCTGTTTTGTCCACCTGTGAGATTATATTCTTTTTTCAATTTTTTTTCTTTTTTGGTTTCTAATCTCTTTTTATTTGTCTAGTGTATATTTTGCTAGAGTCATGGTTGATATTTTTTATTTTGTTCTCTCATTCATCTATTTTTCTCTGGGCAGAATGACTTGAAAGAGAATTTCACAACAAAAGAAATAATTGGAAGTAATCTCTGCCATAGAGTTAATTGATATGGGTATAAGTAAGATGTCAGAATTAGAATTCAGAATAAAATTGTAAAGACACTAGCTGGGCTTGGAAAAAAGCCTAAAAGACACTAGAGAAACCCTTAGTGCAGAAATAAAAGAACTAAAATCTAATCAGGCTGAAATTAAAAATGTTTTAACTGGGATGCCCTCTAAAATAGACACTCTAACTACTAGGGTGAAGGAGGCAGAGAAAGTCAGTGACATAGTAGACAAAATGATGGAAGGTAAGGAAACTGAGGAAAAGAGTGAAAAACAACTAATGGATCATGAAAGGAGGCTTTGAGAAATCAGTGATACCATAAATGAAACAATATTAGAATAATTGGGTTCTCAGGGGAAGAGGAAGAGAGGGACAGAATGTATATTTGAGCAAAACATCGTGGAAACTTCCCTAATGTGGGGAAGGAAATAAGTATTCAAGTCTGGGGGTACAAAGAACGCCCCTCAAAATCAATAAAAATAGACCAATGCCCCAACATACAATAATGAAGCTTACAAATTTCAGAGATAAACAGAAAATCCTGAGAACAGCTTGAGACAAGAGATCCTTAGCATACAGGGTAGAAACATTAGACTGGCAGGAGAACTATACACAGAGAATGGGCAGTCCAGAAAGGGTCAGCATGATATACTCAAGGAACTAAATGAAAAAAACATGCAGACTTTATCCAGACCAAGAAGACTTTATCCAGAAAGGCTCTCATTTAGAATGGAAAGAGAGATAAAGAGTTTCCAGGATGAACAGGAACTAAAAGAATATGTCATCACTAAACCAGCCCTGCAAAAATATTAAAGAGGATCCTGTAAGCAAAGACAGATCCCAAAAGTAAATAGACCAGAAAGAAACAGACACAATATACAAAAACAGTGACTTTACAGGAAATACAATGACACTAAATTCAGCCTAACTCACTGAGCCGTCTAGGCGCCCCTGATTTATTGTTTAAATGTTTGGTAGAATTCTCCTGGGAAGCCATCTGGCTCTAGACTCTTATTTTAGGGGAAGTTTTTTATTACTGCTTCAATTTTGTTACTGGTCTATTCAGATTGTTGATTTCTTCCTGTTTCAGTCTTGGTAGTTTATAAGTTCCCAGGAATGAATCCATTCCTTCCAGATTGCTTAATTTGTTGGCATATAGTTGCTGGTAGTAATTTCTAAAAATTGTTTCTATGTCCTTGGTGTTAGTCATGATCTCTTACTTTTCATTCATGATTTTATAGATTAGGGTACTTTCCATTTTCCTTTGGATAATTCTGGCCAGAGATTTATCAATCTTATTGATTCATTCAAGGAATCAGCTTCTAGTTTCATTGATCTATTCTGTTTTTCTGGATACTATTTCATTGAATTTCTGCTCTAATCTTTATTATTTTTCTTCTGCTTGATTTACACTTTATTTGCTGTTCTTTCTTCGGGTCCTTTAGGTGTAAGGTTAGCTTGTGCTAACTGTAAGGTTAGCTTGGTCTAACTGAAAATAATAGTAATAATAATAATAATATCTAACAATTGTAAATATTTATGCTCCTTCTTTGGGAGCAGCCAATTATATAAATCAATTAATAACAAAATTAAAGAAACACATTGATAATAATACAATAATAGTAGGGGAAATTAACACCCCACTCAGCAATGGACAGATCATCTAAGCAGAAGACCAAAAAGGAAACAAGGGCTTTGAATGCCACACTGAACCAGATGGACTTCAGAGATATATACAGAGCCTTCCTCCTAAACAAAAAAAAAAATAAACATTCTTCTTGAGTGCACATGGAACATTCTCCAGAATAGATCACACACTAGGTCACAAATCAGGTCTCAAATGGTACCAAAAGATTGGGATTATTCCTTGCATATTTTCAGATCCCAGTGCTTTGAAACTTGATCTCAATCACAAGAGGAAATTCGGACAGAACTCGAACATTTGGAGGTTAATGAGTATCCATTCTTTTTTTTTTTTTTTCAGCATAACAGTATTCATTATTTTTCACCACACCCAGTGCTCTATGCAATCCGTGCCCTCTATAATACCCACCACCTGGTACCCTGACCTCCCACCCTTTCCGCCACTTCAAAACCCACAGAATGTTTTTCAAAGTCCATAGTGTCTCATGATTCAACTCCCCTTCAAATTTCCCCCAACTCCCTTCTCCTCTCTATCTCCCCATGTCCTCCATGCTATTTGTTATGCTCCACAAATAAGTGAAACCATATGATAATTGACTCTCCCTGCTTGACTTATTTCACTCAGCATAATCTCTTCCAGTCCCGTCCATGTTGCTACAAAAGTTGGGTATTCATCCTTTCTGATGGAGGCATAATACTCCATAGTGTATATGGACCACATCTTTCTTATCCATTCGTCCGTTGAAGGGCATCTTGGTTCTTTCCACAGTTTGGCGACCATGGCCATTACTGCTATAAACATTGGGGTATAGATGGCCCTTCTTTTAACGACATCTGTATCTTTGGGGTAAATACCCAGGAGTGCAATTGCAAGGTCATAGGGAAGCTCTATTTTTAATTTCTCAAGGAATCTCCACACTGTTCTTCAAAGAGGCTGCACCAACTTGCATTCCCATCAACAGTGTAAGAGGGTTCCCCTTTCTCCACATCCCCTCCAACACATGTTGTTTCCTGTCTTGCTAATTTTGGCCATTCTAACTGGTATAAGGTGATATCTCAATGTGCTTTTAATTTGAATCTCCCTGATGGCTAGTGATGATGAACATTTTTTCATGTGTCTGGTAGCCATTTGTATGTCTTCATTGGAGAAGTCTCTGTTCATATCTTCTGCCCATTTTTTGATATGATTGCCTGTTTTGTGTGTGTTGAGTTTGAGGAGTTCATTATAGATCCTGGATATCAACCTTTTGTCTGTACTGTCATTTGCAAATATCTTCTCCCATTCCGTGGGTTGCCTCTTTGTTTTCTTGACTGTTTCCTTTGCTGAGCAGAAGATTTTGATTTTGATGAAGTCCCAAAAGTTCATCTTCGCTTTTGTTTCCTTTGCCTTTGGAGACATATCTTGAAAGAAGTTGCTGTGGCTGATATCGAAGAGATTACTGCCTATGTTCTCCTCTAGGATTTTGATGGATTCCTGTCTCACGTTGAGATCTTTTATCCATTTTGAGTTGATCTTTATGTACGGTGTAAGAGAGTGGTTGAGAGCCCAGATATGGATCCTCAACTCTATTGTCAATTTATTTTTGACAAAATAGGAAAAAATATACAGTGGAAAAAAGACAGTCTCTTCAATAAATGGTTCTGGGAATATTGGACAGCTATATGTAGATGAATGAGCATCCATTCTTTAGTAGGATGGGTCTACCAGGAAATACGGAATTTAAAAAAAAAAAAAAAAACTCATGGAAGCAAATGAAAATGGGAACATAACTATTCAAAACCTAAGAGTCCTAAGAGGGAACTACATAGCAATATAAACCTTCATCCACCCCCTCCCCCCCACAAAAAAAACCTAGAAAGGTCTCAAATACACAAGCTAAACTTACACCTAAACATGGTTGCACTGAGGTTAAGAAGCTCTGGAATGAGTACCAACACTGAAACAGGAAGCCTTGGGGCTCCTCTATCCCCTGGAGTCAGCCCTCCTAGGTGGGATTCCCAGTCTACTTACTCTGCTTAGTGTAAAGGCCTGGCTGGCCAGAGGGAGTCATTTTGTGTTTATGTAGTGAACTTAGATTGACCCTATGCAGTAAACTTAGATTGCCCCTGCCCCTCCCAGAGGAACTTACTTGCAAAGCCTAGATACAAGGGCGGGTCAGGCCAGGTGAAGACATCCAATCAATTGAGCGTGCATATATCTACTAGGGTAAATTGAAATTCAATTGGCCACCCATGTGTTACCTAGCAGTTTATTTTTCTGTGTGTCGCAGACTTAGCATGACTGTGCAGTTTTCTCTGTGTATTGCAATCTCATTGGCCACCTGTGTATAGCCTGGCTAAACTACCTCTATAAAAGTTAGTCTGTGAGCTTGGGAGGGGTTGCCTCTTTGCAAGAGACAGCCCTGACCAGTCAGTTTGATTTTCGATGCTTGGCGTGAAATAAAGTTTTGCTTGACCTTTGCTTTGTATCAGTCTTGCTCCTTTGATTATGGACCCTAACACTTAGAATGATTACACGACCAGCTCCCTGGAGAGATCATCAAACCACAACTTCTTCAGCCTGACAAGGACCCCTGAGGCCAACAGAGCAGAGCTCAGACTCAGGAGATGCTGCCTAGGCTTTCACAATCAAGAGGGTCCTTGCCCCTTGAGTCAGGACTTCTCTGCTTTCTGAGATGGGGAGCTGGAAAAGCAGCAGCATGCTGGGGACCAGACATGACGTGTTGAAGGCCAGTGAAGGGAAACATGTTATCCTTCCCAAGTAACATATCCATTTGCCTGCCTTTCCTATTCCTCTCCTTGTTCACCAGCTCAGAATGTCATGGGAGACACATGAGGTGGCTGTGCTTGGCTGAGAAGTAGACTGGCAGCTGACTAGCAGGTGTGGTGCAGACCAGCTTCTGGAAACACTGGGAAGGAAATAACAGCATCTGGATATAGAGGTGAGCTTCAGTAACCTAACCACCTGCTTGGCTCCTCCAACCTCGCACCTACACTTTCCTCCCTGATAGCTCCAAATATTTCATGGATTCAGTAGTCATAGGGTCCAACTAAAACCTCCATCTTGCTTTTAGTTTTCAGTCCATCCAGTTTGACCTCTAGGCAGTATACACTGTGGCCTTTGGTGGAAGGAAAACACCATCAGGAAGGAAGGAAGAAAGGAATGAAGGAAGGAATGAAGGAAGGAAGGAAAAGAAAGAAAGAAAGATGAGAGAGGGAGGAAAGAAAGGGAGAGAGAGAGTAAGAGGGAGGGAGGGAGGGAGGGAGGAAAGAAGGAAGAAAGGAAGGAAGGAAAAAAGGGAATGAGAAAGAGGGAGGGAAGAAGGAAGGAAGAGAGAGATGGGGAGAGAATGAAGGAGGAAGATAGAAAGAAAGAAAGTAGGAAGGAAGGAAGGGAAGAAAGAGAGAGAAAAGGAAAGGGAAGGGAAGGAAAGAAGGAAAAAAGAAAGAAAGAAAAGAAAGGGAGGGAGGGAGGAAGGAAAGAGAGAAGAAAGAAAGAAAAGAAGAGAGAGAAAGAAAGAGAGAAAAGGAGGGAGGGAAGGAAGGAAAGAAGGAAGGGAGATGAGAGAGAAAGAGAGAAAGGAAGGGAGAAAGAAAGAGGGAAAGGGAAAGAAAAACAAACAAACTAACCAACCCATTGTATTCCCAGCCTCACCCACTCACCTTATGCTTTGAGAATTCTTCTTCCTGATTCTTAGATTCAAAAACCTTCCTTTTTCCTAGTCATCAGAATAGGTGATCACCTAATCTCATTAATTAACCCGAATTTCCACTAATTTCTGGTTTCCTCAAGCAACCCTTTCACAAATGGCTCCTTGTTTAATACTGATCTGTGTTTGACAAATTGTTTTGCAGACATGGTGTCTCACTTGCTATTCATAAAACATCAGGAATCAGCTTATGAACAAGTGACAGAGGACAAATCAAACCCCATCCAAGAACACTACCCAGCACTGACCACAACTCCGCATGGACATGTCCAAGCCATGCATGGCCAATTTTTTTCCACCTGGTTTGGGCCAGTTAGTCATGGATGTTCAAAACTTCAAGTCCTCCATCTGTGTAACACAGAACGATAGGCACCTCCCTAGCCACTTCAAGGATAGATTCTGAATATGGGAGAGGGAAACTTGTCAGTTAAGGGATAGAAGGGGTGGTCATGTTGGAAATGACCACTGTGAGGCAAACAAGTGTATGATTGTGACCCAATATGTAGACACACAGACATGAGGAGGTGTAGCCTAAGGGTTAAGAGCATGTGCCTCAGAGTTATTCAGCTTGGAGTTCAAATCCTGATTGCTATTCACTTCTTTGGTGACCCTGAGCAAACCACTGCACCTCTAAGCCCCAGGCTCCTGTTAAGAACACATGCTTCATGGTCCCTCATCATGGCATTTGTGAGGTCTTTAGCACAAACTTGACATGTAGAAAATTCTCAATGATACTGGTTATTGTTATTAACTTTAACTACTGGTTCACTCAAATCATGCAGTGAATGAACTAACATTTCTTCTGCAAGCTCTTGCAAAAACCATGAGATTAGTCTGACAACTTGGCAGTGAGAATGATATTTTAAGCATGTGAGCTAATTGATTTTGAGGACAACCAGCCATAGCAGATAAGGGAAGGTGACACTAAGACTTATGATGAAGAGTCTCTCTTGAGTCAGAGCACCTGGGCGGCTCAGCTGTTTAAGCATCTGACTCTTGATTTTGTCTCTGGCCATGATCAGGGTCATGGGATTGGGACCTCTTCAGGCTCCACACTGGGCATAGAGCCTGCTTTAGATTCTCTCTCTCCCTCTGCTTCTGTCCCTTCCCTGCTCTCCTTCTCACTCTTGAATGCTCTCTCTCTCAAAAGAAAAATAAAATAAAATAAAATGTAAGCATCCTTTTGCAATTTGCTTTCTTAGCAAACTCCAAATATGCAATAAACTGTTATTAACCATAATCACTGTTATGCACATGAATCATTTATTAATGTAATTACTGCATTTTAATTGTTAAATTAATCAATTATTAATATTTCAATGTTAATTAAATTAACATATTAGTTAGAATAACAGTATTTAACCCATGGAAGTTCCAATGTAAAAAGATCATTGAAAAGGTGTGAAAGAATATGGTGCTTTTAAAATTATTTCAAACACAGGGCGCCTGGGTGGCTCAGTGGGTTAAGCCGCTGCCTTTGGCTCAGGTCATGATCTCAGGGTCCTGGGATCGAGTCCCGCATCGGGCTCTCTGCTCAGCAGGGAGCCTGCTTCCTCCTCTCTCTCTATCTGCCTGCCTCTATGCCTACTTGTGATCTCTCTCTGTCAAATAAATAAATAAAATCTTTTAAAAAAATAAAAAAAATTATTTCAAACACATTGGGCATTTAAGTATGTTCATTAGAGAGATTTTTACGGCAAGTAGGAATATATAAATAACCAATCTCAAACCATTTGAAAATCTCTATGTAATATGTACATTAATGAGGTATAGATGGATATGCTGACTCTAAAAAGTTGATTTACAACATTTTGCTTATATAAGATCTCTTATCACAGAGTTATTTTTAGTAGCAAGAAAATGAGGTCACTCTGATGTCAATCACAAGGTAACTGCATAAGACTGATATATATATCAACACTTAATATATAAAAAATTACTGTGTTCTCATAAGTATTTTTGCATACATATATGACTGGTGAATTATAAAGCATAAGTTGAATACTCAACAATGGATGCCCATCCTGTACAAATGTGATTTAGGACAAAATACTAAAGAAAGGAAAAATAATTTACAGGAAAAGGAAGATTGCACAGACTCCTCAGAGGAGAAAAAACTCACTTTGTTGAAATGGGTTCACATTCCCCTTAAATTTTCCCTGTCGGTTATTTTGATAAATGCATCCCTCAACTATCTCCATCCTTTATGTACTAGTTAATGCCCTTTGTTGATAATCTGTCTCCCCACCTAGAACATGAGCTACACAGTGGAACTGCCTGTTTTTAGTTGCTAACTCTCCAGCAAGTGAGCAGTGCTTTCACAGAATAGAACTACTGAACTGGAATCAGTGAGGTCCATCTCTAATGGTTTCTAAAGGAAAATTCTTCTTCTGTCCCTCCAGCCTCGCTATACAGCTTTGTGATGCCATGAATTTGGGAACAGAGGACCACATCAAGGGAGATTGACAAGGGCCCCTGCATAGCAGAGAACACAAAGACTTGCTGGGTTGTGGACTTGGAGTAAGGGAAATAACAAAACATCGTGTATAGAACTAGACCCAAGCCAGTGGCAAGAGTCAACCAAACCAGCAGTGTCTCTGAGTTCATTCTCCTGGGACTCTCCTCCCGGCCTGAAGACCAGACATCTCTCTTTATCCTCTTCCTCACCATGTTCCTGGTCACCGTAATCAGGAACCTACTCATCATCCTGGCCATCCACTCTGACCCCCAGCTCCAGGCCCCCATGTATTTCTTCTTGAGTTTCCTGTCCTTCACTGACATTTGCTTTACAACAACCGTTGTCCCCAGGATGCTAGTGAACTTCCTGTCAGAGAAGACCATCTCCTATGCTGGGTGTCTGACACAGATGTATTTCATTTATGCTTTGGGCAACACTGACAGCTGCCTACTGGTGGTCATGGCCTTTGATCGCTATGTGGCCATCTGTAACCCCTTCAACTATGTCACCACCATGAACCACCACCTCTGTGTCCTGCTGGTGGCCTTTTCCTTCTCACTACCTCACCTCCACTCACTCCAACACACACTGCTACTGAATCGCCTCATTTTATGTGACTCCAATGTCATCCATCACTTCCTCTGTGACCTCAGTCCCCTGATGAAGTTGTCATGCTCCCCCACCTTTGCCGATGAAATTGTGATACTGTCAGAAGGTTCTGTTGTTTTGGTGACCCCCTTTCTGTGCATTATTTTCTCTTACCTATGAATCCTCATTGCTGTTCTCAAGATCCCCTCAGCCGCTAGGAAACTCAAAGCCTTCTCCACCTGTGGCTCTCACCTCACCGTGGTAGCTCTCTTTTATGGAAGCATCTTCTACATCTATTTACAGCCCCTGTCCACCTACACTGCCAGGGACCACATAGCAACACTTGTCTACACAGTTCTGCCCTCCATGCAAACCCTTTTATCTACAGCCTGAGAAACAAAGACCTGAAGCAGGGCCTGAGGAAGCTGATGGGCAGTCCCAGGCAGCACCCTCTTGACAAACCCACACATGTAATCTGCTCCATGCAAATCTGGTCTCTACTAGATCTTCATGAAAACTGAACTGTTGCAAGTTAACTTGTGCTCACATCCATTGATGACAGCTGACCTATGGTCCCTGCCTCTGCTGAAATCATGATAATTTTCCTCACTATTCCTCCATTTTCCCACAAAGATTCATCATGTTCTCATCCTCCAAATGCTGCTTTAAACTAATCATTTTCCAACATATATATCCTGAACAAATTGCTCTCCTTTTATAAGACTTACCCCTCTGGGAGGGGCAGGGTCAATCTAAGTTCATTGCATAGGGTCAATCTAAGTTCACTGCAACAAAATGGCTCCCTCGGGCCAACCAGGCCCTTACAGTACGAATATGCAGCAAGTTGGAAGAATCAAATGGATGTTTATCCCCTGAAAGCCATTAGGTGGAAAAATGAAGATCTGTAACAAGTATAAAACTGAATTCATTGTTCTTAAAGATTATATAAATATATATGTGGGCAAAGTCAATGCAGTAGGTGAGAGAGAGGGAGAGAATTTCTAATTAACACGTTTATAATCTCTGATTTGTTTAAAATAACACATGGAATATAAGCCTCTTAATAAATCAGATGACTAATGTAATGGTGAAAGACTTTGTAAGGTCCGAAGAGGTGAAATTTTCGATATGTATGCCTATCTGAAACATGTCGTTATTGGGCTCTTTCACTTGAGTTATAATTTGATAGTATATAGCATTATAGGTACCAAAACTTGTGAAAGTTTAAAGATATATCTGCATCATCCTACTGCATCAAGTGTTTTTGTTGAAAAACAGGAGGTCACTGTGATTTGTGTTCTTTGTGACCTCCTCCCCTACCCACAGTCAACAGATACCCTACACCAAACCAGGCTGCCACTGTGGGCTGTGGGAGAGCAAATGCTGATTCTACCCACTTTACTCCAAGCCTGAGCCCTGGGACCTGGTCATTTTCCTTGGGAATTGACAAGCCCATTTTAAAATTTAAATGAAAATGAAAACACCCTGGAATAACCAAGACAATCTTGAAGAAAAACCACACAGTTGGAGGAAACACATTACCAAATTTCAAGACTTCAACAATGCTAAAATAATTAATATAATAAAATATTTTTATAATAGGGGAGAAGATAAAACAAGAAAAAAATCAGAGAGGGAGACAAACCACAAGAGACTCTCAACCATAGGAATCATACTGAGGGTTGCTGGAGGGGGATGGAGGTGGGGAATGGGGTAACTGGATGATTCCCATTAAGGAGGATTTGCATAAGGAGGTTCATTAAGGATGTAATGATCACTGGGCATTAAATACAACTGATGAATCACTTAACTCTACCTTTAAAGCTAATAATACACTATATGTGAATTAATATGATTTAAATTTTTAAAAAGTGAACAAAAAATTTGAGCAGACAGTTTACAAAAGAAGATATTCAAATGGCCAATACCGCATACGAAAGACACTCAACATCATTACTTATCAGGGAAACATAAGTTCAAGTCACAACGTGATACCACTGAACACTCAATAGACTGACTACAATTAAGAAGACAATACAAAATCTTTGTAGGATTTGGAGCAACTGAAACTCTCATATATTGATGGTGGGAATGTAAAATTATGTAATCACTTTGGAAAACAGTTTGGCAATTCTTAATAAAATTACACATACAACAACCATTTGTCTATAAAAAATCTTGTATAAAATATTCACAGCAGCTTTATTCGTAGTAGAACAAACTAAAAACAACTCCAGTGTTCATCAGCAGGAATTAGATAAACCATCAGTAAAAGGCTGTACACTTACGATTTGCATTATTTTACTATATGTAAAAGAAGTTGGATGACCTAGAGATGATGAAACAAGGCCTGGGACTATTAGCACTGGTGCACAGTATAGATTAATATCGTGCAAATATGTGCTTCATCTGAAATTAAGGGACAGTATAAGAAGAATATCTTTGGAAATTCAAGGAGGTGCAGAGATGGGAATGAGAGGGACAGGGATGATGTTACCTATCACCTCACAAAAATCATCTCCACCTTACAAAATGTCTGTGTCTTGTGAATCCAACTGGCTTGACTTGAGTCCAAGGCAACATCTGCAGTCCAGACTAAAGGAGACATTGCTGCTCAGAATTCTACCTACATTCCTCTAAATTTTCCTGTGCATATTCCTAAAGGAAAAATGGACTGAATAGCAACTTCACTCAGTGATGCTAAGTTAAGACTGACCATAGGTGATGCCTCTCTCTTTCCTGGTAGAGATTGGCCCATCATCCTTTGCTATTCTACTCCTTCCTAAAAATGAAAAGCAGCAGCTCTGGAGAGCCTAATCCTGCCACATGCCTCTAGAGGGCAGTATAGCTGAACCAGTGAAGTCCAATCTGGGGTAAGACAGGTAGAAACTGGAAAAATCAGGAGACCTGTGGCAGTTGAAAAGAGGTCACATAATGGGAAATAATAGCAGGAAAGGGAGTTATCATTCTTTCCTTAAAAACCACCTCAGCACAACTAATAGTCTCAGTTGTTCCTCTCATATGTGGTGTTGGGTCATGGCCAATATAAGAAGCTACTCTTGGACTAATTATCCCTTAAGAAGGACAACTAGAAAGCAAAAAAAAAAAAAAAAAAGAACTGGTAGAGGGTGCCTGGGTGGCTCAGTTGGTTAAGTAACTGCCTTCAGCTCAGGTCATGATTTCAGGTACCTGGGATTGATTCCCACATCAGGCTCCCCCTACTCTGTGGGGAGCCCGCTTCTCCTTCTTCCTCTGCTTGCCACTCTGCCTGCTTGTGCTCTCTCTCTCTCCCTCTCCATCAAATAAGTAAATAAATAAATAAATAAATAAATTTTTTTTTTTTAAAAAGACAACTGAACCAAAGCCACACCTCAACAGTTTTCTGAGACCTTATATACACTGTCTGAAGAGAAGACATCACTCAGAGTTCCTTGATGAACTGCCTAGATCATCATAGGTTGGAAATATCATTTTAGTTACATGTTACATTTATTATTTTGATTCCTACCTTTGAACCTCACTGGGCATATTGTGACTGTCAGCTAACAACCACTACATTATGTTTCTGTAAACCAGGATGACACCCTGGTTAAAGCAAGTACCTGGGTATGAGAGATGCATGTTGTTGTCATCTGCCGATATGTTGGAATATAATTTGCTCTTTTAACTACATCAGATAATGTGTGTGGATGGAAAACTATACCAACAGGCACTTAAGGAATTATAATGATGGCCAAGAGGAGGTTTTTAAAATGATTTTGTTTATTTATTTATTTATGTTCAATTTCCTTTTTTTTAATTGGTTTAAGAGGTAGAATTTAGTGATTTACCAGTTGCATATAATACCCAGCTTACATAAAGTAATGTCCCTCCTTAATGCCCATCCCTTCCTCCCTCTTCTCCCCCAGCAATCCTCAGCTCGTTTCCTAGAGTTCAGGGTCCCTTACGGTTTGCCTCCCTCTCAATTTTCATCTTATTTTTCCTTCCCTTCTCCTATGTTCAGCAGATAATTTTTATTCCACATATGAGTGAAATCATGTAGTATTTGTCTTTCTCTGACTGACTTGTTTCACTTAGCATAATACCCCTAGTTCCATCCACATTGTTGCAAATGGCAAGATTTCATTCTTTTTGATGACTAATATTCCATTATATATATATACAGTACACACACACACACACACACACACACACACACATATCACCTCTTCTTTATCCATTCATCTGTTGATGGACATCTGGGCTCTTTTCATATTTTGGCTATTGTGGACATTGCTGCTATAAACATTGGGGTGCATATACCTGTTTGAATTACTGTGTATCTTTTGGATAAATACCTAGTAGTGCAATTGCTGGGTCATAGGGTAGCTCTATTTTTAACTTTTTGAGGAATCTCCATACTGTTTTCCAGAGAGGCTGCACCAATTTGCATTCCCACCAACAGTCTAAGAGGGTGCCCCTTTCTCTGCACCCTTGACAACATCTGTTGTTTCCTGGGTTATTCATTTTAACCATTCTGACCAGCATGAGGTGGCATCTTACTGTGGTTTTGATTTCCATTTTCCTGATGCTGAGTGATGTTTTGAGCCTTTTCTTGTGGATCTGTTGGCCATTTATACATCTTCTTTGGAGAACTGTCTGTTCATATCTTCTGCCTATTTCTTTTTAAAATTTTATTTATTAACTTGAAAGGAAGAAAGCACAAGTAGGGGGGAGGGGCAGAGGGAGAGAGAGAAAGGAGCCCAACTTGGGGCTCGATCCCAGGACTCTGGAATCATGACCTCAGCTGAAGGCAGATGGTTAACAGACTGAGCTATCCAGGTGTCCCTCCTGCTCATTTCTTGACTGGATTTTTTGGTTTGGGGGTATTGAGTTTGATAAGTTCTTTATAGATTTTGGATACTAGCCCTTTATCTGATAAGACATTTGCAAATATCTTCTCCCATTCCATAGGTTACTTTGTAGTTTTGTTGACTGTTTCTTTTGCTATGCAAAAGTTTTTTATCTTGATGAAATCCCAATAGTTCATTTTTGCTTTTGTTTCTCTTGCCTCTGAGATGTGTCTAGCAAGAAGTTGCTGCAGCTGAGATCAAGGAGGTTGCTGCCTGTATTCTCCACTAAGAATATTTTTTAAAATATTTTAATCCCATATTAAGGCTAAGTTTTAAGGGTATGAAAAGGAATGGAAAGAAGAACAAGAGAAGACCTAAGAACAAGAGGGGAATGTTGACATGACAGAGTTTGTCACATACCAATGATGACTTCACTCTGGAACTTCTAAAAAAATGAAAAAGGATTGTGAAAAAGGCTTTGGATATTTGAACTGAATTGCACCAACTGCGTGAATACGATCACCTGGCAATCCCTTGAGGAACACAAAGGTTTTTGGTGAACATAGTGTACTTGAATTAGTCTTGTGCCACAGATACACATGGCAACAACACTTGTGATCATGCAACATTGGCTCTGAGGACTAAAAAGGATTTAAAGGGTCAGGAGCTTGGCTAAGTGTGTGGACTCAAGGAAATTACTGTTTTGAAGACTCATTCTAGTCACTAGAGGGAAGTCTTCTTCTAGGAAACTGGATGAACTTGACATTTGGTCCAGAAATATGATGGGGCAGTATTTTGATGGACTATGCATTTACTGAGCTGACTCAACATCTTGCTGATTGATAACTGGGAAAGAACACATACCCTCCTCACCCAGGAAGGAGCAATTGCCATGTTGACAGCAATACTATCTGATATAAACAGCAATGGCAAGGCTCAGAAAAGAGAGATTCACTTGTGGGAACAGTACGGCCAGCCTAAACCATGACAAGATTTAACTCCTAAGCATGGTGTTTACTGACACCCCTAAAAAAGAACTTTGGCTCTCTATGATACATTTGGAAATGTTAAACAAGTGACGGATCAATCTTGGATCGTCCCCATGGGAGATAAATATGTGGTGCTCCACAACGATACCTAAGTCCTAAATCAATATAAAACTTGTTCTTTGGTGAATGAAATATATTTATGCCCCAGAATTTACTTCTAGAAAAATGACTTATGTAACTGAATTTCTCTGATGAAGCCTGTAAAAAATACAACTTGTTGTGGGGGGAGGGGGAAGGGAAAGAAATAGTCCAGCTGGAAAAGGTATATCAGAAATCGTGTGAAGTAATGTACTCCTGGTTCAATGTGATTACTGGGAAGGAATACCACCTCTTCATTGGATAATACAGGTCCTAGTGTTGCAGAGTTTTAAAACATCTATTTTTAATACATCAGATATATGGAAATTACTGTTTTGAGAATATTTTAATACCTAAGTAATATATAGCAAGTAAGTATTCATAATTGCCAGCAGTTAATTGGAAGGAAAGAATTAATGGGTAGACTATAACAATGTCTTCATCCTTCTGAAAACCTGAGGACTTACCTCTTATATCCCCATCTTATAGCAGTAATTCAAAGAATGTGTAAGAATATACCAGCTCTAAGATAAATTAGGATCCTGCTGGGACGCCTGGGTGGCTCAGTTGGTTGGGCAGCTGCCTTCGGCTCAGGTCATGATCCCAGGGTCCTGGGATCGAGTCCCGCATCGGGCTCCTTGCTCGGCGGAGAGCCTGCTTCTCCCTCTGACTCTGCCTGCCTCTCTGTCTGCCTGTGCTCGCTCGCTCTCCCTCTGTCTCTGACAAATAAATAAAATCTTTAAAAAAAAAAAAAATTAGGATCCTGCTATGTAGTAAACCAGTGTGCTGTGACTCTTTGTCAAGATTGCCTATTGGGTAACCAGTAATGGACAAGAACAGTTCCACAGAACAATAGGGGTTAGAAACACATCCCGCCTTTTGCCTCGTTTTATCTGAGAGAGAAAAATGGGTCACTAAGAACTCTACAGGAGCCCTCTGAGGGAATTTGGCCAGGGTTCTTGTTCTTGCTGCATCTGCTCAAACCGACATGGACTGATCCACACGTGTAGCCTCAATATGTGCCATCAATGTTTTCACCAGTACGTGATAGATAGGCATCATTACGTTGGATTAAGTGAATGGGTCATCCAAGATAACCACCTTAACAGCAGATATCTAAGATACCTACCTTAATGCCAACTCATTGCACATAAAATAAAAATGCTTCCATTTAAAAAGAACAGAAACACATCCCAGAGAGGACTATATGATCATCAAGATATAAAACCCAAAGAGACCCCAGATCTGATGCAATTCTTAATCTGTGATAGTCTGGCTCATCTCTTTACATTGACCATCTCTTTACATGACCATTCACATTCTAGTGTGAAATTACTGTGGACATAGAGAGATGCATAGAGGATAAACAAGACTTCTACAGTGCTTCTGAATGCATGATATACTGTCCAGCATTTATCCTATTGTGAAACCATGTCAGTTTGAAGCTGGGTGTATCTTGTTGTGGCTCACAGATTTGATTGTCAGATCCTACCCAAGACCCAGCCTTAGCGATCATGCAGAATAGGCACTGCAATACTTAAAAGGTTGTTACAAGAAAAGGAAAATTAGAGCTTAATATCACTCCTGAACATCTTAAACAAAGCATTTAGTAAAATAAATTCAATATACTATATAAAATTAAAATTAAAATTCAATATACTATATTAAAATTAAAATTTAAATTTAATTAAAATTAAAATATCTGATAAAGGGTTAGTATCCAAAATCTATAAAGAACTTACCAAACTCAAAACCCAAAAAACAAACAGTTAAGTAATGGGCAGAAGATAGGTATAGACATTTTTCCAAAGAAGGCATACAGATGGATAACAGACACATGAACAGATGCTCAACATCACTCATCATCAGGGAAAATACAAATCAAAACCACAGTGAGATACCACCTCACACCTATCAGAATGGCTAAAATTAACAACCAGGAAACAACAGGTGTTGGTGAGGATATGGAGAAAGGGGAACCATCTTACACTCCTAGTGGGAATGGAAGCTGATGCACCCACTCTGAAAAACAGTATGACGTTTCCTCAAAAAGTTAAAAATAGAACTTCCCTATGGCCCAGTAGTTGCACTATGAGGTATTTACCCAAAGGATACAAAAATACATCAGCACTTCTATGTTTATAGCATCATTATCAACAATAGCCAAACTATGGAGAGAACCCAAATGTCCAACAACTGATGAATGGATAAAGAAGAGGTAGTATATATATATAATGGACTATTACTCAGCCATCAAAAAGAATGAAATCTTGCCATTTGCACAGTGTGGATGGAGCTAGAGGGTATTATGCTAAGCAAAAGAAGTCAGCCAGAGAAAGACAAACACCATATGATTTCACTTGTATGTAGAATTTAAGAAACAAAACAGATGAACTTATGGGAAGGGAAGAAAGAGAGAGAGAAGCAACTCATAAGAGACTCTTAACAACACAGAACAAACTGAGGGTTGATGAAGGGAGGTGGGCAGGGGTGGGGTAAATGGACGTTGTATTAAGGGGGTCACTTGTTATGATGAGCGTTAGGTGTTATATGTAAGTGATGAATCCCTAACCTGAAACCAATTATTAATTTTGCCATGTGCTTAACTAGCTAGAATTTAAATAAAGACATGAAATTTTAAAATGATTATATTTCCATAAAGTGATCAAAATGAATTTTTAAAAGAGCTTATTTAAATAAGCATTAAAGATCAAATACATAGAGAGAAATCAAATGAAGATGTGGAGGACCTCTACACTGAAAATTATAAAGCATGATTGGGTAAAATTTAATAAGATGTAAGTGAATGGCAAGACATACACAAGTTCACAGATTAAAACATGGACTGTTTCAATTATGCCATTCTCTCCAAATTAAACTATAGATTCAGTAAAATTCCATTCAAAACCCAAGCAGGGGGCACCTGGGTGGCTCAGTCATATAAGTATCCAACTCTTGATTTTGGCACAGGTCATGATCTCAGGGTTATGGGCTCAAGCCCTATATGGGGCTCCACATTCAGGAAGGAAGTCTGCTTTTCTCTCTCTCTCTCTCTCTCTCTCTCTCTCTCTCCCTCTGTCCCCTCCTCCTGTTTGTGTTCTCTTTCTCTCAAATTAAAAAAATTTTTTAAACCCAAGCAGGTATTTTTGATAGGCTGATTCAGAAACTTATATAAAAGGGCAAGAAGTCAAGATTATCCACAAATGAACTTGAAAAAGAGTAACAAGGTGGAAAACATGTTCCATGAGATATCAAGACTTATAAAACAACAATCATTAAGTTAGAGTAACATTGGCTTAAAGGTCATCAGGCAGACCAAAGGATGAAAGAGACACCCAAAACAGACCCTCACATTTATGCTTGGTCATGACAGAGGAGGCCGTGCAAAGCAATGGTACGAGGCTATCTTTCCAAGAAACAGTTCCGGGTTACTTGCAATTACATGCAGAAGGGGAAACCCCTATCTCACATCATATAAAATAATTAAGTCACACTTGTAAACCTAAGTGTGAAAGATAAAACAATACATTTTATAGAAAACATCACAAAAGAGTGTCATTATGCCTTTGGAATAGGGAATTTTTTCGGAAAATAGAAAATGAAAGAAACACAGAGGGAAAAAATAATAAATTACCTTAAAATCAAGAACTTCTATTCATCAAAAGAAACCACTGAGAAAAGGAAAAAGCAAGTCACCAAGTGGAAGAAAATACTTGCATTACCTATAACCCCATGGTTATGGATATATCTTATCCATAATACATTTTTAAATGCCTTGAATTAGTAAAATAAAATAAAACAAAACAAAACAAAATAAAATAAGAGGCCACCCCACAGGAGGTGAGCAATATACTTAAACATGTGCTTTACAAGAGGATTTGCGATGACTGGGAAACATGAGATAGGGCTCCATCTCATTAACCCCCAGAGAAGTAGAAAATGAAACCACACATGTTGGTAGAGAGAGCACGAGAATGCATATAGTACTGCAGGGGCTAAGTTCCAACAAGCACACTGGAAAAATGATTTGGCATTATCTATTATAATTGAATATATGCATACCCTACGATCCTAGTATATGCCCAACAAAAAGATGTGTAAATGGGCTCCAAGTCTTTACAAGAATATTTATAGCAACCGATATTCATGTTTGTCGTCAGAAGAAGCAAGAGCCAAAAGCAATCCAAATGTCCATTAACAACAAAATTACTAATTAAATAGAAAGCTAATGATATAAAAGAATGCTATAAAACAATGAAAATGAGCTAGCTACAGCTACACAAAATAAAAAGCTCTAGGGGGAAAAATATTCTGCTAAAAATCTCTGAAACACAACCTTGAACAAAAGAGGCCAGGTGCAAAAGAAAACTTATGATATGATTCCATTTATGTAAAGGTCAGAAGTAGGAAAACCTGATTATAGTGGTAGAAGTCAGGAAAGGGGTGAACTTTGGGAGGAGGAAAGAGTGATGACCAGGGGCATGAGAAAGAAGGCTTCTAAGGTACTGATAAGGTTCAGTAGTGGTTAAGTGGACATTTTCATTTTGTGATAAATCTCATGACTTGCATTAGTTCTCATATGTGTATCACACTTCCATAAAATAGTTTTCAATCAATTCATAAAGCACACTGAAATCAACAAGTTACTTGGAAATTATTAAAATAACTTGACAGTCTTTGCCCTTCAGCTTGTAATGTTCTCTTATAATATTTATCAGGATTCAGCAAACTGTTCTGCAAAAGGCCACATAGTAAATACTTTGCAGGTCAGTGCAGTCTCTGTCACAGCTACTCAACTCTGCCACTGTAGTGTGAAAGCAGTCACAGACAATATGTAAGTGAATGAGTGTCCCGTGTTCCAATAAAACGTTATTACAGACACAGGTAGTAGACATACTCTGGCCAGCAGCCATAATTCAGGGACCCCTGATGTATATATACAGTTAGGTTGAGTTAGGCATTAAATGGAATATATTTTATATTTATAAATTAATTTATATCAGTGGTCGAGTTATTAGATATTTTTAATATCAGTGCTGTTTATAGGAACTGATAGAATATTCCATAGGAAGAAGAAGTTGAGAACAATACAAACAGCAAGGCTTTATGTATATACATGTTTGTGTATAAAGGGAAGAGTTCAATTGGGCATGGAAGGGGACACTCTTCACTCTCATTAACTATTAACTTCTAAATTATTTGAGTATCTTACCATGAGTGCACACTACTTCTGAAATTTAAAAACAGAGCTACAAAAGGAAAGCTCCAGCCTAAAATTATGGTGTTTTCGGCACAGAAATGTGGTGACCTTGATCGTTATGTTAGAACAGATTCCAGATTCCTTTTTACGGGAGGCTTGGACTTACCAGGGGAAATTTCCAGGCTCACATCCAAGCAGGGGTGAGTTAACCTACTCAACAGATTGGTGTCCTGTCCCACTTCACAGGATCCTAGGCACATTTGCTAGAATGTGCAAAGGCCCCTGTCCTCATTAGGCTTCCTAGCCTCAGCAAGCACATCTCAGTACTAGCCCAGCATGGCTGACGTGAAAGCTGATGTCTCAGCCCTCACCAGACACTCAGAGGAGTGGCCCTCTGGGCACCTGCTAATCCAGAACTCATCACCACTAACACAACTAGCAAAACCTAATGGAGAAAAACGACGTTCATGGAGGACTTCCTAAGCTCCAGTCCTCTGCATGGAAGGCTCAGTCTATTTTAGGTCAAGGATCCATGGGAGAATCTAGTGAAAACAGTGTTAATCACTCTCAGAAAGGGGGGGGGGGGGGAAGCACATTTCTTCATACATAGGAAACAAACACCCCATGTCAGGTGGCTCTCAGTCTCTTGTAGCCCATCTAACAATGCTCTGGGGGAGTCAGGCATGCTCTACATGAAGAACCACCATCCTTAAGTCAAGACTAACATTGAAGCAAGAGAGACCATCAGGGGGCTTCCTGCCTGCCTACACTGCAGATCCCCAAGGATCACTTTGCCTAAATTGGGTCTTGGCAGGATGCCCCCTAAGCTTCCACTGAGGCTTCTTAGAAGAATTCACGGTTTCCTCTAAGGGTCTTGTGAAAGTTTTCTTCACAGTGCACTGTAATCTCTTCCTGAGAACCCACAAGGGATATTTTTCTCAGATCAGAGAGTCAGAGTTGGTAGTGTGTCTCCTATATAACGGATGTGTTTTTATCTTTTGGATACTGAAAGTCATATAAATGACCTTCTCACCCTCTCCACTTTGGTCATCAGCAAGCTCAGAACGAAATGAGCTTCCAGAAGGAGTATCAGTGCTTGCTGCTGATTTTGTGCTCTTTCTCACGCTGTCTATCATCTTCTACACCTTACTTTTTTGCTTCTTGTCCCTTGGCTATTTTTTAAATTTATTTTCTAATTAATATTTCATTTTAAATATATTTATTTTATCTATGTTCATTGTTTCTATCTTTCTAAACAACCCCATACTTTTCAGGAGAGGATGAAGTAGGAAAAAAAGAAGGAAAGAAAGAAAGAAAGAAAGAAAGAAAGAAAGAAAAAAAGAAAGGAAGGAAGGAAGGAAGGAAGAAAGGAAGGAAGAAAGAAAGAAAAGAGAGGAGAAAAGAAGAAAAGAAAAAACAAAGAAAGGACAGGAGAGAAGGGGAGGGGAGGGAAGGGGAGGGGCGGAGAGGAGAGGAGAGGAGGGTAGACCGCAAGCAAGGAAGGGAGCCAAATACTTGACTAGTTTTTTGTTTGTTTGTTTTTTCACATGTGACTCTGGAGTAATGCAGGGGGTAACTTTCAGGAGCCCCAACATACAAATTAATAGAAAATCTAGTCTCTCTCCTAAACATGCCCCTACCTCCTCTGATCTGTATGGAAATTCTCAAGGATGCTTTCCAGCATCCAAAGAGCCATGCCTGCAATTCCTCAACTGAAGAGCCAGAGGTACTCCCAGGAGTGCAGACGACTCCACATCAGCTGGGCCACAACTCCAGCTGAAACCGGAACAAGGCTAAGAGAGCTTGCAATGGATAAACTTTGTCAAATGTTACTCTGTCTCCAAATCCAACACTTAGGAGCCCCTGGTATCTTCAACACTCCCTGAAACCAAAGAACCTGATATTACCCTATAAACCAACAGCAGACTTTAATCTATCTTCATCACTTGTCCTTGGGTGAGCACCAGCACACACCCAAACACGTGCTTATGTGCACACATATACACACTTTTCCATTGTCTGAAAACTGCTGGCCCCCTATCTATACTTCGCCCCTCCAAAATAAAAATACCAAGTCACTTCCATTGACATCCCCATCTTCCAGAATACCCATCATTGCTACTCAACCCTTAGTCACCTACAAATGGCGAAGCTGAATCACATCTATGAGACCTGACCATGAATCTGAGCAGGCTCTGGGAATAGTCTCAACACCAAGTAGAAGGCCCCTGACATTCCGCATCCCCTTGGGCTGTGATTTGCTTTTTAAACCTGGAAAGGGCACAGAGAAGATGTCCCCAAGGGAACAGTAGGCAAAGAGAATACCCTATTCCCTCAGAGCACAAGGGGTCCCAAGGAGGCCTGGTGAAGGGAGTCCAAACCATTACAGGCTGGGAAAGGTCTCTGGGCACGTAAGTCCTCATCTTTGTAACTCTGGGTAACAGTCTTCTGAAGGGAGTAGTCAGGCTGGGGCTGGGGATGAGAGGTGGAGATGAGAAAGAAATTTGAAACCCTGTGGGGGAAACCTGCTGACCAAGCACGTGGCTCCTCCTTGTTCTCCTTGGTTTCCTGGAGCAGAGGTAAGGGAGAGGGTGAAGGGGCTGGGCGCTTGAACTGAAGTGTGGATCCTAAATCAATTTGCAGACATCACCCAGAGACATCTTCTGCATCTAGAGAGGTTGCAGTGGAGAGAAAACATCTGGTTGCAACAAACAACCAGGTTCACAGTCCACGCTTACCAGGCATGCCTTCCCCATCACCCACCATCTGAGAACAGTGAGTTCCAAAGGGTTTGTGTCAAAATCCCCGCAAGGACTTTGATAAGATGTCCATGAGTCAGGAAAGGGTTATCCATGTGTTTTTGTTCAAAAAGAACCCAACCAAGTCAAGCGCTGTGTGTGCACAAAGAAACGGGTGGTCCCTATGACTAAAGCCTCTGGCTTTCACATGTTTGGTTAACCTAAGTGTGGAACACACAACCTTCCAGAATTTGACCATGCCTGCTTATTTACTTTATCAAAACATTTTCCCCCCATCTTGGAGTCTAAATTGCTCACTCTGGGGGCGGAGGCGCTGACCCTCTGCAGGGCCCTGTGCTTTCACGTGTTCACCGAGCCAGCAGCGCTGTGAGACGGGTTTTCCTATTAGTCCCACTCCACAGATGGAGAAACTGAGTCACAGAGAGGTTAAGGAACTTGCTTTAGACCGCTTTCCTGGCAAGGATAAGACCCCATACCTAGAAAGTGGGCCCTATCCCCCATGTGCAGTGTGACCCCTGCCACAGGGAGAAGCCAGGAGGCCTGTGTTCCACTCTTGGTTCTAGCAATTCAAACATCACAATGACGAAGGTTCTTCCTCCCAGCAGGTCTCAATCTTCCCCCTCCTTCAAGTGAGAGGGCTGGACTACATGATCTCTAAGTTTCTCTGGCGCAGATTCCCTACGAGTGTGTCTCAAAGCTGAAGGAGTAAGAAACCAAGGGGAACCTTCCAGGAGAGAAGGCTCCTGTCCTTCCTGTCTGGTCCCGGTCCCACCGGCCGTGAACTTCACGGAGTGCTGTTCCCTAGACAGTCACGTGAGGGCCGCTGCTTTTCTTCCTTCCAGCTGTTCAGAATCCGAAATGAACATCCAGGCATTCTTTCATTCCACAAATATTTATCAAGGGACTACTATGTTCCAGGAACCACGCCAGAGGGGGTTGGTGTAACAAAGAACCAGACGTGGTCCTCATACTTGGGCAGCTCACAGCCTAGTGGGGAAAGCAGTGTTGTAAATACTAAGATTCAGTCCTAGTCCATAGTGTGTGGGCCGGAGGGCCGCCGGGGTCTGAAAGAATGTACTGCTGGAGGTTGGAGGCTAGAGGCTGGAGGCTGAAGGGGGGACCTCCTGCCAGGGTAACAGACAGGGCTAATGGATGATTCGGGCGCATAGAGAAGTAAGCCCCTAAGGCAAGAAGAAGCAAAGACTGCCTTACAACTGGAGCATGAAACCGGCCACAGAGCCCGCAGGAGCCACTTCACGGGAAGCTCAGTAAAGCCACAGGAAGGAACTGGCCCTCAGTCTGTGGGTAATGGGGAGACTCATGCATCAGGAAAGTGCCAGTGATGGGTTGGGTCCCCCAAAAAAGATACATTGGAGTCCTAATCTCCAGTACCCCAGAATGTGACCTTATTTGGAGATAGGGTCTTTGCAGAGGTAATCAGATTAAAAGTGAAGTCATTAGAATGGATCACAATCCAACATGATCAGTGTCCTCATGACAAGGGGAAATTTGGACCCAGAAACACACAGGCGTCAGAGAAGACAGTGTAAAGAGACAAGAGAGAAGACCAGCATCTACAAGACAAGGCGAGCGGCATGGGACAGACCCTGCACAGCCCCAGGAAGGAACCAACCTGCCAACTCCTCTAGAATTGAGAGAAGACACATTTCTATTGTTTTACGCTTCCTGGTCTGTGGCCCTTTGCTATGGCGGCTCTGGGACACTAACCCCGACTTTAACATGAAGAGTTAGGTGATCATGTTTTTATTGTTAAAAGAACGCTGTTTCTTCAGTGCAGAGAATGGTTGGTGGAGGGGGCATCCAGCGGGGCTGCGGGAACCCAATACATCACAGGGACGATACTGGAATAATGTAGGTGGGAATGATGGTTTTCACCAGAGTGCTGGTGGGGAAATGAAAAGGTCCACAAGATTCAAGGGATTTAGGAGGTCAAACCAGGGAGATCCCTGGAGAAGCAAAGTCCATGCTGATGAGCCCTAGACAGAAAAAATGGAAAAATGATTCTGATTCTGGCAACACCGGCCCCCTGCATGCATCTAGTCCCAGCCCCCTCTGCTCTCACAGCCAGATGTCCGTCCCTTCCTCTCTGTGTTTGGTCCAGCCCTGCTTCTCCTTCCTGGCCACCAGCTTCTTCTTTATCAGACACTTCCCAGTTGCCCCCATGACGTATATTGTGTTTTGTGGCTTACAAGCTGCTCCCACATACACGTCCCGCACGTTTCTGCTGAGAGCAGGCTTTAGTCTGTCTTATGCATGAAGAAAGGGAAACAGCAGGGAAGGGATTTTGCCAAAGACATGTTGTGAGTAGTGGAGCCAGGATTCGAGTCCACGGCTGCTCTTTCAGCATCCCGAGTGTTTTCCTGTGCCCTGCCACCACTCATGTCAACACAGGGCTTGAGAGGGGTCCTGTCTCTAGCAGTTACAATAGAGGACTCCATACAACGTTGATTTTGAAAGCCTGTCAGTTGCTGGCATAAGGACGTTACGGTAGAAGATTTCCACCGTAAAAAAGAACATCCCTGCATATTCCCTTCTGGCATAATCCTGTTGAAGGTTTGCTAAAGTGTGAGGACATACCGTTTTGTGTTTAAGACCATCCTAGTTGGGATCCAAGTTCTGGCCCATGTGGGCTGCATGATCTTGAGAAAAGCACTCAATATTTTTCACCTCAATTTTCTTTTTTCCTTTTTGTAATTTAAATTCAGTTAGCCAACATATAGTACATAATTAGTTTCTGATTCTTCTATTGTGTAAAACAGCCAGTGCTCATCACATGTGCCCTCCTTAATGCCCATCACCCAGTTACCCCATCCCCCCCCACCTCCCTACAACAACCCTCAATTTGTTTCCTAATGTTAAGAGCCTCTCGTGCTCTGCCTCCCTCTCTGATTTCTTCCCATTCAGTTTTCCCTCCCTCTCCCTATGATCTTCTTTGCTATTTCTTATATTCTGCATACGAGTGAAACCATATGATAATTGTCTTTCTCTGCTTATTTCACTTAACATAACAGCATCCAGTTCCATCCACGTTGAAATAAATAGTAGGTTTTCATTGTTTCTTATGGCTGAGTAATATTCCGCTGTATATATGAACCATATCTTCTTTATCCATTCACCTGTTGAAGGATATCTTGGCTCCTTCCAGTTTGGACAGTGTGGACACTGCTGTTATAAATATTGGGGTGCAGGTGCCCCTTCTTTTCACTACATTTGTATCTTTAGGGTAAATATCGGCAGTGCAGTTTCTGGGTCATAGGGTAGCTCTATCTTCAACTTCTTGAGGAACCTCCATACCGTTTTCCAGAGTGACTGCACCAACTTGCATTCCCACCAACAGTATAGGAGGGTTCCCCTTTCTCTGCATCCTCTCCAACATTTGTTCTTTCTTGTCTTGTTAATTTTAGCCATTCTGACTGGTGTAAGTTTGTACCTCAATTTTCTTATCTTTTAAAAGGGAATGCTGTTCAAAGCCAGATCAGAGTTGTTTGGAGTGATATGCATGGAGTATTCAGCTTAGTAGTGCCTGATACATAGTAAGGACTCGATATGTCTTGGGCACAACTGCTATTATCTGCCTTAATTTCATACTCATTTCCAAATCCTGAAAGCACACAAAAATACTTCTTTCTCAACATCTCAGAAATTTAAGTGAAGGGTGGTCAAACAGTGAAAAATCTAAAGGCTGTGAGATTTTGCAAAGAAATCAAGAACAATTGCTTTCAAGAGCATCCTGGAACACCTGACAGAGAAGAGTATCAAGGCAGGAAATAAAGGAAGAAATAAATCAAGTGGTGAAGGAGAAGTAGAGGTGGAGTGAGAAGCTATGTACTGCCCCCAAAAATTATTGAGAAGAACACCACAAATCAACATATTAGATAATTGGTCCAAGACCACACAGACAGAAAATGAAGGAGCTGATTTCAAAATGTGTGCTTTTTAACAAGGACACCACACTTAACTCTTTTCTTTCCAGGACATCTCTCACTATACCTGCAGCATTTCATTGTGCTTATTTGTTTAAAAATTCCTTTCCCACTAGACTCTAGCTACCTTAAGAACAGGAATTGAAAATGACTTATTTTCATAATCTCAGTGTTGGGTTCCCAGTGAGCATTTAATTTAACAGTGTTGAATTATTGTGAAGGCACAAATCCCTGATGGCTAAGAGTGTTTCAATAGAGAGGTTCATATATAATAGAGGTTTTTCCCAGCTTTTAATGAAATGTTCTCTCTGAAAGGGTGAGTATGAACACTGTTTGCCTAGTTGGCATTCATCTTACTTACCTGATTCATTTAGCTGTTTGGGGGTTTTTTGTTTGTTCATTTGTTTTCTTGCTTTGTTTTGTTTGCAAGGGTAGTAGAGAGATGAGCTTCAGCCTGACATACATGAATAAGTATTTATGGGGAAGGACCCAGAAAAATAGGCATCACTGAGGTCCACCTGGGATTCTTTCTGAAAGGAAATCCTCTCTGATGTCTCTGCATTTAACATAGGCTAAACTTTTGTATTGTTCAACTTCTTGTGGACTGTAGAAGGGTAGACAGAATCATGGACAATTTATAGGAATCCTAGGAGAGAGAGGAATAAATTGAAACTCGTTGAATTGAAAATTCTATTATTTTCCGTATTCATTGGCACAGGCAGGATTATGGAGAGAGTCAACCAAACCAGTAGTGTCTCTGAGTTCATCCTCCTGGGACTGTCCTCTTGGCCAGAGGACCAGAAGCCACTTTTTGCCCTGTTCTTCTTCTTGTATGTGGTCACACTGGTGGGAAACCTGCTCATCATTCTGGCCATTCACTCTGACACTCAGCTCCAGACACCTATGTATTTTTTCCTCATCATCTTATCCTTCACTGATGTTTGCTACACAACCATTGTTCCCAAGATGCTAGTGAACTTCCTGTCAGAGAAGAAGTCCATCTCCGATGCTGAGTGTATGACCAGATGTATTTCTTCTCAGCTTTTGCCAACACAGAAAGTTACCTCCTGGCAGCCATGGCCATTGACCATTTTGTGGCCATATGTGATCCCTTCCACTATGTCACCATCGTGAGCCACCGCTGCTGTGTCCTGCTGCTGGTCTTCTCCTGCTCCATCTCTGACCTCCATTCCCTCTTACTAGTTCTCCTGATAAATCATCTCACCTTCTGCAACTCCAATGTTATCCCCCACTTCCTCTGTGACATCAACCCTCTGCTGAAATTGTCCTGTTCCTCCACATTCATCACTGAAGTTGTAATTAACACAGAAGGATTAGTAATCCTGGTGACCCCCCTTTATATGTGTTATCATCTCTTACTTCCGGATCCTCATTGCTGTTCTTAAGATCCCCTCAGTTGCTGGGAAGCATAAAGCTTTCTCTACCTGTGGCTCCCACCTCACCATGGTGACCCTCTTTTATGGAAGTATTATTTATGTTTATTTCCGACCCCTGTCCAGCTACACCATCAAGGACAGGGTGGCTACGGTCCTTTACATGGTTCTGTCCTCCATGCTGAAGCCTTTTATCTACAGCCTGAGGAACAAAGACATGAAGTGGGGCATGAGGAAGCTGATGGGCAGGAGGAGGTCCCAGGCAGCATCTTCCTGAGCACACTCAGGAGCAAGTCTTTGAGCCCTCATTTCTGCTGATTCCTGGTATACATATCCAGCTACTTGAGGCTAGCATACCTAAGTCGAGTATTCGTGGGAAATTGTATGAGTGACCAGACAAGAATATTGTACCTGTTTTTTCATATTCATAATTTCTTAAATTTATTTTACAGTATAATAATATATCATATATACGATATGTATATACCCACCAGTTAAAGCCCCCTCATTAGGGCTCCCTTGCTAACCCAGGGTCTTTGCATCCATTTTTCATTCGCAACCCCCATTCCCTTTTCCTATTCACTCCTTCCAAGTGTAGCTGAAAACTTCTTAATTTTCCTTTACCAAATTTCTCCCTGTTCAATAACTCTGAGTTCCCAGTATCCTTGTGTAATTTAAGAAACACCTTCAATTAAATGTGGTACATATATGCAATGGAATATTACTCAGCCATCAAAAAGAATGAAATCTTGCCATTTGCAATGAGATGGACGGAGCCAGAGCGTATACTGCTAAGGAAAATAAGTCAGTCAGAAAAAGGCACACGCCATATGATTTCACTCATATGTGGAATTTAGGAAACAAAATGAACAAGCAAAGAGAAAGAGAGGGGGCAAACCAAGAAACAGACTCTTAACTAGGGAGAACAAACTGATAGGCTACCCGAGGGGAGGGAGGTGGGAGTTGGGAATTAAGGAGGGCACTTGTGTCATACCAGGTGTCATATGGAAGTGTTGAATCACCATGTTGTATACCTGAAACTAATATTACACTGTATGTTAACTGGAATTTAAATAAAAACTTTTTTGAAAGAAACATCTTCAATTATTTGAGCTGCAGTAATTTCAATGCCTGTGAAATTACTTAAAGGGTTCTGTGTGTGTGTGTGTGTGTGTGTGTGTGTATGCGTGCGCACGTGCATGCAGGTGCATGTACATGTTGTCTTCTGCATAAGATTAAGACCTCCCCAACAGCAGAGGCCATTTTTGCCACTAGACAGAGAATAGATGATATCTCCGCCAGTTTTGGGCTCTCTCTCAGCACAATGTTCTAGGTCCTAAACACAGTGTAGAAACAAGGGTCGGCCCTAAGGAGCTGGTTGACTTAGCAGCTTCAGTCCAGCACTCCAGGTGACCTGGTCTGCTTCTATATGTCTTCCCTGGCATCCTTCCCTTTGTCTTCTGACAGCTTTTGGTCCATGCCCTCTTCCTGAGCATCTTTTGATGTCATTCACCCTGGAAGTATCTGCATTTTTTACATCATCACTAACCATTGGTCTATTTTCTAAGGTGAGAGGACAAATTTTTTATAACGAGGTTTATTCTGAGTGGTGTTTGAAGATAGAACTAGACCCAATATTGGGGGGTTTTTTAAATTTATTTTTTCAGTGTTCCAAGATTCATTGTTTATGCATCGCATGCAGTGCTCCATGCAATACATTCCCTCCTTAATACCCACCACAAGGCTCACCCATCCTCCCACTCCCTTCCCCTCCAAAACATTCAGTTTGTTTCTCAGAGTCCGCAGTCTCTCATGGTTTGTCTCCCCCTCCGATTTCCCCCAGCTCCCTTCTCTTTTCCATCTCCCAGTGTCCTCCATGTTATTCCTTATGCTCCACAAGTAAGTGAAACTATATGATAATTGACTCTCTCTGCTTGACTTATTTCACTCAGTATAATCTCCAGCCCCATCCATGTTGATACAAAAGTTGGATATTCATCCTTTCTGGTGGAGGCATAATATTCCATTATATATACGGACCACATCTTCCTTATCCATTCGTCTGTTGAAGGGTATCTTGGTTCTTTCCACAGTTTGGCAACTGTGGCCATTGCTGCTATGAACATTGGGTTACAGATGGCCCTTCTTTTCACCACATCTGTATCTTTGGGGTAAATACCCAATAGTGCAATTGCAGGGTCATAGGGAAACTCTATTTTTAATTTCCTAAGGAATCTCCACACTGTTTTCCAAAGTGGCTGCACCAACTTGCATTCCCACCAGCAGTGTAAGAGGTTCCCCTTTCTCCACATCCTCTCCAACACATGTTGCTTACTATCTTGTTAATTTTGGCCATTCTAACAGGTGTAAGGTGGTATCTTGATGTGGTTTTTTGGTTTTTTAATTTCATTTATTTTATTATTTTTTTAATATTTTTAAATTTATTTTCAGCATAGCCATATTCATTGTTTTTGTACCACACCCAGTGCTCCAGGCAATCCATGCTCTCTCGAATACCCACCACCTGGTTCCCCCAACCTCCCACCCCCCCACCACCACTTCAAACCCTGATGGCTAATGATGGTGAACATTTTTTCATGTTAGACCTAATATTTGTAAGCATTGGGAAAGTAATTCTCGTCACAGTATAGGGAAGAAATTCAAAAGTCAGAGTTATCGAAAAGTGACATCCACCCTCTCTGGAGAAGGGTCTTGCAAAGACAACTCATATATCAGACTGGAATTGAGCTAGATGACATTCAAGGTCACTTCCAACTCAGAGACATTACTTAATACTTAACAGTTTCAGGTTCCTCATTTTCAAAACTGACAACAGTATTTTATAATAAGGTATATGTCCAAGTAAGATTGACTCTAGAAAATGTCCTAGCTTTAGATATTTTGTTTTAATTTTATTGGGCCATAAGGCTTTAAAAAAAAAAAATGTCACACTCTTGATTATCTTGGGAAGATATTATTCCGGTGGCAAGAAATGAAAATTCGAATGGGTTAGAAAATTTCATATTTAAGTGACCATTCAAGAGTAGAAAGGTTAAACGTCATTGCCTGAGGCAATGCTTCTTTCCTAATCTCAACCTTTTCTTCCACCTGAAGAGAGTTGAGTTAACGTATTACCTTGTTTGTTTGCTTGTTTTCACCCTATTTCTGTTTCTACCCCAAGGAAGATGAGTCTCTTATCTGATTGGTAAATGTGAGAAGCTTGTGTTTGGCATGTATCAAAGCAAAAGTGGCACCCGGCAAAGTGAAATGGGCAAGCAAGACTTTATTCAAGACTCTCGCAATACGGGGAGGGAGCAGAACTCAGTCTGAAAGGAAGGGTGGTAGGTTTGTAAGCTCTGGGCTGAGCTAGAGGAAAAGTACTAGAGGACATTAGGAGAGTCATACACCATCTGTGTTTGCTAATTGGCTTTATCTAGAGGGAAAATAAACTTCCCGTTTCTCAGTGACTGAAGACAATTTTATAACTTGGCATAAGGCACCCAGAGACAATGGGAAATGGGACGCGATCTTCTTTGATGATTACATATCAGAGGGTTGGCTCCGGGTCCTTGAGAAAGGGGTTGCAGAACTGGCAAGAAGCTTTTAAAAAGATTTATACCTCAGGCGCCTGGGTGGCTCAGTGGGTTAAGCCGCTGCCTTCGGCTCAGGTCATGATCTCAGGGTCCTGGGATTGAGCCCCGCATCGGGCTCTCTGCTCAGCAGGGAGCCTGCTTCCTCCTCTCTCTCTCTCTGCCTGAGTCTCTGCCTACTTGTGATCTCTCTCTGTCAAATAAATAAATAAAATCTTTAAAAAGATTTATGCCTCAAAGAGTCAGAGAAAGAACTTGCAAATTTTCTATGAAATAGAAGGTGAGGGCCCCAGAGTCAGGAAGAAGATGACCATTGAGTCAAGCTGAGGGGAACAGTGAGGCCATCCTGGTCACCTGCTTGGCTCAGTTCTCACCTGAGGGGAAGGAATTCTCCTCTTCTCTGAGCCTGCGGATGAGACAGCTTCATTTTCCCTCCATTCTCTCCTGACCTTTGTTAGTATAAAGGTGTCTCCACCTGCCACCTCCTCGTCCTATTTCTCAGGCCTCCTCGGAGAACCCCCACAATCCTCGGAGAACCCCATAATCACATCCGGGTTCTGAGAGCTTCTTGCAGATTGTTCCTGGAGACAGAAACACACTTGCCCAAGCCTGTCTGTTTGGTGCTGGTGTCAGTGAATCAATAGTAATGTTCTCAGCTAGAAATAATCTGTGACACTCCCCTGGGCCCCAGTGAGCTTCCCAGAGACATCCCCCCTTTCCAAACCAATGTTATGACTGGAACAACACTTCTGGTACTTATTATGATTGCAAGACACGCTTCAGCCGCAACCATCAGGAAACACTAAAAAAGCAAAGGCTTATCACTTATTACTTACCGGAAATCACACAACACACCTGGGGCCCACAGGGAGGCACGAGGCAGAGAGTGAAAGGGGAGGAGAGAAGCACTGGCCCCCAGTTCTGTTTTTACTGGGGTGGAGGGTGGGGGCCTAGGGCTTCAGTGGGCTCACTCTTGGTTGGTGAATTTAATACAGAGGAGCAGGAATTCAAAGCAAGAGAAGAGAAAAGGCAAGTGGCCTAAATGGCCCATTTGATCAAAATCAACCAAGACATCTAAAACAAAGGAGCCTCGCTGAGAGAGTTGTCTTATCTCTTTATCTGGTCTTGCGGCTGGCAGTGTGCTTATCTGAAGTGGATGGTTTTTTTTTTTTCTCATTTATTTATTTTCAGCATAACAGTATCCATTATTTTTTCACCACACCCAGTGCTCCATGCAATCCATGCCCTCTATAATACCCACCACCTGGTACCCCGACTTCCCACCCCTCCTCCACTTCAAACCCCTCAGATTGTTTTTCAGAGTCCATAGTCTCTCATGGTTCACCTCCCCTTCCAATTTACCCCAACCCCCTTCTCTCTAACTGCCCATGTCCTCCATGCTTTTTGTTATGCTTGAAGTGGATGTTTTTTTGACATGGATGCCAAAGCGATCATTAAGTCAGGCACTTGCACCAAAAAATGGGAAAAAGAAAAAAAAAAAGCCATCAAGCCTTACACCACACTCCCTCAATGGATTTCTCAAAGCCCAGCTACCCAGGCTGCGAACTTTCTCGGTTGTTTACTAGAACCCCATTTCAATTCTAGAATATGCATTTTTTTCCTAAGGAATACTTTTTTTTAATTAAATTTATTTATTTTCAGCATTACAGTATTCATTATTTTTTCACCACACCCAGTGCTCCATGCAATCCGTGCCCTCTATAATACCCACCACCTGGTACCCCAACCTCCCACCCCCACCCGCCACTTCAAACCCCTCAGATTGTTTTTCAGAGTCCATAGTCTCTCATGGTTCACCTCCCCTTCCAATTTCCCTCAACTCCCTTCTCCTCCCTTCTCCTCTCTAACTCCCCATGTCCTCCATGCTATTTGTTATGCTCCACAAATAAGTGAAACCATATGATAATTGACTCTCTCTGCTTGACTTATTTCACTCAGCATAATCTCTTCGCGTGTCCCGTCCATGTTGCTACAAAAGTTGGGTATTCATCCTTTCTGATGGAGGCATAATACTCCAAAGGCAAAAGAAACAAAAGCGAAAATAAACTTTTGGGACTTCATCAAAATCAAAAGCTTCTGCACAGCAAAGGAAACAGTCAGCAAAACAAAGAGGCAACCCATGGAATGGGAGAAAATATTTGCAAATGACAGTACAGACAAAAGGCTGATATCCAGGATCTATAATGAACTCCTCAAACTCAACACACACAAAACAGATAATCATATCAAAAAATGGGCGGAAGATATGAACAGAGACTTCTCCAATGAAGACATACAAATGGCTATCAGACACATGAAAAAATGTTCATCATCACTAGCCATCAGGGAGATTCAAATTAAAACCACATTGAGATACCACCTTACACCAGTTAGAATGGCCAAAATTAGCAAGACAGAAAACAACATGTGTGGGAGGGGATGTGGAGAAAGAGGAACCCTCTTCCACTGTTGGTGGGAATGCAGGTTGGTGCAGCCTCTTTGGAGAACAGTGTGGAGATTCCTCAAGAAATTTAAAATAGAGCTTCCCTATGACCCTGCCATTGCACTCCTGGGTATTTACCGCAAAGATACAGATGTCGTTAAAAGAAGGGCCATCTGTACCCCAATGTTTATAGCAGCAATGGCCACGGTCGAGAAACTATGGAAAGAACCAAGATGCCCTTCAACGGACGAATGGATAAGGAAGATGTGGTCCATAGAATATGCATTTTGGTGTATTCGAGTTGCCAGAACCTGAGGTTCTGATAAATTGTTAAATTTCTGGTAGTATGTTCAGATATGTTTTTAAAATTCTAATGATGTCTTTTGAAAGTCCTGGTTGTTCACAATCTGTGCGCGGGGGAGTTGGGGAGATGTCTATATTAGCCACTCATGCTTTCTTCTGAACCATAAACACTGATTCTACGTGGCTAAGCACACAGGGGATGTGGGACTAGACACAGGTGAGGGGACCACCTTCTCCTTCTAGGGGTCTTCACAGACACTTTGGCTCTGCCCCCGGGGCATGACAAGGCCTCTGTCTCAGTGATGTGCGGGCATGAGATGTTTTTGTCTGAGTTGAGACAGGAAGCCCCCATCCCGGCAAGGGTTCCTAGGGGAAACTTGGGGCCTGTGCCATCCTTGTAAGGTGGTCTCTGTGATGTAATTCTCTTTCAGCTTTCCTGAACCTTCAGAAAAATGTCAGTCACAGGTGTAGCCTTTTCTTGACTCTGCTCTGGCCACCTAGGAAAGCTTCTGTACCCAGGGAGATGGAGTAGGAGTCAGCCGAGTTTCCTTCCTTCTGACCAGACTGGAGGCAGAAAAAGCCTCTGGTCAGAAGCATCCACGCAGCAAACCCACAAGGGGCAGCCTCGTGACTTGGAGGCCAGAGCAGTCCCTATTGGATGAGGTAGTTCCTGGGGAAACTCTCAGAAAGATCTGGAAAACAGAGAAATGCAGCCCTCCGGGTCCCATCCCAGACTAGCTGACCCAGACTACAATCTCCACAAAGGGGCCCAGGGATTTTAATGGGCTTCTCAGATGATCTGAGGCAACAGACTCCGTCCTATGTTGTGCAACAGCATTTAGGAATGACCGCTCATTCAGGAATGACCACTCCATGCCAGGACATGTCCAGCTACATGTGCCAGGAGAAAGACTCTGTCAGAGACAGAAAATAGAACATGCCAGAGTTGAGCAGCTTTAACTCCCCGCTGATGGCCCCAGTAGGCCCCCGATTGCTGTTCTAATATATGATCAGTAGACTTGGGTACACCTATCAGCACCCTAGTGACATCTCCAGCTCCTTCTCCCACTTCCCTTCCCAAGCCTACTGGCTCCATCTTGATCCTTTCTTCCTGGATCTGCTCTTAATCTCCGCCCACCTCCCATTGGGCCCATACATTTGCAGAGCACAGTGCCCAAAGACCGCACTTTTATCATACCCCAAAGAAAGATGGGCCTTTAGAAAGGTTATGACCCATCATTCAAGTCAAATTATATCTAACATCTGCTCTTTTAGAAGGAAGAACAATGTATAAATCATTTTAGAAAGATCATTTACGAAAAGACCGTTTATGCTTGCCCTCAGGGGTAATTAGCAAAAGATACATCGAAACCACAGTGAGATATTTCACACACAACAGATTGGCAAGGCAAAAAAAAAAAAAAAAAAGACATCTGGCAATCCTGAGTGTGGGTCAGTAAAGGGAACAATGAGTGACCTTGAGAGTGCCCCCAGGAGGATAATTTAGCTTGGTTACTTTGGGAGAACAATTTGGCATGTTTCCTCCATACTAAAACTGAATGTGTGCACACCAGGGAAACCCTGGTTTGAGCTCAGGGTACGACAGAATAGTTTCACTGCCCTAAAAACCCCACTCATCTCCTCTCTTCACCATACAAACCAACTAACAAAATCTGCAACCACTGATCTTTGTAACTGGCTCTATAGTTTTGCTTTTTCCAGGAAGTCATAGAATCATAATCATAGAGTATGTAAGGTTTTCAGACTGGCTTCTTTCCCTGAGCAAATATGAGCTAAGCTTCCTTTCTCTTCTCACGACTTGATAGTTCATTTCTATCGGTTACTCGATGATAGTCCATTGCATGGATGGATCACGGTTTGCTTATTCATTCAACTTCTGGTAGTTTCCATTTGGGGCAATTATAAATAAAGCTGCTGTGGATGCTCACGTGAGAGAAGTTTTTGTTTTAAATTGTCAAAAACTGGAAGCAGCTCAAACTTCTGTCATCAGACAGACATAGAAATTGTGGTGCACCTATTTATAGGAAATATTCAGCATCTTATCTTACTATGATTGTGAAATGGGGTCATTTCTTCCACTTAAATCCATACCCGTTGTATAACAGGAGGCACTGTTGCAAGCCCACGCAGAGCGAGTAGCCTGAAACTTATGGAAACCAAGTTGGCCTTGCTTTAGAAAGCCAGAGGTGAGCCATGTAGGCATTAGCTGAGATATGGCCTCTGTAGAATTCATGCACCAAGTTCATGCCTCAGGTAACGTAGTGACTGAATGTTTACATCCTCCCAAAATTCATATGTTGAAATGCTATTCCCCAGGGTGCTGGAATTCGGAGGTAGAACCTTAGGTGGCGATTAGGTCATGAGGGTGAAACCCTCTGGGATGAGATTAGTGCCTTTATGAAGGAGCTCAGAGAGCTTCCTTGCCCCTTGTATCATGTGGGGACACAACAAAGAGACAGCCATCTGTGCAGGAAACCAGTCTTTGATCTTGGACTTTCCAGCCTCCAGAACGATGAGAAATAAATGTTCGTTGTCTAAGCCATCCAGTCTATGGTATTTTTGTTAGAGCAGCCCAGATGGACTGAGACAGGAAATTATCTCTACAGTCTATTCATGCACAATATTTCTGTTGAGGCTGAAAAGAGACTGAAAAGCTGAGAGAGACCCCCCTCTCCCCACCCCCCACACACATGCTGGAGATGCTTGAAAGCTTCATCATGGACCAACATTGGTCTGCAGGCTAACATCTCTAACATGAGAGTCACTGATGTGGAATACACTGGAACCTGGGAGGTAGTTCAAAATTTTGGTCCAGGTTGAGATTTTGCTTGGATCCTAAAGTGAATCTGGTGGGTGCTACCTCAGCTCCCCTAAAAACAGATGTCTGGTAGCATTCTTTTGTAAGCACCAGTCCTTATTCTGTCCCTCAGCAAAAAAAAAAAAAAAAAGGGGGGGAGGGGATGATAATGATAATAATAATAACTATCCTTTATTGAATATGACTCTGTACTAGTTATTGTGTTAAATACTTTACATGTGTTATCTTTAGTTTCCACAAGAACCCAAAAATCTAGATACTAATATTGTTCCCTGAACCTTGGCGAAATTTCATGACGTGTTTATGGCCACACAGTCATTATAGTTGGGAGTTGGGCTTTGGAACATCTGTCTGACTCCAAGCCCGGGTCTCGGTACTATGATGTGTTACCCAATTGCCAACTCTGGATAGGACTCACATATACTCAGTTATTATTAAACACCAACCATAGCTCAGGTACCTGCCAGGGGATAGTACTGAGAGTTCATTGATACTTAGTATTAAAATTTTAAAGGAAAAATCATTCAGGGAAGATTGCTCAGAGGATGTGCCGCCCATCCAGACGTCCTCCAAATCTAAAATCTGACATCTTGCCAGCCCAGATCACTGGAGACCTGAACATCTAGTATTATTTTTACCTCCAAATTATTGCCTATGTGAATTTTTATGCCCCAGTATAACTGCCAAAAGCCAATTTTGAGGCTGATTGAAAGAAAGCCCATGCAATTTATCTGTTCTTAGAATACAGATGTTAGTACTTCACGTAAGCAACTGGTTTCTTTTTATCTTTGGTCACTGTGAACTCGGTGACTGGCCAGAAAGCTTGGAGCCAAATCTGAGGCCCTCCCCTGACAAGAGCTATTGCAATCTGTGTTTTCAGAGTCATCTCTGGCCCAATTTTATGTCCACACCCTTGTTTATTCCTTCTTTGATTGCATCTCACATCATTTTTAATTTATCCTGTCTTGTATTTTATATATTCTTCAAACTTGCCTTACACTCTTCAGAAAGAAGATTTGGGGGGTGTCTGGGTGGCTCAGTGGGTTGAACCCTCTGCCTTCAGCTCAGGTCATGATCTCAGGGTCCTGGGATCGAGCCCTGCGTCAGTCTCTCTGCTCAGCAGGGAGCCTGCCTCCCCATCTTTCTCTGCCTGCCTCTCTGCCTACTTGTGATTTCTGTCAAATAAATAAAATCTTAAAAAAAAAAGAAAGAAAGAAGAATTGGTATAAATAATAAATAAGTTTAAATCAGAGAAGGAAATCCACCAAAATGTAGAAACAATGGTTATCTCTGGGTAGTGGAAGTATAGACTTTTTAAAATTTGCTTCTTCATAAAAGGTCCCAATTTTGACCATAAACATTATTTCTTTTATAAATACAAATATATATTTTTACAGATTCAATATAAATTACACATAAATTATAGATTATCTGTATATAAATCACAGACAAAATGTAAAATTCTATTTATTTTTTGTTTTCGCTTCTGATATTGGTAACAGTATTGTCCATTCATGGAGTTGAAGGTGAAGATGGGGCTTTTGAGAGGAAGGGAACTTAATGATAGATAATTTTCTGTGTTAATTTGGCTGAGACCAGTACCCAGATAGTTGGTTAAACATTGTTCTGGATGTTTCTGTGAAGACATTTTTTTAGATGAGGTTAACATTTAAATCAGTGGACTTCGAGTAAAGCAGATTATCCTCCATAATGGGGGTGGGTCTCATCCAATCAGTTGAAGATATTAATAAAACACAGACTGACCCCCCCAAAGCAAGAAGTGTTAGCACACTGCCTTTGGACTTGAATTGCTACTCTTCCTTCAGTCTCCAGCCTTAGCCAATTCCTTTAAACAAACAAATAAATCATACAGATGGCAAATAAGCACACAAAAAGATGTTCAGCATTATTAGTCATTCAAGAAATACAAATTAAAACCGCAAGTAGATATCACTACACATCCATTAAAGCGGATAAAATTGAAAAGTCTCTCAGTACCAGGTCCTGGTAAGGGGATCATCTGGAAATCCTATCCATTGCAAAAGGGATACAGTCACCTTCTATTTTGACAATTACTTAAGATGGTTTCACAGTTTGTTAAAATATTTAATATACACCTACTATACAACAAGGTAAGACCATTCCTACGCATTTGCCCAGGAGAAATGAAAACATATGTTTACGCAGGGAACTATCGCCACCTAATTCTCAGTAGCCAAAGATTGGAGACATTCTAGCAACTGATGAATAGGTAAACAAGGGGTGTCTCTGTTCACGGAATATTACTCAACAGTATAAAGGAATGACCTACGGATGTGCAACAACTTGGATAAATCTCAAAACAGCAGGCAAAGTGAAAGTAGCTAAACAAACAAAAAGGCTACATATTGTATAATTTTGTTTATCTGACATTCAGGAAGATCAAATCAGTGTTTGCCTAGAACCAGGAGTGGGAGAAGGGTAATCACTACAGAAGGGCAGGAGAGAAACTCACAGGGTGATGGAAATGTTCTGTCTTGATTGTAATTATCGCATAACTAGAATACATTTGGCAAAACTCATCCAGGAGAATACTTAACATGGATACCTTTTATTTTACATAAATTGCATTTTATGTATCATAAAACCTGACTTTAAAAAATACTACACTTTGTAGAAAATAAAGGTAGTTTATTTTGGACCTTGGGTTAGGGAGGTGTCTCTTAAATAAGATCAAAATGCGTTGACAACAAAATATTGATAAAACTGGCTCAGCATTAAAACCCAAACCTTGGAGTGGCTCAGTTGTTAAGCTCAGGTCATGATCCCCCAGTCCTGGGATCAAGCCCCTCATTGGGCTCACTGCTCAGCGGGAAACCTTCTTCTCCCTCTCCCTCTGCCCCTGCTTGTGTTCCCTCTCTCACTGTCTCTCTCTGTGTGTCAAATAAATAAATAAAATCTTTTTTTTAAATAAAATAAAATAAAACCAAAAACTTTGTAATGATCTACAAGGTGCTACGTGAACCTGTCCGGCCTCATTTCCTGCCTTTCTGCGCTCATTCAGTCCAGTCCACTTGCCCTTTTATTATTCGTCAAGCACATCAGGCACATTTCTGCCTCAGGGCTTTTGCCAATTCCATCTGGCAATTATACACCTCCTTCAATGCAAAGGAAATTACAAGCAATGACTGTGGCCATGCAAGGCCCACCCTCCAACCTGATGTCTCAATTCCAAGTGTAATTCCAGATCAGACTCAGTCATGCCCTGCTTGTCTGGCTGGGAGGGGGACAGATGAGGCAGAGAAAGAACCACTGTTCCTGCCACTTTTAATCAGTAATAGCCAAAGGCTATGTTTTCAGTAAAAAGACTGATCCACTGAGAGACCATGCTTAATTCCTAATCACAGCTCATTTAGAAGCCAAACTTTTAACCACAGATGTCACTTAATTAAACCACAAAAAACTTCTCTAAGTGGCTAATTAGTGCCAAACCCAGGTAGCCAGCAGATTCTCAAATAGAGTTCCTCTGGGGTTTAGTTTACAAGGTTATAGAATAGACCAGGTCCCACAGAGGCAGCTCCAGGAACACTGAAATGTTTCTGATATTTCATATCCAAAGACTTATTGGCTCCCTAAGGGGTTACAGTCACTGATGCCATCATTAAAACATGGTCCCAGCCTGGGTCCTACCTAACTCCCCAGCCTCTTTTCTCTTCATGACCTATCGTTACCCCATTCCCAGAAGAATAAGGAGGCTTCATCTCTATGTCACCACTATTTCATTAAAAGTAGCCACATGGAGTGCTAATTTGAGAATGATTCAGAGACTCTGCTCAATCCCAGGGAGAAACAATGCTCTGTGATAGATTGGTAATGTCTGCCATGGGTATGGAATGGGAAGATTGTAATATGTAAACTGTGTATTCACCATGCAGGCTCTATACCAAACTCTGAACCATGCTGCACTCCCCAAACACTTAACGCTTTTTCACATCTCCCTGTTTTGGGGATTGTAATATCGTTACCTCTATTCCCCACTTAGTTAATGCCAAGTTGCCATCCTTCAAGACCTGAGTTCTCCCCAGTAGATTGCCCTAAGCACCCTTCCTTCTCCTTGGGTCCAAATGGAATTAATAATTCTCTCTGCTGTGTTCTCAACACCAGCTTATTATTGCAAGTATTGCAAGGATGTCGTTCATCGGGGTGCTGTGCAAGGATAACTCACAGAGAGAAGTTCTTGGTCAATGCGCTGAGAAGACTGGCCACCAAGGAAAGTGGTAGTGACTTTCTGGTGGGAAGAGGAAAACAAAAAGAATAGAGATATTTGTAGGAGGGGAAGGAAGACAAAAAAATAGAACCTATAAGAGCAGCCAAAATAAGCTAGTAAGAGACCCTGCCAGTTAAAGACACTAGTGAGGGGTTAGTCGCAGAACAGCCAGGATATTGAAAGGAGAGTGAGTAATCAAGGAAGAGAAGAGCATGAATATATGCTCCCAGAAGTCCCACAATAAAGAGAGAGGAAAACAACCCCAGATGGAGTACAAAATTCAAGAAGAAGTGAAATGAAGTGGAAAGGGTAGAATACACATAAATGAATTTCACCTGTTTAAATCAATAGGAAAAATGTTGTAGGTTTAAAATACATGTAGAATTAAATACTATATGGTAACTAACTGAACATAATATCATAAAAAAGTAAATAAACAAAAATAAAATACAATTATAACATAAAAGTCAAGAAGGAGGAGCACCTGGATGGTTCAGCGTCCAGCTTTTGGTTTCCACTCAGGTCATGATCTCAGGGTCATGAGATCGAGCCCAGCATAGGACTCCATGCTCAGTATGGAGTCTGCCTGGGAGTCTCTCTCTCCCACTCCCTCTGCCCGTCACCTCTGCTTTCTCTCTCCTTCTCTCACCTCTTTCTGTCTCTCAAATAAAATGAAGGGAGGGGGAAATCAGAGGAGGAGATGAGCCATGAGAGACTATGGACTCAGAAAAACAAATTGAGGGTTTTAGAGGGGCGGGGGATAGAGGGATGGGTGAGCCCAGTGATGGTTATTAAGGAGGGCATGTATTGCATGGGGCCCTGGGTGCTATACACAAACAATGAACCATGGAACAGTACATCAAAAACTAATGATGTACTGTATGGTGACTAACATAACATAATAAAAAATAAAAATAATAAATAAATAGATAATCTAAAAAAAGGTCAAGAGGGAAGGACATAGAGTTCAAGTGTTCTAGGGTTCTTGCATATACATAAAAAACGTTAATACATATTGGACTTTAAGGGATGTGTTTTGTAATGTTTAAGGTATATACCAAGAGAATAGTTTAAAAATCTATAACTAACAAATGGAGTACCTGGCTGCCTCAGTTGGGAGAACTTGAGACTCTTGATGTCAGAGTTGTGAGTTTGAGGCCCACATGGGTCATAGAGATACTTAAAAAAATAAAATAAAATCTTGTAACTAACAAGCTTATCGAAGGACAGAAATTAAATAATAAAAATAATTAATCCAAAGAAGATAAGGAGGGAGGGGAGAAAGGAAGAAAAAATATGCAGAACAAATAGAAAGTAAACAGTGAAATGTTAGAATTCTGATTTGTCAATAATAGCAAATCACTTGTCTCAGACTGACCCTCCCATATTAATAATTATAAATTATTGGGAAGGAAACTCCAGGGGAAAATATTTCTGTGAGACTTTAGAGTGTTAGCAAAAGCAGGTAGAAAATGGAGAGAAAGTAACCTTGTAGTAAAGCACCACACTGGTCAAGATTCATGTCACATTAGCTTTTCTCCTGAGAGTACTCTCCCAATTGCACAAGGCAGGGTGGCTAAAATTCAAACAAAAAGCCAATATGTCAATATCCAGAATGTTAGAAGGGACATCACTACATGTACTTACAGACATTAGAAGAATAATGAAAGAATATTATGAACAAAATTATGCTAATAAATTCTACAACTCGTGGACAAATCCCTTGAAAGACACAAATTCAGGCAAACATATCAAAAAATGGGCAGAAGATATGAACAGACACTTCTCCAATCAAGACATACAAATGGCTATCAGACACATGAAAAAATGTTCATCATCATTAGCCATCAGGGAGATTCAAATTAAAACCACATTGAGATATCACCTTACACCAGTTAGAATGGCCAAAATTAACAAAACAGGAAACAACATGTGTTGGAGAGGATGTGGAGAAAAGGGAACCCTCTTACACTGTTGGTGGGAATGCAGGTTGGTGCAGCCTCTTTGGAGAACAGTGTGGAGATTCCTCAAGAAATTAAAAATAGAACTTCCCTATGACCCTGCAATTGCACTCTTGGGTATTTACCCCAAAGATACAGATGTCGTTAAAAGAAGGGCCATCTGTACCCCAATGTTTATAGCAGCAATGGTCACAGTTGCCAAACTATAGAAAGAACCAAGATGCCCTTCAACGGACGAATGGATAAGGAAGATGTGGTCCATATACACTATGGAGTATTATGCCTCCATCAGAAAGGATGAATACCCAACTTTTGTAGCAACATGGACGGGACTGGAAGAGATTATGCTGAGTGAAATCAGTCAAGCAGAGAGAGTCAATTATCATATGGTTTCACTTATTTGTGGAGCATAACAAATATCATAGAGGACAAGGGGTTTTAGAGAGGAGAAGGGAGTTGGGGTAAATTGGAAGGGGAGGTGAATCATGATAGACTATGGACTCTGAAAAACAATCTGAGGGGTTTGAAGTGGCGGGGGTGGGGGGGGGGGGTGGGAGGTTAAGGTACCAGGTGGTGGGTATTATAGAAGGCAAGGATTGCATGGAGCACTGAGTGTGGTGAAAAAATAATGAAATCTGTTTTTCTGAAAATAAAAAAATTGAAAAAAAAAATTTTAAAAAAAGAAACAAACTCAAGGGGAAAAAAAAGAAAATCTAAGTAATTCAAGATCTCTCTTAAAAATTGAATTCATAATTTAAAACCTCTCCTAAAACAAAGCCTCCAAGGCCAGATGGCTTCCTTGATAAATTCCATTAAACATTTAAAGAATAAATAATACCAACCTTATGAAAACTAAGAAAATAGAGGTATAACCACTTCCTAATCTACTTTATGAGGCCAGCATTACCCAGAATCAGAAACCAAAGATATTAACAAGAAGAGAAATCTGCAGACCATGAACATAGACACAAAATCCATTTTAAATATTATCAGATTGAATCCAATACTATTTAAAAAGGGTAAGGCTTCATGACCAAGAGTGGGTTCTTCCAGGAATGTAAAGTTCGTTCAGCATTTAAAAATTAACCAATGTTGGGAATGCAAACTGATGTAGCCACTCTGGAAAGTAGTGTAGAAGTTCCTCAAAAAGTTAAAAATGGAATTACCATATGATCCAGCAATTGCACTACTAGGTATAATACAAATTCAAAGGGGTACATGCACCCGTGTTTATAGCAGCATTATCAACAATGGCCAAATTACGGAGAGAGCCCAGATGTCCAACAACTGATGAATGGATAAATATGTGGTATAGGGGTGCCTGGGTGGTTCAGTTGGTTAAACCTCCAGTTCTTGGTTTTGGCTCAGGTCGTGATCTCAGAGTCATGAGATTGAGTCTCACATTAGGCTCTCACATATAGGCACTCAGTGAGGAATCTACCTGAGACTCTCTGCCTCTCTTTCTGTCCCTCCCCACTGCGCTCTCTCTCTCTCTCTCTCTCAGAGTAAATAAAACTTTCAAAAAGAGAGATGTGGTACACACACACACACATACATCCACAACAGAATATTACTCAGCCATCAAAAACAATGAAACTTTGCCATTTGCAATGACTTGGATGGAGCTAGAGTGTATTATGCTAAGTGAAATAAGTCAGTCAGAGAACTACAATTGCCATTTGATCTCACTTATATGTGGAATTTAAGAAAGAAAACAGATGAACATACAGGTAGGGAGAAAAGAAAAAAAGGAGGAGAGTGGTAAACAAGTCATAAGAGACCCCTAACAGTAGAGAACAAACTGAGGGTTGATGGAGGGATATGGGTGGGAGATGACCATTAAAAAGGGCATTTGTGGTGAGCATGGGGTGTTGTAAGTAAGTAATGAATCATTGACTTCTACTCCAGAAAACAATATTACACTGTATGTTAACTAACTAAAATTTAAATTAAAACACAACAATGGGGGACCTGGGTGGTTCAGTTGGGTGATCGCCCAACTCTTGATTTAGGCTCAGGTCATAAACTCAGGGTTGTGAGATTGAGCCCCCAGTGGGACTCTGCACTGGGCATGGAGCCTGCTTAAGAGTCTCTGTCTCTCTCTCCCTTTGCTCCTCGCCCATGCTCTCTCTCTCTAAAAAAAAAAAATAAATAAATAAGGAGAAGAAGAATTAAATTAAAATATACATAACAACAACAACAAAACATGAACTTGGGGTTCCTGACTGGCTCAGTTGTTAGAGTATGTGACTGTTGATCTTGAGGTTGTGAATTTGAGTCCTATGTTGGTTGTAGAGATTACTTAAAAATAAAATCTTAGGGGTGCCTAGGTGGCTCAGTGGGTTAAAGCCTCTGCCTTCAGCTCAGGTCATGATTCCCAGGGTCCTGGAATCGAGCCCCACATCAGACTCTCTGCTCAGTGGGGAGCCTGCTTCCCTCTCTGTCTCTGCCTGCCTCTCTGCCTACTTTTGATCTCTCTCTCTCTCTCTGTCAAATAAATAAATAAAATCTTTTAAAAAATAAAATAAAATTTTTAAAAACCAAAGGAAAAAAAATAACCAATGTAATCCCCCATATCAACAGAGTAAAAAAAAGTGATCATCTTAATAGATGCATTAAAAACATTGACCAAAAACATCAATAATAGAAAAAAAAATTCTCAGCTCACAATAAAAAGGAAATTCCTCTGATGAAGGTCATTCCACAAAAACACTTATAGTGAACATCACACTTAATAGTAAAAAACAAAATGCAATCACCCTAAATTGGGGACAAGAGAAGAATGTCATCTTTCACTGATTCTATTAAATTTTGCACTAGAGGTGCTAGCCATACAGTAAAAGGCAAATATATGAAAATGAAGAAGTAAAATTGTTTTTAGTCCAAGAATACGATTAAATACATAGAAAGGCCTAAGGAATCTGCAAAAATATCTACCAAAACCAACATGTGAATTTAGCAAGATTAAAGAAGATGTGGTATGTATATACAATGGACTATTACTCGGCCATCAAAACGAATGAAATCTTGCCATTTGCAATGACATGGGTGGAATTAAACTATTATTATGCTAAGCAAAATAAGTCAGTCAGAGAAAGACAAATACCATATGATTTCATGGATATGTGGAATTTAGAAACAAAACAGCTGAACATAGGGGAAGGGAAGGAAAAATAAAATAAGATGAAAATAGAAAAGGAGGCAAACCATAAGAGCCTCTTAACTATAGGAAACAAACTGAGGGTTGCTGGAGGGGAGGTGTGTTGGGGGAATGGGGTAATTGTGTGATGGGCATTAAGGTGGGCACTTGAAGTAATGAGCCCTGGGTGTTGTATGCAACTGATGAATCACTAAATTCTACCTCTGAGGGGCCCCTGAGTAGTCCAGTCGATGAAGCAGCTGCCTCTGGCTCAGGTCATGATCACAAGCTCCTGGGATCAAGCCCCGCCTGTATCTCCCTGCTCAGTGGGAAGCCTGCTTATCCTTCCGCCTCTCCCTCTGCCCCTCCCCCTTGCTTGTGCACTCTCTCTCTCTCTCTCAAATAAATAAATAAAATATTTTTTTAAAATTCTACCTCTGAAACTAATAATGCAGCATATGTTAATTAAATTGAATTTGAATTTAAAAATTTAATAAAAATAAAGAAGTGCCCAGGCGAGCTAATGTGTGAGACACAGCTGCCATTTCAGCTATATTTGTCAGCTACCAATTCAGCTATATTTTTAAAAATTTTATTTATTTATTTATTTGTCAGAGACAGAGCGAGCGAGCGAGCGAGAGAGAGAGAACAAGCAGGCAGAGTTACAGGCAGAGAGAGAAGCAGGCTCCCCACTAAGGAAGAAGCCTCAGTTGTGGGACTTGATCCCAGGACTCTGGGATCATGACCTGAGCGGAAGGCAGTGGCTTAACCAACTGAGCCACCCAGGTGCCCCAATTCAGCTATATTTCTAAAGCAAGATCTGTAAAGATATCTCTTTGGAAACACTTAGCTGGGGGAAATGTGTGTTTATATTCTCCCAAATCAGTAGAGAACTCACCTCTGATTTTTGTTGGGCTGCATGATAAAAAGGCTCAGATTCAGACCATGAGGAGAATGCCACCCAACAATGGTGACTGACGCAGGCTTCCAGAGGGACAGGTAGAGCCAAGCCCTTCAATAAACCCATGGGTGCATTGCCTGATGGTCACTGAGCTTCTCAAAGGCTTATGTAATTATTTAAGATTTGGAAGAAAGAATGTACTGTCCAAAATGTTAGAATAAAATTAAAAATTATAAATATATAAGTAAATGTTTACACAAGGTAATATGTTAACTAGTCAAGTAAAACCCACTTCAACATGTATGCAAATTACATGAAATGTGGTATATGCATGCACTTTAATATGTTTGGTATGATGTAGATGAATTATCTCAAATAGATTTGCATTAACAGCTCAAAGGCCAGGAAAATATTGCCTTGATTATGGGACATACTGTAACTTTCCTGTTAAGTCTGGTAACACCCACTTTATTTTTGTGCACAAACAGAAGTCTGCGCTTGCTTCTTTCATTTCTGGAATCACAAAGGAAGTCAGTCTACATGGTCCCGGGGATCAGGAGCCCAAGGTCTTGAAGACAGACCCCTAAGTGACCAATGGACAAGAATCAAGCATCTGGCACTTGTTAAAACCCCCTCATGAGACCCCCCAGCCTCATAGCCTGCAGCTCTTCATGCCATTTCAAAGCTCTGTGACGGCGGGGCACCTGGGTGGCTCAGTCGGTTAAGCATCTGCTTTCAGCTCAGGTCATGATCTCAGGGTCCTGGGATTGAGCCCCGCATCAGGATCCCTGCTTAGCAGGGAGTCTGCTCCTCTCTCTGTCCCTCTCCTCTGCTTGTGTTCCCTCTCTGGCTCTCTCTCTCACTCTCTCTCAAATAAATAAATAAAAATTAAAAAGAAAAAGAGATCTTGAAGACGACTGACATGGTGCCTTGGGTCACATTTTCTGGGATAAAAGCAGCTGTCCTCCATCTGCTTCCCTCAAGTCAGCATCCCGGATCCTGGAAAATCCCTACAACCTAAGTTTGTTTTTTTTGTTACCGCTGAACTTCAAAATGGAAAGAATACAGGCTTAGGAGTCACCCAGACCTAAGCCTCGTTCGTCATAGGAAAAGCTCTGAGGTCTTAGTCATCAATTACCAGGTTGGACACAGCCCTTGGTGCGACGGTCTGGTCTAGACCCTGCCATTTACAGGCTCTATGACTTCACTGTAATCGCCTCTCTGAACCCCAACATCTCATCTGGAAATGCAAGAAAGAACCCCAGTTTCCAGAGCTGCTTGGTGATGGTTCATAAGATATTGTGTGTGAAGAGATTAGCACAATAAGCACGATGCCTGGCCTGGAGCGAGCACTCAAAACGCTGTCAGACAGAAAGCAGATTAGTGGTGGGCAGGGGAAAAGGGAGGAATGGCTTAGTGGGTACAGGGTTCCCTTTTGGGATCATGAGAAAGTTCTGGAACTAGATAGTGGTGAAGGTGTGCATCCCTGTGAATGCACTAAATGCCTCTCAGTAGTACACTTTAAAATGTCCAAAGTGGAGGCACCTGGATGTGTCAGTCAGTTAAGCCTCTGACTCTTTTTTAAAAATTTTATTTATTTACTTAACAGAGAGAGAGAGAGCGCACAGCAGAGGGAGCTGCAGTGAGAGGGAGAAGCAGGCTCGAAGAGCGTGGAACCCAGTGTGGGGCTCAATCCCAGGACTCTGGGATCATGACCTGAGCCTAAGGCAACTACTGAGCCTCCCAGGCACTCCCAGCACCTGACTCTTGATCCCAGTTCAGATCTTGATCTCCGGGTCATGAGTTCAAGCCCCATCTTGGGCACCACACTGAGAGTGAAGCCTAATTAAAAAATAATAATAATAATAATAAGATAAAACTTCTAAAGTGGTCAGCCTTATGTTATATGTATTTTTTACCATAATTTAAAAAAAAAAAAAGAAGAAGAAAGAAAGAAAACAAAACTGCCAGAGCCCCTTCCCCACCCCACAGGATGAGGGAGGAGGAGGAAGAAACTGGGATCTGTCTTGAGTCTCTCCCACGGAGGCAAGAACCGAGAACAAGACCAGATACTCAAGAGCATGCACTTGGGTGTCCTGTGGTGGGGGAGGAGCAGAGCTCAGGGTTGGGGCTTCACAGCTGCGGCTAGAAGGGAGGGGCATGGGGCAGGCAGCAGCAACAGGAAGATAAATGCTCGCAGCTCTTCAGATTTCAGAAAACGGGTTTTCTGTGATCATCATCATGTTGTACGAAATGCAAGTCAAAGATCCAAGAAGAGATAGCAAGCCTGGAAAAAGTGAGTCATGGGGGAAAGGAAAGAAAACGTTGCCCATCTAAAGAGGAGAAGAATGACCAAGAGCTACATGATGTGCCGCAGAGGTCTCTCCGTCTGAGGCTTATTAACAGAATCATCTGTAAGTGTATTGACATCACTGCACCTGCACCCTCTGTGCCCTCCTCCCATCTCCAGTGTCTGGCTCTGGAGGTCTTGATGGGTCACATGGTGGAAATCGGGCCACGCATCAGAATTTCACTGCTGCCTCCACACCGTTTGCAGCTGTAGGAGTGTGGACAAGTCCTTATTTGTCTGCATCTCGGTGTCCTCCTTGGTGAAACAGGAAAATTCGTGGCTAAGTAATAGTTAATGAAATCGACAGGGAGAGCACGTGCCATGGAGCAGGCTCTTAATTAATTTCTATTTCCTTCCCCTTCTCTAATGGGGCATATCACACTTGGGAATCTCTTTTCTCTTTCCATCAAGCTGTAAAGCAGAAGAGGCAGCAGGGGATTTTGAATAGAGAACAAGAACCATTTCCAGTAATAAATGTGATAAAAGATGACATTTTAAATAGACACTTCATTATAAGTTAAAATCTGCCACTGAGGCACCTTTATTCATAAGAGTCAAAAAATGCAAATAAGCCCCAGTGTCCATCAACAGAAGACTAGATAAATCCGTGGTGGTATACATTCCTTAGAAACAATGAAAAATTATCGAACTGCTTATATAGCAACACGGGTATCAACAGATATTTTGAGCAAAAGAAGCCAGACACACACAAAAATACATACTGTATGACTCTATTCAAATGAAATTTATAAGCAGACAAAAGTGGCCAGTGGGGTTGGAAGTCAGAAGAGTGGTGACATTTTGTAGGGTTTTGACTAGGAAAGGGCGCAAAAGAGCCTACAGTACTGGAAATGTTCTGTATCTTGAATTCTTGGTGGTTGCTTGAGTTTATATAAAAAGCCAATGAGGTATGCACGCTCGGTTGTATGTATGCTACACTCCAACGAGGCAGTGAGGGAGGGGAGTGAGTAGGGGGACCTGCCATAGAAGTCTGCAAGAATGTACCACCACGCTGTCCTAAAACCCAAAATCTCAAGCCTGAAGCTGTGCCAATGGGTTCAAAAGTCCTTTTGACCAAATGTAGAAAGATTGAGAGAGAGAAAAAAAATTTCTTTTGGCCCCAATCTAGGAGGAGACCAACTTATTGATAAAGGAAGCACAAATAACAACCAAAATCAAGATCATGAGGAAAGGTTTTATTGTAGTTCCCTTGAGTGCTCTGTAAAAGTATCGTTGAAACTTTAATATTATTTACTGTCGTTCACACAAAGCTATTTTAAAGTCCATTTTTATAGGAAAAGCACGATTACGCAAGAAAGTCAGTTGTAGGCATGTCTGGCATTTTTTTACACCTTTTACTCAAGCGGCGTTAGAAAAAGTGGACTATGTGTACTCTACCGTCTTTGCATCTCTACTGTCCTGGACTTCTGGAATTTCGCTTCTTATGTTCTTTGCTTGCAATTCCATTGAGCTGCTGCCGGGTCAACAGTGGTACCATTGCGATGCTCTTCTCAGTGTTCTGAGGCTAGATAGAGTCCACAAAGACAAAACGGACCCAAGAATGCTCAGATCCACTGAGGTAGACCTTCCCTGTCCCCGGGCCCTTTTGAACATCCTTCCTATGCACGAATTTCCCACATTAGGGGTCCCTCCCCGGCAAGGTGCAAGCCAGAAACAACACTCCCTCCCCTGTTTGGAGCCAGAGCACAGGTATGGGAGCCAGGCTCCACTAATCAGACATGAAATAAAAATAACTTTAATTCCAAGTAGAGAAAAGCAGGGAGGCAGGAACCATGCAGAATGAATCCACTTTCTTGTAGGGGGGCAGTGGTTGGAGCTGCCACCAGGTCTCAGGGGCAGCAAGAGGGTCGTTTTGGCAATGGGGGTGCCATGTGAGACGCCTGTGTCCAGTGGCAAGAACAGAGGCATCTTTACTGGACCAGTGGCTGCTGTTCTTGGGCACAAAGCCTCCAAGCCTAATTCTCCAGTCCTGCCAATGTTTCCATGAGCTGCTCAGTGTCCCTAATAAGTTTCTTCCTGTTTAAACAGGCTGGAGGGAGTTTTGTTGTTTGCACTGGGAACCCTGAGTGTCACCCACCGTGCTAGTCAGGGTTCTCTAAAGAAACAGAACCAATAGGGGGCGATAGAGAGACAGATGATAGATAATAGATAGGTAGATAGTTGATAGGTAGATGATAGATAGATAGATAGATAGATGACTTCATTTTTAGGAATTGGCTCACCCTTCATCAGGGCTGACAAATCTGAAACCCACAGGACAGGCTGGAAACTGAAGCAGGAGTTGATGCTATAGTCTCCAGGCAGAATTTCCTCTTCTCTTGGAGAATCTCAGTTTTTACTCAAGCCTCTCCGCTAATTAGATGAGGCCCAGCCATGTTATTTATCAGGGTGATCTTTGCCTAAAGTCAACAGATTACAGATGTTCACCGTGTCTGCCAAGTACCTTCACAGCCACACCTAGATTGGTGTTTGATTAAACTACCGAGTACTGTCGCCCAGCCAAGTGGACACATAAAACTAACCATCACACCTGCCAGATCAAGATTCAGGAGTGAGCAATCACTTTATGAGCAGTCAGAGCCTTCACTCTGAAGATGCTTTCTTGGTGCCCTGGACTAAGTTTCTATGTGAAAAAGAAATCTTCACACACAGTTGTCGGTACAGAACAAAATCCACCTCAGCTAGGCACCTGCGTTCAAGAGAAGACAATCTCTGGAATCCATCCTGTCGTCAGCCCTCAGCCCTCCACCTGGCTCCAACTGCTGTCGCCTGTCGGCTGGTCCACCGCCACGGCCTCCTCACCATTCTGCCAACCTTCAGTCCTTCCTGCTCTATCTTGTTGTCCACCCGGGCTCCCGGGCTCTTTCTTAAACACTGGCCCAATTGTGTCTCCCTTGATTAAAATTCCTTTCAGACCATCTAGTGCTCTTGTCATCTTGGGCCAACAGCCATTAAGGCACCAACTCTGACCAACTTAAGTGAAAGAGGAATTCACAGAGCAGCCTCCAGGATGGAAGGAAAAGCTAAGGTCTTGAGAAGGGCAGGAACCCAGGCTTCCCCAGGGACCTCAGAAGCAGGAACTAAAGAGCAATCTTTTCCGAGCCCAGCTGTCAGGATGAATCAGTCGGCCATTTCAATCTCCACGCACCTCCACTCAGTGGCCAGTGTATGAGGACAGGGTGTCTGATTGGACTGATTCATAGACCTGCCCCCTGGCCATGAGAGGGCCCCTAAAGGAATCACCAAGACTGGCATTAATGAGAGGGAGAGGATTCTCAGGCCAAGTAGGGGTATTAGCCAAGAGGGGAAATCGATACCAGGCAAGCAAGGACGAGACAGCCACTCCATGGCCACCCCCAGCAGCCAAAGCATCTGTGATCAGCAGAGCAACTGGCAGAGCTGAGAAGGATTGCATTCTCTGCATTCAACAGGGCCAGGAAGGAATGGCAGAAGGAGTCCCCAGCCAACCAAGGAGAAACAAGGCTTTTCTGGTCTTTAAGACAGGAACCCCAGCCCCAGGGACCCTCAGCCTACATCCCATTTTCCTCATTGCTTCTGGGCCATTATTCTACCTAAGGAAATGTAAGTGCCAAGTAGGAAGCGTGAAGGAACTTTCCCAAACTCTTACCTTTCCCCTCTGACCTGTCTTCTCCTGGCTGCTATGGGGTGGCCAGGGGGGTAGTCTGTGTGGCTGGACTAGGGTCTCGGGTCTCAGGGGCCAAGCAGGAGGAGGGCAGACTAGTATGGGTTAGAAGGCAAAGCACACTCACCCTGTCTTTGTCTTATTTCATTGTTGTGTTGTTTCTCATCTGCTCTACCCACACTGGAACGTGAGCTCCACACAGACGGAAGTCTTGTCTGTCTCACTCACTCACCGCTATAGCCCCAAGCTTGTAACAATGACTGGTGTAGAGAAAGCACTTGGCAAAATAAATATTTGTGAATGAAAGAATAGCATGTAAGAGCTATATCCCATCTCTCTCTCTGACCCTGAGTCAGAGAGGCAAGATCAGGCCTGGAACTGAGTCAAATCAGGAAGCAAGAGGAAGCCAGATCGGGGAAGAGCAGAACCCCAGATCCAGCCAGACCCAGGTCCTGGCCTGGCTCTGGCACCTGTGGGGCATGTTGCTGGACCATCCTGAGTCTCAGCTCCCTCATTTTTGAAACAGGGATCATACCACATACTTTATGCTCTTGGGCGAGGATAAATGAGAATTAAATGTGGAAAACTGACACACTGTAAGTGCCCTCCTCTCTAGAGACCCCTCCTCTCTGCCCTTGTATGCTTTGTAAGGGAGGAAATTGCTTTAACCAGATGGTGGGGATCGAAGAGTCTGTCCCCTGGTGTATATTTTAGGAGAGCAGCCTGTGAAGGACATGCCTGACCCACGTCAGGAAGTGGAGCACCAGTGATAGAAAGGCTAGGCGATGACATGTTCCAGGGCAGCAGAAGGTCTCATGCTGCAACCCCCAGCATGTCGAGCTTGCAGCTAGGAGTGGGGCCACTCCGGTGTCACCTCTGCTTCTGGCAAGGGGATGAAAAGCAATACAGAGCAGGCAATTTGAAAAAAAGAATTTTATTAGCTTCATGAGAAACAGCTGCCACGAGTCAAGACAAAGATGGTGACAGTTCTGGTGGCTTTCAACCAATGGCCTGGGAAAAGCCCACCTGTGCTCTTTATCTCCTTAGTCCAGGGTCTAAGTCAGGGTCCCAAGAACACCCAGCCCTCTTGCCCCCTTGGTGCAGGTACAGATGTGGGCAATGGATTCTCGTTAGATCATAGGTTCTCCTGCTTTGTGGATATCTCACTAAACAGGAAAATGAATCAAATTAACATTCTAGGCATTCAGATCAAGACTGAGCTGGCCTACCAGCCTCTGTTCTGGAACAGCAAGGATCAGCACAACATTCTGAACTGCCAATCAGAAAATCAACATTCTGGAGGGCTACCCAGAATTCCAGAATGCAAAATAAGAATCCCCTACCTTTCTAGATGATTTCGTCAGGAACTCCACATTTTAGAATGCATATGTCCCAAGTCAACCAGAAATGTGATATTCTAGGTTGTTAGCCAGGAACCCCATGTTCTGGCATGCCAAAGAAGAATCCCTCCTAACACTCTAAATGGTCCACCAGGAATTCAGCATTCTAGAATAACAACAAGACCACGATATTCCAGGTAATGGGTGAGAGACACAAAGTTCTAAAGGTCCACCTTGATACTCTCAATGACAAACCAAAGACCCAACTTTTGAGACTATCAACCCCGGTCTCAGCATTCTGGGATGATGAACACAAAATCCACCCTCCAGCTGCTGCTCTGCCCCTTCAGAGCTCTGTGGACGGCCGCTCCACGCCAGGCCCATCATCCTGGTGGGGGTCAGGCACGTGGAAAGAAACATAGGGACAAGTCTTGGTGTTGAGGCAGACCAGCTTCTTCAGTGTAGCTGTCTTGACCATATTGAAGCCCATCTCACCACCAAAGGTGCTCGGCTTCCAGTACTCTGGAGAGCAGATGGGATTCCCTAGGAGGCCCTTGAGGGAAAAGGGAGCCCCAATTTCTATCATACTCTCCCCAAAGATGGAGTTGGGATGGCACTTCTCCAGAAGCAGCCCTGGGTAGAACTCCAAGGCATCGATGTCTCCATACAGCTCCTCCAACTCTGCTGCAATCTCCGTCTCCCCTAAAAGAAGGGGAAGCTAGAGTCAGAGACATGGCACTGTTAAGGTCAATGTGGAGAGGGAAGCTTCTAGGCCTACCTTTTTCTGGGGAGAATATGGGACTTAAGGAGAACAATTGAATGATTGATCACATGCCCTAACATCCGGCCTGGCTGAATGACCCTTCTCCAGGGCTGATCTAGGGAAGAAATGTGCTGCTAAAGAAGACACGGAGGGCCTGGATCAGCCACCAGACAGCATGTGACCTGAAACAACTCATCTCTCTTCTCGGTGACCTGACTGCCTGGTGGTGACAACAGGGACACACTATTCATCTTGCTTCAGGCAGATTTCAAGAAGGAAAGCTGGTTCAAGTCCCTTCCTTCTGCTGGGACTCAGAGATATCATGTAACCTGTCCAAGCTCACAGAGAGATTTAGTTACAGCATCCTTTTCCCCCTCTGGACTGTCACGGGAGATTAAAGAGTGACCAAATTATGGGAAACTCATTTCCCGCTCAGTGAGACCCACATGTTGACAGACAGTGACCAAAGGGGACAGACACAGAGCTTCCCTACCCATTTCCTCCAACCCACCCTCTATAAGGCACTAGGACTCAGGTCACATTATACCCTGCTCAAACCCTTCCATGGTTTGCAACAAGGATTCCCAAACTCTTGGCTGCCCAACAGCTGGAATCTTCTTTGAAAAGAAAAGAACATAGTATATATATTATACACAGACACCTACATGACTCTTGGGCACCATGCAGGCCTACAGAATCAGAACCTCAGGGGCAGAGATCTGGGATTTGCTATTTCTAATCAGTTTTCGAATGATTCTTAGGCAGCTGGTCCATAAGTATGTATTTAGGAACCACTAGGTAGAATAAAACCCAAATTCTTTCACATAGAATCCACAGTTGGGCGCCAAGTGCCCATCCCCACCCCCACCCTCCCCACACAGAAGCACCTTGCTCCAGCCATACCCACCACTGTTCTCCCCAACAGGCTCATGCCTTATGACCTCTGTACCTTTGTACTTTCTGTTCTTCCTAGAATCCTTTCCCCCCTATTCTCCACCCAGAAAATCCCTATTTATCTCCTTCAAACCCAGCTGAGAAGTCACTTTCTTTCCCCAACCGGGTCATTTTCTCCCCTCACCACCCTCATACCAGCCCCCCAAGCATGGCGCTTACACACCTCTCGTGACCCCCCGTGGTCACAGCGCTGGGGAGGTATCACCACGCCCCCTCCGGGAACAGCAGCTCACCTGTGAGCTCCTGGAAGGACGTGTAGGGCCTCATGCCAAACCTCTTGCGGTACTCATTGAAGGGCTGCAGCCGCAGCTCTCGGGATTCCTTGATGGCCTCCACAGCCACGTGCAGGACGTGGTGGTCTATGTTTCTGCCCCCGCCAATCTGCCAAGACATAAACATAGCTGCAGTCTGAGAGTAAGGCCACGCTGTGCTGGGGGAGGAGATCGGGTCTGTCCAGGCACAGACAGAACATGGCTGCGCCCAGCAGTCACCATGTTGGGGGACCCAGCCCCAGCTCTGCTGCTGTCATGCCTTCTCAGGGACACCCCTGAGTCTTCACATTCTCATCATTAAAGTGGCAGTGGGCCAGGAAGACCTCTCCAGTGGCTCACCGGCCACACTGTTCCCCAACCCTTTGCATCTAGGTGAGAATCCCAACATCCCGATACAGAAGGTTCTGCAACTATTGGGTTCAGCAACTTGGATTCCATAAAAAAAGATGGCCAGCATGGCACCAGCCAGGAGCTCAAGCAGAGGGGAAGGGCATTCTGGCTCTGGAAGTGAAATTTGGAAGGATAGAAGGGCTTCTGAGGCAGCAAATGAGCAACAAAAGGATGGACGGATATTAGTTTGGGGGGCTGAAATTTTATGGCATTCTCCAAATCCATTCTTACCAAAGAATACAGATGCTTTATCTTTTAAGGGGGTCCTGCTAAAGAGTGTTTTGATGTTGGTTTTCATTCCCTATATCATAGTCAACAAAAATTTAGTAATTAAAAAGTGAACCACTATTCCTTATGTTCCACAAGTAAGTGAAACCATATGATAATTGACTTTCTCTGCTTGACTTATTTCACTCAGCATAATCTCCTCCAGTCCCAACCATGTTGAGGCAAAAGTTGGGTATCCATTGTTTCTGATGGCTGAGGAATAATATTCTATTGTATATATGGGGTGAACCTAGTGGTGGGTACTAAGGAGGGCATGTATCGCACGGAGCACTGGGTGTTGTACATTAACAATGAATCTTGGAACACTGCATCAAAAACTAATGATGTATTTTATGGTGACTAACATAACACAATAAAGATTAAAAAAGAAAAGTGAACCACTATTAACCAACCACCATTAGGAAAGAGAACTTCAGAGCCAGATGGTAGGAACACACAGTATCACGTCACTCCATTCATTCCAGATAAATCCACTCCTGGGAACATAGGTGACTAAGACTCTTGGTTTTCCTTCCTTCTGCCAAGACTCCAGGGTGGGGAGCAGTCATAAACTAGCAGGGAGGGAGCTGAAATCTTGCCATGAAAACCATAGTGTATACACACAAAGCTTAAATAAACAGCTCTGCCATTTACAAGATGTGGGACCATTGTGGTTTGATTTGTGGGCCCCCCCCCGAGATATGGTGAAGTCTTAACCCCCAGCACCTGTGAATGTGACCTCATTTGGCAAGAGATGTCATCAAGTGAAGATGAGATCATAGTTCCTTACATGGATCCTGACCCAATAACTGGTGTCCTAATAGAGAAAATGAGACTCAGGGAGACTCCATAGTGGAGTGATGTGTCTAAGAGGATTGCCAGTAGCCAGCAGGAGCTAAGACAATGGCATGGAACAGCTGCTCACCAGGAGCCTTCGGAGAGAGCACAGCCCTGCCCACACCTATTCTAACCTCCAGGAAAGTGAAATAATAAAATAACCTCAGCTTGTGGTCCTTTGTTATGGCAGCCCTGGGAAACTAAGGCAGGGACCTTGGGCAAATTACTTGTTTCAGTTGCATCATATGCAAAAATGGGGAAGGTAAGAGCACCCACCTGATATTGTTGTGGGGAATGAGCCAGATAGAGTACGCAAAGCAGTTAGCACAGTGTTGGTCCCACGGCAACCCCTAAGATGGCAGCCATGTGTGGCGATCATCAGGGGAGGCCTTGTTTTGTCACTTCTCATGCTCTCTTGAACATCCTGAGAGCCGACACATTTCTGTCGCCCTTCTGTCTTGGGCCAAGTACGACACCGGGACTTTTCACACAGCGTAATGGCTGTTCCTTGAAAATGCCCATACAGTCCAACACAAATCTACCATCTCTGTTCATGTCTGTGCCCCCACGGAGAACAGAGGCCATAAACCAGCCAGCAGCTGCCCACTGGTAGCAGCACATGCTAATTCCAGTCAAATTACCAGTGGCAAACCTAAATCCATGTGGTGCCACAGTGTCATGATAGTAGGGCTTGGGAACAAGGATCAGAGAGAAGCAGGGGTGAGGGGAGCTGAGACAGAGGAGACAGTGGCTTCGAAGCATGGGGGAGGGGAGATTTAGGAAGGAGCTGTTTAGAAATTCCAGGGAAAGGGCTCTTTTCATTTGCTAGGGTGGCCATAACAAAATATCACAGCCTGGGTGGCCTAAACAATGGAAATTTATTTCATCACAGTCTGGAAGCCAGAAGTCCAAGATCAAGGTGTCAGCAAGGGGGAGTTTCATTCAGAGATCTCTATCCTTGGCTCATTAGTGGCCCTCTTCTCCCTAAGTCTTCCCACTCTGCACATCTATACCCTAATCTCCTCTTATAAGGACACCAGTCATTGTAGGCGCCCACCCTCGGACCTCATTTAACTGTAATCACCTCTACAAAGGCCCTGTCTCCAAATATGTCATATTCTGAGGCACTGGTTGTTAAGACTTCAAACATAGAGTAGGGGGTGGGGACAATTCAGTCCATAACAGAGGCCTGTAATTCAATAAAGACCTACTGTGTGAAGACACTTTCACACGTATTACCAAACCCTGAATGTCTTCATGGTCCTCAAATTGCCATGCCCTCTGACCTCCAGGCCCTCGCCACGCTATCCCCTCCCCCAGAGCACGATCATCCCCAGTCATCGACACTACCGCTTTCCCTGGGAGAGCTCTATCCACCCTTTGGATCTCTGCTCAGACCTCACTTCCTTATCTACAGCTCTCAACTCTGGAACCCAAGCCTCCTCCCCAAGTACCCAGAGCCCCGATGGCTCTCTGGACTGTGGCTCTCCATGTGCCCTCATAATTCTGATAATATCAGAAAAGCACCTGGCCCAGCGCCTGACACAGAGCAAGTGCTCCCATGATGTTAGCTGTTGTGGGACTACAGTTCCTCCCCAGGGTGTCAGTGCCAAAGGGACAAGGACCCTAGAACCACGTCGGATCTTGCTTGACACTCTATCCCCAGCACCTGGTACAGAGGAATGGAGAAAAGAACAAGAGGAGTAAAGGAACAGAGGAAGGAGCATCAGAGGCTACCAGCCCCACGGAACGGAGAAGAACACTGGGATTGGGTCCAGGTCTGTCCCCTCCCCACGCCCACCTGCCCTCCCCACACTCCGCAGAGGCTCACCCGGCCAGCGCTTTGGCGAGAGAAGGCGTCCACCAGGGCCTCGACCCCATAGTCCACGAGCATGGAGGTGTTGAACAGGAACTGCTCGTAGCTGTACTCCTGGGGGCCCACCTGGAAGGAGTCGGGCATGAGCGGGTGCCAGTGGTAGAGCTGGTTGAACTCCATGGCGATGCGGTTGCGGTACTGGAACTGGGAGCTGAACAGCAGTTCCGGGTCAAACTTCAGCCGCAGGAAGTAGCCGCTCAACTGTTGCACGTACTCCTCAATCACAATCTTGATGGTCTCCCCTGGGAGGGAGGATTGGGACACGTGTCAGGGACCGTGTCACAGGGACCGGGCCACTGTATGTTCTTACATATCAGAATTCTCAGGAATAGCTTTTCCCCTGCCCTCCCGGTAACCAGCTACAGCACAAAGAGCCAGGGAAGAAACAGACCAACATTCCGTAACAGAATGAAAACGGGTTATCTAGTTAGGAAAAGAAACTGGTGATTTCAGCCAATTAGCTCTGAGACGAACTGACTTCTGGCAAATTGATCTGGAGCCATGAGACTTGCCATCAGCAAGGTCCAGAGCCTGGTGTCACCATTTCCAGCCGCCCCTCCCCGCCCCCGCCAAGCCTGGGCTGTGTCACCTCATCTGTCTGAACCTCACCTTCCTGCTCTGTACAATGTGTGTGACGACACTACGGTTGAGGCCGTTGGGAAGAGTGGACAGCAGCTGCTTGGCCCAGGGCCCGGCATAATTGGGAGTATGACCACATGCAAGCGGAAAGGAGGAGTGCTAAGTGTAGGCGTGTGGACCCCTCTCCAGCTCAGGAAGGAGCTCCCAGCGCAGCCAGGGCCTGTCTCAAATCTCCCTCTGCTGAGCAGCCTTGGAGAGTTCACTGAACCTCGCTGAATCTTAATTTTCGCAACAAGGGCAATCGTATCTGATTAGTAAGGTTGTTGGGGAGAATTAACCAAAGCCCTGGATATACAGGTTCATCCCCTTTGGCCACAGTTTCCACTCCAGGCTATATGCCGGACAGTCTCCAGCCACAGCCTTGCCCTCTCTGATCAAAGTCTCTGAAATGCTGGGGCTTCAGAACCAGCCCCTTCTCCTTCCTCAGGCTGTTCCTATCTCTGATGCCTGGCTCATCCAGGCTCTAGTGAATCAGGCAATATAATTGGGACCAGCCATGCCCAGTGATGCCCAGGGGCAAGGGAAAGGGATCACTGGTGACTCAGAATGAACACGGTCTGGCCAGGAGTGTCAGAGACCAAGCTCCCAGGCAGGAAACCATCTGACATTTTAGGCTGCAGACTCGCCCCCGTAGGGGACACAAAAATATCCTGTCCCTGAGTCACCCAGAAGCTCCAAACTTTGAGAAGACAGACACAGGCAGGGCAGAAACATAAGGCTTCCTGAAGGTGGACCGGCTGGAGTCTGACATGCACAAGCTGGGGATGTCGCTGTGTGCCCCTGGGGCAGGAGACGGGGAAACAGAGTGGGGTACCTGATCAACTCTGCGGCAAGTCACTCCACTAATGATGAACCATCACGGCCACCCATTCTCCGAAGGCCTCCTACATGCTCAGTGCTTATCAGATCCCAACAAATCCTTACAACCTACATTATACCTAATATCCAGATTTGGAAACTGAGGCTCACACAGCAGAAGGGGCCTGGTCAAGATCTAATTGCTAGAAAAGCAGAGGAGCCTGGGTCCTAATCCCAGCTCTCTCTCCTCCCCAGCCCCTCAGCACCTGCTCTTCGGGACAGAGGGCATGACCTTCCAGGACAGGCATGGGCTCGAGTCCTCACCGATGAGGATGAGGCGGGCCGTCTGGAAGAGTTGCTCATCAGGCCAGGTGGGGTGCTCGGCCTTCAGCAGGTCACACACGCGGTTGTGTTCACGCAGCCAGATCGTGGCATAGAGCATGAGCCCGGGAAGCAGCCCAAACACCTCCTGGCCCACAGCCATCTGGCTCTGGGGCGGAATGCCCCGTGGGTAGTGCATCAGCACAGGCGCCTCCTCCACTGATGGCGGGTACATTTCTCCATCCAGCACCTGTGGGACGGGGCCACCTGACAACCTGCAGACAGGGTGCGTGTGCAGGCGACCTGCACCTGCCGCTGGCACCCTCCCTACTTACAGCTCCCGGAACACCCAGAGCAACTGCCCAGCCTCCCTAACCAAGATGGTCTGATTCTGATTCTAGTTCCTAAGTCTTTCTTAGGACGTTAGGACGGGTCCCTTTCCCTCGATCCCACTGCCCCACCCACGTCTCACCCACCCTCCCCTCCATGCTGACCCCTCTCGGCAGTGGCTCCCTCTGTCGACCCTTGCCCCCCAGGCAGTCCAGTCCCAGGACCGCAGCCAGAGGAATCCTTTCAAAAACCCAAAGTTAGTCTCATGCCCTGGCTTTAAACCCTTCTAAGTCCTCTCTCTGCCCTTGGCTGAAATCCTAAACACGCCCCACAGGTGTTCTCCACCCTCACCAGCATTCATTCAGGGGCCACGCTCCTGAATGAGAAGAGCTCCTGCTCTTCTCCAACTCCAGGCACTGCCCGCCTGGAAACCCCTTTTCCCCCTCCTGGCCTCCTGAACTCCGCCCCATCCTTCCTTCCCGCTGCTCTTGCTTTATCTGACCTTCCGACTGCCCCAATCTCTGATCACTCTCGTGGCTTCTCCCTAGTGTGTGAGAAGTCTCCAAATATGGCAGCTTTTTCATTTGGGAAGGGGGGGAACAACATGCCAAGAACCGTTCTTTGCCTTAAAGGTTCAGCTGTGCCCTTTTTGCTCGGGCTTTGCATTGTTTAGATTTGTGTGGCCCAATATGGTCTCCGTTAGTCACGCAGAGCTGCTGAGCCCTAGAAAGGTGTGGGTGTGAGTGAAGACCTTAATCTGCAACTTTACTTAATGTAGATTTCAGTCTTTAAAACCGAGCCTTCAGCAGCTGGAAAACCATCAACTGTGCTCAGAACAACCTGGGCACATGAATCTACTTTTCAGCTGTAACTTTATGAAATCCACAGATCGGATATCTCCGATGAAGAGTTGGAAACTTTTTCAACTGAAATGTGCTGTGACTATAAAATATAGGTCAGATTTTGAAGATCTAGCATGGAAAAAAAAAGTGAGATTATTGTATTAATGATTCCTGTATTGATTCCACATTGAAATGATCATCTTCTGGCTATACATGGGGTTAAATAAAATATATTACTGAAATCAATTTCACCTGTTTCTTTTTACCTTTTTTAAGGTGGTCACCAGCGAAATTTTAATGACCTATGTTGTTCCCATTGTGTTTCTAGTGCTAGCGCAGACAGAAGCTGGCACCCTGGTGTTTGGGTGAGGCTCCTGATGGGCCTGAAGGTCAGGGCCCATTAACTGTCATGGTCACTGCTCAGACACCTGCGCCAGGCGCATGATAGTATCCAAATGATATGGTGGGAAAATTCAGTGTATATCTGCAGAGGGCAACGGTCCCTCTCCTACCAAGGCCCAAATCTACCTCCCAGGATAACATGAGAGGTCATGTCTTCTCCTGCCTGGCACCTTCTTCCAGGGTTCACACCTCCAGCTCCTGCAACTGGCCTCCTAGGCCACCACTCAGGGCCCCCGACAGCCCCTGCCAGGGAAGACCACAGGAGGCCTCCCCCACCACCTGTCCACAAGCCCAGCGCTACCTGGTACTTGAGTTTCCCATCCTTAAAGAGCCGCAGCTGATACTGACGTTCAAGGTTGTCCCCATAAATGTGGCCAAGATCTACCTGAGGAGAGAAAGAGAGTCCACTCAGATCACCAGGTGCTACCTCAGCAGCAATGACCTGCACATGCTAAGTTAGGTCCAGAGAGGTCCTGAGCCCCTCCTAGGTACTCACCCCATGGCCCAAGGCCTTGGTGAAGCCAGGACCCATCTTGCCAGAAGTTTTGAAGAACTGATGGGTGAAGTGTTGTGCAAAGAAGGCGAACATGAGGTTGGTGCCTTGGGGGTCAGGTATGAACTTCCTCCTGAGCAGGAAGCGATGGCCCAGGAGCTGGGCATCTGGCAACTCCTTCTTCCCTGGTTGGGGAGGTGGGAAGGGGCAGTAGCTGCCTCCTGCCTCAATCTCCCCACCCCAGGGCCTTCTGGGCTTACCGGACCAAACCGGTCTACACAGGAATCCCAGAACAGCCTTCCCTCCTACCGGATGGCCCCTTGCACCTTCTCTACCAAAAGACCCTAGAAGTATTTACAGGTGAAACAGCATGATATTAGGAATTGGCTTCAAAATACTCCATAAAAAGTAAGAGGGGTAGATGAAATAAGATAGGCAAATTATGGGTATGTGTGGAAGAGAGGGAAACATCTCAACTTCCGTGCGTGTTTGCAACTTTGAAAAAGTTAACCAAAAAGAAAGGAGAAAGAAAAGTAAGTAAACCAAGAAGGAAGGAATGAACAGAGGAATGGAGGAAGGAACAAACTTGGACTCCCTGGCCCTTGAGCAAAGGTAGCCTATGTTTGAGACCGGGTAGCCACCTGCTGACTGTGTGAACATGAAGAATTCATTTCATGTCTCTGAGCTTCCAAGTCTTCATCTGTAAAATAGGGCAAATGATACCTATTTTATGTAGTATTTTGAGGAGTGCATGAGATAGTGTGAACATGACTGAGAACTGATGAGATAGGGTCTTATAAATCAAAGATCTGCGAACTTCCAAACTTTTTCTGTAAAAAGCCAGAGAGTCAATATTTTAGGCTTTGCCAGCATATGATCTCTGTTCCCTTCTACCCTGCTTTGCTGTTTTAGCAGGAAAACAGTCCTAGATGAGACCTAAACAAATGAGTGTACGAAGTTCTAATAAAACTTTATTCATGAAACAGGGAATGGACTGGACTTGGGCTGTGGGCTGGAGTTCGCCAGCCTATTTTAAAAGATCCCAGTCTTTCTGTCTGGGGTAGAAACAACAGGTCATCTTGAAACAGGTGTTTGTCATCATGAGGATAAGTATTAAGAGCCTTCCCTGAGGGGCACCTGGGTGGTTCAGTGGGTTAAAGCCTCTGCCTTTGACTCAGGTCATGATCACATGGTCCTGGAATCGAGTCCCGAATCTGGCTCTCTGCTCAGAAGGGAGCCTGCTTCCTCCTCTCTCTCTCTCTCTCTCTGCCTCTGCCTATTCGTGATCTCTCTCTCTGTCAAATAAATAAATAATATCTTTAAAAAAAAAAAAAAAAAGAGCCTTCCTTGGGGCGCCTGGCTGGCTCCAGTCAGTTAAGCATCTGCCTTTGGCTCAGGTCATGATCTTGAGGTCCTGGGATCGAGCCCCATGTCGGGCTCCCTGCTCAGCAGGGAGTCTGCTTCTCCCTCTCTCTCTACCCCTCCCCCACCACTTATGCTCATTGTCATTCACACTTTCTCTCTCAAATAAGTAAATAAAATTCTCTTTTTTTAGATTTTATTTATTTATTATTTTATTTATTTATTATTATATTATATATAATATTATATAATATATAATATTTTATTTATTTATTTATTTATTTATTGACAGAGAGACACAGTGAGAGAGGGAACACAAGCAGGGGGAGTGGGAGAGGGAGAAGCAGGCTTCCCGCTGAATAGGGAGCCCAGTGCAGGGTTCAATTCCAGGAGGCTGGGATCATGACTTGAGCCAAAGGCAGTCGCTTAACGACTGAGTCACTCAGTCAGGCACCACAATAAATAAAATCTTTATAAAAACAACAAAAAAAGGCTTCCTTCCTTAATTTTGGCAATGTCAGATGAGTCAGTATGCAATGTGTTTTGGTAAAGACATCCTTTCATAATACCTCAAGTGAGGCCCAATGTTGAAGGTTCAAGATCAAAAGAACCTCTCCGGATTGAGATGGCTGACTGCTTTCCTCTGGCAGGCAAGGAGCTCAAGCACCCAGAGGAAACTCACCAGAGGGTAAATTGGAGGGAGTGGTCTGCACCATATAATCTGGAATCATCACTCAGATTGACAGTGAGCTAGGACTGGTTCTTGAAAAGTGTGGCAGAGTCCAGAAACTCTGCAAGACCCAGCTATCTGGTAGGTATAGTCGGTAAACATACGAGTGCAAACCACCAGAAGAGTGCCTCTGAGACCCAACGAAGGACTTCAGTACATATATGCCAGGTTCTGCGCCAGCAAAAATGCGCAACCACAGGGCTGCGGGGGACAGGTGTTCAACAGCGACACCATGTGGCAGGAAGCGATGGCAGTGGCGGACCCATGTCTCTTTTGTCCCCTCTATACTTGAAGCAGATTTCATGCCTCTGAACTGAGTTAAACCCCTGGGTTTGGGGGCGATCAAGATGGTGTAGGAAGAAGGACTTAATAGGAAGGACTCCTGACAATGAGACCAAGTGGGCTCTTAGGCAACTAAAGGAAAAACCTCTGACTTTATGTGTAAGCTACACTGGTGAAGCAGGGCAAGAGAGTTACATCAGTAAAAAACCAAACAGGGAGTTAGCACCCAACAATTGGCACATTATTCCTTCCTTCCTCACCCCCATTCTGGCAGGATCCCGCTGATTCAGGAGACAAGTTTCAAGCAAAGAAGCACCCTGGAAATACGGAAGCAGTAGTCTGACTGTGCTCTGACTTTCTAGATGACATCAGCAAGAGTCTCCACCACCCTTTCCTGTCCTCATTCCCCAGCCCTGTCCTTGTCTGTGGTTCTGGATAAGTCATATGTCTTGCCTTGGTCCACCCATCTGGGAAATGGGTCAATAATCGGTCTTGCACCCGTTTTTTTCCCAAAAAGAACAGAGCCTCTCCCGTGACCCCTAGACCCAGCCTCTAACCCCGTCTCCATTACCTTTGGTCCCCATGGGCGTGGGGCAGTCTTGGGGCACAGAGGGCAGTACACGCGTGTAATAGCTCACATTGGAGAAGGACTCCCAGCTGATGTAGTCATGCGCTATGTTGTAGGTGGGGGGGCTGGGGATAAGGTTGGAACGCGCTGCAGAGGGCGAAAACAGTGGTGACAAGGGGATTCCCCTCTCCAGTTCTCCCCCCCCTTCCCTGCCTCGTCTTGAGTTGGGCTTGTTGAATTTGGCATCATAGTCTCCCCACCCACTGTCCTTATCGAACGCTAAGAATTCCAAGTGCTGGCAGGACTTCCTGCTCCCCAGATCCGGGGGGCTCTGCTCTCCGCCCACCTGTGAGTACCAGGCGCATGAGTGTATCACGGATGAAGGTGGCATTGATGAACTCCCAGAACCAGCGCCCGTGCGTCAGCAGGAAGTGGAGGAAAGAGGGGCTGGGTCGCAGCCAATTCCGAAGCCAGGTCCACAGCTCGGCTGCAGGGGCAGTGGGAACCACTCAGGCGGGGCCTCCTGGCAGGACCAGAAGGAGCCGGGGTGGAAGACAGGAACTGGAGACAAGGCCAAGATGGAAGCGGGCAGAACATACAGGGCAGGGCAAAGATGGAAGCTTGGGGGAGATGACAGAGCAGAGCCAGAAGCAGATGTGAGGGCAGAGCCAGGACACGAGGTGGGCCGGGAGGGAGAGCTCTGCTGTGGCTGGGTCAGGGGGAGGGTCAGAAGTCAAAGTCAGGCGAGTAAGGAGGACCGAGCATAGGCCGGAGGTGAGGGCAGAAATAGGGGGGAGGGGTCTCCAGATAAGCCCAGGGGAGCAAGGGGGGCCAGGACAAGAGTGGGGGCAGAAGGCCCGGCTCACGGATGGTGCAGTTGGGGCCAGAATAGCCCGTGCGGGTGCAGTCACACTGGTAGCGGTCAAGGCCGAAGCGGACGCAGATCCCCTGGTGCTGGCATGGGTAGTAACAACAGGGGTTCACTGCAGGGGAGAAGCAGAGATCAGAGATTACGCTAGAGCTACCCCCAAGCCACGTCCTGCCCCTGATGGGGAAGTGTGGGGCCACAAGTCACAGCTCTGTCCTCACTCACTCAGGGGCCCTCTCTGGACTTCAGGGCTCACCTCAGGGTCCTCTCTGTTCCAGTTATGCACAGGAGGCTCCGGCCCTACCCTGTTTGGGCCCTGCTCTAGTCTCCAGAGGGAAGTTTGGGCCCCCAGAGGAGGTCCCCCCTCCTCCTTGCCACCATCAGAGTTGGGCAGGGGAAGAGTCCAGACCCCAACCGTGACACCAGAGGTTAGCAAACAACTAACAAGATGCTGCAGCCACAGGCTTCTAGAGCGCTCACTTCCGGTCATGTCAGAGCCCAGCACCAAGGGCAGGGTTTGTGGAGTTCAGAAAAGAGATAAGGAAGGCTGGGTTCTCTCACACCAGCCCCTAAGCTCAAGGTACCTGGACACTAGGAGGACAGGGTCGCCCACCTTTCCTCTATTTTTGCAGAAGTGAGGGAAGAGCAGGAATCTTTATGCCCACTTGCAGATACGGAAACTGAGGCCAGACAAGCAGAACCCCACACAGGTCACCCAGCAAGTCCCACTAGACCAATTTCCCTTCACTTCCTTCCCACCGCCCCCTGACTGGACACTCCAGAGCAAGGAAAGAAGTTTCCCAGATCCCCACAGACAGAGTATGGGTTTGAGGGGAGTCCCAGATGCCTCAGCCCAGCCTTGGCCCATGTCAGAGTGGATTCTGGGCTCTAGGATCTGGAGGAAGGTCAGGGACCAAGGAAACAGGAGAGCTAGGGTTGGAAAAATCTCCTGAGGAGGTGTGTGGAGTTCTGGCATCAACCTTCCTGCCTCCTGGAGAAATCCCCACCAGTAAGTCCCTCTTGGTGTCTAAACAGGTCCTGCTGACCACAGTCCCTTTGCTCAAACCTTCCCTGCTTGAGTGATTCTTCAACAGTAGAGTTAGAGACTTCTCAGAGCTCATTTGGTGTTCATTACAGCTCAGTGAGGGAAACTGAGGCATGGGGAGAGGTGAAGGCTTGACCAAGGACACAGAGCAGAGAAGGGTCTCCTGCAGACCCAGGTCCTCTGGATCCTGGCAGGACCTGATTCCCTGGCCTCACACAGAAAACAACAGACTCCCTTGAGCAAACACATTCCCTCATCTAAACTCAGAACCAATATTACAGGGAACTCCTAGTCTTTGTACAACTGATTACCGGGGACCAAAGGGTAGCAACAGGCAGCAGAAGGGTGCTGTGATAGAGGGCATGACCCCGGGCAGAGACTGACAGCCACATCCCACGCCCCCCACCCCATGCACCCAGGAGTGCCAGAGAGTAAGAAGAGAATCACACAAATCATGCAAATAGTTTTGCTTAAGCCCCGGCCACTCCCCAGGGCCCCACAATGGCATCTCTGTGGAGCCGTGTAGGGTTGCAGGAGGAAAGGGCCGACGGGAAGAGGGCTGGACAGAATGGCCTTATCAAGCTGACACAGGCAGACCCAGCAGACTCGGCCTCCCCTCCCACAGCCACAGGTCCAGAAACGCCAAGGGAGGGGGAGCGGATAATCGCCCCAGCTAGCTCGGGGCTCTGGAACTCTCCTCACTGACTCCTCCTGCCCTGGACGCTCTGCCCACCTGCTTACTTCACCTGCCCAGAAGGCCCCAGAGCCCTCCGCTGCCTGGCTCCCAACCCTGGCACAGGAGGCACTCTGTCACAGATGGATCTGTCCTACACTAAGCAGGCACGAGGCTAAAAGCCCAGCCCTTCTCTTGAGTGTTTCCCCCTTCCTGATTCCAGCGGGGCTCTGCCAAGGTCCTCAAGAGGTGTGGCCCATTCCTGAGCTTCAAAGCCATAAGATCTTCCATCCCTCGCCCAGACCACTGCTCTTCCCTAACAAACCCCTCCTGGGCCATCTGACCCTCCCAGTGAGCTCACACCTTGCTCATGCCTTGGCTCCTCCAGAAAACCTCCCCTGAATGTCTTTTGCCCAGTTCCATGCTCCCACTCACCACCAGGAGGCCCCGGGGAGAGGGGGCCATACCTCCCCCAGTTCCTCCTCCCGCACCTTCCCAGCCCTGGTGGCTGGCTCTGAGGGCTAGCCTGGAGCCTTCCCGCTTCCTGCCCTAGAGCTCTGCCCGGGGCTCCTGCCCACATCCCTCTCTGGCCATGAGAGGCTGTGTCAGATGGAGGCTCCTCCCTCCCAGACCTGCTGTCCAGCTTTCCCTCCCTCCTCCTCCATGATCTTTCCATAAACACCAGCTGCCCGGAGCTGGAAATACTCTCCCCAGTGAGGACAATGGCTGCCACCGGGGTCCCAGGGTGTCCAGGTGGACAGAGAGGAGCCTGAGTGCCTCTTGCCCGGGGTGAGCCTGACCACATTGGGCCATCACAGTTGCCAGGAAATCCGGGGCTCTAGCAACCACTCCACAGCCTTTCATCCCCACTGCCTCCCCCTGACCCCCCCCCGGCCCCCCAACTCTTCATCTGCCCAGTGCTCCCAGGAGGATGGAGGAGACTCCCTGGGGCACGAAGGAGGAATGTGAGGTTCACTCACAAGAGACCAGCCCCAAGCCCCACAGCTTTGAAGTTGCAGAACCAAGACCTGGACTCCTTTCTCTTTCCCTCTCTTCTTGCCCCGGAGGTTCTCAGGCCCGGATCTGGGGAAGAGATGGCGTTTGCCATCCCCCGCCGCAATGAGAGCTCTGGAACTCCTCACACAGAAAAGCTTCCCTTCATGAGTGCTTTTCATGTGTGCTTTCATGCCAGCTCAGTGGTGGGCTCAGCGGAGGGCGCCCTGTGTAATAAACGATCCAGAAAGAGAACGGGGGAGACACAGGCTCCAAATCCACCGAGGTCCCAGCACAGGGCCAGGGGCCAAGCGGGTGCTGGGGAAATGGATCAAGAGAGTGGCTGCCCTTTACTGGTTGTCTGTCTTTGGGCAAGTCCCGTCCACTCCCTGGGCCTCATTTTGCCCAAATATCCCAGAAAGGGGATGGAGCAGGCAGGCTCTAAGATGCCTCCTTTCCTGCCTCCCCTTCTTCTCTACGCTGGGTCAAGCATACCAGTCTCCACATATCTCCATTATTGGCATCACCATGAGTCCCCCACCCTGCTCTCACTGAATCCTCAAGGCACCCCACAGGCAGAGTTAGCTGACCACTCATCCTGCCCATATTCCCACAGATGAGGACTATCTAGTACTGCCTGGTTCCAGAACTTTCTGAGGATTCAAGCAAGGAAACGTGTCCCCCCTCCCCCCCCCTGCCCAGGAGTTAGGGCTCTGGGCACCGTGGGGGAACACTATGTCCTTCAGGATGCAGAGGCCCCGGGTAGCAAGAGGCTCAGCTAAAATTCCCTAAGAATAATATTTAGAGAAGCTCAGGCACTTGGCAGCCAAAGAGAGGAAAAAAAAAAAGACCCTGACTAGTCAGGCCTGCGCCCCAGCCCCTACACCCAGCTGGGTCGGCAGGGAGAGGCCAGCCGCCCCCACACCAGGCCCCAAGAGCTGGGCTCACAGATGGAAGAGGCTGCGGGAGAGGAAGCCCTGTCCAGGCCCTCAGACCCAGCTGGGGCTGCAGATACGAGGGCAGCGGGCTGCAGGGAGGCCTGGAACAGCCCAGGGTCCGCCACCGTGTGCCGGGGCTAACTGCCTCATGTCCCTCTTGCTGGCACAGAGCTCTGATTGCCAGGTCGTGCCATCTCCTTAGCCCAGGAGAGAACACTAAGCCAAGTCCAGGTGCTGGGTGAACTTGAGCATTTAGATGCCCCTGGCACGGCCCTGCCCTCCCAGCCAGACTCAATCTCCTCCCCCCATGAGAAGCAGAAGCGATGTCTTCCCCTGCCTCCTGCCCCCAGGGGAGTCTGCAGCCCTCATCTCCCGGGGGGTCAGCCTCAGCTGTACCTCTGAGGGCACGCACAGGCTCTGGCTTTCCGGGCAGAGGCCCAGGCCTCATGGACCTCAGTTCCCTCACGGACTGGCAGGACAAGTAGAAGCCCTGCATCCAGTTCACCACCGCTCTTCCCCTGGCTCTTGCCAGCCCTCCCGAAAGGCTGCCTGGCCTCTGGTCTCAGCCCCAAGTCACCCGTCCGACCCACTTACCCTTGGGCCCGAGTCCTGGCTCCTCACCCACATTCAAAGGCCCTCACCAGCCAGCACCTGCCTCTTGTCCTACTGCTCACTATGCTCCCGTCTGCCTCCCCAGGTCCCAGCTTTATTTAGGCTTTAGCTCTGCCATTGCGTCCATCAGAAAGCCCTTACGGAGTCTCAGAGTAAAGCCTCATGGTAAAGTCCCTCTTGCCACCACTCACCACCTCCTTCAGGGTCCAGGGCAGATATCAGCACATTCAGGAAGCCCCCCTGGGTTCCTCACACGGGATAGGGACCTGCTTTCTCCCCCGAGCCTCACACACCCCTGTGTGTCCCTCAGTCATGGCCCTGACCCCCTCGGAGGACAGTCTGTTGGCATTTCGAACTCCCCGGGAGATGGTGGGCCCCTCCCAGCTCCCTGCCTCCAGCTCCAGCCAAAATCTTAAATCAAGCCCTTGGGAATGTTTGTGAAGTGAAAAGAATAATTCCATTTAAACATTTATGATATAAAGATAAGTCAAAAAGACAAAAACAAAACGGCACAGACCTTGCTGGGCTTGCTGGGCATTTGACGACACAGAGGAAGACAGGTGGGCCAGGCCTTTGTATCCTAAGGGGTGGGGGAAATGGGCGAGGTTGGGGGGCTGGATGGGGCCGCAGAGGAAGTGGTATGCCAATCTAGGGGCTGACAGTCCAGCCACTGGGGCAGCCTGATCAGCCCCTGGCTCTGCTGCTGGGGGTCTCAAATACCTGAGCTCTCTCCCCTCTGGGCCTCAGCTCTCCCTTCTGTAGAATGGGTCGGACACATCTCCCTGGCGGGACTGCTGGAACCACCACAAAGTGGAGGTCCATAACTGGGCTTTGTAAACTGAAAAGTGCGGCCACACGAGCCCTCTTTGTCTCCTTCCCACTTACTGGGCCTTTGCTCCCACCCAAACTCTGGAGCACCCTCCACCCTCTTCCTGGCCTCCCCAAACGCTACACACTCCAACGCTTTCCGCTAGGAAACCTGGTCTGATCCACAGTCCACGCAGACCTCTTTCTCCTCTCCTCTCCTCTGAGCCCCAGATCTCTACCGCATCAGGAGAGAAAGCTCAGACTCCTCTTTCCACCCCCACCCCTGTCCTCTCTTGCCCCCATTTCACAGATGGGAATGGACACCCAGAGGGGGACGGCTCATACAGCTAGGTTGGTGGAGGAAGCTGCGTCCAGGCCTTACACACCTGCATGCGTGCGCGTGCGCACACACACACACATACACACACATACACACACCAGCCGTAAGCTAGGGGAGAGAGACTGGCTGAGATGGAGCTGAATTCCCTCACCAGGAACCTGGCACATGCATGGTGGGGGGCAGGAGAGGTGGACTTTTACAGGATCTGACTTTCCCCATCATCTTCTGGGTGATGAAACCAGGGTCCACCCAGGGAAGTGGCACAGGGGAGTGGGGGGGGGGGGGCACTCTGTGGAAAGACCTTGCAAAGTACCTAGAGTAAGACAGATTCAAGTTCAAACCCTCAGCCCACCATCTGCTGTAGGAGCTAGAGAAAATAATGGCGCCTCCCTGAGCCTAAATGACCTGTCCTTGGGGGACCTCATAGCAGAGGATTTAAACCTCAGGGAAGCAACCCAGATCTGTAAATGTATTTCCACCTCCATTCTTTGCCAGAAGGGCTGGTGTACCCAGGACCCTCACCAAGAGAGGTCTTCTCCCTTGGGGCTGAGAATCTCCATGGAGCCCCAGAAAGTTAGAGGCTGGAGAGAGAGAACTTGCCAGCGGGCTTTCCTCCTGGTGCCTGCTGCTTCCTGGGAAAGAGGCCCTCCGACCCCGCAGAAAACAGCTGGGTTGTTGGGGCGGGGGTTGGACAGCTAGGGGCCCAGAACAGGTGAGGGGGCTGGAGAGGGGCTGTCCCTTCTCACGCCGGGCAAGAGATCCCAGTCTGCACTTTCCCCTCAAAAAACTCCTGTAGCGCCCTAGCCAAAGCCACACACCAGGGCGACGGGATGGGGGTGGGGGTCGTATTCAGAGAGCCCCTCTCGGACCGGCAGCCTCAGCGCCCTCCCCCATCCCAGGCACCTAGAGCTGAAAGGGGAAGCTGGGCCGGCCCCAGAGGAGAACAGGGGGAGGTGCCAGGCAAAGGCGCAGGACAGGGGGCTTCCCCGGGGGAGCCAGGAGAGAGCCGCCTACCCGGCGTCTGGGGGTCCACGGGCAGGACTTGGGGCGGCGGCAGCAGCAGCAGCAGGAGCAGCGGGAACCGGAGCAGGCGACTCCTCCCTGCAGAGTGAGAGAGGTTAGGGCTGAGCCTTGCATTCGAAGCTCCACCAGGAAGCAAAGAGGATTCCCGGGGGCCTCAGGGTCCGACTCACGGCTCATAGTTTGAGGAGGCTGATGCGTGTGGGACGCGGACGGCCGGCTCCTGGGGTGCGTCTCTGCCCGGGAGCTCTGGCCCGTCCCGCCCCCCTCCCCATTCCCTGGCTCCACCTCTCCAGCCAGCTGTCACCTCCGCGCCCGACACCGCCCACTTCCTCCGCTCCCGCCCTAGCCACAATATTTTATTAATTATTCTGATTGCAACTAAAGCGGTTTTTCACCCGAGATCCTTGAGGCACTTGAGCCTTTGAAGCCCCGTGATGCCAGAATTGTGCCCATTTCGGTAGATAGGAAACTGAGGCCCAGAGATTCCGTGCAAGGTCACCCAAGGCTTCAAGGCAGAACCGAGAGTATCTCAGGCTGGAAGCGCTGAAAAGAACCACACGCCTTGGCCCCCAGAGAAGAAAGGAGCTCGACTGCTCCTTGTGTCTGGACTGCAAATTGTTTCTGGATGGGAAACCTGCTTCCCCAGGACAGATCTAGGGGGCTCTGCCCTAGGAGGCCACATGTCTGCCTGAACGTCTGCTACCAGAAATGAAGAGCCCAAGCTCCAAGTCCAAGAGACCTGAGCTCAAATTCAGACTCACAGCGTACCAGCTGTGTCACCTGGGACCTGGTGTTTACCCTTTCTGGTCTTCAGTATTCTCATCTGAGAAATGGGGATAATCATAAGGAGCATCTCGGAGGACTGACGTCAGAAGCAGTGAGATCACGCATACAAGTCTACTGATGCAATGGTGGCTTACTGGGAGGCACTGTTTTCATAGATCTCCCAACTCTGATTTCACGGCTGCCACTCTAGCTGGACTCCTATCTACCTGCTGAGTTTCCGGAACACCAGCATCCGGTTCCTCAATTTTATAGCTGGGGCAACAGATCTAGCAGGGGGGAGGAATGGGCTCCAGGTCACCCAGAGTCTCCTGGCCCACGAATTTTCTCCCTTGGTCTCCCCAGCATACTGAACTGTCCTGTGGTCTCCACTTCTGAGTCCTTGTGCCAGTTCCCAGGGTGGGAGGGTGAGCACCACAGGTGCAAGGTGGGAACCATGCCAGGTGGGAAAGGTGAGATGTGCCGGAAAGCCCCTCCTATGTCCCCACCCGAGGTGTTCCCATGCTCCACTGGGACAAAAGCCAGCTGCCCCAGGGAGACAGAGCAAGCCAGGGCAGACCTGGGGAGGGAGTGGGGCAGAGAGAGGGCCTAGGGCCCTGGGGTGCTGGGACAGGCTTAAGCTTCCCCCCACACACACACAAACCCCATCCCCACCCACAGATTCAGGGCCCCCTGGTGAGGAGCCGTAAGTCATGGATGATCAGCAAAAGGGATGGGGTCCGGGTAGAGATTCAGTGGTCCAGGTACCAAAGAAAAGGGGGCTTTCTGGTGCTAAAGGAGAGAAGAGCTTGAATGAGACCCATTTCTGCTACTGGGTCCTCCCTCCCTTAAGGCTCTGGGCCCAGCAATTTCCCTGCCTGGCCCTTCTGCTGACTCCTTATTCCCAAGCCAACCTCTAGACTCAAAGGGGAAAGCGCTTGGGTGGCTCTGGCCTTGGGAGAAAGAGGCTGGGAGTCTGGAGACTCGAATTCAAGGCTCCGTTCTTCCAGGGACCAACCTGAGACAAGTCTCTGCCCCTCTCTGGGTGGCCGTTTCCCTGTCTGAACAACACACAGGTCAAATCAGATGGCCTCTGAGAACAGGTCTGGCGTGGAGTGACTGGGTCCTCACTGTGGTCAGACTCTGTGTCTGGGGCTGGAGATATCGAGATGGATGCAATGAAGGGGAGCACAGGGGTGAGACGGTGGGCAGTCCCCCAGGGACAGGGTCCCGCTGACACATGGGGGAGGGGGAAGTGAGAGCTATGGTGGCTGAAGAGGAGTCAGGGCTTGATGACTGATTGGCACCTGAAGGAAAGAGAGGTGCTGGGGTGGGGGGGGCACCTAGCTTTCTGACTTGGTGCTGGCAGTCACCCCCAGGGAAGAATCAGGGAGGGGGGCAGGCTGGGGGTGATAGTGTTCAAATTTGGACTTGTTCTGTTCAGTCCAGCTGGGCAATGAGCTCCAGCACACAACTGGATACAGAAGAGAGAGGTCCAGGCTGCCCCAAGCCCGGGAAAGCCAACACACAGTGTCCCCTCTCTTTGCCCCTCTAGTCCAAAGCCTGTGGCCTCAACATCAGGGAGTTTTCCTAATACTCAGGATGGTGCTCTTGCCCTGCTTGGGCAAGGCCCAACTCCAGTGTCCCCCTGGCACGCCGCCTCCTCTTTTTGTCCTTCCGGGAAATTCCTGTGCCTTCTCTGCCCACAGCAAGCTTTGCACGCAGCATGCTGGACCGTTTGAACCGCAGAAGGCCTGGTCACTGTCATGTCTCCGGGACCACGCACAGGCTCTGGCCTACTGAAGGTGCCCGCAAATGTTGTTTGATTGAATAAAATAGGAGTGACTGACTGAATGAAAAAATAAAGACCTTCTATAAGTGGGAGAGGGTCCAAGGCCAGGTGCCCGCCAACCCATCCATTGGCGGTGACCACCACCAGAAGAGGAAGGGCCCTACCTCAAGTTTCCCTGTCTTCCCCAGCTGGGCCCATTTGGCCAGCACCCCCAACACTCACAGGGCCAGCTCCACCCACGAGCCCCTCCCAGCTGCAGCAGCACCCTCTTTCCTGTCCCCCACTGGCAATGTGGGTCGGGGTTTCTCCCTCTCTGCCTACCCCTACCTCTGTCTGGCTCCTGGCAACCCTCCCATAGGCCCTAGATAGGACTTAGATTTCAACGTCCCTGGAGAAGTCTCTCCCCTGCAGGATCCCACCCACTATTTGGAAATCCAGAGCTGACTCTTACCTGAATCACACAGGGACCCAGCCCCGCCCCGCCCTACCTCTGGAGGCAGCTTTCCAGACCCGCAGGAAAAGTTCTAGAATCAAGCCAACAGCTTTCCAAATCCCACCTCCCCCACCCCCATCGAAACTCCTGACCAGCTCTAAGCTCTCAACCTGGGGCAGCTGATGACCCCTCTTGGGTCTCAGTGTCCCCATCTATAAAATGGGGTTAATAATTCTCTTCTTGCAAGAGTTCTTACGAGAAGGAAATAAGGCAGTCTGTGCGAGTGTGCCCAACCTCCTGTAGGAGCTCAATGGAAGTGATTTACCTGCTCCCCGTCTCTTTCCCCACGGGAGCTGGAGGGTTTCATTCAAACTCCTTCTCTTCCTTTGTACCTAATTTACCAGTGCCAGGCCAGGGCTGGGCACTGGCAGTAGTAATAAAAACAGCTGGTATTTCTCGAGTACCTACGGCGCAGCAGGCGGCGAGCTGTGTACCTTGGCTGCACTGTCACATGTCATTTCCTCGACAGCCTTATAGAGGATTATCACCTCCCTTTTACAGACAAGAAACGGAGGCCCAGAAAGCCAAAATGACTTGCCCGAGGTTGCCTAACTAGTAAAGGTTAGGTGTCAAGGGTCCTGTCCCTGTGTTCCAGGAGAGCAGGTACACCGAAGCCGCCCAGAGTTAGCCGGTGTGTGCAGTTAGCGAAGGGGAAGCAGAAATGCACTGCCGGTGGGGGGCTGTTTACCTCCCTCTCACCGAAGCCTTCACAACAGCTCCAAGAGAAAGGGATCATTATCTCCATTGCAAAAGAGGAAATTGAGGCTCAGGGACTTCCCTAGAGCTTATGGTGAGGAGGAGAAGGATAATGAGGAGGGGGAGGAAGGAATTGTCACTGTGTAGCAGACATTATGCTGGGGGGTTTGGGCACACGGTCTCCTTTCAAACTTGTAATAGTTCCATGAGATAAGTGTTCTCCTTGTCCCCACTTTTGTAAACGGGGACAGATAATTTGCAAAAGGCCTCAGGCTAGGAAGTGGTCGAGTTGGGCTTGGACCTCTGGTCTGCTTGATGTTGACATCCGCAAGCTTCACTCCCAGCTACACTCCATCCTGGGTTCTCTGGGATCCTAAACCCTGAATCTCTAAAACAAACACCCAAATCCTGGCAGAGGCAGGCCAAGAAGACAGATAAACAAGCAGGAGGTGGGTGAGTGGAGAGTCCCCAAGCTCATCTGGGGAGTTTCCACTGCAAGGTCCCCTGTCCTACTGGCCTCAGCAGTAAGCAGCTGACGCCATCTGATTTCCGATCGGCACAGGATGGTTGAGCGGTCACACCACTGGCATCCAACCCAGCCCACCCCCTCCAACCACGTAATCTGCAGAGCATCAGACACCAGCTCCTGAGTTGGAGGCCCAGCTGCCTGGGACTAAGGAGGAGCCGGAGGAACCAAGGTGGGAAAAGAATCACTGTCTTGCTAAGAGTTGGCAGTGCCTCTGGAAGTTGCTGGGGCTGTGAAATGTCAGGCTCTCCGTCCTTCTCCTCCTCCACCACAGCCGAAGGAAGAGGAGCCATTTGCATAGACCTCCTTGGGTGTGTGAAATACTGTCCTAACTCTGCCCAGAAAATTCAGCAGCTCCCGTGGCCCCCAGACCTTAGCCCAGCCTTCAAATCTCATCGTTCCCTGAGCAGCAGGTGCCATAGGGAGACACCTGATAGGGAGATCCAGAAGATTTGGTTTCTAGTAACACAACCCCCTGAACTCACTGTGTGACCTTTGGCAAGTCACTCACCCTCTTGGGCCTCAGTTTCCTTCCTAGTTAAATAAGTCTGTTGAATTAGATGTGCTGGGGATCGGGGGCAAAACTTTTGGAGCCAGACAGAAATAGATTTGGAGCCCAGCTTCATTATTCTTGCTGTGTGATGGGGAGCCCGGCCTGGGTCATCTCTGAGACTCTTTCCTCAACTGAAAATAAGAACTAAAATAGCATCAATTTCCTGGGGCCACTGTGAGGAAAAGACCACTTGGCAAAATTCCAGGCACTCAGGACCAGGCACCTGGTCAATGATCACTCTTGGTGGATCATGATAAATCCAGTTTTATCAGCCTGGTCCCAGATGCAAAAAAACAAAAAACAAAAAACAAACAAACAAACAAACAAAAAAACCCGAAACCAAAAACAAAACAAAAAGCCCTATTCTGGATTGTTCTGGACACAAAAAAGGACATAATGGGGAATGGTGGCAGTCAAGTGCTCGCCTCGTGCACCAGCAATGCATGTGGCCACATATGACAACATCCCAAACATGGAAGCTGGAGAGGAGAAGGAGAAGTTTCTTCTGATCATTCGGCTCTGCTCTCCATCAACCCTCAGAATGGGTTGTGTCCTCAGGCCAGGTTCCAGGCAGGAATGCGGTAGAAAGGAGAGACGGACTCCCCCAACACTCCCCCAGAACCTTCCACACCTCTCACCAGAACTCTATCACATGACCTCACTTGGCTGCAAAGGAGAATGGGAAATGGAGTTCTTGGATTAGGCAGGAACGACAGGATGTTGGAAATGAAGATTGGTCCAGTGAACCTCCAGCACCTGCCAGATGCGGAAGGGTCTCTTTCCGGTGTGGGCTGTGGTTTCTGATGTATGGCGTCTTCGGGAGAACCCCGGAAGAAGTATATGCTGCTGAATCCAAAGATGAACAGACTCTTTTGTCCCCAGGATAGGGTCTGAGAATTACAGGTCTGCAGCAGGTCAGAGCCAGGAGCTGCCCCCTAAGACAAAGTTCAACGCACCCACCTCCCTCCAGTGACAGACTCAGAGACTCAGAACAAAGCAGGGACTTGCCCAAACAGGCTAGGTATCTGTCCTCTTATAAAATGACCAGCCTTGGAACGAGTCACACACAACAGTTGCGCCCAGTTGCAAGGACATCTCATCCTTTGAAAACTGGTACTCAGTAGACTGCAGATTTTAGTGGGCGAGAATATGCACTTCCAAACAAGCCTTCAGTTCTCAGGCAAGAGCCTTAAAAGTGCATTTTCTTGAGCCTTTCAGCTAGAACTGGACTGACTCATCGCTGGCATGGAATGTGTGCTCCTGCTTTTGCACCTCGTTAATAACTCACCGTCACTGAGCTGTGCATGGTTTAGGAAAATATTTTCACTTGCATCATCATCTCTTTTGATTCACACAGCAGTCTTTTGATGTTGGTGTTTTTAGCCCTGAATAAGTCAGGGTTATTTCCATTACAAATGACAGAAATCCGATTGCAACTAATTTTGGCAAAAGAAGGGGGAGAGTTGGCTCCCAAGCTAAAAATCTGGGGACAGGTATGGCTAGATCCAGGTGTCGGGTTCTTTCTGCCTTTCTCGGTTCTGTCTGTCTCTCTCTCTCTCTCTCTGTCTGTCTCCCTGTTTCTCATCATGTTTTCCCCTCTTGTGGGCTTCAGCCTCAGGCAGGTGCTCCCCAAGCCCTCGGGCTGCTCCAGACTTACACAATCCTAGTTCTCCAATCTCACATGAGAAGACAATGAACTTTGGGGACTTCATCAAGATCAAAAGCTTCTGAACAGCAAAGGAAACAGTCAACAAAATGAAGAGGCAACCCATGGAATGGGAGAAGATATTCGAAAATGACACTACAGACGAAGGGCTAATATCCAAGATCTATAAAGAACTCCTCAAACTCAACACACACAAAACAGATAATCACGTCAAAAAATGGGCAGAAGACATGAACAGAGACTTCTCCAAAGAAGATACATAAATGGCTATCAGGCACATGAAAAAATGTTCATCATCACTAGCCATCAGGGAGATTCAAATCAAAACCACATTGAGATACCACCTTACACCAGGCAGAATGGCCAACATCAACAAGATAGGAAACAACAAGTGTTGGAGAGGATGTGGAGAAAGGGGAATCCTTTTACACTGTTGGTGGGAATGCAAGTTGGTACAACCACTTTGGAAAACAGTGTGGAGATTCCTTTAGAAATTAAAAATCGAGCTTCCCTATGACCCTGCAATTGCACTATTGGGTATTTGCCCCAAAGATACAGATGTAGTGAAAAGAAGGGCCATCTGTACCTACCCCAATGTTCATAACAGCAATGGCCACAGTCACCAAACTGTGGAAAGAATCGAGATGTCCTTCAATGGATGGATGGATAAAGAAGATATGGTCCATACATACAACAGAGTATTATGCCTCCATCAGAAAGGATGAATACCCAACTTTTGTAGCAACATGGACAGGACTGGAAGAGATTATGCTAAGTCAAATAAATCAAGCAGAGAGATTCAATTATCATATGGTTTCACTTACTTGTGGAGCATAAGGAATAATACGGAGGACATTGGGAGATGGAGAAGAGAAGGGAGCTGGGGGAAATTGGAGGGGGAGACAAACCATGAGAGACTGTGGACTCTGAGAAACAAACTGAGGGTTTTGAAGGGGAAGGGGGTGTAGGGTTGGGTGAGCCTGGTGGTGGGTATTATGGAGGGCATATACTGCATGGAGCACTGGATGTGATACATAAACAATGAATTCTGTAACACTGGAAAGGAAAAAAAAAAAAAAAAGACACTGCCTCCTTCTCAGACACTTCTGATTGTTCTGGCTCAGCTCAGGTGCCCATTCCTAAGCCACATGGTGTGACCAGGAAGATGGAATATCCTGATTCAGACTGGCCAGTCCTAGACCGTGTACCCACGTGAACTGAGAATGGGAGAGAGGTGGTTCCCAAAAGAAAACCAGGGGCTGCTATCAAAAGAAGAGGGAAGGAAGGCAGGGTAGGCAGAAATAATAGCTCTCTGCTTCTCCATTTGACAGCCAAGGAAGCCAAGGCTTAGAGAGGTGAGTGGCTTCTGCCTGAAGCCTCGGGACGGTAGGAAGTGATGGTAGGAAGTCAGACTTCCTTACCTTTGGCTTGAGTCTGGATGAAGAAAAGAGGAAAGAGCTACGTAGGGGAGGGAACTCCTGCCTGTTGGAGCCCAGCAGATAGCAACGCCTCCCCACGAGGGAGGAAGAAGGGTTCTGAGGAATGCTGGTATCGAAAGCTGTTTCTCCTCTATCCTTCCTGGTACTTGCTTGAGCAGGAAAGAATGTTCACTTAACAGTTTCAAGGCATGCCAGACACCGCTGGGCACTTGACATCATTTCTCCGACCATATTTTTTGGAAGTAGAACCCGAGGCTCAGAGAGGTAAAGCAACTTAAACAAGTCACACCGTGTTGCAATGGCAGAGCTGGGAGTCAGTCCAGGCCTGGAATGACTCCAAAGCTTGGGCTCTTTTCCTTAATGCTTTCTCAAGGTGGGGGGACTGTTAATTTTTCTGTGTAGGACTGCCCCTCACAGGGCAAGACGTTTAGCTGGCTAACATTAAGCTCGGTAAGGGCAACAACCTAAAATTACCCCTTGCATTTCCAACGCTCTCCCCTCCCGGAGGCTACCTCTGGCTCTGGAGAGGAATCACCAAACCATGAGGACCAAGTCTGGTTCCTTTTTGTGGACCCCGCGGGCCGACACAGAGGAAATATTTAATGTTTGATGAATGAATGAAACACTCTGTAGTCAAAGCGGACTACGTATGAATTCCAGCTCTTACCACTTACTAGCTATATGGCACTGAGCAAGTTATTTAACCCCTAGGTGCCTCAGTTTCCCCCTCTGCAAAATGGGGACAATATTAGTACCCTCCTCACAGCATTGTTGTGAAGATTAAATGAGTCAATGCTTATAAAATGCTTGGCACATTGCCTGATGCTTAATAAGAACTGTATTGTTTTTTTTTTAAACCAATGAGCCAAAAATAATAATAAATGAATGACTATATTTAATATATACACACGCACACAATCAGGAGTTTACAGTTTACAAACACTGTGAGTTTTCTCCTCAGACTGCCTCCATTACCCTGCAAGGGAATGTTACCCACACTTTACAGGAAACCCAGGCTCAGAGAGATGAGGTGACCTGGCTATCGTCTTCTGGTTGTCCAACTGCAGCTCCAGAATTTCAGACTCTGGCTTCTTTGGATCTTGGGTCCCTGCAAATATCCATTCGTAAGCCAAGAACGAAGGAACCAATGAGGGAGCTGCAGGGACCCCAACTTCTCAGAACACCTTGAAAGAGAAGGGTTGTCCTGACCCCACAGCCACCAAAGACCACTCTCCCCTCCAGCCAACCCAAGGCTCTCTCACCGCGCTGCCCAGTGCTGTGTGTGTGTGTGTGTGTGTGAGAGAGAGAGAGAGAGAGAGAGACCCACAGGTTTGGGAGGAAAGAGGCTCAGCCATGCGGCCAGAACCATAGGACCACGTGAAAGAACTGGGTGGTGAGTGAGAACTGGTCAGCTGCCTACCCACAGCGGGAGAGAAACAGCAGCTCTGCAGGCGCCCAGAGTCCCCAGGCCCGCTCCCCTCCCCCACCCCCTCTCAGAACAGCAACAGGCTCTCTCTCCTCCGGGCATCTCGCAGCCAGAGCACAGAGGGGCCCTCGCTGCTCTGTGATTTTTCAGATCCACACCACCCATCCTACAAATAATCACGAGATGGCATCTGGGCCAACTTCCAGGCCGGCTGCTAGAGACTTCGGCTCTCACAGAGCTCTCAGCCAGGGAGGTGAGCCTCGGAAGAAGAGAAGAGAAAGGTTGAGGAAGGAGTCTCCTTGCAAGGCCACCCCCCACCCAGATCCTTCAGAGGATCCCAATTCCTAAATTCTGAAGGTCCACAGACCAGCACCTGATCCTGCTTCCTAGCAGAGGCTACAGATGCCATGACCAGCCTTTGACAAACATGGCGTCCCTGGGAGCCCATTCCTTCGGCGTCTCCCCTCCTCACCCTCCCATGACACCCCCATCCCACTCTAGCTCCTCAGGCTTTCTTGCCTCTTTTGCTGCACATCCATGCATTTTAGATGGTCTCTTGCTCCCTTGGCATAAAGGAAAAAATGCAGACTTTAGAGACATACCCACTAGGTCTCCATCACATTAGCTGTGTGACCCTGGCCATGTTGCTTAATTCTGTGGGTCACAATTTCTCCACTACAAAAAGAGGGATCATGTGATGATTTAAAAGTCTGATGGATATGAAAATACTCAGCATATGGCGGGTGTTCAATAAATGCTATATTTCCTTTTCTTGAGGGCTGCCACCGAAGAGTGGGGTTAAGAGACTAACAGGATAAACCTTCTGGCCTCTGCTTTCCCCCTTCATTCTCCTTTTTAAAAATCTTGCCAGGGGTTCACACAAAGAGAACCACTTCTCTTTCTATGGGGCATACACGCGCATGTACACACACACACACACGCACACACACACACACACACACACACACAGGAATATTATTCAGCCATAAAAAAGAAAGAATTCCTACCATTTGCAACAACAAACTTGATGACTTATGCTACCTGAGGTAAGTCAGACAGAGAAAGACAAATACTGTCTAATCTCACTTACATGTAGAATCGAAAAAAGCCAAACTCACTGGGGCACCTGGGTGGCTGAGGTCATATTCTCAGGGTCATGAGATCAATCCCTGTGTCAGGGTCTGTGCTGAGCAGGTAGCCTGTTTCTACCCCTTTCCCCTCTAAAAAAAAAAAAAAAAAAAAAAAAACCCAAACCAAAAAACCAAACTCACAGGGACAGAAAGCAGACTAGTAGTTGCCAGAGGCTGGCAAGTGGGGAAAACAGGTGACAAAGTGTACGAACTTCTAGTTAAAGATAAGTTAGTTCTGAGGATCTGATGTACACTGTGGTAACAACGGTTAGTAACACTGTGTTGTACACTTGAAAGTTGTTAAGAGAGTAGATCTTACATGTTCTCAACACACAGATATAGGAAGTAGGTGAGGTAATGGATGTGTTAACTAACATTCTTGTGGTAAACATTTCACAATGCACAATCTATCAAATCATCATGTTGTACACCTTAAACTTACCAATGTTGTATGTCAAATACATTTCAATCAAGCTGGAAAAAAATTCCATGGGATATTGATTCTCAACAGGAGATGCCCTCACTAGGGAGGCATTTAAGAATCACCTCTAGGTGTTTTTTCAAATCACATACACACACACGCACACAAACAAATGCACACACGCATAAGTACACATTCAATGAGATTTTGGTATTCCATTCTTCTGATGGCAAGATGTAAATCGAAGCCTTAGTGAACCTCCACACCAGAGGAAGTGCAGAGAGGAAAGAGTTTGGGAAACACTGAAATAGATCATTTATATGCCAAACCATCTCAGGCTCACAGATCTGCTTAGATCTCAGCCTGGCATATCTCCCCTCACCAAGTCTCTCCTTGGTATCTCACTTCATTTCCTTCCCTGGCAATATAATTTAGATTATGGTGGATCTGGGTTCCTCTTCACTCCTGTTTGCTTGGAGTCTTTTAACTTTCTTATCCACACCAATCCAACCTAACTGAACTCAACTCAACCCACCACAACTCTCCTAAATTCAACTCAAGTCAACCCAACTCAACTTACTTCCACTTATCCCACCAAATCCAGTTCAATAAAACTCAACTCCACTCAACACAACCCAACTCAGCTTAAGTCTAAGTTCGATTCACGGCAAACTAGCTCAGCTCTGCTCCACTCAACCAAACCCACACCCAACTTCCATTCAATCCAATCAAACTGCATTTTATTCACCCCACCCACTCCTACATGATATAACACAACTCTACTCCACCCGAACCAAACCAACCACACTCAACCCAACCAAACATAATTCAACTCAACCAAACCCATGCCGCCCAGCTCAGTTTTTCTCCCTTTGTATCTCCTTCTTTCCAACACTTAGTATCTGCATTCCAACCCTGACTCACTACCAGATTTCCTATCTGTCCCTAAATAGTCAGACCCAGAGTTAATGCCTCCTTAAAAGAAAGATGGGGAAATTTTGCTTTGGACTTTCCACCTGTTTGCTCTTCTCCCAACCCTAACTGCATCCTCTTGCCTGTAATAACCTTCAGTCATCTCTGATTCCCCACCATTTATCCCTACCCTTTAATGAAGCCCTGGGGCCATGAAGCCTCAGATGCCCCTAGCCTGAGCCACTCTCATCTCTGCACACATTACCCCCAAGGACATGATATCTGGAGAACATTTAGATCGGGGGTGGGGGGGCAGAGGGTTCCAGTCCCGGAGGAAATCCGAAGGTCAGAAGAGTGACCACCAGACCGGGCACAGTGTAGGCAACAGCAGGATCTTGCTTGACCCCCAGGAAGCAGAACGCTCTGCAGCCGTCTTTCCTGCTCACTCTCCTGAACCTCTTTCTAATCCTTTATGGCTGCCCTGTTCCTGTCTTTATCTCTCAGTCTTGGTCTCTGTATCTCCGTATCTCTGTTTCTCACTCTCTCTCTCTCTCTGTCCTCCCCGTTATCTCTGCCTCTGTCCGCAGATGGCCTTGTCTCTCCATCTCTGTCTGGAACATGCTCTTCCTCTTTCAATATCTCTCTTACCGCTAACTCCCTCTTCTTGACTCTGTCCCGCTCCATCTCTGTCTCTATTTCTGGTGCAATCAACTTCCGGTTCCGTGCCTTGGCTGGGGAGCTCCTTCTCCTGAACACAGGTGCCTCCATCCCTTCATCCCCTCCACCTGCTCCCTATCAAGGGAGAAGCCGTCATCCCAGACCATCCGCGGGCCACTCTGGCCCCGGAGCTCAAGCTGCTTCCCCACACAGGAAATCACAATTGTGCCCGCAGAGCTCCAAAGGAGTTCAGGCCAGTCATCTTGTCTTACGGATGAGGATACTGAGCCCCAGACACCACAAGGAGCTTGCCAAAGCTCATTTAGAGTTAATGGAGCAAGAACAAGACACTGTCCACTACAGACCTAAGACTCCGAAGCCAGAGGAGAAAGGTCTGGGTACCAGCCTGGCTGGGAGGTAGATGGAAGGAAGTGACACCTGTCCCCAGAAGCCACCTGCATGAACAAGGACATTAACTGCCTTCCAAACCATCTCGGAGCAGCACTTCCCTGTCTGTCTTTCTGTCTGTCTCACAGCAACACACAGGGATGGTGGGTAGGGAAGAAAGGAGATAAGAGCATTCTGGGTGCCCTTCTGGTAAAGTTCGTTCACATTGACCCCGATCCTTCCTGACAATTCTGAGAGCATTAGCAGGAGGCCCTCAAAGGCCAAGGGGAGAGGAGGGAGCCAGGGTTTGACCTCCTGCAACAGAACGTTCTATAGTGAGGAACAGGGCTGGGGGTTTAGTCAAACTACAGCCCCAGTCCAGCCTCTGAGCCCTTGGCTGCAGGCTCCCTGCCCAGCCAGGCACAGCCCCAAGACTGTCTGGGTCTTCATGAAGGTGAACCTTCGGGCCCAGCCACACGCCAGGACTGCATTCCTCCCCAGCCCCACCCGGCCCTGGCCTCCTGGCCGCTTGGGGCGTCAGCAGGAACCAGACCTCCCTGGTGGGTCTGGGCCAGGCCTGAAAAAGGGCCCTTATCCAGAAGGAGGCCCCCACAAGCTCCTCCAAAGCCCGTGACTCTGCACATCTCACTGCCCTGGGCCTGCCTCAGCAGCACCGAGTTCCTGGGCTGGCGCCGGCCCGGCCTTCCTCAGAACCCCAGAAGAGCTGAAAATAGAAAAGGAGAAGAGAAGGCTGTGGTCAGTGTGGTGGGCAGAAGAGAACTTGCGGAGGGGAGAGGAACTGGTTCCTAGGCTGCGGATAGACGCCACCAAGACCAGCCCTGGCCAGACCTCCGGCACCCTCGCATCCCTTCTCTAAGCCCTGGCCTGCCTGCCTCTCTGTCGAAGGGGCCTCTGATCTTGGGCCCAAACCTCCGTGGAACAGATCAGAGGACTGTGGCCCAGAGAGGGAAGGAGGTTGCCCAAGGACAGGTAGCAGGAGAGGGAGCCAGGATCCCAGGCTCCTGGGATCCTGTGATGATTTAAAGGCCCGGCTCCTTCTCCAGCAGGTGTTCGGGGCACGGTTCTTTCTGGGCCCCGAGCCTGCCCCATCTACCCACAAGGCCAAATTCAAGTAGTTTCCTCCCCGCATGAACTGTCCCACCCCGGGAGTGCCCTGTTCCTCAGAACACATAATGAGGCTTGATTCCCAGCTCCCTGCAGAGGCTTTGGGAAGGCCAGGCCCTCCCAGTTCTTCCTGCCGCTTTTCTGCTGACCTCCGCCTTGGCTGGCTTTTCCTTCCCCTTTCCCCAGCCCCTCTCTCTCCACTGCCACCATGGGCCCAGTAGAGCCTGGGGTGGGGGGTGGGGGAGCCCTAATTCCACCCTCTCTCCTGCTGGGACCTCCAGACAGGTCCCTGACCCTGCGGCAGACCCGGCAGGGCTGGAGCCCTCTCCCTGCCCCGCCCCCACCACCACCTCCAGGCAGCCTTCATTCTTAGAAGGTCCTTGGACACACGAAACCGGAATCTGCTTCCCTGACTTCTCTGCTGCTGCTTCTAAGACCTTCCTCTTGCCCGATGTCCCCGCAGAGACCGGCAAGCTACAGCCTTTCCTGACCGCGGTCCCTCCGGTAGTCGGTGAGTTTCTCTGACTCCACCCCACATATCCCCTCCCTTGGCTGACCCTATCTGTATCCTTTCCCAGGAGTAAATAGTAACTACGAGTGAAAGAGTTTCAAGTGAGTTTTGTGAGTCTTTTAGCAGATGATTGAACCCGAGGTGAGTCTGAAGCTCTCACCCACTCGCAGTGAGTGTCCGAGGAGAGGGCGTCTTAGGCACAGACTGGGCTCCCCGGCCTTGCACTTGGCCCCGTGTCATTGCAATGCCTCCCACAGTCGTGCATCTAAACCCCATGACAACCCTCCAAAGCAGGTGTTCTTGCTGTCAGTCTTGGTTCACAGATAGGGAAACTGTTAACTCACCTGACTTAAGGGGCATGGAGGGTACATGAAGAAGGTGATTTTGAAAGCAGGCAGCCAGGCCCACTGTGGTCTATGCCTGTCACCACTGTGCTGTCCCATCCAACTCAGGGAGGCCGAGGGGGACACATGAGAGTTTGCAGGGGAGAGTTCGCAGAGGGATTCCTTGGTAAAAAAGCTAAACTTTGACCTGGGGCCAGTGGGAAGCCATTGGTGATTTCAAGCAGAGGGTGACGGGAGTAGCTGCAGGTTTCGCTGAGATCCCTCGGGGGGGCAGCATGAGAACAAGTGGGGAGAAGACCAAATCTGGCTACTGCAGCAGGCCAAGCACGGGGAGTGCGTTGGGGGACAATGGTGGTGAGACCCGAGCCTTGGTCTTGGTGATGGAGAGCAATGGACACCTGAAAGGCAGACTTGACAGTATCTGGGACAGACTGGATTTCGGGAATAAGGGAGCGGGAGGAGCCAGGGGTAACACCAAGCACTAGACAATTAGGGTGCTAAGTCCTAACACAGAGGAAGAATGGATTTGGGGTGGGCTGTACCACCATTAATAGTCCTAGAGTCCTGAAGGACAGGGCTGCCCCCACCCCAGGGCACAGGGCCCTTTTTGTCTGGACCAGGACAGTCGCAGAGCTTCAGAGTAGGGAAGCGGTACATCACCTACCTCAGCATTGCCACCAGGTGGCAGCATAGGCCACCTTTTCCCAGGAAGGACCCTGAAGGAGGAAGAATGGAGCATCTTCAGGCAGCAGATGCAGACACATGGGGAGACCTGCACATGGGCAAAGGGCCTCCTCAGGGGCCTGTAAATGTGAGTTCTTGCAAATGCAGCATGCAGAGACCGCCCCCCACCCCCACCCCACCGATCTAGGAGGCAGGAGTCCTGGGTTCTAGATACCACCTGTGACCCAGAGCCAGCAGTTTCTCCCCTATAAAGAGCGCAAGCCCTGCATGGGAGCCAGAAGCTGGCAGGGGGACTTGGACCTGCTTCTCTGGCTTTCCACCCCTAAGAGCTGTGGCTTTCACACATTGTTTTAGAGGCAATGTCTTTTTTTTTTTTTTTTTTTTTTTTTTTACAAAATCCCAAGTGTCTCATGTATGACACAAGAACAGATTCATACTGATGTGCTCGAGCTGGAGTGGACGTGCTTCCCAAACCCACCCAGAGGATGAAGTCCAGACCCCTCACCTCGGCATTCAAAGCCCTCCGCTCCCTGCCTCTTCACTCCTTCACCCTTCCACTCTTCCAGCCCAGGCTGGACTTGACCTTGGGAATGCACCTCTCCTCCCCTCCTGATTCAAACCTTCCTCATCCCTAATGTCAGGCTCCTTGTCACCTCCTCTGAGATGGCTCCTCCAAAGCCCCTGGGGCACTGCCCTGCATTTCAGCCAGCATGCACCTGCTGTGGCTGGGTCCTTCCAACAGGTCAGCAGCATTTCCTCTTGCTCTGAAGGTCTCATGTTCTATGTATGCTCATGCCTGATTGGGCCATGCCTGATTCCCCCATAGTAGAGTATGTCCAGCCTCATGCAGCTGGGAGCTGGCACACTAGTCTCTGCCCCACCATACCTCCCCAAGCCACATTAGCAAATAGTTTATCTTTCTTGGGTCTTTGCTTGCCTCCCCCAGGACCCCCATATACGAGGGGGCTGCTGTTATCTGACCAGAACTCTGTATAGAATCAGGACTAACTACATCATTTGTGGGGTCCAGTGCAAAATGAAAGTGTGTAGCCTCTTTTCAAAAATTACTTAAAATTTAAAGACAGTGATAGACCAATCACACACCCATGGAGGCACTCCTGACATTTATGGCCTACACAAGGGGTCTCAAACCTGACCAGCCCACAGCCAAATGTGGGGTTTTGTCTGCCAAGAACATAGTCACTTTTTTCTTCATTCAAGGGCACTGTCTTCTGGTCAAGCTGGGTCTGGCAAGGCTGCATCTGCACAAAAGGGAGTGATTTTTCCTTAAGTCACACAAAGTTAAGGTCTTGGCCAGTGGCAGCCCTGCCCACATTTGCTGAGATCTCTTGATCCTGGCACATGAGCTACCCTCCTGGACTTTTGGTTGAATGAAGAAAGGGGACCACAAGTTGGACACGAGACATTGAAGAGCAGGGTTTAGGGCAAGCTAGTACACAACTGTGGCCCATTACTGTTCCATAGACAAGTAAATGAATGACCAAGTGAGCGCTTAAGACTAGATAGACATCTAAGTCATGGAGTTGTGGAATTACAAAGCTAAGGGAGACTGAGAAATCCTCAAGCCTGGGCCATTCAAACCATGTTCTCCAAAGCTGTAGGAATCTGCAAAGGTGTGTTGGAGACATGGAAAGACTAGGCACTCAGGGATCTGGTCCCCTTCCTGCCCTTTGACCTTTTTATCTGTCTCAAATCCTGGGCTTCCCATATAAACTTTTCTTTCTTTCTTTCTTTTTTTCTTTCTTTCTTTCTTTCTTTCTTTCTTTCTTTCTTTCTTTCTTTTTTTGCTTTCTTATTTTATTTTATTATTCTTTTTTTATTTTTCATTATGTTTAGTTAGCTAACCTATAGTACACAGTAGGTTTTTGTTGTATAACCTTTTGTTTAAAGAAGTTTGTTGGCTCAGGAAGGACAAGAGACTTGCCCAAAGTTCTGAGGCAGAGCCTGGGGAGAGGATCAAAGAGGCGAGGTCAGAGGTCAGCATGAGCGCCCAGATGAGAGCCTGAGGCTATAAAATCCAGAGAAGTGGAATCAGTGTGGAGGATCCCAGACAAACCAGAGGGAGGAGATCAGGGATGGTAAATCTCAGTTCTGAGAAGAGAATCAAGGTCAAGTTCTAAGTTCAAAGGCCAAAGGTGGGGGCTCGTTCTTGCTTTATTCATTCAGTCGGTATTTACTGAGCACCTACTATGTACCAGGCACAGTTCTAGACCCTGGGATACAGCAGTGAACAAGGCCAAGTCCCAGCCTTCACACGGCTCTCATTCTGGGAGGCAGGGGTCTGTGTGCAGGAAATAAACATTATTACAAGAAAACAAATGAGGCCACCAGCTAGAGATAAGTGATACAAAGAAAACTGAACAGGGTAGGAGGGAGACACTGCCAGTAGGTGGGCTAGCTCCTATAGAGTGGGTCAGGGAGGGCCTCCCTGAGGAGGTGACATTTGAGCTGCACTCTGAATGAGTTGGGGCTGCCAGTGTCCCAGCTGGGGGTGGGGGGCGGAGCTGCCTGCCCGGAGAGCCTGCAGATCCACAGGGTGAAGCTGGGCAGGCTGGGCAGGAAGTCTGGCCCCCTGTAACCGTATCCCCAGGAAGGAGGAAGCCAGGAAGGCGCTTTCAGCAGTTGCATTCATCAGGGCCAGCGGCGGTAACCCCCGGGCAGCACCAGAGCCTCCTCAGGGCCCCTATCCACCTTTAGCTGCCTGGGGAGGAGACAGCCAGGGAGGGAGGGCAGCCTAGAGTGGGCCCTGGATTCTCTTCCAGACAATAAATGCTTCCAGGTTCCTGGGGAGCATTCCTTGGGTCACAGCCGCATCTGATGTCAATTACCCCCGGTGTAGGGTTCCAGGGCTGAGCGGGGGCAGGGGTAGAGGGAAAGCCGCTTCTCCGTAATCAGAATCTCCTGGCCCAGCGGTGAAGGCACCCTGGGACAGGTCCCCCCCAGATTTAAGGATTCAGGGAGGGGTTCTCCCTGGAGAGGTCAAGCTGTGGTGGAGAGCCTCTGCTTCATAGCCATTTTGCTGTGTGACCTGGTGCAAGTCACTTAACCTCTCTGGGCTCCCATGGAAATGATGACAATTCCACCTTTCCCTTCCCAGCCAGGCAAGAGTACCGTCCAAGTCTGGAGGGCAAAGCTCAGTGCTGTGGGCTGGGCTGGGGTGGGCTGGAATGGGGTGGGGTTGCTAAACCCTTACTTTTTCCTGCGTTGATTAGATCTTAACCCTCCAGCAAATACGTCCCCACCCAAGATTATGGTGCCAGAGTTGCTGGGATTAACAGATAAAACAGACCAAGGGCATGCTACCCCCACCTCCAACCTTCCCCAACTTGCTTGGGCAAAGCACTGTACCTCTGGGCCTCGGTTAACTCATGCCCCCTTCCAGACGGGATGTGAGGGTCAGATGAGTAAGGAGCCTAAAGCCGGTTTGGAAAAGATACACACCAGTGCACGGTGTTCACTGGGTCACATTTGCGATCAATAACAACCACAAAAATGGTCATACTTCTACGCACCCGGAGAAAGACTCTGGATTTGTAACATCTACTTGATGCGGGTTTTTGTGATTGATGACCTTGAGCAAGACGTGCCCTTCCAGCCCTCAGTTTCCCCACCCACACTGGCGCCTGCAAAGCTCCACCCTGAAAAAGGTTTTCCTCGGGCTCCTGTCCCAAGCAGCCCCATTTGCACAAGGGGGTGTCACCCAAGCTACACGGGTGAGTTTTCCCCTGTTGGGTAAAGCATTCCCCCTGCAGTCTGAGTTCCACTAATGTACCTTTTCTTCTCGGGGACTGCAGCACAAGGTTGGGTTTTTCTCCTGACAAGCGAGCGGGAGGGGGCGGGGCCGGAGGTAGGCTTCCAGCGGCGGGTGTTCATTTACCAGGAGGGAAAGCAGGCTCGGGAGGCGGCGAGCCGGGATTCGAACCCGGCCGGGCCTGCGGGCCGCAGGGGCGGGGCGCGTACCTCCTTCCCGGGCTGCGGGCCCGGAGCGGATGCCGGGGTCAGCGGAGCGCGGGGCCGCCGGCCGGCCGGCCGCTCCGCGGGCGCTGCTTTCTCCTTTTATGTCCGTGCGGGGGCCGGGAACTCCCTGCCCGGGGCCGCGGGCCGCGAACAATGCGCCGCTTCCTGCCGCCCGGCCCGGCCGCGGCCCCGCTCCCGCCCCGCCCTGCGGCCGCCGGGAAATGGGCCGGAGCCCCGGCCGACTGCGCTGGGACACGGGGTCGCGCCCCGGGAGACTGCAGGGCCCGGCGAGGGCCGCGGGCGGGGGCGGAGGGGAGCCGCGCTGGCCCCGAGCCGCAGCCGGGCGCGTCCGTCAACGACACGTGCGCCCAGCGGGCACTCGCCGGGGGTGGCCGGGCCATCCCTCCGTCTCGGCCACCCGGCTGCGCTCCGCGCCCAGGTCGCGGCTCCATCCTGCACACGCCCGGCACCGGGCTGCGCTCCGGGCGCACCGACGTCCCCTTGCCGATTCAACTGAACATCTCCAGCGCGCCCGGCTCTGGGCGAGGCCCTGGGGCCTCCGTGGTGGACAAGGGTCAGCAAAGCCCCGGGGCCTCGTGAAGCTAACGTTCTAGTGAGGGGGGAAAACACCCCAAATTCCTGAATCACACAGTATATTTAAAAGTGATCCTTTTTTCAACAAAAATGAAGGGAAATGAGGTCTGTTTTAAGTAGGGTGCTTTTGGATATTTTAACTGAGGTGGCATTTGAACAAAGACCCACAGGACACGTATCCCAAATATATACCTCTCAGAGAGGATATGCAACACCCCCCCAAGTAGATGCACTGCACAAACGTATACACTGTGTACATCAGCGTGCCCACACATGTAGGAGTACCCACCAGTCCACAGGCAGTGCATTGTACATGTACAGTACACATAGCCACTACCTGCCTGTCACCTCCGTGCATGCCCAGATGTGCACGTTGATGACCATGCCTGCATCTCCCATACCCACCATCACCCCCATTTCCATATAGTCTTCAAGTACAGAGCTCTGTGTCAGGCTCACAGATGCCATACCTCAAGTATAGGGTGTTTCGCCCATATGGTAACACCATAACACATATATTTTCATGTCTTGTGTCCATTATGTAACGTAAGTCACATGTGCATATACCCAAGTACACGTATCAGAAAAATGGGTGCCTACCCTCTACACACACAAGCATACCTACACGGGCCTCTCTTGCTCATACAAACATACCATATGTACATTTCCCACGTATTCCCTGTACCTATTTTATACATCCCGTTTACACGGCCACGTGCCAATAATCGTAATAATGTTTACAGAGCACTCACTATGCGCAGCAGGGTCATAGGTGCTGAAGTTGGAGTATTTCATTCAATCCTTAAGGCAACTCTGTGTGACAGGTACCACCTGTTTAGCCTAGCCATTCAAAGCTCACACAGGATCAGGATGCCCTGGCTTTGAGTCCTGGCTACCCCACTATGTCACCTCCGAAAGCCTCGGTTTCCCCATCTGTAAGGTGGAGGCAACAGTCATCCTTCAAAGGTTATTGTGAAAAGCCAGTAAGAAAATAACGCAGGAGAACCGTATAGCACCATACCAGGCACACAGCAAGTGTTCAATAAAAGTTACCCAGCACTATCTGTATCCATTTTGGAGAGGGGAAAAATGAGGCTCAGCGAAGTTAAATGACTTGCCTGGGGTCACACAGTGTGTAAGTGGAGGAGACAAACATCAGGCACAGGTCTATGGGACCACACAGTTCAGGCCCATGAAATATTCTCCTGCTGGTGCTTCCATATTACACGGCAGACACACACACACACACACACGCATGCACACACACACACATGCACACACACACAGCCCATACCATGCAGACTCCATATGCTTGTATCACATAGCTCCCATGGTATAGATATGAATTCATTCAACATTTATATGATCAATTTCCATCCACAAAGCCAGGCACCCATCTAGGTATCTAGGTGCTGGGGACACAGCAGGCGGCAAGGCAGACTTGATCCCTACTCTCATGGCCCTTATAGACGGGCACACATGACTGTGAACACACACTACCTACCATCTGCATCCGTACAATGTGTCCACAAGCAGATACCCTGCACCCAGAGCCGAAGGTATGACTTACTCGCACACCTAATTGCTAAACCAGCTGCCCATAATCCACGTGAACACAGGTCTTACACCATTTACACATGTTCAGTATATCTATACCACGTGTACACATAGACCTCCTATGTATGTGTCATTCACAAGTGGCTAGGGTATACACTGCCCATAACCTATGTCTACATATTACACGTAATCAGCCTGTGTCACTCGTGTACCTGCTTCCCTTTCTGCCCCACGTGGGCAGCTTGGGAGGCCCAGGTCAGCCCCTCTGGGCCGGTCTGGGTCGGGGGCACAGTGGAGGTCGGAAAGACAGGGCCTGGACCCCCATCGCAGGGGAGAGAAGGTGGCCCATGGCTTCATGGCTGGCGGCCAGGAAATTATAGTCGACACCAAACCAAAGCGGCCCCTTGGCGGACCAGGTAATCAGGCCTCTCCCGGATTCAGCCTGACAGCTTAAATGTTCTAATTCCGCTGCCAGGGGCCCAGCTCCCAAACTCCGGCCATGGCCCAAGCCTCGGCCCTCCATCGTAATTGGACCCACGTTTTCATTACTTTGAGATTAGACAGGTCCCCTCTGGCCGGGCTGGCTGCAGCTGCACGGGAACCATCCCCCAGCACGACTGCATTTACCTGATTATGGAGTTTATTTTATAGCAATTGCTCTGGAGTGCTGGAGGCCCCCCTTCGCTCCGCCCCCTGCTCCCCAGACCCCAGAGGCCTCTACCAACCCAGGACGAGGAGTGTCTGCCTAATGTCCTGAAGCCACCTCCCTTCGGCCCTGCAATCCTGGAAGTACCCTCCTCTGGGCTCCCCTGCAAGGACTAGTTCCCTTTTCCAAAAAATCACTTAAGGGTGCTGGGATCAAGCCCAGCATCTGGCCCCCTGTTCAGCCGGGAGCCTGCTTCTCCCTCACTCACTCCCCCTGCTTGTGTTCTCTCTTGCTGTCAAATTAATTAATTAATTAATTAGATCTTTTCAAAAAGGAAAGAAAAACAAAACATGTGTCCAATTCCTGAGCTAGTGGCCAAGGCTAAAGGCCAAGGTGAAGACGTAACTTCATTCGACACTGACTGTGTGCCGGAAAGGAATGTGGCTGTGACCGCTGCTTTCCCAGACATCACAGTCTAGCCGGGAAGCCCGGCAGCTTTCCTAGTGCTCGGTTGATGCTCAAGGGAGGCCAGGAGACCTATAGGAGGACACAGAGTTAAGAAACGGGGTTGGGCTAGGGCGCCTGGCATGTCTCTCTTGATCTCAGGGTCATGAGTTCGAGCCCCATGCTGGGTGAAGAGATTTACTAAAAAATAAATAAACTTTAAAAGGTGGGAGTTGGGGGGGGGGGTGGCGGTTGCGGTGTGCGCCTGGCTGGCTCAGTCAGGAGAGCATATGACTCTTGATCTCGGGTCGTGAGTTCATGCCACATGTCGGGTGTAAAGATTACTTAAATAAATAAACTTTTAAAAAGGCGAGGTGGGGGTTGGGGATGGAAGTATTTGAAGCAGAAAACATGCAAGTGCAACACTCTGGAGAGAGTGAGAGCCTGGTGTGTGTGAGGAACTGGAAAAAAAAGATAATGAAGTTCAAGCTTCGGGTGTGCAGGGCAGAGGGAAGATGGGGGTGGGGGAACAGAGGTCGCCAGGGCCCCAATCATAAAGGGCCCTCCTTAAAATTGCTGGCACTTCTCCCCGAGGCTCCAGGAGCCATAGGGTGGGGGGGACCACGCTGGAGGGACCCCCTGCATACCACATGGGAATATTTTAAGTAGTTGCACAGTTCTGAATGCCTCATGCATAGTAACTCAGCTTATCCACATCAGCCCCCACGAGGGAGGCAAACACTCCAGGCCCACGATCCCTTCCTCACAATGCTGAAATCCCCAAAGCTTCAATGACCAAAAGGTTTTTACACGGATTTGGAGACAAACTGTGTGGTGCCCAAGTGACTTGAACCAAGCAGAAGTTACTTTTGTTCATTTCCCTGCCTGGTTTGGGAAATGGGAAATTGGAAAATATTCATGTTTTGTTGGGAAAAAAATATGAATTTGATTTAAGAAATGACCCAGACCCCACCGGGTGGTGGTACAATGTATGGGTTATGTTCTCTACTAGACTTTATTCTTGGGGAAGTTTGGAAACCCTCTGACTTCACACCTGAATAAGGGACTCCGGGCTTATACTAGAACCCTCATTTCACAGAGGATAAAACCATACAGAGTGGAAGTGATTTGCTCAAGATCACACAGCAAGGTGGGGTCAGTCTGATTTCGGTCTGACATCCCGTCTTTTGATTCTTTATGCTCTGAAATGGGGGTCTGAGCCTGACCCCGGGGACAAAGGGTCCTGCACGACAGAGGGAGAGCAGACATTGATGAGAATGTGAATGAGGCGTTGGGGGGGGGGGCGGTCTATGGCCTCTGACCTCCCGCTGTGCCTGTGAGCAATGTTAGTTCCCTTCCACAGGTGGTGGTGCCAGCATCAGAAAAGGGAGCCATCTTGGCCAAAGTCCTGTGGCAAGAGAGTCACAGAGGAGGGAACGGGGCTTGGGGCTACAGTCCCCAGAAACCTGGCCTTCCCACTGTCCTGAGGACAGTCAAGAAGGAAGCTCGAGCTGCACCTGGTGCTGCTGAAGAATGGGATCCCAGCAAAAGGTAGGTCCAGGTCAAGAGCCCGTAGCCCCAGGCTGCCCGGCAGTAGAGACCTGGTGCCCTGGTATTACCCTGTCTGACAGACCCCATCCCATCTCCAACTCCAGCAGGACTGCCTCAGCCACACCTCTGCCTCCTCTGCCTATTCTCAGAGTCTGTGCCCAGCCCCCTCCAGGAAGCCTTCCCTGATCATTCTGAGCCGAGCTGCTGGCTTCTTGATATTTGAACCCTCTGACCATGCCTTCTTCACTCTCCTTCACTAACCAAGTATTTTAGCCTCACTTGCCCAGAGATGAATAAGGAACCACCTGAAGGAGATGAGGTTTGGGACGCACAGACCCCTGTGCTGGCAGATCCTCAGGTGTAACGTCCCCATCCTGGGCCTCACCTCCCACCCCCCCTGGAAGTGCACAGCCGTCAGCCCTGGCCTCCTGACCACACACAGCTTACTCCCCACATCACGCTCCATCCTCGTGCCTGGTATTGAGCCCAGGTCTGCACTCTGAATGTCCCCGAGAGCATCTGGAGGACAGACCCAGATGGCAGGCTGGAGGCCACCTCCGGGGAGAAGCTGCAGGAATCAAAAAGACCAGCCGTAGAAAAGGTGACTTGGCAGAGCACAGTCCCCAGTGCCCCCTCAGGGGGTGTCCCAAGGGAGCACAGGGTCAAGGTTGGGAGAGTTCATGTTCATGGACAGCACCTGGGCAGCAGGGAGCCAAGGAAGCTGGAAGAGGCTCCTTGTGGGGGTGGGGGTGAGGGGTGGGGGGTGGGGGAGTTGCTCTTCATCCCCGGGGAGAACTAGTGAGAACTGCTATCTCTCTCCTCTCCGCAGGAATTTGGTGGAAAGGATTTCATCACCAGACACATAAGGGATCAGGAGCTTTCCGAGACCCAATTTTCAGAACACCCCGCCTCTCCACCCAAAAAACACAGTGTAAGAAATCAAGGAAGTAGTGAAGGACCGCTGCCTGGCCTCCAAACTTTCCCACCTGCCTTTTGAGTTTTGTGGGCTGTAGCCAAGCCCACAACGAGGACTATGAAGGCAATAATAATAATAACCATTGCATCCGTTGGGGGCAGAGCTACCGTTCAGCCGGAATGCTCTGCTGAGGCCCTAGGGTCATTAAACCCCGTGAACTGTGTCCCCACCAGTTGCTAAGGAGCCTCTCGGTCCCCAAGCGTCCTGAGCACACCCCTAGGGGCCCACCTGCCTGGGTTATAACGCCACATCCCATTCTCTGCCCAGAAGGCCTGCCTCTGAGCATCCTCGCGTCTAGTTCACCTACAGGAACATCATCCTGAAGGGAGATGCCCTGCCACCTGGGGCGGCACCTCCTCTGCCAGGGCCCCCGTTCCCAAAGCCTGAGCAATCAAGGCCTGCTCCCTCCCTGGGCTGGTGCAAGTGCCCGCCTCCTCCGGGCGCCTCTCCGGAGCCTCTCCGGCTGCAAACCCAGCTCATTTGCATGTGGATCGTGCCTGCCACCATGGGTGCTGGGGTCAATTGAAACTCAAGAAAAGAGAAGAAATTTATGCAAAACTGTTGATTGCATTTGTATGTAATGAAATCATCCAATATTCATCTGACTATAGAATCTAATCTGAGAAGAGAACTGAAGGACATGAGTGTCACTGCAAAACCGTAATGAGCCACTGTAGTGATTAAAAAAGCTCTTGAGCCTTCTGAAAATCCAGGCAGAAATAGCGTCTAATCAACTCTGAATATAGGAGGCGAGATTGGGCTGGCGCGCTGCGCACGGCCCGCCGCGGCGCTGGGGGTGCGAGGTAAAGCCTGGCGGCCACGGTCTGTGGGTGCCAATCGCCAGGCCACAATCAGCCGAGTCCTCCGTGCACAAAGCAGTCGCCGCCTCTTGCCACGCAGAAGGAGCCCAATCACGGCGGTTGTGAAGAGCGGCTTCGGGCTTTCACCCACCTCTGAAGCCTGGCCAGAGGCCCCGTATGGGTTCCTCGCTCCTGCCCTGGAAGGCAGAGAGGGTTTGGGTCTCTGGGACTGTCACACCTGGACACCCCTAGCGCCCCACCAGCCTGAGTTGGGGAGAGGGTCTATGTTTCTCGGGAGCCCTGGCTCATTACCAAAATGTCACCTCCTCCATGCAGCATTCCCTGACTGCTCCCAAGACACTGGCAACTCCCACCAAACTGTTTAACACACGATGCTCCACCCCTCACCCCTGCTTTGTTTTCCTTCATAGCACTTAGCTCTGCCTGGCATTGTTATTCCTCCATCTGTTTAAAACCATCTGCCTCTTCTAGTAGACTCTGAGCTCTGTGAGGGCAAGGACTTTACTGGAGTTTGTTCGCCACTGTGGAATGTGGAGAACTGGGCTTGACACTCAGTAGATGCTCCTGAATGGTGAACAAGTAAGTCAGTTCAGTGGGCAGCCAAACGTGTGTACTCAGTCTCTCCACAAATACTTGTTGCCTACACAGTGCGTGATGAGTAAGGCAGTCCCTGCCCTCTGGTGCTCCCAGTCGGGGCAGAAGGCACACACTGAAGACGTTTACCTATAACCAAATGGGACCCCGGGGGGGCTGGTTCCGTCCAGTGGCTGGAGGAACAGCAGACGGTTCCCAGCTGGGGGAGGGCAGGGAAGGCTGCCAGGAAGCAGGGAAATGAGGTGGCAATCTTAAGGATGGACAGGGAGCTTAAGGATGGACAGGAGCGATCCAGGCAGGGCTGGGTCTGGAGTGCCCCCCACAGAGGGAATGGCATGTGCAGTCCCCAGAGTGACCAGCATCTGCGGGGACCCAAAGGAGGTCAGAGCCAGAGCCGGCTGGAGCCAGAGCAAGGGAGAGCCTGGTGGGACATGGGGCTGGAAATACAGTCCAAGTCACACCTCGCAATTAAGAGCCTGCTGGGATTTTTTCCTGGAGATGACCCGGAGCCTGTGGCAGGGAGCAGCATGACTTGCATTTTGTCACTGTATGGAGAACCGGTCAGGGGGCAGCTCTGAAGGAACACACCTGGGCGAGGGGCTGTTCACATACCCTGGCGATGCAAGATCCCAGGGGGCCTCTGAGCAAGGCCAGGTCATGCCAAAAGCTGTTTTAAGATGATGAATCTGACAGCAAAATACGGAGCAGAAGGGACCCCCGGTGGGAGGCAAATTCATTATCATTCATTCATTCATTCATGCAAGCATTCATTCATTCAGCCTTCCAGCCCTTCCCCATGTGCTAATCTACAGTTTCCAAACTGCTCTGGGTTTGCCTACCAGGTGACCGATTATTAAAACGGTTCTAAAGCTGGAGTCAGTAGCTTCTGAGAATCGGAGGGATTCTGTGCCTCATAAGGCTGCTTTTTTTGGCCTGGACTTCCTGACATCAAAAAGGCCTTGTGAGTCATTGGCCTTCTTTAGGCCTTAAACTCATCAGTACAGGGGCACCTGGGTGGCTCAGTGGGTTAAAGCCTCTGCCTTCAGCTCAGGTCATGATCCCAGGGTCCTGGGATCGAGCCCCGCGTCGGGCTCTCTGCTCCGCAGCGAAGCCTGCTTCCCTTCCTCTCTCTCTGCCTGCCTCTCTGCCTGCTTGTGACCTCTGTCAGTCAAATACACAATAAAATCTTTAAAAAAAAAAAAATAAATAAAAAAAATAAACTCATCAGTACAAAGAGAGAGCCTCTCGAGATGATCTCTTGGTTCCCTCCCTGTTCCCCAAAGTCTGCAGCTCTAGGTCCCCTGAAGGCACTCCAAGAGGACAAAGTCCAGTGGAATGAAGGTCCTGAGGTGAGGTCTGCCCTGCTTTATGGGAGCCAGGGGAGCTCCCGGCCCAGCCCTGCCACTCACTTGTTCTGCTGTGAATGAATGTGCTCTACCCTCTCTGTGCCTTGGTCTCCGCCCAGCTGCTGCCTCCTTCCCGGGGGTGGAGGGGGGCAGGGTTTCGACTGGCACACAAGGCTCCTTCTGGGCTGCTGCCCACACTAGACCCCCCTTACAAAGGAATTCCAGGAAACTACCCTTCAAAAACAAACAAAGGGGGGGGGGAGGAAGTTGCATAGGGAGAGCTATGCATCCCCACTGCCCACACCACACACACACACACCCACCTCACAGGTCAAGCTGGAGTCCCAGGTCCAACACTCAGGGCCATCCTGTGACCTCGAGCAAGTCATTTAGACTCTCTGAGTCCTCATCGGTAACACAGTGGGTCTGAGAATCAAGTTAGACCCTGTAGCTCGGGGCAGAGCACGGACTAAGTGCTCAGGAGGTGGGACTGGGGTTAGGGTTGGGCCACGCCTGCCTGGATGGCAGAGCAAGACTCCTCCATCTTCCTCCTTCGGCCTCTGCTACAGCTGGGATTCACTGGGGGTCAGCGGAATTCAGGGATTCTTTTAACAGGTGGATTTGGTGGGAGGAGCCAAACACCTGGGCCTCACTAGAGAGGGCAGAGATGGGACGCCCCCCCACCCCAGCTTTAGGCTTTGTAGCAATGGTGCCCCCCAACACTAGCTAGGATCAGGGGATTTCCTGGTCACAGCAAACAAGACCTCCCAAACATTTTTGAATAGAAGCTACCACCCCCTAGATCCCCATTCTAGAAGGAATGCTTTGACTTTCAGGAACCCACTCCTCTCTCCCTAAAATTGATTATGGATATTGGATCTAAGAAGTCATCAGAGCCTTGGTGGTTTGCCTCCTCAGGTGGTAGATGGGAGAGCTAAATCCAATCTCACAGACATCCCTGGGAATTGCCTCTGTGCTGGTCCTATACTGGAAGTCCCTGTCCCCCAGGGCTCCTATCCAATGGGGAAGACAGTCCATGAACATCACCAAAGGCAACACAAGATGGAAAGTGCTTTGAGCCGTGAGAGACTGAGATCAGGGAAAAGGGAGACCACCTCTGACTGATAAGTAGATTCCCGGAAGGCTTCCTGTAGGAAGTGGCATTGAGCTGGGTCTGAAGGATAGCTAAGATGTGTCTCTTTCTCTCTCTGGAGGAAAAAAAAAAAAATTGAAACAAAACGAGAAAACAAAGGAATAACCACTTCTATTTTCACAACCCCAAGTTAACACTTGGCCAAGTTTTCATTTTGATCCACATACATGAAATGACTTTCCGGTAACTTTAATTTCTTCCCCTTGTCCCCAGTGGCAATTTCCATTATGAATTTGGTAAATATCCCTTCACAACTCTGCCTCTAAAATAATTAATTTATAGTGCAAAATAGGGTCAGGAATAATTTTTTTTAATTACTTCGTGTCATTCCAGTTTACATAAGGGGTGTCACACTGTCTCTGTGACTCTGTTTGCTTTTTCCACTGCCCGTTATGTTTCGGGGGCTCTCTGGTTCAAACACATGGCTGGGGCTCCCCACACGGCATCCCACGGATGCACCGTGCTTATGTACTCCTGGACTTGGTCGGGTTTCCACGGATCGAGGTCATCCAGGGAGGCATTTCAGGTAGAGGAAGCAGTGGCAGCAAAGGCTCAAGGATGGGAAAAGTGGGGGGGCGCATCTGGGGGGCTGGCAGGAGTCCAGGGTGGAGGGAGCACCAGCAGTGTGTGGGAGTGCTGAGGGAGGCCTCAAGCCCCAGGCCAGGAATCCACTGCTGGCATGCTGGCCATCTGGGAGTGTGGGGACAGACCCTCCCCCCCTTAGAACCGCCCTCCACAATAATTCCACTTATCCACCCTCCAAGTCCTCCCCAGGGAGGCCTCTGTTACTCTTTCCATTAATTGTCTCATTAATGACCCACTGAAGTCAAGTATCCATTGTTCTCTGGGCCTGGGGCAGCCTCCCCGGCTTTCTACCCTGGGGGGTTTGTAAACGTCTTTCCTTCCCCGCTTTCCTTTGGCAGGCGCCCTTATCTGGTCCCTGCAGCCCTGGCCCAGGCTGCTGCTGCCCCTTCCTCCACCCCCACCCTGCCCACGGGCCCGCCGCGGCCTCCACCTCCACCAGCTCCTAGCGCGCTCGCCCCCTCGCCTCCCTCTGCCTCACTCCGTCTCCGCTCTCTGCACGTCTCTTCCCGGTTTTCTGTTCTCTTTCTTTTCTCTTCCTTTCTTCTTCTCTCTCCCTTAACTGTGTTTCTCTCCCTGGATTTCTGCTGCTTTCTCTCTTCGCGTGTATTTATCTCCCTCTGTGTCTCTATCTCCGTGTCTCTCTCTGGGGGTCTTGGAAAATCTCTTCAGGATGATCGCCTCATTCTTAACCCTCTGTTTCTTTCCGTCTTTGTCTCCGTCTCTCATCTGTCACTACCTGCTGACTGTGTTGTGTGTCTCTCTTTGTCTCTCTGATTCTGCCTCTTTCTCCCTCCCTCTGGCCTTTGTGCATCTCTCTGTCTCTCCCTCTCTGTTTGTCTCATGTCTGTCTCTCTCCTCTCTCCGACTCACCTCTCCCTAGCTGTCCCTCCTCCCGTGGGTCTCTGAACCTTCCTGATTGACTATTGTCCTGTTTCCAACCCCACTGCCTGCTCACCCACTGGGTCCCTGACACCCACACTGGTTGGAGTTTCCCTCTGTTGCCTTGTTCCCTGGTTACCGCTCCGGCTTCCCTTGGGTGATGGTGTCAGGACAGCAGTGCTAGGAGTAGGCGTGACATCCCGTAGCTAGCAGACTTCGGGATTCATGCATCTGTTAGGTTAAAAACAAAACAAAGCAAAAAGGAAAAAAAAAAAAAATCCACAAAACCCGAGGTGACCAATAGAGGGTGTTTATCTTTCTAAATGGGATTTTTTTTTTCTAGAATCACCAACTTCTTCTCATTCTGTAATATAAAGAACACTTTAAGACCAGCAGTGAAAGCAGCAAAAGCAAGATCGAACAGTAATAGAATAGTCCTTTAAGTGAAATCAATATAATTTTATGAAAACATTTGCAACATTATGTGTATTTTACTTATTCTGCCCCAAATGCATGACGCTATTGTCAGGGACCCGTCCAGTCAGAAACCACTGCTCTTGTGCAAGCCCCTCACTGGACCCATGGGGAAACGGAGTGACTTTTGCTTTGGGTAGAAAAGGCAAAGCTGGGACAGGACCCTTAGCTCTTGGCCAGTTGGCCACTCCCTCATCCCATGGGGCCCCTCTGGTCTCTTCATTGACAGAACTTCCGGAGGCTGCCTGGCTGGGGGTGCGGGGAGGGCAGACACCAGACCCCTGCATTCTGTGCCTTCCTCTGGTCCTATGTGTCTCTGAACAATTTAACCCCTTGCTGTGCTTCACTTTCCTCATTTGTAAAATGAGCAAAAATAATAACTAGCTTCCTAGTTATTATAGAACAACTAGCCTCACGCACAAGAAAGGTCCAGGACTGTTAGCCACGATTAGTATTATTATCACAAAGTGGAGGGGGGTAATTTGGGCCGAGGCTAGAGCCTGGGAGAGGAGGCACATGTACCCCCCCCACCCCAGGGTGGAGGGGGGGTGGTCAGGCTGAGCGCCGAATGTCACGGGGAATACCGGCCTGGGACCCCAGCAAGGCTGCTCTGCGGGGCCGAGGGTGGCACCCTGCCTCTTCAGGAACCCACCCAGCTTGTTCAGGCACCCCAAGCCCAGGAGCCAGCATTCCAGTCACGGACATGGGCACTCCCAGAGGGAGCAAAGGCGAAGCTTCAGGTGGCATTCATGACTGCAGAGGCGAGCAAGGGGGACCCTGGACACGAGAGGAGCAGGGTGGACGCCAGTGACCATGGACACCATGGGAGGCAGCCTTCAGATGCCCAGAAATCCTGGAGGCTGACTCAGCGGATGAGGTTGGAGGTCTGAGCAAACAGGTGAGAGTAATTAGGGAAACTTTGGGTTATTGATGTAAATTGACTTCATTTGTATTCAAGGCCAGGCAGGCCCATTACAATTGGACAAACATTTCCTTAACAGCTGCTCCGAGCCATGCACTGTCCTGGGCAGGGGATGCACGGAGGAGAAGAACAGGCAATGTTCTTTCCAGGGATTCACACGAGGCTGTCTTGTGCTGGTGGTGGTCTGCCTCTGAGGAAGGCCAGACACAGGGCGAGGCCAGCCTGAAACATTTGACGCTTAATGTTCCCCGGTGCGTACCACTCCAGGATGTGCCCGGAAAGGAGAACGCTTTGAAGGTAGAACTGATGGGACCTGGTGACCTCCTGGATGAGAGCCTGAGGGACAGGGAGGTGCGGGTGGCTCCCAGTGTCTTGGCTTGGCACCCGGGTGGACAGCGAAGGCATTCCCGAGAGGCAGCGTGGGACAGCCAGCGGGCCTGGTGGGCACATGTATTCCGGAGGGGGTGGGCTGAGTTTGGGGCGCTTGAAGCATACACAGGTCAATGGGCGCACACGCATTAGGGGTCAGGAGAAACATCAAGACAGAGAAATGAATGAGTGTAAGGATTAGGACCAGAAGGAGCTGAGAAGGCTAGAAAAATTTTGCCTCTTGGGCAGGGCAGTGATCTAAGGCAGCGCCGAGCAGGCAAACAGCCTGAGACAAGACATGGAGGGGAAAGAAAGCGGCACAAAAATTCAGAGAAGGTAATAACAGCATTGAGCTTAAGCACTAGTTGCCTTAGGGTAGATGTGAGAGGCGAACCACAACTGAAGAGCTACGGAGGCTTAGATGGCAGAAGTTACCGCACGCTAGGTGAAGTCTGCACACAATTCGGCGTCAACTGGGAGCCATTGAGGGGTGTGGAGCAGGAGAGTGGGGTGACCAAGCCTATGTCTGAGCTTGAGCTAACCTGACAGCACGTGACCAATTAAAGCAAAGACCAGAACAGAGAAATATGAGAGACAGGGATTGCCGCTTCTTTGTTCCTTCAAAGCAGTTCACTTGAGTTTGTTCACTCAAGCAGTGAGACCTTCTCTGTGCAGAGGCAACCCTTCTCCTCAACCTAACACCTAGCCGCTTATCTCCTAAGGGTTCAGACACCCAACCACCTAGCACTAATACTGCATGCAAAAAAAAAAAAAAGAAGAGTAACTGTAGACTTCTACTTAACATCTCAGGATTATCAGTACATGTGCATGAGTTTGGTCACCTCCTAAAAGAAACAGAGTTTCATACAAACATGCAATGGAACACTATTCAGCCTCAAAAAGGAGAGACATTCTGACACCTGCTACGATGTGGATGAACCTGGAGGAAGCTGTGCCGAGTGAAAGAAGCCAGACACAAACACTAAGAGAGTTCTGGAGGCCTCCTTCTTGTATGATGTGAATGTACATGCTCTTGCTGAACTGCATGCTTACAAATGGTTAAGGCGGCAAAGGTTAAGGAGATTTTGTCACAATTAAAGATAGAGGTCATTTTCTAAAGAAGCTTCCAAATGGATTACAGAACAAAACCCAGCTCTAAAACAGAAACCACGCCTAGAACAGTCATTTAGAAACCTACAGGTAGGGGCACCTGGGTGGCTCAGTTGGTTTAAGCCTCTGCCTTCAGCTCAGGTCATGATCTCAGGGTTCTGGGATCAGCCCAGCATCGGGCTCTCTGCTCAGCAGGGAGTCTGCTTCCTCCTCTCTCTCTGCCTGCCTCTCTGCCTGCTTGTGATCTCTATCTGTCAAATAAATAAATAAACTCTTTAAAAAAAAAGAAAAAGAAAAAAGAAACCTACAGGTAAAGGAATGGGAAAGCTACACCAAGCAAATGTAAACAAGAAGCAAGTGGGGGCTGGGTGCTTGATAGAGGACAGACTGGAGTCTCAGACTGCAAGCATCGAGTGAGATGAAGACGAGCAGAGTCAGGCTCTCCGGGCACCAGACAACTCGCAGGAAGGCATCCAGCAGAAATTACAGGAAGTGCAAGAAGCAATATGAATGCTAGTAATAGGAGACTGAAACACACCAAAAGGCTGAAAAGGAATACAGAAAACCTAATAGAATCTATAAAGTACATTTCCCTTGTACAAATCAAAATTTGTACACCCCCTCCCCCCACCACACAGAGACGATACCCTTTAGTGCACATCATGGAAACTGACCACGTATTAGAGCAAAAGAAACCAGAAAGCTTCGCTCAATGCTTTCAAGGGCATAGAGGATGTAGGAGCACTTTGAAAACAGAAAGGGACCAAGCCAGTATCAGTTATTCGTGCCATCGACGCGATTTCTGTCGTTACTGTCATTATCCGCTGGTTCTCTTTCAAGTTCTAGGGGAGTCTGCCCAGCAGGTGGGAGGTGGAAATATGCCAACATAAACCTTCCCCGTCATCCCTTCTGTGTTTACGGTGTGCCGTCTCCCATGCAGCTTTCAAAACACACCTTTATTAGAAATAGTTAATTGTTTTATGAGAGGGGGCTTTCTGCTTCTATCGCCTTCGGGGCCTGGAGCAGAGCATTGTGAGTAAGCTTTCTTGAAGACTTACCAACTGAAGTGCACTGAGTAAGGACCGACTTCAAAGTCAGATCTGAGTTTCAAACTGACAAGCTGAATGCCCATTCTGAACCTTGGTTTTCTCGTATGTAAACAGATAGGAGCAGTAGTGACACCAGCTGACACTGTTCAGACGTTTAACTCATGTGAAGTAACTCATGTGAAGGGTCAGGCAGGGGACCTGCTCTACGGTAGGCATGCAGTAAAGGTTAGTCTGAGGTTGAGGAAAAGTAGGTAAAACTCACCAAAACAGATGAACTTCGACTAGAGGTTCTTTTTTCTCAAAAAGCAGGAAAATCATCTTGAAATGAAAACATCCTCCAATGCACGTAAAATGATTTTTTCAAGATTCATTTATGTATTTGAGGGGGGTGGGTCAGGAGGCAAAGGAAGAGGGAGAAAGAGGCCCAAGCAGATTCATGCCTGGAGCCCCACATAGGGTTCAATCCCATGACTCCGAGACCAAGACCTAAGCCGAAACCAAGAGTCAGACACCCAAACCGACAGTACCACCCAGGCACCACTATAAAATGATTTTTTAAAATATCATGGGGGTGGCGCACCTGGGTGGCTTAGTCGTTGTCTGCCTTTGGCTCAGATCATGAGCTGGCTGGGGGTCCTGGGATCGAGCCCCACATTGGGGTCCCGGCTTCGGTGGAAACCCTGCTTCTCCCTCTGCCACTCTCCCTGCTTGTGTTCCCTCTCTCACTGTGTCTCTCGCTGTCAAATAAATAAATAAAATCTTTAAAAAATAAATCATGGGGTAGCAGTGAAGTAAGTTAAGGTACATCCATAGTATGGAATAGCACACTGCCATGAAAAAGGGGTGAGTTGTATCTCCAGGTTCACATATGAGTAGGTGGCCATCATGTGTTGTTGCGTTTAAAGAAAAAAAAAAAAAAAAAAGCAAGCTTCCCAATATGAACAGAATTGTTTCATCCTCTGCTTTTTTAAAAATTATGTAAGTATACAGGTCTGGAGGGATACACATCTAATCATTAAAGGGGAGTAAGATGGGAAAGTTGGTCTAACTTTTTATATTTCAGTTTCTTTGGTAACTTCTAAAACACACATACACACACACACGAGCATGTAAGAAAGTAAAAAAAAAAAAAAAAAAAAAAACAAGACAAAAATTTTTGAAGTCTCTTTGGTCTGTATGTTTCATGGGACTTGGAAAGCTGGTGAGCTGAATGGAGGAGGAGGTTGATCCTTCTGGCGAGGGTAGGAATTTGCACCCGCAGCTTTTCTTTGTGAAAGAAAGAGCTTCAAGGAAGGAGAAAGGGAGAAGGCATTGCCCCAGCATTGCTCACTACTCAGCAGACCTGAGCAGGTAGTCTCATCCTGGTCCCTGCCACCACCGCAGCCCGACACAGAAGAACAGAGAAACTCTTTGATAAATGTCAACTGAAATACAGCAATCAGCTGAAAGCCATTTGCTGAGCTGTCTGACTGCCCTGGGCTCGGGGTTTTCCTTTATTCATTTATCATGATATACAGCTTTGGCCAACATACACACAGGAGAGAAATTGTTGACATGTGGGACCCAAGTACAGAAAATCTTTCATTTTCCAACCCCTCCCCAACCCCGTCTGTTCACCAAATAAGTTTTTGTTTATTTAAAGACTACAGAGGATTTGGCTGTTAAGAACCAAATGCCTTTGGAGTGGAGTTACAACATAATTTATCATTTCCTCTGTTTATTAAAAAATCCTGCATCTTTGAGAAGCACATTTGCTGTGAGTGGGGGATTTCGGCCATGCCCCCGCCATGTGGCTTACCCCCAAAACGGCTCCTTGATTGCTGTGTCTATCCCTGTCCTTCCCCCACCTGACCTCTGATCGTGCGATGGCTACTCAGGGCTGGTGAATGCGGCTGGACTGAGGACAGGTAAGCGGGGCAGGAGACTAGGTTAGCTTCTTTCATTTTTGACCTGATTCTGACCTTGAACCCCAACCGGCTGTGTACACTGCGCTCTACCAGGACAAGCAGAGGGTGAAGAGCAGACTTCCCGCAAGGGACAGGATCTGAGAGGAGGCAGACAGCAAGGAAAAGTCGGATGCGGCTTCGAAGGAGTGCAGCCAGGCCCCAAGCTGCCCAAGTCGTTCCACTCCAAAGGCAGACATCTGGCAAGACGGGAATGAGCTTCCTACCTTCCACCCGAGACACTGTGGCTAACGACTTAGTCCAGCGTGCTATGCACCCCTCCAAGACAGAGGTCACGTCTTACCCAGTCTTGCGTGCCCAGCACGGAGCACGCACGGTACCTGAAACACAGTTGGTGCTCACTGAATGTTCATGAAGTCTGCAGGATGCCATGGGCAGAACACAAGCTTCAGATCAGGCGTCAGCCTGAATCCCAGCTCGGCCACTCGCGAACTATGTAACCCTGGGCAAGAAATTTAACCTCTCTCGAGCTCCCCGGTCTCTGCAAAATGAGTCTGACAATGAATAATGAAACCCTCTATCACTTACTAGGCTTGTTATTTTGGGGGTTATCTAATATTGTCAAGTCTCAGTTTTCCTACTTATAAAATGAAGATAATACATTAATCTCACAGGTTTACCAAGATCAAAGGTGATGCCTAGAACTGTCCCTAGCTCTATGTTATGAATAAGAGAATGAAAAGAGAAGAAAAGAGCAGAGAAGAGAAAAAAGAAAAGAATATTACTAGAAAGAAAAAACCCTTACTTTACCCAGTACCCAAAGATAAGGCACAACAAAGCACTCGTCTGTCAACAACAGGCAGGCCTGCGGGAAACCTATCTCAGTACCAAGTCAATGTTGAGGACAAAGGCAAGAGTAGAAAATGACAGAGTGATGGTGTTATGACTAGAAAGAAAGGAAAAGCAGGCCGTACTTGTTAAGCAGCTACTTTGTACAATTCATTTACAACACATTTGAATGCCTACTATGGTCTAGGCATTATGCCAAGTTCTGAGGAAAATAAAGATATACAGACTAATTATCACAAAGACTAGTGAACGTTCAGATAAAAGCAGTGGGCAGTGCTGACAGCCAATAATGGGAGTCCCAGGCTGGAGGGAAAGGGAAGACTTTCCAGAGGAGGTGATACCCAAGCTGGTCCTTGACCAGGACCGGCCAGGTAGGCCGGCAGAGGCACAACGGTCTGGGCAGAGAAAAGAGCGCGTGCGAGGATGACTCAGAGGCACAAGTACTGTTCCGGCGGCTTTGCACATGAGTCCTCAGAGACCATGAATCTGGACTATCCATTCCTTTGTGGTGATTATTCTTTCCAATTGATTTTGATTTTATTTTTTGGTAAAAACAGGCCTCTAGCAAAGGGATACAGTCACAGGCAAAGGCCCACGTCAGCCCAGAGTTCAAAGCCGGGGATGGGGCCCAACTAACTGAAAAGGAGGCTCCCGAGATGAGAAACAGACAGTGGTGAGCCCACTGATAGTCCTAGTCGCTTGGCAATGTCACCATCAGGGCAAATGCCCTAAGTAGAGGCCACCCGTCACAGCTGGTACTCTCTGAGGGCCTCCCAAGGCAGAGGGCCCGAGCAGAATGGGGTGGGCAGGGAACAGGAGGAAGAGAGTGCCCGAGAGTGTCTAGCATGTCGCACTAGAAGGCTGAGCCTCACAACAACTGATAACGGCATGATGACAGCCTTCCGTGTGGACAGAGAAGAAAGGGGCCAATCTGTCCCCCATGGGATCCACCAGGAACTGGGCTCCAGAGTACTGCTGCCCCGGGGGGTCTCTCATCCAAGGAGTTCTTTGGTCTTCACTGCCAGATGCCGGTCCAGCTCTGCAACGGTGTCATCGGCCATTTGGCTGATCTGCAGGAACACAGAATGAGACAGCCCGGTAACTGGGGCTGGGGAAGGGGAGGGGGACAAACATTCCAAAACTTGTAAAAGTTACCTGGGAAATATTGATGGTGACAAAATCTCACGTTATTTCGTCCCAGCCAGGCACTGTGCTAAGAACTTTATATGCACACTCTTACTGATTCCCAACAGCAGCCCCGTGAGATAGATACTATTATTATCCCCTTTTCACAGATGAGGAAACTGAGGCAGTTAGAGCACTTGTCAGGATACACAGCTGAAAGTAGCAATGATGAAATTTAATCCCTAGTAGTCTGATTCCACAGCCCAAAATTCTTAACTGTTATTATAGAATACAGAGAAGTCAGCCCTGTTGGTCACCTAATGACCCTCTAGAATTTCCTACACCTCAGACACTCTGCTGTGTAAAGCCCTCATACTAACTGGTAAGACTATCAAGATCGTAGTAGTTAAGCGGGGAAAAAAAGAAGTATTGAAAAAACAAGAAATACATCTGGTTAACAAACATGGAAAATTCAACAGACACTGAAGAAACACCAATTAAAACAAGATATAATTCAGTTACCATAGTTAATGAAGTTTGATGTTGTAGTTTTTAATGACAACATTCCACGCCAGAAAGCTATGGTAAAATGAATAAGCTCGTATAGCAATGAAAGGAATTAGAATTGATGCAAATGTCCATACCATTTATTAACCCCCCAAATCTCTCAACTGGGAAATTACCACATGAATGGAATCTGAAAAAAAATTCTAAAGTTCTATATGCAAAGATATTTATCTAGGCTTTATTTTTTTTTTTTAAAGATTTATTTGAGAGAGTGAGTGGGGAAGGTTCAGAGGGAGAGTTTCAGGCAGACTCCGCATTGAGCATGGAGCCTGATCTCACGACTGAGATCATGCCCCAAGCCAAAACCAATCACAAATGGGGCCAAAACCAAGAGTCAGTGCTTAACTGACTGTGCCATCCAGGTGCCCCTATCTAGGCTTTATTTTGAATAATGAAAAATCAGAAAATCTAAAGTGATAGAAGAGGGAAGTAGTAGAATACATATGCCCAAAAGGGTATAAATATGAGTAACATTCCAGTACATATTTCTGAAATGCTTGAATGTTTACAGCAAGTATAGATTGCTTCTGTAATCAGAATAAAAGAAATAATGTTTCAAGATATTCTTTATAATATCATGGGAAAATGCTCGTTATATATTTTTTTAAATATTTTATTTATTTGCCAGACAGAGATCACAAGTAGGCAGAGAGGCAGGCAGAGAGAGAGGAGGAAGCAGGCTCCCCGCTGAGCAGAGCCCAATGCAAGGCTTGATCCCAGGACCCTGGGATCATGACCTCAGCCGAAGGCAGAGGTTTTAACCCACTGAGCCACACAGGTGCCCCTCATGTTACCTTTAAAGAAAAAGCAGGATACAAAATTGTGCATATACATAGTAGAAATGATATCAGATATGGAAAAAAATACATATCTCTTAAAAATGGAAGGAAATGTGAAAATATTAATAGTGTTTATCTTTTAGGGATGGGAAGATAGGTAATATATTATTCATGTCCCCATCTGTCATATCTTGCAAAAGACCTAGTGTATAGCAAGTGTTCAATAAATATTTATTAAATAAATAATTATTAAAGTTCTCTGTGCTTTTCTATACTTCCCAAATTTTCAAAAATAAACATGCACTAAAAGTGAGGAACAAAACACAATACAACTTAATAAGTGTTGCTGCTTCCCTCCTATATCTAAAAGAGACCAAAGACAGGAAGCCTTGAAGTATGGTACCCAGGATCTGTGTCCTCAGCGGCACAGGGGCTGCCTGACATCTTGATTTGCAGACCACAGGCCTTGGCCAAGAACTAGGAACTAAATGCACTGGGAAGGGTAAACAAAAAAGGATTTGGAGCAATTGGTCCCAGGCACGGAGACAACCAGGCTCTCGCCATTGCAACAGCTGCACATTTTGCAGCAGGTGGAAGGCACGGCTTTGGGGGCTGCTGGGCATGCTGGAAGAGCGGCTGGGCTCCAAATGGCTGCTTGGTCCCTCCTCACTAGGCCACAGGCTCTGAAGATGCTGCCATCCCCATGGAGAGCAGCTGCCTTGCACGGCAGGTGCATGACGCCCAGCAGCGCTCACTCCAGCAAGCCTCCTCCGGAACAATGGTGCGAGGGCAGTGTGGAGACAGGCATGGGGACTGGGGGGAGGAAGAGTACCTAGGCTAACACTGTGATAATGTGGGTGCTGAGTTAAACTCTTGGTGGGGTAACAGTGTGTAAGCTCCTGAATCTCAGTTTCCTCATCTATCAAATGGGGATGCCAGTCCCTTCCTCAGAGAGTAGTTGTGAGCACTGAACGCGTTCATGCCTATGCAAGCAGAGTTTAACCTGGTTATTTGCTATGCAAATGCTGCCTGTGCTACTCTGATTTTTATTATTACTTCCTGACTTCAAATTAATCAATTAATGAAAATATTTACTAACTTTCTACCAAATTAGGCACAGAGTGCCATTGGGGACAGTCTGTCAGCAAGTTCATCTTCTCCATCTTTATCAGACTTCTTAAATAATGATGATGAACATGGGGTGCCAGGTGGCTCAGTTGGTTGAGCATCCGACTCTTGATTTTGGCTCAGGTCATGACCTCAAGGTCATGAGATCAAGCCTTGACTCAGGCTCTGCACTCAGCAGGGGGTCTGCTGGAGGCTCTCTCTCTCCCTCTGCCCCTCCCCCTGCTCGTACATGCACTCTCTCCCTCTAAAAAAAATTTAAAATCTTAAAAAAAAATAAAATAAAATGATGAGAAACATCAAACAAAAAACAACGAGAACAGCACCACCAACATCTCCCTCTTACCGAGTATTATTAGGTGCCGGGCACTAGGCTAAAAACTTTAAACACATTATTGCATATAACCCTCAAAACCGATGAAATGCTGTGACTACGTCTCTTTAAAAAACTGTGAATATTTGACTATTTTACCTGGAAGCTGCACAGTCATACATGGCATATGCAAAGGGGTTTTGTCCAAATCCAACAACCCCACATAACCTGCCTTAGCAGGTGAGACGGGCATTATCCCCATTTTACGGAGGAATAAACCAAGGTGTAAATGTTAAGTAATCTGCCCCAGGTCATGTTAGAAAGTCAGTGGCGTAACTGAGCCAGGAACTCACACACCCCGACTGCCAGTCTGGTGCCACTGCTCCCTGTGAGGCGTCCCCAGCACCTGGCCTCGTCCTTCCTCACCCCAGGCAAGCTGTGGGAGGGTCATTCCAATGGCCAATCCCAGCCCATATTCAAAGTCAAAGGGAGGGTAAAGGAATGGGACAGATGGGGTGGACAATGACCGAGGACCGGCAACCACACCAGCCACTTGAAAGTATATGTGTCCTCTGGTCCTCGCACCAAACCTGGGAGATGCACACCCCTCCTCCCACCTTACAGATGAGGGGACAGAAGCTCAAAAAGGTGAAGCCATTTGCTCACCTTCGCAGCTGAGAAGTCAAAGACCTGAGATTTGAACCAGTCAGGCCTGCCTGACTCCACAGCAAGGGCCCTTTCCATTTTCATCTGCCTCATAAAGACCGGTTCGTCACCACCTTCGTCGTCGTCATCATCATCATCATCACATTCACTCTTTTCTCACTCGGGGACGTGAAAGGCAGAGACAGGAAAAGGGGAGGCACAGTGCACGGAAGGGGCAGGCGGGCAGCAAGTCCGCCTCCCTGAGGCCTGGCTCAGAACACCCACTGCCTCAGCCAGCCCAGCCTCCCTGCCTGCTTGCCCGACCGCCAGGAGCCCTTCCCTCCGTCAGCCCGCTAGCACCCAGCTCCACTGCAGAGCAGCACCGTTTCTCAGAAGAAGGCGGCAGTGAAAGGATCTTGGCCAGATCTACTGGTGTTTCTGCCAAGCGCTTTAATGCTCAGCAGGCCCATTTATAGTAAACTGAAGCAAAGGTGAAACAGCAGGCCGGCAGATGTCAGAATCCCCGGTGGGCAGGCCCTGGTGCTTCCTCAGCAGAGCTGGTCTGGGCTGCAGGATGGGAAGTTGGGCGTGTGTGTGTGGGTGGGGGGGAGGTGTCAGACGTGACTCTAGGGATAGAATCTATAACTCAATGCCTTCATTTTTATACACCAAAGGAAACATTTTTAGAATAGAGTTTTTAAAAAATCTGACCTCAAAAAAATTTGGGAACATTTTTTAAAAAATCCTACGAAGAATAATAATTGGAATTGTCCATAATCCCATTGCCTCAAATGACCATTAACGTCCTCAAGTAGAGAAGCTGTCAATCTTTTTTTTTTTTTTTTTAAAGATTTTATTTTTAAGTAATCTCTACAATCAACATGGGGCTTGAACTCACAACCCCAAGATCAAGAGCGATGTGCTCTACTGACTGAGCCAGCCAGGCACTCCTAAGCTGCCAATCCTTTTAAGATGAAAATTTTTATCACAAAAATCGAGTCATAGTATAATACTGTTATGCGACCTACCTTTAAAAAATCAATTCCAGGGCGCCTGGGTGGCTCAGTGGGTTAAGCTGCTGCCTTCGGCTCAGGTCATGATCTCAGGGTCCTGGGATCAAGTCCCGCATCGGGCTCTCTGCTCAGCGGGGAGCCTGCTTCCCTCTCTCTTTCTCTCTCTCTGCCTGCCTCTCCATCTACTTGTGATCTCTTTCTGTCAAATAAATAAATAAAATCTTTAAAAAAAAATCAATTCCAAAAGAAATTTACCATGTCCGCAAAATATTTTTTTAAAGAATTTACTTATTTATTTGAGAGAGAGAGAACAAGTGAGCATGAGTGGGGAGCAGAGGGAGAGGGAGAAGCAGACTCCCTGCTAAGCAGGGAGCCAGACATGGGGCTCAATCCCAGGACCCCCAGATCATAACCTGAGCCAAAGGCAGATGCTTAACCAACTGAGTCACCTAGGTGCCCCTGCAAAAAAATTTTTTTAAAGATTTGAGAGAGAGAGAGCATGGAGGGAAGTACAGAGGGAGAGGGAGAGAGTCGCAAGCAGACTCCACATCTAGTGCAGAGCCCAACATGGGGCTTGATCTCATAACCCTCAGATCACAACCTGAGCCAAAACCAAGAATCAGACGCTTAACTGGCAGCCCAGCAAAATATTTTTAAAACTGCCTCTATATGGATATAAAACAGTTTATTTTCCCACTGTCAGAAATTTATACAATTTTTAATTTTCTGCTATTATATATAATACATCAACAGACACCTCTGTAGGTAAGATTTCTTGACAATTTATTTTGGATAAATTCTTAAGCCTCTAGTCAGAAATACATGGAATTTGGTATATACTGCTATATTATCCTTTAGAAAGGCTGTATAGATTTATATAAAAACTAACTTAATCTTTTCTGTGGTGTGTAGAAGTAAAAGCTATACTTCTAAGGTCAGCAGCACTTCAAGCTCACATTAAAAATTCTGGGTTCAAATGTTATAGATTAGAAAAGATAAAAATTTAAAAAAATTCACATATTCTAAAAACCTTTGTAAGTGATTTAGGCAGTACATACCAAGAGTCTTAAGAATATGCACTCCCCTTGTGCAATAATTCCACAGTTGGGACTCTATCCTAGGGAAATGATCTCAACAAAGATTTATGTATAAAAATATTCATTGCAACCTTATTTATAACAAAAAAGTTTGAACAAATGATGTCCAACAAGAGGCTTATGAAAGTGAGTTATGGCATAACCACAAGACGGACTATTTTGCAGCCATCAGAAATGACTGTTCATAGACAGTTTTTTAAGACACAAGAAAATGCCAATAGTTTTTAATGCTAAACAGAAAATAAAAAGCCGAGTACAAAACCATATGCACACTACATATTCAGCCATGTTAAAAACTATGTAGTTAAAAAAAAAAAAGAAGGAAAGCAGAAATACTGCAAAATGTTAAAAATACTGCAAAATGCAGTTGCTTCTGCAATGTGGGTTTATGGTGTGAATTTTCCCCCATTTTTTTAAAACAGTCTTCTGAACTCTCTACATTTTCTACAGGAAGTATAAATTACTCAGATAATCAGGAACAATGTAAACAAATAAATTTTTAAAAATTTGATAAAACAACAATCAGCCCCCTGCTTTGCTTATTTAAAAAACAGAAACAAAAACCACATACTCAAAACTCCAGCTTAATGTCTCCTGTCAGGGAAAAAGAACAAAATAAAGTGTGCACAAGGCTGTCTCCTGAAGATTTTCTCACTCCACTTTTAATATATGACAGTAAAGGCAGTTATTAACAGTGATGGTAAGAACTCATCTTTAAATAATAATGTCTTAGATAATAAAGATTACTGCCCTGGGTACATTATGTGCATACACTGTGATCTCTTGTAATATTACACGTCCTCACAGAGATGGCATGTAGGTCTGCACTAGAATGTTAACAGCGGTCATCTCTGGGTGATGAAATTGCAATTACTTCCTTCTGAATCAAAACAAATTTACACTAACATGTACGGCATAGCATCAGAAAAAAACTAATAAAGTTATTTTCCTTTTGAAAAATAACAACAATCAACAGAAATAAGCACCGAGGAAACAAATCTAACCCGAGGAGGAAGGTGAAACGCGAGGTGCTCGTGTGAAGGCTTCTGGCCATGTCTTGGTCATGCGGGTCTGACCAAGAGTACTGCTCATCTGATCATTCTTCCCTTTCCAGGGAACGTGGGCTCTGGCCCCTGAGGCAGAGGCACAGTCTTGTTGAGTGAGGAGTACCTGGCACTTTCCCAAGGTCCACGGGCTTACCACAAAGCAGCACGGGAAATGTCAAGTGTTGACAGCAGAGATGGAGTCCCTGGGGACGGACCAGGAGCTGGCCCAGCTGGGGCCAACAACAGACTGCTACACGGCCTGACTGGTGCTCAGAGAAGACCAGACTAATCTAGGAATCTCTTCTAGCTGGTGCAGGGCAAGAGGAGGGCACAAGGAAGGCAAGAAGGGAGCTCCGAGGGTCCAGCTGCCAGACACTCTAATGGTGCTTCTAGCACGTCCTTACCCTTTGCGGTAAGAATTATAAATCCCTTTCTACAGAACAGACTGCAAGGAGTCAAGTAATGTCCTCAAGGTCACAGGATATCAAGTACAGAACAACCCTGATCTAACTCTGGTACCATCACAGGGATACACCATAAAGCTTCTAGATCCTTAATTACCATCTGTGTCTGCTTTTGCAAATTTATCTGGGGAGCTTTTAGAAAGTATACGCTCCTGGGGAGACCTACTAAAGATCAGCAGAGGCAGGAGCAGAGCCCAGGCACCCATCTAAAATTTCTTGCTAGGTGATTGTTAGGGCTGGTCTACAACTGGCATAGTAACTGCTGGTCCAGGAGAAGGGGAGCAGTTAGTCCACTGACGGCCTCCTCCAGATGTCCCTCTAACAGCGCTCATGCTCCTGCCTCCTTTCTCCCCAGCCTGCCCACACTCACATTCAATCTTCCGAAAATAATGCTTTTGTGTGAATGTAGAGGCTCTGCGCAAAGCCCTTCGTATTACGCTAAACATTATTCTATCTCCTAAATACTGGCAAATTCATCTTTCTATCTTAATTCCACCAGTGCCACTCAGGTTCAGGCCGCCATTTCCTGGATGGATTCCCACAACAGCCTCCCTGGCCTCCATGCCTCCCCTCTTGATCCTTACAATCTGTCTTCTACCCAGCCACCATAGTCCGCTTTCGTCAACACAGATGGGAACTCCCCACTGTCTGGGAAAAAAAAAATCTTTCCAGGGACTTACTGAATCAGGATCACCTGGGGACCATTTAAAAATGCAGATCTGCAGGGCCCCAATCTGGGCGTGGGGTCCCAGAAACCTGTATTTTAATAAGCTCCTTAAGTTATCGTAATGCTGTGGTAGATTCGATCATTGTTCAACAAATCTTCATGCCCTCCCCTAGACCTCCACAAACTTAGATATTTTTCTGTCCTGGTGCTACTGGGCTTAGCCCCTGTGATGTACCAAGAGGGGCTTCAAATGTACTTGAATGGTTGGGCTTATGTTCTTAGCATCTGCTGTTGAAAAGATGTCCTGCGGGGGATGCCTGGGTAGCTCAGTCAGTTAAGCCACCCGACTTCAGCTTGGGTCATGATCCTAGAGTCCTCGGATCGAGTCCCGCATTGGGCTCTTTGTTCAGCGGAAAGCCTGCTTCTCCCTCTGTTTGCTGCTACCCCTGCTTGTGCTCCCTCTCTCTCTCTCTGACAAATAAATAAAACCTAAAAAAAAAAAAGAAGAAGAAGAAGAGAAAAAGAGAAAAGATAAAACAAGATATAATAAGATGTCCTGGGAAACTTACTGACTCCAGAAGATTGACTCCAGAAGATAAAGGAGACTTGAACCCAATCCAACATCTGGAGCCAGGAGCCAAGCCCACTGAGCCCAGCCTCTGAAGCAACTCCCCAGGTGACCCACAGAAAGGAGACCAGGAAATAAAGCCTGGTCCTGTATATCACTGAGCTGTGAGATAGTCCATCATGCAGCGCTGGCATGCTCACAACAACTGGCAGAGCTGCACAGCCAATGTGGGAGAGTCTGGACAGGCTGGAGGTCCAGCTGCTCAGCCAGGTCTCCAAGTCCCGCTCTGATCAACCCAGCTGGCTGCCGTGTTGTCCACTCCCAAGCCTCAGCCATCCCATGCGGCAATCGCCCACTCGCAGGATGTTCTTTTACACAGCACACCTCTGCACGTGTTATTCAACCTGTCCCCAGGCTCTACTTCACTGCAATCTGTTCGAGTGCCACCTCTCAGCACAGTAAGAACACTGATAAGTCCTCACTTGCCAGCACCCAGACAAGCCACCACACATGCACACAAGAGCGTCAGCGTCCAGCTCTGAAGTTAGTCTGCCTGCTCTGGGATCCATTTCTAGCGGACCCTCATGTGACCTGGAGCAAGTTATTTAGCTGTTCCGAACCTCAGTTTCCTCAGGACCTCTTTCACAACTGTGTATCAACAAGGATAAATGAAATGATAGAAAGCATTCAGCATGGAGCCTGGAACCCCGGGAAGAGCCAACAGCGTCTTCTCTTCCTCCACATTCCCAGGGCTAAGTCTAGAACACAGACTCAGCCAATCCTCATCATGTCAAGGAACGCATCAGGGGTATTCTATTTTAGTCTTCCTCTCTTCACACATGACCAGGTGGTTCCCTGGGTCAGACCCACAAGTACCACATCTGCTGGCAACAGTACCTGTTTCTCTATGAGCCTAATGGTGTCCTCTGAGACCTTGTCCTTGGATTTCTTCAGCTTATTCATTGCATTGGTACGAACCTTCCGCAAGGAATCCTTGGCCTTGTTGGTGCTCTGCTTGGCCAGTTTCACCAGCATTTCCCTGTGCTCCCTGGTTACTCTGATTAAAAAAACAAAACACAAAAACATTCAACAAAATCATCCCACACGTTAGCTGCTAGCTGAGAATTTAGTATCACTCTCTCTGCTAGCTCTGCTCTTCATCGTGATGATCTTTACGTTCCTGAAGCATGCCCGGGGTGTGCTTGGGGCCCAGTGAAGTTCCTGGAGAGTCAGGTGAGGACAGCCAGTAAGAGGACTGCTGAAAACTTGAGCCAGTGCACCCTGGCCACTTACCGCATGCGTGACTGACTTGTCTCTTCAGAGTCCCCATCTGTAAGATGGAGATGGTGTGAAGGTGTTAAGACAGGATGCACGTATAAACTGTTTAGCGCTGACCCTGGCCCATGTGAACGGCTCAACAAAAGGAAGCAATTCTACCCCCTTCTCTCCCACTAGAGATGCAATGCAAATGAGCGCCACAGAAGTTGCACCATACAATCTCTAAGTCACCTGAAACAAGTCAAGTTGCAATCTTCAGAATCTTACTAATGATTATAGCAAATTACTTATGAATCACTTGAAAACTGACCAAGACGCAACATGAGTCCCAACATGTGAGAATCGCCGCACCAGTTAACTTCCGCCAAGAAGCCGTAACAGGGTCTGGCACGTGTGAGTGCTTCCTGGATGTCAGCTCCTTCCACTGTTCCCTTCCTCTTCGTCTCACCACCACGAGCACGAGCACAAGGAGGGCCTCCTACAAGCCCCTGCCACAAGCACTTCCTAAGCTGGTCCTTATGACTACCAGACTACCAGGCACTTATAATTATTCTTATTTTACCTTCCCTCATCACAACAACCCAGCAAAGTGACCCCACGAGTTTGCTCAGTCTTTGTTTCTTCGTCCTCTGCATAGTGAGGATGACTCACCGACCATAGCTGGGCGGGCACGAGGGTACTACGGTGAACACTGACCAAGGGAGCTCAGCCAGGGAAAGGGGCAAGCAAAGAGGCACTTACAATGGGCGCGCAGGATGTGGCGTGGGGAGGGAAGCCACAGGAACACTAAGGCAGCTCCACTGACTCACCAGCAACCGTCCGAGCTCAGGCAGGCAGCAAAGTGAGGGAAGAGGCTCCAGAAGAAATAATCCCAAAATGCGGGAGTCTTTGGGTCTGCTCACTAGTGTTCTGGTTCTTAGCTTCCCCAGTAGGAAGGCATTTTTCCCCTCCCCTCTCAAGTTTGATGTGGTGCCATGACTTGCATTGGTCAATGTGAGTAGAAATGAAGGGGATCACCTCGGGGCAGGAGCATTAGAAGCCAGTGTGGCCTCCAGCACATTTTGTTCCTGTTCGCTGCAGTACAAGTGGGAATGGAGCTCCCATCAGTGTGGGTCCCAGAGTGACCACGATCAACAGTGTCCATCATGCGGCCGGGGCCAGAAGCAGATGGCTGTGCCAAGCCACGGAGACCTGGGGGTTGCCTGTTACTGTAGCATAACCTATCCGGTCCTGACTAACACACACACTAGGATCTGAAGAATGAAGGCAGGCTGCCTGTGCTGGCACACCAAGGGGGGCTTCCAAGAGGAAGAAAGGGCATCTACAAAGGCTCGAAGCCGCAAAGAGACCATGCTTCACCTGAGGAATTATTAGGGCACAGATATTAAGAGTGACAGGAAAAGAGGCTAGAAAGCCATACCATGGAGGGTCTTGCAAGGTCTTGAGCTGCATTTTACAGATGAAGAAAACAAAGCCCAAGAAGTTTGGGCCAAACCCAGGCTGACCTGTCTCAAGCACCAACAGTCTTAGAAAAATTCCTCTGTCCCCCGGGTCCTGAAATGGACCTCCCTGGCATATGGTTCCTGACCCTCAAATCAGCGTGGTTCTTGCTTGGTAAGGACGAACCCACATTCTGGGTATATGTTCCAAGTGAAGCAGTGATAAGCAGGTGTTAAAAGATTTAGTAGCATCTACCTGTTATTTTCCCCCTGACAGGATGAGGAAAAAAATTAAAGAATTTTGAGAAAAGATGAGCACTGAAGACAAAGCGGCCGCTGCATTATGAATCAATCCTTCTGGATTCAGCTATTTGAAGGTATTCTCGAAATAGAAATGATCCTGATTACTGCCATTATTAAGCCCGTCTCTGCCAGGTGAGTACTGTAAGTGCTGCACCTCACAGCCCCTCGCAACAACTCTTCCAGCTAGATCCCCATCCCCCCATGTGTCAAGGCGGAAACCGAGGCGCACAGATGTTGAGCAACTTGTGTAAGGGCCTGAGTGACAGGATCGGGATTCAAATCCAGATCTCTGGCCTGTGTGCTTTTGCCTCCTCCGTGCTGCCTACCCCTTGTAATCTATTTCAAATAAATTATGCACTGCTGCCATCACTTCTGCTTCCAGGCAGAAAGCTTTTCAAAGTCAGTAATATGAATCTTGGGACTGAAAAGGGCAAAACCACCATGTCAGGACTTTAGGGATTTGGATCAGATCTTGTTACTTTTATGGTTTTTAATTCATTGAACAAAAATCATGCTGACATGTTTAGGTCTCTTTTTAGTTCTGCCAAAGCATATGTCAGTATAAGGAAGGAACAGGAAAATTAAAACTTGATCCACTGATTCAAAAAACTTAATCCTGCTGAAATACTAGGAGGAGCAGAAAATAAATGAATTTAAGTCAGTAAGAAACTTCTTAAACTTCTCTAAAGAGAGCTATTTCAATCTTATATTTCATATATAATTTGAAATAGGTATCCCACTGTTTGGACAACCTTTAATAAAATAAAAAATTTTATCTAAGGAACTTCCTTTTCACTATGTTGTTACATTTACATTTTACATGAAGAAAAAACATATCTTTTAAAAAATATATACACTGGGACTCAAAGACATCTTAGGAGTAAAAGGCTATATAAAGAGAAAACAAAATCATGTAATGTAATTTGGCTTTAACACAACGTATTATTTTGTATTTATTAATATTAATGTGGCATTAGTACATTATTAACACCTGTTTCTACACATCACAGCATCCAATTATCACTGACAAAAGCATTTTGGCTTCAGGATGCAAGTACAGGGCGATAATCTTAAGGAAATGGAAAGCTGAAGGCAGGGGCGGGGGCGGGCACAGGGCGAGCTGAGGGGACAGGAATATGTGTGCTGGTGCGGGGTGTTGGGCTGAAAGGTATCTCAAAAACAAGTCCAGAAGCAGCTGGGCTGATGGGAAGGCACTGGTTTGAAGCCAGCCAGACCTGTTGCATTCCCATGTCTACCACCCAGAAGCTGAGTATCCTTGGGCAAGCTCCTTAATCTCTCTGAGCGTCAGATGCCTCATCTCTAAAACGAAGACAATAAAAACATCTCACAGGGTGATAGGGAGAAGCAGACACAACACATACATAAAGACAGCAGCACAGAGTAGCCCTGAATAAATGATAACGATTATGAATGTTTTAATCAAATACACCTAATTACTTCCTCATGAAACAATGAGGGCACATCTGTTTTAGAAAAGAAACATACTACATTATGGAAATATCTTAATTCCTTTCCAAACCCGTGATTAATACATCTGATCATCTCCATCTCGCATGCATGGGGTTCGCTGAGTACGCGCTAGTTTGTTCTCGGGCTTCTGCTCTCGGCCCGCTGGTTCTGAGCACCCGCTCTGCACTTGGCATGCATTCACTCATCAAGCACTGGCTGAGGCCCGAGGTGCATGCCAGATCCCGGGCCAGGCGGAGGAGCTCAGAGAGAAGGCGGGCCTGGTCCGACTTCCCCGGAGGCTCAGCCCAGTGGTGGAGACAAAGCCGTCAGCCACTACTGAGAAAGAGCGTTGGTGCTGCTAGGGCAGAGGGCTGGGCCTTCTGCAGGAGGAGCAAGCAGAAAAGTACAACTCATTCTGTCTCTAGATTTGGAAAATGCCTTAGAAGCATTTTGGTCTGCTGCAGAAGAGAGGACAGGGCCTTCCAGGCAGAAGCACGGTGGGAGATCTAATGGCAGGAGGGCAGGAGGCTGCGAAGGTCAAATTTGTTCTGCAGGCCTGGAGTTTTCAAATTCTTCTTTTGCCACAAATCTCTGGCTTTAAAGAAAACCAAGGCGGAGGCTCCATTTATAAATGTATTAAAACAAACGGAAAGAGAGCTCTTCCAGTTAATGAGGGGAAGGGCCCTCGGGGAGGGGTGGTGCTCTATCCAAGGCTCACAAAGTTTAGCCCCCCGACTCCCCTGTACTTCTGGGCCTACCACTAGGGGCTGAGGGACCTCAAGCAAGTTATTTAAAGTCTCTGGACTTTGGTCTACTCATCTGGAAATAGAAATTAAAATAAAACAAACACACATAAAAAAACCCTAGCATCTACCTTTCAGAGTTCTGGCGAGGATTCCGTGAGAGAACACATAGAACATCCACACTACAAAAGCCTGGTAGAGAACAGACACTCAGAGGACATCAGCTGCCTCTGCTGCTGCTGTTGACGTGTCGGCGCTCCCTGAGGCATCTTCAAATAACGAAGAGTTTATGCTTGGAAGGTTTTATCAATAGAGAAATGAGAGCGCAAGTAATCGATGCTTCAGCAAGATGACTTTTTGAGATCCTAATTTAACAACTCGTGTACATTTTATAATCCAAATGCTCCCAGCATGTTGCCCTGAAATTTTCTCTTTTCGGTACTAATTCATTCATTTAGTTTATAGTTTCAGTCAACAGCTGTTTACTGGGCACATACTGTGTGCCAGCCCCGATGCCAGACATGAGGGATGTAGCAGTGAACACATGAGTTTACTGTCTGGCAAGGAAAGCAGGCATTAAACAAACACATGCACAACTGATCAATAAGTTACGGTTCTAATAAACACAATAAATACATACAGAGTTCCATGAAAATAATTAGCAGGGGAGGGGAGTCTGATCGAGGTCCCCTGTGGGGCTCCAGGAACTAAATGGGGGACATTTAAACTAAGTGATATTTATTTATTTATTTATTTATTTATTTATTTTAAAAAGATTTTATTTATTTGACAGACCGAGATCACAAGTAGGCAGAGAGGTGGGCAGAGAGAGAGGAGGAGGCACGCTCCCTGCTGAGCAGAGAGCCCAACACAGGGCTCAATCCCAGGACCCCGGGATCATGACCTGAACCAAAGGCAGAGGCCTTAACCCACTGAGCCACCCAGGCACCCCAAACTAAGTGATATTTAAATTAAGATGTGTAAGAGGGGCAGGGCTCCTGGGTGACTCAACTGGCTAAGTGACTGCTTTTGGCTCAGGTCACAATCCCAGAGTCCTGGAATGGAGCCCTTCATTAGGCTCCCTGCTCAGTGATGAGCCTGCTTCTGCCTCTCCTTCTGCCGCTCCCTCTGCTTATGCTCTCTCGCTCTCTGTCTCTCTCTGTCAAATAAATAAATAAATAGAGAGGTAAATCTTAAAAAAGAAGGAGGCATACATTAAAAAAAAAAAAAAAAAAAAAAAAAAAAAGGCCGTGTAAGAGAGGAGGGGTTGGGGGATCTCATTTCCACCCGTGGGAATGGTCTGTATAAAGTAAAGGCATCCCGGGCGCCTGGGTGGCTCAGTTGGTTAAGCCTCTGCCTTCGGCTCAGGTCATGATCCCAGGGTCCTGGGATCGAGTCCCGCATCGGGCTCTCTGCTCAGCAGGGAGCCTGCTTCCTCCCTCTCTCTCTGTCTGCCTCTCCGCCTACTTACGATCTCTGTCTGTCAAATGAATAAACAAAAATCTTAAAAAATAAAAATAAAAATAAAATAAAGTAAAGGCATCCTTCCAGGTCAGAAGATGGGTTCTGCTCTCTGAGGGACTGGAAAAGGCAGTGAGGATAAGGACAGAAAGAGGAGAAAGACTGTCCCAAACGAGGAGGCTGCTGAGCTGGCATGCACAAGAGTACGCACACAAGCCCTTGCATGACACACCTTGCATGACACACAAGCCCTTGCATGACACACCAAGGCTTCGTCGGTCCACTGACGAGTGAAGAGACCCATGGGTGGTACACACACACACAGGGCAGCTGCATTCAGCCTGGAAAGGGAAGGAAATCTGACACATGCGATAGCGTCAATGAATCCTGAAAACATTATGCTAAGTGAGATAACCCACACTCAAAAGGACAAATGCGCACGATTCCACTTTCTGCGAGGCACCTACAATAGTCAAACTCACAGAGATGGAAAGTAGAATAGCAATTTCCAGGGGCTCACTGGGAGGTGAAGGGAATGGGGAGTTACTGTGCGATGGGTACAGACTTTTAGTTTTGCAAAATGTAAACAGGTACTGGAGATGGTTGTACAACAAAGCAAATGTACTTAATACCACGAACTATACATTTTTAAATAATGGTAAATTTTTTATGTGTATCTTACCATGATAAAAAAGTTGAAGGGTCCTAGCAGATTGTTCCTAAGAGTAATTCGTGGTCCCGTGAGTCTGGGGGAGGCCCAGGAAACACGACGAGATATGTATTTTGTGCAGATGGCAATGTACAAGCGAGATCTAAGCTCCTGGCAAAAGTCTACCCAAGGGCTCCTCAGCAGGCAGATGGGAAGCTGCGGAGCCGCCCTGTAACAGCTTCTTGGCTGGATGATGAAGACAGCAGCCTTTTCCGCTAGGGTCAGAGAGCCTCCCAGCATAAGGCAGGGGTTGCGGCTGAGCTGGCAGGGTCACACTCTGTTTGTACATATCCAGCAGGCAGGTCTTCCAGTAACATCCTGGATGGGAGCCTTCCTGCAAAATTCCTTGAGCATGTTCTCGTGAACAATAAGCAGAGGACATGCCCTGATGGTAACTCACACAGCAGAGAATCCCCCGGACCGCACTGATACTTCCTATTGTTTCACTGAGAATGGGACACGTGTACAAAGCTATTCACCAGGTGTATATCAGAGGAAGCCCTGCTCAGCGTGGGCAGTTACAGTAAAACCCAGTTACGATATGTCAGACACTCGACTTCAAAAGGATCACTGGTTACTTAGAGGGGACTTTAAAAGGTGGAAAAACCATGCTACAAAGTCCAGAAGACTTCAGTTGGAATCCCCTCTGCTCCTTCCCAGCCTCAGAACCAGAGGCGTGCTGTTCAACTTCTCTAAACTGCTTCTTCATGAACAAAGTGGCAGGAAGAATGATCCTAAGAGGGCAGAAGCCACTATTAAGCAAAAGGGTGGTAGCAGGGCCTTGGCACACCGCCTCGTGTGCGCTATAGAAGCTCACGACTGGCGGCCTGCGTTCTTACTCTTACCACACTCTCTGGGGCTTGTGGATACTAACAGGAAGTGAACGGCAAGGGAGAAAACCATCAAAAAGATTTAGTGCCTTGAGCTTGGGCTGCTCAGTGGATGGTGAGCAGAGAGGGAAAGAGTGGGAACAGAGGCGAGAGGGCACTGGGGGCAGTGGGAGGCACGCGTTCTCCTCTAGCAGCTGAAGGGGCACAGGCTGGAGGAGAAGAAAGCTGCACTTCCAGGGAATGTCCCATCAAAATACATCTCTGACAGTTCCACGAAGACAGACCTCGCCACCTCCGCACCGGCTTCTGGGAGACCTCCCCCCAGCAGGAGCATCAGCCTGCAATCAGCAGCTGACACATGCCCGGTTTCATTGTTCGCTGGTGGGCGCTGCCCGCTGCCGGGGGGCCCCTGGCCCCGAAGGAAATGTTTTTGTTTGTGTAGCTCAGCCAGACTTCCTATGCTTCTAGGTATACGATTTCCCCCTCCCCTCTTTCCTCACCCCCACCCCCTAGCTCACCAGCCTGCTGTCCATACACTAATGTCTCATAAAGACCTCAGGTGTCCTTTTTGCCTGAAGGAAATCATATCTGCACTTCCGAGGGACATCTACCACCCGCAGTCACTTTAGTTCTCTCTGGGGACACAACCTGCCACCCGCTTGCAGATGATTGTTCTGTAAGCATAATCTTAAAGACTTGGCTAAGCCAGACAAATGGTGCTGAACCACAGCCCAGCAGGATGCAGAGATAAGGAAGGCTGAGGTCAGGGCTCACATCTCCACATTCTTAGCCGAGTGACCTTGATTAACTCAGCTGATTTCTTCCCTGTCACTGGAGTGGGACAGAAACCCAAGTCCAAAGATGAGTGCAGGTAACTCTTCCTTCAGCTCTCACATACAGGAAAAAGAACATAGTTTTGGTGGTGAAGGCAGACTTGGTTTCCAATCCCGGATCTGCCCCCTACCAGCTGGGTGATGGGCACAAGTAACCTGTCCTCTCTGAATTGAAAAGACATCTGGCGAAGCACTTAGGAGAACAGTCCCTGAAGCCAGTTCACTGGGATTTGAGGCTCCGATCTCTCATGTCTTAGCTGTGTGGCCCTGGACGGGTAATTTTACCTCTTTGCCTCAGTTTTTCCATCTGCCAAATGTGTATAATACCATTAACTTAATGGGACTGTTGTGAGGATTCAATATTAATACATATGTGGCACACAGTAATGCCCTCAATAAACATGATCTGTTGTTATCTCCTCAACTGTCAAATGGAGGGGGAGTAATAAAAATGTTCCATTTCTTCCACAGTGAGTGCTGCGAGCAAATGAGCAGACGGTTAAAAAAACTCGGCCTATGTACATATTAACTATGTAAAAGCTGTCAATGCTATCAGTAATAAAAACACTGACGATGTCTCCTACGGACGGAGAGCACAGCAGAGGGGGATCCAAGCCCTGGCTCTGAGAAAGACTGCCTGCTTTTCCACTTACTAACGTGTGACACGGGACACAAAGAATCCCCTTCCCCTAGGACTCCTTTTCTTTAGCTGTAAAAGAGGGCTGTTAGGAATGCACGGAGAGCACCAACAGCTCGTGGAATAGCAGTGAGCACACAGGAAGTGCTCGTCTTCGTTCATTCCATAAACGCTGATGGCATTTTGGCATTCTCACTACCCACAAGGCCGTGTTCCAGGCCCGGGAACACAACCATGAATGAAACTGACGGAGCAACTCATATACATGTTCTACGGAGAGAGGGAAACGAGTAAATAAAACAAACTGCGAGTGACGTAAAGAAAATAAAACGCCACCGTGAGATACAGGAGAACCTTATTATTGTCGCTTAACTAAGGGCCCATTTGCGTTTGCCTGGACATCTGACTCGGATGGCAGGGGCTCCCCTTCAGTACTAATGATACCTAATTTTTGCAGAGCTCTTTCTCCGTGCCAGCCCTGAGCTGACACAGTGTCCGGGCATTAACTCCGTGAATCCTCACAACACTCCAGACATAGTGACACTATTACCTTGCTTTCACAGATAAGAAAAAGGAGGCTCAGACAGATCAAGTAGTCTGCTCAAGGCCACAGGACAAGTTCCTCAGAGACCTGGATCCGAGCCCCATGCAGCTGACTCCTGCATTCCAGACCTCCCTTGTTGGTGCTGACAAACGGAAGCAGCTTTTCTTACTAGTGGAGGTGATAAAAACAGCACCGCTCTTATTAAGGCCTGCCTCGATACCTAGTTCATTACTACTCCTCCAGCTCCCCTACAAGTTCAAGTGTAATGGGGAGAAAGGAGAAAGGGAATCTAGAGAGGACTGCCACGGAAAAGTGATCTGACCTGTTGCCATCAGCTGCCACATTCTGTAGAGAGGCGCGGGACACAAAGTGGAGAGGACAGCAGTGGGGCAGGGAGGACGGAGGAGGAGCGGGGCGGAGAGAAGCCTGTCCTCTGGGGTGCAGCTTTTGCACAGGTGTTGGTGGCACTTTGTCCTCTATCCATTTTCCACTCTTGATTCCTGATTGCACTTCCTTACACGTTTCAACCAGAACCTATGTGCTGGGAGGGAGCCCCCATTTCACACACATGGATCCTAAAGTAGTAGGAGGCACGCCTGAAAAGCTGCAGGCTGGGTGGGAAGCCACACGGTAGAGGAGGAGGCAGGCACCCTAACAGTGCACGGAGGCCTTCGAGGGCCTGGAAGGCAGGAAGAAACAAGGGACTGGAGCCCAGCCAGCAGAATAAGCCGCCCCAAGCAAGCGGGTGGCAAGCAGGCGGTGAGAAGCAAAGGCCTGGAAAAGTAGCTGCAGTGGTTCAAATGCAGTACGCGGCTGCCCCAGCTCGAATGAGGTCCTTCGGCCTCTGACTTTTTCCCCCTTTCAGGTCTGCTGAGGGTCTGCTCGTGTGTAGGCTGTGTTAGAAAAGGGTGTTTCCTGAAATGCACACGTCAGACACACTACTCGGGTATAAGGTCCACAAGGCCCTACAGCAGCTAGTTGAGGAGGCCATAGAGCTGGAATACGTGGGCAGCCCCATGAACAGTGGGAGAGTGTGACAAGAACCTGGGTTCTAGAAGCAGACAGATTTGATCTGAATAATGACTCCTCTGTTTACTAATCTGTGACCTTGAACAAATTAAACTTTCCGATGCCCCAGTTTCCTTATCTGTATTACACCCATCTCAAAACGGTATTCTCTGCACTGGCAAAAACAATGAGATCACCATGAAGAGATGTACACAAGGCATGGAAAAAAAAGAAAAAAGGCAGCTATTCAATCCTGTTTATGTAAACTTAAAAAATAAACTTACAGGTTTGTACACGCATCTTTTACAATTTGGAAGGATATACATCAAACTTATCAAATTACTTCATGGAAAATTATTTCGGGAACAGTAAAAACTTTCTATTTTTCTGTAGGATTTGAGTTTTTGCAATAAATGTGTACCATTTTTACAATTAAGAGGTGAAGAATTATGTATCTAGAAGTTTAGTTCCAGCATATATAAAGACCTCTTACAACTCAACAAAAGGACAAACAAACTCAATTAAAAAATGGGTAGGGGTGCCTGGGTGGCTCAGTGGGTTAATAAAGCCTCTGCCTTCGGCTCAGGTCATGATCTCAGGGTCCTGGGATCGAGCCCCAAGGTGGCCTCTCTGCTCAGCAGGGAGCTGCTTCCCTTCCTCTCTCTGCCTGCCTCTCTGCCTACTTGTGATCTCGGTCTGTCAAATGAATAAATAAAATCTTTAAAAAAAAAAAATAGGTAAAGAACTTCAATAGCCATTGTTCTGAAGATATACAAATGCCAAACAAGCCCATGAAAAGACGCTCAGGCTCAGCAGTCATGAGGGAAATACAAAGCAAAACCATGACGAGATACCACATCACACTCACTGGGGTGAGGGCAGCAACAATGACCTAGAATGACAAGTGTCGGCAAGGGGAGGCAGAAATTAGAGCCCTCATACATTACTGGTGGGCACAGAAGATATGCAGCCTCCATGGAAAAGCTTGGCAGATCCTCAAAAAGTTAAAAAAAAAAAAAAAAAAAAAGAGCTGTCATATGACCCAGCAACTCCGTTCTTATGGATATACCCAAGAGAATGGAAAGTATGTTCACACAAAAGTGTGTGCAATGACCTTCACATGGCAGCATGATTCCTAACAGCCAAAAAGCAGAAACAACTTAAATGTTCATCAACTTACAAATGGATAAATAAAATGTGGTCTATGCCCCTACAATGGAATATTAGTTGGCAATAAAAAGAACAAAGCGCTTACAGATGCTAGAACATGGATGAACGTGAAAGCATTATGCTAACGGAAAAAAGCCAATCACCAAAGACCGAGTAATGTGTGATTCCATCTCTATGAAATGCTCTGATCAGGGAAACCCACAGAGACAGAAAGCAGATTAGCGGTTGCCTGCCACAATCCCAAGTGGGGCAGGGTGTTTAGAGGATAAAGCTGTGAGCGACTGCTGGCGGGTGCAGAGTTTCTTTTTGGGGTGATGAAAAATGTCCTAAAATTGATTGTGGTGATGGTGGCACAACTCTGAATTTACCAAAAACCACTGAATTGGACAGTTGAAGTGGGTAAATTATATCTCAATAAAGCTGTTTAAGAAGGTCCTATGCCTCTCTGGTTCTTGTTATTTAACGGTGCTCATCTCCTGGACAGAGAGCGTTAAGGACAGGAGGCACCCCTGGTTCCACACCTGGGGACCCACAGTGCTGATACTGCTCCCTGCAACAGTTCACCATCCCCACGCAGGGAAGGTCACAGGAATGCTCTGCGACAACAGCTACTTTGACAGCGACCACTTAAAACCTACCATTCACTCTCACTGACTGACTTTCTTTCCTCTCCTCACGGGTGTCAGGCCTGTGTCACGGTCCAAAGGCTCTCCCTCCACTCCTGCTCCGCCTCCCCTTTATCCATCTCAGGAGTTTCTCCCAATTAATCTGCCCCAAAGTAAATGTGGTTATTATCCCATTCTACAGATGAGGACACTGAGACACAAAGAACTGAAATAACTAGTGTAAGGTCACATAACTCTATTGGTTTCCCCGTCCCGGTTTTTCTGATGGTAACCTTGGCGCCCCCCTACTTTCCGTGCTGCTTCTCCCTAGCTGCACTGTGGCTTCCTGCCCCTGGTTAACTCAACCTGGGGACCATCCTTCTCGCCTTACCCAGCTTGCTCTCCCCTGGAAAAACCTGGTCATTATTCATGAGAAGCCATTTGTCAGGATATGGTAGGGCAAAAGCACTTGGGAAAGGGAATTCGGGCTAGGTGAACTGTAACACAGGCTTTTTACTGAAATCTGGTGAAACACCTGGTTCTGAGCCCAAGTAGAATTCTCCCCAACGCTGTCACCTTAGAACAAAGTCTGGGGGAAGGAGCCTTGCCTGGGGCACAAGGTCTATCATCCTGGACGATCCCCGGAGGAAAAGTGGGAGCTGATGAGGGCAACTATCTGACTACTGGGAGGCTCTGCCAAGCAGCTCAGTGGGCTGAGGGTGTTGAGAAGAGCCGAGGTCCCTCTGCTCACCAGAAACACAAAGCAAATCTCACACCACAGCCAGGGGTGGTCCTCAGATCTTCTTATTTGGGATATACCTTTTAGGAGGTCTTATTCGCCATAATTCATTCAAAGAAACTACTGAATCCTCATTAACAATCAAACTATAGTGCTCCTGAGCAACTGAAATTCCAAGATAATTACAACATCATGACTCAACTCCTCCCACCCCTAAAAATGGGGGAGAAGATAGACAAAACATGAACATGAGGTTGGGGAGGGAGTTAGGAAGAGAGAGAGAGTTAAGGACTAATAGAGCAATCACGAAACAGAAGTTAACATATCATTGGTTTTACCTCCAAATAATCAGAAAAAGAATGTTTCCAAGAACTCTTTTAGCAGGAGAATTGGATAATGTCAAATAGTATCAGATAAAAGAATTAAAATCGATTAGGTACCTATGACATGCCAAGTCCCACACTACGAGCACCATGTTATGATATCCCATTCTCCTCACAATCACAGAAATGATTCACATTTTATAGATAAGGAAGCTGAGGCTTCTAATAATTAAGCCGTGGGCACATTCCCCAGACTGCGAGGCACTGGCCGTACATGACAGAGGGGCTCCTTTAATGGACAATCTGCTCAGGAGCGCCCCTTCAGCCAGGATGACCTTCCCAGGGGTGCACTGCAGGGGGTCTCCTCCCACCCAATCCCCCTCTTCCTTTCTTCACTGGTGGCAGACCTGCACTCTGTCCCTTTCATGGGCATTTCCTCCCATAAACCTCTTACACATCGGATTCTGTCCCGGCATCTGATTCTCATAGGACCCAAGCTGACATACCCAGAGTGACAGAACAGGGATTTGAACCCCAAAGCCCCTGTGCTTTCCTTTATACCTAGAGATTAAGTGGTGGATAAATCCAGTCACTAAAACCAGTGATCATTCTCAGACCTTCTCTCCCTGGACTCACGAGCCATGTTGAGCATAGCCAATGACTTTCTCCACTTTAAAATGCTTTGCTGGGTTTCCCAGACCCATGCCCTCCTACTTTTCTGGCCACTTAGTCTCAGTCTCCTTTGCTGGCTCCTCCTCACTTCCCTGACCCAAAAACCTTGAAGTGGAGCATCAGGGCCACAGCCACCAAACCCCCTCTCTTCGTGATCTACATTACCCTATAAAATAATCTCACCTAATTTCACAGCCTCTCCTCTAGGTTCACCTCTCCCAGATTTCTCTGGCCCATGCCTGTCCTCTGAACTCTAAACTCATAGATCAAACAGCCCACTTGACCTTTCCACTTAGGTATCTTACAGTATCTCAAAATAAACATGTACAAAACCTGTTCTTCGCTTACATCCAACTTGCCCTTCCACAGTCCGCCCTGTCAGTGAGAGCACTTCCATCCTTCCAGGTGCTCAGACCAAACACCTTGGCGGCATCTTTGAGTCCTTTCTAAATTCACAACCTACCTGCCAGCAAACCCTGGCAGCTTTTTCTGTAAAACGCATCTGGAATTCAACAAGTTCTCACCATGGTCTCATCAGGAGACCAACGAGTTCCACCATGACTAAGCTCTCCAGACCATCATCATGCCTGGGTGAAGCTCCTCACTGGACCCTGTTCACCCTTTCCGTCCTACAGCAGAATTCTCAAAATAGCAACCGGTATGAGCCTTTCAAAACCTAACTCACATCACGTCACTCCCTAGCTCAAAACCCTCCAGTAACTTCCCATTTCATTCCAAGCAAAAACTAAAATCCTTATAAGGGTCTATAAAACTATGGTGGTGGATTTTATGTGTCAATTTAATTAGGCCACAGGGTGCCCAGATATTTGGTCAAACATTATTCTAGAAGTTTCTATAAGGGTGTTTTGGGATGAATTTAACATTTAAATCAATAAACTGAGTAGAGCAGTTAGGATCTGAGCAGTCCGGAGGGGTCACTTGGGTGCACTGCCGATGGCTGTCTGACCCTGAAATGTCCACTTCGCTAAGAAACGCTAAGGCTCCCCTGTTCCCTTGTTTCCCAATTACAGTCCCCCTAGGCCTACCACTTTCTACTCCCAGCAGAACCAGAAGCAAACCTGGACGAGCCTTACGACACTGTTAGTAAAAGAGAAAAACTGTCAACAACCAACACATTCAACTGTGAACTAGTTAATGCTGTGTGTAAAATGCAACCGCTATGCATCCTTTAAAAAGAGTGTGGAGGAATTCTCATCAGAGAGTAATGACACATTGTTAAGTTAAAAAACAAATGCAGAACAGTATATGTAATTTAATCCCTTATCATTACAAGAAAAATGGAGGAGACAGAGACACGTATTTGAATCTGCATAGAAAAAAATCTAGAAAATCAAGGTGCTGAGAGTGGTTCCCCATGGAGAACAGGATGGAGGTATTTTCATTTTTTAATTCTACTTAAAATAAAATCAGTGCAGACATTGATGAAAAATAACGACAGAGGGGGACAATCAAGGAGGAATGCAACCGCAGCAGGGAATGAGTCCGTCACACGCACTTTTATTTCTTCAGTGAATTCATGATTCCTTACAGGTTTCTTGAAAGGCAGACATGAGGTCAGCGCTCTCCAGCAAGCAGCCTCATTCTACTCTGTGTGGTTTTCTCACTGAAAGTTGGTAAAATGATGAGCCATGGAGTGTGTGTGTGTGTGTGTGTATGTGTGTGTGTGCACACTTGTTTGGGGGCATAATAAAGATGTGAATGAGGCTGGGGAGGAAATATGGCCTGATGGAAAGGATCTCCTGCTCAAAATTTTTCAGGGTCCCCACTCACTTCACTCAGTGAAGGCAAAGAGTAATATTCCAGAGAGACCTGCCATCAGGAGACCAGAATGGGGAAAAGGGCAGTAAAAAAAGACCTGAGTTCTAAACCTACTTCTGCAACTTAGTAGCTTTATGAGAACAGGTATTTCACTTCTGTGAATGGGCACAAGTCAAACAGGCATAAGAACAGTCTCCTGACCTCATGGGAGTGTTGTGAGAATTCAGGGAGAAACTATAAGGTATTCAGCACAGCACCCTCATGCCCTACCCCTGCACAGCAGGTGGTCAATAAACAGTACCCCAAATGTGGTTACATAAATAGGAAAGAAAAAGTAGAAGGAACGATTTCACTGACTCTGAAACATTAACAGGAATGATCAGAGAATCCATCCAGTAGGCTGACTTCTCTAAATGAAAGAACACTGGCCAGAGGAGAAAACAAATCTGTACACACTGCCCGTGGATACAGACAGAAGCCTTGGCTCAATGGTACTGTACCAAGGACAGCTGTGAGGAGAACCTACGCACAGCCAATGGGGCTGGATTCCCAGAGGCTGTGAAGGAGGCCTCCAAGTCTGACCTGTTGTCGATTTAGGATTTGTCTTCCCCCTATTTCCCAAAAGGATCAGAGGCAGATTCTAGTAAAAATCACATCCTCGGCAGATTCATTTAAATAAGAATGTAAGAATCAGAGGACTATAATGAGGACGAGGTCCTAGCCATCATCTGCTGCAACTGCAAATAAAACTTAGCTCTGGGCAGCCAGAGTGAAGCCAGAAAACTTGCAGACTGATCATTAGGCAAAGGAAGAATCAAGATCAATCAGGAAAGGCAAATTCTCCTAGAACAAAACTTGAAATTTTATAATCAGAATCCGATCCTAAGAACACATGCTTCTGGTTCCCTCACACCTCCCAACCTCCTAACAGAAGCTTCAGCGTATTATTTTCCTCCTCACAGCTTTGTCAATTACCAGCTCTCTGACCCGAAACCAATGCCCCATTTCTCTGGATCTCAGCTTCCTCATCCTTAAAATGAACAGCGCTCTTCCCTGTTTATGAAAGGGAATGGAGGAACCTTTGCTAGTGTTCACTGGGTACCGGCTAAGCATCAAAATCTTTGTGTACACTCTCAGTGAAATCTCCCAATAACCACAGAAGGCAAGTCCTGTGAATATTCTACCGATGACCTCCCTGAGACTCAGAGAGGTGGGGACAGCTGCCATTGGCATGCAACTAAAAAGTTCGACAGGATGAACCCAACTGCAGGCTTCTGCGGTACCAAGGTAGAAATTTAGCCACGATACTTTCCCACTTTCCCCGTCGATGTCAAACACCCACCAGGTCCTGGGATGTAGCCGGTACTCAGCATATTAGTTCCCTTCCTCACATCCCCATCCTCCTTTGTCCTAAACTACCATGACATATATCTAGAAAATTAAGTTTACTAAATGGTATCGGTATCTTATATTTACACAGTTTCTTTCCTCTAAAGAGATTATACGACTTAATCTATTTTCTCTACTAATCCCACCAAATCTCTATCTATCATTATGCATTATTTCACTTATTTTGCAAGTAAGGAACTAGAAGGCAACAGGCTGCTAGGGTGACGTGCCCACGGTCATGTGGAAGTCACTGCCAAAACCAAATAAAAACCTTGGTCCTCTTTATGTCTAAATCAACCTTTATCCTCTCATATGACACAGCCTCCGTAATGAAGAACAGATCATTCATTTTTTATCTGGAAAACGACCAAACGTATAATTCAGTAAGGGGCCTCATGACCTTACCACCTTGTCAAAGGGAAGTAAGTATATAAAAAATGAGGTTTGCGGGAGCAGACGGTTTCAGTCCGTCAACTTTCTCTTAGATTACTCCCGTTAACCAACATAAAATAATGTAAAATACAATGTAACGGATCCCCAAGTCTTTGGAAATTTAAGTAAAACTCACTGATCTTTCAAACTTGCATACAATGCACAAAGGCAATCGTCAGGTCCTGCACGCTGCAGAGGGGCACTTTAAGTCCACTGGATCCCCGAAGGGAGAATACGATACACAACTGGGCCACTCTCAGAAGAATCCAAGTCAGCAATGAGCATTTAGCAGCATAAATTCATAGCATCCACAGAATTTTAAAGTTCCAGAGGGACGTGGCAGGCCCCTGAGAGCAGTCTCTTCATCCTTATACATAAGGAAACTGAGGCTCAAGGAGGTTAAGTGGTTTTCCTGCAATTTCACAGACAAAAGAACAAGAACTAAAAAAAAACAAATCTGCTCATTCCACTTGCAAGTCTTACATCTGATGTCCATGAACACACTTAGCGCTTTCCAGAATTACCCATCTAGAAAGACACCGCAAGATCAAGAGCATGTACTCGAGCAACAGAAAGACTAAGGATTCAAATCGTGACTGCCACTTAGAGGCCACGTAATCTCAGGCAGGTCCCTGAATTTCTTTGAATGTCAGTGTTTTCACCTGTAAACAGTGGGTAATAATTAATGCCACAGACAAGCTGCAGGCGGCATAAAGAAGGCCATAGCCTGTGAGCTCCGTGAAGACAAACATCAGGTTCATACATCCCCAGCCCTTGGCACAGAGCCTGACACATGATGCATCTGTAAAACTTTACTGAGCAAATTAATGAACTAATCAAGCCAACAGGTACTGGACTTGAACCCAAGGTCTACTTGGCTCTTGAACACTAGGTTCCATTGACTGATTTCAAAGCAGAGTGTTAAATCTGACTTACAGAATACTCAAAACACAATGGAATAAGAGCCATTTTCTGGCCATATAGCAGGAAAAGCTCAGTGGATTTTCAGTGTTGGGACTGATTATTGTTGCAATCATGAGGCTTTAGAATCAACCAGACCTGGGCTGAGGTCTCAGCTTTAGTGTAAGCTGAATGACTTCAGAGGATGCTACTTTACCTCTCTGAGGCTAAATTTCCATACCTGCAATAAATGGGGATTGTGTGAGAAGTAAGGTAACACATGTAAAGAAACACAGAATGATGTGCAGCATTAAAAAACTCTTACTCTATTTCCCTTCTAGTTAGTTAGAGGCTTCATTCATTCATTTCACTTAGGTCTCAGCTCAAGTATCACTTCCTTTCAGGGCACCTTGGTGGCTCAGTCAGCTAAGCGTCCGACTCTTGATCTCAGCTCAGGTCAAGAGATCAAGCCCCATTTCAGGCTTCGAGCTCCACACTCAGCATGGAGCCTGCCTGAGATTCTGTCTGTCTCCTTCTCCCTTTCCCCCACGTCCCCTCTCTTCCACTCATGGAAGCTCTCTCTCTCTCACTCTCTAAAATAAATAAGTCTTTAAAAAAAAAAAAGTCACTTCCTTTCTGAACTTTCCTATCTACAATAACCCTCCCCCATTCCCTATCCCCTTACATCTCTTATTCTTTTTCATAGTCCTTATCATCACAGGACATTACATCATGTATTTATTTATCTTTCTGTTTACTGTGCCTATTCAACCAGAAGGTAAGCCCAGGAGGACAGCAGCTTTTTGTTTATTTTGTTTACTGCTATATCTCAGCCACCAGGGAAGTGCTGGCATTTAGATAGTGCTTAATAAATATGCGCTGAATGACTAAATGAATTAATTCAACGCTGATTTGGGATCTGCTGTCTGGAAGGCACTGTGCAGGAAGAGGGACTTAAAGATAATTGGCGACAACGGGAGGAGAAACTACTTTGGTTGGTTGTGGAATCTTCCCAGGTTTGGAATCTGTGGAGATCCTTACCTTACCTGGGCCATCCCTGTTGAACTCCTGACTGTTCTTGTGTCTACTCTGACCCCCCACAAAAAGTCAACATCGGATCAGATCAGATCAGATCGCTCTGCTTAAACTGCTCCAGTGGCTTCCTATTTCAATTAGAGTAAAGCCCACACTCCTTACCACAGCCTGAAAAGCCTTTCCTACCACTCTATCTCCTGCCCTCCCTGAGTTTCAGACACACTGGCTTTCTCATCTCAAACATGCCAAGGTCTTGTTACTTCTTTTCTTTTTTAATTTAAAAATAAACATACATTTTTATTCACTTAAAACTCTAAGTTCTATTTATATAATTAACAATATTCTGTTCTAATACTTATATTTTTCAGCAAGCAAGGACTAATGTAAAAAATAACACTGCAAGGAGTGTGAGTTGGAGATCACAAGTGTTGAGGTCTATTCTGATTTGGGGCCTTTGTGCTGGCCGTTCACTCTGCCTGAAAAGCTCTTCCCCTAGGCTGGATCTTGCTCACCATTCTGTTCAGCAAAAATCTTACCTCTGAGGAGAGTCTTCCCAGGCCAAAGTTGTCTCTCCACCGTCACCCTCATCAAGCTGCTCTACTGGGTCCCAGTGCCTTTTCTTTCCTCACAGCATTTCATTACCTGGGATGACTCGGCTATTTATGTGTTCTACCTTCTACCAGAACGCACGTCCCGTACAAACAAGGACTTTGCAGGTTTACTGCTGCATTTCCAGCCCCTAGTACATAGCAGGCACTCAATCCATATTTCCTCAATCTGTACACTGGATCTCAAAAGACATCAGAGTTCGCCAGAATGAAAGTATAGGTAAGGCACACTACTGGCCTACCAGTGTCTTGATATGTTGGTTTCCTTCCCCATTCCATCAAAATAAGTGAATTTTAACCAAACTTACTTGGGAATGGGTACCCGAATTAGCGTCCCTTCCACTTCTGGGTTCAGATTCATTCCACTTTCTCTTATAGCCTTGATAGCTGCAGCTGTACACTGAAAACCAGATCAAAAGGTAAACAGAATTAGTAAATAATTATTACCAGATGCAAGCCCTCTGTCGATAACTGGCAACCCATCTTGGCAGAACATGGAAACATTTAGTTCTGTTACCAGTAAGATCAGGAAGTTACATTGGTGTAGAGTGCTTTGATCAAGCTGAATAGCAAACTATGTCCACTCCTGGTACCAGTGTACTGCGGGAGGGAAGAAAAGCAAAGAGAAGGAAAAAATAAAAAGAAAACAGCTCTGCTTCTTTGAAAAGATTTCAATGGTTTGAGGCAACACAGATCAAAACCACAATAAATCCTCAAGGGAGGGGGGCTGGTCTGTGCAAAGATTGGTGTAAAGACAGATGAAAGATTTTATACATTAAAAATTCCAGTTGACATTTTACACTCAAAATATACCAGTGCCGATTTGGAATGAGTAAATAAATTTAACTCATTCACATCTACACTCACACCAATCCCACTCGTGTCTTGGAATGAGCAATGGGTCTCTGCTGGGATGTACTCTCGTGAAGGCAGTATGGGGTTCGGAGTCAGAAAGATCCCAGTTCAGATCCTAGCTCCGGTAACCATGTGACCTGGCCCAACAATCCTGAGCTCTCTGAGCCTCCATGTTGTAATCTGAGACCACAAGGTACCTAGATCCCCCAGAGCATTAAATGAGATAACATGAACAATGCAACCTGCTCTGTGCCTAGCACACAGTGACACAGGCAAGGAGACTTATCATATAAATTTATTACATAAAAGTAAGAATGCACAAATCCTCAAACAAGGCTGAGCTGTTGTTATCACTCAGCTGATGCACTGCTGTCCCGCCTGACATCCTTCAGGGTCTTCTCTGACACAGTCTTGCTCTCTACTGGGCTAGGTGGCACAAAGGTACATTGATTTTCCAAGGTGTGGGTCACTTCACCTCAGGCAACAATATAACCACACCTGCTATGAAATCCTAAAGGATAAAAAAAAAGTGTGGAAGAAAGTTACTTTCATTGGCATGACAACGTGGAATTCATGAAAAAAGGGCCTCTGACATTTTCAAAGAATTTCAGGTTTCACAAAGCCAATCTACTTTACTTGGATTCACTGGGCCAATTCTTGGCCTTGAGTTCTTCCCTAGACTTTGTGGTCTAATGAATGGGATTTACTGTACACCTATTCTATTTTTCTAGGTTTTGTTTTGATTTTTGATCGAGTGCCTATAAAGCTTATCCCCTTCATCTTAACATGACCTCAATTCTACAGGGACATAAAGATGCTACCCAAAGATCAAAAAGATACACTGGAAGTCCACATGTAGATGAATCATCCCTCAGGGAGGCTGTAGACAGAATGTGACAGTATGACTACTGCTTAAAATAGTAAATTCTTAAAATGGTACCTCTAACCACAGACTACTTGAGCTTGAAGGGATCTTTGACATAATCAAGTACAGTCCCTTCTGTATGTACACAGGGACCCTTCACACATATGCCATCTTCCCTGAGAGCCAAGAGCAAGGGCGTGAGGACTTTGCCCCCATAATTCCCTTACTGGCAGAGGTTAGGAGAAGATCTGGGCACCTCAACTCTTCATCCAATGACATTACTTTGAATTTTCTTTCAGATCTATCAGCACATTGTATTCAATAATTGAGGTACAGGGAACTGGATTTTTTTTAAAAAATAGCCAAAAATAGGGGTGCCTGGCTGGTTCAGTCAGTGGAGCATGTGACTCTCATCTCAGTGTTATGAATTCGAGCCCCACACTAGGTACAGAGATTACGTGAAAATAAAATCTAATTAAGTAAGTAAGTAGCCAAAAATAATTTGGAATTGGTCTGGTGTATAAAGAGAATGGTCAAGGTAAATAAAAGAGCTGGAGAAAGAAATGAAATTTTCCTCCATTTCTAAAGTTAGCAATAAAGGGAGAATCTCTACTTTGAAGTATCCTGGTCTCAAGTCTCCGAATCCCCCTCTTTTGAAGCTTCTCGTTCAATGACCAAGAACTCAGCTGTCACATCCCACTGCCACCAACTGCCTTTGGCAATCTGGTCCCCAATCTTCCCATACAAACTTCCCCCACAGGTTTAGGAACACCCACTGCTGCTTCCAAGCTGGGCAGGAGCTATGCCTCAATTATGTACACCTTCCCAGTATCATTATAGAGCCAGATACGTGGTAAGCCCTCAGTAAAATCATGCTGAATAAGGAGATTAATGAACTGGCTTAGATCTGTTAGAAAAACCAGCTCCTTACTTTTACTTCATGTATATAATCCCTTCCAAAACTTTATATTATACTTTACTTGTTCTGTCCTTTCATATATAGAAAAATTGTGAATCAAGAGGTTTCATTTGCAAAAAAAAAATCTATTAAAAGAGATAGTTCTTCTAAAATATTCTAAGTATGTAAACTTTCATTTCACATGGTAAGATACAGAAACTCGGGGAATCACAGTTATTTTTCCAACATGACTTCTTAACTACTCACAATTTAGACAAAAAGGCACGTATTTCTACTGCACTTCCATCTCAGCCTGTGCCAAAGGGATGCTGACCGTACTGCAGGGAAATGGGCTTTTCTCAAACAACAACACTGACCAACTGTTTGTAGCTGCTTAGAGTACAGTGTGGGGAAAGCTCATCGGTCCCATCTAGGGTCAGTCAAGAAAGAGTACCGTGATCAATTAGCAATGTCTGCTAGTGCTATTCTGAAGTTAATCTAGGTAAAAGGATGAAGATGATAAAACTTTCCTAGACAGGTGAACAAGAACTTAGGCAATGTGCGTTCAAGGCAACTTTGCTAGGGCCAATTTCACTACCAGCCTCCCATTCTCTTTGTATCCCACTGAGTCCCTCCCACATAAGGTCTATGAAGGCAGGGACCCTGGCTGTCTTAATCACTGAATTCCCAACACTTCAAACAGAACCTAGGAACTCAGAGAAACTCAATAAATATTTGCTGAATGACAACAGGAATGGTGAAAGGAACACAGGCTTTAGTGTCAAACAGACCGGTTTCTAAATCCTGGCTCCATCCTAACAGTGTGAACCTGGGGAAGATATTTAACTTCTCTGGGCCTCATCTATAAGATGGAATAAATAACACCTCATCTTAGCGAGGACCTATGTCGATCACTGAACAAAACACGAGAAAGTAATGCCTGGCAACATAGTAGACACTCCATACACATTAGCCTTCTTCCTTTCACAAGCACAAGAGTGGAGCCTGTGGAATTTTTTCTTTTTTTTCATTTGCCTTGTTCAAATCAAGCTGCGGTTTTGACTCCCTTCTTTCCTTTCCCATCATTAACTCTAGCTGCAGGCAAGTTTATGGAAGGCAGCAACTGTGTGTATCATTTATCAAGCAGGACACATGTTAAACAAATGCAACACAGTTTTCTGTCCTCAATGCATCTGAAAAGATTATGCATGTAAATCTGCACCGTGTCACTACGGCAAGACACAGAAATGCTAAGGTCTGGAAAGAAAGCCAACCGCATGTGAAACAGAGAGGAATTACATAAACACAAAGGGGATTAGCTCAGCATTTTGAAGCTATGAACCTGGGTACTCTATGGACAGTTTCTAAACTGGAGGAAGGAAATGTTTAGTTAGAGCTATTTGTTTAATATATACACCAGATGAGATAAAGGAATTCAAAAGACAATGTAACTCACACTTCCTCACTCTGTCCTTGTAAAGAACCTCTCTACTGAGATTATGAAGGTTTTTTGTTTTTTTTTTTCAAAACTCACAGAATTTCAACTTAGAGAAATAGCAAAGATGCTTTGGTTGAAAAAGGAAGATATACTCCAACTTCCTAAGAAAAAATTAAGTCGTTAATACCTCCTCCTGCCTCATAAGATGCTCTGGTGGCCAATCAGGTGCTTCTTCTGTGAATGCCATTTGCTATTTAATAACAGAAGTGGCTAGCTCTGAAAAGCAATCTGCATGATGAGGTCTTCAAGCTGTGTAATTAGGAGGCTATTCCCTAAATTGGCCCGCAGTGCCTATGGGATCAGATGAACAAGGCAGAAGGCCTCAGCCATTCAGAGGGAGCCAGAAAGGGAAAGAGTTGACAATTCTCTTTTCGTCCATTTCTCTGCTTCTCTGTAACACTAAGAAAGAGTGGCCTCCTTCCATCAATCTAATGACAAGTATTCATGCACTTGAGGAGAAGTGACTGAGTGCTTCCATGTGCCAGGCACTGTGATAGGTGCCGGATACAACAAACAAGTTAGGATTCCTACATCCCAAGCTTACAATCTAGTGGAAGTGAGATGGAAAATGAAGAGGTAAATAAATGCCTAACTGTTAATGATGAGTGCAATGAAGAAAAAGAACTCGGCCATGTAAGAGAGGTCAGCGTGGACAAACAGGTTAGATTGAGCACATTAGGGAAGGTTTCCCTGAGAAAGTACCATTTAAGGTGTGATCCACAATGAGTAGCAATTAGCCACACAATAGTGTTCCAAGCAAAGGGAATAGCATATGCAAAGGCCCTGAGCATGCAAAGGGTGTGGTGTGTTTGAGGAACTGAAAGCCCAACATGTCTAAAACAGTGTACAGGGATGACCGTGGCATGAGACTACAGAGGTCAGAGACAGGCAGGGTCCCCATCATAATGCAAAACCTTCTAGGGCACAATAATTTTTTTCTTAAAAATTACATGAAGCCCCTGATAAATTTAAAGCACAGGAATGACATAATCTAATATATACTTTTGAAAGTTCACTCTGGTTGCAGTATGGAAAACGGAATGGGGGAATGATAACAGCCCCCACCCAAGTGTGCCTGGAACATAAGCTACAGTAGCCTTCTGATTTGAAACAGTCTGTTCATAGCAAGGGCTTTCCCTTACTCATACCTTTAACCCAGTTTGTTAAATCCAACAGCTTCCACTTTGGTCTCTGGAACAGAACTACTAAAAGAGACCATGGGAAGAAGAGGGGACCTCAGATTCCTTTACCTCTTATTAACAGATTAGAAAATGGAGGTCAGTTGGAGGGAGAGGTGGGATTGGGCTCCAGGTTCTCCAGAACTCCCAGTCCAGGTCAATTCCTACTGGACGAACAAGGACAAGCCCATTTATCTTCCTCAACTAAACTTCAAATCATAGCCTCAAGGTTGCAATGATCTACTGCAACCCATCCTCAACCTTGGAAGCTCTGCAATTCTACAATGACCAGTCCAGTTTGAAAGGAATATGAATTCCAGAAGGTCTGCTCCAAATGGTAATGTGAAGGTCACAAACTGGGGGCCCATAAGCCAAATCTGGCCCATGAATATGTTCTGTCTCATAGTCTTTAAAAAAAAAAAAAAAGTGAATCAGTTTATCAATATTTAACAAAGACCTCATTTAAATTTGAGTTACTGACTTCTTCTAGAAATAAAAACCTTAATATCTGGTAACACTGATGGCCTGGTCTACATTTCTGCCTGGTCACCATCAGCATGAGGCAGGCAGAGGCTGCTCCCTTCAGACAGGGCACAGGCATTCTCATTTACCCCAGCCCCTTCCATCTGGCTAAGTGCCAATCACTGTATCGCCACTACTGTCTTTCTTTGATGGAGCCTGTTTCAGTATTCAGATTACTTGTCTCGCCTTTTAGTGTTTGAATTGAACAGAAAAGGAATTTAGAAACAGGAAGAGAGCTTTTCCTTAAATCCTTAAATTCCCTTTTTTATGCTTTCTCTCTTGTTTCATCCCAAGCTGGAGGGAATACTTCCTCCTAACCTGACCCACCCTCCTCTACTCCAAAAGAGACCATGAAGAAGACCGCTTTTTGGCAAAACCACCTCACCTCTGGGAAGCTGGCCATATTCACCAAAATCAGTTGTGGAGACTTCATGGAGATCTGGCCAATCTGGTTTAAAGCAAGCTTCCCATCAGCAGTTACCACAGTGATATGATCAAGGGATCCTAGAAGAAAAGTCACAGGGTTTTAGAATTCAGGACTTCAATTAAAAGCCCCATATCTAAGTCCCCACCTAATTCAAATTCAACAAATATTCTGGGGTCCCTTATCAAAGTGGCAATACCATTCAAGGGGCTTTTGTAGGAGCAGTGGTGTCACATGATGGAGAGAGCTCGGAAATGTTGACAGAATGAGGACTTCCTTGCCAACCACCAGGGTAGCCAACCATGAATGGTTCATTCCAAGACACAAAGACAAAGGTGGGGAGAGGTCCTTTTTGACAAACTGGGTTGTCCCAGCAAGCTGTTGCTACAATAATGCACTAGTTTACTATGGCCCAAAGATCCAATTTGAAATATTCAACCAGATTCAATGTCATTGCAAGATAGGAGGTTGTTGATACCACTGACCTCAATCTGGAAGAGTTCACTATGTATAATGGTAAAAGTCTCCATGATTCTGAAGACCAGTGATCAGGGTTCAAATACCAACTCTGCCATCTCCTGATTATCTGACACTGGGCAGATCCCTCAACCTTTTGGCACCGGTTTCCTGAACTCTAAATGGGGCATAAAAGTTGTACTTCTCTCATAGTGTTTTTAATGAGGATTCCGTGAAGAGTTTCTGAGAAGCACTTGTAACTGTGTCCTGGCATTTACAAACACCCAATAAATGTTAAGTTATTTCTTGACTTTCTCGTAAGTATTAACCAAACCAACCTACTTTCAATTTCTTTAATACAGTTTGCTCTTTCTTGCCTCAGGACTCTGAGAATACATTTTTCTTTCTATTCAGAATGTCCTTCTCTATTCAGATAACTCGGGCTCCTTCTTTAACATTCAGCTGTAACAGCATCCAATCTCAGAAATCTTAACTGACCAATTACAAATCGGGAACTTATGAGCTCCCAAGGACCCTATGCACTCTTCTATAATAATCAGTATTTGCTGAATACTTCCTATAAGCAAGACATTGTGCTGAATGCTTTCCATAATTTCTTTGCTTTGGTTATCACAGTAACACTATGAATCATACCACTATTTTTTGGATGAGAAAACTGAGCACCAAACAGTATCTTGCTCAAGATCACAACAGCTCTTAATAACGGAGCCTCGTCTAGCTAACTCTACATGGTCTTCACCATTCTACTTTGCTATATGGTTTTCTCCATGTTGGTTTACTTGTCTCTCCCTTCACACTAGGCTCTAGGCTCTTGGAAAGTGGGAACAATATCTTTTCTTTCTCTGTCTACAGCACCGATTAATCAGCACGGCGTAAGTGCTCAATAATGTTCTCGTGAGTACATGAGTGTGTAAATGGACAAAGGAATGGAAAAGTGCGAGAACAAACACGTAGATAAATCTGTATCTAGACAACTATTAAAAGCAATCAACTACCTTGGAGATAGAAATCACTGGTAGACGGATGGAGGTGTGAAAGGAAAAGTGCCTGCTGGCTCAGATAGTAATGAAAGAGGATATGGAAGAATCTGGCACGGAAAAGACTGGCTAAGTTCAGTTTCACCCGGTCTCTTCACAGCCCCAAGTTCTACAGAGAACGTTACACAAACATAACCCTGAAGAGAAGGAGGCAAAGAGGAAATACCAACGGGAGGCCTTTTGAAAACGGATCTTAACTCAGCCTTCCTGATTTGCCATAAGATCCTTTGCCACAGAACTTGCAACATGGGCTTTTCAGTATGCAATTGTGGTGGTTCCCGTTCCCTAAATCCATATCGACATAATGCATCAAATCCTTTTCCCTCAATCTGTCCCCAGCGAGAATCTCCCTCAGCCTCATTCCTGCCACTCATTTTCTCAGAGGTTAACATTTAACAAATTACACTCCCAACCTCTTTCCAGGCCCATCATCTTTTTAAGTTCAACAAGAGTGGAGCTTGCTGGCTAATTTTAAGTATCACATTTCTCCCTGAGCTCCTCTCAAACTGCTCTCTGGTTTCGGCTGCAGAATGTTAACAGGCCAGAAAGCACAGGGGAGACAAAGCACTTTATCAGTTTCATACCTAAAATAATAAGCAAGTTTAAAATAAACAGTTGGGAGAGATTGAATGGCACGCTCTACTGTCAGCAAAGGCAGAAATGCCCCAGTCCAAAGGTTGACAAATGACGGAATGGTCTTCTGATTTCACATAGGATCTCGTCTCCCTGAATTCCGTGTGTTTCTGCTAGTATTTACAAATGGAGCTGTATATTATTCACTTGGTTTTATTAAGAACAAGTTCACGAAATATTTTCTAGTTTCCTTAAGAACAATCCCAAGCAAGGTGTGAGTAGCAGCAGCCCAAGCTCCCAGAGACACCCTCAGAGGGGGTCTCAGGCTTGACTCTAGGATGATGACAATTTCCAAAAGGCCAATTTAACAGCAATTGGATTTTTCCTGCCTGCCTGCACCATTAGCTGACAACTCACTTCTTCCATCACATCTGCAAACAGTTCTCCTAGACAGTTCTGACATTTCCCACTTAGAAAAGCCACTTTCAGGAAGTTATTAACCCAAACGGAATCTTCCTGGTCAAGCTCAGGGGTACAGAAATGCCTCAGATGGATAGGTTTGCAGCCACTTGGTTCCCAGTAAGGGATAGGAAAGGCCAAATAGCACACATTATAAAATTCGACCATCGATGTCAGCTACTTTGAGATTACATACCTAGAAGTGCTTAGATAGTATAATCCTAATAAAACCCCCATTTTTTGAGAGTGCAATTCCATGACAGCGAAGACAATGCCTATTTTTTGTTCACCACTGTGTACCAGCACAATACTTAGTTCACAGCAGACAAATATTTGCTGAATGGATGAATAAAGTAGTGTTAACTATGAGCCAGGCACTGTGTTCCAACCATTCCGTATGTTACCTCATTTATTTTAATACCCACCCCAAAGCTATAAAGTGGGAATTAGACGAGGAAACTCAGGACCAGAAAAGTAAAGTAACTGCCCATGGTCACCAGTAAGAAACAAGACTAGAACTGAAACCCAGCTCTGCCAAAGCCATGATCTTTATACTATGTCCCTCTGCAAAACACTGGTTCAGCCACTAACCTGGTGAGGTCCTTATATTGACAGTCTTATTGAAATTGTCTTTGAGTGCTTCCATCACGGACTTCATTTCTTCATCCACCTCTTCCAAGCTGATTATATCCTCAACCAAGGCAGCATTAAGATTCACTCTGGTTTGGAACTGTCCTTTCCCTTTGGCTAGGAAGTCAACAATTAGTGAATAAAAGAACAGCAGCATAAACAGAGACAATAAACAATTAGTGAAGAAGTGTCACTAAGTGCAGAGGAAAATGCCAAGTGTTAAAAAATTGTACATTATCAATGCCCTAAAAAAAAAAAAAGAGCCTACACTGATTGCCCACTACGTACCCAGCACTGTGCTAATCACTTTCGAAGATAATGGTGAAGGTACAAGCTTTAAATGAAACACCTCAGGTGAAAATCCTGGCTGTGATGCATACCAGTTTTATGACTTTGGGCAAGTTACTCTACTTTCCTGAGTATCAGGTTCCTTGCTTGTAAAACAGGAATAATACCTATATTGCTAGGTTGCTATGATACAAATTCAGTAATTCAAGTACCTAAAAGAGCACTATCCATATAGAAGGCACTCCATAAACGAATTCCTTATTTTTCAGAAAAATAAACAGAAGATGAGGAAGGTAAAGTGACTTGCCTAATTCCAAAAAGTCATGAAATAGTAAAGCCAAGATTTGGTCCCGGATCTGCCTATTTTAAACCCATGAACTTCCCATTAGATTGTCTCTGAAAAATCTAATTGGAGACACAGAAAATACATTAATTCATTTTAAAATTAATACTAAGACAGGATATGCAAAGTATCTGACAGCTGGGATAGACAAAACGAACAACAGTAGTTAACAAACATTAAACACCACCAGTGGTAAAAATAATGGCTTAGAGTTCAGAAAATCAACAGCAGTGGGGGCTGAATAAAATTCAATTTTATGCCTAAGCCACCACGGTGATTTTTCATATATGTTCTATATATATAGATCACTTCCATGAGTAGAACAAATATTCCTGCCTTTCTTCAGGGAAGGTGAGTAAAGGGAAAAAAGAATAAAAATATTAAGTAATACTAGCCTATACTCGTTAACTACTCAACAAACATTTATTGAGATTCATTCATAACAAATTTTATTGAACATCTACAGTGGGCTAAATCCTGTGATATTTGTACAGCACATTATAATCTACAATGCGAGTTAAAGTACATTCTTCTATTAAAGAGTAAGAGCAGCTCCCAGAGTTAGGAAGAACAGAGATTATTATTGTTCCCCTTGTACAGGGAGATGAGATGAGAAATCTACAACACAAATCATTTAAATACTTCCCCCAAATACCAACCAGCAAATAGCAGCAGAGTGATTTTTTAAAGACATGTTACTTGCTTGTGTTACCATGCTTGAAACCTTATTGCTCTTAACAGAATAATGGCTTAGAATTTTCAGAACTGATGAAAGATGAGAATCTTCAGTTTCAGAAATACAGGTTCCAAAGAGGATAATAAAATTCATACCTAGACATTTCTGTGAGTGCAGAAAACCAAGGACAAAGAGGTCCTGAAAACAGCCAAGATAAAAGACAAGTGGTCCATAAAGGATCAAAATTCAGAATAACAGCATACTTTCAAAGAACAACAATAGGAGCTAGAAACAATGGAAACGGTATCTGCAACTTCAGATTTTTTTTAAAACTAAGAATGCACATTAAAAATTTTAAGTTAAGGGATGCCTGGGTGGCTCAGCAGGTTAAGCCGCTGCCTTCGGATCAGGTCATGATCCCAGGGTCCTGGGATCGAGTCCCACATCAGGCTCCTTGCTCAGCGGGGAGCCTGCTTCTCTCTCTGCCTCTCCTTGCCACTCTGCCTGCTTGTGCGCGTGCTCTCTTTCTCTCTCTCTCTCTGACAAATAAATAAATAAAATCTTTAAAAAAAAATTTTTTTAAGTTAAAAATTTTAAGTTATGCCTATCAATATTAGGAATGGATAATATGAGTGAAACAGTATACAGCCATGAGAAAAATCTACAACTACACAGAAGAAAGTGATTCTCACAAACATAATGTTCAGCAAAGATGCCAGAATAGAGTGTGCAGTACAAAAGCCAGATACAAGAATATACAGTACAAGAGACAAAACTAATCTGTACCATTAGAAGTCAGAATGATAGTTACCCGCCAGAAGTAGAAGGCAGGAATTTACTAAAGGGAGCACAAAGGGGACTTTTGACATGCTAGAAATGTTCTAGCTCTTGATCTGGGTGCTGATTACACAGGTGTTTTCAGTTTGTGAAAATTATCAAGCTGTTTCCTATGACAGCTATACTTTTCTATGGGCGCTTTTTAATTTCTATAAAAACTTAAAAACAGAAATTAAGGGTAACTATTAAAACAATAAGAAATAAGATGCACAACTTCTAACTCAGCAGAAATGAAAAAAGAGAAGTAAAGAAATTTGATTAATTTGATAGAAAACAGGGGAAAAAAGAAATGAAGAAAACTATGATAAAGTCCAAAATAAAATGACAGATACACAAATATTCAGTAATCACAATAAATATAAACAGACCAAGAATATCACTTAAAAGTTAGAGATTCTCAGTAAGCGGTTTTACAAAAACATGAGATTATAGAAAGTTTAATATACGGGAATGGAAAAATGATAACTCTGTATAATATTAAACAAAAGAATGCTGGTGCAATGATATTAACACCTAAAAATAGATTTTAAGACAAAATGCATTATTAGAAAAATGAAGACCATCTCATAATGACAGTAAAAACAATTCACCAGAAAGATATTACAATTCTGAGCTTAAATATACCCCCATAACATAGCCTCAAAATTAACGGAACGAAAAGGAGAAACTGATGAATCTACAATCATACAAGGACATCCAAAATACCTTTCTTCGTAACTGATAAATTGAGCAAATAGAAAAAAGTAAATGGAAAATATGATAAACAAAATTAGCCAACTCAATCTAATTGTTATATATACAATCCTGTACCCAGCAATAAAAGAATACACATTCTTTTTTTTTTAAGATTTTATTTATTTATTTGATGGAGAGAGAGAGAGAGAGAGAGATCACAAGTAGGCAGAGAGGCAGGCAGAGAGAGGGGGAAGCAGGCTCACCACTGAGCAGAGAGCCGGATGCGGGGCTCGATCCCAGGACCCTGAGATCACGCCCTGAGCCAAAGGCAGAGGCCCAACCCACTGAGCCACCCAGGCGCCCCTAGAATACACATTCTTCTTAAGCACATATGAACTTTATACAAAAAGACCATGTTCTAGACCATAAAGCAAATCTCAATAAAAATCAAAGAATCTATATTATATAGGACACATTCTCTGATCACAGTGGGATTAAACTAACTCTCCAAAGAGCATATGTTTGAAAATTTTTAAACACTTCCAAATAACTCATGGACTACAGAAATGCCTAATGAAAATTTAAAATATTTAGAAAAAGACAATAAAAATAATATATACCTAAAACTCCTAGGAGGCACCTGAAGTTGTATTTAGGTAGAAGTTTATAGCTGTAGATGCTTATAAGAAAAGAACAAAGGTTGAAAATTAATGGACTGTCCAGTTCAAAGGATAGAAAAAGAAGGACATGGAAGAAAATAAACAATAAAGGACAGAAATCAATAATACTAAGAAAAGAGAGATCACCAAAATTAAAAGCTCTTCTTTATAAGACTTATGAAACAAACAAACTTAAAAGGAAAGTAGACAAATCAATATTAAGAAAGAAAAGGAGGAGACAGTTATCAAAACATTAGAGATTTTAAAAATCTTAAGTGACTATTATGGACAACGTTATGCCAAAAACTCTGAAAACTTAAAATAATGAAAAATTTCCTAAAAATATAGAATTTACTAAAACTAACTCAAGAAAAAAAGAGAAAATCTAAGCAGCATCATAATCATTAAAGAAACTGAATCTTTAATTTAAAGTCTGTCTACAAAAAAATAAATAAATAAAAATAAAGTCTATCTACATGTAAGACCAGGTCCAGATGATTTCACAGGCACATTCTACCAATCATGTAAAGAACCAATTAATCCTAACCTTATCAGACCATCCACTGAGATGTCTGACCACAGAGACACAGAGACAGAGATGACATACTCCCCAACTCACATTATGAGACTAATATAGTCTTGATACCAAAACCGGACAAGGATAATGCAAGAAAGTTAAGCCCATCAATATCAGAGAGTTACATTAAGGCTAACTTCAATTAAAAGTATAGACTCAAAAACCCTAAATTAATATTAGCAAACCAAATCCAACAATGTACATATAGATTACGTATCAAGCAATGTACATACAAATTATGTATCAAAAGCAAGCAGACCTCATACCAAAAAAGAAAAAGTGGTTTAACAACAGAAAAACTACTGATATTGAGTCACCTCATTAACATATTAAAAATTTTTTAAAAAAGATGAGCAACTCAATAAATGCAGTAAAAGCATTTGATAAAAACTTAATACTCATTCATAAAAGATTCTTAACAAGACAGGGACAGAAGATATTTACTTTAAAAGAAACTACTAAAAAATAAGCAAACATAATTCTTTTATATATATATATTTTTTTAATTAACATACAATGTATTATTAGCCCCAGGGGTATAGGTCTGTGAATCGCCAGGTTTACACACTTCACAGCAATCACCATAGCACATACCCTCCCCAATGTCCATAACCCAACCACCCTCTCCCTACCCCCCCTCCAGCAACCCTCTGTTTGTTTTGTGAGATTAAGAGTCTCTTATGGAACAAACGTAATTCTTGATGTTAACATATGAGAAGTGTTCCTGATAGAGTCAGAAATATAATAAGGATGCCTACCTACTATCATCAGTCATGTTTATTCAAATTATATTCGAGTTCTTAAGTTAATGCAGTTGGGGAGGGAGAAAGGGAAGGAGAGAAAGAAAAGGTATATGGATTAGAAAGGGAAAAACAAAGTTATCATTATTTACAGATATTATAATTACATAAAAAATCCAAAAGAATATAAAATAGATCTAATAAAAAAGTATTTCAAAGGTAGGGAAATTTTTCTAAAACAGAAAAAAAAGGGGTGCCTGGGTGGCTCAGTGGGTTAAAGCCTCTGCCTTCAGCTCAGATCGTGATCTCAGGGTCCTGGGATTGAGCCCACATTGGGCTCTCTGCTCTGCGGAAAGACTGCTTCTGCCTCTCTCTCTGCCTGCCTCTCTGCCTACTTGTAATCTCTAACTGTCAAATAAATAAATAAAATCTAAAAAAAAATTGTTAAAAAAATAAAAAATAGGAAAAAAAAAGCACTATACCTAAAGGAAAAAAATGACAAATTGGACATTAAAATTGAAAACTTTTGTTAATCAAAAAACACCATTAAAAGAGTGAAAAGGCAAGCCTACCAGCAATACGTATGCATGACAGAAGTCTTACCTTTAGAATATATTAGAACTCCTACAAATCCATTTTTTTAATGGGCAAAAGACTGGAAAGAGGATAAACAAAGAGCCAATAAACATAAAAGTGCTCACATCATTATCCATCAAGAAGCTACAAATTAAAACCACAATGGGATATAACTGCACACCCATCAGAACGGCTAGAAATATAAAGACTTACTATATTCCAAGTGTTCATGAGTATGTGGAGCAAAGAGAAAGCTACAACATTTTTGGTAGAGGAGTGTACACTGGCCCAACCATTTTGGAGAACTGTATGTATAGAAACTGAATACAGGTATCCTCGAAGACTCAGACTCCAAAAAGGTATGCATATGGGCACCAAAATCCACATACAGGCATGTTCACAGTAGCATTTATTTTAGTTGAAAACTGGAAGCAACCCAAACGCCCATCAACTACAGAAAGCATACATAAGTTGTGACATAAGCATTCACTAGGATACCGTAAAGAAAGAAAAATGCACAAACAACTACCACATGCAACAGCAGGGATAAATCTCAGACTGTTACCAAAGGAAGGCAGACACACAAGAAGTCATACTGAGTTCAAAAAGGGTGAATCTAATCTACAGTGCTAAAGTCAATAAAACGTTACCCTTTTGAAGGGTGACAACCGAAAGGGACATGCGGGAAGCTTCCAGAGTATGAGTGATGTTCTATATCTTGATGTGGGTGATGGTTACAAGGCTGTGTTCACTTGATGAGAATTCTCTGAACTGTAACCACTTGCAAGTTAAGCACGTACTTTCCTGCATATATAACTCAAAAAATTACTTTAAAAATATACATGTGACCAAAATGATGATACCCCAGAAATACACCTGATAAAAGAAATGTGTAAAATCTCTATAGAGAAAAACTCACAATATGATTATAAATTTCATATATAAGAACAAAAGGCCAGAAAGAAGAAAATGAAAAAGTGTGTGGATATGGTGAAGGAAAAGTTTTGTACTACCAGATTCGATATTATGACAGTGATTCAAGAATTTAGGAAGGAATTTAGTGTAGGGAGAGAGAATTCAACAAAATTAAGTGCTCAGAAATAAAATACATAAAAGAAACCTGACATGCTACACAGAAGGAAAGAAAGGGTTAATCAGTACCTGATATTGACACAACTTAACTACCCATTATAGAAGAGAAACTTAAAACTAGATTCCCAACCTCACAACATATTCAGCAATAAATTCCATATGGATTAAAAACCCATGAAAAGTAAAAAATCTTAAAAATATTTAGAAGAAAATATAGAAGAATAGCTTTAGGACCTTGGATAAGTAAAGATTTATTAAATAAGACAAAAAAGTACAAGTGATACAGAAAAGGACTAAAAAATATGACCATATAGAAACTTACGCTCAACAAAAGATATCATTAAGTAAAAAACAAAGCAGACAGCTGTGACACATATAATCAACAAAGAACTCTCATTGCTAACACAGAAAGAATCCAATAAACCTGAAAGAAAATGTCAAGCCACTAACTTTTTATTTGAAGAGGCAATCAAAAAAGATAAAAACTGAATATAGCCAATTAAAGTTGAAAAGATGATGTTTATGCGTTGTTGCTAATGCATGGGATACTGTGTGCACCTGAAGCCCTCCGTTTCCAGTTCTGCCGTGAACTACATGTGACCAGGGACAAGCAACTTACAAAGGCATCTTGGCTTCCTCATTTGTAAACGGGGAGATCTGTACTTCACCAGATTAACTACAAAAATTTCTTCACTGGATAATTCTAATTCTTTCACTGGATAAAGATCAACTTATTAAACACGAGAATTAAAAAAAAAAAATTGGCACAACATACAGATTAAAAGTTGTTGCCACTATCACTGTTAATAGAATGTAAGTCTTCTAAGTATTAATGCTCTTTCAGCAACTTCATTTTCCTACTAGTAGAAAAGGGAAGGTCCATAAGAAATGATAAAAGGAAAGCTAGCAGAAAAAATACTGAGCAGTGTATTTCCAGCCCCATCCTTGGGAACGGACGCCCTGACCTACCACTACAAAAAAGCAGGTGTGCCTGACAATTTTCTGTCACTCCATTCATTCAACATCTTTTGATCCATACTACGCGACGGGCCCTGTTAGGTACTAAACAAGATACAGACCCTATCCTCATAAAGTCTGGCATAGAAGACATATAACAAATAATAATTAATCTTACAATTAATTGATTAATTTAAGGGCTGTGCTAAGGCCGTCAGAGGTAAAATAACCGTGTGTATGAGTGCACGTAACAAGGGACCTGACCCAGTCTGAGAGGTCAGAGAGGGCTTCCATGAGGAAACGCCATTTAAGCTGAGACCTGCGGTATATCAAAGTCTCATTCTTGGATGACACAAACCATTAAGATCATCCATCTAAATCCACGGCTCTAATATCTCCTCACCCAACAAACTTCTGGTTTTAATTTTACTTCCAACATAGGTCTTGCTATAAGGAGAAAACACGTTGATCTCTGCCACAAATAGTCTGATTCGCTTGGCACTTACATCTCTAATTCTAAAACTAAAAGAAGGAAATCAGACACTTTCTAAGCAATGGTAACATAGGACGCAGCATGGTAATGACTGAACAGACCTTCAGTTCTACCACTGTCTCTGTCACTCTGATAATCTCTTAATCTGATCCACTGAACTGAGACACCATCTCCTCATTCTTCCACAAGGGGAGAAATCCAGTACCCGACATCCTTTCCAGCTATGACAGTTCAAGGGCTAAATGTAAGAAAGCGGTGAGGAGGTCATATATCTCTACCTTTGGCTTTCTTGGTAGCAAAATGACGGATTGGTACAGCCGGGGGGGCCATGGATTGCCCACAGTCATTTTGTCTTCCACTCGCTGTCTTCAGTGTCCCTTCTGAAACAGGTCTGGTCCAGGCTGCAAGGGAGTTACAAAAGACAGGGTGGACCAAGCGGAAGCACCTTAAACCCAAGGCCATGACTGAAGACGATCCTTGTGAACATTCACTAAAAAGAGTAAGACAAAAAAGAGATCTAAGTAAAACAGACTATTACAACTTCAGAAAGTAATCTGTACCAATTATCAAGCAACCCCTACAAACTGAGCTATGTGCTAGGCAATTTACATATATTATCTCCTCCCAACAGCCATCCCAAGGAAATATGATGAGCCTCATATTACAGGATGAAGAGATTGAGGCTCACAGAAATTTAAGTAACTTGCCCACAGTCTGTAAGACTCCAAATCATCAGACTCTTTCTACTGTACTCTTTCTACTTGGGAAAGTAGAAATGCCTCTTAGAGTATAGAGGAAACAAATGTGCAACAGACGAAATCTTTAATGATGCTAATTAAACCCTTACAAGAGAAAAGGCAAAAAATCTTGATAAAGTTATATTATAAAGACACAGGGCAGAGCACTGAAAGAGGACTTTGAATTAAAAAAAATCATTTCAACAGGCATAAAATGACTGGAAAATTCACACGACAGCATTTAATTAAAATTTTCTTTGGTTCCTTATGCACTGATTACCAATTAGAATGCACTTTACTTTAATGTGAGTCTGAAGCACAGTTGAGGTTTGAGGTCTCCCATGTTACAGAATTGGAGCTCTGGAAAATGCCACCCTCCTCTGTGTTAACACAAGTTACACATTATACATCTAAGGTCTGAGCATGAAAAGATGCTAGCATCTATCTAATGTACAGCTAGCATCTGCCAGGGATCTGGCTATCACTCAGTTAAAACCAAGAACAGTTCCCATCAAATACCTGGGAGCTACTATCTTTGAAAATCCATCCCACACCTCATTAAAACACAACAACAACAAAGAAAATCCTATCCTAAATGTTGATGCTGTAGAACTAAATTAGAGCATGTGCTCTGTAGCCAGAAAGACCTGGAATCCAATCCCAGCTCCATCATTGACTAAATGCCCCTAACTCTGCACCTCGATTTCCTCAACTGTAAAGAGGGAATAATTATAGTTATTTCTCTCTTTTTTTAAAAGACTTCATTTATTTATTTGACAGATAGAGATCACAAGTAGACAGAGAGGCAGGCAGAGAGAGAGGAGGAAGCAGGCTCTCCGCTGAGCAGAGAGCCTGATGTGGGGCTCGATCTCAGGAACCTGGGACCATGATCTGAGCTGAAGGCAGAGGCTTTAACCCACTGAGCGACCCAGGTGCCCAATTAAAGTTATTTCTTAGGGTAGAGAAGAATAAATGAGTTTATGCGGGTAAAATAATCGGCACAGTGGGGCACCTGGATGGCTCAGTCTTTAAGCAGCTGCCTTTGGCTCCAGGTCGTGGTCCCAGGATCCTGGCTTCAAGCCCCACACTGAGGACCCCGCTCAGCAGGAAGCCTGCTTCTCCCACTCCTCCTGCTTGTGTGCCCTCTCTCCCTGTGTCCCTCTGTCAAAATAAGTAAAATCTTTTTTTTTAAAAATTGGCACAGTGCTCAGCAGACAGCAGGAGCCCCCAAAAGGGTATCCGTTGATAACTATCACCATTCCTTTCAAAAAGACTTTCACACAAGGGTCAGACACAATAAAGAAATCTTGCATGAAGATAGTCTAGTCAGTCAGATCTGGATGTACATTTCAACTCTGGGCAGTTCACTTCACCTATCTGGCCACCACTTTCCTCATCTGCAAAATGAGAAAAATAATCCTGATCTTAAAATGAAATAGTAAGTGTATGGAAAACAGCTAGCACAGTGCCAGGAATATGGTACTGCTTAATGAATGCTAACTATCATTACCATTATTTCTTAAAAGAAAAGCAAATGAGCAGAGCAAAGGCAAATAATTTCTCCTGATGGAATTTTTTTCTCCTGATGGAATTTTTAATAGCAAGGGATGCTAGAGATCAGTGATTAGTATATGAAGTTAGTAAAAACAAATCTGGATTAAAAAATAAATAAGTATCTTTTCCTCTTCTTTCATTATTATCAATAGCTGCTATTAACTGAAGACAGACCTAGGATGCTTGCTTTACCTGTACGTATTTCACTCAATCCTCCCAATAACACCACAAAAAAAAAGTGTAATGACCTCCATTTTACAGATGAAGAAACTGAGGTTCAAAGAGACTGTCACTATCCAAGGGCATGGAACTAATAGCTCTGCCCTATTTTGGCAAAACTGTTCACAAAATTTGGCTCTGAGTGAGGTTTCTATATCTAGATTTTTCTAATATAGCCAATGCCTAACCCACACTTATATCCAAATATGGCTGTATAATAATGTGGGTTTTTTTGTTTTTTATTTTTTTTTAATCTACAGGGTCTCAATTTGGCTGCTCCATTTAAGACAGGTTTCCTGGTGTTCCTGTTGCAGGTCATAATACCAATCCACAAAGCAACAGGAAATCAAAATGGGTTAGAAATAAACAACCTTTGACAGAAAATGCAGCACCCAAAAGCAGACCCAGTTCATGTGAACCGGAAGACAACTCTATAAATAAACCACATTGCTGAAATGTTTTAGGCGTAGATTTTAATTGCACAGAAGTCAGGAAATTTCAAAGTGGAAGTTCAATAAAGGCAGTCCCTTGGGCCCTTTACCTTAAGGACATGCATATTAACAGTTCGGCACAGAAGAATTAAAGTCGAGGAAAGGAACTGTTACAGGAGCCGCATCCAACAAAATTAACCCATACTCAGAAAAAAAATCTGTCAGGAAGAACCTGGGCTTTGGACACAGTGTTGAACTGGAATCCAGCACTTATTAACTCTGTGAATTTGGGTAGATCATTTTGCCTCTCTGAGGTAGTCTTCACCCCATTTTTACCATGCTGATATTAATGAACCTTTAAAGAGATAATTATAACAATAATAACAAAACAATTGCCAACACTTACAGACTTACAAGTATGTGCCAGAAACAATTCCAAGTGCTACAATGCATACATTAACTCATTTAAACCTCATGATACCACTATGAAATAAGTACTGTCAGTATACCCATTCTACGGATAAAGAAATAAAGACAGATAAATAATTTGCCCAGGATTAGATTTCAGGCAATTTAGCTTAAATCTGTGCTCTTAACCACTATACTATACTATTAACATACGTGAAACACTCAGAGCAATTACTAACATTATTATTCAAACAGTTGAAGTAATTTTTAAAACTAGTTGAAGCACATACTGTTTTTCCGAAGTTAGGGTGCTCAAAACGACTTTTTCTGTTTTCCATAGGCATATTTTAATTTTAAAAAGAACTAGATGAGGGATACAAAGCCCACTGTCCATTGTCCCAGCAACCTCTCCAAATTTGGCTGTATATTAGCTTACAATACACACATTTTTAATATTCTCACATTTCTCACATGTATTATCTGTTAACTATTTGTGATTACCACCCACATTTTACACATAAGCACACTGATTTTTCATTTCCTAGAATGTTCCTTCTGCTTCAAGGTCTTCAAACATACTTATGAAGTTGAATCTGCTTGGAATGATCTTCCCCCACCTCTTAAATGAACTACCTCCCACTTTTCTTTCAAATTTCAGCTTAAGCATCACTTTCTCAGAGGATGCCTTCTCTGGCCATATCCTCCAACCCAACTAGATCAAATGTCCTGTAGCCCATTTTTGTTAACACCCTACAATTCTTCATAGCACTTCAACAAAAATTAGCTAATATTTGCGTAGTTATCTGATCATTGCCTAATTCCCTCCACAAGACTATAACCATCACAAGGACTGATCCACGGTTGTCTTGTTCACTGCCATACCTCTAGGACCCAGCACAGTCCCTAAACACAGAAGACACTGAATACAAGTGATGAATACATGAATGAAAGTCTAGAAAGAGTAAGTCCTTGCCCAAGGTCACAATTATGGTTCAAGATTTGGAATCTAAGCTCAGACTGAAGGTCCTGGGATCTGCTTCCCCACGGTGCTTCGATGATCTCTTGGTTTGCCAGATTTTCCACATATAGAGAGTATGTTCTCTAAATTCAGGGCCATGTAAAGGTGTTTATAGCAACTGACTATATAGTATCTGATTATTTACAGTATCACAAGTGTAGTATAGAATCATGTTCCTGACATAGCCAAAGGAGGATAAGACACTTTAACAGGTAGAGAAAGAGCTTTTGCCTAAGAGCTACAAGGTATGAATCCCAATATTTCTATTTCCTCTCTCCTGCCAATCATCTTCTATAGATTCATAACCACCTGTACTCAAAAAGCATTTGTGCCAGCTCTACGACCAACATATGACTTCTGTCAAATCATTTCTCCCATCCAGGTTGTGTTTCCTCAACTGTAAAATGAAAGGTCGGACCAGATTCTGGGTAGTGCAAACGGCACCTAAGTTAGAGAAGATCTGGAAAAGAGTCTCGGTTCTAACACTTCCTCGATATGCAACTTGCATTAGGTCGAACTCTCTGGACCTCAAATTCATCTGTAAAAATGTAGATGACAATACTATTTGCCAGGGTTACCAGGACGATAGAATTAGATAAGGGCTGCAGAAACATTTTGTAACTAGAGAACAGATACTGAAATGGTTAACTGCTCGCCGAGGGAAGACACAGAGTAATGGTTAAAAGTTGAGGCTTTGTAATTTAAGCTCCGTCACATACTAGCCGCACGTCCCTGGTAGTTATTTCCCTGAGCTTCCATTTCTTCATCATGGGGCGGGGGAGGGGGTGGAATAATACCTACTACCCTGGGAAGATTAAATGTTCCTGCCAAATAGTGGGCCAGTAAGTAGTGGCTACTATTGAGTGAGCTCCCTCCTCCTCCGCCACCCGCGAAGTCCCTAGCTAATGGGCCAAGCCCCGCCCCCACCCCATGAAACTCTCTGGGAAGCGACAGGTCCCGCCCCCAATCTTAAAGGTCAAGCCGGACTCGAATGGAACCGGTCGGGGGACAGCGATCAGACTCCCTAAAGTCCCCAGAAATCTTTGAGTAGAAGTCTCTGGCACCCGGACCCAGCGCGCGCCTCGAGGCTGTGCAGAGGCCACTCACCAGCTATCGCCCAGGTTACTAGGAAAAGACCTATGCGACCCCGGTGACGGCAGCGGCGCGGGCGCCATGACGTCACGGGGCGGCGCGGCGGCGCAGGCGTAGCACGTCACCGACGGCCTGGCAGCGGGCGGCGGTGAGGCGGACGCGTTTGGAGGGCCGTCGGGCCGCGGAGTCGGGATCTGCTTCTGGGGCATGAGCCGAGGAGACGACGTCGAGGCCACGAGGTGAGTCCGGCCGAGATGCGCCGCTGCACCCCAGCGTCGGCCCCGCGAGGGGCTCGCAGAGGAGACTGCCCTAGCAAGACGGCTTCTCAGGCCCCGCCCCGGATTGTCCCGCCGCTAGCCCGGAAATAACAATCAGAGAAATGACCCATCGGGTCTGGGAATTCGCGGCCAGGAATCGGGAAGCCGGGATTCCAGGCTGGACCCTGCCGTTACCGTTAGCTTTAGGAACGAGTGGCTTTGGTTCTCTGGACTTCAGTTTCCCCGTATGATTTTTCCTGCCTTTCAGGTTGTTGCAGGTCAGCTGCAAAAATAGATAACAGCGTTTTGTGAGCTCTGTTAATAGAGGGGGTTGTCGCCATTGCAAACCCAAAAGCTTTTGGTAGTCGCATGCCATCTTGATCTCATTACACTTTACCGTTCCTCAAAAGGCCCTGTGCTGAGCTGTCACAGGTACTCTCATTTAAGCTTCTTAACGACCCACGAGTTAGGGATAATCATACCCATTCTAGAAAGGAAGAAGAAACGTGGGCTCCAAGTGGAGCCTCATTCATTCATTCAGTAAATATTGAGCACCAGCCAGGAGCCAGGCAGTATACCAAGTGTTGGGGATAGAACTATGATCTATCATAGGCATAGGCAGGGCCCTGCCATGTAGAAGCTTACATTCTAGTGAGGGAAATAGAAAATGGAATAGGAAATAATACTGAATTGGCATTACATGTAAAGGAAAGGTGGCTTTGATACAAACTAACAAGGAGCTCAACCCTTAGGGAATGCTTTTCTGAGAAGACATTTATTAAGCCATGCAATAACTGGATACAAAAGCCAGAATTTGAATCTAGATCTTTTGGCCCCATATCCTGTACTCTTGCCACTAAAACGTGGTACCTTCCCGTGATATTAGGTAGTTGTTGGTATTGCTGTTTTCAGACATAAAATCAGGTGATATTAGGTAGTTGTTGGTATTGCTGTTTTCAGACATAAAATCAGGAGGTTCTATTGAAGCCTCATCTCAAATGTCATGTTCTGTAGAGAGGCCTTCCCTCTCCACTAATCCTGAAGTAGTCCAACCCCTATCTCTCTGTCAAATTACCTTGCTTGATTGTGTTTGCAGCTGTCAGTAATTACATCTTGCTGATTTATTTTCGTTTTCTTTTGTCCCACCCCTCTTCCAAATACAAGCATCCCTAGTGGGACCTCGTCTGTTCACTGCTTTGTCTCCAGTGTCCAGACAATGCCTAGAAATAGGAGCACATTTTTTTTGTTTGTTTATTAAATGAATAAGTGATCTGTAGGAAAATTGGAGGAAAGGAAAGCAGGGATAAGACAAAGTGTTTCTCCTCCTCTGTTTCCACTCCTGAGATTCTGTTTCTGTGTGTTTCACATTTTCTCTCAGGAGGTAAGAGCAAGATCTATAGCTATTCGTTTCTCTATTCAGCACATAGCCCTGGGCTTAGAAATTAGCAGTTGCTTATCAATGCATTGCTAGACAGGTTGACCATGGGAGTGAAAGAGAAAGAAAAATACCTTCACACGTGGGGCTAGAAAACTTGTTCAATGAACAGTTACTTAGGGCCCACCGTGTGCCAGACTTCATAGGCTCTGCTGAGGTGAATAAGAGATAATGACATGTTCAGTATATGTCACCTGTTGTTTTTAGGACACAGTTCCTGCAGCACTGACCTCTGAGGCACATCTGCTTATATTACACATGGTTCGTATGTGTATTCTAGTTCTGAAGTCTGGCACAACCTGCCGTCTTCCCAGCTCTTTTTTCTTTCTCTACCACATTATACATTTGTTAAAGCTTTATTTTACATCTGTCATCTCAGTTTTAGCCCTCTCAGCAACCTTAAGTTACAAGCAGGGTAAGGTTTAGTATGTAGAGATGAGGAAACAAACTTAGAGAGAAGTGACTTCCAGTAGAAATGCCAAAATTTGAAACCAGGTCTTCTTGACCCCCAGGTTTTTTCCCTTGCCTCTGCCATCATAACCCTCATCCTCCCTTTTTGGTTGTGAGATGAGTCATTTCAGGATGAAAGACTAGTAATAATTTAAACTAACTTTAATTGAAAGCTTCTTGGGTGTGATGCATCATTCTTAACGCTTTGGGTGTGTTAACTCAGTAAATCCACACAACTTTTATTAGGTGTTGTTCCATTTCAGAGATGTGGAAGCAGGTAGAGACTGGCAGACTAACTTGAGCAAGGTCACACAGCTAGTAAATGGGCCAACTGGAATGACGAAGGAGGGGTTAGTTTCTTCCTCTGAGTCTCTCCCATAATATTAAACGTGATGCTAGTGAACATTTATTGATTGCTTGCTGCTGTTAGATGCAGTGTTTAATGATTTTTCATGCACTGTCTCTCATCTTCACAACAGCCCTATAAGATAAGAACTGTCCTCGCCATTCCTCATATGTATGAGGAAATGGAGGCCTAGAATGTTCAGGTTATTCACCAAGTCACACAACCCGCTTTCAAACCGAGTTCTAACTCCAATATCTACAGCTTTAAATTTCCTAGATGGCCTCTTCCATGAGGAAGACATGTCTGCTGCTCTTTCCCACCCATCTTCTTCTGTGCCATTAACACTCTTCTTTCTGGTGATTTCCAAGACTTATTTTGGGGTGACGGTTTTTAAACTGGAGTATCATGTAGTAATAGAAAAGAGCCTTTGGCCTCCTGCCCAGTCTGCCTCTGGCTTCAGAAGAGGAAAACTAGTTTCTGCACACAGAACCCCGCCCCTTTCACCTTAAATGGAAGCTTTTGCACTCTGGCTGCCAGAGGAGCTGTCCCAAGGGAGCTGGTGCTGGGGCCCTGGTTGTGGAATGACTGGGGCCTTTGAAGAACTGGCCAGAGCTTGCCCTCCTTGAATAAATGTTTGTTGAATTGAATTTGAAGCCTCATGTTCACACAGTGTTGCTCCTCTCCTGCCTGAATGTTCACATTTCCTTTAGTTTTTCATAGAGATTGATGGAAGCAGAAACCAAAACTCTTCCCCTGGAGAACGCATCCATCCTCTCAGAGGGTTCCCTGCAGGAAGGGCACCGGTTATGGATTGGCAACCTGGACCCCAAGATCACAGAGTGAGTCTGAGTCATCTTAAATCATTACCTACCACACTGGGATGTTTGCACTGATAACGTTCAGAAGAATTTCCAAGAGATTCAGGATATATTTTGGCCCTTTTGTGTATGTTTTAATTATCTTTGAAGGGTATGTGCTTTTGTTATTAACCTGTTATGCTCACATTTTTTTCACATTTGAACTCTTCTGCAAGAACATAGGCTTGGGAATGGTTTAAAACATAGACCTCTTTTTTTCTGTTGGCCAAAAATGTTTTCCCGTTTTCACCACTTTGAATCCTTATACCCGGTGACTGTAGCACATTATTTTCTAGAATCAGCCCACGGCATACTCTTACTCCTCAAAATGAAGGAACAAGTGGGAGAAGTCTCTGTACCTTCACAAACAGGCAGAGGGTACCACTCGATTGTAATTCATGTGAAGCATCCATGGAACCACAGAAGGTCAGAGCTGGAAGGCATCTTAAAGATCACATCAGTCCCTTTGGTTTTCATTCAGTCATTAAATGACACGAGTACTTGTTGTGTGCCAAGTGCCCATCTGTGCCAAGTGCCATGCTAGGCAGTGCTCAGACGTTTTAAATCTGAGGAACCTTGTCTTAAAGTAACCAGGACCTGTTTTTAAAATAAAAACTCAGAGCTGCTCTGATTAAAGGATGGGGAGAGGTACACCCAAAGCCTTTTGGCAACCGCTACCCTTTCTGTGATGCTCAGTTAGTTATAGGACTCCATGGAGCACACTTGAAAACCTCAGATATGATCCAGCTCTCTTAACCAGCAGTAAAGAAAACTGGGTCCTAAGACAGGGAAGTACCTTACCCAGGATAACAAAAGCAGTTAAATTGTCCTGACTCCCCACTCTTTGTACTCTGGCCATTGTAATGGAAAGCAGTTCCTTAGCAGAGTGAATTAAGGGTTTTTTTCCTTCTCCCTGTTGCTCAGTAGTTACAGGGCTGTGGTTGGTGGCAGGATGGTTAAGGAGTGAGTAGATCGGGCTCTGAGGGATCAGTGCTAAAGCAAACCTGGAGTATGCCATCAGTCCTAGAAGTTACTCCCTTTGAAATAATGTTAAAGGTAGGGTGAGGGGAAACAAGAGAATCCATTTACTTGACTCTAGGATGAGAAGAGGTATACAGAGGGTTGGGATTGGGAGAAGGAAGGGGATGTGGCCTGATGGGTCAGGATCATAACAAAGTTTAGTTCTTTAATTCTGCTCAAGTTCAGATCAGCTAAGTATAGATAACTTTGGGTCCCTCTAGGAATTATGATGCCATTTAAGATACGTTGTTTCCATGTTATGTTACCTTGGTCACTGGGGCTCTGGAGTATGAACTGTGCATTTATTTTGGTTCTCTTTATGGTTCATGGCTTTGAGGATGAATGTGTGAATCAGCCAAGCCTCTCAATCATGTCTGTTGATCAGAGAAGCTGTTTCCATCATCTAAAACCCAAGCTGTGAAAGGATGCTCCCGAGATGTTTTCCATTCCCACCTCTGCTCGTCTGAATGGAAATCTGGGGCGTGGAAACACTGTCCATTGTTTTGGCTGCAGTTCACCATAATGAGGCTTGTTCTGATTGTGTCCTGTTGCTTGATAGGAAGGTTCAAATGGGCATCTGCCACCTCAGTTTATGTCATAAATGAATGTTTTCTTCAGTTAGAGCATTATCAGGAACATTGAAACAAAACTTTCCTACTGGTATCTCTGCCCTTTGTACGTCAAGGTGAAGATGGGCATTACGTGCTGAACTGCAGATGAGGGCTTCGCAGGGTCTGCCTGTGGCTTCCCCACCTCTGTGTCATCTGCAATTTTGTTCACTGTTTTTCTTCTCTCGATTCCTTATGTTAAAACATTTTCTCTGCCAAACAAACTGATTTGTTAAATAGTAATAAATTTCTTTTTAAAGATGCAGCTACCAGTCATAGCTATGGTTAGCATGAAATATTTATTCATGTTGATTTGTGTTTGTTATTTTGTGGTTGCAGCATTCACCATCTCATGGCCGTGCTAGCTGCCGAGAACACCTGTACGACCAAATAGGTTTTAGAGGTTTAGCTTTATTATTATTTGTGGAGGTAGCAGATCCCAAACCCATGTTCTTTTTACCCTATTCTGATTCCTCCCAATTATATTACACTTCATATTTCTAACCTATAAGGTGAGAATGTTCAACTAATAATTTGCATATTTTTTCTAGCTCTGGTATTACATTAGTTCCTCTTATTTAAACTCATAACGTTGTGAGTCAAGTAGAAGAGATAATATTTTCCTTGTATTTATTTATTTATTTTTAAGTAGGCTCCATACCCATCATGGAGCTCAGTGCAAGACTTGAGATTGAGAGTCAGACCCACTTAAGCAACTGAGCCACCCAGGTGCCCCTTTCCCTGTTCTATGGGACAGGAAGAGTTAAGTAGGTTGACTTAGTATACTGAAAAGTAGTTAATGATGGGACTAACTCCTGTTACCTAATTTAGTGCTCGTTGCACAGATATTCTAATAGTCCACATAACAGAAAAATCATAACCTAAAGTATCCTATTCAAAATTTTAAAATGTAAGGACTTCTTTTAAATTGTTGTGGGACCCAGTCTAACCATAGGGTAAAAACAGTACCTCCATGTACCGTTGCTAGTGCCTGCAACAGAGAAGCCGAAAAAGTTAATGTCCTTAGACATTGTCTGTTTTCCACACTGTGGTTTCCTCTGAAAGGATTAATGCTGGCTCTCTTTTTCAAACATTAAATGTGCTGTATAGAAAGCCAAATTGGTAGCCACTGCACAGCTCATAAGGGGAAATGAAGAGCAAGGGGTACCTGGGTGGCTCAGTGGGTTAAGCCTCTGCCTTCGGCTCAGGTCATGATCTCAGGGTCCTGAGATCCAACCCTGCATTGGGCTCTCTGCTCAGCAGGGAGCCTGCTTCCTCCTCTCTCTGTCTGCCTCTCTGCCTACTTGTGATCTCTCTCTCTCTCTCTCTCTGTTAATTAAATAAATAAAAATCTTAAAAAAAAAAAAGAAAAAGAAAATGAAGAGCAAAGCCAGCAGAGATTCTTAAGAAAGGGACATTCTAAGTAGAGGGTATAAGTAGAAGTAAGAAAGAGTGGGTGAGCAGAATATCGGGAGGACCTTTTTGACTAAAGGAGAGGTTAAATACTAAGTGATAGTGAAAACAGTAATTGGGTAGATAGAATACTATCAGATTAAGACAGGGTCTTTAAAATTTACTCAGACAAGAAATTTGAATTTCTTGTGGAAGAGACTTGCTGTGAGTGTTTAACAGGATACTGACAGCATGAAAGTGCTGTTTTAGGGGGGAAATGAGACATCAGTATGTAGAGTAGGTTGGAGGAGCAAAGACTAACAACGAACATTAGCTAGAAGAGACTGCCAGAAACTAGGCATATCATCTAGGTAGAGACAGTGAACTTGGAAGTCAGTCTAAGAGACGGTGAAAGAGATGAAGAACATGATTGAAGAACAGAGAATTGAGGATGACCCTGATGTTTCTTGCCTGAGAAATAGAGAATCGTGTCAACGCTGACCGGTGGGATAGCTGGAAAGGGCATCTGTTTGTGGAGGGAGGTGGTCAGTGTGGGTTATACGAAGTAAATTTAAAGGCAGTGGAGAGCCATCTAGGGGAAAATGTCCTTCTGAGGTCGAGTTTCAGAGATGAACTAGAGCATGTGCATGGATGTGGGAGAACAGTGTGTTTACCCCCAAAGAAACCCTGGCTTTCTCAGCCTTTTCCTTGTTTTTCCATTATGATTCATGCTTCTTTTAATGCCTTGGTTTGCATGAATCAGCCTTTACTGTTTGCTACTTAAATTTGAAACCCAGTAACACGATTTAATAACATATAGAACATACAGAACAGAGAACATAAAGACCTAGCAAATAATCATTTCTGTAAGTTTATAAAAAACATTTTTCACTAAAATTATGCATTTAAAACAGTCCTAACTGTCATTTCATTGACTTCCCATTGCCTACTGAAATTCCCTCACTAAAGACACCAGCATCCTTCACAACCTGTCCCCTGCCTGCCTTTCAGCCTCATTGCTGAACTGCCCTACCCCCACTCTTTTCCAGTGGAGCAGACTCTTTTTCACATTTATGTCTTTGTCCCTGATATTCACTAATAACCATGCCCCCTGCACAATTGGGCCTTTCATCTGGGTGCTCATGTACATACCTCTGTGTGCAAATATCATAGTGTTTTGCAATTTTTTGATTGCATACATCTCTCCTCTAACCAGAATGTGAGGTCCTTGAAGGCAGGGTTCTAGTTGTTCAAGTGCCTAAAACAGTTTTTGACAAGTAGTAGGTGTCTATTTTAACATCTGTGTAAATTGATTACTTCTGTGCCATTAGGCAGGAAGGCCATTTTCAAGACCCAATACGGAAAGGACTAAGTTGCAGAAATATGTTGGGACTGGTGTACTAGCTCCTGAAGCCGCAGGGCCCACGTTTCATTAAGCGAAGCAAGGCTCTGATGAGTAGTGAGCCCTCCCATACTTCAGCAACAGATGAAAGTGCTTGCAGATGTGAAAGCAAGATTCTTCAGGCTTTTTTCACTATCAGAGCTCGCAGTCCTCATCTCCAGGAAGCAAAATAGTAAACATTTCATTCCTTTTGTTTCGGTGTTCCGATAATTTCAAGAAATTATCAAACAAGGAAAGAAATCCTGGAGAAGTTGAAAGACACAGACCTAAGCAGATGTTCCTGGAATCTTAAGGTCGCACTCTTCGGGCAGAATGTATTTGTTAGCTTTTCAAAGAATAATCTGTCGGCATTTTTTTTTTCCGAGTAAATTAAAATTCATTTCCTAGGAAATGCCGATCGCCTTACCTTCCTGCTATTAAGCAGAATGGAGCTGATGAAAAGATGACCAGCCCACAGTAGCCCTTAGATTGTTTTTTAGAAAAATGGGTTTGACCCACCATTCATGGCAACTAACACATGGGCATAGTAAGTGGCAGATGTAGCTGTGAGTTAAAGACTCAGGGGAGGGGCGCCTGGCCAGCTTAGTCAGTGGAGCGTGCAACTCTTGATGGCAGGGTCATGAGTTCGAGCCCTAAATTGGATGTAGAGATTACTTTAATTAATTAATTAATTAGGACATAGAGATTAATTAATTAGACACCCAGGGGAGACTCTTCCAGCCCATCTGTGTGTGCATTTGAGAGGTTCACCCTTACTGTATGCCTAATCAAAAATCAAGTAAAACCAGAAATTTGCACTTGAGGTATCTCTCTTTCCCCAAAGGATCACCTCCTACATCCTCACTAGCAGCTGAAGTCTCCTGATGGGAGTTGAGAATTTAAAATGTAGGAGGTTACAGTTGTTTTCCCTTTCAAAACCGGTCTAAAGACCAGATTAATGTCCACAGTATGCCTTGGGATCCTTGTATCCTGCCCCAGTGCAAGACCTGTATTATGTCTTCCTTGCTCCGTTGTCAGGCACCTGATCCAGGATAATGGGCTTGCTTGTTGACGGGCATTTGTATGAGATTTAATATATATAGCTTATGATCCACTTCATATCTTTCTGCCTCCCAAAGGAGATTCTTACTCAAGAATAAAATCTTGATGAGTTTCTCCTAGAAAACAATGTGAATATAAATGTGGCTGTAAGGACAGCTTTACTGACTCCCTGTGGGGTAGAATTCCCAGTAATAACAGATTTAGCATGTGGGCTGATACCTTTTTAGTATCACAGGGACAGCATTGTTTAGAGAAAGCCTTGACTCCATTTGAATAGCGTGGAGGATGCCAGGAGGAAGGCCAGAGGAAAAGGAAACGGGAGAGCTGTTGGGAGAGCTGTTGGGAGAGCTGTTGGTTTGTCTCACCCTTACATCAGATGACAGGAAGTCGGAATTGAGATTGGCCACAGCAACCTGTTAAGGCCACATCTGTTTGAATAACTTAAAAGCTCTATAGAAACCAAGTAAGTTTTAGAGAAAGGAATCCAAGAGAGGACGAGGGGCGGAATGGCAAATAAGAGCTAGGGGTGAACCTCCTGCCTGGAAAAAAATTCTTCCTGGGGCCATCCCTATTCTTTAATCGATCGTGCTCCAAAGCGTAAGCTGTGTTAAAGCAACTGAAGTGGCTTAGTTACCCACAACTGGGTGATTTATAGGACTGGCCAGGTTCCCCTGCCCTCCAGGAGACCAGCCCCCGGCACATTGTGGTTCCGCATTGTCCCTAACGTTCGGTTACATCAGGGATCGAAACTCACAGGCACTTATGGAAAGGCCACTAGCTGTGGTTTGGTTTTTGGCAGAGCTTCTCACAAGTGCCATTCAGAGCTAATGATTAATTATGGAATGTATTACAGAAGTCCTCCAGAGTTGTTTTTCTGTTTGTGTGAGTGTGTATGTGTTTACTACTTTATGTATTTTTGAGATAGGGTAGGTTTTGGCATTTGGAATGTGGGTATATGTTCCCGATGGAGTTGTAGTTATTCACAAATACTAGTTCATTACTAAGAAATTTAAAAAAGAAAATAAATCAACACTGTTTTTTGAGCTTTTCTCCAAAAGAAAAGCAAATGGTGCTTGTGGGCCAGACAGCTGTTTGTTAGGTGTGGCTTTTTGTTTGGTATTTTTGTGCTGGACAGACGCATAGCCATGACAGTTTGAGTTCCCATTCCAAAGAGAGGCAAACACATCTGTTTGCCAAATAAACTAACGCAGCAGTTTGAAAAAAGGCAGGGGGCGGGGCTGTGAGATTTCCCCCCACCCAGGGTAAATTATCTCCTGCTTTTATCTCACGCTTGAGCCCAAGTGGCTGTCCCAGTGCCCAGAGTGTGCTCACGGGCTGTGCTTTCTCTGCAGATACCACCTCCTCAAGCTCCTCCAGAAGTTCGGCACGGTCAAGCAGTTCGACTTCCTCTTCCACAAGTCAGGTGCATTGGAGGGGCAGCCCCGCGGGTACTGTTTCGTGAACTTTGAAACGAAGCAGGTAATGGAACCTCTCCCCTTTCATGGTGTTTCCTATACTCCCCCACTTCTTGCTGCATCCCTCTCGACTGCTCAGAATAGCAGTGCCTTGCGGGCAAGAGCAGGGTCGGATTCCTCTCTGTGTGCCTTGCCGTGCATCCTGGAGGAGACCCTCGGTATACGAAGGAGGGAACAGCTCTCAAAATCTCCCCTCCCCAGGCTCCCGGTCTCAGGCGGCTGACCTACTTTTCTGACCAGATGCTTTGGGGTGCCCGCATTAAGCACATGGACATCCTCCTCCCTGTTCTGGTTGGTTTGTTCCTTTAGTGGCAGGCCAACAACGCCTCCTTTTCTTTCAGTAGTTTTGCCCCGTGGTGCAGAAACCCTCCCTGTGTGTGGTGAGCCACCCACAAACTCTTTTATTTTGATTTCTTAAAAATGTACCCTTCTTCTCAGTGTCTCAGAACAACTGCATACGGATTGGAATATATAGGAAGGAGGAGAGCTTTCAGCTTCAACCATGCTATATATGTGTATCTTCTTGCAGTAACATTATATCTATCCTCTGAGTGGACACGCCTTGATAAAGAAATTGAATTTGAATGTTATTAAATACAGACATACTGTTTAATATGCACTATAACTTTATTGTCATGTGGAAACACTTTGCCTAGTTATTGTTGCGTTAATAATCTATTTGGATGTTTTTCTTGTTATAAAAGTGATATTTATTAGTTGTAGATGAAAATACAGATCAGTGACTTCCCTTAATCAGCGCAATACCCAGAAATAATCACTGTTAATATTTAGTTATAGATCTTTCTTTATATTCACATGTGCACACACACATACGACTTAGATCACAGAAGGAAGACTACACCATCCTGTTTACCACTCAAAGTATATTAAGAATTATCTGTCCTCTAGTACACATCCAGATAACTTTCTATATCATGATACTGTATATCCAGGTAACTTTGTGTATTGTGATACTGTGGTTTCACCAGTGTGACTACATATTTGTAAAACTTCATAGAGCTTTAGTATATACATTTTGTTATATGTAACTTAGACCTCAATTTAAAAATGAATCAACATCAGACACCTGGGTGTCTCAGTTGGTTAAGCTACTGCCTTCGGCTCAGGTCATGATTCTGGAGTCCCAGGATCGAGTTTCATGGGATTGAGTCCCACATTAGGCTCCTTGCTTGGCAGGCAGTCTGCTTCTCCCACTGACCCTCCCTTCTCCTTCTCATGCTCGCGCTCTCGCTCTCTCTCTCTCATTCTCTTCCTCTCAAATAAATAAAATCTTTTAAAAATTTTTTTAAAAATGAACCAACATCATTTTGATGACCGTGCAATATTTTATCATAGGAATATATATAATAAGCTATTTGACTAGTCCCCGATTGTTAGCTATTTAAGTGGTCCCCAGTGGCTCACAAGTATAAACTGTGTTAGTGAATATCCGCATCCCTCGGATTATGTTTACACATACGTATATTCATGGAAATGGAGAGGCGTCAACAAAGTCCTTGCAGACTTCTGGATATGACTGCCAGTTGCCTTCAAGCGATGATATGTCACGATGTTCTGAGACTGTATGAGAGTGTCATTTGTCTTTATCTACACTGGGGATTCTTTCAGTTTCCTCTAACTTTTGCAAATGAGATTGGCGCTGAGGGATACATTGCTGTTCTAAATGGGGGAACTGGAAGGATGCTGTGTGTGGTTAGCATTTTTAAATAGTTTATTCTTCACTAATGATAGAGTGTGATTTAGCAGACAGCTAAAGTCAGTGGTCATGCTGGGCTAGATGTTGGTTTTAAAACACTGGATTATAAGTCACAAAGCCTAGCTTCTGCTGCTGGCTCTTTCATTTATCAACTTGGGGCACATCTCTTAACCTCTTTCGGCCTCAGTTTTCATTTAAAAATGGGGATTAAAAATACCTTCCTTACCTTCCAGGAAGTTGAGAGAATAGATAAGGGAATACAGGAAAGTCCCATTGGCCTTTAATCATGCTGTTACATACATGAACTCTGAAGTGACATACAGAGATTGGACATTTTGGGGGGAAATATTTATCCCCTTGCTGGCATCTTATGACTGCTAATGCTGTAGAATCAATAGAGAGTACCGCATAAATTCTAATCAACTAGATTAAACTTAAAAGAAGAGTAAAACATCTCTTATCTGTCTCTGTAACTGCTAAGCAAGGATGTCAGTGACTATGCAGTGGCTGACACCTAGTGAGTCTCAGATATTTGTTGAACGGCATGCTGGCGAGCTCCAGAGGGATGAGAGGATCACCGGTAACACCAGACTCAGAAATCTGCCGCTGTCACACTGCGGTCTCAGATAGGTTCGTCTCGTTCCTCTTCCTGTTCCTTCGGGGCTTCTTCACCCGCTGGTAAACGTGGGTTATGCTTGGCCAAATGCCTCTTGGATACAGAAGGAGCCGAGAAGGTTTGGCAGGATGGAAAAGTACGACCAGGCTTCCTGGGAGTGTCCTAGAGTGACTCTTACCAGCTTCAGGAATTCCTTTTAACCTTGTTGCTCCTGTCTGTGATAGAGAAAGGGTCAGGGAACTTTTGGCTCCAAAAGCCAGGTGCGTAGATTGGCTCACACAAATACCTTGCTCACAGGCTCTTTGACTCACTCCTGCTTTTTCCGGCCTGGTTTCCTTCACTCCCATAACGTTTGAAGCCATTACTGTTTCTTGCTTTGGATCCAGAGTAAAAGCCCTAGTCTGGGGTATAGTTCCAAGGTCCCTGAAGGGAAGTAAATTTGTTAGCACGGTGTATAGAAAGGTATCACCTAGTAAGAACAATCTGGTAACATTGCTTGATTGAGCGCTAGTCGTATTACCCATATTTTATAGGTGAAGAAGTTAATATTCACAGAGATTAAGGGACCGTTACACTGGCAATAAGCGACAGCCACCGTTTTTGTTTAACTGACTTTACAGAACTCATGCCCTTCCTGTTATTCTGCCTTTTTTCTTTATTGTACACCCTTTGCGAGCTGTTTATCAAAGGCAGTCTGGTTAGGATTGCAGCCATCAAAGCTAGTGCGGCCCTGTGAGATACATACAGTTAATGAGGCATTTGAATTTTTGGCTAACATCCGTCCCTTTCCCGGACAGGAAGCAGAACAAGCCATCCAGTGTCTCAATGGCAAGCTGGCTCTGTCCAAGAAGCTGGTGGTGCGGTGGGCTCACGCGCAAGTGAAGGTAAGTCTGCTGGGCTGGAACGGCAGCACCGAGCTCACCCGAACTGAGTGTTCCAGAAGATCGCTGTCCACTTTAGCCATTTGCATCCTAGCCTCTTCACATCTGGAGCAGGCATACTTTGGTCTCCTCCTTGTATTTACCATGTGTGTTGCCAGATTTTTCTTTTGAGAAACATCTCAGGAGGGATTAAGTTCCTTCATTGTTTCTCTCCACATACCCACAGATTCTGTTTTTGATTGATTTTTCCATGTGGCTGATGTGTATACTCAGACCTCTATCATGTTTTTGGTGGGGGATGTTCTTTGGAGGAGAAAAATGTATTTATTTATAAAATTAGTTGCTTTCGGCATTATTAGACTCTCCCCAGCCTCTCAGTTCTGTGGAGAGTTTGAATATGTTTATCCTAAATGCTTGAGAAATGGGGAGTTTGTAGGAGTGCTTAAAGCACCGGCATCTCATTACTCCAGGGAGTTTGAGAGTTACTTGTGGTACCAATTGTCTCCAGAGCCCAAGAAGTGGCCAGTCGCCTTGTTCATCTTACAGCTGGTCTCTTGGGAGACTGCACTGGAAAAGATAGGACCATTTAAAAAAAAAAAAAAAAGATGGCATCTATTTCACCTGGCCCAAAGGTACAAAAGTCTGGGGACTGGAAGGATCCCAAGAATTGGTTCTCTTCCTTTATAGTGGGATCTTGACAGATCTGCCTATAAAGAGATTTGTGGCAATGAAGATTGGTGCTTCAGTCTTTGGTTATAGGAGCATGAAGCACTTGCGCTCGGGGTCCAAAGTGAAAAACAGCTCAGACAGTTTGGGTCCTTATGAGGGTCTCAGGTCATCACGGAGCCTTCTCAATTTCTAGGACACATTGCCTTCAAAATAGAAACAACAGAGAATTACCAAATGCTTTTTTACTCAAAAGAAAATCAAGTCTCATTTGCCAGACTGACTTTCGTTTTCTTATTCTATGTCTCATCGAAGAGACACGTAACAAATCATCCTTGTTTCTGTCTTTCATTTGAGATCTTGATACCTTGCGGTTCTCTTGTCCTACAAGTCTTTTTGATCACAGGCTCCTGATTACTCTTTAGTATTTAATTTGCTTTTTATAAGAGGTATATAATTATCTGACATCAAATTAAACTGCCCTTTTGCTATAGGATGTTTTCTCTATCAGTGGCTGAAAGCTGTTAATACTTTGCTTCTCTAGTCAGACCTGTTGAGAGTTTAATGTTATGCTTGGTACTTTGCAAAAGTCTAGCCAAATTTTTAAGTGTTTTGAATAAAGCAAAGTAAATATTGTAAGAGGTGATATGTGACAGTTAAAACGAGAGTGTAGGAGGGCAATCGTATTGTGTATTTATACCATCTGTGAATTTGAAAGACGAAGTTCTTTCCCTACCAAATAAGGAAGACTAGTGGCTAGAAGGGAAGCTTCTTCTACACTTCTTTTTCTAAACTTACAGCTTTTAGGCCAAAACCGTGTGGAGTTTTGCATTAACTGTAAACATAAAGCAGTCCTCAGATGGTCTAGAAATACACCAGTGATATGCTGGTGGGGTTGGAGTTTCTAAACTTACGCACTACAGTAAAGGACTGGTTTTGCTTACCCAAGTGGTTTCCCTTTTTCTTTCAGAGATATGACCATAACAAGAATGATAAGATCCTTCCTATCAGTCTTGAGCCATCCTCAAGCACTGAGCCCACTCAGTCTAACCTAAGGTAAGATGGTGTACTACAGAAAGACACAAGTATTCAAGAGTGTGAGCCACTTCTTCACTCCAAGCCTTTTTTCATACTTCAGTGATTCTTTAGACTCTGAATTCAGGATAGAATGTACTAACTTTTGACGTGTTGAGAGATGTATTCAGTTAATCTCCAGAAGGCGTACATACCCTCTCCTTGCATACCCCTAAGATCACATACTTGTAGAATTCATGCATTCAGAAAAGGCTGGATGGACCTGCCACATAGCAGCCAGTGTGCTAGGCGCTGGAAACCAAGGTATGTCAGGCAGTCCTTACCCTAAAAAGAAGCCTTTTCATGAGGCCTGAAGTCTCATTGGTGTTTGTCATTGTCCACTACTTCCTCTCCAGCTGTGAGTTCCTTTACCCGGAGTACCTTCAGTCTCTCTGCTGGCTTCTGTGACAGCAACAGTGTTGCTTCTAGTGTGCACACGTTGTCAGTTACTTCTTCGGAGTTAATTCAAACCAGAAGGAACGAAGGCCTAGGTGGAGAAAGGGGAAGTTAAGTGAATGGTTGAGCAGAAGTAGAGGGTTTTGGGGTTTTGTGTTTTTTCCCCCTGCGCTGTAGCCTAAGGAGAAATTTTAACAATAGCAACATCCAGGATTTATTGAAGTTACTCTAAATCAGGCACTGTGCTAAACACTTCACATGCCATATGTCATTTAATTATAAAAATTCTGGTAAAAGTACTGTAATAGTCATGTTTTACCTCTAAGGAAGCTGGCGCTTAGCAAGGTAAACTATCTTGGCCACGCTCGCACAGGTAGCAAATAGCAGATTCCAGATTCAAAGCCAGGCCTCCTGGACTACAAAAGTCAGTCTTTGACTTACTACTTCAAAGAAACTTCATGCTGCAAACACAGGGATACTGTCCTGAAGCCTATTCCAAGGGAGGGAAAGCAGATATGTGAAGGAGCATCCATGTCCTGAAACGGTTAGAAATCAGCATGCAGTCACAAAGTCAAGAAAACGATGCCTATTTGGATGGAGGACCAGACAGCAAAAAACCTTTCTTGTGTATTTTCTGCACCAAACAAAACAGATTTGTGAGCATCTCCTTAAGCTGCAGGGCAGGGTAACCCTGAAATGTTTTCAGGAGTGACAAAGTTAGCAAAGTAAAATTGAATTTATAGTTAGTAGTCTAATATCATTAATTTTTATAATACTAAAATATTGGACTTAATATTTAATAAAGTATTATGTATCATATATTGTAAGTAAATTACTAAATTTAATCTTTATAGTAAATATTAAATGTAATAGTTAATATCATTGATTTCTTAATTTTGTTGTCTTTTACTATTTTCTACTCCCAGAAATTAAAAAAAAAACATATGATGACTTTTGTAGATTCACTGGGAACCATATCACCCCCGTGGTCACAGATTTAGAAATCTGACTCCTGTTGGGAAGAGACCATTGCATTTATGCTTGGAGCTCTACACGTTACAGTGACGTGTCTTTAGTTTTCTTTTCAGTGTTTACACTTATATTAGACAATCCAGTGTTTTACATTTATTTTGTAATACAGAGAACCTCAGTTTACATCTTTGTATTAGCATCTATACCTAAATAGAGAAAGCTGTTTTTTCATGACTCCTACAGAACAGCGGCTGGCAGTCCCGCTGACAGAGGAGGTGCTGGAATGCATCTTGGTAATACCTCGGTGTTCTTTCTAATTGTAATGTAGGTGGTTGATTCTGCACTGGCCGTGTAAAGTTAGGAGTGTGTGCAGCAGGTGCACACTTTCTGAGGATCTCTAAAAGGCCATTGTAACGTTCCCTTCCAAGTTTCTCTCCCTGTCTGTACACCACTGACAGCATCGAGAATGGAAAGGGAACCATGGGTCATAGAATACCCACTGCCTGAGGGCTTTGCATTCTGGTCCCAGGATGGCAGTCGGAAGGGAATTCCTCCCAACTTGTGCAGTGTCTCCTCACCCCTTCTCTCTAATTCAGGTGCTCAGCTCCCAACCTGATGGAGAGGAAAGAGCAAGGGCTTTGGTGATAATATACCAGGTTTGAATCCTGGCTGTGCTGTGCTGTTAGCTGTGTGAACCCGGGGCAGATGACTCCCTCTCTGCATGTGTTTCTTTATCTGTAAAGTGTGGATATTATCACAAGGACTAGAAACAATATAGGTGAAATTCTGGGCCCAGTGCCTGGTTCATTGTATGCACTCCATAAATGATTGCATCTAGAAACACCTATTTGTTAGCAAAAAAAGATCTTGTAGGATCCAGGGTGTGTTTTCCATCATTATTCAGTGATTCAAAAAGTGGTGCATTGTACTAGTTCATAGCCTTGAGTCTCAGCTCTCCCACTTACTGGCTGCGTAATATTGGGCAGGCTGACCTTCCTGTGCCTCGGTCTTTCATCTGCAAAATGAGGAGCGTGACCTACCTTATCGTGTTGTTTTCAGTCCTACACGAATTATTTTATTTGTTTTTTTAATTGTGGCAAAAGACATAAAATAGCATTTACCATCTTAATCCATTTTGGGTGGACACTTCAGTGATACCAAATACGTCTGTAGTTTTGTACAACTGTTACCACCATCTTTCTCCATCATTCTTTTCATCTTGCAGAACTGACACTCTGTGCCCATTAAATAATAATTTCTCATTCTCGCCTCCTCCAAGCCCCTGGAACCCCCGTTCCACTTCATGTCTATGATTTTGACTAGTCTAAGTACCTTAGACAAGTGGAATCATCCAGTATTTTGTCTTTTTGTGACTGGCTTGTTTCCCTTAGCATAATGCCCTCAAGGTTCATCCATGTTGTAGCATATGTCAGAATTCCCTTCCTCTGTAAAAGCCCAATAATTTTCCAGGATATGATACGATACCACATTTTGCTTATCCATTCATACATCAATGAACACTTGGGTTCCTTCTACATTTTAACCATTGCGGCTAATGCTGCTGTGAACACACGAGTGTACAACATCTCTTCCAGACCCCACTTTCAGTTTCTACGTGAATTATTTGAGTGCCCACTATCTGCCTAGTACTAAGGTGTCAGACAGTGTTTGTGTCTGAAGATTAAATGTAGCCACATGCGAGTACCTAACGGTATCTGAGTTTTTTGTAAAAATTTAATAGATGGTTTAGGTTTGATCTTTTTCTTAAAATGTTACTTGGGTGTGTGTTTTATGTGACATATTTGCATATTCATATTTGAGTTATCTTGTTGCTTCTGTGACATGCATAAAAGGCACAAGGAAGATAAGATGCACACGTATTTCCTGAGTGCACCCAGGCCCACTCTGATCCTCTGCTGTCCTTTTTCCAGTGTCACCGCAAAGATAAAAGCCATTGAAGCAAAGCTGAAAATGATGGCAGAAAATCCTGACGCAGAGTATCCAGCAGCACCTGTTTATTCCTACTTTAAGCCTCCGGATAAAAAAAGGACTACTCCTTATTCTAGAACAGCTTGGAAATCTCGAAGATGATGGTTATGAATTACTGCGGCAGCAAAAGCAAATTGGTCTCCACACCTGAAATCCTCTGCCTTTGTACTTTGTCGATGTGAATGGTACTACCCAACAGAGCACAATCACATGTTAAGGTTTGGTAACATAACATTTTCGGATGTTCTCATGGATGTTTCTTCCCTGAAGTATGCATGGAATTGAGCATCATCCAGAATAAATAGAATTGTGTCCAAAATTGTGATTTGAACATGGGGATGCTCTGGTTGGCTGTTTTGTTTGGATTTGTAACTCCAGAAACATAGTATGCCAGAGAGAAAGGCGAACATAAGAAATGTTTATTATTTAAATCAGGAAAATGACGTTATTAACGTCCGTCTTTCAGAAAAAAAAAAAAAAAGTGTTTTTCTATGCTCAAATGTCTTTACAACATAAAGAAAAAGTAAGAGGGAGGGAAATAAGAGATTTAGAATCATGTTGAGAACTATTATTCTGGAATTTATTATGGAAATCCCTTCAACTGGACTAAAAAGAAAAAGTTCTTGGCAAAAGGGAGCTGATTCTTTGAGCATACGTTGTGGTGATCTGTTTAAGAATTATGGTTACTGTTTCAAAATCCCAGTTAGGAAAACATGGTGTATATCTTATCATTGTCTGCATCAACAAAACTGTAGATTCAAATTTAGCATTTTATACCACAATGGAAGTTCTCTTTAGAAATCCAGTCTTTATTCTATAGTGATCATTTTTTTAAAAAAATCTAAATAATCCTGCCTTCTATAATACCAAATGTTGTTATTAACGTGGGACTTTTAAAATTGCACTTACTGCATGAGATTGTTTTTTACAGCATGAGAATGTTCTATTTGGAATTGTATCATGATCAATCTAAATAGAAAAAGCAAAACTTCTTGGAAAATCTAATCGTTGCTATATTGATCTCTGTCAAGCATACTATTTATTAATAAATATGTAGGGGGGTGTGTCGAAGAAATTGAACTGTCTTGTACAGCTTGAGGAGGGGACATGCGGTGGACACAGAAAGTCAGCGGAGCAGGCCTGGTCTGGTGCCACCATTGTAAAATGACCTCCTGTTTTCTGTAGTTTTTAAAGGCTTGGAAAGACTGCATGACTTTTCAAATGATTCGTCCTTCATAGAACATACTTCTGCCCAGATATGTTTTGCCAGTTGGAATATCTTAACTATAAGAACAGAGGAAGAACAATTAAATCCGCAGAAGAGGGAGCACATTTCTGTCAGCAGTTTGGGTGATTTTGGTGCCTGGTTGACAGGATGTTCCACGGGGCAGCGCCTTTGCTTCTTGACCAGGTCAATCATTCTGAGAGCGAGGCGCCATTCTTAGTGATTACAGACACCTTACCGTGATCGCTGCTCACAAGAGGAGGCTTTCACGTTAGGAATTCAAGTTTTCCTATGAGCATAAGTGAGTTGAAGACTTTTGAACCAAATCTTGAGCTTAGTAAGGACTCAGAATTCACAGAACCGGTTCAGAGAAGTTTTCATCCCCTTTCCCAAGGTAAATCTTTTTAGATATCTTTAGATATTAAATACTTTCTGCATTTATTAGCTCTGTTTATGATGCAAGTAACTCTCCTTCCATTTGAGGGATAGTTCAGGGAGATGGGAGCAATAATCTCCCATTTTTCTGGTGACTTCCTAAGAGTACAGAATTCACCATTTTATCCTTACGTCCTCAAAGGGTATGGTGGGATAGGACTTACTTAATGCAACATAGTCTCTATTTTTAATAGGAACCTAGAAAATACTTAACTTTGAATTACCTAGAATTGTTTCCTTTAGAAACCAGAGCTATTTATTTGTATTTAAAGCAATGTTTATTATTTGTACGGATTCTTAATTCCTCTGTGTGAATAAATGCAAGACAGTGTCTGTGCGGTTGTGTCTTCTCTCATTTATTTTCTGGACTAAAGACTACAGTTCTCTGGCAGGCTCATTTCCCCTCAGGACTTGGGCCGGCATGTCCAGGCGGGGTGCTTTTTCTAAGTGCCTTCTCTGTAGAAGGCTCTGGCTAGAGGCATCCTCAGACCGTTCCCTCCATGCATCATGCGTGCCTACTTCTGTTGTCAGAGATGAGAAAGAGACTAGTCGTTCCACAGCAAACCCAACCATTTGAAAAGAAGCCATAAGTGGAAGTTCGTGAAAGTATCAACACTATGTTTGGTCCTTCTTCCAGAGCAGAGGTTCAAAGAATAAATGTATGTGTCATAAGTGTGCTGAAAGCAGCCTGGTGAAAGGTTTGTAAAATACCAGTGTTAACTTGGTTGATTGACTCACTGTTTGAAATTACAGGAGTGGGGGCACCTGGGTGGCTCAGTTCATTAGGCATCTGGCTTCGGCTGGTCATGATCTCAAGGTCCTGGGATGGAGGTCCGCGCCGGGCTCCCTGCTCAGTGGGGAGTCTGCTTCTCCCTCTCCCTCTCCCTTTGTCCCTCTCCCTGGCTCATGCTCTCTCTCTCTTTCCCTCTGCATTCTCTTACATAAATAAATACAATCTTGAAATTACAAGAGTGAAGAATTGAAGGAAATATTCAGGAAGGAGATAGGAGCTGTATCCGTAATCTCATCTCTTTTATCAGATGCAAAATGTAACCCTAAGTGGGCATTCTGTAACGCATCTTCCTGTTGGGTAAGAGGATCACATGAAAGGTTTCTCAAAGCATGTTGAGAATAAGAGTGGTTGAAAACCAAATATTCCAGAGCTCCGTCCCCGGTCTATTAAGTTACATACAGTTGTTTTCTGAATCAGCAAATCTGTTATCTTTTTAATACTTGTATAAAAGGAACAAGATTAAGTCTTGCCTTATAAATTGAATGTTCAGTATTTCCTATGTGTAATCATGATGTTCCTAAAATACAATTTGATGCTGGAGTGCCTGGCTGGCCCTGTCAGTTAAGCTTGGTTTTGGCTCGAATCATGATCTCGGGCTTGTGACCTTTCAGCAGGGGGTCTGCTTGATATTCTCTCTCTCTCCCTCTGTCCTCCCCCTGCTCGCTCACTCGCTCTCTCAAATAAATCCTAAAATATTATTTGATACCATCCTATTTATCCTTGATGTCTCTCTCTCCTGCTCCTGTCCTGTCAACTATACCTTCAAAATCCATCTTGAATCCAACCACTTAGCACACCCAGCACCACTGGTTTTTTTGCTCAAGCCATTGTCCTCTCTTGCATGGGCTCCTGCAGTGGCTTCCTGCTGATCTCCCTGCCTCCCCTAGTGCCTCGTTAGGGTCCGTTTTCCACACAGTCAGCCAAAACGACCCTTTTAAAAATCTGAGCATGTCATGCCTGTCTGAGTGGCTTTGCATCACACCTAGAATAAAATGCAGAGACCTGCCAAGGGCCAGAATGGCCTGACCCCGACCACCTGTCTGTCCTTAGGGCCTACTGTTACCGCCTTTGTTCACTGCTCCAGCCACACTGGCTTTGGTGTTTCTTGAATACAAGGGAGCCCCAACCCCAAGGCCTTTGCATCAGCTGTCCCACAGAGTTCACTGCCTCATCTGTTCCTGTCTCCATTCAAACATCAATGATCAAGAGGCCACCTGACCTCCCTTTCTAAAGTCACAGCCCTGTCACTTCCCAATCCCTCCCTTCCTCATTTTCTTAACACCATTTATTGCTACCCAATTTTAGATATCTATTTCATCTTATTTTTCTCATTAGAATGTAAGTTCCATGTGAGCAGGAACTTTCATCCACTGCTCTATGCCCAACATTTAAAATGATGTGTGGTATATGTAAGAGATGCTCAGTAAATACTTGGTGATGAAAAATCAAAAGTGTGGTACTTCAGAGATGAAGGGCCTTGAGAGGCTGACCCACATGGCCTCCCATGGGCCCAGATTGAGAAAAAAAAAAAAAAAAAAAACCCAGAGAGAAAAAGGGCCTTGGCTAGGATCACACAGTTAATGGGAGAGCACCAGGTAGAACCCAGTCCTGCAAACACTAAAGTTTGGTATTTGTTACTCAGGCAAGCTGGAGCATCCCTTCACTCTGTGTGGCCCACAGAGCTAAGAACTACTTGCGCACTTTTAAACATGGAGGAAAGAGAAGAACACCATGTTGTGCCCCAGGAAAAATACATGAATTTTGAATTTCAGTGTCTGTAACAATAAATGTTTCTTGGAACATAGCCACGTGCACTCATGTCTGTCTGTTTTCGCATGACAGTGACAGAACATGCGATGAGCACTGTCCGTTCCTCATCACATCTTTTGGGATGGAGAACTGGCTGTCCATGCCTAGTACCATCGCTGCACTGAAAAATAATGACATGCACTGAAAAAAAAATGACGAGATGCTCTCCTCGTACACATGAGGAAGCTAAGACCCAGAGAGCTTTGGCATCAGGTATGCCCTGTGCCAGTCTCATAGCCCAGGTGAACAGGCTTGTCAGGACCCAGTTCAAGCAACAAACACTACTCCAACTGCCTTATGACAGAAATTTATTCGGCTCACACAACCCAAAAGTCCAGGTGTTCAAACAATAGGGTCAAGAATCGATCTCTTGATTGTGTTTTCATCTGAGTTGGTTCATTCTCAGGAAGCCTCTCCCTAGTCATGTCTGGAGAGAGACTGGGATCCCAGGTATAAAAAACAGATCTGTCAGAATTGATCCCAGGACATGGGACTGTGTATTCCTTCAGCATTTGGTCTTACTCGGCTGGGATTACTAATGATACAGAATGGCATTTCATTTTTAGTATGGCCTGCGACATTTGTAAGCTAGAAGTAGAATTTAAAATTTTAGCCTTAAAAAAAATCAAACAACTTAAGTTCTCCTCTTCTGAAAACAGGTCTCTCCCCATTGAAAAGTTTTCTGGTGGGTGATCTCATCCAGAGGAAAGTTGCTCATTCCTCAGACATGCGCTGACCATCTTCTGTGTGCGAGGCGTGGCGAGTAAGACACGCGCCCTGCGCACTATCGTGTGCCATGATAAAGGCAAGATCTGGGAGCTGGTAGAGGACAGAAGACAGGCACCTGACCAAGCCGGAAACACAGGGGAGGGCAAGAGACCATTTCCCAGAGGAAGCAACACCTGAGATGAGTGCTACAGGATGTTTAAAATCCAGCCAGGCAGAAGGTTTAAGAAAAACGTTGGAGGAAGAAGAGCAAAGCCCATTCAAGGGAGAGCTCATCGAAATCGGAGTTAAGACGCTTCTGAACATCTAAACCCATAGGAGAAGCCAGGTGTATGAGGCCTTCCACAATCTGCCCCAAGCACATTCTCCCCCTAACCAGACCCAACTGCTTGCACACCCCGATTACAGTGCAATCTGCCAGACCTCCCGTGTCCTTGTTCAAGATGTCCCTTCCGCCGGAGAAGTCCCTCCCGCACATCCGCCCCATTTGTCAAACACCCATCTTCCTACTCATCCTACCGGCCCCGAGGCACGCTCTTGTCTTTCCGTTTCTCAAATGCCTGACTCTGTTTTAGCTTACATTTTATAGGAATATAAATAATAAAATGTACCTGTATTTTTTTGGTCATTTTAAAAATTATTCAAAATGTTATTCTAAGTTGAAAATCATTCTCGTTGAAAATAAGAATCTCAGGGACAACTTGCTTTCCCCTGAAAACAAATAGCTGATGAATCAACTCTCTTCTGTATGGGGAGTTAACCCTCGATGCTGTAAAAATCTCAACTCCGGTTGGCGTCAGCTGCCATCCCTCTACTGATGTCCCCAGCGCTCCCTTCTTGAGCTCTGGCCTATCTTCTGAACCACAGACCTAATATCCATCCAGTTCATTCCTGGGCCCCTCCACCTGCACACCCCCCCCGGAACATTGAACCCAAACTGAATTCCTTATTCCCCTTTGCCTTCCTCTATCACTCCTGTGTTCCATGTCTTGGGGAACAACGTCATAAGTGAAAAATCAGAAAACTACGAGTTCTCTTTAACATTTTCCACTCCCCTGCCGCTCACATCCTGTCTCCTAAATAACCAACTTTACATATTAGTTATATGTGATATTATATGGACTCCTATAATACATATAATAAATGTATCCTATATAGGAGTACTATATATACTATGGTTCTATATTACATACAGCTTCAGTGTATAAATATTATTTGGGGACTGGGTGTGTTATATATATATATATATATATATATATATATATATATATATAGTTATATATAATATATGATCACATATAACATAATGAAGTGACATGACAATTATGTCTTCATCATATTCCTTCTTTCCATCCTTCCTCTCCCTGCAAGCTCCTCCTCAGGTCTCACTTAGATCACTACAATATCTTCAGGGCTCAGTGAGGGACTCAACCCCTTCAAATCCATCCTCAAACCACTCCTTCAGTCATCTTTCCAAACCCCCACTTTGACCATGTCATCTTCATGCATAAAAGCCTTTGATGGCCCCTCCCAGTTTATATGTTAAAGTTGAGGTTCTTTAGCTGGTCATACAAGGCTTATCTCAGCGTAACTTGTTCTTTTGCCTTATTCACCCTCTGCTGGAAAAAAAAGGTTAATAGGAGAGATTTACTTCAAACAGTGTGGCCAAGGGCAGAGTTCTGCAAGGAGGGGACATCGAGCCCTTTGAGGACTCACCACTTAATAAGCTCTCTCTGTGCTTTTGTGACCCCCCCAACTGGGTGACCACCTGCTTGCTGGATGCCAGACCGGTGCCAAGCTTTCAACTTGGAGATGTATCTCGGGCTTCCATGCCCATCGCAGCTCCTGCGGGTCCTCTGTTCATGCCTAGTTTATGGTTGAGGAAACTGAGGCTCATAGAGATTGCCACTTGCCTTAGTTCCCGCAGCCAGCGTGTAGTAAAGTCAAGTAGAGCTCAGGCTACCCGACTCCAGACCCAGCATCCCCAGCCTCCGTGCCACACCGCACCTGAAGGGACAGGTTGGATGATGCTTGCTGGACAGTTAGGCTGGAAGAGGCACAGCTTTCCAGATGAACCCAAACTCCCCACCCAGCACTCAGCCTTCCTAGATCTGGCTCCTGCCCAGCCTCACCCAGCCAACCGTTCACTGGGCACCCACTCTCCATCCTGACCCTGCTCCCCTCAAGCCTGGCCTGAGTCACAGTCCCTCATTCTTTAGGACTTCACTCAAAGGTCAACTCCTGCCGGATGCCTTTCCCAACGTGCCTACCCTATAAGCCAGGTGAACTACCCCTCCTTCTGTGCTCCCCGCTGTGAAACCCTTGTCATGTCAGACTGCAAATGCTGGCTGTCTTCTCTCCCCGTAGACTGCGCTTCTTGTGGGCAGGGACCAGGACGGTTCACTCACTCTGTGTTTCCAGCGCCTAGCCCAGCAAGGAGCAAGTGCTTTATTATCACCCGCTGACCTGAACTCACACAGCGAACGTCAGAAGTGAAAGGGGGCTCCAGGTGACTACGACTGTCCACATTCGCAGTATACGTGCAGTCTAAAATGACCTTTCACACTGATGATCTCATTTACTCCTCTGAGACTGATATCATCCCTATAGGTGAGAAAACGGAGGTTCAGTTAAGTGACTTTTCCAACTTCGCCCAGCCAGGAAGTGGCTGGGCTGAGAATGACCTAGGGTCTATCTGACTCCAAGGCTAGTGCTCTTTTCATTACTTCCCCAGTGATCTGATCCAAATAACACACACAGTTAACTGATGAGGACACCGAGGCCAGGGGAGCAAATTTCTTGCCCAGGTCATACAGTCCATATTCTTCTACTCAAACGGGAAATGCCCAGGAGGGTCATGGGGTGAGGACTGAGTCCTGAGCTGGGAAAGCGTGTACTGCCTGTGTCCCTTCCCATTGCTCATTTCCCATTTGTCAAACCTGAATGTTTAAATCTTCTATTTAGTATTTACTCTGAAATGGCTTTCATCTAACTTCCCCCCCTGGCTCACCAATTTAGCTGTCAGAGTAAATAAATGTGAAGCTGGGTCTCTAGCCTCCCCTGGGCTCACATTACCTTCCTAGAATTACACCCCAGTGGGCAGAAACTGCTGCTGGGGGTGAAGCAGGGGGAGCTCTCATGATTTATCCAGTTACTTTTGAAGCCTCTTTTTAAACCCAAACCTTGGACCTAGACTCAGGTGGAGAAGGATGACAAAACTCACCTTGGAGGATGAGATGACCACATCCTGTTTAGTGACCAGGAGAAAGAATGAGGTAAGGACTAGATCACATCATACCTTCAGGATGCTTATGACCTCATACATGCATGATGCTGATGACATACGACATACAGGCTCTGTATGACATTCTACACCTACGGTGTTTATACTATGCCGGAAACGGAGTCAACACTTCAAAAATACTAGTTTTTAACATGTGGTTTACTATCACTACGCTCCTGAGAGATAAGTGTCATCCCTCCATTTACGGGTAGGGAAACTAAGGCCTAGAGAGCCTAAGTGACTTGCCCACAGTCTCTTGTAGGAAGAAAATATGTATGGCAATGGAATGCACTGAGTATGCTGATCCCGAGTTTGCCACAGTCACTCATATATGGACTCTCTTTTCTGCTAGAGTCAGGAGTTGTTAGAAAAGAGATTTCTTTTCCAAAGTAAGTTTACTCCTGTCCTTTTAGAGGTCAGGCAAGTCTTGGGTTGGAATAAGGGCTCTGCAGCTCCCTTAGGTAAGTTATTCAGAAGAATATTAGATTATTTGATTGATTGATGCCCTGCCATCCCCCATTTAAAAAAAAAAAAATGAAAACTATGGGGTGCTTGGGTGGCTCAGTGGGTTAAGCCTCTGCCTTCAGCTCAGGTCCTAGGGTCAAGCCCCAGATCTGGCTCTCTGCTCAGCAGGGAGCCTTCTTCCCCCTCCCTCTCTGCCTACCTGTGATCTCTCTCTCTCTCTGTCAAATAGAAAAATAAAATCTTAAAAAAAAAAAAAAACTGTCATCTAGTAGAATAACACCTGGAAAATGTAGCCAGTCCATCCTGTAACAATGGGAACCCTTTGACATGGATCATTTGCCCTATTTTCCTAAGGATAAGAAGTGGACTCGGGGCACCTGGGTGGCTCAGTGGGTTGAGCCTCTGCCTTCGGCTCGGGTCATGATCTCAGGGTCCTGGGATCTAGCCCCGAATCAGGCTCTCTGCTCAGCAGGGAGCCTGCTTCCTCCCCGCCCCCCGCCTGCCTCTCTGCCTACTTGTGATCTCCGGCAAATAAATAATATCTTTAAAAAAAAAAAAAAAAAAAAGAAGTGGACTCTGTTATCACCCCCACTTCACAGATGAGGAAGCTGAGGCTGAACCAGGGGCTGAATACCTTGTCCAGGGGCTACCAGATCATAAGGGGCAGTGCTACGACTCACATCACATTGTCTGACCCCAGAGTCTCTCTCACTATTGGGATTAACACCTTTTGTTCCAATTTTGATTTCCTGAGCATCTACCCCAAATTCAAGAGCGGACCCGCATAATAAGTATAAGAGTTTGGGTTTTGGAGAATGAGTGCCACAGCCTGAAATGAGGCTCCTATAAGCTTGTTTTCTCAACTATAAAATAAATATTAAAATATATAAATATAAAAACAGGGGCACCTGTCTGGCTCAGTCAGAAGAACATGCAACCCTTGATCTCTTGGTGGTGAGTTTGAGTCCATGCTGGCCATGGAAACTACTTTTTAAAAATAAGTAAAATAACATAACCTCCTTGTAGGGCTGCTGCAAGGGCTGGAAGTATAATACAGTAGCTGAGTTTATTCGGTGCAAAGAGATAATTGAGGGGGAGGAGGTGGGTCATCTGTGGTTATGTGGATGTTTAAGGGGGCACGTGTTTATGAGTGTGCACACACATGTGAATATGCACACATCTCACTAGCTTTCTCACTGCAATCGTGCTCTTTGTATAAAAGACTAGGATTCAGACAGAAACTTTTCACTCTGAATTTCTGTGTCTGAGAGCAGTCAATGACTAGGAGGAGGTGGAGATGGCGCTTGCTGGGGCTGGGGCTGATTCTGTGTATTTGGGTGTCTGTAAAGGAACAATACTTGTGTCTTTTAGGGGTATAAGTGTGGGTCTTTGGTATGACACTGGTGTGCAGATACCTTTGTCTGCCCTCTGTGCCCATGTGTGTGCGTGATTGGGGCTGTGACTATTGGGAATCCTGTGTCTGCAGAGGCGCGTATGCTGTTTTCGCCTACAAACTGCCATCTGTAGGGATGTATGTGCATATCTGTGGGTGTCCGAGTATGGGGCATGAGGTTTTATGTGAGTCTGGAGCTCTGTAGGTGTCAGCGCTCTCTTGAGTATGGGTGTATGTACAGGTGTAAAAACAGTTATGGGAGGTGCACATCTGTAAATGAGGGCAATTAGGGACTGTGATGGTAGGCACAATGGTGGTGGTAGGGGTGTCGTGACGTTGAGAAGATTGGATCTAAGTCTGAGTGTGCATATTTGTTTTTCAAAGGCGATGTGTATTTACATGTGTCTGTCTAGGTTCAGTCTGTGTGAGGAGAAGGGATCTGGAAGCTGTGAGTGTCCACTTGTGTGTGTATATTGTGGAGTGTTTGAGTCTGAGGGGTGTGTGTGTGTGTGTGTGTGTCTGTGTGTTTAGAGGCTGTGTGTCCTAGCCACATGCCTGGGCTCCCCAGCTTTCCCTACCTCTCTATCAGTAGAACCCCATAGAAGGTGAGGTGTACATTAGACCAGATCGCTCAGCATATCCCAGAGGGAATGGGGATATCTTAGGCAATTCCTCCCAGGAGAATTGAGGGTAACAACTGCCCCCCCTCCACACACACAGAGACACACCAAGTAACTCCCCATCCCCCATCCAACCCAATCCCATTCAGTGCCATTCCACTTTCTGATTGTTGTGGAGCAGAGACATGTGTGCAGGTGTGTATGTACGTATGTGTATGTATGCCTTGTATTAAAGTAAATAATGGGAAAAGGTAATTGTTGGCATCAGTAGGTACACAGATGTACCAGAAGTGGAACGACATCAACATACTATAATGTGCGACTTTCTATGGACTCCATCTCGGCCGGAATGGGACCATGGGTCCCTCTTGTACCTGCGAGTGGGGCTGTGCCTAAGGGCCGTGGGTACCCCCGGAGGGAGGGGCGGTAGTGAGAGCTGAGTGGAAGTTGTGGGGGTTGCTGATGCCTTTGTATGTCAGCTGTCTGAGTCTGTGTCAGCAGCTCTGAGATTCTGTGTGTCTATATGTCTGTGTGTGTCTCTGGGTCGCTGCCTCGCTGTGTGTGTCTCGCTCTGCCTTGGCGGGGAGGGGATTGGTCACGCATGACTCATCTTGAACCGAGCGGGGCTCCAGCGGCAGGGCGGCCGCCGCCGCAGCTGGAGGGGGAGGAGAACAAGGAGGAGGGAGAGGAGGAGGAGGACTACCAGGAGGGGAAGGAGGAGGAGAAGGAGGGGGCGGGGGCCTCTCCAAGTTTGTCGGGACCTTCTTCCGAGGCAGCGGCGGCAGCAGCCAGGGAGGCCGGGGCTGCGCGCGGGCCGGGGGCGGGGGCTGGGGCCGGGCCTGGGGCGGCGGGGCCGGCGCCTCCGCTCTCCTCCAGCTCCTGCTTCAGCCTCTGCTCCCGCTGCGGCCGTGGCCCCTCTCCGCGCGGCTCTCCGCGCTGCGTGCCCGCCGAGCCCGCCGCTCCCCGGCCCATGTACTGGAAGCATGAGAACGCCGCCCCGGCGCTGCCCGAGGGCTGCCGGCTGCCGGCCGAGGGCGGCCCCGCCACCGACCAGGTGAGGGAGCGAGCGAGTGGGTGAGCGGACCGGGCCACCGTCGGGCAGGGGCCGGGACCCCGCAGGGCCCGGCCGGGCGGTGGGCGGCTGCGGGGAGGAGGGCTTCTGGGGTGCGCCTGTGAGTGTGTGTATGTGAGTGTGTGAGCGCGCGCGAGCGCGGAGGGGGGGGGTCGCGGAAAGCGGGAACACATTATGCAAATGTTGGAGGAATTTCTCAAAAAGCGATTTAGCAAAGACACAGGCGAATCAAGAGGAGGCGAGGCGGGTATTGTCCGTCTGAATAGGCGCTGATAGCGCCGATGCGCCGGGGGTTGTGCTGGCGCAACGCTGAGAATCCCGACGCGGGGCCGGTCCCGGGCGCGCCGAGGGGCTGGAGGGTGCTTTTTTCCTCTTCTTGGACGCCTGTGTTTTCTCTTTTTGGTCCCATTTCCCCCCGGACCTCGCCCCCATTTTGCTCGGGGTTTCCCTCGAACTGGCCCTCGAAAGGCGTCTGAATTCGTGTCAGTATCGCCGCATCAATTTCTCAGCGCGCGCGGGGCTGGCGGGCTGATGCTCCCAGCGCTCCGGGTTTTATTTTCCTCAAACGCCCCCCCCCCCACCCATCTCCTTTTTCTTTTCTTTTCTTTCTTTCTTTCTCTCTTTTCTCCTTTTTGCATTTTGTGTCGAGAGGAGGAGAAGGGAGCGAGGAAAGGGGGGGGTGGAGGGAGAAAAAATTCGATTTTTAATTACTACCATTAAAAAATCAAATTTGCAATTCTTTGGGCGGCCTGATGGATCTCACTGATTGACAGTTGGAATTGACACTCTGGCTACCTCTTATCTTGGGCATTCACGACAATTTCTAATTGCAGGTAGTTTGTGTGTGTGCGCGTGTTTTTTTTCCCCCTCAGAGGCTTGGATTGCAAGGGAACTAAGCGATTACTTCAAGAGCCACGGGTTAAGTGCAGGGAGAGGGGGAGAGAGAGGGAAAAAATCCAATCCAAATTCAAATTGCTTCATTAGAGAGACACCGCTTTTGTGGGGAAGGGCTTTAAATGCCCACTACAAAGTTAAGACTCATTGTTCCGCGCCGGTTTATATAACAGGCGCAGGGAGGCGCTGGGCTCAGGCTGCGCGGAGCCAGTTCTGCAGCCGCCGCCGCCTGAGTTCCCTCCCCCTCCCCCAGGTGATGGCCCAGCCAGGGTCCGGCTGCAAAGCGACCACCCGCTGCCTTGAAGGGACCGCGCCGCCCGCCATGGTGAGTTCGTTCGGTCCTGCCTTCGCTCCCCCGTACGCCGGCTGGCGGGCCCTGGGGACCTTGACCGGCTTTCCGGCCCCGAACCGCTGCCCCTGCGCCGGGGGACTGCGGGAAGGCGCCGCCCCTCTCCGAGCCTCTGTTTTCCGGCCGGAAAGGTAGACTTTAACCGTCCCCAGCACCCAGGACACGAGGGCTAAAAGTTGGGGCTGTCCCTTCCTCTCCAATAGGCCCTTCCATTCCTATCCTGTAGTCCATGGAACGGCGTCTGGGGAGAATTTCGTTGTCAGTTGATGCGCTGGGGCCCCAGATTTGTCTCCGAGGCAGCTGCAACGCTGGGCACCCGGCTTGGCGCTCAGCTCAACGCGCGGTTCTCCCTCTCTCCCCGACTGCAGGCTCAGTCGGACGCCGAGGCCCTGGCAGGCTCTCTGGACAAGGACGAAGGCCGGGCCTCCCCCTGTACACCTAGCACGCCGTCTGTCTGTTCACCGCCTTCTGCCGCTTCCTCCGTGCCGTCCGCCGGCAAGAACATCTGCTCCAGCTGCGGCCTTGAGATCCTGGACCGGTATCTGCTCAAGGTGAGACGGGGGCGGGGTGTTGCATGTCTGTTGGTGGGGTGTGGGTTGCATCTCTGAGGACCGCAACGCCGGCGCAGGTCCACTAAGTTCTTACGACCCCGCGTCCTTGGGCAAATCTTAGAGTCTCTCGGCACCCCCAGGTTTCCGTCTGAAAAATGGGAAGAGTGTAATTCTACCTTCCTAAGCTTCCTCGTCACAGAAGAAAAGTGGGGAAGTCATACACACCTTCAGACCTCCAGCTACAGTATCTACAAATGGGGCCGGGCGTGAAAAGAGGCCCGCTCTGAGCCGTCCCCTACCTCCCCCCCCTCCCCAGGTCAACAACCTCATCTGGCACGTGCGGTGCCTCGAGTGCTCCGTGTGTCGCACGTCGCTGAGGCAGCAGAACAGCTGCTACATCAAGAACAAGGAGATCTTCTGCAAGATGGACTACTTCAGGTAGGCTGCGGCCGCTGGGCCAGCAGTGTCGCTGCAGGCAGGCCCCCCACCCGGCGCGCGCGGAGAACACCCTGGCGGCGCGCGGTCTCCGGAGCCGCCGAAGCCCGGACCCCGAGAGCACTCCCTGCGCGCCGCGCGGGCTCAATCAGCCCGCTCTCCGCGCCCGGAACGAGGAGCTCCAGGCCGCGCGCCGGTGCCGGGACAGGTCCGGCCCGCCACCCGCCTCCGGTTCCTGCGGCCCACTGGGTTTTGGTCGCGTCTCTGGCCCCGTCTCGGGGCTTACAGAGTGTCTGGCTCCAGTTCCGATGGTCGAGCTCTGACGCCCTGGGCTCTGGCCCCGACCCGCTCCGATCCCAGCCGCGATCCGCCTGCACCTCCAGGGCGCTCCAGCTCTGGGTTCCAACCCCACTCGGACTCCAGCCGCGCAGGCGTCTCTCCCCGCCGTCCCAGAGCTGGGCTCCAGTCTCCTGCTCTGCCCTGGACTCCTCCGTGGGTCTGGGTCTGCTCCGGCCCCAAGCACTAGCCTCGCAGCTCTCAGATCCTGTCCGTTATCCAAACGCTTGGTCCTAAGCCCCAACCTTTCCGGCTCCGCCTCAACTAAGACCCCGGCGTCGCTCGCGTGTCGTATCGCCGAGTCGGGGGTCCTGCCCGGGTTCGGGGGCGCCTGTTTCAGTCTCCGTTCCGCGGTCGTTTTGGTCCCGGGCTTCAGCCGCTGCCGGTTCCAGGCTCTGACTCTGAGCCGCCGCCTGGACAGGAAGGGGGGAGAGTCGGGCCCAGCAACCGCCGCCCCGAGTAGGATTACCGTGGGTTGGGCTCTCCGCGCCGCAGAGCCGTGGCCCTGCACCAGGCTCACCCTCCCCGCGCGCCGCCGAGTCTTCGCCGCAGGCGTGCGCCCGGCTCCTAACTGCGCGCCCAGGCCTGACCTGGTCACGGGGTCGAGGTCATTGCGAGGTCAGGGGCACAGCAGCCACTGGCCTGATCCTGGCGGGAAGCGTGAACCTGACGTGAGGCCTGGCCACCGGGCCTACAGAGTCCGGGAGAGCCAAGTGGGACTGGTTCTTGGGAGGGATGCTTGTTCCCAAGGGCTTTGTCCGGAAGTGGAGAAAGCTACTCCCCTAGCCCACAGAGATCCTTCCCATCCTTGCCTCTGCAGAGGTCATGGCTTCAGTCTTACTAGAAAGACCCCTGGCCCAGAAGGCCCCTGAGAATCAAGGAAATTGGTGGTAGGTAATGCCTGCTTCCTCAGCTCTGGCTTTGAGTCTCCTGGCCATGGGAAAGAGAGGATCTTGAGACTAGGGTGAGGTCTCCAGTGTTGGGGGCTGTAGTACTCTGGGGAAACCACAGGAAGCATGGTTTCAGAAGTGGATTCTTCTTCTGTGTATGGATGTGAAAGGTTGTACACCTGGGATGTGCATGGGGGGGAGGGCGTGTCTCCCTCCCAGGACCTGGAACTCAGCATGCAAGGGGTGTCTCCGTGTCTGTGTTGTCTGCATCTGAGCAGTGGCACTGGAGGAATGTGTCCCTGAACAAGGTCAGGGGTATGAGGGCAGTGTGCGTACTCCTTTATGATGAGTATTTGTCTTTTAGTTTATGTGTGAGCGTCAAGAGCGTGTGTATCCATGTGAATGTTGGGACTTGGTGTGTGCATATGTGTGTATGTGTGCCTGTGGGCAAGGTAGTGGAGACAAGATTAGGTCTGGACTGGGACCCAGAGGTGACAGGGCAAGAATTCTGAAATCCTGTCATTCCTCCTCCACTTCCCCTCTGAGGGAACATTCCTGCCGAAGGCCTTCACCCTGGCATTGAGGAGCCAAGGGTGTGATGTAAACATGGATTTGTGGATGTGGACTGCCACATGTGTGCGTCCCAGGAGGTTATCGTTACCTAGTGGGTATGTCTTTCTCCACTATCCCATCTGACTATTGGCTGGCCAGGGCAGGAAATGGAGGTTGGAGTCCTGGTCTTGCCACCTCCCTGCTCTATGCCTGCCTTCACTCGGTTAAAAACAAAACAAAGCAAACAAACAAGACAAACCAAAATTCAGGCCAGCTGCTGTTTTAGGGCTCATTGGGCTCATCAGCTAGCCAGGGACAGGGCTCCAGGCTGAGGAAGCCAGCAGGACAATATCTCGGCCTCCCCCTGCAGTGTAAGGCAGGGCTCCATCCCTCTCCTGGCCCTCTGGGTGACGAGCGGACCCGGTAGCCTCCCCCCTGCTTCTCCAGCTTCAACTCATGCCCAGACTGGACCAAGCCTCCTTAGCTGCTGTGCTTTGCTAGACCTTCAAGGATTCGTCAAAATTTAGATCCTGATTCCGCTGTTCGGAGCCTCACTGGCTCTGGAGTCCCCCTTCCTACTGCAGTGGGGTTGAGGATGGGAGGGGGGGTGTGTAGCTGTTGTGGGGACAAGCAGTAATTGGGCTCTACCAGGCCAATGCTGAATCACTGTGTCACCTTGGCCGAGTAACTACATCTTTCTGCCCTCAGTGTCTGACTTCCAGGATTGTCTGTCTGAGCTGCCAAGGAGGCCAGTGGAGAGAGGAAGGCTCATTAGAGTCTCCCTAAATGGCAGGTGCTATGGATGTCTCCATTGTCACCATTGTCACCCCTGGTAGAGTGGATGCTGGGCACAATCCTCTGATGGCATTTCCTCTGGCAGTTTGAGGAGCAGGATTTGCCTGGAGAGATGGGGGCAGGTCATTTCTAGGCAGCAGGTTCTGAGCGCTAATCCTTTTCCAGGGATAAAATCCCTGAAAGCAAAACTAAAACAGATTTTTGGTTAAGAAAAGGGGATAAAAGCTCCCATTGGCTGGAATGAGGGAAGAATTGTGGGCTCTCCTGATCATGTCTATGCCAACCAGGTCTCCCTGCAGGCATAACCCATCCCTGGCAACCCCACCTGTAATAAAAATAATAATAAAACCCACAAGAAGGGAAAGAAAAAGCCACGGAGCGCCAGGTGGGGACAGCTGTCAGCTCTCACAGCAGCCCAGGCTCTGGGTGGCTGCCACAAAGGAGCTTTTCTTGGAGAAAGCATGAATGGTGACATGGGAGGCAGAGTTCACCCTCAGGAGCTGGGGCTAGGGAGAGGCCATGCACTGCGTTTTTCTAGCCCTCTGTTTCCTGAAGCCCAAGTTCAAGGATCTGGTGGGATATGGACTGGAGCATTCTGCCCTAGGGGAGATCAAGATCTCCCAGTAAGGCAGGGAGAGAAAGGAAGTGGCTGAGACCTCATGAATGGGCACCAGAGGGCTTCCATGGTCCTCTGGGCTCAGGTCTTATCCTTCAGGGAAGGGTTTCTCCTCCGTTCCATCCCTCTTCTTGCCCTTCTTTGACACCGTCCTGTAGATCCACAGTCTCCCTTGGCAGAGCCTGGTGTTGGTGGCACAGGAATTAGAAGTTAGGAAGGCCCTCCAAACTCACCAGGGAGGGAGCTGCAGAGCATGGAGGGGATACCTTGGGCAAGACTGCTCAGCCTCTCTGCTTTGGTTTCTCCAACTCTCCTTCCAAGGAGGGACCTCACCAGCCCTGGTGGGTTCAGCCAGATTCCTGGTAACCCTGGTAACCTGGTAACTCACTCCCCGAGTCCTAGCAGACTGCCAGGGAAAATCTGATATTGCTTTTAATTTCTTCTTCTTCTTCTTTTGTTAAGACAATTTTTCGTTCTATTTTCTTCCAAGAAGTGAAGAAAAGTCCTGAGAGTGGGGTGGGGACAGTGTTCCTTTCTGGGCCATTCAGATCTTCACTGCCCTCAGCAACCACAGCCTCAGACAGCTTCCTCCCACCCACTGACCTGCCACTGCTGTCCCCCAAAACAGGGGCATGAACTGATCTGCAGTGCCTCCTTCTTCAGCCCCCACCAAGCACCATGCCCATTGTGTGATTGGGGAGACTGAGGCCCTGGGGGAGAGGAATGTGGAGCCCAGGGTCACTCAATGAGAGAGTGTAAGAGGGGCTGGGCAGGGGCGAGGCTACTGCTCCCCAGGATCTTTAGAGCTTTACTCAAGCCAGGAACCATGTTAACTCTGGCAGGCTCCATCTCATTGAATCCTCAGGTCCACCCTGTGATTACCGCATTGTCCTAATCCCCACAGTATAGGAGGGGAAACTGAGGTCCTCAGAGGGGAGGTTGCGCAGCTAGTAAGTGGCAGAACCTGGGTGATCCCCAAGGCCATCCCTGTGTCTAAACACTCAGGACTGTTCTTTTATAGGTGAGATTATGTTAGCAGAAGCTCTCTACAAAGAGAGGTCATGGAATGGCAAAAACCCCTCTCTCCTGGCTCTGAGATTCCCTGCCCAGTTTCATTGGCTTTACACAAGGATCACCAGCTGTATGCTCTGGTGTGGGACTCTTCCCGGGTAGGCTCTGGGAGCATGGGGACAGGAGTGACCTCCTCAGAGGCTGTGACTAGATCAACTTTGCCATGATCAGGTCGCCATGGTCCCTGGCCCTCTTGTCGCCTGCCTGTTGGAGTGGGGAATAAAGGGTTAACTGCTGCTCCTGGCGTTGATCCGGGTGGGGTTCAGAAAGTGTCCTGGGCTGGGCCACCGGGCTGAATGAAGTTCCTGTCCCCTGTTTGGCCCTTGTGACTTAGGGCAAGCCCTCAGCCTTCTCCGGCTTTCCAGCTAGAGCCCAAGCTCCAACTGCCGGCTCCAGTGGGAGAACCCCACCCCCTCCCCCAGAGCGAGGGTCCCCAGAGAGGCTCAGAGCTGGGAAGCGGCCCCCCACCGTGGCAGAGAGCAGCCCAGCGGCTGCCAGCTGTTGGGGGACAGATGTTGGGGGAGCGAGAGAGGAGTTCTGGGGAGGGGCCTCGGGGCCGGGACCTCCGAGGCGCAGGGCATTTTAACCTCATAATTGCTGGTTCTGCTTTTCCTGGCTTCTTAAGAGTTTGCCTAGGAAGGAAGGAACAGAGGGAATAGAAAAGGCTCCTCCTCCACTCCATCTTGCTGTCCTCTTAGAATCTCCCTAAGCCATCAGTGAGTGTTCTGAACTCAAAATACCTGAATTCTGGTTTAAGTTTCCGCACCAGACTCTCAGGCTTCCTAACTAACATTGGCCTTCCCATTCGGAGCTTCGGTTTAGCTTCGGGTATCTTAATAAGGCGGAAAGGAGTCGTAGTGAAACTCGGAAAGGCTCTTTCTTTGAGGCTCATTCATCCAACAAATAATGGCTGAGCACCAACTCGGTATCCATTGGAAGTGGGCCGGGAGAGTGAGCTTGACCTGGTCAAGGGCGCACAGCTCCGCAGGAGTACCTAGATGTCTCTGTTCCCTACTCAGGGAAGAGAGGGTAAGGAGATGTACTATGGCACCGCACTCCTTTCAGCAGCTGCCAGTATGCGCAGCGTCTGCCGGGCTCCTCTCCACGCCCAAAGCGTGTCTGTCCCTTGCGCCTTTACCCCACGGCGCTCCGGGATCCAGGGAGGGGCGCGCACAAGGCTGGGGGCGGAGGGGCGGTAGCCGCGCCCCCTAATCCCTTTGGCGCTCCCTTCGCAGCTCCCGAACACCCCATTCTTGAAGTTTCGTTGTCTCGCCGCCGATTTCGCTGCTTCCGGAATCCGGCGGCTCGGGCCTCGCAGCCCGCCTGGGAAGGAGTCTATCGGTTTGTCAGAGAACCTCGATCCGTAAGCCTCCTCGTGCCCCCTTGTTTGTGCCACTGACCCCTGCCCTGGGTGGAGGATACGTTTCAGGAGCGGCCCTCAAACTCAACCAAAACTGTATAATGACCCCCTCACTCCCATCCAAGGACCCATCGCGAAGGCGATTTCGTTGACTGGGACGAACCACGGCGAGCGCGGGGAGATCCTAGGGCTGGGACAGCTTTTATCATTTGGGGTGACGCGTGGAGGGTGGGAAAGTTGGTGAGAGCTCACTCGCGGAGTCCGCTGGGGAGCACGGAATGTAAGATGTACAGCAATGTAAGATGTACAGCGTAGGCGCAGAAGGCGCCGGCGGATCGGCCGTGTGGAGCAGAAAGATCGGGGTGCGCGGGGTGTCTTGGACTCATCTCTGGCAAAGGACAAGGAATCTCGCACAGCCGCGCGCGAGGATCCGGGGTCGTGTGCTCTGGCGCAGCTCACGGGTCGTGGCCCACGGAGACCACAGGTTGGAGACGCAGTCGCTCTCATGTGGCCTCTGAAAGGCCCGGACCTTCCCCTCCCCTGCTCTCCCCTCTCCCAGGGAAGGCACTCCCCGCCTCCCCGAATCCGCTGGGCCTCAGGCCCTACGCACGGGACTTTCTGGGACCCGTGGCTGGGAGTCGGGACGCGCGACGGGGTCAAACCAGGCCCGTTTCCAGTTAATACACCTGGGATCCATTCCTAATCATCTCTCGCCCAACTGCTTCCGCAGGTTCGAGGTTCCTTTTTTGCACTTCAGAACGGACCTCAACCCCGAGCCCCACGCTCTTTGTGGTCTTGGGCAAGTCACTTGTCCGCTCTGAACCTCCGATTCCACGTGTGCAAAATGGGTGCCAGAGTCTCCACCTCACGCGGCTTGCGTTGCGCCCCGGAACCCTGGATCGCTCTACCTGCTCTGCCCTCGGCTGGCCCCTGTCTCCCAAGGCCAGTACGTGCTCTTAATCCGCGTACTGGCAGTCGGGCCGCGGAACTCCGGGTCCGCCCCTCGGTGAGAGTAGGCAGGGGTGGGCGAAGCGGTTTCCTCTCCCCTTTACTGAGGGATTGGGAAAGAAACCGCGGGCTGTGCTAGGCGGTCCCCCGGGGAAGCCGAGTTTCCGAGGTCCGGAACCGCCTCAGTTTAGGAGGCGGTTCACCCAGCGGAGGCGCGCAGCACAGCCCGAACGAGTAAACCGCGCCGCCAGCCACAGGGTCCCCTTACGCTCCGGGTCAGAGACAGTTGCGTTGGAGTTACGTCTGGAGTCGGGGCGGGCCAAGGCTTCCTCGATCCCGCACTCAGTTTAACCCAAGACCGTTTATTCAATTGACAGTTGCTTGCCTTTGCCAAGGCAGGCGAAGCTGTAACCAGAGCGCATTTGCTCGGCTGGTTTCTGGGCACATTCACAGGCAATTCTGAGTGCTCCTCTGGGTGGAAGTGTGCTGGCCCTGGGGACACAGAGGCAGATCTTGGTCCTCTCCCAGGAATACAGGGGGTGGGAGGGAAAGGAGAAGAATCCGACATTTACGAACCCGCCTGACCAATGCTGCTAGTCTGGTGCTGGAACTGGGGGACTCTTCAGGGAGAAGGTGTACGAAGAGCACTGTCTGTGCAAAGGCCTGGGCTGGGGAAGGCGCTTCAGAGGAGCGCCATAGAGACCTGGCACTGACCTTCCATCAGGGCTGCCTGGGACTCCTGCTTGGGTGTGGGGTGGGGAAAGTGAGAGAGATGAGTCTAAGAGGCTGTGGTCTGCTGGGCTTTGTGAACCAAGATCCTGAGGGTAGAGTGGAGTCACCAAAGGATTTTAAGCTGGGCAGAACAGGATTCACTGCGCATGCTGGAAACTTCGCTGTGGCCACTGTATGGAGGAATGGTTGTTGGCCCCTGGTAGAGCTGGCAACAGGCAGAGCAGGGCAGATTCTGGCCTAGGAGAGCAGCTGTGGCACTGCACCTGGGTCCCAAAGATATGTAGGAAAAAGAACCAGCAAAGCCAGGTGATCGGTTCGATGTGGGGTTGAGGAGAGGGAGGGGTGCATGGTTTAGGTTTCTGAGCTTGAGGGGCTGGATGCATGGTGGCTTCATTCCCTGAAATAGAGTGCACACCAGAGGAAACTTGAGTGTTGGGACAGGTTCACGGGATGAGTCATCTACTTAACAAACCTTCCCTGGGGTTCAGGGGTCAGGTCTTGCGCTGACTTCTAGGACAGGGTAAACCAGACTCTGCTGCTTCCTGGAGGGGCTCCCAGGCCGCTAGTGGAGGCAGGCATACCCAAACAGCCGCACTACAAGTTAGGGGGTGGGTGAGTAGGGGAGATGGGGAAAAGGCCCAACAGGAAAGGCTTAAGGGGGAGGGGACATTTGATCTGGGCCTTTTGTTTGTTTGTTTGTTTGATTTGCGACTGGCTGGTACTTAATAGCCTGCAGAGTATTAAGCAGTAGCTTCTGCAGTGTCACCTAGCTCAGCTCAGGGCAGGAAAAGTGAGAACTCAGAGGGTTAAACACTTCACTCAAGGGCACAAAGCCAGCAAGTGTATATCTGTCTATGCTTCCAAGAAACTGAGTATCTCTACCACTGGGGTACAGTTGATTCATCTTGGGTTTCTAACCTTGCAAACTGTGTGTTGTGCAAGTTACTCTAACTCTCTGGTCCCCATTTTCCTCATCTGCAAAATGAAGATTAACTGGATAATCAACATAAAACACTTAGAATCTTGCTGGGCACGTGGTAAGTGCTCAAAACTTTGCATGTTACTATGTTATTATATTTTTCCTAACACGATATATTTTAATGAACAGATTAGTTACATACAAATGTAAGGGGTTATTGTAGAAAACTTGGGAAACTCAGAAAAGCACCAAGAAGAAAGTAAAAACCACCCACCAGCTCACCTTCACCGTGAAGGTGCACTGTTGTCTACAGGGGTGTGAAATACAGGGCAGATCCAGGCAAAGGGAAATTTGGGTGAGCAAAGGCCAGGAGGCAGGGTGCTGGTGGGCCAGTGGGATTTGGAGGGGGAAGGAGGAGCCTGTCTGAGCCTCGCCACCCCCCTTTCCTGTCCCGGTGTCCCGCAGCCGATTTGGGACCAAGTGTGCACGGTGCGGTCGACAGATCTATGCCAGCGACTGGGTGCGGCGGGCACGCGGCAATGCCTACCATCTGGCCTGCTTTGCTTGCTTTTCGTGCAAGCGCCAGCTGTCCACGGGCGAGGAGTTTGGCCTGGTCGAGGAGAAGGTGCTGTGCCGCATCCACTACGACACCATGATCGAGAACCTCAAGAGGGCCGCCGAGAACGGTACCCAACCCGCCCCACCCAGCACCCTGCCACACCTCTGTGCCCAGCCCTCTCCCACCCCACTCCAGCACCACAGGAACTGACCACACTCCTCTAGGAGCAGGTTCCCAGTTCACTACCTGGAGGCTGCCCATGCTTTTGGCTCCACCGTTTGCTTGGGCGTAGGAAGTCACAGTCTGCCTCTGCAATTGTTTTCTCATCTGTAAAATGGAGCTAATGATAAGACAGACCCCCTATCAAAGACAGCTAGGAGACACTCAAGGGAGCCCTAGAGATGATTCTCATAATGGGGTAGCCTTACTCCACCTTTGGCCAGCTCTGGTAGGCCTGAGTACTCGTCCACTCCTGCTGCCTGGACCTAGCCATGGGCCAATCCTGGAGAGATGATTCCACTCTGTTCTCCCAACTGCTGTGCCAGCAGCTCCAAGCCAGAGGTTTGGGGGTGGGAGTTTCTTCCTAGACTATAAAGAAAAAGACTTTGAGTCTGGAGATGTGAGCTCTGTTTTGCTTCTGGGAAATGTGTGAAGCTTTCTTCTCTGGGCATCAGTCTCCCCATCTGTGCAAGATACTCTGTCAATGAGAAAGATCCCTAAATCTCTTCTGGCTCCAATACTGTGTCTCTCTAAGACACATAGGCCAGCAGACAGGGTCCACATCTTCCAGGGACTGTGAGGGTTGAGACACAGGGGGGTTGGTGGTTAGAAAGGGGTGGGAATAGGGGTTGGGCTGAGGGCAGAGTCAGGGACCCTTTCCATCATTTTCCTGTCTGGGTCTTTGGAAGCTGCTAATTCTCCGTAATGTGGATTATTTTGTATAATCCTTACAAAAACCCTAAGAAGTAGCTGATGTGTCCTCATTTTACAGATGAGGAAACAGGCAGAGGTTATTTGCAGTATGGATTTGCCAAAGGTTACATACTAGCAGGCTGGCTTGACTCCAAAGCCCAGGCTTTTAACCACCATAGCACATCACCCCATTCCCAAGCTCCAGGGACCCTTAATTAGACCTCATTAAACAAGGGACGCTGCGGGGATGTGGCTGTCCCTATAAGTGTCATTTTCCCATTGAGAAAATGGCACACCAATCCTTGTCCTGCCTGCTCTCCCAGGGGACATTAATACCGCAAAGTGTCTATCCCATCCTGAGGGCCTCTGGGGAGGTGTATGGACCATCCTGCCTCAGTTTCTAGCCGGGGAACTTGTCAGGAATTTCTAGGGTATTCCAGACCATGGCCACACCAAGGCCATCACTTTCTCCTGCCAGGATCAGGACTAAAAGTGGCCTATGTGGGAAACAAGTGCGGCTGGGGTTGTATGAAGTTACCTGCCATAGCGGCCAAGTCAGCAGTGGCACTGGGATGGAATCCCAGGAGTCAGGGCTCCCCCTACACCATGGTCCATCAGTGACCTCCTTCCTCTCTGGACCAATCAGGACTACCCCTAGCCACACCCTTGCTAGTTACAACTCTTGCTCTCACCTCTATGCCACTCCAGACACTTACCATGTAGGGCAGCTTGAAGGCTTGGGGCCTTAGATCCCCTTTACTGACCAGCCCTCAGTTTCGAACCTGTTTTACTCTTTATTTATTTACTATATTTTAAATTTCAGGTAGGCTCCATGCCTAAGGTGGGGTTTGAACTCAAGACCCCAGAGATTAAGAGTCACATGCTCCACCAACTGAGCCAGCCAGGCCCCCCTGCTGTTTTTACTTTTAAGCTTAAACACACATCCTTCCGTCATAGAACACTTAGAAAAGACGGTTAAGCAAAAAGAAGAAGATAAAGATCACTCTAAACATCACCACCTCTCATATTTTGGTATCTATCTTCCCAGATTTTTTTCCTCTGTATATATGGTGGCATGTTGCTTTGGTTCCCCCCCCCAACATAGTGTTTTCATAATTAAAAAAAAAAATTACAACTAATTGTGAACAGTGGTGGAATTACTGGTGATTTTTATTTTCTTCTTTGTGCTTATCTGAATTTTCTGAGGTTTTTTTTTTTTTAAGATTTTATTTATTTATCAGAGAGAGAGGGGAGAGAGAGCGAGCACAGGCAGACAGAATGGCAGGCAGAGGCAGAGGGAGAAACAGGCTCCCTGCTGAGCAAGGAGCCCGATGGGACTCGATCCCAGGACGCTGGGATCATGACCTGAGCCAAAGGCAGCTGCTTAACCAACTGAGCCACCCAAGCGTCCCGTTTTTCTGAGTTTTTGATAAGAAGTCTGTATTACCTAGAAAAATGAGGTATTAAAAATAAGATGAGAATGTATTTAGTGTGACGGTGAAAGTCATAGAACTGGAAAGAGAATAGCTAACGTATGTGCCAGTTAATAAAATTAAATGTTAGAGAAATAAAGTGACATATGATTGCTGTAAAAACCTCAGAAGTTACAGGAATATTGAAAGTAGTGTCTCCATTAGATTCATAAATGTGAGCACCTTGGTGTGTATTCTTTCAACCTTTTTGCTTCCATATATTTTACAAAAGTAGAATCACAGTTCTGTAACCTGCTCGCATCTTACCTCCACCAGCCTTTGGTTTGCCCAGTTCAGCTAAGAGGGAGTCCAGTCTGGGCCACTAGGGTCTGTCAGCTGTAAGCTACTAGCTAAGAAAGGTCCTGAGTCAGGACTTTCTTCTCTTTGAGTCTCGGTTTCTTTCCTCTACTGTAAAATGGGGCCGTGAGCCAGACATAAAGGACACACCGAAAGAGCAGTGTCTGGTATTTAGAGAGCACTCAGAAATGACAGCCCCTTTTCTAAAGACAGAGCTCAGGGACTAGGACTCTGGGAACCCCGCTCCCAGCCAACTCCACTCCTGACCCTTCCAGGGACCAGCTGCCCCCACCCCCGTCCTTTCCAGGATGCCACTAGAAGAGATGGGGACGCGTGGTCAGCCACTTCTGTCACCCCCAGGGAACGGCCTCACGCTGGAGGGGGCAGTGCCCTCGGAACAGGACAGTCAACCCAAACCGGCCAAGCGCGCGCGGACATCCTTCACCGCCGAGCAGTTGCAGGTACCCCGGCGGACCGCGAGGGGCCGAAGGTGGGGGCGGGCCCTAGAGGTAGGCGGGGCCGAGAAGGGCTCTGGCTCCGCCCCTTCTGCCCGGACCCGCTGGTGGTGGGGAGGGGCCGTAGCTGTCTGGGGCGTGGCCTCCGGGTCGGATCCTCTCTGATTGGGCCGGGGTCTCGGAGACCTCCGCGCGTTCCTGCCTCACTGCCCCTTTTGCTCCCCGCAGGTTATGCAGGCGCAGTTCGCGCAGGACAACAACCCCGACGCACAGACGCTGCAGAAGCTGGCGGACATGACGGGCCTCAGCCGGAGGGTCATCCAGGTGGGGCCGAGGGAGGGCGGGGCCTTGGGGGCGGGGGCGAGGCCTAGAGGCCGGGGGCGGGCCCTCCAGCGTGTGCCGGACTAGCCAGCCACAGGCCGGGGCGCACGTGGCCGCCCTAACGCAGGAGGCGACGAAGCAGTCCCGCGTGGGGTCTCCCAGCGGCGCGTCCGACCCTTTTCCGCAAGGCTGAGGCTGCTGAGGCTGTCGTTCCAGGTGTGGTTTCAAAACTGCCGGGCGCGTCATAAAAAGCACACACCACAGCATCCCGTGCCGCCCTCCGGGGCGCCGCCGTCCCGCCTCCCTTCCGCCCTGTCCGAGGACATCCACTACTCCCCGTTCAGCAGCCCCGAGCGGGCGCGCATGGTCACCCTGCACGGCTACATTGAGAGTAAGTGACCGCACCACCTAGGCTGCTGGGTCTGCGGCGGGGGAGGGGCACGCGCAGCAGCGCGCGGCAGGCGGAGGCGTGGGGAGGACTTTCGGAGCCTGGTGGGGGAGGACGTCGGGTCTGCAGTCCCTCGGACCTGGGGTTGGAGAGAGGGGCTAAGGTCCCGGTCTTTGCCTTAGGGAGACGGGATTCTTTGTAGAAAAGCCATTTAGCCACTCAAAAAATACTTTCCAAGTACCCACTCTGTGTGCCAGCGCCCAGGGACTAGGGAGAGAACAGGATGGGGAAAGCCTTTGCGTTTTGGTGGAACTTGCGTTTTGGTGGGAGAGACAACGTGGCACACGATGACCAGACAGATGAGAGCATGGTTTTAATCCTGATGATTGCTGTAGGAAAGGAGCTGGCCGCAAGCTTGTGGAGACTGGAAGGATGGATAGGAATTAGTGAGACACAAGGAGAGGGGAAGTAGGAGTGCCCAGCAACAGAGGAGCTGAATGCAGGCAGGCCATAGCCCAGAAAGCACTGTGGCATGGGTGCTTTTGGGGTTGCAGAAGGCAGCCAGTGTGGCAGGAGTATCCAGAGCTAGGAGGCCGAGGGCAAATGACCTACCCTCCTTGAATCTCAGTATCCTCAGCTGCACGCTGGGACATTAATAATGCCTATTTCACAGGGTTGTGAGAATCCACTCATGTGTTCAGTAACTACTCTCTGAGTGCCTTCTGTCCTAAGCACTGGAATACAACGGAGAACAAAACAGACCCAAATCTGTGTGCTCTTGGGGTTCACATTCCAGAGTGGGACATGAGTGGAGAGACAATCAGCTAATAAAGGAGGGAGGGGATGGCATGCCAGTGGGGACTGGAGATGCCATGGGGATGATGGAACGGGTCTGGTGGAGTGACCTTTGAGCAGGAACCTGGAGGAGAGAGGGAGGCGGCCTTTTGAATTTCTGGGGGAATGGATGTTCTCCATGTCTGCTAACAAGCAGGTGCTTATTACGGATCTTCATTCCCTTTGAACGTGTTTGTTTCCTCAAAGCTGGGTGTGACCAGAAAAATAGAAGTGGCCACAACATACCCACAAACATAAATCCTCCCTTCTCCAGCTCCAAGTAAAAGGGAAAGAGAACAGGGAGCATCAGAGAGAGAGCCCTGCTATTCACTGAGCCCCTGCCATGGGCCAGACACTATACTAAGCATGTGTGTAAGCATTAGCTATCACTGTCTCATTGCACAGATGAAGAAACCCAGGGTCCTCAGTAATGGGAGCCAGTATTCCTTAATGGTTGATTGTGGGGCTTTAGGGTGAGACTGTCAGGCTTCTGATCCCAGCCGTGCCACTCACTAGCTGTGGGACATCAGGCAAGCTTCTTAGCTTCCCTGAAAACCAATTTCGTCATCTACAAAAATGAGGATGATAAGAAGGCTTCTCTCAGAGCATCAGATAAGATCTCTGACATCAAGTTTCCAGCATTCAGTCCATGGGGGGACGTCCTAGCTGCTTTCCTAGTGGTGGTGGTGGTGGTCCTGGCTGGCACAGCTGGGGGTGTGGAATCCTGCCTATGGCACCAGGCAGCCAGTTGGAAACCATGTCTCTTTGCACTGTGTCATTTCTGAACCATCTGCTCCGGAGGAGGGACTTTTCTTCCTTTCTTTTCTAAACAATGATTTATGTTCAGGTTGCACAGAGTCCACAGAACTATCTAGATCATCTGTTAAAGGCACCAAGGACTAGGGACTCTCTAGATACCTGGAGTCTGGGCTGCCAGCTAGCACTTGCTGTGAAGCTGGCAATGGGTCTTGGTGACCTCCTTGGGAGTGGGGCCATGGCATCCAGAGTCAGGCCCTGGGACTCCCCTCACAGACTTTGTCAATGAAGGCTAGATATGTCTTGGATGCTCAGAGAGGGGGCTGAGGGTGCCGTCTCCTTTTTACTTTGAGGTGAAAGTAAAGCATAGGGCTGGAAATGTCAAGGGTGTTTGGACCTGCTGCCTCTTGCTGCAGGGCTGAGGGACACCTCAGCAGTTTGCTTGGAAGTTAACAAAAGTCACACAATTCTGAGTTCTCTGGGGCCTCGGAGCTTGGAAGCTGATAAAAAGCTTTGGAACCAGACCCCAGAAAGATGCACATACACACATAGTGTTCAGTGTAATCCCAGGCTGTTCATGGACTTCTAGAATGCCCCAGGATAAGAATCCCCAATCTTGGGGTGCCTGGGTGGCTCAGTGGGTTAAAGCCTCTGCCTTCAGCTTGGGTTGTGATCCCAGGGTCCTGGGATCGGCCCTGCGTCAGGTTCTCTGCTCAGCAGGAAGCCCGCTTCCCTCTCTCTCTCTCTGCCAACTTGTGATCTCTGTCTGCCAAATAAATAAATAAAATCTTAAAAAAAAAAAAAAGAATCCCTAATCTTATATAATTGCTTTATTCTACTGATGAGGGAACTGTAGCTCAGAGAGGCACAGTGACATGTCCTAAGTTACATATTAATTATAAGTCTCTGTACTGTACAGGGCTCTGCCCTGGGATGCTGCCATTTTAGATGTTGGAATAAGGTACAGAGATTCACACAACTGATATTCAGTGAGTACCTTCTAGGTGTCAGGCCTCATTCCAGGTGCTGGGAACCCATAAAGATCTAGAGTCTGAAAAACAGACAAAAATTCTGGCCCTCATTACAGCTTGTATTCTAGTTGACAAGACAGACGATGACAAGTCAACAGTAAAAATGTACCACAAGTCAGATGATGGCAAGTGCGAAGGAGGAAAAATAAAGCTGGGAAGGAGACCAGGGAGGGTAGGGGTGAGTGTTGTTGGTGGTGGGCTGCAGTTATAAATAGGGTGGCCAGGGACAGCATCATTAAGGTGACATACAAATGCAGGGTCCTCTAGGAGGTATAGGGTAAAGCCTGAGTGATACCTGGCAGATTAGAAGGGAGAGGCATTAAGAGGGGAGACTAGTAATGGGGTAGAGCTTGGTATGTCCGTGTTGAATTACGTATTAGTTTAGGAGTGTTTGTCAGTGAGCTGGACAGTTATCACCTAGCACTTCATAGACTAAAGCTTTTTATCCCAAGCATTACAACCAACTCTGCTGAAGTTTTGCCCAAGACCACGCACAGCCAGTACACGGTCAAAGTGAAACCGGTCCCAGGGCTCCAGCTTGCTGAGCATGGGGTGCACGGGCTTGTGCGCGGAGGCTGCGGGATGGGCTCCAAGGCGTCCTCTCGTCCACAGGTCAGGTACAGTGCGGGCAGGTGCACTGCCGGCTGCCTTACACCGCACCCCCCGTCCACCTCAAAGCCGACATGGATGGGCCGCTCTCCAACCGGGGTGAGAAGGTAAATGGAGCCAGGCTGGGTGTGGTGGGGGAGAGTTGTCCGGCCAGGAATGGGTTTCTGGCAGGCACCACGCTGCTCTGTGGCAGACCCTTTCTGCCCAGAATCCTCCAGCCCCCACCTGGCCCCCAAAGCAGGCACTTGAGCCGCGTGTTCTATGGGCCCAGCACCCCCACAGGCCTCCTTCTAGGCCTCCCACCAATACCTGGCCTCTCTCTCTCTTTTTTTTTTTTTTTTCCCAGATTTGTGAACTTAGTTGCTTTGCTCACATTTTGTGGTTCCAGGAAAGGCTTCTATGACACACCACCGTGCATCCCACACTGTCACCTGTTCTTTCTCCTTCCTCACTTTTATTTTTGTCTGTTGAGTGAGCGCCCCTATCAGGGGGGGATCCCTGGGATAACAGGGCAGCAGGGGACTTTGGTCAGCTGGCAGGGCCTCCTTTGTGGAAGCAGGATCTCTGGTTATCTCAAGCATCAGGTCTGAACATCCAGAAGGCTGCTTAGACATCCCCCAGGCCAATGGCCTGAAAGCTTTGTATCTAAGCACCGGAACCTTAAAAAAATTTTTTTTTCCAGAACCCATAAAACAGATAAAAGTAGATGAAACCACATGGTTTCTAGATGAGACCACAGTGTGTGTAGGACTCCACTTCCCTCTCCGTGCCGAGACGCCTCTCAGTGAGCCTAGCAAGGCCTCTGTCCTAGGACAGCCCCTCGTTTTAGGAGTGGGGAAATTGAGGCACAGCTTGCTGCAGGTCCCAGAGCCTGGATGGGAACCGGTGTACCCCCCTCATCCACTCCACTGACATTTGCTATGTACTGACTGTGCTCCGCAGCCTGAGTCAGTGGCCAGGAACACAGAGGTGAGGAGACCAGGGTTCCCACTCTGTGGGGGCCACAGGTTGGAGGAGGAGACATGGCAGAAGCACTACAGTGTGAGGAAACTGATGGGGTAGCCCGGGGAGCTGGAGAGTCAGGGCACAACTCAGGAGAAGCACAAGGAGGAGTCTCTGGAGGAGGGCAACATCTGTGCACAGGCCTGAAGGCTGAGCCAGAGCTCATCAGGGAGAGCACGAGCCACCCTGGCTCTTGGGGAGCCCTGAGCAGTTCCATGTTGCTGGGGCACCGGCTTGAGAGGAGCAGTGCAAGGAGGGGGGACTCAGGGCTGCAAGGCGGAGGAGTCTGTACTTTGTCCTGGGGCAGCGGGGAGGCCCTGGAGGCTTCTTTTTGAATTTTATTTTACTTATTTTATTTATTTGCTTTTAAGGGTTTTATTTTTTAAGTCATCTCTATACCCAGCACAGGCCTCGAACTCACAACCCCGAGATCAAGGGTCTCACGCTTTACCCACTGAGCCAGCCTGGGACCCCTGTTTTGTTTTGTTTTATTTTATTTTATTTTATGTTGTTTTATTTTATTTTTCTAGTTTTATTGAAGGGAGGCCTCTTCTGGAGACATTGCTGTAGCAGGCCTTAGGGAGGCAGGGAGCCCCAGGAGTCAGCAGGTGTGGTGGGCCAGGAAGACTGGGCCAGTTCCTTCCACTGGAAGGGCCTCTAGGGACTTTCCAGGCCAGCAGAGCCCAGTCTTTGCATGCCTCAGAATCACCTGGGAAGCTTGTATAGAAGTAGATTCCCCAGCCTCCCCTCTAGAGAGTCTGCTGGGGAGGCCTGGAGTGGGGAGCCACTCCCGCAGGATACCTCTGCTAATCCTGAATGAGCCCCTGCTGGGTGCCCCGCTGTGTGCTGGTGGTGGTGGTGGTGGTGGTGGTGGTGGTGGTGGTGTGGACAACCTGGTGGCGCAGGTGGATTGAGAAATAAACAGCAGCGTGCAGTACAAAAGCCCACAGATCTGGGGTGGGGGGAGCATCCCAGGAACACCCCCCAAGATTGCGCCACTCCCAGCAAGAGCTGATGTTGCTCCAGCAAAGCCTCCATTCCCAGCACGTGCTTTCCGTACTCTGATTGATGTTTGTGGGTGTGAGGATGGTCCTCAACGTAAAGATAAGGAGACTGAGGTCCTCAGAGCAGCAGCTCACCAGTGCCACACCGTGAGTGTGGGTAGAGCTGGCCTCCATCCCAGGACTGCTCGCCTTGGAGCTGCCACTCTCCTCTGAGGGGGCACTTGTCCTGTCACACTTGGCACAGGACCAGAAGAGGCACGCTGGCACTGTCCCTGTCCTCGAGGAACATGTGGCTCAGAGCAGGAGGTGAGCAGGGTGACAGAGCAGTTGAAGTGAGGGATGAACATGGCATTGGAAGACACAGAAGAAGGGGCCCTGAGCTCTCAGGGAGAAGCAGGGAATGGCAAGAAGGGTGTTCCATGTCAAGAGAAGAGCATGTGCAAAGGTCCAGAGGCAGAGAGGAGCCTGGGTCTGAGGGACCATGAGGTGATTAACATGACCGAAGCCCAATGAGGTGGCAGGGGTCACACCACGAAGAGCCTGGACCATGGAGCAAGGGGCTTAGGCTCTACCTGCAGCACAGCCGGGAGCCTCGGAAATGTTTCAGGCTGGGTTCAGCACTTGGAGCTGAGCCTTGTCTCCTGGTTACTCAGCTAAGCTTGTGGTTATGTCTGGTTCAGTCTGAAGGATGAGCCAGGCTCGGGTCTGAAAGCTTTTGCTGGAGAAGGTTTCTGGACCCTGGGTTTGGCTGCCTAGCCAGAGTTTTCTCCCCAACTTCACATTCAGCAGCTTTGCCAAAAAAAAAAAAAAAAAAAAAAGTGTCTCCCTCCTTCATGACCTCCCACTTTCTCACTGTCAGTCCTTCCTGCCAGCTCCTGGGGACCCTTTCTGTCCACCTCTTGCCAAACCCACGAGACCTGGTGGGCGGTGTGTGATCAGTCCAAGAGTGTATGGACTTCCTCCCAAATCCCTCCAGGCTTGTGTGGCCGAGCCATGAGGAGACTCAGTACCCCCCACGGCAGGCTCAGAACCCACTCAGCACCAACCCTGGTGTGGCCAGGAGGACAGCGCTCTGAGCATGGGCAGGGAGCAACCCCTGACTCTGCCACATCGTCATTTGGCGACACGTGCCTGAGTTTCCAGAGCTGCCTTTCTCCTTGGTCATGTCCCCTGATTCCACAGTTCCAGAGCCTGGAAAGCCTTTAGAAATCAGGGCCATCTTATCATGGATCAGATGGACAGACTGAGGCCCGCAGAGGGTAGGGGCCTCCCTGAGAGGGTGGGGTCTTACCTCTCCTCAGAAAGCTTCTCTCAGTAAGGGACCAAAGCCAGGCCTCCCAGTGGTCAGAGAAGAGCACTGCCCAGGCTGGGGGAGACAGTAGCGTGTGAGCTCTGGAGTCAGGCTGACTCTGAATCCCAGCTCTGCCTCCTCCTCACGTCGAGGCCGGGGAACACAGTTCACTTCTCTGAGCCTCCATTCCCACGCCCACAGCATGGGGATAATAACAGTTGCCACCACCACCGAAGGCTGTTGCTGAGAGTCAACGCAGCGACGCGTGGGAAGCGTCGAGCACAGCCCGTGGGCCGCAGAACAGGCTCCGTAGAGGCGGGTTGTCATGATTCTGCTACAGACATCGTCACCGTTACTTCCTGCGGCTCCTCTTCATAGTAAACATTCTGGGCAAGGGACGTTCCCGATCTGAAAATGGAACAGCCAAATGGCCATGCCCGCTGGATGTCCCTGGATCACCCTGACAATGTTACTATGACGAGGCACCTCCCGCCGACCAGCCGGCCCGGCCCGTAATCCTTGAGCTGCCCTGCAGGGAGCTGGCTGTGCACGGGAGTGGGGTGCGGGGACAATGAGAGGTCAGGCCGGTGCTTGAGGTGGAAGAGGGCGAGGGAGAGGGGCCGGCGGTTCCTGATCACCCACGTGTGTTCGGCACCTGACTGCCTTTCGGCTCCATGAAGATCCAGTGAGGTGCTCGGCCCTTGCCCGGGGCGTGGTGAGCGTCTGGGACAACTGTCCCCGTGGCTCGCAGAGGCAGAGGCGATGTGTTACAACACAGAGAGCTTGGTCTTGGGCCAGGTCTGGGTCCACCTCTTCCTCGTTGTGGGATCCCGGCCGTACTGATTTTCACCTATCTGGGCCTCAGCGCCTTCCCTGGGAAATGGGCATGATCGCGGGGCACCCTCACAGGGCTGAGGCTTTCGTCCCATAACATAAGTGAGGCCCTTCCCACAGTGCTGGGCACGGGACCCAGTGCCCCGCAGACATGTCTTGCTGCTCTCTGATCTCACTGAAGCCAACCCCTTCCGAGAGAGAGCTTTTGTCATCCCTGCTCTCCAGATGAGGAAACAGGCTCAGAGAGGTGCAGTGAGTGGCCCAGGGTCTCACAGCAAATAAGTGTTGGAGCTAGGATTTGAATCCAGATCCGGGCCCTGAGCAACCCGCATTCTCTATGCGTTGGAGAACCTCTGTTGGGGGGGGGGGCACCCGGTGGGGCAGGGCCCGGACTCAGCCGCCTCCCGCGCCCTCCTTTTGCAGGTCATCCTTTTTCAGTACTGACGCCGCGGGCCCTGGTGCCTCTGTCCGCGGGCACCCCACCGCCGCCCCGCAGCCGCTGAAAGCCGGTGTCCGAGCCACTGCCAGGGATCCACCCGCTCCGTACCCACCCTCCCCCACCTTCCTGACAGCCACCAGCCCGGCCCTGGGGCCTGGCCTTCCCTCCTCCTGCTGACATCCAGAACCTGCCAAGAGCACTTGCGGGGTCCTCCTCTGGGAAGGCAGAGCTCCCTGAAATCTGGAATCAGGATGAAAACAACTGGCCTGTTTTTCCATCTAGACAGGAGTCATCTTCAACTTCAGCCGATTTCAATAGCAAAAGGCCAAATCGAATCGTGCAACGCCAACAGCCTTCTAATTTACAGGTTTTCTTTCTTCCCGTATTGGCCTTTCTTTACTACTTCCTTGCAACCATCTCTGAATTCTGAATAGCCGACAACCCCCAATGTTATCCACTCTGTTGCTTTTGTCTGGAAAACTCTACAGTGTTTGTGGGATGTCCCCAAAGGAAAGCTATGTTCTAATTTTATCATTTCCATCTGTCTGGTTATGTCAAGTTAATTCAGAGAGAGAAGAGACACTGACCAACACTGAGAGGCCCAATAGGGCAGAGATGGAGGCCTGCCCAGACCAAGAGGCGGGGGATAGGCAGGGGCTGGGGTGGGGGTTGCGGCTACGACTCCCACTGGAGAAGGATGTGGCTTGCTGGGCTGGTGGGGGGAGGCATTGGCTATTTTAAGGAGAGGAAAGAGAAGATGTGGGGTGTGTCTGGGTGAGGGGGAGACTCTGTTCCTACCTAGTTATCCAGCATATATAGAGGAGACGTGGCAGAGATGGTGTTTGATATGCGTGATGGCATTTCTGAACGCTTATGCAGGGTAGCATTGGTGGCCACTTGCTGACTCCTGATAGGGTTGGTTGGGCCACATCTTCCTTGGAGGGGCCATCCTGGAGGGGGAGCTGCAGAAACAGAGCCCAGGGAAATGGTAGTAGGAATGCTCATTCTGGACGCAGGTCTGAGTAGAGAGAGGGTACCTGCTGCCTAGGTGAGTGTGCCAAGCCCCGGATTCCAGGGAGGCACGTGGGGGGCTTCCCCACCAGCCCTGCATGGAGCCAGTCCCACCCCCTCAGGAGCAGAGGCCAGACACAGCTGTGCTCACATCCACCCTATTCTGCTGCAACTCTTCCACCCCAAACAAAAGGGCTTGGGCTGCACAAGACCATGATTTATGTTTTCAGGGGACGCCCATTTGTCCCAAGCGTATCCTGTAATTTCAGAATTACTTGGTGTCCTGATGCATTTCCCACCAGAGGTTGCTAGTAAGCCTGTTCTAGCCCAAGTCCTCCCTCCTGCTTCGGTTAGCCGGATGCATTGCTTCTGGAAGGAGACTCTAGGATGGGAAGTGCACGTTCACGGCACACAGGCATCTGCTGTCCCCACTTTCACCCGTGGTAGACATCGCTGATGGATTGTATCACTCTCGGAGTCTGGATCAGGTTTCGGAATCCAAAGGCTTGAAGTTGGCGCTTAAAATGAAAACTTATATGCCTTTCTTGCTCTGGGACCTGGAGGAGGGCAAGGCATGGGTGTAGCCGAAGAAGGGAACTGGCTTCCTTTCCCTTCCGAAGGCAGCTCTGGGGGACTCAGGGCCAAGAGAGGGTAGCACCAGAACATGGTCAGTGCAGCTCGATTCAGAGCTTATCCAATGAGTGGCGTGTACTGGCCCTGTGCAGGGTGCTGGGGCCCAATCCCTGGTGACTGGGGAGCTCTCCTGCTTCCTTTGATTTTTGCTCCTGATGATTGAAGCCCCAAGCACAGCCATGTGGTACACATGTGGCCATGGCCAAGTGGGCAACCAAACCCTGCCAGGACCCACTCTGCCTTGAGCCTTCCCCCAGGGTCTGTTCCTTGCGTGGATCACGTGGTTGTAGCACGTTGCCATTCAGACATGTCTCCACTAGCCTGTTAGAGCAGCCTGGGAACACACAGGCCACCAAGACTATTTATTTAAATACAAAACAGAGGGAGAAAACACACACACGGAAAAAAAATTGTAAGCACTTTTTTTTGTAAAACCAATGTCTGTTTTGTTACATACCTTTCATGTTGTGCTTTGTAAATGTCCTATTTGTGTAATAAATAAAGTTAATGCAAGTAGAAGTGCGGGCACTTAAATCCAGAACATGATGGGATTCCGTTTCTTTCCTGCTCTCCGGTTAAGGACTCCGGCCCCCGGCCCCCGAGGGTTCTGGGCCGCTGGACAGTGCAGTCCCCCTTCCTGGGCAGTTGGTACTCTTTCCCAGTTAGTCGCGGCTGTGCGCTGCCAAGGCACAACGGTGAGTTTCTTCTCTCATCTAAGCTTGGTAGGCAGTCGTGCTGGCTGCTGTGTCCCATGTCCCCACTCCTGAACGCATGCTTTCTGCTGGGCCCCAAGCTGGCTCTGCACACTTGGAGAAGGGCCCAGCCCACCAGCCCTAGAGGAGCTCTCAGTCTGGCCAATGCTGTAGCAGATGGATCCCTCCGACATGCTGTGGGGGCTGGGGTGCGGGACAGAATAGGTGCAAAAGAGAAGTTATTGGGGGGCCTGGAAGGGGAAGTGCAGGGGAGCCTGTTTGGAAGATGCGGGAGAGTTTGGTCTGGGGAAGTAAAGGGGAATATGGGATGGGAGGCAGGGAGACAAGGAGACAAGTCTCTAGCTTTGACACATACTGGGTCTCCTACTGGATCTTACTGGGTTCCAGAGCCACCACACCATCTGGGGAGTGAAAGAGAACATCTTTTCGCTCCTGGGCCACTTGTCTTTTAGCAGCAGAACTGTTGGTTCAAGCCAAAGTTCTCCATGAGGCAGAACAGAGTTGCTCAGAAACCTCAGCTCCGGGTGTACATCGTCCTCACCCCTGCAGGGCCCTTGTCTTTATTAGCTGTTTCATCCACCATCCCTGGCCCCATCTCTGCCCTTCCCCCCTCCCTTCTTCCAATCCACTTATCAAATGTTGATTTAGATATATGTGTATCTTTCAGAAATAGTTTGTGTGTGTGCTTCTTAGACAAGAATGTGCCTTCTGTTTTCCAAGCACAGTATGGAGCTCAACTCTGTCATTTTATAGAGGTGACCTGTTGCCCCAGAAGGGAGGATTAACCCCCAGGATCCTTCCATGGAGCAGCTGAGTGTGCCCAGGCTGCCCTCTACTCCTAACTCTGCCTACATGCTAATTCCAGTTCACTAGTTTGAGGGCCAGTTTCCTATTCCTGCAGACCTTGTCAGAGCCTTTGAAGGCCCACCTTTTCCTGGCAGCTCTTGGTGTGCCAGGGACAAAGCATAGGGGTAAGGGTAGCATGGGCTGCTGGATCCAGCAGCCTCTATGGAGGGATGGTTATACAGAGATCCAGGATGTCTGTGGCCCAAGTGTGGCCATAGAACATGTCACTCCTTCTGGTTTTCAGCTGACACATGATCTTGGGGGTGATGCTGAGAGATACCGGAAATAAGAATGCTTCAGGGAGTGGCACTTGGGAATGCACATTGCTAGACCCCATTCCCAGAGATTCTGATTAGCATGTCTAGGGTAGGGTCCAGAAATATCTAATTCATGAGTGATTCCGAAGCTGGTGAAATGAGGATCCCCTAAGAAATCATCTCAAGAAAGTACACTTGGGGCCACTGAGTGCAAAAAGGCTTTATTCCTGAGCTAGAAGTCAGGGTCTGGAACAGCAGGCTGCCCCCAGGGCCAGTGGAAACCTGGTGCAGAGGAAACCTCCGCCAGTAGCACAGTTCACAGCTTGGGTCGGTGACCCGCGATCTCATCCCAGCCCTTGCGACACGTCCTGATGATCCACTCGTGCTCATCATCATCTGTAGGGGAAGAGAAAGAGCTGGTCATGCCTGGGGTTTGCTGGGCCTTCTCTGTGCAGGGAGACCCACAGTCGGCATCTTGGGACTGCATTCCAGCACAGGGGTGTGGCTTCGGGGGCCAGGCCAGCTCTGAGCTGGGAAGGAACAAATCTTTCACTAAAACCCGAATCCTCCAGTTGCCTACGAATGTCTGGTCTTGGGGAAATTGAACACAAAGGGGTTTACTGATGGTGGATATCGCCTGTGGAGGCAGGCACGAGGTCATGTGGCCACTCTGAGCTGGGCAGTCCCCATGGGCACTCAGAGAACAACTTGCTTGGGCATTTGCCCCATCTGACACCCACAAAGGGCACCCGCCCCCAACAGCCAGTACAGGCCCTGCCGGTAGTGCCAGGGGCCAGAGCTCAGCTCTTCTTTGTTTCCTTCCTGGGTTTTCCACTGTAGACCCTTTTTTTTTTTTTAAAGATTTTATTTATTTATTTGACAGAGATCACAAGTAGGCAGAGAGGTAGGCAGAGAGGCAGGCAGAGAGGGAGGAAGGGAAGCAGGCTCCCCGCTGAGCAGAGAGCCCGACACGGGGCTCGATCCCAGGACCCTGAGATCATGACCTGAGCTGAAGGCAGAGGCTTAACCCACTGAGCCACCCAGGCGCCCCTCACTATAGACCCTCCTAAGAATCCAAGGCGCCACAGGGGAACCTGACACCTCTGTTGACTCCGAGCCTTTGAGTGGAGAGTAGAGAGGAGGAACTGATGTTCCTATGGGCCCTATGCTCATTGATCTCTCTTAATTTAACCCTCGTGAGCACCTGCGGGCAGCAATGCTGCCTTTCTGCAGAGGAACAAGCTGCTCAGAGAGGTCAAGTCACCCGCCCACAGACACAGATTAGTGCATGGGAGAACCCAGAATGTGAACCCAGGTTGGTCTGACTGCAAAGCTTGTGCTGTTTTTTAAACCTCAGAGAGAGGGAGTGAAATGCAGTCTTTGGTCCCCCCATATCACAGTCATCTCTCTGGGGACAGACTTATTTTCCCCCATTATCCTCCAAACCCACACACAGCCCCTCCCTGAACCCTGACAGAGACCCACTTTAATGGTGGGATATATGCCCCTAAACATGCGTGCAGCTCTGTAAAATGTGTGCCGTTGTTTTGTGCGCGAATGTGGTTTTAATTTGCCACCATAAATGGCATTGTGCTGTGAGTCTCATTGTGTCTTACTTCTTTCACTCAACACTACATGTTCAAGATCTATTCTTGTTGCTAAATGTACATCTCGTTCTTTGCTTCCTATTGCTGCCTAATACTCTGCGGTGGCTTCCTTGTGACGTTGTACTATCCACCCTTCCTGGGGAGGACACCCAAGGGTGCCACCTCCCACGCCGGGACAGACGTCGTTGGACCCTCTCCTTCCCAGACTCGTGGAGAACGTGGAGGAGGAGGAGGGTCTCGGGGTCATGCCTGCACTTCATGAACCAAGACTCCCAGCTAAACCGGGGTTCTTTTCCTAGTGCCATAGCTGTCTCTGCCTCATTCCTGCCTCACCTCCATGTCAGGCCCTAGGGACAGAGAACGAGCTCAAACCCCTGTCCTCACACCCTTTTCCGCAGGGCTACAACCCTGGAGCAGCTTTTGTCGCTTCTCCTGACCTGCCTCCCCCTAAGGGATGGGAGCATGGGCTACCTGTCCTCCTCAGGAACACGTGGCAGTAGCCAGAGACCAAGGGCACCCCCTGAGAGCTCAAACATGGAGGGTCACCCCCAATCCTGCCCTCCAGACCAGATTCCCTTGCCCCCTTCCTCTTCTGAGAAAGCACCCGGCCCGGGATCAGAGAGATAGAGGCTTACTGACAGCCTACCGTGTACTCCATGCTTTGCAAACACGGAGTCTTGGCGATAGCCCAGGAGGGTAATGGAGGTTCCCTCCCTTTGAGAGAGGTGACGAGCCTTGCCTCACCTCCACAGCCAGTGGAATTCAAACCCACCAGACTCCAAAGCCAAATGGCCCCCACCCTGGGGTCGATGGGGCTGATGTGACAAGGGAGCCAGGGGGCAAGGCTGCCCCGCACAGAGCTAGCCTCCTCTGCCTGCTCCCTGCTATTCCTCTGTATGTGACCTCAGGAAAGAGGCACGATCTTGCCTCCGAGGACTGCCCCGGGGGCCGCAGGTGGGCCTCCGCGTCTTCCCAGAGAGGCTGTTGGGGAATCCACGCGTGGCCGTCAAGCCTGGGGATGGGGACAGCGGCGGCACACAAGGAGTTAAGTGCTGGTGAAGCCCACTTTTGCCACACCGCGAGCAGCCTGGTTGATAATTACAGTTCTGAAGTCTCTGGGCTATTCGAATCTGTGCAGCTGCAAGCTCTTCAGTGCTAACCCCTGAAACCAGACAAACTGGGGGTATTGTGCTAAACCAGCCCTCGGGCCCCTCCCCCATCGTTACAAATTGACAGCAATGGACTTAACAGCCTCTTCACTACCCCTCTCGCTCTCTACCTGGCGGCACAGCCACCAATTTGAATCACAGATGCCTCCCCTCGCGGCAGCTGCTCACCAACCCTCCCTCCACCTCCTCTGCGCGGAGGCGCCCGGGCTCCCCTGGCCCCGCCACGCCAGGGTGAGGCCTCTGAGGCACGTTTCATCAATATTTAAAATGGAATTAAACCTGCCGCTTTGATTAATGCCTCCCAGAGCCCGGGAGTTGTGATTACTATTTTGCAAATTGCAATTGTTGGAATATGTTAATATGATTGTCTGAGAACATCTTCACCTTCTCGGATAATTTCCCCCCCTTTTCGGCAGGAGGGAAGGGGGAGAGGAAGGGAGGGGAAAGGTAGGGGGGGGACCACGCCGCAAAGTCTTTAATCAATTGTAAATTATTACCCTGGACACAATTGCTGGTGGTTCCGAAGGGAAGGGGAGGGAGATTTCTGGTTTGGTGCATTTATCTTGAAAAGTTTGGGCCTTGTTGGCTCACAATTCCATTCTGGGACACGATCCTAAGGGAATAATCTATTTGTCTTCAGTATTATTTAGAGTCAAGGAAACTGAAATAATCTATGTTTCTAAAACAAGAGAAGGCTTACGTTGTTGTGTATTTAACAACTAATTTCTCAAACGGGGACTGTGGGCCAGGTATTATGCGACAAGTCTGGCTGCAGGGTGGGGTGGGGGAAACTGATTTAGCAGCGCTTGAAAAAGTCGGGTTATGAAGTCTGTATAGTAGCATAGAGATGTTTTTGATATGATGAAAAGGTGGGAAGAGGCAAGAAACAAAATTACATTGACAGCATAATCTGCAGAAAACCGTGCACGGAAGAAAAATTAAAACTAACACATTGTACGTGAATAATAGTCATTTCTGAGCAAAGACGGGAGAGGTTCTTCTGTTTTGGTATCTCCCGAATCTTCTTAATGTGTATTGACAATCGAAAAAATAAACGATTGTCTTTTCTCTTAACCTCCAACTTAATGCCTTGCTGATTTCATGCATTTGGGGAGTTGAAAAAAAAAATATTTCTAGGTTCCTAGAAACACGGATGGGGGTTCTTGAATTTCTACAAAGTAAAAGAGCCAGCATTAAATTATTGGTAAAAATGGGAGAATAGACAAATTTCCTGAGCAGAAGAATTCCAGATAAATTCCGTGAAGACTGCCCTCAAGGAGATGGGGCATAACTCCCGATCAGTGAGTGGTATTGGAAGTCCTTATTCCGTATCTGTTCAGTGAAGGAAGGAAGGAAGCAATGGATGAGCCCCGTGCCCTGTGCTTGGGGGCTGGAGTGGGGGTACAGAGGGGAACTGAGACACAGCAGGGGGTGTTGTCCAAAGGTTCCACTCAGATACTCTTCAGGTTCAGGTCTGCCCGCCCTTGGGGCAGAAAGATTTCTTTATTCTGGGCTGAAGCTTTAGGAGTGACCTCACTGTCCCACGGAACCCCGTCCCCAGCACAAGCCACCCCCCGCCAGGAATCTCACCAATTATTAGGAGAACTGGGCTTCTTATAGAGAAGAAAAAGAACTTTCGGGGAGAGAGACCCCAAATCTGACCACAGGACGTCCCTGCTGAGAAGCCCTGCCTAGAAAGGCTCCCCACGCCTTTACCTGGACTTCAAGGCCCATCTTCTGTTCTCCAAACTGCCTCCCGCCCGGCTCACCTCACCCTGCTGTAGGGGAGTCCCCGCTGTGCCCGTGCACACCAGGGCCTCTGCGCCTCTTAAATATACTGTTTTGGGGACCGGGGGAGGGCCATTTCAGAGCCTTAGTGTATGTAAAAGTGAAGAAAGGCCTGGATGAGGGTGTATCTACCAATTGCAGTGTCATTTAAACATGTGTAATTAACAAATGCTTTGAACACAAACAAAAAGGCAATATAAATGTGTCATTCCAGGATTTCTTTCAAGGCAGTGTTAAGCACAGGGTGCACTAAAGGCCATGGGCTCAGGAAGGGGAATGTGAGGTTGGAGGTGTCTGGTGAACGTGGCTTTCTTTTGTAGCTGCCACACTCCAAACTTAAGGCCGCTGGCGAGTGTGGGCGACTAGGTTCCGGGGCCCTCCTGGCGGTCCTCCACCCCCAGGGACCCTGTCTGGATGGCATCTTCCCCATCTGCTGCTGAGGTCACTGTCGCCCCCAACAGCCCCGGGGCAGTCGGGCCCAACTGCTCTCCTGGTCCTCAGAGCCTGGGGCAGATCTAGCACTTAAAAAGTCTTTAATGAGTATCTGGTGATTGAATGAATAAAGCAATGCAAAGTTGGGGACAGGAAAGCAATAGGCTTACCCTGTGGGATCTGGACAAAAGGGGAAGAATTTCTTCCCCGCCCTCAGCAAATGGAGCTCCTGAGAGGACAGAGTCGATATGCCAAGTGCAGGGCCAAGGCTGCTGTTTCCTTTGTGTGTTTTGAGGCCACAGATGGAGCAGCTCCACAGCACAGAACAGAGGGGTGGTCTGGACTCATTCTGGAGCACCAAGCACACTCAGGATGCTCAAAGCCCCGGCTGGTCTGGGGCCTGCCTCACAGTGAGCGTGGGCGCGGGCGCGGGGGCGGGGACGGGCAGGCCTGCCCAGGCCTCCAGCTGGGTCACTGTCCCTGTCACTAGTGCAATCCCCAGGTCGGTGCAGTGCAGGGGGAAGAGATCCTAAAAACCTTTCAACAAATGTGGGGCAATGCGAGCTCCCAGGTGGTTGGCAGGGAGGCAGCGGAAAGGCAGCCAAGAGCATGGGCCCTGGAGTTTGGCTGCCACCAGCCCAGAGACCATGGGCAGGTGGATCTCATTCCCTTACCAACAAAGTGCCTGCTGGAGCAAGTGAGGTCATTCCTGTAAAATGCTTAGCACGATGCCTGGCATGCAGGAAATGCTCCAAAGCAAAAGAAAACCCGAGGTTGTCTTGGCACAGTGAGCCTCCAGGGTGTGCGTGACAACACAGCATAGAATGGAAGGTATTCTGGGTCCCAGTGCTGAGCCCTGGCGCCAACTTGTTGGGGGATCTTGGACAAGCCACTCTCCCTCTCTGAGCTGGACTGGGCTCCTTGCTTGGACCAGGCGAGGTTGCGGGGCTTCACGAGACCTCCTGCAGAACCAGGGTGAGCAGCACCAGGATTGACACCCAGGAAGGAGGAGCTATGATCCCCACTTTGATGGATCTTTCATTCCCTAACTGGGTTCCTGCAAGAGAGTGTTCTTAAGGGACTCTCTCAGAGCACCCTGGGACTTCTTGTTCCTGTGGGGGAGGACAGGGTCTTTATACAAGGATCAGCACCATAAAGATCAAGAACCACAGCTCAGGGGGCGCCTGGGTGGCTCAGTGGTTAAAACCTCTGCCTTCGGCTCAGGTCATGATCCCAGGGTCCTGGGATCGAGCCTCATATCGGGCTCTCTCTGCTCAGCAGGGGGCCTGTCTCCTCCTCCTCTCTCTCTCTGCCTGTCTCTCTGCCTACTTGTGATGTCGGTCAAATTAATAAAAATCTTTAAAAAAAAAAAAAAAAAAAAAGAACCACAGCTCAGCCACTGATTTTTGTTCAAAGTGAGGTGGGCAGGCTTGGGCAGGCGAGCCCAGAGAGGGCAAACGGGCGGATCCAGGTTATCGGGCGCCCACAAGCCCGATTCTGTGACCTCTTGGCACGCCTTTGAGCCGAGCACACCTGCGGTCACCACTGCTATGCAGCTCCTCCCGCTGGGACAGGGAGGGGACCAAGATGAAACCAGGCATCTTAGCCTCAGGAGAGGGGACGGACTCATAGAGCTAGTGAAAAAGCCACACTCACGCTGTGTGTGCACCGCAACAAACGGCCGTGTTTCCACCCAGTTGGGTGAACGTGCATGAGAGCCTCCCTAAGTGTGAGTGTGGGTGTGTGCGTGAGCATGAGCAGGTGTGTGCTGTGAGCGTGCGAGTGCTCAACGCGTGTGTTGCACTCAGTGTGTGACAGCGTCTGAGTGAGTCCTGGAGCAGGGGCTGAGTGAGACGGTCCTTCCGTCCCTCAGGGACAGCCTAGAGCTCACCCACAATGCCAGGCCGGGCTCTGTCATGCGGGCTGCCCTCTTTTCCTGGGGTGGAGACCGACGCTCACACAGCTCCTGTGTGGCCTGGGGTTCCAGACGGGGACGGGAGGTGCCTGGTAAACCCGGCGCCCTGGCCCGTGGGCAGTGCCACCCTCAAAGCCCAGCCCCACCCTCTGTGCAAACGCAGGGCTATGTGAGCCTGAGCTGAGCGGGTGCCGCCCTCACCTCCTCATCACAGCTCCTGACAAGCAGGAGGCTTTGAACTTTGTTAGCAGTGCTGGTGGCCAGAGGCCAAGGCCATGGCATGGCCAATATTGACTAAGGGATCGTTGCCCGGGCAGAGCCTATGGTGGGGTAGGAGGGGAAGCCCTGGGGCTGCTCTTGATTTTCTCTGTAGAAGAGCATTTTCTGGGCTGGGTGGGTGGAGGGCTGGGGGGGGTGGGCGCGGGGGGGGGGGGGTGGGGAGTGGATTAACCCAGGCCGCTTCACTCCCTGGGAACTAGAGGGGCAGGGTTCAGCACCCACAGCTTTTCAAAGCCTGTTCAAATGTGAGAGATTTGGGGACACCAAACCAATCTTTGGTATTTCTAAAATACAGAAAGGGAGACTGCAAAAACAGAAATTAACACGTTATCTAGTTAATGCACTCAGACTGAATGATTAAATTTAGAAAACAATGTTCTTACACTTGAAATCAGTTTATAGGCCTGCTTGCCTCATTGTGCAAGAGTTTCCCAATATGCACACGGCTCTCTAGACATCACAGGCCGACTGGCAGCCCAACAATTTACCAGGCAAAATGTTAAAAATCCCTTCAAAGTTTTAGCAGCAAAAACATATATATTTAATGTGGGAGTGCGGATACATTTTTGTTCTAATATGTTGAAACGACTAGGGAAAGACCTCCCGAGTCAGACTTAGGACTGGACTCGGGCTGTGCCTGGAAGGGGTGAGTCTGAGCGGGAGAAGGGCCACGTGGCGTTAGGGAACACGCGCACGTGCCAGGAGCCGAGTTGGGCACCTCGCACACCCGATCTCACGCAGTCCTCACCAGCGTCTGTCGTATGCACGGCAGGTATCGTTCAGATAGGAGTTTTGGGTGCTCTGGCCCGTCGGTGAAGGGTAAAATGTCCTGAGTCATGATGCCCCTTGGAAATCTCTTAAGAAGGCCCTGTGCTGGGGAAGGACATCCCAAGAAGGGTTAGGCAGTTGGTATTCTGACACGTTCAGAAGAGAGAGTCATTTCTGCTGCTGAAGTCCAAAGGCACCGCCGGCTTGTTAAAAAAAAGGCATATCCTGAAATACTAGAACCATCCTGCGTGTGGCAGGCTGTTCATCCAACAGGAGACACAGGGCCAGAGATCAGGGATTCACGTCTCCCCACACCCCGCCGTGAGCAAGTGGAAGGAAGCTGCCAGACCAGCAGCACCCCTCGTATTCCCCTTCTTCTTGCTTCCCCACTTCTGTTTTTCAAGCACTCACAGTTAATTTGGGCTCACTACCCATGTTCATGATGCCCAGTCACTATACACAGGCAGCTCAGGGAAGCAATGTGCCAAGGCCAAGGTCATTCAGTTGGCATGGGCCCCAGAGCCTTTGCTCTGACCACTGCTCCCTTCCGCCTCTGCTCTCCAGCTGTGTGTGGACAACGGGCTGAAGGGGACAGGCCTGTGTCCTCTAGTCGACAGACACTAAAGGCTGAATTAAGGCTTTGGTGGTGGGGCCAGCCAGGAGGGGTGTTAGGATGTTAAGAATCTGCAGAATGCACCAGCAGACTGGAACTCAGTCCGTTTAGGAATCTCGCAAAGTCACTGTTAGCATCCCCACTTCACAGATGAGGGTCCTGAGGCTCAGAGAGGTAAAGTCGTCTGCCCCAGCTCACCCCGTCAGTGAATGGGCACAGGGGCAGACCCAAGTCCATCTCCAGACCTGTAGCCCTCGCCAACCACGCTTCTCTGAAAAACCTCTCTGTCACCACCATGCCTCTAGTCCTCCCTGTCTGAAGGATGGCATTCAAGGCTCTCTCTGCCCCACACTGGGTCCCTGTGCCTTGAATGCCGAGCCCAGATGTACTCCTACTCACCTGTCAAAGCCGAGTCTGTCCATCCGTGTTGGAAGGAGACTCTTCTTGACTCTTCCTCCCTCCCCCAACACAAGACCCCGTCTCAGGTGCTCTCTCTTGGGGACCCTTTGTTCCTGCATCTCCCTGTGCTTTGTTCCTTCCCTTCCATAAGCGAAACCCACCCCCTCATCCTTTAAGGCCTAGCCAAACACCACCTTTTCCAGGACAGCATCTCAACCACACTTGGGCTCTGCTGCCCACCTCCCCAGCCCACTGTGCTGCTGGCTTCTGGCACCAGCAAAGCAGGGGCACTCCCGGTGTTTGGGAGAAAGAATCTCATATGTGATATTTCCAGTTAAACATTAACATAAACATGATAGGAATATAGAATTATGCTGGACTTCTGTTCATATGCTTATTTTGGGGGTTGATGTTCATTTCAGAACTCTATGCTGTGGGGCAGGAGTTTCGCTAGTCTTTGTACACTTAGACCCCCCTACAGGTCCCACGCTTCTGTCCAGAGAGCCCCCACTCCCAGATCCCGGCACTGTGTACTCATCTCCTTCCCCTGGCCCACACTGCTTTGGAGAGGCAAGTGCAGAGTCTGGCCCCCCAGGGACCCGTGTCTGGGGGGAGCCTTAGAAGTGCCGGGCGCTAGGTGGATAAGAAATGATGAAGATGAGGAACAATGCCGATGGCTGGAGAGAGAGATGCACGACCTGCCGGCCTCCTGCCCAGTCTTGGAATCCCCATCAAAAGCAGGTGGGAGGGTGCCTGAGGACAGTCTGCCATCGGCCTTGCATTCATTTCTATACAAGGAGACAAAACAAACCATGAGGCTGGCCAGCCCGGGGTTGACTCCAGCAGCTTGCGGAAGGGGAAGCTGTGTCCTTTGGATGCCTCCAGGAGGCTGCTGTGGGGGGCGGGGACTTATTGTTACCAGAATCTGAGGGCACACCACTGGAAGGGAAATTTCCAGGGCTCTTGGAATTGGGGTGGGGAGAGAAGGAGCAGTGGGCAATTCTGACATGTTGGGGGAGGCAATAAGCCCCCTCGGGCTGTTTTTCCTTTGAGACCTGCACCGGGGCTGATTCCGCCCTCTGTAGGCAAAATTCTGTTGGTAGGTTCAAGTGTCTTCCTCTGGGGCAAGTTCTAGAGCTTTGCCCAGGTTCTCATAGAGGTTCAGGATTCAGAAAAGGCCACAGCCTGTCTCAGTGCAGAGCATGGCCTCTGGGTTCGAATCCTGATTCCTCCCTTCCCTAGCTGTACCTGTCAGCGAGCCTCAGTTTCCCCAGCAGCCACACAGAGGTGATAATATATTCCTCAAAAGACCAGGAGGTGGTGAGTGAGTCCCCGGCGCAGCAGAGGTTTTCAGCTCATCATTTCTCTTCCTTCCCTTCAAGCAGATGCCCAAGTCTGCTGGCAGGGGTGTGTGATCTGTGCAGGCATTTTCTTTGGCAGTTACAAGTGTGATATTATCCCTCCACAGAGCCTTCATTACGGCGCTGCGAACAATACCACAGATAAGGCAGGGATGGCCCTGCGTGCCAGCCTCCAGGTGATTATCACATTTGGGCAAATTGCCTTTTGTGTCACGGAGAGATGACGGCAGGAGGGCCTGTGCAGGAGGCTCGCTGGGCCATTTTGCCAAAACCGCGAGGGAAGCATTGTGGAGAGATAGCCCGGGTTTTCTGGGGAAGGAGGCCTGGCTGGCAGCCGGAGCTCGTCCCGACGCTCCCACATGCGGGCCGTGATCTGCCCCGTGTGGGCCTCAGGCTTCTCATTGGCCAGGTGAAGGCCTCAAAATTCGAGGAGTCTTGATTTGCAGGCAGCATTGAAAGTCTCGTTCTTTGGCTAGTTTTGGAGCAAAAATGTGGGGAACCATCTAGGGAAAAAGAATTACCGCTGCAGTCTTCTGAGGAGGGTCCTCCAGTTCTTTCTTTCGTGCGTGAACTCCAGAACCTGCTCAAAGGCCATCTTTAGCCTTCAGTCAGCCAGGCCCCGGGGCCGAGTTCCAAGTCTGCCGCTTATCCCCCACATAACTCTGGGCAACACACTTCACCTCGCCTCAGTCTCATCATCTGGGAAGTGGGAACAATGAAGACAGTCGTTTCCCAGGTTACGGTGGGGATGAGATGAAGTGAAATAAGATAAACCGTGCAACACGCTCAGACCAGGGTCTGGAACATCGTAAGCACTCAGTAAATGCTGGTTTCTTTTGCTGTCCTGCTTTCTCCTCTGAAATAAAAGAGCATCCCTTTGTATAGCCATCGATCCATTCCCTGACTGCCGTTTTAGGGATGGTACCGATTTAGTGTAAAAATACAGCCCGTATTGGGGCACCTGGGTGGCTCAGTGGGTAAAGCCTCTGCCTTTGGCTCAGATCATGATTCCAGGGTCCTGGGATCGAGCCCCGCAGCGGGCTCTCTGCTCAGTAGGGAGCCTGCTTCCTCCTCTCTCTCTGCCTGCCTCTCTGCCTACTTGTGATCCCTCTCTGTCAAATACATAATAAAAACAAAATCTTAAAAAAAAAAAAAAGAATAGACCCATTATTTACTCCATTCCCTCCTGTTGGACATCCAGGATCTTTCCAGCTTTCACCTGCTCAATAATGCCAGAGAGCCTCAGACGACCAAGCCGTCTTTCATTTCTAGGTGTTCACTACGCAACTTGCCTGAAGTTGGGCGGGAAGCAGATCTGTGAGGTTTGGAAGTTCCAGGCCCCTGCCTCTTTGGATGGAACAATCTCAGAGCTGGTCCGGCAAAGGGGAGAGGAGAGGGAAAAACCTCTGGAGGCAGATAAGCCCGAGTGTGAATCCCAGTTCCTGCCATTTCCTGGGGGAGATCCTTTAGTCTTAGTTCTAAGGCTTAGTTTCCTCATTTGTCAAGCAGGGATCACAGGAACACTCCCTGCCCTCTTAGTAGCTGGGTGTCTGGTGCCTGGGAAATGCTCAGTCAAGGTCAACTGTCATCACGGTTGGTGAGGTGGGGGGGAGCCATCCACCACCTCCCAGAGCCTCCGAATCACATGGGTCAGCTCTCTTCCTGGACCCCCGACTCAAATTCCTTCCCCCCAACCCGTTGTCCGTCGAACTGAGCATACATTCAAATGAGGCTGGTGATCTTGATTTTAAATTCTGTCTGGAACCCACAGGTTCAAACGCAAAGGGGCCCTCTCTGCAAATAATCACTGGTATGTGATATTTTTAAGAAGCCCAAGCCATTGTTTCTGATTGAAGGAAAGTTGGTGCTATTTTGAAGAGCAGCACGATTAAGCGGTGGCGTTATCTCTTTAACCATTGGGAATTATACGCTGTTTGAAAGATTTGTGAGCTCTAGGACATTTGCCAGATGTGCTTGATTCGACATTTCAGACAACAAAGGGGATAATGTTGGCGGGAATCTTGACGGCATTTCTGATGATCAGGATATTCTTTGAGGATGGTACTGAGACCTTTCGGGGAAGAATTTCAGCTTTTACATAAACTAATTTGGGATGCTCACTCTCTGTCTTCCACAAAGCAAATTTAGTTCATTGTTAGTTGTATATGTTAAAATGGTTACGAGGGTTTTTTTCCTTTGAATATTAATAATGTGCCTTTCATCTGAGACACTCGCATGGGGTGTCATTAATTGCAGGGAGGGAGTAAGGATTAGTGGTGCGGTTATTTTGCAAATGATTCCTACCAGTAACGTTGAGGCGAGCAACGGCTACATGAAGAGACACACGTACCAACGGCTAACACAGCTCGGGCTTATCCCTCCTGAGCAGAATGAGGGGGCCGGGTAGGAGGCTAAGGGTTAATCTCCCAATTTCCCACCACATTAAACGTAATTATCCCTAATATCGTCTACAGCGTCCTAATTGGCTCACAGTATGTAAAGGACCCTTTATCAAATAAGGTAGCATCTCATTTTGGGGACTGGGGTGTTTTTGTCTTAAGACTCTAAAATGGGCCTTTTCATCCATTTGGGAACATCGCTGAGCTCCCACTGGGGGCAGGACCTGTGTTCTTTAGAGGAACAGCCATGAAAGAGGCACGGCTCTGTGGAGGAAGGGAGATGGCTGAGTAAGGAATTAACTAGAACACAAAGCTGGAAAGAACAGAATTGGGGCAGGAGTTGGGATCGTCTGACTCTGACTCTGGGCTGGGGAGCAGGTGAGAACCGAGGTGTGTTTGTCAACGGAAGCAGCTGGTCTGGTTGAGCCGGAACATGGGGTGGTGGGTGAAGGTGGGGGGCTCTAGACACCATAATTAAGAGTCTGCAGACCCCAACGATTCAGTAGCATTCCGTTTCCCGAGCAGAACCCCTGAGGAGGCCGACAGCATGGCCTATCCCGTCTCATTTCCCCCTGCAGCCTCCTTGTCCTGGAACCAGAGAAACCAGAGAACCAGAGAAACCTCAGCTAATCCCAGAACCTCCCTGTCTTCTACCTCCGCCAGCCCGAGCGAGTAATCATCACACTAATGGTCCCAGCTGCCTATCACCGGACACGGACGAGTCTCGGGCCAGGTGTCCTGCAGACTTTGTCTCATTTTTCCCAACCATAACTCCTCCAGATTAAATTAGTTACCAGAAGGCCCATTTTACAGATGAGGAAACAGAGACTCGGAAAGGAGACCAGAAGCCAGCCAGCCATGGTCTCACAGCTGCCCAGTGGTAGATCCAGGGAAAGGGGCCAGCCAGAGGGGCAGACTGCAGATCCTGGGCTTTTAACTGCCACGCAAGGCTGTCTCTCTGACCTCTCCTAGCCTCCTAAGGGAGGCAAGTCCTAACGCCGTCTGTGTTTTGCTTTGTGTCTGCTGCATCGATTGGAATCCTGCCTGCGTTGACTTGTTGCCTTGTGTGGTTTTATGGTCCCAACAGAGGCCGCTGCAAAGTGCAGTAGCATGACTGTGGACCTTACAGGGAGATGGGAGTGGGTTTTTTTCCCAGCCTCACCGTCCCTGATCTGTCATTCATTACGCACGCCCTAGTCCTCTAATCTCAGGCCTCACCCGTCCCCAGCTGCGTAGGAATTTCCCAGGGGATGCACACGGCTCCTGAGCACAAAAGTTCTAGGGTAGGCACCAGAAATGACGGCCACCACTGGGGTTCAGACAGCATGGACCTGGACCAAGCATAGGGATCCCCAAACCAAAACGGCACAGACCTGATCTGGCCAGAAGGTCACAGGCTTGGGATCCTTAATGCTGAAGTTTTTAAGCTTTTCAAAGCTTAAGTGGTTTGAAAACCCACAGGTGCAGAGAAGCTCAATAGATTGTTTTTATTATTCGAAATAATAAGTTGTCTGTTAAATGTGAGGGACTATAATTTGTTGAAGAGGAGGGGCTTGTAGGTGGGTCCTCTGCCTGCCTGTCTGTTTTTCTTCCAAAACATTTAATCAGCTCCATGTCTGGGGACCTGTGTGAGCCGCAGGGAATCCAGTGACGAGTCAGATGTCGTCACACGGTCCCTGCCCTCCAGAAGGTCTGAGAGCCACGGTCTGCGAGGATTCTTGCCAGCATGGATCCCCAAAGCCTGGCCCATTGTCGGCACTCAGAAGCTTTTAGATGAGTGGAAGGACAGATTTAAATTCTCACCACAACCCAGCCAGCAGGTACCATCTTCTCCAGGTAAGAAAGGCATTCTTAAAGCGCAAGCCGAGCAAAGCCGGGTTTGTCAAGCAAGCTTGGCACTCGGCCCATCTGCAATTCAGCAGGCTAAGGTTTTCCAGTCTGGCCTACAGCAAGCATCTCCGTCTGGGGAGTGAAGCCAGGGCAGGGTCAGGGAGGAGCCGGGACAGCCTGCGAGGCCTGAAGATGAACAAGGGTGACACTTCTGCAATGTCCCAGCCCGCAACCTCCTATAAAAAGAGTGTCCCCGGCTCTGACCCGGCCAGGTGGCATGTACTTGATAATAGCAGTGGCTCAGGCCACTCTGTTTATCCTGGGATGGCCTCAGGCCCCACCGTGGGCCTGCATCGCCAGCAGCCCCGCGCCTTCAGGATGCCAACAGGAAGCACTGTTTATGGGGGCAGACCAGAATGTAGGGGAGAAAGGGCCCAGAGAAAACAAGAGATGGACAGAAGTCTGAATCGGTCCCTGGCAGGGTGAGGTGAGTCAAAGGTAATGACTAGGTGGGCACAAACAGAGACTCCCTCTTAGTGGTTTTTAGGACACTCCAAACTCCAACTGTCCTATAATATCAGGACCAAAATATCCCTTGGTTACCTTTCTCCTCCATCGTAGACTCTTAAGGTTGGAAGGACCCTAGAATTTATCCAGCCCGACTCCCTCATTTTACAGATGAAGAGCAAGGGGCCCAGAGAGGGAAGGCGCTGGCCCAGGGTCAGCCAGCAGGCAGCCCAAGAGCTGGGCAAGGACATGGAACCTGGGTCTCTGGCACAAAACGCTGGGGCCTGGGGCCCTTCGGGTGCCCTCTCTTGCCATCTTGTCATCTTTCCTATCTAGTTTCACCTCCTTTGGCACCTTCTCTCTGTGCAGCCTGAGAAATCCCTAAATGATGACTCAGCTACTACTCGACCTGCCCAAAACCTTTCCTTGCTCCCCTGCTGCCCTCGGGTGGAAACTTGCTGCCCTTCCCCTTACCATCCCTTGGGTTCTCTCTCTTACTCTTTTTGCCCTGACATATTGTTGTCTCAGGCTCCCAAACTACTTGTAGCCCCATAAATGTGCAGTATTCTCCCCGATCTTATCCTTCGCACATGCTGTTCCCTCTGCCTTTCACCCTTCCCGACCCTGCTGCACCTGTCTGCTCTTTGGGCTGCCCATTCCACCTTGCTCTTTCCAGGAAACCTCCCTGGCCTGCTGACCCTGAAACTCCAGATTAGATATCCCTGCTACGCTCCCTTGTAGCAACTTGCATCTACCCCCACTTTCTCCTCCTCCCTGAGAGAAGATTCTGTGATGCTTCCTAACCCAAGGTCAGATCCACAACCACTAGTCGATAAATGTTTGTTGACCAAAGAGTCATCAGTGTCCATTCTTCTCCAAACCTCCCAAGAATGGCCTTCCCATCTCATGATGCATTTTTTCAAAGGCTATTTTTTTTTTTTTTTAGAGCAGTTTTAGGCTCACAGCAAAATTGAGAGGAAGGTACAGAGATTTCCTCTATGCCCCCTGCCCCCATGCCTGCATGGCCTCCCCATTATCAACCATTTCTACCGGAGTGTGCATCTGCTGAAGCGACACCAACACCTCATAGTCATCTGAGGCTTACAGGCGGGTTCACTCTGGTGTAGTACATTCGATGGGTCCGGATGAGTGTATAATATCATGGAGCCCTCACTGTAATTTCATAAGAGTATCTTCATTGCTCTAAAAGTCCCCTGTGCTCTATCTGTTCATCCCATCATGAATTTCCAATTTTCTTACCAAGCATGGCTTTTGCCCAGAGGATTCTGCGAGCCACAGTTTCTCATTCCCCAGTCACGCCTTGCCTTTTTTTTTTTTTTTTTCTCCCCCATGCCTCTGTGTCTTTGGAAGTGCTGTTCCCTCTACCTGGAATGCCCTTCCCCAACACGCCTGCTAACAAAATCCCTACTCCTTCTTTAAGACCCCTCACTTCCAGTACCTTCTTCCTGACTGAGGCCCTGTATCTAGACCAGATGATGAGTTCCCCTGCTCAGTGGCCCTTCATGCCCCAGGAACTGCCCCCTAGGAGGAGTGGTGAGAGGACCTTTGTACTCATATGAAAGATACTTGTAACTAATTATACAAAAAGGCACAGACGTGTTATCTTTGTAAGACAGAAGAGTGTGTACAGACACTGCCCAACAACAAAAGGCAGGGGCACCGTGCCAGGGAGGAGGCTACTCTTGGCTCCAAATCTGCCCTTCTCTTCCCACTTTGCAGTCTGGACTGGGACCACACGATTGACGGTTCCGCTCTGCCGGCTGAGCCCCAGTTAGATGCTGCAAGGCAGGCACACGAAGGCAGAAAGGACACGTTCTTTTCTGTGTGTCTTGTTGCTCCTGTTGATGTCACGAAAGCAAAAGGCCCACTCACTTCCACCTTCCAGTTGTCCCCCAGCTCCTAGCATCAGTGAGGCCCAGAGGCCACGCTGGGCAGTAGGCTCTGCTCAGAGGTCTGGGTCACCCCTTCTGGGGGTCCCTCTCTCAACCCTCTACGTTCCAATATCTCAGTCTCAGGGTTTCCCATCCAGGAAAACGGGGCAGGGAGGGTTGCTTCTCCCTGTGACTGTCTCTGCTTTCTCTCTCTGCTTTCTCTCCCTCCTTTTGCTTTTTCAGTTCCCCAGTATCTCCTGATATTAAATTCTGTTTTCCTGACTGCACTCTACCTGATACAGACACAAGAGTTCCTGCTCACATAGCTCTTACAGTCTTGGGGGAGAGACAGACAGACGTTAGGCAATTACTCACACAAATGAAGATTTAATTACAGTTGACATAAGTGCTGGGGAGGAAAAGTACAGGGTGTATTAGCATGTGAATGGCCCTGGGAAGCCCTTCAATAGATGAAACTGTTAAGCATTGTTTAACTCAGCATCTCTTCAGTTTCCTTATCCAGAAACTCCGTAGTAAGCCTACCAACGCCCAGAAGAATTAGTGCTCTGTACAGTCTACTCTGTTAATGGGAAATAGGAAGTCATTAAAGAAAACTGCCAGGGGACCCAGAATGTGAGCACTGGCCATGTTCCTCCAGGATCACCCGTGGGTCAGGGCTCTCTGAGCTCTCTGCTCTGGCATTCAGACATAGCACCAGCTGACCGTCCCCTTTGCTCTGATTCCAGCACCACAAAGGCAACTTTCTGATCCCCACCGACTTACGGAGTAAATGGCCCTGTAGGGAGTTCAGGCCTCCTGGGCTCCCTGGCAGTTTCTTTCTCATTTTAGAGCACAGTTTCTTGACTTGGGTTTTTAGAAGAAACCCCTTAAAACTATATGCAAAATGTGCATGCGTGTGCATAAGTGTGAACGTGTATGTTTGTGTCTGTGCACATGTGGTCATTTTTCGAGGGAGAGGGTGCCTAGTTCTAATGTTATTCCTTGTGGGACCATGACTCTAGGAAAGAGAAAGGTTAGGAATCACCATGCTAAATGGAAACGTTCTTGTTCTTATTTGTACATTGGTCTCCTGTGAGTTTGGTTACTGTAAGTCTCAGTCTGATCAGCTTGCATTCCCTTACTAACAGAAGTTCTGGATCCCCAGCAGGCATTCTTGGACCACATGGTATCATTACCATGTGCTGTTTCCTCTCTGAAAAACCTTTCCCCATGCCCTGTGGTCCACTCCCAATTGTTCTCTGGGTCTCATTTTAGCTATCATTTCCTTCTTGAAACTCTCTGGCTTTCCAATTCCGGATGAGGTACCTTTTCTTTGTGCTCCCACAGCATCACTCCCACCTCCCTGGGACTCCCCACCTTTACCTCTCTCCCCACCCCCATCTAGGGCCATGTTTTCCCCTTTCGTTATGCTTTTCTCACGAAGCAACCAAGCCTTTCTAGTACTTGTCTGCTCTCTGTCAAAACACAAGCTCCGTGAGCAAGGGGTGTGTGTCTCGAGTTGCCCTTCTTCTCTGCCTGCAACGAGTATAGTGTTTAGGCACACAGTCACTGCTCACCAAAGGAGAGCATGCAGAACTCTGTAGTTTAAGCCTTTCAGTGCTAGCCTTTGCTGTCACAGCTAACCACAACCGTCCTTGGCTTCACTCTGTGATCCCGCAGAGACTCGTCTGCCATGAGAACCCCCCACGGTGAGCCATCCAGATCATAATTTTTGTCTTTTGTCAGAAGTTTCTTTCTCATCAAATGCATGCCCATGTGTGCACACAGATGCACACAGATACGTGTGGGCGAGAGGGGAGAAAGCGGGCATCCTGGCATGTCAGAATGGACATACCTGCATTTCTCAGAAAGCGATTCCTGTAGTCCTTGATTATCCTCGTGGCCGGGTTGTAGAAGCCATCTCCACAGTCGTAACAGCCCTCGGGGATTTTTCGAGGTGGGTCCATATTGGTGAGCTGAGAGATACCTTAAAAGGACGCAATGGATAATTAACTCGCCACCAAGGCTATATCGAAACCCAGCACCCTGAAGTCCACTTCTGTCTGGTTGTCCCCGTGGCAAAATGCTCCCCATTCAGAGCACAGAGGACAAGCGATGGGAGCAGTGCCCCACAGCAGCTTCCTGAAACTGGCTCTGGGAGCCGGGACTTGGGGACTAGAACTCCAACTTCTTCCTTTGACTCCCATCCTCTGTTTCTGGGGACACTGTGACAGGGGTGTAGGTTCTGGAGGGAGACAGAGCATGAGGGGGCACCACAGTTTGCGAAGGGGATAGAAAGACGTGTCTAGAGGAGGGATGGCATCCAAGGGGGTGAGCCCAGAGGCTTGAGCCCTCAGGCCTCACTCAGCAAGCCTAGCATGGTGCTGCCGAGGAATGCAGGAGGAGAACAGTGGGAAGAAATGCGTCAGGTGGGCGGGGATCAACTTTGACTCTTAACCAAAATTACAATGGCGGCTGTTGACTCAGTGTTTATCCTGTGCCTAGAAATTCATTAAATGCTTGACTCCCACTATTTCACTCAATTATCACAGCAACCCTGGGGCCCCATTTGTGGATGAGAGAACTGAGGCTCAGAGAGGTCAAGTAACTCGCCCCAGACTCTCCAGTGAGGAAGCGGCAGGGCACCCAGCCGTGAAACCTGCACATCAGGCTGCTGACGTTGGAACCCCCGGGAGCTCGAGAGGAGTTGGTCACACTGCCCTGGGTGTTGTGTATCTTGGAATGCTGAGGCCTGAGTGAGGGGGACGAGGTTGAAATAAATAACTTCTCGGGTTCTTGTGTTTCCTGTAATTCCCCGTCCTCTGGACTGAGAGCCGGATGCGCGCCGAGCATAGCACCCCGGTCACGGCACAGGGCCCTGTCCTGCACACAGGTGCTCTTCTGTTGGTTACTGACACCACGTGTGTATGGTGACTGAGCTCTCACTCCATGCCAAGCACTTCCCAGCCATTCCCTCCCCGGAGCCTCCTGCCTGTGTCATCTCAGAGATAGAAAGGAGTGGAAGGGGCTGCTTTAGATTCTCGCTGCCCCTGAGGCTGAGGGGCAGCTGCTGCTGGGCTCTGCCGAGTGCCTTGGGCCTAGGGAAAGCAGTGGGTACTTAGGATGAAGTGACCGCATTGGGAGTCGCCAGAGGAGAAGGAAGTATGCAGGGAAAACCACCACGCTGCCCATGAGCCTGGCAGAGCCTCACCTTTGACAAAACTAGCCACCGCGTGACAGCTGAAGGCCTGAGGCCAGGGGCTCTCTCTTCACCTATGGGCTTTCGCTGGGGGTGAGGAGCCCGTGACAGAGTCCAGGCCCTGTCATAACTAACCCAGGAGGGGCCACAGACAAGGTTCTCAAGTGGGACCTAGACTGGCGGCTCCTTGAAGGCAGGCATGGTCCCCTTGGGGCCCAGCTAGTGTCTGACACAGAGTAGGTGCTCAGAAAAATCCAATGTCATGAACTTAACGCCCACACCTCATCTCCCCTGCTGTGATGTCAGTATTATCTTCCCTGTGCCATTCTTTACTGAGCACCGACTCGGTGCCAAGCAATGTGCCAGGCACTGGGGACACAGCAGTGACGAAGACAGAGCCCCCTCTCTCATGGAATGCAGTCGGCGTGGGAAGAGGGACACTGCGCACTCAGGACAGAGCTCTGGGTACGAGCCCTGGCCACTCCGCGGGATGCCACAGGGAGACCTTGCCTCATCGGGGAATTCAGGGAAGGGGCCCCAGACAAAGGGACGTGACGCTGAGACCTGCAGGCTGGGAAGGAGTTATTTGGGTGAAATGGGGGGCGGGTAGAGCATCCCAGCAGAGGAAAAAGCAGGAAAGAGCATGGTCTTTTCAAGGTCTAGAGATAGAGCCAGCACAGCGAGGGAGGAGAGAATATCCCAGAAGGGCAGGTGGTGTGGGCTGAGGGTAGGCTCAGCCACAGGAGCCAGAGAATGAAAGTCATTTTAAAAATCTGCAACCTTCTCATGAGAGGAGCAGAGAGGCACGGAAGGGTAGGTAACAGGGGTGGGGATGGAGGAGAGTGGCAATCAGAGTCATGTTCTGCAAAGACAAGAGTGCCCACAGAGTGCAGGATGGCCCGGAGCGAGTCAAACCTAGATCTCAGGAGACTAGGTAATCCAGGGGAGAGGTTGGAGGTCTGGGACACAGCAGCACCAGAGAGGGTGAAGGAAGCCCGGCGTGGCACATAGGGGGGCCTCAGTCAATAATTATTCAATGAATGCATGAAGGAATATATTTAAGACGTAGAATCCACAGGACCAGGGGTGCCTGGGTGGCTCAGTGGGTTAAGTCTCTGCCTTTGGCTCGGGTCATGATCTCAGGGTCCTGGGATCGAGCTCCACATCGGGCTCTCTGCTTGGCAGGGAGTCTTGGCTTCCCCCTCTCTCTCTACCTGCCTCTCTGCCCTCTGCCTACTTGTGATCTCTGTCTGTCAAATAAAGAAATAAAATCTTAAAAAAAAAAAAAAAAAAAAAAAGAATCCACAGGACCAGAGAGATGGTTGCTTGTGCACAGGGAAAGAAGAAGGCAGGACTCGGCCCACCCAGGTGGATGGGGTGACAGTCTCTGGGGGTGACAGTCTCTGAGGTGCAATCCCTGTGGGGAGAAGGGAATGAGTTCTGTTCTGACAAGGTAAGGGGTGCCAAATTGGGGTGTTGGGGAAGCTGGCTGCAGGAACCTGGGGCTCAGGAATCTTGATCTCCATTTGGAAACTGATGGTATAAATGAACCCTTAGAGGTGAATCAGCTTGTTTAGGGAGAGGGGACAGAATGTTACAGAAGAGGGCTTGAGGCCAGAGAGCCCCGGGAACCCCCACATTGAAAACTAGGGGGAAGAGGAGCTGACAAAGGAGACAACGGGAGAGAAGGTTCACTGGGTCAACTATCTGATTCAAAGTGACACAACCAGTGTTTGAGCTCAGGTCTGCCTGACTCCATCCTGGGTGCCTTCTGGAGCCTTCTGCCCTCATGGAGGCTGACTTGCCCGGAGCCTTCTGCCCTCATGGAGGCTGACTTGCCCGAGCTCATCCTGCTACTGAGAGGGAATTGAGGACTCAAACCCAGACCTTCTAGCTCCAGGCTTGGTCAACTCCACCACACCATGTCATAAGTTAGGAATTATGCTTATGGTTTGCACAGTCATTTTCCCATTTGTCATTTTGGATGTATCGTCTCAGCTGGGCCAACCACTATGCCCCTGGGGTGTAGCTGACCGCGCACAAGCTGGAAACACACGTGAGCCCCTTCCGTGGCTGCTCTCCGAATCCAGAGTCTGGGCCTACATGTCACCCTCCACGATGGAACATGGTTTCTTTTTTTTTTTTTTTTTTTTCTTTTAAAGATTCTATTTATTTATTTGACAGAGAGAGAGATCACAGTAGACAGAGAGGCAGGCAGAGAGAGAGAGAGGGAAGCAGGCTCCCCGCCGAGCAGAGAGCCCGATGCGGGACTCGATCCCAGGACCCTGAGATCATGACCTGAGCCGAAGGCAGCGGCTTAACCCACTGAGCCACCCAGGCGCCCTGGAACATGGTTTCTGATGATACAAGGGACACAGAGAGGAAGACCTGGGCCCCCTGGGGAGCTCCACCCCCAGGAAGCAGGTCTGGAGTCTGGAGCCTCAGTTTCCTCCTCTGCCACATGGGACCAGAAAGGTGGGCATGGCAGGGTCGTCTGGAGATTCTGTGAGACCGGCAGCACACAGAGCCTCGGCCGGAGCCTGGTACACGGGGCACCCGCTCCTTCCTCCGGTGCTGCTTAGTTTCCACGCGACAGCAGGTACTAGGGACAATGACAGCCGAGATGGGTCGCGCCCCTCCTGCATGCCAGACCTTGCTGGAAACACTTTGCCTGTGCGAGCTTACTTAAAACAGACTTGTCAGCTGGATGATGCTACAGAACTCCGTTTGCAGGAGAGAAACCGAGGCACGGGGCTGGGATGGTGGACATCTGAGGGGGACTTCAAGGGGCTGTGGCCCCTTATGTAAGGCTGCCTTTCGTTTCCCCCCCCAGTCTGGGTGTGAAGAAAAGGGAGGGTGCCCGGGTACCTGCAGGCTTCAAGCCATGGCAGATCTCGGTGTAAAACCTGCGATCGCAGCTGTCGCAGTAATGCCAGTGCTCTGCCTCGTACTGCAGCCCGTCCGAGAAGGTGTACGTGCCCTGGAAGACATGTAGCATGCGCGCAGGGCTGAGGAAACCCTTCTGCCAGGGAGGACGGGTGTCATGGCAAGAGGCGGCTTTCTCACCTTCTCATCGCCACAGAGGAGCCATGAGAGCTATTCCGGCTACCGGGGCTGTGATGATTAGAAGGAACGGCTATAGTGCTGGGCTCTGTGGCCACTCTCCGCACGATGCGGGGCAGATGACCCAGCCCTTGGTTTCCTCATTTGTAAAACTGCCTCCTAATGGTAGATATTTTACAGGGTTGATTCGATGAGATAGTGCACCGGCAAAGCGTTTAGCACAGAGCTAGCTAAAAAAGTCACAGCCACTGGTCACAAGCCCTTTGTCCAAACATGTACATTCTGCCTCTGCTGCCCCAGGGCTGAAGGAATCCCCAGGATGTAGAAGTCGCATTGGCTTGGGCATCAGGAAGTGTAGGTGGAAATTCCGATACTATTAATTCACTGTGTGACCTTGGGTAAGTCACATCCCCTTCCTGGGGCTCAGACTCTCCAAGTGGTAAAACAAGAATGTTCCTTAACCTTTCGAAGGTGGGCATTTGTGAAACGTAGGTCTTTCCCAGGAGAAAACCACAGATACACAGAAATTTTGGCATATAAAGCCGGAGCAGGGGTAGTTTCTACTGACCCCCTGAATTGTATGCATGGCCCACAAGTCCCAGGTGGGATTAGATGGAGTAGAGGACTTGTCATGAGAGCAGCAGTGGTTGTGGAAGTAGTACTAAGACCTAACACTGAGTGCTTGCTGGATGCTGGGTACTGAGCACTGGGGACTAAGCACTGAGCACAGTGCTTAGAGAGATCACCTCATTTACACTCACAACTGCCCCAGGAGGTGGCCGGTGTTGGGGCAGGCGGAATAACGGTCCCCCTAAGATATCCACCTCTACCTGCTGGAGCCCGTAAAAATGTTAGCCTCATCCGGCAAAAGGTCCTTTGCAGATGTGACTAACCGACAGCTCTTGAAATGGGGAGATTTTCCTGAATTACCTGGGTGGGCCCAATATAATCACAAGGGTCCTTGTAAGAGGGAAGCAAGGGGGTCAGAGGGATGAAGGACAAGATGATGACAAAAGCAGAGAGAAGGGGATGTGATGACAGCAGCAGAGGTCAGATTGAGACATGGACACTGGCCAAGGAACGCAGGAAACTTCTGGAAGATGGCAAAGGTAAGGAAATGGATCTCCCCTACAGCTTCTGGAAGGAATGCAGCACGGCTGACTTATTTTAGACTTCTGACTTCCAGAACTGTAAGGTAATACATTTCTATTGTTTGAAGGCAAAGAGTTTATCGTAATTTGTTACAGCAGCAATGTGAGATACAACTATTGTCCCCAGTTTATGGGGGAAGTCATGGGCCCAAGGTCACTCAGTTAGTTCGTGATACACTAGGCTTCAAACTCATCGTGGTCTCTCTCCAAGGGCCCTTCTGGATCCAGAGGAGTGGATTCCAGAGCTCTGGGAGATCGGGTAGAGGGGAGCAGCAGGAATGGAAGGAGGGGGGCGCCGGATGGACAGATCAGGGTGCTCTGTAGTGGGGGTTCGTCCCGTCCAGGGCTTTGCCCTCTGCAGCCTCCCCTCCTCAGGCTAATCACCTTCACGACCAGTCCCTTTTCCCAAACAGCATCAAAGCGGCTCCCGCTGGGGAAGTACAGGGTTCCTTGGCCATGAAACATGCCGTCCTTCATTTCCCCGACATATTTCGTTTTAGTCGGGAGGATGTACTCAGCGTCGCCCTCCATCCTGCGAGGACAAAGGGAAATCAGTGGACTGGGCAGAGCCGCGGGAGGATCAGAGCGGGCAGGCACAGCAGAGCAAGTGGGAACCTCATTCTCGGGGCCCTCAGGGGTTACTGTCCCAGTAATATTCTGTTAGAAAACAATGTTTTTGTTTCCCTCAAAAACGCAAAAATGAGGGGCGCCTGGGTAGCTCAGTGGGCTAAAGCCTCTGCTTTCAGCTCAGGTCATGATCCCAGGGTCCTGAGTTCGAGCCCTGCATCGGGCTAACTGCTCAGCAGGGAGCCTGCTTCCCCTCCTCTCTCTCTGCCTGCCTCTCTGTCTACTTGTGATCTCTGTCTGTCAAATAAATAAAATAAAATCTTTAAAAAAAATGCAAAAATGAGAGGGTCTGTGTTGTGATGGTGGGGGATGGGGCACAGAGTTTTGTTGGTTTGTCTTCGCCTTCACCTAGAGGGTGTCCTGGGGTTCTCACATCCCAGAACACAGCCCTTGGTAGGTCCAGAGAGGGGAGGGATGTGCCCAAAGCCACACAGTAAACACTGGGAAGCAGAGACTCGGCCAGTTTTCCTGGCAGCTGGTTTTGTGTCCTCCCTGTCCCCCATGAACAGCCCACCCCTGCCCTTTACAGCACTTGTAGGTAATGGGGAAAGGATGAAATTCAGACAGGGGGCATAGGTTTGAATCGTACTTCACCATTTCCTAGATGTATTATCTTGGAGACTTTCTTAAACCTTTTATTTTTTCCCTCCTTCCTTCCTTCCCTCCTTCCTTTTTTCCAACAAATCCTTACAGAGCATCTGCTCCATATCAGCACCTACCACACATGCTGAGTCTGGTCTGCTGGGTACAACAAGGTCACAGCAGTGATCAAGGCATCCCTGCCATCAAGGGGATTCACGGTCTAGTGGGCAACACAATTAAGCAATTGCAGAATATGTGGGACTTGCCATGGAGGGGGAAGCAGGTCTCTACAGGAGCCCAGGCCAAGGAAGCCCAGCTTGACCAGCTGACCACTTACTTCATGTGTGAAGTGGCTGAGATTAATGCCCAAGATAATGTATAACCCAGATAATGTATAATGATTTTCCTAGTAAAGGGCCCGACATCTGGTAAGTGCTGAAGAAGTAACCTTTCCTCCATTTCTTCATTCCTGTATTCCTTCCCTGTTCTTCCCCTGCTGGCTAGAAGTCATCTCCTCTAACTCTGAACTTCTTTAGGCTTTTGTTTGTATGTCTGTTGGATGCTTAGCACTTTCTGCCGTGCGTTGGAATTGTATTTCTCATATTCCCTATTTAATTAAAGGTCTGGAGAGGAAGACCTTGGTGTCCTCAGTTCTCAGAATCATGATTCTGTGTAAACAGGTGCCCTGTAAACAGCTACTGCATCAGGAGTGAAGGGAACTGACCGAGGGGATGAAGGAAGATGCCACTGGGGCACAGGCCCCGAGCAAAAGAGTGCTGTGGTCAGACAATGTGGCACAATTTCTGAGCAATGCAGACCTACAGCCACCAAACCTGAGCACAGGCCACCTCCGTGCCTGTGTGACCTTGGGCCAGTTCCTTTGCCTCTCTGAACCTGAGTTTCTCATCCGTAAAATGGGGATAATGACAACACTCCTCTTCTTGAGATAATTAGATGAAATAATAGCTATGGAACAATAGCAGAATGCCTCAAATAGAGTAAGAGTCCTATTGTGTTCACTGTTGTCTTTATTCTCCTGCAAGACATGAGAGGTAAGAGAATGCCTTTTCTCCTTTATGTGTTTACTTGAAATCACATCTACCATTTCTGTCTCCATCAAAACCCTTCTCAGAGATTAGACGCCGTTCCCTTTTTTTAAACTGCAAACTGGATATCAGTGCTCAAACCTTCTACAGACGTCTCCAGCTCATCCCAAATGAAATTTATCCTCTTTTCCTCCAAAGTGGACCCTCCTCAGAGTTCTCAGTTTCCACAAATGGCATCAGAATCATCCAGGTTCAAAGCCAAGAGCTAGGCACTGAGCTGGGACTGGAGGCACTCTCTGAGTGGGACTGGGAACCTATCAGTTGCCAAGTCCTGGCAATGAAAATTCCCAAACTTCTACATCTACATCTTTCTTTCCTGCAGCCCTCCCCCACCCCCCCCCCCCCGCTTCTGCTTTGGTCCAGGGTCCTGGACTTTTACTAGGACAACCATGGGCTCTGACTTGATCTCCCCATCTCTACTCTGCTTCCCTCTCTCCTTCTTTTCTTTCCCTTCTCTTCCTCTCTCTCATTTTTCCTCCCATTTTTCTTTTATTTGCTCAAGACAAAAGCCTTCATTATAAATTAAAGGTAGTTTAAAAGAACAAAGATATAAAGACTCCAATCCATAGTGAGGATACACTTATGATATCTCAAATTTAATTCATTCATTCATTCAGCCAACATTTACTGAGTACATAGTGTATGCACTATGAAGAGGGATACAGAAATGAAACAAATTAGATTTCCTAATGCCCAGCCCTACCAAGAATCTATCTATCAGTGGCTCCCCCACCCATAAAATTATGCACAGTACTCAGATCTCTCTATGCCAGACATAGACCCACCCTTCCAGCTCTGGCTCTCTCTCTCCTCTAGATATGTCCAACACTCCAGTCACACTGAACTGCCTGCTCTTCCACTTGTAAATCCTCTAAACCATTGCCCATGCTGTTCCCTCTGCCTGGAAACATTCTTCACCCTGCATCTCTACCCACCTAAATCCCACCCAATCTTCAGGGCCCATCTCAAGTATTTTCTCCTCCAGAAAGCCTTCAAGGACTGCACCAACTGGATGTGTCCTCTGTAGGAGCTCAGTAGCAGGGCTCCATAGAAGAAAACACATGAGCTTTAGAGTCAGACCTGGGTTGTGATCCCTCATCTGCCCAACACCAACTCGTACTTTGAGTAAGTTACACAGTTATTCTGAGCCTCACTTTTCCCATCTGCAAAATGAGGATAATATCCACCTCATAGGGTTGCTGTGAGGAAGGGAAGATTCGGGCAAAGCCACTATCTGAAATTATCTTTTCATTTCTTTGTTTATTGGCAATACACCAACTAGACTGTAACCTCCATGACAGTAAGGATCTTGCTTGACATTTTTTAATATTTTTACCCCCATATCTAAAACTGGCAGATAGCAAACACACAAGTATATATGGAATGAATATACCTCAGCTCTCCTGCTTATCAGATATGTGTCCTTGAGCAAGATACTTTACTTCACTGGGCCTCATTTTCCTGAACTGTAAAATGGGAATAATCAAGCCTACGTGAAGGGTTGTCCTGAAGGTTAAAAGGCATAAAGTTTGTGAAAGTGTCTGGTACAAAGTCCTTTGCAAATGCGAAAAAGCAGCCGTCTTTTCCCAATCACAAATACTCAAGACATAGTGAATCAGATGAGGCCCTTACCTCCCGTCTACATATTCCCCAATATATTGGCTTCCTGTGTACTCCATGGCGCCAGCCTCTAGCCTCCAGCCCTTGGGATCCCAGAGTCTCAGTGCGTCGCGTCTCACCAGGACAACCAAGAAGGGCGGGGCCTAAGCAAAGCCCCGCCCCCAGCGCCTGCCGACCTTTCAGACACTGCGCACGCTCTGTGGCTCGCGGTTGGGCAGAGCAGTGCGCCTGCGTGGCCGGCTGCGCAGGCGCAGGCGTGAGGTGGCCCTTGGCGGTCGAAAGGGGAATTCAAGGAGACGGGGGCGACGCCGCTGCGGGCGCCTCCTCGGGTTTGGGGCTGCCGCCATCATGCCGGGGATAGTGGAGCTGCCTACTCTGGAGGATCTGAAAGTGCAGGAGGTGAGGCTCGTTCGGAAGCCAGGCGAGCGGGGCATAGGGCTGCAGCTTTTCGGGCCTGGGCCCAAGCCTGCTTCGTCTCACTAGACTGTGGGCCCCGGCTTCCCCCACGCAGTGCCCCCCCAACACAAACACAGGTCGCTTCCCGGACGCCCCCTCCTCACCTCCGGGAATCGCCTCACCCCAAGCCCATCATGCAGTGGCTCTGTAGCGCTTTCCTTTCCAAACCCACCGTGACCCCCAACGATCTGCTTGTCATTGACGTGAATAATAGTGGTACTTTTTCTGAAGCACCAGCCAGGGCCACTTTACTTACTTAATGGCACGGAATACTTAACCCTTTCCGCGAAGGGAGTATGCAACCCCGGGTGCTCGCAGCCGAGCGCGAGAGAGACAGTCGCTTCCAGGTGGCCTCATCCTTACCGTGTTGGAGTGGAACTAGGAAGAGGAAGCAGCAAGAGGAGATGGTACTGGAGAGTGGAGTTGCGCACAGCCCTGGGAGGGTGTTTGGGAATAGGACACTTAAGGCACTCATTTATTTAGGAGGATATCATTGAATAATTGCCGTATACATACACACCAGAATAAGAGGTATGGTCCCTGCCCTCACAGAGCTTGTAATCTAACGGGGAGACAGACATAAAGAGGCAGTTGCAGTACAGTGGCATTTGTGCTATGAAGTGAAGACAAGACAGTATATACAGATTATTGCAAATACAGCCACGCCTTGTCTAGATGTCAGGCAGGATGCCCCTTAATTACTTTACATCCATGAATACATCACATTCTGCCAGCAGCCTATGATCTAGGGTATTCTTGGTTTCTTCCTGTGAAAGGTGAGAAAACAGGCCTTGGGAGTAGAAGTCATTCGCCCAAGGTCATGTGGTTTAGTACGCGGTGGAGCTGGACTGTGAATCCAGGTCTGAGTTTAACACCCATGCTTTTAAACTCTTGTATTACGGGCAAAAGCTGAAGGGAGTGAGAAGGCATAGCAGGATGTTTTGTGTCTGGGAGACAGGTGCTCTTTGATGTGATTCTAGGGTTGTGGGAAGCTCAGTTGTTGCTAAGCCTGGAGATAGGTACCTCAGACTGGTAGGAGTGGGAAGCAGCTTCTCCAAGGCCAGACTTATTTTATAAGTGAGGGTGGTGGGGAGAGGTGGAAGGTTTTAAGGCAGAAGAGTGTCATGGCAGTCCGGGATAGTAGAAAGACTAGGCTGCATAAAAGGAGAAGGAGGGCAACACTAAAAATGATGTGCCAGAAGTTATAGCCCAGAAGTTAAGGGTTTTACTTTCATGACTTCACTTCATCTTAGGTGCCTGTGAGAATGGCAACTGTTGTTTTTCGCAGATGAAGGGCTTTTTGCTACGTTCAGGGACTTTAAAGTAAAGTGACATTTATTAAGTGGTGGCCTCCAGTGTTCAGTCTTTGGTTTCTTGTCCCACAGTGAAGCTGGGTTAGCCTGAAACTGCTGGATTTTTCATGGGAGCTTTAATTTGATTCAGCAAACACCCGAGGTTCTACTTCTGCAAATATTCTGTATCTGGAATAAATTTGCTGTTAGTGTTTATACAGTTGAATTGAAATACAGATAATTACATAAATCACTAAAATAGAAGACAAAGTGATTAAGTGCTATGGAAGAGGAGCAGACGTAGTTTAGGAGAAGAGAGCAGGATTTAAAGTTGGATCTAAGTTCCAGGCCTGACTGCTCGGTTACCTTGATTAGTCACTTGGAGTATTTGCAGACATAGTTATTTTATTTGTAAGATGAAATGATTCCAGCTAGCTCTATACTTCTCTGAGGCTGTAAAGGGAAGAGAGAAAGCCCTTCTCGGGCATAATGTGAGACTTGGCTAAATGGTATTTGAAGAATAGCATTTATAGGCCGAGATGGAGAAATGGGCTTTAAGCGAGGGTTAGATCTGAGCAAAGGTAAGGAGATGGGAAAATGCAGGGGTCCACTGATGAGTTCTGGGGACCATGAGTTCAGTGTTCTGAGACAGCAGCAAGTCCCTTTGTGGAAGCATCTTGGGTGAGAAGGCTGGATCCAGAGGCTTTAAATACCCCGTGAAAAGTTTAGGTTTTGTTCAGCTGTTAAGCCTGAGTCCTTCCAGGGCTTTGTTGCTAATTTGTTTTAATGGAGTATGATAAGAATTGTCTTTTAGGAAGATCCCTCTGGCAGCTCTGTGAAGAATGGATTGAAGAGAGGAAAAGAAAAGCAAGATTAGTTTTAGTGGCTGTTGAAATAATGAGGAGGCTATGAATGACCTCAGCATAATTGGGGACTGCTCACAGAATGAAAGAACAGATTTATCTGGAAGTCATCAGACGCAGCAGTGACTTAGGTATCATAGGCAGGAAAGGTTGAAGAGTCTGTCAGATTTGTGACCTGACAGTGGGGCTGAGGAAGCCAGAGGGAGCAGATTTGATAGACAAATTAAACACGTTTTGGACCTTGTTTTCTTTGGAGTTATAACACATCCCTGTGGAAGAAGCATTCAGAAGCTTAGGCTGGAAACTCCTTGTACACATTGACAGTTTTGAGCAGAAATAATAGCTAATATTTATGATATGCTAGGCACTGTTCTTAATATTTTTATATGTGTTAACTCCTTGAAATCCTTAATAGTCCTATCAAATAAGGACTATTATTTCCCATTTTCCACAAATTAAGTAAAATGGAAGGCACAGCATGATAAAGACTGTAGAAAGAGGTGCAGACATGGTTTAAGGAAGAGAGCCGGACTGGAAGATTGGTTGTAGATTGTAAGACTTTTTCTGCCTCCCTTTCCACACCTGCAGACTGTATAGACCTGCTGTATGGGGGGGGCTGTCATGAGGGTAAATGAGGAAGATGCTGGAACTCTGTGTTCTTTGAGACAAAGGGAGCTGAATGAATTTGAGAGGGTATTCACAGTAAGCAGCTGTGAAAAGGTGTTGTTTCTGTTGGAACTCATCAGACTTCGTGAAGAAGCAGGTGAGGGGAGATGGTGGCATCCAAAGTCCTTTGCCCTCTCGGTGAAGGTAATGTAAGACAGAAAGGACTGACTGAAGGTCACGGTCTGTGAATTCCAGTTCTGCAGTTGCCACTGACCTGCTGTGTCATCTTGAGCACATCTCTTTCCCCAGGAAAGAGATTCGGTGAGTGGTTATTGTGTTTTATTTTCCTGTGACAGAGCGTATTTTATACGCTCAACAACATGGGTGTGCCTGGATTTTGGAAAAGACCTCTACATTGGTAGGAAAGTCAGGCAAAGAATGCAGTAACTTTTTTGGGCACGATAGCTGTGAAGGCATTTGAAAAGTCTTTAAGGCATTTGTCAAGGAAGTAAATATAACTGACTTAATTTTTAAAATATATTAAGTTTTTAAAAATTTGAATCTTGATTTTTGTTTTTTAAATTTTATTTATTTATTTGACACAGAGAGAGACCACAAGTAGGCAGAGAGGTAGGCGGGGGGTGGGGGGGAGCAGTCTCCCTGATGAGCAGAGAGCCCGATGTGGGGCTCGATCCCAGGGCCCTGAGATCATGACCTGAGCCACCCAGGTGCCCTGATTTTTCTTTTCTTTTTTTTTAAGAGAGGGAGCATGAGTGCATGTATGCACAGAGGAGGGGCAGATGGAGAGGAAGAGAGAATGCCAAGCAGGCTCCACGTCTGGTGCAGAGCCTGACATGGGGTTCGATCCCACAATCCTGAGATCATGACCTGAGCCAAGATCAAGAGTTGGGTGCCTAATCGACTAGGCCACCTATACGCCCCTGTCTTGATTTTTATTCTCTCAGCTCTTTACAGGTAATACAGCAAACAAGAGTATTCCCCTCAATAACCTAAATAAGCTCTTACTATAAAAAACTGTAATACAAAATCTTAGAGATTTTTAAATGAATTTATTAGAGTTGTCTTGCAGACTTTACTTTTATCATAAGTTTGTCTTTGCTTTGATAATTATAGCAAGTGGAATATTAGTAGGCATTGTCCTTTGTTCTCCTCTTCCTATAGTGTGTAGATGAATTACTCTTCATCTTTCCTTGCCATTTATTGTATTAATAACTTAACCTAAGCTATGTGAAATTCATAAAAAATAAAATTATAGGGGCACCTGGGTGTTACATTCAGTTAAGCATCTGATTCAGTTTCAGCTCAGGTCATGATCTCAGGGTTGTGAGATAGAGCCCTGTGGGGCTCCGCACTCAGTAGGGAGTCTGCTTGAGACTCTCCCTGCCTCTCCCCTCCATGTGCACTCTCTCTCTCTCTCTCTCTAAAACAAATAAATCTTTAAAGCATAAATCAAATTTATAAAATTTTTAGCATAAAAATAATTATAACATTATTCTTACATAAGAATCCTTAGTAAATATTTACAAATCAAATCCAGTAATATCTTACAGTGTAATACACTATGGCAGACTAGATTTTATTCTATCTATCTATAATGGGAGAGTTTTAGAAAATCTGTTAGTGCTCTATACTTACAGATTAATGAAAAAAAAAAAAAAAAAAAACCCTGAAATTTTCAGTCTTTCCAGAAAGGACAGTAAAACAAAGCTAGTTCAGATTAGAAGGAAACTTCCTTTCTGAGGAATATCCGAAGAACTGTATCCCAGACAACAGTGACAGATGTTGAACCAAACTGCTTTAAAGTCTAGAAAAAGGCAAGAGTGCCTATTGCCATCACTGTTCATCTGTTTAGTCAAAGCAATAAGATAGGGAAAAAGGAGGAAAAAAAAGATTCAAATATCAGAGAGGAAGGGTGGTAGTTTTTACTTATAAATGGAAGTTTTTCCTCCTAATTGTCATTAGTTTTGTATCAGAGCTGAGTTCAGAAAGATCTGGCTAGAGAGGAGATAACAGTGTACAAACAAGCAGTAACGAATTTGAAAATCTAATAGAAAAAAATATCCTATTAAGTGTATGAAAAATGTTAAAATATTCTGAAATTAAACAAGAAATGTGCAAGGTTTCTATATGACTGAAGCCCTGATTTTAACCAAAGAGCATAAGAATGACCTGAAGAAGAGAAGGGACATACTTAATTTTGGTGAGAAGGCATAATTCATGTAGTCTTGTCTCTTCTGTGAGTGTTGGATCCCGGTCCCTGGCACGCAATGAGCACTCACCAGCTACTTGTGCTGGGCACTATTTTGAGTGCTTGGTGAGCCACAGTAAACATGACATTTAATTATAGTTCCATTTAGGGAGAATTGACATCTTTAGTCTCAACTCTCTGTTGAAAAAAATCCCTACCCTCTTGGAGCTTATATTCTAGTGGGCACACACAGGGTGACCACTGATGATAGCTTTTATGAGGTCAGTAGAAAAAGATCCTCTGAGGAGATCAAATTTGAACAGAGACCCGATACTGAAAACATGCTTGTTCGCTCTGATATAATACATGACTAAACTTTGTGCGGTTCCAATGCAAATTATCAGACAACGGGGTTCTTCGGAAAGAATAACGGAAGCGACTTTGAAGGGAGGAACGCTGAGGAGGGTGGTCCTCCCACACAGCAAACGTTCCAAGTTCTAGTAATGAAGATGTTGTGCTGGGGCCCAGGAAAAGGCGGTGCACAAAGTTGGCCAGCAGACCCTTGCTGCGGGCGCAGTGAGAGGGACCCTGGTCTGTGTGCAGTCCCCTGTGAGTGAGCTATAACTACGCTTTCTCAGGAAAGTGTCCTGGGAGGCAAGTGAGAGACTGACATAGTTACGGGGTGGCTACCTTGGATATAGTCTGTAATTGTAAAAAATTCAAAAATTTTAGTACTTTATTATTAGTAATAGCTTTCCGGACTAGGTGCCCTCTTACTGAGCCTTTCCAGACTCGTCCTCTGTGATTCTTTAGTCTCCTGGGAAATTTATCTGTTCTATCACTTTTATTCCTGAAAAGGAGACTCATCAAGGCTCCCCAGAGGTAGGGCCCTCCATCATCCTTCAGAGCTCCGCTTTCAGAGAGCTAAGGGTTCTGTTAGGGCTGCCGTTTGCTTATGTCGTAAATGGGGAGAGTAATGTCCGCCTAATGAGATGACTGTGAGGGTATATAGAACATCATGCATGTGAAAGAGCCTTGCGATTTCTAAAGCAGCAGAGATCACAAGAGATTATAATGGGAGCCCCTGTCTTTAATTTTCGTGGTGGAGGTAGACCAGTGCTACCTGTATTTCCTCTGTTTTGAGTGGCAGGAGGTGAAGATGAGGAAGTGATACCTGGTCACAGATCTGTGGTCTGTCTCCTGCTGTCCTTTCTCCAGGTGAAAGTCAGTTCTTCGGTGCTCAAAGCTGCTGCCCATCACTATGGAGTTCAGTGTGATAAGCCCAACAAGGAGTTCATGCTCTGCCGCTGGGAAGAAAAAGACCCCCGGCGGTGTTTAGAGGAAGGCAAGCTCGTCAACAAGTGTGCTCTGGACTTCTTCAGGTAACAGTCTTTCACATCAGTGCTGCGGGGCTGAAACATGTAGGTGTCTGTATCCCGGTGAACATTAAGTGAAGGAAGAATTTTGGTAGGAAATGCAAGACCTTGAAATCCGATAGACCCAAAAAGCCTACAGTAAGTGATGCAGTTATTTTTGTTATTTGTTTTTATTATTTGGTGTGTTCTTTAATATTTGTGAATGTTAATTTCCTAGTTATAGAATACTATGTTATCTTATATAGGATAGTTAGGAAAAATTTGTAGAAGTACGTAATACCAACTCAGCTCACTGCTTGCTAACAGGAATTCACTAGATTGCTGTTACTACAGAACACTCAGTTACCGTGGAGTGAAAAGTGGGTACAGAGTCAAGGTTTTAAGTAGGCCATTATGCTTGATACTGTAAGTAAAAAAAATCCAGATTGTAATTGTAGAGAAATGTTTTGACAGACTGTCTTAAAAGGGACCGAAACTCTACTTGAAAGGAATTGGCTTGTGTAGCTGTAAAGCCCAGGAATAGGACTGGGATTAGGCAGGGCTGGAATCAAAGGGCTTGCATAATTTCATAACTACTTCGTATCTTTTTGCCTCATTTCTCCTCCCCCCAGTCTCTTAGTTCTGTTTTTCTCTGTCAGGTTCATTTTCAGAGAGACTCTTTGCTTGCTGTAGCAGAAGTGGCCACCAGCCACTCCACACCGCTATGCTGCTTGCCTAGTACACGTAGACCAGCCGTGCAGTTGTCCAGTTGAGCAGGGCTCCCAGGACTGAGTCTCATTGGCCTGACTGCTTGATTTCATATGCATATCTTTGAATCAGGTGTGTGTCAGGAGATAAAATGCTGTGCTTGGTCAGGCCTAAAGTGGGGAGTAGACTTAGATTCAGCTAAACCACTCTGCTGAGAGATAGGGAGGGATTGTTCCCTAAAGGGAAATTAGAAGGATGTTACAGAAGAATGGGGACTGACTGCTGGCTAGGCAAAACCCACAGATGTCCACTATAATGACGGGAGAGGGAAAAATCAAATTTCCTTCACATAATAGCTACTTTCTTTCTTTCTTGGTTCTGCTGTCTTTGTCCATATGCAAAGATATTTTTGTGGTTAGAGTCATAGTAGTGTATGACTTAACATTCATTTTTCCCTGAAACTGTTGGGAGCATTCTTTGCCATTGCTGGATTGTCTTTGTGACCATCCTTTTTAATGGCTATATAATATTCCACCGGCAGGTAAACCAAACCTAATTTGCCTGACCAATTCCTGTTATTAAACATCATTTTTCCTCCGGTTTTTGATTGTTTTAGATAAGTCTTCAGTGATTACTTTTGTGTAGCTCTTTTTCTCTTTTTAATTCTGTGGCATAAATTTCTCAGTAGTGAGATTATGCTATAAAAAGACTGAATATTATTTATGGCTCTTGGACTATAGTTGTCATTTTCTTAAAAGTTGGGTCACTTTATGCTGCCTTCAGTACTGTATCTTTTTCTACCTTACTGGCATTGTGTATTATTTAAGTATTTGATAGGTGCAAAATGATATTTATTCTTGCTTGAATCTGCATTGGTTTGATTGCTAACTAGTTTACGTGTTTACTTTTTAAAGTTTTCTAAGAGAACTTTGGAAAACAATTTCTGCTTTGGCCTAGAAGTAGTACTTTTAAGTGGACAGGGTTTGGATTTCACAAGCTCCCGAGGTGCCCACCTGCCTCCATGAGAGGTTGCTGCCTCCATGCTGAAGTCGCTCTTTGTAGGCATTAGGAGGTAATAGTTGGGTGTGGGTACCAGGGTAGCAGGGTCCAGAAGAGACTGAGTACTCCAGTAATGCTAGCAGCTCTTCCGCTGTCCCGTGCTGGAGGAATTAAAAAACTGGCATTGGAAACAGTAGCCTGCTACCAGCCTGATTCTCAATGGAGGGGGGTGCGGTTTTGTGTACTGTGGGCATCCTGTTCAGTGAGGCTAGGGGCCGTTCAGAAGAGCTCCATATGGCTTTGCTGGTCTTCCTTCTTTCCTGTGCACATCCCGCCACCCCCAGGTTACACTAGAATTCCTGGAAAGGTATGTAAGAAGCTGGGTACATTGGTTGCTTCCTAGGAGGGAAACCCAGCAAGAATGGAAAGCAGCTTTTTCACTGTGTATTTCCTCCATCCCATCTCTGAGGTTCTTCCTGAGCTGTGTGAAGTAAGATTCCCGTATCGAGTGTAGCTAGATGCTTAGAGTACAGCAAGCTAGCACTTTCTAGTCATGATTCCATTAGGGGAAGGAGAGTGCTGTGCATTTCTTCCAGTGCCTCATGTAAGGCTTTTACTTAAAATAATGGTATTTTATTCTTCTTTGAATTGGCATTTATTGGATTACCAGCAAGGCTGAATGGTAAGAGAAGGGAGTTTTGCAAAATAATTGAAGCTTCTCTCTTATACACAAAAGTTAACTTTTCTTCAACCATTTTTGATGGTCACTAAATGAATTACATGCTGCCTTCCTTCTTTTTTTTTTTTTTTTTTTTTTTTTTTTTTTTTTTTTAAAGATTTTATTTATTTATTTGTCAGAGAGAGAGAGAGCAAGAGCGAGCACAGGCAGAGTGGCAGGCAGAGTCAGAGGGAGAAGCAGGCTCCCTGCGGAGCAAGGAGCCCGATGTGGGACTCGATCCCAGGACGCCGGGACCATGACCTGAGCCGAAGGCAGCTGCTCAACCAACTGAGCCACCCAGGCGTCCCTGCCTTCCTTCTTAACAGAGACCACCAAATGTAATTTAACTTTTTAAATGACAGATTAATCTGTTTCTGTTCAGTGCATTACTAGAGCGAGGGCTCTGAACTGTGAGGAGCATAAGGTGGTTTGCCTCTGCACTGATGACCTCAGGATCTTCCGCTTGTTGGTTTGTGTATTTGTCTTTTACAATTCTGTCTCTTCCTTTGCCATTGTCTGTCACCGCTGCCTTCTGTCAGCGTGCCTGTCTCAGATTATGCTGCCTCTTCCAAGTTTGCTAAACTGATCATCTTTAGAATTGGATCTAAAGGAAAGAACACGTAGACCCTAAGTGAGGAGTGTTCTGTGTAAAATATATGTGCCTCAGACCACAGTCTTCACATTTCAACTCATTTAGTTTGGCTGCATAAATAAATGAGGTCTTCTTCCTCAGAAATCTTTTTCTACTTACTGGTTCTCAATCTGAGGATCTCCAGATTGTCTGTAAGTGAGGTAAGAGCATCTGCTCTCCTACCTTTCAGAAAGCAAGGCTGTGCTTTTGAGGTATTTTTTCCCTACTTTTCTGTTTTTCATTATTTTGCAAGGAGCTATCCCTAACCTAGCCCTCTTTTCCAGGCAGATAAAGCTTCACTGTGCGGAGCCTTTTACAGACTATTGGACCTGCATTGACTACTCCGGCCTGCAGCTATTTCGTCGCTGCCGCAAACAGCAGGCCAAGTTTGACGAGTGTGTGCTGGACAAGCTGGGATGGGTGCGGCCTGACCTGGGAGAGCTGTCCAAGGTGAAAAGTCTCCTCCTGCTGGATTCCACAGGCCAGATTTATCAGTACCTGAGATTTTTAAGTGTATCCCTGTAGTTTAAAAAGCATGTTTTCCTACTCTGTTCTGTATTTCCTATCTCAGTCATGACACCACCATCTCTTGAAACATCAGAAACCTCGGTGTCTTTTTTCTTCATGTCCCCTTCTCCCTTTATAAAAAATCATCAGTTCCTATAGGTAAGCATTTCCTGGGTGATTTTTTTGAGTCCTCTCACTGTCCCCACATCTGGAACAGGAGTTCTTAACTTAGGCTGTGCGAAGAGGGTGGTCCTCTTCAGATTTCAGAAGACCTTGTATCACCTGAAATTGAAGAATTTAGGCTATCATTACATCTTCACATGATCTGTATAGAAAATAAATATCACTTTTCTTTTTAAAACTTTTTGGGGGCTTGCCCTTGCTTGCAGTATTCTAGCTTACAAGAGCCTGTGTGATCTGACTTACCCTGCTGCTGCTGTTTTGTTTTTTTGTTTTGTTTTGTTTTGTTTTTGAGAGAGGGGGTGGGGTGTGGAGCAGAGGGAGAAGAGAATCTCACGATTCTCACACAGGGTTTGATCTCATGACGCTGAGATCATGGCCTGAGCCGAAATCAAGAGTCAGACACTTAACCAACTGCACCACCCAGGTGCCCCTGACCTACTCCTGCTTCTTGAGCCTCATCGTCCTCCATTACCTCTGGGACAGATAGGTGGCAGGACAGCAGGGAAAACTCAGGTTTGAATGGAGGAAGATAGTACTACTGAGTCACTGTGGGATCCTGAGCAAATTGCTGTTTCCTGTCCTACCACATCTCCAAAATAGGACCAGTACTCATCCCTAGTTTTCTGTGAGGATTAAGCTCGAGAGCGTTTGTGAACTTCCAGCCTAACGCCTGGTGCATAGGTCCACAGTTCGCCCTTGTTCCCTTCCCGTTATGTACAGTATCTGTGGGTAGTTGGGTCTTAAGCTTGGTGTCATAAGTAGATGAGTGGTTTAGCAACTTTGTTTTGCTTTTGTCCAGATTGATTATCTTCAGATACCTTCTTTTGCTGCCCTGCGCAAATCACTTTAAATTGTGGATAACTCTGTTGGAAGGTGGTGGGACCTACACATTTACCAATGAAAACAACCTTTTCTCATTTCTGTCTCTACTCAAAGGAGAATTAACAAATCATGCTGTTAAGAAAGCATATTGATTCCTGAACATTTGTGTTAATGTTTTTAAAAACGTATAAAATACTGTCTTGTTTTCAAAAGTTTTTTTCTTTAAGAGGATTATCAGTTTTAGTCATACTTAAAATCAGAATCCAGTAATCTTTTTTTAGAAACGTCATGACCAGCTGGATAAAGCCTAACTTTTCAGCTGTATTCACTTCCGCATTCCGCTTCCACCGGCTTGCCTTTCTCCCCTCTGTGCCACTGGCCAGTTTCTACTCACTTGTCTGCCCTCAGCTTCAAGATCATTGTCGTTTGAAGTTTCCAACCTTCCTAACCAGTTGCTCATAATTCCACCATCCTGGGAAGGCTAACATTGACAATAACTTATGGAGCACCTGCAAAGCATCAGGCACCTGACTGTGTAGTATCCTAATCGCACTGTCAGCCAGTAGCTCCATTGAGAGATGGGAAATTGAGCATTGGGTAGGCTGCCCAAGGTTGTATACCTAGCAGTTTGACCACATGCTTCTGCTCCTTTTCTCTTTCAATATGATACAGATGAGGAAGTTGTTTTCTTGTTCTTGCCACAATAATCTGTCCTTTTAAGGGGTCTGTTATTATTTTAAATTTAAGAAACATGTTTCTAGATTTATTTCATACATATCTTGCATTCCTGAAAGGAGCTTCACATGCCAGGTGGAGGCGTTTGGAGGAACTCTGTCAAGCAATAAGGAACCATTAGTGATCTCTGTGGTGGAGAGAAGAGAACACTATTCTAAAAAACAAGCAAACAGCTACTCTGGACCTGTAGACAGAAGGTTGGGTCCCTGCTCCAACTCTGACACGGAGCAGGTTAGCCTCCCTGGTCCTCACCTGTGAACTACAGATAATGTTTCGCAGTGTGGTTATAGTAATAATTGTGCTATTGTGTTCCCGAAAGCTCCATTCACAGTAAATGGTTTTTGAATTTGTGCAGATGGGAAGACTCCTCAGTCATATCATAGGGAGTGGCTTGAAGATCAGACCACTACAGAACAACATTGTTAATAACTCTGGCCGTGTCTTTCCATTCCTCTGTGTGCTTCCTCATCTTTAAAGTGAGAACAGTTGCCGGTGGGTTTCTGATGGAGATTTTGTGACCATCAGGGCTGATGTGGATGGGACCACCTTCCGTCTCTCTCCTGTTCCCATCGTGTAGTGGGTCAGCGAGCTGCCAGGCCTGTTGGCTTGGCTATCCCAGTTCTGGTCCTGCCCCTCTCTGATCTAGCTTCCGTACCTTCCAGCCTGCACATGTGCTTGAACTGCTTCCCTGCTTCCATGCACCTGTTACCACGGGGGTCAATTCAAACACTTAGCACATCATCCAGTACCCTTCACTGTCAGGCCCTTGTCAACCAGTGTAGTATGTTATTTAAAATGTTATTTAAAAGCACAAGCTTTGAAGTAGGCAGATCTGGCTTTGAGGACTAGTTTTCCCACTGTTAGGCAGGTGGCCACAGGGAACCTCTGTGAGATGATCTCATGGGAGTTTGAGAATGAAATGGAATAAGGTGCTCAGTGTTGTTTGCAGTGGGCGCTTGGCGTAGGTGCCTCTTTTCCCACCACTATTCATGCAGCCTTTGCTTTACCATTCTAAAGATACGCCTCTCTGTGTACACACATACTGGTTACCTGGAATGTTTTCCTCCTGCTAATCTTTCTGCCTTGCTCATGGGCATCCTTTAAGATGACGCTAAAGGTTACCCTCTCTGAAATCATCTAGCCTGGTTACATGTGCACAGTCCTTGCTCTAAATCCTGAGTCCTAAGTGCCAGCATTCAGTTCCTGTCTCAGTTGTGATAATTTGTTTAGGAAGTCTTAGTTGATTTTCTTGTCTGGCTCCCTCGAGGACAGTGTGTGTCTTGTTCCCTACTGTTTCTGAAACTTCTACCACATGGAACGCCCCAGAGAAGGCTTTCTTAAATGTCCATTCAAAGGTCAAATGAGTCTAAATATGGTTTGCTGGGGCTTGAAAAAAGACGGTTGGTTGGGACAGCAGGACCAGAGAGGAAATGCTGGGAAGTGCGTTCTTGGTCTCCGACTGTTCCACCTGACCTCAGCCTTGCTTCTGTCCTCTTTGCCCTTCACAGGTCACCAAAGTGAAAACAGATCGACCTTTACCGGAGAATCCCTATCACTCAAGAGCAAGACCAGAGCCCAGCCCTGAGACTGAAGGGGAGCTGAAGCCTGCCAAACATGGCAGCCGTGTTTTTTTCTGGACCATGTAAAGATGGCTCCATGGCTCCATGGCCCACATGCCCAGACAACCACTGGTGAAATTCCCACGCAGTTTGCATTGACCGATAGAGTGTTCTTTCCGGGATCACAAACTTAACAAAAAAGTTAATTTATGTGACTTGGCAGATATTCTATACCATTTCCTGGCCATTAAAAATTTTAAAGGAAACAGTTGTATTTTATTATGTTTTATATAACCTTTTGGCCTTTAAAGATGACTTCCCTTAGCTTATTCTTCTTGTGGTCCTGCCTGTTTCTCTCTCTTCGCTTTAAGTAGGCATTCACCAGTGTGGCTGGGGAGCCACATTCGACGAGGCAGAGATGATTGTGTAAGGGGAAGGCCCTCTTACCTGTCTGCGTTCACGCATTTTTTAGTCTTACCTCTCTCCTCATCGAACATCTCAGGCAAATAGCTTTTCCTGAAGGTCATACAAGGGAAGTGTTCAGGATAGGAGAAGTGAAGAAATGTTTGCGCCTTGTGACTCAGGCCATGGGAGGGGCCTCCTGGCTGGGTTTTAGGCAGTCTTGCTCAAAGTTTCTTAAAGCACCCAACTTCCACCACTTCCCCTTGATATCCCATCCTCAAGCATTATAACCCAGATGTTTTTCCTGATAGACCAGGGAGGTGGAGGCTGAACTCCCAGCTCCAAAGCCAGGAAGTTGGGAGGTCTGAGTGTCAATTCCAACCTTGGGTGTGTTCCTTAACCTCTTGTGAGAGGTTGAATTTGAGGACAAACTAAAGGCAACATGCTTATCTACCTCCTGGGCAGGTTAAAGCCACAAGTATTTATAAAGCTCTGGTTCAAAGCGCTATTATGTCCTTATTTTCCCTTTCATTCAGTTCCTTTTTCACTACCAGGCTCTTTCCTCTACATCTGACTGGGTCGCTCTACACCCTTCTGCCCGTGGCCTTGAGTTGTACATGGCCCTGCGTAAGTCCGTGGCAACTCCCTGGGCTTTGATTTCCTTTTGTGGCACTCTGAAAAGCAGAGTTGTCCTATAAGTCTTTCCAAAGGCCTTTCTGACTCCCCACTCCAGAGATCCTAGGCGGAGAGAGCCCTGGGAGGCATTGGAGGAGGTACAGGGCCTGTTGCCCAAAGTGTCAGCACAGCTCAAAGACAAAGCCCTGTGTGATCGGCCTGACTCCTCCCCCACCCTAGTCCTACCCCACAGTTGGGAGCACTTTGGGGGAACCTCACTCTCATCTGTTCTGCAAAAGTTCCTGGCTGGCTGCCTTTGCCTCATTCTTGAAATTAATGTAGAAAAAGAACAGAGTCTTAAATTTTATTTTATTTTATTTATAAATAAATCTTTATATAAAGTAAAATTTATAAATTTATTATTATTTTTTAGATTTTATTTATTTATTTGACAGACACAAGTAGGCAAAAAGGCAGGCAGAAGTGGGGGGGGAAGCAGGCTCCTCACCAAGCAGAGAGCCTGATGCGGGGCTCGATCCCAGGACCCTGAGGTCATGACCGAAGCCAAAGGCAGAGGCTCAACCCTCTGAGCCACCCAGGCACCCCAGATTCTTAAATTTTAAAAACAGCTAAGGCATCTTCTATTAACCTTTTGGTGGCCAAGTAGTTGGAAGCCACCCCTGGGGTGGGGAAGGTACAAGCATGCTCATGGATTTGCATTTATGTGACACCAAGCTATGTGTTGCTTCTTAGATTCTTTCTGCAAAAGAAGCTGGGACCCGCATGAGGAGTAAATATTTATTGGGCATGATGCATTGTGCCCAGTGCTTCCCATGTGCCAGCTCTCCGTGCTCAGGTTTTGAAAGAGTCTGTCTGGTCCATTTCACAAAGGAACACTAGCTTAGGGAGTGGCGGAGAAGCCCCGGTCCTGACGAGAAATAGGTGTGGGAGCCACATGAAGACTGGCTCTGGTGGCCACGCTTGTTCTTTGAAGACAGTGGTTCTCAGCCTTGGGTGTGAGTTCAAGTCATCTGAAGACCCTCGAATGCCTGTGTCTGGTTCCTGCCCCCCAGAGATTCTGATTTAATTGGTCTGCCAGGGCCTGGAGTTCTTTTTATTATATATTTTAAAAGATTTTATTTATTTGACAAGAGGGAGAGATCACAAGTAGGCAGAGAGGCAGGCAGAGAGAGAGAGGAGGAAGCTGGCTCCCTGCTGAGCAGAGAGCCCGATGCAGGGCTCGATCCCAGGACTCTGGGATCATGACCTGAGCCGAAGGCAGAGACTTAACCCACTGAGCCACCCAGGTGCCCCGGGCCTGGAGGTTTTGAAAGCTCTTGAGGTTACTCCAAGTTTCAGCCAGGGGATAGGTCACTGATCGTATATATAAAGCAGACCCAGGTTAAGCACTACTAAGTAGGAAGTGGCTAAACGGATTTAAAACCAGATACATCTGGTTCCGAAGTCCATACTCTTAGTATGTATTACTGCGTATAAGTCATGTGAGATCTTAAAATGAAGATTCTGGTTCAACTGGTCTGGAGTAAGTGCTGAGGTTTCTAGTAAGCTTCATGTTGGGGCTGATGGCTGCTGGACATGGACCACACTTTGGCTAACAAGGGAATAAACCATCTTTCTGAGTGGACAAACTTCAGCTGATGGATCCATCCTGCTGCAGAGTCTAGCTCCAGGTCCCCCGTGATAATTCACCGTTTTAGAATCAGAGCAACAAGGCCCGAGCTGTTAATGGCTGCAAATTCAATTGTAGGATGTTTTAACTTTTGCCCAAGTTGGACAGAAGTTCTTGCCTTTTCCCCCTCCCCACCTTGCTTTGAATTCCTTGGACAAAGAAACTAACATTTGGCTTTCCTGTATTCTTGATGGAATTACACCACATCACAGCCTTCTAGGACCAAAGCATCTAAGCAAAGATAGAATCCCCCAACCTCTCAGAACAAACGCGTCTCTCAATTTCAGTAGGTGAAAGGTCACAGAACAATTTGAAAGCAGTTAGTGCAAAGGATCTCCGAGCAGGGCTTCAAATAATAAGAGAATCTTCCTGCTGGTTTGGCTGGAGAATAATGAGACTAATTCCTCCCATTTCCAAAGGAAATTTATCTGTCCGTTTTCCTCTGCCCAGCCTGTTCCTGTCTTCCCTATCTGAGCGAGCCGTGTCTCCATCCTTCCAGAGTCAAACATGAGACGCACCTTTTGACTCCTGCTTGCTCCTCTCCGAGTTCCAGTCCAACACGCAGCCCTGTTGAGTTCCTCCCACAATCTCCCACATTTGTTACTTCCGTTTTTATCTGTCACTGTCCTTGCTTGTTTTTGTTCCCCTTGCCTGGGTTGTTAACACCGCTTCCGGATGGGTCTCCTACTGCCACCTCGCCCTCCCGTGCACCCTCTGACTTGCTGCGTGTGCCTCTTACTCAAAAACCTTCAGTGGCTGCTGAGTGGTTATTGACTGGGACCAAATCCTTACTGGCATTCTGACACTCCGTAATCTGGCCTTAGCTTAACCCATTTCCCCACCGTTATCTTCTCCTTATCATGTGCCCCACCGTTTCCCAGGTGCCATTCCTCAGCACTGTTCTCTGGTTTCCTGATTATCACTGATGCTGTCATCCACTTGCTGGGAAACAACCCTTCCCCCATCTCTGCCTCTTGAAAGTCTACCCATCTCTCAAGGCAAACACGAATGTTGTCTTCCCCAGGAAGTGTCCCCTTCCTACAGCCAGAAGTGGTCTTTCCTGCCCCTTTGTTCCCAGGACACAATATAACACGTGGGTTGAGCACAAGGGATCTGGAATTGGGCTGCCTGGATCTGAATCCAGCCTCTTTCTCTCCAGAGGCCGACTGAGACACCGCCAACTTCCTCCCGCAGCACTGTTCCCCCAACTCAATCCACATGACTCTGCTCTCTTCCATTTCAGGCTCCCGTACCCTTCCTAGTATATGCCCTCTGCCCCAAAGTTCTCCCCCACCTCTTCTTGGTGAATCTTTCCCTCGAGATGCAACTCGAATTGGTCTCCTTTGTGAAACATCCCTCAACTACCCCCAGAGTGAACCACCCCTTCCCTTCCTCCGCATTCAAGAGCATCCTTGACCATGACGGCTACCGTACTCCTTGTGAGCAAGAATCGCATCCCATTTTCCACAGCTTCTACTTGGTGTCATGGCAGCTGGTGGATAGTCGCTGCTTGATAACTATTCTTTGGATGAATGTTATCCACCCATTGGCCTCTCCAAAAGGGATTAGCTTAGTTACTCATAAATGTGTATCTTTGTGCAGAATAAACACGAGAATATTTTCTGTTCAAAGAGGGGTGCTGGTTTCTACTGTAATGATTTAGCATCATTGGAGAAAGAAGGAAACCCTCAGGTTTTTGCCTTTTTTTCCCCCCCTAAAAGAGCACAGAAATCTCTGTCACGGTCTCAGTAAAAATGCTGTCTGTGAACTGAAGGGAGAATGCATAAAAGGTCAGATTAGGCTATGGTAATAAGAAATATAATTGCATGCTGGTATTCCTTTAATTTGAGGGTTGAATGCAAATTAAGCAGGCATGCCCTTTCTGGAAGCCTTGTTTTAATCAATTCTGCTGCTCTGGCGGAAGAGTTGAAGCTATAAAGGATGATAATAATGTTTCTTTCATTTGCCATCTGAAACTACAGTATTAGGTGTGGTGTTAGGTGATATGACAGTATTTTGATGTAAAGGCTTCCTTCCTTCCTTCCTTCCTTCCTTCCATGTTTGCTTGCTTGCTTGCTTCCTTCCTTCCGATCGTCTGCAGACCATGCAGCACCATTTTGTTGCTGGGTTCCAAGGATCTGCGGTTCCCAGTGGTGAAGTCAACCCCATGAACTTTCAAGTAAAGCCTTTGGCATCTTTCCTTCTCTATCAGTGTGTGATGGGCAGCGGGCACAGTTGGGGGTGGTGGAGGGCCCTAATCCCGTTCCTAGCTCCATCTCTGACCTTGTTGTGTGGCTTTGGTAAAACACTTCCCCTCTGAGTCAGTTTCTTTAGCTGTAAAGTGAAGTATGGGACTAAGATGGTATCCAGGCACTTTTCCACGCCAAGAGTTGTATGAAACACTGTTTCTCTGCTAGCCAACTTGTTGGGGGAGATGATGGAGTTTTATGATCTGATCACCTGAGCAGTTCATTCTGGAAATTTCACTAAAATGAGAAGGGCATTTCAAGCTTTGTTAAATAAATCACCCACAGTGGCATTTACAGGGCATGATGTAGAAGAGACTGAGGGAGTTGATCATCTATTTAGAAATCGTTTCTTGTAACTTGTTATTTGAGGCTGAGTTTGTTCCGAGGATTATTATGAAGGCTTTGCACTTAAGAGTTGAAGGGGGAACCCTTTGGAGACCATCCCCTATTTAGACTGCCTTCTGATTGCTAAGTCCAGTCTGATGCACCCTGCCCTCGTGGTTCAGACTGGCTGACAGCAGAGGCTGGGGCAGAGTGGAGGGTGGAAGTGGGGAGGGTCACCTGGGGGAACAGGCAGCAGCACCCAGAATATGAGAGGGGACTGGACATCAGAAGCCAAAAGGCCAGCAAGGGGGATAAACTGAGACAGAGCCAGGGCAGCGTGATTGGGAGGCAAACATCCTAATGGAGTCGCCTACAAAAACTATGGGCAGGCAGTTTGCAGAAAAGAACATCAGAATGGCCAACAAACTTATGAAAAGATGATTAACCTCAGGAGTAGTCAGAACAATCCAGATTGAAGCCATAGTGAGATGCCATTTTATTAGTTCAGCCAAATCAAGTATTGGCCCAGATGTGGGGGAGGGGGATGGTTGTTCTAGCCTGGGGGCAGGAGCACAAACTGATTGATTGATACATTATGTTGGGAGAACAACTTGCTGCATCTACCAAAATACAAAGTATGTGTAGCATTCCACATCTGTAAAAATGTATGCGACAGAAGTGCTGATTCAAGTGTTTTAAGATGCGTACAGGGATGTTCGTTGTAATGTTAATTTGTAAAAATGGACAGAGAGAGAGAGAGACACCCATATGTCGGGCAGCGGTGGCAGAGGGGTTGAATGACTTGAAGCAGAACCATACGGTGCGATCCTGGGCGGCCAGGCAAAGGCCTCAGGGGGTTCTCTACGTTGCCACAGGATTTCTAGGAGATCTGGCTTCCTTGGGAGTCAAATGATTACATGGTGATGATCGGTCTACTGGTCTACCTTCCTTTCTTGACTTGCGGTTCCCCAAACCAGAAACCATGTGTATTTTATCTCTGACAGAAGCAAAATTGAAACCCTAAAAACAGCTCTAAAAACTGGGGTCATTGCTTCTCATGGGGCTGTGAGTCTAGAGTTGGGGAGCGACTAGAAATGAAGCCAGGGGGAGGGACAGGAGAGGAGAAGGGGAGGGAGATGACTTGCTCAAGACCACAGAGCTCTAGGCTTCCTTGGCAAACAGGGTCCCATTGACGGCTCTGGCTGGTGACTCATGCAGTGCTTCATGCCTCTGAGGGACTGGAGAAACACACCTCATGTCTTTGAGATGTCGCTCCCTCCTCCGAGAAGTGAGGACAACCACAGTGCTTCCTAACCGAGCTGGTTATGCTGATTCAGTAATAAGATGAGTGTGTACAACACCTGGCACCACATAGGTGTGCAGTGAACGTGACCCTCTTAAGGTAACAGGTGCACCCACATGGGGTTGTGAGACAAGCTGGACTGGCAGCAGAGCCTAGATTTTCCAGAGAAGTAGGACACGATACCCGCCTGAATGGCGGCGCCCAGCGCCGTGTTCCCTGTGAGTCAGCTTTGGGCTAATTGGTGGACAATGACGCTAATGAAAAGGCCATGTTCCTCGACAAAAGTACCCACCCAACTCCCAAGCTCGGAGACAGCTTGAACCAGTTGAGTGGCTCTCAGCTTCCGGGGAGGGTCCCAGCCTGCTGGTGGACTGGGGATGCAGACGCCCTCTCGCGCCAGAGGCCTCCCCCTGGCCTCCCACTCCTTGCCAAGTCCAGTGCCAGGAATCTAGCTGGGAACCGGTGTGTCTCGTGGAGCATCAGCCCTGGCAAGACTTTAGGCACCAATAAATTCCCTTTACTTCACAAACAGGGAAACCGAGGGCCACAGATGGGAAGGGCTCCGAGAACTGCAAAATTAGAATTGAGTCTAGTCTTCTGGCTTGCCCACCCTGGGCTACCTGAGGGGCTGCAGCCAGATGGGAGAAGTTTGTGCAGAGCTGGATGTGTGGGTCAGGGTTGGGGGGCGGGGTAAGGGTTTGCAGACAGGGACAATGTGAGCAGAGGAGGCATAGTGGAGGCCCAGCGTGGGAACAGTGCCAACAACAGCTAACATTTCTTGGGCGCCTGCTCTTTGTCAGGGACTACACCAGATATTTTACATTTATTGGCCCATTCATTCTTCATAATGATGTCTGTTTTGTGTTATTTTAGAAGAAACTAAAGCTCAGAAAGACCATGTCATTGTCCCGGTCACACAGCTCCTAAATGACAAAACTAGGGTTTAAACCCAATTGTGTCTGACTCTCGAACTGTCAGTCTCTTTTTTTTTTTTTTTAAAGATTTTATTTATTTATTTGACAGACAGAGATCACAAGTAGGCAGAGAGTCAGGCAGAGAGAGAGGAAGGGAAGCAGGCTCCCCACTGAGCAGAGAGCCCGATCTGGGGCTCAATCCCAGGACCTCGGGATCATGACCTGAGCTGAAGGCAGAGGCTTTAACCCACTGAGCCACCCTGGTGCCCCTCAAACTGTCAGTCTTAACACACCATACACATCCCACATGTGTGTGGAAATGCTCGGCATGTAGTAGCTTGAAAAACGTGAGTTGACCATTTCCTCCCTTCAGAGTCCAAGTCACATTCTTCAGGTGCCTACTAAGTGCTGAGCACTCCCTCCCGTGCCGTCCCTGTGTGGTGGCGCTCGCTGCTACTACTACTATAGTCACTATGTCCTTTGATCAATGTGCATGTTCTGCTAGGTAAGGACACGTCCCCCAAGTTTCTGATGGGGAGTCGAAGCCCAGAGAAGTCAGGTGGCCTGCCCGCTGAAACCCGACCGGCTGGGGACAGAGCAAGACATCAGACTCCAAGAGATAAGCCTAAGGAACAGCCCGGCCAGGTCTCAGGAGGTGGGGAGGGATGGGCCAAGCCCAGGCCCAGGGCAGCAGCCCCTTCCTGGCTTCCTGACAGCGCTATTGTTTGAAGCCGGTTCCTGGACATCCAGGAAATGGGCGACATCACTCCCGACCAAGGAGAGGAAGCCGCTTGAATGTTTGAGCTCCACCTCACGCGCTGGCCCTGCGGCAGGAGACGGGAGCCAGGCCAAGGCTGCCTGACCCCTCCCCCAGCTTGCTCAGCCAGGCCACCCAACCCCCACTCTGGTGTCTGGCCCGCTGCTGCCTGCTCTCGGAGGCATCTCCAGGGGGCCACTGAAGCCCCTCTGGGAGGGCCGCAGCCCTCTGCATCCTGTGGGTTGGGACTCACCTCCCACCATGCCCCCCGCAGGATGGGAAGCTGCGCCTTTAATTCCCTAGGAGCGGCTCTGCTTCACAGGGCCTCAGTTTCCTTATGGAGGCAGAACTGGTGAGGTGGGGCTGGTCTGGGTCAACTCAAAGGGCACATTCACCTCTGATGCTCTGGAATCCCGAGTCTGAGCATCTTTTCGCCTGGATGAGGGGAAGGGGTGCCCTGGGTGGCACCTGGGACATCTTTCTGAGGGGGGCAGAGCTCTCACTGAGAGTTGGAACAAGGTGACTGGGCAAAGCAGAAATCGGGATGGTTCTTTCTCTTGGACTCTGGAATCAGCATGGGTTGCAGTATGACTTCTGCCACTTATTGTCTGTGTGACCTTGAGCAAGTCACTCTACCTCTCTGAGCCTTTGTTTTCACACCCGTGAAATGCACACAGGAAGACGTCATTTGCAGAGTGGTTGTGGGAATTAAACGGGGTCATGGGCACAACAGGAGCCTGAGGCACGTGGCATGCGCGAGGCTCCTCTCCCCTCACTTGGGGGATGTTTCTGGCAGCAGTTGGAGTGAGGTGGGGAAACAGACACTGCAGCATCCGAGTTCAGCGATCAAAGCTTTGGGGGAGCTGGGAGAACAAAGGCGCGGCTCTGTTTCCTGACTCCCCAAGAGCTGGGGAAGCCAGGCCCAGTGGTTGGTGGCGGGGGTCAGAGCCTGGCATTGGGCAAACTCGCAGGTCACTGTCACCCAGGATTGTGTGTAGCACGAGCTGGTTTGGACGCAGAACGGAAACCACAGCCTGGATGAATGGCCTGTGCCCTTGCGGGGGGGGGTCACCTGGTGCCCTGCTAGTCTACAGCACCGGTTCAGTGAGGCCACAGACAGAGTGGCGGACGATTCCCTCTCCCGCGGTCACAGCACCAGTCAGGACTGGAACCGGGACCCCTGCCTCCCAATCCAAGGCTCTTTGTGCTTGAGGAGGGCCCTGGGATCGGAGAAGCCCCTCTATACTCCCCAGCTCCGGCCCAGGAGATGAGAGTCAGTCTCTTGTCAGAGAATAGAAGGGGCCAGAGCCGCCTGTTTTCGTGCTGGCAGAGAAGAGCCGGCCCCAAGCCGTGTCCCTCCCAGAGAGCTTTTCTCCTGGGCTCCCCAGCATTCCTGACCTGCCCCAGCCAGCGGGGGGCTGGGGACTTTTAACCTTCTCTCTACCTCTTGGACCTCAGGCTCCTCTTCTGTTAAACTGACAGGAAGTATCCTTTTCAAGGGCTGCAGTGAAGCAATCGAGAGGAAGTGCTCTGAAGCCCCGGGCAGGTGAGGGGCTGTGGTGGACCTTTCATTCGGATAATAGCATTAGTTGAGCACCTAGTTTGTGCCTTATCATTTGCCCCACACCCCACAGCAACCTGTAAGGGAGGCATCTCATGGATAAGGAAACAGGTGCAGAGAAAGAATCTATCCAAGGCCACATAAGGTAGCCGTGGCTTCTAGGAGACCAGAACTCCAGTCCCTGGTTCCAGTCCAAGGGAGCCCTCTCCCACACACTCTGCTGTCCCGGCCTGGCAGCCCTGACATGCTATGCTGGGGGCAGGGAGGGGAGGACGAAGAGAGGAGGGGGAGGGTTAGAAACCCTCCCCGGCCTCCCACCATAGGGAACAAATCTCCAGGAAGCCCAGCGGGTGGCTGGGTCCCAGCGCTGATTGCAGGAGATGGCACCAGGGCCAGGCGGTTGCCATGGCGACTTCCTGAATGCAGCACTGTTCCTGCTGAGGCTTTGGGAAGTGGAGACATACCTGGGCAGCCCCTGCACTGGCTCGGGCTCTCGAAGGGGGAGGACACCTCTCGAAGGAGGTCTGTGGCAGGCGGGCTCACATGGAATCCACACACATGTGAGTGAGCTCTGGCAGCAGCGAGCCTGGAGCTGGAGCATGCACACGGGCCTGGGATGCAGAGATCCACTTGGGACTGGGTGCAAACCTTCCTGGCAGTGAGCAGATCTGCTAGGGATGGGAACCAGCGAGGGAACAGAAGGAGTCTGAGAAGGTGTTCTTGGCAGAGGGAACAAGAGGGAGCCGCTCGAGAATGGCCAGGCTGCAGCTGGGCTGGAGGAAGTGGGGCGGGGTCGGATCACCTGGGGGTCTGCATGCCAGGCTGAGGAGTGTGGACCTTCTGCTGGAGGCACTGGTGAGCCAGAGCGGGCTTGGCAGCAGAGAGGTAGCATGGTAGGACCTGAGATCACATCAGCGGCCCATGCAGGGTTAGTCAAAGATGGGAGAATGAATGTGGGGGACCAGGGTGGAGGCTGATCTCCCTTACTTAATGGCTCTATTTTTTTTAAATTAGCAGTTTTACTTTCTAACACATAACCACTTATTTAAAATATTTATTGCTTGTTATCTGTCTTCCCCGCTAGGAGCAAAGGGATTTGTCTGCTTTGTTCACTGATGTATATCAAGCACCAAAATGAGTGTCTGGTACATAGTGTTCAGTAAATACTCACTGCATGGCTGGCTGGCTGGCTGGCTGGCTGGCTGGGTGGATGAGTCGGTGTGTGGGTGGGTAGATGAACGGATGGATGAATGAACAAACAAATGAGTTCGGGATAAGAGTGACAGAAGGGATGGAGAGAGATGTAGGGCCTGAGAGACATGTACAAAGTAAAGTGTTTGGTTGGATGAAGCTTGAGTTGGTCAGTTGGTGGACATGTGCCTGCGGCCCACTCTGAGCTGATGGGTGTGGCCCCACCTAGGTGATATTCTAGCTCATGAACGAGGCTGTGGGGTGATTCAAAGTGGGCCGCAGGATGCTGGAACCATGAAGGATTGGAGGGTCACATAGGGAAACTGAGTAGACCCCATGAGCCGTGGATTGGGCCTAAGTGCACTGGGTTGGAGGGGGAGCCTTAGGTCACCTTGGCTGAATGTCTCAGGTCTTCCCCTGACTTCTCTGGGGCTTGGGGTCTGTGGCACCTTCTGGACCACTGCTTTGCAATCAATACATAACATAGGCCTCAAATGCAAGCCACCTCCATGACTTGAAACATTCTAGTAACTCAAAAGTAAAAAGTCAAAAGAGATAGGTGACGGTTTAAGAGCACAGCTTACACCCCCCACCCCGTGTGGCAACTGTACCATCAGTTCACAGGTTATCAATATACCTGGGATATTTGGCCTTCTTTTTCTGGTCCAAAGTCTGAAAACAGGTGTGTGTTCCACATGTACAGCACACCTCAGAATGGCCCAGCCACCTGTTTGTGCTCGGGAGCCACCTGTGGCCCGTGGCTACTGCCCTGGATGGCACAGCTCTCTGGGCTGCGAGCCCACCCCCCCAGTAATGAGGTCCTGGGTGGGGCTGAGTCTGGAAAGGTGCCTCGGGGACATCAGTGGGTTGGGTGGGGGTGGGAGAAGGGAACACCTGGGGCAGCCCCAGCCCTTTCCTGCTGCTTTCTTCGGGTTCAGCCCTGTCACTTGCTAAGTCATGTGACAGCCTTTTGTTGGGCACTTATTATATATAAGGCACTGTGGTAGGTGGCAGGGCCAAAATAGGGCAATTATAAGACTATTTCCCTTCTCCCAGATGGGGAAGCTGATGCTCAGAGCAGCGGATGGTCTTTCTGGAGGTCACTCAGCTGCTAACCCTCTGAGCCCCTTCCCCCGCCTCATGTTGCATGGGGTGCCTAGAAATAAGTAAAGGCCCCAGGAGAGAGGAGTGGGGTACAGGAGGGGTCTACAGAAGGCCTTTCTCAAGGAAAACCCCTACCTCTGGACTTTACACCTCCCCGGGGACAAGATTCCTCACCTTCTCCTCAACTTCCTTTCCCTCCACTGCCTGAGCTGTGACCCCAGGACCTTGAAACCAGCAGTTTCTGATGCCCCTGCATTTAGGCTCTCTTCTTCCTGAATCACATTCAGTCCAGTGACGCTGCAGAAGGGACAGTGACTGCTGACCAGTGCTGGCCTGACAGCTCCAGAGGCTGGCCTGGGGCCAGTCTGGGTGTCCCTAACCAGAAGGCCCATCTCTCACCAAGGCAGCAGAGGGCTGGGAGTAGGGGTGGTGCAAGCCCCTGTTCTTGGTGCTCAAAGACATGGGATCAAATCCTGACAACTTTTTTTTTTTTTTTTTTTAATCAGCTGGTGATCTTGGGGAAGAGACTTTGACCCTCCAGACTTTAGGTTCTGCCTCCATATATGAGCAGGGTAGCCGACCACCCAGGCTGAGGCGACCCGGTGGCCCCAAAACACATTGTTCCTAAGAAGGGTCACGCAGGGCTTGGAAAGGGACCATTTTTCAAGAAAGACAAACTTGTGTAACTTTGACTTTGAAACCCTGATCCAGCTGAGCTGGGAGCCTGGCCAGCCTTCCTCACCAGTATGAGCTCCAAACGGCCCTGGGCTCCAGGACAAAATCTGGCCCGAGGGTTCTCTTCCTTTGAGCTTTCTGTCCTCCTAGACTTTTCCAAGCACCAAGTGCCAAGTGGGTGCTGAGGAAGTTAAATAGCCTTTCTTTACAGATGAGGAAACTGAGGCACAGGAAGGTCTGGCCAGTTGCCCGAAGTTGCCCAGCCAGGAGGTAGCAGAGCTGGGCTTTACGCCTTGGCTTCCTCATCCAAAGCCATTGCTTCTGGCCTCCGCCCACATGCTGAGGGGCCACGGCTGTCCTCCAGGAGTCACTAAGGGCAGCTGCCTCACGGACGGCCTGGGTCCCTTGTGGGCCAGGGCCAGCCAGCCAGTCATGCAACAAGACACGCAGGAGCAGGGAGGCCTCAGGGCCAGGCACGGCCGGATTCACAGGTTGAAGACTGTTCCTCCGGCCTTCCGGACTCCGTGCCTTCCCCTGCAGCCCCTTCCCCGGCCACCTCCCTTCCTGGCCTGGTGCTGGGGGTGACCAGCGGGTGGGGTGGCATCCGGGCTGGGTCTAGAGCTGTGAAGAGGGTGTCTGGGCAGAGACTGATGGCCTCTCAGTTGGCTGCCGGCACATCCTCAAATTCTTTGTCTCTGTGCAGAGCAGGGATTGTAGAGGGGGAGGAGGTGGAGCACTGTTTAAGCGGAGGAGGAGGAGGTGGGGGGGGTGCAAAGTGGGAGGGAGTGGGACAGCTCCCTGGCCTGCTGCCTCTAATCTTGGCTTGGTCTGGGAGGTGTGGGTGTGCATATGTGTGTGTAAGCACATGTGTGTGTATTTGTGTTTGTGTCTGAAGAAGTCAGGACCCCGTTCCCTGCTTTGGGGTCAGAAACATCAACAAATCTTGACTCTGCTCCCCACTTGCTGGGGGGCCCCAGGGAAGTCTCTTTCCTGTTTAGTGTCCCAGACCTCTAGTTCCCCATCCATACAATGGGCCTGTCCAGCCCTAATGTGCAGTTTATGTAAAGCTGAGCTGATTAGAACATTTGGATCTGAAATTCTGGAGGCCTTGGGGTTCTCCTGATGGAGGAGGCCGTGGGGGCTGGGTCTCAGAACTGTCTGAGGGAAGCATTGGAGGGGGCTGGGTAGGTGACCCCCAATCCCCAGCCCCCAACCCCACCGCCAACCGCACAGGGCCTTCCAGTAGGGCAAAAGCTACTGTCTCCTCAGCCTGGGCATCCTGGCTGACTCTGCAGGGAGTGAGGCTGATGGAGGGGTGGCCAGGGAGGAAGTGGGGAGAACAGAAGCTGTCATCTGTCCTGAAAGAAACAGCTCCCAAGTGCTTGGGCCACCCAAATACATGATCTCGCCCCACATCCAGAGACAGACAGATAGAACCCTGCCCACCCCAGCACACACACAGTCACAAAGCCCTGTTCTCACAGCCTTCCCTCAAACACTCAGTACCTGTCATCTAGCCATCACGGGGCAGCCAAACTCTGCATCGTGGGCTCATGGGGAACCAAGAAACTGTACACACAATCACAGCCCACCCCATTTACACAGGCGTGTCTACGGATGGACTCGTGCACGCGCGCACACACAATGTTACAGGACACACACGGACACAACCACACAGGCACAAAGCCCTTCTACAGTCACGCGCTGATGCAGAATCTTAGGTGCCCCACGGGCACACAAACCCTGTCACCAGCAAGCACGCAAGTTCACGCATGCGTGCATGTCCCTTTAGGGGGAGCCCGGGGCTGTGCCCAGCTCTTTGGAGAACCTCATAGACACAGCCGGTGGTGTCACACAGCCCATGTTGGATGGGGTCGGGGCAATGACAGGACTTCTGTGGGGCCCCATGCCCCCTTTAATAAAAGAAGCTAGATGGGCCCCTCCCCTAGCACCCCCCTCCATGCTTCAGCCCCCAGGACCCCCAGCCCCAGCATCCTAAGCACTAGGCATCCTTTCTGCTGATGCCCCTCTAGTTCTGCGGGTGAGTGCACTTAGCACATCTCCCAGAGGGCAAATAGAGGGTAGGGGGGGCGGGGGGATTGCCCAAAGATGGGGCCAGAAGACGTGAGAGGTGAGATTCGAACCCAGAGCGCTGGTCCCCCCCCCAAACTCGCACTCTCTCCCGCCACACAGTCCCCATCTTCTCCGACCAAGGGACCCCGCAGCGTGCTCCCGAGCCCCTTCATCCCAGCACCCCACAGCCTCCGGGCACAAAGCCACTTGGCGGCGCTCGAGGGGGCGCGCGTGGGAGCGCGCGCGGGGGCCCGCGCCTCCGGCCAAGATGTTCCCTCTCGGCGTGATTGACAGGCTCGAGTGCCGAGAAACAAAATTGTTTATGCGCTAATGAATAAGGCCCTGATTGCAAGATCCTGTTTGGAAAATTATAGTGCGGCGGCGGCGGCGGCGGCCGCGGCGGCCCAATTACAGCCCGCGCTGCATATTCATTTCGTCTCTCCTTTGCATGGAGATGAACGGGCGGCCCCGCGCCCTGCAAAGGCAACGCCAAATTTAGTCCCAGGTTCCGCACTCCTCCGCGCCATTGTCTGCCCCGACCACCTGCCTCCTGCCGGCCTGATTGCCGGCCACGGGGTCCGCCCTGCCCCCTCCTCGCGCCGCTTCCCTGCGTCCTCTGCCTCCTTGCTCGGCCTCCCGGGGTCTGTCTCCTCCTGTCTCTCTCCCTCTTCTCTCTCTTCCTTCTCCGAGTGTCTCACACACTTTCTGACTCTATCTAGGTCTCTAACTCCGGGTGCGAGGCTCTCCGTCCAGAGGATGAAACACACTGGATGCCTTTCCCCTCTCTGTGCTCGCGCTGTAGAAATTCTCTGGTTCCTGGGTCCTTGGGGACAATGGACCGTCATGGGATCCTGTCTGTCCTGTGGAGGCCGTGGAGATATGAGGTGGATCCCACTCGGGGGTTGGCTTTGAAGATGGGGTGGCTTGGCCAGTCCCCCAAACCAGCCTGCTTAAGAGGATGGTTCCTTGGTGTCAGTGTGTCTCCTGCCTCCTGCACACATCTTACAGTCCTGGCACCTGGCCTGGCTGAGCTATGCTCCTTCCCACTCAGGTGCCTTTGGGCATGCTGCTCTTTGGCGGGGACCCTCTCCTGCCATCCAGGACCCTTCCCAAGCCTGTCCTAAGGTGTCCTTGGTTCTCACCACCCCAGACAACAGGACAGCTCCCCCTCCCCTGATCACCCTCACTCCCAGGCATGTCCTTCTGTTGCAGCAGTGAGCAGGGCCACACGCGTATCCTTCTCCAGGACACTGAGACATGGAGCCTGGGGACTGTGGCTGAGTTACCTACCCAGTTGCCCTGCTGCTTGATTCATGGTGGACCAAACTAACATGCCTCCCCTGTGATGGTGGTGGTGGGGATTTATTCACCCCAAACTGTTGCAGAACGCTGGTGCACAGGAACGGATGCAAAGCTGAGAAGGAGGGCCTGGGGGGCTCTCAGCCCAGGTGGGCCTCAAAGGTCAGGATGGCCTGTGTCTCTAAGCCCTAGCTCCCCAGCCAGCAGCAAGCACGGCCCCTGTGTGCACCCACTGAGGTTTGTGGTGACGGTGATGGTGGTGGGAGCTTTTAGAAGGAGAGGATCATTCTCAGAGTGAGGCTGTACTCCTTGTCCTTCCCTGGGACCCTCGGAGCCGTGAAGACATTTCCTCCTGGGGTAGGAAGCGGGGGACACAGATGTGCACAAAAATGGACAACCATATACACCGACTGGCTTAGCCAAATACCTCCACCCAAAGACACACAAGGTAATACACTCACACAGTCGTTATACACACCAGTCCACAGGAACAGATTCAGTCTGAAAGATGCACAACGTGTGAGACACAAAGACATTCCCGTCCCAGGGGCCGTGTATGGGGCAGCACTGCCCTCTGGTGGCCATTCTGGCAATCTCCCCATCTGGCCCAGACTGGCTTCCTGCAGCCACAGATGAACCATAATAGGGGGGCACTGCCCAGACCTAGGGAACTGGGACTTTCAGGGAGGGAAAGGCAGGTAAGTGTCCCTGAGGATGAAGGTCTCTTGAGTTCCAGTTCCCTGCCCACATCCCCATGTACTCCAGGAGCCAAATTTGCTAACAATAGGCCCTGTCCAGGGATGATGAGTGTGAGGGAGCTCCCCATCATGGGAGGTGTACAAGTTGGTCAGGAACCATCTGCAGGCTGGTGGCCTTAAGTGGCACAGTGGACAGACGTGGAAGTCATCACCAGATTGGGATGATCTATCCAGCTTTATCCTAACCCATCCAGCCAGAGAACCTCCTGTTCTGTTTCTTCAACAGCCATCAAGCTTTGAGACCCTCTCCATACTTGGAACATCAGTGTGAGATCGTGGATGGTGGGAAGTGAGGTTGCAGAGAGTGGGAGCCTTCTGTAAGGACTATATTTGGGGGGTAACAGGGATCTGGAGACAGGCTCAGACAGGGAAGCAACATGATCATGTTGGGATGGGAGAGCCAGTAATCAGAAGAGGATGGGGGCAGGAGGGCCAGCCAGGAGACACAGCGGTGGCCAGGACCAGGGTAAGGCAGGAGTGGGGTGGTAAGGAGTGGATTCCAGAGCGACTAACGAGATTGGCTCAGCAGCTTTGGTGAAGGGCTGGCTGTGATGGGAAGGAGCCAGAGGAGGTCTGTGTAATGATGAAGTTACCCCGGGGGGGGGGGGGAGCGGGGATCAGTGCTGGATGAGAGGTCCAGACAAGAGATAGCAAGAGTGACTTGGCTCTATAAGCCTGAAAGCCAGGGGGACACTGGTGGAAGGTTTCCAGGGGCAGTTGAAATCAGGTGTGGTGACATGCACGTGGGGGTCAGGACATTATTGACAGGTGGTTAAAAGCAGTGAACAGATAAGATCACCCAACAGGGCCTTAGAAGCCCCAAGCACTGAAAACATGGTGGGCCCTGCCCTATATCTATCAGTCTGAAAGAAGGATACTGAATTGTCAAACGTAACACTTCAGTGTCTTACAACAATTTCATCGTCCCCAAACAGATGGTCTCATAAAAACGTTCTCCTACCCGTCTCCCTTTTCTGGCACTCCTGGTCTGCCGGTACTGTGAGGCTGCCTGCCTTCCTGCCTGCTGGCCTGCTTGCCTGCGAGGTGATCCAGCCCCACACCCAGGCAAGAACAGAGGTGCTGGGTCCCAGGAGACATCACCATTCAGGGGCAGAAGGGAGCAGGATGCCCGCAAAGTCTGGGAGGGAAGAGTCAGGGAAGTAGGAGGAAAACCAGGGGCGCGTCTTTTCGGCGGGGTCGGGGAAGTTGAGAATTTCAGGAAGGTCATGTAGAAAAGCAGAGCGGGTAGGCAGGTGAGGACTGAAGAGGTGACTCCAGATATGTCCGTGGGACTGCCAGGGTGGGCAGGGGTGGAGGGGTGGGGATGGCCGGGGCCAACGCTTACTCCGCAACACGGAGCTGGTTGCCCCTCCAGGGGTTCTGCTCCAGGGTGGAGAAACTCGGGAGCCCCTTACCCCTAAGGTGCCTCCAAACTGAGCAACAGGAAGGGGATGGAACCGCTGGGCAGGGGTGGAGGGGAGCTGGCCTGGGAGGGAGAAAAGTAGTCTGGACGGATCGGGGGATCTGCGGGGGATCTGCAGGGCAGCGGGAGGCAGTCCTTACTCTGACCACAAGGGGGCAGCATAAGAACAGGTCATGCCTTGGCCCAGCCTTCCACATTTTGGGACTGTCTGTCCAGATCCTTTGGAGCATCCTTGAACAACCTGGGTCTCAGTTTCTTTTCCTGCAAAGTGGGTCAATTGGACACCATAATTTCTTGGGACCCTGAAGAGATTCCCTTCATTTCGTGTTGTCCCATCCATTACCCACTTGGATCTCCCGCTTGGCTGAGACCAAGCCTGGGACACGGGTCACATGTAGACAGCCTCCCAGGTGACAGCACACACCTGTGTCAAGGGTGTCAGGTACAGACACGGGATGTGAGCGGGAACACAGAGTGCTGGCCCGAATGCAGCCCATGGGCATACGCGGGGGGGTGGGCAGAATGGAGACAACACAGACGTGGGCAAACCTGTCTATAACAGGCTCGGGAGGCGGCTCCGCGTCCTCTTCTCTGCCCCTTCCGTCTGCGCTACAGACTTTGGCTGGGAGGCCAAAGCCTGGCTTCTTTGTCCTGCCCACTGCTGACCCTCTGTGTGACCTTGTCCACATGCTTCCCGTTCTAGGCCCCAGGGCCCTCTCGACAGCCATGGGAAGAAGGCACGAGACCCTCCTCAGCATCTTGCCAGCCTCACGAGCCTCTGAGGCAGCTCTGCCCCAGCCCTGGAACCCCCCGCCTCTCTCTCACCACCCCCCACACTGCCCCAGCGCCTCCCCAGGGGCCACGGCAATCCCGAGGGTCAGGACAGCTGCTTCCTGGCCATCAAGCTTTGAGACCCCATCAAGCTGGTTCCCGGTCTGTTCTGTGGTCCGATCTTCGGAGAAGCCGGCATGAGGGGTCAGGCCCGAGGTCTCACTGCTGTATCAGACTGAGCGTGGCCTTAGTCAACTGCTTCTAGAGGAAAGGCCGGCTGACCAGAGCTGGCCACGAGCAAGAATGTCTGTCCAAGGAGACAGTGCCTGTCTGGAGGGGCCCCTTCCCCACAGAGTGAGGCAGCCCAGGGTGGCCTGTGGAGAGCGGCACAGGAAAGCACTCAGGGACCAGTGGGACAGTACCAACTCTCCTGCTGTGTGACCTTGGGCGAGTGGCTAACCCTCTCTGGGCTTTGGCAGTGGGACTTATGCAGAGCTCTAGACAGTATCTTATAGGCCTAGAGTAGCCCATGGATCATGGTGAAGAAGGGCAGGCAACTCTGGGCCAGCCACCTGTCCTTGGGGGCCTGGTCTTGGGGAAGGTGGCCTTATGAAGACCACTGAGGCTCTAAATACTGGGGATCAACTTGGTTAGATCCTGGGACCTAACTTTCGGCTTGGGGATAGAAAACGGTAGTCAAGACACTCTGTAGTCACCTACGCTCGGCCACTGCCTGGGCAGGTGACCCTGAGTGAGCCCTCTCCCATCTTGGACATGCCATTTCCTGTCTTTCTGAGTTCTGCTCGGAGCAGCACCTTCAGAGCTTCCAGCTCCCAGACAGTGGGCAGAGTTGGTTCTTGAGGCCCTCTCCTGCTCAGGTGGGCCCCAGGCATGGCTGGCTAGGACCAGCAGTGCCAGACGGGTGGGGGTACATAGGGGTTGGTGGCGGGGTCTGGGTCTCCCTGCGGGTCACAGCACTTAGCTGGCCCCCAAGGACCTGCACGTGCGCAGCTAGTCAGGCCTGGGCCAGTGGGAGGGGAAGGAGTGGTCTGGCCCCCACTCACCCAGCTCACCTGCCCTTTAGCCACTCTGACCTGTGCCTCAGCCTCCCACATCACCAGGAGCTGAGGACCTGGGGCAACAGCCTTGGCCCACCAAGAAGAGGAGAGAGGGAGGTGCTGGAGGTTAGGCTTCAGCAGGTGTGTGACGGGGGAGGGTGAGTTAGAGACTCTGCAGGCAGGAAATGCCTCCCACTGTGTGTAGCCTCACACCTGTATCTGCACACCTGGAGGGACCGTCTTGGGTACCTCGAGGGAGCTGGAGCCAATGGCTTCTCTGGGCTGTTGGACCAGGATCTGGGGTCCCCAAAGCCAGTGCTGCTCTTACCGGTGATGGTGACGCTGGCGTTGTGCCAGCTGCCGCGGGTCACTGGCCCCGGGCTGCCATGTGCTCATGGGAAATCCCCAGGCCTGGTCCTGGTCCTCTCTGCTGTGCTGTGGGTTCTGCACACACAGAGCAGCCGCGTGTGCGCACACGAGGGGGCGGGGACACAGAAGCACAGCCCCTTGGGGTCAGGCCGGTAGGGAGGTGTGGATGCCCACCAGGAGGCCTGGGGAGGCCTGTGTGTGCACGTCATGCACGCAGGCCCAGGGACAAGCACGGGCCTGCAGGTGGGCACAGACCCCATGTCGGCAGCACGCGTGCTCGGTGCCCATGGACGCATGTTCACCGGTGCATCCTCGTGGGGAGGGGCCTTACTCCTAGCACACCTCCTCCGCTCCGGGCCCTTCCTTCAGACCTCCTAGGCATCCAGAGCAGATCATGGCTTGGAGCAGATGAGACATATGCCCCACGGTTCAGCGGGCAGGGAAGGGCTTGGGGAGGGAACTCCACCTTTCTCTTGGGCTGGAAGACATGCAGATGGAAGGTGTCTTGGGTATCATTTTAGGTGATGTAGCCAAACACCTTCAGGCCCAGGGAATCACGGCACATGTAGAAGGTTCTGGAGGAGAGGGAGGAACAGGGCATGACCGACAGCCTTCAGCCACCGGGCCCCACGGGAGATGGGCCTGAGCAGTCTGGATCCCCAGGGGCTGAGGCTGAGCCGAGGAGCCTCCAGACTTGTGGACAGGGTCATGCAGTACCAGGTCTTAACCCTCATCCCTCGGCAGCTCCAGCCCCTGCAGAGAGACAGTGGAGATGAGAAAGGCCAGGCCCTGACTGGGGTAGGTTATGGGGTCCCTGCCTCACAGGCCAGGCACAGCAGGGGTGGGTCTTCTCAGAACCCCAGGGCAACAGTGACCAGTAAGGAAGCCACCCAAGCCCTCCAGATAGATAGTCCTTGACCAGAGCTAGACTGGCAGTGGCCTTGGCCTCTGTGGATACAAAGGCTCGCTCCAGATCCTGGCCACAAAAGGTGCCAGGAGGGATGCAACCCAGGCTGAAGGTCAGGAAGCACCCCCAATTCCAAGCAAGGTGTCAAGCCAGCTATGGCTGGGGTTCTGGGAACACACCTTCTCTGGGCACCCACTGTGGACCTAGTGCTTCGTAGCCCATTTCTCAGCTGGTCCTCATCCAATGCCAGGCTGGCTGGGCCCTGACACTTCATTTCAGAATTTTAAAAAATTGACCTATAATTCGCTTACCATAAAATTCACAATTTTAAAATATACAACTCAGTGGCTTTCCATAGATTCACCATGGTGGTGCAACCCTCAAGACTACCTAGTTCCAGACCATTTTCATCCCTCTGAAAGCAATCCTGGTAGCAGCAGTCCCCGCCCATCCCCCAACCCCCGGCAATCACCCATCTAACTGTCTCCGCGGATTGGTCTGCCTGCCACGGCTTCACGCAGATGGAGCCGTAGAGTGTGTGGCCTCCTGTGTCTGGCTCCTTTCTGGTTTTAAAATCCTGTGCTTCCATCTTATAAATGGCAACCGTGGGCCTGACGCGACGGTCCAAAGTCACAAGGCAACCAGGACTCGGGCTCCCACTGCTGCCCTTTTAAGGACCTCCACTTGGGGGTCTTCACTTGGAGAGAAGAGCTCACAGCCCTCCAGGCTGGTGGCCCGTCTCAGCTCCGACTGCAGTTTGCCCTGGGCGAGGGAGAATGCGGAAGGTCAGTGTTGCCTGATACTAAAAATAGTAAATAATGAGAAAAATAAAAATGGTTGGCATTTTGACGGCTCCTTTCGTGTTTAGTGCTGTGCTTTGTGGGCACTTTCTCATTTAATCTTCATGACAAGCCTGAGCCAAGTACTATTAGTATCATCCCCATTATACAGATGAAGACAGCAGAGCACAGAGAAGTTGAGTAACTCAGCCAAGGACACACAGCAAGTTAGCGGCAGAGCTGGAATAGGAAGCCGCATGGTCTGACTTCGGACTTCGTGCTCTTATCACCTATGCAAGTGTCCTGTCGCTTCCCAAACTTCAGAGGAAAGCAGCAATACAAAAGTTTGTGTGAAATATCATAATTTTAAATGGTCTTAATGTTGGCAACTGATCACAATTGTGTGCAATGCTTTATGGGCTGTGGGCCTCAATCCTGGAAAGTTTGGTCTAACACAAAGGGCAGGGGACGGCCTCTGTAGGTTTTTTCGTCAGCATCAGTGCCAGCTGGTCCACTCCCTCCCGACAGTTGCTGCAGGAGGGGGCCTGTCACCACCTGGGTACCCATGTGGGTCCCACCGAGGTCCCTCCGCCAGGCTCAGCGGTGGCCCGGCACCAGGCGGAGTGATAGTGGGCCAGGCCTTTCCCCTTTCTGAGTCTCCATTTCCCCTCCGCAACCTGGGGAGAGAACTTTCTCGTGGGCTTAAGCACATTGACCCTGGCATGGAGAAGTGGCTCTGTCACTGTTAGCAGACCCCAAATCAATAGGAGAGACAACAGGCCGGCATTAGGGTTGGACTGGTTCATCGAGGCCAATCACAGCATTTAGTGAGCACTTGGATGATTCCAGACACAGTGTCCATGCAGTGCCTCGGTCAGGCCTGACATCACCTTGTTGGTTCCGGGCCTGGGGTTTCTGGCCAGGCAGCCTTGCTTGAATCTGCCACTTCTTAGCTGTGGGACCTGGGGGAGTTACTCAACTTACGAATATCTGTTTCCTTCCCTGTAAGATGGCGAGAATAACGTCCATCCTTTGGTCTGTGGTGAGGTTTCGATGAATTAACACCTAAAATGTGTAAAGCACTTGGAAGATTGCCTCACATTCACTCAGCATTTTCTACAAGTGAGCTTTCCCCCTTATCACTATTAATTGTCATTTTACTGGTGGGAAAACTGAGGACAAAGAAAACTGAGTGACTTGTCTAAGGCAGTGGTTCTCAGTCCGTGGTGGGGGAGGAGAGTCCTCTTACTCCCAGGGGACACTTGTCGATGTTTGGAGGCATTTGTGGTGGTCACATATCGGGAGTTGTTATGGGGTTGCTGTAGGACCATCCCCTACAACACAGGTTTCTCCAACCAGGGCTCAGGTAACTCCCCTGGAAAGAGACAGAAGTAGGGTCTGAGCCCAAGCCGGGGACTGTTCTCTGCCCTTTAGGGTGTCCTCAAGGTGGGTGCCCAGTGGGAACCTTCCTGCCCAGACTGAGTGCTAGCTTCTGGGAAGCCAAGAGGGGAGCAAAGTCACGCATCTGCTGCAGGAGCCCCTCACCCACTTCACCTTGCTTCTCCACTTCACAGGGACTGCAGGGAAGCAGAAGGAGGGCGTTGAAGGTTGATGTTAACCACAGCACAGATTTTGGGGGGCGGGGTCCTTATGTCACAGCCCAGCACATCTTAGCTGTGAGGGTCAGAGAGAACATCAGTCCTAGCCCTCATGGGACAATGGAGAACTGGGGCTCTGAAAGGAGGTCACAGAGCCCAAGGCTGGGAGCAGAGCCAGGACTGGATGCCAGCTTTGGGGCCTCCCCACCCCAGCCTTTTCCCTAACCTTTCCCCTCTGCAATGGCCAGTAGCCAGGCAGCCTACCGAGGAGCAGAGGCTCCCCGATGCACGGGCAAACCCCCCTCCCCCCATAAACCCAATCATTTAGAGGGATATGCTTTGCACAAGAGTGGCACTCTTCCTCCAGGCTCATTGATCCCAGGGCCTCTTTAGGGCCCCTGGGGTGGCTCTGAAGAGGCCAGGATTGCTGCTGGCCACGTAGCCGCCGTGGGGCCCTGGCTGGGTGGCTGTGAGGAAGACGATGTCTTTGTGCCTTGGGGAGCTGGCACGAGACCTCCATCCTGGGCTGACTGAGAGGAGGGACTGCATCCAGCCCCCCGCAGGGTCAGGGGCTCCTCTGCCCAGGCAGCCCCAGAAACAACTTGCTCAAGGGAGACAGATCAGGAAACAAGCCCGAGGGATGAGGGTTAGGTGGAGCGAAGGCGAGGTTCGGGGAGATGAGAGGGACCCACGTTTTGCTGAGGGAAAGCCGCTGGAGCTGGGCTCGGAGGGACAAGAGGTGTGTGTGACGCAAGGATGTCAGCTGGAAGGAACAGAAGATGCCCACAAGAGCGGGGAGAGGGGAGAGCGTGCGGGGGGGGGGGGGTAAGGCGGAAGCCAAGTGGCCACTAAGAGGGTGGGCAGTGGGGGAGGCAGGCCCTGCAGAAGGGGGCCGTGCTGGTGAGCAGGGCTGGGCTTCTCCCGAAGGAGATGGGGGTGCAGCAGCTTCTGGGGTAGGGAGAGGCAGGTTGGAAGGTCGCTCTGCCATAGCGGGAGGGGAGGTGGGGAAGGTAGGAGGAACGGGCCTCGGGCCAGCAGGGCAGTGGGGACGGGCCGGAGGATGAGGCCCATCCCGGAGCAAGGGCAGGAAGAGGGGACCTGAATTCAAGTTCATGGGACGTCATAGGCCAGTGCCGCTGTGAGGGAGGACATATCTCTGCCAGGCCCATGGCAGTGGGCAGGAAATGGCCCCTTCCTGAAGGACAGGCTCTCTGTGCTTACCAAAGCCAGGTCTGCACAGCAGAGGGCTTGCGGGGGCACTACCAGGACCAGGCCGGGGTGTGGGGGGCTGGGCATTCTGGAGAAAGGCCCGGTTTCCCTATTCTTAGACTTGGGCGGCCTCTGTTCTCAGAGGAACAGCAGGTGACAGAAATAAAAGGGGGAAGAAGGACCAAGAAACGGAGTCTGAGGCAGAAATCATGACAGACAGACAGGCAGACAGATGGTGTGAGTAGATAGAAGAGCCGCAAAGCGCATGGAGACAGACACAGACGCAGAGAGACGAGTGGGTGACACAGCAGCAGGCAGGGACGGGGCTGGAAGCCAGGAGGGAAGTGGAGCCACCACAGAGCGGCGCAGGGAGCTGCCGCTCTTGGTCCCCACGCAGCTGCGCTGTGGGCTCTCACCCGCAGGGACAAGTTCAAGAGCCTTCCTAGGGTCCGACGCAGGGGCAAGGCTGGCTGGCCCCAGAGGGTGCTGAACAAGCCCTCCTCCCCTTCAGGTCTCTGCTCCAGGACAGCCCTGCATGCAGCTAGCCGACGAGTTCTCCGAGCCTCCTGCATCCCACACTCACTGAGCACCTACTGTTTGCCTCCATGGTGCCTGCACTGCCTCCTAAAATCCTCTCAACAACCTTACCAGGAGGCTCAGAGAGGTTAGGCTGTTGGCTCGAGGTCACACAGTAAGTATGCCCTGATATAAAATTCAAGCTCAGGTCTGCCTGGTGGGCCAAGGAGTTGTTTTTTCCTGTTTTTTTTTTTTTTTTTTTTTTCTGTTGCCCCGCTCCCCCTCCCCGGATTTAAATGGGTCTGTCTCAGAAGGTGCTTCAGTGAGTCTCAGTACTTTAAGGAATTTTCCCCCTCCCCCATCTCCCAGGTTTGATTGGGAATGAAGGAAGCTTGGAAGGGGCAGAGGTGGATGTCAGAGGGGACTCCTCTGCCTCCCAAATTGCATCTGGATCCTTCCGCGGAAGCCTGGCAGCTTCTCCAGGCACACCTCCCTCCCTCCCTGCAATCCCCTGGGCTCTTAAGAAGCTGGAGGAACAATTGCTAATCAGCTTCCGAGAGAGTCTGGAGAATGAATGGAGAAGCCAACAACACGCGCCTCGATTGCTGGCAGCTGGTCCCCTCCCCAAGCCGCAGCCCCCGCGCTGGCTCCTAGCTCCCTTCTCCATTCCAGCCTTTCCTCCTGCTGCCCTATTTTGCTCAGGCCTTTTCAGGTTTGTCCCTCAACCTGATGAAGCCACAGGCGTTGAGAGATCATCTTCCCTGACACATCTCTTCACTTACCCACCTCCCAAGTGACGCCCCCGCCCAATGCTAAGCATACTTTCCTCTCTGAGCCTTCACACACTCTAGCCCTTCTGCAAGGACAGCTCTACTCTAGCCAGCAGACTCCTATGCATCGTCTGAGGGCCAGCTTCCAGGCCACCCCCTCTGTGAAGCCTGCCTAGATCTCTCCCACTCCTCCAGGGCAAACGCCCTCCCCTGGGCTCCCATAGCTGTACCCAGACTGTGATATTCATGGCACAGCCCCTCCCCTTCTCTTCCCTCCCAGGGGCCTCCCTTTCTTCCCTTGGTCCCACTGGGAATGACTCACTCAGCATCCCTGGGCTCCTCCAGGGCAGCGGTCCGGATGGCGTGACCACCATTGCAACCCCAGCACTTGGGAAATGATGAATGAATGAATGAATGAATGAATGGAGAGAACCTTGAGTTTCTCATCTGCAAAATGGGGGGAGTAGTAATTCTGCCCTCTCAGGGCCACTGTGAGCCTTGATGAAGATCCATGTTTGCTTTTTGCTGACTCTCACTATGATTGTGAGTGTTTATTGAAGGGAGCCTGATTCCCCTGGGGCCGTTCTAAGGGATTCCTGCGAGCAGAACACATGGAGGGCTCCTCGGAGGGGCAGCCTGCCCGCTAACGGGAGTGGGGAAGGACGCAGAGCTGCTAAAGTGTTTGTAGAGTCAGGCCGGAGGCACGGGCCCTGAGAGCCAGGCTGGGCTGGGCATCTGTCTCCCGACACTTCCCAGCCCATGGGAGGAGCTGGGATCTGGAGCAAGAGTGGAACAGAGGGTTAGCATGGCGGTGTGGGGGCCTGCGGACCCCCCCATGTGTTCAGGGGGACCAGAGAGGTGGCCAGTTGAGCTGGGGGGCCTCGGAGCCCTATCCTGGCTCAGAAGACTCAAAGTGAGTGGCATCTGTGGGGTGAGGGCGGCCGGGCATGGACCTGGGTGCGTCTGTAGGCTGGTCCAGCCGCCTGGGCCCCCCATGGGTCCTGGAGGAGACCCCCAACCCCAGCCGTTGAGGGCCCCAGCCAGAAGAAGGCCAGTTCATGTCCTGCCCCGGGGAGGGAGACCTACAGCTGGCCAGGGCCCTTCTGAAAATGGAGCCTGAAGCTCAGAATAGCAGGTGGGGCTGGGCTGGCGTCAGCACCGTGGGCCACGCAGATGGCACGGGGCTGAGCTGGAGCAGCCGCCTCCTTATTTTTGGATGGGGAGGCGGGAGAGGTCCCTGCCGCCGTGTCACGAAGGTCCGTATTCAGGTCCCAGCTGCACCTGTGATTGGCCACGAGCCATTGTCAAGGACACAACTTAGCTACCCTCTGGGGTCTCCGTGCCCACTTCCCTGGGCCAGGGAGGGAGAGCACGTCCTGCTCTAAGCGCAGCACCTGGCGTGTGGGAGGTGCTCACAGCCCATCACCTGCTGCTATGACTCCAACAGGGGTCCACCGTCTGGAGCCGGTGGCCTCTCCGGGGATAGGCTGCCTCCCCCCAGCCCCCCATGGGGAAGCCTGAGATCATCGGAGACAGAGGAAGGGAGCATCATTCTGCCTTAGGTGGATGTGGGGAGAGAAGAGGAGGTGCAGTCAGGGCAGGCTTTCTGGAGGTGGCAGCCTTTCAGCCCAGCCTTGAAGGGTGGGTGGGATTCCCAGGGGGCAGACATTGCTAGAGGCCTCCCCAGAGACCTGGACTGTGATCTTGGGGGCAAAATGAGAGCCAGAGGATCTGTCTCAGTCCGGAGGCGTCAAGCGGGGCGCCCCCTCCTGGGAGGAAAGAAAGGTGCAGGGTGTCCCTGGGTTGAGGGGGGGCAGTGACAGCGGCGGCGCAGGGGTAGGGGGGTCTGGGCTGTGGGTAGTGTGGACTGGGCAGGGTGGTGCAGAGCTGATGGGGGGTGCTGTGGGCAGCCCCTCTCTGCCGGTGGAGGCAGGGGGAGAGAGGAAGGGGCCTTTCTCCGCCCTTCCCGGCCTTATCCTTGGCCCTGGCTCCCTCTCCCTTCCCTCCCAGCGTGGGGCTGGATAGGCCTCCCCAGAGCCTCAGTTCTTGGGCCTTAACTCTGCTTCGGAGCTCTCACAAGCGAGTGAAAGCAAACGCATGGGTCACTTAGTGAGTGGTTGTTACGGTTCTGGCCTCTTGGTGAGAACTTTACCTGGACTATCTGGTTTAATGCTCACCGATTTTCTCGGTCCCATTCCACAGAGAGAAAACGGAGGCACCTGTGCCCCCGCCCCTCAGCAGGCATCTTTCTGGAGGTTGGCACGTGGTATTGAAGTCCCCCTCCTCTCCCCAGACTCCTCGGGTTCCCTTCTCCTCCCAGTACAGACAAATTCCCATGGGTTTCCCCAGCCCCCCGGCACCCCTGGGACACCCTGTCATCCCCTTTCTCACACCCACCACCAAAGGGCTCCACTGGGAAAAGCAACACAGAGCAGGAGAAGCCCCAAGGGCCAGGCTTTTTGCCCCCATGACAAACATGGCGGATTCAGGCTGGAGAGCTGTTCCTGCTAACTCCAAGGATATCTCAGACCCAGTGTGTCCAATGTTGAACTCACTGTTGTCCCCCAAACCTGACTCTCTTTCTGGTCCCATTTAGGGGATGACACCTCCATCCCTCAGTCCGGCAGCCTGGGGACAGCCTGCGGTCGCCTCAGACGTGCTGTCTCACTTGCCTTCCGGGGTCCTCCCCAACATCTCGAGGCCCCCCCCACCCTTCTAACGGCGCCCGGCACGTAGTAGGTGTTCAGCAAAACTTTCTTGAATCATGGAAGGAATGGGTCAGGCTCCAGACTCTCTTCCTCCAACCTGTCCCCCGCTCGGTAGTCAGAGGGACGTGTTGGGAAATGTCCGTCTAAATCATCCTGCTCGGGTTGCAAACCCTCAGTGAGCTCAGGATGGCGTTCGCGCTCCCCCTCCTTGCGCGACCCTGAATAACTTGGCCCCGTCCGCCTCCCCAGCCTCCTCTCCCCACACTCCGCTATATATAGCGATGTTCCAGCCATAACAAGGGCTTGTAGGCGGCCAACTGCGCAGGGCTGTTCACGCTCGTCTTTGTGCATGCTTGTCCCTCTGGCTAGCCGTGCTCCCCCCTCCTGCCCCATCTGCCTCGTGAACTATCTGCTTCGGGAATCAATTTAAAGGTCCTCCTGGCAGAGAGGCCCCACCTGACTACCTTGCCTGCCCCCAGATAGCCCTGGGAGCTGTGCCTGGCATTTGTGGAGGCGTCTGCCCTCCGGATGGATGGGAGCGTCCCCAGCCTGGGGACTTGGTCACACTCATCTCTGTGGGGAAAGAAGGAGGGGAAGGAAGTTTCTCAGTTTCACTTAAATTGAGGTACAAAAGCAGCCTTGTCCAGGACTTGAGCGATACACATCCTTGCGTTTATTTGACCAAAAGGAGGTCACTATCAGCCGCTTACTGATGCGCAATGAAGGACCCTAAATCGGGTGGCTTAAAATAGTGGCAATTTATTATTTTTCCTGGTTCTGACGGTTGAGCAGGTTCTGCTGGGAAGTTCCTCTGCTCCATGCACTGTAGCTGAGGTCCCCCTGTGGCCGTGCTCAGCTCGGAGCGCAGCTGGGGGCTGGAGCCTCTCATCCCGGGGGTCTCCCCACGGGACTCTCATCATTCTGCAGCCCTGCCTGAGCATCTTTTCTTTTCTTTTCTTTTTTTTTAATTAAGCCAAGTAAAGTTTTTAAAAAATATATTTTATTTATTTATTTGACAGAGATCACAAGTAGGCAGAGAGAGAGAGGCAGGCAGAGGGAAAGGGGGAGGAGGCTCCCCGCCAATCAGAGAGCCCAATGTGGGGCTCGATCCCGGGACCCTGGGATCATGACCCGAGCCGAAGGCAGAGGCTTTAACCCACTGAGCCACCCAGGCATCTCCTGCCTGAGCATCTTGAAGCATGGCACTGGCTTCCAGCAGAGAACATTCCAGGACAGCAAGACATGGTGCAGAAGACCTTCTTCGACCTTTGCTTCTGTCACACTCGCTGATGTTCCATTGGCCGGAAGCAAGTCACATGGCCAAGGCGGGGGACTGGGGTATGACACGCTGGGGTCATCCGTGTAACTGCCTGCCGTGGTTATGTTTCCTTCTTTAGAAATGGCTCGAAGTATAACTGAGAGTACTTTCCACCTGTCATATCAAGGCAAACTGAGTCAGTCAAAAGCAGTTCGAAGTCACCTTGGATCCCTTTGCTTTGAGCCTAAGGCTCAGCCAAAGTTGGGGTCTGTTCCATTAACCAAGGTTGGGTCTGCAGCCCCAATGTCTGTGTCATGCACCAGCCCTACCCCGGGAGGCTGGGTCTTTGAGGACGCTCCTTTCCGTGGGACACCTGTCACTATAGGTGGTAAGACAGGAGTGACACTGTGCTTTCTACCACGCCAGAGAACAGCAGGGGGTTCCATCGAGGGCTCGGGCTTTGTTGCTTGGAAGGGGGGAAGGTAAGGATCATCCCCCGTCTCCACACTCCCCATCTGTCCCCGCCTTATTTCCCTTTCTCTTTTCCCATTTCTGATTCAGGAATGTGGGCCAAGTGACCTTTAACTTCCCAGTTTTATTTGTCTGTCAATGTCCCTTTGGGGCCAGGCAAGGCTGTGTTTATTGGGTGCCTACCACGTGCCAGCCACTTCTCTTGTCCTCACTCTGGAAGCCCCTGGAGGCCACTAAGCTCCCTGATGGCACACTGCTGTCCTTCACAGCTCGGTTCTGGGGCCTGGGGCCCATCGCCCCGGTCCCTCTCTGAGGTGCACTGTGCTTGTCAAGACAGAGTTCGCTAACATTTCTGGCTCTCCTCCTCCATCACATGGGGGGATTGCTGTCTTCTTTAACTCTGAAGTTATGCTTGCTCTGGTGAACGCCATCTAAGCAGAGCCATCACGCATAACTTCGAGTGAAGCTTTAAAAGCCAGTATGTAACTCACCACGTCCCCTTTCTTCCCACCCATCATGGCCATAGACACATGCATATGTATATACATAGACACATGTATATGTGTGTACACACACATATGTACATGAACACACATGTATATATGCACACACACGTTCATATACATGTACATACATGCACACATGCACACATGTGTATATACATATATTTGTGTATACATATACACACACGACATATATGTATGTGTATATACATATATTTGTGTGTACATATACACATGGCATATATGTATGTGTATATACATATATGTATATATGTATACATGTATACATATATGTGTATACATTTTGGCAGAGCACATTCTGCATAGTTCCTGGAGATATATTTTGCTTATAACTGCTTTATTAAAGTTGATGGACCAACAGATGATTTTTTTACACAGACGCATGTATTGTCTGTCAGTGTTATGACCTTGTGTGATAACCATGGGCAGGACCCCTGTTCTATATACATAGTATGGATGAGAAATAGATTTTTCTGTTAAGTTTCTGAGACTTGGGGGACATTTGTTACTGCAGCATAACATAGCCTATCCTGACTGATGCATACACTTGAGTTCAAGAGGCCACAGGGCTGTTGGAGTCACCTGTGTGGTCCTCATACGATTTCTGGATGGCAAGATATCCTTCAAGCTGGCTCAAAATCCATTTGGTCCTCTCCAGGAGAAGCCAACGCGGGACTCAGTGGCTAATTGGTTGTGGAGGGGTGGGGGAAATGGAGGAGTCAGAGATCCAAAAATAGAGGGAAATCCTCTAACTCAGTTCACCCCTACACCCACCAAAGAAAGGATTTCTCCAATTGGGAGCATCGAAGATGTCTCTCTCTCTCCTTCCCCACTTTCCTCCCTCTCTTCCTTACCCTCTGTCTCTCCCTTTCTCTCTCTCTCTCTCCTTCCCTCTCTCCCTTTACCCCCCCCCCCACCTCTTTTCTTTAACACAACTTTCCGAAGTTGGGTTACACTTGAACTTCCGTAGTGGTTTTTTTCCTAGTACAACTCCAATGACACCCCAGCATCGCCACTTCTTGGCCGGGTGAGGCATCTCTCTTGATGATATTCAGATGATTGCTTTATAAAATATTTTTAAACCCCGACAGCTCTCCAAGAGAGAAACCTCTGATCAGAAGTCTGTGTGGCTTTCTATTTCTTTCAGCCTTTTAGGAAAAGTCATTTGAAGTTGGGTGTTTATTCTCTGCCTCCACAGAGCACTTAGGGGCACAGGATGACATCATTTTGTCATCTACATCACCCTCCAGTTTACTGCCTCCCAAGCCTGGCTGTTAATCTGTCACCTGGAAGTGGAGTATCTTGGATCTTCTCTTCTTCTGGTGGCTGGTGTGAAAGTCCAGCCAGGCAAGTGGGAAATCCAGCCTTTGGGCTTAATGCTGATGGCACAGGGATGCATGGTGCACGGAGCCTGGACCCCAAGACCTGGCATTTCCACGCCATCTTCTTCACCAGTTTGTAAAATGTCACATGTTCAGCTCTTTGAAGTTCTCCAGGAGCATCCAGGCCAAGCTCCTCACTTGCCTTGCATAGGGGAAATGGAAGGCTAGAGGGAGCAGGGCCAGGCCAGGGCCCCCTGGAGAGCTTGGACCCACCAGCAGGAGACAGCATGAGGGCATGGTGCAAAGGAAAGAACACGGACTCAGCACTGGACATGAGGAGACTGGAACTCCAGCTCTGTCACTTACTTGCTGTGTAACTTTGCATAAGAGCCTCCCTCTGTCTCAACTCTGAAATGGGAACCAGAATAATCATCAACATTGATAGATGCCCTGTGTGTAGGCACTTTGCCTCTTTCAACTAACTTATAGCTACTGTTGTTATCACTCTGCTTTTCAGATGAGGACAGTAAAGAACAGAGAATTTATCAAACTTGTGTAACGTCACAAAAAAGAGCAAAAATTCCAACCCAGTCTGACTGCTCTATTTTATATCAGAAGTCAGCAAATTTATAGCTGGTGGGAAGAATCTGGCCAACTATTTTTTTTAACATTTTTTATTGAAATATGACATATACTATACAATTCATATTTTTAAAGTGTGTAATTCACTAGTTTTTGTTTTATTCTGATTTGTGAATTTACCACCACTATCAATTTCATAATCCTAAGAAAACCCAAAAAACCTGCCTCTCTTAGCTCTCAGGCTCCCGAACCTCCCAGCCCTCATCAACCATAATTTCTCTTAGATTTGCCAGTTCTGGACATTTCATATGAATGGAAACATACAACATGCATCTGGCTTGTCTCACTCAGCATAATGTTTTCAATGTTCACGGTTCAGTACTTCATTCCTTTTTTTAAAAAAATTTTCATTTTGTGCTACAAATCTTTGTGAATCTCATGTCTTTCTCTCTCTTGTTTTACACCCTCACTTTGGCAGAGCACATTCTGCATAGTTCCTGGAGATTAATATCATTATATACTGAGAAATTTCTTATGTTTTGTATTCTTCATTCTTTCATATTGCCAAATAGTGTTTCTTTGAATGAATGAGGCCACATTTTATTTATCCATTTATCAGTTGATGAACCTTTGTGTTGTTTCCATTTGGGGACTATTCTGGAGAGAGCATCTGTCCACACTCTTGTACAGGTTCTCATGTAGACATGGTTTCATCTCTCCTGGGGATGCATGGGGGAGTGGAATTGCTGGGCCACATGCTGCTTCCGTATTTGTCATCTTTGGAGGACCTGTTCCACCATTTCCACACGTTAGCCACACTAACTTGTATTCAATAAGTTTCTAGTTTCTGCCCATCCTCACTCACCTTCCCTGTCTTTTTTTATTATAGTCATCCTACTGGGTCCAAAATAGTATCTAATTTGTGATTTTAGTTTGCATTTCCAGGAGGGCCAATGATATTGAGCATCTTTTCTGCCTGTTTTTGTAAATAAAGTTTTATTGCTGCACAGCTCAACATCACTGGCCCTCAGGGAAATGCAAACCAAAATACCCTGTACAGGGGATCATTGCGGTGTAGAGGAGGGTGAACCAGGCAGAGACAGCAACGCTTACAAAAGCCATGAGGTGCAAAAGTGTGTTTGCAAATAGAGCCATGCAGGAGCCCTTTAGTTTTACTCAGATGCTTGTTGCTGTGGCCCTTCCCTGCACCTCATCTGGCTTCAGCCTCTGCAAAACAAAACAAAACAAAACAAAACAAAACAAAACAAAACAAAACAAAACAAGCAAACAAACAAAACACCCCAACCAACCAACCAAAAACAACTTCAACAAAACAAAACAAAAAAAACGGACCTCAGGCGCCACCTGGTGGTGATCTTGGATACTAACCGGCTAGAAACAACGGGAGTCAAAGCGGCTCACATTCCTCTTCCAGGAACTGTTCCTTCCTATGTCTTTCCCTAGGTGTGGACTTGCTGTAAGAGTGATAGAACAATCAAAGGCCATTTTTTAAATTTAAAAATTATATTTTTCCAGTTATAGAAGCAATGTATGTTCATTTCAGAAAATTTGGAAAATATAGAAAAGAATAGGAACACCTGGGTGGCTGAGTCGGTAAAGCGTCCGACTCTTGATCTCAGCTCAAGTCTTGATCTCAGGCTCTCAAGCCCAAGCCCTGCGTTTGGGCTCCATGTCGGGCATGAAGTGTACTTTTTTAAAAAAGAGAAAATATAGAAAGGATTAGAGAAGAAAATCAGTCATCCTAATTCTACCACCCAGAATAACCACTATTAATATATTGGTGTATTTCCTTCCAGTGTTTTTCTCTGCATATAATTTTCACATAGCCCAAGATTAGCATGTATATATATTTACATATAAACACTTAGACATACATATGGGCTCAGTTATATATAAACATATGTTGAGTATGTTTTTAGCTTTTATTTCAAAATTTTTTTTAGTTTTTGTTTTTATAATTAAAAAAAAAAAACTTTAACTCCAGTATAATGAACACATAGTCTTATACTAGTTTCAGGTGTACAATACAGTGATTCAACAGCTCCGTGCATTGTTCAGGGCTCATCACAGAAAGTAGCCCCAACCTCCTCTCTGGTAACCATCTGTTTGTTCTCTATAGTTAAGAGTCTGGTTTTGTGGCTTGTCTCCCTTTTTTCTCCTTCTCTTCCATATGTGGGGTATTTTTGTGCATAAAGTCCTGGTGTGGGAGTGAGCGTGGGTGTTGGCAGCTGGGTGCTAGTGTCACGTCTTGCTGAGTTGGAACCCTTTCCTGGCTGTGTGACTTGGGCAAGTGACTTCTCGGGGTAACAATTTCTCTCTGTATCTGTAAAATGTGTTTCATACAGGACTTTCCCCAGGGCTGTTGTGAAGATCACACGACATGGTGTATGTGAAATCCCTCGGACAGTGCCTGAGGCAGAGAGGTTTACTCCTGGCAATACAGTACCATGGAAAGTTGCATCTGCCTTTATGATTCATGCCAGAAATCTCGAGAAATGGGACGGATTTCTGGGTCTAAGGATGTGAAGAGCCCCAAGGTTGATACAGTTTACCCAAATTCGAGAGGCAAATTGCAACCAAGATCTCGTGCCTCCAGCACCACAGCTGTTCTCATTTGTCTCTATATTCTTCTAGGCTCTGTTTGCGCAGAACACGTCTCAGCGTTGTAATTACAATGCTTGCACTCGCTGGCTTCATGTTACATCATCAACATTTTCCTAAACGTCTGGTGCTGTCATTGACAGCATTTGCCCCCTTTTGCTTAACTATTTCCTTATTGTGGACTATCTGAGTTTTCTTTTCCATTCATTCATTCATTCATTTATTCATTCATTCAGGAAGCAGTTCTGCCAGGCACCAGACTAGGCCCAAGGGTAGAGTGGTCAGCAAGAATGACATGCTCCTTACTGCGGGCACTTGGGCTCTGGCCAGCAAGAGAGGCCACTACAAACAAGCAAACAAGCGAGACTCCCACTGTAAGCTGTGGTGAGTGCTGGGAAGGAAAAGGAGGGAACTACGGGAGGGATCCACTTTGTGACATATTTTTATATTTTTGAGAGGTCGTCCGGGTGCCTCATTCTAACCTGCTACTTGCTCCTTGGCAGCTGTAACTGAGGCTTCTCTTTGAGGAGTCGCTTTTGGGGTTGGATTTTTCCACTAACACAGTTTCATGAGGAGTCAGAGCTCATGGAAGTGTTCGGAGATCTGACAATGAAATCCAGTGGGCCTTCTTTCCTGTTCTCCCTCCCTCTAAGGCTAGCGTTTCAACCAGTGTGGTCCCAAAGAGACTTGCAATTAGCCACTGCTCAAATCTACATGCGCTGTGCCTTTTCCTTACCCCCTTCCCAGTATAGGACTCCCAGTATAGCCCTGGGAGCCTTTGAACCAATTGTCAAAGGCGCCCCCTTCCAGAGGACAAAACCTCAATGACTGAGGCTTGGGGGTGCAGAGCACAAGTTGGATTTCAGCCCTTTTGAGGCTCCTTGAATCACCTGCATGACTGCACATGGCAGCCGTGCCCACAGCCTCTGGAATGCCAACCCCACGTACTTTCTATCTCTCTGATTGTCACTCCATCATGACAATGTATTTCATCTCTTATAGGAAGTCTTATCTAGCTTTTTAGTTCACAGTAAATTTTCCATTCCTTGAACTCCTGAATAATTTTTTTACTCCTTGCCTTATTTGCACTTAATTGTACACTGCCTTCTGATTCTTCCTGTTTTTCTCACTTGCATCACTATTTCACCTGATGAGGGATGATTTAGATTGAGAAATCAGAGATATCTCTGTAGATGTATCATTTATACTAAATGCTGAAGGAGAGGTCGGCAAGAGTTCTAGAGAAAGTGTTCTAGGCAGAGGGAAGGGCATGTGCAAAGGCCCTGAGGCAGAAGGTTTTTGAGATGCAAGGCCAAATGAATATGAGTAGCTCTGCATGGAATGGACTTTACAGATTTGGGAAATGAAGTGGAAAACAACTATTAAAGTATGCATTCTCATTACTTTCTGAGGACCTCTTTGTTCTAACCCCTGGAAAGGACATATAGAGATGAATCAGACCAGGCTACACATGTTCCTTCTTAGACTAATGGAGGAGGCTAAGATGGTTTCTATGTAGTGTGACAGACAGTCCATGGTAGAGGGTTATCATGAATGTCAGTAGAGGGATAGAGAGAGTAACTATTTCTGTTTGTGGGCACTGAGGAAAGCTTATCCAAGATGGAGACATCTGAGTGAGATCTGATGTAGGGTGACCCATGGAGGCTGGTGCATGGTCCAGGCTAAAGGCTTGGACTGGAACAATGATAATAAGGATGGACAAGAGAGGAAAGAGGAGAGAGACATTTCAGTGTAAAACCTGTAAGACTTGGAGATGGACTGGTTTTAGGAGGCCAGGGAGAGGAATAAGTTAAGGCACTGCAATTTTGGCATGGATGACTGAAGAAAGGCGGTACCTCTCGATGAGATCGGGAATGGAGGAGGAGAGACAGCATTTGAGGAGGGTGGTAGGTTGGTGGAGAGACATTGGGGGACGGCGAGGGCTTTTCTTTGGTACCACGGACAGCTCCAAGGATCTCCCCGAGTTGACTTGACATAGGCTAGATCAAATGGTTGACGCGAGATGCCTTAGCACCAGCAAAGGAGCTAATTTAATATACAGACTCCCAGTCCCACCCAAATATTCTGTGTCAAAATCTCTGGGGCTGGGGTTCAGGAAGGGGTTCAGGAAGCTGCTTTCTAAATAAGCACCCCAGATAACTCAGATACAGGCTATACTTAAACACTGAAACAAACCACGGTGGCCGCCAGAAGAAGAGATGAGAGCGCCCTCTGCTGCTAAAAGGACGTTTGGACCTCTTGAGTTTATGACTGGTGCATTTTAAGGCAGTTTATTTAGGAAGGGAATCCCAAAGCCAAAACAAAGAAACAAGAGACCAGGGGATATGAGTGAGAAAGAGGGGCCACCTGTGTGCAGTTACAGTTAATGTCTTCAGTCTGGGGGTGCTGTTACACCTTCCCAACTGCATTCCCTTAAAAAAAAAATGTGGCTCCCTAAGGCAAGAGGAGAGAACCCTCTCCTTGGATTGGCTTTAAAAGTATATTTCATCCCAAAAGAAATGAAAGCAGGGACTTGAAAGGGTATTTGTGTACCCGTGCTCCTAAACATTATTCTCCACAGCCAACAGGTGGAAGCGATCCAAATGTCCATTGACGGATGAATGGGTAGAGAAAATGTGGTGGATTCATGAGCAAAACATTATCCAGTCTTAAAAAGGAAGGACATTCTGGGATATGCTACATCATGGATGAACCGTGAAGGCATTATGCTGAGTGAAATTAGCCAGACACAGAGGGACAAATATTGTATGATTCCACTTGTATGTAATGAGGTCCCTGGAGGAGTCAAATTCATGGAGAGAAAGTAGAATGGTGGTTACCAGGAGCTGGGGGGAGGAAGGATGGGGAGTTATGGCTTAATGAGTACAGAGTTCCATTTGGAGAAGGTGAAAAAGCTCCAGAAATGGGTGTTGGTGATGGTTTTTACGCACTCATGTGAATTCACTTAATGCCATCGAAGGGCACGCCTAAAAAAAGGTTAAAATAGCAACTTTTATGTTTATTTTTCCACAATACAAAAAGGGACATAATAAGAAAAGCGGTGTTAATGCCCTCCACTTGACGGGGAATGCGTAGGGCTTCTCCATCCCATGCGGCGCTGAGAGCAGGGAAAGATGCCTCCCTTCTCCGTCTGGGGTTCTCCCAGGACCAGCAGGTGCTTCTTTCAGCGGATACCTGCTCCCCCAGGGCCTGGACCGGTCCCGGCCAGCATCAGACTGAGGTGCTTCCAGATAGTGGAGTTCCCTCCCCGCAACGAGGTCCTGCCTCCTTCTTCCGAGGTTGTTATTCCAGCGACTGTGTAGCGGGGTGGGGGAAAGCGGGCCTCTTGTTTGAGATCCTCCGCAGCCCCCGGACTCAGGAGCCCCACAAGTGCCCCAAACCCTAGTAACCTCAATCTCATCTCTTGCCTCCAAATTCTGCGCCCTTAGATAACCAGCGCCGTCTTCCCGAGCCCGCGGTCCCAGGCGGCTTTCCGCCCTCTTCCAAGATGGCCGCCCGCGCCTCTGTGACAGGCCTGATCACGTGGGCGCCGCCGCCTATGAGGTCGCCGCGGCTCCGGCCGCGATTGTCCCTTCCCGGGCCCCGTCCCGAGGAGGTGCCCGCCCTTGTCAACCAAAGCCTGAGCGATCATGGCAACGGGCTTTGGCGGGGAGCGCGTGGCCGCGGCGGCAGTTTGGTCGCGGGCCGGGACGGCCGAGCGGCGGCGGCGGCGGTGGCACTGGCGCTGGTACCGTCCCTGAGCGCCATGCAGCGGGGCAGCTCCGAGAGGGAGTTGGCGGCCGGCTGGGAGGCGGAGGCGGTGGCCGTGGCCGAAGCGCCGGCGGCGGCTGCGGTGGCGGCGGCGGCGGAGCCGGTCGGCGTGGACTCGGGCGCGGCCGGGGAGCCGGAGCGCAAGGCGCCGGAGGAGCAGTCCAAGGAGCGCGCCCGGGCGCAGCCCCGCGCGGCCGAGGAGGGGGACGCCCTGGTGACCCCGCGGCCGCCGCCCACGCTGCCCCTGGCGAAGCCGCAGCCGGCGCGGGTGCGGGGCCTCTGCCCGCACCGGAAGCCCCGGAGCAAGGGCCGGGGCTGCCGGCGGAGCTCGGGCCGCTCGGCGGACGAATACTGCTCCCAGCGGCGGGTCACCGTGGACAGCTCCAAGGCCAGGACCTCCCTGGACGCCCTGAAGATCAGCATCCGCCAGCTCAAGTGGAAGGAGGTGAGGCCCGGCCCGGCCGCGTGGGCACGGGGGGAGGGTGGACTGTTCGTCCTCAGAGGACCTCTCACGGCCCAGGGCTAAGGGCTGAGGGCTGAGGGCTGAGCTCCTGTTGAGCACCAGGCTCCCAAGTGCTCATCCTTCAAGGCCTAGCCGCCAAAGTCACTTCCTCCCGAAGACTTGAAGCCCGCTCCGGGTCAAGTTAGTCACTCCTTCCCCTGGCTCCCCTAACACTACGGCTCTGGCTTCTAGCCATCAGCGCTCACCCGCCCCAGACGCCAGCACTCCCCTACATCGTAGATCTTAGCTTCTATGTCTGTCTCCTCCACCAGCTTTGGGTCTTCGGGGCCCGGGACCCTCTCTGTCACTTCATTCATGTTCTCATGGTACAGCACTTCCTGTGCGGCGGTTGAGGAGTTGGTACTTTGGAGGCAGACAGACTTAGGGTCTCAGCACACCCTGCCACTTAGGTATGCGACTTCGAGGAGCAAGTTGTTTCACCTCTTAAGCCTGTTTCCTTCCTATAAAGTGAAGCTAATAATCTGTCTCCTTTCAGAGGACTCTGCTTATTGTAGCGTGGCACAAGTGTGCAGTAAATGGTAACTCATCCCACCACCTTCTCCTCTCCCTCTTCCTCCATCGCTGTCACCGCCACCAGCATCATCATCCGGGCAGGACCTGTATTTTACATTCTAGGACTTGGCATATAGTGCGTGTCAGTAAGTGGTGGATGCCCGGGTGAGTGAAGGGATGGGTTATTCATCCCTGAACCCATTTTAGACCTGGCGGGGGCTGGGATGCAGCCCCAGTGACACAGAGGGGTGCCTGTTGCAGTTGGCTGACTGGGTACAGCCATTTGACTGAATTTTCAGCTTCTAAGGCTATTTAACAGGGTCCCAGGAGTGGCGGATTGTAATTTAGGGGAGACAAGTCTGGAGCCTTAGACTCAGATGGTCTGCTGATGGAATGGGCATCTTCAGCAGGCAACATGAAGATTCGGGTACTTAGCTCTATGCTTGGCTTATGGCAGACATTCAGGAATGGTTTTATGAAGTTGGAACACACAGAGGGATGGCCACAGAAAGGATCAATGAGGTCAGAAAGTTGGCGTCCCAACAGGAAGGAGTCATGTAGTTTGGAGGGAAGTCAAGATTCAGGTGGGAAAGGGTTAGCCATTGGGGGCATCTGACTTCTCATTCCCCGCTCTACTGGTGTCCGGGTCCCCAGGCTTGGGGCTGGGGTTTCAGAGGACTTTCATGCCTAGGAAACCTGCAAGGAGGGCTCCCTGTTCTGGGCAGGAGCCCAGGTCTGGGCCAGAGATAAGAGGGCCAGAACAACATGGAATTGGAGAACTTGTCAATGCCGTAGTCTTAATGAAAAAAGAATCCAGGGACTGAAACCAGGCCACAAGAACCAGGCGAGGCTGACCGGCCCCACTTAGCTTAGCCCTGTGAGAGAGAGAGACATGAAGCTGACTAGATCTTGAGAGATGCAGCCAGAAGGACTCAGAAACGAGCAGGCATACATGCCAGGTTCATGCACTCAGTCTGTGAGTGTTTGCCGTGGATGCCGGACCCTGGGAATCAAGGACCCTTAAGATGTAACCTCTGCCTCCCGGACATTATAGTAGGGATAAAACACAAGTAGAAAAACCCATTGCAGTGATTATAGCTTCTTTGCTCCTGCTTCCTGAAATGCTCTTTTCCCAGTTATCTGCATGGCTCACTCTGTCACTTTCCATGTCAGGGCAAACGCCACCTCCTCAGAGAAGCCTTCCCCTGTGATCCCTCCTCCAACCCTTACTCTTCTTTATTACAAACTCTACTCAACACTATATTGTGTGTTGTTATTTATTACCTGTTTCCATCATTAGAATGTAAGCTCCATGCGGGCAGGGGCTTTGTTTTATTTACTGCTGTATCCTCAGGTGCTTGGCGCATAGTAAGTGTTCAATAAATACTTGTTGAATGGATGAACACATGATGTGATGCGTGTCTCCCTGTCCCTTCTTAGAGCTTAGTAGGTGCTAGGGGAGAAGAAGAAGGCCATACCAAGAAGAGCTTCCTGGAGGAGAGATGTAAGCTGAGTTCTGAGTGCCAAAAAGGAGCGGGGAGTTAAGGAGGGGCTGTGGACTTTGTATCTCTGGTAGAGGGCATAGTATAGGCCCAGCTGAGGCACATTCGGGACTTTGCATATAGTTCAGTATGGTGGGATGTGCATGTTTAATGGTCTTTCCGTTTATCGACTCTGCTTGTTTGGCAAGTGAGTTCAGCTCTTTAGGCCTCTTCGTCTGCCTCTCTATCAAAGGGGGATAAGTTGGGCGAGATAAGTGGTTCCTGGGCTCTCCTGTGACAGCCACATAATGGTCATGTTCATCTACACGAGGCCCTTGCATGGGTGGACCCTGTGTAGGGGGCAGTTTCCAGGCACCACCTGTAACTGCCCCCTCCACCCCAACCCTGCCTTTCCCTTCTCACTCAGAGAGACACTGGCCTGCAGGTGGAGTTTCTCCTTCTGGTAGATTTTAAAACAAATTCACTCACCACAATAGGACTTTACTATTCGACGTGTGATTATTCACTTAATGTCCCTCTTCCCTATGAGTCTGTGAGGTCCTGGTCCTCCTGGGAGGGCGGGAGTGGTGTTTGACTTGGCACACGCTGTAGATGTTTGATAAATATTCACCAAATGATGCTACTTGTCTCAGAGCTCATATTTCATGCTGATACCCTAGAATGTGGAGTTTCAAAAGTACTGGAGTGGGTAAACTTGAAGTTCCTTCCAGCTTTAAGCTATGACAATGGTATTTTTAGTACCTACTGTAAAATTGAAAAGATGACTAGTAATGTATATAAAGCAGGTACTAACGAAGTAAAGACACTACTTCTCTAGGCCTCAGTTTCCCCATCTGTTACAGGGGTGATGGTGGACAAGATCACCTGTAACGTTCAGCACTGATGTTCTAGGAGCAGACATATCTCCACCGGGAGCTGGGACGTGAGGGATTGAATGGCGTCCCTTGAATGCTGGGCTGTAGCTGTGGGATTTGGGATACCCACCCAGCTGGCTGGCTTTGGCGGGGGTGAGCGGGCAGTCCAGGTAGGAAATAAGATCATGAACACCAACCAGGGTAAAAATATTTCCTTTGTGAGTGTACAGTGAGGGGCCACACCACACGGTCCACTTAGCACGGCATCACGTAGCCAGCGTGTGAATTCAACACGTGCCTGGTTACAGGACACGGTCTCCCTTCCTCCTTCACTTTTATTACACATACATTTAACAACAATGATTGTGAATGTCAGCGACTATGATGACCCCTTACGTAACTCTTAGCCTGCACCAGGTACTCTTCTAAGTGCTTAATGTATCTACAGTGATCGGATTTTCCCAACAACCCAATAAAGGGCCTCATTGTCTCTATTTTTCGGAAGAGGAAGTTGAAGTACACAGAGGGTAACTTATCCAAGGTCATGTGGCTGATCAGTGGTGGAGCTAGCATTCGAAACAGACACTCCTTTGGAAACTAGCCTTCAGTTCTGGACACTTCTCTCTGTTTCCTACTGGATCTCTGTCTGCAGACCCTGGGTTGGAGTTCCAGATCTAGATGTGAATGGGAATCACTCCTTGCCCTCCAGCAGCAGGGACAGACATGCACACAATGGCAGTCCAGTCTGGGTGTTGAATGGGGGTAAAGGCCATTCCACACGGAGTAGGAAAAAAGGCAAGGAGCACAGATCAGCTTTCGTATGCAGAATGGGAAGATAGCAGCATAGAGAGCGTGTGGGAGAGTTGGAGGGATGAAGAAGGAGCCAGATCACGGAGGACAATGGAGGCCACACCAAGAGCCTTGTGCTTCTGCCTGAATATGGTTACAGGATCTTTGCCATATATAGACTCCGCTTCTCTTGCCCACTCTCTCAGCCCCACGCCAACTCTCCGAGGACTCTGTTTTCAGTTCTAGCCAGTCTGGTCTGGTCTGATCCAACTGTGTCTGCAATGTTGAATTTGCCTCTCAAAGGAGAAGTCACAAACGTTAGCTCTGTGAACTTAATAGATAAGGTGAGAGTTTATTTGAGAATAGCTAAATCAGGTTTATGGAGTCACTATTGAAGCTGCCACATGAAAGAGACAGATGGTTCCTGGCTCATGGTGGATGCTCAGTAAATATGTGGGGACTTGTGTGGTCCTCTTCCAATTGTGTGAGTCTCTCTCCCCATCCCCTGTGTATCCTTCTGCGGTTTTGACACCCTCAGTAAAGAAACCTTAAGGGAAAGACACCAAGGAGAGCAGATGCCACTATTGTTACGAGCTGCCCTCCCTGGAGATGTAGGTTGTGTATATGTACGCAGTGGTGCCATGGACACCGGCTCGCTGATGGGAACGAGGGCGCTGAGAGATCCAACAGAAGGATCTTTGTTGACAATAGCTTGTGTAAGCGCCTGTCCCAAGATCTATTACAGTGGGAGCTCTTTTTTTCAGAGACCCCAAATCACGAGTTGTTTTTTGAACCTTATCCAACCTTCCTTCGAATATGTACACACTAATTATATTGTCCTATTTATAACTTGTAGAATATTACTGTTTATTAAACATTGGTTACTGTTTACGAAATATCTGTTATGTGCCAGGCATTGTGCTGAGTGTCTTATGTTCATTAAAAATTGTATCAGACATTTACTGTGGATTGTTTTATGTAATCCTCACAGCAAACCCCTGAAGTAGATCCTATTATCACTTCCGAATTACAGATGAGGAAACCGAGGCTTAGGAAGAGGTTGGCGCAGGGCTAGCCCAAGGCCACAGGTAACAAGTGGCAAAACCATCTAGGGCCTGTGCCTGGAACTGGTCAATAATCCTACGCTGTCTTCTTTGCTAATCCTTGGCTAAAATCCACCCTACCGGGGGTTACTCTATTATTATTAGTCCCCGATAATGCTTGAAGACACTGAGGTGGGCACAGCAACTAAGAAGGAGAATCAGGGTTCAAACAGTGGTCTGTCTTGTTCCAAAGCACACTTGTCAGTGTGTTTTATAATTCTCCACTCGTTAACCCTCCCATTTGTCTGACTCATAACTCTCAAATGACAGTGGAGTCGCTCAGATCCAGGAGAGCAGTATTGCAAGTAGGACGTAAAATAAAACACGTTGACATCTATCTTTGGTGCCTGCACCTTCCAAATCCTGTCTGTTGCTGCCCACAGACTGAGAAGCAACTTGGGTGCCGTTTGACTAGCTGAGTAGCCTGTTTCCTCTGTGGAATGTGATCCTGCTCTATGAATCACTGCATCTCATTCCTTCTGGAAGAATGTGGAGTATAAAATGAAAAACTGGAGAGTTGAATCTTCCCTCCCTTTCTCATCTCCAGGATGGTCATTGCAATTTACATTCCATTTTTTGAAAACAGCATTGCATGTAAGAACGGTTTATATCCCATTCATCACATGCTCTCCTTTCAATAGACATGTGGTTTTTCCTTTGCCCGTTGAGCTTGTCAGGCCATAAAAATCACTTCTCACTAGCCGCTGTTTGAACAACATGGTATGCGCAATAGCTTCACGAATCCACACTAACACCTCAAACAGTCCTTCAAAGAACAAGTTCTAGGGGCTCATGCTCAAGTTCAATGACTAGTACAAATTCAAATTCTGGGTTTGTTTTTTTTTTAGCTGATAATTGCTAGAGCTGTTTCCCATGTTATGTAAACGTACCCTCTGTTGTAAATAGCCTCAATTTTGATAGCTTCTGGATTCTGGGTTTGTATCAGCAGACGTCGACTGCAAAAATTCAATCATACGTATTCTTTTTCTTTTAATTCTATTCTTTGAAAAGGACATATTATCGTAGTAACTGCCCACTCGTTTAGTGCCTTCTCTAGAGGGGAAGCGTTGTGTCTTGGAGCTAGCATGGGCTTTGTATTCAGACTGTTGGGTTAAAATCCCAGCTACTGGGGCGCCTGAGTGGCTCAGTGGGTTAAGCCTCTGCCTTCAGCTCGGGTCGTGATCTCTGGGTCCTGGGATTGAGCCCTGCATGGGGCTCTCTGCTCGGCAGGGAGCCTGCTTCCCTCTCTCTCTGCCTGACTCTCTGCCTACTTGTGATCTCTCTCTCTCTCAAATAAATAAACAACATCTTAAAAAAATAATAAAATAAAAAAATAAAATCCCTGCTACTAATGACTAATGTGACCTAACTGATCATGTAGTAAATATAGAATCTGAGTCTCAATTTCTTGACCTGTAACAAGTCAAGTGACACCTACCTTGCAGAATTTTTGTGAGATTAAATGAGGGAATGTATGTAAATTGCCTTAACTCACACTGTCAGTAGTTAGTAAATGTTAGCCATCTTTCTTCCTTTGAGCAATTACAGACATTGGTTGTTTGACCTACTTTTAAAAACTAGAAAAGAAACTACTGTAGATTTTAGTCTGTATATAGGTTATTGGTAAACCAGAACATCTATGACCAGCTCATTGGAATCATTTCATAAATAATTTGAGACCGGGGCGCCTGGGTGGCTCAGTGGGTTAAGCCTCTGCCTTCAGCTCAGGTCATGATCTCAGGGTTCTGGGATCGAGCCCCACATCAGGCTCTCTGCTCAGCGGGGAGCCTGCTTCCTCCTCTCTCTCTGCCTGCTTGTGATCTCTGTCTGTCAAATAAATAAATAAAACCTTTAAAAAAAAATAAATAATTTGAGACCAACTCTGTGCCAGACGATATTTGGGCTTTGGGATATAACAAATAACAAAGCACACACAGATCTCTGAGGATAAGGAACATTTTAAATGAATGTCAATGTGATGTAGTCTAGATTTAAAATTTTTAAGATAACACAGACTAAACTTTTTGAACCAATTATACTTTGAAGGCTTTGTGAATTTACCTGAAAAATTTAAAGGCTCCATTTTGAACCTGGTGCCTTCCTCATACTTTGGTGTATTAATTATCAAATACATCACTGTGGGAAGCTTATTGTAGCTATTTGAGTTCACAGGGAGGACTGAGGTTGTGTGTATGAATATACCCATTAGCTGGGTGGAGGAGACTTCCTGGGTTGATTTCTTTACTCCTGTCATCCCTACAGTCCTCCCCACTGACTCTGGAAAGACTGTAGCCAGACACGGGTTTGAGTCTTGACTCTGTGACCCTGGACAGACAACTTGCTTCCCCTCTCTGAGCCAAAGGTTCTTCATCTCCAGGAATGAGCATCCCATACTTGGTAGGGCTGTAAGGAGGGTTAAATCAGAAAATCTTTAAAGTGCCTGGGTTTCCAGTAGGAATACCTGTTTGGCTTTCCCTCCAGTGAATTTCTGTGACATCTTCATTAAGTTTTATAACAAAAACTTGGAGGTGTGAACAGGCAAATAACCTTGCTTGCCCTTTCATTAGTTTTGAACTCCCCCCTTCCCGTGGTTGCTGCGCTGCAGCCAAGTTAGGGCCCTCAGATGCCTCTGCAAAGATTAGTGTTTGGTGGAGAGCAGTCATCATGCTTCCCCATCCCAGATGGACTCCTGTCTCTCCTTTCACGTCACGTAAGTCGTGCCTTGCTGTAACAGCTGCCTTGGCTGCCATTTGTGCGCGTGTTTTTTCCCTGGGTGTGTTTGAACCATTATCTAGTAATTTTTAGAAATGTCTTTGTAAGTCCTAGCAGGCAGTTCTGATGACTCTTTCTCTAGCCCCATCTGCTTCTCTTGTCATCTGAATAAAACCTCCTCATTCTTCATGGAGCTGGAAGAATAGGGCAGTTTTCCTCCTGTGCCCATCATCCTTATTCGGTAGACTGTCACTTTTCCAAAAAGTCCTTCTGTCCATCTGCCCAGAACTCTTATGTAGGACAGTTTTCCTATTTTGTTCTTTATGCTCATAGGGAGATTTTATTTCTCTTTGTGTCAAAACTGTGGTTTATTGGGATCTAAGAAAGCAACAATGGTCATTTTTCTGGACATCTAAGATTATTTATAAATAAGTTTGTTCAACCTCCAAAAACAATGTGTGGTTATAAAAAATATATACAGATCCCAAACCTCCACTCCTCACCCCATCCCCTTCCTTCTAACTCTTCTCCTTAAGAGGCAATGCCACTGTTACAGTTCGGTATGGATCTTTCCAGAATTTTTTCTTATTCCTGCATGTGTCAGGATAACTAAATTGTGCTCTAGTAATAATCAACCACAATGTATCAGTGGCTTGATAACAACAGAAGTTTATTTCTTGCTCACACTCAGGGATTCAGTGCAGGTTGGTGGAGAGGGAGGCTTTCCGCATTTTGGTTATTCAGAGCCCCGTGCTTCCAGCTCGATGCCTGCTTCTCTGAGTCACCGAGGGGAATGTGCACTCTGTGTAAGACTTTTTCCCCAGAAGTGGCCGTGCTCACCTATCACTCAGCACAGCGTTACATGGCATGGCTAACTTCCCAGGGCTTGGGGATGTGTGGTCCTACCATGATGGCATAAATAGGATAATCAGAATATCCGGTGAGTGGTGCTAATGACCATCGCAAAAGGAATCATATGTAGAGTTGCAAGAGTTACATATAGAATATATAAATTTAAACACACATTATTTTAAATGCTGCAGTCAATATGTATAGTGTTTGGCAACTGCTTTTTTAGCAGGGACAACTTTCTCTGTTAGTAAGTGTAGGTTCATTTCATGTTTATAACAATCTAATAGTCCACGTTATGGATATACCATCATAAAATTTATTGATGGATATTGTGTCCACACTTTTCCCTTGCAATTTCAAAGAAAGGCACAGGGGACGTCGCTGTTCAGACAATTTAAGTGTTTATTTGTACAAATACTTCCGTAGGATAAATTCCTAGTGTTGGGTCCGACGGTGTATGCACTTTGTGTTTTGATGGTTACCGTCAAATGCCACCAGCAACGTTGAGAGTGCCTGTCTTGTCCCCTCCTGCAATGCCATCTCCTATTCATCTTCTAAATCTGAGCCCAATCGTTGGGTAAAAATGGGGTCTTCTGATTCACATTTCTCTACTTGTCAGTGAGGTTGGGTTTTCCGTATACTTACCAGTCCCTTGTACTACTTCCTCTGTGGAATGCCCAGATGTATTCTTTGTTCATTTATCTTCCCAGTCATTTATGTTTCTATTTTGCTTATATTGATGTTTTTCTTGTCGGTTTACAAATATTACAGATAATTACGTTTGGTCTCATATGCATGCTAAGCCTTTCCCCTGTTGATTATTTAAACATCTAATAGATAATCACTTGCCTTGCATAATCTACCTTATTCTAATTAAAAATTTTCTCCTTCCTATTCACTAAAAGCAGTCCTTTCTTATTATTGACTTGTTGGCCCAAGAGGGGAGAAAACACACAGAATTCTATCTTCAGATGCTATTAAACTTCTAATGGATTAACAGGCTGTGTGGACAACCTTAGAGTCTTAGATTTCTATGGAGCAAGATGGGTTTTTTTCTTTTTCTTAGAGAGGGAAGGGGGAAGGGGCAGAGCAAGAGAGAGGATCTTAAGCAGACTCCACGCCCAGTGCAGCACCCAATGTGGGGCTCGATCTCAGGACTCTGAGATCATGACCTGAGCCCAAACCAACTGAGCCACCCAGGCACCCCAGAGCTAGACGTTTTATGTGGAGCTTTTACATACATTTATCTAATTGACTTGAACTTTATGCAGTGAGTGTGGTAGACTTCCTTACTTCTATTTGGTAGGTGTCAGTATGGAATGGAGTTAGATTTGGGTTTGACTCCTCCCATTTATTAGTTCTGACACAGGGACCATCATACTTGTCTCATAGGCTGCTTGTCCCATTTGAGTAGCATATGTTTGATAGCATATATAACCTGCATGCCAGAGCCTCCACACAGTAAGTCCTGGTCCGGTTCAGCTTTCCCACCCTTCCGAGGTGTTAGGTGACATACAACTGAGAACTTGACGCTGGGTCTCCTGGCTCTCGGGCTGGGTCTTGTTCCAGTAACCACATTGGCCATCTAAATTGAGTATGATTTCCCAGCCTGCCTAGAATTGAATAAGACCATTGGAAATTACTTAATTATCTAAGTCATCAGTACAGGACTGGGCTTTGAGCCTGGCTGTTAGTTTCATTTAAAAAGCACATTGTTTAAAATACTAAAATTTTGGGGAAAATTTTGAAAAAAAATTTTAGTCCTACCAGAGATGCAATGACTCTTTTCATTTTGAAGCATTTCATTCCAGCATTTCTTCAGCATAAGTTTCAGCTGATGTGGTCAATGTCAATGTTTTACAAAGCTGATATAGTGTTACTCTGTTAACATTAATGCCCATATTATAACTTAGACAGTTATAAAAACTTTCAGAAATGTCATCTTAATTGTTAAAAAAAATTTCATCCAGTGAGATTTATTCATTTATTAATTTTGATGTTAGTAAATGTTGAGACTGATTGCTCTCTGAAAAAATTTTCTGGAGTCCTTTCCCTACATTTTAAATTATTTTCTTAAACTTTGCAGAAGTGAAATATTTGGGTGAAAGGACATTTATCTCTTCAGTCTTCTGGAATGTATCACTGATTTTCTTTCCAAGAATTGTAGCAGTTTCTACTTAACAGTATATGAGAGTAGCTGCTTTTGAAAGATGTAATGACAAATATTGGAGAGGAGAGTGAGCTAGGTGAATCTTTCCTCTATCTTTGCCAAACCTAGTTCTGATAATTTTTCCTAGTTCAGGGCAGGGCATTTTGATAGGGCTGTTTTTATGTAGCTATTATGTCTAAATTGAAAACAGTCACATCTTGGGCCATCTGGGTGGCTCAGCTGGTTAAGCAACTGCCTTCAACTCAGGTCATGATCCTGGAGCCCCGGGATCGAGTCCCACGTTGGGCTCCCAGCTCCATGGGGAGTCTGCTTCTCCCTCTGGCCTTCTCCTCTCTCATGCTCTCTCTCTCTCTCACTCTCTCTCTCTCTCAAATAAATAAATAAAATCTTAAAAAAAAAAAAAAGAAAATAGTCACATCAGAATGTGGCTTTACCACTTTTAAATTTTCAAGTAATTTACTCAGTGGACATGCTTGATTTTCTCTCTACCTTTGTCCCTTTCCCCACATCTGGCTGCTGGATCTTCTTCCCATGGGTTAAGATTTAAGCATTTCACATTCAGTTGGGTAATGAAACTGTGGAAAGTTTCAATAGGTTATTTCTTTGTCTCTTAGGTTTTGTCAAAGTATCTCTGATGTGGAAAAAAAGGGACACATTAAAGATTGTATTAAAATGTCACGTGCCATCGTTAGTCATTTGGGGAATGAAAATCAAAACCCCAGTGAAATATGCTTTGTACCTACTAGGATGTCTGAAAAAGCAAATCATCAGTGTTGGTGAGGATGTGGAGAAATTGGGGCCCTCATACGCTCTTGGTGGGAATGTAAAACGGTGCAGGCACTTGACAAACAGTTTGGCAGGTCCTCAAAATGTTAAAGATAGAATTGCTACATCGCGCTTGTTTACTCCTGAGAGAAACGAACATGTATGTTCACTAAAAAACACTATGCTAAGTTCATAGTAGCATTATCCACAATAGGCAAAAAGCAGAAGCAACCAAATGTCCATGAGGTGATGGGTAAACCCAGTGTGGTCTGTCCACACGGTGGAATGTAATTTGGCCCTTAAGAGGAATGCACTGATACACGCCACAACATGGATGGGCCTTGAGAACATCTTCGGGGGAAGAAGCCAGCCACAGACAACCACACGTGGTGTGATTCCATTTATATGAAACTCTCAGAATAGAGAAATCTGTATGGAGAAAGTAGGTTAGTGGTTGCCTACGGCTTGGGGAGGCTTTTGATGGGGGAAGTTGGGAGCGACAGCTAGTACAGGATTTCCCTTTGGGATGACGGAAATGTCTTAATATTGGTTGTTTGATGGTTGCACAACTCCATGACTGTACTACACACTGTTGAGCTGCACACTTGACATGGGTGAAATGTGTGGTATGTGAACTGTGTTTCAGTAAAGATGCTGAGAAAAAGTACACGTGCTTATCCCGTCCTCGTCATTGAACAGTGCTTGGCTCCCAGGTAGTAATTGTAAATATGCCTCAGGAACGCAGGTCGGCCCGGTGCTGTGTGGCCTGTTACTGGTATGTCGACTCTTTGGACACCACATGAAGTGGACTCTGTCCTGGTGGCAGAGAGTAGTGGCAGCTGTAACGCCATCCCACACTTTCACTCTAAGAGTGAGTTTTGTTTTTTGAGGGGTAGATTTGAATATTTGCCTCAAGAATAAAGTTCAGACTCCTTAAAAGATCCATGGGAAGACTTCCACGACCTGAGATGCAGGGTAGCATGGACTTTGGAACCACCCAGACACGGGTTTGAAATAACTCACTGTGTAACCATGGGGACATTTTGCTCGGGACCTCAGTTTCTTTATTTATAGAACGGGCGTGATACAATGGTACCTCGTGGAGTTGTTTGTTGCCAGCATTAAAAAATATAATCAATGTATTCAGTCTATGATATTGGGTATACAGTAAAGACTCAGGTGAATATTTTTTAGTAATATCTGACACTAAACTTATCTATATTTCATGCATCCCATGCCTTGAACTTTATCTGCTACTAACACTGCACTGTGGGGGGTCTCTCGAGCCTTTGTGCTGGGCCATTCCCCTTTACAGTGGTTATGTTTTCCCTTTTCCTTAGAATGTGCCCTTCCTTTCTTTGGCTGACTCTTACCCATCCTTCAAGGCTCAGCTCATGCCGCCTCTTTTCCATAAGTCTTCCTGACCCCCTCCACTCCCACACACCCTAGTCCAGGCTCACTTCCCTTGCTTACTCACTTATGGTGCTTTACATGGATCTCAATGTCATTAGTTTTTTCAAAGAAGCAACTTTTGGTTTATTGATAATCTCCATTCTATTTTTGTCTTCTATGTCATGGCTTTCTGCTCTTCATGATTTCCTTCCTTCTACTTTTGAGGTTTATTATGTTGTTCTATTTCTGACATTAAGTTAGATGCTTCGCCTATCTCTTTTCTAAGAAGACTACAGATTTGGGGCACCTTGGTGGCTCAGTCAGTAAAGCATGAGACTCTTGCTCTTTGGGGGCATGAGTTCAAGCCCCTTCTTGGGCATAAAGTTTACCTAAAAACAAAAACCCAAAAAACAAAGAAACAAACAACTACAAACTTACCTCTAAGTACCACTTTGGCTGTACAGTTTTGGTATGTAGCATTTAAAAAAAAAAAAATCACCTTTTAGTTCTATGTAGTTTACATTTTTGTGAAGATTTTTTCCTTGGCCTGTGAGTTATTTAGCTTTATGGTTTTTTAAGGGTTTCTAAACTTATGAGATTATTTCTGCTTATCTTTTTATTATTAATTTCTATCTTAATAACATGGTGGCTAAAGGATGTTCTTTCTTTCCTTTCTTTCTCTTGTTCTCTCTCCTTACTTGTTTTTTTCTGTTTTCCAGCTTTTGGCTTTATAGCTTTATAAATGGTTATGTTCTATTTGTTTTTGAAAAGAATCCATATCCTCTAGTTATTGAATGCAGTATTTTACATATGTATATCAGATTAGATTATGGATTGCATTATACAAATTTTATAGCCCTGTTAATTTTGTCTTACCATGGAAGAGTTTTATTAATGTTTCCCTCTATGATTATGGATTTCATATATATATATTTTTAAAGATTTTATTTATTTATTTGACAGAGGGAGATCACAAGTAGGCAGAGAGATAAGCAGACAGAGAGAGGAGGAAGCAGTCTCCCCGCTGAGCAGAGAGCCCGATGTGGGGCTCGATCCCAGGACTCTGGGATCATGACCTGAGCCGAAGGCAGAGGCTTTAACCCACTGAGCCACCCAGGCGCCCCGGATTTCATATATTTTTAAATTGACTTTTCCTTTTCCCATTTCCCCCTGTACTAGTCTGGAAGTTATATATCTTATATTTTTTTTCTTCTAGTGGTAACCCTAGAAAATTTAATATGTGTATAACTAACTTCACAAAGTCTAAAGTTAGTATCTTTACTCTCCTCTTAACAACATAAGGATCTTAGGATATTTCACTTTGGTCACATCCCTCCTGACTTACCTGCTTTTGTTGTCCAATGTATTAGTTCTCTCTTACTTTATCCTTTTTTTTTGAAATTTACAAATTAGACATTACTATCAGTTTCTACAAAGCCTTGGTGTATTTTAGATTTGCCCATGTTTATTTGCTTTGTTTATTACACTCCACAACTCGGGCTTTCCTTCTAGGATCGTTTTCTCTCTCCTGAAAGGAATCTTTTAGAAGTTCCTTTGACAAGGGGCTATTTGTAATAAACTCTGTCAGTTTCTCTTTGTCCAAAATTACCTTCCTTTTGCCTTCATTCTTGAAAGATAGTGTTGCTGCACATACAGTGCTAAGGTGATATTATGTGATCTCAGCACTTTGAGAACATGCCACAGTTTACTCACTTCTATTTTTACTACTGAGAGGTCAGTTCTCCATTGGCTTTTTTTCTTTTGCTGGTGAAGTGTCTTTTTTTTCCTTCGGGCTGCTTTTAAAATCTTTTCTTTGTCTTCGATGTTGTTCGTGTCATTATGACTTCCTGGGTGAGGGTTTCTTTCTATTTATTCTGCTTGAGATTTGTTGGGACTCTTGTCTCTGAGGTTTGCTGTCCTTTATCAATTCTGGAAAATTCTCATCTGTTTTCTCCTTCAATATTGTCTCTTACCCATTGTTTCGCTACTCTCTTTCTGGGATTCTGATTTAGATATTTCTAGACCTTTCTTTTTTGACAGTAAGCTCATGTTCCTTGGGACTTTAATCTCCGATAATTCTCTGAGACCTAAATTTAAAGTGAAGATTTTTATCTTGTGCCCTTGTGGCTCAGAGGGCTCCATTAACCTAGAGCACTGAAAACTAAATTTTTGATCTTAGACTTTTAAGATTATAGGCACAGTATAAATTTTGACTCCAGACTTGCATGTGTTATGGTTAGGCATTCCAAAGGAAGGCTCTTTTCCTTTTCCCTGAGGAGCTTTTCTTCTGGTTCACCCCTGAGGATATGGCCTTGCAGAGAGCCTGGCTTGATCTGGGAGCTTCTAATCTGATGCTTGCCTTCCAGAGGTACTCAGGGGCCAGACCATTCCCTGTATACAGGGGAAAAGGGGATTTACACCTGCCTTTGAAAAACATCCCTCTGGACAATGGATCAGAGCTCCAGAGTGCAGACAAAGATAAGTTAGGATGCTGTCTTATACCTCAGGAAAGGCTATGCTACCTGGGACAGGATAGGGGTGGGTGGCAAGGCTATTGATTGAGATGGTCTCTCTCTTCCTCTAGTCTTTAGGGTAATCCAGTAGCAGCGAGCTTGTCTTATTCATCTTTGAGTTCTTCAGTGCCTGGCACAGAGAAGGCATTTGGCAATTGTTAACTGAATTGAACTGTGTAATCAGTAATGGTTCATGGGCTGTGTTTTTGGACTACCTTCAAAGAGACTATTTTCTTTAAAGGGAAGTGACATAAAGGGATTCCAGGCGGTGAACTCACCCTGTCGCTGGCATTGCAAAGCTCAAGCCAGAAATAGAGAACCAGCTGTTTGTAAGCCCATGCGAGTCTTCAGTTTTGGCTGGGTTTACTTTCCATGATAACAGAGCTTTCTTTAGCCTGTGCACTTGTTCCTTTCTTAAGGAACCTCGGGTCTATTTGAAGGCCTTGCCATCTTACTGGATTTTATGACACTTTCTCAGAAATTACTAAACTTTATGACTGTCTAGTCAGTTTGCAAAGATGTTCCTTTAATGGTTTGTGATAGCTGTGAAAACTTCTTACTCTTAAGACTTCTCAGAAAAGGGGTGCCTGGGTGGCTCAGTGGGTTAGAGCCTCTGCCTTCAGCTCAGGTCAGGTCATGATCCCACGGTCGTGTGATCGAGTCCCACGTTGGGCTCTCTGCTCAGCAGGGAGCCTGCTTCCTCCTCTCTCTCTCTGCCTGCCTCTCTGCCTACTTGTATCTCTGTCAAATAAATAAACAAAATCTTAAAAAAAAAAAAAAAGTCTTCTCAGAAAAAATATTCTGTGTCTAGGGAACAGAGAGAGAGGAGAATGGTCCCCTCTGAGTGACAGGTTAATGAGCTTCAGCTGGTCACTGAGGAGGGTTGTTTAAAGACTTATGCAATACTATTCCTTTAGAATGTGCAGACGTATTTCTAGGAAGTACAGTGAAATAGATTGTACATACATGATTTTAAATCCTGTGGCCTTGAAGTTTTCCATTATTCATTCAACAAATACATGTTGTATGTCCACCATGCCCCAAGGCCTGTTCAAGGCAGTGGCAACAGAGACACAATTAGGGGTGCTTGGGTGGCTTAGTTGGTTAAATGTCTGACTCTTGATCTCAGCTCAGGTCTTGATCTCATGATCATGAGTTCAAGCCCTGTGGTGGGCTCCATGCTGGGTGTAGAGCCTACTTAAAAAATGGTGGGGGCGTGCATCTGGCTGGCTTAATCTGTTGAGTATCAGACTCTTGATTTCTGCTCAGGTCATGATCTCAGGGTTATGAGATCGGGCCTGCGTTGGGGGCTCTCTTGTGCTCTAAAAAAAAGAAAGACACAACTAGACACCATCCCTGTCCTTGAACAGGGCCGCTACTGGCCTATACCATCCTTTTGTGTGAATGAGAACAAGGTGCCCCCTCCTCAAGGAAAAAAATATTAAATTAGTCAATATATTAATTACATCTCAATAATGAATTTGTTAAAGCAAGTGGATTATTGATGATAAAAGTATTAGTTACTAGATAATATTTACATGGTATTATAACGAAATCCTTGTTGATTTCAACTTAAAATTCAGAAATATACTGGCATAAGAAACAAACACCAGCTGAATTGAACTGCAATATGGTTTTACTATTGCATTAATACCAATGAGGAATTTTTCAAAAAAAATGAAAAGTACTCATCAATTATACGTCAGTTATAAAAGCAGATCTGATAGAAACATAGTCTGTTTTAGATGTTATTAGATCAGCCGTCTTTTGGGGCACTTGGGTGGCTCAGTTGGTTAAGCGGCTGTCTTCAGCTTGGGCATGATCCCAGGGTCCTGGGATCAAACCCAGCATTGGGCTCCCTGCTTAATGGGGAGTCTGCTTCTCCCTCTTCCTCTGCTGCTCCCCCTGCTTGTAATCTCTCTGTGTCAAGTAAATAAATCAATAAAATCTTAAAAGAAAATCGACAGTCTTCTGATAATCCGATTTGTCAAAGGGGAACAATACATATTTTCTTGTTAAAACAAGACACTTGCGTACCATTTGCCAGGAGATTCTCATCATAAATATAAAATTCCCTAATAAAATCATCTGATGTTTGTTTACTGAACCAGAATATTTTTGAATTCCCAGTTTAGATCAGTAAGTATTTTTCCTATGGTAACATGTAAATATTACATAATAACTAATACTTATATGAATAAGTCATTTGTTATAGAGTAAAAAATATAAATATATCAATTATAAATATATGGAAAGTGTTCAAAATACAAAAGATACCTGCGTGTGACCAGCTTCATAGCATCCTTGTGTATGACCTAAAGAAAACCACCAGTGGTGGCCTTGGGGGCCCCCGTCTCAGAGGAACAGACACAGCTGGTGAGTCCAGGGTGAGATGCTAAGTGCCCTGTTAACAGTTATGTAGGACGTGTGGTGGAGACTGAGGGAAGGGAAATGAGGTCAACCTGCAGGTTTTGGCAAAAGCTTGTGTGTCAGAGGCACTCAGGGAAATAAGAGTCAATCTTTTTGACATACTTTGGTTGTTAAGTAGCCGCTAATCCTTCTTTCTGGGTTCCGGCTACTTTCTGAATAAATGAGATGGCGGGTTTCCAGATTGGTGAGGTGTTGCTGTTTTGGATAGTCTGTGTTGATTTTCTCTCCTGCCCCCCACATCCGTAGTCCTCTGTCCTCAGGCCTCTTCCCTCACAGCATGAGTCAGCATCCCTGTCATGGCTTGCTTCATTTTCTCTTTTTCCCACCAGATTTTCAGTTCACCTAGTGCAAGGACCACACAGGTCTTGGTGACGATTGTTTATTATCAGATCGTCACCCTCCAGCGCACAAGGCCTGGCTCCCTAGGGAGCAGGCTCTTCACAGCCATTGACTGAAATGACTTTTTCATTCATTCCTCAGACATTGCACTGTGGGCTCCACTAGGCGAACAAGGAAATGCCCCCCCGTGGGTCCCTCCCCGCAGGAAGCTCACTCTCTAGTTATGACAGCTCCCTGCACGAGGAGGGGCAGTGATAAGGGACTCAGAGGCCACGCTGAGTGGCCTTCCTAGGGAGGAAGACAGGGCTGAGCAAGGGTTCCAGTGTTCACACTCGGCGCAGCAAGCCAAGACAGGGCGGTGAGCCGGCACACTGGGAACTTGGGGGGTACTGCAGACCTTGTCCTGCAGCTGCGACATCGAATTTGAGGAGGGGACAGTGAGGGATGATGCCACCTGCCCAAGAGGTGGGCAGAGGCTAAGACATGAAGGTCCCAACTGCAGAGTGAGAGTTCCGCGGAACCCCTGGGTGGTTGTAAACAGGTGTGTGTGTATGTGTGTGTGTGTGTGTGTGTGACAGAAATCACCTCCGTATGTTGGAAAGATCCCTCTGACTGTGATGTGCAAGGTATATGAAGGGCTTGGGGGCGGGGTGAACCAGAAGTAGGGAAAGCCTCCTTGAGGGCAGGGAGAGTGGCTTCCCGGTCAGTTTGTGGCATGTGGCAAGTGCTCGGAGGTGGTACTTGGTAACTGAGTCCAGCTGCAGAAACCAGCAGGGTAGGACCACAGACCCTCTTTGCAGAAGGGCGGCAGAGTCACTCCTGTCACTTAACAGAGCTGCCCAGCCACCCTCTGAGGCAAGGAGGCTACATCCCTTTGCTCTACAGATGAGGTAACTGAGGTTGGGCTGGCCAGAGGACTCAAACTTAGGTCTCTGTCAAGGCCAAGTCAAGTGTACTCTCCTCCGTCTGTCCCATGGTGGGGGGAGGAGTGGGAGCCACGCCAGGGAGAACTGGCTGGCTGGTGTCACTTATTCCCAGGGACCACTGTCTTCCTTTCTGGTGAGGGAGAGGCCTCTGCCTTCCAGCTCTGGAGTCCCCCAGGCAGTGGTGCCCCCTTCCCCGAGTCTCCTTCCTGGCAGAAGGAGATGACGGCCCAGGGGGTGGCTGAAAGCTGTCTTCACCAAAGCAGTGGGGAGAGATTAGTGGGACCCTGGCGCTCTCATCACGTGGGTATCACGCTGCTATTTAATAAAGGCCTCAGTGCCTGAAGGGCCATAAGTAACCAATGATATATTTCAACCTCATTGAGGAGGAAGAGGGCAGAGTTAAATCAAATTCAGACCATGTGGAAATAAAAGAATAAAAAGGCTCCTCCTGAGGGGAAAAAGAAGGGAACAGGGCAGTCAGGGTCAGCTCTGAGCCAGACTCTGGTTAGGAGCTTGGGCGTGGGTGCCGCTGACCAGTAGAGATGGTGCCGTGTGTTTGGTAGGTGAGGAAGAAAATGGAATGTAGGGGACACCAGCCACAGAGAGGTGGAGCCAGATTCTCAACGCTGGGCCTGACCTCATGCTGCTGGCTCCTTCCCCTGCACCGAGCTGCCTCCCCTGTGCAGTCTCTTCTTGCCACCAGACATACAGGGATTAATCTTTGTGCAAAGGATGAATGGCAGGGAATCAGCAACCTGTGCCAGTTCCGATCCTCCACTCCCCAAGGGCAGGAGCCTGTCTCTTTGCCCCTCCACCGGGCTCCGTGATGTGCGGGCCATCCTGCCCCATGCTGAGTGTCACCTGCCTTTCTCCTGCCTTCTGGCTACTTCCCCTTCCATCTCTCCTGTCTCCTCTGCCCCTCAGAGATGCTCGTGTGGCTCTTCTCGAAGATGGGTTTGACCCCATCCTGAGATCTTTGCTGCTTAGTAATGAGCAAGGTGATGGGGAATCAACTGTGATTCTTCCTCTGGTGCCACATTCAAGAGGAGGTTTTGGAAGACGGCTTCACCTGCAAAAGCCAGTGGGATGAGGCCCCCCTCTGGTGGGGACCAGGCTGTGGGGTGGGTGTTCTCACACTCAAAATCCCTACTCCATCCAATCTCCCCTGCTAGCCCTTTAGCCTCACCCCTGCCAGGCTCCCCCCCCCACTCCGCCCGCCCCCTTCAGCTGTCTTCTACCCTAACAGCCCAGGTTGGGCAGGTGCCACTACCCTTGTTCCCACTGACCTCTTGGGCTGGAATAGTGTTCATCCCCTCTGCTCCCTGCCCGCTGAACTTGGAGCCTCACTTCAATATCCAGCCAACTGTGACCTCTGCCATATGCCCCCTGCCCCCCATGCGGAAACAGCTGCTTCTTCCTCTGTGTCTTCTTAGCACCTGGTAGGTTCCTCTGTATATATTGCTTTTCATGGGGATAATGATTTGTTTATGGACATTAAACTGTGAGCACGGTGAGGACAGAAGTAGTGAGCGCACGCATGTGTGTGTGTGTGTGTGTGTGTGTGTGTGTCTGTGTGTCTGTCTGTCTGTCTGTCTCGTGTCTTCGTGTCTGGCCTACAGCAGGCGTCCAGGGAGGGCCTGTGATCTGGAAGAACGTGAGAACATGTGCCAGTGCCGGCCTCAGCAGCAGAGTGGCAGAGAGACACATTAGTGAGGGAGCAAGTTCAGCCCTGTAGCTCTCCTCTCTCTGTCCTCCTGTTTCTTGCCAGGAAGGGATGCTTTTGTCTGGGGGGTTATGCTGCTGAGTCTTCTCTGGGGCCGGCCAGCAGGGGGCTCTCGCCTACCGTCACCTGGGAGAGTGACCGCGCCCTCCCCTTGTCCTTCCTCAGCCCTGCTCCCCATCCCCAGCCTGACCTGGTACCTGACCTGACTGCATAGCTGGCGAGTCGGGAACAAATGCAGACTTGCCATCCGCCTTTGCTTCGCAGTGTCTCCGACCTGACCTGAGGAGATAGGGCTCACTTACCTGGGAAGCCTGCCCACTGCACAGGTAGGGCCTCTCTCAGTCATCACTGTGTTGCCAGGCCTGAAGGCAACACCTGGCTCATGTAGGGGCTCGGTGACTCACAGTTCACTCTCATCGAAGGAAACCAGAGCTGGGCAGTAGTGGTAAAAGCAGATTTTATTCAGGAACTCTTGCAACAGAGGCAAAGAGGCCTAGGCTGTATTCTGTATACCACTCGGGCGAGTGGGGATGTGTAGCCAAGCAGTGGGATGTGGGTGAAGGAATGGAAAATCACCAAGAAGAAACCTCGGGGGCAAGGCAGGGTGCTGGCTAGAGCAGTTGGACAGGGTTCTCGCTGCAGCAGGCCAGAGGCATCAGATACCAAAGGTGGGGGATGAGGAATTCGATGAGATACTGAGAGGGATCAGATACTGGGTGGGGGATTCCTGCTGAACTGCTGAGAGCGGCGAGGAAGGCCAAAGGTGGAGGCCTGGTTGGGAAGAGTGTTCAGAGGAGCCTGACTAAAGTTTGGTCACCGAGAGGCTTTGTCACAGCAAGGGACCCTGGAAATGTCGACTCCTGGTGTGTCCAGAAAAAAAAGGAACTGCATTTTGGGAATGGCCTGCAGTCTCTGCCACAGTACAAGCCTAAAGAAGGATTTGGAGTCTGTCAGACCTGCGTGCTAATCCGGGCTTTGCTCCTTGCTAGCTGTGTGGACTAGGAGGAGGCAGTTATCGAACTTGTCCAAACTTTGAGCCCCAGTGTCCTCAGCCGAATAATGGGGATAGTAACCCCCACCTCAGAGGACGGTTGAGAGAGAAGCCCAGTGCATAAGCCAGCACACTGTGAGTGTTAACGCTTTTGTCATTCGTGTCTTCATTATTACCATGTATCTCGATGCCACTGATGGACTAAAAACTTAAAGACACGCCCATAGTAAAAAATCAACGTAGTATAAAAGGGTGACCTCCGAGAAGTATGTCCCTCATCCCACCTTCGGTTCCCTCCCTCAAAGGCAACTACCGTGGGCAGCTTCTTGGTGGGTTTCCAGAGATATGTAGGCAGAAGCATCCATGTATAAATTGTTCTTTTTCTTAGCTAATGCTTTCATATGATGCACTCTACTCTGCACCTTTTGTGTGATATGACAATAGAGCTTGGCTACTGTTTTACGTCAGCACGAATTGATTGACCGCATCCTTTCCTTTACGGCTGCACGACATCCCGCAGTGTGGGTATCCCATCACTTACTGAACCGATGCCCCATCGACATGTATTTGACCATCTACAGGTGTTGCTACTCTAGAAAGCTGTGCCACCATCCCCTCATGTATATGTCTTTGTGTGCTTGCGTGAGACTATCTGTAGGACCAAAAAAAAAAAAAAAATCTAGCATTCATTAAAATGGGGAATGTTTTCATTCTGGTAACTATTGTGGAGAAAAAGATTAGGAATTAGAGATTTGGCTTGTCATGAGAAAGTGAGAGATAAAGTACATGGTTTCTTTATTTTTAAAGCCTTTGCTAATAATAGACCCTTGTTTCCTCTTCCCTGGATGCCTTGGATTCCAGATTCCTCAGCAGGGATCTTTGGCAGATACACAAACCAGTGCAAATCAGCTTTTAGCTTGAGAATTTATTTTCCCACATAAACACGTTGTCAACCAACTTTCTGAATGCCCTATGCATCGGAGAAGTTGGGTTGACTATAATAGAAACAAAGTCCTTTTGCTTGCTTGTTTGGGTTTGAGTGGCAGAGAAGCAAACACTGCGAGTGCTTTCTCTGGGTTAGGTATTTTTCACAGATTATCTCATTTGATCCTTGTAAACCTTTGAGGTGAAAAATATCATCCCTGATTCCCAGACAAAGAAAGGGGTGGGTTCACAGAGATTAAACAATTTGCCCAAGGTCATGCAGAATCGAGATTTGGATTCCAGTCTTGATGACTGTACCACTCTGTGGGCCTCTCCTGTTCTTTCATAGGGCACTCTGTAGGACTTTCCTGAATGTTCAATAAGTTTTACCTATTGCATAGACATCTGATGATTAGTAGCACCCCTTGATGATTTTGTAGCTTTTCTGGATTTAGTAGAGACAGAGGGTCTGTTATGGCCCCAAGTTCAGTGTCTGGAATGTTTCAGTCTTTAGGTCATTAATCCAGTCACTCTCAGGTGACTAGTCCAGTCGACATTGTCGACATTGTCGGCTATGTTCGTTTCTGCATTTGGGTGGCTTCTGCCCCTCAGCTCTAAGGCAGGATTGCTCTCCTGTGATCCTGGACTCTGGCTCTGTGTCCTTCCCTCGTGTTCTCCCCAAAGGCTTTACTAAACTTCTGTGTTTTCTGTCTCTTAGTAAAGGAAGGTCATGTAAAAGCACCTTCTAAATGGTATGGCCTTATTATGACAAATGCCCCCCAACCCCTGCTACCCCACACTTTGTCACCCCAGTTCTCCAGCCCCTGAGCTGATTCACTTGAGCTTGAAGTTTGCTCTCTTTTCTGAGACCTGGTTCACTTCTGCCCAGCTCCCAGGAAATCTGTTGCCTATGAACAAAAATTAGCACATTAAAGCTCCCTCCCACACCCACCTTTAAAACATCATATCCCAGAGAGCCACATTATAATTCAATCCACCGTATCCTGTTTCTTCAGAACACATCTTAGAATCGTGCTTTGTGCCTGCAAATTCTCTTTTTTATTAATTTAATTTATCTTTATTAGCTCTTGGTTCCATATTAGCACAGCTCTCTTGTTGGGCTATAAATTCACTCTTGTTTTATTATTTATTAGCAAACATTTGTTAAGGGCCTGATGGTGTCAGGCTACCATCTCTATTATCTCACATATTCCTCCGAAATCACTCTGTGGATGGGCAGTATTAATAACCCCCTTCGCAGTTGGGGAGAATGAGGCTCAGAGAGGTTCGTTAACTCGTCTGTGTTTCATCTAGTAAGTGGTAGGTCTGGGATTTGAACCTCAGTGTTTGGATTCTAAATCCATAACCTCTCCCAGATGAAAGCCAAGGCTTATAGTTTCTTATTATCTGGCTGCTTCAGTTCCTCTACTCAACTCCTTAATTAGTGGTGACTCCAGATCAGTAGCCTTCTGGTAAGGGAATGGCTTTTGTTTTGACGGGACTCACATAATCCATACTGAGAAGGCGTTACTTAATCCGGAATGAGAGATGGTAAAAATCCACAGGAAAGCTGGAAGAAAGGAAGGGGAGCAAGTTTTATTTGACCGGCTGGCTGATTGATCTCCGGAGAGTTTTCTTTCTTTTTGTATCCCCATTCCTTTTCTTCTTGGAAGGCTAATGTGCTTCAAGGAGCTCCACCCAGTTCTTAAAAATGTCCAGGAGGTGGCAGCGAAGTAAGCGCCTGGCGTGTTGGGTTTTAGGTTTTCTGAAGCCTTAACTCAGCATATCCCAAACTTGTCTGATCATAAAAATCACCTGCAGCATTTGTTAAAGTTGGATTTCCCAGTAGGGTGGGACCTGGGGAATCTCTCTCTCTCTCTCTCTCTCTCTCTCTCTATATATATATATATATATATATATATTTGTTTTCTTTTTAAACAATCCCCCCTTAGGCAATTCTTGTGATCAGAGTAGCCTGGGAAACACTAAGTATCATCTCTGGGAATTGGGTCTTTTTTGGTCTACTGTCCTCTGTAGATTTGAAGCCGAGCTGGCCACACTGCACTGCAGTAGAGAGGACATGTATTCTGGAGAATTCTGGGGTCAGAAAGCACAGGATTCAGAAACCCAATGTGACCACTTATAAACTGTCTTATTTTGGGTTACATAATTGAACATTCTCATCTTGAGAACTGTCCTGCCATTTTCTCTGCCAGGAAATAAGAAATTGTTTTTCCTTTCTCTCTCTCTCTTCCCATCTCCTCGGTCTTCCTCTTCTTCAGCTCTCAGGGATGCATTCCCTGATTCCCTGATTTCCCCCAAGCTGGGTCACTCATAATTATTTTCATAAGAATTTTTTAAGTGTCTCTCATTCCCTCTGGACCCAAAGCGCCTTGAAAGCCGGAACCATGTCCCTTGGGTTTCTTATTTATGACTCTCATGTTTATTATTGTACGCCCAACCCCTAGCACAGCGCGATGTGAATGACCCTGGAGCTCTGTTTTTCTTAACTGTAAAAGTGGATGAACACAATCAATCCCCAGGGTACTTGGGAGATTAAATGAAATAGTGTTAGCACAACTGGCATACAGTAGGCGCCTAATAAATGTTAGTTCTTCTTTTCTGTTAAAAAGCAAAATTCAGCTGAGTTCATTTAAAGATCTTTTTGGCTTTATCCAACAACTCATCAATCAGGCAGCACTCCGTGCTTCAAAGAGAAAGTAACCCCAAGGAACTGTACAAATGAGAGGTTTGTGTAAGCAGAAGGGAGCAGGAAAAATAAATTTCTAGCAAAAAATGGATTGTTTTGGGCCAGATCACCTTCCTTTGGGGAGAGGCAGGGTTCTATCAGGCAGATCACTTTACTAGTATGGATCAGGTAATTCCAGATGGACTGGTTAGAGATTACATTCCTGGAGAGGCTGAAAATCCTTTTGGGGCCTGTTGTTTCTTTTTTTAGCACTTAACTTTGGAGAACCCACTTATGATTATTAGTTCTGAATGGAAAAGATTAATAGGCTTTAAGGCTGTTTGCTCAATACACTATTCTAAAAGGTTTCTAATATTCTCAAAGGTTTAGTTAGAATTCAGCTACCTTTCTCCCTGCCCACCCCCCTCCCCCACCAAGTCCAAAGACTATCTTCTGCCGGTCTTTTAACCTTATTCTGGTGACCCACTTCGAAGTCTCTAATAATTTGTACCTGACTCCCTGTGGATAGCATATCTTTACATTTTCTTTATTCATTTGGTGCTAAGAATGAAAACAGTATCACTGTAGACCGGACTTAGTATTTTTGAAAGATCATGGGTGGTAGGATGGGTTTCAAAGGTAGCTTTACAGACTCTCTTTTCCTGGAATTCTTTAGAAGGAGACTTCGAACATTGTCTTGTGAAGATTTCTTCTAATCTTTTGTGAAATCCAGACTGGTGTTAGTAGGTGAAGCAAATTCAGAATTTTATTTTGTTTCCCTCCCAGTTGGGACCCACTTAGGGCTGTGTGACTGCCATTCAGACTTCAAGTGTAGGAAGAACCATTAATGGTTCTTCCTCTGACACAGTGGCAAATGGAAGGTGCCCCAGTGTCAGGTCGACCAACTATCCCAGTTTGCCCAGGACTGAGGCAGGGCCTGGGGCACTAGACTTTCAGTTTTGAAACCTGGACCATCCTGTGAAAACTGGGGTGAATTGGTTGGCATCCATGGAGTAGCTGGCTGAAGGAATTGAGATGACAGCAAAGCAAGCATTAGCATGCTTTTCTGTTGTTTTAAGGGACACAGGAACCAGGGAACCAAAAGTTAAACTGCTTTGTAAAAAAAAAAACAAAAAAAAACTTTGCAAAAGTTTTTGAAAATTAATTTCACTTCTAAAGCTACCAAACTAAATATAGGAGGTCTCATATAAATGCAATTGCTTTTGCACCACTTAGAAACTCAATGACAGTCACTTGGAAATGAATGGTATTGTGTTGTAAAACCCAGTCCTGTCTTTTCTGCACCTGAATGGCTACAGCTAGCCAATTTATGTAACCCATTTTCTAGCGTTAATCATTTTCACTGATATGTTGTGAATAGTTCATCTTTGAAATTTTTTTTCTAGTTAAACACCAACAGTAGAACTGTTATTATCGTTGATGAGTTTTGAAAATAGGTCAGTTTTGAAAGGAGGGCCTTAACTCAGCATAAATTGTATATTATCACTTACATCTCACAAGGTAAAATATAAGCTTATTTTAATAGGTATTTATGCCTATCTTATTCCCCAAAGCCATGTAAAGTGGCTTTCAAAAATACAGATTTTTCTAAGTTTTTAAAAGTTTAGGTTAAAAAATCAGAGCAAAGGAACAATAAAAATGGTGTAGTAAGTTAGTGTCTAGCAATGTGAGATCTGAAGATTTTGTACAGTCTTTCTGATGGGACACAGATTTGGTTCTGGACTTTCTGGTTACCAAGAGAAAACAGAAACACACCAAGCTGTGAAGTCATGGTGCCAGCAGAGAAAATGAAAGATAACACTTAAGAGAAATATATTTTTTCCTAGTACTGAAAGCTAAGAGAAATCTCCCCAGAGGGCCTTCATAAAGGAGCCCCAGAGTGATAGGCATTGGTCCATCAACACCCCCAATTCAATGCAGTTTCAAGGTTTTGTATGAGATAGCGGCCCTCCATGCACTCTGACAGCATAACAACCAAGTGCCAGTAAGACCCACAACTACATTTCATACAGTAGTCCTTCCCTGGGGCTGTGCCTTGGCCTCCTGGCAAGTGTTTTAGCCTTTAGATGTCTAGTTCTCAGCCCACCTCTGCTAGATCAGCATCTCCATACTTTTGAAAAGCTCCTAGACAATCTTGATAGAGAATCACTTATTTAGAGGCTTTTTTTTTAAGCCATTGAAAGAGGAAACTCAAATGTCCAATAAACATTTGAAAAAAAAAATTCAGTCTCACTAGTATTATCATGAGTATGCAAAGTAAAACAATGATGAGCTACCATTTCACATACACGCCATTGGTGAAAATATGTAGCAGTAGCCAACAGAGTTAAAAGTGTGTATACTCTGTGACCCAAACAATTCCACTTCTAGAGAACAATTCTTATCTCTGTGCACAAAGAGATACAATGAAGATATTTATTGCAGTGTTCTTTATAACAAGGAAGGGTTGGAAAGCACCTATATTTCATCAGTGGTGAGATGTATGAGTCCATTTATGATGTGGGTTGAATTGTGTCCCCCCCCTCTGAGAGACAGGTCCAAGTCTTAACCAATATCTGCAAATGGGACCTTATTTGGAAATAGAATCTTTGGAGAGGTAATTCAGTTAGGGATCTTGAGATCAGATGATCCTGGGTTAAGGTTGGGACCTAAATCCAATGAGTGTCCTTATAAGAAACAGAAAAGAAGAAGACTTTGAGGTACATAGAGGTGAAGGCCATGTGACGACAGAGGCAGAAGTGGTTGACATTGGAGTGATGCATCTCAAAACCAAGGGGTGCCTGGGATTGCCAGCACCCACCAGAAGCAAGAGAGGAGCATGGAATGGATTCCCTTTCAGATCTCTCAGGAGGAACCAGCCCTGTCAGTGTCTTAATTTCAAATTTCTAACCACCAGGACTGTGAGATAATATGTTTCTGTTGTTTTAAGACATCCGATTTATGATAACTGGTTATGGCAGCCTTAGGAATCTAATAAAATGTAAACCTTCCCCCAAACTACAGGTATACCTACAAAAGGGTTATGAGGTTCTCCTTCAGCCAAGAGAGTGGAAACATGGAGCTAAAAATCTTCCATAGTGCAAATGAAGCCGTTTTCCCCTGATTTGAGGCTAGAAGAGCCCTTGGAGACCATGCGATCCGACTCCACCCATTTTAAAGATGATGATGCCCAGACAAGGGAAGTGACTTGCCCAAGACTCTATCACTAATAAGGGGCAAACTTGGATTTGAATACTCCAGAGTCTGTGTTCTTTTCCCTTCATTTGTGGCCCTGGCACCACAATGTGTCTGGTCCTCTCAGTCAGTGTGGCAGCAATGACTGCAGGAGGGAGCTCAGGTGTTGGAATCAGAAGACTTGAGTTCAAGTCTTTGCTCTCGCAGTGTGGCAAGCCAAAGTTTATTAAATTCACTAACCCTTAGATTCTTTTTCCTGCCAGTGAGGCTAACCTTCGCTCCCAGAGCACCTGACTCTCTGGATTGTAAGGTTCCAGTGAGATAATATACATGGAAAGATCTTTATTAAACTGTAAATCACTATATATGTGGTATTACCATCATCGTCTAATCTAGCCTCAGACCAGGAATGGGAAAACTCAGAAAGTGTGGCAAGCAGAATTCTAAGATGACCCCGTTGGGCCTTCACCCATATGTAATCCTTTCCCTTTGAGTGAGGATGGGACCTGTGGATTTGATAAGCTGTCACTCCTGTGATTTTGTTATGGCAAAAGAAAGATTCCCCTGGGTGGGCCTCACCAAATCAGGTGAGCAGTTTCAGAGCATTTTTCTCTGGCTGAGTTGCAGAAGAAGTGAGACAGACGTGCTTTAGCTAGTCTGGAAGAAAGACAACATCCAGTCTTCTGAACTCCCCTTGGGGCTCACTATGGCAAGAGACTGAGGCAGTCTTGAGTTGCTGAGTATGGTCCCCCGCTGGCAGCTCTAAGGAAAATAAGGACCTCAGCCCTACAGCTGCAAGGAGAGGAATTTTTCCATACAGTGAACGGAAGATGATCCTGAGCCCAAACAGGAGTTGCAACCCTAGCGACACCTGCATTTCAGCCTTGTGATGATCTGAGCAGAGCACCAGCATACCATGGTGGACTTCTGACCTAAAGAACTGTGAGCCCATAGGTGGCTGTTGTCTGAAGCCACTGGGTTTGTTTGTGTGTGTGTGTATGTGTGTGTATGTGTGTGTGTGTGTGTGTGTGTATATTTTGGTGCAGCAATGGAAAATGAATACAGAGATTAAAAGCTTTTCCTTGGGTGATAGAGCCATTAAGTGGCCACAGCTGTATGCCCATTCAAGAAACTCTGAGCTTCTGTAGGCTGGAGCTTCATCTGATCTCTGGAGTCAGACTGGGTGGGTTTGTGCCCTAACTCTGCCACTTATGAAGTTAAAAAAGGAGGCAACTGGGGCGCCTGGGTAGCTCAGTCAGTTACGTGCCTGACTTTGCTTTTGGCTCAGGCCGTGATATTGAGCCTGCGTCAGCTCTGTGCTGAGCGTGGAGCCTGCTTTAGATTCTCTCTCTCCCTCTGACCTTCCCCTACACCCCACACCCCTGTTTTCATGTGCATGGGTACATGGCTCTCTCTCTAAAACAAGCAGACAACTGAGGCAAGTTACTTTACTTCTCTGTGTGTCCATTTCCTCTTCTGTAAGATGGAGATGATCGTATTGCTGCCCCCTAGGGCTGTTAGCAGCACTGAGTGATTTTATACATGTGAAGAGCTTACAGCTGTGCCAGGCACAGAGTAAACACTAGGCAGATTGTTCTATCTCAGCATTTAGCCCATAGCTAGCACATGCTAGGCACTCATGAATGCTTGTTGAGTGGATGAGTTCATTAATTTGGACTAGAATCTTGGTCCCCTGCTTCTTAATCCTATAGTCTTTCTACTAATCATTAGTTATAATAAAAGAATGCAGATTTTTCCCCCAAAGCTAACTTTACTGGCCCAGTTTCTTCAGGAAGCACTGGATTTTTTTTTTTTTTAAGATTTCATTTATTTACTTGACAGAAATCAAAAGTAGGCAGAGAGGCAGGCAGAGAGAGAGAGAGGGGGAAGCAGACTTCCGCTGAGCGGAGAGCACAATGTGGGGCTCGATCCCAGGACCCTGAGATCATGACCTGAGCCGAAGACAGAGGCTTAAACCACTGCGCCATCCAGGCACCCCAGGAAGCACCAGTTTATAACACCACAAAAATACAGACGTGTTTAAACTCATCCCAGAGTTCTTCAGAACCTGGACTCAGTGGAAGCCGACTGAAAGCTGTGAGTGGGCTGGCTTTGTCTTAATAAACCATGCCAGTGGATCAGGGTGACACACACTTCATGCTATTTGCCTCATTATCTGGTTATCAGGGAAATACCAGCTGCCATTGGCAACTGAGCTAGGCCGTCAATCAGTTTGTTCTGAGCCATGATATAAATTAAAAGATGTTGCTTAAATACTTAGTAGAGGAGTAACAGCCCCTCATCTCAAGGAGCTAGTGAAGCAGTGGCTTTTGCTACAGCTGTCGGCTGTGCTGAGCTGTGAATAATGAGAAGAATTTGGAACTTGACAGTATAGTTCAACATCAGAAACCAAAGGAGACCCCCAACAATTTGATAAGGAGGACTGTACACTCTCTTCTCCGCTCCCATTCCATTTGGATTGTTTTTACTGGTAATTCCTTTCAAAAGCCTGGCAGGTGGGTTCTAGCTGAGAACTAGACCACCACTCTCGAACTGGTCCACATTAAGGGGGTATATTTCCTTTCCCACAGCTGCCTTGTTCACCTGCAGAGTTGTTATCAGAGCCTGGACTGGAGAGACGAGGGCCATCGCTGGCACATGTCTGCTGTATGGCTAAGTGGTTTCACATCAGGATTTGTTTTGAAGCTTAAGAGATTCTCCTTCCACTCAGTTCCCCTTCTGTTCCAAGACCCCATTGTCATGCGTTGTTCCTCTGCACTGAACCACAGGCCGCTCATTCCTCCAGCATCTGTGACTTGCCACTCCCTCCCAGACACTGGGCAGAGGCACCTGGAATACAGAAATGGCTGAGATGCTTTTCCTGCTCCGAAGAGACTTCTAATCATGCTGCCTTGTATATCCTTGCCTTTGCACATGGGCCTCCTCCAGCCTAGACAGAACTTCATGCCTTCTGGGCATGGCAAATTCCAGCTAATCTTTCAAATTTCTAGTGAACCACATCTCTTCTCCCAGAAGATGAACCCACACCCTTCTCTGTGCTTCCATAGCTCTTTGGCTCTCATCTGCTAGAGCGTTTGCCATGTTGCATGAATGATTTATTTACAAGTTCACATCCTAAAGACAGGAACTGCACATTTTTCTCTGAATCCCTGGTGCTTAACTGAGTTGATCCATGTCATGTTTACCTGCATAAAAGACAAACTTGGTACAAGAGTGTAACTGTTCCTATGTAAGGTGTGTAGGAAGGTAGAGGTGGGGATGGAACCAGATAATTATTGTGACTTTCTAATACCTCTGTTACCAGCAGAGCGAGAGATGTGTTTATAAATATCCCAACATGGAAGCCTTTAGGCTCCATGGTTTGAAAGGCCAAAGAGAGGCTCAGGGTCTTTCTCAAATTTATAAGGAGCCATTTTACTTGAAGTAAGAGTGAGTATGACCTTGAGTAACTTGAATCATGTCACCTATGGCAAGCTAATTTCCATTTTCCCTTGAGGACTATAATTTCTTTTTCTTTTGGGGGGGGGGAGGTTGAGGAGTGGTTATGGTTATTTTTTTCACAGGTTCAAAGCTACCACGGACTAAATTCTGTGTTCTCTGAACACAGTGCAGTATTGGGGTTGGAGAGTTCAGTTATTTGTTCCTGGTACCCACTGTCTAGGACTGCTAACGGGCCTCTGACCCTGGCCCTTTGCTTCCCTTTCTCAGTAAGCATTCCAAAAATACACTCACCCTTTCTTTAGTTCTCTCCTCTATGACTCCCATATTTTTACCTCTTGCTTTGACTTTTCTCTCATTCTTGTATTTCTAATGCCTTGTGGGATAGTTCCAGTAAAATGTCCTGTTGTCCCCTCCAGCTCAGTACTTCTAAAAGTCAACTGTTTCTCTCCCAGATGTACTCCATTTCCATTCATTCTGTTCTGTTAGCAGCCCTAATGGGCACAGAAATCAGAAGGTGAGGGTTAGAAGAGACAGATGTCGGTGCTCGGAGTCAGAGTACTTGAGCAGATGCAGTTCAGCACCCCGGAGAGCTCCCAGGTGGGGGTAGCTCCCTTCCTCTGAGGCCGCCCCTGTCTGGTCCAACACACACCAACCTCGGTATGGTGTGCGTCACTGGAATCTATGGTTGTTAAAAGAACCTTATTCATTTCTCCTAGACTTAGTTCTCTGGGAACTGAGGACTTAATGGGGCTGGATTCTGTTCCTTGCTCCACCACTTACTAGACACACTACTAAAGACTAAGTTACCTAATTGCTCTGAGTCTCAGTTTCTTCATCTGTGAAGTGGAATGGCAATATCTCTATCTACTTGATAGTGTTGTTGTGAGGGCGAATTGAAGCAGCTCATGTAAAGTCACAAGTACGCAGCACATAATATAGATTCTATAATAATAAAATTGTGACTATGATTTATTGAATCTATATTATGTGCTGCGTACTTGCGACTTTACAAGTGAGATGGCAGTGAGATGTCTCTGGGAGGTTACAGGTGGCTTCATGGGTCAGAGAAGCAAATGAATTCAGGGTGGAAGAGTCTGTCCTTTATCTAATAATTGCTCTGGGAATCCACTTCTTTGTCCCTTAGTGTCATAATTAAGATAGCATTGGGTGCTTTGGGGTCAAAACAAATCAACCAGTTGTTGGAAAAGACGAACAGGCCCTTCTAGACTTGCAGAATAAGAGGTGTCCTGCATGTGGCAAATGGGGAAACAGGCCCCAAAGAGATCCAATAACGCCCAAGGTAGCTCAGACAGTTAATGACCATAGGCAGAGGAGGACTGGGTCTCCAGGCTCTTACTTGGCCTTTGTACAGGCTTTTGCTTCCTCTCAGTGACCTCTTTCCTCTGTAGCCTTGGCAACCTCTCTGTCCTTCAAAAGTCAGCTCAAATGTCACCTACCCCTCTGAGCCTTGGTTGCGTCTTCTGTGCAATGGGAGTATGATGGCCATTTGGAAGCTATGTAGAGATTAAATGTCACCCTGTGGGTAAAAAGCTCAGCTCGGGGGCAGGTATATAGTAGATGCTTGATAGGATGGTGGCTACAGGCATCCAGTGCTCTGTCTGTGTGTCTAACTCAGCTGCTGTGCTGTGAGCTCTTTGGAGGTAAGGACTCTTTCATTCATCCTCCTCCTGTTTTTACCTCTCCAGCTTTTGTCTCCCACCACGGACACTTCAACCCATATGTGGAACCTCTCAGCATTCTCTGAGCATACCGCCTGGCTCAAAGGGAAAATGTGCTTGTGTGTTGAGTGAATGCATTGATGTTCTAGCTAAACCATGGTGCATTTGACCAGCTTCCTGGTGCAGTTGCCACTGTGGACAGTCCTGAAAGATCCTGGGTATCTGGTAAACTGGGGATGAGCTGCTGGAAGAGGTGTTGGGCATGACTTTGACAAAAGTCATTTGATAATCCTGGTTGGGAAGAAAGTGCTACTGGAATGGAAAGTGCTACTGGAATGCTTCCGTTTCAGTTAATAAACACACTTAAAGTTTGTTTTAAACTTTAAAACAAACTTTCCCCCGTTCACCGGGGCCCAGAAGAATGAGACCCAAAGAAGCAACCCAACAGCTATCTTTTATACTTTTTTAACAAGGAAACAATAAATTTGTGAGGAACTGACAAGACAAAGAAGTTTGAGCTTGAGGTAGTAAGTTAGAGAGGAAGTAACAAGATTTGTTTACATAGTCTATGAGGTTCCAAATTCTCTCTTGCTGGTAATAAGAATTTCTCCTTTCCTCTGGGTATAGAGAGGGCACCTTTCACATGGGAGATTTATTTTCTGCTCTCAGGGAGACAAAGGACAGTCAGAGCATCCTTCTTGCATCGTGTGTTTCTAATGTAACTTTAATTCAAAATAATATACCAGAGTGGTGCATTTTGGAGCAGCCTGCCCCAAACCACGTCAATAATTTTGCAGAACGTACTAGAGTTAATTTATAATATATAATTGGTACTGCAACCCTTTTTCATAGGCTGAGTTATAGTGGAATGGAGTAAGAGTCACTTAATGTGGGTATTTTGTTGTTTGTGTCACCCTTGTGACACTGGAAAGTGGAAAAAGAACATAGTGCTAACTTGGTATCTGATCTTTTCAGAGTGATTTGCCAAATAAACTGAAATTTTAATTAAAACTGCAAGCCAAGAGGTAAATCACTTTAGAAGTTTGTGAAGTTTTTCTTTTTCTCTTGGCTGGTATAATTACTACTAATAAAGATTCTTTTCAAGTGGGAAATTACATACCAGAATAAATAACTGGAGGAGATTGCTATGGGGCATTGAAATTATGAGAGGGGCAAGGTTCTCCTCTCCTCCTGCTAACATGGGCCTTTTTTCTATAGTTCAATTGTTTGGTAACAATTCTGATCTCATTAGAAGTCTTGTGATCAGAAGCAGAAGCAAGGTGGATGGAGGCCTCACTACAGCTCTTCCAGCTCTAATTCATATGAGTCAATTATAATGAATGGATTTAATAAAAAATTACAATGTACTTTGGTGATTAACTCAGTAAACGACAAATGGCACGCTTACCCAGAATATCATATTTGCAATAACCAAGAAGTGAACAGGAAAAGGAAACTTCATCGATCACAAGAATTGCTACTTTCCAGCAAAGGTTGTTAATTACTTATCCTTTTGCTATATTTATTGGCTCTATTAGTGGATGAGTAATTATTGTCTTCCTGGGAAACCCATTGGAGCCAGACGGCAACTTCATTAAATTGGAAGGCTCCTCAGAGTGCTAGTTATCCCTGTGGGATCCTCTCCGTTCAGAGTCTCCAACAACTAGGAATCTGGAGCAGGTGAGAGAGGACTGTCAGCCCATGGGCATGAAAGAAGGGGCTTCTTGAAAGTGCACTGGCTGTCAAAGCTGTTCTTACGCATGAAACTGGTGATGTGCTCTTATACCTCTGTGCCTTCCCTCACCCCGACTTGCAACGCACTCTTTCTCTCCTTGCCCCATCACCGCTCCACTCTGTCCCCACTCTCCTAGCCTTGGCCGGATTCCTCATGCATCTGGCTGCCCTTAGTTCTGTTCTACCTCCCTTCCATTCTCCAGTCCAGTCAGATCTGGCGTAGCCCTGCTGGAGCACGTCCCTTGGCTCTCCTCTACCTGCAGAATCAAGTTCTGTCCGCTTGCCCCGTGAGCCCTTCATGACCTGTCTGGGTCAGTGAGACCCATCCAGCTTTATCTCGCCTACTCACCTTGGGCTGTGGGTACGTGGAACTTCTTGTGCTCTCCAGAATCCCTGCCTTGCATGCACTCTGCCCTCCACCTGATTTTCCTTTCTCCTTATCTCTGCCTGGCAAACACCTATTTCACACCCAGCTCAAATAGCCTCTCCTCAGTTCAACTTTCCTCCCATGGAGCAGAAACAGTTGTTCCTGCTGGACCATCACACAGATAATGCATCTGCCTTGACCCCAGGCCGACTCTGGAATGCCTGGAGCCATGCTTGATTCACTACTGTTTTAGAAGAGGTAGATTTGTTGAGGGCCAACCTCTGCTTTCTCTATAGGGGGAGATGTCTGGGGACTTTTCCTCTCTGCCTCTCTCACCATGGGACTCAATTAGGTGAAGAACAATCCAGGATGCTCACTGTCACTGTAATAGGACTGTTATGCCCCCTCAAAATGGGTCTGGGATTAAAGGAGCGAGACTGATACAAAGCGAAGGTTAAGCAAAGCTTTATTTCGCGCCAGGCATCAAGAATCAGACTGACTGGCCAGGGCCGCGCCTCTTACAGAGAGGGCGACCTTTCTTTGTTTCACAGACTAGCTTTTAAGGCCAAAGGCCGTGCGGTTGGGCCTGGCCACGCACAAGTGGCCAATTAGATTGTAACACACAGAGAAAGCTGCACAGTGATGCTCGGTGACCAATTGAATTACAGTTTACCCTATAGTAGACATTTGACCTAGCCTATCACACCTTGGTTAGAATTGGTGCCCAAAGGGCTCCCAAAGGGCGGGGCTCATACTCCTTAATAGCTAGGGAGACAGTATGCAACCCCCCACTGATCGGATGTTTCCACCTGGCCTGGCCCACCCTTGTATTTGGGCTTTGTTACCTGGGGATGGTTTCCAGGACTTGTTTTTAAGTCAGTCCCCTGGGGACTGGGAGCAGGGACAGTTTAAGGGTTAAACAACAAGGTTGTTGTTTAACCTTAATGGAAGCCTCTGGTTAAATAGGTCCTTACAAGGACTAACTTAGCTGCTTCTATGTGCCAGACTAGTCACAAACATTTTTTCACTTACATAGTTGTTTTTAATCTTCCCGATACCCTCTGTGATGGAGGCTTTGCTAGTCCTCTTTCTCAGCTGTTAAAACCAAAAGCCTTAGAAGCTGGCAGGGTTGAGATTTGAACCCAGGTTCTGGAAGTCAGGTCAAGGAGATTTGGTGTGAGTATAGGCTTTCCCCAGAGGTTAGGTGCATATCCAGGAAGACCTATATGAGTTCAAATACCTTGGATATACCCTGTGCACCTTTAACCTTGGACTAGCCCTAGAAAACACCCCCTCCACCATCTCCTTTGGGTAATATTTTACCAGTCAGTAAGTATGGGGTGAAGGGTGTTGGGAAAATATGGAGAGAAGAAAGAAAGCAGCATTTTTTGAACACCAACTGTATTGGTGTTCAATACATATTTCACATCATGTGCCAGGCACAGGGCTAGGTGCCTTAGATGCATTATTAATTCATCTAATAACCCAAATCACATTGTCATTATTGTTCCTGCTGAAGAAATAGGCTTGGGGTTGCCTTATGTATGGACTCCCCCTCCACCACCCACCCCATCCAGAGATGCTGTGGTCATGAAGCTGGCCAATCCCTCCCCTGCATCGGGAGGGCTTTATTTGTTAGCCCACTTTCCACAGGTAGGTGGGACCCCAGAATCTCCCTGTGACCCCTCAGTTGGGTGGTTGTTGCTTCTCACCTGTCTGGGAGGATAGTGATGCCATTAGCTGAGATGTGAACAAGAGAGGAGTGAGCTAGCCTGCCTCTCTCAGGCTTCAAAGAGGGGACTCATCTTCTTTTGATATGCTCAGATTTGGCAGATGGAGTCATTTTCTATCTGGTCACACCCTTCAGCGTTTGATGGATCGCCACCAGTATTTTCTTTGTCTGCTTGCTTTCCTGATTAAAGAAAAGAGTGCTATGTTTTCAGTCCATTCTTGAAGGGCAATTGCTCAATTCTTTTCTTGTCTTAACTGGTCTTCTCTGGGCTTTCTCTGGGCTATGCTCTTCCTTGAAGTGTTAACCACAGCTCTTTTTTTGCATAGATATACATGCTTATTCCCCCCCCCCAACAGATTAATCCATCTACCCATCCATTCACCTTATTGGAGCCAAAAGAGCACAGTCTTTGGAGATAGATCAATATGACTTCAAATTCTGGGTTTGCCACTTACCAGCAACAGAATTGTATTTTTTTTTTCATGTGCAAAATGGAGGCATATATATAAGATATCTGGGACACAATTAAGTACTGAATAAATAATAGTTATTGAATTTCTTTTAAGGATATATTAATCTTAAATTCCTTCATTCTTAGAATGCTTTCATTCTCTAAGGCACTGTTATAAACCCAGAATAGTGTATTCATTATCTACTACTGTGTAATAGATTTCTCCAAAGCTTAGCAGTGAAAACATCACACATTTATTACTCACACACTTCCTGAAGATGAGGAGTCTGGGAGTGACTTAGCTGCGGTTTTGGCTCAGGGTCTCTCATGGGGCCGCAGCCTCTGAAGACTCGATCCGGACAGTAGGACCCACTTCCAAGTTCATTCCCACGGCTTTCGGCAGGAGGCTTTGATTTCTTCCCTCTCCCTAGGCACTCTCCATAGTGAGTGATGATGATGATGAGAGAGAGATGGAAGCCAGCCAGCCAGCCAGACATGCGCGTGCCCACCCCCCCCCCCCCACGCACACAGAGTGCACCCAAGACAGAAGCCACAGTCTCGACATTCCATCCCTTCTTCTGCTGTAGCTTTTGGTTCCATGGACCAAGCCTGTGCCAGTTGTGGGAGAAGACTACACAAGGGCCCGAATTCCAGGAGGCAGGGATAATTGGAGACTATCTTAGAGGCTGCCTACCACAGATGGTAGGCCTGCGAGACGGTGGAGAGAATCAAGTATGTCTACCCTGAAGCCTTCTGTCTGATGGAGAGAAAGGCATGTAGACATTAATACCCTGCAAGGCAGTGCCTGTACTATAGACATCGACTGAATACAGAGGGGGCACTGGAGAGAAATCCATTAGCTCTGCCCGGGGGCGTCAGCTAGGGTTTCCCAAGTGCAAGTACACTGCGGTGTTCTTATTCAAGAGCTGTCCTAATGGTGCTTGATATTTGGTTGGCATCTTTTTTAATTGAAGTTACTCGTTGAGGTGTTTTCCTTGGGCATTAAAAATAATAGGCCATCCTACATAACAGCAATTTGCTTTTTACAAAGTGCTTTCTCAGGCACTACCTCAGTCCGCATGACAGCCCAGGGAGGCGGATGGGTTTTACAGCTGTTGTTTAACTCCACTGTAGGTGAGCTAGAGCAGGGCAAGGTCAGCAGCGTGTCAAAGTCTCTGGGTGGGGTGTGGCAGGTTGAGGCTGGAGCGGTGCTCTTCCGAGCCCAAGTGAGCTGCTCTGGCTTCTACCTCTTCCTTGGATTTCCCCACAGCGATTTGGGCCTCTCATTTTAAAGCAGTAATTTGGGTCATTTCCCCCTGTAGATACATTACACATACACTTGCCCATATCAAAGCTTATTTGCCTCTTTTATGCCCAATCACTTGAAAGATTTTCTTTCATGAAGAAGCTTTATGAAGAAAATCATTCACAAAGCACAGAAATGTGAATTGTGCTTTCATCAGCATTCACTGTGAAATTTCATTTTGTAAAATCCCTCAGGGGGTTTGAACTCACTCTTTGGGCTATTTATTAGAAGGGGGACCTGGACATCAATTCCTTAAGCACAAATATGCTCAAAGGACATTTAATGGTTTCAGTTCTTGCAGGAGCCTGGCAAGTTTGTTTTAGTCCTTCTAGGTAAGAAGGAAAAGGATTTTGGGTCCACACAGGTGTATACGCTGAGGGAGAATCTTTTTTTGTGACAAAGATGGTAGTATGTGGGGGGAGGGTGTGCTAGTTACTGTCGTTCATGTGTGACTAACAAACGTCTCATCCAGGCGAGAGAGGAAGCCTCAAAGTTTGACAACGGCACTGGGCATTAAAGTAGAGAGAAGAAATGTAAAAATAAATTAGGAGGTAAAACGGAAGACTTGCTGACCAGTTAGGTATTGGGGAGGGAAGGGAGTTATGGGTAATTCTCAGGATTATGGTTCTAATTTTCCTATTGGCCTAGGACAAATTGGACACCTGGTTAGTCATTCTCAGAGACCCGAGACAAGTATGTCAAATTGTTCCAGGTCCTAGAAATCCTTGGCGTTCTGAGGGAGATTCGGGTTGCACATGAAGTACACAACAGTGTGTTGTGATAAGCGTAGCAGGCACTGAAGGGACCAGAAAGGTGATCCCAGTGGGCTGACATGGTCCTGAAGCTCTCCATGTCGTCAGAGCCAGCGGGCGGTTGTTAGTTTCCAGTCTACTTGACCTGTCAGCCACGTTCACGCTGTTCACTGTTCTCTCTGTCTTGAAACACTCTCCCCGCTGGCCTTTTATGGGTCATGCTCTCTGTCTCTCTGGTCTGTCTTCATCTGCTCTCCACATGACCTTCTGTTTCTCCTATCCAGCTGGGGGCAGCCCTACATCATCGGCCTCTGTCTAGGTCTTCAGCCACATGTCACACTACTTTCCTCTGGTCCCCTGTACCCCCAGCCATCTTGACCTGCCTTCAGGCTTTCCAGTGCGTCATGGTCAGTCTGACCTCTGGGCTTTTACATATTTGTTCTCTGCTTAGAATACTCTTCCTTCCCCATCTGCCTGTTCTTCTTTCCAATCTCAGCTCAAATAGCCTTTACTCAGGAGCAGGGTGACCACTCAGTTTGCTGTTCAAACTGGGATACATTTGAAAGTGGAAAACAACAACAACAACAACAACAACAACAACAACAACCCTGTATTAATATTAACACCAGGACACCAGGTGTAAAGGGGAGCTGTCCTGGGCTAATGAACATGTGGTCCCCCTACTCGGAGCAGACTTCTCTGACTTCCCAGATGTGCTGGGCTCTCCCTGTGTCCTCATTGCTCTCTGGACCTCATTTCACAGCCCTTACCATAGTTTGTGCGGATACGTTGGAAGTGATTATTTGAGTCAACTCTTTCTCCCCCATGGACTGTGTGCTCCATGGAAGCAGACATGTTCCCCTGTGTCCTTGCCACCTGAGACACTGCCCCACACACTAGGTTCTTAACACTTAATGAGTAAATAAATCAACGATCAACTCAGATTTGTATTGTGGAATGTACAAAGCATTTTCATTTCTATTATCTTGTTTGGTTCCTGTTGCACCTTGACATGTTTTCTCATCTCAGTCAATGGAGGACACAAAAATTTTGGTTGCTTAAGACCTCATAGTAAGTGATGGAACAAGTCTAGAACTCTCAGGTCTTTTGACCCCAAAACTAGTCCTTTTTCCAAAAGAGTTTGAAGAAGAGAAAAGGAAAGATGACTCCTTTTAGAATTTAGAATCTAGATAACTGGGAAGATGGTGCTGACCTTAGAAAGATGGGGAGTGGGGGAGTCTGAGAAACATTGTCTATTTTCAGCTGCCCCATGAAAAGCCACGTAGCATTCCAGGCTATAGAGAGTTCAGAGTAGAGCCAGGAATGGCCCCTTACCCCCCAGGGGTAAGTAGACAGTTTCTTACTGTTGTTTTATTGTGGTGAAATATACATAACAAAAGTTATCATCTTAACTGCTTGTAAGTGGACAATTTAGTAGCTGTTAAATACATTCACCTTGTTGTGCCACTATCAGTATCATCCATCTCCAGACATTTTCCATCTCCCCAGACTGAAATTCAGTACCCACTAAACAACACCTTCCCAGCCCCTGGAAACCACTGTTCTACTTTGCATCTCTATGAATTTGACTACTCTAGCTACCTCGTAGTAGTGGAACCATACAACATTCCGTGTCTGATTTATTTCACTTGGCATAATGTCTTCAGTGTCTCATCTATGTTGTTCCAGGCTGAGTAATTTTACGGTGTATGGATATACCACATTTTGACTGTTGATGGACAGTTAATGGACACTTGGACTGTTTCCACCTTTGGCTGTTGTGAATAATGCTTAACATTTGGGTATCAGTATCTGTTTGAGTCCCTGATTTCAGTTCTTTTGGGTAAATACTCAGAAGTAGAATTACTGGATCATGTGACAATTTTATTTTCCACAGCAGCTTTTTACATTCCCAGTGCCTGAGGGTTCCAATTTCTCTACATCCTCATCAACACTTATTTCCTTTTTATTATTTTTTAAGCTAGCCATCCTAATGAGTGTGAAGTTGTATCTCATTGTGGTTTTGATTTGCATTTTCCTAGTGATTAGTGTTGTTGAGCATCTTTTCATGTGCTTATTAGCCATCTGTATGTCTTCTTTGGAGAAATGTCTATTCAAGTCCTTTCTTTGCCCATTTTTAAATTGTTTTTGTTGTTCTTGAGTTGTGAAAGTTTTAAAATATATTCTGAATATTAATCCCTTATCAGATACATGATTTTCAAATATTTTCTCCTATTCCATGGGCTTCCCTTTCCTTCTGTTGACAAGTGTCCTTCAATGCAAAGAAGTTTTAATTTCAATGAAGTTCAATTTATTTATTTTTTCTTTTGTTTCTCTGTACTTTGTCATATCAAGAAATCATTGCCAAATTAAATATCATAAAGCTTATTCCCTGTATTTTCTACTAAGAGCTTTATAGTTTTAGCCCTTATGATTGGGTCTTTTACTTATTTTGAGTTAATATTTGTATATGGTGAAAGGTAAGGGTCCAACTTCATTCTTTTTGCATGTGGATATCCAGTTTTCCTGGCAGCAATTGTTGAACAGAATTTCCTTTCCCCATCAAATAGTCTTGTCATTCTTGTCATAAACAATTTGACTGTATATGTCAGGGTTTAATTCTGGGTTCTGTATCCTATCCCATTAGTCTGTCTGTATTTATGCCAGTAACATCCTGGTTTTTATTAATTTATTTTTTTATTAGAACTATTTTTGGTTCACTACAAAATTGAGCAGAAGGAACAGAGATTTCACATATGGTCACTGACCCTACATATGCATAGCCTCTCCAGCTATCAGAATCGCCTGCCAGAATGGTACATTTGTTGCAGTTGATGAACATATACTGACACATCATTATCACTCGAAGTCCATGATTTATATTAAAACTTATTCTTGGTAGTGTACCTTCTGTGGGCTTGGACAGATGAATAAATGATATGTATCCACTGTTGCGGTGTTATATAGAGTGGTGTCACTACCCTGAAAGTCCTCTGTGCTTCCCCTATTCATCCCTCCCCTTACTCCTAATCCATGCTAACCACTGATCTTTTTTTTTTTTTTTTTTTTTTTTTTTTTTTTTTTTAAAGATTTTATTTATTTATTTGTCAGACAGACAGAGGGAGAGAGAGCGAGTGAGCACAGGCAGACAGAGAGGCAGGCAGAGGCAGAGGGAGAAGCAGGCTCCATGCTGATCAAGGAGCCCGATGCGGGACTCGATCCCAGAACCCTGGGATCATGACCTGAGCTGAAGGCAGCTGCTTAACCAACTGAGCCACCCAGGCGTCCCAACCACTGATCTTTTAACTGGTTCTGTAGATTTGCCTTTTCCAAAATGTCATATAGTTGGAATCACACAGTGTGTAGCCTTTGCAAATGGGCTTCATTCATTTAGAAATACGCATTTAAGATCCCTGCATGTCTTTTCTTGGCTTAAATTGCTCATTTTTTTAAGCACTGAATAATATTCCATTATCTGGGTACACCACGGTTTATCCATTTACCTACTGAGAGACATCTTGGTTGCTTCCAAGTTTTGGCAATTATTAATAAAACTGCTATAAATATTCATGTATAGATTTTTTTTTGGGCATAAGTTTTCAACCCATTTGGGTAAATACCAAGGAACACAATTACTGGATCATATGGTAAAAGTATGTTTACTTTTTAAGAACTGTCTTCCAAAGGAGGTGTACCATTTTGCATTTCCATCAGCAATGAGTGAGAGTTCTTGTTCCTCCATACCATTGCCAGCATTTTGTGTTGTTAGTGTTCTGGATTTTGGCCATTCTAGTAGTTGTATAGTGGTATCTCATTGTATCTCGTTGTTTTATGCACTGTTTCGATATCTTAGCTTTATTTTAAGTTGGCATCAGGAAGCATGATAACTCCAACATTTTCTTTCTTCTCAAGATTATTTTGGTTATTTGGGGTCCCTTGAGATTCCACATGAATTTTATGATAGATTTTTATATTTCTATTTCTTTTTTTTTAAAAGATTATTTATTTATTTATTTGACAGACAGAGATCACAAGCAGGCAGAGAGGCAGGCAGAGAGAGGGGAGGAAGCAGGCTCCCTGCTGAGCAGAGAGCCCGATGCGGGGCTTGATCCCAGGACCCTGGGATCATGACCTGAGCCAAGGCAGCGGCTTAACCCACTGAGCCACCCAGGCGCCCCGATTTTTATATTTCTGTAAGAAAAAAAAGTCATTTGGATTTTGATAGGGATTTCATTGACTCTGTACATTGCTTTGTCTAGTATTGACATCCTAACAACATAAAGTCTTCTAATCCATGAACATGGGATATCTTTCTACTTATGCATGTCTTCTTTAATCTCTTTCAGCAGCATTTTATAGTTTTTGGCATATAGTCTTTTGTCTCCTTGTTTAAGCTAATTCCTAAGTATTTTATTCTTTTTGATGTTATTATAAATGTAACTGTTTTCTTAATTTCCTTTTTGGATCATTCATGGTTAGTATATAGAAAAGATGATTTTTGTGTATTGATTTTGTATCCTATAATTTTTCTGAATTCATTTATTATTTCTAACTGTATGTGTATATGTGTGTATAACCTTTATGGTTTTCTACATATAAGATCATGTCATCTGCAAACATAATGTTACTTCTTCCTTTCCAATTTGGTTACTTCATTTCATTTTCTTGCCTTTTGCTCTTACAATACTCTGTTGAATAAAAGTGGTGAAAGTGGGCATTCTTATCTCATTCTTGATCTTCAAGGAAAAGCTTTCAGTCTTTCACCATTGAGTATGATGTTTAAGCAGTTTTTTAAAAAATCTTAAAAAGAGGAGGGATTTTGAAGTCCTGGGACCTATTTAAAATTGTGTTTCTCTGTGTTCTCAGCACCTAGCACAGTGTCTGGCACATAGCAATTATTGAATGAATGGATTTTTAAAACCCACAGTTTCTCAAAACTGAGAGAGCTGAAGGCACTGCTGAATGAAGTGTGAATTTGGGACTCATGAGGTTGGCAAGGGTTGAAGGGTAACTGTAAAGGTGATAAGGAGTCATTGGTTATCTGCGGACATGGAGCAGGTGTTGGTCCCACATTACAGGCAGCACGGTCACTTAAATCTTAGTAAACTTTGCTTGGATAGTGTGCTTTTTAGAGAAACTTCCCTGGTGAAGTTATTTTCCCCTTCCCTCTGTTAGCACTTAGCAGCTGGAAGAAAGTAACATATGCTGTATCTCTTTGTATTTATGACTACTGAATTAATAACTTCAGTCCATTGGATGCAAAGAAAACAAGTGAAATGCTATAAATTATAGATGAAAGTTGTTCATGCTAATAGAGTGTGTAACATATGCCTTACTTTGGCACAGCTTTGAAATAATGTGAATGATTTAAAGGGCTTAGTCTCTTTGCCTTCATTTTAATTTAGAATAGTTGGAAAGCATCAAGTCACCACCATTTCATTAGTAATGCTATTTTTTTCCATTGGAACTTAAGCTCTCTCAACTTGGAGCAGACAAAAATCCTGATTAGCTGTAGTCTTAGGATGGGAAAGTCAAGTGATTGCGTTCAGTGTGTTGGCATCTCTCTTCATCTGGACTTCTAACAAGCAAGTTCCAAATATGAACTGACACATCCTCACTTTTTTTCCTTTAACAAGGGTCCTTTGACTTATAGATTTAAGAAAAGGAATTCTGTAAGTATAGAACTTGCTGATAACTTTGAGAGGCAGCAGGATATAGTGGATAGAGCAGGGCTTTCTGTCTTACAGAGGGATTTTTCTGGCTGCTAATAAGGAAACCCTATAGTGTGTGCAAAGAGGGGCTATATTCTAAGAATATAAGGCTGTCTTACAGGATCCACGGACACGAGGGGCCTTGAGGCTCAGGAGGGTCTGGACCTAGGATCTAGAAGCCCTAGGAACTAAAGTCACTCAGTCTGTCACCAGGGCCGCATGGTCTCACTTTCCTCTCTGCACCTCCTCCTTCTGTCTCTCTCATCAGCTGGGCTGCGTTCGCTTCTCTGTGCTCACAGCCAACCACATCTGCCTGGCTCTGGCTTTTTATCACTTCCAGATCAAGGGGCAGCAGAGGCTGCCTGGCATCTCAGATTTCCAAATTCCTCGAAGAGAGAATCTGGTATGTCACCTTGAGTCAGATTACCATTCCCAGTTCATTCATTTATTTATCCAAAAAGCTTTTCTTGAATGCCAGGAAACACTGGGGATGCAGCCTCCCTTCATGGAACGTGTGTGTTTGGGGGGGCAGGGAAGAGAGAATGAGAGAGTGTGAGCGAGAGAGCGTGAGCTCATTTTTGCGGGGACTGACTTGGGAGTTGCAGTTTTTAGAGAAAGAGAAGTATGGCTCGGGGTTCAGATAGACCTGGGTTCAAATCCCAATTCCTCTCCTTACCAGCTCTGTGTTACTTTGGGCATATTAGATACCTTTTTCATCCCCAATTTTCTCCCCAGTAAAATGGGAACAATTTTTTCTAGGGTAGTTAGGAGGATTAAAATGAAAGGTTAGGTGTGAAGCCATGAGTATGGTGCCTGCTACACAGAGTCAGAATGCCACCCCTCCCTGGTCGTGACCTTGAGCAAGTTCTTTAACCTGCCTGAGATGGTTTCTTCACCTATAAAATGAGAAAGGCTTTCATCTACTTCACGTGCTTATTATGAGCATTACGTCATGTGATATGCACCAGGTCACGGGGAATGTGTATGTAACAGCCAGCCAGGATGATAGTTGCTCCTCTAGTTCTTGTTAATCGTTACAGTTTTTTCCCCTCTGTCTTCTAGTTCCCATTTGGCCGACGCTTGCCTTGTGACATCTATTGGCATGGAGTTTCATTTCACGACAATGACATATTCTCCGGCCAAGTGAACAAGTTTCCAGGTATCTGCTGTTATTGTTGGCATCATAAAATGTTTCTAGGTTGTGTGAGGGCGCTCTCTTTTACAAAAACAAGGTGGCATTTTGAGCTCAGACTCAAGGACTCTTCATTGGGACTTGCTGCCTTTACCACTGTGGCACCCTGACCTTGGGAGGGAAGCTAACTAACGCAGAGGTCATCAGGTTTGGACCCACCAACCGATTAAGGACTGGAGGTTCAAAAATAAAAAGATAGGCTTTCCTGGACTAATTTCACCAGTGGAAGAACATGATCTTCACCTTCTGAGTTATACTATGAAGGTATAATGAGGAGACTATGTTCTCAAAACGAAAAAAAAAAAAAATGACCACTTCACATAAATTATTTGCCAGGAACAGAAGTACTAAAATTCTAGGAATATGCCACAAAAATGAGGTTAGCAGCTTCTGCTTTCTTTACATATCATCCCTGGAGGTACCATTTTTAAAACCAGATACACCAGTCTCCTTGTTGGGAACGGCAGGCTGAGACAGTGCCTACCTTAGACCTCGGGACCTTACCCCAGTGAGGCTTTCCTGTAGGGGGACTTGTTCCGTGAAGGTGTCAGAGCCAACACTTTACAACTCCTCCTCCCTCCGTCCCCAGCCTCCCCATATGCCTTTCCACTTTATTCTGAATCTCTGCCACCCTCTTCTGCTATGAATTGCTATTCATTATTTTTAAAGGCTCCCTGAGGAGGGTGGGTAAGGTGAGTGGGTATGCCCCCGGGGGAAGGAACATTTGGCCCAGTGGGGGTGGCAAAGGCAGCCAGAGGGTCTTTCTCTTATATTCAGAAATGTTAACATAACATGCACAAACCATATTATAATATGATAGTAAATAAATTTTTAATTTTTTAAAAAGATTTTATTTATTTATTTCACAGAGATCAGAAGTAGGCAGAGAAGCAGGCAGAGAGAGAGAGAGGAGGAAGCAGGCTCCCCGCTGAGCAGAGAGCCTGATGTGGAGCTCGATCCCTGGACCCTAGGATCATGATCTGAGCTGAAGGCAGAGGCTTTAACCCACTGAGCCACCCAGGCGCCCCAGATAGTGAATAAGTTTGTTAAAAAGGGCGTCACCCTGAATCCGGTCCCTCATTTAACAAACAGCAATGTGAATATTTCTGTATTTCCTCCCAAAACTTAACCATATTTTTGTATCGCTTTTATACGGTTGCAGTCAGAGTGTAGTTGCCTAAATACAAGTGTTTTCTCCTAGTGTGATATCATTTATGCTTATTTTTAAAATGAAATTCCGTTTACCCTTTTTCTAGGGGGCCTTTGGGCTCAACTGGGAGAGCATGTGACTCTTGATCTCAGGGTCAGGAGTTTGAGCCCCATGGTATGCATAGAGTTTAACTAAAAAACAATTTACTCTCTTTCTTTGGCATTCTATGCCATGTCCTTAAGAAACCATGTCTCAGAAAACCCAGTAGCCGGGGTGCCTGGGTGGCTCAGTGGGTTAAGCCTCTGCCTTTGGCTCAGGTCATGATCTCAGGATCCTGGGATCGAGCCCCACATCGGGCTCTCTGCTCAGCAGGGAGCCTGCTTCCTCCTTTCTGCCTGCCTCTCTGCCTGCTTGTGATCTCTGTCTGTCAAATAAATAAAATCTTTAAAAAAAAAAAAGAAAGAAAGAAAGAAAGAAAGAAAGAAAACCCAGTAGCCGTACATGATACGCTGGAGAGTTACGCCATGTCCACTGTGGGCGGGGGGGGGGGGGGTTCAATTAAGTGTTCAGACTTTCATGGGCCTCACTTGGCTCAGATTCACTTATAAGGTCATAGGGCAGGAAACATGGCCTGCCAGCCAGTCAGGTCAGGCATTTCTCTCCAGCGATGTCTTTGCATGGGTGCCAGAGGCTAGACTCCCCCCTCAAGCAAAAGCTCGGAAGTGTAGGGAGACAAGACCTACATTGGTGGATGTGGGTCTGTCTTGGCTTAGACACCCCTCAAGAGCTTTATCTCACATCGCTTCTCCAAAGCATAGCTTCCAGGGCCCCCAGCAGGGTCCTGCTGAGTTACGAGCATCCTTACATCAGGCAAGCCTGGGGCTACGGCTTCCTACCAGGTATTTATGCAATTTGCCCATCAGGGATCATTTCCACCATATGCTTTGTCATCTGGTAACATGGCTAACTTTTCTACCTTTATTGGTTTCCGGGGGTACCGGAGCTAGAAAATTAACCCACAGTTAGAGAAGAGGGAGGGTTCTGTTGGAGAGCAAGAAGGATTCTGGTAGCCCGGGTTCTTGCACACACAGTTCAATTCTTTTCTGTCTTGCTGCTCATAAAAGGTGATTTTTTGATGCCCCTCGAAGGACTTACTGGGGTCCTGGGAGAAGGTAATTTGAAAGAGAACAGTTCTTTCAATGAGGACAGAGTTGCTAAGACATGAATCCTCGAATGAGGCTTCATTTATTTATGTTTTCCCCTCTTTGCTTGTGCCTCATCTCATGACTGTGAGTAAAAAGAAGTCATAGCTTCCTTTTGGAACACAAATTAGAGAAAAACACCCTCAAAGGACTAGTTTCATTAAAGGACTAGTTTCATCATCAAAAATGATAGAAGAATATTCATGCCAAAGAAGCAAGTTCGCTCTAGCCTGCATCCCACATGCCAGTGACTGGAACATATAATTTTCCACTTTACCAACAGCAATTAATTAGTTCTAATGACAAAGCAGGCTCTCGAACCTCTAGGCAGAGAGGCAGTGTGGCTCCATCCTCTGCCTATGGAAGACAGCAATTCTTCGCTATGACATGATTCCAGAAGGGCCTGTCTTTTGGCTCTAGTTTGGGTCCAGGCTTATCTTCTGTCTCTCCTGTATCCCCTTATCCTAGCAGTGTGTCTCTTATGCTAGTAAGTTCGCCTGAATGTGGCAGACAGCTCTAAATGCAGCCCATGCTGAAGAAACTGAAAACTTCTGGAGATGCATATGGAAGCGAGTTATTTTGTTTGTGTCAGCACATTAGATTTTAGCCACTTTCCTATGACGAGATCCTCCAAGATGGGTTATTATGTCTTAACATGATGAATTAAGACTTTCTATAAAAATAATCTGATTTGGATACGTCTTTGCTTTAGAGAAGTCCCAAACTGTCAATTCTCAGCTCCCAAGCCACAGTTTTTTGCTGACTTTCAGGGTCTGAGATGTGTGGCGGCCACGGCAGGGGTGGGGAGGGGACATTCTGGCAGAGAGGGAGAGGGCCCCCGCCAGGAAGGTCCCGGACAGCTTGCGTGCGGTCAGGCACTCGCTGTGCTGCGTGGAGGGTACAAAGACAAGGAGAGAGGCATGTAGGGAGAGAAGTCAGATACAAAATAAGTGCCAGACAGAGGAAATCTGGGGTGCCCTAGGGGCTTGGAATGAGAACACATGACCCAACCCAGATCTGCCTGGGGGACAAACAGGGTGAGAGACCCAGGAGAACATATGAACTGAGCCTCCAGGGCTGGACGGGCCTGACCTCCCTCCAAAATGTAGGAGCAGAGTTGGCACAAAGACTTGGGGTGTTTACTGCTCATTCGGCGAAGGGCAGGTGGCCTGTGATGGTGACAAAGGGTCAGGTGTGAGAGGGGCCATGGAAGCGAGATAAGCAGGGACCTATGGATAGCATCCTTACAGTCTGAAGGTCGTGGGAGCCACTGAGACATTGTTAGGCCAGAGAGCGACATGGGCCAGCTTGCATTTTCGAAAGGCCCGCCAGAGGGATGCGTTGGAGGTGGTGGAAGGGCAGAGGCAGGAGACGGAGAGTTCAGAGGATGTTGCAGGATCCAGGCAAAAGATGAACTCCTCAGCGGCACTGGGAACAGAGAGAAGAGGATGGATCCGGAAGTAGTTACTTGTCATTGGGTGGTTGGAATGTGCTTTTGCCAAAAGTCATTGTTGTCACTGGTGTTCGGATTGAATAGGACTCTCGACATAGCTCAGATTTTGTTTTGTTTTTGTTTTAAATTGGCTTAAACCGGTCTGTGTGGTAAGCCCCAGGATCAGACTGTTACCCTCTCGCCTAGCTTCACAGGGCTGGAGACCCACCAGGCTTGGAGACTCCAGGGTAGCAGAGAGAAGAACTCAGGCCCAGGAGCGGTGGGAGGCAAGTTTCCTGGTGTGGGAAGCTCCAAGCTGAGTTAGGGCATTTTCCCAGTTGAGAGGGGACCTGCCACCATAGGGACATCTGGGAACAGACCCGTTGAGAACCCCAGGTAGGCGGTGAGCCTCAAAAGAACCTCTAAGTAGGCAGCGGGAGGGCAGGCACCAGGCTCAGGTCCTAAGTAGGAGGACCCTACCCATGCTGGGTAGCTTGGGTGAACAGGGAGGAACACAAGCGGGAACAAAGCAAAGCCATTGCTGAGGCAGCTACTCAGACACCAGGAGCAAAAGACAGGTCACCAAATTCCAGGGCGAAGCAATCAGAAAGCCTCAGAAAGACAGTTGAAGTTCTCCTTATCTAACTGGAGTACAAAGTCAAGGTCAAAGACTGCCTTGTTCCCAATCTCCAGGGGAGCTGATGGTTAGACCTAGAGCTTGTGGCACAGGTCAGAGTGTGTCCCAAAGCCTAGGGCCAGGGTCATGGGAAGGGGTCAGGTGCTGCAGTAGCGGGGAGAAGGTGGCAGAGCCTGCCAGTGACCTCTCTTTTCACATATTTGCTCCGGGGACATGTGCTCTGGGTCAGCTAGAAACCTAGCTACTCTCACCAGCTTCTTCCTGAGAGCCGATGACACGCCCCACTTCTGTCTCTGAGCCACCACCAGAAGCCAGGATGGCAGCAGCTTCCATGTGGGGTGGAGGGAGTGGTCGGGTGGGAACACAGCCTAGATATGGTGGTGGAACAAAGGTTTTGGTGGTAAGTGGATCGACGGAGGTCTACACTGGGGCCTCCTGGAGACAGGCATTTAGGCAGAGAATGGGGGTGAGTTGGCCAGAGCCTGTGGGTCAGAACGGTCTGGGAAAAGTAGCTGTTGGATTTCAGGGAGTCTCTGGAGCTGGCTGTTTTCAGCAGAGAACTACCTGGAGACTGGCACAAAAGCACACTTGGGAGCAGAACTGTCACCTGCTGGAGGACTTAGGATCCACAGTACAGAAGGAGCCATTACAGCTTTCAAATGATTATGTGTTCCATTTCCTGAACATTGATTTTTTTTCCCCTTTTCTTGTTTCTTTTCTCCTCTCCTCTCTCATTTCCTTTCCTTTCCTTTCCTTTCCTTTCCTTTCTTTTAGAGAGGGAGAGGGAGGGGCAGAAGGAGAGAGAAAATCACAAGTGGGCACCACGCCCAGTGTGGAGTCCGATGCAGGGCTGGATCTCACCACCTGAGCCAAAATCAAGAGTCAGACACTTAACTGACTGAGCCACCCAGGCGCCCCGGACATGGATTTTCACAAAACTTTTCTGGAGCGTTCAAGCCACACTTATACTCATAGCCCTCCTGTCCATGTTGTGTGAGTCTGTCTAACCTGCTGAGGGGTTTCTAAGAAACAGGGGTTTCTTCCCCAGTCACAAGGTCCTTGAAGTGTAGAAAGTAGCACAATGGTCAGGAGGCTTCATCTACTTGTAAGGTGCTGTATTATAGTTGGTTATGAAGGATTTCAGTCTAGTATGATAATAAACTGTTGTCAATGAAAAGGAAAAAGCTTCAAAAACAGTTGAAGTTATTGTTTTGTGTATTTGGTGTTTAGCTCCAGTGTTTATAACTCAAAAATTCTAATTTGGAGGGGACCAAAAGGAAACTTCTAGAATTTTCTGGGTGCATACTTATTTCTTAGGAAGCTCATAAGAGTGTCCTCAGTGAGTTTTCTTTAATATTGAAGAGTTCACATCAGAGCAGAGTTTATTAGTGCTTTTCAAGCTCCTTTATTTCTTATTTAATTCTTCTCTCTATCCTTCTAAACAAGAACCAAGAAGCTGGGCACTGACATCTTAAATCTGCGATCTTCAGATTTATTGCTTTTTTTAATATGCTGAGGGAAGCAAGAAATAGGTTATTAAAACCTTCATTCTCAAGTGTTCACCCTTCACTTCCTGAACATGGGAATTTCAAGAAATCTCATTCGTTCTGATTGTGCCCATTTGGAATGTGTGATAATTCGGACATGCCAGGCTGACACGAAACTTTCTGCTTTCTGTTAAAAATAACTTGGCTAAGCCAGTTCCTTGTGTCAGTGATGGCACTATGTTGCCTTTCTCAAGGTGAAGGCCAGTTCTCGTCTCCATTTTCAGTGGTGATATTTACCTAAGAGATAAGCATCCTAAAACTTAAAAGAATTTTTACCCATTTGCTTAAAATTTGCTAAGGTTATACAGTTTCTTCTCTTGTCTGAGTTCTTAAAGATGTTCTAAGAAAAAAAAAATCCACCGTGTTTTAAAAATGTTTTATAAGTGAGTCATTTTAATCCCTTCTGGGCAAATTAATGGGGCCTTATCAATGTTATTGTCAGTACTTACAACTGAAGAACTCCTACAGATTCCATTTTCTCCCCTGAAACTATAAATTATGCTGTGATATCCTTTCTGCTTTCTGTCCTTATTTCAAGGAGACAGATTTTATGCTGAAAGCTGTGTATTTTTCTATTTTATACCTTGAATACTCATGAAAGATTAAAATAAAGCAACTTAATTAAGTTTCTCATAATGTAAGCAGAGTCCACTAGATGATATTCTTGAGGGTATAAAATGGAAGCAGTCCTCGAAGTATGGATGGTGGCCCCAAATTAAAGAGGACATTAAATTTTAAGTGCAAGATGTAAATGCTTGTCTTTATCTATTATCGAGGGGACTAACCAAGAATGGAATAATAAACTAGCTGAAAACCCATTTCTTCCAACTGATGCTTCATTTTTTTTTTTTTTAAAGATTTTATTTATTTATTTGACAGTCAGAGACCACAAGTAGGCAGAGAGATAGGCAGAGAGAGAGGGAGGGAAGCAGGCTCCCCACCGAGCAGAGAGCCTGATTCGAGGCTCGAACCCAGGACCCTGGGATCATAACCTGAGCCGAAGGCAGAGGCTTTAACCCACTGAGCCACCCACCCAGGTGCCCCTGATGCTTCATTTTTATAAGGAGGAAAAAAAAACCAGGCATTTGATAAGGAGGAAAAACTCTCTATTACCTCCAGTTTTTCATTAATCTGGTAGGTCTTTCCAAACCATGATTCCCCTCTGTGGGAAACAGCTCCTATCTGTCTGCAAAAGCGAATATGTCGGGTGGGCGGTTTTCAAAGTCCCTGATCATGGCTGTCTTACAGTTAGCAGCTCTCTGCTGTTCAAACCTCACAGCTTCTCTTCTCCCTAGGCATGACGGAGATGGTGCGTAAAATTACTCTGAGCAGAGCCGTGAGAATCATGCAGAATCTTTTTCCTGAGGAGTACAACTTCTATCCTCGCTCTTGGATTCTGCCTGACGAGTTCCAGCTCTTTGTTGCTCAGGTAGACGACACTCTGTCCCCGGGACCCTTGAATTATGTCATGGTTGCAACTGTGTCCTGGAAGCTGGGTCCTGAGTCCTGTGTGCTGGGAGCTGGGGTGGGTAGCGGGGGGGAGGGGGTGTCCTTGGGAAGCTGCGGCTAGCCAAGGGAGTGTCCCAACAGTACATGGTGTGTCCCAATAGTACACTTGCTGTGAATAGGCGGGGTGACAGGTAGGCAAGCGGAAGAAGTCCATCTTGATACGAAGAGACTGGCCTGGGGCTGAGATTGGGAGCGGGGTCATGGAGCCGGTGTTCGGAAAGTGAGGGAGACAGGGCTGAAGCTGGTGGCCGAGCCCAGCAGACTGGGACTGTTCAGGCGAATCCAGGGTGGTCTCCCCGGCTTCCTGTGGTGTGAAATGAGGGAGTCGGGCTCTGTTTCAAGGCTCTGGAGGAGTCTGATACACTGTGGAGGTGGCCTGGGGGAACCGTTCAAGTGTCCTACTTTAAATCTGTTCCGGACTCCATTTTCTAATCGCCCATTCCATATCAAAGCAAAATGTTTGAGAATGAAATAGTTTGGGGCCTTCACCACTGTTTGAGACAGTACCAGTAGGGAAACTGAATTGAGGATTGCCATTTTTCATTTAGGACTCTTTTCAAAGCCTTTGCCTGTGGGTTCCACAGTCCATACCACACCTCTGAGGGTAACTGTACAACACATGCCGATCTTATTGTGATGCGATAGGGTTCATACCATTTACTGGCCCTACTGTGTTCTGGGAGTTGTGCCAGAAGCTTAATGTTATTTCTTTCAATCCTTACAGCAATCTTGTCAAGTCGGTTGTATTATAATCCCATTTTGTGGAAGAGGAAACAGACTTTGATAAGCAAGGGTGACTTGCTGGAGAAGTGAAATTTAACCTAGAGCTGATTTCAAGACCTATGGATTTTTTTTTTTAAGATTTTACTTATGTATTTGAGAGGGAAAGAGAGAGTGAGAGTATGAGCAGGTGGGAGTGGTAGAGGAAGAAGGAAACTCCCCGTTGAGCAGGGAGCCTGATCCGGGGCTTGACCTTGGCATCATAACCTGAGCTCAAGGCAGATGCTTAACCCATTGAGCCACCAAGGTACCTCAAGTCCTTTGCTTTTATGTTTTTTTTTTTTAAGATTATATATATTTGTCATAGAGAGAGGGAGTACAAACAGGGGAAGCAGCAGGCAGAGGGAGAAGCAGGCTCTCCGCTGAGCTAGGAGCCTGATATGGGACTTGATCCCAGGTCCCTGGGATCATGACCTGAGCTGAAGGCTGACGCTCAACAGACTGAGCCACCCAGGCGTCCCACGTCCTGTGCTTTTTATCAGTTGTCTTATTGCCTGTGTGTTGCTTTGGTTTTAATATTAAATGATAAAACTTGTAATAAAATGATGATTTATTAAGCACACACAAAAAAACTTGAAGTGGTAATTTTTTAAAATGAAGCTCTCTGTGGGGTGGTGGTCACATGGGTTTATACATTTCTTAAAATTCATCTGATTATTAACCTAAAATGCATTGTATTGCATGCAAATTATGCTTCAGTAAATTAGAAACAAACACAAACTCTCGGTGGCTTCTCATACTCATCCCTCAATTTCCCACGTCTGTGACTCTGCTCATATCCTTGTCTCTGTGTGGAATATCTTGCTGTCCCATTTCCACAACTCTATGTCTAACTATCCCGTGAATTTAAATGAGATACCGGTCAACTGTGCCTTCAAAATCAGATACGTGAGAACTTTTCCATCAACCCCTAAGTTCCTCTTGTGCCTCCTTGCAGTCTGTTCCTCAACTCCCCCAGCCCAGGCAACCACTGGTCGGTCTGTATTCTCATTCGAGATTTGTTTTGCCTGTAAATGGAATCATTCATATATATATCTCACATCACACACTTGAGTCTTTGTTTCTCTTTCTGAATTACATCTTTGAGATTCATCTTTGTTGTATAGTTTAGCCCTTTGTATTGGTGAGTAATATGCCATCGTATGAATTTGCTTTTCCATTTCCCACTTGATGGGCATTTGAGTCATCCCCAGTTTGGGGGTTTTATAAATAAAATGGCCATGACTGATCACATGCAAGTCATTGATTGAAAACCATTGATCACATTGCATGTGATCAAATGTTTTCATTTCTCTTGGGTAAAACCTACGAGTAGAATTTTTGGATCTTATGGTATATGTATGTTTAACCTATAAGAACTTGCTGAACTTTTTTTCCAAAGTGGTTATACACCGTCACCAACAGTGTGTGAGAGTTCTGTTTGTTCCACATCATTGCCAAGCCTTAGTATTGTTAGTTTTTTGAATTTTAGACATTCTGGGAGATGGGTAGTTGTGTCTCCCTGTGGATTTAATTTATACCTCCCCTATGACCAGATGTTGAGCATCTTTTCATATGCCTTTTGGCCATTCAAATGTCTTCTTCTGTTGAGTGTATAGTCAAACTTTTGCTCATTTCTCTGGGCATTTTATTTTTTAAGTTGTAGGTTCTTTATATATTCTAGGTACAAGTCTTTTATTTGTGTATTACGAATATTTTCTCCCTCTTTTCATGTTTTAACTCTGCCTTTTGAGGAATAAATGTTTTTAATTTTGGTGAAGTTGAACTTACCATTTTTTTTCTTTTATAGTTTGTGCTTTTGTGTGATATCTAAGGCATCTTTGACCAATTAAAGTGAAGATTTTATACTGTTTTTTTTTCTAGAGGTTTGTTAGTTCTAATGTTTGCATTTAGGTTTATGATTCATTTCTTTATTTTTTTTATTTTTAGAGATTTTATTTATTTATTTGACAGAGATCACAAGTAGGGAGAGAGGCAGGCAGAGAGAGAGGGAAGCAGGCTCCCTGCAGAGCAGAGAGCCTGATGTGGGGCTCAATCTCAGAACCCTGAGATTAAGACCTGAGCTGAAGGCAGAGGCTTAACCCACTGAGCCACCCAGGTGCCCCTTTATGATTCATTTCAACTTAGTTTCCATGTCTGGAATGTATCAGTGTTGAAGTTTACTTTGTTCCATAGGGATATTCAGTTGTTCAGTGCCGTGTTTTGTAAAGATGATGGTCTCCCTCATTGAATTAATTACCCTATCAATCTTGTAGAAAACCAGATGACTGTATGTGTTTGGTCTGTTTTCTTCCATTCATTGCGCATGTACTCATGCTGATACTGCATTTTATCTTGATTACTCCAAGTCAGAGTCAGTCTGGAAATCAGGTAGTGCAAGTCTTCCCACTTGTTTATCATCATAATTGTTGTAGTTATTACAGTGCTTTTGCATTTCCCTATCAGTTTTATAACCAATTTGCCCATTTCTACAAAGCAGCCCACTGAGGCTTGGGTTGGGATTGCTTTGAATCTACAGATCAGTGTGGAGACAGTGGACATCTTAACAGTGTCGACTCATCTAATCCATAACTTTTTTCTCCATTTATTTAGATTTTCCTCAGTTGACTTCAACAATGTTTTATAACTTTCAGAGTATAAGACTTCCCTAAGAAGTTTTGGTTTTTTTATGCTATGATAAATAGTATTTTTTGAATTCCAGTTTCCTGTTGTTCATTGCTAGTATGTAGACATCCAGTTGACTTTTTACTTTTGAACTTGTAGTGTGTGACCTTGCTCAAGTCCCTTATTAGTTCTACAAGTTCTTTTTTTGTAGATTCGCTAGGTAATATGTTTCTTTCAAGGAATCAATTCATTTATCTGAGTTGTCCAGTTTACTGATGGGAGTTTTGAGAAACAGTATTTCCTTACTTTTTAATGTCTCTGAGATATGTAGTGATCTCCCCACTTCATTGCTGATATTGGTAATTTGCTTTTCTTTTTTCCGAGCCGAAGGCAGACGCTTACCAACTGAGTCACCCTGGTGCCCCTGCATTTTCTTTTTCTTTCTCCGTTTTTCTTTCTTTTCCTTCCTTCTGGAGTTGTTGGTGTGGCATCTGGTAAATGTCAATTAGGTCAAGTTGGTACTTGGTACTGTTCACATATCCCTTACTAATTTACTGCCTACTTGTCCACTCAGTCACTGAGAGGGAATGTTGAAATTTTCAGATCTCTATGTGCATTGTCTATTTCTCCTTTTCGTTATATCTGTTTTTGCTTCATGTATTTTTGAAGTTGTTGTCAGCTTGATGATTTGACTCCATTAGAAGGTGAATTTCCTTGTCCTGAAATTTACTCTTTTTGATATTAATACAGTACCTCCAGCTTCTTTTGGCTTAGTATTTGCATGGTATATCTTTTTACCTTTCTATTACTTTGAACCTATTTGCATTTTTAAAGATTGCTTCTTGTTGACATCTTGTAATGGGGTTATGGGGGATAAAAGTATCCAGTTTGACAATCCCTGCCTTTTAATTTGTATGCTTGCCCACTAAAATTCAGCACAATCATCAATACTGTTGGTTTCGAGTATGCCATCTTCCTATGTCTTTACTATTTATTCTATATGTTTGGATTAATTGAGTTTTTGGTGTTTTGTTTTATCTCCTCTTTAGGCTTACCAGCTATGCCTCTTTTAAGAAATGTTTTTAGTTTTTGTCTTAGCCCTAGAATCTAGGGTTCACAGTCCATCTTTAACTTGTCACATTTACCTTTAAGTATTACATACTTCAAGTAAAGTATATGTGCTTCACAACAGTATACCTCTATTCCCATCTTCATCCTTTCTGGTATTATCATATAGTTATAAACCCCACAATATAGTGTTTTTATTTTTGCATTGAAAAGTCAATTATCTTGTAAAGAAACTGAAGAATGAGTATATTTGTCTTGCATACTCACCTATATTGCATTTCCAGTACTCTCCCTTCCTTTAAGTAGTTCTTGGATTCCATCTGGGAATTATTTTCCTTCAACTTGAAGAATTTTTTCAAACATATTTTTTGTAGTACAGATATGCTATTCTCCCAGCTTTTATTTAAAAATGTCTTTATTTTACCTTCAGTTTTGAAACCCTTTTGAGATAATTACTTAAAAAATAATTGCAAAGATAGTATATAGGAGGGGCCCCATGTTACCTTCATTTAGCTTCCCCTAACGTTAACATCTTTTACAAATACCGATGCTGGGAAATTAACATTGATATAATATTACTTAATAATCTGTGCACCTTATTTGCATTTTTATATTGTCCTGCTAATGTCTCTTTTTCCTGGTTCAGGATCCACTCGGTGTTTACTCATTGCATTTAGTTGTCATTTCTCCTTGCTGTCCTCTGAGTTGTAACAGTTCTTTATCTATCTTTGTCTTTCATGACCTTCTTGACTCTTTTTAAGAGTACTGGTCCTTTTTTTTTTAGAACTCCCTCAGTTTGGTTTTGTCTGATATTTTTTTCATGATTAGATTCAGATTACACATTTTTCATAAGAATACTACAAAGTGATGTTGTGACCTTCTCAGTGCAGCATATCAGGAGGTACAAGATGTCAAGATGTCTTATTTCTGGGGACGTTAACTTTGATCACTTAGTTAAGGTAGTTTCTGTTAGGTTTCTCCATAAAAAGTTACCATTTCTCCTTTGTAAGTATTTTGTGGGGACATATTTTGAGAGTATGTAGGTAGCCTATTTGTCTCATACATTTTAAAAAGCTTTAATTAAGATATAATTGAAGTAGAATAAACTGCAAATATTTCAAGTGTGCAGTTTGATATGTTTTGATATATGTAAAAACCCGTGAAACTTAACACAATCAAGATAATGAACATATCCATGACCCCAAAATGTTTTCTTTTCTTTTTTTTTTCAAGATTTTATTTATTTATTTGACAGAGAGAGATCACAAGTAGGCAGAGAGGCAGGCAGAGAGAGAGAGAGGAGGAAGCAGGCTCCCTGCTGAGCAGAGAGCCCGATGTGGGACTCGATCCCAGGACCCTGAGATCATGACCTGAGCCGAAGGCAGCGGCTTAACCCACTGAGCCACCCAGGCGCCCCCCCAAAATGTTTTCTTATGTCCCTTTGTAATCCTTCCTTTCTTCCTCTCCCTGCCCTCTACCTCCTATCACCAGGCAATTAGGGATTTGCTTTTTATCAAGACTAGTTTGCACTTTCTAAAATTTGTATAAATAAAATAAAATAGCAGGGGCTTTTATTTTTTCCTTAAAATTTTTTTGCTGTTCTGGCTTCTTTCACTCAATGTAATTATTTTGGGATTCTTCTAGATTGTAGTATTCATCAGTAATTCATGTATTTTTATTATTGAGGAGTATTCCATTGAATGTGTACACCATTGATGAAGTTCTAGAATATATGTGAGGTTCGGTGGGGTAAGGTCCGGAGCCAATGACCAAGAAAGAATTCTTGAGACATCCTTGGTGCAAAATGGTGGTTTATTAAAGCACGGGGACAGGACCTGTGGGCAGGAAGAGCTGCTGCCTCGGAGTTGTGAGGGATGACAGGAAGTAAGGAAAAGGGGGAGGTTTCTTTTCTTTTCTTTTCTTTTCTTTCTTTCTTTTTTTTTTTTTTTAAGATTTTATTTATTTATTTGACAGGCAGAGATCACAAGTAGGCAGAGAGGCAGACAGAGGGGAAGCAGGCTCCCTGCCGAGCAGAGAGCCCCATGTGGAGCTCTATCCTAGGACTCTGGGATTATGACCTGAGCCAAAGGCAGAGGCTTAACCCACTGAGCCACCCAGGCGCCCCAAAAGGGAGGTTTCAGTAGAATTTTCATATGCTAAAGAGGACTTACTAAGATACTGGATACCAGAGGCCTTGCCATTGCCAAGTCGTTTTGCCCTCTAGAAAGGTATTAACATTGAGATGGGTGGGAGATGCCTAAAGAATGTCTCATATGTCCCACCCAAGAGTGGGGGTGGGGGGAGGTTGCAAAGTGTCAGCCTTTTGCTTTGTCCTCAGCCAGCCTTCTGTTCCTTCATCACCATCGTTTGCTCATACCCTCAGCTGCTGCTGGATATTTAGAGTGATTCCAGTTTTGTCCTAAAACAAATAAAGATACTATGACGATCCATGTCTGAGTCTTTGTGTGGACATACGATTTCATTTCTCTTGAGTAAATGCTAAAGAATGGAGTGTCTAGATCATCTAGTAGGTGCGTATTTGATATTAAAGAAAGTACCAATTGTTTTCCAAAGTGGTTGTGTCATTTTATATTCCCTCAGCCATGAATAAGGATTTTAGTTCTTCCACATCCTTGTCAACACTTGGTGTTAGTCAATTTTTTCAATGTTAGCTATTCTAATAGGTGTATAGCCTTTTCTTATTATTTAGGTTGTGTTTCCCTAGTTATTAATGATATTGAACATCTTTTTATGTGCTTTGCCATCCAAATGCATTCTTTTAAAAAATTTTTTTATTTAAAAATTTTTTAAATGGATTCTTTAATGAAGTAAATTTATTTATATCTGTGTCCATTTAAAAAAAATTGAGTATTAGTATTAGTATTTAGTATTTGTATTGCTGAGTTTTGAGAGTTATGTATTTTTTTAAAGATCTTATTTATTTATTTGATAGAGAGAGATCACAAGTAGGCAGAGAGGCAGGCAGAGAGAGAGAGGGGGAAGCAGGTCCCCGCAGAGCAGAGAGCCCAATGTGGGGCTTGATCCTAGGACTCTGAGATCACTACCCGAGCTGAAGGCAGAGGCTCAATACACTGAGTCACCCAGGCACCCCAAGCGTTATGTATTTTGAATATAGGTAATTATCAGATGTATTGATTACAAATATTTTCTTCCAATCTGTGCTTCATCTTTTCATTGTCTTAACAGTATCTTTTGAAGATCAAATTTTTCAGTCTGTTGAAGTCCAGTTTATCAGTTTGTTCTTTTATGAATCCTGCTTTTGCTGTTATACATAAGAACCTTTACTGAGCCCAAACTCACAAATATATTTTATGTTTTTGTCTAGAAATTTTATAGTTTTAAATTTAGATCTATGATTCACTTGAGTTAATTTTTGAATGTGATGTGAGGTATGGATTGAAGTTAACTTTTTTTGGAAGTAGATATCCACTTGTTTCAGAAACATCTGATGAACATACTAACCTTTCTCTGCCAAACTGCCTTTGCATTTATGTTGAAAATAGTTGCTCAAGTTTGTGCGGGTGTTTCTGAATTTTCTACTCTATTCCATTGATTTATTTGTTTATTTTTATGCTGATACCTCACTGTCTTAGTTACTGTAGCTTTGCAATAAGTCTTGCAATCAGGTCATATAAGTCCTCCAACTTTGTCATTTTTTTCAAAGTTGTCTAGGCTATTATAGTCTTTTGATCTGCAATATGAATTTTAGAATCAGCTTGTCAGTCTATAAAAAAGCCTGCTGGGATTTTGATTAGGATTGCATTGAATCTACTTTTCACTTTAGGTAGAATCAACATCTTAATAGAATTGAGTTTCTGATACAAAATATATATATATATATATATATATATATATCCTTTTATTTTATATGTAATGTGTTATATATATATATATATCTTTTTATTTAGGTCTTCTTTAATCTCATTGGGCAATGTCTTTTATTTTTTAGTGCATAAGTTTTTCCCATCTTTTGTCAAGTTTATTCCTAAGTATTTCAAATTTTTGGTAAATTGGCAAGTTGTATTTTATCTATCTATCTATTTATTTATTTTTAAAGATTTTATTTATTTATTTGACAGCGATCACAAGCAAGCAGAGAGGCAGGCAGAGAGAGGGGGAAGCAGGCTCCCCGCCAAGCAGAGATCCCGATGTGGGGTTCCATTCCAGGATCTTGAGATCATGACCTGAGCTGAAGGCAGAGGCTTAACCCACTGAGCCACCCAGGTGCCCCGGCAATGTTGTATTTTATTTTATTTATTTATTTTAAATTTATTTGATAGAGATCACAAGTAGGAAGAGAGGCAGGCAGAGAGAGAGGAGGAAGCAAGCTCCCCGCTGAGCAGAGAGCCCTATGTGGGCTCTATCATGACCTGAGCCGAAGGCAGAGGCATTAACCCACTGAGCCACCCAGGCACCCTGCAATGTTGTATTTTAAACTTCAAGATCTAGTTGTTTATTTTGAGTTTATAGAAATAGAATTGACTTTTATGTATTGATCTTGTATCCTGAAACCTTGTTAAACTCAGTAGTTTCAGCAGCTTATTTTGTAGATTCCACTGAATTTTCTGTATAGACTATCATGTCCTCATAATTCTTTACTTTCCAATCAGCCCTTTATTTATTTCTCTTACCGTATTGCATCGGCTAGAACCTCCATCTAATGTTGAATAGAAGGGATGAGAGAAGACATCCTAGCCTTGTTCTTGGTCCTTGGGGATAAGCCTTTAGTTTTGCATCATTAAGTATGGGTTACTTGTAGATTTCTTGTAGATGCTCTTTACTAGATTGATGAAATTCCCTTTTGTTCCTTGTTTCCATGATTTTGTTTTGCTTTTAATTAGAAGTGGGTGTTGGACTTTGTTACATACTTTTCTTGATTCTATTGAGATGATCATATGGATTTTCTTTTTTAGTTTATCAATATAAATAATATTGATTGATTTTTGAATATCAAGTAAACCTTGCATTGCATTCCTTAGATAAATCCCACTTGTCATGATATAGTATCCTCTTTATATATTGTTGGAGTTGACCTTCTAAAAATTTTTAAAGAATGTTTGCATCTATATTCATGAGGGATATTGTTCGGTAGTTTTCTTTCTTTTTTTCCTTCTTCTTCTTCTTCTTTTTTTTTTTTTTTGATTTTGCAATATCTTTGCCTGGTTTTGCTCTCAAGGTAATTCTAGTCACATAGAATGAATTGCAAGTATTCTCTACTCTTAAATTTTCTGAAAGTGTGTGTAGAATTGGCATTATTTCTTTCTTAAATACTTGGTAAAACTCACCGGTGAAGTCATGTGGATCTGATGGTTCTTTATGGGAGGGTTTTTTTGTTTGTTTGTTTTTAATTTTATTTATTTGACAGTCAGAGATCGCAGGTAGGCAAAGAGGCAGGCAGAGAGAGAGGGGGAAGCAGGCTCCCCGCTGAGCAGAGAGCTCGATGCGGGGCTCGATCCCAGGACCCTGAGATCATGACCTGAGCCGAAGGCAGAGACTCAACCCACTGAGCCACCCAGGCGCCCCAATGGGAAGGTTTTTAACTAAAATTTTAATTTCTTTAACAGACATTGGCTATTTATGTTTTCTCTTTCTTCTTGAATGAGCCTTGGTAGTTTGTCCTTGAATGAATTTGTCCATTTCTGCATCCTTCCGATATTCTTGAACTTTGTTATGGGATCTAATTAAGTCATTCAGAAATAGATTTGGGTCTTTTTTTTAAGTTTTGTCAGGCAGAACTGGAGCAGTGTTCAGACTAACCAAATCATTCCTTACTACTGAGGCAAGAATCTTATGTGTACTTCACCTGATGCTCCGTGGACCATGGTGTTTTCTAGTCTGGCTGGTGAGAGCGGACGCTATTCCAGGCTGTGTGTGGGCACCAGGCATTGCTACCTCTAGTCCTTTTGAGTGGTTCTTTCCTCGGCCTCAGGTAGTTTCCTCAGAATCACTCACTGATTTGTCTCAGCTAAATACTAATGGGAGACCCTCTGTGGATCTCCAGAGTCCTCTCTTTGTGAAGAAATCTCCTTTCCAGTAGTCCATCCTGAGAACACTAGCTAGCTTAGTCACCCTGACTCACAATTTCATTTCCTCAGCTCCAAGGTTCTATTGGGCTACAATCTTTCTCCAGGCAATAAACTGGAGCAGTCACAGGGCTCACATCATTTGATTTTCAATCCTCAGGAATCATAGTCCTTTGCTGCCTCATGTCCAGTGCCTCCAAAACCATTCTTAATATATTCTGTCTTATTTTATGGTTGCTTCAGATGGGAAGGTAAATCTAATTTCTGACAGTACATCTTGGCTGGAAGTGGAAGTCCTCTGAATGAATAGTAACACTTACTGAGTATTTTTTACCTGGATTGCCTAATTTAAAATTCTTCAGCTATCCAAATAGGGTTCTTCTCTTATTCACAGGAGAGGAAAGTGAGGCACGGAGAGGTTAGGTGATTTTGTCAAGGTAACACAGCTTGGAAGACTAGCTCCAGAGTCAATACTTGAACTTCCTGTGCTATACTGTGGGTGGATATTTGAATATGTGTGTGGATAAGGTACAGAACTCCTCCAGAAAAAGGAGTAAAACTTCGCTGGCGATAAGAGGGTTAGTCAGGGTAGAGGGCAGATGGCCTAGAGGGAGGGGGAAGACTTCCTCCTAGAGGTGACACCTGATTCAATTTTGAAATAATGAGCTTGCCTTGTAGACTGTCCAAAGAAGAGCATTCTAGCCAAAAGCAGTAGCTTGTGCAAAGATGCATAGATGTGAAATAGTGTCACGTATTGGAATGCTAAGGAGTTTGGTATTACTGAAATTTAAAAGAAGAAGGTTTGACAGTAGATAAAGTTAGAGAGATAGAGGCCAGATCAGGGAAACCTTGAATGCCAGATTAATAGGCTTGAGAGGGTTAGGTAGAGGATGGGGAAGGAATGTGGGTACCTCCTGGTGGAGGAGTATAGACAGGATTGGGGAGGGCAGAGGAATGAGACCTGTGGAGACATGCTTGGCTTGGCCAGGTGACAGAGATGCTGAGGCTTGTCCCGAGACACGAAGACAGGAGTGTGATGCAGAGAAGGACCAGGCATGTGGCATATTTAGAAGGGGGAAGCTACAGAACTCTGAGACGGATCGGAGAGGCAGGTGAGGAAGAAGGCGGAGTCTGGTAGGGGTGCTGTTTGCTAAGATGCGCACGAGAGGAGGAGGAGCAGATTTGGTGGAGAAGATGGAAAGTAGCGCTAGTGCTTGCTGTCTAAGTGTTGGCTTTCTGATAGTAGCTCCTCAGAGAGACCATCATCAGTAAAACAGGAGCCAGATCCGATGACTGACAGGGACTCTTCCGGTTTGAGCACTGGAATTCCTGAACTGTCAAAGCCCATTCGGTTGATACTACAAGTACCTCAAACTGGGTAGTTCCCTAATACAAAAGAGGATTTCTTTGTCTCTAAGATGATATTCATCTAGAATCTGCTGACTCAGGGCTTGGCACATGCAGAATGAGACCATGAAAACCCTACTGTAGTCACTTGCTGGGAAGCCCGGCCCATCACTTATTTTCCTGGGACCTCCAATAAGCCCCTTCCTCCAGCCCCCATTCTCCATCTGTTAAGTGGGGAAGTGAGCTGAACCTCAGAGGGATTGTACACATCCAGGGAGTATATAATGATGAAATGCTTTATTAGCTGCGAAGCTGATTAAACAAATGTGGCATTCTTATTTTTAATACATCCTTTGTTTTAATGCAAAGCAATGTGCTCCTATTAAGAATTCAAAGAATATAGGGACTTGTGAAGAGTGAAAAAAAAAATCCCTACTCATTAGGTTATTTGAACACTAGTGTGTATCCTTCCAGCTTTTTCCTACATGTGAACAAATATACGCTGTAACACACACAGTTCTTTTTCTTTAAAGAAATGGGATGATGCTCCGCGTTCTCTTCTTTAGCCTGCCATTTCCTCTACTACATTTCATACATCTTTCCGTGTCACTGCTGCAAAGTACTTTATCGTATGGTTGCACCACGACTTTTAAAGTTGTTCTGCTACTGATGACCCTTATAGGCAGTTCTCCTGTTTCTTTGGTTCAACAAATAATTCTGTCAGGTATACCCTCCTATGCAGTTATCTTCATACCCACGTGTCAGCATTGCTTCAGACAGATATCTTCAAGTGGAATTGCTGTATTCAAAGATATGTGCATTTACATTTTGACAGGTGAAGCCAGACATGAGGCTTTATTAGAAATGGTGCACTTAATTATGAGAGGTAAACAGTGTCTTGTGATTGCCTTGGAAGTGAGCTTTCAGAGGCGTTGGAGGAGGTGTCTTTGCTTTGTGACTCCTGGCAACAGTGGGGGGGGCGTGTGATTAGCTGTAACACATTCTCAAACCTGACACTTTGTGGGTATTTTATTTGTCACGTTAATTAAGATTATATTTATTTCATCAAAGGACAGGGAAGATCCACATCACTCCTGATACTTGTCTGCAAAACCGGCACCCACATTTGACCAGCAGGTGGCGCTAGCAGGAAGCAAGTAGGATTCTCAGTGGAAATTTCTGTGAAGAGGGGAGGATGCGGGCTTGCTTTCCCCTGTTAGCAGATGGCCAATAAAAAAATTCCTTGGAGTTTATTTTGCATATGGTCTTCCATCTGGGTATTTGAGAAAAGTACAGTTTTGTTATCAAAACAGTATTTATTATGGTGAAGGAGTTTGTATTTCATAGCAGAAGAATTTTTCAGTGAATAAAGCCAAAAACCTGTTCCATAATCTTTTGCGGTTTCTTGGAGGGAACCAGCAAGCCTGGGCTGCTTCTCCCATTTTCCTCTCCAGTTACCATCCTCAGTTAGCTTTTATTGATTCAGTTCCTCGAGGCTGAATGAAGTGCATTATTTGCAAACCCCCCAGAGAACAATGTTCTCCACTGAGTTTAGGAACTAGGAAAATGTGGAGTTATAAGTGGGTCAGAGTCGAGGCAGAAAGAAAACCTGCAGTGGGAAGCGTATATTCCTTGTCCTGATTCCATGCTTGTCACATAACCTTCTGGAGACTTGGTTCCTCCCATGGTTTTCCTGCACTGAGATGCTATGCTGATCTGGCTGAGTTCGGGTCACGGGATGGCTGGCCCAGAGGATGAAGTCTCTACCTTCACCTGCCTTGTAGAGCCGTGCCCCGCTTCGCAGCCTCAGCTGGCACCATTTTCCACCCCGTCCTCCCCTCCGGGACATCCTTCCATAGTCAACCTTTTAGGTAGCACGGTCTCTCTTAGCTCTGCATTTTATACATGCCTTTCCTTTCGCCCCCAGCTCTCGTCTTCATGCCCTTTTGCTACCTGCAGGACTGCTTTCTTTCGCCTGATCCATTTTGCTAATTCTGCAGACCCCCTTTTTAAAAATTTTCTCTACAAACCTACTCTGCTCCCCAAGTCAGGGGCAAGTCTTCCACAGTGCCTTGTTTTTCTCTCTTCCTGCCACTTGAGCCAATCCACCATAATCACCTTTCTTTCCTACTCCAAGTCCCCCAAGGGCATCAAGTGACCAGACGGGTCTTACTCATCCCTAGCGCACATCCCAGTGCCTGGCACATAGTAGCAACTCAGGTGTATTTGCATATCAATATACAGATGCTTCGGTTCCAAAAATTGTTGTCTCTTGTGAGTTTAGCCACCAGAAGTTAGCTCCTCCGAGGGCCCGGGGATCAGCATGACCCAGCCTGGCATTTTAGGAGGGTGTGGGCCAGACTTGGGCCATGAGGAGCTTCCCAAAATGCCATCGGTGAGACGGTGGTTGGTCTGCTGCCCTTTCCCTGGTGATGCCCGACCCCCACCCACGCAGGGAGCTCTTACACATCCGCAGCCGCTTGGAATACCTTCTGTTTATGCAGCGTGGCCTCCCCCGGAGGCTGACGTAGTGGCTCAAGGTTCTGGTGCAGAATTAGTCAAAGACTGAGGACAGAAGCTAGGAGACCCCAGCTGTCAGAAGAAGGCAGATGATTCAGGGCCGCTGGTGGGGACTCTGTAGGAGGCATGGATTCACCTCCCCATCTGCTTCCAGTTTTGTTTTCTTTGTTGCCAAAAATAGAACTTCACCTCCTGCTTAGATATATCATGCTGCTCTTGTGCCCCTTGCTTAACAGTGGGATTTGTTTACTGGAAAAATGATAGCATCTGAAACCCAAGAGGCTGCCCCTCTCTGGGAAGGCACACTGAGGTCCTATTCATTAGGAAGTCCTTTTAAGTAGCCCAGGTGACAACTGACAACTTTGCAGCTTCCCCAGTACGTTTTATATGCATAACCTCTGCTATCCTCACTCAGTTTGGGGAGGCATCATTATCTGGTTTGCCAATGAGGACGTGGAGGGTCAGAATCTGCGAGGCTCGCTCATGGTCCCACGTGACTCTGCTATGGCCAGTGCACACAGATTTCTGGCTTGGGGTAGCTTGAATATTTCCTGAGACCTACGAATTGCCTAGTGCCAGTGATACCAAACAAGTTACATATATCCTGGCCCTTGACAGTCCTTTAATGTGAAACGAAGGTCTGGACTGGAGTTGGGTGGACTGGGTTCAAGTCCTGGCCCCACCTCTTTTTGTTTTCCCCAAACTCAGCACGACTGATATGTAACTGACATGTAACATGTAAGTTTAAAGTGTACAGTGTGATGATTTGACATCTGTATGTGATTGCCACATAAGGTATGAGGTTAGTTAATTACACCCTTGCCTGACATAATTACATTTTTGTGCATGTGGTGCGAACATTTCAGGTCTACTTTCTGAGCAGCTCTCAAGTACACAATATCTCCTCCCCGTTTCTGTACATCAGATCCCCAGAACTTAACACGTCCTGTAGCTGGAAGTTTGTACCCTTTGGCCATCATCCATTTCTCCCACCTTCCAGCTCCTGGCAACCGCCATTCCACTCTCTGCTTCTCTGTGTTTTGATTCCACATATAAATGAGATCATACAGTATTTGTCTTTCTCTGACTTATTTTACTTAGCATAATGCCCTCAAGCTCCTTCCATGTAAATGGCTGTATTTCCTTTTTTTATTTAATGACTGAATAACATTTCATTGTATATATACACCACATTTTCTTTATCCATTCGTCTGTTGATGGACACCAACCTGGTTTCCACATGTCAGTTATTGTGAATAATGCTGTAATAAATGTGGGGATGCAAATATCTTTTAGAGCTAGTGATTTCATTTCCTTTGGCTATATACCTAAAAGCGGGATTCCTGGTGGTTCTAGTTTTAATTTTTTGTGGCACTTCCATATTACCTTCCCTAGTGACTGCGTGACTGCACCACTTTGTATAATCACCAGCAGGTATGATGTAATGTCTCATTGTGTGTGTGTGTGTGTGTGTGTGTGTGTTTAAGATTTTATTTATTTATTTGACAGAGACACAGCAAGAGAGGAAACACAATCAGAGAGAGAGGGAAAAGCAGGCTTCCCACCGAGGACAGAGTCTGATGTGGGACTCAATCCCAGGACCTTAGGATCATGACCTGAGCTGAAGGCAGAGGCTTAACGACTGAGCCACCCAGGCGCCCCGTTATTGTGGTTTTGATTTGCATTTCCTTGATGATAAGTGACATTGAGCATCCTTTCATGTTCCTGTTGGCCATTTATATGTCTTCTTCAGAAAAATGTCTGTTTGGGTCCTCTGCCCTTTTTTTAATTGGAATTTCTTTCTCTTTGAATTGTATGAGTTCCTCGTATAATTTGGGTACTAACCCCTTCTATGCTCTATGATTTGAAAATATTTTCTCCCAATTGATAGTTTGCCTCTTTCATTTTGTCGATTGCTTCTTTCCCTGTGCAGAAGCTTTTTATTTTGGTGTAGCCCCACCTGTTGGTTTTGGCTTTTGTTGCTTGTGTTTTTGGTGCCATATCCTGGCACCGTCTCTTAAGCGCCTATGGGATCCTGACCAAGTCATCCCTCCCCTCTCCCGAGGCTTCAGCGCATTTTCTACCAATAGAGAAGATTATATAGCATCACCGAGGACCCTTCGTCCACTAGTCTTTTGCGATTCTCTGAATTTGGCTTTCCTGGGTGTCCATAAAACTCCCCGCTAAAGTTAAAGAAAGTTCTGCACAGATTTCTGCTCTAAGCTTTCTGCTGGAGCACAAAGGGCCTAGTGTCATCAATCTTCTTCTTGCTAATGCCTGGTCAGGGCCGCCCGGGCTTGGCGTAGTGTGGATATCGAAGGCCATAATAGGGCAGTCCCCTCACCGCTGCCCACCCCCCACCCCCGGAGGGTGACTGAAGCCACATCCGCACATTCCTTCCAGAGTAGTCGTGTGGGGTGATCGGTTGGCTGAGACTAGCCAATATTGGCAGAGCCAAGACATGCTTCCTGTTGGGTCTGTCTAAAGCCCATTCAGAAAGATTCACATCTGAGCACCTTCTCCCCTCTCCTGACTATTTCTTTTGCTGGGGGGGTTCTCTTCCTGCGCTTGCTCACTTGACAAACTCTTCTAAGGTTTCCCTGCATCAGAGTTGATGTCACCGAACCTAAGAAGACCTTTCCCGATACCCTGCTCTCCCACTCCACCTCCCACTCCCCTGCACCCAGACCCATGGGCAGCTCCTCTGGGCCCGAAGTCCATACTTTCCTTCAATGATAGGACCCCAAAGCACAAATGTTCCTGGTTGAAAGGTAGTAAGACACGCGTTTGGGGTTTAACCTTTGGACCCCAAAGGTTAAAATCCTTTTTAAAAAATTACTTTCTAAGTACGTACCTTGGGGAAATGGTTTCATCACTCTGAGCTTCAATTTCCTCACCCACAGCACCACGGGGCTGTGACGAGAATCACACTGTGTCCCTCAGTGAGTGGACATTTAGTTATCCGTTGTCTCTGCTGGACGGGGGACCCTGGGGCGCCAGACCCTGGTCAGAGGCGTCTCTATCCCCCACCATCCAGCACAAAGGGGACTCTCAGGCATTTGTGTGAAACACGTGAATATTGAGAGCAGTTTTGCAGTCTTCGATGGAAATTTAAGCCAGTGCTAAGATTGCTTAGAGTATTCTGGGTGTTGTTGGCATATTAGAAATGTGAAGGTAGACTTGTTTTAATTTTTCATAAAAACCTAATCTCGAGACTAATCACCTCACTCTTTGGTGAGAGATCACTTAGGAGAGGAAAAAAGTGAAGACTTTGAAGAGAATCCCAATTTGGCTTGACTTTTTTTTCCCCCTTAGATATTTTTTCCTCTCAGAGACAGCCCTCTGCATTAATACTTTGCAAGAGTAGAAGCCCTTTTGTCTAATTTTCTAAACTTCCATTTGGCCCCAAATACATTTAATGTTTTAAATCACAGCTGTTAGAATCTTGCTCCTTTGCGGTACTGATTTATTATGTGGAATTGTGAGATGAATATGATCATTAGCGAGCCGCTGCCTGGATGTGCTTTCCCCCTCTAACGGCAAAGCTTTTAAAAAGAAAAAGTGAAAGAGGTAAACATTTTTCTGGGAGACTATTTTAAAGGTCAAGAAAGCCTTGCTTCCCAAAGCGAGGAAAAGGTCATTGTTCACCCTTCAATTTTTGTCCTTTCATTTCATTCGGCAAAAGTTCTTAGTGATGTCGCCTTGGTCACTTGAGGACCTGTCTCATTTTCTCCCAGACAATAGGGGCCCCAATCTTGACTTCGGTGCCTGTTTCAAAAGGAAATTATGAAAATTGCTTTGCCTGTGCCTCCTCTCCTCGTCTCCAAAGAAACGGAGCGATCCCTGGAACGGTTTCTCGTTCGGCTTCTTTTCTGTGTCATTGCCTTTTGCAGGAGCTGTTTCAGGGAAACAAGGCAGAGGAGAGATTTTGGGGCGAGCAGGACGCAGTGATCGGATCCTCTAGCTTGTTAATGAACTCATTCTCTCGTCCTTTCCTGCCCCTCAAGCACACACCCCCTCTTCCACCTCCTTCTGAAACTCACCCCACATGTTTCCGAAAGAGTTAGAAGACCAGGATAAAAGGATCTGTTTGGCTAGAGCGGATCTAGTAATAGTGCTTCTCTGTCCTTCTTGGACCTGATGGCCCCCTTTTCATTTTGACGTAATTTCAGACTTACTGAAAAATTGTAAGAATAATGAAAGAATTTCTACACACCCTTCACTCAGATTAACCCCAAATGTTAACGTTTCACCACATTCGTTTTCTCCCTGTCTCCCTCCCTCTCCCCTTTTTGAGAGCAAGTGGCCTACGTGATGCCCCTTGACCCGGAAACACGTCCATGTATGTTTCCTGAATAAAACATTGTCCTTCATCACCACAAAAGCATGAAATTAACATCGATCCCATACTCTTGTCTAATCTAATCATATTGAGAATGGATCCGGATTTCGACAGCTATCCCCGTACTGTATAGGGAAAGAACCAGATCCGGTTTTGTCTCCGAAGCCTCCGGTAATCGGGGAGAATGTCCTAGTCTTTCTTTGTGTTTCATGAGGTTGGTATTTTTGATGAGTACAGGCTAGTTGTTAGCAGACTGCCCCTCAATTTGGGTTTGCCTGGGGTTTCTGCATTATTCGCTTCAGGATCGGCATTTCTGGCAGGAACAGCCCAGAAGCAGGGTCGTGTCTTTCTCAGGGCTATCATCCAGAGGCATGTGATGTCAACGTGTCTTCTTACTGGTCATGTTCACTTTAATCATTGGGTTAAGTGGTGTCTGCCAGATTTCCACTGAAAAATTACTATTTTCCCTTTCCGAATTAATAAGTACCTTGTGGGAAGATACTTCAAGATGGTATAATATCCCGTTACTCCTCCGATCTTCACCCTCTCATTTGAACCTCTATTAGTAATCCTTGCCTGAATCAGTTATTATTGTGGTGGTTACCACATGGTGATTAGCTAACCCCATCGTTCCTTCTACATTCATTCATTGAGTTTCTACTGCAAGGAAGAACGTTGTCTTCCCGTGTATGTATCTGGGGAGGTATGCATGTATGTTAGTGTGCACTCGTGGATTCTTATTTTATCCAGTAGATTATAACCCTTTACTGTCACGCTCCAATAATCCAAGATGTGGCCAGTGGAGTCCTGTGTCCTTGTAGCACTTCCTGTTCTTCTGTGAGCGCTCTCTTACTTTTGCCACAACAAGACGTTCCAAGCTTTTCTTATCTGTTCCCTGACCTAGACTTGGAATCAGTCAACTCTCCAAGAATCCCTAGTTTCTTTTGGTGGGTGTGAAGTATGCTCCTTGCCACCAGGTATCATTCCAGTGCCTTCCCCTTTTGTAAAAAGTATTTTGTGGTATTAACTTTACTATCCCGGAATGAAACATGATCCACCTACACACATAGTTTAAAAACAGAGTATCACTGGAAGTGTTCTCTAAAAGAGAAAATAAGGGGAAATGTAAACAGCTCACTAAGTGAATGCTTTAGCACCATTACTCTGGAAGACATAATAAAGTGATGAAATGTTTGCACCTCCCTCTGAGAAGCAGTTTTGGATATAAGTAAGACAATTTGATGAAACATTATAGCGTCTCTGTCTCTTGATAGATACATAGATAACACAAGCTGCAGTGCTATCAGTAAGGTGACGTTTCTGAGCTATTGAACCACTCTTGATAAAATTCCAGGGAAAGAAAGGGCAAAAGCATAGTTTTCCCTCTATTTACACAATTCCTGCATTCCTGGAAAACTGTGAGACTTAAATCACGTAGACAATTCTTTTTGTTTGTTGGTGACACAGAGTTGGGTTCTAGGCTCGCTTCCTGTCCTCTACAGGCAAGTTTCTGACTTCATGAGTCAGAGTGTGGGAGGCTCACCCTGCCCCCACCCCCCAGCCGTGGGGTCTGCCACTCAGGCCCCTGGCCACGGAGTGCCGGCAATGCTCTCTGTTCACCTTGACAAGCAAAAATACTCCCTAGTGAAATTTCCAAAACCCTCCCTAGGTGGCAGCACCAGCCCCTCGAGAACCGCTGATCCTTCTCTGTGGGACAGAGCAGTTCCATCTCTCTTCCTTAAGAAACACAAATGCTGTTTTATGGCTTGGAGGTGTTTAATTTTTAACACTTTTCAGAATTAATGTCTAACATTATAGGTTTCCCGGACTCCCATTTTACTTTCGAAATGAGGATGAGCCTGTCTGTCTCTCTGCCCGGGTAGGGAAGCAACCTCAGGTCACTGCCTAGGGTGGCCCGAGCTTGCACGCAGGGAGGGTGTCCACACTGGGTAGGAGGGCTGTGACCTGTCACAGCACAGTGCCGTCCTGCAGGCAGTCTTGTCATGACCCTTGTTCTCCAAAGAACGTATGGAAAGATCCCTGGGAGCCCGAAGCAGACAAAGACCTCCACTGTACAGATGAGGAAACTGAGGCCCAGAGAGGAAGCAGACTTGGCCAAGTCACACTGTTAGTCAGAGATACTAATTAGGCTTAGAGCTAAAGAAGTACCGAAGACTGGAACGACCCGAGAGAACATCCGGCCACTCTCTTCTGGATGAATCCCCTCCACACCCGGACAGGTGCCCAGCCTCCAGCCTGCACTTGATCATTTTCAGAAATGAACAATTTAATATTTTCTGAGGCAGTTCATGCCGCCAAGGACTGTTGTAAATTTCTAAAGTATTCCTGGGTTGAGACCTTTCTACGGGATCTCCTCTTCTCTTCCCCATTCCCCACTGGGTACGGTTTGGCACTGTTGGTCCCACGGAACATGTATGTTCCCTGTAGACGCAAAGACAGCAGGCAACTTGGGAATCTCCGAGTCGTATCCCTGTGTCCTGAGCTTTCTGAGCTGCTGGCTTTGACATTGTACTTGACATTGAGATTGGTTGATGAACAAGCCGGAGTTCTTGTCCTTATGAAGCTTTCAGTGTAGATGGAAGGCCGTTACTACACAGGTACTGGACACAAGGCTGATGTGAAATACCCCTACTTCCTTTTCCAAAGCAGTGTAGACGAAAGAGGCTGGGCTCTGGAACCAGCCACGCTTGCACTGACTCTGTCCACGGCTGCACGTGTGGCCTTGCGTTATTCTTTGCTTCCTGCTCTGAGCTCTGTTACACCCTCCGTAAAACTGCTGGCAGATGAGCACTCCATACAGTGTTAAATAAGAGCGTTCCAAAGCGCCCAGCACCGCGGGACTCGGTGCATGGTTATGTCTTCCTCTTGCTCTTTCTGTTACCCCAGTGGGACACGTTTGAAGAAACTTCCAGATATTTGGGAAGGCCTTACAGCTCAGAATAAAATGATTTATCAGAGTAAATGCACCGAGATTTATCTCTGCTTCTCTTGGACTCTACCCTTTGGTAGATAACCCGGTGATACCTGAAAAATTGTATGGACAAAACACCAATGAGGAGATCGCGCCTATTAGAATTCAAGGGAAAGACAAAATAGTAACCTGTCTCTCAGATGAACTGTTGTATGTTTAATGTTAAAATGTATATTGACTAGTGTCCCCATGGACAAAGATAACCATAGCACTGTCTTCTATATTGAAATTATAATCAGCCCACCTTATTAATCTGAATATATGTGAGCTCCTGCTAGTGTTCTCCAAGTATAGTACATTTAAAAAGTGTTCTGTGGTCATGCAAGTGTGGAAAATGCTGGACCAGAGAGATTTGTTATAATCCCCATTTGATGGATGAAGATACTGAGGCTGTGATGTTAACAAGTGCCCTACCATGTCTTGTACATCTCTCTCTGTGGCCTCTCAGTTTATGGGATTCTGTCCTGATATCCTGAATGCTGTCCTGTTGTGGTTGTCGCATAACCAGCCTGTCTTTACAGGTCATAGGTGAGGTCTTCCCTAGAGAGGGTGAACTTCCCAGTGTCAGTGTTAGGGGATTTCTTCGCTGAGCCTCCAGGGAACGTAGGTGTGTCCCCAGGTATGGGGGAGTGCTGCCTTCCGCCAAACGAGGACACACTGCAGAGCTGCGTGGCACTGAGATGAGAATCAACAATTCCGTAAACAGAATTACGGCTCGTTGCATTCTCCTCCCTCTGTTTATTTCCCTCCTGCTCTCCTTGAGTCATTAATAACGGTCTTTAGAGCTTGGTCCCATCTCGGCTGTGGGCAAGTAAGGACAGAGTTGGAGCCCAGGCCTGGTTCAGGGCATTAACAAGGATCAACTGCCCTCCTGTCCTAAGTCCACTGTGATGGAGACAGTGACTAGAGAGATATCCCCAAAGGGCAGGTGGATTGGTGGGGGGCAGTCAGAGGAACCTGTTCCCACGCAGAGAGTGGCCTCCGGTACCCCTCTCTGATTTATTAAAGAAGCAGGGAAGTTTCCTTATACCTGACCACGGAGGTCAGGAAGGGGATGCTGGGCCGACAGTGCCCGTGAAGCCTTTGAGAGTAGGCAAAGGTCTTGTCCAATTGAACTAAAGGGAGGTGGGGGAGAAACAGATAGTGTTTATTCAAGGAGAAGTGGCTTATAAAGCTGGCCTTCAGTGGCACGGTAGGAGTTCCCTTGTAGACTCAGCCCAGCTTGGCTTCCAACCAGCACACTCATTTGGAACACCACAGAGCTTCACGGTGATCAAAGGCACGTAAAAGTAATTCCTAGATGTCAACACCTTCATGCTCCTTGAAATTTAAACCAGCAGTTGAAATCCGGAGGCTTGCAGGAGATCCTGTTCTCACTCTCCTGGTGTAAATGATCAGGCTAATGACTGACGAGTTCCCAGAAGGGCACTTGGCTGCCAGGCCAGGCTCTCAGAGGGGATTGGCTTCTTGGTTGGTCGATTTAGATCCATTGCTGTTGCGGTAGCGGTCAGAGCTCTCACCCAGGAGCCCAAACACTGCGCTGCGGTCCTGCCTGCCCAGTGACTTTGAGCCAGGCAGACCCAGGTTCATGGCCCTGGTCCCCAGGGTCATCTCAGGCTTCCCTACCTCTTCCCTACTCTCCTATTCCTGCCCTCCTGACATTTGACCCACCTCGTCCTAACTGTGATTCGCAGGTCATCTGTGACTTCTCTGGACCTCAGATCCCTTATTTGTAATGTTATTAAAAATGACATTACACACATACACAAAGCATATTAAAGAACAAAGCAAAAAAAAAAAAATTTAGGCAAAATTGGCAAAGGGAGGTGGGTCAAAAGGTATAAACTTCCAGTTATAAAATAAATAAGTCACAGGGATGTGATGTATAGCGTGATTGCTATAGTTAATAATACTGTCTTGTGTATTTAAAAGTTGCTAAGAGAGTAAATCTTAAAAGTCTTCATCTCAACTCATTTATCTTAAAAATTGTGTAACTATGTGCGGTGATGGATGTTAACCAGACCTATTGTGGCGATCACTTTGTCATATATACGTATATTGAATCGTTATGTACATCTGGAACTAATAGAATGTGATATGTCAATTACATCTCACTGAAAAAAAAATAGAAATATAGAATATATATTTGACTAAGAGGTGATAGCCAATAAACTGAAAGTCTGCCCCCAAAATAATAATAGTGAACATTTATCTAGCACTTAGTACATGCCCAGCATCATTCTTTTAAAATTTATTTATTTATTTTTTAAAAGATTTTATTTATTTATTTGACAGACAGAGATCACAGGTAGGCAGAGAGGCAGGCAGAGAGAGGGGAGGAAGCAAGCTCCCTGCTGAGCAGAGTGCCCGATTCGGGGCTCAATCCCAGGACCCTGAGATCATGACCTGAGCTGAAGACAGAGGCTTTAACCCACTGAGCCACTCAGGCGCCCCTAAAATTTATTTTTTAATTTATTCTTTCTTTTTAAAAAAATTTAAATTTGATTAGCCAACATGTAGTACATCCTTAGTTTTAGATGTAGACGTCAGTGATTCATCATTAGCATGTAATACCCAGTGCTCATCACATCGTGTGTCCTTTCTAATGCCCATCACCCAATCACCCCATCCCCGCACCCACCTCCCCTCCAGCAACCCTCAGTTTGTTTCCTATGATAGAGTCTCTCATGATTTGTCTCCCTCTCCGATGACTTCCCATTCAGTTTTCGCTTCTTTTCCCTATAAGTGAAACCATATTACCCTCCAGGTCCATCCACGTCGATATAAATGGTAAGAGTTCATCCTTTCTGATGGCTGTGTAGTTGTCCATTGTGTGTGTGTGTGTGTCTGTGTGTGTGTGTGTATGCCACATCTTTATCCATTTATCTGTTGATGGACATCTCAGCTCTTTCCATGGTTTGACTGTTGTAGACATTGGTGCTATGAACACTGGGGAGCAGTTGCCCCTTGGGATCGGTACATCTGTATCTTTGGGGCAAACACCTAGTAGTGCAATTGCTGGGCCATGTGGTAGCTTTATTTTTAACTTCTGAAGAACCTCTCTACCATTTTCCAGGGTGGCTGCACCAGCTTGCATTCCCACCAACAGTGTTGGAGCGTTCCCCTTTCTCCACATCCTCACCAATATTTTTTGTTTCCTGACTTGTTCATTTTAGCCATTCTGACCGGTGTGAGGTGGTGTGTCATTGTGGTTTTGATTTGTATTTCCTTGAGGCGAAGGGATGTGGAGCATTTTCTCATGTGTCTGTTGGCCATCTGGAGGTCTTCGTTGGAAAAGCGTCTGAACATGTCCTCTACCCATTTCTTGGCTGGATTATTTGTTCTTTGGGTGTTGAGTTTGATAAGTTCTTTATAGATCTTGGATACTAGGTATGTTCTCCTGTTCCGCAGGTTCCCTCTTAGTTCTGTTAACTGTTTCCTTGCCAGCACTACTTTTTAAAAGAGCTTCACGTATATTAACTTGTTCAGTCCTCAAGACATCCCTTGCAAGGGATTGTTTTTATAGATACATTATTTCATTACATCCATGAAACAACTGAGGCAGAGAATTTAGGTGTTTTGCCCAAAACTATTGCTGAGGAAGCCTTCACAGCCATAGAGGTGAGGAGCGCTGAGAGCAGCAGAGGACAGTCAGATGTGTTAGGAGGTAGGAAGGTCAGAATTTGGTGACCTGATAGGGCGGGTCATGTGCAAGAAGGTGCACGCCAGGGTGACTCGCAGACTTCTGGCCCAGGGACACGGGTGGATGAGGGCACTGTTCGCTGGTACGGGGGACACAGGAGCAATAGATTGGAGGAAAGAGACAATGGATTTAGTTTTGGCCATTTTAATTTAATTTAATTTATTTATTTGAGAGAGAGATCACAAGTAGGCAGAGAAGCAGGCAGAGAGAGAGGAGGAAGCAAGCTCCCTGCCGAGCAGAGAGCCCGATGTGGGGCTTGATCCCAGGGCCGTGAGATCATGACCTGAGCTGAAGGCAGAGGCTTAACCCACTGAGCCACCCAGGTGCCCCTTGGCCCAGCTGAATTTTTGATGCCAGTGGAGATGTCTCATTATATGGGTCTAGAGCTCAAGAGAGAGGTGTGTGCTGGAGATAAGAGAGTGGGGAGCCGGCTACATTCAGGGTACGGTCACTGAAGTCCTGAGAGTGCTTGGAGTCACGCAGGATTCACATCGGAAGTCATGCTCCTTGTCATCCTGGACATCGAACAAAGGAAGATGGGCCAGGCTGGGTTCCAACTAGCGTTTGCTGAATCCCACTCCCTGAAGGTTCCATGCTATGTGGGGGACAGAGGAGGGCGGGGAGCTGTTTTCCCGGCCTTCAAGGACTTGGCATTAAGTTAACTCACCCCCTTTTTTGTAGGACTGAGACTATGGGGAAAAGCTCTAGTTACAAAGTAGAACACTGGAAATGTTCTTACTCATCACATAGGGTTACATCTCATGGTTGCATATAACATGCATAGCCCAGTGCCTGGTGCTGATCCCCACTGCTGATGAGGGCGCTGCTACAGCCAGAGGGACATGATTTGAATGTGGCAAAATATGACACCGAGAATGTTGTTTTAAGGTCAAGGGGTACCGTATGGTAAGAATGCAAGCGATATCAGGACCATGGTGTTGGGAAGAAGGAAAAGCTAGGGCTGGTAATCAGAAGTGCTATTGATTAAAATGTGGTCAAAGACATTTGGAGGTGAACAGAAGATTCTTTAGCCTGTTCATTAGCAGAAACCTCTCAGTCCTGAAAAACGAGTTTAGCTGGAAAGAGCACTTTCTCAGGCATCAGGTGTTGTATTCCAGGTGGGATCAGCTACATGCCTTCTGGGGTCTCAGGAGGAGACTGTGGGCTAGGGAGGTGGGAGAGTGGGGCCTATGGGGCCAGGGAATGACCTGAGGCTGTGGGCTGGACTCTGCTGGGGTGAATGGGAGGCTGCTGGGGGAGGGGAGCAGGGAACAGCTGAGGGTCAGGAGACAGGCCAGTCCCTGGGGACTGAGCTTGCTGTAGGATGGCGGAGTCGGCGTTAGATTCCAGCCAAGTAGGTCAGGGAGGAGCCGCCGTGTGGAATCTGGAGGATGATCAGGAGACCAGAGCAGAATAATAATAAAGTAAAATGAAACCAAAAGTAGTACTATTAAAAAAAAACAGTCCTGCGTTAAATAGAAATGCAAGAGCGTGTTGAATCCTCACGGCAGCGACAGGAACTCGGCGCTGTCGTTCCTGTCTTCTGGGTGGGAATACTGAAGACACACGGGCTAAGTCACTTGGCCAAGGCTCAGCTTAGGAGAGGCCAATTTGAGATTTGAACCCAGGTCTGTCCGACTCCAAAGCCCACGCCCTCTGCTCTGTGGCTCCCAATAGACTCTCGGATACGTGCACCCGGTGGCGGGGTCAAGGGGAGCTGCCGCCCGGGGCCCTCCTGTGCGCAGGCCCAGCAAGCCTGGTCAGAGCCTGGTCAGGGAACCCGGGAGAGATGGGGGGCCTGGCTGGTGGGCCGGCTGTCCTCGTGTCCTGTCTCCCGGCGTGGCGGGAAGGCCCCGGAGGAAAATGGACAGTCTCGCCACATGACTGGTTCCTTCCTGTTAAGCAGGTTTTATAGTCCCAGGTGTGTTCTAGAGGGGCTTTTGGATTGCTCACTAATGATGGGTTGATTATGGCCCACATGAAGTTGCTGCTCACAGAGAGTGGGACCCATGAAATCACACTGACAACAGGCTGGACTGGGGACTTCCGTGGAGAGGCTCCCCTCGGTCTTTGTGATCATCGCGCCGGCTGCCTGGAGGCTGTGGTGCTGTGTCCCCTTGTGTGTCGCTGAGAGCGCCTTCAACACACGAGGCAGCGTGGGCCCGGGGTGCTGCTCCGGGGTTGCCTTCCCGGGGGCGGCTGCAGGCTCCGTTCTCTCTGGGCTCCCCTTCCTCTGTCTCCCTAGAATGGAGGCTTGGAGACTGAACATGGTGATCACTCTGAAAAGCATCCAACCGTATTCTAAGACCAAACGAATGTTATTCAGAACGAGGAGAGAGAACTTATTTCCAGGTTCTTTCTGAAAGACCGCTTCAAATGACTGAATCAATTATAGTGAGAAGAACTTTGGGTTAGAAATCAGAGTTGTGTTTTGGGTCACTAGTTGTATGGCCTTGAGCAAGTCTCCAGTTTCTGTGTGTGTGTGTGTGTGAGTGTGAGCGAGAGAGAGAGAGAGAGATCGAGAGAGAGAGAGAGAGAGAGAATGAACTCCTTCCTGGGCCCAACCAGGCTCTGTGGCTGGGAATCCCTCTTCTCACACCGGCTAGCCCCAGCCAGAGCAAGATGAGTCCTGCCCTGCGTGGCTATAACTTTGTCTTCCTATGTCTGTCTTCCTCCATACTTTGCCTGTTAAACAACAGGCCCCACATGTTAACTGCTTTGAGTTTTCCCAAAGAAGGCAGTTGTCATGGAAAGTTCACAGGCTTTCTGAATCACACCAGCTGTGTGACTTTGGCCTGGGACTCCACCTCTCGGAGCCTCTATTTCCCTGCAGGATTGCTTCAGTAGACGAGGACCACAACGGTCATAGCACAGGATGTGTGTTTCACCAGTGGTCATTTAGAGGAAACTTACTTGCTAAAATAATTTTGTTTCTACAGGAGAAGTCGCCTTATCTGGCAGTCTCTCAGCTACGTATCTGTTAAGTAATGTTCCCGCCGTTTATAAAGGCTGTAGTAATCAAGCTTCTTAATGGTAATTTTGTAAAATATTTAGCGGGCATCCACCCCGCTACATAACAGGGAATAGCGACTAAAGTAAGGCGTGGTCTTTAGCCTCAACAAACACGTCCTTAGGGCACCTGGGTGGCTCAGTGGGTTAAAGCCTCTGCCTTCGGCTCGGGTCATGATCCCAGGGTCCTGGGATCGAGCCCTGCATCGGGCTCTCTGCTCTGCAGGGAGCCTGCTTCCTCCTCTCTCTCTCTCTCTCTGCCTGCCTCTCTGCCTACTTGTGGTCTCTGTCTGTCAAATAAATAAATAAAATCTTAAAAAAAAACAAACAAACATGTCCTTGAGTGGGAGAGACAGAAAAATAAACAATAATAGCCCCTGTGTGTTTGCTCAAGCCCTTTACATTCCTTACCTGATGCAGTCCTCACAACAGCCCTACGGCAGAGGCACTACTATTGCTCCCATTTCTCAGGTAAGCAAACTGAGACACAGAGGTATGAAAATTGTGGAGGGCTACCTAGCTACTCAGGGGCAGTGGTGCTGGGCTTCGTAGCCCTGCAGGTGGTTGGCTGTCATGTCCATGTTCTTAGCTTTCATAATGCACAGTACCTAAGTATGTTCCTATAATGCAAGATCGCTATCAAGTTAAGGACGCGTGAGCCATTATAATGTGATGGAGATGTGCTGTGGAAAGGTGAGCGGCCACAGCCCTGGGAGCACAGAGGACCAGAGTGGCCTTTCGGCCTGGAGGGTTGTAAGCCAGGGAAGGATTCTCAGAGGTGATTCTCAGAGCGCACCGCACCGAGCGGGGCCTTGGAGGCGGAATAGGAGCTCTGCCGGCAAAGAGGGGCAGGGCTGGGTAGAGAGGGTGGGAAGCTTGTCAAGGTGTAGGGGCGAGAAAGCGGGACCGAGGGGAGGCAGGAGGGGGGCCTGAGTCTGTGGCAGGCGAGGGCTAGCCTGCCGAAGGAGGAGGGCCTTGGAAGCCATGCCCAGGACTTGTGCATGCGAGGCCGGCTACCACACCTGGGGACTCACTCGTGGTATTTCTTCTAAACTGTTCAGATAAACCCAGGATACCCATCCGTCATAAAAGGAACGGAGGTTTTTGTATTTGCTTTTTTAATTTGCCACTCAAGTTTCCGTCACTGGAACTCTTCAAAAGCGAGGGAGTGGTGAGACGTGTGCCCAGGCAGGGGCAGATGCTGCTCCTGCTGTGGAACCCACTGTCCTCCCACTAACCACCCGCCGGAGAAGCTGGTTCGGATCCCCGTCCTCCAGTTCAAGTTATTCCACGTCTGAGTTTAAAATCAGAGCCTTGATTCTCACCTCTGCCAGACAGCAGTCTCTACTTTTGCTAACACTTCAAAAGTGACTGCGAGGGTCAGAATGAGCCCTTGGTATGAAAGACTGGACACCGCAGTCCGGTTCCGATGAACGGGAAGGGGCTTGTGGAAGGATGTGAGGGAGTTTTATGTTGGCTTCATGGCTCGGGGAATAGTCAGTCAATGGGCTGAGCTCCCCATCTCCCCCTCCCGCCCCACCCTGTGCCCCTTCCTGCCCCACCCCCCGTCTGTAAGCGGTGCCCCTCCCTGCTGCAGCCCCCTCTCTCCTTCACCTGCCTCCAGTCCCTGGGTGCCCCCGAGCCCACCTCTGCCTTACTGCCCCAGTCCAGCCCAGGCCTTCAAGACTTTACAGCCCTGAATCTTCCTGGGTCTGGTCTCTTTTCTTCCAAACCATCCTCCCCATGAGTGCGAGCCGTATGGTGGCCTGGTACGGTGGCCTGGCATCACCGATTGAAAATCGACCAGCTGCCTGCAGACCGTGTACAAATAGAAGGCATTTCGTGACCTCCTCTGCTCCTCCAGCCTCTCGTCCCCAGGCGGCCACTACTGTCCCTGCGGAACCAGACCCATCGTGGAGGCCACTGCCATTGTGCTGGGGCCTAATGGCCTCAGATGTCTCTCCGGAGCTCCGGCTGCAGTTTCCAGTGGCCGCAGAATCTCTCCAGTTGTGTGCCCTCTGGCCCACCCCCTCCCTCTGTTGCCCCCTGCCCTCCCCGAGATCTCTCTCTCTCCCTCACCTCATCATTCAGCTCCATTGACTTTACCTCCAAAATATTCTCCAGCCGGCCTCCCCCACCCCACCCCCCCGCCCCCAGCCTCAGTTCAGGCTCTTTCTCTCTGTTCCCAGCCTCTGCCCCTCCAGGCCATTTTCTGTGCGGCAGCCAGAGGGATATTTCTAAGTACATGTCTAATTAAGTTGTTCCTTCTAAAGCCCTGTCACTTTAGGACATGGTCCAGACTCCCTAGAATGATATTCAGGGCCCTTCCCTGTCAGGCCCCACCTCATACCCAGACACGGTCTGCTTCCGTCCCCTCATTCACTACAGACAGGGGCTCTGGAATCTGACGGTTTGTGCTTAAATCCTCATCCTAGTGGCTGTGTGACCCTTGGCAAGTTAATTAACATCTCTGGGCCCCCATTTCCTTAGCTGTAAAATAGGGTTGTGGAGGATTAAATGAGATGATACACTTATGAGTGCCCAGGGGCTGTGTGTGAAGCTTGTTGTTAGCTGGCCCCCGGCAGATCTCACTGGTGAGATTTCCAGTGTACCCCCCACTTCACTGCTCACTGTTCTCCAGCCACTGGAATCGTTTGTACTTGCGCTGACAGAGCGCGATTTCTCCCACTTTTATAAACCCCGCTGCAGCAGAACCTGCCCGGTTCTTCCTCTTGGCAGCACCTGTCTGCCTCCCACTCTGCCCCTTTTGGTCTGGCCCTCGGTACCCTAACTGAGAGCTGCTCCCTCCTCAGCTGACTCAGAGATCACCTGGAATGCCGGCCATAGGGATTTGCCCTGGGAGCAAGGCTTGGCCCACCGAAGCTGGAAGGAGCCGGACCCTGCACGCATGTGCTTTGTGACATGGGCTCGTCTTCCAGAGGCTTCGTTTTACCCGTGCCTTCAACACCGAGGGTCTCTCGGTTGCTGAGGTTGGATGCAAATCTACCTGAGTGACAGAGGAGTGCTCCAAACGGCCTTTGACCTCCCTGGGACCGCACACACCGTATTTCCTCAGAAGCTGTCCTCTTAGCTGCCCCTCATGGCTAATCTTGGTTTGTGGCTTAGGATTCCCATTGCTGAATTTCTCTTTCAAAATATTTTAGCTCGCTTCCCCCAGACGCCCAGCCAACTTCCTCAAGTGCATCATAAATCTCCAGTCCAGATCTCCCACTCTTGTAGACCCTCCCGAGGCTCTCATCACGGTGGCGGGAGCTCTCCGCTGATTAATGTCACTTGCGTGTTTGTAACACAGCCTTCAACTGTGGTGATGTCAAGATAAATCATTGTTTAGACCCTGGGAGTCGGCAGAAGCCAGGGACCTTAGTGTGCCCTCTTTATTTTATAGTTGAATACAACAAAGCCCAGGAGAGCTTGGGTGACTTACCCAAGGTTACACCGTCAGAAATTATCCGACTAAACTAGGGCTAGAATCCACATTTTCTGTTTTTTGTTTTTTGTTTTATTTTTAACTTCAGTTTTCTTTCCAACTCATCAATATTTAGTTTCTTTATTCTACTAAACATTTTAAAAAACTTTTAAAAATTGTGGTAAAATCCGCACAAGGTAAAACTCGCCATCGACACCATTTTTTTTTTTTTAAAGATTTCATTTACTTATTTGACAGACAGAGATCACAAGAGAGGCAGAGAGGCAGGCAGAGAGAGAGGAGGAAGCAGGCTCCCCGCCGAGCAGAGAGCCCAATGCGGGCCTCGATCCCAGGACCCCGGGATCATGACCCAAGCCGAAGGCAGCAGCTTAACCACTGAGCCACCCAGGCGCCCCCATCGACACCATTTTTAAGTGGACAGTTGAGTGGCCTCCAACACATTCACTCTCCTGTGCCACCATCACCACCAACCATCTCCAGAACTTTTTCTATCTCCCCGGACTGACACTCTGTGCCTCTCACACGCCAGCTCTCTGTTTCTCCCTCTCCTAAGTCTCTCGTAACTGCTCTGCTTTCAGTCTCTGAGAATTCTGACTTCTCTGGGTACTTCATGTAAGTACGACCGTTCAGCATTTGTCCTTTTGTGTGACAGCTTATTTCGCTTAGCATAATGTCCTCCAGGTTCACCCACTGTGGCAGGTGTCTGAATATGGCAGAATAGTCTTCTGTTGTATGTGGATAGCACATTTTTTTTTACCACTCATCTGTTGATGGACACTCAGACTTCTCCCACATTTTGGCTATTGTGAGTCCTGCTGCTACGAACGTGGACAAACACGTATTCACTCACCAAGAAGTATTCCTTATATACATTTAGAGACACTTGCTGCCGACCCTTGCTACTCATTTTTTTTTTTTTATTCCCCGTAATGGGAAGTTGGGAAAATACAAAAAAGCACAGTGAAGAATAGAAAAGCCACAGATGTTTTTGTGGTATATATTTACAGGATTTCATATTCATGCTGCCCATAATTTTAGAAGTTTTATACATACTAAGAGAGAATTTTAGCAGATAGTCCCATCTGTGTAGTAGGGAGAACACTTGAAATATATTTCAAGAACAGAGAGCATGAACGCTGAATGTGACCTTGGCCAACCCTGGCCTTGTAGAGATGAGTTCATCTGAACTATGACCTTACTTTACCTTAACAGTCTACGGAGAGAGCTCTTTGTAGCGGGGCTTCTTTAAGACCACCTTGGTAGAGCAGGTTACTGCTAAGAGTTGGAATTTTGAATGAGGGGTCTTTTCCAGTCACATTTCTTCAACATCCACTAGGGGGCAGTAAAAGACACATTTTTCTTTTTTTTTTTTCAAAGATTTTATTTATTTATTTGACAGACAGAGATCACAAGCAGGCAGAGAGGCAGGCAGAGAGAGAGGAGGAAGCAGGCTCCCCGCCGAGCAGAGAGCCCGATGTGGGACTCGATCCCAGGACCCTGAGATCATGACCTGAGCCGAAGGCAGAGGCTCAACCCTCCGAGCAATAGGCCCGATGCCTGCCAAGCAATCAGGCCACCATATCCTCTTTGCATCTCTTTGAGCCATCCGTGCCTAGTTCCAAGATAATGGATTTCACGTCCAACAGCAGCTTTGGGTAAAACTGGAGATATCAGCAGCTGTAGCGTACATGCAGGTCTTTCTCCCATTCGGTCTGACACCAGTGCATAAAACTTCATTCGATATGTTGGTCCCCGATTGCATTTTTATTCAATTCACATTAGTTCAGTGGTTCTCAAGCAGAGTGAACATCAGAATCATCCCTCACGCTCTTTCCAAAGTACACATGCCCAGGTCTCCTCCTAGATCTATTAAATCAGAATTTCTGGGGCTGGGGCCTAGTTAGAGAGACTATATTTTTATTCTAGTCCATGTTGTCTTGCCAAGAACTAGTGCATTTGTTCTTAACTTTAATAACTGGGAAGGAAAGGGTCACTCTGGGGTAAAACCTCAGAGGAGAGGTGAATATGAATTCTGGAAAAATCTCTTTCCCTTATAAAAATAGAAGCCACTGAAGGATCTGGTGGCTGTGGGAACTCAGAGCTCTGAGGCTTCCTCATAGATTGTACCTATATTATAATAAGCCAGGAACTTGGGCAGAAGCTTCTGGAATGGGAGAGGCCCTAGCAAACTCAGCATCTGTGGTTGTAGCTCTGAGAAGGCCATGCTCAGGGTCCAGATTCCTCAGTGTGCCGCCAGAGATCAGACACCCAACACTATCTGCCATAGGGAGAGAATCTTCCCTATTATTCTAATATTCTAATAATTCCCTAATATTCAGGAAAAAGAGGCATTTACCTTTAACTTAGGAGAGGTAAGTGGGTGTAGAGAACCCGCAGTAAGGTCAGACGACTTTAGTTCTCCTACGAACCATCCCGCCAGCCAGTGAGGGGACCCAGGAGGGCAAGTCATGCCCCCTTTCAGAGCCTCAGCTTCCCAGTTTGAATTATGGGAGGACTGGGTGGCACTGATCTCTAAGGATCCTCCCGGTTCTAAAATTTCAATGATTCTGTTAGTATTAATAATCATGATTTGTATGGTCCTACCCTGGCAAAGAACAGAAGAAATATTCGGTAATGCAATGAATGACAGAGACTATTGACCATGTAGTTTAATTTATTTAAGGCATATACACTGAATTAAAAGGAGAAAATATTGCTCCTCATAATATATTGAACTGTTAGTGTTTTGAACATAGTAAAAGCTTTCCAGAGGGAAAAATTATCCATCAGTGCAAACTTGACATTTTTCACTTTTTGATCCATAACTGCCATTCCTCCCACATGCTTGTATTTACTGTGAAGGGCCAAATATAGGAATGCTTTGGATGCATATTAAATAACTACATACACGTCAAGGTCGTAGTTACAAGAAGGGCTCCGTGGAAGGCCCTGGGAGGCTTGCATTGATCTCTTGTGAACTTCCATTCCCGAATCCTGCTGACAAGGGGAAACAATTGATGTGGACCATTATTAAGGTTTTAAGTGTTTCTCCATTGTTAAAGATCTTTTACAAGCCCGGAGTAACCGATAGTGCCCAAGGAATTGGCAAAAGCTTCACTTAGAAATATAGGCTGGCCAGAGAGATAAGTAAAACCCAGAGTGCAGCTGTCCTGGGCTGAGCGCCCGCAGCAAAGGTGGAGGGCCAGGGTGAGTCCAGTGTGGGGGGGATGCCCCCTCCTCAGGCCCCAGGTATGGCTCGGAGTTACAGAGCCCAGAAGAGCCCAGAACGGGAGCTCCTGCACACCATGAGTTGCACTCTTTCCCATCCGCCTCCAGCTTCCTCCAGCTCCCCCGCCCCCTCCATGTCCAACTCTGTGCATTCTCCATGGCTGCAGGGCGGACCTGAGAGTGTCCAGGGGAAACTGGGTGCGCGTGAATTATGCAGACCTGCGGATCCAGACTGACTGGACGGGTCAAGTGCCTCGGATAATTCTGTGCGTGTGCCGCTGACCTGGAGCAGGGAAGACCGTCGATGGTACGATAGTACGGATGGCAGTGCTAGCTTCAGAACCATCTCAAAGGACCAAAGGAGGATGGGCGGGGTCTGCTAGAGGAACCAAATAGGAGATCCACGCGGTAACACGAATGTTTCCCTGAGCTAGCTCCGCATTTGGTCTTATGCTCGGCCCTTTGCACATTTTAGTTTCTCTCCTCTTTACTGTGACCCCATAAGGGTAGGTTTTTGGGCCCCATTGTTATTTTCCTTTTTTTAAAAAAGATTTATTTATTTATTTATTTATTTGAGAGCTAGAGTGAGTATGAGCAGAGCGAGAGGGAGAGGCGAACTCCCCACTGAGCACGCAGCCTGGGGCAGGGCTCCATCCCAGGACCCCAGGATCATGACCTGAGCTGAAGGCAGACCCTTAATGAACTGAGCCACCCAGGAGCTCCTAGATGCCCACTTTTAAGAGGAGGAAACAGAAACCCAGTAGGAGAGAGGAAGGTGCAGACACTTTAGAGTCCCTGATGGAGATTCTAATCCCTGTTCCGCCTCTCAGTTAGCAGACAAGTTACTTCTCCTTAAGAAGCAGGAAGAGCTGGGCTTCCTGCTGCCTTTCCCGGCTCCGGTTCTGAGTGCTTGGACCTTTGCATTCCTTATCTCATTTCATCCTCACATGAATCTTACTGACAATCTTACTGCTCAGAACGATCTTACTGCCGTTCTGTAGGTGAGGAAGTCACCAGGAACTTAAGTAACTTGCCCAAGGTCACGCGGGAAGAGCTGGGCCAGGGTGGAGCCCTGGGGCAGTGGGATTGGTGCCCACATTCCGAACATCGGCTTTGCCCTCTCTGCTCCCTGTGCCGTGAGAAGAGAATTATGTTCTCTGTGAGGGTCAGAGTAGGTGACTGCTGTCCAGTGCCTCATAGAGTCCCTGGCGCTTCGCAGGCACTCCTACGTGGTGCAAGGCCGGGCACCTGGGTGGCTCAGTCGGTTAAGCATCTGACTTCGGCTCAGGTCATGATCTCAGGATGCTGGGTTCGAGCCCCGCGTCGGGCACCCTGCTCCGTGGGGAATCAGCTTCTCCCTCTCCCCTTGCCTTGCTCCCCGCTCCGATCATGCTCTCTTTATAAATAAATAAAATCTTTTTAAAAGAATGGTGCTAGGCCATTATCCTTCTCCTTCCGCCCCTCCTCCTCCTCACCATTAACACGTCATCGTTAGTTAAATGGCTTGCCCGGTATCAGACCTCACAACTGACAAAGACCTGGAATTTGGACCTAGGTCCTGTGACTGCAGACTTACAACACTCCCGGTCCCCTTCCTAGAGGACAAGACTGAGGACAGATCTTAGGTCCAGATCTCGATACCTAGCCCCATTGTTATCCGCCCCCCGCCCCGGTGCTTCGTGAAGACTCCCACGGATGGGGCTCACTTTATCACTCCTTCCCCAAACATTAGCTGAGGTCCTGCTCTGTCTTGGGGGCCTGGAGAGGAAAAGAGTGTAATGCCAACTGTGCTTTTTTCCCCCACCAGGTTCGAATGGTGAAAGATGGCGACCCCTCCTGGAAGCCCACGTTCATCGTGAAACCTGACAGTGGCTGTCAGGGCGATGGCATCTACCTCATTAAAGACCCCAGTGACATCCGCCTGGCAGGGACCCTACAGAGCCGGCCGGCGGTGGTCCAGGAGTACATCTGCAAACCTCTTCTGATCGACAAGCTCAAGTTTGACATCCGTCTGTATGTCTTACTCAAGTCCTTAGACCCTCTGGAGATTTACATAGCCAAAGACGGACTCTCTAGATTTTGTACCGAGCCATACCAGGAGCCCAGCCCCAAAAACCTGCACCACACCTTCATGCACCTGACCAACTACTCCCTGAACATCCACAGTGGCAACTTCGTCCATTCGGACAGCACGAGCACGGGCAGCAAGAGGACTTTCTCTAGCATTCTCTGTAGGCTGTCTTCCAAAGGTGTTGACATCAAGAAGGTCTGGTCTGACATCATCTCCCTGGTGATTAAGACTGTCATTGCCCTGACTCCAGAGCTCAAAGTTTTCTACCAGTCGGACATCCCCGCGGGGAGGCCGGGGCCCACGTGCTTCCAGGTAACCGTTGCCAGTCCCAGCCTGAGTTCCCCAAACTTCACGGGACCTGTGGAGGGCCCCCTGGCTTCCTATGGGATGCGGGGTGGGGGCGGGGTGGCCAGAGGGGGGTCCAGGATTGGGAGGGTGTGGGAGGGGGGAGTTGCAGTGTGGCCTCTGTTGTTAAACCTGGGTCCAGCTTTTTATTTGCCAGTCGTGTGATTTGAGGCAAGTTACTTCCCTTTGCTCACCTGTAAAATGAGACAAAGAGTACCTCCCTGAGAGGATTCTTGTAAGAATTAAATGAAATAACATAAGCACGGTGCTTGCCATTTATTTATTCATCCTTCCTCCCAGCGTTTTGTACCTTCGTAGGGGGCCAGGTCTTGTCCCAGGTGCTGTGCAGATGGTCAGTCATGGCTCCCCCGGCCAAGGCAGGGAGTTGACTGATATGGGAGACAAATCCTTTAAAAGTGCCTCGTATGAATATGTCACAAGTGCTGGAGTAGAGGAAGAAATGGACTGGTCACTGTGACGTTGTGGGACCGTCTGGCATTTTCTGGCTGGGCTGGGAAGCCTCTGCAGAAGGAGAGGCAGTTAGACGAAGTCAGAGATCCTGGATAGGGCTGGGGAGACAGTGTTCTGAGTGAGGGGGCATGTTCGCAGCCCTAGGGGGATGGGGGAGTCATGCAATTTGAAGAATTGAAAGAGGTTCGGTGTGGTTGGAGGGTGGGGCTTGAGACAGAGCTTGGAGGGAGATGAGGGAAGAGGAGGTGGGAGCTGTAGGTTGTGGCCGGGTTATGGAAGGCTGAGGGCGGTGGGGGCCCCATGGGATGTAGACAGGTGAATGGTGGGCTTAGATGTGCACATCGCAAATAACAAACCAGCTGCAGGGTCGAGAGTGGATTGGGCACTGGGAGCAGGGAGGTGACTAGGGAACTGATTGCTCTCCTGTAAGCAAGAGCTGGTGTTCACTTGGACTGGGAAGGTCTTGGTGCTGGTGGAGAGAGTAGATCTGAGAGCCATGTAGCAGGTGGAAGGGCTGGGCTGGTGACTGATGGGGCTGGAGTGAGTCATGAGGCCGTGGCAGTGAGGGACAGGGGAGAACCAAGACTGACTCACAGGTGGCTTAGGCATTTGGATGGATGAACAGAAGCCACAGGAAAGGCTTGTGTGGGGAAGGTCAGGAGCTGGACTTGAACATGCCCTTGAAGAGCCCATGTGACATCCGGTTGGAAAGTTTGAGTGGACAGTTGGACATTTGGACCTGGAGTTCAGGAGTGAGAGAGACAGGGCTGGGCTGGGAACTCATCAGCGTTCACACAATGACCAAAGCCATGTGAGGCTGCAGAAGAGACGGGGCCTCAGAAGACTCCTGAGGGCACGGCTGTTTAGGCAAGAGATAGCTGGTGGGGCCTGGGGGAGGGGCCTGCACCAGAGGCCAACAAGAAGGGGCTTGACATGTCGAAGGGATATCAGCAGAGGAAGCACGCCGAGCGCCAAGGAAGACGAGCTTGCAAAAGAGCAGGCAGGGATCACCAGTGCGAATGCCACTGGGCTGTCACACGAGACCAGAACTGAAATTGCCCACTGTGCTTCGTGACTGGCGAGGATGGTCTTCGAGGGAGCGATGCGGCCGGGGCCACACTGTGGTAGCCCAAGCCAGAGCGTGGCCGGAAGGGAAGGGGGAGTGAGAGCAGAGCCGTGAAGCAGGGTGAGGCTGGAGTCCGGACACTCTGTAGACAGCCGGGTCCCTGCCACCAGATAATCAGAGCTGATGAGAAGAAGGAGGACCTCTGGGACCCTCTCCTACTCATCTCTAAAATTACTCTGTGGCAGGTGAATATATAAAAAGAACACACGGAACCTGTCCGTAAGCTTTGGAGCAGAACAGCAAAATGGGCATCCCAAGTGCCACCTCCCGACCCAAGACTGCGCACCAGCTACTGGGCTTGTCCCCAGCCCATTTCCCTATCCACCGCTGCCCCCAGGGTCACAGTGTCTGGAATTTTATGTTTATCATCGCCCTGCCTTAAAAAATACCTTTCGTATGCACGAATGTTTCCCTAACATTATCTTGCTTTGTTTTGCTTGGGTTGCAGCTTTATACAAATGCTGCTATGAAGTAAACAGACTTTCTCAACATTCTTTTCCACCGCATGTTGAGGTGGGTTGCTGGGTCCTGTTTCTTTCTTAAGTTTTTTTTTTTTTTTTTTTTTAATATTTTATTTATTTATTTGACAGAGAGAGATCACAAGTAGGCAGAGAGGCAGGCAGAGAGAGAGAGGAGGAAGCAGGCTCCCTGCTGAGCAGAGAGCCCGATGTGGGACTCGATCCCAGTACCCTGAGATCATGACCTGAGCCGAAAGCAGCGGCTTAACCCACTGAGCCACCCAGGCGTCCCGCTGGGTCCTGTTTCGTTTGCACCTGTTTTTATGCCGACACCAAAACACACGATTTGTTTGGGTTGCTTCTCGTCCTCCATCCAAGAATGTGGCAGGAGAGCAAGACGGAACAAGAAGGGAGGAGAGAGGCAGGCGGAGCGGGGGCAGCAGAATCTCTGATGGGGGGGCTGCTTATTTGATGGCCAAAGAGGAGGCTGGTCCCAAGGTGCAGGCTCCCAGAAGAGTGGCTCCCCCTGGGCACCAGTCAGCAGGATTTCCGGGCCGGCCGGTGGAACCCTTTGAAGGGCAAATCAATCGGTGGCCAGTTCTAGGAAGGGATGGTTGTCCTCTAGAGATCCGTCCTTAGGCACTTGGACCCCAGGCTCTGGTTCCCAGGTAGGATGTCCAGCTCAGCCAATCACGTAGGGAGCTAAAGGCATCAGAAAGGGTAAGTGGGCAGAACTTGGAGATAGGACCGGAGAAAACAGGTCCGATCCCAAGCCATGAAAAGGTTAGGGCAGAGGAGACAGTTGCAACGTGGAGGCCTCCAGGGGTTATCCCGGGGGACTGTGAGGCCACATGTGTCTGACGGTGACAGCTATTCCAGGATAGTCATGTGGGCCCAGCACGACCAGCCAAGCCACAGAGCCCTGGCACAGTGAAGGGCCGGCGGGAGGGCCAGGGGCAGTGGTTTGCCGCTTGTCTTGCTGTGGACAGGCTGCATGGAGCAGCCACTGGGGTGGAACCGGGGGCTGGGGCTGTTGGGACTTGGAGGGTGGACAAGGAGGGAGCCACAGGTTTGGACAGACGACATCTCGCACATGGAACCACAGCCCCATGTCTGTTTTCCATTGCTAGACCAACACTAACTGCTTCCAGGCCCAGAGTCAGGGGATGAGCACCGGACTGGAAGCAATGCTCCACGGAGGAACTCTTCCCCTTTGCAGCTGTGTGACCTTGGGCAAATTCCCTCACTACCCTGGGCCTCTGTTTCTTTCTCTGTCAATCACCTACACCCGCTTCCCCAGCTGCCTTCCTAGGAGGAGCTTGAGGCACTGTGGGAGAAAAACTTCCGACAAGGTGTAAAGTGTTAGATGTTCAAAATTGGGTTTCCCATACATGTCAGATTCAAAGTGATTAAGAAAATAACTAGTTTTCTTTCCACCTTGGAGTCCTCTCTTACTTTCTTTATTCTAGTCACTTGATAAGACACTTGTTAGTTTGGGTCTCAGATACCTGAAGTAACTTGGAAGCCCACAGATTGGGGGAAATGGTGTGGTTCTGCTATGGAGTTGCTGTGTGACCTTACCTAAGGCACTCAACTTCTCTGTGCCTATTTCCTCAGCCTCCTCACAGAGCTGTTGTCCATTGCATGTGAGATAAAGAGTATAAAGGGCTTTGCAAACTACAATGTTCTTTGCACGCACGAGAAATGATTGCTTTGTCGTGATGCCCCTTCGCCTGTCGCCTGGGCCGGGCCCACATTGCCGCATTCCGGGACATAAACTCTAGCCAGCGACATTACATTTATCTTAAACATGTGATTGTGACCCCTTTCCAATCATAGCCACAATAACTACTCGGGAAATTGTGGTGGCCCGGAGCGGCTGCTGGCACGGCTCAGGCTGTGGGCAGCCTTCCTGTAATCTGTTGCCTAGGAACCCGGCGGCCTTGTCATCGCGGTCTGCCCGTCCCCACCCCCCACCCCCCACCATCGCGCAGCCAGCCCCCCGCGACACATCCTCATGGCAGTCTTCTTGAGGGCAGCAGTGTGACCCTGGCTTCGGCAGTCAGGTCCATGTGGGGGTAGATGATTCATGTGGCAGAAAAACACACACAGAGAAAAGGTTTCCAGCTTGGCTTTCAAGAACATTCTTTCCCAGTTCCGCGGCTGGGTGTCGATCTTCCTTTAGCTCTGTGTCTCACTCTTCTCTTGGCTCGTGATCGTTTCCCTTAAAGGTCTGGAGGAGACACCTTTCCTGAAACCTAAGCTGCTTCTCCTTCTTTGTTCTTTTGATCTCCTGTTCCCCTTTAGCCCCAGACGCCCGCCCCCTAGGAAGGAGATGAAGAAGCAGCCTTGTGGTCATGCAAGGGCTTGGGTTTTGCTCTCCAATGCTCTGGGTTTGAGCTAATACCAGCTCCTCCGTCCAGGTGAGCTTGGAAGTTAACCTTCCTTCGCCGCAGTTGCCTCATCTGTCCTGCCACCCAGAGCAGCTCCTCTTAGACGTAATTTGTGCCTTCCTGAGCCTGCCCATGTGTCCTCCTCTGTCTTGGCCTGGCGTGCTCTCGCCAGTCTCACGGTTTTTTGGAATTTAGTGCTTCCACCAAAGTGCTGCTTAAATCCCTCCTTCTCCGTAAAGCCGCCTTGACCACTTCTGATACATAAGCTTTTTTCTTCCTTTAGAATATTCCCTGGGCTTGCACTGAGACAAGCCCCAAGCTAGTTGTAGGGCGGTGGTCATGGGTAAGACATGGTCCCTGAGGGGGCGCAGGCTACAGGGAAGACTGCCACCTGGGGATCACAACTGCTTATCCTACGTGCCGGAGGAGGGCCTCTACAGGATGCTGGGAGCGCTCAGAGAAGGGAGTAATTAACTTTGCCTGATCCAGTCAGGGAGGGCTTCCCAGAGGAGGAGCTCTTGCAGCTGGAGCTTCAGGCATGAAGCAGAATTTGGCAAGCAGAGAGAGGCGAGGGACTCCCACTGTGGCCTGCTTTTCCTTCCACCTTGCTGGCTGCTGGTTGTGCGCCCCTCCTTCTGAAGGAGGAGATACCCAGCACTCAGTGCTTAGGAAATTCCCCTATCGACAATCACTCCCTAAATGATCTCACTTAGCCCCAAGGCTAGTGAATTTAGCTGCCTCCTTCCATTTTCTACTTGGATATCTAGTGGGACTCTCATGCTCAACATGTCCAAAGTCAAACTCTTGATTTCCCTCCCACACCTAGTCTTGCCACTGTTTTCCTATTTCAGTAAATGCGCAGCATCCGATTGGTTACGCAAAGCAAAAACCTAAGCCATCCTTTCTTCTTTTTCCCTCTTTCTTAGGTCTGCTACATAAGCCAGTCTTGCAAATAGACTTTAAAATACATCCTAACCAGCTCCGTTGCTACTGTCTCAGTCTAGGCAGCCATCACCTTGCACTTGTACCACCACCATAGCCTCCTAATTAATGCCCCGTTGCCCACCCTTGCTGCTGATGGCCTATTTTGCTCTCTGTATCCAACATGATTCTTTTAGAACATGTCAGATCCAGTTACTTCCCTTGTGCAAATTCTCCCATGGCTTTCTCATTGCACTTAAAATCCTGGCCGCTTACCATGGCCTACAAGATGCTACACGATCGGTTCCTTTTCTTCCTATCTGACCTCATCTCCTCCCACTCTCCCTCTTGTTCACTCTTTGCTGTGGTTCACAAGTGACCTTGGTGCTCGCTGTCCCCTCTGCCTGGAATGCTCTTCCTTAGCTCTTCAGATGACTTACCCACTCACCTCATTCAGCCCCAATTCATGCATCACCTCCTGAAACTTCTGCTTCTGGTCGTGATGGAATAACAAATCTGGACTAACCATCCTGCTGAAAACAACAAGAATACTGGACAAAATACATGAAATAAGTGTTCCTGACTTTGAACAACAAGGCAGCTCAGCACTGTGATCTCTGAGGAATTGAGGAGTGGAAATGGGGTTGAGTCCCTACGGTTGCCACAACTTTCTATCTGGGAATAATCCCCAGGACATGGACACAGAGATGGGGAACTCAATCCCTGTGACCTCAATGAGCTGCAGAGATGGAGATCAAAAGTTTGGGAAGTTTGAGATGGCAGAAATTCTGTGAGCAGAATGCTGAAAAGGAGGAGGCTGAACAGGAAAAGAGCTTCCTTGGGGATGCAGAGATCCCCGTATCACTGCTGGGTGTTAGGCCACCTCGGTATGAGTGTTGATGCATACAGTCGGGCAAAGAGTGACCAGTGAACTGATAAGCTGCACAACTCCCAGGCTCACACAGAACAAGGAGAGATGCTCACGCTCTGAGTAGCTGGTGTGGACAGTCCTTGGTGGTCACTGGGAGCATTCAGTGGAGGTTCCAGAGAAGTTATGCCTTAATGGACTAAATCATCCCTGGAATGAAGGTTACTCTAGACCTAACCTAGTGGAGCTTAAACAGTAGACCTTGGTGGTATCAAATTAATTTGCAAATAACTACCAAAAAGCCTACCCCTTTTTAAAAGAAAACGAAATCCAGATACTCAGCGTTATAACATTCATAGTATCCAGCATCCTTTCCTGTCCAGCATCCAGCTTCCAGACATTCCACAGAGCAGGTAAGGTAACCCATACCAAGCGGGGGGGAAATCCACACAGACTCAGAATTATCAGAAATGATGAAACTAGTAGGAAAAGAATGTTAAAACAGCTATTATAATTGTGCACAAGATTTTAAAGGAGAATATGAGCTTAATGAAGAGGAGAGATGGAAGCTATTAAAAAGAATTCCAGAGAAGAAAATATAAAATCTGAGATGAAAATTTCACTGAATGAGATTAGCAGATTAGATACCACAGAAGAAATGATCAGTGAACTTGAAGACGTAGCAATAGAATCTATTCAAAATGAAACAGAAAAGAGAAAATGACAGGAAATGTAAGTGAACAGACCCTCATTGATCTATGATACAATATCAAGTATTTTAACGTGTAATTGGAGTTCCCTGAGTAGAAGAGATAAGAAAAATAGAGAAAGATATTTGCAGAGATGGCCCCAAATTTCCAAATTTGATAAAAACTAGAAATCTGCAATCCAAGAAGTTTAAGAAACTCCAAGAAGGACACACACACCAAAGCTTATCATAATCAAATTGTGGAAAACCAGTGATGATTAAAAAAAAATCTTAAAAGCAGCTAGAGAGAAAAGATACATTATGTTCAGAGGAACAAAGAATAATGAAAAAGTTATTCTCATCAGAAACTGTGGAAGTCAGAAGACAATGAGATGGCAAGACCTTCCCTGGTCATCCTTCTAAACCACCAACCCTCCCCTCTTGCCCACCATATCACACTCTTTGTGGCCTTAATCACTAACTTACTGTGGTCTCTCTCTTCACTAGACTGTAAGCTTCAAGAGGGCAGGATAGTAAAACATCATTTGTCTCATTCACTGCTTTATCCCCAGTGCCTAGAACAATACCTAGTTATTTACTAGGTGCTCAATAAATACTTCGTCAATAAAGTCATCTTCCAGACAGAAGAGTATCAAGGCAGAGAGCAGTAGAGAGTCCTCAAATTACTAATACTTCAGCACAATTACAGCCCAAGATGTGCAGGGGAGGCGGAGGAAATAAAGCTGGAATGAGAGAGCGATGGCAAGTCGTAGAGGAATTTGTAGGATATGCCGTGGAACTGGGGCTTCATTCTGCAGGCAGGGATGTTAGGCAGAGGAATGTTAAAACTCTACATTTTAGAAAAATATCCTGGGAACTCCTTGTGCCAGATGATCTAGAGAGGTGAGTTGGAGAGCAGGAACTAAATGGGGAGGCTATTAAATTAGTCCAGGTGAAAACTGGTGCAGACCAAATGGAGGCCAGGAGCAGTGAGGACGGGTCAGCTCCAGAAAGTTCTTTAGGAGGTAGGATGTACAGGAGATACATTGAGCAGGAGTTGGTGAACAGCTAGATATGAAAGATAAAGGAGAGAGTTCTGACTTGTGTAATTGGGTGGATAAGGAGCACAGGAGGCAGAGTCAATTTTAGGGCAAGGAGGTATATTAATGATCTATGGCTACATAGTCAATTTCCCCAAAACTCAGCAGCTTGAACTGACAAACATTTATTATCTCTCAGTTTGTGTGGATCAGGAACCTAGGCTTAGGGGACTCCCTCTTGTTCAGTGTCTCAAAAGGCTGCAGTGAACGTGATGGCCAGGCCTGTAGTCACCTCAAGTTCTGACTGGGGAAGGAGCCTGGGGTTAGGTCTCAGGTCCCCCTAGCTGTTGGCTGGAGACATTGGTTCCTGTCACCTGGACCTCCAGAGGGCTGTTCCCAACACAGCAGCTGGCTTCCCTCAGAGTGTGTGAGCAAGAGAGTAGGAGAAGACATCCCAAGATGGAAGCCACAGTCTTTTTATAATTAAATATTGGAAGTGACAGCCCATCATTTCTGCCCTATGCTGTTTTCAGAAACAAGTCACTAGGTGCAGTTCACACACAAGGGGAGGGGGTTTTACAAGGGCAAGATTACCAGGAGGTGGGGATCACTGAGACCATTTTAGAGGCTAGTGAGTTTGGAATATGCTAAATTGGAGACCCAACCTCCTAGTTGTGTTTCCTGCGGATGCAGATGGATGTGTAGTTCTAGGGCTCAAGAGACAATCTCCTCTTATTGGAAGGTAGCTTGGAGGCTTGGCGTGGTTTACAAGTAATGGCCCAGGGCCCTTTTGTTCCCAGTTTGTTCTGGAGGCTTCTAGAAGGGCTGAAGGACAGAGAGCTTGGAATCCCCAGAGTTCCTTGGGAGTAGGAAGTGTACAACCCGTAATTGCTGTCTCCAGTCTCATAGGGGGCAGTGATTGAAAAGCACTCGCTTTCTCTCTCTCTTTCTCCCCTTTTGACAATTCCTGCTCTGCCATCAAACCAGAGAGAGGTTTTCCCCTTTCTAAACTGCAGGTTTATGATCTGCATAAAGGGACTGTTAGACTAGATCAATAGTTTCTCAAAAAAATATAAGGCTTTTTTCTCTGGGGTCCCCAGTATATGAAATAGGTAAAAGTTAATTTGATCTGGCCTCCCCAGTGCTTCCCCAGAAAAGAGCCCCATTTTGAAAAACACTGGACCAAATAAATTCCTGATTTTTTTGCCAGCTCCAACATGCCCGAGTTTCATGACTAGATCAACTCTAAGCTCCTCTCGGGTCTGTTATTCTGCTTGTTGAGATCTCCTGATGCAACACATTTCATTGCGCTTTTGAAAAGAAACCAAATTGTATTTCCTTGAACTTGTGAAAAAAATATAATAAAGCTGACCTTCTTTAAATGCTTACAGTGTTTCAGGCACGGTGCAAAATATTTTACATACCATTATCTTTATTTGGTCCTGTCCCCCCACTACTAGAATGAAAACTCCATAAGGGGAGGGAACTTGTCTAGTCCATTGCTCGATTTCTAGAAGCTAGATTAGTTCCTGGGATATAGGAAAGCATTCAGTAAATATTTTTTCCATGAATGAATTAAGTACTATTCTTATTCCCATTTTACAGATGGGGAACAGGTTCAGAGCTGCTAAGTAACTTGCCTATAGTTACACAAGTTAAAGGCAGAACTAGGATTTGAAATGAGCCCCGTTAGTCACGTCCTGCCATTTCTTGGTGGTAGGATCCCTAGGAAACTGCAAAGGCAGCTAGCATATATGGGATACCTCCTATAAGGCAAGATACTTTTTGCTTCCATTAGCAGCTAACCCTGCAAATCAGCTATCGTGACTCCCATTTTTCAGATGGGGGATATGAAGTTTGGTGAGGCTAAGTACCACTCCTAGAATGAGAGACAGAAGTAGGATTGAAGCCCAGTCTTTCTGACTCCAAAGCATTTCCGTACAAGATCCTATATATTCAGCTGCCTGCACCAAAGCATAGGTTCTGGAAAATACCACACCATTGGTGGGTGCAGGTCAATATGGCCGGACAGGTTTTGCCTTCTCTGGCTTTTCTGTAGCTTTATTTTCATGAAACCACTGTGCATTGAATTGAAGCGTCCATCAGGCTGACAAAGAGTGAGTCTAAGCTTCTGAGTTGGAGGAAAAAGCAGTCGGTGACTAAGGATGATAAACCTGGGCCCCATAGCCCGCTGCTCTCTGTAGCCTCGTCAACACCACTTGCCTCAGCCCAGGTCTGAAGTTAAACTGATGATGTCACCGGCGTCTCTTAAAGGGCTCATCACTCACAGCCACTTGTCATTTATTATTCAGCGGATCTATAATGCATGTAACATTTTCTACCGAATTTCCATTCCTTTCTTCTCGTGACCGGGGTAAGAAAAATAGAGTCAGGATGACTTTTTCCAACTCCTCGTCCTTATGGCCTTTCCCTGAAGAATAACCTCATTTTGAATTAGCCCCGAAAATGGTCATTCAGGCTTTGGTTTCATTAATAAGGATGAAGCTACAGTTTCATAATTACCATCTAACGAATGCACGTTCTACAGAGACAGGTAAATGAATTTCCCCTCATCTTTTCTTCCAGACTCCACAGAGGAGGGGACACCAGCTGTCCCTTTTTCTTTTCCTCCCCTTTATTCTCCACTTAATTTTTTGGAAACTTTGGGACTGTATCAATTCTGTTAGAAGCTTTCTACCTTCTCATCTGCAGAGTTAATGAGAGCCCTCCCGAGACTCTGACGTCCTCATGGCTCGAGTGTGGATCTCATTAGAACACGGGATCTCAAGGATCAGGAGGAGTCATGTAGGGGAAGGGTTGTTCCAGGCAGAGGGAGTGAGATGCTCAGGGTGGCTCACCCCATCCTAGGGCTTGTGAGGAACTGAAAGAAGCCAGAAGACAGCCCGCCCTGAAGCAGCACGCTGGAAGGAAGGGCAGGCGTTAAGGAAGATGGTGTTGGAGTTAGCCTGGGGTGTGGGCGCAGTGACACAGCGCTCCCCGCTCAGAAGGGCTCCGTGCCTGGTTTAAGGCTCTGTGGTCACCATCGTGCAATTGTCAGTACTTTTGGAACAAGGGGTCCCTTATTTTCGTCTTGCGCTGGATCTTGTAAATGGTGAGGGGTCAGTCTTTAGGGAAATCCTTTGGACTTTCTGAGAATCAGCTTCTGCTTTTGTAAAATGGAGAGCAGGATCCCTCCCTCAAATATGCTGTCATGAAGATTAAGTGAGATTATGGTAGGATATTACATAATCGGTGCATTGTATAGTAAACGGTGCCTCATAAATATTCCCTTCTCCTTAGCTGAGAGGGTCTATCAGAATCACCTGGGCAGGTGGGGAGTTGTTTTTCCAAGTTCATTTGCCTGGGTTCCACTCTGATGGCTTCTGACTCCCACGTGTGGGTTGGGGGAGGTGTGTGCTTAGGGCCCTTCAGGGATACTGAGGTACAGCTGAGCTTAAGAAAAGCAGCCTTGGGTTTTCTGAGATCTAGCTGAGGAGCAACTTAATAGAGGAGAGCAGATGGTGAGGGAGAAATTGATGGAGCACTACTGATCCTTAACATAATAAAAAACCTGTTAAGGAAGAGAGAGGTCACTGAGAATGCTGAAATGCATTATGAGAACTTGTCCCATTATCAAGATTCCTGTAAAATGCTCTGCTGTTTATGTGGCCTGACAAGTCCACCCAGAGGAAGAGAGGCAGTGGTCAAGAGAAGCCAGGGTCCAGGCCCAAGGTGGGGGCAAGGTTCAAATTTACCGTCCTCTTAATGAGCCTACTTCTTGAAAAGAAATTGGAGCTGGAGGGAGTAATCCTGAATTCTGTTTATCCGGCCCAGATTCTAGGCTTTGACATTCTTCTGATGAAAAACCTGAAGCCTATCCTACTTGAAGTAAACGCGAACCCCAGTATGAGAATCGAGCACGAGCAAGAAGTAAGTACTGGGACTGTCTCCTTGAATATGTTGCCCGACCGCCGCTGGTGCTTGCTTGGCTCAACGAGATTCAATATCCTCAGCCTGGCCCAGCAAACTTCTGCCCAAGTCTGAATAATTTCAGCTTGGTGGAGCTCTGAGCAGCGTCTATAAATATAAGACCTTTCCGACCCATGGTAACTTCCCAGCATGCCGTTCTTCGCGATTTTAAGGTCTGCAGACACAGAAGCAGCTGAGCCTTTCCATCAGTTTTGACATGAACTAATTAGTTAGCCTCAGGAGATGAGCTAATTGAAATTCTATGAATATGATTTAGCCATGTCGACATACTCGAGTCACTAAAATAAATAGTACAATTTAACAGTGGTTTTATTTTTCTTCCCCCCACCCTTAAAAAAAAAAAAAAAACTCATAAAAAAGACTGGAAGGAAATACACCCAATACTAATATTGGGTTTTGGGTTCTTTTAATTTTCTCAGCCCCGTCTATATTTCCAAGTTTTCTACACCGAGCATGGATGATTTTGATGGTTAGATAAACCTAGTGTTCTTTATGTACGTTTTCCCCTTTATGTCTTTTGCGGATTTGTTAAAGGAAATTGCCATTGTAAAAGTAGCATGAAGGGAGCCTTTTAAAAAATTCTCCTCTACAGATTGATATGAGCAAAACCTAACAGCACAGCCAGTAGAGCTGGTGAGGATAGGCTCTTGGTACCAAGTCACTCCCTCCGCCGTAACACGGAATCCTTACCCATTCAAGCTTTCTCCAGGGGTGTTCGAAAATGTCCCCAGCCTTGTCGACGAGGAAGTGAAGGTGGCTGTGATCAGAGACACGCTACGCCTCATGGACCCACTTAAGAACAAAAGAGAGAACCAGTAAGTATTTTTTATATCATTCATTTCTATCAACTCTGCTCCCCGTGTCCTAGCCACTCGGTTCTTGGAACATCGTAGCATGGTGAGATGTACCTGTGAAACCGTCTAACCCATCCTATTTTCATTTATGGTCATCGCCTCCAAATACGGTGACTTAAAATCAGGAGGTGGAGACTTGTATATGAATCCGACATTTGGGATTCAGCTATGAATTTTTAGCTGATTGTTATTTGAATCTGGAGATTCTCTTCCAAAAACCCCCATTCCCCCCTTGCCCACCATTGTTCACAGAGTGCTTCTCTTGGAAATGCTCAAGCCTAGGGAGAGACCACAGGTCACTTGAACGTGATAAAGATCATTTTCTTTTTACCTTCTTTGTGACGTTTACACTCTGGCATTATAAGCTTTTTGTTTCAACATTCACAGCGCCACATTAAGGAAGTTCTGAAGTTCTCTCATCTTTATGGCAATTATAATTCCCCTTCATTCCACCCACCCCAGGGCGCATAACCAAGGCGCGAATGCTGGTGGGAGTACATGCCCCGCTCCTTCCTCCGGGGATCACCCCTGAAATGAATGGCATCTCATTTGGGCATTTTGTTTGTTACGTTTTTGCCAAGTTCCTGGCTCTCACAAAGTATGGGTTGAGTAAATATCATTACGCTTGTTTGAGGCAGAAAAATCAAAGACAAGCATTTCAAATAGCATTCTTTACCCGCCACCCCTCCCCACCCCCGGCAAATCAGATTGACCTAAATGCTCGCAAATGCAGCTCTTGTCAGCTGCAAGGTTCAAGACTGCAAGGAACACTGGCTTCCCCTTCCTAAGCCAGGCGTGTCCTGCAGGTTCCCACACCGCAGCGCCTCACCAACTGGGCTCATGCCGAGATACCGTTAGAATATTCTGCGATGGAGCTTCTCCCTTGGCTGCGCATTAGAACCATCTGGAGAGCTTTCATAAATACCGGTGTGAGGGCCCCCACTTCTAGAGACACTGGTTTTAATTAGCCTGAACTGGAGGCCTGGCTGCATGAGTCTTCTGGGTCCCCTAGGGGATCCTCCCAAGAGGCCGAGGTGGAGTGCCGCTGCCCCGCCGGAATTGTCGCTCTAGAGGAGTGTTGATCTTAATGCTGAGTCGGGTTGGATGGTGCCAGCTCGGCTGAGTGCCCCTCCCGAGTGTTCTCCACTGCAGAGTGCCACTGTTGGCGGGACTTGTCTGAGAAGGTTCACCTGCTGTCCACAGAGCCCGTCCTGCAAGGCACGGGTCCCACCAATTAAAGCTGCAAAGTGGCATCCTCTTGGGTCCTGTGCACGCCCAGCGTGGCTCCCATAGCATAGCGGCAGGGAGCGCGACCAGGCAGGTTGTTGGCAGTTTGGTGAGATTAATTGCAATAAACCTCATTCCTTGAAAATAGACTCTCCAAGGGTTATTGATCTCCGTGATGGAGATGAGTCCTCCAGAGACCTACCGCACTCTGGGGAAGTGCAGGGGGCTGCCCCATGTCAGTGTGGCACATTAGAGCAACTCTTTAAAGATGACCTTGACACACGAGCTCTCTGATTTTGTTGGTGGCAACAAATTCGAAAGCCATTGTGTGGCTGCCAAAGATAGGAAGGGATATAAGAGAATCACTGTATTTTCACATTAAACGGTATCAAAACACAATTAGCTTTCTTTTCCTTGGTTTAGTGGTTTTGCTTTTCCTACACCTGGCATTCTGGATCATCTTTGAGAGCTGTAGATTGAAAATTGAGTAGCAATGGGGCACAGGACCAGGATGAGAAAGCCATTCACAACTTATCAATCTAAGTAGCAGAACCTGGTTTTAAAGGAAGGAGTGTTGCCTTTTTTTTTTTTTTTTTTAATTGATAACCAGGAACAGTTGAAATTTTAGAACCTGACCTTGATTCTAATATAAAACCCTTCTATCTCCCTCTATTCTTACCTGTTAACATAACAGTGCATATTAATAGCCAAATGTCATTTACCGATAATTTCCCTAAATTTCACCTTAAAAAAAAAAAAAAACCCAACAATGATTCTCTATGAAAGCACTTTGTAATCTGTAAAGTGCATTTATGTAAAGAATAATTATTACCATTTTGGTAATTTTATCATGCAGATATAAAGGCTAAAATTATCCTCAACTCCCCTGTGTAGAAATGTATCAGAATAACTTGAAAGAGCACCATATTTATGCCCACGGAAAGTGCCCAGGGTAGTAGTATTGAATCGTAAGTGCCCAAAGCTGAAACCACGTGGTTCTGGCTGCAGGAAACGTCATCACAGAGACTTCTGGGCTGGGAGGCAGCTTTAGAAACCAGAGTGTCTTGCGTTTATTTATTTTTTTTTAAAAGATTTTATTTATTTATTTGATAGACACAGATTACAAGTAGGCAGAGAGACAGTCAGAGAGAGGAGGAAGCAGGTTCCCTGTTGAGCAGAAAGCCTGAAGTGGGGCTCCATCCCAGGACCCTGGGATCATGACCTGAGCCGAAGGCAGAGGCTTTAACCCACTGAGCTACCCAGGCACCCCGTGTCTTGTGTTTAAATAGGATCTGACCTAATCCTTTAAAAACAATTGATGACCCTTGCCTTTTACTACACGTCTTTAGCCAAAGAGGGTCTAAAGTGTCCCTCCCTAGTTCCTTCTTGAGTACCGTGAGGTGGGTCCTCACTCTCTCCATACAGATTGAAGACAAACAGTAGATAGGTGTCCTGACCTCTTCATGCCTCTGAATGTCCTCAGGAAGTTGCAGAGGGGGCTCATGTCCGTGCCTGGGCCTCTTCACACTCCTCGGGGACTTACGGGCTAGGGTCGGTTTCCTGGTGGGACTGAAAGCTGTCCTCATGCCTTCCCCGGGAACGGGAACCCGTGACTGCTGGTACCCATCTTGGCATAGCGGGAGGCTCTCTCTTGAGCCCAGAGACACCAGATTCAAGTTCTGACCTTGGGGATGTGGAGGAGCTGGGTGAGCCTCGGTGTCCTTTTCTATTAAATGACATTTAAATGAAACAGGAAACCGATTGGTAAATAGTAGCTACTTAAATGCTTAGCTCACTACTCAACAATAAAATTCTCTACTAGAGTATGAGAAAACAAAAACAAGGTTTAGCTATCATTATATTTTCTGGTATACTTAAAGTAGAATTTTGAGTTGAAAACCAGAGACGTATCCTAAAACTGAGGCTGCTGGATCACTATGGACTAGAAATGACATGGGAGCTGGTTGCCAATGGAACATTCTGTTTCCAAGGAGCAAGATGTCACTGTTCCAGGCATATTTCTTTGTCGGATTGGGAGAAAATACATTTGGCCCCTGAAGGAATAAAATAGCTACCATATGAGAGCTCTTGAGAACTAAGATAACGTTTTATAATATCTAGTGACTCTGATTTACATCGTAGGGTTCTTCGGAGGCACTGAAGGGACAGGGGGAAGGGGAGGCTCATGGGGTGGGACTCTGGAAATGTCGTGTATCTGTACACATCTGTACACACACATATATGGTGGTAACATTCACATACTATAAAATTAGGTATTTAAATTCCATAGCATTTAGTATATTCACAGAGTTATGCAATAAGCACCCCTATCTAGTTCCGAAATGTTTTGTCACCCCAAAAGGAAACCCTGTACCCATGAAATAGCCACTCCTCATTTCTACCTCTACCAACCTACTCTCTGCCTCTGGCTATATTTATGCTAAATACTTCATATAAGTAGAATCATACAGTATGCAATATTTGTGTCTGCTTTCACTGAGTGGTATTTTTTTTAAGATTTTATTTGTTTATTTGACAGACAGCGATCACAAGTAGGCAGAGAGGAAGGCAGAGAGAGAGGAGATAGCAGGCTGTCCGCGGAGCAGAGAGTCCAATGTGGGGCTCGATCCCAGGACCCTGGGATCATGATCCCAGCCGAAGGCAGAGGCTTTAACCCACTGAGCCACCCAAGTGCCCCATCACTTAGTGTGTTTTTGAAGTTCACCCGTGCTGAAACACATATTGGTGCTTTATTCCTTTTTCTGACCAAATAATATTCCATTATATGGATATACCATATTTTATTATCCATCTGTCACTCCATAGACATTTGGGTGGAAGCAATGAACTCTTTTATATTTCAGCGTTCTGTAGGTTTCATTTGAGAACAAAGAATCTTTCCTGCTACAAGAAATTTTTAAAATTCCCAGTTTAGTTCCATCCCCTCATTTTATTGGGAGAAGTACAGATGGTGAGAATCGGAAGGGTTCTTAGAGACCATCATGCCATTGGGCGCCTCGCTGGCTCAGTGGGTTAAGCCTCTGCCTTCGGGTCAAGTCATGATCTCAGGGTCCTGGGATTGAGCCCCACATCGGGCTCTCTGCTTAGCGGGGAGCTTGCTTCCTCCTCTCTCTCTGCCTGCATCTCTGCCTACTTGTGATCTCTGTCTGTCAAATAAATAAAAAAATAAATCTTACAAAAAAGAAAAAGAAAAGAAACCATCATGCCAGGCAGCTCCCTGGCCAGGACTCTCCCTCCTAAAGGTCCCTGCAGAGGAGAAGCAAGTGTCCATGTGGGGCACAGGTATGGCATCAGTCTGGCCTGGGGAAGGGGGTAGGTTTTCAACCTTTGATCACTGTACTATGAGCTTGGCCAAGACACCCTGCTTTCTGATCTGGTCTCTAACATGGGGTTCGAGCGATCTCCTGGGCTGGATTGTCATGGTCACCACATGGAGTGAAGCCTAGGGGAGAGCCTCATGATGTCTGAAGACATTAGACAAATGCCAGTTCTTAGGCCCACCAGGTGGCCAGTCAGGCCTTGAAGTTCTGTTCATGGTGACAAGCATTCCCCAGCGACCGAGACAGCCCATCTGAGTCATGTACATGACGGTTCTGCACACGGGATCATGCAAGACAAAACCTAAACGACAAAGTCACAGAGCTAGTCGGAGGCAGCGTGGGGACCGGATTCTGGGTTCCTGACTTCGACACCAGCGTCCACTTCGCGTTGCCCCGTTGCTCCATGGACCTCCAGCTTTGCCTTGGATTCAAAACTAAGCTCGTAAGATAAGGAGGAAAAAAATCAGGAAAATCAGTGGAGACTTTTCCTTTCCTTAAGGGACTTGGGAGGCCTAAGTCTGTCTTTTTAAAAACTCCTATCCAAAGCAGAAGTAAACAAATGGCATTCCCTGATTATTTAGAAAACAAAGTGATTGTCCCATCAATTGATTCATTTGTGGAAGGTCGGTCTCCTCTGGGGAGCCATCTTACTGGCCTTTTTCTCCTCTTTCTGAATGTAGGTATTTCTGGTAACCGAGTGGCTTTCCCAGGAAGCATAGCCTAAGGGCTACAGTTAGGGTTAGGATTAGGGACAGTGGACCCCAGAGAAGCGTAAGTGAAGCCAGAGACAGGCTTGGAGGAATTGGAGGTGACTTTTTCAACATTGTGCTACCACGTAGTGTCCGTGAGCTGTGGTGTAGATGGCCCGGCCCATCTCTTATTCAGAAATGTGTATTTTGGAACATAGTTTCTATAAGACATGGAAACCCCTTTCCCCACAGCAGCATCTGACCATCTTCTCCCAGTTTTGCTTACTTCCTACCACAGCAACAACCCGGTGGATTATAAAGGGAGGAGTCAGGCTGGGCACAGTGGCTTTTGCCCTGATTCAGAGAGGTTTGTCCTCCGAAAGCTTCACTGGGAGCTCGGGCTTTTCTTCCCACCTTGAGTCCAGGCATATCCCTCGGATTCCTGCACTATGTTTGGAGTCAATAAATTAAGTGAATCCCCAAAGTAGGTTGATTCTACATAGAATCTGGAATAAAGGTGGAACATTCTAAGAGAAATGAGACCAAGGAATCTCCCCATGGCTCACTTTCACTGCTGGGGCTTGTACAATACCAAAGAATGTCATTCTGACCTGTCCTGGCAAAGAGTACCAAAAACACACGAGCCAGAGGTCCTCCAAGCCCAGACCCCTGCCACTTAAACTGGCAGTATATCCTACTGAAATCCCCTCAGTGGCAGGGAAGAGAGACTCCTGAAATGTCTGGACCAAACCTTCTTAAGTGCGGGACGCCATCTTCCTCACCAGAGAGCTCTGTCACCAACAGTCATCTGAACAGTCACGGAACCGTCCCGCCCAATGGCCCATCCATGTTGGCACAACTGACATTTGCTGAAATTCTGGGTTTCACTGATTCCTAGGGATCCCTGTGTAGCAACACCCTATAGATCAGCACACAGGGACACCAAGCACCTTTGAAGACTTCACATAAATCAGGAGTCTGGGTCAGAGAGAGACAAGTATTTGCATATTTATTTGCATGTCATTGACACCCTGTGAGGATTAGAGAACCCCCCCCCCCCCCCCCCCCCGCTCTTGGCTTTTAGAGTATTTACGGACTTACTACTGTGTGCCAGGGAGAAGTCTTTCAGAACTGAATTAGCTCACAGGCCCACGGGGGAGACAAGACCCACACACATAAATAAATCTGTAGGATAGAAAGTGCAAAGTGCCTAAAGGGAGAGACAGATGGCCAAGGGAGGAAAATGTAAGGAAAGAGTATTTACTGATAAGAAGAGTTAAAGAAAAAATTCTGGCAAAGAGGAGAGGGCATTTGAACTGAGCTTTAAAGGAAGAGTAATATTTGAGAAACACACCAGTGGAAAGACATCCGCGGTGGAGGAAACAAAGTCGCTGTTGGGGGAAATTAAGGAGTTTGAGTCCCCTCGAGAGGCAGGTGTGTGAAGTGGATTCGCAGAGGGGAGGTGCTGCTGGGGAAGTAGCTGAAGACCCAGAGGCCAGAGGGGCATGGCCTTGAACGGCAGGCTAAGAGAGTTAAAGCTTGTTCTCAATCCCATTAACTACACAACATTTTGTGTATCTGTGTATTTTTTCCTGGAGAGAAGGCCAGGCATTCCATCATGTTCAAGAAGTTGAGGACCCCCGCAGTCCTATTATCGTCAGAGGCCACAGCGAGCCGGAGCAGTTTGTCCACGGTTCGGTGTTGTGGCTTCAGGATACAGCGTGCCCTCTGTGCCTCGAAACGTCTCCCATTTTGGATGGCAGTCAGCAAACTAGAAAAATGTGCACGCATTTTCAAGTAAGAACAGACAGGAAATGACTAATGATAAGTGCATTATGTTATGGGCCAGAAATAAAACCAGACAACTCTCTTCCATTTGGAAGTGTTTAAACATTAAGTCAGAAGTTACCAGTAAAAGCCTCTTTCGGATGAAGTTGGTTGAGCAGGAGGCATTTCCGAGACTGAGTGAGGTGGGATTTCCTGAGCTGAGTGAGAGTGTCATTTCGGAGACCATTAGACAGGAGCCGGGCCTCTCCACCCGCAGGCAGCCCCGCTGTCCTCTCTGCCAGGAGCAGACGAGACACTAGACAAGCATATGGCCAGTCAGGCACCATTATGGGGTGACACGGAATTCTGTGGGGGCCCTTCCAGAATCCTTCCAGGTAGTAGTCGGGGTGGCGAATGGATTTGGAAATCTCCTTATTGGAGTTGCTTCACTGAGCCTTAAATGTTCACGGGCTTTTAAATGAGGAGCTGTTAGCTTTTTGGAAAGAGACAGTGTGGCCTGGGTTCGGGAGAACGAGGTTTTGGTACCGGCTCTTCTTGGCCTCGGATGAGTCACTGTACTTCTCCTGCACCTGGTTTCCTCATCAGAAACAAAAACAAGAATGGAAGCAAGGGGATGCCAGGTCTGCGGAGTTCGGGCCCTGAGAGAGAATGGAGGTGAAGCTATTTAGTACACGGAGGAGATGTGAGCCCACAGGGCATCATCGTATCATTACCTGGGTGGGCTCAGGTAAACACTGGGCAGGGACGCGGCTTGTCGTCTTTAAGTACAGAACAGGAGTGCATCTGAGTGATGGGTTGTCTCCTCTGAGGAAGCTCTGTGGCCGGCTAGGTGGCTACTTCCTTTCCCGTAATGCTCCACACCGGAGTGACTAAAATGGGAACCAGTGTGTGGAGAACGCCGACACACAGCAGGATCTACATGTGACACAAGAGAGAACAGACCTGACAGAAACTTATTTGCATGTGGCTCTGCGTCCCAGACTGAGAACCTGTGGGAAGTTCAGAAGAAGGCAGGGTGAGCCACGGATTAGGTGGAACCCCATGAAATGGTTGATATCCGACCTTTTTGGGGGACCTACAAGAATGGCAGTTTCCAATGGTTCTGCTGATAGCTGGCCTGGAGTGGTCAAGGCCACCTTCTTGAGGGAGGTAGGGCTTATGTTCCCTTAGGTTGGGTCTGGTGAGAAAACAGAAACTAGTTTTGGGGAGGAAGGATAGAGGTAGGTAGGGGGCAGGGCTGGGGAGTGTCATGGCTGTCCAGGACCGCCAGGCATGCTTCCAGAAGGGCCCTGTGAGATGGAAACATCAGAGTCTTCTCTTCAACACACTTCCTATTAATTTTCTCCTCAGTATAAAAGTAGTATACGCTTCTTATTAAAAAAAAAAAAATTGGAACATACTGAAAAGTGTTTAGCATGTAAGAAAAACCTCCTTCAAATTCAAGCACCCAGGAGTTAACCTTCATTAACTTTATAGTTCATAAAAATAGTATGTTCTTCTCTTTCATTTTGTAGCGGAGGCTGCACGATCTATATCATTTCTGCGTGCTGTTTTTATTTTTCTCCTTTGTACGTGACAGCGATTTCCCCTTCGTGTCCGGAGCTCTGTGAGCAGCATCGCCGGCATCAATGGCTGAGTCAGAGCCGGCCTCCGTGTTGGGGAATGTTTCGTTTATTTCCAGCGTCTTGTGCTTAAAGCTCTGTGTGCAGTGCAGGATGTTGTCTTAGCCTGGAGGGAGCCCCCGAGGAAGTGGGAAAGGAGACCCGGCTCGTGTTTTGAATGCACAGGTGGGCGACCCAGCGGGTGAGAGTGGGCCCCGGGCTGAATCCAGGCACCGTGGCTGACAGCTGAAAACGGGACAGAACTTCCTCCCCTTTCTGTCCTTCGGTTTCTCCTTCTGTAACAGGGAGTTTGCAATAGGTTGTTCCTAAAGCTACAGAGCAATGAGAACTTCTTAATTTCGGGGGGAGAGAAACATGCTGCTTATCCCTAAAGACTATTTGTCTCGGGAAATGTCCAATCCGAGTGTATTTAAATAAGCCAAACAATTTGTGTAACCTGGGGACTTTCTTTTTTTAAGGGAAAAACAGTGCGAAGGAAGAGGTGGGCAAAGTAAGTGGGAAGAGAGCTCCAGCAGTGACGGGTTAATCTTTGGCTGTGAGGATGGATTTGATTTCCCTCTAATTATCTGCTAGATTAAAAGAAATGAAAGATCAAAATTAAAGCCAGTTTTAGTCCTCATTTGAAAGCCCTTGGATATCACACCAAATGGTGGGCAATATTCTCCAATTGGTTTCATTCCTTTGTTCAATTTCCATTTTTCCCTTCGCTTTCAATAGCAAAAGAGCCCCAGGCAACCCTCCCCACATAGGTTAATGTGAGGCGGTGGGAAGAGGTGGGACCCAAGCAGCTCAGAACCATGGGACCCACCCCCAACCACATCCCCCTCTGGGGCGCTCCCAGCCGCAGCGAGGCTCAGGGGCTCAGTGTGTGCACTCCCTCCGGGCCGGGGTGGGTATCTGCATTTGCCTGGAGAGGATCGCTTTCTTCTCCGGACAGTCCACGCCTCTGCAGCACCAGAGGCCAGTCTGGAGAAGCTGCCGACACAGGCACGAGTGCATACACGTGTGCATGAATGAGTGAGTGGCGAGGGATTGTTCCACGTGGCCCCGTGCTGGAGGCTGGGTCAGGGGCGCCCCCGAGCCTCTGTGCGGTGCAGGGTACGGTGGGAGCCCCGGCAGCACCATGAGCAGGAAGGAGGCAGTGAGAGGAGCCCGGGCAGAGAATACAAGTCCCCATGAGGACCCCAGGGCAGGAGAGCACGGGGCTCTCGGGGCGCAGAAAGCAGTCCAGAACTCCAGCTGCGTGACTCATAAAAGCTCCAAGCCTGAAACAGCTCCACACTGTCTCCGAACAGAAAAATACACCCATCACGGATATTCACTCCTCGGAGTACTCTGTGTGAACCACAGCTCTGCACATCAGTGTGGACATTGAACAAAGTTGTATTCTGCAGTAGGGTTCCAACAAAATAAAATTTAAAACAGGCAAAACTCAACTTTATTTGGTAGAGATGTAACCCTAAGTGGCAAAAGCCTAAAGAAAAGCAAGGACAGGTTGTGAAAGTTTCAGAGAGCTGCTTCTGGGCAGGGGTAGGGAGACAAGGTGTGACCCGAGAGGGGCAGAGTTGGAGACAGAGACCTCGGCCGTGCTCTGGTTCTTCATCCGGGTGGTGGTCCAGTAAGGGCCGGACTTTCTCTGTAAGTGCACACATCTGTCTTATGCACTACCCTGCATAAGGTGAAATTAGGGGAAATAAGGTGAAATTGGGGCGGCCTGCTTGGCGGGATCATAGTGTGTGAGCAGGGAAGGAGTCAGGAGACAGGGGCCAGATGTAGCCGGAACTACTGGGTTGGGCCCCACGTTGAAAACAGCAATGTCTTCAATAGCCGGGCGGCATGGTGGGGTTCCGCCGCAGTGGGAAAACCGGACTGGGGTGAGGGGGGGATGGCGTGGGGCGCTGAGAGGTTTGACACGGTGGTTGTGTGGACTGGCTGGCTGTGATGGGGACGGAGGGAAAGGTATTTAGGAGGATGCGGGGGTAGGATTCGGGATGAGTGGGATGTGAGAGGTAAGGACGAAGGTAGACTCAAGAAAGGGGAGAGGTTAGCACCCGGAGAGACCAGGCGACGTTCCACAGGCCTGGGGTTTGGGAGGCTATGCGTGGGGGAGGGCAGAGGCGGAACGGGCAGCGATGGGCGTGTTTACCTGTGTGGGCGCACCCGCCGGCCCCGGCTCCAGACAGGTGCACTTCTGCACCCCGGGACCTCTGCGAGTCTCCGCGAGGGAGAGCGACTAGAATCTGTCCTTAGAGGCCGGGGTGGGAAGTGCGACTGGACATCCCCCCGCCCAGAGGAAAGGGTGGAGGAGAAGAGAAGACCCCAGGGGCCAGCAGGAGCATTTTTAGCTTATAAGGTGGTTGTGTGGGAGAGGGATAGACACCCTGCAGGCCCCAGTGGGCAGAACAAGGAAACACGGAGAAAATTCGTAGAGAGCTTGATTTAAGCTCAAGGGGAAAAAACCCCTAAATCAAAAACACCAACCTTACTTGGCCTGAAATGGTAAAGGTTAACTCAAAGGAGTCGTGAGTTCCATGTAGCTGGAAGTATTCAAGCCAAGACTAACTGGCCACAGCAGGGAGGAGCACCACCAGCTCTGGGATCAGACAGAAGGGGGTCTGTTCCGGGTCTCCTGATTGTGGGCAAGTTGCCTGACCTCTCCGAGTCCCGGTGTCCTCTGCACAATGGGACAACAGGTGGCTGCGAGGATCCCATAGGGACCAAAGCAGGTCTCCGGGTACGCTGGTTCCACGGCACCTCTTGAGTTCCTACTGAGTATGTGACACGTGTTACCTGATTCAGCTGTCGCCAGGCTGCATGGAAGCTTGCCCTAGACGTTAGTGGCGCGTGAGGGAGAGGACACGCTGATATCCGAGCCTCCCACCAGCCCCTCCTCCTCTTCCCACTCCTGACTCCATCCGCCATTGCAAGGGGTGGGGAGATTCTCCAGGTCACGTGCCTAAGCTCTGTCCGCACCAACCCGCACCCCGAGCGTCTCAATCAGCTATTCATCATATCTAGGGAGAGCACACCAGGAGCACCCTTTGCCCTTGAAAGGATGTACTTGGCCATTAAGGAGGGAACACCAGGGTTCTGCGTACGAGAAGGTGTGCGGCACAGACCCCATGTGGGCACGTCCGCTTGGCCTAGAGGACACCTTACTCCACAAGGAGGGGAGCTACCAGAGCTGGGCCAAAGCAGGAGCCTCTCCAGTGGAGAGCCCAGGGGCTGCTGGCCAGCTCTGAGTGCAGTATCTTTTGTAAGATTCTTACGTGGGGGTGCTTAGTTATCTCAGGGATGCTTGGCCATGGGCTCTTCTGGGGTCTCAGTGGCAGGCTAAGAGGAAGGAGCAAAACCAGGAAACTGGGGGAAATGGGAAGGGGCTGTGGAGGGGCAGGACGGGGCCAGTAGCCCAAATTGTAATCTGGGTCCATGTTCTCATTTCCACGGCAGTGGAGGTCCACGGCAGGGAGCGGTGGTGGAGTCCTCGGGCGCTGGCGGGAGGAGCCTCCTGACTTCAAGCTATCCAGCCAACCTGAGGGAGGACTGAGAGCCCTAGTGCCTCCCCTGGGAGCTGGCTGTAGGAGGAGAGTGGCAGTGACAGTGACAGTGGCAGTGACCATGCTTCAGCCATGGAGCCATGGAGCCTGGATAGAACCGCAGCCCTGTTCGAATGCCAGCGTGGCAGCTGGGATGGCACAGCTGGGCATCAGACTCTGGGTCTGAGTCAGCAAGCCCCCCCCCCACCCCAGGCCCCCTTCTGCTTGTGCTTCCGAGTCTGTTCATGCACTCCCCGCTGCGGCCAGCATGGGCCGTAGGGCTGGATGGAGAGAGTCCTCAGATGCAGGCCCCGAGAGCCCATAACTGAGTAGAGGCAGAGGGGCAAGGCTGCGCAGGCTGTGCACGGATGGTTCCTGAACTTGAGCAGCCTGTGAGATACCCCCCACCCAACCTGTGTGTGGGTGTGGCTGCGGGGGGAGGAGGTGTTAGAGGCCAAATGGCTGAGCCCCACCTCCAGCGTTCTGACTGTTCTGCATTACAGGGTCCCGGGTAATACAGATGCCACTGGGCCAGGCACAACACAATTCTTTGAGAAGCACTTGCCTGGCAGCCCCGGGCCTGTGTCCATCCCTGGCCATCTGAGCACTCTGGGCAGCAGCCCCTTGGCCCCGGCTGGGGTTTGGCACTGTGCTCTCAGTTGGGTAGCTAGGAGGACTGTCCTTATGCAAAAGAGATGGGGAAGGAGGCCACTGGAGACACTTTGCCAATAACACAACCCTTACTCATGGGTGTAGCGACCACAGAATTGAAAAGGCAAAGCAGAGACACTGCATAATTTCACGTTTTAATTAATGTTTCCTTTCCCTGCCTTTCTGTGCTGGCTTCATAGGTTGGGTCAATATGAAATGATTATAAAATCTAACTTTGAAGGCACAAGCCACCCCCTTGGAAATTATCTTCCAACGAGGGGGAAACGTTGCAGATTTCTTCCTCTCTTCCTCCTCTTCCGGCTGGTTTGCAGGCCAAGTCCTAGATGCATTCTTAATTTGAGACTTCCTCTGCAGCAGAGCAAGTGGTGGGGAAAATTTTTTCTCTAGGCAACAGCAACATTTCTGTCTCATTTATTTGGTTTTGTGCTGTAACTTGACAGCTATGGGGCCCCTGATTCGAACTTAGGTCCTCCTAGGACTGCACCGTTCATGATCAGTAAATACAGCAGGTTGCAGATTTTAGCCATTTCATTATCTCAGATGGAAATGAATGCTTTCTGGCCTCGTGAATAGTTTTAAATGTATTTTTAAAAAAATACAATAGACAAGTTGTATTTCACTCCCAAATGTCTTCGTAGTTCTGATCCGTTTTGGCATTATCTGATTATCCCCGGGGCCATGAGCTGTACTTGTCTTCCAGGGATTTGGTGGTAAAGTTACTTTGTCCTAAACCGTGGAGGAGTCTAAGACATGTATAGAGGACAGGTCGTTTTCACCGCATTTAGTTTGTCCTTGGATCTGCAAATGTCCTTGCTGGCAATGGAAGCTGGAGCCATGCTTTTTCATAAATGGAGGGATAGTGTTGTATAGGTGGGCAACAAAGGTTCTCGAATCCAGGGGGTCTGGGTCTGAATCTTGACTTACCTTTCCTCTTGCCCACTGTGAAACATGGGACCGTTACTTAACTTCTCAGTCTCGGTTTCTTCATCTTTAAAGTGCGAGGAATAGTAACAATAAGTGCTTTTAATGGAATTATTGTGATTGTTAAATGAATAAAAATACATGAATCTGTAGCATAATGACTGGACATAAGTATAGTAAGTGGTAGTTATTTGACAATTACCCTTATTGCTGTCATTATACAAAGTGCCTGTCACAGCACCGAGCGCAGAGTTCAATCAATGGTAATTATTATTACTATTATTATCACCATAATTCGTACAGATGGACATATACCGGGAATACAGTTTTCCTCCATGCAAATTATATGTGTTTTATTTTTTAAGATATGGGAGCCAAGAGGAATTTACATGAGTAAATGAACATTTTAATGAAGTTTAGCAAGATTAAAGTAAATCAATGGTGCTCATATAAATAGTTTAATTAAGGTAATCCCTGATGCAAAACATTTGTTCAATTTGTGCCTCAAAATGAAAATGGGTTCCATGGGTTTTCAGGAACTTCTCCTCTTTGCCACGTGTGGGTATGGGGACCTTAAGCAAGAACTGTGGGGCGCCTGGGTGGTTCGTTGGATTAAGCATCTGACTCTCGGTTTCAGCTCAGGTCATGATCTCAGGGTCTTGCAATGAAGCTCTGCTTTGGGCTCTGTGTTCAGTGTGGCATCTGCTTGAGATTCTCTCTCTCCCTCTCCCTCTGCCCTTACCCCCTCTCATTCTCTACCCACCCCCCAAGTAAATAAATAAAATCAGAAGAGAGGGAGGAAGGAAGGTTGGAAGGGAGGAAGGAAGGAGGAAAGGAAGAAAAAGTACAGCTTTCTCGTGGAAAGGCAGCTCGGCCCACAGAGGAGATGACGTAGGCTGGGAGTTAGGGTCCTGGGCCCTGAGCCGGACTTTGGGGCTCCCCACCCTTCTCTGGGCTGTGACTTGTTCATCTCCAGAGTCTGCTGTGGCCTGTAAATGCTGTGATTTTCTGAGTGCTTGTGATTTGCTGCCTTTAAAAAAGAGAGCTATAAAAACTAAAAAGGAAGATTTCATCCTTTAAAACCTTGCGACTCTGCAAATTTTGCCAATTGCTTTTAAACCACTCAGTATCAGGTGCCAAATATGTGAGGGAGGCTTAGTTGGAAATGGTGTTTGCCATCCGGAGTGTAAGCACGCACACCGAATGTGTTCCTGACGGCCTCTTGCCACCCAGCTTCTTGCTTCCCAGCAGGGTGGTATGCTTCTCTGTTGCATTCAGAAGAAACGCTTTTATGTTTGTTACCAATGTTAATTAGTTTAGAGAAACAGGATCGTGTTGCTAAAAGTAGTTCCGGATACAGAAGGCCATTTCTGGTGCTCTCATAATCTGGCTGCTTCATCGGAGGGGGTTGGGGGCGGGGGTGGGAGGTACATTAGGAGGCTTTGCATGTTGTTCTTGCCCCAAGTTCATTGCTAGCCTCTTGCAAGCTGGTGAAGCCGTGCTTAGATGGTGCTCCCTCCCTGTGCATAGCACCTGGGGATTTGGATCTTCCCATTCATCCTACCAGCGGTTTGTTGGTGGGAAATCTCTCCTCCGGTCTTGGTAGCCTGCTGAGTCGGCCTGAGACAGCCTGATAGTGTGAGTGCATGATGTCAGCGAGGCGGACCGATTGAACTCCGTGCGGCATCCCTGAGCAGCTCCAACATTTGGACTTTCTTAGCTCTTTACTGAGGGGCTTGATTGCTGAGGACCCTTCCTGTCCTAACACTGTTGGCTCAGTTATTGGTAATAATGGCAACAGTTCTCAGCCTTGTTGCTGAAGTGGGCATTTTGGTATAAGGTTGGCCATAGGCAGCTCTCTGGATGAGTTCCGAGTTACCCCAAAGTGTGTGCTTCATTTCTGAACTTGCTTTATACCCCACAGCAAGTTTGTTGTTGGCTCTTTTATGCGGGGGGGTGGGGGGTGGAGGGGTGGGAGGGATCAGTTTCCATAAACTGGTTCTTGGCTCCTCTTTTGTAGTTGAGAAATGCTTTGGTTAATTTTCTTTTCTGGGCTCTTAGTGGCATTTCAACTGCTTTCTGTGTTACCTCAGGTTAAGATCTCAGGATTGGTAGGGGCCTGGCATCATCTTGATTTATGATGTAGTCGTTTGAAGCTGTGTTTTTTTCTTTTGGTTTCACATTTGAGTTATTTTGGGTGATATTATCCCATTCTCCCGTTTTTCTCCTCCTTAAACTCTGGGTTCTAGTCTGAATTACGGGCACTGCATTCATACAGCCTAGTAATGCTCTGGGCGATTGGTCACATCCGTGCTGACACTGAAGCTGCCTCTTCTTCAGGAGAGAGCTCTGCCCCATCCCAGGCTTTATCTGTGAAAAGGGGATCATAACAGTTAGGCTCTTTGAAGAAGGCCCAATCCACAGTCCTCTTTTCTGCCTAAGTTCTGACGTGATCAGGAATAAGACAAAGGAATAAAGGGGCTAGGGTCCAAAATATCAGTCATTATGGAAAAGGCGATGCTGGAGAATGAGTGCGAATGAGCCTCCCATGGTTGAGCCAGAGTGGGAGTCCTGAGAGCAAGGTTCCTCCCTGCCGCCCTGCCCCAGCAGGACCGCGGGAACCAGAGCCAGCCCTGGTGGCCGAGCCTGTGCTCCCAAGAGGACCAGGAGGGAGACCTGAGTGGCTTCCTGCATTTCTCTCTCCATATTCACCAATCAAAAAAGTTCCTTAATTTCCTCAAGGGTAGAGTGAGGTGTGGCAGAGAGAGGCCCAAGATGTCATGCAGAGTCCCCTCCTGTCACAGGGGAGGAAACACCCAGGGTAGGGAAACAGGGACCCCCCCCCCCACAAAGAACAACCACACTTACCTCACAGGAAGCAGAGGAGCAGGGGTTAAAAGGACAAGCTCTGGAGTCTGATAGATCCGGTTCCAAAACCCTAGTGTCCACTCACAGGCTGTGTGATCAGACACGAATTCCTTCACTTCTCGAAACCTCACCTGCAAAGCAGGAGAGAGAGGCCATCATTGTGAACGTCAAGTGAGATAATCTGCTGGAATGCCAGGCGCATGGTAAGTGCTCAATAAATAATAGAATCAAGAGAGAGAACACATAGAAATGTCCTTTGTAAATGATACACTCCTATAGAAATATGAGGAAGTGTTATTATTTGTGCTGGTGATATTGACAAAGTACAGAGTCCCCTTGCTACACAGTAGGGTCCATGCCCCCGGGGTGGGCTTCTTTAAACAGGGCTGGGAGCACCTGGTGGCTTGAGATGATGCATGTCTTCTCTGGTCCACTCTTACAAAGAAGATCCACGAGCCAGGAGGGAAGAAGAAATTAAATTAGCGAGATACTGGAAGCATGAGAATGACCAGTCTTCGGATTCCAGCTTTTTTGGTAGATTCTCCTGGAAACTGTCATGTAATTCGGTAGCAGCCACTAGAAAGCCTTTCCTCCCTTTAATTTATGCCAAAAAACCATTAGCAGGACTTTGACACAGACTGAAATCCTGCCGTCTGGCCCCAAAGGCCAGCTCCACATGCCAGAGCAGACCTTGAAGGGCACTCAAGAAAGAAATGGGGCGAGGAGTGTAGCTTCCCTCTGCCTCCCCTTGTCTTTCCAGTCACCACCAAGAGCGTCGCATTCACAGAGGGTTTCTGTGGCCAGCTACCTTCTTGTCTAGGCTTTCCCATAATCCTGTGAGGCCATCTTACTCCCATTTTACCGTTAACAGCCTTCGCCCACAGACTCGGGCAACCTGCCCATGGGAGAAGAGCTAGCAACATCTCAAAGCCCAGAGGGAGACCCCTCCCCCCCCGTAAGGCCCCTTGCAGCCGTCATGTCACTGACATTTGCAGTGAACCAGCAGAGTGCCCCTTGTCTTGGCAACTGTTATTGCTAATATCTAGCCACAGCCACATTTTTTGTTTTGCATTGGTTTTGTTTGTTTATTTGTTTGTTTTGTTTTGTTTTCATAATGACATTTGCTTTTCTTCCTTGACCTGGGAGCATTTGAGCACTGCCATGGGGAGCGGAGGTCTCTGCATGGTCCGCATTGCACACTCTGTCCGTAGGTCAGACTCTGTTGGTTCTGTCCTGGTGAGGAAACCACACCCCTTAGCACCACATTTTCAGGATCGGAATGGTTGGAGTTTCTTTCAAATCTAAAGAAATGTGTAAGCCCCTACCCTTTTCCAGGCACAGACATGGAAATTAAATAGCAGTATCTATCGCGGGTGGTTCAGATGATACACGGACCGTGCCTCCAACAGTACCTGGCACGTGGTAAGCACTCAGTGAGAACAGCCATGGTGTGGTTCTTGGTGGTGGCCTTGGGGAGCTTCCAGCAAGTTGGCAATGATACATCAACAGACGATGCCAGGACCACTGGGTGAATACAGTGGGAGAGGCTGCCCAGAGGGGGAAAACAGAGATTGGGCTGGGGAAGGGCTGACCGCTATGTCAGATGGGAGAACCGAAGACGTGGGCCATGTAGGTTGGGGCAGAGCTGGTTTGGGGTGACCAGTAACTGTTCTCACATGGAGGAAGGTGCTCTTGGGAGGACCACATTTATTCAGTACAGTTCCACAGGGGAGAGCCGAGACTAAGGACATCCCAGAAGGCAGATTTGGGCTAAATGTTAGCGAAAAGTTTCTAATAATCAGGGTTTTCTAAAATGGAGCAGCGCTGCCTGGGGACCCTGCTGTCCGTCGCCAAAGGGCCCGTGCAGAGCCTGCGAATGTGAGAGGTAGAGGAGGGAAGCCCAGGCTTTGGTACCAGAGAATCACACTTGAGCCAAACTTGCGCGCTTGCCATGTGATCCCAGGCAGACCACTTGATGACTCACTGGATTCTGCTTTTCTTGCGAAGATCCAACGCCAAGTGCAAAAGCACTTTCTGAACTGGGGAACACCATGCAAAGTGTGACTTTCGCTTGTTGGCATCATGATAATTTCTGCTGAACAAGTCTTCGTTATGTCTCATTAGTAAATGCTTGTGGATTGGGTTCATTAATGAACTGATGATTTCCCCCCAACCTGGTCCTAAAGCTTGAATTTGGTCTTATCCCCAGAGCCTAGTACATAATGATTTTAAAATATACCTTAAGACACATAGTATAGTGTCATGTCTACACTGACTCTGAAAGCAAGACCCCCCTCACCCCTGAGTGGTCCTGCAGTGCCAGCCTCTTGGGAACTGTCGAATCCACCACAGAGGATCCCTGCAACCCCCCGCTTGGCAGCTAGAGTCTAGGGCTGTGGATTCTGTGATCCTAAGCATCACCTAACTTGGACTTGGAGCAAGTTGTTCTCCAAGGCTCAGTTTCTGTATCTGTAAACTGAGACAGTGTTGGGGTGCCCGGGTGGCTCAGTCCATTAAACATCTGACTTCAGCTCAGCTCATGATCTCAGGGTCCTGGGATCGAGCCCCACATCTAGCTCCCTGCTCAGTGGGGAGTCTGCTTCTCCCTCTCCCTCTGCCGCTGCCCCCTGCTTGTGCTTGCTCTCTTTCTCTCTGTCAGACAAATAAAATATTTTTTTTTAAAAAAGAAAAACTGGGACAATACCAATTTCTTACAGTTATTTTGAGGCTCAATGTCAAATGCATGTTTATTCCATTGCTTGGCAATGGGAGGGCTCAGAAAACGGCATAGAATGGCCATCATCAACTGACTTTTAGAGTTCTCAGACATGGTAGACATCCCTGGGTGAACGGTTGCTACTATAGATAATTGCTGTAACTTACCTAATTACAGAAACACACATAACACCATTTTCTCTATCCGTGTGATATTTTGAGGTGCCCGGATTTGGGGCAAATATTGGATAAATGAAGACCAAATCTTAAATCAGTGCCAATTTCCTTCCTGCCCCAAGTATCTCCATTTCTCAGTACGGAGAGCTGCCCAGAATCGTGCCTCTGGTTTCCATTCTGCCGTGTTCCCACCGACTCATGTAAGGACGGGACTGCAGCTCTAGAAGCCTCCGCTGTCTTGTCCGTCCAATGGGGTAAGTGTAGCCACTTCGTAGGGTCATGGAGAGGATTAAAGGAGATCCGGGGACGGGGCTGACAGTGAGAGCTGTTCCATCGCTGTCACTTCTAATACCAGCTATGAAAAGGACGAGCTCAGTGTCGCCTTGTAAAAAGGGACCCTCGGTAAACAGGACTTTCTTTGATTCCTTTTCAATTTACAATCTCCTTCAATCCTCTCACGGTGCCAGCATAACGAGGCTTTATAGCATCGGCCAGCTGACGAAGGAACCACGCTGGGAGGGAAAAATGCCCCAGGTCTTTTTTCAGTGGGGACCACTTGCAGCTGAGCTCGCCTCTGGCTCTGGGAGATCACGGGGGCGAGCAGCTTCTGTGAGTCTCTCCTGTCATTTCTGAACAGGAGGCTCCGAGCCAGCGTTCCAATATTGGAACTCCACACATCTAGCGGCTGAGGCAGGGACAGGGCTGCCGGGCGTCTGGTCTCAGAGGACAGTGTCTGTGATGCTCCCCGTGGCGGAGGCCGGGAGCGAGCGCCCCCAGACACCTTGTTCCCCACTTCCATCGTCAGCGGCTAAGTGACTCCAAGTCAAGCTGCCTCCAGCAAGAAGCAGCACGCAAAACACTTCAGTACATGCACGGCATCTTTTTTTTTTTTTTTTTAAGATTTTATTTATTTATTTGAGAGAGAGAGAGTAAGAGAGAGCCTGAGAGCAGAGAAGGTCAAGAGGAGAAGAGACTCTCCATGGAGTTGGGAGCCCGATGTGGGACTCGATCCCAGGACTCCAGAACCATGACCAGAGCCGAAGGCAGTTGCCCAACCAACAGAGCCACCCAGACGCCCCCCCTCCCACCCGGCATTAATGCAAATTGCGGATAGACATTTTCCACGTACTTGGGGTTTAGCTCTTCAAACCCAAAAATTCATTTTTAACCATTTGGGATTGAAATCGTTCTAAAAGGCATTACATACCTGCTTCCTGAAATCAAAGGAACATTAATTTGACATTTTTTTTCTCTTCTTGGGGCCCTAGAATTAAGAGGTGGACCAATGAATTGGCTTCCCGAAAGCCAAACAAACAAGCAAACAACCCTCTGGCTATTGTTAGCATTTGTCTCTTTCCGTGGTGGAACTATTTCTACTGCAAGTGATTTCATGCTGTCAGTGGTTTTTAACAGCCAGCTGGGAAGACTCGAGAATATTTACGGGCTGCCTGAGCCCCCGTTGCAGGAGGGAGTGGAGTAGGGTGGAGAGGACAGGGGCCCCCAAGCCCCGGCAGACCTGGCTTTAGTCCTCATTTTTCCTGCTTGAGAGCTGGGCTATCCGGGCTATCTGGGCTGTACTTAACCTGAGTTTCTTTCTATAAAGTAAGATAACAATGACTACCCCAAGGGTGACAGTAAGGTCTGCTAGGTCAGGGCTCCCAAAGTCAAGTGCTGTAGGGGCCAACCAGGTGCCGTCACGATTGTAACAGGCTGGATGGGCGCTCTGACAAATACAGAAACAGAGGTTCTCAGGCTTGGCCAGGGAACTTCACCCAAACCCCAGCCCAGGCCCTGTCTCAGACCAATTAAACCAGAATTTTTGGGGGACCCAGTAAGCAAAATGTTTTTGTGATTTTGGGAAATCCCACAGGGAGATCAGTTACGATGGCAGGACTCATTCGTGGTGGTGACTTGTGACCTACTTTCTTTAAAGGATGTAGATGCTGACCTTTAAAATAATTTTTCTCTACAATATTGTCCTAAATGGCAACAGTAAACTTTGGGTGACTTTGGGAAATTGTTAAGCTGTGTGGTGTCGGGGAGGGGGAGATGAGGTAGGAGGGTTGGCAGCACTCTGATTATAAAGGGCCTTGAATGCCGGGCCAAGGAGTTTTAGGCTTCGCCTGCAGGCAGAGGGGAGGACCCCGTCCTCCATAGTTGGCAAGAGAATCGTTCCTGGTTGGTCCATTGAGCAGATCAGATCAAACCATTCATTCTTCAGAGCAATCCCCGCTCCAGCCCTGTGTTCCTGCCCTTCGAATTTGCACAAGTTCCTTTTATTCAAAGTTATTTCTTCCACGACTTTCACCACCCGTACTGGCAGGAACAGTCTGGTGCTGGAGAGAATTAGATGGATGGGACCCCAGAGGACCGCCTTTGTTCATATTATTAACCCGAGTATTTTTCAGAGAAGATTTGATTAAAAGAGATCATCGGGGGTTTGTTTTCTGCTGTCTTTTCTGGAGAGAGCGTGGCCAATGACCGTGGTTGCACCTGCCTGCCCTCTCCGTGTGCATTTTACAAAGCAGGTGTCGGGCAGAGCTTAGGGGGCACCGGTTTCTAATGAGTTGCTTGTTAAACCACAGGCCTCCAGATTGTGTCGCTACAGTTACTAGTTTATCCAAGGAAGAAACCCTGATAGTACATTTTTTTTTTCACCCTGAAAACAAGCATATTCGATTCTTTGCTGGTACCATGGTTTTCTGAGATGGTTGTTGTTGCTGTTACTATTACTGTTTATGGCCCCGAGGGCAGTGGTGGGTGCTTGGCAAATATTATCGTCTTATTGAATTTTCACGGGGCCTTTGCAAATACTGGTTTTTCAGAAGAAGAAGTCTGGTTTCGAAGAACTGAGTCATTCCCCAAGGTCACGTGCCTGGTAGGGGTCATGCTCAGCGTTGGGCTCAGCCCATGTTCCTGTTCTTGGCTACAGCCTCTTTGCTACGCTGTGCTCATGGCTATCTGCTTGCCTGTGTTTAACTGGCAATGTTCCACGATATAGGAATTTGTATTTTGGTTGAAGACCATCTGGAAAATAATAATAATTTTTAAATATGGCTTAAGACGCATAGTATAGACGCAGATTAAACACCACTACTACGTCCCCAGGACTAAAGTCATTCCATGGAATCCACTTAAAGGAACAAATTCAGCATTTCCCTACGATAGCAGTGAAGTTCCAAATTCCAGAATTACCCCAAGGGCAAGCGTTTACTTCAGTGATTATTCACGGCGCAACCAGCCTTCCTAGGCCATATTCATCATTTGGTTAATTTGGTCATAGTTTGTTCTTCCTTCCAGGAAAATGGTGATTGCATAGAATCACTTTTGATTAGGGAGTTGTAAACATCACAGTAACTTGATTTTTCACTTTCTTACTGTTAGCTATTTACCTTTTTATAATATGAGGATAGGTTTGTGTTCTTTGATCAGACATGGCAAGAGAATCATTCATTGCTTTATTCAGCAAACATTTTCTGGGTACCTCCTGTGTGCCCTACGCTTTCCTACGGGAGGGGATGGAGCTGTGGAGTCGACCCATGGGGTATGTGGCCTGGAGCGTGCATTCCAAAGGGGGGACAGACACTAAGCGCACGGAGAAGGGAATGCAGGAAAGTGTGTGGGGGTGGGTACCAGTGAGCACGGTGATGGGCTGGCAGTGGGGTGATGACATGGTCTTGTCTCTTTGGAAGATAGACATTTCAACAGATAGATACGAACTCCAGCTTCTAGGCATTTGTAGGTGTAACACTGACTGTCTTGACTGTGCTTGAGCAACGTGAAAGTATGTGAAATGCGGTAATTGGTCATTTTGCTGAAATAAAAATTATCTTCCTTTGTGAAGGAAGGAGGAAGTTTTTGCCCCCTGGTAAAATAACTTGGGCATTACCAAAGAGGTGAAGTAAGTGCTTAGGGGGTGTGATGGGTCTTCCCTGCGCCCATGGAATCAATCCACACAGATCCTCTTCCATCCATTGATGCAACAAAACTTCAACTTGGCGTCTGTATGGTCTGTATACCTAAGAAGCAAAGCTGCAAGGCTCCATCCCTGTCTTTGACAAGGGAGAAAAACACGTACAAATACTTCTAATACAGTCTGCTCCTAATAGTCATGAGGGGTGCGTCAAGAGAACTTTGTGAACCTTTTAATTGGCTGCTGCTTATTGTCATGGAGAACTGAACAAATTGTTCATCGGCCCGCTGGCTCCTTCACTAGTTCAGTGACATGTGAATTCCTACCTCCCCCTTGGAAGGGGTGATCCAAGGTCAGGCAGGATGCCTTCCAAATGTCATCTCATTTCATCCTGGCGACAGTTGTAGGATCGGGATTGCTGTCTCCATTCCCACTGTCACCTGTCGCGACCTTCAGGACTGCCAGTGCCAGGGCAGACCGTGCGCCATCCTATATTCTGTAGGTCTGGAGTGAAGGGGCAGGTGACACGCCTTCTGGAACCAGGGGACGTTAGCCTGGGTCTTGCAGAATGAGAGGAGCTTGTCAGGCGGAGAAAGGGGAAGTACCAGCAGAGGGACCACATGTGCAAAGGTGTGATATACGAAAGAACAAGCTTATTCAGGCAAAAAAGAGATTGCAAACTTGGGGGAGGGAGATGCGGGAATGTGGCAGGAGATTAACTTGGAAAGGCAGACTGGAACATGATGAAAGGCTCTAGTGCGCTTGGAGGCGGGGTCGACAGGATTCCTGCTGGCCACAGAGAAGAAAGGGGACAAGAGAACCAAGGCTCCTCCCTGGATTTTGGGCAGAGTGACCAAGTGGCACCTGGAGAGACGGAGATGCTGATCTGTACCACACACATATCCTGTGGGGGACAGTCCCCAAGACAGACTGGTTAACAGATGAGCAAGGAGCACTTCGGACCAAGGTGCTTGGCCGTGGTGCTGGAGAGAAGGGGGTCGACCAGAGAGAACCCTCCTGGCTCCACTTAGCAGGCCCCGCCACTGGGAACCGGGGTGGGTGGGGGGAGTGCTGGAGGGTGCACTGACCATGAGGTTGTGCGGGAAACAGTTCCCTGAGGTCAGGAATGCAGCAGGGAGGAGAGATTTCAGGGGAAGGAACGAAGCCGGGCTTGGGACAGGCCGTCTTTCAGTTACCTTCGGGTGGAAGATGTCTAGAGCCTGCCCAAAAGGAGAGACGAGGGAGATTTGGGCCTGGGCTGTGAAGCCAGACCACGCGGGTACCGACTCGAGCTCTGTCACCAGCCTGCTAAGTGGCCGGGGCAAGGTACCCGACCTCACTAAGCCTCAGCTTCCCCTGTGGCACCTGAGGTATCAGCAGCACGCACACTAGGCTGTGAGAATCACCGGACAGACACGCCTAGAGGAATTGGCATGTTGGTGCTCAGCGAACGCCAGTCATCAACATCACTGTCACCGTCACGACTCATTTCACAGCCTTTGGCTCGTCAGCAATAGCTGAGACCATTGCCAAAGATGAGAAAGGGTGAGGAAGGAGCTGCCTTCACCTCCGTTTCTCTTAGAAGCCGGTGCCAAAGACGTTGTTCTAATACTCGGGGCTCACTTTCGTGATGGACGTGGCTTCAGTTGAGAGTTTCTTAAAATTAACTGCAATTTTAGAAGGTAAGGAGTAAGCCTCTGGCTGTATTCAGCGATCCTGAGGTTCCCTTTACGCGAGAGCTCCTTGGAACACACGAGGAAGATAATGACAGGCTCAGCACAGTTAAAATGTTTTAATGGGGAAAAATGGATGTGAATGGCAGAATCTGAAATGCATTAATTTTCAACATTGTGAAATTAATTGGCTCCCAAATTTAGCCGGCTCCTGCCGTAATTGGAGTTCTGGGGACCTTCCAGTTTTCTTGTTACCTTTAGCCAACATTTCTTGGTTCGATGGTGAATAAAGACCTCTTTGTTTAATTAGAGTTGAATCATGTTTTGAGAAATTAGTAATCTAATTAAAATTATATTTCCAGTTTATACGAGGTAGAAAAAGGAGATCAGCACATGGTCTGTGGAGGCTGTTCTTTCTCAGGGGGTGACGCAGGGCACCCCGAGAGGAGGGACACAGGGTCCCTGCCCTCAGGCTGTCCAGGGTGTGCAGACCAGAAACAGTGAAATCAGCTCAAGGTGATAAGTGGTCTTAGTCCAACAGGGCCCAGAGGCGAAAGTGATTTCCTCTGCCAGGTGGGTCAGGAAGCATCTCCAGAGAAGGGGACCCTAGAGGTGGGCCTTGAAGGGTGCCACTCTGACCGGAGGCCGGTTAAAGGTTGCGGTGGTCCAGGGAGAGCCAAGGAGAACAAAACTAGGCCCGGATCCTGGGGACAGTGAGGAGAAGCATTTCACTTCTGCTGTGGTGGCTGGCGGATGTGGAAGAGTGACGGAGGGGCTTAAATGGAGAGAGCAAGGAGGTCATGGATCATAGATGCTCACACTCCACGAAAGGGAGAGGCAGGGAAATAGGGAGGAAGGGCCAGGGAGGAGACTGAAGGTTCCCCTCAAGCGTACACTCCCCCATAATTTAGGAACAGGATTTGTGACCATCAAACACATGCGGGTTTTTCCCTCCGCCCTCCCCCATCCAAAAGCCGTGCATTCCTCTGAAAGCTTCATACACCGAAACGTCGAAATGTCATCAAGTGAAGAAGCAATTACCATTAATTTACATGGAAAAAACTGTTTGCGTTCCCAGACCCCCAAATTGCCTCTCTTAGGCTTTTCTGGTACTGGAGGATACACCCGGCTATCCGGATGCACAGGCCACATGGAGAAGAGAAAGCGTGGTGCTCACAGACACCCAGAGCTCTGGTGGGGGGTGCTGAGATGCTGAGTGTCTTTCTGGGAAGGAGCTGGCGAGGACCACCCTGCCCCCACCCCTCCGCCACCCATCCTTCCATGGACCACTAACATGGAGCAAACGCCATTCTCGATTTTCTCCTCTTTTCATAAAATCCACTTTGGATTTTTTTTTGGTTGGTAGGTCTTTCACGAAGACCGAATGGCGGAATGCCAACTTCTGAAAAGCAAGGGATACTGGGCTCAAAGCCTGTCCCCCAGCCTCGCTCTTTCAAGCGCTGTGCTGGTAAGCTGTGCTTTGAGAGACGGGATAGATGTCTGACCTGTGCCAGGGTAGGAATACCCAAGAATGAGCTGGGGTTTTAGGTTCCAGAAATGAAGGAAGATGAGCCAGGCTGGAAGGTGGAAGAGGGAAAAGCATGTGTCCCTTCTGGACAAATTACCTTTTCAGGTAGCACGAGAGATTCGCTCAGCTCTCTTCCCCACCACCCTCCCTGCCCCCCTGCCCCCCTGCCTGCTGCTCCTCTTCTCCAGTCCTTGCTGAGCCAAAGTAAAGCTTTGACTGATGAAAAATGCTCTTCAGAGCTGTTACGGTGTCTGGCGGGTGCCTGATTTGCAGACTGCAGGCTGGGCTGAACCCCAGTGGGGTGGGGGCGGGGGGTGGCTGGGATGTTGGGCCTGGGGTGTTGAGCCTGGAGTGGGGGGAGACTGAGTCTGGCGGGGATGCAGCCTGAGCCTAGCAACAGCGCCACAGAAGATTACTTTTAAATTACTTTTCCTGTGTATGTATGTATTTATAAACAAGACATAGAATTATTTTGTATATCGATTTTTATATGAAGGATACAACACGATACATGTATCCTTTTGCAACTAGCCTTTTGGCTTAACACTGTTTCTGGTATTTATCCTCTGTGATGGATTTGGATCTATGCTGAGTCTTTTTTACATTTACTTTTCTGGTATATAACATTTCATTTAATAAACCACAGTTTATTTTTCTATTCCTTCCTTATTAGTTCAGTTGTACTGAGGAAAAGCCAGGTTGTGTCTCATCTTCGCTGTTGGAAGCAGCGCTGCTGTGAACAGCCTTGGCACGTTGCAGGATTTCTGTGGGGCCCGGACCTGTAAGAGGAAATGGGCACCTTCTAGGTTACTGGTTATTTTTTTACTATCAAGCTTTATCTGTTTGGTTTGCTGCCATATCCTTTGCACCTCCAACAGTGCCTGATAAATGTTCAATAAACATTTGTTACAAGAACGAGTATTGACAACTGATTCCCCAAAGTAATAGTACTAACTTGCATTCCCCCCAGTTTGTGAGAACTTCCCTTTTTAACATTCTTGCCAACACTTGGTTATTAAGCTTGCTCATGTCTGCCTGTCTGATACATATTAAACTATGTCATGTTGTTTTTAATTTGCATTCCTGTGATCATTAATGAGAATGGGCATCTTTTCACATTTCTTGGATTTTTTCCTCTATCAATTGGATTTCTTCCTCTATCAATTCACTCTTCATATTCCTTGCCATTTCTGTTTTGTTTGTTTGTTTTGTTTTTACTGATGTGTATAAATGCTTTATTTAGCTGAGGTTAAAAATCCGTTGATGGTTTTATGGGTTACATCTATGGTTGCTCAGGCTGCCAATTGTCTTTTATCTTATTTTAGTTTGACTTTTAATAAACAGAAGTTTTCAATTTTATATAGTAGAATTTATCAGTCTTATTATTTGTTAAGAATGGTAACTTTATTTCTTCCTTTCTAACCCTCATACGTTTTATTTCTTTTTAAATGTCTTTGCTCTAATGATTACAGGCATGCTCACCTTACTTTTGATCTTAAAGGGAATGCTTCTAACATGTCACCATTGAGTAGAGGTAGACATCTCTTCTTGGGTTATTTTATATCATCCTTGCAATCCTAGGTTATCCTAGGATTATTATTAGATTATTTTTTTCATCTTTATTGGATTTCTTTCCAGGTATTCTCTTTGGGTCTGTTCTTAATTTATTTTGTCTTTCCAAATCATTTTTCTTCCCTTAGGCTTTGGTTTCTTTTGTTTGAAATTTTGATTATTTTAAACATACTTAGCTAGGATACTGTGGTCTGCCTTCTCTTTTTTCAGGGAGGACCATCTCCTCATGCTTTTCAAATGGAGTCTGTCTTTTGCTTCCAGTGGATTACATAGCCACTGAGTCACCACACATTTACTGGGTAACTACTGTATGCAACAGTCTTTAGATCCAAGAACTCAGGTGAAGAGTACTTGTCACATAGTTAGTGCTTATTGTCTGCAAATCCCTTGTCCAGTAAAATGAGATGAGGTAGTGATCAAGAGCCCAGGATTTGGAGTCAGGTGAATCCATTAATTAATTAAGATTAAGTGTGTCACCCTTAGCAAGACAGCAAGTTGGTTAACTTTTTAAAACTCTAGCTGAGTTTTAAAGGGTGCCTGGGTGGTTCAGTTGGTTGAGCATTTACCTTCACCTTGGGTCATACTCTTGGGGTCCTAGGATCGAGCCCTTGTGTCGGGCTCCCTGCCTAGAAGGGAGTCTGCTTCTCTCTCTCCCCCTCCTCCTGCCTATGCTCTCTCTCACTCATATAAATAAACTCTTTTAAAAAGATTAAAAAATAAATCACCAGTTAACTTCTTCTATTACCCCTAGATATTAATAGTATCTCCTTCCTAGAGTACATCTGGATACCTGTGATATAAAATGCTGAGCACAGGATCTGACACAGTGAGAACCAATGACAAAAGCTGTTATCATTTGTGTCCATTTTCCCATTTGATCCTCACAATGGTTTTATGAGATGCATCATTATTGTTATTTGACAGACATTGTATGAGCATGTGGAAACATTTAGTAAAATATTACTAAAATATTGGGTTTTCATTAATGTGTGCCAAAGGACTTTCTTTGATAAACATAAAACATCACGCAGATGGAAAAGAATGTAATACCGTGGGATGATTTAAACCCAAATTCTTGCCTTCTTATTCAGAGGTGTCATTACAGGAATTTAAAATCATATAAAAGACCCAGAGAAACAGCCTGGCATATTGGAAAAGGAGGGAGTAGAGAAAAGGTTACAAATTACCATTTAATACTATTATTTAGGTGTTACTCTCATGTCTTTGAAGTCTATAGGATGAAGTAGTAAAGTGTTCCAGAGTAATTTGCATATGGCACTCATTCATTTAAAAATCTATGGTTTATATGCATAGAAGCTCTTGGAGGGAAACATGCTAAAATGTTTCTCTCTGACCTGTAACATTACAGATAATTTTAATTTTTTCTTTAAGCTTTTCTGTATATTTTAAGTTTTCTACAGTGCTGTTGTTGTTTTTCCCCTGCTCTGAGAAGGAAAAGAAGGAGCCAGGGCCCGCCCATTAGACCTGGGATCTTGCAGCCGCTGGGCCCCCAGAGGGCAGAACAGAAGTGGAATCTCCTCTCCTCTCTCTTTCCACTCCGAAGCTAGACATTAATGGTCTCAATTCACATCCTCTTGCCGGCCTGTAGTGGTCGCTTTCAGCTTGCTAACCGGTACCTGCCCAGGTTGTCTTACTCTTAAGTTCTGTTCTGCCACCGGTGTCTTCCTTTGTCCATGCTCTCATCTTCAGTTCTCCAAGCAGGGAGGCTCTAACTGGGTTGGCCAACCTCCCCCCACACCCCCATCCAGAGTTGTTCTTTTTGATGGTAAGGAGCTCTGTCTCAGCAGCCAGTCCCTCGGAGATGGGGTTATGTACCAGTTGCTACCTGAGGCTGCTTTTCTCCAAAGAGGCCAGTAGGGGTCAGTGTACCCAGAGACCTTTAGAGACTCCGTGCTCCTCCCGCCAGGAGGCTGGTTTCCCTGAGCTCTCCCCGCGAGCAGGTGCTGTGCTCTGCGCATCACACGCTCCATTCCTCTGCGCTCCTTTATCAAATCATCCCGGTACCTAAACTGGAAACCATGGAGGTTTCCATGAACTCTCAGTGGGTTTTCTTGAGCTCACCTCGATCCTGTCGATCCTGTCGATTTACGTATACCACCCCGGTGCAGTCACCGCCTTCTCCCGTGCAGGGAGCTCTAAGCATCTCAGAACTTATTTTCTCCGCCCCCCACCTCCCCTTTTCTGCATCCACTTCATTCTTGCAGCAGCCAGAGTGATCTTTTCAAAACTCAAATCTAGCTGGGTTAAGACGTAAAACACTACTTCAGACACTTCAGTGGCTTTTCCGTTTCCTCATAGACTAAAGAGGAAACCATTTAAAGTGCCTGTGCGTGAGCTAGGCTAGACCAGCGGTTCTCCAAATAAGATCCGCGGACCTCCAGGCTCCTTGAGGATCTTCTCAGGATACCTGCAGGCTCGAAACCGTTGTCATCGTCAAAATAAGAAGACGTCATTGGCCTTTTCACCGTGTTGACTTTTGCGCTGATGGTGTGATGGCAGTGCCCGGCAAAACTGGCTCCTTCCCCATGCTTAACACACCGCCACCAAACTGTTAGCCGTCGCTGTGTTGTCGTTTTTTTTTTTTTTTTTTTTTTTAAGATTTTTAAAATTTATTTGGTGCGCGCGCACACACACACACACACACACACACACACACACACGGAGCACAAGCAGGGGGAGTGGCAGGCAGAGAGAGAGGGAGAAGCAGGCTCCCTGCTGAGTAAAGAGCATGAGGGAGGTCTTGATCCCAAGACCCTGGAATCATGAACCCAGTCCAAGGCAGATGCTTAACCACCTGAGCCACCTGAGCCACCCAGGCGCCCCAGGGGCTGTGTTCTTGATTCCTTCCCACTCTCTTAAAGTTGAAAACAAACGCACAAGACAACAAACGAACAGAAACCAGTTTCACTTAAAGAAAATCCTTGAGGAAGTGGTATAAATTATTAATTTAAGTAAATCTCAGCCCCGGGGTACACTTCTTTTTAATATTCGGTGTGGCAAAATGGCAAGTTCAGTTTAAAGTGCTTCTGCCGTGGAAACCATAGGGCTTGATTAGAGGAAAGGCTCTCGTGTGGTCGCGCGGGTTACAAAGTGAAGTAGTTCTTTATGTCAAGGAATGATCAGAAAGCGCCGTTTCCTGGAAAGAAGTTTGGGAGACAAACTGTAGTTATTCAGACTCAGGCATCTGGCAGACATTTTCTTGAAACTTGGAAGAAGGGGGCTTCTCATTTCAAGGAGGACGACCAATAGCACTTGCCACCCATGATAAAACTCAAGAATATTTAACTCAAAAATTAGAATTTTGGAAAACTTGTATCTACCACCATGAGCTTGATGGCTTTGCAACAGTGAAAAGATTTTTCTGATGAGATCAGTGGTGATATTAACAAACATCACTTTCTGGTGTTGTATAATGAATTACACAACATTTGGAAAGTCTGTATCAACCAGTATTTTTCAAATATCCAGGACCTGATGTTGTAAAATTCTACATGAGTACATGATCCATTCAAAGTGCAAGGTAGACCAATAGATTTTCCTGACAGGGTGCAACTTTTATTGATAGATTTCAGCTCCAACGCTGTGCCTAACCTTTAAGACAGCGCCACCTGGCAAGATTTCGGGTGTGCCAACTTTCCTCCATATACTTCAATCCTGAACACATCACAGCAGACAATGTAGAAACACATATGAGAACCCAACTATCTTTTATTGAATCAGACATTAGAGAGACTTGAAAAAGTGTAAAACAGTGCTACTCTTTTCACTATTTTGTGATGGTGGTGTTGCTGTTTTGGAAAAAAATATTTTTCATAAGCATGTTATTTACAGTAACATATAATGAACCTGTTATTGTTCTTTTTAAGTGAATATGTTAAAAAGTTGTCTGTTTTAATTTCTCTTATGGTGAATTGAGAGATTGTAAGTGTATGAAGGACTCCCAAGGGCCTCCCCCACCCCCACCCCCGCCAACCTGCCAAATTTGGGAACCATGGATCTAGAACCTAGATCTAGGGATGAGGTCTCTACCCTCCTCTTACATCATTCCTGGTATTCTCTGAATACTAGTCCCTTTCTGTGACCTCATCATTTCCTCCAGCCAGACTCCCTGCTACTTCAGGGCCTTTGCACATGCAGTGACTTGTGCCTAAAATGTGTTTGTTCCGCCTTCACCCAAATTCTCTTATTAACCTCTACTCTCTGGCCAACCCAGCTCAGGAAACCTTTCTCTTTCCTTGCATCCTGTCACATCCATCCTGATGCCCTCCCTTCCAGAGGCTCCGCGCTAATATATTTCATACCTGTTCTTCCACTCTACCTTCAGATTTAAATTCGTGTTCCATCCTTCCTTTATCATTTCCCCTTTGTGCCTATTCTATAAGTCCCACTTCCTCTGCTGTCTGTTGCGTTATATTAGTCACCACCTGTCTGATACAAGAGAGAGGAAAAACTAACTGACATTTTTAATGCTAAAGGAGTCCGTTGATCAATCTTTTCCTTGAGATTGCATACATTTTTAAGAGGGTTCTCACATACCTCTTTACACACTCCAGTGTAATTTACTCTGTAGGTTTTTTTTCAGCTCAGGAAGCAAAGCATCTGCATTTTGTCATTAACGAAGCCGATTTTCCTGTCTCTTGTACTTGGAAATCTCTGAAGTGTGTGCTTATTTTTTTATATCTGCCAAACTTCCCATTTTAATGGTACATCATCTTTTTCTTTTTCCTGAGCTCCAACCCCTTGAAGTGTAAACTCAGACCTCACCTATCCTCACAATCAGTGGGAATTAGCCTTATTATTCGATTTTTCTTTGCGAAAAAACTGGGTTATCTAGGTCTGTCAGCCTGCCCTACTACTATGAAAGGTTCGACAAGATTTTCTTTTTGAACTGTAAAGAAAGCCTTTGTAATAGCTCAGACTATCTGTGCTGTCAGTGAGGGGGTCTGGGAGTGAAGCTTCTCCCAGCCGCGAATAATCCTGGGCAAGCCTCTTTTCCTCTCAGGATCTCGTTCTCCCATTTGTGATATGAATGGGCTGGATGTTCACGAAAGCTCATCCTGCCCTAAGACTGTAATCCAAAGGCGTCCTGGGAGCCTGGGATGCACCCAGACTATGCCTGTTATTGCGGGGTTGGGGGCGGGGGTACAGATGTGGGAGGAAACAAGCCTCTGTTTCCAAAGAAGAGTGCCATGCTCTTGGGAACCAAGTATCAAAACCCCCGAAAACATTAGGTATCATACAGAATGATAGAGATTTCTAATATACATCTAGAATACATGTAGCTGCATTTTTTTTTTTTTTAAATACACAACCGTTCCCCCCTTTACCAAGCCTATGGCCACATCCTGGGGCATGATGGGGCTGCAGAGAAGGAGAGCATAAAAAGGTCAAGTCTCAAGAACTCATAGGTTTTTAATAGAAAAATAGAATATGCAGCATCCCCAGATCAAGGTGCAGGCCCTATGCCATCAGCAAGGACATCAGAGGAGACCCTCAGAGGTTGGCGCCAACATCACTGAGAAAACTTGAAAAGGGGGACCTAGAAAGAAGAGCTGGGGTGGGGGGCACTGAAATGTCTTTGCTGGGATAACTGGAAGTCTCTGGAAAATGGGCAGCTATCCTGAGGGGTGAGTGAGGTGGCTGGAATGACGGGCAGGATCCACTCAGAGGATCCTGCATAGTATGTCAAGGCCATGTCCAATGGCCACCAAATAGTTCCCGATCCCAGGGTGTAGGGCTCGAGCCTCACGGGCTGCAAAGACAGGCACGAGATGGGGACGGGAGGATGAAACCTGAGAGCATATTCCCCAACCCTTCAACAAGATCCAGTAATAGAGCAGCTAATTTTAGTCACTTAACTAGCTCCTCTTCCTTCCTGGAGAGCCTGTATGCCCGCAAGGGGCTGGGAGGAAGCCTGGTGCCATTAGCACGTGCTCTCTGCCCCGAGCACATTAGATCATTAGAACGCGCTCGGTGTTTGACAAATGGGACAGCTGCCGCTCAGGCAATTTCCTAGTGAATGGCCGAGCCAGGTGGAGTGGGAAGATAGCCGGCCTTACCGAACAGGGAAAGCTAATACTAATCATTAGGTCTTTGAACCTTGCCATGTTACCAATTAATGGTGGAATGAAGTGAAATGAGTAATTAGACGGATTCCAACCCACTGGCTATGCTTCCCTGCTTGAACGCCTCCCATTTCCTTACTGTGTGAAGCAGAGTACAGATTCCGTGACTAAGAAGAAGGGCCTTGTGAGATTCTACTATGAACAACGTTGTTTGCTGCCTCTCCTAGAAACATTAAGTGAGCACCTATTATGTGCCAGTGTCTGTGCTAGCAAATCTGCGTTTAAACACGTATCCTTGCAACCACCCCATGAGGTGTGGATTTCAGAGGGGCAAAGGTCAAAGCATGGAGAGGTAGAGTGACCACTAGGACCCGGGATTCAAAGCTGGGTCTGCTAACACTAAAGTCCAAAACCTGACTCGCTCCCTCCTCCGCAAGCTATGCCAGACACGGGTGGCTCACAGGCCAGCATCGCCTTTCATCCCCGTGCTGCCCTCTAGGCAGGAGGTAGTATTCATTCTGAATTCACCCATGTGGGACTGGAGAGAGAGAAGACAGTTGCTTGCTGGCGCCACTCAGCGAGTCCCAGGCAGAGCCTGGTTTCTGGCTGGCACAGGTGTCTTCTCCACTCCCTGGTGCTTCTAGGCTTTGTCCACAATGGGGTAAATGGCCTGGGGCCCTGGGGGCTGGGCTGTGTACATTTTGCTGTGCCTCCAAATAGGAAGACCCTTGCAGCAGCAACAGCTTAAAGAATTGGGAACTCTGGTCTTTCTGATCTTGGGCCCAGGACTCTGACATTGCTGGCTGAGTGGTTGCCCCCGGGTGGGTCATTTCCTCTCCCTGTAGCAGGTGACCTTCGAGGCCTAGCATTCTCTGGGGGCTGACTGACATGGTATTAAGTTCAAGTCATCACCGGCCATTAACTGATCGTTGAGTGGCTGGTCTTGAGATGTGGGACATGGTTTTAGTAATTGTGTAAATGAGAAAATGAACCAATTCCTATCCATATTTCCCCCCAGATAAACGGTCACTTTGGGCTACTTGCTTAAGCCATCAAATTATTGGAGTAAAAGAGCTTCTAGAGGCCAAGTGCCTTGAAGAGCCGAAAGCCTTTCTTACCTTGAGCAGAGTTGCTGATGTGTAGTGTGTTACCCTGTAACCCACACATCCCAGCCACACAGTCTACGTGGGAATTCCAGCCTGGTCAGCCCAGGGTCATTGCTCGCTTCTCTTCCCCTCTTCCTGTGGTCCAAGTTCATGTCCCCGGACCTCAGTTTTCTCAGATGGTGCAATCAGCTGGGCCATCTTTAAGCAACTCTTCCAGAACTCAAATTCCATGATTTTCCATTGACTGCCCCGTCATTGTCTCTCATTTGGGGAATGCGATTGTCCCCATGAGTGAATTCTTCTCAACAGGTAGGTGCTCATTTCGCTGACCACCAAAGTTTTACAGTTTAGTCACGTAAAAGTTGGAGATTTTTTTAAAAGCTTACACATATTTGTTTTCCTAATAAAGTAGATATTAAACCTTTTCCTGCTGAGTTAAGCTTACAACTTTGAACATTAAGCCACAGGACCTTAGTGCCCAAAAGAACCGTGATCCACCCTGGCGTCTACAAATGCCCCCAAGAGGCTCGAGGGGGGCAGCACGTGGGTCCTCAGAACCTGCCTATGCTTCCTAACGGCGTGCGCCTTCTTTTCTATTGTGGTCTAATGAATGGTTGCCCTCCAGACCTTGCTTGTATTCCCAGCACCTCATACAGGAAAAGGCTCTGAGAGGGCTCATTACTATTTAAGGAATGAATGGGTGAGCTCGCACTCCGGAAGTGGCCCTGCTTTGTAGTGCTGGCATCTGATGTGAAAGTTTGGTTCACCCCTCCCCAGTACGCTTTTCATGCACACTCCTTGGCTGGAAGAGAAGTTGCAAATGCCCCTGGCTCTCCTAAAATAGAATGCATGAGTTTTATGGAAACTCTCTGCCATTCTGGGGCCTTTGGGGGCTCACTTCATGTTTGCAAGCTATGTTTTGTTAGCTGATATTGTCCAAAACTACATGTTCTACTTAAAATCACAGAGGTTGTCCCTAATAGGCTAAAGAGGATTGTTTGTCCAAATGAGAAGAAATGAATTATTTTATACTAGTGCGGTAAATGTATGCTTTGTGTGTACCTAAAATGGAATAAAAGTTTTTAAGATCATCTGACTTATGACTTACAGTCTCTTAGTATAGAGAAATACATATTTCTCTATACTAAAAAAATAGCATCAGTTTTTCTAGAAATAGTAGCCCTCCCCAAGTCAGGGCTAATGGAGAGTTCGTCCTGAAACAGAATTCTTGATCTTTCTGAATCAGAGATGTGACCGTGTGTCCCATAACCCTCTCCACCCCCTTTCTGTGTTTCTTGATCATTTAAGACTGTGGTGCTTGGAGTACCGCCGTGGAAATCACCCTGCTGCGTTTTTTTTTTTTTAATATTTTAAATTTTTTTATTATTTATAAACATATATTTTTATCCTTAGGGGAACAGGTCTGTGAATCGCCAGGTTTACACACTTCACAGCACCTCACCAAAGCACACACCCTCCCCAATGTCCATAATCCCACCCCCTTCTCCCAAACCCCCTCCCCGCAGCAACCCTCAGTTTGTTTTGTGAGATTAAGAGTCACTTATGTTTTGTCTTCCTCCCAATTCCATCTTGTTTCATTGATTCTTCTTCTACCCACTTAAGCCCCCATGTTGCATCACCACTTCCTCATATCAGGGAGATCATATGATAGTTGTCTTTCTCTGCTTGACTTATTTCGCTAAGCATGATACGCTCTAGTACCCTGCTGCGTTTTTAATACCAAAGTCTCTAGCCTTGAGACTAGAAGCAAGCACTTGAACAAGCTCATTGGGTGATTCCTTTAGCACAACAAAATTTAAGGGTTACTGGCCTCTAAGGTAAGATCTAAACCCAATACCGTGGAACGTGCAAGATCCTCCATGACTAGGTCTTACCACCTTACTGGCATGGTCTCACAGCCCCTCCTGCTTCCTAGTTATCCCCACCGTAATACCGAACAGACTGTAACTAAGGACCAGGCACAACAGCTTTGCTCCTTCTGCTTGGATCACCCTTTGACCCTCAGTCTGACTAGAGAACTCCTGACCTTCCATTAATATCCCATTCAGGACCGTAGCCCCTAGAAGTCTTCCCTGCTTTCTAAATAAATAAATAAATAAATAAATAATCATAAGGCCCATTTTCTGTGCTCTTGTGGGACTCACCATTCCCCCCCCCCCAAATTATCAGTCTACATATTCTTTTTACCTACTGACTCTAGACTATCTGGGGGCCTCATATGCCTAGATCTCTTTGCTTGGCAGCCCCTGGCACTTAGTAGGAACACCGTCATTGCTTTTTTGAAACTTACTGATCCAAAAAGCTGAATCACGGTTCAGGGAGAGGCTGACATTTGTTGAACAAAAATAATAACCATGAAGGTCAAATTCAGAGGGGAAATGGAAAGCCTCGAGAAAAAATAATGGTAACAAAAACCTCAGGCTAGCTACACTGGCGTGCACACAGCGTCCGTGCTCCGTGTAAGACACTGTGCGAAGAGCCGTATGAGTGCCACTTGAATTAATTTTTACGCTACAGAGTGAGGTGCTGTCTTCCCTCCATGTGATGTTGAGGAATCTGAAGCTGAGGGACGTGGGGGATGGGTCTCAATACAGCCTCAGCAGTGGGACCCAAAGCCATGTCTGTTGGGTCTGATGGGGCAGCAGGGTGACCTAGGAAGAGGCCTGGACCTTGACCTCTGCTCTGCCGCTGATCAGCTCTGAGACGTGGCACAAGCTGGTCCTCCTCCTGGGTTTGTGGATTCCTGGGCCGTGCCGCAGGGTGCTAAGAGGCCGTGGGGGGCAGGGGACTCCTACCTGTGACATCCGTGGCCCAGTGCTTGGCACCCACCAAGTGCACACCTGGGAATGAAAGGAATGAGTCCGAATGGGCCCTTCATAGGCTGTGTGGCTCTGCACAGAGGAGAGGGGAGTTGTTTTCAGGTTCTAAATAAGGCGGGGTCAGCAGAGAACAGGACTCCCTGTGACCCCAGCGCCTTGCATTGGGACCGGGACGTGGGCAGCACAGGGCCTGCCCGGGGCCAGTCCTGGGTCCCTCTGAAGCAGACACTCCTCACATCTGAAAAATTGTGGCTACTTCCTGGCGGGCATGTGTGAAGGGGAACTTCAAAGTGTATGTCAGGATCCCCTTATGGCTCTAAAGATTAAAAAACCCCTCAAGAGACGAAATAACCTCAGAGCCTTCACACGGGTGAACGGGTGTCTTTCTGAGAGGAACACAGAACTGGGAAGACATTGATACGACAGGATTTTCAGAGCTCCCGTGGCCCAAGAAAAATGTGAAGGAAAGATGAAGGCCTTCCCTCCTCCAGAGCCGGCCTGTGCCTTTCATCCTGAGATTAGAGGCCCCTGGTGCCAGGCTCCCTTCTCCTCATGGGTGACGCTCTCCCACAAGGGTGAGGTTGCTGGTCGGGAGTGGGCGGCCGCCTTCCATTCGGTCATTCCACAAGTCCGCCCTGAGCAGACGCTGCTTCCGGCTCTGGAGACAAGGAGACTCCACAAACCTGTCCCCATAAGAGAGGACACGTTCTCTGGTGGGGTGGGGGGGCAGCATGGGGGCCCACGGAGAAGTACCGGAAGCTGTGGGAACCGAGGGAGGAACAACTCACTCAGCCTGGGAGTGTCCGAGGGCTTTGCTGAGGGGGAGCCTGTGAATCTGAAGAAGTAAGTGTTTACAAGAGGAAGAGTCAAGAGGGCAACCCAGGCAGAGACGAGGCCATGTGCAAAGGCCCGGAGTCGTGCGTGGGCCTGGCATGCCCACAACAGGGCAAGGAGAATCCTCAGGGGATGGGGCAGGTGGCAGGGCCAGAAGTCTGGCAAGATCGATGGATCCAGGCAGTGGGCGGCCTGGCCCCCCATCCTGGGATCCCGGGGTCTCAGACGTGGCCTGTGGGTTCTGAAGAGCCAACCAACACCAAGCTAACATGGCATCGCTTTCTCTGGGTTTTTAATTTAGTTTTTCTAAGCTTCAGCCTTAGGGAAAAAAAAAAACCATACATCTCCTGTTTGCCATGTTCTTCAGTACTTCAGTCTTTCCTTCAGAAATGCCATGGTGGAAGATTGGGACTGAAATTCTGCCAGAGATATTAGAGATCTATAAAAAGAGCCTTTCTGAGGAGAAATGAAGAGCGAATTGCCTGTGTCCTGCTTCTCTCCTTCAGCCGAGCCTGTTCTCCTTGTCGTGATGAGAAAATTCTTGTAATAAGACCATATAGTCGGATTAAAACAGGTTGAAAAGAAACAAAATCAATACCTTGCCATTTGTTTTATTATATAGAAACCTCAGACTTGCTCACAGACATTTTGGTTAGCTTCCAGCCCCTTGTGACAAATGACTGTCTCCGGGAGAGTTAAAATGTCTCTCACGAGCTGGAGGAAATCTCCGGAACGAATTTTAGTTGATAAAAGTAGCTGGGCTTGACGATTTTGCTCAGGTTAAAAAAAAAAAAAAAAAAAAAAAAAAAATGCTTGTTATCCCCACAGGCATTTCTGCAGGAAATTGCTTGGGCCTGTTTTTTCTCTTCTCTTTCTGGAAGTGCCCAATTTCACTCTGACCCCTGCCTTTTCATCAGGGCTCTCCTCAAAGCTATTCTCTCTACCTGTCCCCTCCTGTTTCATTTTTAAACTTCTCATCTCTCTCCGTAGGACCCTCACCTGCCCCTTCCCTTGTGTCTTGCTTTGCCAGACCTTTCTCATTTTCCTCTGGAAGGCTTGTCAACGTCTTCTGACTATGAGTTTACTTTATGACTAAAACGAACAAGCCAGCACACAACATGGTACAGTCTCGAGAAACCAGGAAATGGGAAAACACTGGGGCCTTGCCACTCCCTGCCCTTGTGTGCCATGACCGCGCTGGGAAGGATGGAAACATTCGAGGATCCAACTCAACAGCATCGCTAGGTGCTGAGCACCGACTGTGCCAGGCCCTAGGTCAAGTCCCGGGAGCATGAGAGAGGCAGAACCCTGGGTCACCCCGCTAGCCCCATGAGCAGGGAGAGTCACTAACGCTCACCAAACCCCAGTTTCTGCACTTGTAAAACGAGGCACCTGATATCGAGGGCCGTTGGGAGTATCAAAAGGTGAATATTGTCTTAAAGCCCCTGGAACAATGCCTGGCCCAGAGGGTGTCTCTGAAAGTGTTGATTTCACCTGTTTCCAAATGATGCCCTTTGCAGTTTTTGAACAAATAACAATAAAGCATTAAGAAGGGCCCGGGGCAGTGGGGTTGGGGGTGGTGGTGGTAAAAAACAAAATTCTGGAAAAAATGGAATAAAAAACCCCCAAAACGAGAAAACTTCCAACCCCAATGTCAACCAACAAAGTTAATGCTTCTCTAGACTCTGTCTACTTGCAGATGTGCCTTTAATGCTTTCTTCTCATGTACAGGATTTGAGTGCTGCTGGTTTTTAAGGGACTCCGTGGCCTGAAATTTCCCCCACATCGCTATGCAGTCCTCATGATCGTTCTTAGTGCAAAGAGTATTCTAGGGCGCCGTTGCACTATAATTTACCCCATCACTGGACATTTATGTGGTGTTCCACTTTGTTCTTCTCTAAATAAAACCCGCTCAGGAATTACTAAGTCAAAGGGATGCTTATCTTTATAAAGGTCTTGTTGCAAAGGGTCACTTTGCTTTTCCAAAGGGCTGTAACTGCCATCTTTGCTGCCATTCTTGTCTGTGTGAGCCCACATTCTGCAAAGCCTTCCGGCTGCCTTTACAAAACTAGTTGCCAATTTCAGGCATTTTAGGGAGTTTTAAAACGTGCATGTCTTTGGTTGTTCATGGACATCAGCATTATTCCACATGAGGGTTTCTGTTTACTAGTTGTATTTTATTTTATGGGACTTGGAAATTATCTGTCTGTATCTCTTATCCATCTGATTGTAGGGATTTTGAGGTCTAACACACACACACACACTCAGTACTGATGTTGACACTTTGCCCTGAACCCTGAAAACACTGACTGGGATGTGGCCAGGTGGAAGTGACTACAGTCCCCCCCCTGGAAAAGCACACATGCACGGTAGAGGGTGATGGGGACCTGCCTGGGGCACTGATTTCAGGGGTGGTCCCCATCTAGCCATCCCAGGAGGGACCGTTCCCCCCTTGCTATCATAGGCGAGAACAGTTGGTAGCCAGAGGCGGCCAGAGCGGCTTCCAGAATCAAGCTCACTTCTGAGAGAGAAAACAAATCCACTCTAGGCATAGTGAGCCTCTAGTGTGTCAGCAAACGAGGTCTTTCTACAGACTCCAAGGGATCTGGAATGTCCCTGTGGGCGTTATGTCTTCTCTGGCCCCAGGTCAGCTTGCTCGCTGGTGGTCACCAGCTGATTGAGGCATTTGCAGACTCAAGGGTTCCTGGTCCTGGAGGCTCCAGGAACCCTTTCTGTAGTGAGAAATACTGAATTAAAAATTCCACACAGCCGCCTGTGATGACTCGGCTCCAGGGTCCCCGATGATAAGCATATATGCACGTAAGGGCACAGAATTGCAAGACAACAACATAATTATATCACATTTTTTCAAACAGTATCAATACAGTGAAAATGGAGAAGGATAAAATTCTTATGGCGTACTCAGGGATCTCACCAGAAACGGCGAGTCTAGAGGCTGTTTGCTAAGAGTTAGCAGGACATGGTTCAGCACGGGTATGTGGTTGCTCCCACTCCAGTGGTTCCCAGTCCTAATGGCTTCAGATCCTAAAACCTCCTCGGCAGTGGGGAGGGGCGAATGGAAGAGCACGAACAGCCTCTGAGGTAGAAAGTGCCCTTTGCCAGGCAGCGTGCTAAGCTCCTTAAAGATGTTATTTCCTAATCCTTGAAACAGATGAAAAGGGCTTAGTCTGTGATGACTGTGTCAGGCTCTCCAGATTCTTCTGTGGGCTCGGAGGCAGGGTTTGTGAGCAGCCCCGCGCCTCTCTAAGAACGCGTCTCAGCTCTCCTTCCTCCTGACTGAGGAGACAGCCAGGAGCATCTCAAGTCTAGGATGACTTCCCTCTGACTGGCCACAGGACGCTCGACCTTTCCCGGCCATCTGCTTGGCTTCCACTCTCTCTGTTGGATCCCCTGTTCCCTCTCTGTCTGACCACCCCCAACTGGAGCGTCTCATAATTGCGATCACTAAAGCTGAAATTCTCAAGGTGTTGAAAAAGAACACAGAAATAAATCAGCAGGTGCCAGAATTTCTCCCAAGGGGGGCTCAGCCCTGGGGAGGGATTGCTGAGCTCTAATTTACACGCCAGCTGTGCTTCTAAAAGGGTGTGTAAATCAGTCCAGGGGTAATTGAAATGTAAGAGGTGGGGGTGGGGGAGTGGGGACTGTTACTTGGAGGAATTGTATGGCAAGCTCTTTTGTAAAACAAATCTTACTGATCCTTTGAGGTCCCACTCAGGTGTCACCTCCTCCTCAAAGTTGTCTCTGATCTCCACCCTCCCCCCATTAGTTATGCTTTCATCTAATCTCCCTGAGGACAGTTGGTTGTGTCTCTGCCTAGCATGTGATCCAACCTCCCTTGTGATATAAATAGATCGTGGCACAAAAAAGTGTGAAACGAATGTTTGTTGAGTCAATGAGAGAAGGAACCAGTGAATTAGACTCAACTCCCTGAGGGAAAGATACATACCTGATTTAACTTTTTTTGCATATCGCGGGCAAGCGTCTTTCAAGAAGACCTCACCCTTTCATCGGTCAGCAGACATTGGATGAATAAACAACCGAAGATGAATTAGCCTCTCTTAACTTAGCCTTTGTGGAAACCCCTCTGTTAATAGGAAAGAGATAATATTTCTCTTAGATAAAATTTCTCTTAGATAATATTTCTCTTAGATAAAATTTCTCTTAGAAATTTGTTGGCAGAAGTCAAAGCAATTCAAAACATCAGGATGCCTTCCAGGCCGTTCACATTTTAACTGGATGCCCTTTCTCTTCTTACCTTCCCCCGGCAGAAGGCTCCAGGCAAAGGGTGGGGGGGTGGTCCTTGGATCTCTGTAGTAGGTAGGGGTCTTCCTCCCTCTTTGAGAACAGTTGCCTTCCTATGATGGGGCTGTTCCCATTCAGATCATTCACGAGACTGAAATGACCCTAGTCACATGGGGTGGCATAAACTTGGGGGGGCTGCAGTCTTTGCTACTGGTCTTCGTGTTAGTGCTGACGTATAACAGTTTCCAGAGAGAAATCAGTCTTGGCCGCAGATCCTCCTTGGCCTACTCTTGTGGAGATGGGGTAGCCATCTCTTCTGGTTCAAGTCTTGTTAGGTACTGATGTAGAAGAAAAAGATTTCAGCCCTACCTTTGGTTTGATTGACTACCAAAGAAAACAGCTTGGGTCTAAATCTGCAAGATAAGCTATCTGCTTCTCAGTGATGTGCTGCCTGGTGACATCCAGCAGTTTCCTGAAAGGCTACAGGATCCATCTGGTCTAGATGGTTGCATCAAGCCAAAGCAGCAGAGAGCTCTGCTCTTGTACACATTGTTGCAGCTGTCTTTCCTGACTCTTCTTTGGTGGTGGGAGACATTACAAGAAAACACTGATTTTAAAGATACGTTGTCTATGTAAAGAACTTACAGAGAGCTTGACAAATAGTTAAATAGTATCAAAGTGTTAGCATCGGCATTCCCATTAAGGTCATTGTTAGGATGTTGTTGGGGACTTTCAGGCACTGCATCACTAGCTGTCTCACCGAGAGGAGACTTCTCTCCAGTGTCGGCTCCAGGAACAGCTGGGCTTCTGCTTGAGCAACTGGTATGGTTTCTGTATGGTCACAGCTTGTTGTCAAACTGAATCTCTCAACTCTTCTGTTTCTCTTTCCTTTGGCCGCCGGGAAGCCTGGAGCCAATCTTGTGACCACTTTACCTCCCCGCCAGCAACTATGCGACCTTTGAAGCAAGTGTTTCCTTGTGTTGAATTCATTCTTAACCATCTTTTCCTGCTATGCATGTTCTTCTCTTACCCCTATTTATGTGTAGATCCCTTTAAAAGCATTTAATCTATCTCCTCTTCTTTCTTCTCTCTATCTATCTATCATCTATCCATCTCTGTAAACCACTTTACATACTTAAAAAAAAAAAAAAAAAGAACATGTATGCTTTAAAAAAAAAAAAAAAAAAAGCTAGTATTTTAGGGGCCCCCGGGTGGCTCAGGTGGTTAAGCAGCTGACTCTTGTTTTGGCTAAGTCATGATCTCGTGGTCATGGGATCGAGCTCCCTGTGGGGCACCACACCAGGCTCCACACTCAGCGCGGAGTCTGATTCTTTCTCCCTCTCCCACTCCCTCCCCCTCGGCTCCTCCCACTCATGTGCACACATGCTCTCTCTCTCAGATAAGTAAATAAATAAGATTTTCTTTTTAAAAAAGTTTTTTTAAATGGTATTTTTAAAGTATTTCAAAGGGATCAGGCAACCCCAGTGTCCATCAACAGATGCGTAGGTGACCAAACTGTGGTGTATTTCTGTAATGGAATATTATTCTGCCTTAAGAAGGAAGGAAATTCTGCAGTATGCTGGCACATGGGTGAAACTTGAGGTCATCACACTAAGTGAAAAAAGCCAGTCACAAAAGGACAAATACTGTCCTATATGATTGCACTTATATAAGCTACTTGGAGTTGTCAGAATCATGAAGACAGAAGGTAGAATCATGTTGTTGCAGGGGCCGGGGAGGGGGGCAGGACAGGGGAAGGGGGAGTTCGTGTTTAATGGGTATAGAGTTTCAGATTTACAAGAGGAAAGGTTCATGGGGATGGATGGTGGGATGATTGCACAATAGGGTGAATATTTACCACTGAACCGTACACTTAAGATGTATTAAGATGGTAACTGTTATGGGTATTTTAACACAATAAAAATCCCACAACATTCTTAAGTATTTTAAAGCATTTTAAAAGGCAGTATAACTCCTGAAGTTGTATTGCCATCTTTAAAGTTGTCTGATATTGGTTTTATTAAAAATAGATACTCTTAAATTTATAATTAAACTACCATTCTCTCCATGACTCCATCTAACTTCTGATTTTTGTAAAATATTCCAGTTTAACTGACATATGGCTTTCATAGAGAAAAGTACGTGATTTATAAATATACTGCTCAATGACTTGTCATAAAGGGAACACACTGGGATAGCCAAATCCAGGACAAGAAATGAAGCATTACCAGAACCTGAGTGCTCCCACAGACCCCTTCTCAATCCCTCCCCACTGCCTCCTCCCCACATGTAACTACCATCCTCATTTCTAACACCATGCTTTTTTTTTTTTTTTTGGCCTGTTTTTCAACTTTACATATAGATACAGCCAGATAATATATATTTTTCTGTAGTTGATGTCTCTCACTCAACATTACATTGGTGACGTTCATGTGTGTTGTTACATGTAACAGGAATTCATTGATTTCCCTTGTTGTATGGAATTCTATTTCGTGAATGTACCGTGATTTATTTCTATGTTCTATAATTGAGGGGTTATTTCCAGTGTTTGGCCATTATTTCATGTGTCCTTTTTGGAGAACGTGATGGGTAATAGAAGAAATTAAATGAGTGAAGGAATGAGTGCATCCTATAAATTGTCATAGAGCACTTCCCACTCCCAAGTGGTCTGGCCATGGAGTCTCTAGATCCAGGTCCCTCTGCCATCAAGTGGCCTGGCCATGGAGTCTCTAGATCCAGGTCCCCCTGCCATCTGAACTTCTTGGACAGCCCCAGTATTGTTGTTGATGCCATCTGCCCTAGACCCAGCTCAGGGGCAGCTCTCATCCATTCATTCTTACATTCAACAAATAAGCATTAAACATGTACTATGTGTGTGCATTTTCTGGAATCTGGGGATGTCACAGGCATGAACACAGATGACAGCTGCTGCCCTCATGGGGCACATGTTCTAGGAGCCTAGAATTACCCCATCCTTGTTCTATTATTTCCCAACGCTCTATGACCTCTGGTCCATGCTCTGCCCCATGGCAGCCACTTTCTTAGACCTCACAGAATTTCCCCCTGCACATTCAATCCTCAACCAAGGATGTGAGGGGTACCCCCCAACCTGGCCCCATACACAGACTTGCCCCTCTCCAGTTACCTGCTCCCTGCATTCTGGACACCTCCGCTCCCTGAATGCTGGTCTCTGCTTCCATAGCTCAGGGTCTGCAGCTCTCCCGTCCTTGGTCCGAGGTCTGTAAAGTGCCCAGTAGGAAATCCTGGCTCACCCCATGTTTCCCTTTGTTCACGGTTGCACTTCCTATTGTCCAGTACTTAGAAACACTTTCCTCAAAAAATGCACTGAGTTTTCTAGTTGTTCAGGGCAGGAGTAGAAGTTGGCTGTCACTTTATCACAGCCCAAAGTAGAAGTGTATGTTTGTCTTTTTAATGGCCCCGTATTATTCCATTATATGGGCAGAACTCAATTCTCATGGATTTTTTAAGTGCAATTTATTTCCTACGGAGCAATGAGAACAGTAATACTTAGAGATTATGTCATTCTTGCCCCTAACTCCTGCTCACATCAGCAGGTGCCTTTCAGATTACCTTTCTCTCTTTCTTTTTTTATTGTGGAAAAATAGACCAAACATAAAATTTATCATTTTAATGATTTTAAAGTATACAGTTCCTGTCGTTAAGTATATTCACAATGTTGTGCAACCATCAATTTAGTGGATTTTAAAGGGAAGTATAAAATAAAATTGACGTCTGGTACACAATAGGAAGTATTTGTTTGAATAAACATATGATTGAATCCTGTCACTGGAAAGAATGATTTTGAGTGTGCTGAAAGGGTTTTGGCTATAGGTACCTGAAAAGCCCAACTCCATTCGGCATAAGTTATAAGGAAATATATAATTTTTCATTAAAGAAAACATCAAAAGCTAAAATGTAGTAGCTCGATGACGTTGCTGAGTGCCCAAGTCCTTTCCATCCTTTTGTTCTTCCGTTCACAGCACAGTGACTTTGTCCTCAGGTCCCCTCCTGGCCCAGAGATGGCCAGAGCAGTCTCAGGTGTTGTATCCCAAAATAGCAGCCTCTTGAGACAGTAAAGGGGTCCACCCCTCTTCATGTATCTTTGAAGAGTGAAGAAACCTCTCTCACAAGCCCTCAGGTGTCCCAGCACATCAAATTAGCCAGAAATGGGTCACGGTCCCAAACAGAACCAGTATTGTCAAGGACAATAGGTTCACCTCAGTTGGCCTAGACCCAGCGGAACTCACCCCGGTGGCCGCGCCTTGGGCTGGGGCCAGCCTCCCTGCAGCGCCCAGCCTTGAGGAAGAGCTTGGGTACCTCAATAGAATGGGAGCTCTGGGAGGAAATGAACCTTGAATGAACCACCGATCAGATCTGCCCCATGGTCCTGACCCGAAATTGATCTGCCCCAGTTCCAAGAAAGAGACACCTGTGAAAATTCAGTTTGTCTGATACAGTTAAAAGAATGTTAACTGGAGATCAGATTCCCTAATAGTGTTTCTAACCATCTGACTGTCGTCAGCGACAAATCAAACTCTAACCTGACTAGCCTCACTCGGGGCTCACGTGAACTCGAGAGTCGTCTAGCTGGGCTCTACTCCTTCCGTTCTGGCTGCTTGCTACTTTCCAGGCTCAGCTCCAAAAGCACTTCTTCCAAAATCCTTCTCTGAACCCCAGAATTAAAATGAATTTTTCCTTTTTCTATATTCTCTTTCATTCTGCTTAGCCTAACTGCTGTGTACCCAGGCTTTTCATTATGATTATGATTATGATTGTTACTATTTGTTTAAAAAATTATAAAAGATGGGGTGCCTGACTGGCTCAGTTGGTAGAGCATGGGACTCTTGATCTCGGGGTTGTGAGTTTGGTGTTGTGAGTTGGGTGTGGAGATTTCTTAAAAATAAAATTTTAAAAAATTATAAAAGTAACAATACATCTTACTTATAAAAAAATCCAAACCAGATGTAAAGTATATGCATTGAAAAGTCAGACCTTCCCACTTTCTCCCTCAATCCTGTCCCATTTTCAGGTGATAACTGCTATAAACAATTTGCTTTTATCCTTTTTAACACTATTTTATATGATTTTTAAACCTCCAAGGAGAGGGGAATTCATTTTGTTATTGTAATTTTTATAAAAATGGAATCATAACTATAAAATCATAATTTTATAAAAATGGAATCATAACCATTTATTAAAATGGAATCATAACTAATCATTTTTATAAAAATGGAATAATTTTATAAAAAAGGAACCATACTACACATGTGATGGTCTATGACTTGTTTTTACTTATCAGGATAGCAAGGACAGCTTTCTGTATGAGTAGATCCAGATCTAGACATAGTCTCTATGGCCTGACTGTCAATTCCAGTTTGAGGCCTTATCATACTTTTTATAGCCAATCCCCCGATGATGGAGACTTAGGTTATTTCCACTTTCCCGTATTTCAAACAGTGCTGCCAGGAGCCCCTGCACATGTGTGTGTGCACATGGGTGTGTGTATGTGTGTCTTTGTCCTCACAGACTAATATTTCTGCAGGGTAGCTTCCTAGAAATAAAATCATTGGGTCAAAGAATAGGTGATTTTTAAAGTTTGATAGCCAATGCCAAATTTATGAGGGTGTTTTGGAGCGAGTGGTTGCAGCTATAGGATAAGTAATTCCCAGACTTTTACTTTTAGACTTTATAAACCAATAAAATATTAAAAAAAAATTGTGGAAATAACATAAAGGAAGTCATCAACATTTTGTTTTTCCATGTAAGGATGTTAAAATAAAAAAAAAAATCAAGTACCAATGGTTAGCTTGAACCATGTGAAATTGACATGTTTTTATGTACAAATGGCCCAATATCTGCAGTTTCATCTGGTTTCGCTTCATACCATCAGCATGATTTCAGAAAAGAGTGGATGCCACGCTCACACACCCACACGCACAGCCTTGTTTTCTTTTCTCATTCACCCACCAGGTGGGGGAGCACTTACTTAATATCATGACCAGGAACCCCTGGTGTGGAATCACTGACCAGGGGCCCTCTCCCACCACCACCACCACCAGTGTCTGGCTATGTTGTAGCTGAGAGAGACACTCTGGTCGTGTGAAGGGTGACAGGGTGGGGAGGGCATAGAGATGAAGTGGCTGATGTTCCTGTCCTCGGCCTCTGGCACAGGTTTTAAGCTCCTGTAGAAGAGGGGGTAAGAGGCAGAAGCTGATGAATCTGGGCGAGAGGACCCAGGTGACACTTGCCACAAGGAGGAGCCACAGCGGGGGAGGCCCTCCCCTGATCCCGTCTTCTCCCCATGTCTCCGTGGAATCTAGCTCCATTCAAGGGCTGGAAACTTAGGGAGCACGGAGAGCAAACCCTCTTGCCACGGGATGGTGCTCCCATGACAGCCCAGCTCAGACACAAGGACGCTCCCTGGGGAGTGGGCCCTGGGAATTCTGTGTGGAGAGGCAGAAGTGTTCTCCAGGGCTCTGCACCAGTCACGGGTGCTCCCCTGGTCTGGTGGGAGGACAAGAGCAGATTGGGACTCTGGCTCTGTTACGGGGCAGGTTGAGAGCCACTGAGATGGTAAACACTTGGACTTGGCAGTTTATTTGAAGGCCCTGCCTGTGCACTCAGTCCCTTGATGCCGTGGACTGTGTCTTCAGCTTTGACTCCACGCCCCCCACCAAACTCAGGCCTTGCCAATAGTAAGTGCTCGGGTAATTTCCTTATGAGAGTATAGGCCTTACTCTAGGGGTTGGCTAACTTGTCCTCTAATGTGCCTGACAGAAAATACTTCGGGCTCGGCTACCATAATGTCTCTGTTGCGTCCACTCAGTTCCGTCATTGCTATGTGAAATCCAGTAGACTTGGCTGTGTCCCCATATGGCTTTACTTACAGATGGCAAATTGGTTTGGACCCAGGGGCCATAGCTTGTCAACTCCCGCCCTATACTCTAGGAGAAGGAATGAGAGCAGACTGTCTTAAGGTCAAATACTGCGTGAGTTCCAAGCTGCATCCCTGGGTGAGCTGTTTCACCTTCTTGAGGCTTTGTTTCCCCAAACAGAGAGTGGGGATAACAGTTGCCACCCTCCGGGTTGTCGCGAGAGCTGAATGAGGTGGCAGGACAGTGTCCAGCAGAGTCCTGGCAAGTGGGTGGCTTAAGGGGTCGAGAACTGCTGGTCTCAAGTGAACAGGAAGGCTCCATCCACAGCCCCGCAGCCCGGCTCCTTTCCCCAGGCCCGTCCAGGGAGGAACATGAGGGAGCAGGAGGCAGGATTTTTGAAGTCTGGCAGAACGCGATGCTTGGGACTTTGATTTGATTTCAACACAAGCACTGGGCAGAGACATAACGTCCCTGGTTCTCCTTACACGTAGCCTTCAGGTGTCAGTCCAGTCGCTCCTGGCTTGATTACATTCATCACAAGCAGCGGACGGCTTCCAAAAACACAGTCCTAGACAGATGTTGAGCCTGTCTGGGGATTAGAAATATCCTTTTCCATTAAGCATAAATTAACTTAATCACCAGGTATGAAAGATATGCAACACAAACAGCATTCCCTGAAGCTTTCATTAAAATTAAAATTCTATTTAAAATTTAGCTTGTATTTTCTAGGACCTGAACCCCTTCAAAGAGATAATATCTGCTGTAAATTTTTACACTGACAGAGTGGCAGAGATGGATGCGTGGGGGACAGTGATGAACTATGTAATTTCACTTTGCCTCCTGGCCTTCTTTTTGCCAACGGATGGATCTTGTACATCTTAAAGAAATAATTAGTCTCGGTAAGATCTGGTCTTTGACCATTTTCAGAAACAGTCAGACGGATCTAAAAAAAATGAAACTCCTGAGTCGAGATTATTCAGAACAACGTGCTTCAAGTCCTGTCTTTCCAGAACCATGCTGTGGAAAGTGCTCTTAGGATACACAGAGAGGAGGGGCGTGGACAGAGGTAGTACCAGGAGACCTCTGAATGGAGCCCTCCTTGGCTCAGACTGTTTGTCGGGATTGGAGCCTGGGAGTGGAGAAGGGGGCAGCAGTCGGGGCTCATGGTGTCCCTTATCGAATGTTGCAGGAGAGACCGCCTGGGGGACATCCACAGAGTAGAAAGAGCGGTAAAGTCGGACAAACCTGGCTTCGGATCTCATTCTTTTTTTTTCCTGACTCTGATCTTGGGCGAGTCTCGTAATTTTCTCCAAGCTTCTGTTCTCTAATCTGTGAAGTGAGGAAAATAATGCCCGCCTCCTAGAATCCTTGTGAGGGCTAGACGTAATCTTCGTGCTTAGAACTCTTCGAACATTCTGGGCTCTTCTTGAATGCTTAATATTATTTATTCATTTCGGAAGCTGTCGTTGAACATCTGCCATGTGTCCGATTCTAGACTAAGTGCTGAGGACGCAGAAAGTCATAAAATACAGCCCCCACCCTCAAGATGCCCAGAGATGGGGGACTGGGACGTATAAACAAGAAAAGCACAATATAGGGTGACCGGTCCGAAGTGGGAGCAGGAGCGAGGTATGGAGACAGCACAGAGAAGGGAGCCGTGGGCCCTGTAGGGGGTGACATCTGCTGGCCCGTAATGACACAGAGAGGCTTCATGGTGTATGACAGGGAAGGGCATTGGGGGTGGGAGGCATGGCTTGTGCAAAGGCAGAGAGGCATGGAGAGACATTTTGTATCTGGGGGATAATAATCAGAGCAGTTCTGTCAGATGGGGAGGAGGGCAGAGAATCATAAGGATGGAGTGTCTCCCCGTGTGGGTGCGCCCTCTGAAGACCTGGCCTTGAAGTGTTCCGGATGATTCCTCAGCTTGGCCATGGAGGCCTCGTGGGCGCCATGTGGGGCCAGTCACCCCACCCAGATGTTCAGGACGCCCAGACCACAAGGTGTCTCTTCCGAAAGGAAATCCAGCTGTTGAGTTTCAGGGGATTGCAGATTTGAGAGGAAGCAGATCCTAGAGTGGCACACGGCCTGGATGAGGAGGCCCAGGCAGTCAGGAGCCCGGTCCCCACCTGTGACCTCATGTGAGCCCCCTGGGAGCAGAAGCACCTCTGTGTTTTTCCATTCTGAATCCCCAGTGCAAGGGCCTGTCACAGAGTAGAAGCTTGTAAATATTTGTTGGATCACCACTCAGATGTCCCATCTGGCCATCTGGACCATCTTTAGCCTGCTTCCTCCCTGTACCCTTCTGAGAACCAGGGACACAACGGGGGTGAATGCCCTCGGCAAAGCCTCAGGCTTTATTCCCACACAGGTGTGTGCTGGGGTACAGTTGTGCCCCAATGATAATGTGTACTGATGCTGAAAAACCAGTTTACCTATCCATTAAAGAAAACCTCTGCCTGATTACTACTGGCTCTCTCACTTAACAAAACAGCTAGCATGGACCCTTTCAAACTACGAAGAAATGCACCCTACACGGTTATATTTGGCGATTTGCCTTTTTAGTAGTGCGACGTTGACTTCGTAGTCAAAACAATAATTATATTTGAGACTATCAAAGATATCCCGCTTCTTTCCCATGCCATCTAAAACATGTTAATTTACAAAGGAAAAAAAAAATTGAAACTGTACCTACCTACAAAGCCAGCATTATCTCAAAAAAAAAAAAAAAATGTTTTCCCAAACATTTCCAACCGACTTGACAGTGCAGAACATCCCTTTTCTCCCAAAGCCACCGCGCTTTGTTTTAGTGATAAATGTGTTCTAAAGAAAACCGCTGCTGTGCAGGGCTGGCAGCAGTGTCTGGTTTGAAGTTTTGAGGCTGCACCACTGTTTTCCAAAGTGTTATGCTCAGCTGACGGGGACACTGTGAAGGGACCGGGGAGTTTCTTTTCTTTTTTTTTTTTTTTTTTAAAGATTTTATTTATTTATTTGTCAGAGAGAGAGACAGGAAGCACAGGCAGACAGAGTGGCAGGCAGAGTCAGAGGGAGAAGCAGGCTCCCTGCGGAGCAAGGAGCCCGATGTGGGACTCGATCCCAGGACCCTGGGACCATGACCTGAGCCGAAGGCAGCTGCTTAACCAACTGAGCCACCCAGGCGTCCCGGGACCGGGGAGTTTCTAAAGTGCTGCACAGAAAGCGGTGACGTGCACGGCAGCGGCAGAACGAGAGGGGACTGCAAGAAAGACCAGTGTTGGAAATCAAGCCGTTGATGCTCACTGCCGCTAAGTAACGTGCTTTGGCCCAGGCCATGGCCAATAATATCCGCTGTGCCTCACGAGAGATGTGTCAGAATATGAGACTTGCCCAAGGTCGTGGGCCAAGGCCAAGTCCCTTTGTTTTCCCCAGAAGGCCCATTGCCGGGGCGGAGCCTAGGAGACCACGTGTTCAGGTCTGACCACCACACACTCCATGTCCTATGGACACAGTAGTTCTCCCCTCACGGGCCTCCGTTTCCTTGTCTGCACTCAGAGCATGATTTCTGCCCCTCTCACCTTACAGCCTTGCCCCTCAGGGGCCAGTGAGGTGATGGGAGTGTTGAGCCCCGGAAGCATTGTCAGAGCGTCCGCAGTGGTCCTCCCGACCCCAGGACCTGACCCCCTGTCCCCCTTCTCCACTGGCCCAGAACATCTCCCGGGTTCCTATGGGGCTGCCCCAAACCCACCCATTCTGGGGTCTTCCTAACCCCTCCTCCCCCAGAAGGCCAGGTCTAGAGAAGCTCAAGCTCTGCTCCTCCCCTGTTGGATGGTTCTGGGCGGATCCTCTCCCCACACCCAGGCTCATTTTCTTAGGCCTAAAGAGAGAGAATTTGGCCAAAGTGATTTCTGAAATCCCTTCCAACAGAAAGCTCAGAGTCTGAGAGAGCTTAGTTTGCCTCAAGCTGGACTTGTCAGTCCTTGGCAGTAGAGACTCCAGAGGAATTGGAGTCCTTTGTTTTCTAAAGGGGCTGTGTTTAACCCTTTACACATCAAACCCTTTCAGCTTTGCTGGGAATCTTGACTTCTTAAGTACGTTTCAGTGACTTTGGCTTTTCATTTGAAGGTTGGTTCTGCAAGCTGGGTTTAAACGGTTCTGTAGTCTATCAGCGCCCTGGAGAGCTCTGACAGGGTTTTCTACTTTTTTGTCTTCAGGCCATCACCCCGAACAGGCGGATTGCATGGCTGTGACACCCGTCTCAGCCCTTCTAACTTGCAGGCTGCACTGTGCCGTGGGATGGTCTGAAAACCAGATCACCGAGTTGTGAGAAGTGTGTGTAGAGGAAGAGTATATGGGTGTGGAGGATAGGCCCCCAGAGGCTCTCCTCACTCAAACTTCAGGGCATTGAACTTTAGGATTTTGATTTGGGCTTCTCGGAGAGCAAGAGCCTCTCGCTTGCTTCCCTGTTCTTAGCAGTGTTCTCTGCAGAGAGAGGAAGCTGTGGGGTGTCTGGGTTCTGACAGTGCAGAGATTTCTCTACCACATGGTATTCACTTGGGAATTACCACATGGGTCTTTACCCTAAATCTCTCCTCTCTCGCTGCCAGCACATACCCTCGGCTCCGTCGCCGCCTCTAGAGTTCCAGAACTGTGCCCTTCCTGCCGAGCCCCTGCTTGTTGACACAGGCGGTGTCCTCTGCCTGGGATCCAGGCCTTCCTTTCTCTCTACCTGCCATCTCGAAGGCTCCCCCGCAAGACTTTCAGCTTGCAGCTACCTCATGGAAGCCTCTGGAAGCTGCCCTAAACACTCAGAGGAGCAGAGTGCCCGTCATCCCTGTGCCCACCTTGTGCGTCACACACACTCAGTGATGCGTCTGTGGGTGTCGCCCCGGCCAAATGGACACCCTCCACGCTCGAACTGGCTTGGGGTCCCCAGCACCCCGCGCGATACCTGGCACATGGCAGGCACTCGATTAGGGTAGGAAAATGAATGAACAAATAAATGAATGAATGTGTTGGCTCCCTTTTTTGGGAGCATATACTGTGGGGACTCAAAATATGACCTTATTTGGAGAGAGGGTCTTTATAGAGCTCATGAAGTTAATATGAGGTCATTAAGAGTGGGCCCTAATCCTCAGTGACTGGTGTCCTTACAAGGAGAGGAAATTTGGACACAGGCCCACATGGAGGGGAGTGAAAATCCGGGGAGAACATGGCCCTCCTGAGGACACGGGCCTGGAGCACCAGCCCCTCCAAGAAAAGTGACATGTCTGCATGTCTGTTCCCCATACTAGGAGCTCTGACTAGATGAAGAAATCCGTGACTGGTTGGACCAACACATGTAGAGATAAGTAGAGAAAACCACCACCGAAATGAAAAATGACTTCATTAGTTACCTCAATATTTTATGAATGTTCAGTGCGGCGCTGTCAAAATGGGAGATGGATCTCTTTTCATCACTCATGAAACACCAGCACGCGGTGGGATCTTTGACGAGTGCTAAGGATTCTGTGCGGCGAGCAGGGGCGCGGTCTGTAACCTGGAGACGGGGCGGGCTGTAAGTGTGTAGGTCGTTTTGATGGCTGCGTGCTCGGTGCTCTAAACTGAACAATTCCCCCCCACCCCCCCGCCCTGCCTCACACACCTGGGAAGAGAGAAACAAAGGGTCTGCTGAAATGTCAGAAGTGGGAATGACAGATGGGAAACCTGAAGTTAGAGGCGAATGGGATTCTCTGGGAGAATCTGGGACTGGAATCCGAGATTCCACCTGGCCTCCTGCTCTCCTCCTTCTACCCAACAGAATTCTCCTTTCCCTGAAGTGGTCCACGTGCCTTATGTTGGGATGTACACCCCTAACCTGCACAGAGAACGCTCTTCCTCTCTCACTTCTTCTACACTCTTCTGTAGGAGATAGGAATCATCATCCCTATTTTACAGATGAAAATACTGATCCCCAGAAAGTTTAAGTATTTTGCCAGAGTCATAGGATTAATAACCAGCAGCACAGGAATTTTGTCTCTGGCTGTCTTTCTCCCAAGCTTCCCACCATTCTGTGTTTTTCTTACTGAATCTTGATCCCCAAGCCTGAGACATTTCCCCCTCAATTATGTATAACATATTTTGAAATATCCATTTCGTTAGAAGGAATACATTTTTCAGGGCAAACCGGCATATATGTAAGAATCCCTAGAGAAATGTGTGGTAAGATTTGGCAGGTTTCAAAGGCCTTGCTGACCCTTGAAGGTGGCCACCCAATGGAAATGAGCAACCGGATGATCTAGACATGGCTGGGCATGACTTGTGGTGAATGCTTGGAAGAATCTCGAATCATTTGCAGATAACTGACTGAAGGTGGTGGCCTTTGATTAACGGAAGACCAGACTATCTCCTGTCCTGTTCTGGTTTTGCAGGTGTCCTTTCTCTCCTCCAGGGAAAACCTTTGAATAGAATCACTAAAACCTCTCATTTTTCTCCATGAGCTCTGGGAAGGCAGAAGGAACCTGTTGCCCTCAGGATTCCGTCATCTAGCACCATCCTACTACCTGGAAGGGTAATCCACAAATAATCTATGAAATAATGATGTTTTCTTTCATTTTGAAACCATGGACATTCTTTGCTATTTTCTTCTTCTTCTTCTCTTTTTTTTTTTGACCATTGCTTGGAGACAGCCTCTGGGCTAGTGGTGGACTTCCTTCCATTTCTCCTTTTGGATCCACGCTATACACCAGATTCCTAGCAAGGCACCATCCACATGCTTACTGGCAAATCGAAAAATGAATCCTCTCCTGTTTATCCATGCCTGTTGTCTGTTGATCTTTCTGCGAAGTCTTGGGAATTGCACTGGGTTGTTCCTTCTAGAAGCTCACAGCTTGTGAGCAGCTTGAAAAAATAACTCGAACATGATGAAGACCATAGTCAGTGTTAAATGAGGCACGGGTGATGAGCTATGGGAGGAAGGGTGATTAATTTTTCCTGGAGAAATGAGGGGAGGGTGCACAGAGAAGACAGATATTTTTTTTTTTTAAATTTATTACATAAATGAATTTTGAGTAGCTTGTCCCAAGTTCACATTCTACATAAGAAACTCAAAAATAGAGCTCACTGTTTCCAATTCTGGCTGTTTAGGATGCTGACTCAGATTCAGATTCATAGCTTTGAGAAGACGAGTCTAAAAAAATAATTAGAGATACAAATCTCAATGACTGTTTCTTATTAGTAGGAAAGCAACTGTGGGTCACTTGAAAATATTACTTAATCTCATTACTTCTCATTTCACATACTCCTATGCGAGATATTTTTAAACCCATATTTGTGCTGAAATTAATAGGAAAGCGTGTCACCCTATTTTATTGTGATCGCAATAGTTAACTTCATGGCAAACAAAAGATTATAGATAGAAAAGCTTTGAACTGGTGACTATGATTTCATTCTTTAGCAGTTCACAAGGTCATGGACTCAAGCCAGATTAGAGAACAAGAGCCTTAAAAATGGTTAATACCTGTTGACTCAGAAACTTCACTTCTGGGAATTTATACCAAAGATAAAACCCAAAATTATGAGAAAGATTTATTGTCCAAGTATGTACATCCAAGTAGTGGAAAATCAGAAACAATCGAAATAGCCGTTAGCCTGAGGGAAGTCATTCAGTCATTAAAAATTTCTATAAATAATCCTGGTGATATGGCAACATGCTTCTCACACAATGTTAAATGGAAAGTGGGCTACAGAATTCTGCATCAAGTATGATTTCAAGACGCGAACAGATTATATTCACAAAAGTGAAGTAGAAGGGAGTTTGTCTAATATTAAAAGCGATCATTTCTGACAGTGAGATTATCTTCGAGAGTTGTGTTGTCTTGCCTATAGATTTCCGTATTTTTGTGTGTCTTCTGTAAGGAGACATGCTATGGTGCCGTTAAAGCTGGTGATATTAGAGAGAACCCCCACAGCTTAGACCTCCAGGGAGGAACGTACGGCACAGGCCAGCATATTCTGAGGTTCAAGGGCAGCATGGTTCAGAGCAGTAGCAGAGATTTTCAAAGCAAAAGAGCATGACCGACCAAACTTGGACTTGTCTGGGTCCACAACTGGGGGCTGGTGACGGCAGGAGGAGCGTGGGAGGCCAGGCACCAGTCAACACGGTCACCCAGGCAGTGGTGGCCTCATGGCGCCATGAGCTCAGGTCACTCACAGCTGGACTCAGACAGCACGGGAGGGGTGAGGAATGGCACCTGCTGCCCAGGCAGAAGAAGCAGGCAAGGACGTGGCGGGGGGGGGGGGGTGCAGTTGAACAGGCAGGGGAAACGGTCAAGGGGGTGGGAAAGTTCTAGAACACCAAACAGGTCCTGAGCTGGAAGCCCCACTGCATGGAATCATCCCTCTCCATAAGGATGGGGTTGGTATTAGCTACTAGAGTCCAAGTTTCCTCTTAGGCATCAGGATTCCAGGCTGAGAGCAGAAAGAGCAAAGCCAGGGCGAGGACCTGCCAGGCCAGGCCAGGCCAGGATGGGGGCTCCGGTCGTGGACCGAGCTGAGGCGGCTGGCAGAGCGTCAGGACTCCGCGGGACTCCAGCTGCGAGGGACTGGCTGGTGTCGCTCCCGATGGGCAGTAAACTAAATGTGTGATAATGTATACAAGACAAGCAGTTAGAGATGTCCCTCCGGTGATCGTCATTAACCATGGAAATATTTTTAGTTGCTAGTACTTTCTTCCAAGAGAAAATGCTATTTCCAAAGATGGCTCTGTCGGGAATGTGGGCCTCCAAGCCACGTATGTTTCATTTTTGTACTCAGCGTGTAAAGCCAAGTCGCCCTGTATATTTAACCCACGTTCTGGTTGGTATCCCTGAGCTGTGCTGGAACAGCCAGCAAGCCCCTCGCTGGAAAAATGACAGGATAAATATTGTGCCATTCAAAGTACAGAAGAAAAAATACACCTCAGTGTTTTCTTTAAATACTTTACATTTATCTAATACTTTCTATTACACCCATGCATTTGTTCATTGTGATAGACGTATGCTGCGTTGACACAGCCAGCCCAGAGAGGTTGGTGACTGCCCTGTGCCAGCCACTGTTTATATGTAGGGGTGTGTGTGAAGTGAGTGTTTTGAAACAACTTACAAAAACATGCATATGTAATCTCGTATTATAAATATACTTATATTTGTATAAAACATCACAATCTTCACAACAACTTGCAAGGGAGATTATCCCCATTTTAAGGATAAGAAAACAGAGGATCAGAAGAGCTAAGTGACTTGCCTGAAGTCACACGGCATCTAGGAGGCCGAGTCAGGATTTGAGCGCAGCTAGAATGCCTTGTCCCAAAGGTCAGAGGAGGGGTTTCCTGCTCCCGCAGCACGGAGGTCCCCGAGGCCATCCCTGTGCGTCCTCCAAGCCCCCTCCCCAAAGTTCAGGCATCTGCACATTTCCTTCCGAATACCTTTCAGTGCAGCCACAACATTTCTGTCCCTATATCTGAGAAGTGTGAGTCACTCCTGTTGGGAAAAACTAGAAAAAATGGGTCTGGGAGTTGGGCAGTGGAAAAGGAAGGGGTGGGGGGAGCAGGGCAAGGCAGCACAGAAGAGGGTGAGTGAGTTGGGGAGCTGAGGGGCAACACATGGAGCTTCAGAACTGACTTCCCACCCCACGTGTGTCCGAGGAGAGCAGGTCCCTGAGTGAGGGGGGCTGATGGGGGCGGTCCCTCTGCCAGGAATCAGGAAGCAGGGCTGAGGCCCCTCACGCTAGCAAGGGTGGGGGACGGGCTGTGAGGAAATACCTCTGTATCTGAGCCCCTCCCGGAAGGTAAAGCATTCCAAGCAGTTCATTTTCACAGCATCCTGTAGACTGTGCAACTCCTGGTGATTCAGTGAAAGGTGATTGAACCTTCAGATGGAACACATGTGTGCACACAACACACGCACACGTGAGCACACACACATACACACACATGCACGCACGCGTGCGCACACGCACACAAACATGCACGTATGCCTGCACGCAGAAAAAAAGGCTCAAGGTGAATGTTATCTGCAACAAAGCAAAACACATTCCAGACCTCTTGTTCAGACTGCGAGGGAGAAAGAGCCTAAAAATATCAAGGGAGCATCGTGTGGCAACTTACTGTTCCTAAGTTTAAGACAGATAAGATACAGATAAGATAGATGACTCCGTCCTGTGCTGTTGCTGTTGGATGCCAGTGAACACAACACTCGGAAAAACGGCTTTTTGCCACTTTGTTCCTGCCCTTCATCTCACGATCTTAGAGATCGTAGGGATCTGAGCTGGTGGGGTAGAAACAAAAAGGGTTTCTATCACTGTGTCTCGGTGCTTACTGCATCATTAACGGAGCTCTCTTTTCATAAGGGTCTCCCTTAAGAGCTTAAGATGTAAGCTCCTTTTAATTTTTTTTTAAGATTATTTATTTGAGAGAGAGAGCGCGCGAGCAAGCACAAGCAAAGGGAGTGGCAGACAGAGGGAGAGGAGAAGGAACGCGGGACTCCATCCAAGGACCCCGGGATCATGACCTGAGCCGAAGGCAGATGCTTAATGACTGAGCCCCCCTGGATGCCCCCCAGATGTAAGCTCTGGAAGGCAGGGGCGCTGTCTTACTCACTTGGCATGCCCTCTACCCAGTGCTGGCACAGAGAAGGTACCACATGTTCATCTCGCTTGCTTATCACGCTTGGTTCCAGTTTAAAGTACCCGGGACTTTGTTCCAACCATTTGAGGAGAGGGAGAATCTGGGACCTCGCGGCTCCTTCCCCACAGGGGTGTTTGCAAGGTCCGGGCCCTTTCCAGCCCCGCAGGCGCAGGCCGGGGCGGAGGCCTCCTGAGCCACTTGCACGGTTCCATAAACGTCACTTGTGTTTGTCTCATGCAAAACAGCCTGGAAACAGCAGTTCACTGTGCTTTCTGATTTCAGCTTTCCAGATATCTATGTGGACAGAAAACACAGATTCCCTCCAGTTTCTGACAGAATGTCTTCATCGGTGCTTCAGCTTTCAAAGCTTTTCGTAGCCAGGTACTGGTCAGTTGAGTCGATATGGCTGGAAGATTCTGCATCTCCTACACCTATAGCTACTCTCAGTAGAGTGTGGTCCGGAGGACACAGGCAGAGGAACGGGGCTGCAGAAGCAGAGATGTCATTAGAACTATCCGCGCTTCTCCCTTAACACAACAGGGCAGAGTGGGAGGGAAGACAGGTTTTCACCACAAAGAGACTTGATATGAATCTCGGTCCAGGCCTTTGTCTGCTCTGTGACTTTGGTTGACTGACGTACCTTCTCTGAGCCTTCGGTTCTTAAGCTATAAAGTGCAGATGATTGTACCCAAGGATCACTGAAACATTGTGGGTTTCAGAAGTAATTTTTTGGCTAATGTGATCACAGCTACGTTAAATCTCACCTACCATGTGCATCGGCAACACGGAGGACAGAGAAACAGAAAGACAGACAGAAAAAATCCTGGAAATAAAACTCTAGTATGTTAGCAGGGGCTGTAGGTGGGTGGTGAGACAAAGGGTGAACTTTCCTCCCTTTTCCTGCTTTTTGGTATCTTTAAAGACTTTTTTCCATGAATATATATTGACCTTATCGTTAGGAAAACAGAAAATAAAGAAGTGTAAAATAGGCGAAAAGAAATAATATGCATTAAGTACCAGGCATAAGTTGGCACTCGGTAAATGGTAGCTATTTTTACTAATTAGTCATTATGCCTAATAATAATAATTAGGCTTAACAATTTCCTCTGGGACCAGAGGTTGTGAATGAGTCTGTTGGTGGCTGCTGATGACTCCGTCTCAGTGAGGGGGAGCTCTGGATTCACTTCCAACCGGGCTCCCCCTCCCTGATCCTTCTGCCAGTGCCTGAGCTCCAGACTCCCCAGCACTCCCTCTGCTTCCCCCACATACGAGCCTGAGCAGTACTGCCGTGACCCCGGCAGAGGGGAGCTCACATCCAGTCAGGCAGAGGTGTTCTCCATGGAGGGGCTCGTCCAAGGACAGCGGCTGTGGCCAGGGTGGGACACTGCCATTGCTTTATTGATGGCAGGTCAATTGTCTCAAGTGAGAGGGTTAAGAGTCTCGTCTATTTCTTTTGTTTGAATCGCAGACAAGGTCCCTGGGAAGAGAGTTTCGCAGCATGTAAATCCAACTTGACGCTGTTAGTTAGCAAGCCCTGAAGTGAAACGTGTCCACCTCTCTGCTGATGGCATAGTGAGAAAACTGGTCAGAAGGTAGCCCAAGTGAGGCTTTTAGACTAACCTACCAGACACCTTAGGGCCCCATAGGGTGAACCAGATAGAATTAAACTTCTTCTAAGGAAAGAGAAAGTGAGGTCTCTAACTAGCTCCATGACCATGAGGAAGTCCGTCTGCCGCTCTGAACCCGTGTCTGAGATGGAAAATGAGAGATCCGCGCCACTGCTCCCCGAAATCCCTGGATGTTCTCAATTCCGTGACATGCTGGTGATAAACACCGTTGGTTCTGAGAAGAAACTGGATTTGGAGGTTTTCTTTGCTCGGCAGGTGAGCTGCCAAAATGTGACGCCTAGGACGGGAAAGGACAGGAATTCTCTCTGGGGCCAACACTTAACCAGTGTGGCCCCCAGAGGTGACAGATGACGGCAGGATGGCAGTTGGTGGCTTCGAGAACAATGGAAACAGCAGGTCCTCCACAGGTGTGTGTGAGCCCTCCGTTGTGTCTGTGTTGGGTGTGCCGTGCCGCCGTGTGCCAGGCACGGTGGCAGAAGCTATGTGTACTGCGCATCATGTCTATTGTTGGGTACCCTGCAGGAGTGGCAGCTGAGACATAGGAGCCTGGCTCCCTTTTTTCCCTTGACATTTTCTGTGCCTCAACCGTAGTGTCAGTGCATGGCCCCAAGAACTGGAGAGAGAGCGAGATGATCCCACCTTCACAGAGCCAGCAGTTTAGAAATTATAGACAAGTAAAGGGGTAATTGTTGTGTAGTGTGAAACAGTCTTCAAAAAAGAGGTAAAAGTAGGGTGTCATGAAGGTGAGGTGGAAGCAATGACATTCCAGGCAGAGGCAACGGCATGTGCAAAGGCCCAGCGCTACTATCCGAGGGGAGGACCTGGTGAGCTTTGTGGTCTGGCAGTCCCTGGGTTTACATGGAGTTGTGGAAGGGCAGGGCTGGAGGGGACACAGCCAGCACATGAAAGGACCGGACCCGGCCAGGGACCCTGCAGGCAGAGGGGAGTCATTCATTCATGTGTTCACGCACCTGGCCAGTGTTTAGTGAGGGCCTACTGTGCGCCAGGACGAGGAGTCAGTAGTGAACAAAACCATCACCGATCGCTGCCTTGGTGAACCTGACATTCTTTATTGGGGGGGTGGGGGTGAGAGCAGGAGATGGACAGCAACAAAGCAAATGAGTAAAATCTACGCTCTGAGAAATGGCGGGAGTGCTGGGGGCAGATAGAATGGGATGAGGCAGGCCCTCGTGGGCTGGGGAGGAGCGGGTGTCACAGCTTTAGGCAGCGTGGCCGAGGGAGACCTGCCAGAGAAGGGGACGTTTCCACAAGGACTTGAAGGAAGTAAGGGCGAGACACGGGGACAGGTTGAGGGGCACGAGGTGACATGGGCAGATCTGCCATGTGGTTAGGACATGGAAGACGTGTTGGGAGGGGAAGCTGGAAGCAAGGAGACTGGTGATGAGGCAGTTGGGATTCAAGTGACCCACCATTGAAGTGACAGGTGGTGGCAGCTTGGAATCCGGGGAGCGGCGGTGGCAATGGAGAGAAGTGGGTGATGCAAGGTGACAGAGGAATGACACTAGGCTACTCGTGGGGTTTGGGGTTTACCTTCCTCTCCCGTCTCTTGCTCAAGCACTGTGGGTGCTATATCTCTTTCCTGAGCTGGGGAACTAAGCCCAAGGTCAGGTTTGTGACAGAAATGGATGTGCTTCCAAGTATTTTGCCTACTGCACTGCTCACAACACCCAGCAGGTGGCGGCAGCCCACGTGACCGTCGTGGAGGAAAGAAGGCCCAGATGAGACGTGGTACAGTCCCCCAGTGGAGTATTATTCAGCCTTTAAAAAGGAGGTCTGAGACCTGCTACAGCATGGATGAACTTGGAGGACATTGTGCCGGGTGAAATAAGCCAGACACAAAAGGACAAACACTGTATGCTTCCACTGACATGAGCTTTCTAGAGTGTCAGGTTCATAGAGCCGGGGAGTAGCATGGAGGCTGCCGGGGGCCAGGGAGGCAGGAAATGGGAGTTAGTGTGTAACACGCAGAGTGTAAGTCCGGGAACGTGGATTGTGGTTGTGGTCGCACAACAGTATAAAAGTACTCAATAGCACTGAACTGTACCTTAACAATGGTGAGAACGATACATTTCATGTTACCTGTACTTTAAGAAACTTTAAGAATCTGTGTCAGGTCATTTACCTAAAGTGGGGCGACCAGCAAGTCCAGCCCAGCTCTGGGGCCCCCTTGCACCCCTGCCTCTCGCTCTCTTCCCTGGTTCTAGACTGTCCCGGATCACCTGGTAAGCGACTTGGCCTCTCTAGATCTATCTTTCCTCCCCTGGGAGGCGGAGACGACACTTCCTGGAGTTGCTGAAAGAATTTTTGTGCGATCGCACACTCGCCTCGGTGAGATCCTATCTCCTTGCGTTGTGTTGCTTTCCTTATGTCAGAATGCCTGACTTTGGTAAAACAGCACAGACCTAGCTAGAATCCGCGCTCCCGCTCCGTGAGCTGTGTGACCTTGGCACGGCGCTTATCTTCGTGAGCCTCCGTTTCCACTTATAAAGAAGGCCTGATATGTTCTACCGGGCAGGGGTGAGGGTGAGACTAAATACGACCTTGGATCGAGGTCCCCAGGGCAGCGCCTGGACACCACGGCCTCTGATAAAGGGCTGCTGTTCCCGTAAGGACACAGGATCATAGTTAGACAAGGAAAAAATTAACACAATGACATGACAAGTCAATTCAACATCCTTCCCCACTTCCACACCATTTTGTAGGCGGACACAGCCTCTCCCTTCTGGGAGTTGAGGTGTTTGTGGAGTCCTGAAATGACACCTTTGTGTTGGCTTCAGGAACAGGTCCACCGTCTGATTTGTTTTACAAAGGAGATCCATTCAACTGAGTCTAAATAATAGTTCCTGAGCTCCTGCTTGGGCCTGGCCCCAAGCCGCTGCCCGAGAGTCAGACATGAGCCAGATAGGGCGCTGTCTGCCCAGAGCTGATTGATATTAGCCAAGGATATTATTCCAGCAAAGTGCGCCGGGAGATGGGAAACCTGTATTCTTCCTGACCCATAAAGCCCGAGTGCCAGGAAACCTTGGACAAACTGCTCCCTGTCTCCAGAGCTCAGTCCTTGTCTACATACAGAATGACGACCACCAGTCTCTATGACTTAAAGCTCTTTCCTTTCTAAATGCATTGACTCCTTGGCCCCGTGGCTCACTCTGGAAGCGGTCTGCAGGGCATAGGGTGTTCTGGGAAAGGTGGCCAGATCACTGCTTTCTGTGCTCTGCGGACCTGGCCTTGGGGGCTTAGCAGTCAGCCAGGAGGGACTTGGCCCCATGGCATGCTGGGACTCCAGCTGCAGAAGGGTAAGAATGGGGAGGCTGCTGGGGCTGGGCAGAGTCTGGAATGCAGAGACCCAGAGTCAGTTCTGGAGGCCAAGGCTACAGCAAGCTAAGGGAATGGGGCACAGCTCACTCCAGGCACCCAGTGTGGGCTGGGACTTCCTGGGCGCCCCCAAGCCCTTCTGCCCTGACTCCCCAGGAGCACATCAGCCAGGTTAAGAGGAGATGGCCCGTGAGGACAGGTGCCTTCTGGCCTTCCTTTACCTGCCCAAGGGGTGGAAGCCCCTCTCCTCACATCAAATTCCATGGAGAATGGGGCGGAGTTTGCTTTGTGGGCATGCCTCCTTCCCCCAGCACCTGTGGGATGACTGGGAAAGGGTTCTGGCATCTTCCTGATTGCTGGTCTGCCTTCTGGTGCTCTGTCTATCTCATGCCAAGGCACGGTCTGCTCATTTCACACGGGATGCCGCACCCGTGCTTGCTTATCTTGGGCCAGAATTGAGTCAAATCCAGCAAAGCTGCATTCGCGTCCTGGGGATCATTGGTATGTGCACTGGCATAGCGTTTCCTCGTCAAATACTCAGCAGCAACCCAAGCCCATGAACGTGGGGAAGAAAAATCACAGGTTACCATTCAACCACTGCTGCCTCCATATACATAAAGCCGAGGGACCCAACTCCCTTGCAGAATTAAGACAACCTTTAGAGAGCCCCGTGGCTAAGAGCTCACTGCCTACCACTCCCACCTACTCCTCAAAGCGCTTCCCTACAAGCCATGTCTGCAGCCGCCCAGGACATGGCCGGGGTTGCCCATGTGCCATCAACATTCTTGAAGAGTCTGATGGGCTTCCGCCACTTAAGAAATTGGTCACATTTAGAAATATTCAGCCTCAGTGCACATGTCATGGCTGTATGTAGGAAAAACATACTATTATCTCTAGAGCTTGCCTGAAACCACAGGCTTGTTCCCAAAACAGATGTTTTGTGAAACCCACCGTGACAGGCTCATCAGAGCTGGAGACAGGCCAGCACTCAGTTACCAGCCTCACAAGGACACAGACATCTCTGCCGGCTTCCCGTTTTTCCTCCACACCTGGGCTCAGTGGAGATCATCCCTGTTGCTTCTCCTTCTGGCTCCTGGGTTCTGAAGTTAAGCATCTTACAAGCCTGACGCTCTAGGCAGAACCAGTCAGCCAGGTGTGTCCTGGAGAGAAGTTTCCAGGGTAGTGACTCTCAGGATATTTTAATTTGGTTCAGCAAACATTTATTGGGGGCCTCCTGTGCCCAGGTCACTCTTCTAGTTGTTTCCAGTCATATTCTCTCACAGTAACTGGCGGGGTGACCCATTTCAGAAACTGAGACCTTGTGCTGGTCTCTTGAGGCTGCAGAAGCAAGTTCCCTCTTGGATTCAAGAGGCAGACATGTATTCTCGCCCAGCTCTGAGGCCAGGCGGTGTCAGTCAGGCCCTGCTCCCTCCGGAAGCTCTGGGGGAGATTCCTCCCTGCTCCTTCCAGCCTGTGGCAGCAGCAGGCGCTGGTTGGCTTCTGGTGCGCTCAATCTCCATCTCTGCCTTCTCTTCCTACAACCCCTTCTCTGTGTGTCTGTGTCAGATCTTGCCCTGCCTTTCTCTTCTGAGAATAGCTGTCCCTCGATTTAGGGCCTTCTCCAAATCCAGGATAACCTCCTCTCAAGATCCTTAACTTGACTGCATCTGTAAAGATCCTTTTCCAAATAAAGTCACATTGCTGGGTGCCGGGACTTAGGGCCACTACCTCGCCAGCTATAGACCTCTAGCTATCTTCTGGTTGTTTCCCCAAGGTCACACAGTGAGAAAGGGTCGTCATGGGAGGGAGAACCAAGCTCAGACCTTCAGTCATGTCCTCACCCCTCAGATGCCGTGACACACAAATGTGGCCCATGGGCCCTGCTCTTAAGAAAACTATAGCTAAGTGGGAAAGAGCTTTGCGTGTTGGTTATGCGTAAGGGCTCATATCCAGCCAATCCTGATGACCTTGGGAAAATTATGTCACCACACTTGTGTCTCATAGGAAAATGTCTCATAAGGAAAATGGGAATCATATTAAGAATGATAATAGTCTCACTAGCCGTGAGGACAAGACCACAGAAGGTGCTTAGCCCACAGGCATGCAGTGAGCAAGATCCCAGACGCCTTGACCCCACAGCCTCTGTGGTTAACCACCATGCTCCCTCCTTCCACTTCCTAGGACTCCCCAGGACATTTGAATCAGAGCCTCTGAGTAGAAAAGGGATAGTACATAAGTCCCTGGGAACCTGGGTGAGCACAAGCGAGAAGCCAAAGCCGACTTCAGGGTCTCGAGCTTGGCTCACTTGGGTGGATGGAGTTGCCAGTAACAACACAGGTGGGAACAGCACGAAGCAGGCTTGTGGGGGGCTGGGGAACAAATCACACTCAACCTGACTGCGAGAGGGACATCTGGGTGGATTTGACTGGCAAGTGTTGGACTTGGAAGGTGACTTTCAAAGTGACCTTGAGCTTAAGAGTGAGGGAAAGAATTGAATTTTTGGCAAATTCAAGTGCTATCACACATTAAGCCTCTCAGGGGACAGAGATTAATCAAGAAAAGAGAACAGGGAAGTGTCTGGTCTCATTTGATTCACGGTGGCAACACTCCATTTTCTCACCTGTAAAATGGGTGCTCTGCTTTTTCCTTCCCGGGCTCATGGATGATAGATCGTGGATGGGAAATTGCTCCATAGATTTGGGGTTTTAACCACACAGTCGCTGGAGGCAGCGGATACCGCCTCAGGCACGCTGAGCAGACCGCCCCCTCGCCCCCACCCGGCAGGAGAGGTGCGTGGCCCCTCTCCCCCATCCCTGCGTCGCGGCTGAGGAAGCAGTAACTGTTCATTCACCAGGTTTGAACTGGCCTTTCTGCTGGGCTCTAATCCGTTCACGATCACCAAAGGAACTTTACGATAGCAACTGGAGTTTCCCCGTTCCCTGGCAAGGGCTGCACTTTTGCCAGCGGTTTGTGTGTTTCAGAAAAACAGGTGAGAGCACCTCTCGCAGCGAAGCACTGCCGCGCACCGCCCACGTCCCTGGACCCCGCCTCCCACGTGTGCCCCGTGCTGTCTCGCATGTGTTTGCAGGACCCGCTAGGTCAGCGACGTTGCCATGGCAACCAAGGAAGAGGCCAGCTCTGACTTCAGCTCCGCACTGTGCTTGGTAGTCGGGAAACTAAGTGATTGGCTTTCTCTTGTTTTCTTTCTTGGGGTACAGGGTGCCCCCCGCATTCCCGTTGGCACGGAAACCTTTTCCTCCTGCCTTGTGTGTTGGTCAAGTGAGGCTACTAATTTATTTGAATGGGCGTTTGGAGAAGCCATTGCGAAAGAAGAAAGTGTCTGTGTGCCAGGATGTCACAAAAAGAACACCACCCCTCACAGCTGTCCCTTGGGAAGGGATGGTGAGTGGGTGTGACCGTCTCAAGACCCCCGTCTGCACATCTCCAAATCTCTGAGACGTCTAAGCTGTCTCCTATTGAGGGCCAGGGATATGCTGGGCATTCTACGGGGTTCTCTACGCTTCATATTCCACATAGTTCTCCCCAAACCCCGTGTGCCTCATGTCATTGTCACCATTTGGCAAATGAAGAAACTGATACTCAGAGAGGTTAAGTACCTTCCCCAAGGCTGTTCAGTGGCTAAGTGGAGAGCTGGGGCTCAGCCCTAGGCCTGCCTTGATGTGCAGTCCCCAAACTGTTGCCATTCTGCCGCCTGGCCTTAACCTTGTACTTGAACTTCTGCAACCTCTCCAGAGCCGTCAGGGAGGCATCATCTCAGAAATGTACCACGATAACTGAACATTTAGTACTTCTGTGAGCAGCCTCACTGCACACTGTCTAGATGTCTGCTTGGGGAATTGTGCAGTGACAAGAGAAATTAATACTTTAATGGATTTTGACAACAACTCTATGTTAGGGGAATTCAAATGGCAGGGAGAAAAAAGTTAGGCTTTCTCTCTGGACCTGGTTGCTAATATGCATATGCCTAATTTATTAGCTAAATTTAAAAAAAAAAAATCTCTTTCTGTTAAGACCAAAACTCTTGGAGGGAAAGAGTGCTATGGGCAGGAGGAGAGAGTTAAGTCTTCCTGGTTGGGTTTCAGCTGACCGGAAGTCACTGGTTTTTGACATTTTATTCACACTTACTTATGCTGCAGCCAGGACCCCCGCCTCTCATTTAATCCCTCCACACCCCTGGGAGGGAGATTCTGTTGTCCAGCTCCAGCTGACAGAAGAGGAACAGAGGCTGAGTGATAACACAACTTCCCCAAGACCGGACAGTTAGAGGGAGTGGAGCCTGACGGCTTCTTCTCATTGCCAGAAATTATTATTGTTGCCCTATTTCCCTAAAAAAAAAAAAAAAAAAAAAAAAAAAAAAAAAAAAAAAAGACTCTCTAAAACCTGAAGCTGAAAATGATGCCCAGAGGTCACCCTGCCCATTTGCTTGCCTTCAGGCAGAATCACACCAAATTTCCTCTCGTTATTTGTCTTACAGAATACTTTTCTTCCCCAGTCATCTGTTAGTGTGTCTTTTTTTTTTGCATTACCTATTAGAGGTAGAGTACTATAAGAAGAATGGATTCTATTTTCAACAAACTCAGTCTATGGGAGAGAGAAGCCACAGACTTAAACGGCCGTAATATAAGTTTAGAAAATGATAGATTCCACAAGAGAGGTGCAAATGAGGTGCTGTGGGAAATCCAGAAGCGTGTTTTCTGGTGGGAGGGATGAGGGGAGATCCGTGGGCGGGCTGGCATTTGAAGAGGCGGCTTTTGTGGGGTGTGTAGGACTGGAGCCTGCCCGATGGTGCCGGGGGAGCAGGGCACACGCATCCAGGCTCGGGGGCCTGCAGAAGCTGCTGGGGTGTGAGCGCATCTCAGAGTCATCTCCGCGTGTAAATGAGATGGTCCAGGGAGACTGGGTAGGGCAGGAAGCAGGTCACAGACAGAGGCTTAGAGGACGGTCTACCAGGTTAGGAGGGAAAACAGAGAATGGGAAAACACCTGGAGAACGCATAGGCATGGAAGCCAGGAAATAAGAGTTCCAGAAAGAGCGGTTAAGTGTCATTGGACACTATGAAGAGGCTGAACTGGAGAAAGACCGAGAAGGTTGAGGACAATAAGGAGTAAACTTGGTAACGCCAGGAAGAGCAGCGTGTCTGAGGCAGGAGAAGAAGAAAGGCCAGAGAAGTGTGCTCACTCCGAGGTCAGGAGGGCGACAAGCACGCCAAGGGACCTTCTCTAGGCCATGCCCTGCTGGGTTCAGATTGCAGTGTCCTAGCAGAGCGCCGGCCCAGAATCCCGTCTGCATGGCCGAAGCTCAGTGGAAGCCTGGAAAGAATGAGGTCTTGAGAGGCAGAGCCCGAAGATTCACTCCAGGAGCCACGTGACCTCAATGACGTCATTTAACCCGAGCTTAGCTTCATTGGATGAACAGCCAACACTTAACCCAGTGCTTACTGCACACCAGCTGTCATTCTCAATGCTCTGCGTGTGTGTATGAGCCCATTTAAGTTTTCCAGGGGGGCCGTGACGTAGGGAGAACTGTTATCCCCATTGTACAAAGACAGCAGGGCACGAGCAGGTTCAGAGACTTTTCCAAAGTCACCAAGCTTTGGATTCCAACCCAGGCCTTCAGGTTCCTGAGTATATGTTAATATCTCCATCTCAGGTCTCCTGCGGCTTAACCACAATAATTGATATATGGGAGAGTTCCTGGCCCAGAGAGGGGCTCAATAAGCGGTATCCCCTTACCCCTGACCAAATACAAATGCAAAGTCATGGCATCCTTGCCTGAGAAAGATCTGTGATTTCAGCCCCATAAGGTCTCACTCACGTTAGCGAAAATCCCATATAGAACGACACACAAGAAAACAGCCTCAGAAAGCCCCTGGGACCCTGAGTGAAGATAGTTTTGTATTCAACACCCTCACTGCGGGTTGACCAGACAGCCGTATGGCCCCCCTCGGTGGGGTGAACCCTCAAGGGCAAATCAGGGACAGGTGAAATTCACAAAGTGAGCAGATTTCATCCAAAATTTGAGGGGGGAGAAAATTTGGCCTGGGATATGCCTACAGAATCCCTAGGTTAGGGTTCACCAGGCATACAGTATACAAAAGAGAATAGGATTACCCCCCAAAGCGAACTGCATTTGGATGAAACTGAATGCCAAAAAGAATCACGGTGATGACTTCTCCACATGGTTTCCCCACTTATCATCTGTGTTCACAAAGGCCTGTACTTCGGTGCAGAGCTGTGTTTAAACACTAAAATGCTTTGTGTTGCAGAGAGGCGCTGAGTATGTAATTAAAAGGATCCCTTCATTAGCACAACTAGACAATGAAAGCTCAAGTTGGCCTTTTCCGCTAATTTTGGAGGTGGTAAAACAGAGGCTAATACAACCCCTGATTACAATTGTCACATAGACAGTGCCTTGCCGTTGCCACTAGGAAATCTTTGTTCTCCCCGAAGACAGCCAGGATCTTCCCATCACTGGGAGGGACAAAGAGAAAGGAGAACGCATTCTGGCAACCGGAAGTGGAGGGTGTGGCAGTGTCCCGGCCACAGGACTCTGGTGCCAGCCTCCTCACCCCAGCAGCTGACTTAACCTCTCAAAGCTTCAGCATCCTCGGAAGTAAACCCGAGTGATTGATTAGATTGTTGTGAGAACTCAGGGGAACAATGCCCATCTGTATTCCCTGTTGGATGTCCTGAGCACCTCCTGTGTGCCAGAGCCCGTGTTAGAACACAGACCGCGGGCTCCGCTTTGGGCCGGAGAGAGATGCAGTTCCCTGTACCTCTCGTGATGAGGATGATGACAATGTACAAATCTGAAAGGTTTTAGAGAAAGGAATGGCTCATTCTAGCTCCAAAGCCTGTGGAGAGTTTTCTGGGAAAAATGCTACAAAGTCCAAGATTTGAAGGGTGAGTGTTTTTCCCATGGATAATTGGGGAAGGCACATTTACACAGAGAGGAAGGAATGTGGAGTTTGGAAGGCAAGGCCGGCCAGCAGCCCCAAGGGCTCTGCTCATGAGGTGAGCCCCATGGAGGGTGCCTCGGCAGCCGGTGCAGGCCAGGCACAGAAGGAAGAACCCAACTCCGGGTCCTGGTGCAAAGCTAAACACCGGCCCAATCTTCTGTAGAAAGACAGCCACCAACCCCCTGGTGGGGTTAGAGCAGGGACTCCTCAGCCCTTTGGGCAAAAACAATTCTCCCTCCCCCTCCCTGCCCCCCAGAAGGGCCTCGAGAGTCTGAAGCTTTTCATTCAGGTTCAGAATTTTGGCCACTCTGGCGGTTCAGCTTTAGGGGTGGTGTTCTTTGTTTTGGGCGGGAAGTCAGGAGAACTGGGTCTGTCTGCCCTTGCCACCACCTCTTACTTGATGCCTCACCTCAAGCAAGGGTCTGCCTCAACTTCCCTGTATATTGCAAAAGAAAAATGGGGTGAGAAGACCCTCCCCCAGTGCCCCTTCGCATTCCACAGTTTAATTCTTTCTTTACGTGGGAAGCAACAAATATTTTTTGCGACATCAGTAATCCTCAGGTAAGGGGCAGGTATCCAGTGAGGTCTGAGAAGAGGACTCATCTGGGGGATTTATTTCAGGTGGGACAAGAGACAGGTGCAGGGTGACCTGGCCAGCTTGCGGCGAGCCTCCCCAGACAGGGGAGCGGGAGGGCGGTCCAGGGTCTAGTTACGTGAGGGGTTGCCGGTAGAGCAGAATGTCAGAGAGTGGTTACAGAAACCCCATGGTCTCTGGGGTTCCCAGAGGGGTACGCAGATGTCTCCCATTGATGGTGACTAGACAGTGAGCCTCTTGAGATGATGGCATACAGGAGAAAAAGACGTTGGTGATTCGAATCCCAGAAGCTAACAGGTATCGAAGCCCCGTGCCAAGCCGGATGCAGGCACTTTCCCTGTAATCACATCAGCCCTGTAGGTTAGGCCCCGTTGTTTTCCCCATTTTTGGTAAGAGGAAACTGAAGCTTTGGGGCTGGATGACTTGCCCGGGTCACCCTGCTTGAGGGTGCAGAGCTGGGGTTCCAGGGGACCACCCGGCTGGTGCTCCGTGGGGAGGAGCGGCTGGGCAGCCGGCCCGCGCCCCCCACCCACGTGACGGTGCGCTTCATTTACTCTAACTGCCCAAGACAAAGAGAGCAAGGACGATGGCAAGACGCGGGCTCTGTGCGCAGGGGCCGAGCAGAGAGAGCTGTGTTCGAAAAGAAGCATCTTGCGATGTCTTTGTAAAATGAGCTGTCAGTTCCCTCATCCAGAAAATGAGAGGGCTGAGCCCCATGACCCTTGAAGGCCCTTCCAGCGCTGAAATAGCAGGAGTTCTGGGTCTGTGGGAATGGGGGCACCGGAGGAAATCCTCATGTGTGTCCTTTTGTTAACTCATCGCCTTAGCAGGAAGATGGTCCTGCAGCACCCCCACCCCCGCTCCCGCCTGGTGGCTCAGGGAGCTCGTCCCCAGCAGGGACTGAGACCCAGTCTGCTGCTGTGGCCGCTGGGCCCTTGTTAATTCATACCCGTGACAAACACGGTGCTTCTGTGACTCGTGGGAGGCTGTGATGGTAAAATAGGGATTGAGTGATTTGGCGACCAAAAGGGAACAACCCCTCCAGGTAAGTGCTGTTGCTCCCAGGTCACCCCACTGAGGTCAGTTATAAGCCCCCGCCCTCCCCCAAGCAGATTCATCTGGACGCTTCATGGGCAGGCTGTGGTTTTGATCCTAAGCAATGCCAAAGTTTTGTGCCGTCCCATCAGAAGTAAGAGACTTCTCTCCAGTCGGAGGTAAAAATGCATTTAGAGAAGGTGCTTAACCACAGTGAGTTGTAGCCTGATGGAGGGGAAAGCACCCAGGCTTTGAACTCAAGTGGGTCCAGGGGCAAATCCTCACCTGTAGCCCTGTAATAGCTGAGTGGCCTTTGGAAGGTAGGTTAACTTCTCTGAAGTTAATTTTTTTCATCACTTACAGTCTGTAAGTCATAGGGTCATGGCCAGGGCTCGAAGGAGATGCTGCAGGTATCCTGCCTGACTCTTGGTGCTCAGTGCCTGCTAAGTCCTCGGGCACGGAGGAAGCATCATGCACTGTTTAGAAGCAAGGACTCTGGCCCCCGCTCGCTGGGTTTCTATCCTGGATTAGTCTGTGTCTTCGTATCTTAAGTTTCCTCACTGTAGAATGGGAGTAGCAATAACACCTACTTGGTGGGATTTCATCAAGGTTAAATTTTTTTAAACCGCGGTTCCTAGCACATAGTAAATGCCACCAGTGTCATCACCATGGTGTTTGTTGCTGTCATTGTCCCACCGTGCTGTGGAAGGAAGCGATCAGGGCAGGGGGCGGTGGCCAGAGGCGCATTGCATGGGCCGCGCAGGGAGAAATAGACCCGGCATGGTCTTACAGGGCCTGGAGCATGGGACAAAGTTCCCTGACTGAGTCCTTCTCTTCATCAATTCAGGAAACAAGCGCTTTAGCCATTCTGTTGTCTCTTGTCTTCTCTTCCAATAGCATAGCGCCACCAGCAAGCAAATGGGGGCCGTGGGATAGCTGAGAGTTATCCAGAGACAGAGCTGGGCTATTTGGTGGTTAAATTTATTTTTAGTGACTTCATCCTCCAGCTCTTTAAATTAGCTGCTGGGCTAATTTAAGGCACTTCTGTGGTACATGGTTAGCAGTTTCTTCAGGAATGACAATGTGCATTTGAAGTCCCAAGTGACTGCGGGGACAGGAGTCAGCCACGTGGCAGGGAAACGAGTCTGCCTACCTTCTTTAGCCATTGCGGCACCACTGCCCACCAAGGCTCTCCTGCCAAGCCCCGGATTGCCTGGGAACCTGATCCTGGGTGTTCTATCGCTTTCTGTCCCCCGTGATCCAGCAGTTGCCATATCCACTTCCTTCACTCAAATCAGTGATTCTTAGACCTTAGCCTGCATCGGAGTCGGCCATGGGGCCGGCTAAGCAGAGTGCTCAGCCCACTCAGTGTCTGAGTCTGTGGGCCTGGGGTGGGCCAAGAATTGGTATGCCTGACAAGTTCTCAGGCAGTGCTGAGGCAGCTGGTCCAGGCCATATGCTTTCAGAACCATTGACCTAGAATGTTCCAGGAGCTTCCTAGCATCACCCACGCCCCTTCCTGGATTACTGCTGGTGGGCTCATTCACCTTTACCAGACTTCTGATTTTGCCCCTCCCTTCTGATCTCCGACACCACCAGATCCAAGAGGTCTGACATCCAAGGTCCTGTAAGACCCACAACAGCTTCCCTCCATGCCTACTACTAGGTGCCAGCAAACCGACCTCCTTCCATGTGCCCTAGGTCCTTCTCTGCATGCTCCCCTGGCCATCTTCACCTGACTCACTCACTGTCACACACTTCTGGCCAGTAAGAACCTCGGCCAGCTCACCCATGTCACCGAGGCCCCTGGGACAAGGAAATGCTTGGGAAATAGTTCATGAACAAATAAATTATTGAAGGCATGAGGAACTAAAAATGGAAATTATTTCTCTGAGAGAATTCATGTACTTTCTCTGAAATTGGAATCTAACGTTGCTTTATCTGCCTTCCTGTTTTATTAATTTCTGGGGAAATATAGTATATGCCTAAGAAAAAAGTCTTTGGTTTGATTTAGATCAACTTAGCGCCAAAACAAAAAGCAAATTGGCATAAAACTCTCTAGTGAGATAAGTATGGAACATGTAGTGATATAGTTGTAAGTATGAATTCTGTTTCCACTACTGACTTGGGATGCTGGGAGTGTTCTGGTTCTCTGGATCTTGGGTCTCTAATCTGTAAAATGGCACTAGTTTCTACCTACTTCATAGAACTGTTATGAGGAACGCTGAGATAGCATAAGTAAGCTGCTTGGCCCAATGCTTGACACAGTACGTCCCTGATAAATAGGATTTCCAGGCAAAATAGAGAAAGGTGGTTTTAATAACAAAGAATCCCATTTTATTTGAAAAACGATAATAGAGAAAACTTTCCAGAATTTTAATGAGCCAAGGATATACCAAATTCAATAATTAAAAAAAAAAAATTACCTCAAAGGACTAGTAAGCTTGATTTATGTTTTCTTTACCAGTCACTTTTATTTAATAAACCCGACGGTTCCATTAAAATGCCATTAAATAAAAGCAGGGTTTTACAGTATTTGCGATAACTTGGATCTCGATGTAATCATTGGAATTAGCTCCCGCAAAGATACCGTTTCTCGTTGTTTTATTCCGTCTTCTAGACCAGCTACATCTTTTACTGCCTTCTTCCGGTTGAGTGAAACACTCCCCCTGTATTTGTGGTTTTGAGTATGGAAATGGTATCTGTGGCTTTGAAGGCCCTTTTCATCTTGAGCTTATTAATTGGGATTCAGGAAGGAAGGGAAATGGTAGGCAGCCAGTAAACACAGCAGCCCTTGAAGGAAATGTGAGGGGCTCACGTTAAAGAGAAAAAACCCTCATTCTGTGCAGCTCTGGGCGTAGGGCAGGGCTCGGGCTGAGGACGCTGGTGAGAGACATTCTCTGACATGCACATCATTGGGAAAACTTCCCCAGCCCAAGAGGTCCCCTGGAGGGGCAGGGTCCCCATCACCTGGGCAAGCCTGGCCAAAGGCCACCAGGACCCTGGGCCATCTGCTAATTAAAGGAGCCCCTGGGGCTAGTGGCCTTATCTGCCTGGAATTAAAGTTTCCCCTCTGAAACGGCACTGTCATGGAAATGTTCTGGAACTAGACAGAGGTGATGGGCACACGACATTGTGAATGTGCTAAATGCCACAAAGTTGTACACTTTAAAGTGGTTTTTTAAAATGTTGTATACAGTAGACCACATCCGAGGAAATAGATGACATCATTGGACAGAAGACCTCCAAGGCTGCTGCCAGCTGTGACATGTTATGTTTCTGGGAGGGATGACATTGCCTAGGGACTGACCACCATGTCCCATTTGGTCAAAGACAGGCCACACAGACATTCAGCTGAGGGGGTGGCTGATTGAATTACGATTCGGGCTTAATACCAAACATCGCACAGCCATGAGAAATTACGCTCCCAAAACATATCTAATGCCATGAGAAGACACTCATGATGTCATTACAAAGAAGGTTCTGTGGTACGTGGAATGTGATCCTAACTTTACAAACATCAGTAAGAAACCAAAACACGGTGGTGTTTATCCCTGACCTGTGGCTGACAATGATTTACATTCTTTTATACATTTCTCAAAATGTCTACAAAGAGCGTGGATGACTATTATAATCTAAAAACACTATTTAAAACACAACGTAAATAACCGTACATTGGATTCTGTGACCTCCCCCCACCCCCCCGCCGTGAATCTTGTTGCACTGTGGAGCAGTGGAGTGCCAGTGGGTGAGCCGGAAGGCCTGGTTGGAAGGACAGATTTTTAATTCTGGTTCAGCCGTGGCAAACCTTGCTGCCTCTTGGTGTCTTCACCTGGAACAGGGGCATAAAAATAACAGTCACGTCACAGGGCTTTGCGAAGAGCGGATGAGACAATGAAGATGGGGCGGCTGATTGGGAAGAGTTCTGAGCTCTCTCCTTCAGCACTGAGCGCATGCAAACTGTACATTTCCAAATCTTCCCTCTAACAAAAACTTAATGAGTGCTTCTAAAGTCAGTGATTGCCACTTAGCCAGGAATTTAAGAGCTAATCTCCAGAAACACTGCTACTCTTCCCTTAACTGTCTTCCTATAACCTTCATGTGAAAACATTTCATTTCATCTGAAAAGTAACCACCTGACTTCTATTTACTGTTCTTGAACTTAAGGAGATGATGCTGAAACCGGCTTGGCTGGAGGGAGATCGCATCCCACCCGGGAAAGGTGTTTCTCCCCGGGAATCAGGCCTCTCCTTGGTGGGCAAGACTTTGTTTTCCCCAGAACCATCCATACAGGGCTGAACTTTAAAAGGGGTTTTCCTGGGGCGCCTGCGTGGCTCAGTCAATTGAGTGTCTGACTTGATGTCTGCTCAGGTCATGATCTCAGGGTCGTGGGATCAAGTCCCGCATGGGGCTCTGTGCTCAGCGGGGAGTCTGCTTAGAATTCTCTCTCTCCCTCTTCCTCTGCCCCTCCCCCCGCTCGATCTCTCCACACATTCTCTTTCTCTAAAATAAACAAATAATCTTTTAAAAAAAGAAAAGAAAAAGGTGGGGTGGGCAGTTCTGGTTCCGTCTTCATTCTATCATTGCTTTGAGACCCGTGCCAAGACCCAAGACCCAAGCGGAAGGATCTGCAAACAGAACTCACAGCCCTTGACTCACACAAGGGGTTTCTCTTCCTTAGGGGCTGACTCCTTGACCCAGAATAGAGAGAAGATCCTTAGGGCAGGGCTGTCAAGCTTGCTGTTTCTCTATCAAACCTCTTCCCCATTAAAAAGACCCTATGGTGTACAAAATATCATAACCTTGGTATTTTCTCTGATCCCTGCCTGGCCTTTAAAAGCAAACTCCCAATTCAACAAATCCGATGAAACATCTCCCAAGCACCTGAAGCGATCCAGGTAGAAACAGAGTTGAATGAGAGAGAGAGAGTTGGATGAGTTAGGGTTGAATAAGATGTGAGGGAGGGATCAGCATCTAGACAAATGCCGGGCCACTTAGGCAGAGGAACCAAGGAGCAAGTCTGAGAAACAGGAGCGGGGCCAGGCAGAGAGTCATCAGCACGATCAAGGAGACATCTGAGCTGGCTCTGGAAGTGGAACAGAAATGTGCCAGGCAGCCAGGGCCAGGGGGAGGTCTCAAAGGCCAAGGAAAGCAGGTATAAAGATACCAATATGGCCCAACTTCGTGACTAATGGTGTGCTTGGAAGTGGGAGCACGGGGAATGAGGCCATTTAATAAAGGAAAGAGTAGAAAATGGCCTTGGTGTTGAGCTCAAGACATGGTTCTAAATTTCCTGCAGTTGGCCAGTTGGGCAGTATTTACCGACCAAGTACAAAGCGCTCAGGGTGCTGTCTCAGGAGTGGACACAGGTTATGGATGGAAATGGTTACACCGGTTCCCAGACCAGCTGTGGGTGGCACAGTGGAGGGGAAGGTGTGATGAGCTCCAAGGGCAGAGGGAGGCACCGGAGGGAAGAGAGCTGGGCATCCAGTGAGCTCCGAGTCTCTGGCCCAGACCATACTAATGGGCAGCAGGGTAGGGTGGCAGGGCGTGCCCAAGGCCTTTGAGGGTATAGTGTGTCTAGGACAGTGATAGGAAATGAGGGGGATGGAGGAGAAATCGAGGGGGGCCTGGAGTGCCAGAGTGAAGATTATGAACTTCACTGTAGGCACTTGGGAAATCAGTGGAGAGTTGTAAGGGACAACCCAGCCAGGTTTGCTTTAGAAGAGGGGCCTCAAGAGGTGGTTGGGTGGCTCAGTCAATTGGGCATCTGACTCTTGATTTCAGCTCAGGTTGTGATCCCAGGGTTGTGGGATCGAGCCCAGCGTTGGCCTCCACGCTGAGCGCTAATCATGGAAGCTGCTTGGGATCCTCTCTCTCTCCCTCTCCCTCTGCCACTACCCTCCCACCCCACCCCCACTTGCGCTCACTCTCTTAAAAAAATAGTAATAATAATTAAAAGACTTTAAAAATAAGAAAAATAAAAAAGAAGAGGGGCCTTGGTGCCAGTGTCTATGGGTCTATGGATGAGAAAGGCTGGACGCTGTTGATACAGTCTAGGAAAGAGTTGACAAGGGCCAGCAGGGGAGAGCAGAGCTGGTTTCAAGAGATAATGAGGACTTAGGACTGGTGGCAGAGGCAGAGGGAGAGGAGGACTGTCATTTATCCCGACATGTCCTGCTTGGGTAGCTAGCAGATGGGGGTGACGTCCAGGGAGACGGGAAATGTAGACTTGAGGTGAAGGAAAGAGACGTTCCGGTCTGGGGGGCTGGGGCTATCCTGAAGCAGCAACAGGTGGTAGTTGGACGTGTGGGTCTGGAGGTGAAAAGAACATTCCAGGCCAGAGGTGGGTATGTGAGTGTTATTAGTTGCGGAATTCTCTTGAATATCAAAAGAATTTTGGAATAAAATATCCAGATTCAGGAATCACAACACTATAATCATTTTTTTTTTTTTTTGGGTATGAGTTCCAAATAAGAAAATAGTTAAGCTCGAAAACATAATTGTGCCTATTCCTAGAATTGGATAGCTGATGTATCTTTGCAAATTGTTCATTGAACTGTGCTTCTGGCTTCTTGCCAGCCCCCAATGAGATTTTCATATTTCTTAATTATTCAATTACTACCCACAAGTAGGAGTTTGAAATCAAACCTAGGCTGCTCTGTAACAGTATTGTCTTGATTCATGAGTGCGGTAAAGGAGAATGTCCGTATTGGGAATCTGGGGTGAGAGAACAGAGGAAGTGGACGCTTCCACAGGACTCCACAGAGTCCTGACTCTGTCCTGGGTTCGAGTCCCGGCCTTGTCCCACGCTAGCTGTGTGAGCTTGGGGACCTTGTTTCTCTGAGGTCAGGTTTCTGGTCTGTACAATAGAAACAGAGAGAGTGTTCACACCTCCCGAGGTTGCGGTGAGTGTAGAGAAAGGAGAGTGGCTGAGGGAAGGTGCTCTACCTACTGTCACGCCCCCTCCAGATGCTGGTCATGTCCCTCATTGCTTGTGTTCTGCAGGTCTCAGAAGCTTAAGCAGCCAGCTGTGAAGGAAGAGCCTTCTGACAGCGAGCCGGCCAGCGCCTCCGACGCCAACCCCAATCCCGAAGCGCACCTGCCCTCCATCTGCCTCAAGCAGGTGTTCCCCAAATACGCCAAGCAGTTCAACTACCTGCGCCTGGTGGACAGGATGGCAAATTTGTTTATCCGGTTCCTGGGGATCAAGGGGACAATGAAGCTGGGACCAACAGGCTTTCGGACTTTTATCAGGTCAGTGAGACCAGCCCCTCCAGCTTGGGATTCGGGAAGGGTGCAGTGGAACCCCGCATCTGGCTGGTCCCATCACCCCCTGACTGTTCCTGGGGGAGCCCATCTGTGCTGTGAGGTTGGTGCCCCAATTTGGGTCAGATTGCTCTGGAAGCTGACCCTGTCCCCTCCTGTTTGCTGAGTGAGTTCATGAATGTGACAGATGGGATGGCATGAAAACACAAGGCGGTGCTACCTTAAATCAGGTCCTTAAGCCACAGAGAAGTCATTGTCCCCTGGACCCAGACGGACCTTGTAGCTCTTAAGCTGGGGTGATGTTCTCCCAGAGATATGTGGCTGCATGCTGAGCGCTTATGAAGCCACAGCAAAGAAACAAGGCACATCTGCCCCAAGTGTCCATTTCAGGAGAAAAAAGTTAAATAATTCAGTGGATAAATAATTTAATGTATTCATCCTAATATAAAGATAACCCGATTGTATCATCAAGTACAATACAAAATCTGCATGAAGTGTAAATATAAGACATGAGGTAAAGCAAGTGGGGTTTTGCCACAAAATAACCCCTGCCTCTTGATCATTCGTCCACTTGCCTCTACTCTCCGGGGCATTTTGGGGTGGCACAGGACTAAGTCCCTGAGACAGTACTCACTAGGCGCATAACCCTGGGGCAAGTTAGAAACTACCTCTGAGTCTCGGTGACCCTACAAAATGGGGAGGAAGCCAGCTATACGTCAGGATTGGGTGTCCCCCACCTCGAAGAAGCTCTCTGCCAGCATTCAGGGGCTGCTGCTGCTCTGCTCCTTGTTGGTTTTCATATTTCTACCTTCCACCTCAAAGTCACATCCTTCATAGTTTTATTCACTAAAGCAAATAATTAGAAGACTTGAATTGGAAACATTCTGTTGTACAATTTTCTCCAAATGAATTCTATGAACTCCAACTCTGGCTCTCTCTGTTCCTGATGGGACAGCACACAGAAGACACGGCCAGTGTTTAGAAGAATCGTTAGGAATCTTTGCTGTTTCAGGAAACCTGAGTTAGAACTTACACGGTGATCTGGAGAAGGCCTCTGTGTCCTCTTAGGGTGAGGGGGCAGAGGAAAGCCCAGTGGAAGGAGCCCAGGCTTTGGGTCTGGCTCCTGAGTGAGGCATGTCACTTAATAGCTGTGTGGCTTTGGGGCAAACCCCTGGCCTTCTCCAAGTCTCGGTTCCCCCATCTGCACATGGAACTAATCCCTCCTGCCTATCAGGGTTATTATGAGGTTGGGATGTAACACATCCTGAAGCACCTGGCCCAGAGCCTAGTTGACAGGAGCTATTTGCTGAGTGTGTGTGTGTGGGGGGGTCTTGTATGATTATTTCCATTTCCATTATGCAGCGGGAATTCTCAACAAAGTCAAGAGACACATGTTATTACTTCCCTGAGAATACTACCCGATACCTTCTGACTTGTTTGGGAATTGCATCTGTCTCATAGTAAAAGATCCTCATCTGTAAGCGTTTTAAAATAGTGAGATTGATTTTCTCTCATATTGGAGGAAGTTTGGCATGGGGGTGTTCAAGGGCTGGTTAATGACTCCACAATGTGATCACACCCCACTTCCTGTCTTCCTGTCCATCCATCCTAAGCATGGGCTTTTCAAGCTTCAGGCTTGCCTTGATATCACAAGATAGCTGCTCAAAATCCAGCCATCATGGTCGAGTTCCAGTCAGGAAGAAGGGAGAAGAGAGATGTCAGATGCTTCCTTCTAACTCCTAATTACGGTCTACTGAAACATAAGAGATGGGGGGGAACAGTGAAGATTTGGAAAAAAATAACATAGTGAAAGAATTCACAGTCTCAGCTGCCTCCAGGGGTTGAGCCAGAAGCGGAGGCCAGCAGGTGGATTCTGGAAGGATGGGGAGGGCCGGGCTACGGCAGCCTGAGGAACACATGCCCCAGCTAAAGGAAAGGCTGTCCTGGGCACATATCACCAGAGCTTCTGAGTTTTCAAAGAGAAGCTAGAAATGCTGATTTTTATGTAAAATCTCAATATATGTCTATCAATGCGGCGATTCAGAAAATAATTTTTAAACACTGTGTGGGTTCGAAGGGTGACTGCCCATAGAATCCACCAGTGTGTGAGCGCTGGCAGGAGAGGCAAGGGACATACTGAGAGGACTTCTAGGCTCACACCTGATTTTGAGAAGAAAACAGAACTGAGAATGGTTCTAGCAAAGGGGGTTTCTAAAACACTCTCAGATGGGAACTGGATGATATCGAAAACATCGCTACAAATCTGTCCATGTATGATAAGCTTTATGATTCTTTCCATCATTTTCTCTCTATAATTAAGGGCATTTGCATGTAAAACTGGTTATTGTCAGGTTGGAGGCCCTTAGGTCTTATAGCCATCATTCCCAGTCTGTGGCCAGCACCGTCGGTGGGAGTGACAGTGACCGTGGCAACCAAGAGCAAGGAAAACAATGTCTTCAGGTGGGGAGTAGGCGGCCAGGGCAGGACTTGGACAGCGAACCCCTCTTCCTCCCTCCATGCCCTCCCAGTCAACGCCCTGCGTAATTAAAGATGTGGGAAGAAGTGGAGAAAACGTGGCACAACTGTTAATAGATGTTTTTTTTTCCTTTTGAAAGATACCGAAAAATCCCAACAGCAACTTAATCGTAAAAGATGATACTCTTTGCACTTGGATTTATCGAAGTAAGTTCGGTCTTGCCAGCTAAATGTAACAGCAAGCATTTTCTCTTGCTAACAACCATTCTCTCTCTCTCCTTTCTACTTCAGTTTAAATTTTGCTTCATTATGAATTAATAATATTTATGCCATATGTTAAATCGAGCCAAGTGCCCTTCTCTGGAGCACTGCACAAGAGACATATTTGCTGGTGAGATATATACTCCTCTCCGGTCTCCCACGCAAACAGCAGAAGCTGAACTTGGCTTTCACCTGGACGACCCACTCTTTTTCTCCGAGTTCCTTAAAGAGAACTGGAGGAAACAAAATAAACATCCGACCGAATTTATTTTCAGTGACCATCTCTCATAGTGTGCTGTGTAGATCAGCAGTTTTAGGAGTGAATTATGCTAATGCCAGTCTGGCCACATTCTATTTTTCTTTTCTACCAAGAAATGAGAAATAATGAACTGTCGTTCCCTTGTCTAGACTTAACTCGTCGAACCAGCTTTTCGTGCCGTTTTCTCAAGAGGCACATAATAGTAGCACATATTACCATGAATTAATGCGCCTCTTTTCTCTCTCTCTCTCTCTCTCTTTTTATGTCATAATAATTCCTGGGGCGTGGAGACTTCTCTTTCTCTGAGAAATAGAAATTAACTGATTCTTCAGTTTGACAGCTTTCTTTGAGAGAAATGCATTTTTGCCAGTTTCCTTCCATTGGATTACTAATCTGGGGGCCATTCTCTGTAATTTACTAAGAACACGTTCTGCAAACGTAGCCTCATATCAGGATCCAACATCAGTCTGCACGTGCTGCATTTCCCGTTTCCACAGCGGGCAGATTAAACCATTTGCCAGAACCGGGTTCGTTTCGAGGAAAGGGAGACGGCTCCTTGGCACCTGGAGCATTTGCTTCCTGCTTCATGTGAGGGCAGTCTGCTTGGAGAGCCCTGCTCAGGCCCTTTGTGGTGTCTGATCCTGTTCTCCTTTTAAATTAGAGAATGTTTTTTCTCTTTTTTTCCTTTTTTCCCCCTTCCACTCCCTTTGCTCATAGGGAGATATTAATATGTTTCATAATGGGTAGCTGTGGGGGGTTTTATGCTCTGAGAGGCAACGTGGTGTGTTAGAATGTTCTGGAAGGAAAGTATAAAGGCCCCCCCCCCTCCAGTCATTAACTCCTCCGTGACTTTGAAAATCCCCCTGTTCTGTGATGATCTCTTTCCAGTAATACTGTGAGATGCTATGCTTAGGATTCAGTCACCTTTAAAAAAATGTATTTTCTAAACCAGAGTTGTCATTTTCCCCTCCTATTTAGTGTTGGTTTGGTGTTTTGTTTTGTTTTGTTTTAATTAGCAAATATTGATCATTTGTTAGCTTTCACCTTATGGAAAACTCTCCAGGAGAAATAAGCTGTTTTTCTTTCACAGAGAAGGATGAACACAAAAGAAATTCTATAAATGGGATTTTACAGTGTGGAAAAAGTTGGTTTCTAAATTTCCCATGTGATGTCAGTGGTTGTTGAGAGGAAATGGGGCTGATAATTTCAGATCTTTCTATACATGGGCTCCTAATGAATGATTTGTGATTATCTCCTATCATATGTGCCCAAATCCCTTTGATTCTGGGGGAAAAAAACTAAAGAAGACAAAACATTTCTTCAAAATGGCTCTGTGTCATGGAGGAAGGCTAGGAGCTGCCCTTTAATACTTCTCCGTATGTGCCAGGCACTGAGCTACTCCTTAAAATGGCTTTGAATGGTGAGTCGTCTTATCTTCATTGTACAAATCAGGAAAGAACCTCAGTGACTTGTTCAAGGTCACATAGCAAAGTCAAGATTCAAACTCCTGTGCATGTGTTTCCGAGCTCTTTTTGTCCCATGCACCTCTCCAGACTATCCTTTGTCAAGAATTGTCCTGTTTCTCCTGTATTGCTTGGACTACTCTTCCACGGAAGAATTTATCCCTCCACTCCTTAGTCATTTCAGGAATTTCATCCCAGGGCATAAGGGGAAATGGTTCAAATGATTAAGAGCTACCAAGGCTTCATGTTTTCTACCCCAGACTCTGAGGTCACTTCCACCCTCCGAGAATGGCATCCAAGACAGGTTCAGCTCTGCACTACTCACTGGGCTCCGAATCCCACCTACTCATAATGGGCACAAAATTCATTCTGTAGTGATCGATGGATAAATGCAAAATTCATTCTAAACATGTTGTTACAAGGAGGCACTCCCTGTTTGGGTCAACTGAGAATATTTGGTGACCATGGGGACAAACCGAGGAGACTCTGTCCCCAAAAGACCCTGGTTGTCTTCCCTAGCCTTATATCCCAAAGTTCCCCCAACAGGGCCTCTCTAGAGACTCCCACTTTCCCAGGCCCACCTGAGACTTTGCCTTGAATCCTGGGTTCTTCCTACGGGCCTGGGCTGGGTCATCTCACGACTTCTCCCTGAAGCTCCTTAATCAACAACTCTCTCCTCCAGGGTAAGACTAGATGTGAATCCTAGCTGTGTGATCTTGGGCAAGTCACGTCCCTGCCTGCTCTTCAGTCTCATCTTACCTGTCATTGAAATGGGACTAAGAATACTTCCATCACAGGGCGGTTATGAAGATCCAGGGAGCCAATGGGCAGGAGAGGGCCTGGCCTACGGATGGGTACCCAAGAAATGCCTACAGAAGCAGAATTCTTTTTTAAAGCCTCTCCTGTCTCCTGCAGCCAGCATGGGTTTCCCCCTTTCCCCTGTCCAGGCACCAGATGTAGCAACCAAGTGTGTTTGTGGGCATCACTAGGGAGGATGAGTTACCTTGGAACAAGGATAAATGGAGAATTCTCTTTGGTAAATTACAGCTCCTGCTGAAGGTTTGACACTGCTATTTTCTACCTGTCAGAAAAAAATGACTATATACCAGTGGTCAGTTTGGGTTCCCTTTTTATACTCCATTAACCCACAGAGCAAGCCGGGCAGAGCTCCTGTCCCATGGGGGAGCAGGTAGTCAGGAGGACACCGATATGATAATTAGGGGAACGCGGTGGCTCTTTTTAATGAAGCTTTGAAAAATGAGCAGTGTGGGTTGTCGACACACCCCGGGAGAAGCTAGAGCATCGTCTCCAGCGGAACCCAACAGAGATAGCCATCTTGGTGACAGGCGACGTGAAAAGCTCTGCGTCCATTGACATGTTGTTACCAGGGCTCAGTAACTGTGCGCTGATGTGTTGGAAGTCCGCCACTGGTGACTTGTGATTGAAATACGGAGCAGGAGCCCAGGAGGGAGCGGGAGGTGAATTGATGGCCTGGGAAATACTGGTGGGAAAGATAGGAAAGAAGAGGCCGGGATGGAGAGAGGGAGCGAGCAGGTGTGCTGGCATGCACGGAACACCGATGTCATCTGGGCACCCTGCCGGGCACACGTCCAGCCACCACGGTCAGGGGTGTTCATGGGTTTGGAGAGGGGCTTCGGGGTGCCCAAATCCTGCTTGCCAATCAGCCCCTCTCCTGTGGGGTTCCTAAGGGAGCTATTCACACGAGGGCTAAAGACAAATGGGAAATCAAAGAACCACTTTATCATTAGCTGAGGCAGTGGATGAGGACATGTTCGCAGAGTTAAAAGCATCACTGAATGTAGTGCAGGCAGACAGCTGGCTCAGAGGTCTAGCTTCGGGATTCCCAGGGCAAACCCAGCCTGTGTTGGGACTCGCTTCCCAGCACGACCCTGTTCAGAAAGGTGGTGCGTCTGGACAAGGCAAGGCCTCCCTTCAGTCTGGACAGAGAACCTGGGCGTGCGTACCCAGTCAGTCTGACTGGCGAGCACCAGATCTCCAGAATGGACAGGGCCACTTGCTGAAAGGGCAGCCCCAAGCAGCCTCTGAAGGGTCCACATTCGAGCCCTGGAAGAGGAATTGGGAAAGGAGGGAGAGAGAGGGAGGAGAAGCAACAACTGCGGGCCCCCGGGTACCAGGCACCTGCTGGGTTCTTGGCGTGTGCTGCTTCATCTCATCCCAGCCCCCACGCGGGCGGTAGTCTTCTCTTCTTTTTAGGTATCAGCAAATAGAGGCATCGAAGGTTTCAGTAAATGCTCACAGTCACACGGCTAGAAAAAGCCAGAGCCAGCATTTCAATCCTGGTCTGTCTGATGCCCAAATCACGCTCTCCTCAAGTGTGCCAGACTGCCTCCCCACATCTCCAGACCCGAAAAACACAAACCACAAAAAACAAAACGAAACAAAACCAAGAGGGGAGGGGGAGGATTGCAAACACGCCTCTGTGCTCAGACGGGGAGCTGATGTGGGACTGAAAACCTGGTTATCTGAGCCTCTCTGCACTGGAGGAAATCAACTAGGGGAACTTCTGAACTCTGAGGCCAGCCCGTCCCTGGCCCTGCCATTTCCAGTTGACTCGCCAAAGTCAGGAATGAGCGTGGAGGGGCCCCACAGCACCGTGCCTCAGCCCATGCAAAGGGCATGGGCTAGCCGTGCTCGTCTGTGCTGGGAGTCTTGGGCTTGCCATGGCTGTTTGGGGCCCGTGTGACATCTCAGGGGACAGATTTAGATAGGAGCAGTGCAGGAACCTCAAGCCCCTGCCTGTAGGTTTGGGCCCAGGGACTCATCGGGTGAGCATTCCAGTGGGGACTCACTTCTGGATGGCAGCGATGTCTTCTGTCTGAACTCATGACATGGCTGTTTTCTTTGGGTCCCCCAGCGGGTCACTGTCACCCAAAAGACACTGGTAAGAGAGAAGAGCACCCAGGTCCGGCTTTTCTTTCTCCTCTTAGAGACTAATGGATACGAGGTAAAGACAGGCATAGGGACAATTTCTGAAACATGAGATTCTCATTCCCCCTCGGAGCGGGCAGAGACCTCCACCGGGAGGTGTTGGAAGAGGTCAAACACAGCGACTGTTTTGTAAGGATGGAACCTGAGGCTCAGGAACAGGAGATGGATTCTCTAGGGCGGTCAGCTTCCAAGCGGCAGAGCCAGATTCAACTCAAGACGTGCCATCCTCAAGTCCTGGCTCTTTCCAGCCCTTTAGAATGGGCCAAATGACAGAAACCCACATAATCTATCCTTCGATTACATTTTCAGCCTTCTTTCCCACCACCCCAGCCTTAAACCCATCGCTAATCCCAGCTGTGGGAAGGCGGGGCCTCCAGGCAGGACCCCCAGCCCAGGGAAGGCGTGGAGGCAAACGGAAGAGGCCACGCCCCTTCTAGCAGTAATATGTCCCCTCCCGTCTTTGGCAGGAACTGCAAACTCAGCAGCAGCAGCTTGTCCATGGCGGCCGTGGACATCCTCTACATTGACATCACAAGGAGGTGGAACTCCATGACGCTGGACCAGCGGGACTCGGGTAGGCACCTGAGGACTGGCCTCCGCCCTGTCTAGTGCGAGTCCAGAGTTGTGGGCGGGACCCTTTGGGTTTTTTCTTATTCAGGGTCAAGCTGGGGAAAGAGGAGGGTTACCGTGTCAGCTCTAGATATCGCTAGAGGGATTGAGCTGAACTTGAATTCAGGAGCCTGAATTCCTCCACCAAGGCTGTGCCCACTCAAATTCAAATGCCACCATTAGAATTCCTTGTCTCTGCTTAAGGCTTTGATTATACTCGCTTAATCGTTCATGTGCTCATCTCTTGGCACACATGTACTAGCGTGTGCTGGGCCAGGCCCTGGATAGACAGGAGCGAGTAGCACTTGGCTCTCACTCACTGTAGACCAGGGAGGCAGAGGAGAGCCCAGCGCTGGCATGCCGTGCTGTATGCTGGCGTGGAGGGGGTGCAGGGGAGGGAGCCCAGCGGAGGAGATCCTGTGGAGGGAGGCCTGAAGAAGACTTCTTGGAGAAGGGTGAGTGGGAGAAGCCAGTGAACAGGGCAGCATGGACCCTTCTGGCAGGCGTGGTCTGGCTGAGACATGGACACAGGCGGGGAAGGCTCAGATAACCCCAAGAAACTCGGAGGGACAGAGCAGGAGGGGAAGGGAGAAGCGGCAGTGATGGGCTTGCTAGAGCCATCCAGGCCTTGAATCCACATAGAAGAGTTTGCTCTTGATCCCCTAAATTATGGTAGGGTGGGTGTGGGGAGGATGAAGAGTTTCGTTAGAAGGATCCACCTTGGGGTGAACGCATTTCTGATCTTCTTCCTCACACCGTGTTTTTCCATTTGTATAAATCATAAAATTACGCCGTGCTTCCATGCATAGTCCTCATTAAACCTCCCCGTGAGCTAGTGCACTAGGTATCAGCGTTTGAATTTCACAGACGGTAAACTGTAGCTCGGGTGACCGGGCACCCAAGCTTCCCTCCCTTGGGCTGCCTCCTGGCCAAAGGGACGCCAGGCAGGAGGGGGCGCCTTGCGGAGCAACTTTCTCCTGTGATCTGGTGGGGAGGTCAAGAAATCAGAGCTTGGGAGACCCAGATTACCACTGACTGTGCCATTTTCTACCCATGTGAGCTGAGAAAGCCATTCTGCCTCCTGTCTCCGCTTCCTCTTCCGTAAATGGGGCCAACCGTACCTGCTCGCCAGGGGTGCCCTGCGGTCTCTGTATCCATGGGTGGGAATGTGGGAATGTGGACCCTTGCTGGCAATACGAAGGGGCTCATCTTATCAGTGGGCAGGGCTTGGGGAGAACCCCGGGGGTGGGTCTGTGTGAGCGTGAGGGGCTCCCTGTCACATCCTACCCGCCCCCCCCCCCACAAATGGGCTACAGCTTTTGACCGCAGAGATCATCACCTTTTAAATAATGATGCCACCAGCTGCTGTGGTTGGGCGAGTCCGACGCGTGAGCTCTCCGCCGGGTGCTTCGTGGGCGCAGCCCTGGCTGGAATTCTGGAAGGGGGTAGAATCACCTCCTCCAGAGAGGGGTTCAGCCTCTAGGGGTTCACCTAAGGCTGAGGTTCAGCCTTAGGTGGCGGGCGTGGCCATCACACCAAGCTGCCACAGGTCCCCTTGCGGGCTGCTTGACCCTGCGAGGTGGTCCTGGGGTAGGATGACCACCCAGCTCCCTACGGCTCTCCTTCCGTGAATGCAAAAGCGAACCTCAGGGAATACCGGTAGGCACCCAGTCCACAAGGTGAGTTCCACCGCGTGTCTGTGGGCGGAGCGCCCTTGCAGCCCTCCCTGGCAACTAGCCACGGCTGGAGATGGCGCGTCTTCCGAATCGGGCAGATTAATTATCATCTCGAGGACGGAAGGTGCTCACATGACAGTTGAGCTGCGCGCTTTTTGCTGACGCCTTCAGAAAGCGAAGAAGTGTTGGCTCTGTGAGTTGAATGCAGGGAGTCCTCGCAGGATCCTGTGGAGGGGGCCGGGAGAGGGGGTGGGGGTGGCGGCGGAATTATTAAATATTGAAATTGATCAGGAGTAGCAGCAGGAAGCTATTTATCATGTTTTATTGCTGCAAACTAGCATTACCATCTGGCCCATTGTTAATTCTGAATAGCTTTTCATGTTTTGTTTGCCTCTTAAATTGCTCTCTGTAAGCGGAATCCACAGGGGCTGTCCACAGCACAGGCTCGGGTGAGGTTTTCTGGGGTCTGCCAGGATCTCTGCGTCCTGCTGACCAAGCGAAAGCGATGAGAATAATACCAGTTTTTAGCACCTACTGACAGGCGAATGCGGGGCTGGGATCTCCCAGGCCTGTGGCCATGCCCGGGTCATCAGTCCTTAGCAGCAACTGGGATTTCAAGATTCCCCTCCCTGGCTGGTTCTCACCCCAGACCTTCCTAGTGGGTGATTGTATCCCATTTCACAGATGAGCATCCTGAGGTTCCAAGAGCAAGTGACTTGTCTAAAATCTTACAGCCAGTGAGTAGCAGAGGCCTCCATGTGAAGTCAAGCCTCCTGCCTCCTGGCCCAGGATGCTGTCCCCTATCCAGCACCGCCCCCCCCCCCCAACCAGCAGTGGTGTTCATTTGAGTGATGGGGGAGGGAGCAGGGCTGGTAAAGCAGGGAGGTGAAAGGTCAACTCATAGAGCACAGGGCCTCTGGGAAGATGGAACTGGAGTGGGAGGTTGGTTGCCTGGTGTGAGCGCCTGTCTCCCCTGACGTCATCCTCGGAGTTTGACTCCTGTTTCCATGGTTCCTGAAACGAAATCACAGACTTGGGGGGTGTGGGGTACAGATAGTGGGGGCTGGGCATTACAGCCAGAGAGGAGAAGCCTGTCTGTGCCCAGGGTCTCAGGGACTACTACCGTCTGGCAGCTGGCAAAGAACAGGGGCCCCGTTCTTGCTTCCTGAGAAGGCTGGTCTGACACCCCGATTCTCAAGGATAAGGTGCTGCTGAAGTCAGCCACATTCTTGGGAGCATCTGGGAAGCTCCCAAAGAGCACAAAAGGACGTTTGTGGTTGGGTGGTGGTTTTCTCTTTGGGTGAGGATCAGCAGAAAGAACCAGACAGTCCTCGCTCCTTCCCTCCATGGTGCCGAGCCAAAGGATCCTCGTGCTCTCTCAGTTGCAGCTCAGTCCTGGCCAGAGGTGTGGAAGCCCAGTCAGATGGGAGCAGCTTTATCTACCCCAGAGCTGCCGTGGAGCTGACAAGAGAGTAGTCAGAAGAGAGATAGAACTGGGCGGTCATTCTCAGAGGGCACACATTCACTCATTCAACAAACAGGTAATGAACATGTTAGCAGGTATTGGGCCGATGGGAATATAAATTATTTACAGATCCTGCCCTTGAGAAAAAAAGTAATAGAGACCATTTACTGCACATTTACTATGTGACAGAAATACTAAAGGCTTGTTATGAATTCTCCCATTTACTTCTCCCACAGCCCTGTGAGATAAGAGTTTTTTTCCCATTTGACAGACAAGAAGCCCGAGGCTTCAAGAGGTGAATTTAAACAGGTGTGTCAAGTACATCAGTGGGGACCCTGGGATTTGAACCAAAAGCCGTCTGCATTCAGAGCCTTTTCATTATACCCAGTGTCTCTAGCCACACAAGTGAAAAGGACACACAGTTGACAGTTGTCGTAGGGTATGGCCAGAACGCCCATAGGGAAGCAACAAAGGAGAGGCGCTGTGAGGGTAAGAAAAAGAACATATACAAAGCCCTGAGCATGGTGCGCATCCCAGAAAAGTCACTCTCTATGAGTTCAGTATCCCTGAAGGCTGGCACAGGGCCAGAGCAAGATCTTGCTCAGTGCCCAGTGGATGTTTGATGAGCAGATAAATAGCGATAAAATATGTCCTGCATCCCCGAAATAGGATGTTCCGAGTGTGAGGGCCACGGCTTATGGTAGAGGTGGTCTCACCGACAGAGTCTCCCTTTCTGCTCCTTAACATCCTGCAGAAAACACCATCCCGTTTGGCGAAGAGCATCACCCTACACCCAGCACCAGCTGTGTCTAACTGCTCGGGCAAGGTCCCCTTTCTGGAAGCCAGTCCAGACCTCCCTTCCTCCCTTAGGAGGCTTCAGCAGCCGCTGAAGGGGTTAACCCAATTCCTGAAGTCTGAAACCTTAATGAAACCTGCATGGGGAGACCCTACTATTTAAGGGGAAAAAGAAAAACAGTGTTTAGAAAGATAAGTGAGAAAAAAAATCAAAACTAGTATATAAAAAAAAAAGATTTCGCATCATGAACTCTAAATCTCAGACCATTCTTTTAAGCAGCCTTGTTTTCTATCTTTTTTTTTTTTTCCCCAGAACTGGAATTAGGGCACAGAACTGGATTAATCATAATCCTTGGTTCATTGAGAGCCTTCCAGCCCCATCCACACATAACCTGCTTTTATCTAGTCAGCTTTTTAATTTAGTAATTTTTAAATAATGTAATAAGCATCCACGACTCACCACCTAAAAGGAAATCTAGGACTTGACAATAACCCACGCCCAGCAGGTGGCTCTCCCCCAGCACCAGCCCATTCCCCGCCTCTTTCTACCCACAGGACCCTCGTCTGGATCCTGCGCTTGTCAGTCCCTGGATAGTCTTGCTGCTTCTCTGTTAGAATGTCAACCACTACTTAGGAGCGTCATGGAATTTAGCAATACGCAATCTCACACTGCTCCGGGAGGCCAGCGTAATCAGCATTCAAATAAATAAATAAAGATTTCAATTTGCAATTCTAGAATTTCTAGCAGAACGGAAATCTAAAATGCAGGTCTTCTCAGCCAAACTGAGGTCTGGTAGCCCTGTCGTTGCCCAGAATCCAATGAAGGAACAAATGTGTCGGTGAAGATGCAGTCATTTCATGTAAATTGCACTCCCAAGCACCTCCTTATCATTGAGACTTTGCTCTCAACTCTTCCCAGAGTGGAATTTCACTTCTCTGTGCTAGAGACGAGGACAGCATCACGATGAGGCAATAAAAGGTAGTATTACTGCGTCATCTATGAGAGACCAACGTTTCACTGGCAAAGGGAACATTTGAGCCCAGCACCTGGACATCTTGTCCATCTAACACACAACCGGCATCTGGAGTCTGTCCCAGTAATCAATGGAACATGATTGCAAAGCAAGAAAACAGGGATTGAAGGGTCTTTCCTACCCACCCCCCTCCCCGCTTCTCCACCCATTCAAGCACGCCTGCGCGCACACACCCCCTGCTTGCAGAGGGAAATCTAGGAGTGGCATCGTTTAATGTCTGATACATCCTGCATTTCTTCTGCTGCCTGAAGAATGTCTGAGCTACATGGCCCCCCTTCCTGGCCTGGGGCTGCCTGAGTTTGAGCGGCACTATAACCGAAGCCACAGGCTCCGGGATCCAACAGACCCGGCCTCGAATCCGAATCTGAGCTCTGCAACTTGGCTAGCAGGTTACATAACTCCCTTGGAGCCTCACGTTCTTCCTCTGCAAAATGGAGATAGCAATGGTGCCCACCTCCTAAAAACAGTACCTGGACAGCCGTGGCACGGCTCAGGAAGGGGCTGCCCCTGCCACAGTCACATGCTTGGCTCTCGCTGCGCTCCTCTCTCCGGAAATGCCTCCCTCACCTGCTCATGCCCAGGGCTCCGTAGGTGCTGGGACCGGAGGAGGAAGTGCCTTCCTGCCGGGTCTGTGACTGTAAACCGCCTAGTGCCTCACTGCTGTCGCCTCCCATTTCCTCGCCCCTGAGTCCCACACCACACTGTGGGGTGGTGTGGCCAGGAAGAGGGGGTGCGCGGTGGTGCTGTGAGACTGGGGAGGGCTAGAGGCTGTTAGCCAGCCTCCCTGCACACCTGCTGTGGTCTCCGAAGGCCGGCTCTGGCCATTCCTTCCCGTGTCTGCTCTCACACTGGGGGTGCTCGCTGCGGTGCCCCCCAGCCCTCCTCTGCGTCACGTCTCCATGCGAAGCCACCAGCAGCACCTGCGGGCGCTGGTCTAAGACCCCAGTGCTGGGGTAGAGCATCTGCAAGAGGGAGAGCCTCGCAGACTGGACCCCCCTCCCCCGCAGCCGCCACCACTCTCACTAGCCCCCCACTCACTCACTCCAGCCGGGGTAGCCGCCACCTTGGAGGGCCTCCACGAGGCTCCTTACCTCTGCTGGAAACCCCTCCCCTTGCACCACTACCGCCCAGGCCATCTCCATAAGGAGACCCTCAGGCTGGGCCCCCTCCCCGTCAGCCTGCTGCTCCTTAACAACACCGATCGCAGCCACTTAAATGCCATGGAATGAGTGTGGCCTTTGCCCTTGAAGCTAGACTTAACCTCCGTGAAGCCGAGCGCTATGCCCGGCACATAGTAGGTGTTCTGCAAACGTGTCAGAGGAGCTCAGATCAGACCCTGACGATCAGCGGCGCCCGTGGGCGTCTGAGTCTTATGACTGTCTCTCACCAAATTTCCTCAGTCGACTTATGCAAATCAGGTGCCTCCTATACTTTCATCAGCTGGAATGAGCCCCAAGTAAAATGTATTTGGTTAACGATGTACTGAAATATTTAAAAGTATTTTTACTTGGTGTTTAACAAAGCCTGGCTTATACATATACATGGACGGCCCCCTCCCTCTGAGATCGGGGAGGCGGCGGATCACTCGGTGGGTTCCATGCCGCGCCTCTTGCAACGTGTCTGGCGCAAGCGACATTCTTCAGCCTTGGATTTTCTTGAAGTCAGATGGTCTGGATGCGTGCCCTACATGCTTACAAAATAGGCAGCATCAGAATCATCCTTAATAAAGGCAAGCGAGCCGGCAGAGAGGCCCGCGCACCCTCTCCCTCACACAGACCCTGGCGGGCCTGCCGCCTCGTGGGCTGCGTGTTCTGGAATCACTTCTCCCCTTCGCAAGGGCTGTCAGGAGCCCCCGTGTCCCGGGCACCCATTCGTCATCCTCTCCACCGTCACCTCTGGGGTGAAGGGAACAGGCTGTCTGTCCACTGAGCTGGTCTGCCCCGCCGGACCCTCAAAACTCACAAAAAGGGAAAAGCAGAATGATAGTTTATGCAGCGCCACCCGCCTCTTTGCTTGTGCCTGTTGCTTACCACTGTGGACCCTGCAGGGACAGCCACGGGGGAGGGAGGTTGTTGGGGAAGTGGGAGCCCCCGAGTCATGTGGCCTGCGGTCCCACAGCGACACCCCCCAGCTGGCAGCTCTTGGAGGGGACACTTCAGCTCTGCAAGCTTCAGTTTCCTTTAAAAGGGGGCTGATGACATCCGCCTTGGGTTGTTTTAAGAATTTAGTGAGGAAGAGTATGCCTGGCTCAAACAAGTATTTGTGGATCTGTCTGTCTGTTTGAAGCACTGTCGAGGTTCCTGATGTTTGTGTGTGCTTTACAGATTACAAAGCACTCTCCCCGTCCTCTTGGGATTCCTGGTGAGCTGGGTCTTATTCCCACGAACCCATTCTCAGAAGAGGAAACTGAGGCTTGGGGGGATGGGGCAGAGCGGGTTGGGGGGTGGAGCAGAGTGGGAGGGAACCCTGTCCCGAGCCTCTGCCTTGTGCTGCCTAGGAAGTGACAACAGTCACAGCCGCATGAAGATGCAAGGGCCCGGCCAATCCCCAAATGTCCCCAGGCCCAAGACCCTGATTCAGTGACCCAGGCATCCGTAAGGATTGGGCAGAGTTGTGTTTGGTCCCAGTCTTGGCTCAAGGAGACATAGGCTGTGACAGACACATCTGGGGGGCTTCTCCCCCAGGCAGCCCCCCATCTGTTTCTCCTCCCGCCAGAGACTCCCCTGTTTGGGTACTCTCTACTGTCACAAATACGGCACAGAAGCTCCCCACAGCCCTGCTCCTTAGAGTTGAGGAAGTGAGGCCTGGCCGGGTTAAGGGCCACCACTGATGGTGCCCAGCTAGTATGAAGAATTTATGGGAACGTTGAGCAGATAGTACAGAGAATTCCCATCTGTCCCCCTACATTGTCCACTCTTATATCTTGTATGACTGTATGCATATTAGTGAATAAATATCAATACGTTATTAAAGTCCATAGTTTACATTAAAGTTGATGCTGTGTTTTCTATGTGTTTTGACAAGCGCATAATGTAATTTCCCCAGCGTTATAGGACCATACAGAATAGTCTCACGGCCCTAAAAACCCCCGGTGTCCCACCTGTTCCTCCTCGCTCACCCTACACCCCTGACAACGTTCTGCTGTGTCCTTAGCTTTGCCTTTTCCTGAATGTCACACGATGGGAATTGTACCGTGCCTGCCATTTCAGACTGGCTTCTTTCACTTAGCAGCGTGCATTTAAGGGTCTTCCGTGTCTTTTTGTGACTCAGTCGCTCAGTTCTTTATGTTTCTGAGCAGTGGTCCACTGAACGGTTACATCACAGCTCGCCAATCCTTTCACCTATTGAAGAATATCTTGGTTGCTTCCAAACTTTGGCTATTATGAATAAAGCTATTATAAACATTTGTGCGCAGGCTTTGTGTGGACCTAAGTCTTCAGCACAAGTGGGCAAATACCTAGGAATGTGATTGCTCAGTCATGTAGTAAGACTGTGTTTAGCTTTGTAAGAAACTGCCAAACTTTCAAAGTGGCTTACCCTTTCATGTTTCCTGAACAATGAATAAGATTGCCTTGTCAGCATTTAGTATTGTCAGGCTTTGGATTTAGCCATTGTAATGGGAGGGTAGTGGTGTTTCATTGTTTTCATTTGCATTTCCCTAAAGACGTGAGATGTTGAGTATCTTTCCATTTGCTTATTTGCTTTCTGTACATTTTCTTTGGTGCAATGTCCATTCAGATCTTTTGCCTGTGTTTCAACTGGGCCATTGGGTTGCTTTCTTCCATATTGTTGAGTTTTAAGAGTTCTTTGTATATTTTAGATACAAATCCTTTATCAAATATGTCTTTTGGAAGGGTTTTCTCCCAACATGTGGCTTATCTTTTGAATTTCATAAGTGTCTTTTGCAGAGCAGTTCTTGGTTTCATTAAAGCCTAACGTCATTTTATTTTTTGGTGTTTTTTGTTTGTTTGTTTGTTTGTTTGTTTTTGCTTTCATGGATCTCGCTTTTGGTGTTGTATCTCAAAATGCATAACCAAATCCAAGGCCCTCCAGATTTTTTCCTATACTATCTTCTAGAAGTTTTATAGTTTTGTATTTTACATTTAGGTCTATGATATATTTTGAGTTAATTTTTGTGAAAGGTACAAAATCTGTGTCTAGATTTAGGGGGGAGGGTGATGAATATGGATGTCCAATTATTTCAGCACCATTTGTTGAAATGACTAGTTGTCCCCTCCCCCCTATTGAATGGCCATTGCTCATTTGTCAAAGATTAGTTGATTACATTTGTGTAAGTCTATTTCTGGACTCTCTATTCTGTTCCATTGATCTATTTATATGTTCTTTTGCTAGTATGACGTTGTTTTTTTGGGTTCTTTAAAATATTTTATTTATATATTTGACAGAGAAAGCATGAGCGGGGAGCTTAGGGGGGTTGTAGAGGGCAAGGGAGAAGTAGACACCCCACCGAGCGGGGAGTCTACTCGGGACTTGATCCCAGGACCCTGAGATCATGACCTGAGCAAAATCAAGAGTCAGACACTTAACCAAATGAGTCACCCAGGCACCCCCCCATATAAATTTTAGATTCACTTTAATATCCACAAAATGACTTGCTGAGATTATAATTTGGAATGTGTTGACTTACATACCTTTTCTTTTCTTGTCTTTCTGTACTAACCAAGACTCCCAGTACAATGCTGAAAAGAAGAGGTGAGAAGGGGACATCCTTGCCTTGTTCTCAGTCTTAGGGGAAAAGCATCTAGTTTCTCTCCACTAAGTATGATGTTAGCTGTGGGGTTTTTTAAAAAAATAGATATTCTTTATCAAGTGAACAAAATTTGTTTAGAGGATGTTTTTCTTTTAAATCATGACTAGGTATTTGATTTTGTCAAATGTTTCTCCTGGATCTATCAGTATGATCATATGATTTTTCTTCTTTGGCTTACTGTTGCAATAGATTACATTAATTGATTACTGAATATTGAAACAGCCTTGCACACTTGGAATAAATCCCATTGGCAATGGTGTGTAATTCTTTTTATACACTATTAAGTTTCATTTGCTAAAATTTTATTGAGGATTTTTGTATTCATGTTCATGAGACCTATTATTCTATAGTTTTCCTTTCTAATAATGCCATTATGTATTATTAGGGTAATGCTGGTTTCATAAAACAGAATTGGGAGAGTAGTGGTATTTCATTGTTTTCATTTGCATTTCCAAAAAGACATAAGATATTGAGTATCTTTCCATTTACTTATTTGCTTTCTGTTACACCTTCTTTGGTGCAATGTCCATTCAGATCTTTTGTTGTATTTCAGTTTTCCCTCTGCTTTTATATCCCAGAGGAAATTGTATAATTTCTTTCTTAATGTTTGGTAGAATTCACCAGTGAAACCATAAGGGACTACTGCTTTCTTTTTTGAAAGGTTGTTAATTATTGATTCGATTTCTTTAATAGACATAATCCTATTCAGATTATCTGTTTCTCTTTACGCGAGTTATGGTAAATTGTGTCTCTCGAGGAATTAGTCCACTTCATCTAAGTTACCAAATTTGTAGGCAGAGTTATTAATAATATTCCTTTACTATCCTTTTTTTTTTTTTTTTTTTTTTTTTTTTTAGAGAGAGAGAGAGAATTTTAAGCAGGCTCCGCACCCAATACAGCACACACAGAGCCCAACATAGGGTTCAGTCTCACATACCTAAGATCATGACCTGAGCTGAAAGCAAGAGTTGGATGCTTAACTGGATGATCCCCCTGGGCACCCCTCCTTTATTATCCTTTTTAATGTCCATTGGATCAGTAGCGATTACCCTTCTTTCATTTCTGATATTAGTAATTATTAATTACCAATTAGTAGTCTAGTAATCTGCTCCTTTTTTCCTCTTCGCCTGGCTAAGGTTTACCAATTTCATTGATGTCTTCACAGACTAAATTTTGTTTCATTGACTTTTTCTATTAATTTCCTCTTTTAATTTCATTGATTTGTGCTCTTATTTTTATTATTCCTTCTCATATGCTTACTTTGGGTTTAGTTAGCTCTTCTTTTTCTAGTTTCCCAAGGCGGAAGCTTAGATGATTGATTCTAGATCTTTTATCTTCTCTAATAGGTGCATTCTAGATCTTTTATTTTCTCTGATATGTGCATTCAATGCTATAAATTTCCCTCTAAACACAGCTTTCACTGCACCCTACAGAATTCAGTCAGTTCTATTTTCATTGAGTTTAAAATATTTTAAAATTTCTCTTGATACTTCCTTTTGGACCCATATGTTGTTTGGACATGTACTATTTTATCTTCAAATATTTGGGGACTTTCCAGCTATCTTTCTGTTACAAATTTTTGGTTTAATACCACTGTGGTCTGAGAGCATGCTTTGCATGATTTCTGTTCTTTTGTATTTGTCAAGGTGTTTAATGGCCCAGAATGTAGTCTATTTTTGTGAATGCTCCATGTGAACTGAAAAGAATGTGTATTCTGCTCTTGTAAGATGAAGTATTTTTTACACGTCAATTAGATCCAGTTGATTGATGGTGCTGTTCAATCCAACTATATCCTTGCCAATTTTCTGCCTGCTGAATCTGTCAATTACTGAGAGAGGGATGTTAAAATCTCCAACTTAATAGTAGATTTGTCTATTTTCCCTTGCAATTCTATCTGTTTTACCTCACATATTTTGACACTCTGTTTTTAGCTACATACATTCTAAAGATCATTATGACTTCTTGGAGAATTGACCCCTTTATCATCATGTAATGCCCACCTTTATCCCTGATAATTTTCTCTGTTCTGCAGCCTGCTTCATCTGAAATTAATTTGCCTACTCCTACTTTCTTTGGTTAGTGACATATCTTTCTCTTTCCCTTCACTTTTTATTTATGCCTTTATGTTCAAAGAGGGTTTCTTATAAACAGCATAGAATTGGATTTTGTTTTTTATGTATTCTAACAATCCCTGTCTTTTAACTGACCTATTTAAACCATTCACATTTAAAGCAGTTATTGGTATGAATTCTTTACATATTTGGTAGAATTCACCAGTGAAGCCATGTGGCCCTAGAGTTTTGTTGCTTGGGAGGATTTTGATGACTGATTCAATCTCCTTACTAGTACTCAGTCTGCTCAGAAATTCTGTTTCATCATGATTTAGTCCTGGGAGGCTGTATGTTTCAAGAAACATATCCATTTCTTCTCTGTCATCAAAGACACTGTTCCTGGACATTCTCCTTTTCTTCATTCTTTCTTTCTCTTTGCATTTTAGTTTGTGACATTTCAATTGACATGTCTTCAGGCTCACTGATTCTTTCCTTGGCTCTGTCTGGTCTACAGATGAGTCCACCAGGGGCATTCTTTATTTCTGTTTTGGTGTTTTTTATTTCCAACATTTTTTTTATTCTTTCTTAGAGTTTCCCTCTCTCTCCTTATGTTACCCATCTGTTCTAGAATGTTGTCTACTTCCTCCATTAGAGCCCTTAACATGTTAATCATCATTATTTTTAATTCTCCATTGCATGATTCCAACATTGTGTCATAGCTGTGTCTACTTGTGATGCTTGCTTTGTCTCTACAGACACATTTTTTTTTTCTTGTCTTTTGGCAGATCTCAGAATTTTTTGTTTAAAGCCAGACATGGTAGATCAGGTAGTAGGAACTGAGGTAATGCAGCTGTCAGTGTGAAGCTTTATATTAACCCAACTAGAAGCTGGATTCTAATGTTTGCTGTAGCTGTAGGTGCTAGAAGCTTTAGTTTCCTTGGTTTTATTTTCTCCTTCTCTGGTCCTTGGGATTTCCTAAAAAAAAAAATAAAAAAAAAAATAATCCTTCTTGAACAGAATCTTGGTCTTGGAGCTGTCAATTGTTATCCAGTATTCTTACATTGGAGCCTTTTTGATGCAGCAGGAAGGTACTGGAGAGATAGAGCATTTGCTAATCTTGTGATTAAATCTCAATTTCTTAGTGGGCTTGAGTCTCTGGACTGTGACATCCAGAAGTGTTTCTTAGGCTTTTTTTTCCTACCCTTCTGTGAGAGAGGAAAGCTGAAAGGGCTGGAGTTGTATAAATGCCCTTTCCTCGGGTCAGATAAGCCTCTGGGAAACTAGTCTCCTTTAAGGTCAGTATTATTTTATGGAGAACACTCAGAGCATATTTCAAAAAGATTACTTCCCCACACACACATTGTGCCTGAAGCATGTAGAGTTTTTCTCCAATCACCACTTTGAGAACCCAGTGGGTCCCTGGGGATAAAACCCACAGAAGTGTGGAGGACCCCTAAGACAGGGTGCCACACTCAGCCTCTAGCAATTCCTCAATCACCAATGAAGCATTCCTACCAGTTACTGTCTCCAGCAGCCACTGCTCCTGGTAAGCTGACCTTGGCTATGATTCTCTGTTTTCACATGTCTGTCCCATTTTCAGGATGGCACTTTGCCCTGTGACCTCAATTCTCTGACGGACATAAGGAAAGTCATTGGTTTTCAGTTTGCTCATCTTTTTTTTCTTATTGTGAGGATGGGAGTGATGACTTCCAAGCTCTTTCTGTGTCAGTGCTTAAGCTTGAAGTCCTTTATATATATTTTACACTTTTCACATCAATCTGGAAATTTACTCTTTCTATTCCAAGTTATAGAGAAGAGACCCGAGGCTCAGAGAGGTTAAGTAATGTGCCCAGGGTCACTCAGCTAATGAGTGGCAGAGCCAAAATTCTTTGTCTTCTAATTCTAATGGTTTTTGAGGAACTACCAATCCCAAGCATTCCAGAAATATTTAATATATAGGCCTTTTCAAGATTTTCCATGAATTCTTGGTGAAATCTGGACTTGGTCATTTAACCTGAGAATGAAATGAGAGTCTCATGATCTGCCTGACCAGTCTCTGTCTCTAGCCAAGAAAATGACCAAGTTAGCCAAGATAGAGCCTTATCCAGCCCAAGATCCCCCATCTCTCACATGGGGCCAGCTTCCGTATTCACTGGTAGCATCCTCCAATTTGTGTTTACTGCCATAGAATCATAGTGTTTAAAACTAGAAATGCCCGAGAGATCACTTATTCCAACACCTTTGCTTTACAGGTGAGACCCTGAATCCTAGGGACTCTGAGACCCTGGTAAGTTAATAGGAGAGCCACCTGCCATCCATAGGCTCACTACCTTGCTCTTTTTCCTAGATCTTTCTAGGAATTAAGTTCCACATTTATTTTTGAGATGGCCAATATATGACGTGCGATGAAACCTACACTCTGCCCCATCCTTTGCCACATGGGAGAAGGGGAAAGGCAGACAGCATGCCCATGGGCTGCCCCGCATCTCACTGGGAGATTTGGGACTTCTAGTGGTCAAGTGTGTCAGCCTTCATTAAGTCTACACTGAGGTCTAGGTAGACCAGTGGTTCTCAATGGAGGGTTGACTTTGTACCTCCTCCCATGGCCCTGAGGGCATTTGGTCACGTCTGGAGGTGTTTTTGGTTATCACAACTAGGGAAGGAGGAAAGTTGCTATTGGCCTCTAGTGGGCAGAGGCCAAGGATGCTTCTTAACATTCTGCATTACATGGGACAGATTCCCCAACAAAGCATTTTTTAGCCCCAAATGTGGAGAGTATCGAGGTTGAGAAAGCCTGAGATAACGCATACCCACTCAGAGTCTCCACTATGGCTCTCTGCTTACTTGAAATAGACACTTTTCCCTTTGGCTTCCCTTAAAGACAGCTCCTGGGCCAGGGGAGCAGTTCCCCGTGCCCGCCCACCCAAACCCACCCCCCCCCCGCCCCAATGCTCCTAGGAGGCAGCTGCCAACCAACGCAGGGTGGGAAAGGGTGTGCACCTGAACTGTTCCGCGAGACCTTACATGACTGAGGTGCTTTCTTCTTGGTAGCAGGTGGGTGTCTCTGCCCACACTTCCCCACCGATCACGTCTGTGAAGGGAGGAGGAAGCCTTATGTAAGCGCAGCCTCATACAACCTTCTGTCATTCTGGCACTCCAGGCCTTGGGAACACCCTCCCTCCCTCCGGAAGTCTCAGGGGAACAGTGGCTCTGTTCTGAACCCGCCCTACGGGGTCTGCTGGCCAGCTTCCTCGTCATCCCCTGCAACCCCAGCCCCTCATCCGAGCTCCACTCCCCTCCCACATACCCCATGCAGCAGCAGCTGCACGGGCTACTACTCTGAGACAGACCAGCAGGCTTCAGGTCGAGCCTCTGCTCCTGCTTTTCTCCCTGCCTGTAACAGCCTTCCCTTCCTTGACCATCTAGACAATGCCTACCCTTGACCCCCCTTTGCAGAGCCTCCATCCAGGCCCATCTCCCTGCTTCTGCGCCAACCAGCCCTGCTTAGTCCTGTGCTCTGTCCCCTGTCAGCACAGCCCTCTAGAGGGACTCCCCCTGCTTGATGGGGTTTGCAGACATCTGTATCCCTCTCCACCTGGCCCCAGTGGTTGCCAAGCCCATGCCTGATTCGCCTCTAGGGCCCAGGGCTTAGGGCCGTGAAAACTTATTGAAAGGATGAGTAAGTAAGTGAATAAATGAAGGAACGAATAGACAGATGGAATGTCCCTGCTCCTTATCTTCAGAGTGGCCACTTCCCCGACCCTCATGGCTCCCTGTCGCTCACCCAGTTACCTAGACACAGGACACGTGACCTTAGCTCTGCCTCTTCTACCACTCACGCTATATGATCTCTAGCAAGTCACTTGCTGTCTACACTGGGCGCACCCATGGTAACTAGCTATGACACTGTAGGTGTATAGCACCAGCTGTGACACTGTAGGTGTATAGCAGGTAGTAGAACCCCAACCCAGTTCAGGACCCCCCCCCCCCAGTCCTCCATTTGTGGTGGCCCCGACTGGTCCCCAGACAGCACTGCTCCTGAGCACTGCTCCTGAGCATGAGTACAGTGAAAGAAATGTTTCTTGCGCTAATAAAATTACCTTCTCTAAAGAAGGCAATTTGCATGTTAATGTTTTGGGTAATTCTGTGCAGCTCCAGTGCCCTCGGGGCTGCAATTTCTCTCTGACAAAGTGATAAAAATAAACTCCCGCATAAAAGAGCATTTCTCTTCTCTCTCATTTGCACTCCGAAGTGACATTCTTAATGTGAGTCAAGCTGAAACCCACTTCGCAATCTTGTTTTTGACACTGATCTGCCTGTCAGTGACAGGCTGGCTCCCCAGAGTTCCGCAGAGGGGTCTCCCCTTAAGGACCAGGCTGGATCCTCCTGGCAAGGGGGCGTCCCACTCCCAAGGCTCCAGATTCAGGTCTTCCTTAAATTCCAAAAGGTGCAGCCTGTTAACTGGAGGGCAAACATGGGGCACAGGGAAGAGCGCTGCCTTCAGGGGGTGAGTTAGCGTGACCTGCCCCCCCCCAAGAGTGCCCATTCTTGGGAAACAAATACAATGGATGGAGAGTCCAACACTGCCCTCCAGGATGGCAGACGGTTCGCCTGCCAGGCTTGGCCTCTCCGATCACCTAGAGACAAGAAACAAAGAAGCTCAGATTTGGGGGTGTCCTCATGTGCCCGACCCAGGCCCGGCCCCTTACATCTGTATTCTCTCACTGAAACCCCACAAGAGCTGGGCAGAGTGGGTAGAAACTGAGGCTCCCAGATGTGAAGGGACTGAGCCAAGATCACCTAGCCACACAGAAGAGACAGATCCTGACTGAACATGGGCCCGTGTGTGTGCTGGCAGCATGCTGTCCATGCCCAAGCGGTGGGAGAGGAGGAGAGAACTAGTATTCGCCAGACACCTACTTTTGCCATGCGTTACACGTCTATATTGCATTCACTTAGTCTACTAACGTTAGTGACCGCGTGTGCGGTGACCCGTAGGACTCCCCGGTCTCATGCCCCCCTGACAGTCTGGTAGCGGAGGCAGACAGAGATTAAACATAGAAACCCAGAAATAAGCCCGTATTTCCATGTGCTGAGCTCTGTGAGATAAAATAACTAAGTTTCAAGGAGACTAGCGGAGGAGACCTAATTTATGTAAAGGAGGTGGTTCAGGGACATCTGTCCGTAAGAGCATCGCAGCTGAGGTCGAAGTTCTAAGGCGGGGGGTGAAGACTTGAGGGAAAGAATGCTCCAGCAGAGGAAACAAGGAATGACAAAAGCTCTGAGGTGGGAGAGTGTGTGGCCGGTCCTAGGGAACAGAAGCTGGCAGAGGGTGGGGGGTGCACCCAGGCCGAGAGGGGGCTCAGGCGCGAGGGGGTGGGGTGGCTGCAGAAGAGGGCGGGGCCAGGTCTTGCTGTGGCTTCTAGCAGGTGAAGGAAGCGGCTGTTGCTCTGAACGCTCTCGGGGAGATGACAGCAGAGTACGTGCTTCTGAAAGTTCATTCTGGGGGCTGTGTTGGAAGGGGCAGTGCTGGAAGCGGGGAGACCAGTGAGGACGTCGCTGGGAGTCCAGGGGAGCCTGGTCTTGGTGGGGGTGGCTGGCGATGGTGGAGAGGGACGGCAGCTGTGGGAGAGGAGTTTCCAAAACGGCTCTCGGACTTCTGGGTTGAGCGGTGAGGTGGGTGGAGATAGTATTTATTGAAATGGTACAATTTAAGGCAAAGCAGGATGGAGATCCATTTCGAACAGGCTCTTTGAGATGCTAATGAGATAGCCCGGTGGCAGAAGAGCCGTCTGGCTTGGAGCTTGGGATTGGAGCATTGATTCCTGGCAGATATTTAAAGCCTAGGGAATGAATGACAGGAAGAGAGAGCCCTGGGCCCAGGCAGAGAGCCCTGCAGGACCTCACACCCACCAACCAGAGAAGAGCCAGCAGAACACTGGACCCCTGAGTCCGGAGTTGCTAGAAGGATACAAAGAAAAGCCAGAGAGTGGGGCATCCGAGAAGTACAGAGAACACACTTTAAGGAGGGAGGCATCCCCACTGACTGATGCCCAGAGGAAGCTAGGAAGGGGAACGGAAGGTACCCAGGCTTTTCTCAGGAAAGGTTCCAGTAGAGGGGAAGGGGATGGAAGCCCACCATGGCGGGTACACAACATCCCTGTGGCCAGTTCGGCTGATCTGGGACCAGAGCTAGGAAGGTGGGCTGCAATGTCAAGCCTTTAAATAGTGCCAGAGGCCAGTGTGTTTGATGGCCTTTGGGCCCAGTTCATGAGAAGGAAGAAAGTGCTGGGGACTGGGGGAGGGGAGGGGCGGGGCGGGGGGGAGACCAGGCATGGACTCCCCACCACCCAGCTCTCTCCCATAGGTGTTCCGCGAGCTTTCCTGCCTCTCCTGCAATTCTCTGCTGCTTCCTCTGTGTTCTGACCCAACCCGCTCCCCAGCATGCGTGCTCACGTACACACACACACACACACACACACACACACACACGCTCACTCACTTTGCCCTCCGCTCTGGACAGCAAACATGACCCTAGAGCCAGGCTGCCGTGGGGACAAAGAGTTAGATTTGCTTTCTGAAAGGGGAGATCTGTGGGGGCTTGGCGCATTTCAGCATGGTGAGAAGGGGTCTCCTGGGAGATAATATGCATCCCACCTCTAGAGAAGACCAAATGGGGGCCAGATGCCCATTTTAAGCAATGCCAGGGAGGACAACCGTGGCTCGGAATCTCACCAGGGACCTGCAGATAGAAAGTACCAGCAACAATTGGGCTTCTGTGGGACTTGGGATCCCTCCCTGCCTCTCTGAGTAGGGCTGATGCGACCTGATTCACAGAGCCCAGGTGTGAGTCCCCACCCCACCTGTAGGTGGTGGGACTCTGCCTGGACGTCTGTACCTTGGCGCACCCCAGAAGCCCACGGCACCTTGCTAACAAACAGAACCCAAGACAAAAGCATTTGCTCTGTCATTAAACACTGGTGAACAGGGGCGCCTGGGTGGCTCAGTGGGTTAAGCCTCTGCCTTCTGCTCAGGTCATGATCCCAGGGTCCTGGGATCAAGCCCTGCATCAGGCTCTCTGCTCAGCAGAGAACCTGCTTCCTCCTTTCTCTCTGCCTGCTGCTCTGCCTACTTGTGATTTCTCTCTGTCAAATAAATAAATTACAAAATTGTTTAAAAAACAAAACAAAACAAAAAAAAACCACTGCTGAACAGCCCAAGGGTTATAAATGCATTTACCACCCAGATTTTGTCTTGAGGATGAAAGGAGAGATGTCCCTACGAAGCGCGTCACAGTGCCTGGTACATACCAAGCACGACTCCTACTAGTTCTTATTATTTTGAGTGTCATTGTCCTGTAAGGGCCTAGACTGCATTAGCTCTGAAATCCTTTCCAAGCCAGAGGTTTTGACCGCTTGCTGAGGAATGAGTGTTGGGCCTCAGAAGGTTCTGCTGGAGCCGTTAATCCCACCAGAAATGTCTGGAATCGTTCCATGGCGTTGCAGAAAGTGGAGCCGGGTCCTGTAGCCCCACCTCCCCACCAGTGACTCAGGGGCTTGTGTCTGTCGCGGTGGAGTCGGGTGACCCTGGCTAGGACTGGAGCGGGACCTGGGGCCACTCCGCGCCGTCCAGCAGTGTGACCTATGCCGGACGAAATGATGGAGAAGCTGCTTTCGACGTTGGTTGTGTTTGTTACTCGGGTGTCACAGGCTCCTGGCGATAATGATTTTCCTGCAAGGTCTATTTATGGCTCATTCCTGACACTTACTAATTTTTCCATCCAGACAAGGACAAAGGTGATGGTGACTTGCCGCCGCTGTAGTGCGTAAATACAGTGATTGGGTGCGTGCCATTCTGTTCTCGAGCTGTTCGCCGCGGGGAGCGGTGGGAGTGAGGCAGTGCTCTCCTTCTCCCTGGAAAGGACAGGCCTTCTGGAGGTTTCCATCTGGTTTGGGGAGAGGCAGTGCAGAACAGTAGTGGGAACCCCACAAAGACCACTGACCAACAGTGTGACTCTGGGCAGGGGGCAGGACCGCTCAGGTTTGCCATGAGATTATAGGAGCGCGCAGGGAGAACGCACATGTGCATCCCAGTAGGCAGGGTGCCCCCAATAAATGATTTTTGTCACTACCATTTTTTGAAACGGTCAGAAGCCACCATCCCCCCCCCCCCCGGTGCTTCTGGAGTCCCAGAACATCACCCAGTTGCAGAAGGGGAAACTGAGGCCTGAAGAGGGGAGGTGATTATTTCAAAGCCCCGCAGGGCAGAGACCATTTTGAGTACCCGTCTCCTGACCCCCTTCGTGACCTGTCCTCCCTGCCAGCCCAGCCAGTCTGCTCGTTTACTCCACAAACAACTGTTGAGCACCTGCGCTAGGGCTGCTGGATGTGGAGGTGAAGACAGCTTGGCCTCGTGACATGCAGTGTGGACACAAGCAGTCAGCTGTCCACCACCAAAGGAGCAAATGAAGAAATGTCATGAGAGTAGGGCAGGACACGTGGAGCGGGCACAGAAATCCAGGTGGGGACATAGCCTGAGACTTTGGCACTGCTGTTACTAAGTGCCCCATTGGGCTTCCTTTGGGTGGTGCGTTGTAAAAGCCATTTGGCAAACTTCACAGATGCAGAAACAGAGGTTTGGAAAGGTGAAGCCACTTGTTGAAGACGAGGCCGAGAGTACACGGCACAGCTGGACCCAGTGCAGTGCATCTGACCCCCAGTCACTGTCCCATGAGCCCGATGCTGTCTCGTGGGAAATGCCCCAGTTCCATCTCCCCATGTGGAGTCCTTCGAGACCCCAGCCCTGGCCAGCAGAGACCACGCTCCCGTCTAGGGGGATTGTGAGGCAGCAGACCCTGTGTGGCAGGGAACCAGGCTGCAAGGTGCCCCAAGAATGGAGGGAAGGTTCTGGTGATTCATAACCTTGGAGCCGGTGCAGGCTTCCCCGACAGCCCTTGTGGGGAGCATGCCACCCCCCGGATGGGAATCACTGAGCTCATTCTAGTCCAGATCACTCAGCTTTATTTCCTACCAACGATTCCACACAGAAAGCCCGTATACTTCCACCATTAGACTTTCACTATCAGACAGACACATCTATTCTAGGTGGGTCATAAGAAAGATGGAAAGGCTGGGGAGAGAGAAGGAACGGGCAGGTGGCTGGCCTCGCCCAGCACACCAGTACCTTGAAATGGAATTATAGCAAGGAAGCTCAGGTATTTTTGAAAGGGAAACAGTATCTCCTACTCAGTCTGAGTTAATCTCCCCGGCTGTATGCAACGATTTGGATTTAATTATATCGTCGACTATATTGTCGACGCAAACGTGTTCTGTAAACTGGAAAAGAATACGTAAGTGTCACGTTAAGAAAGCGCGATGCAGGACAAGCACCGGGGGTCTGAGCGTCAGGGAGGCATGGATTTAACGCTGCCCTGTCCACCTGCGGGAGCCGCTTGGCCTCTCCGGGCCTGCACTCCTCGTGCCTGTCGCAACGCCCTTTTCTGAACAAGACCCGGGGAACCAGATGAACACACGGAGATGCTCTGTAAACGGGCAAGGTGTTGCTGCTGATTCGTCCTTGCGCCCCAGAACGGAGGTTGGGATGGTGGGAGCGCGGCCGCCAGCATTCGCATTAAGTCCTGTGTGTGAGGACCCCTCCCTAGGAGGAGGGACCAGAGGTCTTTTGAGGCCAGACGGAGCCCGTGGGCCCACCCTCGCCCGCCGGCTGACGGAATGACACTATGTTCTGTCAGGGGCTGTGTCCCCATGTGCAAGGGACAGTTTGGGTGGGAGACATGCGTATGGCCACATCCGGAATGTTTCAAAGGCTGCTTTCTCCAGCGACACCCGTCAACCCAAATAAAGTTGCAAAAAATACTCAACAGCTTATCTTCAGGCCCGGGAGGCAAGTGGGCAAAGCGCACTGGCAGGGACCGGCAGATCTTCGCCCTCCTGCTGACATCTGGCCGAAATGGGTGGGGCCCGGGCCTCCGCCGCTGCCAGGCAGGCGTCGTCTCTGCCTTCTCAAGGACCCGAAGGAATCTGAAGGCTCTCAAAGCAGCTAGGGAGTAAAGAAGTTTCGAGAACAGTCCCTATTCCTTCCAGCTTCCAGCTGTGTGACTTTGACAAATCTCTTGAGCGTAAAATGGGATTGGTAGGGACACCCGCTGCGTAAGGCTCCTGTGGGATTAAATAATGCGCTTGAAGCCTTTAATTCAGGGCCTGGCCCCTAATGAGGGCTCCATAATTATTAACCAGTGTTGTTCATTGTCACTGCATTTACGGTGACAGGTCACTACAACGATGTTACCAAAGAGACACCTCCAATTCCAAGTGAGAGCCACGAGAGGTTTTTCAGGGGGCTGACAGGGCAGGGAAGGGGGGAAGGTCTCTTCTATTTCTCCTCAATGGCTCAGGTGATCCCTAAGGCTCGGGTGGTGGTAGAGGAGAGTGTCTCCAAGGGCTGGGGGAGCCGTAGCAGAACCGAGAAGTCGGGAGGCTACAGAATTGTTAAGACCCTAATCCCCAGTGTGACTGTACTTGGCGCCAGGGCCTCTAAGGAAGTAACTGAGTTTAAAGGAGGTCCTAAGGACAGGGCCCTGATCCAAAGGGACTAGTGTCCTTATGAGAAGAGACGCCGGAGAGCCAGTTCGCTCTCTCTCGGGGCCATCCGAGGACGCAGCGAGAAGGCAGCCGTCTGCACGCGGGAAAAGAGCTCTCACCAGAGCTCAAACCTGCTGGCAGCCTGAACTTGGACTGTCAGCCTCCAAACTGTAAGAAGCCTCAGTCTATGCTGTTTAAGCCGCCCAGGCTCCAGCAGATGCGGTATACGGCAGTCCAAGCAGACGAAGACGCCGAGGAGGGGTGGGCAGTGGGGTTTCAGAGAACGAAGTTTGTTCTGGGCCTCCCCCATGGTTCTCAAATGCCCACAGCAGGGCTAGCCCGGTACTAGGCTTCTCAGAGACCACACACTTCACTTCTTTACTCCACTGCCTCCTCGAGAGCCTTTAAGGGGATGGCCAAGATGGAGCGTGTGATCCAGAGTTGCCAGATTCACCCATGGTGCAGAATTACTCACACTGTAGTTACCAGTGCAGTTTCAGGGGCCTCGTGGCCCATACACAATCCCCAAGAGATGGGAACAGGAACCTGGATTTCAGGCAAGGTCCCCAGGTTATTTTATGTTAAAAATGTTTGAAAACCACAGGCCTTGAGGGAAAGGCCAGTCCTCCGCTGGTGTGAGAGGCCCTCCTTCCTAAGGGCACCTGACTTCCACATCACTGCCCTCAGGCTCTGTCCTCACCTCCTCCGCCACTCCCACCCTGGTCCAAGCTGCCAGCAGCGCTCGCTTGGACCAGTGCAGTAGCCCCCAAGGGATCTCCTTGCTATCTCTTCACTTGGGCCCCTCCTCCTGGTCTCAACACAGCAGCCACAATGACCACTTCCTTTCCTGTCTCCCCAGTGGCTTCCCATCTTCCTCAACATGGAACCTAGAGTCTGACCATGGTCTACAGGGCTTTCTGTGGCCGGGCCTGTAAACCCTTCCAGTCTCATGCCCCTCGGTACAGCTAGAGAAGGGCAGGCCTTGCAGAGGGCAGTGGAGTTCTGCCCCACTTAGTGGTCAGTGTTGATGCCGGGAGAAACCAGGGATATGCGGTTTCTCAGAAACCAAGAGAGGACCAAAGCCAAGCTGGAAAAATTTCATGGTTTCTCAGCTCCATCATTTGATTTTAAAAATAACTCGATGAGATTGTCTTAAAATGCAGACATTTTTAGCCCAAAGTCAAGCTTCTCAAAGTTCGGGGGCAGGTCCTTTTGCTGATAGGCCACTTTTCCCAGATGGGTTTTCAGCGCGGAATGTGTGCAGACAGACTCAGCAGGGGAGGGAGAATGAGGGGGAGGGACGAGTTCTCGAAGTGGGGTTTCTGGACCAGCACCCTCAAAACCACCTGGGAACGTGGTCGAAGCGCAAATTCTCAGAACTTCAGAAGCAGGAACTCCTAGGGTGAGGCTTGAAGCCTGTATTTTCACAAGTCCTCCTAGAGCCACCAGTCTGGACCATCTTTGGCTCACAAATCTGCACATTGTCTAAGAGAAGAGCTTTCATGGGTGTCTTTCCCTTTGCTGCTTGCCTTACCCTGCTGTCCTCAGCTGGAAGATGGGCACAGTAACACCTGCCTCGCAAGATTGCTTAAAAAGTTCAGTCTATTCAAGTAGACAGAATGGGCCATTTTCAGTGCCTGCTGCATGCCGGGCTGTACTGGGCACTGAGGATGTAGAGGAGACTGGAGCAATGTCCCTGCCTCCAGGAGAACACAGTCCCACTGGGGAGACAGCCTCATCCCCAGGGATTTGTCCCAATATAGAGCAAGGAACAAGGAGAAGCCCCGAGGAAAGGCCGTTGACTCCATCTGGTGATGGGTCAAGGCGAGCATCACAGACCTCCAGAACTTAGAGGCTGGATTGGGGTATTTTTTTTTATTTTATTTTATTTTTTTAAACTTTATTATATTTTTTCAGTGTTCCAAGGTTCATTGTTTATAATATAAATTATTTTCTAATTTTTATCAACAATGAATATGCATTATCTTATCTGGGAAATACAGAAAAGTAGAAAGAAGGATACAAAAAGACCCTAGAAGTCTAGTACCACCCCACCCCCCCAATACACACTGTTAGTATAAGTGAGTTGATGATGAATACCACTGTGTACATTTTGTTTTCCCTCGGAAGGAATATTTTGAAATACTTGAATGGCTCTTAAAACTTTTGCCAAACTGCTTTTCAACCATCCATGGAAATTTCACCACTAACTTCCCATTATTCTTATTTTGCATTTTGGTTAATGGATGAGCAATAGAGTTCTGTGGCTTGGGTGGGGACTGGATGTTTTCTCTCTTACTTGCTAACCTAAGCGAACTACCCATTCATGTGCTTGGTCCGTTGGAGGACTCTATAAGGTTTAAGTATTTTCAATATGAAATTAATTACCCAAACCAGACTTAATATAAAAAACAAACAACCCAGATTCCTAGGGTTTCATTGCAAGAGAATACACGAATCAGAAATAAAAACAGTGATGTACCAAGTGCTTCTGATCTACTTCTCAAAAATAGTGAAGAAAATAGAACCAGTTTCAGCATCTAGTGGTGGGGGGGGTGGATGGTGACATGGTATGCAAAGCAAGATTTGATGGAATATTATTATGCAACTATTAAAATAATGTTATGAAGCCTGCATAGCAACATACAAAAATATTTATGCCATCATTTTAAGCCATAATAGGTACAAGATTTTGTACATGTATATTACAGTTGAGTGAAAGCCCATCTTCCGTGGACAAAGAGAGTGGAGAGAAGGTCAGTCGTCAAGGACACTTAGTTTCTAGAGGGGAGGACATTTGTGAGCTTTCCTATGCTTTCTGCTGGCACTGGCACTGTATTTTATAATAAATAGTAAGAAGGAAGAGGGAAGCCCCAGAGAGAACATGGGGACTGTCCACTGGAAAAGGCAGGAGAGACCGCCACCCCCCCTCCCCGAAGGTAACTTGGATTATCTCCAGTACATTTCCTCCTCCCTCTTCCTCCTACCCCCAGCCCGCAGAGACTTAAGCACTTTCCATTCTCTCCAGCACAGGGAATATTGACCCGGGTCTGGCCACCACTTCCTGGGCCACTTGATGAGATGAGATATAAGAACCACGTCCTATCAAACTCAAACCTACAGCCCCTCAGCCTGGCTGCGGGGGGAGAGCCAGCCACCCGTGTCCTCGTGGTGTATAGTGTGGGGCGTCCCTCTTCCCAAGCCTCCCTGGCCTTCAGACGCCCTCAGACACACTCAGTAGGGTTGAGCAGACAATGCGGGGCTCTCAGCCCCTGTCCCCAGTCCCTGGCCTGAGAAGTGTCGGCTTCGCTTTCTTATGCTGGTCTTGGTGGGGCGGTTTGAGGTCAGGAGACCTGGGATCTAGTCCCGCTCCTGCCAGTCACAAGGCTCTGACTTAGGCCTCACTTCCTGGCCCCCTCTTCTGTAAAATGCAGGTGCCAGACGAGGCTTTTAGAGCAACAGGAGGGCTGGTGCTCGGCTGGGTATGAAGAGCCAAGATTCCCTTAGATGAGTCGTTTGTGCTGAGGACGATCTGGGAGGGCAGGGCTCCAAGCCACCCCCACTACACACACACACGATTTCATTTGAGGAATTAAGACAAACAAGCAAATCCCATGATGTTTCTATCGCTGTAACAAAATAGGACACACACACCCCTTGACTGGAGGATTTGCTCAGACTGTTCTAGGCCTGGAACTCCACAACTGGCTCGTCCCCCAGCCTTCCAGCCCTTCCCAGTCTCGTCCAGCTGCGCCCTTCTCCACCTGTCCTGCTGCACGCACCCTGGGTTCTTACTAGGCCACATGCCCCACCTCCCTGTTCCCAGCCAAGCCACTGCTCCCAGCTCAGCTCTGCCCATCAGAGCCCTACCTGCTTTGCGCATTCCTTATTGCAGGAATCAGATGCAGAATCAGCAGTGCGTGAGGCCTGGGTTCAAATCCCAGTTACGTACCAGCATGGGGCTGGAGGGCAAGTTATTTCGTCTCTCAGGGCCTCTGTTTCTGCATCTGCACGATGGGAGTCATACTCGGGATCTGAGCGCCTGGCACAACCAGCTTGACTCCTGCCAGAGTCAATAGTGTGCAGCACCCTTCCCTTCCGCTTCCGTTTTCCCTGCATGTATATAACCTTTATCAAAGTACAACATGTATGCAGGAAGCTGGCACTCTGCCTTTTCTTCAAAGTCATATGTGCACTTAACTTCAAATTCCAATAGTAGCAAAGGGTTCACGATTAAAAGTGGCTGCCGCTGCTTTGCCGCCTCTTTCTGCCCTCTGGAATTTCCCATTGCATATTTTACAACGGGGTACATGAGGTATTGATTCCATAATGGGAAGCCTGTATCTCCCCTTCACCCCTTTCGTCCACCGCCGCCGCCCCCCTACCGTGTCTGGCAATCATCAGTTCGTTCTCTATATTTATAGGTCTGGTTCACTTTTTGTTTGTTTGTTCGTTTGGTGGTTTTTTTTTTTTTTTAAGATTCCCCATAAAAAACAAAATAAGCTATGTGTTTCCTATAGAAAATCAGGAAATGTAGACAAGCATAAAGAAAACCAAGTAGGGCGCCTGGGTGGCTCAGTGGGTTAAGCCGCTGCCTTCGGCTCAGGTCATGATCTCAGGGTCCTGGGATCGAGTCCTGCATCGGGCTCTCTGCTCAGCGGGGAGCCTGCTTCCTTCTCTCTCTCTCTCTGCCTGCCTCTCAGTGTACTTGTAATTTCTCTCTGTCAAATAAATAAATAAAATCTTTAAAAAAAAACAAAAAACCAAGTAGAACACACGAAATCTCATTTCTCATTGTAGAATGTTTTCTTCCAGATGATTTAGCCACAATACTTCCCCCCACCAAAAAAAAGCCCTTGTATTATCTTTCCTTTTTCCCTGGGCATTACAGCTTTAATCACAGCCTTATGCACTTAATTAAGGGAAGGAAACGAATATTTGTTGAGTAAAAGGTGCTCAGTGCTCGCTACTCCCGCACAAGCACCACCAGGAAGCTTGTTAGGAATGCAGAGTCTCGGGCCCTGCCCCAGAATCTGCATTTTGACAAGCTCATGCACGTAAAGCTGAGAAGGGCCGTAGACCAGGGAGGCTTGGAGCCACAGTCCACCTACTGTTCCTTCTCGTCCTGGACAAGAGGCTTGAACCAGAATGTAAACGCCCGCTGCTTCCTTTACAGAGAAAGACTTGCTACAAAGTACTGCCAGCTGAGCTAAACAATGTGAGTGATGAGGAGGGTGATTTATATTCTGGCCCAGGCTCCTTATCTTGTCAGGGACCAGGGACACACAGTCCCTGGACTGGGCGCCCGTCTGCCGACCACACTTTGAGTAGTGCGGGTGAGATCACACACTTCTGCCGCTGGGGGCTGGGGCTGTGCTGGGTCTCTCTGGCTTTGGATCCCAGCCTCTTCCAGCCTGCTCAGGTCTGTCCCTCCCACTGCCGGTGACAAACGCCCGTGCTGGCACAAATGCCCATGCATGCACACAATCTAGGAGAGCCTGGCCCATTATCGGTGATTAGGAAACATCCATATCTCTCTTTCTCTTGTTTTTGTTTTTGTTTTTGTTTGTTTGTTTTTTTTTTTTTTAAGATTTATTTATTTAGGAGAGAGAGAAAAAGAAAAAGAAAGAGAGTGTGCACACTTGCCAGGGGAAGACAGAGGGATGGGAGAGAGAGTCTAGAGCAGACTCCTTGCTGAGTGCAGGGTCCAACGCAGGGCTCAGTCCCCTGACCCCAAGGTCAGAACCCAAGCCAAAATCAAGAGTTAGATGCCCAACCAAATGAGCCACCCAGGCGCCCCAGAAATATCGGTCTCTTGATGCAGACGGAGCCCCCCCTTGGCCCTGCATCTCTGTCTGTACCAGGCCTCTGTTTACATTAAAAGGGTTTTACACCAGGGTTACTGTTCCCTTTATCAGCATCTCCCATCGGAGCCAAACAGAGCAGGGCACTGGCAGAGCATCTGGAGTCCAGAAAAGCTGAGCAAAAAAGCTTTGATGGACTTGGAAGGAGACAAAGAAACAGCTTCTTTGCTCAGCGCCAGTTCCCAACACGAAAAGAGCTCTCAGATCCCAGGGTCCATATATAATCCAGGATTTACAGACTCCAGGCCAGGCTTCTCCCCGAGGACAGCAGCCTGAGTAACGTGGTGAGCCGGGAAGCAAGGCCACTGGGAAGGTATGGATTCGCAGGGGTGAAGCCGGCCTCCTCTACAATACTGAGTGTCACCTGCCCTGAGGAGCCCAGGAATCCCATGACTTTGAATCGTGGGGTTCATTTTCACTTGGACATTGAAAAAGACTCAGAACTTTTCATGCAGTGCAACTTAGTTAAAAGAAGTGAGAGTTAAGGGGCACCTGGATGGCTCAGTCGGTTAAGCGTCTGCCTTTGGCTCAGGTCATGATCCCAGGGTCCTGGGATTGAGCCCCACGTTGAGCTCCCTGCTCAGGAGGGATTCTGCTCCTTCCTGCCGTTTGTGCTCTCTCTTGCTCTCTATCTTGAATAAGTAAAATCTTTAAAAAGAAAAAAGGAAAGAAAAGAAAAAAAAGAATCGAGAGTCAAAGTTTGAATTCCCAAGGTCACTGTTATCTGGCCTACATGAACGTTCAGGGTGGAACATTCATGACCTGATGTTCTCTGAATGTTCGTTTCCTCATCTGTAAAGTGGGACGTAAGAACACTGATCTCAAAAAGGTGTCGTGAGTGGCAAGGTCAGTAGAGTACCTACCGCAAACTCATTTGTCCATCCATTCATGCCCTCGTGTACACATTCTACCTGGAGCCCCCAGGGTCTGGTGCCAGGGGACGAGTGTCGAGCTGGAGCTCACAGCCCAGCAGGGAAGATAGAGATGGTTGAAGAACCGACCGCACAAACACGGAAGACGGCGCAGTCGGTGCTGCTAAGGAAAATGCAGGAAGCCGGTGCCAGGGGCCACATCTAATCTGGGGATCAAGGAGAGCTGGAGATTTTTGAGCTCAGGTCCCAAGGACGAGTAGGAACTTGGGAGGCAAAGTCAGAGAAGAACGTTTCAGGGACGTGGTCGGACTGCTGTCTAGAATATCATTTTGGGTAGAGAGAAGGGGGTCAGGTTTATTTTACTCTTTGAGATGAAATCTACATACAGCAAAATGCACACATTTTAAGTTTTGACAAGGCACCCACGAAACCAGCACCTCTGTCAAGAGCGAAAACCTTCAGGTTTCTCTCCGTAACTTTCTTGACTGTTAGAAAACTTAGGGACTGGGTTTTAAAGCAGACATGTGAGGGCGGTGCGGAGGAATAAGGCTTCAGGCTGGGGTTGAAATCCCAGCTCTGCCATGTTCCACCCACGTGACGTGGCCTAGCCAGCTCCACTTCTCTGAGACTCAGTTTCCCTGTCTGTCAAACCGTGTGAATTAAGCCTACCTCAGAGGACTGATGAGGGGCTTGAATCCGCAGATGGTGGTGAAGGCCCGGCTGTGCCCGGCACAGGGTAGGCACTCTGGGAGTTGAACCCCAAAGCTGAAGTTTCCAGAAAGGAAGTGGGGGGGGGGCGGGGGACGGGGGGAGGCGGCCTGGCGGGTGCCGTGGGGCCTTGCCCTGCTCACCGCTGCTCTCTTTGTCCACAGGCATGTGCTTGCAGGGCTTTGTGGAGGCTTTCTTTTACCTGGCTCAGCGGAAGTTCAAGATGCTGCCTCTCCACGAGCAGGTGGCCTCGCTGGTCGACCTGTGCGAGTACCACCTCTCCCTCCTGGACGAGAAGCGCCTGGTGTGCGGCCGCAGTGGCACGTCGGGGGGCCGGGCCCCAGACAGCGGCACCCCCCAGGAGGCCGCCGCCTCGGCCCCGCTGGCACAGGGCACCCCCCCGGCCTGCACAAACAGCGCCCACAAGGTCTCCAACTCCAGACACGCGCTGTCCTGAGGGCCCCTCGTTGCTGCAGATGGAGAATGAGCCCCTCTGGGCTGAAGAGAACCTTCTGGGCTTCTGGCCCGCAGAGAGGGGAGGCCGGCTGCAGAGAGCCCCTGCGAGAGAGCCCCTCCTCTGCCCCTTCTCATCTCCACATGCCGCTCAGCCGCGCTTGGAGAGGCGAATGATTCCACGCCCGCCTTCCTCTTGGTGGCCCAATGATTCATGAGTCATCGGTGGACATATGACATCCCCAACGTGACAGATGGCAGCGTCTATTCTGGGCTCACAGGAAGCAACAACCGGGCAGAACTGTTGCGCTGGGGGCACAGGGCAGCCGGGACCCCCAGCCTGAGCCGTGGCAGGAGACCCTGAGGAAGCCAGCCCGGTGGGGGGCCGGGGGGGTGCGGTGCCGGGGCCTCCGAGAGAACTGTTCAGTCCCAGGGACATCATGTTCATTTCCTCCCAGCGAGCTGTGAGAACCAAATGGCGCTGGCACGCAGGCAGACGCGACTCTCCCGTCCCCAATCATGTGCTTCATGGATGCGGTGAACAGATCGGCCTCGTCTATTCCTTTAGCTTGCCTGTTCCTGCAGTGTTCGCTTTGTTGTTAATTATGAAATAATTAACCAAGGAGTAACTAAGGAAGGCTCTGAGAGTCTTAGAGCTGACGGGAGCCTCGGAGGTCATTTTGTTTGATTTTGTTTGAACTTGATTCCAAAGCCGGTGTCCGGCGGTCACGTGGCTTCTGATGGCCCACCCTGCACAGACAGGGCATGGCCAGCTGGTGGACAGCAGGTGCTGCCAGAGGACCCTGGGTGGGTGGAGGACAGAAGACCCTGGGGAGGACCAGCGAGAGCAGGAGCATGATGTCCGAGGCTCAGGTGGTGGGCACGGCATGAGGGAAAGCAGGGCCCACACGCTCCCTTCCACGAGACCCTTCCCTTGTCTCCATCTGTGTCCCCAGGCAAAGCCCTTCTCAGAAGGGAAGACTCAGAGGCCTCCAAAGGTGGCATTTTGGAAAACCAAGCCCTGCAGAGCTCACTCTGGGCTGTTTGTCGACCAGAGCCACCTGTAATGACTTTGCTTTCCCAAACAGACAGCAGGACAAGAGGCCTAAGTTGGGAGGGGCAGGAGGAGGCTGAGGCTACTGAATGCCCCTGTTTGGGAACAGTCATCAGCCTGACTCCCCAATCACCTTGGGTAGTTTCCTACTGCTGTTCCCATTTTCAGATGGGAAAAGAAAGGTCTGGGTGGGGGGGGTCATCTATAGTGTCAGCTTGGTCCAATTCTGTTGGTCCACCCCAGAGCCCCGTTTCCTTTATGTCCCTATGTGAGCGTGACTCCAGCTCCAATCCCCCCAACCCCCCGCAACTGCTCCGGGGCAGCCCGGGGTCTCCCAAGACCCTGCCCCCTCTCCTGCAGTCTGGTGGTCTGGGCCAGGACCATCCGTGTTCCTGGGTGGCGCTGTGAGGGAAGCCATCTGGGATGACCCCAGGCCCATTCTTCAGTCCCTGTCGCTGCTGGAGCAAATGGGCTTCCCCGGGAAAGACCCAAGTGAACGTGTCTCTCACACTTGTTAGCAGCTGGGAGCAGCACAGAGGCTTTGCAACAAAGCTCTGACTTTGTTTTCAGAAAGTAATCACTTGCCAAAATGGTGTGCAGTTTTCAGGTCCAAATCAACCAAGCACATTGGATTGGGGGGGAGGTCAATAGGTTGAATTCGAGTGGCATGGTTTGGGGTGATTTGAAAATGTCAGTTCTCACAGGGAGGAATGTCCTGTCCCCCACCTTTGCACGTCATCTGCAGGCGGGTGGCTCTGCCCAGGACCCCCAGATCACTTTCTCAAAGGAGCCCCACCTGCGGCCAGCACCTGGAGCCCTGCACCCCGCAGTGAAATGAGGCCAGTATGCGACAGACAGGGCGCTTCTTTCTCAATGCTGCTGAGCAGGGGGGATTAGAGGCTGCTCCCTCACTGGAGAGTGATAGACTACCCCACCGCCTGGGGCCCAGGGGACGCCCCCCCATGGACAACTGGCCAGCGGTGTTGCCGGGTGCAGCTGACACGAGAGCAAAGACGGATGTCCCCTTTCTCCTAAAGAGAAGAGCCAGAGCTGGGGAGCCGGGGTCCAGAGATGTCCCATGAGAAGCTGAGCCCCCTGTGCTGTGCCCTGTGTTACCCCATTTCCAGGATCCGGCCCTCAGGATCCACCCCCTGGCCCTCTTCTCCCCTAGTGCCCCTTCCTCCCCTTCCTGCTGAGTCTCACACACACACACACACACACACACACACACACACACACACACACACACACACACACTGCAGCCAAAGTCCCTGAAGGGCCCACACTTCCAGAGTGGGTTCAGTGAATGGTGAAGACCAGGCTCTCTGAGCTCTGCCTGGGGGACACCACGGGGCCACGCCTGTCTTGCTGCGGCTGGTGCCTCGGCCAGCGTCCTTCCCCTTCCACACTGGCCGTCCTGCTCCCTCCCTCCATCCTCCAACGAGACTTCTCCACTGTCACAGCCAGGAGCTCTGTCCCCACAGCCTGGCCAGTGTGGAGCCCACTCGCGGTGCTTCTAAAGGCGCAAGGGAGCCAGCGGGGCTGTTAGCAAGCACCCCTTATCGAGCCGCATCCCAGGTGCAGGGACAGAGCGTCCCGGAGACAGAAGCCTCCATCCCCCAACAAGGGCCCTCTTGTTTCTCCTGGGGGTCCCTGTCCACTCTCCCCAGCTTGGACTTCATCTCCTCCTGCCTCTCTTCCTGTTCAGCTCATCCTCCATCCCCAGTGGCCCCGAAGGAACTCAGAGAACCCCAGAGCTCACCTCTCAATCCCCTAATTCAATCAGCTGTCATCTCTGTCCAGATTAAGCCTCTGCTCCGTAACCCAGTGTTCAAGGTCGCTCATAATCCCTCCCCTTCCTTCCCTTCCATCCGGGCCCCCACACACCAGGGGGCAGCCTCGGCCTGGCCTGGTCCGGGTCCTGGCCCCCATGCTCCTGGGGCACTCGCCATCTGTTGTTGCCCCCAAACCCCCGCCCCGTCCCCGGGAAGAGAACGTGCTGTTTCCGGCCACCATGGCTCCGGGCCCAGGAAGAGGACCCGCTCCGGGCTCCCCCAGATTTTTGCAAGCTGTTCCCCATGCCTGGATGGCCTCCCTCCGTCTGATGGAGACTTACTTATCTTCAAGGTCCAGCTCAAACATCCCACTGCAATACCCCCAGCAGAATGAACTGTTCTCTCCGTCTACTTGGGAGAATCTGGAAAGTTCTGTTATCATGTTTGCCCTGTGGTGCCGGTTGAGTCGATGCCAATGTTCAGCGAGTCCCAGGGGAGGAGCGCATTACGGTGCTCCCCTCCCCCACCCGAGTCTGTGCGTACCCTTAAGAATCACGGATTTTTAAACCCTGCCAAGGGATCCACCGAACCCCTCCGTGTCCCCAGCTGGCTGTTTGGCTCCCGGGGCCACCTCTGTCCCATGAACCTGAGCAGACAATGGCTCCTCTGACCCTGGACCATCTTTCCTTTGTGCTTTGTCCCTTTGTCCTGGGTTCAGGTCTGGGCTGTGTCCCCCACCCATCAGCACCCCCTTTTTTTGACCTCAGAGACTAAGGCTCGCCGGGCTGGATGACACACCCTACAGCTCCTCCCTTGAGTGGGGCCGTTTCTTCACCTCTGCAGCCGCCTGCGTTCGTCCATCCATCCGTCTGTCTGTCCGTGTGGGGTTGGTGAGCTCAGAGATAATCCCCACATGAATGTAGATGCTTGGGGCATGTTGGGGGGGTGGGGGGTGGTGCTAGGACTGGTTTGGGTTAGAGCCCAGACCTTTGGAACCATGTTCCTGCCTTTCTAGAACCAACTCCCTTTCCCACGTGACGTTAGCAACACCTGTTCCGCACATCACAGTTTACAAAGTCTGGTGCAGCCATCCTGCCCTCGGATCCTCCAGCCACGCAGCGAGGGGTGGGGTTCTCACTACCCTCGTCACAGACAGTCCCAAGCTCGCGGCTACAGAAGGGCAGAGCCGGGACCCTCAGTGAAGCCCCGTGCTCCTTTCTCGGCGCCGTGACAGCTCTGCACAGAGACTCTGTGCTCCCAAAACCCGGAGCGGGGAGGCTCTGGAGTCCCCTTCAGAGACGTGGGAGGCTGGTGGGGGGGGGTGGCTCAGCTCGTACCCGGGCTTCTGGGAGCTTCCAGGGGCTGCCCACCTGCTCCTCTCGTGCTGCGCACCCCAGCGGGGCTCCAGGGGCCGATCGGCAGGTCCTTCAGCCACACAAGGGGATGACAGGCCCTTACTCACCTGGTCCCTGGAAGCCAAGACAAGAAACAGCAAACGCAAACACAGCAAACACAAAAACACACAAAGGTGGGGCTCGACAGTCTCTGGTTTCTGAAAAACGTGTGAAGGGATGAAGGAAGACTTTCCTTCTTGAATGTTGTCATCCGTCAGGACGAATGAAGCCCAAACAGTCACCTCCTCTCCCTCTCCACCTCACCCTCAGGACACTCGAGGCTGAAAAATGGCCTCAGCTGTAGCTCCAACACGTGGAACTTGGACTGGCAGAGTATTATGCCGAAATAGCCTCCCTCTTTTTTTCTTTTTTTTTTTTTTTCACTTCTTGATTAATGTCCTAAACTCCTCGGCCCTATAATTGGACACTGGGCTTGAAATGACCGGCGTTTGAGCAGCTTCCCTGGAAGCTCAGAAATGATGAAATCTCTTGCTGGGGAGCTGGTGTCCCAGCGGTCGAGGGAGCCGTTCTCCTCTCTCGGCGAGGTCAAGGGACCTAAAACCCACCTGGCCCTGACTGAGATTTTTGGCCAGTCTTCGATTCGGTGTGATGAACGGGAGAGGGATTTTCCCAGATGGCACACCGATTTCTCCCTCATGAAATAAACCCAAAATGTGTTTCCCTTCCCAGCGATGAAGGAGCTCTGCAGAACATTCACCCTACTCCATTACCTCCGTCTGTAGTAACCAAAAGTCTTGACGTTTATATAACTAGGAAAACCACGCAGCCCAATGCGCTCTCTCTCTCTCTCTCTCTCTCTCTCACACACACACACATACCATCACGCTTTCGTATAAAACGGCAAAATTACTGATGATTCTTATTTCTGGCAATTTCCTTCTGAGTCTTATTTAGAGATCCTAGGAAAAAGGGCTCTGTGCAGCCCTAGGATGACATAACCTGTCCCCAGAGGATCTTGGGAAACGACTTCTGACGTGAAGGTGCTTGCGAGGATTCCGACCAGGACCAAGGTCCTGGGCCTTGGGGACCCTGGCTGCTCCTTGCTGGGGCTCCCCTGGGACGCTCCCAGGCTGCAGGAGCGAGGCCTCGGCCCGGGATGGAGGAAGCCAGCCTGGATAGTTTCCCTGCAGAACCTCTTGCATCACAACGGGAAACCGAAGACCTGCTTTTGCTGTCCCTGTCACACTTTCTCACCGGCGACTTCACTGCCCTCTCTCTGCCCTCTTTCGGACCCCTATGGTGGCCACGGTGTCCTCATGCCCATGAGGAGCCTGTCACCAGACTTGTTCTCTGAGAGCTATCTTGACAAATGTCTGTTGAGATATGCTAGAACGGGCCGGATGCCAGAGAACCCTGGTGCCCACCTGGACGTCCCCGCCAGAGGGGCCCCTCGAGGTGCCGCGGGGGCCTCGCGCTCCAGCCGGCCTCCCTCCAGGCAGGACTCTGCTGCAGCTCCTGCCTCTGAAAAGCCTTTAAACACTCTTTATTAAATTTTCATGGCACATAAAATCAAGGTTCTGTTACTTGGCCTCAGTTGTCTTGGTAACTTCGTAAAATGCAATAATAAAACAAAGCCGAGTGTTGCTAAACACAGGCTCATTGTAGAAACGGCTGCAAAGTATTGACCATTCCTTCCACACGGTACTTTTTCACAGCAAATCCACTGGGGTGGACAATGCTTGTTCATTTTGGGTCAATTGGTGAGAAAAGGGCTCTTTTTTGATTTGTTCCTCCCCTAATGGTTCCTGTTTGCCTGGGAAGATAAATATTGCCCCAAGGAAACTGTGCGATCCCAGGGGGAGATGAAAGGAGGAATTTGGAATATCCCCCACCTCTTGGTCCGCTGAGGACCGCCTGCCCTACGGAAGGAGGGAAGTGCCCCCCAGTGTGGCGCCCTATGGGAGGCAGGTTGGGACAGCTGCCCTGGGAGGGAGGGTGGCCCTTCCTGCCCCCTGCCTCGAGTGTGCAGCAGCCACTGTCCGCAGCTCCAGGCCGAGAAGGTATGTAGGGAAACTCTTCCCTTGCGGGAAGCTCCAGGCGGGACACCTCCCTGGAGAACTGAGCCCTTCAAGCTGCGCGGGAAAGGTGATTGCTGGTGCTGTGGCTCACCTGGTGGCTCCTTCCCTGCGAACAAAGGTCTTCCCCACTTCCTGGCACCACCTCTCCCCTGGACTCTCGGGGAGCAGCCTACGTCTGCTCTGACAGCACCCCTCATGGGAAGTGAAAAGCAGATAGCCCAAGGTTACACTGGGATACCCGCTCCCGCCCCCAAAATCCCACCACTCTGTGGCATCAGGGAGGTTCATCTCACAGAGTGCCCCCCCCACAGCAGGGGCCATGCAGGCTGGCTCTGACCCCAGGGGACTCCTTTGTTCTTCGGCCCCCACGTGCTCCATTTTAGGAAAGCTTCCGATGCTGTGCATTCCCTGTGCTGCTCCTCTATGCCAGCCCTGGGTTCTGGACTCCCGGGTCTGCGGGTCACAGCTCTGCTGGGTGGCGGAGCTGCCGGGAGGCCGTCCCGCAGCCTCAGAAGTGACATCAGCCTTGGCCCTCTGCAGCCGGGCCAGACACATCTTCTTAGGGATGAGTGGGGCCATTGGAGCTGTAAGGGTTTCTCCATACCTCTGCCTCCCTCTAGAGCCCGTGGGTGTTTGGTGGCGCCTCTCAGGGCTCAGTCCCCACCTCCAGCTCTAGCCCAAGCAGCCCCCACTGTATCTCCCACACGTAATGGACTCAGTGACAAGATCGTATCCTTGCCCGCTGTTCATCAGTTTGACCAGTAGAGCGAGGGAAGCCCAGAGAGGGGAAGGGCCTTGCCCCAAAGGCCCAGCAAAGCTAGTGATGCCAGGGAACGCCTCTTGGGAGAGGGAATGTGAAGAGAGAAGCCAGCGCCAGCCCAGGGGCCTCTAGGGCGGGAGGCAAGAGGTCTGTTCCCAAAGTCCATGGTGCCTCTCGGCTCTGAGCTGCTTTACGGACGGAGTTCGCAGGTAAGGAAAAATCTTCACGTGCCACCATCATCTCTTCCAATTTCTTACTCGCAACAAAGCTGGGGACCTTGGGGAAATAACTTGTACAAAGTTATAAACACAGCAACCTCTCCTGCCCCCCAGGCCCCGCCACCTGATCAGCTGTGACCCTACCATGGCCCCAGCTACTTGGACACGGGGAACGTACGTGTGTCGTTCAGGCGGTGATTCTCGGTTTCTGGGCTGGTTCACACCAGGGCCCCAGGGAGGTTCAGGGCTCCCCCAGGTAGAGCGGCTTCTCCCACCCACCACAGAACACTTTAGGGGCTGGGGGTCCCTTGGAGGCCGGTGCTGGGCTCATTTCTCACTTGGCTCTAATCACGAGACGCTCGAGACGTGATCTGACACACTCACCTTGGTAGCTGCTCCCTGTAATTTAAATCTGCTTTGCGCTCATTCTGGAGCCCGCTGCCACAGCATCAGGGTCACCGGGCCCCTTGCCGCTGTGCTCAGTGAAATGTAGCCCAGACCCTGGCAGGTCATAGGTCCGCCGGTGGGGCCTGCAGAGGCCAGCAGCAAGCAGACACTTATTTGAAGCAACCTCATGTTTTAGCTTTAAAACTCCCAGAAGTACGGCCTTCTTCATATTATGTCCTTATTTTAGTCAGAGTAGGCTACGTGATACTGAAGTGACAACGAATACCTCCAAATCACAGTTGCCGAACCTAGCGGAGGGTGATTTTTCTGCTCGTGCAAACCTGACTTGAGTCAGGGGGCAGGATCCAGGCCGCTTCCAGCCTGGGCCCTTTCCTCTCAGCGGCGGCTTCCTGGGTGTCTGTGAGAAGATGGGAGGCTTGCAGGGGTGGGGTGCTCAGGGGGCGCTGACTTCACCTCCGTGCATAAGCCCTTGGCCGGCACCGGATCCCAGAGCCGCAAGCTGAGGGCACAGACGCTGGGAGATGAGTTCCTGCTGCCCACCCAGCTGGAAGAAACAAAACGGGACTTGGCGAACACGTAGTATCTTTTTTATGGTTTTTCTTCCTCTAAATCTTCAAATAAAATTGCTGCTCTAAGGAAACAGTCATCCATTTCACCTTAGAGCTGTCCAGAGTGTCCCCCCCACCCTGCCCTCACCTACTGTCCCTTTGAGAAGCTCAGCACCGTGGCTTTGCCAGACTCCGGAGAGGACGAAGGATCTCGTCTCTCCCCACCGAGAAACCCAATGCCAAGCCTGTCACTTAGCTGCAGCTTGTCTCCAAGATCTCTGGGTAGGTCTCCCATCACCTGGAAAACCCAGTCCGAAGCTCGTGAGCCCTGAGGTTTCCCCTTGAAGAGGAGGGGGGCTGGGCCCAGCTCCCAGCATGGCTGAGGCTCTCAGACAGGGTGGAGTAGCACCCTCAGGCTAGAGTAGCACCCTCAGTCCAAGTCTTGGAGCCCCCTGGCCTGGAGACAGGGGATCCAGCCAAGCCGGCTCTAGCCGGCCTTGCACACGGACCCACAGAGTGAACACAGACGCACAGATCGAACGCGGTGCAGGGAGTGGAATGTCGGCAGGGCTCCTCCAGGAGCAGGTGGCAGCTGTGCACAGGGCAGGGGGGAGGGCGTGTCCGCCAGATCCCCAACTCACCAAGCACACACACTGGCCAGACCATGCCGGACACACGCTATGGGTTTGTGCGTTCATCTTAGATGAACAAAGGTGGCAGCAGGAGGCTGGGCGGGGTAGGGGTGGGGGTGGGGGGGAAGGCTTCACTAGGTCCCCATTCTGGTTGTCAGTCTGGGGAGGAACAAGAGGGAAGAGGCTGCAGGAGCCTCTTTGAAGTCAGACCCTTGGATAGCAGAGAGCCACTGCATTGTGGGTTTGGGTTTAGCTAGGGGGAATTTTCTAGAACACTCCAGGAAATGGACAGTCCTATCATCACCCCATTTCACAGGTGAAGAAACTGAGGTTCAAAACCAAGGCAGAGGGGCTTTCCCGAGGCAGCTCAGTTTGTAAACGCCCAGGCCAGTTTGAGATCCCGGCCTCGTGGAGCCCCCGCACTCCAGATGGTTCTCAGCAGTGCCGGCCTCGGGAGTTGGGGGGGAGGGGCTCCCCCTTCACACGGTGCTGAGTTCTGTCAAGGAAGGTGTCCCAGAACGTGTGGGCGTGGGAGGTTCTGGGGGAGGCCTTCAGCAGCACCATGTCAGCAAATGTTTCTCTGAAAAAGCCCTTGCACAGTGTGGTAAAATCCTTGAGGAAAGGCCTTGCCTGCCCATCTGTGCTTCCTGGAGGCTGCCCGAGTCCGGCCAAGTTTTCGGAGCAGGGGCCTTGGGAACTGCTCAGCTTGGCCACAGAGCCATAGCCGAGGGGAACTGTGGCACGGAGGCCATTGGCATAACGGTGCCCATGTTATGGACCGGCTTGGTCGCAGGCACTGGAATCCCGGCAGCCCTGGCGGGGAGGCTGGTGGCATCACTTTCCTTTTAGAGCCAAGGAAGTAGGGATTCAGAGAAGCTTCATGCCTTGCCTAAGGCTGCGGAAGGCCGCCTTTCCGGCCCGTAAGGCCACATGGCAGGCCAGCAGGGGAGGGAAGCAGCTGTCCACATTCCTGCAGATCAGAATGTTCCAAGCCCCCTTCCCCTGGGGCCCCAGGCATTCACGCACACAGCATCGCGGCATCCAGAAGGTCTGCCCCGGAGCCCGGGCTCCTGGCTCCACAGCCCCAAGAGAGGCCACTCACGCCGGGTCTGGAAATGACACTCCCCGTCTCAGCCCTTCTCAGTGCGCTCACATGCTGCGGGTGAAGTGGCATTCGGAGCAGGGGAAGGGGAAGGGACAAGGGCCTCGGCAGAGAGGGGACTTTCAATGCGGGGACAAAGAACCCTTGGTTTTGGGGCCAGCCAGGAAGTGTTCATTCACATTCCACATTCTTTGCCTAAAAAGATATGGAGGAACATTGTACATCTTACGTAGGCTTCCTTTAAAAATGGCTTTTAAAGAGTTCTGATTCCTGTAAGATATCTGGGGAATTTACTGTCAGGAAAAACCAGTCCCCAAGGACAGTAGGTAAAATGCCAACCCCACTGCATGGGAAAGACACTCAGCCCATCTGGGCTTCACGTGGTTGTTGGTTTCAAAGAAATACACAATGGAGATGTAAACATCACACACACACACACATACACTTAAATGCACATATGGCACACATGCAGATAGACGGCTAAAACAAGTAAAACGGCACAAAGATGTTCAGTCATACGCAGTCTCCCTCCACCCCGTCCCTCAGTCCTCCAGTCCGTCCCCAGAGACAACTATCGCTCCTGGGGGTCTGTATGTTCTTTCAAAGACAGTGCGCGCACACACCAGAAGTCGTAGGTATGTGCCTGTGCCCCTTTTCCTCTCTTTCATACGCTGCCCTGTACTCGGCTTCCGCCACGGGGCGTTATTTCTAGGACGTTGTTTCAGGACACCGACGCGGAGGCAAGCCTCAGTCTCTTAACGGCGTTAGAGCGCGCCTTTATACAACGCCCTACAGCCGCTTCTAATACGGAGTTCGCTTAGCTGGTTCCCAGGGGAGGCATTCACATTGTGTCCGGTTTTCTGTTATCCCATAACGGGGCTCTTCTTTATGTACACGCATCTCGATTTACCTGTCCAGCTCTACCCAAGAGGATGAATGACCAGGTCAAAGGAGACGCACACTTTAAATTGCAATCGATAAATTGTTCAGGTGCCCTCCCAAGACACAGGACCTGTTTTTGTTCCCCCGACAAGGTGTGAGAGGGCCAGATCCCTTCACCCTCCCCAACAGAGCATAGTCTCAAAATGCCCATTTTTGTCAATGGATGGGAAAAAAACGACCTCTAGTATTTCCTTTTCTGTGAACTGGTTGCTCCTGTTCTTTGCCCATTTCTCTGCTAGTCTTTTTCTTGTCGATTTGTAGCATCTCGTGGCAGATGAGAAGACTTAGACTTTTGTCATATTTTTGCAAACTATGTGTTCTATCAGGGCCATTTTTTGGCAGCCAACTGTCTTCCTGCCTCCAACACACTCTCCTCAGGCTGCCAGAGTGGCCTTTCTGAAATGCCAATCTGATCACGTCACCTTCCTACCTCGAGATGGAGGACAGTGTCCCATCGTCGGGATCCAGCTCAAATGCCTCACCTGCTTTGGGGGGGACCTCCATGTGGGGTCCAGCATTCCCCAGCCCTGACCAGCAGGGCCACCATGGGAAACCGTGAAGATTGTGCCCTGCACTGGGGTCAAGGACACATAAAGGAGAACCCAGGGCGCCCCCTATAGGCAAACCAGGGGGCCACCTGAGAGTCCCTGCCTCTGGGTCCCATACATCTGACCTGAGCTTTCCCAGATTTTTACCATTTCCCATACGCCCGGGCACTTCCGTTCCTCCCCGGCTTCATCCATGCTCTTCCTTCTGCTCCCAATGCCCTTCCTCCCCTGTGGGCCTGGGCAGCTTCTCCTCCAGGTGTTGTGGCCACTATCTCTGCTCGAGATGGGCTCACCCTCCCCTGTGGCCACACAGCCCTCCTGTCACCCCTTGAACCCAGGTCAAGGCGAATCTCTCTGTAGGGCAGGGCTGTGCTCTTTGATGTCTGAATCCCACGGCCAACCAGGGCCCCGCACGGAGGAGGAAATGCGTGTGGAATGAATGCCCGAGTGAAGGAAGGCCGGAGAGCAGGCAGGCAGCCTCTGACTGCCAGACGCGGTGGACATGAAGCGAGCTGCAGACCCAGAACCTCCTCAGCCTTTCAGCCTAATGGAAAGTCGTGCATCTACCCAATAGGTTCTTCTTTTGCATAAATATCCATTAAACACTTTGCAAAATGCAAATTTTTTAAAAATGCAGCAGACCGGTTCTTCCCAGGTAATTAGAGTCTGGCCTGTGAGTCGGCAGTGAAGGCCTTTCATTAGTAGGTCCATTGCTCTTTTCAGATAATAAATTAGGGCCCATTCAGGAAGCAGGTTCTCCTTCTTCCTCTAATTCCCCCAAAGGGGCATCGTAGGAGGACGCAGTAGGCATGGGGTCAGGCACAGAGGTCTCTGCCATGGGAGCCCCCGGGGAGGGAGCGGGGAGCTAAGTGCAGATGGCTGTGTGGGTTGGGGTTGGGGTTTCCCCACTGTGGGGGTGGAAAGCAGGGGTGAGGAGGAGGCAGGGAGAGGCTGGCAGGAGAGGCCAGGCCCCGCAGTCTCTGCTGGCCCGAGGAAGATTTCTTCTTTGCTATCAAAGAGTGTTCAGAGGGGCTTGTGTTTTAAAATAAACAAACTTCGAAATTTGGAGGGTGGGCTAGGCAGCGTGGGTGGTACGTGTGGGTGCGAGGCGGGGAGGCCAGAGTCCAGGCAGCGGGGATGGCGGCTGTAACCCGGCCAGGGCTCTGGGGACACGGAGCACAGACACCGCAAGGGGACATGGGGCACAGACACCACGAGGCTCATAGGAAGCAACACTGAGGGCACCTCCCACAGCAGGGGCTTGGCTGCCGCCTCGCCTCCCTCTGGGAGGGCAGGGCCTGTGCCATCCTGTTGGCACATCTCAGTGCACAGCTCAGTCCACAGCAGGTGGAATGTTCTGGAAGTGAATGAATGAACGACACAGGTGGGAGCAGAAACACTGAGTGAATGAAGGATTTGACACGCGGGGAAACCGACGCTGTAAGTCGTGGGGTGGTATGTGATCCGGGGAGCACCCTGGGCTGGGCCAGACCCGGCTGCAGGGCCAAGAGAGAGGCCACAGGCGACCCGCCCCCCCACCCCAGGGCCACAGGGAAACCCAGCTCCTCCTACCTGCTCACGAGGACTTGTCATCTCCCGGTTCACCCACAGGCAGGAACAGGCACGGTCCCAGTAAATAAATCTGGGCCACTTTTCAGCATCGTTTAACGTCCCCGGAAGGTTGGGTCACGTGGCGTCCAGCAGCAGCCCATTAGCTGACAGGCTGAAGCATATCGTATTGGATTCCACGGCCCGCGGAGCCTGCGAGAGCCCGTGCTGCTCTGAAACCTGCGCTGATTTATTACAACGTGACCGTGCTGCTTATTTCCCGGGAAGAACACGTGCCCCTTGCCCTTGCCAGGACCGGTTTTCCAAACCAGAAGCAGGCGTGGGAGGGTCTTGAACCCACTTCTTGTGTACAGGTTGAGAACAAGAGGGAATGATGAGCAAAGGAGCCCGTGGGGGTTGGTGCTGAGCGCTGGGGGCCGAGCTTGGGTGCCGCTCGCAGAGACATGATACCAGGCCCCCTGCTGCCCTCCTGCCCTGCCCTCTGCCCGCTGCCCTGGGTCTGTCTGCTCATCGCCCTGTCCCTGGCTTCCCTGGCCCTCACGCACGACCACAGAAGAACCTGGAGCCAGGCCGGCCAGGGGCTCAGCCCCCGGATCTCACACCCCAGGGGCCCACAGGCCGGGGCTTCTCCCTGCAGCACGGGCCACACACACTGGCCACAGCTCTGCACCAACCAAGACAGAGAACACACCCATGTGGGTGTACAAGCAACAGGGGACAGAGTCACACACGGAGACACGCCCACAGACACCCCCTCGCATCCTGGCGTACACGGTACACGTAGCCCACATGGACACACAGCACACCTCTCACAGAGGCACACCTGATACTCACACACACATGTATAGTCACATACACACTTCCATACACATTTTTGATTTCTAAGCAGCAGATTAACTTTGTTTTTTATTGAAGGCTAATTGACAGACAATACCCGATGAGTCTCGGGTGTACGTCATAGGGATTCGATATTTTTTATACAATATGAAATGATCCCCTGACTAAGGCCAGTGACCATCTGTCACCATACAAAGTTATTACAATATTATTGACTATATTCCCCATGTTGTACATTATATCCCCATAAACCTTTGTTATTAATTCCTGTTTTAGTTGCTCTGTGGTCAAGAAACACGACTTCCTTTTTTGAACCTACTCTGTGCCAAGCACTATGTCAGTGCTAATTATGGAAAGTTGAATAAATTTGGACTCCAGAGCCTAATAATGGAGGAGAGAGAAATCCACATGGACAATTTGATGCATGGGTGGCAGAGGGAATGCCAGAACATATATTTTCTTTAATGTATCAAATTTTTTTTTTCTACTTGGGTTGATTCCTTTTTTTGTTAATTACCTAACCACTTCTAGGAATAAAAAAAAAGAGAGAGAGAGATTTCAGTATCACACCCATTTGCTTTCCCTGAATCATCAGCATCGATGGCCACATTTGCATTTATTGCCATTTGTAGTTCTTCTCTGCAGCTTGCTGTTTTTCTGCTGGGATTAATTGTTTAATTCTTCAAATTTCCAGTTATTTGTCTTTTGCAATATTCTTGGATAAGACTCCAAGCCGATATTCTGGGATGAAGCATGACTTTGACTTTCAAGCACGTGCGTTCTGGGTTTTGCTGTCGGCGATGATATTTTATATCCCCAAGGTTTTTTTGTTTTTTTTTTTTCAGGCTGCACCCACCCCTTAACGGCACACTCCTGTGGATTGATGAAGCATTATTTGAATCATCTGAGAATTCATTCAGGATGGCTGAGGCTCTTGCGCAATCCTGACACGCTAAGGCTTGGGGCACCGTCGGGGGCAACGCAGGACTCTCCCTTGCCCTGTAGAGAGGACTGTCTGAGAGCGAATCTCCCCGAGGATCTGCATACCATGTTGGCAGGCTCAGCCATTCCCTCCACTCAGTCCGAGCCTGTGCCCCCCGCCCACTGGGGGGCCAGGATGGGGAGCAGCTCCGTTTCCCCCCTGCAGGTGTCTTTCCCTTCTGCTCAGCCTATGGTGGCTCTTCCTGCCTGCCTGATGCAGGGGCCCCCTGACACCTGCTATACTTCGGATTCTGTGAAATCAGAGACTTACGTACCAACTCCTGATACCTGGAAGGTGACTATGTATGTTTGTGCGCACATGTGTATGCGTAAGGGTGCATATTTGTACTGTACGTGTATGTGCATACATACACACATATTTATACACACATACACAGATGTTTATTTGTTTCCTGGCTCTGCCTGCTGAAAAGGTAAAAAAGAAAGGATGTTCTAGTGGCTCTCAGGTCCTGGTCTGTAATCCCAATCCCCAGAGTTGCTCAGGGAGATGAGTGATCCAGAGCTGGAGGAGAGCAGGTACAAGGTAAGCCTGAACCTCTTATGATGCTAAAAATAAGGCAATGGTTCAAAAAGACATTGAGGATGTCAGGGGACATGGGCACCAGCGTGAAGGGCCTCCTGTGGCCAAATCTGGGATTGTCTGAGCACCAAATAATTAAGCAATGACTTATAAACCCTTAAAAATAGGACTTCGTGTATCCATATACCGATAATAAATAAATACCTGAAGAGAAAGGAGATCCTTTGTTGGCAGCAAAATTCTGAGCATCAACTGGTAAGGGAAAAGGGGTGCTGGCATTGGAAAATCATCCTTTGTAGCCATCCTAGTAAAGGCTGAATCAATCAAGAATCGTTAATGGTTGCTAAATCTAGGGGGACAGTTTGATGAAGAGCAAGATATTCGCATGGTCTCAAAATGTCTCCCCCATAGGCTGCTTATTAGTTGGAACCAAGACAGAAGGAAAAAAAACAAACCAGTAATTACACGATGGAGAAATAGGACCATACCTTGATCAGATGATCAAAATGAACATCACCCGTGAGGGAGAGATGGGTATCATGTGCTTTCAAATAGGACAGAATATGCTCCCCGCATTATTTTGGCCAAGAATGAATAACCAGAAACTAGCCACAAGGAAATATCAGACAAATTGCAACATTATATTTCCATTAAGGAAGAAGGAGGGAATAGTTGACCGCAGTCTTCCAAAACTCAACATGGTAAAATAGAGAAAAGCCATGGAAATATTCTGGATTCGCAGAGAGTAGAGACATAATACCTAAACACAGTCTTGACCCTCCACTGGATCCCATGCTGGAGGGAAAAATACTATAAAAAATATCACTGATTCAACACAGAAGATCGGAATGTGATGTCGGATTACAGTATGGACTGATGCAAAACTGACTGAGGTTGATGACTATCCCTCGATTACGCAACAGAGGATCTCCAAACTTACTGAATGCACACGGGGGGAACTTAGGGGTAAAGGACCATGACGTATGTCACTTATCTTCAAAGAGTTCAGAAAAAATTGTGGGGGGTGGGGTGGGGGAGGAGAGAGACCAAATGATAAGGCAAATGGGATAACAGCGTTACTAGGAGAATCTGGGTGTTCTTTGTATTATTGATTTCAGCAAATTCACTGTGAATGTGAATTCTATCCAAAATCAGAAGGTGGTTGTTTTTGTTGTTATTTTTTAAAAGATTTTATTTATTTATTTGACAGAGAGGGAAAGAGAGCACAAGCAGGGGGAGAAGTAGGCAGAGGGAGAGGGAGAAGCAGTTTCCCCACTGAGCAGGAAGCCCGACGTGGGGCTCGATCCCAGGACCCTGAGGCCATGACCTGAGCCAAAGGCAGAGGCTTAACCCACTGAGCCACCCAGGTGCCCCTCGAAGGTTTTTGGGTTTTTGTTTTGTTTTGTTTTTTGTTTGTTAGTTTTTTTAAACTTGTTTCCGGGGCTTGAAATTTTAGACTATGTGCAAGTATAATAATTTAAAAAAACAGGAAGGAAGGAGAAAGAGAAGGAAGGAAGAAAAGAGAGAAGGCACGCAGGTGCGCAGACAAGGACAGCTTAGGAGAAGGATTGTATCTGTCATGAATTGTTCGGTGTCCATGATCTACTGCCAAGTGAAAAAAGCAAACTGTCCATTGGTGGGGAGTGTGATTGCATTTTTGTCTTAAAGATATTAGTTTTGGGGACCTGAGTGGCTCAGTGGGTTAAGCCACTGCCTTCGGCTCAGGTCATGATCTCGGGGTCCTGGGATCGAGTCCCGCATCGGGCTCTCTGCTCAGCGGGGAGTCTGCTTCCTCCTCTCTCTCTCTCTGCCTGTCTCTCTGCCTACTTGTGATCTCTCTCTGTCAAATAAATAAGTAAAATCTTTTTTAAAAAAAAGGGATTTTAAGATACTAGTTTGTATGCTCAGGAGTAACATCTGTCAGAGATCTCAATCAACGGTTCACAAACGATTTCCATCAAGAAGGGGATTTGTGAAGGAGGAAATCCCTTTTAACGTTAGAGGTTTCTGTTTGTTGTGGTTGTTTTTCACAGGTGTCAGGAAAATTTGTGGAAGACTTCAAAATAGGAAACAAGGATTACCCGACTCCTGGACCCGGAAACTGCTTTTCAGTATCCTTGAGCTACTTTTCAGCTCCTTCGATCACAAAAACCTGATTAAAAGGCATATGATTTGGGCAGGCGGGGGGAGGGGGCTCAGTCGGCTCAGACTGCCATCAGCTCAGGTCCTGATCCCAGGGTCCTGGGATCGAGCCCCACATCGGGCTCCCTGCTCAGTGGGGAGCCTGCTTCTCCCTCTGCTCCTGCCCCCCTCTCTCTCTCATGAATAAATAAACAAAATCTTAAAAAAAAAAAAAAAGCATGTGATTCTTATCCCTATTTGTAGGTAGAAACATAGATCGTGCCCAGTGGAATGCCCTTGATCATGGCCCCATGGACAGACTAGTTTCACATCTATTTGTAACATTTGTTCAGCATTTGTGATTTCCCATTATAAATGTGGCTCTTTAAATTCTCCTCCAAATGGGTTGTGACAACTGGCGGGTTTCCTCATTAATTAATGAATTTTAAAAATGCTAAACATATGTTCACTTTATTTGCGTGAGAGGCATGGTTTCATCGTTTTAATAAAATGTATCTTTTAACACAAGCATTTGTTACTTTCATAAGGAAAGGTAAAATCTAGAAACATTTAAAAAAAAGGCAGTCCAGAGATTCTCCAGAGAGCCACATCAGAATCCTGGGGAAGTGTGGGAGGGGGTGCTTCTTCTTCCTTTTTTTTTTTAAAGATTTTATTTATTTATTTGTCAGAAAGAGAGAGAGCACACAAGCAGGCAGAGGCAGAGAGAGAAGCAGGCTCCCTGCTGAGCAGGGAACCCGATGTGGGACTTGATCCCGGGACCCTAGGATCACAACCCAAACCAAAGGCAGTAGCTTAACCCACTGAGCCACCCAGGCACCCGGGAGGGGGTGCTTCTGATCTCAGTGCTGATTCCCCGATGGACCGGAAGCCCAACTTCATGCACCAGCATAATGTAAACACCAAGTGTGGGCACCCCCATCCCGGGACCCCACCCAGCCTTCCCCAGGGATCCTGTGCCCCCAGTGAGTGGGGCTTCCGGGCCCCTCATTGTCACTGACCCAGAGTCACTGGCTGGCGGGGGGAGGACGTGGCCAAAGTCAGACCACCGCCCTCTGGGTAAGGGATTCTTTCTGTTTCCGACGGACTAGGCGTCTCAGAGAGCAAGACATCCTCGGTTAATTTGTTTTCTGGGCATTTCAAGGATATATAAAAAACAAAGAAATGCCAAAAGAGAGTCACAAGAATAGCAGTAAATTTTAAAAATTTATGTTGCATACATGAATGTTTTAATACGAATTCAATAAACAGTGCTGCGTAGTTGTCCTGCTCATCAGAAAATAAGACCAGGCTGGTGTGTGACGGGTGTGCTCTGGAGACGACCTCTTCCCCTTGCCGGGGATCGAGGCACCACCCAGACCATGCGGACCACCTCTCGGGGGGATCCAGGTGTGAGTGCCCATGGAGAAGCAGTTTCAATTTTGTATATTTATTGCATACGTAGACACTTTACTGAATTGTGACTGGTTGTTGGCTGATTCCCAGGGAAATCCCAAGACAACCCCGTCTTTTGTCCTCTCTTGCCTGGTGATTATAGTTGGCTGCTGAGGCACAGTCCTACAACCGAATCTTAACTTCTTACCGCATCGGGTATGTTTCACTCTTAAGGGTGATCTTGGCTATTGGCTTGAGGTAGTCTTTCTTTTTTTTTTATAATGTGCTTTCATTAAAAAGCAAAAATACATTCAGAAAATACTGATAAGCACGGGGTGGGGGGGGCAGAATACAAGTCCTCGACCCCTCTCTGTCCGTGTTTTGCGACCAGCTCAGTGTACGTCCTTAATAATAGTAATTGTTATTTTAAGATCTTTTTTTTAAAAGATTTTATTTATTTATTTGACAGAGAGAGATCACTAGTAGGCAGAGAGAGAGGAGGAAGCAGGCTCCCTGCTGAGCAGAGAGCCCGATATGGGGCTTGAGCCCAGGACCCTGGGATCATGACCTGAGCCGAAGGCAGAGGCTTTAACCCACTGAGCCACCCAGACGCCACTTATCTTAAGATCTTTATGAGAATGATTATTATTGCTCCCAGAGCAGGTAATGTTCATTTCCGCATCAGCACCTGTGGACGGACAGGGGTGACAAACAGCATCTCTGCGGACAGTTGCAGAGACGGTCAGTCCCACCTAGAGTCGGGGCTGTTAAGACAAAGCAGACTTGCCCCAGTCCCCTAAGCTCACATATCAGCAGACATCAGACTGAAGCCCAGGGTCCTTTACGCCCAGGCTCAAGCTCTTACTTACCCTCCACTGCCTCTTAATCCAGATTTGCTTTTGCAAATAGATTTTAGAAACTAAATTCCAATCCTCCTGGACATACGGTTCTGTTACCAGCTTTTACACCCAATGTAGTGTTAACAGCTCTCGCCGTCCCTTGTTATTCCATAGATTTAATGGCTGTCCAGCTTTTTATTACATGGATAGGTTTTACTTGTTCTTAAAGGGCTCTGTACCAAAACAAGCAATGAAGACTGGTTGGGAAATATGGACACAACAATAGTACGAAGCAGAGGGCCCGTTCTCCTGTCCCATCCTGCTGAGCCCCACACGGCGGAGGAAGTCATCACTAGTTAGTAGCATGTTTATTTCCACGGCTCGGCTGTGTCACTCACTGTGTAATTTGTTTTCCTTTAAAGGTTTGGGGGCATGTGGATCTACTTCCTGCCGTTCACACCCACTAGATCGTGACCACCATTCCAGAACCATCTGTCCTTTTTCATGCACGAGAATCAAGAAGTCACCCCTGGCTCCTGGTAACAGCCACGGGGAGGGCCGGCAGTGCCGTTTTGGGGTCGGAAAAGTCCGGAGCTCGGTTTTGGGCACGTGGAGCCGGATGCCAACGGGCGATGATGCTACGTGGGCCCGTGGCCCTGGGAACGTGATGCTCAGAGAGAGGTAGAACTGGGTATGGAAACGTGCGGGTGCGTCAGAAAAGCCACGGTATGGAAATCCGTGGCTGTGTGCCCTGCTGGGGGGAGCCACGCCTACAGGAAGGGCAGGTGCTTGTCAGTTCACCCCGGGCCCCACCTGCTGCTCCGGTGACAGTCGTCGCAGGTGGCCCTGCTTCCGTCACTCACACTGCCTGCCCGCTCACGGAGGCCTTGCGTTTCGCGTTGTCAGAGAACGTTCAGAAAAATCATCCAACTTTGCAATTAAGGCAAAAGAGGGCAGCTCATCGTTCCAGTGTCCCCTGGAGTATTGGGGTTTGTTTGTTGTTTATCCTTTTTAAGTTTTATTCTTTTTTTTCCCTTTCTTTTTCTTTCTTTCTTTCTTTCTTTTTTTTTTTTAGAGTGAGCCCACCTGCATGCATGAGTGGGGTCGTGCAGACAGAGGGAAGAGAGACTTTTTAGAAAGCATTTTTATTTATTTTTTTTGCATGCATGATAGAGACAGCGAGAGTGCGAGCATGGAAGGGGGGGTGCCAGAGAGAGAAGCAGGGTTCCCACTGAGCAGGGAGCCCGATGCGGGACTCGATCTAGGACCCTGGGATCATGACCTGAGCCCAAGGCAGCCTCTTAACCAAGAGAACCACCCAGGCGCCTCTGGGGGAGGGAGTGACTTAAGTAGGCTCCACGCGCAAGCCCCGTCCCCCTGGGGCTCATCCCCAACCTGAGCAGAAGCGGGTGGGATGCCCAGGCAACAGGACACCCAGGTCTCCTTCCCCTCTTTTCTCTCCCTCAGGATTTCCCAGGAGTTGGATGTTGGCACGAGCTGGATTGAGCTTCTAGATTTTTTTTTTTTTCCCTCCCTCTGTCCCATTCTCTGCTTGTGTATTTTGCTGTACTTTCTGGAAGCGCACCCCAACTTTGTATTCCATCACTTCTACTGGATATTCTGTTTTTGTAAAGAACCTAGTAGTCTTTTCTTGATCCTCGTTTCTTTTTCGTGGCACCTGTTCTTGTTTTAGCTCCATAACGATCTTAGAGTTTGGGGTTATTACTGTTTTTTGATTTTTTTTTAATGATCTTCTCTTTCCTGCATTGTCTCTCTTTCCTGTTTCCTCTCTTGGGCTGGTTGGTTTCATCTCTCTTTCAAGTTAGAAGATTTCTTTCTTTTCTTCTCCTTCCTCCCTCCTTGTTTCCCTTCATTCTTTCTTGAGCTGTTATATTTGCAAATAGAGGCTTTATTGCCATATTGAAGCAAAGGCCCAGAGAAATTCCTATCCAGTTCCTTTTACTTACTGGAAGCTTTCCTTAGTCTGGGGGGCGGGGGTGGGGCGTTCCTGGGATGTCGGCGCTCTTCCCACTCCCACGCACGCACACAGAACATGTCGATTGCTGGGTGACGCTATGGGATGCTGGGACAGAGATGCAGTCTTGGCATTGGGGCATCTGGGGGTCTTTTCTCCAAAGCCAGTTTTCCAAAGAATGTTCCAGTCGGGTTGCCTGGGGGGATGGGCTCCGGGCATTCTGGGAGCCGTGCAGGTGAGTGTGGGGCAAGCACTACTGGGGGCAGAAGCTCACTTTACCCCCTGCCACCAGCTCGCAGACCTATACCTCACAGAGCCCTCTGCTCTGCCTCGTGTCCCCAGGTCTGGAGCATGCCTGGTTTGATTCCTCCATAGAAGAAATGTCCAGTTCCTTCCAAGGAGATGAGACGACAAAGAGAAATTTCCTGGTTGTGCAGAGCAGGGGAGGAAGCTGGGGCCTGGTTCTCCTTTTTCCCACCTGGTGTCTTGGCTCTGTCCCATCACGCTGGGACCTCTCACTCCCCAGCCTGTCGGGCGGGGCTGCTCGGCGCACCCCAATTTGTCTGTCTCCCTCCTCAGCTTCCATCTGCCAAGGCTTTTCAAATTCTCCTGTCTACTAAGCCTCCTCCCACACTCACTGCTGACCATCTTTCCAGTGCTTTCCCCATCAGGGTGGCGTTTAGGGAGTTAGAGAGATAAATGTCTGTGGTCCTTACGCTTTAATGAGAAGACGTTTCTTTCAAAAATCTAATTCTATTGATTCAATATTTATTTTTTTAAACTTCCTGATGGTAGCTTTTTTTTTTTTTCTTGTTTAAACATTTATTATTGATTTTTAGTTTTATTGCTTCGAGGCACAGAATGTGGCCCCAGCTGTGTCTTTGGGCACTTTCTGAGGATTTCATGTCTCAGTATATAGTTGACTTTGGGTCATGTTCCAAGCATACTCAGAAAGAAGGTAAGCTCTCGGGGGCAAGAATAAGGTATCCCTGCTTATTAAACGTTATGAATTATTAAAAGCCTCGGGGTTCTTATTGTCTTCTTCATCTGTAATAAACCAATAGCAGTGGTGTGTTAGTCTCAAAGGTAATTGTGTTTCTGTTGATTTTTTCTCCTTTGCATTTCCAGTTTTTGCTTTCTGTTTGATGCTACTTATTGCACACATAGAGGTTCATGGCTTCCGGACGTTAGTTAAGAGACGCCCTTTGTCAACATGATTTATCTCCTTTGCGGATACTTCTTGCATCCTGTGGTGTTTACGTGGTCCTGCCCAGCGGAGGAATGGCGGTCCTTGATCTTGAGGACCAAGGACAGCGGGATGGAGGCTCTAAGGGGGCCCAGGGGTTTGGCAAGGAGGCGGTAGAGGTTGTGGGAGGTGAAGCCCGGTGGAAATGGGCAGGGGGAGGAGCAGAGGTGACAAGGTGGAGACAGGGTCCCCGGGGCAGCACACCTTAAAGGTTGGCTGAAGGGGGTTGGGAAGAAAAGCCAGCCTGGAGCAGGTGAGCACTTCTGGTGCCGTGGGAAAGAGCAGTGGGTCTGGTTTTAGGAGCGATGCAGGCGGTGGAGGGTAGAGCCCTGGCCAGGGGCTGCCTCAGGAAGAGGGTCTCCTCCTTCCTTGTGGCTGCAGGCAGTGAGGGCTGGGAGGGAGGCTGTGCCCGGGAAGGGTCAGAGAGTCAGCGATGGAGCCTTCACCCTGCGGGCAGGATGGCCCTCTGAGCAGGCAGGGCGTCTGGCTGGGAGATAGGAAAAGAGGGGAGGGACACAGGAACCCACAGGGGCTTGGTGCGAACTGGGGTGGTTTTCGTCTGCTGTGCTCAGCCACCCAGAGAGCATAGGTCATGGGTAGACTCAGGGCTGACGTGATCAAAGGAGATTGCCAGAAAGGGGGCCCGGGAGAAGAGACCGCAGGGGCTAAGCTGGGTGGCGAAGGCAGCAAAGACACAGCAAAGACACCTGGGAGGGAAGGGGGTCTAAGGCCGGGGTACTAATGTAGACAATGGGGAGGGGTCTTCACAGGAGACCAGAGAGCTGTGGTGACCTAGGCTGATGGCCGGAGGCATGGTGGAGGGGCAGAGTCTGAGGGGTGCTGGGCAGGCACGCAGTGGTGTGGGGCAGGGGCCGAGCCAGGAGCAGCAGACGTCTGGGAGGTGGGAGGCAGCCCCTCCCCCACACGAAGCCCCTGGGTTTAGAGGCACCCACGGCCGAGAGGAACACGGGCGGGCTGGTATAGGTGGGCAGTGACATGGGGTTCTGCTACACTGTGCCACGCTGTTCTCGAACCAGGCCTCCCACTGTTTTCAAAGACAAGCACAGGCCCTGGGGTTTCTCTCTGGGAATGCTGGACAGCCGGGGTCCAAGTCCCTGGCAGGAGCCAGACACCTGTGCAGGTGACAGACGGGAAGTCTCCATTGGGGATCTGATGAGACACATCCCTGCCCCCTGTTGTATCTGGCCCCCCTTCCGAGGGGATGGACTGAGGCCTGGCCATGCCCCCTCTCAGCCAGGTGTGAACAGGACGGCACTGACCCCTTGGGGTTACTGGGCGGGGCCTGGCTCCTGCTGAGTCAGCCCCTGGCTGCAATGCCCCCCCTCCACCTGCATGGGTGCAGCCGAAGGGGTCTGGGGCTGCTTGGTTTCAGAGACCCTGGGTGGGGCCTTGCAAACGGGTCCGGCTCATTGAGAGCCACATGTTTCGGCCTTCCAGCCACTCGAAGCTTGGTTTAGCCGCTCAGCCTTGACCTGCTGGTGACACAGACCAAACTCCTGCCCCTCCCCTGGAGAAAGCATCCGAGCGAGGCAGGAGATGGTGTCTGCCACAGGATGTGCAGGAGCCATGCCATCCCCCGGAGCTGTGGGACCAGCAAAGAACTCTCTTTGGAGCTTCTTGGGGCAGGAAGGGCCCTGCAGATGGCACCAGTCCGCTCCCTAAGCGGAGAGACCCCACCTGCTGGAGGCGGCGTTCACTCGGTAAGCGGAGACCGCCACTCCCCGTGCTCTGGGAGTCTCCCCTGTCCACGACTACTGCCAGGGTGAACCCCGTGCTGCCGCCCCTCGGTAAAGCCCGCAACTCAAGAGTCACCCCTGGAAAATCTCCTGAGACACAGCTGAAGGGAGGTGAGTCAGGCTTAAAATAGCTAAATAAATCTTTAATATTTCTAATTGCAAATGTACAGAAATTGCACAGCCACACAGTTGTAGAACACCAACAACTTTCTCTGTACATTATTACATGGTTAAAAGTCACAGCCGGAAGGAGGACCTCCAGCCAAGACTCCGACGTTTGCATTTTTTTCTTTTTCACATACTTACAAAAGGGGGAACAAGGAGGTGGTGTGGGGCTGGGGGTGGCTTTGGGGCCAAAGGTGTAGAAAAGAGGGTCTGTTTCCCTGGACAGCCTGCCTTCCGCGGATGGGCGGGGGGCAGGGAGAGAGGCGTACCCCGGGGCAGATGCTCTGGGGGGAGGGGGGGTGGAGCTCTGGTCTTGGTTCCCCACCCCCCTTTCTGGGCAGTCGGAAAAAAGTCTTCACTTATAGGAAGTTTAGCAGTTTCCTTCACCCTAAACGTAAGAGTTAAGCAAAAAAGTCAGGCCTCTCTGTGTTGGCAGGGGAGGAGCGCTAGCTGTCTCTGGCAGACTCTGGGCCTGGGGCCCCACTGGGCCTGGGGCTTACCTTACCAGAGCAGGGCCTGCCTTCCCTCCCTCCCCTTCCCTCTGGCCCTCAGACAAACCGGCCCAACCCTGGGACAAGGGTTCTGCGTGGCTGGGACAGAAGCCACTTTGCTGGTCCCGTCAGGGTGCATGTCCCCAGCAACCCATCCAGACCGCACGCTGCGAAGCCAGCAAGTGCATGCTGCGGGTAGGGAAACCCCAACACCCGATCCCAAACCTCTTCTTCCTGCCCAATACTGTTCTCTAGATTAAAAAATAAAATACACACCATCGGAGAGCAGCGGTCCCGGGCAGCCCTCGGCAGCACCAGGACTAAAGACTATGTACAACCATTAGGTGAAATAGTTACATTACAGTCGAACACCAAGAACATTTACAAAAATTGTCAGACTTGCAATTCAGATAAAAATCTGTGAAGAGTCTGTACACTTTTACAGTTTTTGCACTAAGTAAATAAGGCTCTCGGCCTGAGAGCTCACAACCCACGCCAAGGGCCGCCAGCACCAGACCCGCGCTGGCCTCCTCCACCCGGGGCCCCGGGAACCTCCCCCGTATTGCTAAGAGGCGCTCAGTCCGAGGTTGCTCTACGAGGCATCGAGGCATTGGTGGGAGAGGGGTGGGGGGAAGAGGGGAGGAGACCGAACCAGAGGACGTCACTGGGGCTGGGCCCTGCCTGTGTGGGCAAGAGTGGGGGCAGCGCCATAGCCCCCACGGCCTTCCTTCCTGAGGTCTGTGACCCTTGGGGGGCCTGCCCTCTCCTCACCGGCCGATCTCTGGCCACACCGAACTGCAGGCTGCATCTGAGAGGCCCCTCCAGGGACACGGGCCAGGACGGGGTGCTGCACGATCTGGGCCACCCTTCCCGCACTCCCCGACCCGGCGGGCTCTGCGGGGACCTCGGCCCCTGGCAGCAGCAGGCCGCCAGTCCCAGGGCCGGGAAGGGCTCAGGCTCTTTCCGAGGGTCTCCCCAGCTTCCCGAGGCTGAGGCGGAGGGGGTGGCTCCGCGGCCCTGCGGCTGGGCAAACAACCAGCTCTGGCCCGAGTTTACCCAGGGCTGGGGGCAGGGACAGGAGGGACCGAGAGACCCAAGCCCCTGCCCACCTATGTCCCGCAAGAGGGGGGAGCAGGGAGGGCTGAGAAGCCACAGAACAGCCTAGAGCTGGGGAAAGCCAGCCCCAGCCGTGCCCCTGTCCTGTCTGCAGCGCCTGGGTCCTCGGCTGGGGGCCCGGGAAGGGTGAGGAGGCAGCCAGCCGCACACACGGGGCCTGGTGCAGGCCGCTGCTGTCTTGGAGAGGGAGCAAGGCTAACATCCTCCAGGGCTGCTATTTCCCATGCAGTGCGCACGCTCAATTTAAAAGGCCCCTGTGTTCCAGCAAGCGAGCAAGCGGGCTTTTGTTTCTAATGCATACTGTGAAAGGAAAAAAAATCACAGTTATCCACCTTCTCAGGGCCTGCTGGCATCAGACTTTCTTTCCACCATCCATCAGGGAAGGTCGGCCTTTCTTTTGGGGTGAGCACCAGCTGGCCACTCCCCGCGCGGCCACCACGTCCTGACGCGCCAGCCCCGGGAGGAGGGCGGGTACCAGGCACAGGGCCATCTGGGCCGGCTCCGCCCAGATCTTTGGCTTTGGGGAGGCCCGGAGGGTCAACCTGGGCCCAGGGGGGCAAGTGAGGGAGGCTCTGGAACCTCTCCACAGAGATGAGGGCCCAGAAGAACAAGCCAGGATCCTCACTGGGTCTATTTGGCAACATGAATGGCGGGGGGGGGGGGGGGCGCGATTTAGGGAGTCTGGGGACAGGTACATGGGAAGTCCTCGGTTCCTCACAGCCAGGAAGGGTCCCCGGAAGGACTGCATGCAGGGGCAGGTGCTGAGGGCGGAGCCCTGTGGGGACAGGAACTCTGATGGCTCCATCCCTCCCACCCTCTCCCTGCCTGCCAACTGGCCCGGCAGCCCCGGGAAGCGACCAGGAAGCAACGGGCAAGTCCCCCAGGGCAGGGGCAGGGGCCGGGGCTGGGGCCGGGGCCCCCGCCTCTTCAGTCCTCCACCTCTGCGGTGCTCCCCTCTGCACTGCTCCCTCCCGAGGGAGGGTGTAGGGGCTACATGCACTTGGCCAGGTCAAGAAAGAAAGGTGACACACACCAAATTCAATAACCAACAGAGACATATTTTGGCAGGCCCCTGCTCCCACCAGGCCATCCCCTCAACAGCGTGCAGTCTCCTTGGCCTGCACCGAACTCGCTTCTCGGGCCAGAAGAGAGGGGAGCAGGCCCGCGCCGCGTCAGTTTGTCGAGGCTCCCTCCGTGGCACCTCCTGGACCGCAGGTGGAGGGAAAGGGGGGGGAGCCTGGGCCTCCCGCCCCCGCGCTGGGGCTCCCCGGGCTGAGGTCTGCCCTGCGCCACCACAGTCCTCCCTCCTCGGGCAGGTTAACAGTGGCTGCTGTTTCGGAACTCGCCGTTCTCGGTAATCTGCAATTTGGTGGGGTTGGTGGGGGAGACGCCGTTACGGGCTTGCATGCTGTACCTCTCTTTCAGCTGCGTCAGGGCGCTCATGAGGCGGGCGTTGGCGGCGTCCAGCGAGGCGATGCGCTTCTCCTGGGGGCAAAGAGGGCATCAGTTGGGGCCGCAGGGGGCTGTGCTGGGACAGGGGTCTTCCCAGGGCTGTCGGTGGGGAGGACTGCGAGCCCAGGGCGTGTGAAGGGCGGTAAAGGGGCTGAGGTCATGGGGCCGTGGGTGTGTGGAGAGGAGGCCGGGGAGCAGGCGGCCTCAGTGCCGTGGCCTGAGACCTTAAGCCAGCCTTCCTGGGTCTCTCACATCACTGCTTCTCCCCAGAGCGGCCCAGTGGTGTTGTCCACCAGGTACAAGGGTACGAGGTCTGTGCCCTCGCTCACATGCGTGTAAGTGACACAGAGGTCACAGCTCCTGGCTGGTCCGTGCTGCTCAGAATCTGAGCAAGGCCTGGCCCTGTTCCTGGGTGAGTGAGGGGGAGGAGTGCAGGGAAGGCGAACGGAGGCCAGAGTGTCTTCTGGGCCTGCTCTCTCAAGTCCCCCGGGAAGCCACAGTTCTGAACTAGAGCCCCTCTGCTCTGTCCGCCCAGCCTGCTGTCACCCCATGCCGTCCCCAGTCCCCTCCTGAAAGCTTCCACTCTTGGGTCAGTACCCACCAAGTCACCCCAGTAGGGCGGGAGGTGCCCCACCCTTTCCAGAGCCTGTGCTAGTGAGCTTGTGATCCACTGAGACCCCGAAGCCGGACTTCTCGGATCAGAGAGCCTGGCCTCCTGTCCCTCCTCAGCTTTTACAGTGGGGGTATGACTGGGGGCGAGGAGATGTCCAAATCAGCCCGCTCCTTCCCCCAGGTCCTTCAACACCTCTGGCTGACCAAAGGGCCAGAACCCACCTGGGCGTCAATGATCTTCTGTTTGGAGTCTACCGCTGCTTGCATCTCAGCATGGTCCTTCTTCAGTTCCTCCTCCACTGACATCAGCCTGTGACCAGACAGAAGGACAGTCCAGCTGGCACTCAAGGGAGCAGCTAAGGAGGTGGGGCGGGGGGAGGGGGCTTGTGGGAAGAAGCCATCACACGGGCACAGAGGGCACATACTAGAAGAGCCCGTTCAGCGGGCCTCCAACCACTGACAAGAGATGGGTCTGTTCCTTCTTATACTTAACCTGCTCCAGACTCTGTTCCCAAATTCCCCAGAAGCCCTTGGAGGTGCCCATTTCTAGATGTTCTTCCAGGAGCCACAGTAGGTGAGGAGGGGGTTAGATCTTCACCGCCCCCCAGAGCAAGGCAGGGGGTGTAGTGTCAGAAGATCCAATCTATGGCATAGGGGGAGGATTAAAACTCTGCAGGGCTCTAGGGCTTTCTCCACCCATCCACATTCACCAAGACTACGCTAAGACGGGTGCGGCACTCGACATAGTGAGATGAATAGAGATCTCCATCACTCAAAAAGTTACAAGGTGGCAGGGATACAGACAGGCAGACACCAGCCATGCCCCGCACGGGAGGCCTGGAGGCCATGGGAACGAGAACAGGGAGTAGGTAACTGTCCTGGAGGGTGGGGTGGGGTATCAACAGGGTCTGAAGGTGTGGTAACGAGTAGGGGAGACGGGAGGAATGCCGTGTGCAGAAGCCCAGAGCTAAGGCACGTGTGTGTCTGTCATCAGCTGCTCCTTCCCTGAAACCCCTCCTGGCCTCACCTCGTGGTGCACCTGTCAATCACAGTGGCTCATACCTACCTTCTGACTCTCTTGCATTAGTTTCTGGACTCCACACTCTCTGGGTCTGCCTCCTAGCTGGCAGGCCACTACTCTGCCGATGCCTGTTGCCCCTGCCCCCAGCATGTCAGGGCCCTGCGGGGTCAGTCCCAGTGCCCGTTGTTCTTGTTCCCCACGCTCTTCTCAGACAAGCTCACCTGCTCCCAGGGCTTCGTGCCCATTGCTACCTGCACAACTTCTCCAGGCCTGCAGAGCTGTAACCTAACCCCCGGGGGAGCCCCTGATGCAGAAGGAGCACGGGGAGGTCAATTGTGCTAGGGCAAGTACCCATGGGGCCTTGTGCGAAGTCAACAGGATTAGCAGTCAGGGAGCACTGACCAGGAGGAAGGGGTGAAGGGCCACACCAAGGGGGGTTCCTTGTCACAGTAAGATCAGACACTGAGTAAATCCTGTAGGAAGTAGGGAGGGAAGACCAGGGAGCAGAGGGGCACCGAATGGCATCAATCCGAAGGGAAATTACACTAGGGGAGAGAGACATGGGCTTCCAGTTGGTGGGAAAACAGGGACTGGGTTTACCCTCCTGCCATCAAACAATAATACTAAGAAACTAGAAATCCAAATGAAAATATGAAAAAAAAAAAAAAAAAAAAAAAAAGGCTTCCCGGCTATGATCAACAGGCAGTGCGTCCTAAGGAAAGGGAATGCGTGAGCTGAGCCCCGCTCACGGCCTGGAGTGTCCAGGTCAAACAAAAGGGAAGTAATGTCATGGAGCTGAGGAGAGCCAGGGAAGCAGTGCCCAAGAAGAAGACACAGGGAAAAGTCCACGTATCTCCTGAGAGTTCCCCTTGATTCTTCAGCTGGGGATGGGTCTGCAGACCTGTGAGAACACAGCCAGGCTGGGGCAGGAACCACGGGAACATTAGAATAAACAACCCCAAGGAGAGCTCACACTCCTACCTGGCAGAGTAGAAAGACATACTAACACGGGGACATAAAGTAGACTCCCCAGAAGGAAAGTGGAGCCAGGTTAGGTTAAATTAGAGGCTGTCCAGACCCACCCCAACAAAGCTTAAACGTAAGCCTCCAACGAATCAAACTAATTCCAAATAACCTCATTGTGTCCCAGAACAAAGCCTCAGAAATATTTAAAAGAACACAAAATATCCCACACCTACATAAAAGTCACAATGTCTGGCATCCAACCAAAAATCACCAAGCGTAAGAGAAAGAGAAAAATAGAATCAATAACCAGGAAGAAAATTAATAAAAACAGACTCAGAAATGTCACAGACGACAGAATTAGTAGACGTTGAAACAGCCATTGTAAATATATTCCACGTGTTTGAGAAGATACAGAGGAAAGCCTAAGTATGATGAGAAGAGAAATGGACAGAATTTAAACCAAGCTGAAAGTCTGAAAGTGAAAAATACAGTATCTGAAATGAAATGAAAAAATACTAGGTAGGATTAATAACAGATTAGACACTGAAGAAGAAATGATTATTAATCTTGCAGACCCAGGGATAGAAATCTCCTGATATACAATGGAGGGGAAAAAGTATAAAAAGGGGGCACCTGGGTGGCTCAGTGGGTCACACCTCTGCCTTTGGCTCAGGTCAGGGTCTCAGGGTGCTGGGATAGAGCCCCGCATCCAGTCCCGTATCCAGCCCTGCATGAGGCTTTCCACTCTGCGGGGAGCCTGCTTCCCCGTCTCCCACTGCCTACCTCTGCCTACATGTGATCTCTCTCTCTCTCACTTTGTCAAATAAATATTTAAAGTCTTTTTAAAAAAGTTTAAAAAGAACACACTGGAGCTTCAGAGTAATGTGGGATAATATAAAGCAGCCTAATGTATACGGGATGGGATTCCTAGAGGAAGGATGGCATACCTACAGATTCAAGAGCTCAAACCCAAGAAACATGAAGAAAACCATGCCAAGGATCATCATAATCAAATTATCAGCAATCAACAATAAAAAAAGAAAATCTTAAAAAAAGTCAGAGAATAAAGACAGTTTAAATACAAAGGAACAAAAGTAATGACAGAATCCCTACTATTACAGTCGGACAGGGCCCAACTGGGCCCACTGCCTGTTTTTGTAAATAGCCACACCACACGCACAGTTCTGCTCAAATAGCGTGGCTGAACACTTACAGAGGCCATATGGTCTTGCAAGGCCTAAAATATTTATTATCTGCCCCTTTATGGGAAGTCACCAACTCTTGCCCTAAAGTGACAGAGATATAGCTAATAAGCCAGTAAGAAATAAAATACAATCATAAAAATGCTCAATCCAAAAGAATGCAGAAAAAAAGGAACAGAACAGATGGTAGGAATAGAAAACAGTAGCAAGATAGAGATTTAAACCCAATTATATTGATTATTACATTAAATATAAATGGTCTAAACACTCCAATTAAAAGGCAAAATAACTGCCAGATTAGACAAAAAGCAAAAACTGAAAAGGTGTCTACAAAAGAAACTTATTTATATAGAAAGACACAGATTGGTTCCAAGGCTAATACTAATCAGAATAAAGTTGGTATATCTAAAATCAACATCAAAGTAGATTCCAAAGTATTATGAGAGATAAAGAAGGTGATTTTATAACAATAAAGATGCCAGTTCATCACCAGCACATAACAATCCTAGATGTGGATGCAGAGTTTCAGTGTACATGAAGCAAAAATGAAAGAAAAAAGAAATACACAAATCCACAATTACGATTAAAACCTTCAATATTCTTTTCTCAGTAAGTAATAGAACAATGAGCACTTAACAAGTAGGCAAAAAACTAGTAATAACATAGGAGAATTCAAACCATGCTACCAACAAAATCGATAAGCAACATTTCCATTAGGGAGGAAGAACAGCGGGATGGGTTAGTAGAAATAAATGTATTAAGCAAGCCACTGAATTCAGAGACCACGCAGCCTTCAGAGAAGAGAAAGGATGAGGAGGTGGTGGTTAGTTTGAGAAGCATTTCCATTCTTGAAACCACACACATGAAGAGAGCTGAGAACAGAGCTGGCTGTCAAGTGAACGGTGGATTTCTAGCCAGCCCAGTTATAGGCCCTCTGCTCATGCTAACCATTTAACAATGAACAAACCCACAGGTAAGCGAAGCAAACAATAATTAGGAGCAGAGAAACAGGCAGCCTAAAGAGGAAGCACCTGGGAAGGGTTACTATAGTGGATGAAGAGGGGTGGTGGGGGAGAACCGTCCTGGCTCTGGCAGGCCTGCAAAGCCTGTCCAGATGACAGACTTGAATCATGCAAACAAACAAGCTGCAAAACCCACAGCGTGTCCTCCTCAACCTATTACTGTCGTGAAGAAGTGAACATCACGACTGGGACACCATGGGACGGCCAGGATGTTACACCTTTACTGCACTCCCCACCTACAGACACGAACGAGGGTGTACCCGCCCCACCCATGGGTGCAGACAGAGAGAGACAGCATGTGATATCCAAGCCATCAACAGAGATGAGAGTCAGCATCGAAGCCAACAGAGATCTTTGCTGGATCCCTCACCTTCCAACTCAATAGATCCCAAACTGGCATGGTTGGGATGCCTAAACTCCCAAGGACCCTAATCTCAGCAACTGGCACCGAGAGACACCCCGATGCTCTTGGTAGAAATCTGGGGTCATTCTGCCTCCTTCTCCTTCACCCACTGAATGTAACTGACTTATCCCCACTTTTCCTGCCCTGAGTTGGGTCCTCACTGTGTTTCCTGGCACCTCCAATCCCACCTCCCCTGACAGTGCTCCCCAAGAGCACAGGACTCCTTCCAGGAGTCACAGGCCATGTCAGCTGGCCTTGGCTGACCTCCTGCTGGATCCAACTCTGCATTCTACCATCAGTACACACTGATGGCGGGGCTCCCCACGCCCCAGGCTGCTTCCCACCTCCAGGCCTGTGCCACACTGTCCCTGTCCCCTGGGACACTCTCCTCCTTCCACTCCCATCTCCCCCTGCAGCTGATCAGCCCTTCCTCCCTTCAGGAGGGCGGTGCAAAGGTCTGCCCACTGTGTGTGTGAGTGGGGGTGGGGAGTGGGACCAGAACTGGCCCAGAGCAGGAGAAGGCTGTCCTCACCTGCTGATGATGCCCTTCATCTGGATGTCCTTGTCCTCCTGCTGCCGCCGGAGCCTCTCCTCACCCTCCTCCAGCCGCGCCTGGTACTCTAGCACCAGCTTCTGCGTCGTCTCCTCCTGGCACTTGAACAGGGTCTCATACTCTTCCAGCTTCTTGGTAGAGATTCGCAGCTTGTCCTGCAGCACCGCCAGGTCCTACCAGGAGGGCAGCGTGCCACGGGCACAGCACCCAGGACAGAGAGCACAGCCTCGTGAGCCCGAGCAGGAGCGCAGGGTGGGAGGGAGCCCAGCTCGGGATGTACCAGCGGTCTTCACCACCTCAGCCCACTGGACACAGTGAGGAGATGCCTTCGGGGCCCAGCCAGAAGGGCCAGGGTGAGACTCCAAGCCTGTCCCCGCCCAGGGCTCCTCCCCTCCTAACTCCCACCCCTGCAGCCTGATCTTACAGCTATGAGGGAATGAAGATTCAAACCTAAATCTCAGAAGCAAGGATTGAACTAGAGCACTGAGTTTTTTAAAAATAATAAACAAATGTTAAAACACACTTTTGAATATATTGAGATCTGACAGTGCCCTGAGAGATAGGGACTCCATAGGAGGGGGAACCGAGGCCTCAGAAGGTTCTCCAATCCCATGGGGACTGACCCGTGGGGTGAGACCCTAGCCTCCCAGCCTCTACTCGACCATAAAGCAAGGGCAGTGGCATGGGGAAGTGAGGGGGCAGAGAGGCTAAAGGTAAGGTGGGGTTGACACCAAGGGGTTGGGGGCCAGGGTGCTGCAACAATATGGGACTGGGGAGGCAGGGGGAGCCTCTCCTGGAGTCCTAGGCAATGCAAGCCTAGGACTTTGGCAAAGGACCACCCGAAAGTTGGGAAGGCAGCAAGTCCAGATGCTGGTCAGAGGCCCAGCCCCAGCCCAAGCTAAGCTCCTGAAGCAAAGCTGGACCCACAGGAGAGCCTGGCTGCAGGACAGATGACCCTGGCCCATCCCAAGTGTTGCTCAGCCACCAGAGCCGGGTAGAGAGCATCCTTCCTGACAGAGGCAGTGCCATGTCTCCAGGGAGCTCGAGAGAAAAAGGTCTCCCCCGGATCTGCCTGTAGGGGTTAGCAGCAGAGAGGATAAGAGAAGCAGTAGCTCGTTCAGCCACGGAACGGCAAGGAAAGAGGGCACTCCAGCTGCAGCCTGATCTGTGCAAGTCACAAACGGGACTCTGGGTCTCCGAGAGGTGCAATAGCCCAGCCCCAGGCTCACAAAGGGAGTCAGGGCTAAGGCTGGCCCAACTTGCTGCCCAACCGAACTCTGGCTCTTGGAGCACCGAGCCCCGTGTCGCCCTGCCCCCTTCACGTAATTATGGTGAAAGCAGGTGGATGCAGTGGACTAAGGGGATGGTGGAGGGTGGCGGAATGCGGCATGGACGTGAACGTCACCCTAGGCCGGGGGAGGGAGAGCTGCCCCCCTGACCTCCGTGCCCTCGCCTGAGAGGCTGCTAAAGGCTTTCCTAGGGCTGAGGCAAGGGCATCTAGGGGAGTGGAAGAAGTGGCTGCCATTCTGAGGTGGCTCTGTGCTGGGTCCTGCGTCTTCTGGGCTCTGGCCCGCAGGAGGACACAAGAACCAGCCGTGGAACCACGGCAGTTGCCATGACAACGGGCAGAATTTGGGAGGACAGAAGCCCCCCCACCGCCCCACTAATTGCTAGATGTGTGTGGTGGGTGGAGTCTGGGTATTTCAGAACTGTTTTCCCCCCAGCGGGAAGAAAACCTCTCAGTAGCAGTTGGACCCTTTACCTGGCTCTTTCTCTCTCATGTCCTGGTGGAGACAGGAACTGGGCAAGAGCCAGGCTCTGGATAGGTGCAAACCCAGAGTGGGGGGCCTGGTTGGGGACAGCCCTCCCCACTGTCTCGGGGAACCACACCTCTCTGCCCCCTCATGCACGAAACTCCCTATGACGGTCTCCATGTGCGTCTCTGGCACTCCCAGCCCGCAAGTCCCAGCCTCGCAGAAGCTCGGTGGCCTGGTCACTCAGGGAAGGGGTTCCCAGAGGTCTGAGGACTAGGAACCAGAATCTGGATTCTGTACAATCTCCAGCCGAGCCTCACGTACAGCCGGTACAGGAATTCTTAGTTCTAAGCAAAATTCCTCTTGCTGCTCTTTTTCCAGAGTCCACGGCTGATGTCCGTATGGAGGACCAGGGGTGGAGAGGGGACTGGCCATACGCAGGGAACAAGCAGTACCTCTCATTCAGGGCTCGAGGGGAGAGAACGTTGCCAGTGGCCATAGGCAGGCAGCCCCGCCCTACCCCGAAATGCCAGGGTCCGGCTTTACCTTTTCTGCTTGGCTGAGCTCCTCCTTACTCCTTAGCCTATCCCTGTGGGGGGGGTCTGGGCCCAGGCCCTCGTCTTCTAACAACTGCGCGTTCATGGTCAAGAGCCAAGCGGCTGTGCGGTCCAGGGCATTGGGGCTCACAGGTGAAGGGCCCTACAATGAAACACAGCTGTGAGGGTCTGGAGGGAGGCAGGGAGGGGGCCACCAGGTGAGTCACAGGGACAAGTGGCTCAGGGACATTGCAAGGGTAGGGGACCTCCAACCGGCCAGACAGTTACTGATACAGTCCCCAACTCAGGAATTCCCACTCCTGATGGCAGCCTGGGCAGAGTCAGGAGCCCAGGTGGCCTGAGTGCCCCTCTCTGCCACCCAGGTGAGAGCAAGTGAGCTCGGCCCGGCGGGTGGGCGGGCATTCAACCCAGAGCACATCTGTCCCACGTACTGTGTGTGGCCCCAGGGTGACACGAAAGTCCTGGAGGCCAGCTCAGAGCACAAAGGTGGGGGTGCTGGGGGTCTGGTCCTAACCTGGGTGGGGCCCGGAACTGGAGATGGATGGACCCCTCCCCTCTCTCCCTGACCCCAGCTGCCCCTGGGAGAACTGGCAGAGAGACCCCAAGGCCACACTGTTCCTGGTCAAGGATTCCGGCAGGGACCGGTGGGCCTCGGGAGAGAGGAGAGGTGGTATGCGTGGCAGGCTGGTGGGATGGGGCCACGTGTGGCCTTGCTCAGCATGGGATGGCAGCTGAGGACAGGTGAAATGACCAGGAGGAGCAGCACGACACGGGTGGGGTATGACGGCCCGGCAGCCCGAGAGCACAGCCTGCCCTTGGACAGCACCACTGACCTGCTTGTGCACTGCACGAGGCTTCAGCTCCGGGCTGTCACCCTTGGACGAGGATGAGGGCTGCCGAAGCCGGGCTCCGGGGCCAGCCCAATCAGGCGAGGCCGACGCCAGGGTTCCACTCGAGGGCCGCGGGTACTGCAGGGTGCTCAGCAGGGTGGGTGGCGTCCGGCCGCGGGGCGCAGGAGGTGGAGGCGGGGGCGGCGGCGGCGGCTGGTCGATCCTCCGCTGGGGGCCGGCACTGTTCTGCCGTGGCACCGTGGGCTGCCCGCCCTTCTCAGTCAGTGACATCTGCCGCCGCGCCAGCTCCCCGGGCCGCCGTGCCAGGTCCTCAGCGGCGCTGCTGAAACTTCCCAGCTTGGCAGCAGCTGCCAACTCCTCACTGTTGCTGTGGGAGCTCAAGGAGCTGTGGCCCTCGGAGCCCGAGTCGCCCAGGCCACGAGGCGAAAGCGGCAGGCCAGCCGCCATCTGGTACACGGGGTTCTGGAAGGAGAGTGGCGCCAGTAGCTGGGGCCGGCCTGGGGCGCCCTCGGAGGTACCCGGCGTGGTCGGCGTCTGGCCTGCCCGCCGCACCGTGGCCAGCCCTGCCAGGCTCGCTGGGGCTGCCCGAGCCGGCCACCCGGCCACCAGCTGTGATGCCGGCGCCTGCCCATCGGCGGTGAGGGCGTCGGGGCCCGCCGGGGAGCCCGCCTCCCCGTCCAGCGTGTGGGCATCTTGGAGGTCCACCATAGACAGGCTCTTGCCACCATTGGCCATCTGAAGATCAGGCTCGTTGGCTTCCGAGTAACTTGAGCTGCGGGCAGGTGAGGGCTGGACCCCGGAGGACCTTGTGACAAAAAACAAGTCCTTGTTTTCGGGGGTTGGAGACGGTAACCGGGTGAAATCTATGAGACTGCAGGGAGACAAGCACACACAGGGAAAGAAGGGGGAAGAGAAGAGCTGTTGAGTGCGGCCAAGGCGGCTCCAAACCAAGAACCCCGCCAGCCTGCCGGGGCCTGGCAGCCTGAGCACGGAGCCGGGGCTGCAGGGGGAGGGGGAGGCAGGGCAGGGGAGAGGAGGTGCACAGGCTGCAGAAGTGGGCTGGTCTTGCAACCAGTGGCCTGGCTGCAGCACCAAACCACAGCCCCGGCCGCAGCCCCTGGTGGAGGCCACCTCAGGGACTGGGCGGCCAGGACAGCCGCTCCTGCACAGCACCTCCCTTCTAGGGGCTGGCGCTGCTAGTTCCAGGCCAGGCAGCCCGGCACATCCGTTCCTGGTTCAGCTACACCTTGGGACATTGGGTGCCGCAGCCTGGAGTGTTCTAGAAAATTCCCCCTAGCTAAACCCAAACCCACAATGCAGTGGCTCTCTGCTATCCAAGGGTCTGACTTCAAAGAGGCTCCTGCAGCCTCTTCCCTCTTGTTTCTCCCCAGACTGACAACCAGAATGGGGACCTAGTGAAGCCTTCCCCCCCACCCCCACCCCTACCCCGCCCAGCCTCCTGCTGCCACCTTTGTCTGACTGGCAGGCGGGGGCTGCTGTTCCTGGCAAAAACAAGGAATCAGAGGAGGTGTGACTCAGGCAGGGAAGGTCTGCACCTGCAGAGGCAGGCTGTACCCTCCCCCCAGTGCCCCAGCCTCTCCCTGGCCCCTCCCCGGAAGCCGGCTCCTTAGAAAGCACAATGTGGTAGGTCAGGTGGGCTTTGGAGAGGAGGTTGTAGGGGTGGGGTAAAGAGAGCTCTGAGCAGACGGGGGCTCGACTATGGGGGGCTGGAGTTGGCCCAGCCTGGGATGGAGAGGTGCCGGGCTCCCTCTCAGCCTGAACTGAACTCTACCAAAACTGCTTTGTCTCGCTCAGCAGCTTGAATGAATGGACGCCCAAGGCTCACAGGGAGCTGGGAAGTGGCGTCCAGGCCTCTGCACTGCTGGCCTCCTCCCTGGCCTCTAGTCCTGCACACCACACCCCCGAGGTTCCTGATCTCAGTGCCCTTGCCTGCTTATAGGTCTGCCACCGCCTCAAGACAGGACCTGACTCCCGGCTCTGCTGTCCAGCCTTGTCCTTACGAGTTGGCCCAAAATGGCTGCAGGGGAGGGCATGAGTAAGGCAGAAATAGTTCCCCATAAACCCAAGTCTTTCAAAGGAACATCCTCATTTTGATATTAATATTCGAGAACGTTCTGCCTCCCTGTCCACCAACTGCTTTATTTACAGGTCACTGTGCCTTTGGGGCGAGAGCTCAGACTGTGGTCTGGACCTCCGATACCTCCCCTAGTTTCTGGAGCTCCCAGACTCAGAGCCTTGCAGTCAGTCACCCTGCACATGCCTGAGTGCTACTTCTGGAGGTTGATTCAGACGCAGGAAATACCAACAGAGTATTCTGAACACGCGACTGGGTAATCTAGACGTATTTGGGACCAAATGGTTCTTCAGCAGAGCGTATTTCTCCAGGTCTTTGTGTTAGTTCCTCTACGTAGAAGGCCTTTTTCACCAATGGAAATATTCCTTTATCTCACGAGCCCCCAACTATGGCACCACCTTCTCCAAGAAGCCTTCCCTGATTTTTCCCAATGGAGGTTCACTGACTACAGCCTGCGTAACACATTTCAAGTCTCATCTAGCTTATGTTATAAACATTTGTGTAGACGTCCTCCTCCCCAACGGGCTATAGACTGCCGCACCTTGCCTTCATGCGTACCCCACAACACCTGGTAAGCCTAGAAGGTCTTACCCAGAGAGGTCGTTCTCTATCACCATTTTCTGCAGTCCAGCCGAGATGCTGCTACTGCCAGAGCCAGGAGTGGAGGCCAAGTCGTTGGTCCCTGGGAGTTGCCCACTGCCTGGGATGCTCAGTGCTGTGTGGACATCCCTCAGGATTCGAGGCAGGGGCCCCAGTTTGGATATGATGCTCTGCAAACACACAGTAAGAGGCAGGTGTGATCTGTGGGGGCCACTTGGGAAGGCCAAGTGCTTTGCAGCTGCAGAGGAGCCCCTTGGAAAGGCAGGCCCTGCCCTCCCCCACCTGTCAGATCCAGCAGGCTGGGAAGCGGCTGGGAATCTGCACATGAACATTTTTCCCAGGCCTCAGTTATTTCTGGGAGTGAGAGAGGGCGCAAAGCCCAAAGGGAAAAATGGTGACCCAGCCCAAGCCTTCAACCCGGGGCTGTCCTATCCCTGTGCCCCAGAGAGGGGAGCCCAGGGGGTACCCCAGAATCTGCCACAGTGACAGCTCCTTCTCTGAGAGGCTTCTGGGATGCCCTCTACTTATGCACTGGCTTCCAGGACTTTGTGCAGAAGGAAAGTGTGAAACTCATGTTGTCAACACAGCACAGACTTGAGAAACAGACAGCTCAATTTCAAATCCTGGCTGCACTGGCATCAGCCATGACGGCAGCAGCCACCGTCCGTGCTTCCACCTGCTGGAGCGGATGTAGTGGTCGGAGGCCGGCTCAGGAACTCAGCAGGCAGTGGCCGATAGGGAGTGACCCCTCTGGTGCCTCTTGCAGCCAAAGGGCAGTGGACTCCCGCAAGCAGAAAGAGTGCAGCAGCAGAGCGCTGGGATGAACCCGAGAGTCCAGCGACAGTGCGGTGGCCTGTGTGCTCCTGTTCCAGACAGTGTGCGGCCACCAGGTCACAGCGGTGATGCGGCAGGACTTTCAGCAGTTAGATAGAAATGCATACTGTGGGCCCACCAAAGTTCCCGCTTGACCACAAACACAAGGAAAAGAACTCTGTGCCTGCGTGTGTACTTCACCCACGAGCAGAGGAATCTGGAGAGCTGCACACCAGAGGGCCCTGACTGAAACTGTGATAGCAGCAGGGAGGCCTTCCAGCTCTGTCTAGGCAGTAACTACTTTAGTCAGGTCTCGTGAGGTCCCGGAAAGCAGAAGATATTCTGGAAGCGGATCCTGCAGGCCTGGCCCTTGCCGACAGGAACCTGTCCACTGTGTGGGCTGGGGCTGCGGGGCCAATGGGGGGACCCCAGGTCACGGAAGGTGCCTGCCAGGTGGCTGCAGCAGGGTTAGAGGTGGCTCGGGAGTAAGATTTTCAACTGATGGTCAAGGGCAACTCTGGAAAGGTCTTCGCCTTCCTGCCTGACATGGGGAGGTACCGCATCTTCAGTCTACATTTTTCATGTCAGTGGCCTTAAACCCTGAAGCAAGGACATTTCTGGAGAAGCAGCAAAAGATGATCACATTTCTCACAGGCAGGGAGCACACCGTCCACTCACTGCTGAGTGTGCCCAGGCAGAGCGAGAGCCCCGGTGCACAAAGTGGGCTCCCGTGGCATGTGCTGGCCAAGTGAATGGGACACGCCCCTCCCAGGAAATGGGGCCCAGAGCCCCCCAGCGCATGCTGACAAGGCCTGGGCTGGCACCTCCGGCTCCAGCACCTGGGTGGGCAAACACTTTTGCCCCCCGAATTAGTCTGGAGGAGGACCCTTCAGCGCTGCGGCATCCTCTGGCCCAGCCCGACCCCCTGCAGCCCCATGGGGCCAGGCACCTGCTCCAGCTGGCTGACGGCCTCCCAGAGCAGCGAGTGCAGACTAGAGAGCTCCCGGCCCAGGTCAATGTAGCCCTCGAAGCCAGCCGTGTTGGAGACGGTCTCAGGGTTGGAGATCTCCAACAGGAAGCGCTGCATGTTGGTCCACTCATGCTCCAGGAACTGGTTCATGAATGACATGTACTCCTCCTTGCTGCCAAACCTGGACGGAAAGCAGGCAGGGTAAGAGCTCCGGGGCCCCGCCCAGGAGCCTCCCTTTTCTGAGGCCCTCCGCCTCCTCCACTCCCATCCCTCCGAGCCCACTGCAGCGGCTTCCGTGCCACTCACTCCCCTAGCCGGCCAATCTGTTCTGATTCAGGGCCCCCTCGTTCCTGGCTAAGCCCAGAGACCCTTTTCGGGACCTCTTCTCACAGGACACGGAACACTCTGTGGCCCTCACTCCCCATTCACTGCCGGTCAGTCTCCTTCTTTTCCGCCAGGTTCCAAAGGCTTGACGTCTAGATGCCTTTCAGTGCATGTCTGGCAGGCCTCTCTGCTGAGCTTTTGGACGTGCACATCCACACGCCCCTACCCTGCCCCTGGCCTGGCCAAATGACATCCGCTCTGTTGCCCCAGACCCAGGCCCTGCCACCAAGCTGCCTATCCTCAGGGGGGACACCACCATCCCCCAGATAGCTGAGCCAGAAGTCTGGTGGTGTCCGGCTTCTCGCTTCCTCACCGGTGAGACCTGCTGACTTTATCTTCCAGAAACCCCAGACCCCACAGCCACTGCCTCCTGTACCGCCACCCCTTGCCCCCAACACTTCTGCCACAGTTTCTTTTGTGGGTGGGAACTTCCGCTACCCTCTTGGCCCCGGCTCCGAGCTGCCTGCTGTGCTCCCTCCACGTGCCCCTGACGTTCAGGCTGACGGGTTTAGGACCCCAAACGGAGGACAGCCAACCTCCCTCTTGCTTCAGGCTGTCCAGGGGCTCTCCCTGCCCCACCTGCACCTCAAGTCCCTGTGACCTCTCGCATCTCGCCTCCCACTCCCCCTAGCCCAGCACTGACGAGTCGGGGATGCCGGCACATGACCCTCCCGGGGCCTGCCCAGGGGCACGTCTCCCAGGACCCCAGCCCAGGCCCCTCCCAAGAGGCCTGGGCGTCTCTCTCACTGCTCCGCTACTTCTCCCACATTCCTTCTCCCTGGGGAAGCACGGGTCTGGGAGGCTGGGGCCAGATGTGACTCAGAGCCCCGCACAGAGATGCCTACATAGGGCCCCATCCACACTGCAAACGAGCCCTTCCGTTTGCACCCACTGGCTCCAAGGGACAGCTAAGAACACTGAAGTGCTTTCTGAGCAAAGACATCCTTCACGGCATCAAACAAGGACAGTCTGAAACAACCTGAGAGCCCAACCATGCCAGGCGGGTCACGGAAACATGGGCCATTCTCCCTGGAAGGCATATTAGTCATTCATTGCAAAATGAGGCTTATGAATGTTAAGTACACGGGATAATCCTTATGATAAAATGTTAATTCAAAAAAGCAGAAGGAAAAAATATCTCCTCTTCTCACCTTTGAAAATGAAGGAAACGTACCCAAATGCCATGTACTTTCTGTAGGGGGAGGATGAGGGGTGGAGATTTTGTTTCGCACAACGGGGTCGGGAAGAACTGAGGACGGCGGGGCCATACATGGGGACCGTGCGCCGCCCAACTCCAACTCATCCCCGTGCTCCAGCTGGCGCCCAGACTCCGTCCAGAGGGGCGCCCGGCACTCACTTGGCGAAGTTGGCCAGGTTCTGGGTGACCTTGGCGATGAGGGTGAGGGTGCGGGCGGTGCGGTCATCAGGGTACTCCTGCAGCAGGTTGAAGAGCGAGGGCGACATGATGGCGGGGCAGAGGAAGCGCAGGAACAGGGAGGCACTGATGAGCCGCTCGCTGATGTCAGGCCGGCCGCGGCTGCTGCACTCCTGCCGCCACGAGGCAAACACCTCTTTCAGCTCCCGTGGGAAGACACTGAGGGGACAGAGGACGGGGAGCCAGTCATCGGGCAGGGTGCCGGGGCAGGAGGGTGCACAGCAGGGACCCAGGTCTGGGCCTGAGAGCGGGGGAGGTGGGCTGCGGGGGAGCTAGCCAGCACAGGGGAGCAGGGCACAGCGAGGGCCAAGGGAAGGCTTGCTGGAAGGAGCAGGATAGTTGAGCTCCAGGCAGGGAGGTGGGCTCTTCACAAAGGGGCCGAGAAGGGAGGGGCACGGGCACAGAAAGGCCAGGTCTCTGTCCCAACAAGAACCAGTGGCAGTGGCTAGCCTGCCCAGGGGCTTCACCCTCCGCCTCCAACACCAGGCACGAGGCACAGGGAGGAGAATACAACTGGGACCGGCCGCTGTTCCCTGGATGCCATCACTGGCTGCTGAGACTCACTCCCTTTGCTTGAATCACGTGCAGGAACTGGACGGCTTCAGCCGAGCTCAGAATGATCAAGATGGGAACAGCCTAATCACAGGATGACAAGACAGCTTTCCCCTTTCTTGGCGGGAAGGCAAATGGAGGGAGTGCACCCCCACCCACCGACGGGGGGCCAGTGGGGGTAGACAGGGGTCCTAGCACCCAGCTGGGGGCTCTCTCTGCTGAGCACCCACAGCCTGCTACAGTCAGGACTCACTGGCCAATCCTGAAGTGGTTTCCCTACTCTTTACCCAGAAAAGAGACGCCTCCCACCCCAGGAAGGACCAGGCTCAGCACTGCACAGACTCTACACCTGGCTCCATCACTGGCTCTGTCACTGGCTCCATCTCTAGCTCTGTCGCTAGCTCAGGGTGCTCTGAGCAAGTGCCCAGCCCTCCCTGACCTTCAGTTCCCTCACTCTTACAATGAGAATAGGGCCTGCCCTGCCAAGTTCACACGAACATCTCAAGGCCGTAAGAAGCCTTAATCAACTCACAAGGCTTTTGCCCAATAAGCCCAGCACCTGCCCAGCAGGCTTTCCACAGTGAATGAGGCTGAACCCGCAAAAGCATGCCGGAGAGACAGCGACAGGAGCAGGCCAAGGATCCTGAGTCCTGGCCCTCGAAATGCCTGACCAAGACCAGGCATTTCTGCCAGGAGGCAGCTGTGGAGCAATGACATCTGTGGAAGGCCTGTCCAGAACAGAAGGGTGCCTCTGGGCGCCTGACAAATATCACAAAGAGGAAATGGGAAATTGTCCACGGGTGTTTCCCTCTGTCCCACACCCAGTCTACCCTGGGAACGGGCGCTGGAGGGTGAAAGCCCAGCCCAGCCCAGCCCAACCCAGCCCAGCCCAGCCCAAGCACAGCCCTGAACCCCAAAGCGTTCAGGGCTGTCTCTCACCGCCAGGTCCCGGGATCACTTCTGGCCCAGCCCAAGGGGCCAGGCTGACCCTAGTTGGGTACCCTGTGCAGCCCAGGGGCGGAGGACATAGTAGGGGAACATCCATTCTGCGGCCTCTGGCTGTTCCCTCTGCTCCCTGCCCGCAGTTCTCACTCACCAAGCAGGCCTATCTCTGCTAGTCTTTCAGGAGCAGCAAGCCATTCCTGGGCCCTCCTAGGTCCAGCCCTGAGCTGGCAGATCCAGCTGCCCCCAGGGAGTTCCAAGTATATGCAGGAAACAGACATAGGCACAATCCCCCTCTGACCAAAGTGCTCAGAGGGGGTGAGACAACCATGTTGGATACCATGAAGGGGGGCCGCTGAGGGGAGGCAGGCATAAGGCCTTAAAACAGGAAGGGAGGTGGCGTGTGGTGGTGGGGCTGGGGGGGAGGGAGGCCCTGCCCAAGAAAGGAGTGAGGTATGGCGCGGGGGACAGGTGGTGGTGGCAACCCTGTGGACAGCGGAGAGGCCTCGCATGAAGCCATCTGCCTGACCCTGGAGGGTGCCTGGACGGGTCCTTGCCTACCTCGCTCCCCATGCTGAGGCTCCGACACCTGCGACAGTGGCCGGCCCACGGACGGGGCCCGCTAAGAGACTTGGTGACGTGCTGCCCCATCAATTCTCCACCCCATGTCCTGCACAGATTCTGGGACCCTCTTCTACATCGGAGAGCCCACCAAGGACCAGGACAGGGGTCCAGGCAGGAGGGAGGTCCCCTCCCAGAGCCACCACTTGGGAGCTACGTGAGGTTGCAGCTGGGCCACCAGTGACCTCATCAACCCTCCGCTCTATCGTGTAGGAGTCATGGAGGATGGAGCCCGAGGGCCTTGCCCGGCACCCTGCGGGCACACTGACACAAGCAGGGCCAGGGGCGCAGGCGGCACTGACCAGTAGGAGTTGATGATCTTGCAGAAGGCCAGCTCGCAGCACATCTTGAGGTTGCCCTGGTGCTCAGGGAGGTCGGCGGCCGAGCACTTGCTCGGGTCTACTTCGCAGTTCTCATCCGACTCATACAGCGCTTTGATGAACTCACCTGGGGCAGGAGGCAGCGAGAGGGCGTAAGGACTGGCGGGGGCGGGCCTCCCACCACCCGCGGCTAGCCTGCACCCTCCCTACCTAGCGCGTCCTGCAGGTACTTCTGGCCCACCAGCTTGAGGTACTCCTCGATGGCCTTAGTGGCCAGTGTGTTCTCCCGGAAGATGAGGTGTTCGTTGTCCCCGCAGCGGTCCACCTCTGACATCATCAGGTCGGTCAGGAAGTCCTGGGAAGGGAGGTGAGAAGAGCAGATGTGAGCAACCCGGACCGCAGGACCCGAGGATCCCAGCCCCACCCCCCAGCCAGAAGCACCCACTTCTTGCAGCTGGTCCGCTGGTGGTGCCCACCTCTGGGCAGTGGCTGCCCACCACTGGCAGGTGAGCACGGGCAGCCCACGGAGGGCAGACAGCTGGAGGTGGGGATGCGAGAGTGGGTCCAGCTGCCACATGGAGCCGGGAGCCAACTGCACTATGGTCAGCCCCGCTGGACTCAAACCCTGACCAGGCCTGGCCAGGAGACCAGAGCGGATCTCCCTTCCCGTCGCCAATAGCGCTAAAGAGGACACATGGGCCACCCCCCCTCCACTGTATAAACAGCTGCCACGATTCTCCTGCCCGTGACTCTGGCAGGGGCTCCCACACCAGACAGACTTGTTCTGTGCCGCCCCACGGGGGGGAAGCTGTCCAGACACCCGGGAAGGCCGTGGGCCATGGCTCAGATGGCGAGAACACAGTCCTTGGCTTGAGTGGTGAGGCAGCCCCTCACCGCTGTGGGTCCCAGGCTTCTGGAAGACAGCTATGAACCTGAGGAGTCTACGGGTCCCCTACACAGTGTCACAGGGAGACCCTGGAAGGAGCCTGAGCCCATGCCCTCTCTCCTGACTCTGAAGATGAAGTACGGTGAGCCTGCCTCCCTTGGGAGCCCCTGCCTCCTCAAGCCCTCAGCCAACCCTGGGACCTGGGGGAGGGGAAGAGAGGGAATCAGAGACCTAGCAGAGGGAGACAGAGGTGGCAAGGCAGCCAGCATGAGCCGGGGTTTCTGGTGCCCTGGAAATCCCTCACACTAATATGCACTGCTTTGGGCCCTCTGAAATCACAAGTGGCCCCTGAAATAGAGAAATCAGTTCTAGGTGCAGGAGACCTACCGGCCAAAGTCGGGAGGGGGAGTGGCTGATGCCTCTCTGGGTATCACACAGCCCGAGGACCCCTTCCTGCCCTACGGATGAGCTGTAGGGCCCCCTTCTCTGAGGACACAGAAGCAGAGGCAAGTACTGCCATGGGGCCTTGCAGCTCCACTGGGCTCCGGCTCCTGGTCACAGGTCTTCCTCAACTCCTGGGGTGGGTGCGGGGCCCAGGCTGGGATGAGAAGCTCTCTTTAGAGCTAAAACCCAATGAAGGGAAAGAGGCACAGAATAGTAAAGTGACCTGTCCAAGTTCACACACAGCTACCTGGGCCAGATCTGGAGTAGGGATGGCAGGGAGAAACCCTGGAGTCCAAGGGCAGGAAATCTACAAAGTCACGGCCCTGGAGGGCGGACCCTGGGGAGAGGGCAGGAAGGTGCTGAGGTGCCCACTCACAAACCTTTTATCTCAGGATTGCAGGGCCCTTACTAGACACTCTGCCTCTCCCCCAGAATGCCCCATTAGTTCCCAAGTGTTCAGAGAGAAGAAGCTCACAGGCACATCACCCCAGCTCAAGTTACTCTCCATTGTTCTGCCTAATGATCCCCCAGGCCCACTGAGGGCAGCTAGAGCCTGACGTCCAACTCCCTCCACGGTGGGGACCACAAGCCTTATAAAAAAAGGTCACCGCAGAAGGAAGTCGGATTGCCAGGCCAGCCTAGCCCTTGCGGTTGGGTCTTGAAAGAACAGACACAGCAGCAGAAGAGACCTCGCTCACTCCCTCTCTGGGGGCTGGGGATCCCTCAGTTCATTTGGTTTCCCAGCAGCCTACTAACACTGACCAGAGCTTGTCCAGCCTAGTCAGGTCCAAAGGGTGGGGGGGGGGGGACTCAGCACTCCCTCCCCGCACAGAGACCATGCTGAGGAAGTCCCTCTCCTTGAGGGGGGCCACCAGTCCAATAGGCGGGGGGCTCTAGAGGGCCCAAAGGGGGCTAAAGACTTCTGGGAACAGGTAAGGGAATAAGGGGCCCTGATGGGAGTTATGAGCCTGGGCCCCCAACCCACATCTCCCCTCTGCCCCAGACTGTGAGGGCTCAGGACCTTGACACATGGTGGTCCCTCACCTCCATCACATGCCACTTGGCTCTCAAACCACACCATGTCCAGAGCACAAAGGCCTGGCTCCTTCTTTTTACTTCATAAATGTAGATAAGACATTTGTGTTTTATTCTCCTATGACATGGGCCAGCACCCGCGGCCTTCTGCACTGTCCAGTCCTTCTCCACTGAACCCCCTTCAGGTAGCTCCCCACCAACGGAAGGGGCAGGGTGGAGGGGTGGGGGTCCACCTCTGAGGCCCACAGAACCACGCTCCACCGTGCTGGGCAGCTGGGCAGTGGGGGCCTTCCTGAAAGAGCCTACTTGTCTTCGGAGTCAGGTGCGAGGGAAGCACCTGTACAGCACCAGGCTGAGCGCAGCCTGGAAGATGAAAGCGGGGGGCAGGCAGAGAGGTGGGACCCTCCAACCCTACAGGAGGGCCTGCCGGATGGCTCTGGGACAGTCCCCGTTCCGTGAGCTGTGGGGCCAGGAACAGCTGTCACCATAGCGGGCTGACTGCTGAACAGCACAGGCACTGTGTGTACCATGTATGTGAGCCTGGCTGTGAGCCTGTGTGCCTTACGTGGGAGGGGGAGGCTGGGGACTAGGACAGGCCGTCACATGTCAGGGATGTCACCTGAATGCTCCCTCACTGGATGTGTGTCAAGGAGAGGCCAGCCCTCGAGGGCTGCAGAGAGGCCCCTCAAACCTGCTCCTTCACTCTACGCCACGGTCCCATCCCTCAGCTCCACGTGTGCGTTACCAACCACCTCCAACCGTGGAGGAGGGACACAAAGCCCCCCATTCTGTGACACAACTCTGGGGCTTAGGGGGCCCACCTGGCTGTGATGGGTGCCTCTGTGAGAGCTAAACGCCGTGACTCGGACACAGGGGACAGTGGGTAACCTAGTACGCACCACCAGGCCTCCGTGTGGGCCGCACAATGTGCAAAGACCCACCTGTGCCCACACACGCACCTTGACCTTGCCCGTACTCTGCAGAATGTGCACCAGGGCCGACGCCATCTCCTCCTTGGTCTTGGCACTGAGGATCGGCTCGAGGGCTGCACAGAGCCCCAGGTAGTGGTTGGTGATGTGCTCGGCAAACTCTTTGTACATCTCCATGGGCAGGATGGTGATGGTCTGGTAGCGCGCCTTGATGCGGATCATGGGCCCGGGGCCCTTGCCACCCTTGGGGTTGGGCGTCACCACCGGGTACCACTTCTCCACAAACTGTCGCCCGGCCACGGAGGCAGCCGGCAGGCTCACCAGGCCCAGGTAACTGTTGCGCTCCTTCTTCTTCTTCTTGTCCGTCTCCCGGTACAGGTGGACGGTGACAGTGCGCAGGGGTGGCAGGTTGTGGAACTCAAAGTGCTCCCCCCAGAAGACATTGTCGGTCTTGAGCTTGCCCGTGGTGCGGGCGTAGAGCACGTCGTCCAGGCACAACTCGCACAGGTACTTCTTCTTGGCCGGCAGGTCCTTGGCCTCAATCACCCACAGCTTCAGGATGTGCTCCACACGCCGGCTGTTGTCCTGCACACGTACAAGGGGGCCGCGCTCACCGTGGGGGCTGCAGAGAGCTCTCAGATCCAGGAGGGGCCCAGCCCCGATATGGGATCAGGAGGAGGCAGGGACAGCTCTGGAGTCTGGCGGACAAGGGGCTGGGTCTCTGCTCTGCCTTGCACTGGCCCACTGACCTTAAGCCCATGACTTAACCTAAGCCTTGGGTCTCTTTTCTGTGAAATGGGAACGAAATGGAGTGACAGACCAAGTAAGAGGGCAGCACAAGGCCTGGCACACAGCAGACAACTGTGCCATTTCCCAGCTCTTCTGCATTCGCCAGTCTGTAAAGTCACTTAGAGGTGACCGCTGCTAAGTCCCCTTCTTTATTAGTGAGGTCACGGTGACCAGGACTCTGCCCAAGCCCTGCAGGCAGGCCATGTAGGCAGGCACAGAAGTGGCCAATTACAGGAGGGAGATCCATGAACCTGACGGGAGGAGCTGGGGGCCCACCAGCCTAGGCCAGAGGTGCTCCTCTGAAGGAACAGCCGTCCAAGCCAGAACTGGACACATATGGAACCAGCCATATGCATGGTTAGGGGGCAGGGTAGGGGGGGACACGGGAATTCAGGCAGCAGGGCACCAGCACCCAATCTCCGTTCTCTGGCCTGCGTCAGCCTGGCCAAATGGAGCTCCTACTTCGGGGGCCGACACCACTGCCCACTCGGGCGCCGCCTCCACCCCCTATCGCGACCTACACCCGAGAACCCTACTCCGTCCCCCTTGCCAGAGTCTGTGTCTGGTCTGGGTCTAGGCTTACCTTGTTGGGGTGTACCGCTCGCCGGAGGTTCTCCATCCACTTATCCCGCTCGGCTGCCGATCGGCAGGAGAAGCACTTGCTTCCCGACGATGTCGTCACCTGGGGGACGGGCAGGATAGTGTCACAGGAGGGGAGCACAGCAAGGCTGGTATGATGGAAGACCTCTGGACCCTGGAGGACTTCAGCCGCCGAGTATGCGCCACAGCCACAGAGGGGAGGCAGAACAAGGCTCACAAAGACTACATTTGCAGGTGACTCGCTGAGACCCAAGTCCCAGAGCAGGTCAGCAACAGCAGGACAGCCCATGCCTGGACCAGTTGGTGCCTGGCCCCAGCTTCCCACCCTTGCCTCAGCACCCTTGTCCACAGGAAAGCATCTTTATGGCTCCAGCCTCTCTCCCAGAGGTGGCAGGAGAGAAGGTGAGGGGCCCTCTGTCCAGGTCAGAAGGCAAAGCTTACCCAGAACCTCCCTCTACAGGTAAAACCACAGGCACCAAGGACACAACCACCAGTAAGCACAAAGGATCACCTCAGTCCTCAGTTGACACCTTCTGACAGTTCTTTTCCCAAGTGGCAGTGACCATAGTGATGGTCACAGAAACTTAGCATTTTGGGGGCCACACTGGAGAAATAAGAATCTAGGGGTGCCTGGGTGGCTCAGAGGTTTAAGCCTCTGCCTTCAGCTCAGGTCATGATCTCAGGGTCCTGGGATTGAGCCCCGCATCGGGCTCTCTGCTCAGCAGGGAGCCTGATTCCCCTTCTCTCTCTGCCTACTTGTGATCTCTCTGTCAAATAAATAAATAAAATCTTTAAAAAAAGAAAAAAAAGAATTGGACTATCTAGGCCTGCTGGGCCCTGGGGTCTTTCTGTCTGAAACCCTTCCCCTCCCCTGTGTTCCTCATCCTTCGGTCTCCTCCAGATGAGGGGACCTAACCCAAGCAGCTCCTACTCTGTTCCTGCTGTCCCCAGCACCAGGCCAAGGGCTCTACAGGGGGAAAGCAGAGTCCTCATCCAGCCCACTCAAGGGCCTGCACAAAACAGCACCCCTGCTGTGCACAAGCGGACAGGCATCAGCTTCAGCGCATCCCAAGCAAAGACATCAGAGCCCGATGGACCAGGAGCCTGGAGCACGAGACGGCACCCAGTGAGCACAGAGCATACAGCAGGTGCCAGGTCGCACTCCATTCTTTCCCCAGGGCAGGAGTGCTTGGAGGTTGTCCCTGAGTAGCTGATTTTCATTACCAGGCTCATTCCTCTATCAGAGAGCTCCCTTAATCATGCAAGATTGTTAGGGGTGGGAAGCCACCCAGAAACAGAGTTGGGAAGAGAATACGAATAATTGGAGAAGCTATTAGGAACTCCCAGGAACACCTGCAACATTAGCTACCCTGGTCCTGGCTTGGCCTCGGGCTGCCTTGTGACTGCTGACATCTTCTTGATCAATCTGGGCCTTGGCTTCCCCATCTACAGTGAGGGACTGGGCAGGTCACAGCCTTGCACACCCTGCATATGTTGGGTGGCTGACTCTCTGCTCTCAAACCTTGGGTCACAGAAAGCTAGAGGAAGAAAGGCTCTGGCTCTCATTATGCACAAGGGGAGACAAAGCCCCAAAAGGCAATGGTCTCTCCTACCCCACAATGCGTTTGAGGGGTTTCTGAGAAGTGAGCAGGCTCTAGGGCTTAAGCAATTCTATACAGGCTTTCTCTCCCTCACCCACTGGGACCTTGTGCCCTGCACATGGAGGACAGTGCTGACCCATTTTCAAGGAGCCCACGGAGCAGAAACAAGCACCCCGTCTCCCACCTCCATCTGGTTTCTCAGGAGCCAAAAGCTATGAGCAGACTTCCAGCCTTGCCCCAAAGCAATCCAGAGAGTGTCTGGATGCAAACTGGCCTGACCAGGAGAGGACACCCGTGCCCCACCCCACCCATGCAGGGGGACACACCTCGAAGCAGTAGTCCTGGCCCAGGATGCTGCTGTGCACCGGCTTGATGACCACCTCCTCCTCCATGCTGAGGTCCAGAGCTTCCACCGCGTTGCTGGGGCTGAGCAGGGACTCGTGGGAGCGAGACTCCTTCAGCCTGGGCATCAGATGGGACCTGGGGGGGTGGGGGAGGCTCTTGCGTCAGGCCCAGCCTGCCACGCCCCTCCCTTCCCCCTTTCTCCAGGAAGCCTGCCCAGACCTCCCAGCTAGAGTCAATCACTCCTCCCAAGAAGGGGGCATTACAGTCCTGGAGTTACAGGGACCCGCCAGGCCCTCTTCCCCACTGGGGGACTCTGGGGAAGTGGCTCAGCCTCTCAGGGAGCAAACGGCTGAGGATGAGGCCGCCACACAGGAGATGAACATCAGCACCGGCTCTGGGGCAGGGTCCTGGCCTTGGAGACCCACAGCACCCAGGCAATCTTCCCCACCTCCTTTCCTTGGCCCTGGTCTTCCTCCAAGACCTAAGGAGTCAGCCATTTGTCCAGAACGTCACTGTCAACAGAGCCCTTTCACACAGAGCATCGCAGTCCGCGCAGCAGCTCAGGGAGGAGAGCAACAGGACTTCTGCCTCCCCCCGGCGACATACAAGGACGCGAGGCTCAAACTGGGAAGGATGCAGAAGTCTCTGCTCGGTCCCTGGGATACTGACACTCAGACAGGGCCCATGTCCTGGAGCTTGGGTCCAAGGTCAGGGTCAGTAGGCCCCACGTGGACACAAAGAGCAGAGGTAGTGGACCACCTGGTGCCCAAGTGGAGCCCAGACCAGGACGGGCTCTGAGAGACCTGTGCATACTGTTTACTTGCTGTGTGGCCCTGAGGAAGTCACTTCCCCTCTCTGAGCCTCGGTTTCCTCAGCACATCACATGGAAAGTACCCCAGATGGCACGTGTACCAGAGCTTGGTAGAGTCCTCAGAGAGGTGAATACCCCTCCAGAGCCAAAGGCACAGAGCAGTGCCCCACCAAAGCCCCTTCCCACAGCTGGGACTCCTAGCATGGAGGCTGGGCAGGCCTTGCTCCTATTGTTGTCCATAGCCCACACCCCTGCAACCGGCACAGAACCCACCCTGGGCTTAGCCCACCTAGACTTCCTTCCCCCAACAACTTCTGCCTTTCAGCTCCTGGCCTCTGATGGCTCAAGGCCCAAGCTATCATTCTCTCCCTGTCTCAGCAAAGACCACACCTCAGGCAGGAAGATCTGGCAGGGGCACCAGACACTTCCCACAGGTCACAATGCTGTAGCCCTTATCTCTACGCCCACTGGAGTTAAGGGGGAACAGAGGCCCATAATGTGGGGGCTCAGGAATCCAGAGATAAGCCTACAAGCCCTGCCCAGAGGCCTCACGGGCTTCAAGAAGCCACTCTCCACCCTTTAGACTCTTCATGTCCATGGCAACAGCCTTCTCTAACATGGAGTCCTGTGCTAGGCACTCCATGGGAGTCAGAGCCAGAAGTGGGACCCCAGCGAGCCTCCCTGCAACTGCTCCCCACCATGGATGGCACAGGGTAAGGCTCAGATCACTCAAGCTGAACAGATGTGTTCACGCAGGACTCCTGAGAGCTCGAGGGGAATGCGCAGACCAGAGGGAAGCTGTGGGGCAGGCTGAGGTCAGGTTAGAGCCAGGCCAAACCCCCAAACTCACACGTAGAGCCTAGAGAGACTCCAGGCCAGTGGCATACACAGCTACACTGGCTCCGCTCCTCTGGCACCCTGTCCCCAGAAGGCGGCTTTCCCAAACATGCACAGTGGCCCACCATACCACCTGACCTTAACCAGTTCCCCAGGTCCTGCTCCAGTGGGCCATTCCCCGCCCCCATCACAGCACTGGCCTGGGCTGGGGGTAGGTTTGTAGTCCCCTCAGCTGCAATAGGCCACCCCGGGCTGTCCACCACATGGGGCAGACTCCAGGCCTCCCTCCCATGATGAGGCTTCACAGCTCAGTGCAAGAGAAGCCCCGCCCCAGAGGCTGGAAAAGTCACCCCGCCCAGGAAGGGCTGGGACTCACCGCCCCTACATTTGCTGTCCAGGACTGGAAACCCAGCAGGCAGGCCAGGATCAGGCTGCTTTCTGACCCAGCCTAGAAACTCTGCCAGGTAAGCATGCTGGGAGGGCAGAGTATGGACCTAGGAAGTGCAAAGGGAGTCACGGTTCAACAGACTGGTCCTACCCAGGGAAAGCTAGGGGGCTCTGGTTTTATAGCCCAGGAGCCTCGCAGTCCAGGTCAGACCTCAAAGCAGCCAGGCCTGGAACCTATGGCTGTAGAACCCTCCTCTTCCTTCCTCACCATTCTGCTCCATAAACACGCCCCAGCTGGCCCAGGCCTCCCTGGGAAGGCTCCTGGCTGAAGAGAGGCTGTGGGCAAACTCACAGCTAGGGCATCCTGGCTGCAGCTGGGCAGCCGTGACCCTCCTAACCTCCCGGGGGCTTCTCCAGGCTGTGGGACTGGAGCAGAGGCCACATCCGGGCCAGCCAGTAGCTACTCCAAGGTGTGCCAGTCTGTTTCTGCACAGGAGAGGGCCAGGCTCGAAGTACTGCCCCATTGGGTAGGGACAGGACCAGCGGGCCGGGGCTCCTGATTCGCAGGCAGACACATCCTTCCCGCTCAGCCTGAGTCCACCTGTTCCCCTCCTCCCCAAAAGGCTCCTGGTGGGAGAGAAAAGGGGCACAAGGGGCCCAGAGAGAGCTTTTCTGCTGTGACCCCGCCAGGGTGAAAGGTCCTGACAGAGGCTGAATGTGTCCCTCGTGGTGGCTGATGAAATGACTAGGGCTTGGGAAGGGAAAATTGTCACTTGGTCACTTCCTGAAACCAGAAGTATCACCAAATGGCTTAGGAACCACCTCGTCCAGGAAGCCAGCCCTGTCCCAGGCCTGCAGGACCTCCTAATACTCTACACCAGTCCGTGCCATCAATGAGTCAAAGTAGGCCTTCACCTAGCCCTGCCTTTGCCTCGGAACAGCATCTTAGGGTAGTGTTTCACTCACCTATAAGCTGGCCAAAAAGCCCAATGAGGCAGGGAGAAGGGTGGAGGCCACCGCAGACCGCCCAGGCTCCCAGCGGGCAGCAAGAGGCTCAGTCTCCCGACCTAAGATCAGCTGCCAGCTACTGCCTGGCTCCCACTCCATTGCCGGGAGGTTCTCCACCCAGAAGCACCCGCCTCCATCAGGCACAGGACACCCAGCTGCTCACTTCCACATCCCTTTCACCAGCAACATTCATCTACCCATTTTACAGAAAGGTAAGGGGCTCAGGGAGCAGCAGCGACCTGATCTGCCCAAGGCCCCTGCTGCAATGGGGGCCTGGTTGGTCTGGGAGTCCTGCCCACGGCTGCCTTGTGTGGTGCGGGGGTCTGGAGCCTGATGCCATTGTGTACAGGTCTCTGTGACCCCTAACCCCACATCAGGTCCCTCCCTGCCACTCCACGGCTAGCGTAAGAAAGAAGGTGATCCAAAAGTCCCACTGTGTGGCCTCCTCCAGCACCCAGATTTGTCCCATGATGGCTTACCCCAATGACCTCCTGTGGTCCCTGGAGACCAGAGCCACCACACTAAGGGGAGCAAAAGCCTTCACACTGCTGCAGCCCTGGTCCGAGCTCATTCTCACAACAACCCTGCCAGGGATGCCATCGGACTTCACTGGGCTCAGATCTCAGTCCAGACTGCGGGCTCCGTGTGCCTGGCCCTCCTCACCAGAGCAGAGCTGGCACTCAGGGCTGTGCCCATAGGAAATGTCACATATATCCCTTTGCTGAAACCTCACATGGCCAATAAGCAAATACTGAGCTCACCCCCACTTCACCAGGGAGAGACAAGCCTGCTCCGAGAGGGCAGGCCCAGGGGCTGGTGTCCCCTCCATACTTCAACCCCCTGGGGGCCACTTCCTTATCTGAAAAAGAAGGGCCTTGCTTCAAACAAAACCCAACAGAAAGGAGCAGACACTGAAGTGCTATAAAGAGGACTGTCAGAGAGAGGCGATTCTCAGGCCCTGGAGCAGAAGAGGGGTTCCTGGCCAGGAATGCATGAAACTCAGTACCAGCCCCGCTTGCTGGGGTCTCTCTGCCTGCTCTCCCTCACCCTGGGCTGCTCTTCCCCAGGACTCACAGCTCCCTAAGGTAGGCCTCCAGGCATATGTCGTCCCCTCGTCCTCAACATCAGCACACCCTCCATGAAGCCTTCCCGGACTCCCCGGAGACAGCAACCGTGCAATGGCCCCAACCCCTAAGAGTCAGCAGGCTATGCTGGGAAGGTCTGTCACAGACCATCTTCCTGCCTGGCTGGGGGCTCCTGGTGGGTAGGGCTGGATCTGTCTCAGAAAGCAGATTCAGGGCCCCTGAGGTTCCCAGACCAAAGCCACAGTATCCTAGCAGCCAAGGTCAGCTAAGCTCTGTGAAGGGGGAGGAGCTCAGCTGGGATGGGGGCAATCCTCCCTGAGCTGGTTGGGTTACTTCAATCCCAGTGACTGGGAAAAGGGACAAAGACAACCCAAGCGTTGATCACAGCGGTTGTCTGCTCGAGGTCAGGTCCCAGGAGCAGCACCCCAGGGCTCCCCCAGAATTTGAGAGATGCCCCTGTTCTGGCACTGTCCAGTTATGGGGAGCTCCCTCCACCTCTCCCAAGGCCAGATGGCTCATCGTACCCTCCGTGGCCACACCCCCCCCCACTGCCCCACCCTCTGAGACATCTCTGAGTCCTAGACACAATGGATTCTCTAGACCCTCATCAGACCCCAAGGACCAAAAGCCCCGTGTCCCCCTCCCCCCCAAGCTGAGGCCGTCTGCTCAGGCCTTTACCTCCATGGCATGGAATCCTCGTACTTCCTGGGAAGGGGAGGGTACCACGGTTTCCACGTCACAGATGGGAGTGCCACGGGCCACAGGGGAGGGAGACCTGCTCTGGACTCCTCCGCTCCAGCAGTCTTGGCCAGGGCCTGGGGGGCAGTGCGGGGGGGCCTCCCACCAGCCTTCTCCATCTGACCACAGCAGCACCAGCCTACCAGATGGGCCCCTCCACCCGACGCGGCGTGACCCCCATCCCTCTGCCGTCCCCTCACATCCCGAAGAGAAGCACGTCACTGTGCTTCAACCTGGCACTGAGGCCCTCCCCGAGACGCCTCTCTATCTCCCCTCACACCGCACCCCGACAAGTGACCCAGACTCTCCTCCCAACTCGTCCCCCTTTGGGGCCCTCTGCCCATGCTATTTCCTGACGCCCTACCACCTCTCCCTGTACCTCTCCACCTAACGAATTCTCTCTTTCTCAGCTGTGGAAGCCCAGCCCAAATGCTGCTGCCACCAGCCTGCCGCCTGGTGTCCCCGGGCAGACAAGAGCTCACGCCCAGGCCATGCGGCTGAGACCCACACCCCGTACGGCTCTCCCACCTGTCTCCTCGGGACAACCTACCAGGGCTGAGGTGCTGCACCCCAGAAGGGCTGGGTAACTCACCCAAGATCGCATGGGTGGCGAGCAGCCAAGTGAGATCTGAACCCGTTCAGCAGAGTCTAAGGTTAGCTCCATCCGTGCCTCCTTCAACCTTCCATCGCCCCACAGGCAGCTGAGCCACCGAGGGCCATGGCCAGCCGACTTGCTCACCATGACCCACTCATTCCACGTCCAGAGACAAGAGCCAGGGGGGCTGGTGAGTGTGGGACAGCCCCTGCCCAGGAAACGGGCACGGGCACGGGCGGAGCCACCGCTGGAGATACAGCCAAGCCCCAACAGCAGCTCATTGTGAGGGCCAGGGAGCAGGAACAAGAGGACATTGTCCCAGCTCTAGGGCCACAGTCTTATCTGATAGCCTTCCAGCCAACCCACGAGCTGTTTTTCAACTCCAGCTTTTTTTTTCTTCAAAGGTTACTAACACAGAAGTTTAGCAAATACCCCATTATTTCAAGAAGGGAGGAGACCCCAAAACAAAACTTGCAAGAATTAAGAAGCCCTTTCTGCCATGGGAGGATGTTCCCAGCGGACAGGGTGAGTTGAGAGGTTGTACAGCCTGGAAAATGAGAGATTCAAAATTGCCTTCAAAGTCTTAAAGGGGCAGAGGGAGCTGCCCTGCATGCCCCCAGAGGGCAGACCTGGGACCAGGAGAGGCCAGTCACTACTCAGGCACAGGCTGGTTTGGTTTTAAAGGAGTGAGCACCCTATCTGTGGGACTGTGCAAGCAGGAGCTGGTAGCCCCCTGAGGCACGCGGCAGAGGGGACGCCTGCCCTACCGGAGGATGGCTGGGTAACAGGCCATGCAGGTAGGCAGGCAGTGGAGTAAGTAAGCCCCGGGAGCAAAAGCACGCATGCCCTCCCCCCTCACAGCTGGGAACAGGGAGGAGGGTAGGAGGGCCTAGTGTCAAAGGTGCCCAGCCACAGCGGCAAAGCTAGTCTCCATTCCTTAAAAAACCACTCAACCACATCAACTCTCCAGGCCTCAGTTTCTGCACCCATAAATAGGGAGAATGGCCTACCTCCCCGACAGGGCTGTTAGAAGGATCAAGTAAGATGTGCGGGTGAGTGCCAGATACCATGGTGAGTGCAGGGGTGCAGCTGCGAGAAAGGCCGACACAGGACCTGCCGACTTGTCTGAAGGCTGTTTCCAAGGTGGGTGATGCTCCTGACATTTGGGGTGCTGAGATAAGGACTTCTCAGGCCATTTTCTGTTCCTTTCCTCTGACCACTCTAGTCTTTTCACCTTCTCCACGCCTCAATTTTCCCCATCTATAAAATGGGGACAAACTACATCTACCCAAATGCTCTGGGATACCTCAAAAAAATGGGGACAAACTACATCTACCCAAATGCTCTGGGATACCTCAAAAAAAAAAAAAGGCCCTTAATTTCCTGAATGAAAGGAACGGGTGGTCAGTAGACCCTTCGAGAAGCCACTTTAGCCCCTCTGCTTATGAGTCCCAAGCACAGCATCCCCTGAGCCGCTGCCCATGCCGCTGCCCATGACCACAGCCAGACCTGGAAGGGGTAGAAATCCTGGACGAGGCAGGTCTCCACGGAGGAGGTGCCCGCCTGAGGGCTGGCGGCACCTGTGGACTCCGGAGTCAGGTCAGAACAGGACAAACTCACTCCTGCCTGACACAGCCAGGCGGTCCAGACAGCTGTGCTGGAAAACTCTGCCCTCCAAAACTGGAGCACAGTTGGGGTGTGGGCGCCAACGTCCTGGGAATCAAGCGGCAGGACACAAACAGGGCAGGACACAAACAGGGCAGCACCCCACCCAGAACACCCAGCAGAGCCATCTCTCCCCACACCCAGCCTTGCCCTGCTGGCCTGGGAACCCGGTGCTGAGAAGGCCAGTGCTTACTCCTGGCCCAGCTGCGGTCCCAGGAGAGGGGAGAAGAATGCAGCTGCCTAGCGGCTCCCAGGGCCCAGGGGAGACAGAGTCTGTCCTTAAAAGGCAAGGAGGCTGGCTGCCCTGCCTGGGAAGTCTTCCTGGGATGACAGTGCCTGGAAGCATGGTCCCTCTCAGCCTGGGGTTCTCTCATCCAAGGCCAGGGGACAGGCCCTAGCAGTCACTGGAACCAGTGTGACTCCATCTCTACCACATGCTGAGCCCTGGGCTGGGCAGTGCTGGTCTCCAGGCTTCACCCGACCCCTGGGAGTCCGTGCTTCCCTTCCACGCCGCAGGGCCAAGCTAGCAAAGGAGGTCTACACCACTACAACAACAACAGGATGACCGGATGGCTTATCATGTGCTATGGCTATAGCACAGCCCGAGGCCTGGCTCCTAGGAAGTGCCCCATAGGTGCTGATTTAATGATCAACACTGTGGCTGCCTGGACTTAACAGCCACTTACTAAGTACCTACTGTGCACCCAACTGTGGGACAGAGATGCCTATCACGGTGCACACATCACAGCTCAGCCTTCTCCCAACAGCCCCGCACAAAAGGCAGCATCGCCCTAGCAGAAATGGGGAATGTGAACTCAAATAGGTCCACAGAGCCCTACCTCATGGGGCAACTTTCCCCCTACACACCCCAGTTCATCTAAAGGATGTGACGAAGGAAGCTTTAAGACAGCAGAGGAAACAGGCTGGGAGAACGGAGTGCCTCGGCCCGGTCACCCAGGGCAGAATGGGAGCTGAGAGCCAAAGGGGCTCAAGGGGCCAGTGCTGGTACTCAGCTCACACTGGGCCAGGCCTGGAGGCTCTCACAGAGAGGGAGATGAGAAACCTGGCCAGGAGGGCTCCTGTCCTGCACAACCCTACCCCCTACCCCATCCCTCGGACCCCTGGACTTGCTGCATAGCAGCCCTGAACCAGCTCCCTCCTCTCTCTGGGGTGCAGTACCTCACCCGCTGGGCCGCTTCCAAGGGCGCCACAGAAGCCCCACCACGTCCACAGCCCAAGAGCGCAAGGGACCAGACACGAAAGAGCACAGGGCTTCCCCCCACTGCCACCACCTCCAGCGCCTTCCCAGGGCACCTCACTGCTGCCTGCCGCGGAGCTGGAGCCCAGACCGGGGGCGTGAGGGGTGATCCCCATCCCCACCCTCTCCAGTGCCGTTCCGCAGCCTAATGGAGTTTTCAAAAAACATTCGGGAACACATTTACCTCCTACCTCTTATGTCTTTTCGGGGGCTGGGAGGGCAAGGGGCCCACAGAGTGAGAAGAAACAAAAAACTTTCCATCTAATCCCCCAAGTCATCCTGCAGCCTGAATAATTTCAGGTTTTTAATCAATAGCTGTCAGACTTGTCAAATTACTTTGGGGACCGCAAAGCAGTTTTTAAACATTCATAAACCTCAGTAGAACAGCGAAGTGCCCTGAATTTTAAAAGAAGAGAATCTGAGGAACACTCATTGAATGGGATGAGATCTGGACAAATCGAAAGTGAGCTGAAGGCCGAGTGCCCCTCCTGCTTCGGAGTGGGGACAGCTTTCCGGCCCCCTCGCTGTTCCACAGGAGAAACAGCCAAGAGCCTGGCCAGGGCACTCAGGAAGATTAAAGAGGGTGACGCCCCTAAACCTTAAGCCCCCCACTCCCAGCCCCAGGAGCACTGCCCCCAGCCTCGTGTGCGGCAACCCTGACACTACAGGTCTCCCAGGACCCACAGCAACCCACGGCACACACGCTGGGTCCCTGCCAGACATCCTTCCCACCTTCTCCACTTGGACAACTCTCGAGAATGGTTCAAGGCCCTCACCGAGCTGCTCCCACCCTGCAGGCTGTCTGTATCCTCTCCTTCTCACATACATGAACGCACCCATCTTCCCCTTGGTCCCACGGATCACACCACCAAGTGTGGGACTGGTTTCTGACTGGTTCCCCAGCAACTCCACCACCCCCCGGGGCAGCAACCGCCAACAGCTGCCTCAGGCCCTGGGGACTCATGACCCAAGTGGGGTGAAAGATGATGAAATAAAAAAACAAATGAACTGAAAACCAAGGACTTCCGTCCCCCAAGAAAGCCACTTTTCCCTCTGGCTTATCTAATTCCTCCCAGCTCTTCACCTCCGGGAAGTCCTCCTAGGTTCAGGTTGCCCCTCCAAGAAATGTGAGGATGGGGACAGAGGCAGGACCTTCTCCCCTCCTAACACCCAAGGGTCATGGCATGTCCCCTCCTGTTCTATGCAGGCTGTTCACGTTAGGGTGACAAAGCTATGTGTGGACTGTCTTCCCCATCCCTGGTCACCAAGCTTCCTGCCCCAACCAAGGACCAGCCCCTTGTCAACACAGCCCCAGCTCCAGGCACTGTGCTGGCTGATGACTGGTCAATGTGGAGAAGACTCCTTCCTTAAAAACAAACACAAATGAGAATAAAGCTCTGGGACTTTGGTCACATTAATTACTCCATATGTCTCCGTTCATCATCTGTAAAATGGGGGTGACACCACCTCTGACACACAGTGAGCCCTATGACCAGCCCTGGTTCTGCCTTTGCCTGGACACTCTACCCCTTCCCTACCCAGCAGCACTGCTCTGGAGGTTCCTGGCTTCTCCCTGGGCACACAGTTATTTCCAAGATGCCTCTCACTCTGCCCAGCATGCAGGGCCCGCCCGGCCCTCCCTGTATGGGGGCTCTTGAAGAGCCTCTCTGCCATCTGAGCCCAGAGAACCTTGGCCATTCCACATACCAGCCCCAACAGCAAGATTGAGAGTGCTGTCATTTTAAGTAGGCACCTCAAGCCCCCATTGGAAGAGAGATGGACAGACACATCTGGGAATAAACATAGACACCCTAGGTTCCAGCCCCAGTGCTCATCTCTAGCCCTGCTATCTTTTTAATTCCAGCCACAATTTGGGACAGAGTAGCTTTGTGGTCTCAGGGAGACAAGAGTCAAAGATGGGAACAGGCATTGGGCCAAGAGAGCAGAGTTCTCGAGTTGGCCTCTCCTGCACCTCGGCCTCTTTACCTGACAAATGGGCTGCCTTTCCCCCTGCCAGAGCCTGCTCGAGGCTCCTCATGCTCATGAACCTCACTATGCCCCCCATTCCCGGTGGAATGGTGCCCTCCTACCCTCCCCCATTCCCAGCACCCCAGCAGAGAGCTACCAGGTGCCTCCAATACGCCAACACAGCCTGGAGGTCTTGGGACCCGGGCTTCCTAGTCGTCCCTAAGCCTGGTATCTGGGAGTCTCAGTGGGACATCAAGAGCTCTGCTTCCCAGACTCTAACTAGTAGGAGACAGCGTGGTCTTTCAACAGCAGCAAACTAGCAGGAGAGGGTGGCCGCCAGGGAGCCGCAGGTTCCCAGGCCACCAACAAAGGCAGGAATCTAGACGTCAAAGGAAAGTGGGGTGTAGCTGCGGAGTTCCTCCTGCTCCTGGTGACCATAAGCCACAGCCATCTGTGGCTCTACAGTGCCTGCCTCACCCGTAACCTCTCATACCTGGGAAGTGTAATGGGTCCACTAAATGTGGGCTTCTGATGCTCATAAAACCCTGCCCCCTGACTACAGTTAAGGAAACAGAGGCTCGAGACCTCAAGGGGCTTCCTAAGCCCAGACAGTATGGCAGACTCCAAGAGCTCACCAACTCTCCCCACAACCCCCGACACGGGCTGCCTCTAGGATAAAGTAGCCCAATCTGTCATTCGCCACCTGGCCATGGGATTCCAACCAATAATGCCATATACTTTCAAATATAGCATCCAAGATGGGTCCCAACCCAGCAGCTATGTCTGCTTTATCCATGAACCGTGGCTCAAAGACCCCCTACCTCTATGACATGTGCCCCAGCAAAACCAAGAACCCCCTCCAGGGTTTGACCCATGCACCCAACCCCTCAGACACTGGGACGTGGAGGCCAGGAGGGGTCCAGCAGCTTATCCAAGGTCACCATTCCCAGGTACGGGACAGAGTTGGAGGCCTAGCATTTGGGCTCCAGCTCCAAACTGTCTTCACTGCTTGTCAAAACCTCAGGCTTTCACCAAAACTACAGAAATCATGTGAGCCCATGCACCAGCTTTCAGAGAACTTACAGAAATTCTGGGTCACCAGACCTGTACCCTGAGCTCTGCCTTTGTCACCTCTGATGTGACCCTGTCTGGAAAATGGTGAGAAGGACACCCTGCTAGTAGGTGTCGGATCCACCACCAGCCCCCCGGAAATGGCAGTGAGGCTGGCTGGGACCAAGGCTGGAACGTGCCGGGCACAGCGCTTGGCGCTCCACAGCACTGGCTCATTTATTTCTCACAAGCCCTCCACTAACAAGCCAGATCCCTGCCTTCCCTGGAGACAGAGGTACTTCCCCAGGAAAGGCTGCCACATCACAGTTAGGACCCGGCTCCTAACAGGGTTTCAGATGTGTACGCGGAGGCAGAACACACTCCAGGCCCGCAGGCCCAGGGATCAGGGAACAGATCCAGGAAGGGAGGGGGAATATAAAAGAGCCCTGCTGGGGGGCCGGGGAGCTGGGGTGGAGATGACATGGCCCCCAAACCCCAGCGCAGCCCCACCCAGTCCAGCCGAGGGTTGGGCCACCCAGAGCAAAGGCCAAGATCCCCAGCTCAGAAAACTTTTCGGCCATTCCTAGCCTTTCCCGGTTCTCAAAGGGGTAGACCATCAAGGCTTGGCTGTAAAAACTAAAACCGGCAGCAACACTTCTCAGTTTTTCTCTTTTTGGCGGGGCTAATCTAACTGTTTCCACATTCTGGGCAGGCGGGAGATGTCTGCAGAGACACCATCTCTGGAGCACTCCGGAGTCCCTCCCAAGACTGAGTACCTGTGACAACCCCTCCCTACCAGCCGGCTGCCACCTATTTCACTGAGGCTCCCTGGGCCCAGGAGGCTGGTCGGGGGCCCTGGGGCTGGCAGCAGCCCACATTCCAGCCTCTGCTCAGGCAGATTAGAACAATCAGGCCACTTACCATCCCTCAGCACGGCCACCAGGGTCCCCAAGCCACCAGGATCACCAGGCCGGGGGGAAAGCGAGAGGCCAGGCCAGCCACCCCTCAGCCCGCTGTCCCCCAGTGGGCCCAGCCAGTCTGCAGCCCTCCGGTCTGGTCCTAGACATACCACTCCAGCCCTGTCCGCTGGGACTAATCACTGCTAGTTAAACAAAGGCTAAGTTCCAACTCTCCGTAGTAATGTGCTTTTAAAGGGCCAGTGTCCCACTCGGGGCTGCCGGCGCCTTAAAGGCACAGATCCCTTTTTCAATGCAGGAGACAAGACGGCAAAACCCCAAAAAACTCCCCCAAAGTCATGATCAGAATGGAGGGCTTAGCCTTCTCAGGAAATCTAGACAAAATACACAACAGTAAAAATTCAAATTTCACCCGAAGAGCGCCCCACACCCTCAAACGCAGCTACCTCTGAAGCAGGAAGAGCAGAAAGCACAGCTCTCTTCGGCACTCAGTATGGGCCGGACACGGCACGGCTGGCACGGCTAGCACTGCCGGGCACTGCTCACAGCCCTCCACAGGCACGTGTCCTCACACCCCATCTCACAGATAAGGAAACCAGGCTTCTGGCTCCCACCTGCCCCCTCTGGAGGCCCACTTTCCCCACCCTGACCCGCAGGCCCGACCTGTTCCGCACCCACGAGCATCCTTCCTTCACGGGGAGAATGTGGAGGGTAGATGGGGACTCACTTGTTGCAGGTGCCCAGCCACTAGGCTTTCAGTTTGGGCCTCAAAACCCTGTGGGGTCTCTTCTATTGTTTCCCCCTTACAGATGAAAACACTGGGAATCACGCCTGGACACAACACAGCAGGAAACTGCATAGATGCTAGGTAAGGGTGAGATACAGGAAAAGGAAAGAAGAGGAGGTAGAGGGAGATGAAGTAGGTCTGCAGCCCTGCAGGAGGACTGCTTGACACTCAGACCCTCATCCCTTTCTGGAAAGGATGTATGGCCAAAGGAAGGGACAGGTGAGGAGAGCCGTCCTTCCAAGCTCAGCAGCCGAAGCCCTTCCACTGTCCAAGAGAAAGGAGGAGGCAGGGCTGCAGGGCTGAGTGCTCTCCAGAGGCCCTGAGGCTCCAGGGGGAGGCAGGTCCTGCCGAGCTGCTAGAACAGGAGTGGGCAGAGGTGAGGAAAGGAGACTTAAAGCCTTGGTACCTGGTCTAACAAACACTCCAGGAGAGGTGGACTGTTTCCTGGCATCTGGAGTGGCTGGGCACGCTGCAAGTGGTGTGTGGCCATCCTCCATGAGAACGGCCAAGGCCAGACAGTGTCCTTGGGCCTAACTCTGCGAGGGCCAGGTCCTTCAAGGGTTGACCATTTTGTTTTTGTTTCTGATTCTAGAGAACCCAGCGATCACATAAGCTTGAAGCTGGGTAGGCTGCTGGTTAAGAAGAGACTTGAGTTCAAATGCGGGCCATGTGACTTGTAACCCAGGGGGTCGAGGACAAGCCCCTCTCTGTAAAATGGGCAATAAAAGTACTTAACCCCCCAACGGGGGGTTATGAGGAACTGATAAGTTACAGAACAAGGCCCAGCTCAGAGCGAGCACTTTACAAAGAGCAGCCAGATAAGCTAGGCTGCAAGAGGTTGTCCCCATGATATGCTGGGAGACAAAGTAGAAAACCAGCTCACTGGGTAGTGACCCTGAACAAGTCACTTCTTCCTCGGGTCCTCAGAAGCCCCCTGTAAAGAGGGGGGATCCACCTGGAACTTTCAGGGACTACCAGGCAAGACTACTCTGTCGCTCTTCCCAGGTGCCTGCCCTCCCCAAGAAACATCCAGACCAGAAAGCCATGGAGACAGTGGGGCGGGGCGGGGCAGAGGCAGAGGGCTATGGCCCAAATCCTTAGAAACCTGGAAAGAGCCAGCCTCTGTCCTGCACTGGCCCCAGGCTACCCGGGGTCTGCTGGGTGGGAGGAGGGAAGCAAGAGTGCAGAGGCACCAGGCCCAAGGGGAGGGAGCACAAGAGCCAACCCTCCAGGGGCAGCCCAGCCCCACCCCTGCCATCTCTGAGTCTCCTCGGTCCCCAGTGAGGGGGCAGGCCCTGTCCTGCTCGGGTGTCTCTCCCGGGATGCTGTGCAGCTCAGCCTGCTTTCCTGAGGGGATTTCTGCAACAGCCATACAAGCCATACACAAACAGCCTCCCAGAAGCTGGGGACCCCCCAAGGCTTGACCCAGTTCAAGGCTGCCTCATCCTATTTTCCTGGAGCCTAGAGCCAGGGAAGGGAGGGTCTGGACTGCCACAGGAAACAGGTGGTTGGGAGGAATGCCCTACAGCCCGGCACAGCAAATGGCCACTGCTCTGAAGGGGCAGGAGACCGTGCGCCCTGCACCCCACCATCCGCGCCACACCCCCAAGGCTGGTCCCTAAGGGCAGCCTCATGGGGGGGGTCTGCAGGCTTGGTGTGCAATTCTGGTGATGTTACCTAGCAACTGTGACCTCTGGGCAAGACCTTTCATTTTCTTGGGCCACAGTTTCTTCAGGTATGAAATGAAGAAACACCCCCTGCAGATAACAGATGTGAAAACACTGGTTAACCAGCAGAGGAAGCATTTAACCAAACAACCTGGGAGCCCCAAAACGCAAACATCCGAGTGCCATTCATTCGACAGTTACTGGGAACCCCCACCTGAGGACCATTAGAACTTAGGTTGTCCCCAACCCTACCCTGTCCACCCACAAGCCAAACACATTTTGAACTCCCCACACAGCCAGCCACGCCTTGGGGGAGGTCCAGGTTCTGGCCACCAAAATACCCTGAAAAAGACCTCAAACTTCTCTGGATGCCCAGCACACAAAGGAGCTTTCCAGAGCAAAGTTACCAGTGTAAATGAAGTCCAGCGTGCTCTGACAAAGAAGAAAGACCCTCCAAGCAAACCCAGTTCCACATGCTCTTCTCTAGGGGGGCCTTGGACCCAGAGAGAGAGAAGTAGGGAGATGGGGAAGAACGGGGGTCAGGAGGTCCCACGAACCAGAAAAAGTGAGCCAACAGGGCGGTGAGCGAGCTCTGCTGAGAAAGGGCGAGAGGAGCCCAGACAGGGGTTCAAGAGCATGTTGGGGCACCCCTCCAGCCCTCTGCATCGGCCTCCAAGGATTCTGCTCAGAGGATTCGGATGCGGTGCAGGGTTAAGAGGAATGGGCAAGACCCTGGTAAACCTGGTAAACCCAGAAGCGAGAGGAAGGTCTGAGCCCTTACCCCATCCTCCCCTGCTTCCCGGGTTGGCTGGTGCTTCCTGCCCTTCCCTGACACCACTGCCTCCTACTCTACTATCCAACTCACCTATCCTGACCCCAGTGGTTCTCCTCATGGTCCCCAAGGGCCTTCATGGGGCCAAGGCCAACAGTTTCTATCCTCTTTACTGACAGAAGACAGCCCACACCCTCCCTGAAACCCAGGCCACCAGACCCTCTGGTGTTTCTCCTCCCTCCCTGCCACCAACACCTAAGGTTCTCCCAGCGCCTTTCCTGCTACCTCGGCCCCTTCCCTGGATTGGGGGGGACTGGAGTTGCTCAGGCTCTAACCTGGGGGCACTCCCTTTCAGTAGAACACCTTGCTTTGGGAGTTTCATCTGTTCCTTTGCTTTCATCAACTCTAGTGTGCTCAAGGCCCCTCTGAGTTCTATCCCTAGCCCTCCCCTCCTCTGAGCTCCCGACTCACAAAGGACATGCTGGGCTGACATCTTCTCTTGGATCCCTCAAGGAATCTCAAGTCTGAAATGTCCGAAGTGAAGACTCTGGAGCCCGGACACCCCCCACCCCACCCCAGCCTTCAGAATCCAATCCATCAGCAAAACCTACTACCCCTCTAACAGCTCCCTTGTGTGCCCCAGCCTGCAGCCTCACTCCCAGCCCTACCAGGGAGCCAGAGGGACAGTATAGAAATGTAAATCAGATTATTTAAGCCTGGGGTGAGAAACTCCTCCAACACACCTTACAGCACTCTGAATAAATCCACACTCCTCCCCAGGTGGAAGAAGTAGGCAGGTGCCTACCCTCTGACGTCATCCACCAAACCCAACCCCCACCCACCCCGCAGCTTCTGCTTTCCCGCCTTGGGGACTTTGTACTCGCAGCCGCCTCGGTGGGCCTTCTCTTTTCCCCTCCGCCAGGGCAAGGCCTCAGGGAATCGCCAGCAGCTGGAGCTCGGTTGTTCCCCATGGAGAGCCCCTGGACAGCTATCACAGGTCCTGCCACACCCCATTACTCCCCACTGAGACACTTGTTTTCTTCATAGAGTTTGGCTCATTCACCCAGCAAATATTTATTTAGTGCAAACTACGGGCCAGGCACTATTTTAGGACTGGGAAACAAGGTGCCAAACAGAGGAGACAAACATCCCTGACTTACATTTCAGTAGGACGACTTTCCCCAATCCAGAATTACTCTGCTTTCCCGCTTATTTACGAGCATCTGTCTCTCCTGACAGAAGGCAAGCTCTGCAAGGCCATGGCCGCATCTTCTATTTCTGCGTCCGAAGGGAGGCTAGAGCAGGCTGGTGGAGCTCAGGAAGTGTTTATGAAATGAAGAACAAGGCAGCAAAAGAACCAAACCCAAAAAGCCTGAGAAGTGGGGCACCTGGGTGGCTCAGTGGGTTAAGCCTCTGCTTTCGGCTCAGGTCATGATCTCAGGGTCCTGTGATCAAGCCCCACATCGAGCTCTCTGCTCAGCATGGAGCCTGCTTCCTCCTCTCTCTCTCTGCCTAGTTGTGATCTGTCAAATAAATAAATAAAATCTAAAAAAAAAAAAGAAAAAGAAAAAAGAAAAAAAGCCTGAGAAGTCAAGAGCAAGCCTTCACTATCTCCTAGGGGAGATGCCCTTCACTGCCTCGGGGTCTCAGGCTTCTGTAAGCCCTACCCTCGACCCTTCTGGGGAACAGACCAGATGAGCAAAGGCAGCTCTGGTGAACTACTGGAAAACAGAGGAATGACCACAAGGCCAGTGCAGTCAGGCAAGACTTCCCGAAGAGGGGAAATCTGAACAAGGCCAAATCCCACCCCCAGCCCTAAATCTAGGGAGAGGAAGGAAAACAGATTTGTGTTTTACGGCTCTGATGTTCTTTGCTCCAGTAGGAAAAAAGGAAAAAAAAAAAAAAAAAAAAAAACCAAAAGCCAAAAACAACAACAACAAAAAAAACACCTTGCTCCAAAAAACCTTTTACTTTTTATTAGCGTCTTGATCAATAAAAGTTTTAGGAGTAAAGCTTCTCTCCTGCAACACTAACCACCAGAGAGACAGGCTAGGATTATTAAATCTGTCTCCAAGAGGCCTGCTGGGAGCCCCAGGCTAAGGGAACAGCAGCCCGGGGCCCTCACTCACTCCTCACCAGGCGGCTTGAGGTCAAAGCCCCCTTCTCACAAGCCCACACCTCGGCAACCCTGCCAGTCCCTGGGCCTAGGTTACCTTCCAGGCACCCCAGAGTCTTCCTGCTTTGGCCTCCTTGGTCCTGTGCTCCTGGGCCTCTCTCCACCCTGCCACCCAGACTTGATGCTCCCTCAGAAGAGCTCCTGAGTCCCAGGAGAGAAGCCAGCCTAGCAACCCCGGCCCCACCTTCACTCTTCCCAAGCCCTTGGGGAAGCCTCCCATTCAGTGCCTGTGGGCCATTCAGAGATAAGAAAGGGTTGCTGTTGTAGACCTCCTCAGCACACCAAGGAGGCCCTGGACCCTGGTGAGGAGTATGTCCCAGGGCTGGGCCTCCTTGGAGAAATAGCCCCACACCTTCTAGCTAGATCTGTGCCCACCCACCAGGGAGTAAGTTTCCTGTGCCCCTTTCCTCCCACGGAGCCCCCCACAGACCTTGGCAGTGGAATCGCAGTTCTTTCAAATGACCCCCGTCTGCGCACTGGGCGCCTGGGAGCCCGATCTGGTTTGCGAGGTTGACCGGGTCTCCACAGAGCTCTGGCCCGGCCCAGAATCTTGCCAAGGTTGTCACCAAGGAGTCCGAGGCCACAGAGGCCCATTCCTGAGAATGGCCTGCAGCCAAGTGCCTCTCCCAGCCAGATCAGGGGGCCTCTCCAGTCGGGCCAGCATCTAAGAGGTGTGTTCAGGCGTGCCTCCCCTTCCTGCAAAGCACATGCCGAATCGGTCTTCCAAGCCAATATTTCAAAAATGACTTAAAAAAAAAAAAAAAAAAAAAAAAAAAACAGCGGTGACAACATCTAGAGATTTCCGGGTCCTTCAGAGAACAAGTGGAAAATTACAGTCTTCCATACAGGTAACCACATGGCACAACATCCAAGAAGTCTAGAAAGACTCCTGAAAACCAACAATTGCTTCCAGCCACAGGCAAGTCTTCCTCCCAGAGCACGGGGGAAGGGTGCAGACCTGGCGCCAAGCTCTGGGTCCAGGAAGCTGGAGGAACCTCGGCCAGAGAGGTCCGTTGCAGGCTCCTCCCATGAAGCGCTGACTCCGCCCCAGGTCATATCTTGCCCCAGTCCCGCCTCTGGGCCTTTGCACTTGCTATTCCCTCTGAGCGGCCCTGGCTCTACGCAAGGCTGGTTTCGCCTCATTCCCGTCTCATATCAAGTCTCATATCAAGTGTCCTGGGAGAGGCCGTCCCTGGCCACTCTAGCTAAAGGTGTAACTTCCACCCCAACCCCCAAGTTAACACCCCGGCTTCACTTTCCTCGTAGCCCTGATCTTAAATCATCTTGTTCTCTCTCCCACCGTAGGAAAGGTTTGTAAGAACAGGGACCTGGTCACCCTGGTAAGACCGAACACCTCCGACCAGTGTCTGGCACAAAGCAGGCAGTGGCATATGTGCTGAGGAATATCTTTCGGTAACTTTCTGGCTGGCCTGTCACAGACCTATCACAGACCTGTCACAGCTCGGGAAGCTGAGCGGGGTAACTCGGGGGACGTGCCAAAGCGCCTCTACGCCAGCGGCTCCCGGCGCATTCCTTCGGGAGGCTCCACGCCCCATTCCCCGAGGCCGGAAGCTGCCTGCCCCGCCCCCAGCCGCCGGCCCCGCCCACTGGGAGCCGCACGTCCCGCCCTTCCCAGGCCCCGCGGCGGCGCCGGTCTGCGCGGCCAGCAGTCCGCAGCTGAAACTGCTTTCCGTTCCCGCCCGGCCGCTGCGCCCTCCCGCCCGGCCGCCCCCGCCAGATCCGCCGCCGCGGAGGCCACACCCGGGCTCCCCGGCTCGGAGCTGCAGCCCAGAGCTTCCCCACTCCCCTGCCACCTCGCACTTCCATTCAAACATTTCTAAAGTATGAACGAAGGCGGAGTTACCGGCAAAGCCAGGGCTTTGCTTACCCAAGTCACTGGCGCAGACCCCTGCGCAGCAGTCCTGAGTTCAAGTTCCCTCTCTCACCCGGTTCATCTCCTGTAGGGAAGCACCCACACACCCACATCGTGGATGGGGCCACGATGACCGGAGTAGGTTTAACTACCAGGACGGAGGAGGCGCTTGGGTGAGCAAGGTCAGCTGCCCAGGTTTGGGAAGGCTATGGGGGCAGGCAGACCCAGTCTGACACACAGGCCCAAGTGCCACCCCACGCTCTGGCGTAGAGACTCATCTTCAGGTCACACAGAAACACAAATCCCTCTGGGAAGGGCACCCCCAATCAACTCAACATTTTGGCCTGGAGTCACCCCTTTTCCATTACACTTGAGCCAGCTACATAGAGAGCCTCTGTCACCCACAGGGAACACCTTCTCTTACAGTCACCACCCTGAGGGTTAATCAAGCTGGGGCCCAGCACCCAGAAGCCTCCACTGGCTTGGCTGCCACACAGCTTTCTGAGACATGAGAAATGAGATAACCGCATTCAATTCCACCATGTAAATATGGATGGAGAAGTGGGGGTGGGGAGAGTATACAGCCCTTGCTGGGGGTCCTGCCTCCTCCTTGGCTTCTATATCCAGAGACATCACAAGTCCCAGTTCAGCTCATGGTGGTTTCAGCCTGCTCCAGTCCCTTGGCAAACATCTGAGCTCCTATCAAGTGCCAGACTGTCTAGCACCTACTGAGTGCAGACAGCCAGGACTCTGGCTGGAGCACGAAAGGCTGGTGAAGAGGTCTGACTGTGGCCCCAAAGCAACCCCCAAACTAGGAAGTCTGTAATTCACTGCATCCCCTGCAGTGTCCTCACTTGGGCTCAGCTCCATTTAGGCAATGGTGACCCTGACCACTGGTGAAGGCCTGCAGCCCCCAACATCTCCATCCGCCCACACCCACAGCCCAGAGGGCTCCAAGCCCAAGATCCCAATGTCCTAGGGGAAATTTCAGAAGAGGGGAGAAGTGAGGCTATAAGCAGAGAGAGAGAGGGGTCTTAGGGCAGAAGCAAGCCCCTGGCGACAGGAAGGAGGGCCAGAGAACATTTCCGAAGCACCTCCACTAGGTGCAGGCCCTACAAGACCTCCTACTTGAGCTTAGTGTGGCAACAAACAGGCAAGGCCAAGACTGTGACCCCTTTACAGATGAAAAAACCAAGTCCAGAGAAGCTTGGTCACTTGCACAAGTTGACCTAGCTTCACTGGAAAGCAGATATGCCTCACTCCAGACAACCATCTGTACCTACTACCCATCTGGTCCTCTCAGTCTCCCTCTCCAATTCTAACAACCTCTTTCTCCTGGAGGCCTTCCCAGATTACCCCCAGGCAGGAAGCCACCCTGCCGGTGGGTGGGTCCTCTCAGTTTTAAGCTTTTGTTCTACAAAAGAGGCCCCTATGACAGGGGTTTCTCAATATGACAGCTACCACAGGAGGGGGTCAAAAGCTAAAAAGAAACAAGTTTTTTCTTAAGGTATGTAACTGTCAAATCATCATGTTGTACACCTAAAGCTAATATAATATTGTACACCAACAGTACTTCAATTAAAAAAAATAAGATAAAAATATGAAAGAAGCCCGTATTTGAGGTCAGAAAATGTACAGCCCGAGTCAGGCTCCCACACTCACCAGCTGCTTGACCTTGAATAAGCTCCCTCCTCCATACCCTTCCAGCCTTAGCTCAGAGGGCTACATAACCTCCTGTAAGCTCCTTTCAGAGTCAACTTGAACAATAAGTGAAAGTACAGAACACACAGTGACTTGGCCACAGATAGCTGGGGGAATTCCAGAGGCTGCCAAGATCCAGTCACTCCTGCCCGGTTCCAGCACCTTGGGAGAACCAGGCCTCCTGGATCACTAGGCCCCACCCACCCACCCAGGCACTCCTCACCCTTACAGGAGCAACCAGCCACAGGCTCTCCTTTTTCACTCTGCCCCAGGCCTGCCCTGCCCTTCCTCCAGGCCACACCTTTGCTCCCCACTGAGCTCACCCCTCCTCCCCCTACTCCTAATTCTCATTCAAATTTTCAGACCCAGCTTAATTGTCCCCACCTGGGGGAAGGCTTTCCCAGTGTCCTCAGGCACAGGAAGTATGAAATCACCCCTTCCTCTTCCTGAATTCCCGGCCTGCCTCACGCAGCATCTCCCTCCCCCAGGGAATCCTGCTGACCCCCCTATCAGGCCCTCCTTGGGATCTATTCATCTCCATTCTTCAAGTCCTGGCATTCAAATAAATGTGTGATGAACACAAACACCCTGTAGGTCATTCTCCTACCAAAAGTTCAGAGTCCAGATGTGGTATCATCTTTTTAAGATCTGACGATGTCTCGCCAACTGGGCTAGGCTCTCTGGAGAACTCTGGAACCATCCTTCCTCAAGCACCTTCCCATTTCTTGATGTGCAAGAGCCAACCCCAACATTGTCAAGGCACAGCCCTTGGGAGGGGGACCTATCTTGTGGCCATGGATCTCTTCTTCCTAGAGGCTATGCAGAGGATGGAGGCCCTCTCTGACCTGCCCAGAGCTGTCTCAGCGAGAGGATAGAGGTAGGCACAGGACCAGAGACAAATCCTTACAGGAGAGTCAGCCCCAGGGACCGGCTGTTCATGGACAAGAGCTTCTAAAGAGACAACTGCTGTATTTGCTGAAGGTGAGAATCAAACTTGATATTAGACTGAGGGCCAACTCTAGAGAGCAGTTTCAGTGCACTCCAGCTGTTAATTTATGTATGCACATCTATGCTTATGTGGTTTTATCATCACCAACAAACAACAAATGTGTCCTGGCACCTGCTATGTGCCAGGCCCAGTGTTAGGCATTCTACATACATTATTTCCATGAATCCTCAAGAGAGTCATAAGCTGTGGGCATCCACTGCTACATTTTACTACAATGAAGCTAAAGCACAGAGATGTTGGAAAAGCTGCCCAAGGTCACACAGCTTGTTAGTGGTGGCAGCTGGGATTCCAGGCCCCTCAACAATCTGGCCCCAGCCTGTCCTTCTGGTCTAAGCTGCCAGTGTTCACCATTCCAAAGTCTCTGTTCTTTGTCCCTGTCTCTTTGCTCCCTACTCACCTTGTTTTGTGATGTGTGTGTGTGTGGGGGGAGGGTGTTAATGTACACTGTCAGCCCACAACCTCCCAACTCCCTCCCTCCTCTCCACCTGCTCAGAGACCTGCCCCCCCTCACCCCGGCCAGGCTCCAAGGTCCTCCGACCTCCCATCAGGCCAGCCAGGCTCCCCACTTGGCCACCTCCTCACCCTCCACTGGCCTATTTGTATCACCCCCATCTGCCAGGCCCCCAACCAGTGCCTTGTGGTAATGACTTCAGCTGGCAGAGAATCCTGGAACCTTTCCCCCCACAGTGATGCTGACACATGTTCACTCAAAAAATTGCAATGTTTCCATCAAAACGCTGTTAATGTATAGGGGGTGGGTAAATTCCCACCCACGTGATGCCTCCTTAGAAAAATAGTAAATTTACTCTCAAACTTGCAATAAGACCTGGTCAGCATTTCTTTCTTGGTTGTCACGGTGCCGAGTGCTGGGCAAACACTCAGCGTGGTGTTCCAGGGACTGACTGCTACAAGGGGAAGGGGGAGGGAGGGATGGCTACAGTTTCCGAGCCTGTGGCTGCTAGAGCCCTATGACAGTATGCTGGGGTCGGCGGGTGGTCAGGCCCCCCATCCCTAAGTCCTGCCCCCAAAGGCTCAAGTTCCATTCACTGTGCTCTACCAGGGTCTAGCTTCTGTGTCTGACTAGGTCACCTGCTGCCAAGTCCCCAAGTTCTGTCCCCACCCCACAAGAGTGGAGCCCTGCTCTCATAGCCATCGCCACCACAGGTCTACACCGGCCCAATGCCCCAGTTCACAGACAGGCCCTCCGATTTCACCAAGTCCCTAAAAGGTCAAGGAATCCAAACCTCCCTGAACTGTCCCCTTATCCACCCCCAAGCCTCTGGGACCAGCAACAATATCATGGGAGTGGACTGGGGGACCCTGTTCTACCTCCAGATTCAACACCGCCAAAACAAAGTCCCAACGCCAGGCACTGGGACCTGGGTGCCTTCCTGGAGGTCAGCAGCAGCTGGCTAGGTCCTAATTCATCGCAGCCCCACCACTGGACAATGGGAGGTATGGCTCTCTGAGACCAGAGCAGCTGGAGCAGCTGGAGCAGCCCGAGCTTGGGCAACACCCAGCCCCCAGAGCAGAGAAGACGGAGGGGATGAGGGGAGGCCCACAGGCTACACCCCGTCCACACTGCTCCACGGAAGGAAGCAACTCTGCAACAAGACGGCACTCACAGCCCTTCCCGGGATCCCCCAGAGCCCCAATCTTAGATGTTCTGGGCTTCAAGAGGGTGAAACAGAAGCATCTGATCTTACTTCTTCCAAATGTCTCCCGAGAGTTTTTGCAGGTGTCTATGCACAAAGCTGCCAGTAGCCTCTTTCTGGGTGTCACAGGGAGACACTACTGTCTCATTTTACAGACGAGAAAATAGGCCCAACAGTCCAAGGTCACCCAGCTAGAAAGGGCATGACATCAGCGTTCAAGCAAGTGAACAAGACACGTGCTCTCTGCCCTCAGGAAGCTGGCAGTCCAGCGCGGGGGGGAGGGGGGGGTAGGACACATACAGACATCATTGCCAAACAAAAGCATGCCTAGCCACAGGTCCAGGAGAGGCTGAGCAATTATCCATTGCAGGGCCTGGCCCAACAGGCGACATGTAATGACTGCAGAAACATTTCCAGTTGATTGCAGAGAAATCAGGAACAGTTTCACAGAAAGGAGGGCAGCCCAGCCTGTATGCCTTCTGAGATCTCAGTCCCCTACCATGCTCTGTGCCTTGCACACAGTGCAAGGGAATGAGTGTGGATGGGTGGGTTAAGTGTCCACGTCACGTAGCACGTCACATTTCCAGTACAACAGCCTGGCCCCCAGAGGTATGTCAAGTACTCATGCCTCATTTACAGATGAGATGGAGTGCCTAGCAGTCAGCTCTCTGCTCCAAGTCATACACCTAGTCAGGTCCCAGTTGTATCTGATTCCAAGGCCTACTTCTCCAACAAGCACCCAATTTCTCCAGACCTCAGGTTCCCTGTCTGTAAAACTCCACTGTCAGAAGCACATCTACTGCAGACAGGGGTTGGACATGAAATGCGCCAAACCTGCAGCCTGGGTCCAGGAGGTGGTGACCACACACTCCGGACCCTGCTCCTGTGGCCTGCTCGGTGAAGGAACACAGGGTGTTCCTCTGTTCCCAAATCAAGCATGCTAAGGAACGGCCACTGATATGGAGTTATAATTGGTGAGCCCGGCAGCACGGAGCCCAGCAACACGCCCGGTGGGCGCTGGCGGTACAGGGGAAATAGCTGAGCACAGCAAATATAGCCGCTGACCCAATTCAGTTCAGTTCTGTCTTCGAGAAAATAATTGAGTTTAAATGAATAGGTTTCCCATGTCCCCTCCGGCCTCGGGAGGGTGGAAAGGGAGAAGGGGAGACAGGAACAGTTCCCCAGGCTCACTGTTGGTTAGTTTTGAGTCATTAGGCCCGTGAAAGGTTTCTTTCTTTCCAGGGTGGCCAGTGGGGCTCAGACACATCTGGAGGCCAGTGAGGATGAAGTGTAAGTCCCAGCCTCCCCAACACCAGCTTGTGGCAGGGTCCAGCAGTCCCGTTGGGCCCCAAACTCCTTGTCTACAGAACGGGAACCTTATTCCCCTCCCTTGCCCCCAACACACAGGGCCGCTGGGAAGAGCTAAGTTGGGCTACGCCAACTTGAAGGCCTTCCAGGGAGAAAAAGATGGGATGAGCTGTAGCGGCCAGTTCTTTGCCCTAGAGGGATACAGGATCAACGCTGCCACATCTGTCTGCTCGGGAAAAGCCAGAAACCCTGATTTTGCAGGTGAATGTTTTATGGGTGTTTCAGTGTTGGTAACTGATTCTTTTTTTTTTTTTTTTTTAATTTTATTTATTCATTTGACAGAGAGAGATCACAAGTAGATGGAGAGGCAGGCAGAGAGAGAGAGAGAGAGGGAAGCAGGCTCCCTGCTGAGCAGAGAGCCCGATGCGGGACTCGATCCCAGGACCCCGAGATCATGACCTGAGCTGAAGGCAGCGACTTAACCCACTGAGCCACCCAGGCACCCCGGTAACTGATTCTTTTAAAAACACCAAGAAACACCTCTGTATCTTTTCAGACCCAGGGAAACCTGTCTGTGGCCGACGTGTGGCCACGAGCCACCTGGGTGCAACCTCCGATTTAATGACAACAAATGTACGGCGATTTATGGTGCACTTGGTGTCTTCCCACCTGTTTATTGCCTTATAATTTCTTGGGCTGTGAGGCCAAGCCCAGCACTGGCTGAGTGGGAGAGGCAAGACACCATCCTCTCAAGCTGGGACTCAAGACCCCAGGGAAGGACAAGGAGGGGCGGCCCTCCCTCCGCTGTGGGAAGGTGGTTGAGTGAGCTGGGCCAGGTGTCACCCGAGAAGTGAGGGGACCCAGTCGCGCCTCCTGCACTGCCCTCAATTCCTTGTTAGGGTCTCCGTTTCCTCTGCAGCCAAAAGGGAGTTTCTGTGAGGACCAAACAAGAAAGGGAAAGCTTCGACAGAAAAAGCGAGCACACGTGCCCAGTCTCCCCAGAGAGGCAGAGCCGCACACGGAGTAGAAAGAACATGAGTTAGCAAAGAACTTGGGCCACGTCCCCAGCTACCAGCTCTCGGCGGTGGGATCCCAGGGACGTTACCTAACCTCCCGGGACGTCAATCTCACCCTCCGTACACAGGGGGTAGGAATCTGCGGGGCACAAAGCTGTTGCAAAGAAGAGATGAGATCATTGTCAAATGGCCGCTAAGAAGCCTGGCACAGAGCAAGGGATCAAACATGATAGGAGTTATTACTAGTGTTATCTTTGGTGAAAAGCATGCCAGAAATTTTGACTGAGTGATTACAATAATGTAGCACAACCAGGCAAACTTGTTGTTAACAGATGAGGCCACCTATAATTAGCACAATCATTACGTATGCAAATGGAGTGGCTTAGATGCTGGAAAAGGGTGTTCTTTGAAGTGTGTTTAAATAACCCCTCTCTTCTGGCTGCCTGCCCTCCCCAAATCTTGTTTACACTATTAATTTCATTAGCAAACATGTTCTTCTTAAAGCAAGACAGAATTCGAAACCAGTATTATATTCAAATCAAGGAGGTTTTAAACCATTTGAACCCCACCGAGGGGCTCTCCCTCGATTCGTTTGTGGGTCCCCATGCTAGGTCTCCTCAGTTAGCTGTAGGCCTCTGTTGTAGGGCGGGGGCGGGGAGGGTGAGAGAAGTATGCTTCCACAGCCTCCTCCCCCCGGAGAGTCCAACTATGGAACATGCAGAGCTGGGACTAGGGGCCGAGAAGGGTGTCGGAGGGGCGCGTTCTTGCTGTGGAGCAGGTGCCTGATTTGAGGAGGGGAGGTATTCAGCAGCTTTAATGAATGAGTTCCTATGGGCCAGGCCCTTGGTATCAGGCATACCATAATACTCATTTACACATGCCCCCCCAAAAATTCTCAAAGGAATTCAAGGAAGGATTTTGTCCAAAGACATATAAATAGTATGTTGCAGAGCTGGCTTCACCGTGGTTCAGTGCACTGCCTGCCTGCACTGACTGCCTGGTTCAGTGCACTGCCTCGAGTCTGCTCTTCCAGCTTTGTGCTTAAAGTGCACTTAGCCCAGCCTTCTACCTGGAGAGGACAGAGTGAAGTTAATAATCCAAACTGATCCCAGACCCTTTGAACTGGGAGGGATCATCAGGGACTGACCTAGGTTTTGAGCTGAAGATTCGGAGGCTCAGGGAGGTCGTGTAATTCGCCAGGGGTCCCACAGGCAGAAAGCAGAAGAACCTAGGGCCCAGGGCCTCTTGCCCCAGCCTTGCTGCTTTTGCATTCAGATGTTTAAACACAAGACAATTCAACAATCTTCCTCCCCTTAATACCTGGGTCAGTATCTTAACCATCTCTGTATCCCCTGGGCCCAACATAGACCTAAGCAGACTAAAGATGCTCAGAAAATGTTCTCTGGTTTGCCAAACAGTTTTTCTTACCAAAAAAGACAATGCTGAACAGCAGGAACAGTGAAGGCAAGCAAAGGAAGATGGGTGGTGGCTCAGGGACAAGGGCGACAGCAGACCATCCTCTGTGGGAAAAATAACACAGAAGCAGGAGAACGTGGCCACCCTTAGCTTGGAAAAGGCCCGTCTGAAAACATTTCCTGCCGGTGCCTGCTCGGGGCAGGGAGTTAGATGACTTTCAGTATGGGGAAATGAAGAGAAGTCTTAACAGGTATGTCAGCCCCTCACCTGCCCCCTGCTGGCTCCAACCACCATCAATCCTTTCCTTATTCCTTCCTTGGTCCCAGAAATTGAGGCTAAGAGAGACTTGCCTGAGGTCAGCAGCAGAGGAAGCTAGGGCCCAGACTTCACTGCTCCTTCAGCCAGGCTCTCTCATCACCCTCCCCACTTCTGGCCCTGGGAAACCTAAGGGAGCCTTGGTAAGGAAGGTGAAGATAACTGCCCGTCCCCTTGCCCCTACCCCCATGGCCCCTCTGCTACAGCTAAGGCAAACTGGGCCTCTCCTATGTGTGGTTGCTCTGCTAGGCCCCTTCCCCCTTTGTTTTTATTTTTTTAAGATTTTATTTTTTTATTTGAGAGAGAGAGAGAGAGCACAAGCAGGGGTGGGGGCAGACAGAGAGGGAGAAGCAGACTCCCCACTGAGCAGGGAGCCCACCATGGGGCTTGACCCCATGACCCTGAGATCATGACCTGAACCGAAGGCAGACGCTTAAGCAGCAGAGTTACCCCCCACTTTAAAAACAAATAATTCTCAGAAATACCCTGAGAAGCAGGTACAATTACTGTCCCCATTAACAGAAGCGGACACTGAAGCTCAGACAGGGCAAGCAACCTGCTCAAGGCCACAGAGTGGGGAAGTGGGCCAGATGAGACTGGACGCCCGGCAGTCTGACCCTGAGCAGGGGCCTGCACTATTGGCTCTGCTCCGAGGTGCAGCCCAGGGAACCCCCAGACGGGGAGTTGGTGGGGGCATGAGTGTTCTGGCACCACATCCTGCCTGGTGTCCTTCAAGTCCTCCCCCTGCCTCCAGGAGAACGTGTAAATAAAACTGGGCTAAAGATGTGCCTTCTGGGATTCTGGGGCCTTCCAGATCTGCACGAAGTCCAGCTGAAAGATTTTTGGGGGGATCACTCTAAAGTTGGGACTTCCCACCACCTCTGGTTCCTAGCCCACAAGCAGTCCAGGGGTGGAGACTGGCGTTGCAGGCAGTGTGGGGGAGTGACAGGGGAGGAGACTCCCCTACCCTGGAGGATGAAGGGGAGCCACTGCCGGTGTCCACCCCCTCCTCGAAGACAGCCTCCCACACCCACCCTCACACACAGCCAGGGAGCTGCTTCTAAAACCACAGCCCTCAGCAGGCCCCATCCCCTCTGAAAATCCAGCCAGCTACGGGGTCAAGTCCAAACCCTGCCTTCTCATCATCTTCCACTCTATCCCCCGCCACCGCCCAGCCCAACACGCTGCCACGGTGGCCCACGACACCCAGATGCCAGGCCCGTCAGCCAGCCCCTCCCGTACCCTCCACAGGGAGATCGTCCACCAGCCTTCACCTTTCCTCTGTGGCCCAGACAACTCTTTGGTGCGTTCCCTGAGCCCAAGTGGGGTCCCCACTCCCTTCCCTATCCCACGCAGCCCCTCTAATGCAGGCAGGGTCCGCCTACTCCAAGGAGCCCTTGGAGCCCTTGAGGGTGGACGCTGGGTGTGACTGCCCTGGCCCCCAACAGAGGCCATGTGCTGGCCGGCTGGCAGGCATTTGGGGCACCGGGCTCCCTAGGGTCAACGAGGCCAGATCTGAGGGTGATCACTGGAAGGGGAGTCTTCTGGAGGCAGACCTGACCATGAGCCCCCGACCCAGGTCAGGTTAGGGCCTGCCAACTGGCTCTCCTAACTTGGCTCATCAGGAGAACATGGACGGTGCCAGGCCCAGTCTTTCCATGGATGCCTGACAATGGTTGTGTTGAGAATCACAGGAGATGAAGTCATTGCTCCCAGAAATAGGCTGATTGAGAAGACGTGACAACAACGCAAACAGCAAGGCTGGAGTCTCTCTCTCTCTCTCCATGTGTTTCTCTGCCCTGGGAAGCCGGGCCAGGCCTGAGCTCCTCTGGGAAAGAAATCGTGCCAGGAACTACAGCCAGCACAAGGGGCCTCTGGGAGCCGTGGTGCCCCGGGGCTGCTCTCTTCAGGGACTACGTCGCAGAGACTCTCTGTCCTGAGCCTCAGTGAAGTGTCCGACCTGCCCCCTGGCCCTCTCTGGCCTTCTCCCACCAGTTTTCCTCACGCCCTCCTGTCTTCTCAGGGTACAATACCCACAGTTCTCAGTCCCTCACATTCTCATCCTCTCCTGGAGAGCAGGCCTGCCTAGATTCGGGGAGGTGGTAGCTTCTACTGGCTAAGACAAGACTCTGGGCTACAGACATCTGGCTCATCAAATCTTAGTTTTGTCATGTTACAAATGTGACCATGAGCTACTCAGCCCCTGAGCTCACCTTCCTCGTCTGTGAAAGTGCACAGCAATGTGCCTACCTCATGGGGTAAGAGTAAATGAAATCCATTGATTTGTTCATTCACCAACCTTGGGGCAGGCCCTGTTCTAGAGGCTGAAGACACATCAGGGAATAAGACAGCCACTACCTGCTCCCCTGGGGCAGAAGTGTGGGAGAAGTACACAGTGATAATCTCAGATGAACTCAAGTGCGAGAAAGAAACACAGGGTAGGGTCCAGCTAGAGGGAGAGGAGGCTGCTTCACGCATGGCTGGATGAAGTGAGGGAGCAGGTCACAGACACCTGGGCAGAGTGATCAAGGATAAGGGAACAACAGAGGCAGAGACCATGAGCGAGGGTACTTGAGGTGCAGGGGTAGGGATGGGTCAGTAAAGTAAAATCAACAAGGCAGGCAGGAGGCAGCCTGGAGTCCAGAGGGAAGGGGTGGGCCACACGGGGTTGGGGGAGCACTAAAGGGGAGCAAAGCTGGAGGTGGAGACCAGCGTAGGGGTGGGCCGCAGGGTTCTGGCACAAAGTAAGCCTTCCTTCACTCTTCTTGTCCCTGTCCTCATCACCATAAAATACCCCCATCACCCAGAAACGGGCACCAAAGCCAAAGGCCATCAGGCAGATCTCTGTACCCTATCTTAACAGGTGACCAAGTACTCAGTGCCGTTCAATATCCCAGCGACAAGGGCCAACACTTGGCCCAGACAGGGCTCTCCAGCCTAAGCAGACGCGTCTTCCCCCACCCAGGGCCCAGTCCTCAACCAGCTCTGAGCTTCAATCCACACAGAGCCCCCAATCCACACAGGGGGCAGGAAACAGGGGACCCCACACAAAATAACAGTACCAGCATTTGCACCTCACAGATCTTTCCTGTTCCTTTCTATCCAGTTTCTCCCTTGTTGAGCTGGAGGTACTTTGAGCCCCATCGGATGATGGACCAGAATTGAGAAATTCCCTTTTGAATCCTAGGTTTTTACAATGCCTCCAGAAGCTTCCCTGAGCCCAGGCAAACAGTCCTCCCTGGGCTCAGCTGCCCCCAGCCCCAAATAGTCCCTTAAGGCCAGGCTCCAGGGTCTGTGCCTGGTGGCCGACCTAGGCCCAGAGGGAGAGGCCAAAGTGACAGTCCCCAGCTAGAGGGTTTCACTAAGGCTGCACACATCTCTCCTACCCGAGGCTAGGAGCACCTCCAGGGCATACAGGGACCACAGCTGACTCCTGTTCCCGTCCCCAGGAACAGGTAGGCAAAACCAGAAATGACTCAGTCCCCTGGGAAGTCCTGTCTGCACAAGAAGCCCTATGATGGCCATGCAGCCTGTCTCTTCCCCTCTCTAGAAGACTGAGTTTGGAGCCCACACCACGGCCCCACCTGGGGAGCCACGTCACCCCCAGAGCTGTGTGGCTAGAGGGCTGAATGAGGTGAGGGACAGGGGTGGAGGGTGGGGGAGTCTTCATTCTGGGCCAGAACAGCCAGCTTTCCCCTGCTCCCCTCCCTACAGGTCAAGGAGGAAGGATTATGCTAGCTGACATGTCTTCAGCACATAGACACGGACACTGTTTTGTTTTGTTTTTTTTTGCGCCACAAAAAGTCTGCAGAAAAAGCCCCGGCCAACAGTCAGCCGTGGTTTTTGTGGGGTGGGGAAGCTCTATGGTGACAGTGGTGTAGAAGGAAAAATGTCACTTTTTGCTTGACACTCCCCTGTATGGCTGGAATTTGGTACTCTGTGCTTGTACTTTTAATTACCTTCACACTAAAAAGACTTAAAGTAAAGGGAAGGATGTGATCGAGAGGGTATCCAGCGAGGAATCTGGCAACAAATGGTCCCTGCTCTGCCCAGAAGGCCAGGAGCCTCCTTCTGTTTTGTTTCTTCTGCCTGCGCCTCACTCAGGCCGGCTGCTGCCGCCCCACAGGCTGAGGACAGAGCGTTGAGTGGGAGGAGGCAAGGCTGGGAAAGCACCAGGAGTCCCTGGCCTCAGACACAGGCATCTGGGGATCACAGAGTCACCTCGCCTCTTCCCTGACTGCCCCTTCCCACTTTGCTGCCTCGCTGCCCTTCACCCAGACCCTGGAGCTGACCCCGCCACGGTCCGTGGGTTGAGTCTGTCTACCCGATCCGTTCCTGGCCATATCAGGTCCCTGGGCTTCAGTCACCTCCGTTTCTCTTCCCCAAGGTCCTGCACACAGCCGGTGCTCAATGCCAGTTTGCTAGACCTATTGCCAGGACAATCTGAAGGACCCGTGTAGCAGGTGATCACTTAGAAGGAAACGAAAATATGGATTGTGGAGGGCGTGGCAGACAGGGTGGTGAAACAAAGGGAAGTTATGCCTGCCGGCCTGAACAGGAAGACAACCAGACAGGCTCTGGCCAGAGCAGTTCAAACCCTTTGAAGAATGCAGGACCCCTGCAGGGGTGGGGAGAAGTGAGCCCCTTCTGGGCGGTTAGGACTTCCGGTGCCTGAAGGAGCTACAGGGCCAGCAGGAGAGCAGATGCAAAGCGCAGGGGTCCTCCACACACTCGGACACCCCGAGGGACGGACAGTCCCCCCAGAGCTAAGGACCCAGATACCGGGTGTCCCAGGGCCTTCTCTTAAATACCACTTCCCTGACCAAAGATTCTCGTTTGACTGTGCCGAGGACGGGCAGAAACCCCCAGCTGGAGGGACGGGGCAGAGCCGTTGCTGGCTCAGGGTAGCCGGGGTCAGTCGCCACTTCTCCACTCTGCTGGGGCAGCATTTCACGCCAGCTAGCGCCGGTCCCTCTCCAGGCAGCACGGCTTCCACAGTCCGCAGGCCACCCCACCCAGTCTGCCACTCCAGGCCGCTCTGCTGGGGTCCCCAGACTGTCCTGAAAACACGGGTGCAGATTCGCCCAGCCACACCTCTGCCCATGTGGCTCTTCCTCCAGAGGGCCTTGCCTACTCCCCCGACTGCCCACCTGGGTTCTATCCGACACTTAGAGGTCTCTAAACTAAAGAGTATGGGCTGTATTTGGTCAACATTCATGTTTTGTTAAGCCCACATAGCGTTTGACATTTTTAAGTTTTGAATCAATTGCCAACATTTAAAGATGTGAAATTTTAAAATGTCACCCAAAACGCTCTAGATTTCTGGCTTCTCTTATACATCCAAAGACCTAGTGACATAGTATAGAGGCTGGCCCCTCCCCTTTAGCAGGCACCCACTCTCCAAGTTACATAGTGCCCACCCATCCGTGGACTGCCTCAGCCAGGGGCTCCTTTCACAGCTGGCAAGACAGGGGCAGGTCCCACCATGCATCTCTCCAGGGACAGAGTCCGCACCTTGCACACAGTAGGGACTTGTCTATCGTCTGTGGAATAATGAGCAAAGATGCAATGCCTCACTGTGCCCAGGATCTCCTGACCGCTATGCACTTCCCTGCAAGATCCCAAGCACCCCTGGGGCCCCCCTCCTACAGCTAGGCACACATGCAAAGGGGCACTGGGGTAAGCCTTGGGAGCTGGGTCCAGAGTCCCACGTCTGTAAGTTGTGTCTTAAGAGCCCAGGCAAAGCAGAGCAGTGATCCTGGCATGGCCCGGCCTTCTGGAGAAGTGGCAGGATTCCAGGCCAGCCCACAGACACTGATCCCCAGGACTTCAGTTAACCTGAAAAGGAGAAATTCGGCAGCAAGAACTGACAAAGCCAAGGCTTCCTCAATGTCCGTCCGCAGGAGGCCTGCCCCCCTTTGAAGCCTGCAGCCAACTCTTCCCTTTTTCTGGGTTTCCAAGGTCAGAGTCACATTGGCAGGAAGGGTTCTCTTTGTTCTCCCGCCTCTGACTTACCCCAAACACAGTCACTGTCCCAGACAGCCAGTTCCTCAGCAGTGGCAGAGGGGGCCCCTGCTCCTGCTAGGGCAGAGCAATGAGAAGGAGTCAGGTGCTGGCTGTGCCCCCAGGGGCCCTGCTCCTGGGATCCAGAGTCTCTGTGGGCCCGGCTTCCCTGCTGGCCCAGGAGCACCACCTCTGGTCCCCGGTTCCAGAGTTCAGTGAAGCTGGTGGCAGAGAAACAGCTGACAGCCCCCAAGATGCACTCATAGCCCAGGGGGTAGGCATCTACTGGAGGATGGGCTCAGCCTGGCTCTGGCCCTCACCGGCTCACGATGTGACCCCAGGCTACTTGCCTCTTCTCTGTGCTTTGGTTTCCTCATTTGGAAAATGTAGAGATGAATACCTGATCCAAGACAACTGACCTAAAAGGAGCCAGATGAGCTCTGGGGGTCACAAAGTGCCTCACCGGAGTCCATTACCCCAGCGCCCGGTGGAGTTCCTGGCATGCAATAGGTGCTCAATGTATCATTCACAGTACAAGCATTTATCAGGCCCCTGTGATAGGCTGGGCTGCGGGCAAGGTACCAGAGGCCCAGAATGGAGGCCTCTCCCTCAGTGAGGCCCACAGACAACTGTCATACCCTGAGAACTGCCAGGAAATAAGATCAGAATAGTTGTGAAACCTACAGGGGGGGTCGTGGGCTCCCCAAGGAAGGGGTGAGGGGCCAGGTATTCTAAGAGCCCTCTCGGCTGCAGGGCGGCAGAGGCCAGAGTTGGGGCTGCCCAGCCAGAGGCCACCTGGCACTGGTCTCATTTCCCACAGGCCTAGCTCAAAGAAAGAGCAGCCAGGCCCGCTGAGCAGCGACCCCATCCTTGGAAGGTGCCCACTGTGTCCTGTGCACCCGCACACATGTGCTGGGCGACTCAGTGACACCGCATCTCTGTGGCCCAGAACCAGGGCCACCCCTTTCAGGTACACTCTCCTCATGGCTCCCACACCTGGCTGGGGAGCAGCTAAAATAAGAGTTCGGGCCCCGGCCCTAGAGAGGAGGCACAGCGCCAGCCTCAGCAGGCAGTGCTCAGCAGAACCTGGAGGCTCAAGAGGCTCAGGTTCCCACTCTGGCTGTGCCTCTTACTAGCCCAGGAAGCCCAGGTCAAGTCACCAAACCTCTGGGCACCTGGTTTCCCCACCTCTCAGGTCACGGTGAACATCTAGGAGAAAAGGCCCCCGGCACAGGGCAAGGATGCCCATCCTCCCCTAACTCAATCCAACACACGGGCGGGGGGTGGGGGGCTGCTCACCTCCTCTCTGCACCCGCACCTCCTCACCTCCCACTCCCTAAGCTCCAAGCCCTTTCTCACCTCCCACGGCGGCCTCACATCCCAAGAGGACAGGAAGATTCTGACCTCTGAGCATTTGCTCGCGGGGTCCCTCTGCCTAACCACCCTTCTCCCCCGTCCCTCTGATGGGCTGCTCCTCTCTCAAATCTCAGCTCCTGTCACTTCTGTGAAGTCCTCCCCAATGCCTCCCAGGAAGGCCCAACTGACCGGCAGGCCCTCCAGCTCCTGTGTGCCTGGAGATGTTCCTGCCCCACTCGTGGCCTCGGCTTCCCACCTGTGACAGAATCTTGGACTACTTCTCATTCTAGAGCCTTATGAATGAGTTTGGTCACGTGCTCCACTGCGGGAGGGGAGGACCTCCAAGTTCACCCGGAGGTTCTGGGGGACTCTGAAGGAGCTAGACTCTACCTTGTTCTGCCGAGAAGGGCAGGACAAGGACAGTTCAAGAGACCCGAGCCAGTACCCTCAGAGGACCCCAACTGCAGAGCAGACGCAATAATCACAAAGCACAGAAAGCAGGTGGGGAAACACAGAGCAAAGTGAAATCTGCCGGAGACCGGAGCAAGGGGCCGTGGGCGGGCTCCAAGCAGCAGTAGCCAGGACTAGACAGATGGGCAGTGTCCACGCAGGAAGAGCAGGGGCAGGGAAGGAGGCACTCCAGAGAGGGGAGCGGCCCGAGACAGCAGGGATACCTGCCACTTGGCAGAGCTCGGGCGTCTCAGCGTTGCTGTGTGGGTCTCAAGGTGCTCCCCCCAGCACCGGGCCACAGATCCCATTTACTCCCCATGACCTCCCTGGGAGACAGGAAGTACCCGCATCCCCATCTTACAGAGTGAGACGAGTTCCCTGAAGTCAGTGTTGACGAGAGGGGAGCTGAGATTTGAATCCAGGCATCCACCTGCAGAGGGAATTTGTCTGAGTACCATGAATAAACAGGGATGACCCGGGCAGAGAGCCTCAGGGGAGCGGGGGTGCAGCAGGATGACAGTCTGGGGACTCCCAAGAGACTTGTTAAGACCTGGAAGTCAGGCTTTGTTTTCTGGCAGCCGGGTATTGAGCGGCACCCAACCAAGGTCACTGTTGCCGATGAAATCTCTCAAGGGTGACACCCCCCCTCGCCCCCCCTCCACGCTCGGGAGAGTCCAAGGACCCCAGCCCAGCACCTGCCCTGCGCCATCAGCCTAGAGGACGCAGGAACACGCGGCTGCTAATGAGTGCAGGGGTGTGAGGAGCAGGGGGGCCGCAAGCGAGCACAGCCACTCAGCAGCCAGAGCTGTCAGCGGCCACGCGACAGGCTGGCGCGGAGCTGTTGCCAGGGCAGCCCGGAGATTCTGCCTTCGCAGGCAGAGTGATTTAGAACCCGAAGGGCTCTTCTAGCCCACTAGTTTGGCCAGCTGGGGGCTCCCCATTAAGTGCCTGCCCTCCTGAAACCAGAACACAAAATGTCAGGGGACCCCTGCATGGGGGCTACCAGCATGAAAGGCCATCAAGACAGAGAATGGGCAGACATCACATGGTGGAAATAAGTCTCTTGTCACAACACAACCCAAACAGGGACCTCGGCTGGGGGCTTGAGGGACCTAAGCCAGCATTTTCAACAACCCAAGTTTATCTTGTAGGATGCCCAGCATGACTGGCGGTGGTCTACTCCACCCCAGTCCTCCAAGGGCCTGGCCCAGCAGCAGCAGGTGGCCCACACGGGACCGGGGTGGAGGCAGGACCAGGAAAGGCAGGGGAGGAGGGGGAGCTGGGAGGGGTCCAGTGCAAGGAAAGCAGGACCCTGGCTTCAGTGCCCGCCCCTGCCCCTGCCTCCCTCTGGGGCCAGTAGAGAGCTGCCATCCAGCAGGATCTGACACAGAAGCCAGAAAGCTCGGGTAGGGAGGGGTGACCATGCCTGGAAGGGCAAGGTGATGTTCAATTACGAATGCCAGCGTACTGTGAAGTAGAATGTGGTCTGTACTGAAACACATTAAGGTAAATGGCTGACAGTGGGATAAATATATGTGGGAAACTTAAGTGAATCCACCCAAAGGCAGGTTTGCAGATCCCTCATCAGGACCCCAGTGTGCTAGGGGTGGCCACAGGAAGCCTGTTAACTAGTTTTCTGTACAACTGAAACCAGAGAGGATGCCGTGTTTCCTCTCATTTAGAAATGTGTTTCCAGTAGTGTTATGAGTGGCTTCAAATGTGACTGGACAAAAAAAGGGCATCGGGCATCGCCATCCTATTCATACCTGCCCCCCAAATCAGGTGAGCTTAGCAAGCCAACCCTTCGCATATGGCCACTTGGGGTCCAAGAATTCTTTAGATCCTGAATCCCACCACTCAGCGGAGAACCCCAGCCTCAAGCCGATAAGGAGGTCCCTGCCATGGCGCCGGCACGAGAAAGCACTGGGCCATGAGGACCCTGCAGCATCACCTGGGAGTGACTCTGGTGCAAGGTGCTTCTCCAGGGCAGAAGGGCAAAGCTGGGGGTGGCCAGGCCTACCGGACGCCATGTGGCTGTCTTTCTGAGAGTTTGCTAAAATGTGCGTGCACAGGGCAGGTGCTCTATGAAACATGCCTGCCCTGAAACACTCTTCCTGGTAGTAGCTGGACACAAACAAGATGGAGTCCCACCACCACTAACGGTTATAGGCCACAGACATTTATGGAAGGAATCCCACGACAGCTACACAGGCACCTTGACTTAGGAGAGAGAGAAGCAGGGATGACCAGTCGGAAATGGATGGTGACAAATCATCAGGCTTGCTGCTCAGCTGCCTGGGTTCCCCAGGCGGGACAGGGGACAGTCCACTGTCTCCCTGCAAACAACAGAGCACCATGAAAACAAGCAGGAGAAGAGAGTGCCTGAGTGGGGGCAGAATTTGAGGGATGCAAGACTCTGGAATCCACCCATGGCCCAAGTGGAAGAAAAAGTGTGTGGGACAAGGCTTGATCCGGCTACTTCTGCTTCCCATCTGCCTGGGCTCAGGTTAGCCTGAGTCTGCCACCACAGGAGAACAAAGACTGACTAGGAGAAGACTCCAGTTTGGGTCCCCAGAGTCAGGGCTGTTGTGGGGACCCAAAAATACCACCATGAGTAGGTCTGGCTTGCTGGGTTTTCTAAGAGAGGGACTGGCTCCCTGAGAAGAAGGAACAAGAACAGAAGGCAGACCTCAGGGCACCAACTCTGAGGGGTCACTGATAACTCCCTCTGGCAGCACAGTGGGGTGCTGGGGTGGGACTAGATCCCCTCTGTACCCTCAGGGCCAGCCACAGACCTGTCCCAAACCCCACAAGACATGCCCTGCTTTTTATCTGAAGAACTCAGCAGAATTCTTTTGGAAGTGGAATCTGAGCAGGACAAAGGGCCCTCAGCTGGGGCTCTTCTACCAGACCAAATAAACACTCGACCTCTGCCAGGGGTCTGTGGTTTATACTTGGAGAGGGGTAGGGAGGAGTCAATCCAATCTAAGTTTGGGCTGAAAGTGGGATTTCAGCCAATAGCAGTAGCAAAGCACCATAGGCTGAGTTCCTGTCTCCTTCGGGGCTCAGGTCCTCATGGTGCTTCGTCCTGCTAGTGTCCCCTGGGGCAGTGAGGCCTGGCTCCCTCAGCTGGAGCAGGCGGTGGTACATGCAGCCCCAAGGTCACTCTGCAGCCTGATAACCTGGTACCTCCACCACCGACAGCCCTCAGAGGCCTGGAAGAGAGAAGAATCCAGAGAGGGAAGAATCCACGGCTACTAACTAGGGATCTCAGAGCTTCAGTGAGGCTCAGAATCACACCAGGGCTCATCAAGAATTTAGAATCTGGGGCCAATTCTAGTCTTATGGCTCTGACCCTCCCATGTAAGGCTCTGGAAACTTTTTACCACACTCCTTGGTACCATGATGCTCTGTTGTCATCAGGGACCAAGAAAAGGTGAGATGACCTCTGATGGCCCCATCCCAGTACTCAAAGTGAATACTTGATTACTCCCCATTTGCAGCTGCTACTTCCTAAAACTATGGGGAGCTCATAGGTTCACCTTGAACGGACCACACCTCCATCCCACTGCTACAGGAAGCTCATAGGCTCCACCTAAAGACAGGCCAGCAGGGATTAATGGCAGGGAATAAATCAACCCACTTCACAGGGAGAGAAGTGTGTTAAGAGAACTTTTTTCAAAAAGGAGTCATTAGTTGTCTTGGCATTTTGATCAACAGAAAATTACACAAGTCATGTTGCCACCAGGAGGAAGCAAAGCCCCCCAAAGGCAGAGGCCTGGCTTTGGGACTAATGGGGCTCCCTCTCCCCAGAATCTGGAATCTTGGGAGCTCAGGAAAGTCTTGGGCCCCCTGCCCTACAGGAGTGCGGGCCTGGCACTGGCTGTGGAGACTCCTGTGAGGGCAGAAGGCACCTAGAGCATCTCTCAGGCCAGGCACACAATTAGTCACAGAGGCCTGGGCTCCAATCTGCCTCTGCCAGGGAAGGCTTCACGATCTCCAGCAAGTCTCAAGCATCTTCAGCCTTAGTTTCCTCACTTGCAAATTGAGGAAGTATTCACTTCTTAGGATTGCTGTGAGGGTTAAGGCCACACAAGCCCTTTTAGCTCCCTGTTCCGGGACCACTGGGTTCTTCCCTCTGCCCAGAAGCTTCTTCCCTAAGAGCTCAGCTCACTCCTCCCTTCCTTGGAGAGGCTGTTCCCACCATCCCCGCCAAATCAGACCCACTAGTTCTAGGCTCTCCTGCCTCTCCCGGCCCTCAGAACACAGGCCTCAACCATCAAGGCACCTTTACCTGTGGGCGAGTTTCACTGCAGTCTGTCTCCTCCACCCAGGGAGGGGCTGGGGCTAGCTGTGCTTACCACCGCATCCCCGGAGCACTGCCCAGAATGTAGGGTAACTGAAGAGTATCCCCTCGCCTTGGGGCCAGGCCATCAGAGCTCCCTGTCCCAACACAGACTCCAGATCTGATCCCCCAGTAACTCCTGATTCCAACCCCTATGATACTCAAATCAGAGCCCTGCCCTAAAAGGACCATCTCGGACCATCCACTACCTCTGCGGCCTCACAATGCTACCAGCTGCTTCCGGAGATTCAGCCTCACATGGCTCTCCAGATTTTTCATAGTAACACCTTCTCAGAGTTTCGGAAGCAAACCAAAGTCATTTGCCAACTATTTTCTCCCATTAATCTCACAATGCATTTGCTATTCTCCCTCCATAATGACTCATTTAGCAGCAACAGAACAATTAGGCAGACCACAGAATATTGATTTTCTAAGTGGGAGAAATGTCCACACAGACATCTCTTCCTGCCTGTCTTGGGCTGTCTCCTGCTGCATGATGTGGTGGGCCCTGGGAAGGCGAGGCCGCATCTGCTGGCAGGGCGCTGGGGTTTCACACGGAAGCTCAAAAGCATGGCATGTGCTGGGGCCCCTGCATGGCTCAGTCAGTTAAGCGTCTGACTCTTGATTTTGGCTCAGGTTGTGATCTCGAGGTTGTGGGAGCCCCGCATCAGGCTCTGCGCTCAGCAGGGAGTCTGCTTTCTCTCTCTCTCACCCCCCTCCTTCTGCCCCTCCTCCCATCCATGCTGGCGCACACACACTCTCTCTCTCAAAATACTAATAAATAAATCTTAAAAAAAAAAAAAAAAAAAAAAAAAGAAGCACAGCGAGTGCAAATATGAGAGAGGGTAAAATGGTCATGTGAAAAAGATGATCCCATATAATCTGAGAACACTGGAAGACAGGCACCGTTATCACATTCATTTTAAAGATGAGGAGATCTAGGTTCAGACCTTAGGGCACTTGGCCCAGATCACACAGGAGGTTAGGAAGCCAGGTCCACACCTCGGTCTGTGGGTCAGCAGAGCAAACTTCAGTTCTTCAGGGTACTCACTTGGGGGCAATACAGTCCCTTTCACCGTGCGACCCAAGGAGACTCCTGAGACATAAAACAGGTGGCCTAGGTCCTGGATTCACACCTGAGCTTCAGTGCAGCCTCTCAGCCTAGGTGCTGCCAACGAGTTCACCCCAGGCTGCCCCTGGCCACCCACCAGGCCCAGGCAGCAGCTCTCAGAAACATCTAGAACAAGAGAAGGCAGGGGGATTTGCCTGGCCTCCGCCACCCCCTGATCACCACCACCAGCCTGAGACAAGTGGCTACCTAGCTCCTGGGGTACTTCTAATGTCCTCAACCTATAAAAGGAGGGCGCCGAAGGAAAAAGAGAGTCTGGAATGGCTTGATGAGTGGGATACCTAGTAGTTTTATGCCCATCTCTGCATGTGGCTCCAAACGCAGGCCCTGCAGCTGGGATACTGTTAAACAGGGTCTTGGTGAACCTCCTACTTCCCACTCCCGGAAACTCGGAACCAAGCTGGGATGGAGGCTATGGGAGGAACAGGTCCCCAGTGGCCCAAGGACCAATGCCAGCCAATATACTGACCTTCATTTAGGAACAAATGGTTTCTTTGTGGCCAAGGAGAAAAAACTGAAGGTCCAGCTAGCAGACATGGGTTTACATGCCAACTCCACCACCCATCTACATGCCCTGGGGTGAGATAATTACCCTCAAGTCTCAGCTTCCTCATCTGTAAAATCTGTAAAATGGGATAATCCCTGCCACCTCCTTAGCCAGTATGAGGGCCAAATGGTAATGATGTAGTGCCACACACACACTGACAAGGGCAGCTCAACAGAGGACAGGGTTTCTAAGAGCTGACACTGCCCAGCAGTGGTATGGACACCTCCCCACACCTGGAGATGAGCAAGCAGGCCCCAGAAGAGTCTGTGTAGGGGTGTGGGGGAGAGCATTCTATATACCCTCTTGGACACCCAGATGCATACATTAGCATATTCAAGGCTCCCAGGACTCAAGCATTGAAGAAACTTACTTGCTTTGGTTCACTGGCTGTTTCCCTGAGCTGCTGGCACTATGGAATCCCCTTATCTCTTAATGAGTCAAGCACTCATTAACAGAATGTGGGAACCAGTTTGAGAAACACTCTTACGGAAGCTTCTTCTGACAATGATGAGAGGCGGTAGGGCTGAGACCAAGGCCTTTCAAGGACAACCCTGGCTTGGAGAGACTATAGGATCTTCCCGGGTGTCAGCAAGGCACAAGCAGACCGAGCCCTCAACCTCCCTTCCTAGCACCACAGGGGGGCAAGACCACACCTAGGAGGGAAAATTCACTTCTTCCATGAAACAGCATAAGAAAGGGACTTAGAAGCCTCAGATGCAAGGCACTCTCAAGCCACTCGTGACCTCAAGAAACCCAGAAACCTGGAGGTACTGAAAAAGAAGAAAGGCCTTGAGCAGAAATGCCCCCTCGTCCCCTGCTCCTGCCTGCAAACTCACCACCACTGCCCTTACCTCTGCATCAACAGGGGTCCCTCCAGGCCACCAGAAAAGGGAGCTAAGTCTCTATAAGAGTCTATCATACTTCAAAGAAGAGTTAATTTGTAGGACCACAGAAAGCAGGAGAATAAAGAATCCCAAATTGTTTGTGTGTTCGAGACCCCATTTGTGGGTCCTGGAAGAAAGGAGCAAATGTATTACCAGCCCTGCCCATTATGATGCTATCAGCATCACATGGACACGGAAACACACACACACACACCCTGCACACACATAACCCAGTGCCCTCTCCTCTCTCCGGGGGCACTCCATGCCAGGAAAAGCCAAGGAGTCCGGGAACTGGCTCCTGGAAGAGCTCCGGCAAACCCATCCATGGCAAACCCATCCATAATGGTGCAGTCTTTGCTCCCAGCAAGGACAGAGCTTTATTAATTATTCAGGGGACGGTGCAATTATGCAAATCAGTGGGTAGCCTCTGCCGGGCTGCTGCCTTCTGCAGGAGTCCAGAGGGGGATGGGGACGCCCAGAGCCCAAGCTGCTGGGTACAAGAAGGGAGCCATCCAGCCTGCAAAAGGGGAAATAAATCCCCCACATGCTGGGCCCACAGAAAACTCAGACCAGAACCAGCCCCAGCCCACATAGGAGAGCGGGTAGCTGCTCCAGGGAATGATTCTGAAGACCTGGGGATGCCTTTTTCCGAACCAACATACCCCCATACCACCTGCTGGGCTAGCAAGGCCATCATTCAAAGCTACTCCTGTAGGTCCTAAAGGCATGGACTACTTCCAAAGATTCCTCTTAAAAGCATGCTTCTAAGGAGAGGTAACATCTCAAATTAGTGTTTACTAAAGAATGTTTGGCGAATGGCTGCTGCTCCACGGATGCTCCCGGGGTTGGGTGTGGGGACAGGAAGCCCTGCATTAATCAAGATGAAACTGGTTTCTTTACTTCACGGCCTCTCCCGCCGCCCTCAATGTTCTGGATCAAACAATGAGTCCTCAAGAGCGAGGATGCCTGGGACCCCGGTGGAGGAAAACACCTAGCCTTACCTCTAGGAACCTCAGGAACTGAGTTTGAGAAACTCCGGCTAGATTGCTCACTAAATCCCCTGCCAGCTCCAACAGCCCTGGACTCTGAAAACCCCTAAGGCTGGGTTTGGCCTTCAGAAGTGTGGACTTCACATCCCAGGGCAACGGGACAAGACCACCTCCGGCAGCATGCGTGGGCCGCCGGCAGAACACCCGACCCTGTCCGGCCACTGCCTCACACCAACTTCCAGCACCCTCCCGGTTCAGGCAGCTGGGATGAGCACCATCTCAGGTCTGCAACGGCCTCACAGCCCTCACCAGTCAGGAGTGCGGCCCCAGCTGTGATTAGCGGCCCCATGGGTGCCAGGCTTCCCCATCTCCCCAGAGGTCCACAACAAAGGCTGGCTGGGGAATCCCTGCCCGCCATCACCACTCTGCTTTCCCTTCGCCCACCTGGGCAATGAGGAAAGTCACCTCTGTGTGCTGACCCTGGGAAGAAAGGGAGGTGCTGCATAAGGCCAGTTAGCTGGCGCATAACCTCTTCCACCTGCCCGATCTCACCCAGCATTACAAATCAATAGATCTAAATGCAGCCACAGCTCATCAGCTCTGCCAAGAGAAAAAGAAATATGGGAGCCCAGAACCCTGAGGGGCCCATGGAACTAGACGCGTATAATCACTGATTAAGTACAAATGCCGGGAACAGTCGCCGAGTGGGCCCTGCCTTCACAACCTGGAGAGGAGGCCAGGAGAAAGGCTCACCTCCACGCCACAATGGCCTCAGGACCCGAGCACTCATAACGGCCTCTAGTAGCGCCCACAGGCGGCTCTCCTGTTGTCTCAGCAGGAAGACAGTAAACCAGTCCAGAAAGATCTAGGAGCGAATCCCACCTCTGCCGCGCACATGCCGTCTGATGCAGGGCAAGGAGCTTTTACCTGACAGAGCCTGGGCTTCCTCACCTGGAGAACAGGGGGAAGGACGATACTGGGCAGCGAGCGGGTAAGAGCATAAACGTGGGAGCCGGACGACTTGGGTTCAAACCCGGCTCTGCCGTTCTAGCTGTGCGATGGCTACTTCCCAGCTGTAAACCTGGGATGACAAGAGCATGCAGCACGCGGGCCGGTGTGAGCGAGGTGACCCTAGGACGTGCCCGTCGTGTCAGCTGTTGCACTAGAGAGGGCCCGGACTTTGAATCTAAGGAGACCTAGATTCTAAATCCATCAGGAGGGTAATCCCCGATAAGTGACTTTACCCCTCGGAGGCCAGTTTCGTCACCCAGAAGATGGGCGGAGGATAAAACCAGGGGAGTCGAGAGGATTAGAGATGACGCCTATGCGACACACAATGCCTGGCACGAGACAAGACGCTTCATAACGGCAGGCGGCTGACTGATGCCATTATTGACCGGGCATGCCTTCTGTAGAACGAGCGTGTGAACACAGACCACGCAGAACAGTGACTGCCAGCGGACTTCATATAACACAGCCCCATAGCCGGGGTTGGAATCCCAGTTCTGCCTCTTGTGAGCCATCGGACTCTGGCAAAAGCTGCTCAGTCGCTCTGGGCCTCAATTTTCTTCTCCGCGGATGAGGATAGGAACAGCACCTATTCCTCACAGGGCGCTGGAAGGCTGGAATGAGAGAATGCAGGCGAAGGCCCCGGGCAAAAAGCCTGGCCCCTCCTGAATGGCCACTTGAGGCAGCCCAGCACCAAGAGAAGCTCGCCGTGAAGGGTGCAAAGATGGAAGGCGCCCGTCCACCTGGCTGCTATGGCTCCGCTCCGGGACATTTCCGGGGGCCTCAGGACCTTGAGGAGGTACAGCAAAGCCCGGGAAAGATGACACACCACCCTGTACTAGCTGCTTTCCTTCCAGGAATCCTAGAATCCTGAGAAGTGGGACACTAGCTTTTTTGTTGAGATGGGGAAACTGAGGCTCAGAGAGAAGCAGCAGGTAGGCTGGGCCTTGAACCGACTCTGGGTGACTGCCTCCGGCACACACACTATTGACCTCCTCAGCTACTGGTGACCCAGAACATGGAGCTTTACGGCAGCCCTGGGTTCAGATTCCAGCTCCAGGCCCACAGGCCCAGACTCCCCCTGCCCCCTCATCCTTCTCCCACAACTTCCAGTGGGTGCCTTGCCTCCTGGGTGAAGAGCGCAGCCCAGCCCACCCCACCCCACCAGGCCTGGCCTCTGCATAGACAGCCACGGATCCCTGAGCAGAGACCCTCCAGGCTGTACTCAAAGACCTCCACTCTCAGTTGGGGACCAAAGGTACGTGGTCCGGTCCTGAAATGCTGACTTGTCCTATTCTATGGGCTCTGACTCGGTGGACTTGGGCTTCAAGTACATGACTGCCACCTGCTTGATCCTGGTAGGGATTACCCCTCTGTGGACCTCCGTTTCCGCACCTGTAACTGGAGAGCTGGCAAGACAAAAGGGCCTTGGTGGCATGGGGAGGCTGAGCACTGGGCCTGGAGTGAGAAGACACATTATAGCTCCACCTGTGCAAGCCTCACTTGCTTCACCCCTACAATGCCGATCATAGACACACGTGGCCTAACTGCGACATGCCCCTGGGAGAGCAGGGACACCAGTGTAAGAGCTTTTTACAGACGGGAGCCCTGCACAAGCACAAGAGGGAGCTGCAGCACTTCTCTAGGAGGAGAAGGTTTATTCCAAAAACATCATTAAGCTTAAAAAGAAGGGGCATGGCATGATAAATTAGGGGGGATTCTAGGCATGAATCAGGGAACGAATTGCCGGGCAAGGAGGTCCCCCAATGTGTGACTCTGGGCTAGCTATGCTCCACTCTTGGAGTTTCGGTTTCTATATCTAAGAAATGGGAGATGAAAAACCCTCTCACTATGAGGAATCAATAAGGATACAGCACAGGCAGCGCCTAGGCAGGTTGCTGGCACACCGCTGGGGCACAATTCCTGTGCTCCTGCAAAAGAAACAAACTCTGGGCAGTGTTTCTCAAACTGGGTGAAAGGTGATCACTCCACCAGAATCTGCAAGGGCTGGGCTAGGGCCCAAGAATATGCATTGTATCAGGGGCCCCAGGCAATTCCTCTTCATCACACAGGTCCTCCCTGGGGTGGGCTGGTCTGTCTTGCTCTGGAGCCAGGCCCAGGCAGGAGTGGGGCTTTAATCAGAGCCTGTTCTGGGGCCCAGTTTCCGGATGAAATGTGGGGAAGTTGGAAAACGAGGAAGAAGACAGGGAGGGGACTAAGGAGTAGGGGGTGGGGCTGTGAACAATCTATTAATCAATCTCCTCCCTCGCCAGAAACAATAATTGAGGCTCATACATCCTTCACGTGCTAACAGTCCGCAGCTGCTAGACAAAGCTTTGATTACAAATGTCAAAAAGACAGGGCATGAAATTAACTTCCCCTTAGTCCGTGGGCACAGGGAGACGCTGCACTAATTCACTGCCCTCGGTATGAAAACTCCCCAAGACAACGTCGCATCCAATTAGGGCCTGTGCAGCCAGGGTGGCATCTGTATCTGCCCAGTGTGCTCTATTACAAGTAGGCCGGGCCTGCGAACAAGGCCCCTGAGGGTGTGAGAGAGGTCAGGCCAACAGGCAGGTGGCAGGGGCACGGTCAACTGGGAGGTGGCCAGGTCCAGCTTGGAGAGGGGGCCAGAGAAAGGCTCTTCAGCTCACCCCAGGAGGGCGGCCCACCAGAAAAGGGAGGTGGGGAAAGCATCGTGACAAGGGCATCTGATGCAGAGAAATGTTAAGCCCCTTCTATCTGGACCGACTCCTGCCCCACCAGCCTCACTGGACAGAGCACAGACTGAGAGCTCCAGTGGCTTTTCTGAGGCTGATCATGTGGAGTTAGCAGTCAAGCCCGGCCTAGGAGCCAAGTTCCCACAATTGGTGCCCTCTGTCCACGCTGGCCTGGTTTGGGGCAGTCAAGCTACAAGAGGCAGAAGGAGGCTGGAGATGGCAAAGCCCTGCTCATGCTGCCTTTGCAAGAACCTATAAGGCGCAGGGCTCCGGGGTTACCCTCCCCATCTCCCTACCCCCCCACCCCCCACCCCCGCTTAGAAGACTGAAGTTCATGTAGTTATTCACTGGGCAAACCCAGAGCACCAACTCCGTGCAGGGTACAAAGTGCTCTGTCAGAGCTTCCAACAGTCCACCCCACGCCACTACCATCAGCTGAGGTCTTGGAGGCGACAAGCCCAGGAGTCAGCATGCAGGCTTCCTGAGCGGGTGCAAGTGGAGATAGGAGGCGAAGACCTATTCTTGGCATGCCCCCAGGACTGGGCTTGACCTCCAGCCTTGGGGTTCCTTCCTACCCTTCCCCAAGAATGCCCAAGGTATTCCCAGGCAGAATGCCAGGGACCTTGTGGCTGGGGACCCTGTCTCCCTCTCTTCCTGGCCCTCATCCCACCACCCACCTGGCTCAGAGGGGACCTCTGGCGCACAAATAGTGGCTTCCACAAGGTTTGCCTTCCAAATGCCAGGGAAGGCTCTTCTGTGTGCATGCCCAGGTGTGGCACGTGGTGTGAGCTACAGACACGACATGGCAGGCAGCCAGCCAAGGCTGTGTCCCGTGCTACGTGCGAGACACTGTGTGTCTTCCCACAAACTCCCGCCCACACATGCCCACAAAGAACAGAGATTCTCTCTATCTCATGAGCGGGCAGTAACACAGGCCACCCCTCCTGGCACTGCCAGCTGGAAGGGGGAAACTCCCACACGGTTTCCATCACAGTAATCTCCCCTGAGTTTTCGGTCTGTCCTTTGAGGTAGATGAGCAGGCTGGATCACAGGAGACTTCACAGAGCAGAGGGGAGCACACAGAGAAGGGAGCTGGCCCCTGGTGGAGGTTTGGCCCTGCGGGAAGCTGCCTCAGGCTCTCGGGCTCTTGGAAGGGGTCGGGGTCGGGGGACTGCAGGAAGCAGCCCAAAGGCACCGGAGAAGCAGAGAAGGGTTACTCTTCAAGCAGAGCGGCCAGTGACTGTCCATCCCACAGCTCAGGTCCGGGCAATGTTACCTGGCTGCTGAGAGGTTTCAGAGGGCTGGGGCTTGGGTTGGGCCTCCACAGCTATCCACAGCTCCTCGCACGCCCCACCCCCAGGCTGGGAATGCGGCCCAGGCCATTCCTCATAGATGGACAGACTGATGGCCAGAAGACCAGAGTATCTTCATACAAGGGGGCTCTCTTTCACTCTCCCACAGCCGACCACCACAGAGTGGTGAGCTGGCAGGTCAGGGTAGGGAAAGAGCTAAGTGTGCCTTGCCACCTGGGACAGAGTCGCCAAGCTAGCCAGGGGCACTGAATGTTTTCTTTCTTGCCTTTGTGGTCCCCCTATGATCTCCAGCTCTTTTCTGTGGCCTTCTAAAATAGCCATTAATTAAAGCCTGGTAATTAACTTTCTGGTTCAAGTAATATTTTGCAAAGGAATTCCATTAAAGAGTCAATTTGCATATCCTCAGACATAGGGCCCTAGAAATAGGCAGGTTACTTGTGGAAAAGATGACAGGCCCCTTGGCACCCCAGGCGTGGGCTCTGCTAGCACCTGAAGGCACAGGGGATTAAGAACACAGCTGTCCTGTGGCGCCTGGAGGCACCTGGGTGGCTCAGTCGGTTAAGCGTCTGCCTTCATCTCAGGTCATGATCCCAAGGTCCTAGGATCCAGCCCTGCATCAGGCTCCCCTCCCCCACATAAGGCTCCCTGATCGGCAGGAATCTTGCTTCTCCCTCTCCCACTCCCCTGCGTATGCAACCTCTTTTGCTGTGTTTCTCTTTGTCAAATAAATAAATAAAATTTTTTTATTTAAAAAGTGGGAGCTGTTCTGACGAGCAGGTATATGCCAAGCCCGGAGGTTCTCCCCAAGCAGGCGGGCAGTTTGTTCACAAAATTGGCCACCTCAAGGGCACACACCTAGACTGAGACCGCACACAGATGTGCAAGTGTGAGAGCTCAAACACAGAACACACTCTACACACAGTGTATGCAAACGCGCACACACAGTGGTAGCCATGTACACGTAAGAAGACAGACGACAATAAGGATAGCAGTCAACACTCAGTGAGCACTTACTAGACTGAACCATGTCTGTATGCGACCTACAAAAACAGCCACTTCATATGGTCCAGCCCAGAATGACGCACCGGGCACTGTTCCAAACACTTTACATGTCATCAGTCATTTCAAACGCACACTCGTGTGCAAGGACGTTTACATATAACGCACACACACCTTCATGAAGGCAGGTACATACTTGCAAGACATACAAAAACATGCGTGCACAGATGTACACATGCTTACGAGCTTGTGCAAAGAAAAGGCTTCTCCAGCCTTTGAAACCCCAGCCTGGGGCTGATCACATTCCCACTAGCTAATTTCCACCATTCCTAAAAATAATGCCCAGCTCCGATCTCTGGAAGATACACGAGGGAGCCACTGATCTAAAAGGAGGGCGATAAAAATGAGAAAGCAAAAAATAAATTGGTTCTTCCCTACGTCCAGGTCATGTTCTGTGGCTTTCCCCTCCCTCTCCGGAGATGAGGCTCAGAATCACGTGCTTATGTGTGTGGCCTTGGTTAGCCCTGCCCCCCCCAAAGTGCCCATAGGCTCCAAGTACAATGTTGCAGACGGGCTGGGACCTGGTCACCAGGCCCCGCGTCTGTGATAGTCCCACCTCCATGCCTCTGACTGCATGCCTCAGTTTCCATCAGCCTAATAGCCCGTTCATTGCCCACCTGCCTTGCAGGGCAGAAGACCTTGCAAAGTGCTGTGTAAATGCCAGGCCTCCTTATGATAATTATCAGATTAAGAATTAAACCTGATTCTCTTATGGAGGGGAGGGGAGGGGAGAAGGGAGAGGAGAGCTGGGTGAGCCCTTCTTGAGGGTCATTAATGAATTCCCTACCACACCCCTTGGAAGGCAGGAGCCCATTTAACAAAGATCCACCTACATGGGGCCTCTGAGAGCTGAGGGAGGCCACAGAGGGCAACTAAGAATGCTGCAAGGGGCTTGTTTAAGAATGTTCAGAAGGCAAAGACAGGATTAGGTAAGACTCAAAAGAACAACAACAACTACTGGCCATTAAACTCCAGAAAATAATATTCAATCCCTAACAAGCAATGAAATGCAAATAACAAAGAAATGCCATTTTTCTGCCTATTTGAATGACAAAGATCGTTTTAATGACACCCAATGTTTTTAAGGAAGTGAGGAAACAGGTGGGCACTCTCAAAAACCATTGGGGAATATAAATTACTACAAGGTTTTTCGTGGGGGGCATTTTTAAAATCAAAAACCTGAAACTGTTTATATTCTTTGACCTAGTAATTCCATTTCTAAGAACTGACCCAGAGGAAAAAGAGCCGTGAACAAAGATAAATATTCAAATATTTGAATACCAGCATCATTTTTAATTAGAAAACAAAAAAACCACTGGATATAACCTAAACATTTAAATTATTAAAAACAAGTATGGTCTGTAACATAAATGGAACAATGGACTTTTTTCCCTATATTTTATTTACTTATCAGAGAGAGAGAAAGAGACCACAAGCAGGTGGAGAGGCAGAGGCAAAGGGAGAAGTAGGCTCCCCATTGAGCAAGGAGTCCAATGTAGGACTCGATCCCAGGACCCTGGCATCATGACCCGAGCCAAAGGCAGACGTTTAACCGACTGAGCCACCCAGGCATCCCTGGAACAGTGAACTTTTGAAATACACACAGGAGAAGTTTGTCAGCCCCACCCCCTACGGTAGAGACAGGAATGAGGATCATTCTATTTCTTACATTCAAGGTAATAATGATTTTCTGCACAACCCTTTTCACCTTTCTAGAGACAGCAACATCCAGTTTCTCTCTTGAACCTCAGAAGAACACAGCATGATTGCCTGATACAGCATCTACGTTGTAGATGAGAAAACAGAGGCTTATCTAAAATGAAGTGACTTTTTCCCACTGATGGTAACTCTCACTTACTGAAAATGCTAGTCTAGCCTCTTTCACATATTATTATTTATTTAATGACATTTAAGAAACATTTAAGAAATGTGCAAGACCTGGTGTTAGTTGCTTAGGAAATAGCACCAAATGGGGCACTTTCTATTAAACACATGCCGAATATATTAACATTAATGTTTCCAATCATATTATCATCATGAGACCCATTTCGCAGATGTGCAAACTGAGGTCAGGAAGGTTACACTACTTGCCCAAAGAATGCCTGGCTGAAGCCAAAGATCACACACTTCCCATTATTCCCAGAGACTGTCTAAATTGCACAATCATCTCGACGTCACCCAGGGGAAGGTAGAGGACCAGACACTCCCTGTCTATGGGAGAGAGGCCAGAAAGGCCAGGCCCTGATCAGCTCCTCCTGCTCCTACTGTCAACAACTAGAGCAGGAAAACGGATCCCACCTTCCATTCTCCGTTTCCCATTAAGCTTCCCCTCCCCTCCCCAGGGATAGCCTCACCCAAAGGGACTGAACTGATTGCTGCCTACTCTGGGCCAGTTGAGGGTTCCTGAAGGCCCCCACCCCCACTTCCAAGTATCTCCCTCCCTAGCTTTACTCTGCCTGGAATCCCACCATTAGTAACTTTCAGGTGTGGGAACTCCAGGCAACACACATATTCCTGAGAAGGGGTCATCAATCTCTTAACTCCGCACACAGCAGCCCTGCATGCCTGTGCCTGGCTTGACCACGTTTACAGGATTAGCTCTGCACCAGGCCAGCTGGGAAGAATGGGAAGTGGGGGTGCAGCCACTTCAGAGTAACTACAGGGGTAGGGGGATGGGTTGAGAGCCAGAGAGGGCATACTCTCAGCACCCATGGGGGGGGGCAGAGTCACACAGAAACAGTAGCACCGAGGAAGTGTAATATTGCCAGCTGACCCTCCTAGCTACTCAGGAACATTAATAAATGAGTGACTTGGAAATTATCTTCTGGGAAGACAGATTCACCACATCCTAGATGGCTTTTACCAACATTAAGACAGCTTGTAAATGAAGCAGCAACATTTCCAGCCTACAAAACAAAAATGCTTCTGCCAACACGCCTTTCACCTGGAAAATCCCTGAGCAGCATTCATTTCCCTTATCCAGGAGACATGATTACCTGTCCTTGGTGCTTACTTCCAAAACGTCCAAAGAAATGAGTGTCTAAGGGGGCCAGGGATTTTGCAGACCAGTTGGAAACGTCCCCTAAGCCATTTCAGGAGAATAAGTACAAAGGCTCAAGCCTGTCCTGTGGCCCTCAAGACTCCCAGGACCCAGCTGTGCCCCCAAGTCCTGGCTGGCCTGACCCCGGCCTTACAATCAAGACACAGGCCCTCTTCCTTAACCAGCAGAACTCAGCAGCCAGACTCCTTTCCCAGGGAGCCAAAAGATCCCAGCACAGAACCAACTGATTTGTAGCCTCCAGATGAAAGAATTCCAGCACAAAAAATAGCCTCCACAACACAGCAGTTTGCAGAGCACAGCAGACGGCATGCAATGAAGCCGCTTCAGCGGCTCTAAAACAGACAGCGTTATCCAAAGTCTGAACCCAATTGGCCATCCCAGAGCCCCACACTCTTCACTGACAGGAGGAAGCCATGGGGACCAGGGCTCACACTTGCTACCCTAGAAGCTCCCGCCCTCCTTCCAATGCCTAGCTCCTCACTGAGGCTGCACTCACCCACTCCCCGGACAGAAACCCTGCAGCCTGGTGGGGGTCCCAGGGAACTAGGATCCAAACCCTTCCTCACTGCTAAGCCAAGCCAAAGGCAGCCCATTCTGTCTTTCCAGCCTTCAACAGCACAACCACAGCACATCTGAGTTCAGGGAGGCTCCTCTCCACTCACCCGGGTTTGACCATGAGCGTTTGGGGAGGGGGGTTCCACCAGTTGGTTTTACTCAGTCAACTCCACACAGGACGACTCCAGGGACTGCCCCAAAGAAGCATCTACCCGAGAGAAATATCTGCCCATCCATCCCCAACGCAGATGAGAAAGCCATTATTTCTAAGCAAAGCAGTAAAGCAGGAGATCCCAGTCTCCTGACAAAGCCTATTTTAGCTCCAAGGCTGGGTCCAGGGATTTCAAACTCGGTCTCTCTGCCTGTCCGTGAGAAATCCGGGCTCCCTTCCTGTGCCAGAGAAGCCACCGAGCCAGATTTTGTTTATAGAAAATTAATAAGACAATCCCACACCACTGCCAGTGACATTCTGCTCCAACAGCTACTGTTAACACCGTTTCTAGAAACAGGCTTAGAGTTTCCCTCCCGAACCCCCACCACCCCTCACCCCGAACCCCCCAGGCATGTGGCAAGGCTGACCTGACCTGAGACCAAGCTGGGCAGGCCCTGTTAGAGGTCATCTGGGCCATGCCCCGACCTCCAGCCCGGAGCCCGGGTTGCCAGCCAACACTTGCCGGCTTCTTGGTGCAGGCTTCCCGCTGGAGGGAGGTAAACATGGCATGCGTGCTGTCTGCTCCCGGGAGGACAGACACACTCAGAGGCCGGACCGCCTGCTGTCTCTCCTGCTCCCCGGACAACCGACACATGCACACAAAACGGGGTACGTACACAAGCCCCCGCATGCGGGTGCAGAGGGTCCTGACCCCCGCCAAGGAAAGCGCAGAGAAGGGCATGTTCCTGGGGGAGAAAGCCGGAGGCAGGGGCCGGGCGGAGGGAGGAAAGCAGCAAACCGGGTGGCCTGCCGCCCAGACAATAACAAAGATGGGAAGCGAGATTTTCAAAGACGCAGTGGCTGCACCCAGCGCGGAGCTCTGGCCTGGCTGCATGCTCCTGCCAGGGCACGCCTGGTCCCCTGGGGCACCACGGCCATCAGAGAAAGGCTGAGGGTCCTGCCTCGGGCTGGGCTTGGTGGCTGGGGCAGGAGACCAGCTGCAGGCAGCGGTGGGGATGCAATGGAGAGAGCAGCTCTGGGCTGATGGAAATTAAAGGTCTAGTAATTCTCCCCAGGGATGGGAGGGGTACTCTCCAGGAAGATGCTAGGGGTCAGTTAAACAGCCACTCAACCTTGGGCAGGAGTTGGGCTGTAACTTGTACTCCTCTGCCTGCTGGAACCAACGGGGAGGAGAGACATTTTTATTCTACCTGTGCCTCCCCTACAGGGAGTGCCAACTTGCCAATCATACACAGGGGCACAGCCCTATGAAGGCAGATGCCAGGGGCCTGAGATGTCGGGGCTGAATGCTGAAAAGGCTCCTTGGTGCCTGCCTGCTCTTTCACCTCCACTAGCTGAGCAGGGACACGTTCTAACTGGCACCGGAATCTATCACAGTGCCTGTGCCCAAGCAGAAAGGTGCCAGTGGCTGGTACGGCTCAAGGAGGGGGACCCGGGTGGAGAGACTGTATCCGCCCAGTGCCCCCGCACGCGGACAGGATGGCTTGCCCTTGCGAGCTGAAGCCTGCTCTGTTGCTGGTGACTGGGAGCAGGCTGAACCACCTCCTCCCTCTCCTCCTCTGCCCCACAAGCCACCTCCCCCTGGAATTTCCACACCTGCTCCTGGCTTGCCCAGTTAAAGGAAACAGGGAACAGGAGACACCCCTGGGAGTAGAGAGGTGAGGGAGGGAAGCAGCTGCCCCGGCTGGGAGAGGATGAGGCCGTTCTTCCCTAGCCTCAGGCACTGCCCCTGAGCTCCAAGCCCCCAGCACTGCCCCCTCTGCTCACCCCAGCCCCCAGCGGAGCACGCGCCCTACTTAGAGCAGATGTGCCCCCTAAGCGGCCCAGCCCCCTGCTCCTCCCCTCCAGATGTTCACCCTTTTCCTCACCACTGGGTCTCAGCAAAACCCAGCCGAAAAAGCCTTTTGTATCGGACACCCGGGGGCTCCAGAGGCAGGGGGATGGGTCCTGGGGGTGGAGGCGCCACTTCGGTCCCCAGCTCCGGGCACTGCACCTCCCGGGAAACAATGCCCACCTCGGCGAGACGAGGCAGGACTTCTCCGCGAGGGCACTTACCGCCCGGCCTCGCCCCGGGCCGCGGGCACCCCCTCCTCGCCCCGCGGGGAGAGAGAAAGGTCCTCCCGCCGTGCACCGCCCCCCGTCCGAGGTGGCCCCACAAGTTGCCGGAGGGCGGCGTGCGGTGTCCTCCCGCTTCCAGCGCGCCCCAGCCCCGGCTCTCGCTTTGTCCCCGCGCCCTCCGGGGCGCATCCCGGGGCGGCGGCGCGCGGAGGCCGGGCCGGGCGCCGGTGGCGGCGGGCTCACCTCTCATTGTCCGCGGCGGCGGTGGCGGCGGCGGCGCTCCGGAACCCCGGCAGGATGTGGCGGAAGCTGTGGTTGCGGTCCAGCTTGGGCTGGCTCTTGGTGCGCTTGATGGAGCCCTTGAGGCGGCGGCTGAGGAAGCCCTGCGCGCGGGGCGACAAGAGGGAGAAGGGGAGGCGGGGTTAGCGCGGCGGCGGCGGCGGGCCCGGGACCCGCGCGGGACCCGCGCCCTGGCTCGGGCGGCCGCGCGGCCGAGGGCGGGCGCGGGCTCGGGCTCGGCCCCAGCTGCTCGCGGCCCGCGCCGCCCGCCCGCCCGCCGACGGAGCGCCGACGGCCGGGCCCGCGCAGCGCGGCCCAGCCCACCCCGCGCCGCCCGCCGCCCGGCCCAGCCCGCCACGTCGCCCCCGCCCCCTAAGCCGCTGTTGCCATGGCGACGGCGAGTCGAGCCGCGCCGGCCGCGGCCGAGGCAGCCCGAGCCCCCCGAGCGCGGGGGTTGGTTGGGGCGGTGTGCTGGGGACGAGGGGGCGGGGCTGCGAAGGGGCGGGGATTCCCCCCTCCCGCGCCCGGGCCGCGGCGGGTCCCCTCACCCCTTCCCTTGCCGAGGGCGCGCCGCCACCCACCCACAGGAATCCACAGCCTGCACCCCGTCCCGGCTTGACACTGTGCCGTCCTCCACTCATGAGGTCCTACAGATGAGGAAAACTAAGGCTCTGAGGGAAGGCGTGTGATGGGTCCTCTGGGGCCAGCGCCTGGTTACGTACCCTGGCCACCTGACCCCCTGGGCCTGTGTGCCATTCCTTCAGTAGGCGACCCTTAGGGAGAAGCCCCTTGTCTGGAACCTTGGTATTTCAGCGGGGGCAACCACCTCAGGGACAGGGTCCCTAGCACCTAGCTCAGGCAAGGGGCAGAGGCTGAAGGGTTTGCTGAGTATGCCTAGTGCCTGCTGCAAGATTTGCAGCCACCTCTGAGAGAAGGCTGGGCCTTTGCTTGGCAGGCTGCTGCAGGGTCCCCTTCATGACCCATGCTGGGTAAAGTTCCGTTCCTAGGAGGAGTACGGCAAACCTCAGCAGGGCCCCCATGCAGGCCATTTCATCTGTCCATCTTCACAGAACAGAGCTTAATCCCATCCACAAACCCCAGGAGCTCCTGGTCCCATGGAAGACACAAGGAAGAGACAGCAGGCAGGTTGACTAGTGCTTCCTTTATAGAGGAGGGAAGATTTAGGGGCTCAGAGCCATAGCCTGGGATGTCCAGGACTCGCAACTACAGAAGGCTAGAGGAAGAGGAAAACTCATGGAAGGCAAAAATTCCCTGGGGGAGGAATTGCAAGGAGTTCTGGGGTCTCACCCCCCACCCCAGCCTCAATTCCAGGTGATATAAGGACAGAAGCAAAGGGGAGAAGAACTCAGTCTGAAATCGAGTATGCGATCTGATCACATTTCATCTGTCATACAATAATCCAGAGGTAGACCTTTGCTATAGGCCAAGCCCTAAGCGGGATCTGTCCATCTCCGCACCCCAGCACCCTAGTCATGATGAGGTGAACCCTTAGCTGGACACATCATCTCATGTCCCCCACACACACCAGAAAATGACAGAAACCCATTACTTCTTTCTGCAAATGAAGAAATTTTGCTCAGCAGAGAGGTAAGATGACTTGCCCAAGGACACACCGTTTCCAGGCTAGCCTAATGCCAGAGTTTTTTCCAGAGGACCCCCACCCCCACCCCCACCCCCACCCCCACCCCCACCCCACCCATTCTCTTCAGGATTTCCCTTAACTCTTCCTCTCCCTCGGTCTCTCCCATCCAGAGGACACCTGTCCCTGTGGCACCCACCAGAACTCCGCACATCCTCCAGGGCTGCCACCAATCACCACCTCATCCAGGCCTTCTCAGGCAGTGGGGTCCAAATGCCTCTACTTGGCAGCTCGGTGTCACCCAAGCTACTCTAATCAGCTGTAGTTCAGCAAATATCTCTTAGGTGTCAGGGACCACAGGAGGGACCCTCCTCCAGAGAGCAAACCCCAATGGAGAGGGACCACAAAGGGTGGCAGGCCCAGGAGCAGTAGGCTCTCCGGGAGCCTCGGCATGAAGGCAGGAATCTGCACTTCTGTGTAAGCTCTGGGTGCCCCCAACCTTGGCCTCATGCCGGTCGGCGGGGAGGGGAGATGCACCTGGCAAACTTGGAGGGGTTCTTCTCTCACAGGTGTTGTCAAGCAAGTTCCCCAATGGGCTTGTACTTTGTCTTGGTTTTTATTTTCTACACCGAGAAAAATTTCACAATTTTTACACTCTTGTGGTACAAAGAACCATGAGGCATTTTTCACAATTTATGTAGTCATTAGGAAGCTATTGACAGCGTTATCCTATTTCTGAGGTTTTTTTTTTTTGTTTTTTGTGTTTTTTTTTAAAGCCTTCTTCCTTCTAGGAGGTTGAGTGGGATGAGTGTCACTTCCTCTTTCCCACCTCTCCCCCTAGGGCTAGACTTAAGGCTCCTCTGACAAGCTGCCTCCACCCTGAAGACTATTGTCCCCCACCAAACCTACCATGACCTTGGGGTCTCAGACTCTCTGGAACATTCATTAACTCATTCATTCACATTTATCCAGAGCCTCCTATGTGCTAGACACAGTAACCAACTATAAGGAAGCAGTGTGCAGATTAATAAGAGGACAGGAGGCTCTTACCCATTGGGAGAATGATTCTTTTTTTTTTTTTTTAAAGATTTTATTTATTTGACAGATCACAAGTAGGCAGAGAGGCAGGCAGAGAAGAGAGGAGGAAGCAGGCCCCTTGCTGAGCAGAGAGCCCAATGCGGGGCTCGATCCCAGAACCCTGGGACCATGACCTGAGCTGAAAGCAGAGGCTTTAACCCACTGAGCCACCCAGGTGCCCTGGGAGAATGATTCTTTAGGAGAATGGGGAAGGTCCCTGTTAACCCTTCGTCACACCCTGAAGGACCTTGTTTCCACTAGAGGACCCAACTCAGCGCTCTGCACATAGCGGGCTTAGCAATTGCTCATCATCCCAGAAAGCCACAGCTGGAAGGGGACTCAGAGCCAGAAGACCGGATAAAAGGGTGAATGAGACCCAGAGAGGGGCAAGGACTTTCCCAAAATCACACAGCAAGGTTAATCAAAGACCCCAGACTCCCTACTCTGCCCCGCCTCACAGCTTGCTTACTGACCTCTTTCCTGGGCTTCTCAGCCAGCCCTGGCCTTGGATGAAGAGAGATGAGCTTTTTCTCCCTTACCCTCATGGGCAGGTCCAGGGATGTGATTGCTGGAGGCAGCTGCAGCTCCAAATTCAAGAAGCATCTTCCAGTCAGAAAATCTTATTCTAAACCCAAGTCAACCTTAGTGAGAGGGAGTAAGCAAACTGTGTCCCTTCTTTCAGAAAAACAAGGTTCTTGAGGTCCACTTTCTAGGACTGCCACGGAGCCAGTTCTGAGCCCTGGTTTGCCTGCCCCCCTCACCCCCACTCCCCATTCTCAGCTAGCGGCCTACTCCCTGCCTCAGTATCCCTCTCTGTAAAACACACTCATGATGATCCTACTTTATAGCGTTGTGGGAAGGCAAGCTATCGCCAGTAAAATAGTAAATATTCAGTCACTACATGCAATTATTGCCAGTTTTACTATTATCATTACTGCTGTTGGCGGAAGCACAGACACCGACTTTTGCCCTGAGAAGGCACATGACCACCATGGGTGGGAGTCTGTCTGGGCTCCCCCGGGGGCCTGAAGGCTGTCTCGCAGCAGGGATAGGCTGGTGTCATGCCTGTGGATGAATGGACACGCTTGCAAAATGATCCCGGAGCCACGGAATGTCATCCTGCTTGGTAGTTTTGAGCGCTTTTAAACAAGCACTTTTTTCTACAGCAACCTCACAGAGACTCCCAGTGTACAAAGTGTGCGAGCTGGGGGCGGCTGGGGCTGCTCAGAAGGAGGCCTCAGCTTTCATTCACCAGAGCAGGGACTGAAAGCTCAGCGAGCCGCCAGCGCACTCTGCGAGGACGGAACCTGCCAGATGGGATGTACAGCCTCTAGGAACCCAGCCCATGGCCACGGTCCCCTGTGCCCGAGGCTGCTGCCCTCGAGACTGGGTGGGGACGGCTGTGTAGCCTCTGCCCCTCTCTGTGATGGCCAGCTGCCCTTTCCAGCCAATCCCCACGGGTCCCCTGGGCCCCCTGGAGGGAAGGACCCCAGTTCTCAGCAGCTTCCCCACCCATTTCCTGTCACTATGCCACCATCCTGACATCCGGCCCTAACCTTGCTCACCCCCCCCCCCCTTCCTTGGGATGTTCTGAGAAACTTTCTCAAGGGCCTGAAAGAATTCTAGACACAGGATTTGTTCATTCCCCCATTTCAGTCAATTCCAAGTGAGGCCGATGGAGAGAGAGGACCAAGTTGTAGATCTCCTACTCTGCTGGGTCACTGCCTCGGAGCACCCACCGGACGCCTCCCAAGCCCTCGGAGGGAGGCCCAGAAGAGCCCTGTGCCTGTTATTGGGAACGCAGGGAGGATGTGTGCTGCAGATTGCGGGTGGGGAAACAGAGGCTCGGAGAAGTGATGCCACTTGCTGGAAGTGACAGAGCTCTTAGATGGTCCAGCTGGGGACTCTAGCCCCTGGGGTGGGCAGGGAGGGGGCCCTCTCATACGCGCCCGCATACAGGCCCCGAAGGCCAGATTGGGAACTGACAGCTCAGCCCCAACCTCCCAGGACCACGGGCCAGACCAGAGGCGAGAAGGGAAGTGCCCTCTCTCCCTGACCACAGGGGAGGGCCTGGCTGCTCAGGGCGGGGACGCCTTGCCCAGGCCCAGCCTCACATATGCCTCACGCACGAGTCACCTAGGCAGTATGGAGGAGACCATGGGTTTGCATTCCAGAACCACCACTTGGCAACCCAGAGGTGGCATGTCACCGCTGGTGTTGGAGCCATTTTTGAACCTGAGTGTGAAGCGCCAGGCCCTGTGCCTGGCACATAGTGGGTGCTCTGTCAAGGGCGAGTCCCTCCCCACAACTCCACCATCTGGGGCTGCATCAGCCATCTTGTCTTCACCGCCCTCTCCCCTTCCAACCCCCAGACCAGTAAGTAGGCCTGGCCTGCCTTTGACTCCCACTGAGACCTCGCTCCTAATGGTGGGCTCTCCCTCCGCCCAGGCCCCGCTCCTTCCCCAGCAGCTGTCTCTAAGGCCTGTGCCCAAACAGCCTTCAAGGAAGGAAGCTGTTTTAACAGGTGTGTCTCTCAGGATCTTTCTGCAGCTTTGCACGAATGCCAAAATCACACCCAAAGCACAAGAAAGGGAGGGGAAGACCTCATCTGGAGAGTTCCACCTCTCTCAACCCCAGGAGAGGAGACTGGCGGGGACACTGGCTGGGCAGGCCGTCCCAATGCCTCGGCAGGCTCAGGCTCCAGGAAGAGGTGCCGCTTCCAGAGTCATAGGGAGAGCTGCAGGGCACAGATCTGGCCCCCAGGCCAACCGACAAGGCACTCAAGGCGCGCGGGGGGGCGGGGGTGTGTGTGTGCAGGGCACTTGCCCAGAGTCACTGAGCAAAGCAGTGGCAGAACACGGCAGAACCTTGGTGCCCTGTCTCCCCACCCAGTGCTCTCTGCAGCACCCCAGCCTTCAAGAACCTCTCAGCCTCCCCACATTTCCTCTCTCCAGGCCTCAGTCTTCCCTTATGTATCATAAGGGTTGGCTTGGGTGATCACCAAGCTCCATTCGGGCACAGACACCCAGGATGTCTAAGAAACTGAAGCCGGGGTGCCTGGGTGGCTCAGTGGGTTAAGCCACTGCCTTCGGTTCAGGTCATGATCCCAGGGTCCTGGGATCGAGCCCCACATCGGACTCTCTGCTCAGCCGGGAGCCTGCTTCCTCATCTCTCTCTTCTGGCCTGTCTCTCTCTCTGCCTGCCTCTCTGCCTTCTTGTGATCTCTGTCAAGTAAATAAATAAAATATTTTTCAAAAAAATAAATAAAAAGCAACAGAATACACATTCTTCTCTAGTGCACATGGAACATTCTCCAGAATAGATCACATCCTCGGTCCTAAATCAGGACTCAACCGGTATCAAAAGATTGGGATCATTCCCTGCATATTTTCAGACCACAATGCTCTAAAGCTAGAACTCAACCACAAAAGGAAGTTTGGAAAGAACCCAAATACATGGAGACTAAACAGTATCCTTCTAAAGAATGAATGGGTCAACCGGGAAATTAAAGAAGAATTGAAAAAAATCACGGAAACAAATGATAATGAAAATACAACGGTTCAAAATCTGTGGGACACAACAAAGGCAGTCCTGAGAGGAAAATATATAGCGGTACAAGCCTTTCTCAAGAAACAAGAAAGGTCTCAGGTACACAACCTAACCCTACACCTAAAGGAGCTGGAGAAAGAACAAGAAAGAAACCCTAAGCCCAGCAGGAGAAGAGAAATCATAAAGATCAGAGCAGAAATCAATGAAATAGAAACCAAAAAAACAATAGAACAAATCAACGAAACTAGGAGCTGGTTCTTTGAAAGAATTAATAAAATTGATAAACCCCTGGCCCGACTTATCAAAAAGAAAAGAGAAAGGACACAAATAAATAAAATCATGAATGAAAGAGGAGAGATCACAACTAACACCAAGGAAATACAAACTATTATAAGAACATACTATGAGCAACTCTACGGCAATAAATTTGACAATCTGGAAGAAATGGATGCATTCCTAGAAACATATAAACTACCACAACTGAACCATGAAGAAATAGAAAGCCTGAACAGACCCATAACCAATAAGGAGATTGAAACAGTCATTAAAAATCTCCAAACAAACAAAAGCCCAGGGCCAGACGGCTTCCCGGGGGAATTCTACCAAACATTTAAAGAAGAACTAATTCCTATTCTCCTGAAACTGTTCCAAAAAATAGAAATGGAAGGAAAACTTCCAAACTCATTTTATGAGGCCAGCATCACCTTGATCCCAAAACCAGACAAGGATCCCACCAAAAAAGAGAGCTATAGACCGATATCCTTGATGAACACAGATGCGAAAATACTCAACAAAATACTAGCCAATCGGATTCAACAGTACATTAAAAAGATTATTCACCACGACCAAGTGGGATTTATTCCAGGGCTGCAAGGTTGGTTCAACATCCGCAAATCAGTCAATGTGATACAACACATCAATAAAAGTAAGAACAAGAACCATATGATACTCTCAATAGATGCTGAAAAAGCATTTGACAAAGTACAACATCCCTTCCTGATCAAAACTCTTCAAAGTGTAGGGATAGAGGGCACATACCTCAATATCATCAAAGCCATCTATGAAAAACCCACCGCAAATATCATTCTCAATGGAGAAAAACTGAAAGCTTTTCCGCTAAGGTCAGGAACACGGCAGGGATGTCCATTATCACCACTGCTATTCAACATCGTACTAGAGGTCCTAGCCTCAGCAATCAGACAACAAAAGGAAATTAAAGGCATCCAAATCGGCAAAGAAGAAGTCAAATTATCACTCTTCGCAGATGATATGATACTATATGTGGAAAACCCAAAAGACTCCACTCCAAAACTGCTAGAACTTATACAGGAATTCAGTAAAGTGTCAGGATATAAAATCAATGCACAGAAATCAGTTGCATTTCTCTACACCAACAGCAAGACAGAAGAAAGAGATATTAAGGAGTCAATCCCATTTACAATTGCATCCAAAACCATAAGATACCTAGGAATAAACCTAACCAAAGAGACACAGAATCTATACTCAGAAAACTATAAAGTACTCATGAAAGAAATTGAGGAAGACACAAAGAAATGGAAAAATGTTCCATGCTCCTGGATTGGAAGAATAAATATTGTGAAAATGTCTATGCTACCTAAAGCAATCTACACATTTAATGCAATTCCTATCAAAGTACCATCCATCTTTTTCAAAGAAATGGAACAAATAATTCTAAAATTTATATGGAACCAGAAAAGACCTCGAATAGCCAAAGGGATATTGAAAAAGAAAGCCAACGTTGGTGGCATCACAATTCCGGACTTCAAGCTCTATTACAAAGCTGTCATCATCAAGACAGCATGGTACTGGCACAAAAACAGACACATAGATCAATGGAACAGAATAGAGAGCCCAGAAATAGACCCTCAACTCTATGGTCAACTAATCTTCGACAAAGCAGGAAAGAATGTCCAATGGAAAAAAGACAGCCTTTTCAATAAATGGTGCTGGGAAAATTGGACAGCCACATGCAGAAAAATGAAATTGGACCATTTCCTTACACCACACACAAAAATAGACTCAAAATGGATGAAGGACCTCAATGTACGAAAGGAATCCATCAAAATCCTTGAGGAGAACACGGGCAGCAACCTCTTCGACCTCTGCCGCAGCAACATCTTCCTAGGAACAACGCAAAAGGCAAGGGAAGCAAGGGAAAAAATGAACTACTGGGATTTCATCAAGATCAAAAGCTTTTGCACAGCAAAGGAAACAGTTAACAAAATCAAAAGACAACTGACAGAATGGGAGAAGATATTTGCAAACGACATATCAGATAAAGGACTAGTGTCCAGAATCTATAAAGAACTTAGCAAACTCAACACCCAAAGAACAAATAATCCAATCAAGAAATGGGCAGAAGACATGAACAGACATTTCTGCAAAGAAGACATCCAGATGGCGAACAGACACATGAAAAAGTGCTCCATATCACTCGGCATCAGGGAAATACAAATCAAAACCACAATGAGATATCACCTCACACCAGTCAGAATGGCTAAAATCAACAAGTCAGGAAATGACAGATGCTGGCGAGGATGCGGAGAAAGGGGAACCCTCCTACACTGTTGGTGGGAATGCAAGCTAGTGCAGCCACTCTGGAAAACAGCATGGAGGTTCCTCAAAATGTTGAAAATAGAACTGCCCTATGACCCAGCAATTGCACTATTGGGTATTTACCCTAAAGATACAAATGTAGTGATCCAAAGGGACACATGCACCCGAATGTTTATAGCAGCAATGTCCACAATAGCCAAACTATGGAAAGAACCTAGATGTCCATCAACAGATGAATGGATCAAGAAGATGTGGTATATATACACAATGGAATACTATGCAGCCATCAAAAGAAATGAAATCTTGCCATTTGCAACAACGTGGATGGAACTAGAGCGTATCATGCTTAGCGAAATAAGTCAAGCAGAGAAAGACAACTATCATATGATCTCCCTGATATGAGGAAGTGGTGATGCAACATGGAGGCTTAAGTGGGTAGAAGAATAAATGAAACAAGATGGGATTGGGAGGGAGACAAACCATAAGTGACTCTTAATCTCACAAAACAAACTGAGGGTTGCCGGGGGGAAGGGGTTGAGGAGAAGGGGGTGGGATTATGGACATTGGGGAGGGTATGTGATTTGGTGAGTGCTGTGAAGTGTGTAAACCCGGTGATTCACAGACCTGGGGATAAAAATATATGTATATAAAAAATATATGTTTATAAAAAATAAAAAAAAAAAAAAAAAAAAAAGAAATAAATAACTTTTTTTTATCTGTGAAAAAAAAATAAATAAATAAATAAATAAATAAGTAAATTTAAAAAAAAAAAAAAAACTGAAGCTGTGGGGTGCTGAGTGGCTCGGTCAGTGAAGTGTGTGCCTTCAGCTCAGGTCGTGATCCCGGGGTCCTGGGATCGAGCCCCACATCGGGCTCCCTCCCTGCTCGGTGGGGAGCCTGGTTCTCCCTCTCTCCCATCCTTGTTCATGCTGCCTCTCAAATAAATAAATAAATAAATATAAGAAACGGAAGCTAGAGCAGCTGCCTTCCACAGCTGGGATCTCCCAGGCCAGGCACTACTAGTACCAGCAACTTCTCTGGCTTTGCCCGAGTCCTTCAGATGCACAGTTCCTCCTGCCTGCCTTCCTTCCTTCCCTGTTCCTGGAGCTCGGCCCTCAGCAGGCTGCCGGGCTTCTCTGGGAGGTATGGATCCCTCCAAGAGGGTCCCAGCAGGGAATGACTCACTAATGGTGGAAGGTCAGACATGGTGACAAGGGACAGAAGGGAGGCATCCGAAGCCAGGATTAAGTCAGTGCCTTCCTGGTAGCCTCCTACTCGAAGGCTACCCTCTGCTCACATGACACATAGCCACTGCCTGCTCCTTTGAACCTAAGACCTCCATGCTCCAGCTTACCTGGTGAGGGCAGCCAGATTACTTGGGTCACACAAAAAAGAACCAATTTATGAGCCATGAGAGTCAGCAGGGGGCTAGACCTTGGCACATAAGGGTCACTCTTGCATTAAACACTCATCGGTTAACCACACTTAAACACATGGAGAACTGCACACGGTCAGAAACGCACACGAACTCAAGGGCATGCATGCATACAAAGACACATAAGGGGGGTGTGCCCATGAAGAAACACACACCTCTCCTCACCACCGCCACCCACAGATACACACACATTGACAAGCACACATACAAATACACACATACAGTCGTGAAACATGCAAATAAAGATAAAAATACTCAGGGGCGCCTGGGTGGCTCAGTGGGTTTAAGCCTCTGCCTTCTGCCTTCTGCTCGGGTCATGATCCCAGGAGATCCCAGGGTCCTGGGATCGGGCCCCGCATTAGGCTTTCTGCTCAGCAGGGAGCCTGCTTCATCCTCTCTCTCTGCCTGCCTCTCTGCCTACTTGTGATCTCTGTCTGTCTGTCAAATAAATAAATAAAATCTTTTAAAAAAAAATGCAAATACTTGTCACCACCCTCCCCCAAGAGGCCTGGTAGCAAAGGGTTCCACTGCTTAATGGCTATGGACCCAAGGCCAGTGACCTAACCATCTGAGTCTGTTTCAATTTCTGTAGAATGAGGATAACGGTAGCCACCTCAAGGTTGTTGTAACAAGTCCATGAGATCATGCATGTAAAGAACTTAGCCCATTTCCCGGCACTTGCAAATGTTAGGTACTATCATCATCATGGTCATTGTCATGGTTTTTATTGCTTGGACTTTGACCACCAGGGGACAGCCCTGCCCTTAGCCAGAAGGAAACAGAGGGCAGGAGTTTACCAAAGCAAACTGTGGAACACAAATCGCTTTTGATGGGGGAAGACTGCTGGTCAAGTCTCCTTCAAGGTGTACTCCCCGGGCCTCCCCATGTGCTGAGTCCTGAAAGGGACTTTCCGCCCACAAGGATCCCATTGTCCAGCTGGAGAGGTGGCACTGGCCCTTCCTAGACACTCCCAGGAGCCTCTTTGCAGCTTTGCTATCTCCAGTCTTGCCTCCCTTTCCCTGTCCATTCTCCAAGGGCATCCAGAGGGGTTCTTGAAAAAGCAAGTCAGATCTTGCACTGACCAGCTCTACCCCCTTTTCACAGCTCCCAGGGCTTGGGGATAAAAGCCTAGCTCCTTGGTAAGGCCCCTACGGCCTCTCATGATCCATCCTCTGGGCTCCAACCCCAGTGTCTTCAGTGGGACTTTCAGAATTACCAGTCCCTCCTGCCACAAGGCCTTGGCATAGGCTGTTCCTACTGCCTGGAATGGAGGCCCCCTTTGCCAAGGGGATCCTGCACACCCTCAGTCTCTCCTCACAGTCTCTCCTCAGAAGCCTACCAGATGCCCTCAGATTAGGCCAGGTCACTCTGCAGACTTATCACAGTCGTATTTATACAGGTGTTTATTTCACGCCTCCCTTACTCACAGGATTGTGGGGGCCGTGGGGGCCTGGGTTCCCAGTGCAGGACATCTGGCAGGTATTCCTAAACACTTCCTGAGTTAATTAACAAATATTTATGATACGCAAGAGAAAGCAGAAAGGTGAGAATATGCTCTGGGAAGTCTTTTAAAGGTCAATCCGGGTGGGCTTTCTGGAGGAGGCAGCTTTTGAAAGCCTAATAGAAACACTGAAAGTGAGGCAGTGGGGGATCCTGCTGAGATTATCTGGAGTAGGGAAGTCACATTCCAAACAGAAGCACAGCACAGGCAACGGCACAGAGGTAGGAAAGCTATAAGGCCGACGGAGGGATCACAGGTCCATCTGACCTCCGGTTACACACCACCACTTGAGCCCAGGCTGATAAGATGGAGCCTAACTCCTGCCTCCCCCCGCCCACACACAGTGCAGAGGACACCCAGGTCCAGGCATCTCCTAAGGAACTCTGCAAGGAAGGAGGAAGGGAACACCCAGTCAGGTAGAGGGTGAGCATGTGCAGGTAGTGGGGGGGAATGAAGACAAGGGAGGCCCTCCTGACTCGTGCCAGGGCCCAGGACCTGCCAGTGCCCCAGGACAGAGCGGCATCAGTGAACAGAAATCGGACACACATTTCTGAGGTCTCCGGAAAGGACGTGATAACCCAGAGCAGTCAGAGAGTGACTCACTGCCCCATAAATCCTCCGGCTAGCCGACACTTGCCTTAGCATAATCAGCCTGTTCCAGAGGTCTGGACGGCTACAAACACTCCATCAGCTCTTTAAGCCCTTGGCCAGCTCTGACCTCGGGGTAGGGAGTCCGGCACCAAGGGCCGCCTGGCTGCAGGGAGGCTGACTCCATCAGGGAGCCTCGCCCCTGCTGCAGGGTCTCCACTTTCTCCCTCTGCCTCCCTCCAGGCCCTGCCTGAGGTCCCAGCACTAAGTCAGTCTTCCTGGGTGACTCACTGACTTCGGTGTTTAGTCGCCGGGTCCTCTGTACGCTCCGCTTGAGCGAACACTCTCGGCAGAGGCTGCCTGGCAGAGTGGCAAGAAAACCACATTCAGGGTCAAGAAATGTGAGTCCAAAACCCAGCTCTGCTATTAATAATAATGAGGGATGTTCCAACATGCTAATAAGAGTAAACCAGATGTACTTATTCAGCCCTGTCTAAGCTTCAGGCGCTGAATTAGAGATTTACAGGATTTACCTCATTAATTCTCACAATCCGACGTGCCGATGAGAGAAAGGAGGCTCAGAGAGGTCAAGCAACTTTCACGGGGTCACACAGCTAGGAAGTGGCAGAGCTGGAGTCAATCCAGTCTGTGCTAGAGCCCAAGCTCTTCCATAATCCCATTACCACACTCCGAGGCTCTCTGTGACTCGCTTTCCCCATCTGTACAATGAGGGGATTGGTCTAGCTGAGGTCTAAATCCTTCCCAGGATGGGCATATGGTATCTCTCCCCTCCCTGGTGACCCACTTTTGCAAGTGACAACAAATGGGAGGGATCTTCTGGAGACCACAGCTTTCACGAAGGAAGGGTGTCAATGGGGGAGGGGGGAGACTCCAGCTCTGTGCCAGACCACAGGAAGCTTCTGGAAAGTGGGATCCTCTCTCTGGTCGTCCCCCAAGCCTCCAGCTGGCCTGGAGTAGCCCTTAAGCCCCCAAGGCAGGGAAGAGGTGGTATCCTGTTTTTCCCTGTGCCAAGAGCCACCGAGGAGGACCAGGACCCCAGGGTGCCCCAGCCCCAGGGACAAGTAAATGTTAGTGGCAGGGAAGGGCAAGAGGCGGGGTGACAGGCCTGTAAATCCACCTGAGTGAACAATGCTTTTTAAAGCCCTTTTCACTACAGGATACAAAACGCACCGTTTTGGGAGAGGATTTTATAGGCTCTCTCTCCTCCTGGGTGATTTACCATCTGTAGGCCTGCCTCACCTGGGAGCCCTGCCCCTGAGGGATCCTGGGAACCCAGGAGGCGGAGTCAAGGTCAATTTCACAACAAGGGCCAGTGTCCTTGCCAGGGCTCTGTGCTGGTCTGGGTGACTTGTCCCGACCTCTCCTCCCAAGAAGAGTGGTCACTCGGCCCCAGAGACACCAAGTGGGGCTCTCAGAAGCCAAAAGATCTCTACTCCCCTCCCCTTCCCCAACCTGCACTCACTCACCAAATTCGTTCTCTGCCTCTGTCTCTCTCACACACCTTCACTGCACAAGCCCATCCAGGTGCCCACCTCCAATGAGGCCCCGTCTCAATGCCCAGGGTTCAGATAAATCAGAAACAGTCGCTGCCCTTGAGAAAGTCACCGTCTGGTAGATGGTTAAGTCACAGTCTGTGCTCTGAAGCCTAGGGGAGGGGATGCCTGCTGGAGTGAGGGGAGTGTGGAGGGGGGAAGCAGCTCTCAAGGCAGGGAAATGAGGAGGACAGGACCAGCCTATAGAAAGGCTGTGAGGCGGGGACAGGACTGGGGGTGCCAGTGGTGGGGGGAGGGGACGGATCCCACCCCCCAAACCCTCTAAGATGCTAGAGCAGGGCAGTAACAATCATGGCTTGGTTTAAGCATTCTTTAAGCAATTCCACAGGATAAGTAACTCATCCCAGTGTGGGGCCTTGTATCGGAAACAGATGTCATTGCTGCCACCTCCAAAGAGGGCCTCCTGGCTTTGGAAACAATTCCCACCCAAAGACTCAGAGATAATTATGTCTATAATCCAACCCAAATGCCACTTGATGTGACGGAGGCAACTGCTTCATTTTCATACCATGAGGGGGTGGGGAAGTGAAGGCATCTCAGCCCTGCCCCCCATAGCCAGTCTCCTGCTTCCCCTCCCCCCCACCCAGAAGAGAGCCTGTGGGGGCCACAGGATGGGGTGGGAGGAGGGGACAGTTCCAAGCCAGGAGTGTTGGCCCTGCCAGACACCTCTTGACCCTTGGGGGCCACGCTGGCTGGAAGCAGGGCCAAGACCAGATGAGGCAGGGAGATGCAGAGCCCCAGGTTCTAATGCCAGCACTGTCCCCAATTCGCTATGTGACCTGGGACAAGGCACCTTCCCTCTCTGAGCCTCAGTGTTCTCATCTATAAAATGGAGAGAACAGCAGCATGGTCGGCAGAGCCTGGGCTGGTGCTGTGGGCCAGGCTCTGCAAGGACTTCATCACTGTCCAAATGGCCAGGGGCTGGCAGAGCTAGGATGTGAACCCACGTCAGTGCGACTTTCAGCCCAGGCTCTGACCACCACCCGCCTCTACCAAAAGACCAGTCTTGCTCCCTTCCGAAGTCCTGGCGAGAATGGAACAGGACACTGCAAAAAGGGGAAGAATGGCCACGATGGAGAGTCTGCTGGCCGGCTTGGCAGACAGGGGTCCTCAGGAAGGCTTGCCTCAGCCTGCGCCTCTGCTCCTGCTGGAAGGCTGCATTTGCCCCAGGCCTTGACCCGCTACAATGGCCCTAATTAGGATCCTCTTCCTGGGTACCCCAGCTCTCCGGCCAACCTCAGTCCAGTGGGCTCAGCCACCAGCGCCAGGCCCAGCTGTCCATAGGTGCTCCTTGATTTGAGTTCTTCTTCCACCCAGTGGTGAGCTTTGTGGCTAGTAGTTCAGTTCAGCTGGGCCCCAGCAGCCCTGGGCGGGGCACACAAACCCCTGGGACTTCCAACCCTCCTCTGGGCGTGGTTGTCCAGGCGGCCACTCGTTGCCCTCTGCTGCCCCCAACTGGTGGGAGGTGGCCCTGCACACAGACCTCTGGCTCCCTGGATCCATACTCAGGACCTGGGATCTTGGTCTCTGGCCCCTTAGGTATCATTTTACCCACCTCTACTTCTTGGTGCCTGGGCCGAGCTCTAGAGGCTCTGGCAAAAGCAATGTCGCGCTGGGGCAGCAGATGATGGGTGGGGTGGGAGTCTGTCTGTCTACCTGAGGATTTGGGGGAAGGGGTCTGGCGGGAGTGAGCCCCACCCACCAGAATGGGGGACAGAATGGGAGGCTGAATGTCTCCCCTTTGCCAGGCACCGGACCCTCACAGCCACTCTGTGAGTAAGGGACTCCTGTGCCCATTTACAGATGGGGAAACAGAGACTGAGTTAGGCAATGATACCATTATTAATGGAGCCAGCAGCCTCCAAGCCCTACCAAATATCACAGCCCGCTCAGGGCTCCAGGCCTGACTTCAGGTTCAGGAGGTTCCAAACAGTCCCGAGTCCGACATCCCTGACTTGAAGAGCATCTCGGTCCACCCCGGCTGCCCTGGCCAGCTCTTTGTGTCTGGGTTGTCTGTGACACTGTCCCCAGCTCCTACATTCCTGCTGCACGTAAGGAGTCTCTCCCTGTGGATGGTGGACAGAGACCAAAATGATAATAATTTTCCTTTTGCGTCTGAACAGTTTAATAACAATTAGAACAGTTTAATAACAAAATGGCAGGGGTAGAGGAAGGATCTCCCCATCACCCTCTCATCTGGGAAACACTTGCCAGACGCTAGGCTGGGAGACCAGCTCACAGGGCACCATGGAGCAGGATATTGTGAGGAGAGGCAGGGGCACCCATCTGTGGGACCCTGATCCGGGTCCAGTGCCACGGTCCCATCACAGTCAACCACGGCTGCACATCTGACCTCCCCACACCGGCTAGGGGACCACAGACATAGATGTGTCCCATGTGAACGCACGTTTGATGTGGGCCAAGGGCAGCCAGGAGTGGAGGAGCGAGTGAGCCCCGACAGGCATTCCAGGCAAGCCTCCCCTCTCTGGACCTTCGTTTTGAAGCATGTGCAATGACAGTGTTAACTCATCTGATCTGTGACCCTGACCAGCTTTTCTGCCCACTCCTCACCCAAGGCCTCCTGGAGTCGCCCTCGCAGAGAAGGGGCACTCGCAGACCCAGAGAGGCAGCCCCAGAGGTGGCAGTGTGCTGGTACGTGGGCAGGAGCCACAGACGCCCCTTCCCTTCAGCCTCTCCTTCCAGGAAACCTGATGGAGGCAGGGAGAAGGTCTCCACTGCAGGGGAGAGAGGGCTGGAGAGAGCAAAGCTAAACGCTAAAGAGCGCTAAACGGAGGGAACGGCGAGACCTGGGCTCAGTTCCAGGCCCAGATATGCTGTGTGGCTTCGGGAAAGGACCCTCCCCTCTCTGAGCTTCAGTCCTTCCTCTGTCCAAGGAAGGCTTCATGATCATTTCCAACAGCCCTCAAGGGTGGGGTGGAAGGGGTGCCTCCCAGGCCTTCAAGGTTCTGTCCACGTGCCTGTTACTATGGGTGTGACAGGAAGACAGCTGACCTGTGGGGAAGGTGCAGAGAAGCTACAGGAGTGGGAAGGGGGCGAGGGGCTGGGGAATCCTGAAGTCGACACCCCAGAGATCCGCTGGCTCCACTCTGACCCAGAGTCTCCGCGGCTCCTATGTCCCGCAGGGAAAGTTCAGAGCCTTCACTCACTCCCTTTCCTCCCCAGCCACCTCCCTCCTCACTTCAAGCCTCCAACTCACCCAACACTCTAATCCCCTGGGGCCATTGGCTTGTTCCTATTGGCTTCTGTCTCTCCCAGCTGGGATACACTCTTCTCCCTTTGTTGCTGACAAACTCCTACACATCCCTCAAAGCTCAGCATCTCTGAGCCTCCCTAAGATGCCTCTAGGAATTCTTCCCTGCCCTTCCTAGCCAACAGCGACTGCCCCTGGTTCTGGGTGCCCACAGCACCCCAGCCACACCTCCATCACAGCTCCAGGACCCGCGAGGGTGCACACGAAGGAGCATCCAGTAGAAGTGGACAATTGAAGGGAATGAAGACCCCCTTCTAGAAGCATCAGCAATCAACCCAGCACGGAGTTTATCTGCAGCTTCCGCCAACCCCCTGGGCCTTCCCCTCCCTGACACGTCTCCTTCTCCATCTTGCAAAAAATAGCCCTGAGACCTAATTTCAGCTAAACCTTCAAACACGATTCTCCACTTTCAACTTCCCGAGGAGGAATCAATTGGCTGTCAAGTTTCCGAGAGCCTCTGCCACCTCCCACACCCCAGCCTTGCCAGCTCTCCTCAAGGTCGAAGGGAGGGGGTGGGGGCGGAGGAGGGAGAGGGGAAGGACCCAGCCTACACCAGGGGAAGTTGGGTCTGGGGAAGGTGGTGGGCTGAGGGGACCTGTGGAGAGACCAGGAACCGTCACCACGGCTTTCCCCCCAAATCAAACCATGACTTCCCAACACGGGGTGGCCGGTGACAGGGGCAGCACACCGCTACGCTAAGGGTGCCTGCCTGGGCTTCAGAAAGGGAGATGGGCCCATGCGGAGCCTCTGGACTCTGCCTGACAGTCTGTGCCGATACGGGGCCCCCCGGGCTTGCTGCCTGCCTGCCCTCTCTGCCCCTCTCTCCTTTCCAGGATTCCCTACTGGTCCAGAGAAAACAGATCTGGGTTTGAATCTTGGCCTCAGCATCTCTTTGGAGCCCGAGAGCTGACAGCCAAAGATGGGCAGGACGTCCATTTGGCCACCTACTTCCAGTTTCCTTTCCCATCCTGCCCTCATCCGGGGTCCTCCACAGCCCTCAGGGCACACAGGAGCCCCCCAGCTCCATGCGGTCCTAGTGGCCCACTCCCAGCTGGGCAGTGAGCTTGCACAAGCCCAGGCCCGCCCAGGCTCTAGTCTTCATGGAGGAAGTCAAGACGATATACAACACAACATGTTGCTTCTTCATTAAACTACTGGTTGCAAAGGGGCACTTCTGTAAGAGGTGGTGACATCTGTCATCCGGGTTTCAGATGGCAGCGAAGACACCAGTTATTCAAATATATCCTGTGCAGTCTGCCCTGTCTCCCCCAGGCAAAACCATGTTCCCCGAGTTCCCTCGGGGGGCTGCACAGAGCAGCAGTCAGATGTGACTTGTCGGAGCGCCTATGAGAAAGTGTAAGCCAGGGTAGGGGAAGAGGGTGGGCTTTGGGCCCTTCACAGAGTCTGGGTACAAGAGCGTCACCAACACTCAAACCAGGCACACTGCCCACCCTCCCCCAAACACCCTGTCCTCCGCTTTCCATCCTGACTCTCCCTAGATCTGTACTGTTCTAAAGCCAAAGAGGCAAACACAATTCCAAAGACAGCGGTGGATTTTTTGTATTAAGTGTCTACTGTGGGTCAGACTTGGGTCTGTAGGCGCCAGGCCTCGCGAAGGTCCACCACAGTCCTCCAAGGAAGGGTGGACATTCCACACTTGACTGATAAGGACACAAAGCTCAGAGAGGCTGAGTGACTGACGAGGTCACAGAAGAGCCAGGATTCGAACACAGATCCCTACCTCTGAGCTCACCAACACCTCCGAAACGAACCGTGAGCACCAGCCCAGGATAGAAACTCATACCCCTTGCGGCGCCTGGTGGCTCAGTCAGTTAAGCATCTGACTCTTGATTTTGGCTCAGATCATGATCTCAGGGTTGTGGGATCGAGCCCCGTTTCAGGCTCTGCTCTCAGCGCAGAGTCTACCTGAAATTCTCTCTCCCTCTGTCTCCCTCTCCCTCTGTCCCTCCCCACTGCTCACATGCATGCTCTCTCTAATAAACAAATAAACCTTAAAAAAAAAGGAAAAAAAAAGGAAAGAATCTCCCATCTCTTTCCTTAACTGCCGCACACAGAAAAGGACCAAAGTGCACAGAGGACACAACACGCGAGCGTCCACCAGCACTGGCACCCACGCCTGGCTCCTTCCCTCGGAGCGGTGTGACAAGAGGCAAACGACTTCACGTCCCTCAACCTCAGTCCCCTCATCTGTGCAATGGAGCTGCTCGTGGTCCCTCCCCTCGGGGCTGCTGTGAGAAGTGGGGAAGATGGCAAGGGACCATGTCTCCCGGCCTGCAGAACCCAGCAGAGCAGGACGGACGATGACTCCTGGGCCTGGGGGCTCAGAGGGCTGCGGCTGGCTCTGCCCACGTGTGGGCTCCGCACCAGGACACAGAGCGAAGAGGCCACTGCAGGGAAGACGACAAGGCTACCCAACAGTTAAAGACCTGCGAGCGACAGCCACATCAAGGTGGGATGGTGCCTCTATCGGAGCAGCCAAACAAGGGGACACAGGAAAAAGGCCACACTGAGAGGCGCGGGGCGGGGGAACAGCTCTCCTCCTCACAGCACGCTCGCCCTCTGCCGTCAGACAGGCTGGGTCCCAGTCTTGGCTCGGCCATTTATTAGCATTTGGGGCTTGGCTGAGTGACTTCCCCTCCCTGAGCCTCAATTTTCTTGACTGTGAAATGGGGTGATCAAAGTGTCAGCTTCAGGGCTGTCTCGAGGATTGAAAGAGATCACAAATGTGAGACCGGAAGCACAGGGCAGGTGGCCACGTTATTATTAGTCAGTTTTTCCCTCAGGCCCCTGAAGGCTCGGCCCCTGTGGCTGTAGCCCCCAAGAGCCTGGGGAAGGCAGGACTCGGCCTCAGCTGCGGTTGACCCAGGTCACCCAGGTGTCAGCGTCCTGGCCCTCCCTGCCAGCTGGAGACCCTCTCCCAGGGCCCCCCCTCGCCACACCCAGGGGAGGGACCCTGAACGCACTCTCTCGGCCGGGGCTTCCCTTGCCTCCTTATGGCCCAAGGTTGATTCAGAGCCTGAAGTTCTCAACCACCACCTGGGGATGCTTGTGAAAATGCAGATATCCAGGTTCTGCCCCGGGCCCCCTGCTCTGAGATCTTGAAGGGGCCTAAAAACGTATTTTGCAAGCATTTCTATGGCACACAGACAGGTGGGACAATCAGTTGCCCTGGGGACACACCCATCCCTTAGCCTGGCACTTGATGCTCCACCTAAGCCAGACTCCGCCCAGCTTCCCAGCTTCACGCCCTACCCTGTCCTCTACCCCCCTCAACTCCAGTCCCACTAAACATTTCGCCGGTCCACAAACGCATCCATTTCTCGTGTGCCTCTGTGCCTTTGCAACTGCTGTTCCCCTACCTGGAACTCCCTCTCTCACTGTCCCTGACTATACAGATTCCACTGACCCTTCAAGTCGCAGCTCAAAAGTCAGCCTCTGGGGTGCCTGGGTGGCTCAGTTGGTTAAGCGACTGCCTTCAGCTCAAGTAATAATCCTGGAGTCCAGGGATCAAATGCCGCATTGGGCTCCCTGCTTATCAGAGAGCCTGCTTCTCCCTTTGACCCTCCCCCCTTCATGCTCTCTCTCTAATAAATAAATTAAATAAATAAATACATAAATAAATAAATAAAATCTTAAAAAAGAATAATAATAAGTCAGCCTCTGGGGGACACCCTTCCCAATGCACAGGAATAGCTAGTCATTCTTAATTCACCTGGAACCCTGATATCACACACCGTGATAGCCGGGCCTGTGCCCTCTCTGTTCCCTCCACCCAAAACCCTCTTCCTCCTGCTCCCTGTAGGACTGGCTCCTCATCCACTGGGCCTCAGCACAAATACCACCTCTCAATCACACCACCTCCAGGAAGCCCTCCTGTTTTCCTCTATCACAGCAGCATGCTTTTCATCACAGCACATAACCTGAACATCAGAATGTGAGCCAATAAGTTCAGGAACTTTGTCTACCTGGTGCTCTTGTGGCCAGCTCCCTCCCACTGTGCCCCACTCCCAAGAATGGGGCCTAGCAGGATGCCTGGGTGGCTCAGTGGCTTAAGCTGCTGCCTTCAGCCCAGGTCACGATCCCAGGATCCTGGGATCAAGTCCCACATCAGGCTCCTTGCTTGGTGGGGAGCCTGCTTCTCTCTCTGCCTCTGCCTGCCTCTCTGCCTGCTTGTGCACTCTCTCTCTCTGTCTCTGACAAATAAATAAATAAATAAATAAAATCATTCTTAAAAAGGGGTCTGGCACATAGCTGGCAGGCCACAAAACTGCTGAATGAATGGACGGATGAGCTCATGATCAAACATCCAGCTCCGCTACAGGCCATGAGCCCCCAGGAGAAGAGAAGCCGTGGTGGCTTCTACTCTCCTGACTCTACTCCTCCTCCAGGGGCTGACGGAGCTCCGGACTGAGAAGCACATGGTAACATGCTGAACGGAGAAGAAAAGGCATGTGAAACCATAAGTGCTGGGCAAGGACACAGAGAGTCAGGCATCAAGGGTCACCGCGTTCTATCTCCGCAAAGTTGTTCAGGTTTGTAAGAAAAAGGTGTGTGCCGTGGGCCTATGAGAATCAACAGCTGAAGTATATATGCTGTGTTTTGTCAATTCCAAGACATCATCAGTTTTAAGATACAGCATTCTTTTATGTCTCTCCAAGAAAGAAAAAAACACAGCAATGAAATTGTGACACACCGCGAGCTGTAACATGAGAGAGATATTCCCATGTAAAAATGAAAACCGTCCTAAGAGTCGAGAAAGCGTGGTGCGCACATGCACAGGGGATGCTGGGTTTATCTGGCCTCAAACGACTCTCTCTCTCTCCCCCAGCCAGCTTGCTCCGGGCCCCACGGCTGCAGGGCTGTCTGTCCTCTGTGTCTGCCCCCTCCCTCACAGGATGGGACCCCCACGTGACCCACAGGCTGAGCCACCGAGAGTGGGAGCAGCTGAGCGATCGGATACCTAGAACGAGGGAGGCTGGATGCTCTCCCGGTCCGTGAGACTCCAGGAAGGGGGCCCGCGGGGTCGCAGAGCAGCACCCCAGGCCAGGTGGCGGTGGTGACGCAGAGATAGTTACCGTGACCCGGAACGGCGTAGCGGCCGAGGGCTCCATGCTGGGGCTCTTCTCTGACAGGCTGCCAGGCAGACTGCGCCGGGAGCCTGGCCTTTCCTGGGGCGACTCTGTCAACAGAGGGAGAGAGGGGGTGAGGACGGACATACAAGGCCACTCAGTCAGGCCCTCCTGTCATTCCCCAACCTGGCCAGGGCAGCAGACAAGTGGTCCTCATAAAATGGTATAGTCACTGTGGAAAGTAGTTTGGCGGCTCCCCCAGAAAGTGAAAGACAGAATGACTGCATGACCCAGGAATTCCGCTCCCGGATATATACCCAAAGCCTTGAAAACAGGGACACAGACACATACGCAGACTTGTATGCAAATGTGTAGAACAGTGTTATTCCTAACAGCCAAAGGCAGATGCAAGCCAACCACGCATCCACAGGTGAACAGATGCATGGGGTGTGGGAGGTCCGTACCATGGAATGTGGCTCCCGTATAAAAAGGAACAAAAGTTCTGATACACGCTGCAATATGGACAAACGTTGATAATAAGCTGAGTGACAAAAGCCGGACACAAATATTGTAGGAGTCCACTTACACAAAACACCTCTTAAGCAAACTCCTAGAGATGGAAAGCAGACTAGAGGTGACCAGAGGCTGAGCGCGGAGGGTACGGCGTGGAGGGTACGGCTTAATGATAAGAGTTTCTGTTTGGAGTGATGGGAAGGAGAGGGAAACGGACAGTGCTGATGGTCTCACTGCACGTAATATATAGCACCTGAATATACTTAATGCCATTAAATTGTACACTTAAAATGATTAAGATGGCAACTTTTATGTAATATGTATATGTATCCCAATTTTTCTTTTTAAAGATTTTATTTATTTATTTGAGAGCAAGGGAGAGCACAGAGGAAGAGAAAGAGGGAGAAGCAGACTCCCCGCTGAGCAAAGAGCCAGACGCGGGGCTCAATCCCAGGACCCTGAGATCACGATCTAAGCTGAAGGCAGATGCCCAACCAACTGAACCACCCAGGCATCCTACCCCATTTTTTTTTTAAAGGTCTAAAACCTGCACTTCAAATCATATATCTTGTGACGTAAGGAGCTGCCTGTTACTAGAGGTATACAAGCAGTCCCTACAAACACAAGAATCCGTGATCTCTGGCTTCCAATTCGGACCTTCTTTTCCAGAGGTCTTACACTTGATGGCAGTGCAGGGCTGGAGTTTTCAGGATCAAGGGTAGCAGCCTCCTGGTTGTTCAGTGCAGCCACAGGGGGCCCAGGGCAGCCACAGCTTCCCATGATTCAAGAGAAGCTGGAAATCTGAGGTTTTTTAAATATAAAAGATTCTGATTTTTAAATGGTGATGGCTCATTTAAAACTTAGGGCCATGACCTGAGCATGTCTGTTCAAAATTTCCCAGGTCAGTGCAAGGCATCCGCTTTCCCAGCTGGCTGTTCCCCACACCAGGCTCACCAGGCTCAGCTCCAGGTGCCCCTTTCCCAGGGCTCCTCCCCACAGAGGACGCCAGTTCATCCCATCCTGCAGGCCCCAGAGGAGACCCTTGGAGACCCTTGTGCACCTCACCGTGGGCCCCCTTCTGGGTCCTACAGCAACAGCCAGGCCAAGCCAATCTATGTTCTCATCTTGCACCCAGTGCATGTGTCTGCGTATCTGTGTGTATGTCCCCTCTGCTTGACCGTGGGACTCCTAAGACCCATGCCCGATCGGCCTGCACCTCCATGTCCCCAGTGCCCTGCGTGGAGCCTGGCATGTGGGGGTGCTCAGGGAAAGTCTCTTGGTTCGCAAGGAAGAATAAGGACAGGGCAGAGATTTCCCTGGTTTGCACGCACACAGGCGCCATCGGGTGCACTCTCACTCCACACACGCGCACGGCCACAACAATGCGTGTACGTACCCACACAGACTCATCTCCAGGGACACATCCACGTGAGGACAGGTGGACGTATGCACATACACAGGACAGATGACAGCGAGGAGCAGGCTTTCCCAGAAGGGAGAAGGGGCTACAGGGGACAACGTCTATACCTTCCAGTCCATTCCCTCATTACAGCCAGATTGGGCAGAGGTCTTCAGACATGTGGAAGGCCAGAGCCCATCACCCCCCAAGGAAGGGCGCCAGTACCAAGCCCTGGCCGATTGCCCAGCAGGCAATGCCACCCTGGGCCTGGGGGAGGTGGGCCACCCACAGAGATGGGTCTGAGCACTGCTGACCTAAGGCAGACCGAAGGCAAGGGTCGATACCAGGCCCAGATGTGCACCAGCCAGCCCGGAGTCACCTCCTCCAGGAAAGCTTCCTCCACTCGGTTCCTCCTCAGCCCAGTGACTACAATCTCTGAGGGCCTCGGTGTCTCCCTCGTGGTGCTTCCTGCTGAGAACCTTCCTCCCTCCTCCACGGTCCCAGCCAGTCACACTCTAGGAGACACCCACTCTTTCTGGAGGTTTCCCTAGGAAATCTCCTGTGCTCCCCAGTCTACCTTCACCTCCCCCCACAACACCTCCCCCTCCCCCATCGCCTGCACCTGCATGTCCACCTTAACTGCTGTGTCCTACCCACACGTGAGGCACTGTGGTCAGCCTCCAGAAGCCCCTCGGGAACGTCCCCCCCTTCCCAACACACACACACACACACACACACACACACACACACACACACAGTTACAGCTCCATGGCCTCTTTCTGGGCACATGGGCCGTTGTGGCTCCAAGCAAGACATGCACAGAGTTCCCTGTAGGGCCCAAGGAGCCCAAAAGGCTGCCTCCCTTCTGAGAGTGATGTCCCCGACAACCTGGACAGAATACCACCTCTTGCCTCCCGGGCCAGGAGGTTCTCAGGGCTTGCTTGAGCCAACCACCCATTTTACAGATGAGAAAGCTGAGCGCAGAGGAAAGGAACTTGTCCGTTAGCCCCTAATCCAATAGGTCTAGAGCAAAGACTCTCTCAGGTGCTCCCAAAATAACCTTAAACTTCATTTCTGAAGACTTGGCCATGCCCCCTCCCTGTCAGAAGGTAGAAATGCAGCTGAGGGCTGCAGGATAGGACAGGACAGGAAGGACAGGACAGAAGTCAGCATTCCCTCCTGCAGAGTGGCCAGTTCTGCCTGACCTCTCAAGCCTCCCCGCCCTCCAGAGGACACTGAAGGGGACTTTTGTACCTTTCCAGGTAGCTTCCACTGGGCCCAGCTCCATTCTCCACTTTTCTCCACCCTGCCCTCTGCTCCAGGGGATCCACCAACCGAGCTTCTGGGTCCCCCAACTCCTATGGGGTTAGGCCAGGGGGAGGAAGGCCCTGGCGGGGAGATCAGGGGAGGGAGAGTGGCCCAGGCTGGCTGGCTGCCTCCCTCCACTGATGGCCCCAGCTACTATCAAGATGAGCCTGTCTCCTGAGCTCTTGCTTGCCTCCCCTCCCTAAGCCTCAGTAGATCACCCCCAGTTATCATGAGCTCTGGGGTCCCGCACTCCTCTCCGTGAGGCCCCATTCCCGTTCACACTTCCAGTCATCCTAGCGTAAGTGCCATCTGCTTCTTGCTGGACCCTGACTGATGCTCCAGGCGGGATCCCAACTGCCCAAGCCCCGGCCCCCGCTTGTAGAAGGATGGGGAGGTCAGGCCAGGAAAGCAGCCATGTCGTACACCCGGTCCTCAGGGGCAGGGTCTGGGCCAGCCCGAGCCGGGCTCTTTCTCGATCCCTCACCCCTAATGGCTTTCCCGAGCCTGCCCCAGGCTCGAAACCCCAAGTTAAAAACCTCGTGGACCACTGAGTTCGGAGCCAGCATCTCTCTACCTTCTCTTCATGACCATTTCTCCTGGGGGGTCTTTTTAGACATTTTTTTCCCTAATTCCCCCCCATAAAACTTTAACACCACAATATCCAGTAGCTATCTTTCTGTATCGTACGTATACTGGGCTTCGTACAGAAAAAGAGTGAGAACTTTTTTGCCCCCTCCCTTCCAAGAACCAATTCCCCCCCCCCACTTTGGACAGTATCACTTCCTACTAAGAAGGCAAGTTCTGGACCCATTCATATAGTCCCCACATAACAACTTGGACAGCTACAGTCAGTTCCATTTTCCAGATGGAGAGACTGAGCTTGCAGGGGCAAAAATGACTTCCTCTAAAGTTCCTCCTGGTAGGAAGTAAGAGTACGTGCTGAAGCTCCTTCAACTGTCCCCCTAAACCCACACTGAGACCCCACAGAAGGCTGACATTGCCAGGAGCCGGGGGCAGGGGGAGGAGCGCAAGGCTGTCACTAGGAGACAGGATTCAACCTGGCCTTTGCTGTGTGACTCCAGGCCGGCCCCTTTCCGTCTCTGAGCTCCTGATTTATCAGCAATCCAATGAGTCAGGGAAGGTTAGAGCAGTGACAATCTCCATTCTCAGCCACCAAAACAAGAGCAAAGACAAAAAAACAAACCCTCTTTATTTTACACTGGCAAAGAATATAGAAAGTTGACCGTCTGCCCCCATCCTAATTCTGCCTACAATGAGCCTGACCCTTGACAAAAACAACATAGATGCCTCTGACTTTTGATTTAGTGGACTTTCTTTTTAATCTGGGGAAGCAGACACTGGGAGGCTCAGGTCCTGTGCTCCCCAAAGGTCTAAGCAACACAGCTGGTACAGAATCCCCGACAGGGTAAGTGACCTAACCCTGTGCAGCATGAAGCTGGCATCCCTAGACCTTGGAGCACTGGTCCAGGAGTCTTCCCTCAGCTCTGACTCCCACTGTGACCTCCACATGACTTCAGGGCTCCCAACCTGCAAAACCAGGCCACAGGACAAGCAGATCCTCAACCCCCTTTCCACCATGAGGTCAAGAGAATCTCCATTTTACCAGGAAAGCCAAGCTGTCTTCCCATTCCTGGAAGCCACAGCCAGAGAAATGCATTTTAACCTTGATGTGTTTGCAAAAAATAAATAAAATAAAATCGGTTTCATTCAAATGCTGCTGGCTTGGTTGCCATGGATACCACCTAATCATGAAGGATGACTGTTACTTGTTCCCATGGAAACACGGAGGCCTGAGGAACATCCTGTAATTTCAGACAAGACACCAAATTTCAGTTGTCGGGTTGCACTGCCCAGATCTTAATGCTTAAAAACAGGGAGAGGCAGCAACCTCTAATATTGGTGTCAGGAGAAAAGAAGTCAGCACAAGTACACAAAAAGGAGACAGGAGACAGGGGGATATGTGTGTGCTGGACCTCAACGGTGACCAGGAAAATGCAAATTAAAACTACCAGATACCATTTCACACCATTCAGACACGCAGAAATAAAAAAGAACAGTGACCCCGAATGCTGACAGGGGTGTACGGCACTCTTTCATCCCTGCTGGTGGAGTGGAACGGGTCTGAAGAACAGTTAGACAAGAGCTAGTGGAAACTGACACACGCACACGCTCTAGGACCAGAACACCCTCCTCCACGTCCAATCTAGAACTGCTTCATCCTCGCACAAGGAGATCCGCCCCCAGATGTCTCCTGCCACACTGTTTGTAGCAGCAACATGTTGGGAGCAATCTAAGTGTCCACCAGTACGGGAATGGATGATCTCACCCCAGGGCAGTCATTTGGTGGGATACGACAGAGCAAGGAAGAAGGTATGATTAAGGGGGTTCGGTTCACGTGGCACACAGTGACACTACAAAGGACCTGGTTCTGTAAGATCCACATGAAGCACACCCAGAAACATGGCATTGAGTGAAAAAAAGGATGCCGTCCAAGGAAATGGAGCATAATCCACTTTTACATATTTTTGGGCCAATGTTCATAACATGCTTAATAGCCAAAAACCAGAAACAGTCAAAATTGTCCTTCAATAGGTGAACGGTGAAACTGTGGTCCATCCACCGTGTATGAGGCGGAAAATAGCCCCCCAAAGAAGTCCACACTTTTTCCTAATGCCCAGAGCCTGTGGATATGTTACCTTACATGGGGACTCTGCAGACAGGATCAAGGGTAAGGAAGTGGGCGTTTAACCCACATTATCCAGGGGAAATAGTCTTAAATGAGGAAGAGGAAGCAGAAGGGCGCAACTGTGGAAGAGGCAGGAGACATTCTAAGCATGAAAGGAACGACTGAAGAAGAGATCGCAAACCGAGAAATGTGGGTGACTACTATCTTGAAACTGGGAACATGCTTCCGCTAACAGCCAGCAAGAAAAGGGAGCCTCCGTTCTCCAACCACAGGGAACAGAGTTCAGCCAATGAAATGGATTTTTCCCTAGAGCCTTCCGAAAAGAACTCAACCTGTTAACATCTCAATTTTAGTGCTGCAAGACCCATGACCCAGGGAAAACTTCTGACCTACAGAACTGTCCGATGGCAGCTCTGTGTTGTATGGGCTGTTCAATATTTTTTAAGTTTATTTATTTTTCTTTTTAAGGAAGCTCTGCACTCAACGTGGGGCTTGAACCCACGACCTTGAGATGAAGAGTCATATGCTCTTCTGACTAAGCCAGTCAGATAGACCTAAGCTGCTAAATTTTCATTTGTTGTGGCAGCAACAGGAAATAAACACATATACCATGAAATGCTACACAACAATAAAAAAAAAAAAAAAGAATGCACTATTGATTGATTTCCACAGCTTGGGTGGATCTCAAGGGCATTATGTTGGGGTGGGGGAGCAAGTAGCAAAAGGCCACATGGAGTATGATTCCATTGATATGGCGTTCTTAAAGTGGCAAAGTTCTAGAGATGGAAAACAGAATAGCGTTTGCCAGGGGTTAGGGATGGTGGTGAGAGTGGGGCATGTCAGATGGGCCCCCTATAAAGGGGCAGCATGAGAGCTCTTGGTATTGATAGGGTCTTGTGTCTTGATGGTGATGGTGGTTACGTGAATGTACACATGTGATAAAATGGCACAGAACTGGGGCACCTAGGTGGCTCCGTCACTAAGCATCTGCCTTTAGCTCAAATCATGATCCTAGGGTCCTGGGATGGAGCCCCATATCAGGCTCTCTGCTCAGCGGGAAGCCTGCTTCTCCCTCTCCCACTCCTCCTGCTTGTGTTCCCTCTCTTGCTGTCACTCTCTCTCTCTCTAATATATAAATAATCTTTTTTTTAAAAAGGCACGGAATCATACATACACAGGTACCAGGTTGCAGAAAAGGAGAGAAAAGAGTGGATGACAGCAGCCCCTGGCACCCAGAATCCAACCCGGCATTCATAGACGTGCCATGTTATTCTCCTTTTAGACATACAAAATCTTCTAGGGTACGAGCCTCAGACAAGTTTACCAGGTTAAAGTGAGACAAAACAAGGCCACGTCATAATTTTGCCTAAGCAAGTGGCCAAAGTCAAGTCACTGTGCCTCCCACAAAATACCAAACACCCTCCTGAGGTGGCTAAAATGACATCTGCTGCTTCCCTACAATGACAGCTTTATCTTTGTGCTTGCCTCCTCTCCCTAAAGACACGTGTGGAGATCCCTCATCATAAAATCGCCCCACATTCTCACAGCAGCCCAGCTAGAGTGAACCTCACTTCCTTAGGCTTCCCCCCAAAGCACCCCCATCAAAGTCCAAATCCTATAGTAGGTATTTTTTTCTACCATATTCATAAAGACTGAGATGTCCTGTGGTTCCCGGTGGTGTATGTGCTCCCTCGCTGGCATAATAAAAAATAAATTCACCCTGTCTAACTAGAGGCGTGCTCCCCCGTGGGTTTATGGCTGGAAGGCATCGATGCTGGAGGGTACCACAATATAGTCACATTGCGACGTAACTATCAGGGGAACCAGGTGAAGGGTGCAGGGAGACCTCCCTGTACTCTTTTTGCAACTGCTTATATATCCGTGATGATTTCAAAATGGAAAAGTAATAAACAGCCTATTTGAAATACATGGAATCATACCTGTGTGTAAATAATTGAGATTTTCCATCCCAAGAAACTAACTGCAGAAATGGATTGGTATCCCGTGTTACCTAATAGAGGAGTTAGCAATCTAGAGGTAAGAGGCCCAGAAATATAACCCTCACCACACAGGCTTACCCTAGATGCCTTAGGCTGAAGTACATTTGTTGTCTATGTGATTAAACCGATACACTGTTTTACCTTCTGTGTGTGTGTGTGTGTGTGTGTGTGTGTGCGCGCACAAGCTCATATAGAAAAAAAATCATCAATAGTTCTCGAAACATTTATCATCAGACGTTCTCGTTGAAGAAAGGGATGGGCTAGGGGTGGACAGAGATGACCACACTGTTTACTGAATGAAGAATAATTGAGACAACCAAAAACTAACAGAAAAATTACAATATAAATATGTAGTATGAGAATTCAGCATGAATTGTGCCCCCTGAACACATAGGAGAGGAGGAGGAAAAAAAAAAACAAGTCAGAAAATGAAACCAATAAATCAGAAACGGCAGCCCAAATTACCAGATGGCTACAGAGAGTGAATCAGGAAAAGTTCAAAAAGTGGACCTAGTAACAAATCAGTGGGTGAGGGAACGAAGCCCCCCATCCTGGAGGGCCAAAAGACTGGTCCCCGCCATCCCCTCTGCCCACCCCCACCATGGGAGTGGCCAGGTAAACAGCAGGATGAGCCAAAGGTAAAATCACCATGGCAACGGGCCATGGAATCTTCACACTGTTGGAACTTTCCAGACGCAGCAGTCCAACTATGATGGCTCTGTGTCTATCTTTGTGTGTGTTAATGAAGCACATCCGTACTCTTATTATCTGCTCATAACCGTGAGCTAAATAAAGAGTGAGTTTACCAAAATATTGCACTGATAAGTTGGTAGGTCTCCTGCCTCCCACTGGGTACTTTTTCCAGTTCAGTTCTTGGTCATCTGTCTTTGGGAGAAGGGGGACAGGTGCTCCTTAGAAGTGACTGAGCCTTACCCACGGGCGGTAGGCAGAATAATAGGCCCCAAAGAGTCCAGGTCTCAATCCCTTGAACCTCTGAAGAGGTCATCTGTGTGGTGAAAGGGACTTTGCAGACAAGATGAAATCAAGAGCCCTGAGATGGGAAGTTTACATTGGATGACCTCGTGGACCCAACGTTATCCCAAGAAGGAGACAGGAGGGTTGGAGAAGGCAGAGCTGGTGCTGTGGTGAAGGGAGCAAGGGGGCCGGGGGCCATGGGTCAAAGACTTCTAGAAGCCAGGAAAGTCCAGGAGACTGAGCCTCCCCTGGAGCCTTCACAAGGAATAGTGTCCTGCTGACACCTTGATTCTAGCCCAGGGACACAGGTTTCAGACTCTTGACCTCCAGAACTGTAAAATAATAAATCTGTGTTGTGTTAAGACAACAAATTTATGGTCATTTGTTACAGTAGCAACAGGAAACCTATACAGCCCCTAATAAAAGCACAACAGACTCTAATTACGTTAAAGTAAAGATAGAGGGACAGCGCCGTCCGACCGTCCGCCGATGCAGACAGGGGACGCGCAAGGTCTCCCATCTCTCGCTTACAACTGCTCTAAAAAAGGAGTCGAGCTTCCTTCTAGAAAGACAGTGTTCATCACCATGTATAACGTAAACCTCTTTCTCTCTCCACAATGCACCTGGTATCAGAGGATACACGTGATAGCCACAGACCTGAAAACCACAAGCGCATAGGATACATTTGCTGGTTATTTTGCAATATAACTTAGAGATGTTTTCACATCTGTGCCTGGAGAACATTTCATCTTTTCGTACTCAGCACTCTGTGTATTTATCCTCAGTACAGATACTATTTACATCAATCATACTTCTCTAGGGTATATAAGTTCTAATGATAGCACTTCAGAGAGACCCGTGATTATCCAAACCTAAATATTCTGATGTATTATTAGATTCATCCTATTTTTTTATTTCATTCAGAAAATACAAGCTATTTCTTTTTTCCCCAAAATTTGACCTCAGGATTTAAGGTTCTACACATTTAAGAACCGTATTATTAAATTAGTACCAGGCTATATGACATAACAGCCTTCATTTTTTTTTCCCTCAGCAAATTAAAAGGGGCATAAAGCTTTAAGTGTGTATCTATTGATTTTTACATATAACTTGAAAACTCCCTTTACCTCTCGGTACTTGACAACTTGGAATTCAAATTCTAAATGATCTCCCAGCTTCTAACTTAACGGTTGAATGCTAAAGCAAACTGAATTCTAGTTCTTTGTGTAATTTTTAGCCTACAGAACAGCTGACCCCCTAGATTATATATCAGATCCTGTCAGGGACATGAAGCTGTAATTTGGAAACACAAGGGAGTGATCATTTTATGTTCTAGAACAGACCATCTGTGACTACCCTAGGAACTTGAGGGGAAAGGGGACCAATGTAGACATGAAGCTCGAGCTTCATGTGTGTATAATCCTTTGTCTCTTACCCTGGGGTCGCCTATCTTCTGCCGGCACCCATGAAACTACCAGGCTAGGCTCTTAGCTTGCAAGTAGGGTAATAATAGTCCCACCCTGCATGGTAATTAACAAAGAGCATCAAAACTACTTTTAATAAAGGAGGTACAAGACTAATAGCTAAAAATATGTCACTGAGAGACTTTGTAAAAAAAAAAAAAAAGAAAAGAAAAGAAAAGAAAGAAATCTAAATAAATGAAGAAGAGATATACCATGTTCAAGGATTGGGAAGACTCGGTGTTGTTAAGATGGATTTCTCCCAAACCCAACTCCAAATTTAATGCGATCCCAAACAAAATCCTAGCAGGCTTTCTGAAGACAATGACAAGCTCCATTTTAAATTTAGGTGGCTAGGCAAAAGACGCCAAAGAACCAGACGATCTCGAGTAGGAAGAAACAGGTTGGGAGACTTACATTACCTGGTTTCAAGGCAAAGTTTATAGTCTTGAAATAGAGCTAAAGTAATCAAGACAGCATAGTACTAGCATTAGAACATAGATCAATGAACAGAAGAGCATGCAGAAACAGTACCCCACATAGATGGTCAATTGATTTGGGGGAAAAAAAGTGCAAAAGTAAATTGATGGTGCAAAAGATAGTTATTTTAACAAATAGCACTAGAACTGGATATCTGTATGTAATAAAAAAATGGACCATCAGGAAATGCAGAGAAACAGATCTGGGGATGGTGACCGTGCCATATATCTGTATTTTTATCCTAAGGCTGTTTCCCAGAGTAGGAAACAATTCTAACAGGAAGAAACGGGTTCAGAACCCTGACTACACGCCTAGGAAAGCAGAAGGCAGGATTCGGGCCCCGTCATCTGTGAACCTAAGGGTTGCCCCATGGTGGGAACCTCCACACACAGAGCAGGGAGAAGACACCGGGTCCAAGTCAACCAGGAAGCTGAGTTTCCTCCCTGCCCTTGGCCTCTCTCTCCATTTCCAGGTCCCCTCACAGCCCCAGCAACAAGGCACAAAGAGATGAGGGAGGCCTCGCTTAGTATCACATTTTGTTCCCATGATGCTGGGTGTGGGGAAGGGAGGGAATCCTGAGACCTAGAACTGTGATAACCCATTGTCTGTCAAATAGAATTGGGATCAGAGTTCAAGTGGTCATTAAGTTCAGGACGTGGTTCAGAATCAGGGGAGGGTACCCACTGTTCCTGGGGGTGGGTCTGCTGGGAGAGGGGCACCGCCAGGGCACCCATCACCACCCACCCAGAGCATTTGGGGGGGGGCACAGACACTCTCCAGAGGGGCCATGGAGGGGTCAGGCTGCTGGCACTCAGGAGCTGGAAGGAATAGCCAAGGACATGCGCTCCCCTCACTTAGATCCCAGGAGGGGCCTCTCAGAAAGCAGAGTGCGGGGGGTCTGTCCCCTGGCCCCCAGCTGGCCTCGCAGCCATCCAAAGGAAGTCCTACAAACCTGCCAGCATCTGTAGACACTGTCACCGGCTCTTCTTGAGGCCCCGCTCCTCGAGCCCCTCCACAAATGCCTTGATAATTTACGCTTCCTATCCCTCACCCCATACACCTCACTTTCAGGGAATTCCCAGGCTTCCAGAAAACTCTGGATTTCTTTTTTTTTTTTTTCTTTTTAAGATTTTTTATTTATTTATTTGACAGAGATCACAAGTAGGCAGAGAGGCAGGCAGAGAGGAGGAAGCAGGCTCCCTGCCGAGCAGAGAGCCCAATGTGGGGCTCGATCCCAGGACCCTGGGATCATAACCTGAGCCGAAGGCAGAGGCTTTAACCCACTGAGCCACCCAGGTGCCCCAAACTCTGGATTTCTTGCTCACTCCAAGGACTCATGAACTAGCCTGAAGTCCCCTCTTGTCCCTAAGTCTCTTTGCTCCTTTGCTCTCTGAGGATTCTAGGAACTTGGGTGTTTCTATTCCTGCATTTCCCCCTGCGGCCCTTTGCTCTGTGGCGGCAGGGCCCACCCCAAGGCCCACAGAGGACAGCCATTTTTACTGTGCTGCTGGAGTGCTGGGGGGCGGGGGGCAGTCCCACAGTGCAGGCACATGTGCAGTTTCTCCACATCCATCCCTTGTCTGAAACAATGCATTTTGAAGCCTGTGCATATGTAGGAAAAGCATAAAAGCACAGGTGGGCAGGACACACTCAGCCTTCAGGAGGCCGGCTCTCCCTGGGGACAGGACAGGTCCCTTTAGCCATTCAGCAAACTTTTCCCCTAAAAGGGCCAGTGAACAAATACTTAAGACTTCTCTCGACTACTCAACTTCTTTCAAAGGAGCCTGAAAAAGGCCACAGACAATGTATACATGAATAAGCATGGCTGTGTGTTCCAGTTAACTTTACTTAGGGACACAGAGACGTGAATTTCATAGAATGTTCACATTATAAAACATCACTCCTCTTTTGATTTCTGTGTCCACCACAGAAAAAAAGCTCTTCCTCGCGCCCAGACTGTACACAAACAGGGGGCAGGCTGGGTTTGGCCTGCGGCCTGTACTTTCCTGGCCCCTGCTGTACCTGAATCATTTTATTTCTAGGGGAAAAAAAGAGAGAGAGAGAGAGAGAAAAGAGAAGGAAAGAGAAGCAAATACGATCATGTTACCATTTGTGACATCTGAGAAGTGAGTGCCTGGGAGTCTGCGATTTTGTTTCCCACTTTCTATACTTCTAAACATTTTAGAATTTTTTTTAAAAAATTCAAGAACAGAAAAAAAAAATTCAAGAGCAATAAAAGACCTGGAAGTAACCCCTACATGCTCCCAGAGCTTATCACTGGGTGCTGAGATTAAAGGTTATTTTCTTACTTGCTCTGCTGGCTCCCCAACCCACTCCAAGGGCTCCCACTCACCTAGATCTTTCCAAAGGCCATATGCCACCACCTTCTTGCGGGGCCTCTCTCTCCTGAGTGCCAGGTTCCCATCAATTTGGAATTTCGGGAACCCATTCAATTTTCATCCATAAAAACAACACGGTAGCATAATATGGAATCAGGCACAGTGACTAGGACCTCTGACCTCCTGTCTTGCCAAATACAGTGTTAAAACAATTACCACCCCTTGCATCTCATAAAAGGAATGTTCTAATCCCCAGAAGAGTCCAAAAACCACCACCTCAGACTAAAGAAACGTTACGAAGGTGGATTACATCGAAATGGACGTCATGGGCGACTCAGTGCACTGACCTTACTTTTCTTATTTTGCTGTCGGTCAGGGAACAAATGTGGACAGTCTGTCCAGCACTGCTCCTCAGATGGGAATGGCATTCCCTGTACAATCTCCCCCAAGCTTGTCAGCTCCTCTCAACCTGCCCTCTGCTTCCCTAGACCCCACACCAACTGGCCTCCCTCTGAATTCTCCAGGAAGCACGAATGACCTCCTTACTGGGCCTCTGAACCCTGCATCACATCTGAGTCCTTCGGGAAACCTCCTGGCTCACTCCCCCAAACTGATCTGGTCCTTCTCACCCTCTCGCAGCTCAGACCCACGGCCTCCTCCTTCGGGCCAGCCAACACTGTCACCTCTGTTCGTGGACACCCACTCTCCCCCGACCCTCTCCCTGTACGACACCGACCTAGCTTTCTGGCTGCTAAAAAGCATATTCCCAATCACAGCTCTGGTAAGAAACGTGAGGGTTAAACACCCTGATCTCTGGCCCCTCCACAGCTGGGTCATGCTGAGCAGGTACTGAACCCATCACAGACTCAGTTTTCCCATCTGCAAAATGAAGCAGAGCAGGGTACCAGAGAGAATGGGGATTTAATAAAAGGGTACACTGAAAGGACTTAGCAGAGCCCCTGGCAGGCCGGAAGTCATTTTCATAATTACCATTATTTTTAAAACCTTTCCTTCGATTCCCTGTGGCTTGCTAGGGTGGGTGCCAACCTCTTGGCTCACCGTTCAAGGCCCTGACCAACCTTCCAGTCATGTCATCTGCTAACCTGATTCCAGGAGACCTTCCTCCAGGCTCAGCTCCCTGAGGTTAGAGACTGGCTCTATCTTCCACAGCAGCCCCTGGCACAGGGAGTGCAAACAGTAGGTGGCTCATTAAAGCTCTGCTGCTCTGAACAAGTACAAGTGACACTTGGAGCAGCCTCTGGGGGAAGGGATGCCAAGGAACCATCTAGATGGTTCCAATCCCCAAAGGCATCACATTTTATTTCTAGATCAGCCTTAATAAAGGTGTAATTAACCCCTCAGGCTTTGGATGAACAGATAATGACAATTCATCCGGCCTATAATAATACTCTATGCTGCGTCACACCTATTTGCTGGAAGTGCTTCTGAGCCCAGAGCCGTTTAGTCATTTGTCTGAGATCACACAGCATTTATGCTGCGGTCAGGACTCCTGCCCTGGCCACACTCCTAAGCCAAACCCAGTCTCCAGAACAGAAGTATAAATGGATGGGAAACCATTTTTTCCTTAGACTCTCTCTAACCAATTTACTGGTCTCCAATCTCTACAAACCTCCCCCTCCAAGAGGGACAGCAAGGAGCACACATCGTTGGCTGCCCAGCTCCTCTGGCCTCTCTCCTTCCTCTTCCCTCTGCGCCGGCATCCGCCAGGGGCTGAGGGGGAGGGCACAGAGCCTCCCAGCCCCGCATTTTCCTCCCCATCCTCCGTGCATTCTGCCTTTTTCATTTCATAGCCATGTCAACTCATCACCTCTAAGGGCCAAGAAAAAAGAAAGAACATGGCCCAGATCCCGAAAGTGCTCTCCTGTCTGTCAGGGAGAAGAGAGGAGGGAAATAAAAGCTAACAAGGCTTCTAAAAGCAAAATCCCCAAACCACCTCTCAGGCACCCAGCAGCTGTCAAAGTCAACACAGGATCCCGGCAACGGGGAGGAAAGCCCATCCCAAATACAACCCAGGCAGCTGCCGAGTCTGGGATTCACAGACCAAGCACGGCTGCCTTTCCAAGGGCGTGATGGGAGTGCTCGGCCGCCCTTCCTGCTAACGTACAGGTGGGTCTGTCTAGACTGCGGAACCGAGCCGGTCTTTTCTGAGTACCGAGACTCCGGGGATTCTATTTTTTTTTTTTCATTATCATTATTTGGAGGGCGATTGAGATTCCCCTCGCTTCCTTATTTATGCAGTCAGAGGAAATCACAGCACAGAGAGCCGCTTCCAAACTCAAGGCCACGTGGGCCAATTTCGGATGGATAATTAAATATTGAACAAACGCTGCAATGCCTCTGTTGGATCGGGATGGCTAAAAATAGCCACCCAGCCCCTCTACCCGATAACCACCCTGCCACTCGGTGAGGCAGCTCCCTGCTCAGTCTCAAATCCCTCCTCCCAGCAACTGTTAAACACAGCCTTGCAGGGGGGGTGGAGGGAGGTAGTGGGGGGAAGGGCTAGGGGGCTGGGGTGCTGTCGGGGCTGGGGACTGACTGTCCAAGTTCCCACTCAATGCAAAACAAAACTTCACCTCCCGGCAAGCTCCGAATGTTCCTGACCAGGAAATACTCTCCCTTTCCTGACATTTAAACTGAGTGGCCTGGAGAGGAAGGTGCAGGGGAAGTATCACAGCCGTGGCTTTTCTTTTAAAAACAGTCGAAAGGCTTCAGGTCATTTCTAAGCAAAACACGTATGGGATGTGAGTGTGGTGGCATCAGGTGACACCAGAGCTCACGCCCTCTTCTCTCCCCCAGAAAGACCCAAGGAGGAGCCCAGCTGCCTCGGTTTCCCTTCCTGCACAACAAAAAAAACCAATGTGGTAATAGAATGAAAGAGTCAGAATTCCGGACCTGGATCTCTCGTCAATTTCTTTACATTGCCTTGAGCAAGAGGCCTTGGCTCTGAGGGTCTCAGTTTCCCCAGCTGTCAAGGGGAAGAGTTAGCTGGAGGTCCACCGTGCTGGAGGTCCACCGTGCTGAGCAAAGCAGGCTCTACTCCCCCATCCCAGCAGGTTTTGGTAAGCACAGACGGCAGCGGGGCGGAAACTGAGTGGTAGACCTGACCCACTGAGCTCAGGAGGGCATTCTGTTGTCCTCCACCCATTGACCATAGAAAAGAGGGAGCCACTTGGCTCCCAGGCCTGGTTCTAAGTGGAAATGGGCTTTAGAGCCTAGTGGCCTCAGTTCGGACCTTGCCTCACACTTACCACCATGAAGCTCGGTTTCCCAAGCCGGCAAAGGAAAGTGATAATGAGGACCCTATTACCTTAGGAGGGTGGAAGGGTCAAAATAAGATATGACATGATCAGGACAAGCTCTTGGCCCCCAGCCTTGGCACATATTCAGCCATTATCTTCCTTTTTATTGAAGGTGATAAGGACAAGCCAGGAACACAAAGGCTAAGAGGCTGACATTCTGGCAGATTAATGGGGACCTTCTGGCCTCCCTCAGGGACCTAGATAGCCCTGGGGAGTAGGCCTCAAGCTGTCTGCCTGTCTTCAGGGACCTCATTCCAGGGGACACTGAACCCTTAGCACAAAGAGACTTGGTGAAGAGACAAGGGCTGAGGCTGTTTGAACTGTGACCTTCCCAAGGAAAGCACATGGTAGACAGAACGCAAATGATGATGGGATATAGGGGCGGGGGTGGGGGTAAAACCAGACCTAAGGGGTCACCTGAGTGGTCTCAGGCAGGCAGACAAGCCAACCGAGAAGACTGACCTCCCACAGATGCCAACGGAATCATTTCCCTGACTCTTTCCCAATTATGGCCAGGATTTGGAGAGATGATGGCCAAGAACACTTGATGGAGTCGTTGACTGCGCAAATCAGATAGGAGGAGGAGGCCTTATCAAAGCCAAGGCCTGATCACAGAAAGATCTGCCTGCCCACAGAATAGTGAGGTGGTGCATTTATCAGCTCAGGATCCGGGGTCTTGCAGAACTGGACTCCAGCATTTCTGAGATGTGTGATGCTGGATATGGCTCCCACTCTCTGGGCTTCAGCTTCCTCCTCCTTAAAATCAGGATAACACCAGTATCCATCTCACAAGGTTGCTATGAGCATTAAATGAGATAAGGCAAATACAAAATTAAGCTCACTGCTGGTCTCTGAGAAAGCACTCAACAAACAAAAGCCATTTTAACTTCCTTACATGCCATGAGAAGAACTGAGTCTCCCAGCTCCTGGGGTATGTAAGGATGAGGAGAGCCTGCAGAAACTGGGGTTAAACCCCGAAGGAAGGATTGTGTCTCAGCAGGGACAAATGAAGAGATGAGGCAGGAAAAGATAAATGTATGATTTCAGAGGTTGCATCCAAGTTGGGGACAGAGAGTTGGGCCTTGGGCCCTTGGGGGTACATTTGAAGATGAGGATGTGAGGGGACAAAAGACACAACCAGCCCCCATCCTCAGAGTCTTGCCAGCCCACAGGGCATCTCGGCAGGGCTCAGTAAAATCAGGGTCCGTATGGAGTGGTCCCAGCCCTTGCCCTTCCCTATGGGGCACACAGGCTCTTCCCTAACCATCATGCCAGTTGGGAAGCAGCTGTGTCAAACCAGCACCCTCCCCAACCACATCACATCACATTCTCCAGGGGGCCAGCAGCCCCGGGTTCCACATCTAGTTCTATGAAGATCCCTCTGTGCCTCAGTCTCCTCATCTGGACCCCAGGGGTTGAATCACTCAGCTGCCATGTTCTAAGCACTCGGAGGGGACCATCACCTCAGGAGGTCAGGCCCAGCCTTCCTGGGCACCACCACCACTCTTGCCTGCATTCCTCTAAGTGTGCTGGGGTGTTCCTGGGAAACCCCTCCTGAGGACTCTCAAACAGACTCCAGCACACCCTGAAACGAAAGGAGCCTGGGGAGAGGGGAGACGGATCACACAGCAACCAAAATATCAGGTCAAGCAATGCGACTATGTATGGATGTGGAGGAGGGACCGGCCATCTCAGGAGAATACATCCACCAAGGCCCCGCGTTGCACAGGCAGGTAAGGATTAGCCCCTGGAGAAACTCGGGTGCAAACAGAAAGAAAAGAATCAGAGCCTCCAGTGAGTATGAGGATGGGCATTCCAGGTCTCCTGAGCTGTCAGGCAGCAGCGCATGATAAGCCCTGCTTGACAGATGGGGAAACTGAGGCCCTGGGAGGTGCCTAGAGTCATAGAACCAGTCACACAAACAGCTCATTGCTGAGCTAGTAGAACTACCACTCAGTACCCTGAAAAGGGCTCTGTGCCTCAACTGAACCTCAACAAGTCAGCTTCCTCAACCATCTGAGGGCTTGGGGAGGGCTGGGAACACATACCATTCATCCCCATGGGCCCCCACGGCCCTGGCTGGAGCCCAGCACACAATAGGTGCTCAAGACATGTCTGCTAGTTGGGTAAATGGGCCAGACTTTATCTGGAACAAGGGGAAAACTTGCATTTCCCCCCAGCAGCCCTTGGGGGACAGACAGGTCAGACAAACAAAACTTTTCTTGAGCTGGTGTGGGGGAAGGAGGAAAGGAACCTTGGCTGGTGACATTCTACTGGGGACAGGCCCCCCCCCCTCATATCTATAAGCCATATCTAGCCTTCAAGCAGACTTAGGATCACAAAACCCAATGTGAAATGGCCAGCGGACCCTTGCCATCTAAAGGTCACTGTCTCCACCATGCTTCTGGTGATTGTCAATGGCGGATCTCACTCTGCCTATTTCTCAGATGGGAAGATGGGGGGCCCGAGAAGGAAGAGCCCTGCTTAGTGCCCCCACTTTCCTCAAAGCTGGGGGCGAGGGGACTGTGGACACTGTCTGTCACTTGCAGCCCTAGGCAAGGACCAAGTCCTGCTCTCAAGTCCCCAGAGCGCCCCCCACCACCACTCCACAGGGCAGTGGGGGCAACAGGCAGGGGGCTCCCTTAGAGGTGGCAGCCTGGCCACAATCCTCCTCAAGACCCAGCCAGCTGCGAACCTGCCTCCAGCCACCTCTTCCCTGCACTTTTCTGTTTCTAAATAAACACCCCCCTCCCCCCCCCCATCCCGAGTTCTCAGTCACTGTCCTTCCTCACAAGTGGCAGAGGACAGAATGGGTATGGAGCAAGGGCTGTGAGTGGTTGCGGCTGGGGTGCTGGATATCACCCCCTCTTCCAGGATCTGACATCAGCACTATGGGACCAAGCCCCCACACAGATGGGAACACTGTGCGGCCTGAGGTCAGCAGGGACCCGCCCAAGGCCACAGCGTGGCTTCCCCCAACATGAGTTGCCACCTGCGTCGGGCACTGGCCTCAGGAAGGAGGGTGGCCCTGGGGGCAGAGGCCGGGATCTGGGGCTTCAGGGAGGGGGGTCAATGGCTGCTCTAGCTGTGCCACAGGCCCCCAGCCTCCACCATACACCCTGCCAGGCAGCTCTCATCCCCAGCCACGACTCCCCAAAACTCAAGGCCCTTTCTCCAGCCCCAACTACTGCTCCCCACTACCCCCCTCCCAAACCCTTCCCCTCCTCCACCCCAGGAGGAACTCTGTCCACAATGTCCAAGACAATTCCCTTCTGTCTTTCCACCGGCAATTCCTCCACCCAGAGTAAGAATACCTATAGCTCAGCCCAACTGTGGCCCAAGTGCCAGACAACAGAAGCTTCTAGCTTTCTGAGCACTTGCTCTCATCCTTAAAAGAACCTGCCGTCACCGCACGTGTCACTATACCCGTCTACCAGACTAGGCCAAAGGACAGTTTTGTGCAGAGCTGGGGCCTGGACACACATCTGACTCAACCACTCCCTGTGCTGAGGGAAATCACAGCCACCTGGTGACACCCTGTCCAAAAGTCACTTCCTTGGTGAAGTGACTTTCCCAGATCTAACTTCTGGACAGTGACAGGCTCCTCCCCACTCCCTGCAGGCTTTGAGCTCCTTCAAGACTGGGACACAAAGCAAGGGCTCCTGCCTAGGCGGGGCCTGGAAGCTGGGGCTCAGGTGACCGCTGGACACACTGTCACCTGCCCAGTTGGCAGAGCAGGAAGGGGACTTCCGTTTCTCTCGGGGCCTCTGCAGTCAGGAGCAGAAGGGCACCAAAGTGCAGGGGAGGTCATGCAGGGCATCTGCAAGGAGAGGGGAGGGCAGGAGGAATCAGGGTGCCCTGAGCATTAGTGACATTTGTACAACTCCCATTTCTCCCAGCAGGAACCCATTTCCTCACTGAGTCCTACGAGTCCTGCTAGCCCCCTTTACAGCTCAAGAAACTGAGGCTCAGAAAAGACAAGTGGCTTGCCCGAAGTCTCTGTGCTCAAACCCAGATCTCTGGTCTTTCAGGCTAAGCCTGGCATGGGGCACGAGGTTGGGGGGGGCGGGGCAGAAGCCACTTCAAGGAAGGCAAGGGGAGGTGGACCCCAGGCCTTGAGAGACTCTTGAGCACTGAACTCAGAGCACACACCTGTGCACACTTCCAGTCTCAGCTTGAACCCATCCACGCATGGGGAACTCACTACTTCAGGAACTCACTACTTCCTGAGGAAGCCTTGTACATTGTTATTCAGCCCTGACTGTGGGAAAAAATCTTCCCTGTTCTGAGGAGAAGCAGATGAACGCCTACTGCCTGATTTACCCACAAGCTGATAAAACTGAGGTCCAGAGGCAGCACCACAGGGCCTGAGCCACACAACCGGCACCTGGGAGGGTGGGGATCTGACCTCAGGTCTACCAGTTCCAGGCACGGATCTGTTCATACCGCAGCCCAATCAAGCTCAGCGCTGGACCAGGCTTCCCATTTCCCAAAGCGAACCAACCAGGCCCAGGTCCCGCTGGGCGCTACTGAGCACCCTCCTCCCTCTCACCCACTGCCCATTGGTGCTTCAGCGGTCCTGAGCCCCTTGACAGGGGGACCCTGGCCTCCCCAGGACCCCTTCTGGCCTCCTTCCTCCAGGAGCCCCCTCCCTAAACTCCATCCCACCCAACCTCGGAAGGAAGGCCCTGCTTCCACCAGGCCCAAAAGCCAGCCTCCTGGATCACATGCCCTTCCAACCAAGGATCTTGTTACTGGAAAAAAGAAAACGCTGCTTCCCTTTCGCCTCCTCCCTGTCCTGCCTGCCGCATTGAAAGAGAAACTTTTCAAAGGCAGTGGGCCCATCCACCAGGAGGGGTCCCAGGCAGATCTAAAAGCCCTGGCTGCTTTGGAGCCAAGGACTCCTGAGAAGGACCCTCTGAAGTCCAGCCACCTGTCCCTCCACCCAAGAGGAGGGGAAGCCTGTTAAGTCCCTGGGGAAAGGTGTGTGGGGGCGCTGAGATGCCCCCCCCCGCCCTGTGCGGAGAGCCTAGGGCCCTGAAGGCAAAGTGAGGAAAGGCCAAATCCACTCCTGATGACTTCATTGCCAGGCTGTGGAGTAAACTGAGGCACGGGGGACTAGGAAGTGGCATCTGAGTAACGAATAAAGAGAACCCCGAACTGCAATCTCCCCTTTCCCTGCGCAAGGCACCAGAGGAGGTACCAGGGGAGACTAGAGCTTCGGATTCCCCAGGACGTTGGCAGAGAAAGGAGAAGCTGGGGGGATGCGGATCAAGCAGACCCAGTAGGGGACAGCCAGATAAGGGCGATTGCGGGGGGTTGGGGGGGCGGCTAAGTAGACTGAAGGAAGATCCAGGGTCCTCAGCATTCCCCGGCATCAGAGGGCAAGGTGGAGGTAAGGGGAGCCCAGGGGTCGGGGGTCGGGTGTCGGGGTGGCGCCTACCCCTGGTGGGCCGGCTCCGGCTGCGGGAGCGGCTCCTCTGTCGCTGCAGCCGGGGCCGCCGCAGCAGCCGGTAGTAGTAGGAGGGCCTCCCGGTGCTCTTCCTGGCGCTGCCGCCCGCGGACATGCTGCCGCCCGCCGGGCACCGGGCTGGGCCTGGGCGCGCTCACACGGGCCCCATCACCCGCTCCGGAGCGCCCGGCGGGCGTCCCTGTCTTCTCCCGCGCGCTGGTGCGGGCGCCGCCGAGGCCAAGGCTGCCCCACAAAGTCGCTCAAACTCCTCCTCCCGCCCCCGCCCTCCCAGAGCAGCCGGCCCCGCCGCGGGGGCCTGGGACCGGGAGGCCGGGCTGGCACCGGCCCGGAAAGTCAGTGCGGGAGAAATCCCGGCCTGGAGTCGGAGGGGCGAGGCGGCCCGGAGTGCCCCGGGACCCCAGGCAGGTCCCCAGGAAGGTCACCATCTGCACCCCTCGAGCCCGAGAGCCGTGGCCCGACCTCAGGGCGCACGAGGCGCTCCAGCCCGCCCGCGGGTGTAAACGGTGCACACCCGCGTGCGCGCGATCGCGGGCACCGGACAGGGCGCACGCCAGGCAGCCAGGCGGGCACCGCGCTGCGAATCCGGTCACCTTTTTAGCGGCCCGAATGAGGCTGACACCACAGGGCGCCTTTCTGCCCCGAGCTCTCTGAACTGAGTCTGGAGCCGCAAACACACCGCCTGGCGAGCTCCAGGCCCTAGCCCTCTAACCGGCTTGAAAAGACTTCCCTTTCACGCAGAAAAGTTGCCGGTTCTTTGCATTTTAAAAATTGCTCCGTTGGATACACATATTCTTTGTATGTAATTACAAATGCAGCGTGTATCTCCAAGTGCACAGAAAGGCGAGAGAGGTAATGAACACCTGTGTATCTCGCAGGTTTTGCCAAATCTGAACAATTTGCCCCCGGCGATCTGGACCCCCCCCCCCCCCAAATACACCACCACCGACGCGATGGGCTCTTCCTCTCCCTGGGCGTTCAGGGCAGCTCTGGCAAGCCTGCAGAAGAATCTCCGGGAGATGGAAAAGGGAGGCCCAGGAGGAGAGAGATGCCCACTCCCTCTACTGCCCTCCTGCTGAAAGACTTCCCCAAGTCACTCCCCAGCTCAAGAACTTTTCATGGCTCCCCAAGTCCAAACAACCTTCCTTGGTATTTAAGGTTCCAACCATCTGGCCCCAACCATTCTCCAGCCTCACACACTAGTTCCCCCCTTCTCACTCCTCCTTGTGCTGCTTCCAGAAGGGGCTGCCCTGCCAAAGGCCATCCTTCTAAGGCCCAAATTCTATAGCCTTTCCTGACCATCCTGGCCCTTCGTGGTCTCTCTCTCTCTCTCTCCTCCTACTTGCCCCAGCAGCAGCATTTATCTTTTAAGTTATGCAGTCACCTGCCTGAGCTTCATTCCCTCAAATATAGAAGGGGAAACTGAGGCCCTGACAGGGAGGACTGACTGGCCTCAGTCACACAGAAAACGGTAGAGGCAAGTGGTCTTAGCCTGGGGCTCCCAACACACAGTCTTAGGGGTGTGCTTGAGGGAGGGTCATCCGTGGGTGCTGGAGACAGTCTGGAAGTTCTCCAGAACAGCTGGAAAGGTGTGGCCCTGGAGGGGGCGGGGCAATCTCGGCAGAAATCCAGGCCGGGTTTTGCACCTCACAAAAAGAGCCCCCCTTCTTGGCTCCCTCAGCCCAGGGGGGAGGGCCCCCAGGTCAGGAGGAGTCTGGATCACAGCTGGAAGCCAGGCGCCTTCCCAGGACCAGGGGGGAGGGGCAGGAGGGGTACTGCTCCTATTAACCCAATCTGGGTTGTCCAAAGACCCCCCTGCTGGCCCCTCTGCCCGGAGTGGCCGCCTGTCCCTGCTGCAGATGGAAAGCCACCGTGCCTGCAAGGACACCACTGACCTCCTTTGAGTTAAGCATTGCTCTAGCTCATTCCCCCATGGCAGACGCTGCCCAGGAGCCTCCCTTGCCAGAGCAGAGGCCCCAGAGAAAAGCTGTAGGCACCTTCCCCTGATCTCCCCACTCAGGTGGGGCTCCTGCAGTCACCTACCCCCCCTTTGGCACTTCCGGAAAGAATGACCTCTCCAGCCAGGCCCATCAGTTTCGGTGGGTAGAAGCCTCCCAGAAGTCCAACTCAGGGTCGGGGCATCGGTCCTGTACAAGAGCCTGGAGTTCATCATGCCCAGTTTCCTTCCCAAAGCAGGAATGCCCTGATCATCCAGAGTCTGGCCTCCCCTTGAGGGGATGAGACATTCCCTGCCAAAAGACTGTCAGTGGCTAAGACAAGTGGTCTTGGCCTGGCATCCCCAACCAGTAGATTTCGTTTGTATGTGTGTAGAGGAAGGGGGGGGCAGCCAGGAGTTCAGGGCCTCGCCAGTAAACACAGTTGGGCTCCAAGACCTGGCAGAGTCTCTCTGCTTATGCTTGAGTCTCTCAAGTTCTCTGTGCCTCAGTTTCCCCACCTGCAAGGAGAAGCGGTGGACCCCCAGCCTATCTACCTAGTGCAAGGGGGAGGGTCAGCTATTAAAGAGGAAGAAGCTTCTGCATTCCTGGCCTTGGGATGGGGCGGACATTGCCCACCGGCCCAGCTGAACACCTCCCCAGGCCTCTGGAGGGTCTGGAGTAGGAGCCAGCTGGGGTACAGAGGAGGCAGGGGGCCTGGGCTCCCTGTCCCTCCTGTTGTCGCAGGCCCCCCAGGGCAGCAGGCCCGCAGACAAAGGCTGCTCCCTGCACACCCCAGCAGAGCATCTGGAATCAATCCCCGCTTTGGAGCAAGCCACCCACCCCCTTTCACTGCCCCTGTGGCCTCCTCCCTGTAAACAGGAGCGGTCCTCTTTCTGGAGGCCACCTAGATGAGAAGAGGGGCATTTGAAAACACCCTCCCCACCACCATTTCCTGCAATAGTCCCCCTCCAAGGGGAAGCCGTCTGTGATTGCCCCGGCCAACAGGGGCTTCCCAGGCCCTGCTGGTCTGTGAGCTGGAGCCCCACAGGGCTGGCAGCCTGTCAGGGGTCTGTTCTCCACTGCTCTTTGAACCCCAGAGGGGCTCCTGGATAGGCCCAGCTCCCACCTCCTCAGCCTACTGCTTTGGGTCAGGGTCAAGACTGCAGCCTCCACACCCCTGAGCCTCCAAATCACCCCAGTACATTAAACACGTATATTTCTGGGTTCCCCCAAAACACCTGATTCCATGCTTCTAGATGAGGCCTGGGAAACTTCATGATTAGTAAGTGCAGGCAGGGGGACAGGGGCCCGCTAAATCAGATCTGATCCCCCTCACCCCCTTCACCTGCCCTCAACAGCCTCCAAAAGTGAATGCACAGAGTACTGAAAAGGACCCAGGTTTGTCACAAACTGGCCACCTCCCCTTGCACCCCTGCCCACTCCAGCCCCTTATCTATCAAAGTCTCCCTGCTCATTTCCACCCTGCCTTGGCCCCGTTGGTCAGAGGATCTTCCTTCTGCACCTGGTGAACTTGTCCTTACCCCTCAGGACCCAGCTCAAACATCATCTCATTAAAGCAGTCTGAGTCCCATAGAGAGACCCTCCCCCCCACCACCCCATCCCACCAGTTGGGTTGTATAATGAGGACAAGGAAGAAGATCAAGGAGAGAAGGACCCAGAGAATCTGCCTCAGGGCAGAGAACCATCCCTGTCTGGGTGTCCCGAGAAGAATTACCCCCTGCTGGGCAGAGGGAGTGGGAGGCCTAAGAGCTGGGCTGTAAATCCAGGTAAACCCCAGGCCAGGGGTGGTGGGGGTCGCTCAGGGGGTCCCTCAGGCACCAGATGCAGAGCAAGGGGGCCAGCCCAGTGCAGTCTCCCATCCTACTGGGGTGTTAGGTTTAAAAGTCAGTGAGGGAGGAACAAAAATGCGTATTGTCAGAATTACCTCTGAAAAGCCTTCAATTGCCCATAAAGGACACTGCTTCCTGCAGTGTTAGGACAGAGGGGAGCCCGAGGTGGAAGGGCTTGGCCTTTATTGAGGGGCCATCTGGCGCAGGAGGAAACAAGAGCAACCAGAACCGGTCTCCTAACGCTCGATTCCATCTGGGGAAAAGAGGGGGTTCACGCCCAGAGGGGACCCCAGAAGTCCAGGACTTTCCACGGAGCAGGGCTAGAAGTTTGGCCTGGAGCGGTCTGTCTGAAGATGAAGTTGGATCTAATACTGAGAAGCTGTATTCAGCATTTGCTGTGCACCAGACCCTGTCTGGGGACATTCAACACACAAGATCTCATTAAATCTCACAACAAGCTTAAGAGGCCAGTGGTTACCTTCTTCATCTTACAGAAAATGTTGGTGGCACAGAGAGCGAAGTTCTCTAATGTTACACAGCTGGCACCAGGAGTCGAGATTTGAACCCAGGCAAGCTCTTAAGGCTGAGCAGGACTTTAATGTAGAGAGGAGGAGGAGCAACAGTCTGGAACATTCCATAGAAGCCAGCTTTGACAAGGAACAGGAGGAGGTGAAGAGGGTTAGGAGTCTTGACAGGGGAAACATTGGAGCCCACGCCAGGCCCCACACAATGGGTGTCGGAGGGCTCAGACCTGTCGGGTTTCCTGTCGGGACAAGGGTAGGCAGCAGTCACCAGGGGAAGTCCCTAACCGGGCAGCCCAGCACACATCCGCCTCCCAGGCCAGCCTGGACCCATGAGTGACTGAAGCTCTGAGCAGGGGTGTGGATGGGGGTGCCGTGGGGGGCGCTGGCGGTCAGGGTCATTGGCCTTGGTCTGGAGAGGTGGCCTGTCTGGCCGGCAGTGTCTAGTATGCGTCCAGGAGCAAGGCTGAACCAGGAGCAGGACCTTCATGAGGATGTGGGGGAGCGGGGACTCTCCCCACTCAGTGGAAAGTGCAAACGGGCCCTGCGAGGTCATACTCAGGCCCAGCCAGCTGTCCACCACCTCCACTTCCCCCCAGACTTCCTCCCCAAAGCCACCAGCAAATTTATTAACATTCTTCCCAGAAAATGGCCCCATCAGGGCCATGCCAAGCCGGCCCCAGACTTGAAGGACTCTGCCCCTCTCAATACAGGTGGAACTGGGGTCCTGGTCAAGTATGAATATTTGAACACACACAGCCCTTGGGGACTGTATCTTCTAAATGAAATCACCCAAAGCTGGGCTGAGGGTGAGCCTTGGGAGACAACAGGGCCCTAACAGGAGCAGAAGGCCAGTTGTCCGGGTCACTGTGTTTTGCTTTGTTGTTGTTTTTTTAAGATTTTATTTATTTATTTGACAGACAGAGGTCACAAGTAGGCAGAAAAGGAGGCAGAGAGAGAGGGGAAGGCAGGCTCCCCACCGAGCAGAGAGACCAATGCGGGGCTTGATCCCAGGACCCTGGGATCATGACCTGAGCCAAAGGCAGAGGCTTTAACCCACTGAGCCACCCAGGCACCCCAGGGTCACTGTGTTTCTTTGGGTGCTGTGTGACTTAAAGGAAGGCTCTTGACATCTCTGGTCTCAGATTCCTACGTGCGGTATAGAGATGAGACATCTCCATCTCCTCCCAGCCCACCTCCATAGGATTCCATCAGGATCTAGAAATTTCCCCCAGTCTCAATCCAGCACCTATGTGTTCCTTCCTGCCCTCCAGAAGCCCAGAGAAGATGTGGTTCCTTTGTACATGTCAACAACCTGTCATAAAATCCTGGAATGTCAGAGTCAGAAGGACCTGCAGAGCAGAGTGATGGAGCCGGAAAAGCCGAGGCCTCACGGAACAACCACTTGCCCCGGGGACGCTGCCTAATTCATGGCATGCCCAGATCTGGCATCAACTCCCCAGACATAGGGGTCTGATTGCCCCTCACCCCCCCAGCACAGAGCAGTCAAGGTGGGGTAGAGTCACTCCCTGCAGATGGGAAAGGGTGGCCGAGATAGGTTGTGACGCGCCCAATGTCACACATGGGGCAAGGCCACCTTGGCACTTAAACAGAACTGCCAAGACCCCCCCTTTCCACTCTTACTCCTTGGGCTGCCCCCCCACCCCCAGAATGCCTGCTGGTTTCCGCCCAGAGGAGCCCTGGGCTTCCGCTCCAGGCCAACTGCCCCCAGAGCTCAGGGCTCCAATTCCAGGGCTGGGGGAGGCTGGGATCCACTCTCCAGGCCCCAGCCCCAGCCGTCCTTCCTCACCCCCACCCTAGCAGCCAGCATTTCAACCCAGATGGCCAGGCCTGAAGCAACTCTCTCCCTGTACTTCCTCTCCCTGCCCTGACCCAGAAATGCTGCCAAGCTCCAGGTGGGCCCCCAGCCCCTCCTTCTCCGGGCCCAGGCCTGGGGCTGAGGCTCCAGGTCTCGGAGCTTCTTCCTCCCCTTCCAGTTGATGGGCCCAGACAGCTCCACACCCACTGGGTGACCAGAGGGGGTGGCATATGGTCCCAGTGTGAGGTCAGAAAGCCCCCTCCCTTCCCAGGCAGGCCTGCCTGGTCATCTGTGAACCACTTCATGGCTGGCACTGGCCTGGGCTCCCATCGGGAGGGGCCTCGCTCAATCCTTGCAGATCCCACTGCGGAGGACAGATGAACTGGCCCGGGAGCCAGCTCCGAGGAAGCTCCCATCTAAGCGGGGTGCTTGCAAGAGTGTGGGATTTGGGGTGAGGAACCAGCCCTTCTTGGCCGTGTGACTCCAGATTAGTGCCTTCAGTTCCTCAACTACAGAATGGGTTTAATGATACTTACACTTTGTGAGGTTGTAGAAGGTCAAATAACACAGGGAATCAAAATCCCACTGATGAACGTCTGCTCCTCTGGGCTATTTCTTCTCTCACTCCTCTGGGCTCCTCGAGAGCAGGTTAGCCAGAGCTTGTCAGCAGAGTTACCAACCCAGAGTGGGCTCCCAGGAAGACTGACTAGGAGAGATGGTAGCAGCATTCAGGAAAAGTGGCTGACCCCATCTGATCTGGAGTTAGCACTAAAGATTTCAGAGGAGGGAGAAGTCCTAGAAGAAGAGTCTGACATTGAGCCAGAAGGCTGAGTAGGGACTGCCTAGGTAGAGAGCAGAGGACTATATTCTTGGAGGGGGAGACAGCATGAGCAAAGGCCCTGTGGTAGAAACTAGCAAGGCATATGCTGGGGGCAATGAGAGGCTGGAACAGAGGATGAGGGGGTGTCTCAGGGGCAGGCTGTATGGGGTGTAGACCCAAGCGGCAGTGAGGCCTAAGCAGCCCCTCCATAAGGGGAGAAATGAAGTGGTAAATGAAGAACCCTAAGCAGGGAGGCAGAGGATCAGGCTCTAGGCCTAGCTCTATAGCTATGTGGTTGTCTGACTTTGATAAGTCATAGACCTCTCTGATCCCCACTCTGCAACTATAAGGGGATGGCCTGGCTTTAGAAGGCAGGCCTGCAGGTGGAGGGCAGGGCCTGCAGGTGCCCACAAACTACACTGAAACATTCAGAAACAGATTCTAGGGCACCCCTCCAACATCACTGAATCCAAATTTTGGTACGGAGGGCCAAAGAATGCATATTCTTCCAGGTTTCTAGCAGCTTTCTTGGGGAGCCACTAGCTAAAATGGTTGTAGACTTTCTGATCCCTGAGCATGCCAAACACAGTCCCGCCTCAGGACCTTTGCATGGGCTCTTCTTCCTCATCCACAAACCCCAGACCTTCAGATGGCCAGCTCCTTCCTGTCTGTCAGCCTCAGCTCAAATTCACACCATCAGAGGCCTTCCCTGGCCATCTGTGCCTCTGCCCCAATCCCCACACACTGGCCCATTGCCTGTTTTACTTTCTTCAACTTCCTGCTTCCTAAAACTATCTTATCTGTGTATTTGGTTGTTCATTAATTGTCTTCCCCTAAACTGTAATGAGGGAAGGGGCCTTGCCAGTCCTGTCACAGCCATGTCCCCCAAGCCCTCGGTCACCACTTGGTGAATAAGGGAACAGAGGGAGCTGGGATCAAAGGTCCCATTCTTTTCTCAAGAAGGGCAGCTGTGGGACAAGGGGCAAGTCACTTCCCCTCTCTCTGGGCCTGGCTCCCCTCCACGGACATGCAGACAGCAGGCTGCAAAGTTTACTTTCAGGCAGCAGCCTGGAGCTGATCGGGACAATCCTGGAGCTGGCCCAGAAGAAAGGGACAGATGAGTACGTGTCTTTGCTCCGCCTGGTGCCTCTGAGCAAATTCCCATGCATCTGCAGCCCCGACCCTTTTTCTCCTCCTGTATAATGGGCTTGGCCTGCGGGATCCCTTGGGCACTTACATGCAGAGCTTCGTGCCCAGTCCAGAACATAAGTGGGACCCACGGCAGGTGTTAGAGGAGGGGTAGGCTGGGCCAGAACCATGGTTCTCACACTTACCGGCCTTCCCAGGGGATCCCACCCAGCCCAAAGCTGGTGTCCCAGGACCATGTAGGTGAAAATTAAGTGTGGCTTGTGTAACCTGTCACCCCTCGGCTCTGGAGAGCAAGAACAATGCCGGCCCTGCCCCCATCCTGGGAACAGCATTTTGTCTGGAAATTCCACCAAGAGGAGGAGGAAGGGCTGGGGCCCTAGGATTTCTGTGCCTGCTCAAACAGGAAGTAGCTAAAAGTTTGGGGCCAAGGAAAACAAGTTCAGGGTCATCCTGGAAATCAGCAGTCCCCTTGGCAGGGACTTGCCCCTCTCACAGGTGGGGCTCTCCTCCTGATTAATGATTAACGTAGACAGACAGATGGTGTGTGAAAGGGGGATAGCCCCGGACCACAGGCAAAGGCCTAAAAGGAAGCAAAATTCACCCAGTCTAATTTGTCGTATCTGATGATTTGACATGACACGTCATCAAATATGACAACTATTTGTCATATTTGATGATGGGAAGCTCACTACCAAATGACTCTCCCCACCCCACCCCATCAGCCAGCCCCCTCCTCAGAAAATCTACAAGTGACAGCGCCTTGCCACAAGCAGGAATTGCAGAAGGCCTTCAGGGATCTAGTGGTCAGCCCACCCTTGACCCAGGGCTCAGAGGGCTTGGGACTTGCCCAGGGTCCTCCCTCAGTTCCCAGGAACAGAGGAAGCTCTTCCAGGCACAGTGAGGAGGAGCCAATAGGAGCTTCAGCCCCACCCCCAAAGGCCTCCTGGCTAAAATGCCTAGCTCCCCTAGGTTGGGGGGGCTGACATCTGGCTGACCTTTATTAGAAAGCCCAGAAGACCAGAGGACGCTGGGAGGAGGCAGACTGAGACAGTGTGGAGGTGCCCTGGGGTACAAGGGCCCCTCTGTAGCCTGTCTGACCCACAGCCCCTAACCTCTTCCCTGTAGCCTCTGCCTCAGGAAGCTGCAAGAGGGCTTTAGAATTTTCTAGACCTGCCTTCGCAGCCCTTGTGTTTCTTACGTCCTCCTGTTGTCCCTCTCTCCCCCCAGCCCCCTTGCGCAGGCTCCCAGGCACACACAGACCCAGCTTCCCACGGAGGCCCAGGTCTCCCCCAGCCCCAGTGGGTTCTGTCCAGGCCCTGCCGGCTCTCTGGAAAAGCCCACGGTGCTGCCCCCTGCTGGACTGAAGAGCTCTAGGACTAAGTCCTGGGCGCCGGTGCCACCACGGGGAGAGCTGTGTCCCTTGAGATCCCCAGGCTGGCATGGCACAGGGTTCCAGTCTGCTGGGTGACGTGGACTGGCCCTCACCCCCAACCCCGCTGGGCCCCTATGCCCACTGGAGCAAAGGGGATGGCTCGGAACTTCAGTTCTCAGGTGTTTCAGTCCCGTGGAGAGCAGGTTAAAATGCAGATGCCCAGGCCCACTGGGGAGCTTTTGGTTTAGCCAGCTGTGAAGAGCCCAGGAGTCTGCATTCTTAACCAGCCGGGAGTGAGCTCACCCTGGCCGCACACCACCTTCTGCTCTCCCTCTCTCAGCTCTGTATGGATTCTGGGACTCCAGCCCCCAACAGAGCCATAACCCCTTTCCAAACTGCCACCCGTCTCCTGTCCCTTTCTCAGCACTCCACGTGTGGCAGCCAGGCAGGGAGTCCAAGCCTTACAGTACAGATGGGGAAACTGAGGCTCAGAATGGAGAACAACAAAGTTTGCCCACAGTCCTCCTCCCTTGGAGAAGCCCCCAGCTTCCACTGCGCTCTCCAGCTCTCCAAAGACAATCTAGATTCTGGGGCCAAGCAGGTCAGTTCAGGTCAGTGGTAGCCCTGACTGGCCCTCTTTGTCCTGGTCTGTATGCCCTGAGACTGTACCAGGTCCTGGGCTGATTCAAATATCCCCTTACTGCTCCAGGAGACCCAGTGTCCCTTTACAGGACTGGGAGGGACACGGTCCCATCGGAGGTGACACTAGCAGCTTGGTGCCACACTTGGGTCACCCTCAGGAGCTGGACACTTAACAGCACCACAGAGATGAGAGAGAGCTTTCACCTGACATGTTTGCAGAGACCGGCCAAGAGAAACTAAGGCTCAGAGAGGGGACCTTGCCCAAGGTCACACAGGACCCATTTACTAACCCCAACACAGAGCTTCCTCTCTGCCAGGCAGAATTGTCATTGAGCCCTTATAAGTCCCCTAAGAGGTAGACAGTATTATTCTCCCGTCATACAAGGACAAAAAGGTGACTGTGGCAGACCCAGGACTTGACCTCACGTAGCCTGGCTCCTACAAAGGATCCCTTTGTGTCACAAAAGATCTCCCCTTTCCTGTCCTTGGGTCCTTTTCTTTGTAAAAAAAAGTGTGCTATGGCAATGAGCTGGGGTCCTTGGTTCCTACTCCCAGCCCAGGGGGCGGTCCCTGGGTGTTGCCCCAGTCCCCGACCTCACCTCTCACCACCGCCTACACCTCCCCGTTCCTCAGCCACGCTGGTCCCCAGTCCTCCAGCCCCCAGTTCTCTCCTTGTGCCTTTGTGCCCATTGTTCCCACCCGGAGGACACAGGGCAGGCTTCCGAGTCCCGGAGCCTCTCTGTGAAGCAGGCTACCACCAGCTCCAAAGAATAACTCGAGTCTGTCCAGCTCTCTCCACTAACAGGACTCAAACCCAGGTCACCACCATCTCTAGCTTTGGGAACAACCACAACCCCTGACTCGCCCTCCCAAATCCTCCCCGAGCTGATTTTCCACAAAGCAGCCCTCTGCCCCAGCCACGCCAGACCTCACTCACCTGCGGATCCCCGTGCCCATTCATTCCACCACCCCAGCCCTCCTGAGTCGCCTGGCCCCACTCCCACTGCCTCTTCATTTCAGTAGAAACCACCTTCCTGGCACCCTGACCCCACTGCTTCCCCCCCAAGGCCTGCACACCCGATTTTCTCCAGGGCCCCCTGCCCCACACCTTTCCTCCAGGAAGCCCTCTGCATCGTGCAATAAATGATATCTGTGTTTCGGTGATTCATCTCACATTTCCCTCTCCTGGCATGCTGCCCTCCCCAAGGATACAGTCCTGCCTGCCGGGGTCGTGCCCGCCAGCTCCCATTGTAAACCCAGTGCCCGGCCCCGGTGCCGTCACGTGGCTGCTGCCAATCAAGAGGGGAAGGGGGTCATGGTCAAGAATGCCAGCAAGCACCACACACAGACCTCAGAACCTCTGAGCATCATGAAGCCCAAGGGGGCCAGATGCCTTCTGCCCCGCCCCAATAAGTCATAGGTCCGGACTTGGGTTTCCTCCCCGCAGGTTTTGGTGCTTTCATTCTGTGATTTAGAGCCAATCTGATGAATTTCCCCTATTATCTTTCACACACAGCACGCTGCCTTTCTGCCAGTTCATAACACATTTGGCTCACTGGCCTCCCCCCGGAAAAATCTAAGGCTTGCCTCCAATTTGGGGGCAGGCCCACGAGGCCACGTGGGATTCCGAGAGCTTGTTTCAGACTCAAACCTCCAGCAGGTAGAGCCTCGCGCTCAGGACTAACCGGGTTGGTCCCCAGCTCCTCTCTCGCCCTCCTGCCCTCCCTCTAGCAGGGTGCCTGGCAAAGACAACATAAGCTGCATTGTCCGGTACCCATGGGGGCCCTGGTGGCTGGTTTGAAGGCTGGGCTGCAGACTCTATGCTTTTCCCACCCAGCCTCCATGGTTTCCAAAGACTCCACAGCCAGGACCTTAATCTGCCGCTCTACCTCCCCGAGGAAGGCAGGAACTCATCAGACCCGTCTCGCAGTTAAAGAAACTTCTCTGAAATACAGGAGATCACAGGCCAGCCCTGCTTGCCCCACTGGATACTCGCCAGGTTCCGCTGCAGCCAGCAGAGATTTCCAAGGGTAGCCTCTGTGCCAGGCATTGTGCCAAGCGCTTGCCCAGCCACCTTTAAAGGCCAAAGGTACTATAAGCCCATTTGACAGGTGGGGAAATCAAGTCCCAGAGAGAAGCAACTTTCCTAAGTTTATACAGGAAGTGAATGACAATATCCCAGAGGATAATACTACTAATGTGAGGGATGAGAAAGGTCTAGAAGCTACAGGGAGCACACAGCTTAAGGCAGCGCTACCCACTCAAAAAAAAAAAAAAAAAAAAAAAAAAAAAAAGTGTCAGGGATACAGGGAGAGCTCAGAAGGTTAGGGTTGGAATCGCACAGGAGTGCCTAGCTAGGTGACCAGGGGCGAATCCCTTCCCCTCTCTGGTTCTCATCTCCCCCACCCTGGAGAACAGAGTACTGTCCTACCCTGGACGATCATGGGGCCTGCATGAGGCAACATGCAGGAAGCTGCCTTGTAAACTGTCCAGCGCGGGGCCGAGTCATTCCGGCGTGTTGGAACAGCGAAGGCAGACACCATGCAAAGACCTGCAGGGAACCTCGGTGCAGCTCTGGGCTAAGTCTGCCAGCTGCCTCGGAATCGTGCCGGGATCTGGACAGAAGACCCAGGCTCCTCCTCGGATCACAAGCTGCTTACCTCCCTCTGGGCCCAGGCACCTCATCCCAAGGCGTGGGAGCGACCAGGCAGCCCCGTGCTCCCGCGTGCACAGATCCCGGCTGGGCAGTGCAGGGTGTGGAGCAGAGGGCATGGCGGGCTTGCCTGGCCCTGCTCCCCACCCTCCTCCCTGATGCCCATGGCCCTTGGGGCCACTAAGTCTGCTGTCTTTCCCGGTCCAGCTCCTGGAAGTTTCTGCTTCTGCTTTAGAGTTTCCGTGGCAACCACCTCTCTCCCTCTGACTGCCTTCCTCTCCTCAGTCACTTTACCATCTGAAGAGGCAAGTTTCTCTCTTCTTTATACTACCAGGCAAATAAAAGTGGATTGGGGCAAGAGGTCGGGCCGGGAGAATGGGGACAGAGAGTGGACCTCCCGGATGCAGCCAGGGGATGGTGCGGCCATGATGTGTCCCCCTAGAGACCTCTGCACTCGGGACTGCCCACAGGGTCCTCCACAGCAAGCATCTCCAGATGTGACTGTCCTTCTTACAGGGCCTGCCAGGCCCTGCAGGAGAGGCTCAGGCTGGGGGAGGGGGGTGTCTGGGCTTGGCAAGCTGGCTGGGCCCAAATCTGCTTGCCCCTGTCTGTCTTCACCCACCAGCGCCCTGGGTTTGGACCACGTCCACCCCCCCTTTCCCCACGCTCTCTGCTTGTAGGAATCCTTCCTTTCCCAAGGCCTTGCTGCAAAGTAGCCCCACAGGAAGTCCCCACCCCTGCAGAACTCCGCACTACACCCCCACATCTGGTCCTCCACCATCTATCTAACCATCCTCCCCAGAAGGCAGCCTTCTGCCCTGCAAGCCGAGCCAATGTCCCCTCACTCCATGTCCCAGCGGGGCCACAGGAGGCCACGTGGTACCTGGGGCCACAGAGTCGGGCTCCAGCCCGCGTTCCACCGCCAGCCTGCTGCGGGCTCTCCATCAATTTGTTCTAGAACTCTATCTTCCCTGTGGTCACATAAGAATGGCACTCACTTCCTCCCAGGCTGTTGGAGACTGAAATGAGTTTGCAGGTCTGAAAGAGCTTAGAAAATTCTGAAGTGCTGTGGGGAGTCCGGGATTATTTTTAGGCGCTGAATTAGTGCCATCCGGTGAATAGCCCCAAGGCCTCCTTGACCCCACCGGTCTCACAGCTCTCTTTCTCCACCTGCTGACCTCCGGAGGCATTGACTCCACACCAAGTCACGGGCCACCAGCTTCCCTCACACACACACACACACAGCCCCTGAAACACGTGGGGCCCCGCCCACTCAGCCAGGGCCAGATGTTGGCGGAGGGGACCGAGGGTACCTCAGAGGCCTGAGTCAGCAGGGAGAGGCCCAGGCCCTGGGGTAGGGGCAAGGTGGAGGGACAGCTTCTTCCTAGCCTGTGGGGGCTGAGGGCTGGGGCCAGAGGCAGAGGCAGCCCCAGAAAGGACTCCCCCACCCACTGGGCTGTCTGCTGCCTTCTCCTGCTCCAGCGGGACCCACCCCCTCCCCTAATGGTCTGGCGGGTTCCCTAGGAACACCTTCCAAATGTGCTCTCCCCAGAGCAAAAGCTCTTCCTCCCCCAACCAGGGCCTCCCTCCTTTCTCTGGTGCTGACAGTGAACTTCACCCCCACTGCCCGCCCTGCCTCAGACCTACACGTCACCCCTTCCAAAAGCTCACAGAGGCTGCACCTGCCCAGGCTTGTGCGAGGACAGGGCTGGTTTCCACGTGCCAGGGGACGCCTGGGGCTGTGGCTGCTCCTGTGTACACTTGAGGGCCATTTCGCTTCCCTCCGAAGGGCTGCAGAATCAGAGGGCTTTAAGCAGGCTCAGAGAAAAACGAATAGACTTGTGAAATGTCAGGACCAAGCGAGTGAAGACAGGGTCAGCCACGGCCTGCCCAGGACTCCCTCCTGTGCCTGCCCTGCTGTCTCCCTCTGCTCCCTGTTCAAGAGCCCAGGATTCCCACAGCTGGCACTGGGAAGCCAGGCCATTTCACCCCCACACGGGATGCTTAACAGACACTTTCCAGGAGCTGGCATGTGAAAACCCATGCAAATACCAGCACGGTCCTGTGAGGGACACTGTCTGAGCCCAAGGGCGCTCAGGCACAGTCCCTATTCTCAGGGAGCCAACAGTCTGGTAGGACACACGAACTCCCCCAGGGAACGACCAACAAGCGCCCAAGGCAGAGGAAGCATAAGGAAGGCAAGGCAGAAACTGATTCTGACTGGCGGGCCAGGTGGAAATCAAGGAAGGCTTCACAGAAGAGGTGGCATCTGGGCCAGGACTTTGAGTAGGACTCCAACAGGCAGAGGACATGACAGAAGGGAGGGGACCCACTAAGGTTTCACAGCAGCCTAGGAACCACAGAGAGACTTAACTTGACTTCCCTTTTCCAAAGGCCATGTGGTTAAGACCATGGTGAGGATTTGGGTCTGGAGAATGTTGGCCTCGTGTCTAATCAGCTGGGGCTCTTAGGCCAGCCAGGTGATAAATGCAGCAAGATGGCCCAGAAAGAGGCACTTTCTAACCTGGCTCCTGACACCAGACCCTGGGGCAATGTCTGTTCTGGTCATTGCTATCACAGGGAAGTGGCCCCAGAGTGCCACCAGGAGACAGGGCCTGCCAGGTCTTAAAAGCTCTAAAGAAAAGAGTCTCCTTGAGTTCCCTGAGCAGCCCATTCCGGGATTTCACACCACCCCATGGCTGGCCAGGAAGTTCTTCCTCCTATCTAACCTACATCTCTCTTGCTGAAATGTACACCCACCTTGCTTTGGAGACACAGGAATAACAAAGCACAGAAGCTAAAAGGCCTCACCGGGAGCTCTGTTTGCAGCAGAGGTGGGAGTGGGGGTGGGTCAGTGGGCACAGACGCCACCCCTGGCCGTGACAAGAGAGGACAAGGCCCTCTTTGTGTGCATGATTAATTTATAGGCCTGGGGAGGGCCAAGTGAGCCGGAATGTCCTCTCTCTAGGCCTTGGAGGCTTCCCTGACCCAATTTAGAAGCTGCGTTTATTGTGTTGTTCATGTCAAACCTTCCCGATGAGGTCTCTATTCCCAGCGTGCTCATGAATTTTCCAGGGGTTTAATAGTGTACGATCTGAGAACGATTTATTAAGAAGATTAAACCCCCCAAATATGCTTCCGCATGCTCTACAAAACACAGCAAATTTATCCTCCAGCATTAGTGGGCTCCCACTGCCCGGAGCAGCACAATCACTCATGGAAGTGAACGCTGGAACCCCTCGCCCTGGGGAGGCAGGGAAGCCACGTGGGATGTGGGGATGCCCAGGGAGGGTCCGGGGGGAGTGTGCGAAGCTGCATGTTTGATGACCCTGTCCTGGTCCCCTACCCACTTGGCCTTCATCCCCACCCCCCTGTGAGGGCTCCCGGATGCTAGATGCAGGATGCGGGTCTAGATGCTTCCTGCTCAGGGACTTAGAATCAAAAAAGAGCTCCTAAGTTCATGTCTCTGGGCACCCGTCTCATTCTCCACACCTCCTGTCCCTGGGAAGTCCTGGAGAGAAGACCCGGGTCAGACCCAGCCAGACAGGGAAAGAGACACAGTTTTTGCTTGACCCTTCCTGGGGAGGGTTGGGGGGCTACACTTGAGGGGCCAGAGGAAGCCTTGCCGAGAGGTTAGAGAGGAGGCTGCCCTGCCCAGCCCTTGGGACAAGGGGAAGACAGCAGCACCCAGGGCCCATGTGGGGCAGATCTGGTCTCAAATGCTCCAAAGGAGGTCCAGGCCTCAGTGCCGATCTGAGACCGCTGACTGGCCTCTCTTCTCTCTGCAGGCCCTCGAGTCCAATGGGTCCCCAGAACCATCTATTTTATCACCAGTGATAAAAACCATTCTGGTGGGGTGCCTGGGTGGCTCAGTCAGCTAAGCATCTGCCTTCGGCTCAGGTCATGATCCTAGGATCCTGGGATCCAGTCCCCCACATCAGGCTCCTTGCTCAGCAGGGAGCCTTCTTCTCCCTCTCTCTGCTGCTCCCCCTGCCTGTGTGTTCTCTCTCTCTCTCTCTCTGACAAATAAGTAAATAAAATCTTTAAAAAAAATAAAATTTAAAAAAAAAAAAAAAACACCCTGTCATGGCTAGAGCATGTCCACCACTTACTCTGTGCCAGGCACTGTGCTAAGCTTTAAACACATTGTCCCTTGTCACACCCACACCACCCTGCCAATGGGTGCTGTTACCATCACGTGCCTCGGAGGAGGGAGTGAGCCTTTGAGAGAGTAACCCACACACCTCGGCCAAGCAGCCAACAACCGACAGAATCAGGATTCAAATTCTGCCGGTCAGCCTCCAGGGTCCGAGGTGCCAAGGTCCTCCCATGCCACCTAATTCCACAACTGGGACAACTCCGGCTCCTACCGCCCTGAAGCCCCTCTGTTTGGGTTCAGGTTAGACCTCTGCATCTACTGGAAGACCACCAGTCCCCCTGACGGCCACCCAGCCTCCATCCTCATCCTCTCCAGCCTTCCCTCCACCCAGCAGCCAGAGGGACTGTCCCAGATCGGCTGCCGAAACCCTCACCATGGTCCCCAGGGCTGACAGTGCAGAATGCAAGGTCCCCTCCCCATCTCCCCCTGCTTGCCCTCCCACTATCAGCTCCACATTCCCCACCTGTGCCCCAGGCATCCTGTCTCCACGCCTTTGCTCACACTGCTCCCTTTGCCTGATGTGCTTTCCCCCAATCTAAAGCCACTTTCTGCCTGAAGCTGTCTCAGGATCAGGACCCTACAGTAGAAATGGCTGCTCCCTCCTTGGAGGGAGTCTTTCTCCCCTCACCACAACCCCCAACAAGCCCAGGAGCTCCTGGGGGCAGGGTCTCTTCCTTCTAGAAGCTCCTTCCTCTGATCCCTTCATGCAGCTGGGCATGAGGATTAGGTTGGTTCGGTGCAGTTGTGGTCAACTTGACAACATGACACCTTGACCTTGTGAGTGAGAAGAAGCAAAAGTGGCCTGAGTGCCCAGTCCATGAGTCCTTTACCTTTTGGGGGGCCATGGACCCCTGTGGCCTCTAGAAGGTCTAAGAGTCCCTTCTCAGAAAAATGTTTTTAGATGCATAAAATAAAATACCAGGGATTACAAAGGAAACCAATTACACTGAAATACAGCTATCAAAATATTATAAAAAAGGCATAACAACATACCTGCTTTTTATTAATGCTTTAAGTAATAAGATCTAGTTCTAATAACTACTGTTACTTTGAAGTATGAACAAATATGTTATTTCAAGACCCCTACAAAACTATACTATGATGTGATAGTATCTGTGATTTCTATGATTCCTGCAAAATCACTGAAGGGCTAATACCATTGCGGTTTATCACCCACATTTGCAATTGGAAGAATTAGAATTTGTAACCATCATCAGAGGTCAGAGAAAATAAAGGTGGGATTTTTTTTTTTTTTCCTGCCCACATTCTGAGATTCCACCCAGAGACTCCTGGGGTCCTTGGTTGAGAACCCCTGGCCTAGAGGGGTGGAGGCGGGGGTATAAGAGAAAACAGTAGGCTCTGTCCTGGAGCCCAGCATTGGGCTGTGTGCTGCCCAGCTCATCGCTGACCGGCTCAGAGTCCCATATCCGTCCACCTGCCTTGGTGTGACCATGGAGGAACCAGGGCCCATGCCCACAGCCTTGTTGTTCGGGCATATCCCAAAGCCCTTTAGTGAGATAGGCTTCACAGAGGCCCCCTTGGAGCCGCGATGCCCCAGACAGCCCCGCTCAGGGCCTCAACGCCCCTGGCTGCCTCCCAGGAAGCTTGTTTTATGTCCTGAAAGACCAGGGCTGACAGGTGATAAATTGCCAAGGAAGGCTGGAGTGGGCTCACGTCTGCCCGGCGCCCGACGAGCCACCCTGCTACCCACCACCACCCTCTCAGAAAGGATAAAAGCACATTAATTACCGGGGAAGAAAGGGCGCCATGAGGACGCGCCCAAAGGCTGCTCAGAAATCATCTTTGGCCACACTTTCTGAGTGTAGCGCCAAGCCCAGGGGCCGACTGTCAACCCTTCCCACCCTCTGTCCCTGGCAGGCTGGGCTCTCCCCGTTCAGGATTCCCACCCCACAGGGCTACCTTTTTACCTGGGTCATCTCCCCAGAAACCCCTGACCTATCCACTGTCTGTGAATGGATTGCTTTTTGCAGACAGGGCCCCCAAACAGTGCTCCCCAGCTGGGAGTGGGACATGATAATGAAAGGGAATCAACCTATCGCCTTTGTTGCCTTCACCAGCATAAGTCCATCAGCGAGTCCTACGGACTCCACTAGGGAAGTGTCTCTAGCCTCACCCAGACCCCACTGCCAACGCCAGCTATCACCCCCCTCCTAGGAGACTGAGTCTCCTGCATGGTAGCCCCCCACCCCGCCAGTTACTTCGGGCAGGCTGTGCCAACAACTGTCCAGGCAAGAGGTCAGACCTGTTATTATCCCATTTTATAGACACAGTAAGTGAGGCTCAGAGAGGTTAAGTGACTCGCCCAAGGAGGCACAGCTGGAAACTGACAGAGCCAGGGTTTGAGACCAGTCTGTCTGGTTCCAAATCTCCCTACTAGCAGCTTTTCAGCCCCCACACGGTACCCCTGCAATCATAGGTGGCCAGAGAATCTCTCTAACAGAGGTTTTTGAGGCCCCCCCTCCCTTTCCTATTCCTGCCCAGGGGCTCCCTCAGAGACTTGTCTCTAAACCCAAGTGGTCCCAGTCTCACCTCCTCCAGGAAGTCTTCCCTGACCACCCACCCTCTGTGGAGTCAGAAGTCTTCCAGTGCTTAGCAGAAGCTGCCAGAGATACCACTAGCACTGCCTCTGGGGCTTAGCGGGTCTTTTTCTTCGTCACCTCTACCACCATATGCTCAGCCAGAACCATACACCCCACAGGGGTTCTTCCAAGAGGAAAAATGAGGAAAATCATGCAGTAGAAGAATGAATGAGCCATGGCTCATACCAACTTTCCACCAGCAACAGATCTGTTCACAGGCATCATCAGAAGGGGGGTCCACAAGACGAGGTAACCAAGATGGCCACAGGGCTAGGAGTTAACTTTGCAGCCACTCAGAGCAGAGAAGAGCCCAGGGCTGGAGAAACTCAGTCAGCAGATGCACTAGACCCACACATTGCCCTCGAAGAGCCCACGGAAGGTTCAGACCCATTTTCAAAGCCAAGGCAAAACCATGACTTCTGCTCCAAGTTCACGGCAGGAATAACAGCAGTGCCGTTCCCGGCAACAAGCACTTTCCTAGCAAACGTGCTTACCCCAGACAGAAGGACGCTGGCACCTGAGCCTGAGAGCCTGTGGATAGCTCCATGCAGCAGACAGAAACAGGGAGGCAGAGGTCCATGTCCTGACCAGGAAAACCTTCTGAAAATATCTTCACAAAAGAAGCAAATTGCAAAATGATAAATGATAAAACAAAACAAAACAAAAACTGTTAAACAGAATCATAGATGTGTTATGTATACATCTGTGTAGATGAGGGCATAGAAGAAGCCTGAGAAAAGGGTACTCCAAAGGCCCCCATCCCAGCTCCCAGCTAGGTCCTGCCCCCAAAGAACACACCTAAACTCTGCCCCAGCTCTTGACGCCCCAAAGATCATGAGCAAACCAGTGTCCACCCACAGTAGGCAGGAGCCTTCACTGCCACACCCTTTGTGGAGGGCAACTCAGCCATGTGGATCAAAAGTCCAGATCCATACAATGTCTGTTTTAAATTCATATATTCTCCTTCTGCAATCCTGTCCCTCAGGTAAACTCTCACAAGTGTGCAAGAAGAGATGTAGAAGGATGTTTACACACCCGTTTGCAGCAGGAAAAAACAAACAAACAAACAAACCAGTAAACAGCATCCGTGTCCATCACAGAGGACACGGCTGAATTAATTATGGTCCCTTCTGAACAGGGAATTCCGGGGGGCTCTTGTGCAGTGTGTGACAGAGACATGCGTACCAACACGGTACGCTCCATGTGAGGAGACAGGAGATATGGGGCAACCCCCCAGGGCAGACACAGAGGCATGCAGGGAAACAGGTTCTTGCATATTCTTCAAAAATAAATAAATAAATAAATAAACAGTGGTTACTCTAGGGAGTGGTGTGTGTGTGTGTGTGTGTGTGTGTGTGTGTGTGTGTGTGGTGTGTGTTGAGTGGGGCAGGGGCAAGAAAGGAGAGAGGTTTAGTCTTCTTTCTATACCCTTCTGTACCACTTTCTTTTTAAGTCCTGGAGTATACCGATTTTATATATTAGAACACAGATCCTGGTATGGACGGATGTGACAGATGTGGGTGGCGGAGGAGGCTGTGCGTAGCCTGGAGCAGAGGGTCTATGGAAAGCTCTGCTCATCCCACTCAGTTTTGCTGTGAACCTAAAACGGCTCTCAGAAATAACGTCTGTCTAAAAAAAGAAAGAAGAACGGAGTAAAAGCCCTTGGAAATGAAAACCACACAGAACTTCCCCCCACCGCCTGCACTCCTCCTGGCTGAGGCTCCCTGTGCCTTCATCACTCTCGGGTGAGTCCTAAGTCCCAGCCTATTCTCACATCATCCAGAAAGAAAGGGGGTGAAGCTCACGCCCAGGGAGCCCCATGGAGTTCCCAGCCCCGTACCTCTGCTTACGCCCTTTCCTCTGACCAGGATGTCCCTGTACCTTCACGGTTCAAACACCCTCCCCGAAAGCACGAAAGCCCCCTCTCCTTTGGCCCTCTGACCACGCTCCTGATGAGATGGGGAATGACAAGCCTCAGAGTGGCCCCCGGAGGCCTTTCACAGATGCATGCCCTTCTCCAAAACCACCACATTCCTCAAATAACAGAAATCAGCACTCCCAAGGCACTCAGTACCTACCAGGTGCCACGTTAAATGCTTCCAGTAAGTTCCTGTCATTTCACTTTCTCAACAATCCCAGAAGGTAATTATTATTATTACCTCCCCATTTTACAGATGAGTAAATTGAGACTCAGAGAAGTGACCTGACTTGTTCAAGACACCTAGTCAATGGTCCAGCCTGGATTTGGTTATAGACAGTTCTACTATAGCTGTTTCAGCCAGCACCCCTTCCTGCCTCCTTCGCACAAATCTTTGAGATTTCCAGTGTGCCAGCGCTGACCAAGTCTGGGGACTAGCAGGAGACAGACCAGCTCCTGCTCCGGGCAGCCTGGGGCACAGAGGCTCTGCCCAGAAGAGCTGCGTCAAAGCCAAAAAGTGAGGGGAAGCCAAGCCAGAGGTGCACAGGTGAGCCCTGGGCTAGTTGCACCAGGAGCGAACCCAAGACACTTCAAGCTTTGAGGCCAGAGGCTGGGAACTGCAGTCCAGACAGAACCAACAAGGCTTAACTCAGGGCAGGTAAGAGAACGGAAGACTAGCTTCTCTCTTGAAGGAATATGCAAAGACGGAAGAAAAATGAATGAGCTAAACATGATGGAGGTGAAGAAAACTCAAAACCTTAAAGCTTAAAACCTACTTTGGGGGACCCTCCCCCTCCCAGCCCGCAAGAAGAGGAGACCTCTTGCCAGGGGAAAGGTCCACTGCTTTGGCACCATCACTGCCTTAGCTGCCATCCTTGGGGGGAAGACAGTGTCACTCAGGCCTAGGGCTGAAATGGGTTCCCTTAAAATTCACTTGTTAACGTTGCAATCCCTAGAACCTCAGAAGGAAACCCTATTTGGAAATAAGGGCTTTAAAGAGATGATTAGGTAAAATAAAGCCACTAGGTGGGCCTTCATCTAAACTGACTGGTGTCGTTATAAGAGGGAATTAGATACACAACAAGGACACCGGATCCCATGTCCCCAGAGGACAGCCGTGTGAATAGGACGCAAGAGGGTGGCCATCCACAAGTTAAGGAGAGAGGCCTCGCTGGAAACATCCTTGCCGACACCATGATCTTGGGCTTTCAGCCTCGAGAATTATGAGACAATAACTGTCCCCCAGGGATGGACACTGGGGTCAGGGGTGGTGTGGTCAGCTCATCTTGGTTTCCCTGTAACTGTCCTGGTTTCAAATAGAAAGTCCCAGATCCTGGGAACATCCCCTACCCAAGTCCTAAGCAAACCGAGACAGTTGGTCCCCCTAGCCAAAGGCTGGACTTTTCCTGACTCCTTCATGTACTCACTCCCGCACGCATCGGAAAAATGCTCATGAAGTTTCTACTACGAACCAGAAACTGTGTCAGGAGCTAACGGTGAAAAGCCAGCCAGGGAGCCTCTCTGCCCCTCATGGCCTTTCAGTCCACTGGAAAGACACAGAAAACAAGCATTAAGAAACTATAACCACACTACCACGTACATGTACCTATAAAACTGTGAGCCAGGCGGGCCCAGCAGGATCTTGGGGCCAAGGCCGGGCTAGCCGCGGCTGTAAGGGCTGTGGGAATTGGGAGCAACACGAACCCGCCTCAGGGAAATTGAAACAGCACACGCACATTGGCTACAGAGGAAAGAGCAGAAGGGAGGCCAACAAGCAGGACCGAGCCCAGTTAGCAGCATCCTGCCGTCAAGCAGGAGACGGGCCAGCAGCCTGGATCTGGGGGGGCCAGCAGCCTGGATCTGGGGAAGCCAGCCAGCCTGCACAATGGACAGATTCATATGCTCCCCGAGTATCCCTCTGACCTTGCCCTTTAACTCAGCAGACCCTGTCCTCACCCCAAGAAAACTCGCAGGAATCAAAGTAAGTCAAAGCCCGGCAGCCGTGCCAGCGGCACTGACCCCCGCCCCCTGCCCCACACACCCCGCAGTACCTGTCACTCTCTCGGCCAGGACTGTCCCAGGCTGGCTGTGAATCAGTCCCTTCCAAGGGGCCAAGGGACTGTGTGCTTCCCTTCCCCGGGGGTGGGGGTGGAGTGCTGGTGGTGTTTTTAAGCTATTAACAATTGACATTTGTTAATTATTACTTTGTTCACCTCTGTTTTTTTCACCCACACCATTGCTCAATCCATCAGCAGCCAAGGCCCTGAGAAGGGGAAATATTCCCTCCCAGGCCGAAGCTGGGGAAGCAGAGGCCCCTCGCCCTAGTAGGGGGTAGGGCTCACAGTCCCTGGGCCCTCAGCATCCAACAAACCCACGTGAACTTCTAGATCCGGAATCACAGGAAGGGCAGCTAGATCTGTGCCTGGTACTGGGGGTCCCCATTCTGGCCCCCTTCAAGTCCTTGACTTTCATAGTCACTCATTGCCTCTAGAGAAGTGGTCCTCCTAGCCAGGCCAGACCCTGCTATTGTAGACCCCAGAGATTTCCAGGCTGAGCCCCCATCAATCAAGCTATACATGCTATAGACTCTTTGAAAGGAACATTCCCCAGGAGCCAAGGGAAGGGTTAAAAAGCACAAATAACCATGCTCTTCTGGTTGGAGGCAGGGGACTGGCCTGCAATACGGAGCCCCTGAAGGCCCCTGAGCCGAGGAGGGACTGGTCAGACCAAGGTTTAGAAAGCTCCCCTGGAAGCTGAGTCGAGGGGGATCAAGGATGGGGAGGCAGGCCGTGTGACAGGCGCCTGCAGCCTGCTTATCCCCAGGGGACAGTGGGGCTGGGAGAGAGACAGGAGCCAGTGCCAAGCGGAGCTGCTAGTCTGGCACAAAGCAGGAAGGAAGGACGGGAGGGAAACTGCCAGGCTGGGATTCTCTGGCCCCGGGGCTGGCCAGGGCAACACACCTGAGAAAGGAGGATGTCAGGGAAGGGGGGAGGGTGGGGAGGACCGGAGGAGGGTGTTTTCGCGGAAAGAAAAGGACTTCCCTGTTGGGCAGTTGATGTGACTTTAGAGCATCTGGTGATAATCACTTCTCCATCTGGAACTCAGGAAAGAGGATCAGGGGAAGAGATTTCCAATCGGGAATGGGAGTGGCTCAGGTTCAGGAGTCATGGACACCCCGGGAGGAAGGGGGTTTCCAGGTGAGAGCTTAGCAGGTGAAAAGAGGAGCACCCCCAGGGGGGATGGGGGGGCCACCGGTGAGGAAGGGTCTCCAGCCACCCAGGACTGACCCCAGGAAGGCTGGCCAAAGCCCTGAGCAATAGCGAGAGAGTATAATCCTCAAAGATCCACATACGGAGTCCCTTTTACATGCAAGGCCTTGAACTTGGGGCTTGACACACAGCATCTACCTCCCTGACACCTCCCAAACCCCTTGGAGCTAGTCCAGTTATCCCATTTTAAAGATGAGAAAGTCAGCAAAGAGTGGCTCAGTCCCCAGCTGGTCCAGCCTAATCCTGAAACCAGCCGGACTCCAGAACCCACACACCCTTTTAACTGCTATAATGAGGTATAGGGAGAGATCAGTATTCGCTGACCCGTCGCTGTGGGATATTTTCATGGGGGTGGGGGGGTGTTCCTAGAGGCCAGAAGGTGACCAGCTGGAAAGGGTGGGAGGGCGGCTCTAGCAGCTTCCTCCCGCAGCTGGCCCAGACGGCTGGAGCAGGAACCGCCCATCTGAGCGGAAGGATCCGGAAGACGGCAGCAGGGAGCCAGAGCCGGGAAGGACCTTTAGTTCTTGTTCTGCCTTTAGGATCCAAAGTTGGAAAACAATGACCGCTAAAAGTGATCTGATGACTAAAATTTTTGACTGCTGCTAAGTTTAGCACTCAGGGTGGGGTAGTCACAATGATGTATCATGCGCAAACCTTGACTTCCACCCCCCAACCCTGTGTCGTATCCCGGTCCCCTGTTGAACTCCTTTATTTCCACATTTCCAAATAATAACTTGTAACCCAAGGGAGGCTTCGAGATGAATGAGGTCCCCAGTCACTATCTCCTCAGTACCTAACACCTAAGTTAAAAAGTACAATGTTTAACCCAAAGGAATAAATCACTAATGGTGGAATTTCAGGCACCAGAGGTGGTTTATAGGAGTTTCTGAAATCATACCAGTTCTCAGCCTGCACTGAAACAGTGCCTGGGACATGGCAGATGCTCAGTAAAATCATGCCCCTCCAGGCAAGAGCTTTGTAGCTCACTAGTGGGACAAGAAGTCCTCCCTGGAGCCTCAGGGAGCCAAAAGCCACACTCTTCGGCAATGACTCCTTCATCATGTCCCATCACCTTATAATTTACCCATCGGTTCTATAGGACAGTATTATATCTGGCCAGAAAGAGCTTCTAAGTACGTATGTTTTTTTAATAAACATATAATGTATTATTTGTTTCAGGGGTACAGGTCTGTGAATCATCAGTCTTACACAATTCACAGCACTCACCAGAGCCCATACCCTCCCCCATGTCCATCCCCAGCCACCCCTTCCCACCCACCCCCTCTCTCCTCCAGCAACCCTCAGTTTATTTCCTGAGATTAAGTGTCTCTCATGGTTTGTCTCCCTCTCTGGTTTCATTTTATTTTTCCTTCCCTCTCCCTAAGATCCTCTGTCTTATCTCTCAAATTCCTCATATCAGGGAGATCATATGATAATTGTCTTTCTCTGGCTGACTTATTTCACTCAGCGTAATACCCTCTAGTTCATCCACGTCGTTGCAAATGGCAAGACTTTGGTTTTTGACGGCTGTATAGTATTCCATTGTATAGATATACCACATCTTTATCCATTCATCTGTTGATGGACATCTGGGCTCTTTCTATAGTTTGGCTGTTGTAGGCATTATTCTAAGCACATGTGTTTGACCTTTGACAGTTTGGAGGAGTCTTTCAAAATCATTTAGGTTCAACCCAATTGTTTTCAATCCTTGAAAGCCCTTCTGTAACACCAAAAGTCAGACCAGACTAGGGACGGCAAACAGGCCAACACCTAACTAATTCATTTTGTCAGGATTCCCTGGGCCTCCTGGATTCTTTATATACATGAGCTCACAAAATACATCTAACTTTGGCCAGTTTGAGGGGGAGAGGGCTTTGTTTCTTGCACCTGAAGGAGCCCCGAGGCATGATCCCAAGACAACAAAGGGTCCTTGCCCTTCAGGAGCTTCCCAGTGTAGCAGGCGGTGGGACAGACTCAAGTAACCCTTCCCAGTGTCAACAGCTACGAGCCACGATAGAACCAGAAAACCCCCCGCCCCTCCTCCACTGGGCTGCTGACCACCTCCCACCCCCACCCCAGCCCACAGAGGTCCCAGACTGGGAGCCAGGAGGACACTGTGAGGCCCAGCCCTGCTATTAACTCACGGTGGGGACTCAGACAGATCGCGCCCTGGGCCTTGATTTTCTCATCTGCAAAATGGGGTGGAAATGCCCCGTGACACCCAGGCTGCAGGCCAGGGAAGGGAGCTGCAATGTCCAAGCCTCCCAGGGGAGGGTGGAGGTTAGGACGACCGACTGGGTCTGGAGGTTCCTTTCTCTTGGGTGAGGGTGGGAAGGGGTGGGGGGGGCACGGGAGGAGAGAGACTCCCCTGAAACCCCCTACACCGGGCTGCCTCCTCCACACAAGCCCCAGAGGAGAGGGACCCGAGGAACCTTCTAGTCCCAGCTTTTCTTCCGATTTCCAGCACTCACTCACTGGAAATCCGGTCTTCCCTAGGCCTTTGTCGGGGGACAGCACTGCTTTCTATCCACTGAGCAGATAAATCTCCCAGTCTCACTGGAGCTCCCCACACTAAGGTCCTCCCTTCCTGCTACTTCTGAGGCGCCCTGGGGAAGCAGGGTCCAGAGCCAACACCTCTGTCTGCCCGGAGGGGAAAGGTCAGACCAGTTCACAGCAGCTGCCCTCCCTAAAGGCTCTCCCTCACCCTCCAGGAGGCCAGAGGGTGAGGGTGAGGGTCAGGGTCGGGTCAGGGCCAATGCCCAGGACTGAACAGCCTGTGGTGAGCAGTGACCAAACCCATTAGAGCTGACCCCTGCCTTTCTGCTCCTCATTTTCCTACAATAAGCCTGTCCCAGCTCCACAGTCAGGTGGGCTCCCGTGCAACTCACGCGTCTTCAGGAGGAGAAGGGCAACCCACGTGTCTTCAGTGCGAGAGGGGACAAATTCAAAGGTATGAGACACCAGATACACTGTCTCCAGGCCCCGCCCCGCCTCTGCCATCACCATCACCAGGAGCCGCTGGCCACAAGACCACCTCTGAAAATGTCTTTTTGGGCATCCCCCTGCCTCTGCCTCAGCAGCCTCCCCTAGAACCACATTCAACAGCTCGGAATTACCCAAATCAATTACTCCGAGAAGGAGCTCAGGCAGACAGGCATTAGAATAAAGACACAGATAATTCCCACCGTCAGGTAATTGCTCCCCAGAGAATTTCAGATAATAAAAGAGGAATCAAAAAGAGAGCATTTTTTCTCCCAGAAAGGAAGGGGAGATTGTGCACTGATAAACAGAAAGCTATTCTCTTCCCTTCTGCCCTCCCTACCCTTCCTTAGCTGGGCTCCCTCGGGACCAAACCACAATGTCTCGGAAATCCACGGAGATGGGGCTGGGAGGTGGGCAGGCGAGGTCCAGGGTCCTGGGCCCTAGAGACAGTGCTGTGCTCTCAGAGGACATTTGACTCTTGTGTCCTTCCTTGAGCAGGGACACAGACAGGGACAGGGCTCCAGTTACACAGAGGCACAGCGATCCATGATTGGGCAGTTAATCTCTTACTCCACGTGCCCAGCTCATCCCCTCAACAAGGACAGAAGCTCTTTGACAGCAGGTCCTTGACTGACACTACCAGCTTCTCTTTGCCACCCAGCCCCAGACGCCCATTGATCCAGGAGGCGATGAAGGTGTGCCACACAGGTTTTCCCGAGGCCCATTACTTGGTTTTCCTGATGGTAAAATGCAGAAGTAGCACCACACTCTCATACAGATGTCTACAACATCACAGCCCCAAGAATATCACAAAGCCCGGTGAAGAGGTATTCCAAGAAGAAAAGTGTCCTCTGGTTAGAGGCTTAGGAGTCCAGGGGGAAACAAAGCTCAACTGGTCCCTTCACTGCAGAACTTCTCAGAGCCTTCATAATTGCTAATGTGGACTGGTCCTGTATGAATGCACCTACAGTATGCAGCCTTTTTCAAAACTCTTTTTCTACTACGTGTCTCCCCAGACTGCTGTTCCATAGACCACACTAAGGCCAGCAGTGGGTACAGAAAAAAGGTATAACGGGGTGGTAGTAAGGCATTTAAAGGGGACTGATTAGGGAGCTGTAAGAAAAACTCATGGAGGGCATGGAGCTTGAGATACATTCTAAAGGAGAAAGGAGGAGCAAAGACAGGGAGGGGACATCCCCCACAGAAGAAACTGCCCAACCAAGAACCCTAGGTGTGGGAGAGCCTTGGGCATGCTGGGTCCAACTGTTTGCCTTACCTGCTTCCTGGAGGGCAGGGAGGGCTAGAAAGGTGGGGTGGGGAGGGTCTTGGGGTAAGGAACAGAGTGAGGGTATTTTGAAAGTCCTTGAGTTGATGCTGGCTTGCTCACAAGTGGCTACTGTGGGCAGTACAGCACGAAGTACAATTCTGACAACAGCCCTAGGAAGCAGGTTCTAGGGTATCTGTCTCTTCAGAGCCAAGGACAAGTTAAGGGGCTATCCCAGTTCACGCAGCTACTGAGTGGTGGGCAGGGATCTGAAGCCCCAAGCATCTCAACCAGAGAACCCATGACCTTAACCACTGAGCTTCCCCACCCCATAGCTGCAAGGGACAGGGCTGAACCCAGTGCCACCAACACCATCAAAGTGTGGAGAAGGGTCAGTCATTCCTTGCTGTGGGAAGCTTTGGTCCCTATGATTTGGTTTCTGATTTATATTCCATCAGCTTGACGCTCCCCAAATATACACATAGGTCATTAGTTCTAAATATTTAAAGGGAGCCTTTCCAACCATCCCTCTGGGAATAGACAAGAAAGTGCCAAAACACAGCTTGGCACTGACAGAAACGTGCGACCGAGCCCACTGACATCCTCAACAAGATTTATGTTTCCCAAACACGTGGCTGCCACTTGATTTACGGGGCCTGCGGAGCTATCTTGGGGGTGGGAGGGTGGTGGGAAGCAGACCTCTCAAGGGAGGGAGGTATCATCATCATCAAATATTTCGATAATCATCTCCATCACAGTAAAGAAGGCACCAGGCCCCTTCCTGCCCTTGCGCGGGAAAGGAAGCGAAATTGTTTGCCTTAATTCAATTAGGTAATTAACCAGACAATGCAAAGAGAAATTCCAGCAAGGATATAAATACTTGAAATCCCTGCACTGGTTGGTGAGGAGGATGTCAACAACGGAACCCTGGCGGAGGGGAGAGGTGAAGGTGGGGAGAGGTGTGTCTCGAGCTAAAAACAACAGTGGGCAGGCAGCAGGTCATAATGATAGGCACTTACCCTGGGCCGGCTCTCTGATAAGCACTTTACATGCATTACCTAACTCATGCCCCAAAACAACTCAGTGACGTAGGTGTCACTATTATCCTCATTTGACAGAGGAGGAGACGGAGGTGCAGGGAGAGCACACAGCGCAACTGACAAACCCAGGTCAGATTTCAAACCCACCTCTTCAGCCAGAGCGCTCTGCTCCCTCTCCAAAGGCATGCCTACGATAAAGGGCCTCTAGGGATGGTTCCAATCTAAATCGGGAAACTGAGGCAGGTTTGGGCACCTCCCGCCTCCCAAAGCATCTAGACGGCCTGGCTCCGGGTCTCCCAGCTGACCTGGCTGCTGGGCTGCCCCAGAGAAGCAGTCAAGCTTGGGCAAAGTGATTTTGCAATCCTGTTTGCAGAAACCTGGACAGCTGCCCTCCTAGGGCCTCCTCCAGCCACACTTCCTCCAGGAAGCCTCCCTGACTTCTCGCCCTCCCTGACACATGAGCCTGTGGGCTCTCCAAAGACTGGGCACGCTTTCTTTCTAGGACTGAACCCCAGAGGCTCTCGAGAGGGAAGGAAAAGCAGAACCTCACGCTGGTTCGAGTCCCTTCCACCTTGGCCAGGGAAGTCTGTTCCGACAAACACGCGCCCCTGTGGTTTCAACGGCAGAAACAAGCTCTAGTGGAATGTGAACGCCGTGCAAAAGATAAAACTTCAAGTGCCTTAAAGAAATCTTTTCCTCTATTATCCCCTGTCTCTATTCATCACTGTGGCTCACTTAAAAGCCCATATTCGAAAACCTTTTTGTTTGGGCAATTTGAGGCGCTGTGTATCTTTACAAGAGAAATAAATAAGCAATTCATATAGTCTCTTTCATTCAGACTTCTCCACACCCAGAACTGCCTTCACCAGAGACAGTAAGTTCTGGAAAGTTACAGGCCAGAGTGTCCCAAGACCAGTGTGACGGAGAAGGCCCTCAGGATCACAGCGCAAATAGTGGTGAGTCCTAACGAAACACTAGCACTTGACCAGGATTTCAGCTCCATGCCTAATTTCAACATAACAACACCCTCAGGAGCAGGTATTGTTGTTATGCCCAATTTACAGATGAAAATACTGAGGATCTGAGACGTGAGGTAGCTTTGTCGGAGTCACATAGCTGGTAGGCGAGCCAGCCAGGACTCCAGTTTCAGGGGTCCCAGACCACTCCCCACCCTTGGCCTCTCTGTAAGACCAGGCCCTTCTGGGGTGGGAACAAGCTACTTGGCTCTGCCTCCACCTCCCACTCCAAACCCAGGACTCAGTAGCCAACACAGACCCCCCGGTCTGAATCAACACTTCACTGGTCACTCCACTCAAAGGGAAATGGCCCCAACAACTGCCCATCCTTCAAGGGACCTTCTGGGGACAGAGAGGAATGGAATTAACACCAACATCGAAAAGGCCAAGAGCTAAAGGAGGTAGAAAGAGACGGGACCAGGACTGGCTGTCTGTGAGAGCATGGCTTCTAATGTGCCCTTCCCTGGTGGGCCCTGGATACAGCCATACCTGCTCTCCTCTGTTTCCCCTCTGACTGCTCAAGGCCAGTGTTAGAGGGGGAACATGAGGGATGATGTCCAAGTAGAAAAAGACTCCTCATTTACCCCCTTTCTGCTCCTCATCACCTTAATCACACCTAATTTCTTCATATTTATACTTTCACAGCAGCTGGAGGGCAGAGAAGCACAGTGCCGGACACTTCGGGCCGTGGGGTGGTGAAAAATTTCATTCAAACTCTAGCTCTGCTCCTTCCTGGCTAGGTGATCTTAAGCAAGTCACTTCTCTTTGGGCCTCAGTATCCTCATCTGCAAACAGGAAATGATGACAGGAGCTCGTGGGACTACCGTGAGAACCAGATGTGCTAATATTGGAAAGTCCTGGGTCCTGAGCCCAGCGCCTGGCCTGGGGTAGTACTCAGTAAGTGTGGGCTGCTGGGAATCATTATTACAGCCCAGACAGGTCCTGCACCTTGCACAGAGTCAGTGTAAGGCAAGCAAACACTAACACCATGTTCTGGCTCCTGGTTCAAGAACTTTCTCAACACTGAGCCACTGAGGAATATGAGAGGGCCCAGCCCAGGAGCTCTCATGGCCCCGTGGCCTCCCCACATCTGCAATTCTCAGGCCAAGTACAAAGCCCCAACCAACAGGTTTGTTTTTCACACACACACACACACACACACACACACACACACTCGACAAGTGGCTCAGAGTGAAAGTTCCCAAACCTTGGCACCCTTCTCCATGCAGAGGTGAGTAGTGACCTCATCCCTATGACTAAGCCAACACCGACGCCAAGAGCCCTCTCTGGGAACCCGCGGGCTTGGCACTGCTGGCTCTGAGCCCCAGGAGGAGCCAAGGCTGTGAGACTGGGATTCACACAGAGCTGGGAATCCCCGCTCTTGGAGTTGAGAATCCAAGTGGCTTTGAAACGCAGGGCCGTGTTGCAGCCAAAGACCAGAATGGGCCAGGAGATCTGGGTTCGAGTCACAGATCTGCCATGAACTTCTCACACAGTTTTAATAAGCAAACTCAGGCCTCTGTCTTTCCAACCCTAATATGGGTGGATTACAGGTTTCCAATGGTCCATCCAGCTTGGATCTGGTTTCACCACCTTCCTGCCCACCAGAGACCCCTGGCTTAGAGCTAATAAAGATACAGGTTAGAGGAAGTGGACACTACAATGCATGAAAGAAGCCACTGTTGTTGGAGTGGACGGTGCAAGCTGCAGGAGAAGCTGGGCGGGATTAGGGGGTCGGGGTAGGGGGGTCAGAGGGCTGGGAGGAGGTGAAGAAGAGAAAACCAGTCCTGGTGGTCTGCAGGCTGGTCAGGAGCAAGGAGCCCAGTGCCAGAGATCAGAGCAGCCTATCAAGCATTCCAGGGAATCAGACAGGAGAGGAAAAGAGCCTTCCCCCAGAACTTCAGCCCACGCCTCCTCCTTCTCACTTAATTCCTCCCACCATGGCATAGACAGGCAATCAGGAGAACCTAGATTACAACTAGGAAAAAGCCGAGAAACCCAGATACAGACTCTGCAGCAGAGCTGGCTGCTCCAGAACCCCGAGGCAGCAGGAAGTGAGGTCCCCCCTCTTCCACGGTGCCAGGGTCCAGGAGAGGTGGAGACGGACAAGGTGTCTTCTGGGAGTTTCTCTGAAATCCGCTCTACCACAGGCCAGAAGATGCCCCTGCAGCCAAGCTAGGGGAGCCCGCCACTGCCGGGCACTGTTGATGAAGCATGTAGCTGCTGTGTGCTAGGAGCCTCTAAGCCTCCCCTTTGCCCACAGTGTCCTGTTCACACTCCTTATTATGGCCTTCGAGGTGTTCAGTTTGGGCTCCCAAGGGGACCTGTTCACCCCTATCCCTGCCCCGCCCCCACCCACCCCTGCATTGCTGACCTCCTGTTCTATATTCCCATCAGGAGCCTTTGACCCTGGGGCCTTGATCTGGCCTCAGGCTTCCCACTGCCCTTGCTGTTTCGCTTAATAATCTTCCCCCGGGGGCGCCTGGGTGGCTCAGTGGGTTAAGGCCTCTGCCTTCGGCTCCGGTCATGGTCTCAGGGTCCTGGGATCGAGCCCCGTGTCAGGCTCTCTGCTCAGCGGGGAGCCTGCTTCCTTCTCTCTCTCTCTGCCTGCCTCTCTGCCTGCTTGTGATCTCTCTCTGTCAAATAAATAAATAAATAAATAAATAAATAAATAAATAAATAAAATAATAATCTGCCCCCGGACAAACCGGAAGTGACTCTTAACTCTAAGAAACACACTGAGGGCTGTTGGAGGGGAGGCGGGCGGGGGAGGGACTGGGGTCCCCGGGTGACGGGCATTAAGGAGGGCATGTGATGTAATGACCCTGGGTGTTATAGGCAACTGATGAATCACTAAACTCTACCCCTGACACTAAGAATACACCGTATGTTAACTCATTGCATTTAAGTTAAACCATCATCATCCTCCTCATCATCTGTGCCTGTTGGTTTGAGGGAACCCCTTTCCTCTTGTCATCTGTTGACTTCTGGACTTTCACTGGGCTCCTTGCGAGAATAAAGAAGGCAGACAGAGGGAACAGACCGAGGTTCAGCCACCAGATCGCAGGTACAGGCTCAATCGAGGAAGTGTGGCGGGGCCTGCCTCCACATGCCCACCGACAAGGCGACAAGGCGGGAGGCGCGACCTCTGCCTGCATCAGGGGCTGCCGAGCCGCGAGCCAGAGCCGCGAGCCACGCCGGCCAGCTCATGGAGCCAAAGGGCTCTGCACAGCCTCAAGTGTGACACCGAACCCAAGGGATTAGGATGTCTATTTTTAACTCCCCACATCCTGGCCGAAAAACAAACCCCTCACACGCCTTCAGATCCCTATCAGGGGGGCTGGCAGCGCCCTTTGGGAATTGTCTCCTCCCGGAAGCAGCGCCAGCTCTGATGGCTTCACCTCTGCCGGGAAGGGCTCAGAGAGATGGGGCCAGCTGCCCTGATGTCTGGCTGGGTCCCCGCTGCCCCTGTCAAATAGCCGTTTCCTGGTGGACTCGGTTGTCACGGATCCTCCAGCCAGTGACAGCCAGACGGGGTCACCAGCCATGCTGGGGGGGATTATACATTCGTACCCTCACACTCCCTCCTGGCCCTCTGAGGAGCCGGGGGCCAGCGAGCCTCCCCCAGAAGCATTGGGATTTGGGGCTCCTGGGCTAGGATGCTCTGTCTGAGGGCAGAGGCAGGGCTGGAGGCAGGTAAACCAGTAAGGTGGACGTGAGTAGGATGTTTAGTAACAAAGGCTCTGTGGGAGGCCATAGGACTTCAAAGTCCCTGCCAGACTCTGACCAGAAAGGAACAGCATGGAGCAGCATGGGAACGGGAAACCAGACCATTACCAATCTCCCTCGATCGTCTCCCCTCCTCCGGGCACCCCTGGCATCCCTCGGACCTCACTCCAAGATGGGTCTTTAATCAGCCACTGGGACCTGCGAGGAGACGAGCTTCCTAGTTCAGGGAGAGAGAACACCTCCCCAGTCCCTGGCCCGCCTGTGGGTATGGATCAAGTTCATAAGGACGTTGCCCATTCTCCCTGGACACACCTCACCCACCTGCCACTGCCTAAGTTCATTCTCAGCAGATACCAGCAGAGAAAGGGACCCCAACATACGAGTTTCAAAGACAAAAAAAGCCTCATTCCAAATAGAGAGGTTTCAAGCTGGTCAGCCTTCTCCTGGCACTAGCAACCCTCGCTGACCTCAGGGACAGGCAGTTTCCCTGAAGGTTCTGACCACAAATAACGGTACAACCCTAGAAAAATCATGTGACCCCTAAGTGCCTCTGGGGCCACATCTGTGAGCCCCCAGCACAATCCCAACGACCCCACGGACCCTCTGTAAATACTTTACACACTCCCTCTGGAATTCTAAAGAATCTTGGCAATGCTCATTTGAGACCCGAAGTTCAGCCTGCAGGCGGGGTTGCAGGGGGAGGGCGGGCAGGAAACGATGTGCCCTTTTCAGACCTTTCTCCGGGCTTCTCTGTCTTTGATGCCACAAAGCAGAATAGATTTTTTTTTAAAAAAGCAGATCAAGAACAGTCCAAAGGAGTCAGGGAAGTCTTTCCGCAAACCAAAGGCATCGCTGGGTTCGTTCCTCCCCTGCAGGCAGCCTAGCACAGAGCACACACAGGACCCAGGCGGTTTGCACAGGGAAGAAGGGTTCCCAAAAAATGCTCTGAGGCAGGAACAGAAAAACCAAGTCCAATGACAAGTCAGTCCAACCCTACAAGGCTTTATGAACCTTTACTAGACCAGGGAAGGCCCTGGCCAGCCTCCACCCCGCTCCGTGGGCACTGAGACGAGAAGTAAGGCCCGGGACTTGCCCTTAAGAAGCTCAGAGCCCGTCTGGAAGACAGGCAAGCCGGCCACTAGATATGAGGCAAGGCGACTGGAAGGAGCTACACGCCAGGCCTGCACAGCGCGAGGGCTCACCCTTAGTGGAGTGATGAGACCAAGTGGAGGTGACATTTGGGCCAGACCCAGAGGGGCAGGAAGAATTGGTGCAGTGAAGCAGTGGCCGTGAGAGAAGGACATCCAGGAGTCACGGGCAGAGACCGGGACAGGCAGCCTGGAGAGCAGAGGCAGAAGAGGCAGGGAGAGGAGTTGGAGCAGGCACGGAACGTGGGTTTGATCCTGCAGGTGGGTAACAGGGAGCCCCCCAACCCAGGGAGGGAGGAAGAAACAGGATGCAGGGAAGCTGAGGGCAGGAGGCTGGTGGAGGCGGGAGTTAACAAGACCCCGCTTTAGGAAGCCAGGCTGCTGGGGGCTCCCCCCGGGTGTGGAGAACAGGCAACCGGATCCCCTGAGCCGGCCGCTCTGCCCCAGAGTGAGCCTCTAGCCAGGCTGGCACAGACCCCAGCTGGGAGGGGTTGGCCTCAAGGAATGCTGGGGATGCCCAGGGAAGAGACACGTGGTGGCTTGGGAGGGAGGCAAGAGACCACTCCACACCAACCTGGCCTCTCAGCAAAGGCTCTGAGGGGCTGAGGTGGGGTTCTGCTGGGCTGAGGGGGCCCCACGCTCCCGCTCGACTCCCTCTCACAGGCCCAGCCATCATCACCCCCCTGTAATGCTCAGAGTGCTGATTACGGTTTCATTCCCGAGGTGAGCACCCTGACCACACCTGGGGCTCCCTCCTGCTGCCCGTGCCCCCGCCCCCAGCTCCCTGAGCCCCCTGGACATGAGCCCACAGAGCCTCGTTGACTGGTTTCACAATAAGCCAGTGTACCCCTCCAACCCAACCCAACATCTCACTTGCCCCCAGCCCGTCACGGAACCCCCTCCCCAGAAAGGCTGAAAAGAAAAGAGTCACCCATGAGTATCGAGACGGGAAGGAATCTCAGCGATGTCACTGACCATCCCCCAGACCCCCTCGCCTCAACCTTTACAGACAAGGAAACTAAAAGTTTAAGAGATGACCAGCTCTGCCCAGGATCACACGGCCCAATGGTGACCCAGCCAGGAGACAGATCTTCAAGTCCCCAGGAGGGCTCTGCACCGAAGCCAGGACCAGGTGGGGCGGTAGAACCAGGGTATGTCGGATACAGTGCACACAAAAGGCCTATGATATTGTCAAGGGGCCTAGGTTCGAGTTCTGACTTTATCACCTTCCCTTACGCATGCAGACATCAGAGTCTGGGACGTATCACTGCAGCTTCCTGGACTCTAGCGACTCTTGGCATAAAATGGGTGCTCGGGAAGTCCGAGCTCTCAGCAGGATCCAACAGAACCAAGGTGGAACGAGAGCCCTGTGTGCCGCCGAGCGAGGCAGTCAGGACTGGGACACCACTGCAGACTACGGGTTTACCCTCCACCCCTCCCGGAAGCCAGCCCAGCCCAGCCCAGCCAGCCCTAAGTCAGACATCTCCCCAGAACTGCCCATCGGCTGGCAGAGCAGCCCTCCAGGGAAAGGGGTGGATGGCGACTGGATTTACAACCCAGATAAATGCCTAGCAGACCTACCCCTCTCCCCTTTCCAAGCGGTCCCCCAGCTCCTCCTGACTGAGGTCATCATGGGGCCATGGAGGATGAAGGGGACGTGTGTGTGTTGGGGGGGGGGGGGTGTGATCCTGCCCGCCTCTCACCCCAGCTAAGAAACATGAGCACAAGTTTCTCACCCAAGGTGCACTAATCCTTCTACAAAGCAGAGGTCACAGGCCTTGAGGGGAGGGAGGTGGGGTGAGCAGGAGCCTGGGAGCCACAGGCTTGCTGCCACACTCCTCTTCCTGTGGCAGGAGTGGCCTCAGTCCTCCAAGGGCCTCCCCGTAATGCCTGACATCCACCCAGAGAGCCACCGCCCCACCAGTGGGCATAACATCCTGTCCGTTTTACAATCGGGAGAAAGCCCCAGAAAGGAAAACTAACCAGCTGAAGAGAGTAGAGCCAAGGCTTGACTTTAGATCACTTGGGACCCATATCCCACATCTCTCCCGAAGCACACCTGAGAGGCCAGGTTCCCAAACTGTGCAGTGTGTGAGAACGGCTCTGCGAATTTTTCGAAGTGCAGCTGCCTAGCCCTGGAGTGGAGATGTGGAATCTGCATTTTAACAGGTGCCCCCAGGTGGTTGTGAGGAAACACCATCTGCACTCACCACAGGCCGGGGGAACACCCACACGTGCACACACTCGTGGGCGCACATGACACGGACCAGCACAGGACAACAAGGACCAGTAGGCGCGCAGGCTCCAAAGGCAGATGCCAGGTTTGGGATGCACCTTGGCTCCTTATGGGTTGTATGATTTGGGGCAAATTTCGTGACCTCTCTAAACCAAAATGAGAGCAAGAAAAGAATCAGCTTCAAGGTGTTGTCTTAAGGATGCAAGGAAATAATGTGCAAAGCGCTCAGCACGGGACCTAGCATGTCATAAACACTCAAAAAACGGTGTCACCATCACGGTCAAACTCAGTTCCGTGTATCAAATGCCTAAGGGAAGGAACCGAGCACCAGGCACCAGGGGACTGCAGGACAACGCTGAGCCAGGAAGAGACACCTAAAGGGTTGTACCAGAACCAGTGGGTAGAAGTAATGGGGACACAGATCTCTGCTCCAAACTGGAAGAATTTATCAGACTAGAGTTGGCCTATCATGAAACCAGCTGCCTACTCTGCTGTCTCTAGAGGATGGCGGCTAAGAAGACACCGAGATGTTCACCAGGAGATGCCATATCAGGGAAGGAAGAAGGGAGGGGGTGGCCTGGTGCTCTTGAAGGTGACTTTGGGTTAGGGTCTACAGGTCAGTCCCTCTCCCTATAATGCTGGTTAATTTGGACATTTGCACTGTCCTGTCCTTTACAACCTTTACCTCCACAAATCCAAAACGGATAGAGAGAGGCCAGTGGTAGATAGAAAGGCAAAAGCCTTCTGAGTAGTTCCTGGCAAGGAGGGATATGGATGGGTCTGTCTTAAACCGAGGCCTGCAAACATACTGAAATCATATGCCTCAGAGGATATGTGCATCTGTGCACTTCTCTCAGAAGAGCTGGTTAAGAGGGGGCTGGTTCATATCAACTTTTGCGTGGAGGGGAAACTGAGGCACAATGGGGTCTGGGTGGCTCAGGCTGCGAGAGGGCCCAAGCTCCGGGATATGGACTGGAGCCCAAGGCTGTTGTCCTATGAGCCACGTGCTTTCCATGCCTTCTCTTTCAAAATTCTCACTACTTCCCCCTGGCGTGAGACCTTTGAGCTCAGCGAGGTTAGGTAAGCTCCCCAAGAACACACAGCTAGTGAGTGGCAGGACTGGGCTTTACACCCAAGTTCTCTGGGCCTCAGAGCTGGTGCCTGATTTGGTTTGAACTCTTGGCTGCATAGTCTTAGGTCAAGAAAAGATGTTTGGTTTTGACAGAGGAGAAATAATGTTAAAGATGATGATTCGTGTAGGTGACAAGCTACCTACTCACCCAGCCTCAATTAAAATTAAATTCGAATCAAAATTAATTTCACCCCTAAATAGCAGAAGGGGGGGGCGATCAGTTTCCGTATGACTCAAGCCAGACAGCTCTAGAAGAATGGAGCATCTGGAAACCAGAAAACCCAATCGTTTCCACCAGGCTGGGAACTGGAACCCTCTTCCTAGGGACCTGTTTAGCTCACCGGTCAGGGCAGCCCAGAAAACCAAAAACAGACCTCTCTTCAATGACCCCGCCCCCTCAACACCGAGGAGTGGCTACTGGTTGAACAAAACAACACCTCAAACTTGGGTGCCCCGGGGTGACTGGCTCTGGGATGGGAGGAGTTGCTGTTCAACCACCAGCCCCCAGGGTGAGCTGAGGAGGGTCTTAAGTTTGGGGAGACCACTGGAAGCGCTGCGGTGGGGAGGCTGGAGAAAACCGCCGCCCTAACCCCTGCGGGCTGCAGGCCCCTGACGGGGGCGGGGAGCCTTCCCTATTAGAGCGCGCGGTTCTCCCCCCAAGGATCCAATGATCTAGGCAGGGCGCCCTGGGAAGTTTAAAGTGTCAACGCACCTCGCAAAGGCCGTTTGGCGGCACAGGGGGACTGTAGGGTAGAAAAGCAAAGTCGCAGCCCACTCCTCAGTCTGATACCCCCATACCTCCCGTTAGGTCCCCCAGATCCTCTCGAACCTCAAGTGCCTCTGGGACCCCTGCAAGCTCCGGGGACCCCCGTCTACCGGCTCAGGGGCCCCAGCTCGTACCTCTATGCGCCGGCGGGGCCACTGTGCTCTGCCATCCCGAAGGCGCCGGAGCCCCAGCTGCACGCCGGACCGGGGTCACGAGGTGGCGGAGTCGCGGGGACGCAGGAAAGTTTCCGTAGCGCCAGGCAGGCGGAGCGGGCCAAGCAGGCGGCGGGGCCGGGCAGGAGAGCACTCCGGCGGGCTCCGTGCCTCCGCCTGCGCTGCGGTGCTCTGGCAGCAGGGCTCCCCCAGGCCACCCGGCCGGCCCAGCCCCGCCAATCGCAGGCCCCGCCACCCGCAGCTCCGCCCGCCCGGCCGGGACCGAGCGGAGGCGGGGAGGGGCGGGGCGGGGGCGCACCTGTTTGGCCAATCGACCCCACTACAAACCACCTCGCCCCGGCCACACTGCCAGACTGAACAGGGCGATCCCCTCTGCTCTCGGCACCGTCCGCCCATTCCCCGCTTGGACCCGGTATCTAGGCTGGGCACCCCAACCCCAACCCCGACCCGCCTGGGTCGAGCGCGCCGCTGTCTCCTCCAGTGTGCGGAGGCCCTCTGTGCGCCCGGACTGCGCTCGCTCCCCAACCCCTAGGATGTCAAAGACAAAATCCTGGCTTTAGCCTGGGGACCATAGGGGTACAGGTTTGAGGAGTGGACTGCGACTCTGCTTGGTTCACCACTTTTTTACTCCACATCCTCTTCTCCCTCAAGGATTTTCGCGCGTCCTCTGACCCCGTAAACTTCGCAGAGAGCTTGCCTCGGGCTCCGACGGCGGGGCCGCGGGCTGATGCTAGGTGCAGAGCTCTGGGCGGATGGCAGGGTGAGGGAAGGTCACAGGCAAGGCGCTTCCAGCCCTCCCACCAACATAAACCCTCGGGAATCCTGTCTGGATTCGGGCAAACTTCGCCAGGGCGCTTGCGATCTGCTGCAGCGGGCCCCCCAACTTCTCTTGGGGTCACAACACATATTAAAGCTTGGCGATTCTATTGTTCCATTTTCCAGATAGGAAGACTGAGAGGCCAAAAGGAGACAAAACCTTCTCGGTCGTGGTGGCGAGACGGCGACTTTTTCAAACTAAAGGTGAGTTTGCGGAGGGCGCCTGGCTCCCCTCCAGCGCCCGGCGCCGACGCCTGGGTTCTCCCTCGCTCGCCCCCCGCGGCGGACCTGGGGTGGGGAAGGAGAAAGAGGCGCCGGCAAGTGCCGGGAAGAGGGAGAGCACGCCGGCAGCCCGCCCTGCCTTACCTCGGCAGCAAAGCGTGTCCTCGCAGAGCGCGCCGGCCGGAGGCCCCAGCAGGGGCAGGGAGGCCCAGGCGAGCGCGCGGGAGGCCGCGCCGCCCGCTCCCATCCCGCACGGCCGGGGCCGCTCCTTCGCCCGCCGGCCTTCCACCCTCGGCGGCACCTGTGCGGACAGCGCTGTGCCTGCGGCCTCCGCCGCGGCCTCGGGGGTTGGGACGGGGCCAGGCCCGGGGTGGGGCGTCCGGGGCTCCCCGGGCTCCTTGGACTGTAGCGGCCCGGACTCCCACGGTCGCGGCCCCGGCTCCCGGCGACCAGCGCAGGGCAGGGCGCTATTTTTAGCTGGAGCTGTTCTCCCAGTTGGACAGACAGAACCAGTTAATTCAGCCGCTCGGGAAGGGCCTGCACCGGGAGCTCCCGGGAAAGGCAGCCGCAGCTCTGCTGAAAGCTGATCCTTCGCATTCCTGCCTCTCGAGGCGGGAGGGAGGGAGGACGCCTCTAATTCCCCCGGGAAGCCGGCGTCCTCTCTGAAGGCAGTCCTGGGCCCCAAGTGCACGCCCAGCGTGGGGCTCTTTAAATCGAATCTGAAACTCCACCTGCCTTCCTTCTGCAGACTTTGCCGATTTCCCATAAAATGCCCACCCTTCCTACTGGTGTCCAGCACTGGGAGGAGCCCCCCAGCAATGCGATCTGGTCCCCAGCACCGACAGAATCTGGCACACTCCTGGGACTCAGGAGCTACTTTCCTGAAAGAAGGAAAAGTGAAAATCCCGTATCAGATTAGCCAGAGGGTCTTCAGAGCCTAGGCAAGATGGGATAGATGGACGGGGTGGCTTCGATATCCTACAGAAAGCCTCACCCAACACCTTCTGATTGTATGACCTTGGCAAGTCTTCTCACCTCTCTGCCTGTTTCCTTTATGCATAAAAGGAGTCTGAGAAGCCCCAGAGATAGCATCTGAGAAAGGCTTTGTAAAACAACAACAACAACAAAACAAAAACAAAAACCTGAGGGGCATGCCCCAGGAACAAGAAATGAAGAAATTCAAAGAGGAAGAAGATGGAGATCTGCTCTCACAAAGCCACTAGCTCTTCTAATTCAAGGGAGAAGGTGTGCCTTAGCTAAGCCCTGATAAGGTACAGCTAGACTGTGTGGTACTAGCCCAGGGAGAGACCAAGAGGCTGGTGGTGGACCAGAACAAGGGCTGCCAAAATAGACTCACACATGTATGGAAACCTGGTATGCGGCAAGAGTGGTGCTGCACGTCACTGGGAAAGGGTGGGCTTTTCTATAAAGGATGTTTTTTAGAGTAACTGGATATCCACATTGTGGAAAAAAGATACGAAATCCCTACCCCACACCTTCCATTAAGAAAAAAAATTCCAGGTGGATTAAAGACTTAAACACAAAGAACCTGTGTAATAGGGGAAGATTTTTTAAAGATCCCCAAAGCTGGGGCCTTTGGGTGGCTCAGTCGTTAAGCATCTGTCTTCAGGTCAGGTCATGATTGCAGGGTGCTGGGATCGAGCCCCGCAACAGGCTCCCCAGAATCTGCTTCTCCTTCTCCCTCTGCCTGCTGCTCTCCCTACTTGTGCTCACTCTCTCTCTCTGTCAAATAAATAAATAAAATCTTAAAAAAAAAAAAAACCCTCAAAAGAACAAACTATCAAGGAAAAGATTGATACACTTAATTGAAGGATAAAATTCAGGGCACCTGGGTGTCTCAATTGGTTGGGTTTCCAATTCGTGGTTTTGGCTCAGATCGTGATCTCTGTGTGTTGCAATCAAGCCCATGACGGGCTCCACCACTCAGCACTGAGTCTGTTTGGGATCCTCTTCTCCTTCTACCCTCCCCCAGCTCATGTGCTCTCTCTCTCTCTCTCTCAAATAAATGAATAAATAAAATCTTTTTTTAAAAAAAGTATAAAATTCAAGGGGCGCCTGAGTGGCTCAGTGGGTTAAGCCTCTGCCTTCAGCTCAGGTCATGGTCTCAGGGTCCTGGGATCGAGCCCCACATCCGACTCTCTGCTCTGTCTGCCTCTCTGCTTACTTGTGATCTCTCTCTCTCTGTCAAATAAATAAATAAAATCTTTTTTTTTTTAAGTGTAAAATTCCTGTCTGTCAAAAGAAGATATTTGAAATACAATCTCCAAAACATACAAAGATCTTCTACAAATCAATTTTCAAAAGAAACAAGAGAAAATGTATGAACAGGCAATTTGAGGAAGGGAAACCATGAATGGCTAATAAACATATGAAAAGACATTCAGCCTCACTCTTCATCCGGGAAATGCAAAGTCAAACCCCAGAGACATACCCTTGCACACCTGTGCGATTGGCCAAAACCAAAGAGGCAGGAAGGAAGGCAGAATGTGGGTGAAGATATAGAGCACAGGGAAATCTCTCATGCACCGGGGGGTGGGGGGGGGGGTGGGGGGGGGTGGGAATAATCTGACAGTGTCTAGAAACGTTGAAGATGGCATTACATACCCCAGTGACCCAGAGAACTTGGCTTCTGGGATAAACCTGGGACTTGCTCACAGCCACAGTGTTTACCCTCGTAATGAATCTTAGGCAGTCTTGATGTCCAACAGCAGAAGGCACAAAGAAATGGTGGACCAATCCATGAAATTCTGTACAGCTGTGAACATCGGTGGGGGTTCCTTATGGATCATAAGTTGATGGGGGGGGGGATGGGAAGTACGTTGGAGAAGACCGCGTTGGAAGACAGCATTCCTAGAGATTGTTAAAACATGCGAAACAGAATGATACCACATATTGCTGGGAATGCACATGTTTGGTAACAGTCTGAAGAAATTCAGAGGAATGATGAATACACCATGTAGTGAGGCGTTTGCCTGGCGGGGGGCGGGGAGGGAGACCTGAAGGGTCGGGGGACGGGGCTTTGTTGATATTGGTAAGGTTTTATTTCTTGACCTGGGTCAGGGGTGTTTGTTTTACTCTTCAGAACCTTTTTCAAAGATACAGAACAAGCAGGAGAGGATAAAACACAAAATTCCCATAAAATGCAGTCGTGCTCTGAACTTCAGTTTCTTCATTTCAATAATATGACCATCGTGTCTGTGAAGTGATCAGACCAAAGTCTGACTCACGGCGAAATGCTCAGTAAGACTTGAGAACACGTACAGCCTGTTCCTCGAACTCCCCCGGGATCCTGTGTTCCCTAGTCCCAGTCAGGGGAGACTGCCTCACTCTATACAACAGGATCTCCCAAGCCCCCCAGCCTCTGTCCTGCCTCCGTGCCTTTGCACAGACTGTTAACGTTTCCTAGAGCATCCGTCCTGCCCTGTCTTCTGTTACCATCCAGCACTGGCCTTTCAGCCCGTGGGGAACCCCTGTGAGGTTCTCTTCCACTCTCCAGGCAGACGACTCTCCCTGTATCCACCCACCCCGCTGTCCGTGTCTGTCGCGTTGTACCCTGTGACACCTGGTTATGGCTCTGTGCCCTCCCTGAGCGGACTGGGAGCTCCTCCCTGTCACCAACCTTGTCTGATCCATCTCTGCAGCCTGACTACCTACAGAAGGCCTGGCCTAGGACGGCTGGATGAATGAATAAAGGGGGCAAGTCGACCCAAATGCTCACACACAAGAAAGGGTCATGTCAGACTCTCAAAAGGAGAGCAATCCCACTTTGCAGATGGAATGCCTGGTCCTCATGGAGTGTTTTGAGGATACAATGTGACCTTTGGGGTCAGAGAGACCTGGGATCCCCTCTCCGTTGAGCCACGTGTCCGCTGGAAGAGAAGCGGCAGGCTGCTACCTCCCTCTGAGCCCTAGTTTCTGTGTCTGCACAGCCAGGACGGTGGCTAGGGCTGACTGCAAGGGCTGACTCTTCTCATGAAGAGTCAATGAGGTAATAGAGGCAAAATGCATGACCCCATTTTTGGGAACAGGTAGCAATTATGTGACTATTGGCCAAGAGGAAGATATTTGCGGGGGAAGGTGAATGGGACCCAACTGGGCTGCCTACCACCGAAGAAGGAGGCTAGAAATAAATGCCAGGGAGTGTCCCCTGGCTTTGCACAAAAGCAAGCACCCGGGAGTCCGCCCTGGAGGTGGGAGGGTCAGAAGTGTGCCCCAGGTTAGTGCCTCTGGTCCTCTTTCCTCCGGTCCTTTGCGCTACCCTGGGGTGGGGGCTGCACAGCATTTCAGAAACGCAGCCCTCCTCCCCGTCTCTCCACGTCCACTCTGGCCCCCTCCAATCTGTTCTCGTACATAGCCCAGGGATCTCAATCTGGACCCGTCTTTTCCTTGCCAGCTTCCATCTGCAGGGGCGACAGAGCCTGCGGCACCCTCCCCAGGGACGCGTCTGAGACTACCAAATACATCGTCTACAGCATATACGCAAAATCTACGTATGTCCTCTTGTCGGGGGCTTCCATCAAGGCGACATACAGGATGGCAAATTGCTTATGGTCCACACCCTAGGAGATGAGCTGGCCAGTGTTACATGCCGTGGGAGAAACAAATACACAAAGTGGGCAGGGCAGTACGGTCCTTGGAAAAGAACAGCACTCTGTGTTTCATGGGCTCAGATGAGATTTTCTGAACTAATGAGCCGATCCTCTGATCCAGATCACACTGGACGACGTCATATTACCCCGGTGATGTGGACGTGGGCTACTGCTGCCACTTTGTCCCATGCAAATGACCACGCGAGGTGGGAATCCTGCCCAGCTTAAGGTCTGCCTTAGCATGGATCGTGTGATGAAGCCCCAGACCCCCCAGGAACTCGGGACAGGGGTGCTGTGAATGGAAGGAGAGGAGGACACCAAAGGGAGCTCGTTCCTGTGTGCCTGCGGGGCACTGAGGTCACAGGGAGCTACAGCGGTGATGTGCAAACCTCACTCCAGCTCTGGGGTGTTTGAAGATTTAGATACCTCGAGAGAATGCAGCTGGAGTGGGACACTGTGCGTGGAAGAAAGTTGATGACCCCGAAAGGGAGAAAGGCTCTGGTTCCCAGGGCGGCACTGTTCCAAGGGGCACAGCCCTGCCCGGTGTGGTCGGCCTGGAAGCCATGGTTCCCTCTCTGTGGTTTCTGGCACACCCTCTCTGCCGTCCGAGAGTTCCCGGAGTGCCCAGGCTGCTCATGGACCCTGGGACCCGCATGTGAGGAGCTCCCAGAGTGCTCCGGACTGCCGGAGGTGGGTGGGTGGCTGTGGGGTGCGGGAGGAGGGCTGGGCTGGTGGACCACAGTAGTGGCTCCAGAAAAGTCTTCTAAGGAGATGACCTCAGAGCGTGTCTTAACAGAGCAGAGAGAGACACGAGCCAGACAAAGAGGGAAGAGCCCAGGCTAAGAGAAGGGCAAGGTGAAGCCCCCCAGCACGCCCTGGGAACTCCAAGCAAGCGGCTGCGAGACAGGTCGGAGGCAAAGGAGGTGGGGCTGGGGCAGGAGGGGCCTGAATGCTGTGCCCAGGAGCTTGGAATGTTTTGGGGGTGGGGGACTGGTAGATGCTGGGACATGCCGCCCAGACCCCCTCTTCCAGAATGCAGGACTCACTCCCCCAGGCATGTGGAGGTTGTTACAAAATGGCCCTCAGCTCTCAGTTCCCTTTGGGGGCGGCCTCTGCCAAAGGAAACCACTGCGACCCGAGGTGACACTCCTTTCCTAGGGTGTCCTGCGTCCTGTGATGGATCAACTGAGGGCTGAGCCCCTTGACACTACCCAGGACAACTCTGGAGGGCCAGCCCTGCTCCAGGCCCTCCCTAGACCCCACGCAGGGCAGCTCCTCTTTCCTTCTGCCCCGCCTCGCTGCGGGCCCCTCTGTCCCCAGGTGCCGCCAGCCTCAGAACAGTCTCTGAGCCGGCTCCCCCAGAAACCCACCCTGCGACAAGGAGAAAGGGAAGCACTTGCTGAGTATCCCACCGGTGGGAGGGACCCAGGAGACCCTGTGACTTTGCCAGAGCCAATGAGAGAGGTGACTGCTACTCACAGAAGCAGGCAGGTTCTCAGGAGGCGCAGAGAGGCTGGCTCATCCGGAGACAGAAACAGAAATTGGAGGCAGTTGGGGGTAGGGATGGGGTCCAGAAGTGGAGCGAGTCATGACCTTAACTTTTTTTTTTTCCTTATGCTGCTGGAAGTGAGGTTGGTTCCTCAAAGGAGGAATAGATATTAGAATTGCATAAGAAATTAATGACCAGAGTGCATGATAAATGTTGCCACAGGAATAGTAAGGAGCACAGGGCTTTAAAGGGTGGATAGGAGTTCGCCAGGAGGTGTGCCCGTAAGGGAAAGTCACATAAGGCAGAGGAAACAGCTTGTGCCCGGAGCCCAGCTGGACTAGGATACCCAGAAGACAGCCAGGATGCCCAATAAAATGTCAATTTCACATAACTGATGAATTTTTTTTTTTTAAGATTTTATTCACTCACTTGACATAGAGAGAGAGATCACAAGCAGGCAGAGTCAGGCAGAGAGAAAGGGCAAAGCAGGTTCCCTGCTGAGCAGAGAGCCCGATGCGGAGCCCGATCCCAGGATCCCGAGACCACGACCTGAGCCAAAGGCAGAGGTCCAACCCAATGAGCCACCAAGGCGCCCCTGAATGATTTTTTAGTACACGTTTGTCTTATGCAATATTTGGGACATACTTATCCCCAAAATTATCCATTTCACCTTCTTATCCTGGTCCTGCCAGCAGCCCAGTAGTAGGCCCCACCAAACTGCAGCTTGGTATGCTCGGAATGGATTCTGTGGTATCCCTCCATCATCCAAACCCTCAGCTGTCATTGGGGGTCCTCTACTGTGTGACCCTCAGCCATCCCATCTCCCACCTTTGAAAACCCCCTTTAATCTCCTGCCTCTGAGTGTTTGCCACACTGTATCCTCTGCCTCCCCACTATGCCCTCCCCGTGTCCACACCTCCAGGAAGCCTCCCAGATTTCTCTGGGAGAATGGAAGTAATCATGTCCACCGATCAGTAGCAGAAGGACCTTTGGCAAGTCACTTCATGTTTCGGAACCTTCGTTTCCTTGTCTCTGCACTGGGGACCATACTACCTCTGCCAGGCTGCTGAGAGCACCAGACACACTCTCAAATGTTGGCATGTTCTCCCTGGGCATGCCTAGATCATAGCCTGGCACCCAGTGGGCACAGATACACATTAGCCGAACAGAACCAACTGCAAAGGTCCTGAGCTTTTACAGCTTAATTTGCTTCTCGGAATTGCCATGCCCAACAGTGGAACTTAGACAAATTCAATTTCCTATATTAAGATGATCTGAAGAGAGATGAATAATGAAGCCCCTGCAATTCCAATCGCATAACAGGTTTCTCCCCTGGTTGACAAGGGACCAAACCAGCTCCCCAGAAATGGCCCGTTTTAGCACCAAACATGGCGCCTGGCCACTTTGGATCGAAGCAGGTAATCTCCACCCCACACATTTCTGCCTCAAGCCCTCCCAATCCCAGACCACAGAAGGTGATTTCTTATAACCATTAGCATAATTACCTGACTGCAACACTACAGAGAAGCAATGAGATGAGCCTGTGATTTCCGCACCGTTATTTGTCTCAAGTAAGTCACCTGAAGTTCGCCTGCCATCAGGATTCATGGCCGCATTCTGTAATCGTCGGGAATTATTTTGCTAATAACAGAGGTACCTTGATCTAATTTAGTTTTAATGCCAGGAGGTGCCCTCCCAGAATAATCAGCTCCAGGGCAATTCCAATTTCCAGGTCTGTTACACGTTCTGGAGAGAAGATTCAATTCAAAGAGGCTGAAGTTACTTCTTTATCACCCAAAGTCATCTAGGGGCAGAATGGGAATCCTACCTCTACGGGTTTGCAGAAAAATGCAGGGCGAGGTTGAGCCACAGGGAGCGGGGTGGCGGCGAGGTCGTAGCCAAGAGCAGCAGCTGGAAGACACCACTAATGGTGTCTTGAGGACCGGGAGGCATTTGCAGGGGGCCCTGACTTTTCTCGTATTCATTCATTATCTCATTGATTCCTTGACTCCGTTTCTGGGCTCTCTCCTCTGCAAGACCTGGTCTCCGCTGTTACTTGAATACAACTATTGATAGCAAACGTACGCAGCCCTATTCTGGGTACTTCGTGCTTATACAGTCATTACTTCCCGTGAGGCCGGTGGGTGCGACTACGGTCCCCACTTTGCAGATGGGAAAGCCTAGGCAGAGAGGTTAACTTGCATCAAGTCACACATTTAGTAAGGGGCGTAGCTGGGATTTGAACCTTGGACTGTGAACTCCCTCGAGTTCATGGACCAGGGAGAATCCTGAGCCCACCAGGAATTGTTGAGCCCCTCCTCTGTGTTCTCGTGCACCCCTCCCAACAACTCTGGTATGGGAGTGTCGTCCTATTTTATTGAGGAAGACACAGAGTCTCCAAAAGGGGCTAATTTGGCCAAGGTCAAGTGAGGAAATGGAGTTAAGTCGTGATTAAACTGTGAGCATAGGGACCGACCGCCCAGCTCTGCCCTTTCCTTTCCACTCCGGAGCAGTACCTCTTTCCCACCCCGACCCCCACCACAGAAACCAAGTGTCCTTTGCTGTCCTTCACTGTCACCAAACAAAACCTACTTCCAGATTCCAATCACTCGCTCACATTCAGGCTTCCAGCCAAGGGTCGAGCCCTCCCGGGGGAAGGGCCAGGAGGTCGACGTGCTTCGGACCCTCTGCTCCTCACCAAGCCTGGGCCTTCCTGTCTCTTTGAGGAGGTGGGTTCTTTATAAACGGGTGGAGCCACAGAACCTTCGTTTCGAATGAAAAATTTCAGGCAAAGCCAATATTTAGATGACAACCAGCTGCTCTGGGCAGAGCTGTGCTGGGGCAAAGGCGGGGAGTCTCTCTTACTTGGCAATCTTTTGGCATCTCCATGGGACCCCAGGACTCTTTCGACGGTTGGGAAACCACTGGTCTGGACGTAGGTCCAAGGAATCTGAGCTCCACTGAGTGCTGGCAATACTCAACGACGTGCAGGGTGGGCCCCTCCCCCCGAACACCTGTCCGGCCTTGTTAGGGGCATCAAGGGGCCGAATCCAAGAGTGGCATGTCAGCAAGACCCGGCTGTGCCTCTCTGCACAGGCTGCGGGGCCAGCCCATCCAGGCACACTCCCCGGTGGCCGTGAAGACAGGTCACTCCCCTCCCACTGCTGTCTATGTCTATTTGTTTCCTCTCTTCTGTCTTGCCCCCTCTCTAAAAACATATTTGTTTTTTTTTTCTTAATACTCCCCCCCATCCTTCCTTCTAAAATGCTCAGGGACAGCTGTGTTCTGGAGGAATCAGTGCTCCCAATCACCAGGCCCAACACTCATGGTGCCTGGGAATGCCTCCTGTAGGCTTTGGTTACCCCTGGGCACCAACGTATGTGTAGGAGTTAGCCCAGGTAAGGCACATTGCATTGGGAGGAGGCGGGCGTTCCAGGCTCAGAAGAGAGGCCGGGGAGGCTGGCTATCACTCGACATGGCTGAAGTGTGAACTTGGTGGTTGGGCGGGGGGGGGGGGGGGGGGGGGCGGGGGGGGTTGGGGAATGGCAGGTGGAGTGAGAAAAGCATCCTTGAAAGGCTGTCCTAAGGGCGGCGGGCTGGTTCCTGAGGGTCGAGCAGTCTACGGAGCCATAAGAGGGATCAGATGCACATTTTAGATCCTCTGGCTGCATACATGGTTGGGGAAGGGGTAGACCCTGACGATGGGGCTTTCCTCCCCCTCATTCCCTCCAGCTCCCACCTGCCCTCAACACCCTGCAGGGAGCCCTGCTTCCCTCGGAGACACTGCATGTGCACAGGAGGGAAGAGGGGTTTCAGGCTGCAGGGAGTCCCCACCTTGGCCAGGCCCCCAGCCTGGAATGCAGCCCTTGACTCCTTCAGCCCCAGGACCATGGGGTCAAGATGGGTTAGAAAGTTGGAAATTCCATCCCAGTTGGCTGGGATGCTTTGGTTTTAGGGTTTCTGTTTGTGAACAGGAGCCCAGGCAGGGAGTTAGCTTCCCCGCCCCATTCTAGTCCCTTCTATCCTACTCTTGGCTCCGACAAGCCCCTGCCCCAGCCTTGCAGCCCCTCTTGGCTCCTGGATCACTGCCTCCCCACTCCCCATGCTGCGGTGGGAGAGGAGGAGTTTCTTTCTCCAAACACAAGCCCTATTGTTCCACCACTCAGCTGGGCACCTGTCTTGGCATCCGCACTCACTTGGCCTCAGGTCAGCCACAGGATAAGGCTGAACTAGTGGGCACTGAGGGTCCGGGACCCGGGGCAGGCGTGCAGGCCATCGCCGGTGGCAGTTCGGACCCTGTCCCTCCCTGGCTCCCTTCCAGGGCTCCTGCTTACTCTGGGGCACTGATTCTTAACCAGAAGGGATTCTATCCCCCAGGGAACAGTTTGCAATGTCTGGAGACATTCTTGGTTGTCACAGCTTGTCCTGGGGTGAGGGGCAGGTATGCTGCTGGCGACTGGTTGGGGGAGGCCTGGGATGCTACTGGGCATCCTTCAGGGCCCAGGACAGCCGACTCGACAGTGTTCCAGCCCCAAGAGGCACCAGTGCCAAGGTCAGAGGCCCCTCCTGAGGTTAAAACCCCCCATGCCATGCTTCAGGCTGGGACACTCCAGACACTCACTCCCACCTCAGCCCCTGTCGGGGTGCCCTCCCTGCTGCCTTCCACTTACCTAAATCTCAGTTCTCTCCAGCCCCTCTGCCCATGGGGGCTCTCCGCTGCTGCCCACACCCGCCCCAGCTGCCCCTTCCAGAAGCCGTCTGGATCAGATCCTGCGGCTTTGGCCCTCCTGAGTCTCAGCTGGCTCATCTACATAATGGATGGGTGAGGTGAGTGGAGACCCCAGCCCCCCCCCCCCCATAGCACAGACACAGCCCCTCCTGTCTCTCCCCGGGATGCTAGGCACATGGGACACTCAGAGTTGGCACACAGTGGGACCCATGTGGCTTTGGAGCCGGTGGGCCAGGGTTCGAATCCTGACTCTGCCACTTCTTAGTAGTTGGACCAGAAGTTAATCACCAAACGTGTCTGCACCTCAGTTTCCTCCTTTACAAAATGGGTTTTCCGGCAAGAGTTCCATGAGCTGTGCGGTGTCCTGTCCCTGTCCCTGTTCCCTGTCTGGCTGGTCTATCCTGTCAAGGTGCGCTGGACAGCCATCTACTCTTGGGGCCGAGAGGACAAGGATTAATTGCCCTCTTACTTCCCCCTAGAAGCTGAGCTTGCACTGGGCTTCCAGTGGAAACCGGAAGCTGAGCAGGCCCGGCTGAGCGCCCCCTGCCACGAGAGTGACCACCCTCTTGGCTCCTGGTCTTTTTGGCCTCCCTTCTCAGCTCTCCAGTCATTGCCTGGGCTCAGCTTCTCCTGCTGGGACCGTGACCTCCCACAGGTGGGCGGCCACCCCGACTTAGCCGAGCTGGCTCAGGGGACGGGGCATTGCGTTGAGCAGAGGGGTGGCTTGGCATCTTAGGAATTCTGGGGAGACAGCACAGAGACAGACTCATAAACCCAGAGAATGAACAGGTAGTTGGAGGGGGGTGAGGGTGGGCGAAACAGGTGTAGAGCATCCAGAGGTGCAAACTTCCAGTTATCCAAGAAATAAGTCACAGGGATGAAAAGTATAGCGTGGGAGATACAGTCAAGAATGTTGTGATTATTTTGTTTGGTGACAGATGGTAAGTACACTTCTCATGGTGAGCATTTTGTAATGTATGTAATTGTTGAGTCACTATGTCATACACCTGAAATCAATATAACATTGTTCGTCAACTTCAGTGAGAGCTAGAGAGAGAGAGAGAGAGAGAGAACAAACATGAGCTCCCAGGCTCCATGACCCTCCAACTTCAGCAGTTGTTGCCCCTTAGAATCACAAGGAGGCAGAGAGACAGAGAGATGGAAAGAGACATCGAGAGACAGAGACAAGAGACAGAGCGCAACAGAGATACAGCAAGAGAGAGAGAGAGACTGAGGAGGTCCTGTCCCTCCCCTCCAAGCTATCAGAGGCCCAGGATGGGGGAAGAGCCCCAGGAGAGAGAGCGTGGGGACCCCTCCTCACCCACCACAGAGCTGGCCAGAGGGAAGACTAAAAGCTGTCCTAGCAGACACCCTCCCGGGCTCCCTGGCTTCTGGGCTGTGGAATTGGCATGGCCATTCGGTCAAAGACGGGCCTCCCCTTTCTATTCCCACTCCCAGTTCCGGAGAGAAGGCAGGGACAGATCTGGGCCAGCCCCCAGAAGGCTCCTGAGTCAGGCCCTCAAGACAACCCCCCCACTTCAGCTTCTGCTGGGGAGCCCACCTACCTCCTGCCCTCCCGACCTCTCTGGTACCATCTGGTACAGCCGCGCGCTGTCTCCCTCCACTGCCGCTCCTCCTAGCGGCCGCCCTCCACCCCACCATTAGCTACGGCAAGGGAGGCCCTTTGTCTAAGATTTGGGTCAAGGGAGAGAGAGTCCAGGGCAGAAGTAGGGGTGGGGGTTCGGGGACAGACACCCCAGCTGCCACTTCAGGAACCGCGCAACCTCGAGCTGGCTTTTTTGGAGCACAGACCCATGCGTTCTGGTGCAGAGTCGGTGGGAGCTCGGGGTACACATGTGGGACCCCCACAGCCAGCCAGGACAGAGGCCCCCTCGCAGGCATTCTGTCCTGCTCACACGTGCTTACGCCCTCCACGTGCTTTCATGCGTGTGTGTCTGCGCACACACAGGCACGCCAGGATGTAGGTCACTGGCTGCAGGGCCTCGGAGCCGGGGGTTATGAGGATCTAGCCACCCGGCACACGCTTCCGGATTGGACAGAAAGCCACCCCTCCTGCCTCCCACCTCCCCCTCGGCTTGCCTGTATCCATCTGACCCAAAGCCTCTCTAGGCTTCCTTTCATTTTTCCCTAGAATTCCACTGGCTGAGACTGCTGGGAAGCAATTCTGTACAGGGTGCGCCACGTGCCTTTTATTCTGTGTTGGGGGGCCCTGTGCAGGACAATGTGGAGGCTACAAGAGAGACAGAGGGTTGTGACCTCATCGTCACATCGTCACATCGTCATGGGATGCCTTAGGACTAGATGCGGTAATGGTCAAGAGGGTATGGTAAAGGAGAAAACCAAACAGCTTCAGCCAAGCTGATCAAGGCTGGCTTCCTGGAGGAGGTGGCAAGACCTTGGCTGGGCAGATGGGTAAGGTTTCCAAAAGCCTGGGAATGGGAGTGGAACTTACACAGCTGGGAAGACCTCAGCCACTCCTGTCCTCTACCCTGAGCTGGGGCCTCTCCCCAGGTCACATCTGGAAGGACCATCACAGACCCTTCTACGGAAAACCCCCGGAAGGTCCCGCAGGCCTTTCAGACACAGTAAGCCCAGGACATCACTCCCACTGAGAAGCTGCTCTTCCACTCACGTCCCCCGCTGGTGTGGACACCAACATTCCTGCCACGGGCCAGAGGCAAAGTCATCCTGACCTCTTTTTCCACCCCACCGGTCTCAGTCTCCAAGTTTGCGTTCTGGCTCCTGAAGCAGCTCACAGCCCAGAGGTAGAGACAAGCAGGAAAGGAAATGGACTGTACTCATCAGTGTGTGACAGGACAGCAGGAAGCTCAGCGTGCCTTTGAGCCCAGTAAGGTAGTCAGGGAGGGCTTCCTGGAGGAGATGACAGGAAGAGTGGTCAGGTTGGGGGAGAAGTAGTAGGGAGAGCTGTATTACAAGACTGGTCCAGGCAGGGGGCACACAAGAGCAAAGATGAGGGAGGAGGAGAAGGACAGCGCATTCAAGGCAGTGATTGATTCATGGAGATGGGGGTGGGGAGAAAGAAGGGGTGTGGCGGGAGACAAGGGCAGAGGCGCCAACCTGGGGTCAGGTGGTGGACTGCCTGGAGGCTGTGTCAATGATTTTTCACTTTTTCTGACTGCAGTGAGTGGGGTGGGACTTTAAGATGCCGGTGAGTGGTCCCCTCGGCTGCACATCGAGGATGAGTTTGGGGCATGGATTGAGATGGGGAGACCCAGAATGGGGTGAGGCAGCCCTCTAGGAGTCCAAAGGGGGGCCTGGCCTGAGGTGGGGGCTGGGAGCTGGAGCGAGGGTAGATCTCAGGGTCCACAGGAGGTAGGATGGACCCTGAGTGTTTCCTGGTTCCTCCTCCCTCGGGGGCCCCCACCTGCCCATTGGACGGCATAAGAAGGCACGATCTATTGGCGTGGTCCTCTCAAGAGTGGGAGCCGTGGGAGGTGGCTACTAGTATCCCCAGCCCTCCGATGAGCAGAGCCAAGTAGCCCAGGCCAGAAGCTGAGGCCTGGGCGTGTTTGCCAACAGCAGCTCCAGAGGGAGCCCACCAGAAGCCTGTGGAGAGTGGGGGGGGGGGGATGTCTTTGCTTTCTAAACAATAGGAGCTCCTCCCTCCTCCCACTAGGAGCCTTGCTCCCTGGGGGACAGGAGCTCCTTTCTCCTGAGCTTTCTCCTGGCTCGGCCTGGCCCAGCTCCAGACCCGGGGCTGCCCTCTGCGTCCCCCTCCCTGGGCCCCACTTCCGAGCCTTCTCGTGCAGCCAGCTGCTGAGGCTTGGGCACATAAATGATTTAAGCTCCTCCCGACTATCCTCATTGTTCTTCTTTATTGACTATTTTTTCCTGATTTAGCCTCTCCCCAGACTCCCATGAGGCAATGGGGCAAGAAGGCGGGGGCTCCACCCCCCTCCACCTGCCCGACGGGGGAGGGTCAGAGGCCCAGGCATGGCTGGCCAGCGGGACCGAGGCCTTCCTGGGCATGGGAAGGGCTTTGGATTGGGGGCCAGAGTACCCAGAGAACAGCCTAGAATGTGGAAAAAGGCACAAGAGTCTTGGAGTCCTGCGCTTGAATTGAGTGCCCCCACTAGAGCCTGTGTCTGTGGGCCCTTCTAAGCCTCGATTGTCTCGTGTGCGCAGTGAGGTCGCTCCTTCCTGTGCCAGGAGCCGGTGACTCCGTGTGGAACACATCACAGAGCTGGCATGTACTAGGCGCTCAGTAAATGGGGCCCCCACTCTGCCTCACTGGCCTCGCTCGTCCACCTGGGGAAGGGCCTCGGGTAGGAGCGTGGCTATTCCTGTTCCTTCGGTGGCCAGCAGGCTCAGGGCAGAGCCCCAGGGCAGGATGGAAGGAATCAGGATCTTGCATTCTTTCCCCAGCCCAGGTGGGCCAGCCTGGCATCACTACCCAGTTCCCCAGACAGGGAAGCTAAAGCTCGCTGAGGGCCCACCCAGGTCCTTGCCCAAGACCTGTTGGGTTAGCCAAGTGGCAGAGCAAGAGGAGGTCCCAGGCTCTTGTCCTGAGAGGCAGGCCAGGACTGAACGCCCTTCCCGAGAAGTCCACCCGCATAGACACAGCCTTAGAGAAGGACCTAGTGGGCACGGGTTCAGAGCATGTGCTCTGGGGTGGGACAAACCTACATGACTCTTAGCCTTGCCACTCACTAGCTGTGTGATCTGGGTGGGTCACTCAGCCTCTCTGAGCTGGTTTCCCCATCTCTAACACAAGAATGCTAACCCCCACACCACAGGGTGCTGGCGAGGGGAAGCCAGATGATGAAAGGGAGGCGCATGACCAGGCATACAGCTGTTCTTTTATGGTTTTTGTCTATCTGTTACCAGCTGAGGCAAACCTGCTTCTGACATCTTCGGTTCCTCCTCTCATGGGAAGGGCTGGCGAGTGGTGACATCAGACCCCTGACAGCTTCCAGCCCAAAATAACCTTCTCTTTAGACTGACCCTGTCCCATCACAGCTGCTTCTGCTTGCTGTTCCCAGCTGGGTGCATATGGCCTTCGGTTATGGCTGCTGCCGCATTGGGCTCCTCCCAAGAGCTGTGCCAGCAAACCCTCCCAGGAGGCAGGATTTTTTGGGGGGACATGAAGGGGCCACCCGGAGGGGCAATGATACAGCTCTGTCCTGAGCTCTGGAGCAACCTGGGTTCAAATCACCTTGTATGACCTTGGCCATCACTTAACTTCCCAGAGCCTCAGTTGTCTCATCCGGAAAATGTAACTAACAACAACGGGTCTATGGCGTTGAGGACTCGAGCAGACAAAGTCCATGAAGGACCTTGCATGGAACCTCAGCCTGAAAAGGGCCTCAGTAAATAGGCCTGGTTGTTGAACCTGCAGCACTGGGAAGTTTATAAAATCACTTCCGTCTGCCAGGCTACTGGGACCCCCTCAACGGGGGCAGATGTCCCCGCTGGTTATCACCAGGAAGAAACTGAAGCCTCTTCTGCCCCCAGGATTTCCGAGCAACCAGCCCCTTCCGGAGCACTGATCCTGGCTCTCTGTCCAAGCCCAACTCCCTCCGGGAATCACAGATTCCCCTCACCCCAGGTGTCCAATCTCCTGAGATTTTACCTTGTCACTCCCCAAGACAGCCAGGGAGGCGGGCAGGGCCCTGCCAAGTCTGCCCATTTGTCAGACAAAGAAACCAAGGCTGAGCGAGGAGCAGGGACCTGGTCCAGGGCGCCCGAAGGCGAAGGGAGCCAGGATGAGGCTCGAGCCGCGGGGAGGGGACAGGGCACCAAGTGCTGAGTCGGATTTAGAATCTTAGATGGTCAGAGCCAGATCATTCCGGGGTGTGGGGTATAAACGACCACGAAGGTAACATCATGCCCAGAGTGGGGGATGATGCCTGAGGACCCAGAGCACGTCCGGGGTGGGATCCAGCAGGGGCCATTCACTCATTCACTTGTTCATTCATTCATTCATTCATTCATACAGCGAATGCAGTAGCAACCAAGGCACAGCCCTGCCCTCAAGGACCTTATGGTCTTAAATGGGAGTCAGACTAGCGACCAGGCGATCAAAACATGCCCTCATCAGGGAAGCACCAAGGGGTGCCTGCCACAGGCAGGGGTGGGAGGCCACGTCGGCAAAGTGGAGGAGTGGCAGGACGGCGTGAGAACCCGACCAGAGAATGTTCTACAGGGTGAGAAAACAGGGTCCTCCTGTTTTCTTCCTCCGCAACTGGAAAGAAGGGAAGGAAGAGCTTCTCTGAGCCAGACTTGTCAGGCAGTCAGAGGGGGTCAGCCCAGATCTTGTCTGACCCTTGCCTCGATTTACACACGAGGCCTGCCCATGAAGGGCTTCTGCTCCCTGCCTTCTTGTTTCTGACTGTTGTGTAAAGAAACCCCTGCTCCTGTGTTTGCCACTCCCTCAGCCATCTCAGCCCTCACTGGCCTTGCTCCAAGGGTCTCTCACCTCAGGACCATCTAATAGGGCACTGCTCAGTCCTGTCTTCTGAGGCCCCTTCCATACGGCGCCGCCCTCCAGAGCATTTGCGCCAGTGGCTGGGATGTGGCCCAAATCCCTTTATTCCTGGAGCACCAGGTGGATGGAATCAAAGCTCAGGCTCTCCACCAGATGGAAGGAGAGAGTCTTGCTTGATCTGAGCCATGGAAGGGGGCCCAGAGCCCCACTCCCAGCCGTGCCTCTCCCAACCCTGTACCCACTGAAGTTTCCGAGTCCCCCAAGGAGCTCAGCTTGTCAACCCCGACCCAAAGCACCACCCTCCTTGGAAGTATCAGGGAACCCTCAGAAGTTTCTCTGGCCTTTGCACCTGCTGTTCTATCTGCCTGGAATGCCTTTCCTCACCTCTTTGCCTGGGCCAACAGAATTTGTTCACTCACTCATTCGACATGTGTGCTGGATGCTTACTCTGGGCCAGGCAGAGAGTTATGCTCAGGGGATAACAGCCGTCCGAGAGCTCAGAGACTTGGGGATACGTCAAGTTCAAGCACACACACATGCACACACAATAACGTCCTGTACAGATAGGAGCAGACCATATCAAGGAAAAGAGAAAGTAAGAGTAAGATCTCATTTGATGGATCGCAGGAACATGATCTAGGGAAGACTTCTCTGAGGAAGTGACTTTTCAGTTGAGTTTGGGAATAAGAGGGGGAGGAGGAATTAGCTTACTGAAGAGTGAGAGGAAGAGTGTTCCTGGAAAAGCAGACAGCATGTGCAAAGGCCCTGGGATGACAACGACTTTGATGATTGTGAACAAGTTCAGATCAGTAGGACCAGAGTCTAAGGAGTGGGTGCATGAAGGAGAAAGAGTTAGATCATGCAGGGAGGCAGAAGCAGCAGATCTTGGTCAAGGGACTGTGTGGGTAGCAAGACAAAGTAAGGATTCAAGAGAAAGAGCCAGAAGAAGAGACTGAGAAATAGGTGGGAGAAAATTAGGAGAGTGACCTCTCCCAGCAGCCAGGTGAAGAAAGGGTTTCATGAAGGAAAGAGTCATCAACTTCTTTAGTGGAGGAGTCATCTCCTCCAGGAAGCCTTCCTGGACTCCACATGTGGGTGAGGGGTTCCACAGTGCCTTGATCTCCCCCACCAGGGTGCTCTCCTTTCTCCCAGCCTAACCTAGAAATGTCATGAAGGCAAAGATAAGGTCTCACTTGCCTTTCCAACCCCAAAACTTAACACAGGACCTGAAAGTAGTTAGCTACATAGAGAGGAAGTGACTCTGAGCCCATGGTTTTCCTTCATTGGCCTGGTCCAGGAGGCTCCTTCTGCTCTGGGCCTCCCAGGCATGCTGGAGCCAGACCCCTCTCGGCTGGACCCGAGATCACTTGCAAGAGCCTGGGCTCTCCTCCGTTCCTGCCTAACTCCTTCCTAAGGCTCCCTCTGTCCCTTTGCCTCTTCCTCGTGGCTCCTAGGCACCTTACGACCTGACCAGCTTCCAGAAGACCAGCAACAGTCTCCCAAAACAGGTAAAGACAAGGTGCCCCCCGCCATGCATGGGGCCCTTTAGTTAGGGTGCACACCATTTCCAGGGTACCAGCCTCGCCCTGCCCAGAGGCTGCTGCTCGAAAACCAGGAAACAGCAGTTTGGGGCTCTGGGTCCCAGGTGGGGAGATGGAGCCCTGGGAGAAGTGAGAGAGCCTCACTTGGCCATGGGTTGGTCCCCCAGCGAAGGGTCTGTGCTGTCTATAGAGTTGCATTCAGGCAAGGCTATACCAAGTTTCAGGTGAGCACTTTCCGGGGGCATATCCAGACTGTCTGTGCCCCACTCCCCAGAGAACTCATCACTCAATCCAGACTCATTTTATTCGTCTGTCTGTCTCCCATTCGAGGCTGGGAGTTCTTCCGGGTCAGGGGCCTCTCTTTGCCCCTTCCTCCTCCCCCCTCCCCTTTCTCTCTTTCCTCCCTCCATTCAGTAAGCACAAACTATTTCTGCAGCTTGAGCTAGCTCATCATTTCTGTACCCGTGCCCGTGGCACACAACTGGGCAGGCGGGGGGGGGGGGTCGCTCAGCAGACATCCTCTAGTCCCCTGACTGCCCAGCAGTGCCAGGCAAAGGGCCCCTCTCCCTGGAAAGAGCTGAGCTCCTGCAGAAGGAAGGAAATTTGGCCTTGAGTCTGTATGGAGGCCAGGCCTGGCTGGGGTTGGGGTGGGAGAGGGAGAACCCCGTTTTCTTCGCAGGAACTGTGGTCCCAGAAGGACCTGGGCCCCCAAAGGCAGCTCCGAGCTGGAGTAAGGCCACTTCTCAACGCCCCCTTTTTGACCAACAGGGCCTTCTCCTTGCTGAACCCCCAAATCTGCTGTCCCCCCCACCCTGCCTCGGCCCCTCAGGCACCCTGGCCCTCCTGCTTTTTTCAGGCACACATTGCCCAGAGACAGCCAGGGCGCCCTGGCATTCCAGCCGATGGGCAGCTCCCTGGCCAGGCTGGGCAGGGGTTCCTCTTCCCTGCGTCCCTGGAGCTCCAAGCCTGCAGAACCTAACCCCGGCTGAGCCATTCCGAGTCTAACAAGTCCTGTCCCAGGCTCGCAGCAAGAGCTCTGTCCTGGCAACTGTGCCCCGGCAATCTTCCCTGGGGTTTCCAGTCACCCCAAAGGCTGCAGCAGGGGCAGCAGGAGCAGCCCCCGTGGTAGCCCCCCGGGGGCCTGCAAAGTGGGGTGTGCCTTCAGCCGGGCGTTAATTACAGGGTGCGTTCCTGAAGCCTGGTCCATCTATATTTATCTGCAGGATCTCACTCATTAAATTCCCCACAGCACCCGGCAGGCTTGGGGACCCGAGCGAGGCAGACAGGCAGGGGGGCTGCAAACTTCCTTCCTTTCCTTCTTGGCCAAGAGCAAAACAGAAGCAACCCAAACTCCCTCTCCCTCCCCTGACCCTACTCATGTCCAGAGTCCAAGGGGCTGCCCCCGGCTCTGCCCAGGGGGAACGCTTCGGCCTTGTGCCCTTTCCCCCGGAGCACCCATGCCCACCCAGAGGCCCCAGGACCAGACGGTGCCCAGCCGCCTGCCAGCCTCCCCGCATCAACTCGGATTCCTGCAGCAAGCAGAGAAAAGTCTGCCGAGCAGCGGAGCAGCACGGCCAAATCCTCAACTCTGCCACTTTGCAGGGGCCGGGGCCCTCTTACCGTAGGAGTCGTCTTGGTCCAGGAGGGAATCGGGCTCCATGGCGAATGGGCCCCCAGCCCCTGGCCCCACCTGATTTATGAACCAAGGCTGTCTCCATGAGCGTCTGGGTTTCTCCTTTTGTATTCCATCTGGCGGCTTTTCCAACTAGATGACTGGGTATTCCTGCAAGCAGGCCCTTCTCCAGCCCTCGCCTTCATACAGTACATTTAAAGTAGCAGTAACCTCTTTTTCCTCCCCCCGCAGCCGGGCTGGAAACATTAGAAGGGACCGAGGCAGCGAGATGTCTAAAATAGGAAGACGCCGGGACGATTGGCCTGGCTGCCTGCGACGCTGGCTGCGGGGTCTGGCCGGGGCTGTGCAGATGGAAAAGCTAAGAGGTGAGGCTGAGCTGGGGCTTAGCATCTGGAAGCTGGCTCTGGGGCCCCCAGGGTCTGTGGGGGGTGGTGCCGGCTGACCCACCCGTGGGAGGGGCTGGGGATGGGGGCTCGGCTCTGTTCGCCACCCAGCGCCCAAACCCCAGGGGCTTCTCCTAGGCCCTGCTGGAACCTCCCACTCAAATCTGTTCCACAGACATTTCCTGCAGTGTGGGGGATGCAGAACTGACTCATCCCTCCATTCAGTTAGTCATTAACTTTTTTCTGAGCATCTACTCCACGCCAGACACTGCCAGGTGCTGGCTTAACAGCGCCGAGCAAGGAGCAAGGCACAGCGGCGGCGTCTGGCCTCGTGGAGCCCGAAGGTAAGCAGGTCAAGGCCAGGTGGGAGGGAGGGGGAAGTGCTGCAGAAACAGAGCCGGGATGTCTCCCCTGGCTGTGGGAGGTGGTCAGGGAAGGCTTCCTGGAAACGGGCACCTAAGGCTGAGTAAGAGTCGGGTGAAGGAGGGAGCGAGGAGGAAAGGCGAGCCAGGCGAAACGAGGGACCTGCTTGAGAACCTTGAGCGGACAGCGTATGTGGGGTCTTCAGAACCCCCCCCCCCCGATAAGTTCCAGGTGGTAGGAACAGAGCCTGATCGAGGAGGTGGTGCCAGGAGATGGAACCAGGGAGGGAAACAGGCGAGAGCCAGGCAGGGCCTCAGGGGGCTGTTCTCAGGCCAGACCCCGAGGATGATCTGTGAGAGTGATGCATTCCAAGCCATCTTTCGAAAGGCCTCTCTGGCTCCTGTAGCCACGGGAGTGGCTGGAACGCTGGGTATCACTCAGGGAGCGGCCACAGGGGCCGGCCGCCGTTCTGAGCATTTACGGCACATGGTCTCATGCACTGCCCGGTGGTCCCTCATAGAAGCTCTGCTGTCCTGTTTTACAGATGAGGACAGTGCAGCCTGGACAGAAGTGACTCATCCAAGGTGGCAGGTGGCCTCAAGGGCAGGCCTGGGCCCCAGGGAAGTGACAGCCTTGGTGCTGGGGGACAGCGGGGAGGACAGAGATGCAGTAATTCATTCAATCTACATTCAACCCAGAATACAGACCAACGCCATAGGCTTATGGGAGAAGTGCACCATTTTGGCCCAATCAGGGAAGGCTGCCTGGGTGAGGAGGCATGTGAACTGGAGAGCAAGAGAAGACCAGGATTTGCATGGGCTGAGCAGGGGAAGGTAAGGGCATCCCAGGCAGAGGGACTGGCACAGGCAGAGGCATGGAAGGGGGCATTGCAGTGGGAATGACAAGACCCTGGAAGAAGGTCACGGAGATGCGCTGGTTGGGGTTGGAGTGGGGAGGACCCGGAGCCACAGTCTTGGAGCTGGTGTCAGGTAGCCTCAGAAGGCATTCTAGAGGCCTCCTTTCTAAGGAATGCCTGGGAATTCCTGCTAGCAGCCCCTTCCCAGGCTTTGTAACACTCTGCACTAAAAGCAGGAGAGAGAGATCTCCGACATAAACACACAAACACACAAAGCAGGAGAAAGCTTTCTGCCCCCCAGCACTGTGAGATCATTACAAGCTACACCTTTGTGACTAGCTTTTTGGAGACATGCCCTGGTTCTGGTGCCCAGGCAGAGGGGGCAGCAAGAGAAGGGAGCTGGGGGGACAGGGGGACAAGCTGGGAGGCTGGCAGGAGGGCCCAGGCCGGGGAGGACACGAAGCAAACACCCGTCTGGGCCCCTCCCAGCCACCCTGTGCAGCCCAGCTGCTCCCAGAGCAGCCAGTGGGTGCTGACGTGGTCGGCCCAGCCTCGGGGTCACCCTTCACCCCCACTCCAACCTCGGCTGCCAGAGCTCTCAGCTTCCAGCCTCCCGCTGCCTTAATTACAGGGAGGCCAGGCCCTACCCAGGCAACTGCGGGCATCCAGCTCTCAGACTCTCCTCTCGGCGGGCGTGGGGGGCGGGCTGCCCTGTGGGGAGGCATCTAGGCGTGAAGGGGTGGGACCTGGGGCCACCAGTCAGCAAGTGAGCTCAGGTCCAGCTCTCCTGTCAGCTCTCCGGGGCCCTGAAGCTTTTGGGGGCTTTGGGGTCACATTCTAGGTAGAGTGGGGGCATTACCCTCTAGACCCTCTAGGCTTCTAACCCGACTCTGCCACTTACTAACTGGGTGACACGAGCCAGCCTCCTTGGGAGTCTCACGGGTAGAATGCTGTTCCTGTAGTGTCTCCTCATGGCGGGGTCTGAGCCTTACGGCAGGACTGGACCAGACCGGGCACCTGTGAAGTACTCCGTGAAGAGTAATTCTCCTCTTTGGGCATCCTAACAGCCTCAATGTGGGGAAGGCAGGTGGGGGGAGAATAGGAGCCCCTTGTACAGTCAAGGAAGCTGAGGTTTTGAAAGAAGGGACTTGCCTCGAGGGGCTTGGGTGGGGGGCAGGATGCATTCCTCCCCGGGCTGTGCTCCAGGGCCCACTGAGAGCACGAGGCCATGGCTCAGTGGGAAGGGGGCCTGGGCTCCAGGTCCGGCTGGGCCCCCAGGCAGCGGAGTGAGCCAGAGCCAGGTACTTCCTTCCCAGGCCAGCGCTGTCTCACAGGTCAAGGTCAGAGCTGGAGGAACCTGGCGGCTCCCACACCTTCCCAATTCATTTCTCTGTTTTTATGAATTAGCTCTGTTTCCGTGCAACCAGACCTCGGAGCTCAGGGATTCCTTTGCAATAAATGCGTCTGGAGCATGGGTCTCCAGGTCCTTCCCTTGACGACACAGTGATGCCAAACAGATCGGCCTCCTTCTTGGCAGCTCCGTGGGAGCTGGGCTGTACCTGCTTTGAGCCAGTGCCCTAATGATGGACACCCAGACTGTCGCCAGAGCCAATACTGGGATGGGTATCGCGAACATTCTCTGCGCATCCGTCACTTGACCTCCCTAGGGTAAAAACCTAGATGTGAATTCTCGGGGTCCAAAACTGCCAGCATGTGTACATTCCTGGAGTGGCAACAAGGGGCATCCGAGCCCCATCTGGTTCTTTGACTCCTTCTCCTGCTCATGCACTGCTTTTGTGCATGGCTCTGTTAGGGCATAGGACAACCTTATCCCTGCTCTTGCGGCAGTGACGTCCTAGCCAGCGGGACACAGGTGCAGTGTCACACAGAAAGGAGTGCTCATCAGGGCCACATGATAGAGCATGACAGAGCCCTGCTTGCAGCTGGGTGGTGGTCAGGGAAGACATCTCCGAGAGCGTGACATCTGAGCCGTGACCTGGCTGCCATGTGCAGGGAAAGCAACCGGCACTGGACAAAGCGACCGCAAAGTCCTTGAGGTGGGCGTGAGCTTGGTGAGCGGGAGGGACAGGACAATGACCGGTGTGACTGGGCCTGGGTGGACAGTCAGGGGAACAGTCACAGAGCAGAGAAAGGGCACGGAGGCAGCTTCGTGGAGGGGCTTGTGGCGGGGTTGGGGGGGTGGGAGCTACTGCAGGCTGAAGCAGGAAAGGGACCTGAAAGGCTGCTGTGGGCAAGGTGACCCCAAGAGGGCCAGAGTGGACAGAGAAAGGCAAATGCATTCAAGATCCAGTAGGGCCCTAGGTGCTGCAGGCCAATCAGACATGGAGAAAAGGATGAGAAAGGACTAGGCAGACGCCAAGGCTTGCAGATTGGTGTATGGAGCTGGGGGAGACCCAGAAACTGTGTTGCGGGAAATTCACACGGACACATGGAGACATCCAGGAGGCCATGGCGACAGGCTGGAGTGGAGTGGGGTTGGGGTGGGGGGCAATGAGTCTAGAGGGGGTCGCTAGAGCACCGGACGTAGCCCAGCGTGCCAGCCCGATGCACGCCCCAGCTCCAGCGGCGGTAGGAATCCCCCGGTTCCAGACAGGACTTGTCACTCTGTGTAAAGACAGGGAACTAGGAGTCACTGATGGCAGCTGGCCCCAAGCTGTGTGTCCCTGGAGAGAAGCCAGCAGGAAGGAGCAGGGAGAAGGGGTGCCTGGCCGCGGACTCCCCGTGGTCAGCTAGTCCACTGCCTTCCCTGCTGGGGACGATGCGTTCTTGGCACCACTCACTCTCTCTGCCCCTGCCACACCCGAGACTGGACTGAGCCGGGGAGCCAGAGACCTAAGGGAAGAACAGAAACCCAAGGGTGTGAAGGCTAGAAGAGCGTATGTACAGGGAGCCATCTGGTCAGCAGAATCAGGAAAGCCTTGCAGAGGAGGGTCCAGCTGAATGGGACTGGGAGGGATGCAGAGGAGTTCGCCAGGCAGATGCAAGGAGTAAGGCCAGGCGACACTGTCCTATCACACGGAACGGCCCACATTCTTTGCCGTGAGAGCTTTAGCCCTTCTCTCCCCTGAGTGCTGGTTTTCTAGCTAAATCCTGCTGCTCAAGCCCAAATGGAGCCCGTGGGGAGCCCACAGTGTCTGGCTCTTCCGGGGTTCCTGAGCTGACCCTGCACAGCCCCTCTCCAGAACACAAGCCAGCGTGGGCCAGAGCCCACTCAGGAGCCTCCTGGCTGAGTGTCGGGGCTGAGGACAAGTAATCCCAGCTCCCCATTTACCGGCTGGGCCACCCTGGGCAAGTGATTCCACTTCTCAGAGCTTTGGTTTCCCTGAGATATCATGCCCCCCCCCCCTTCTCATCACTCTCTCGCCATCCCTGCCCCTCCCCCCAACTTTTGGGTTTTCTTCCTGACACTTAGCATCCCATGTGACATTGTCTTATATATTTGTGTCCTGTCTGTTGGCCCTGGCTTCCATGCGAGCACCATGCTGTACCCCCAACACCTGGAACTGTGCCCAGTGTCCTGGGCCCCCAATAAATATGCATGGGACAAAACCTCTGTGGAGGAACTAAGCGTCCGCTGTAATGGTCATCCTTCCCCTACTGCCTCTGGCCCTGATCTACAAGCACACAATCTGGGGGCTCCTGCTGAGCCCCAGGACACCTCACGTGTGGACTCCTATGTGTCTCCCGTTCTCTTAACGCCTATCTGGTGGGACCGGTCCTCCCTTCTCATCACAGGCTGGGCCCCAGCGGGGAGACCAGAGGTTCTCCCCTCGGCGGCCACGCAGATACTGTGAATCGAGTGTTCTCTGCATGTCACTCATCGGCTCTCCATGGCAGGTTTTCTGAGTCCCATTTCATAGATGGGAACACTGAGAGGCTACTCCAAGCTGGGGCTCAAGGCTGTGTCAGCCCAGCTGGAAGTCCCCACTGGCCCCACAGTAGCACCCGGTGGGGCTTCCTAGGGGTGTGTCTGGGTGCGGGGGGCAGGGAGGCTCAGAGATGGGACAGGCCAGCCTTTGGTGGTTCGATTTCCCTCCCGGCCGCCCTCTTCTTCTCCAAACAACTGTCCTTCATCATCTCCTATATTTAAGGAGAGGGGCGGCTCTGTTTCTGTGGCTCACTGAAAGGCCTCAGAACTGAGGGTTGGCAACTTTGGACAAGGCGTGAGGCAACCAGCGGGGCATGAGGGCGTGTCCCGGGCTGGCCCTGTCGTCACCTCCACCGGGGAAGAAGGGGCTGGGCTCCTTCCAATGACGGCAGCCCTGGGTGTGCACGGGGCCCTTGTGGGGCCCTCGTGAGCTCCCATGTGCTCTCCGAGAATCCTAAACACTGAGGACAGCAGGACAGCAGGGGCCAGAGACGCTCATCGGCCTCACATGGCAAAGAGATGGCCGAAGCGGGTCCCAAAAATCTGGGGCCAGATGAGAAATTCAAGTCGTCCACAGCCCTGTTGGGAAGGTTGGTAACTTGCCCCTGGTGGCCGCAGCAGGCTCCAAGGCCTGGACTCTGAACCACAGAGTGCCGTGGCTTCCTCCTGCGGTACAAATGTGAAGCTGGATTCTCATTAAGGAACTTCAGATCTTTCCCGGAAGGAGGCGAGCTCTAGGTCAGTGCCAGGAGTTCGGGGGTTTCCAGGGTTGAGAGGATGGGGACAGTGGTCATGGTCCCCAGGGTTCTGTGAAGTCATCAATTTTGTGATGAACCATGGTCTCCATCAAGAAATCCTAGCTGCCGGGTCCCAGAGCCCTGCCTTGAGGTCCATCTGAGAAGTCCTGCTGATGTGGGTAGGCCCCACATGTGGGCAGCAGGGTTGAGACACAGGCTGGCATGAAGGGGGGGTGGATCTTCAGCAGCTGGCAAAGATAGTCCTTTTCGTCTTCTCCCCAAACCCCCAGATCTTGGCCCTAGGCCTGGCCCCAAAGTGCCTGATCTTTGCCCTGAGAGGACCCCAGGCTTCTAAGAGCCCTAGGTTAGAGGCTTATCCAGTGCAGTCCCCTGAGAGGGCAGGAATCTCCTCTATAACATTCTTGATCCGAACTCTGCTTGCTTACCTTCAGAGATGGGGAACTCACTCTCTGTCAGGAGGTCAATTCCCTCTGACTCCAAAGTCAGGTCCCCACTCGAGTCAGGCTATGTCCTCCTGCTACTGCTCTGCGCTGGTCTGCTTTGCTCTCCATGGTCGCACCACGTGATTTTGCCCTGGGAAGAGCCCCTATGATCATCAGAACACCCCCCCGCCTCCTGCCTCCCATGAGCTCAGCTCGCTGCACTCCCCCTGAACCTCACCCCCCACTCCCACCCATGCTTCCTGGCTAGCTTTCAGGTTTTGTGGTGAGTCAGGGGAAAAACCATGAAGCCTGGAAGCACTTTGCCCACAAAGCAATGACGGCAATTCATGCCACTTGGCCAACTGGAGCCCGAGACCCAGGAATGAATCAGTCCCTGCCCCTGAGGATCCCCACTGGGACAGGGGTGGTGGGATGGTGCGAAGGCCGGTGTACCTGCAGCCGGGCATCAGCCAGACGTGGGGACCACCAGAGGGAGCTCTCCCCGCTGGTTGCTGGTGAGTTTGCAAGGATAATTCAGGATGGCTACTTTTCCAGCAGGTAGAAAAAGGCAGGAGGCAGAGAGAGAGCGCCTGGAGAGGGCACAGACCCGAGAGCAAAGGCCAAGCCGTGGGTCCACTTAGCCCACTGATTTGCTTGGGACAGAAGCTATCAGGGATCCGCACGCTGTGTCTGCAAAGGGCCAGACAGTAAACACCCGGGTTCTGCAGGCCGTTCGGCCTCCGTCCTATTTTCTCTACCGTTGGAGCTCGGAAGCGGCCGGAGAGGATGCCTACATGAACGGGCATGGCTCTGTTCCAACAAAACTTTATTTGGTGACACTGAAATTTGATGGTCACATAATTATCCTGTGTCATGAAATGGCATTCTCCTTTTGATTACTTCCCGGCCATTTACAAATGTAAAAAGTATCCTTAGCCCAGGGGCGATGCAGAAACAGCTGTTGGGCTGGATCTGGCCTGCAGGCCGCAGTTTGCTGCTCCCCCAACCCCCCCCCCCCCGCCCCCCGGCTCTATGTGTTTGGGAATCCTGGGAGATTGTTGGGTAGAAGTGAGCCTTGAAAGCCCAGGGGAGGCTGGGTCAGCGCTTGGTGACACATCCCACACCCACCGCCCTGGGGGAACTCGCCACTCACCCATCCACCCACCTTCCCACCCAACCCAACTGCCATCAAGTCAAGTGTTGAAAGGTACAGTGAGACGATTTCTTTAAACGTGATGTCCAATGACATAGGAATACAGGCTTCTTGTTACAGGAAAAGTTGGTGCGGTAGAGAGACTAGTAAAGAAATGGCCTTTCCGATCCCACTGTATACCCCGGGGTGACCATGGTTAGGAGGCGGGAGAGTGTGAGCCCAACCTCTTTCCTGTGCACAAGGACACACACACACACACACATACAGTGTATTTATTCATACCACACGTAGCGCATCCTGTATAACTATGCTTTTGTCACTTAGCAACTCAACCCCGAATCTTCCCTCCTAGGCACATGGATATGTCCTCTGGACCCTCGCACCAGCCGCCGAGCAAACCTCACCAGCAGGGGCCCACTGACGGACTGCCAAGCTGGTCCCCGTGTCACAGGATTACAAGCAGCCCTGCCACGACCTTCTCGATACTGTACCTATTTCTGTGTCCCCGTGCTGGCAGTCCTGATGGAGAGATCCTCAGAAGCGGAAATGCTGTGTCAAAAGGCACGAGAACTTAAAATGCGGATCAGTGTGGCATTCTGGAGCACTTTCTCCTCACCACTGGGAACAAGCAGAGCAAATCCTCTGGGGCCTAGAGAGGCCTACGGGGGCCAGTCAGGATCTGGGACCGCGGCCTCTCAAGCACTCCTCGAGGACTGTGGGTTCCAGAGGCACACCTGCGCGTCAACGCCTTCCTCCATCTCTCCATATTCAGCCAGCCTCCCACCTGTCCCCCTACTCGCCCATCCCTCCCTCCCTCTGTCCATCCACCAGGGCAAAAGGGGTTTGGGCAAGAGGACAGGACCAGCTGGGTCAGGTGGTACTGAGCAGCCCAGCGAGCTGGGGACACAACAGTGACCACCAGGTTTGACAACACAGCACGAGCTGGGCAGAGACGGGAAAGCCCAAGTAACCGTGGGACCCCTGAGGTAGAGCACCTGACCTGGGGGGGCTTCCTGGAGGAAGAGCGTCTATGCAGGAACCAGAGGGACACAGACACGTTTGCCACGTAGAAAGGGGGTGTCCAGGCTGAGGGGTCAGCCCAAGGTCAAGAGGAGAGAGCAGTCAGCTTGTTTGAGGAACTGAAAGGAAGAAAGTCTGGCTGTAATGTGGAGCGCGGGAGGGGCCGACGCGGAGGGAGCGCTGTCCTCACAGGACCCTGGAGAGATGGCAAAGCAGATGGTGGGGTCCTTGATTAGAGACCAGGCTCTGGGGCTGGGTGAGTGGTGGGGGTGCAGTGTAGGGAGTGAGGAGCCAGCAGGAGAAGCAATTTGGAGATGGGTGATTAATTCGATGAGTTTAGGGTGCGGAGGGTGTTCCAGGGGAGATGTCCGATGTCAGTGTGCACGTGGGCTGGGCGTCGGGGTTGGAAGGGACCTCCCTGTGCAGGGAGGATGCTGGGCAGAGCTGGGTGGAGCTGAGCCCCTCACCCATCCCTTTCTTTGCTGCAGCTCGAGGCCCGCCTGTGTCCAGCCACACGCTGCATGCTGGGGAGGGGCCCAGCAGCTTCTAGCTGTTGTGGTTTTTCTTGCCTGGCAGCAGGAGCCCAGGGGGAGCCCAGCGGTTCCTCTGAACGAGCTGTCTGTCGTAACTATGGCTGTTCCTCCCATGTCCCTCCCCCTCTGCAGCCCACAGAGCGCCTTTGTCAAACCCCTCAGGCACCGTGGAAGGAAGGGGCCCCCGCCATTCATATGCGCCCTTGAACATTCAAGGGACCGTGATTTACGGAGTGCCTGGTAGATGCCATCCTAGCCGTGGGAGAGCAGGCTAGGTAGACCCATGCAGACTGGCTTCTGCCGTCAAGGTGCCACCAGGGGAGGCAAACAGTAAATGTATAAATCAAGTCCAGAGTGGTATTTGGAGAAAGAAGCTTGGTGGGGGGTGATGGGGTGGTGGGCAGCTGGGATCCGGGGGGGCTTCTAGGAGGAGGCAACATTGAAACTATAGGTCTGAAGGACGAGTCAGAGTTAGACAAGAAAAAAATGGCGGGGGAGTATTTGAGTGGATGGGAACAGCCTGCTGAAGGCTCAGAGATGAGAGAGTGCCAGGTGGAATGGAATGGAAGCAGTCAGTGTATTAGAACCAGGGCACGCTGCCTCCAGGTGGCAGTGGTTTGGACAGGGGTGTGGTGATGGGAAAGAAACTCAGGAGTCAGGCTCAGGAGTTTGGACTTTGAGGGCGATGGGGAGCCATGGAATGTCTTAAGCAGGCAGTGCTCTGCTCAGATTTACATGTGGGAGAATTCACAGACAGAAATTGGAAACACCTAGTCTTAGCCCAGGAAGACCCAGGATCATCTCATCCAAGGCAAGATCCCCTCCACCTTCGTGAAGGCCCCTTCACAGGTGAGGTGGGTCAGTAGGGCTTGCACACCTCCAGGGATCTAGACCTCACTACCTCTCGAGCCGGGCCCCAATGATGATGTGACAAGCCCTGTCAGAGCCCCACAGGCACGTTTCAAGAATCCAGTCTTGTCATCTGGATACCCCGGGGCTTTTAACACGCACCGCGGTTAACACGCGAGGTGGGTTGGGCCGCACCACCGCGTGGGAAATGGCCCGGCAGCTGGCGCTGGAATGCAGCGCCGCCACCTACGGGGGCGATTGACTTGTTGCGTGCGAGCGCTCCGGATGCCACCTGGTAAGCCTGTCGGCAGGATGCTGAAGAAATAAATCTGTTCATGAAGATGCGCCGCCCCCTCCCCGCGGCGACATCACCCCCCCTCCCTCCCACCCCCGCTCCCACCCGGGCCGGGAGCTGCTGCGCCTGCCCCGCAGCGCCACCGTGTGGGCGAGGCGGGTCACGGCGGAAAGTCTGTCGCTCAACTCCAAGTACTAAGCGCTGGGCCAGGGAAGGAACAGGATGGGTCACTGGCCTTCCAGGCTGCAAGGCACACCAGGTCCTTTTCTCATTAGATTTTTAAAATTTGTTTTCCAGAATGGACGTATATTTTCAGGCTGTTTAAAATTATTTCAAGAGTATACGCTTACTGAAAGAGATAGGCAAACTCGATAGACCATACAAAGCTGCGATCGAGTTTCCTCCCAGCATCCAGGCCGTCCACCCCCGCAGACATCCGCGGATTGCATCCTAGCTAATAGGCTTCGAAATTTTCCTCTACAGAAAAAATTCCTGTATACATTTCCCTTTGTCCCACCTGTGTTCTGTTTCCTGTTCCTTATTTTTCCCCTATGTATACATAAACAAATGAGATCCTATTATATGTGCCTAGTTTCTGCCAATTGCTTTGCTTTTTTTTTTTTTTAAGATTTTATTTATTTGACAGAGAGAAATCACAAGTAGGCAGAGAGGCAGGCAGAGAGAGAGGGGGGAGGAAGCAGGCTCCCTGCGGAGCAGAGAGCCCGATGTTGATGTCGGGCTCACTCCCAGGACCCTGGGATCATAACCTGAGCCGAAGGCAGAAGCTTTAACCCACTGAGCCACCCAGGTGCCCCTGCTTTGCTTTTTAAATTTATTTTTATTGGGGCACCTGGGTGGCTCAGTGGGTTAAGCATCTGCCTTCAGCTCAGATCATGATCCAGGGGTCCTGGGATCGATCCCCGGGGAGCCTGCCTCTCCCTGCTTGTGCTCTCTCTCTCTTTAACAAATAAATAAAATCTTTAAAAATAAATAAATTTATTTTTATTAACTATAGAGTAGAGAAAAAACAATACTTACCTCATGTATGTAAAGGATGTGAATCAGGTTGAATTGAACACTACATGCTCCCTACCCAATTTAAAATTTTTATTACCTCTGAAGTTTCTTCTATGTTACTTTATTTTTCAGTTAAAAAAATACATTTATTTTCTCTCCTTTCTCACTTAACTCTGAATTGATTTGGTATTTTTTATTACTACATGTTATTTCTTTATTAGCTTGCCAGTTTTCTATTCTTTCAGTGCTTCCCCTAGAGATGACAATATGCATCCTTGACTTATTAAAGTCTAGCATAAATTAGTACTCTTACCACTTGCAGGAAAATGCAGGAACCTTAAGCCACTTAAAATTCCATTTACCCCCTCCTGACTTACATGCTATTGTCATCTGGTGCCATTTGGTATTTTAATTATTTATATATTTCAAATTCCACAAGAGAATATTATTATTGTTTTATACAGACAATATTAGTTTAGATTAACCACATATTTTCTCTCTCTATTGGCCATCATTTCTTCCTGCATCTCCAAGTTTCTGTCTGGGATCCATTTTCTCCTGCCTGGAAACCATCTTTTCCTAATTCCTTTGATGGGGGTGAGCTGGTGACAAATTATTATGGTTTTTATTTGCCTGGAATACCTCTGCTTCATTTTCATTTTCAAAAGAGTAGCTTTGGTGGGTATGTACTTTCAGGTTGGCAAGAGAGGGCAAGAAAGGAGACAAAAGCAACAGAGAAGAAGTGGGACAAACAGGAAAGTGGGAGACATAAAGCAAAATATGTCAGCAATTATATTAAATGTAAGCAGATTAAATACTCCAGTTGAAAGATAAGCATGGAGACATTGGATAAAAAATGAATAGAACCCAATCATATGCTGCTTATGAAGCAGACATGTCCAATATAAGGATACAGAAATGAAAAGAGGAAAAAGATGGAAAAAATTATATATAAAATACTAACCCAAAGTAAACTGGTGTAGTTTCATTAATGTCAGCAAAAGTAGAGTTTACAGTGAAAAGAAAAGTAATGCTAAAGATAAAGAGAGCGATTCACAGTGGGAAAAATATGTTCAATTCATCGAGCAGATACAATACTTCCAAACTTGTATGCAACTAATAAGGTAGCTTCAAAATCTAGAAGGCAGAATTTAAGAGAACAAAAAGGAGAAACAGATAAACCCACAATCCTTCTTCCAGTAATTGATAGCACACTCAGATAAAAAAATTGGGGAAAACTTCCTACATCCACAGGAACATCACGGGGATCCTGCATTTTTTCCATTGCATCTTAACAGGTGATTCTGGATTGTCACTTGTGTCATTTCTGATAGCTTGATTTAAGATGGTGTCTGTTAGGCATCCCCACTATAAAATTACTCTTTTCCCATTTGTAATTCAAGAGCATTTTTGTGGGGAAGTTACTTTGAATATATAAATATCCAACTCTTTATCAAGCTTTCAACATACTCATTTATTTATTGCTATTGATATACAGTCATGGATTCCTGTGTCATTCAATGGGTTATATCAATATGACCAATACTGGTTTATTAATGTCGATACTTTGACACTTAGATATTTTCAGACATGGCCAGGGGGCACTCCTTTAGATTTTTTGCCTTATTCTTTGTACACTTGTTTACTTTTGGTTGCAATTTGACATTTCAGGCTCATTTTGGTTTTTTCCCTGCCCTGAAATCAGTCATTTCCCTAAGGAGACTTGATTCTTTTTAATGGAGAATGAAATTTTCAAATTTATTTTTTTAGTTAATTGGTTTATTTACTAGATTTTATTTATTTGAGGAGAGAGAGAAAGGCAGGGGGTAGAGGTAGAGGGAGAAGCAGGCTCCCTGGTCAATCCCAGGATCCTGGGATCATGACCTGAGCCTAGCAGATGCTTAACTAACTGAGCCTGCCCTTCCTCTACCCACCCCCATGCTCTTGTATGCTCTCTCTCTCTCTCAAATAAATAAATAAAATCTTTTCTTTTAATTTAAAGTTTTATTTGAGAGAGAGTGCATGGGCCAGGCCAGAGGGAGAGAGAGAGAATCCTCAAACCCACTGAGGGCAGAGTCCAACACAGGGCTTGATCCCAGGACCCAGAGATCATGATCTGAGCCAAAATCAAGTCATCCGCTTAAAGGACTAAACCACCCATGTACCCCTAATAGAAAATTGTATTTCAAAACCCACTAAGAGGGGCACCTGGATGTCTCAGTGGGTTAAAGCCTCTGCCTTTGGTCATGATCCCAGGGTCCCGGGATTGAGCCCCGCATCGGGCTCTCAGCTCAGCAGGGAGCCTGCTTCCCTACCCCTCTCTGTCTGCCTCTCTGCCTACTTGTGATCTCTGACTGTCAAATAAATAAATAAAATCTTTTTTAAAAAACCCACTAAGAAAGAAAATAAGAATAAAATAAAAACCCACTAAGTGTGCCCACTACCTCTGGTATGTCACCATGTGTGCCCACTACCTCTGGTATGTCACCGTTCTGCTGTTTTCTCAGTGGACAGAGCTGGGAGTATGTGTGTGTTTATCCACGTGTATATACACATCCCCTCCACCCCACACACTCACATCTATATCCACTCAACCTCTATGTACAGATACGAACAACCAAGAGCTTGAATTTCTATCTGACACCACAAGGTCTTTCTAATTTTCTCCTTTTCCATATTTGCATTTCTTTCTCCAGTGATGAGAAATCTGGCTTCCATTAGTTGGTAATATCTTTGCTTCTCTTTATATATCGGATCAATCCCGGGATATTAGCGACCTGTTGCTGCATAACAAACTCTCCCAAAACTCTGTGACTTAAAACAACAAAAACCACTTATGCCACTGTTCCTGCGGGTCCAGAATTTGGGAAGAGCTTAGCTGGGGATTCTGGCTTGGGTCGTACATGAGTTTGCAATCATCATCCAGGCTGTAGGGAGGCGCCGGAGAATTTGATTCTGAGATGGCTCCACAATCCTTCTTTCAGTAATCGATAGAGCAAGCAGATAAAAAGTGAGTAAAAACTTCAAGTTGGTGCCGGCTACTGGCAAGAGGACTCAGTTGAGGATTGTGTAACCTTCTCCTTAGGGACAATGAGTGTGGCAGCTGGCTTTCCCAGAATGAGTGATCCAAGAGAGAGCAAAGGGGACACAAGAATTTATTTCAGAGCAGTGGGGTCTCAGGTCCCTCCCGGGCCTGGGTTCTCAGATCCAGCCCTCAGGATTCCCATCCTTCTCTGTCTTCCCCCGGTGGAGCCCAAAATGGGCAGAGCCCACCACGCCCATGATCACTTGTTCCAAGTCATTCTTCCCACTAGATTAGGAGCTCCTGGGCCTGGGTCTGCGTCCAGGGGTTGCTGGGAAGGGGCCAGGCACATAGTAGATGCTCAGTAGGTATGAGTGGATGGGATGGATGACCAAGTACTCTGACCTTGGGGTGGAGGTCAGGCAAGGGGTCTCTGAGACCTTGGCCTTTGGAAGCCTGCAACCTCCCTCCACATTCCCACCCCAGGTGGAAAGAATTCAAACCTCAGGAAATGTCCACCTCCCTCTCAGCTTCAGTCACCTTCTAAGGGGGCAGCCAGAACTGTGTCCCAAAGGCTAGGGCGGGAGAGGAAAAGGGTGGGGTCAGTGTGGGCCCTGGGTGTGACAGCACATTCACAGGGGGGCAGGTTCTCCGGGGCCTGGGGACCCAGAGCCAGGCGTGGGAGTGGACTCCCTCCCCAGCTGAGGGAGCCTGGGCCACGGAGTCAGAGGAGCCCTTGGAAGCATCCTTGCAGAGTCTTTGGGGGAGGAAAGCAGAGAGTTGCCATGGAAACCATCCCACAACAACCCACTCCTTGGAGCTCACGAAGGTTCCCCGAATAAGAACTGTCATCTCAGGGCGCCTGGCTGGCTCAGACACTAGAGCAGATAACTCTTTTGATCTCGGGGTTGTAGGCCCAAGCCCCACGTTGGGTGTAGAGCTTACTTTAAAAAAAAAAAAAAGAAAAGAAGAGAAGAGAATCATCATCTCTTTGAGGATACTGCCTCTTAACCCACAAGCGGCATGTTGGCGTGTTGGCTTTGTACACCTGCGTGTCGCCCTCACCGCACATGTTACCTCGGGAAGCCCGGTTCTCTCTTCTCCAGGCCTTTGCACGTGCATTTCCTCTGCTTGGAACATGCTCTCCCTTCCCCAGCCTCACCTTGGTCTGGTGCCCTCTTGCCCACTCCTTTAGAGTAGGTGAAGGAATCTTCTCTTTTGGGAAGCCTTCACTGATCCCTGCACTGTCTGGCCAGGGGCCCCTCCGGGGCTTCCTTCCCCTACCAGCACTGGGCATGTGAGGCTGGACTTTCTGGGGAGCCTGCTTCTCCCTCTCTCTCTGCCTGCCTCTCTGCCTGCTTGTGATCTCTCTCTGTGTGTCAAATAAATAAACAAAATCTTTAAAATCTGTTAAAAAGAAAGAAAGAAAGAAAGAAAGAAAGAAAGAAAGAAAGAAAGAAATCAAACCCTGTCAGGGCACCTGGCTGGCTCAGTCAGTGGAGCATGCAACTTGACCTTGGGGTCGAGTTGGTGCCCCACGTTGGATGTGGAGCCTACTTGGAATTAAAACAAGCAAACAAAACCTGTCATCAAAGGTGATGATCTCAGGTCTCCCAGAGATAAATCCGAGAGTCAGCCGTATGGGCACTCCCCCACCTCAGGCTTGTTAGAAATGCAGCTTCCCAGGCCCTACCCCGGACACACTGGTTCAGAATCTGCCTTTTATTAAAAGGCAGGTGATTCAAAGGCACGTTAAAAGTTGAGAAGCGCGCTTTGGGGACCCCCAATTCCCATTTTATGGACCAGGAAAGCAGAAGGTTATAACAGGAAAACTGAGGCTTGCAGAGGGGAGGGTGCCTTGCAAGGCAGTGGCTGCGCTGGGACTTCCAGCCAGGTGGCCTGGTCCCAGGTGTCAGGCTCCTGCCTCCACCTCCACCACTTCAGCCCACTCAGCTTGCAACACCTCCTTTCTGGCGGGCAGACCTCAGAGTCCCGCCCCTTCCCTTTTCGCCTCCTGAGGTCTTTGCAAGGAGCATGTGCCCCCCCTAGTGGAAGCCGGCCACAGTGGCCCGGGAGGCTCGACTCCCCATCTAACAATTAAGAATGGAGACAGAGGTGGAGGGCACATGCCCGATGCCAAGCTCTGTGCTCAGTCTTCTTCCTCTTTTTTTTTTTTTTTTAAGATCATATACTTTATTATCTAAAAATTATTCTTAATTTACCATACCAGCTGTTTGTAAGTGCACCATTCAGGGGCATTAAGTATATTCACAGCGTTGGACAACCATCACCGCTACCCACCTCCAGAACTCATCATCTCAAACAGAAACTGTACCCTTTCAGTGGGAACTCCCCGTCGCTCTCTGCCCTCTGTCCTCTGCCCTGTAACGTCTGCTCTCTCTCTGTGCCAATGAACTTGCCTGTTCTAGGGACCTCACCTACGTGGAAACATACACTACAATACACTATATTGTATGTATATACAATACACTATATTACAAATACACTATTTGTCCTGCTGTGTCTGGTTTATTTCACTTAGCACAGTGGTTCCAAGGTTTGTCCGTGTTGTCATGGGTCAAAATTTTATTCCATTTTAACGAAGGCTGAATAAGATCCCATGGCATAGACACTCCACCTTTTGTCTCTGCGTTCATCTGCTGGGGGACGCTTGGGTTATTTCCACCTCCTGAAGATTGTGAATAATGGCACTATGACCACAGGTGGACAGGTATCTGTCCCTGCTGGGAATTCCTCGGGGTGCACCCCTGTGAGTGGAATTGCTGGGTCCTATGGTGGTTCTGAGTGCTTTCCACAACAGCTGTGCTAAGTGTTCTTTATGCCTTATCTCGGGAAAGTTCTGGAAGCACCACCTGGGAGGCTGGACCTGCTCGTGAGATCCAGACGGACAAAGTAAAGGGTCCTGTGTCCCTCAGCTAATAAGTGCAGAGGCATGACTAAAGCCCAGGTGGTATCGGGCACAACACTCCGTGAAGTGACTCAAGGGGAGGCTGTCACAGAGAACGCCACTCATCTTAACTCTGTCTTCTCTCTTTTGGACCCCTCACCCAGCCCCAGAGCAACTCATTCCCATTTAGCCCCAAAGTCATGCTTTTCCTGAGCCATGGGTTTGTCTGCGTTCAAAGACTTTGGGATTGTGTAAGCGGCTGTGATGGACCCCCTTTTGTGCCCCTGCTAGAAGCTGAGAGCCAAGGCGTGACCCTCCACAGCAAGATACAGGGATGGCGGAATCTAGCCCCCTCGTAGCTTGAGAATGTCTCACCATGTAGCCCGAAAGCTAAGCATTCACCTGACAGAAATATCTTCAACACTTAATCCTTCAAAACTATATTCCCTTTGTTATTTTTTCAAGAATATTGTCTTTTCAAATGTATGTCTAGATCTTTTTCATGTGAATAGCTTTTTTTGTTTACTGTAACTCCTTGTTTACAAAATGTATCATTTTTCAAATGTACATTATAAGGGCCTCTCTCCCTTGTACAAGAGGATGTGGTGAGCTCTGTGTGTGTGTGTGTGAGTTGACGCCCGCGAGCTCTGTACCCTGGTAAAGGAAACCTATGAACTGATGGGGCAGAACAAAGATGAGTTATCTCTTCGCCATGGCTGCTGATTGCTTCCTGCGTTTCTCTATGCCTTTAGGAGATGGCAGAAGCCAATTTCCAATTTTCTGAGCCTGTGGTCTTATTTCCAAAACAGTCAATCCTTATAGTCTGTATTTTAACTTCCTTCTCGCCTCCTCCGTGTTCCCATTCTTGTGCTTCCTTCTCCTTTGCCCACACCCTTATTCCCCGCTCTGGGGGTGCATGTTGCCTCCTTGGAAGTTGCCCAAGATTTTTTCTGCAGCAAATCAACCTTCGGCCTAGTTGCTGTGGGGCTGCTGGGCTCCTAGGCCAGGCTCCTTGTCCTTCCGGCACTAGCCAGAAGGTGGCACTAGGATGCCCCCAAATTTCCCACCAGGGTCAGGGCCAGGGGACCTCAGGTATTGCATGGACGGACCTCAGGTATTGGGTGGACCGTGGAGGCCCTGAGGACTGCAGAGGGAAGAGGCTGGGCCAGAAGAGAGCTGAGACATGGCAGCAGCAATCATCATCCCACAGGCTGGGCTGATTTTCGGGCCTCCCAGGCTAAGTATTCCAGGTCAATGTCAGGAGTGTATGAGAGGTGCTCAGGAAATGTCCATGATGTCCTGCAGGAACGAGTAGCTTTGCTCCTTATAGGACTGGTGTCTGGGGCTTAACCCAGGACCACACTGCTGCCAGATGTTCGTCCACTGGCGCTGGGAGCCCCTCTCTCCTGGGAATTTCCATGGTGAAATTCAGGGGGTAGAGAGAGATGGTAAGAACAGCGGCAGCTTGTTCCACTTCCCCTTGTCCTTCGGGTTCTTCTCCCAGAAGAGGAAGCCAGCGGGAGGGGCGCTTTGCCAGCAGCCCATGGGTCCCCAGCAATGAGCCTCAGGGGAAGAATCACAGAAAGAACTCGAAAATTGGAGTTTATAACCGTCGGTCTGGTGAAAAGCCTGGACTGCAGTGCCAGTCAGAGCTCAGACGGGAGCAGGCATCCAGATGTTCCTGCCTTGCACACTTTCTGACCTGGGGCCGATTACTTACTCTCCCCAAGCCTCAGTTTCCTCATCTTGAACATGGAGAGAAGAACCATTGTGTTGATTTCATGAATTAATGTTAGTAGGATGCTGGTCCTGGCACCTGGGCTCCCAGTTGTCCCAGTCAACGTGCATATCACCGGGGCCACCTTTCAAGGAGCGACCTGGGCAAGGACCTTGGTCCTGGGGAGCCTCCATTTCCTTATTTGCTAAATGGAGGAGCTACAGATAACTCCCTCCCTGGGTTGTTGGGAGAATGAAGGGAGTCAGCATGTGTCGGCCGCTTGGACAGTGGTCAGCACTCAGAAGATGTCCTGTCTCCATGGGCTGGATTGGAATCCTAAGAATCCAGGAATAGAAGGAAGTCCTCTTTCTAGTCCTTAGTCCCCTCTAAGTGTGTGCCCTGTGTCTGCTTGAATGCTTCTGGTGATGGGAGGCTCACCACCTCGAGGAAGCTCTACCTCTTCTGTTAAGCTCTGGCCTTGACCACACCCTTCTTTGTGTAGGGCTGGGACTCATCTCCCAGCAGCTTTCCACCCAGGAGTTCAATGTATTCCAAACCTTGATCTCTGGGGGCCATCATTAACCCCTCACTTCCCTTCCCCATGACTTCTGCTAAATAGATTAGTCCTCCAGCCAGTGCAAAATTAGATTCTGGATCTGGAAAGCCAGAGAGGGGGTGGGGTGCAGCTGAAGTTGTCCTGTGGTTTAGGAGGACAATTAACCAATTCCATGCCAGGCCTGGGATCATCCTGCAGAGCTGGTGACCAATGGGGGAGGCTGCTTCTGCCAGGACCAGGGATGTCCACAGTCAGAGTTCATGTTCATGGAGCCATTGGACACATTGCCATGGCTGCCTGATGCCCAGGGTAGCGCCCACTGCAGATGGGGAAACTGAGGCTCAGAGGTAAGTGGCCAAACTGGAGGGTCTGTCTGTAGATGAGTTTATTTGTTAGTTCAATTGTTCTCTGAGCCCTTACTCTATGCCAGGCCCTGGGTGGGGTCCTAGGGGTACTGCAGAGCACAGGACAAAGGTGATTTTATGCTTGGCTGGTGTAAGGCTAAGTAAAGAGGGAGCTACAGAGGGAAATAATTTATCCTCCCTGGGACTGGAAAGATGCTTTCATCCGACCATCTGTCTGTCTGTCCATTCATCCATCCATTCATCACAGAAACATGTACTGAGTGCCTAGAATCAGGGATTCCCCAGAATTAGGACCCTGTGACAGAGACATCAGTTATGATCCTCTTTCTTCTTGGGACAGTAGTTCCCTGATTTGCTTTTGGGGGACTTCGGGCCCCAGCCAACATGTTTCATAGTCACCAACTCCTGTTTCCGGTCCTGGGGGTGGAACACATGATCTGGGCTAAACCCGTCAGTGCTATCTACGATTCTGGCCGTGATGATCCGTTCAGGGATGGGCCCTTGACCTAGGTCAGGCCAATCAGGACCAAGAGGGCTCTTTCCCAGGACTCTAGTTTGAGAGAAGGAGGAAGAGCACTGTCCCTTCCCCCGGACTTGGTGTTGAGGTCATGGAAGTTGCGGGGGGTCACCTGATAGAGCCAGAGAACGGAAGCAACCCTCATAAAGGAGGCTGGGGTCAGCCACTCGGGCGATGTTGTTTGAGTCCTGAATCTACTTATGTGGAGGCCAGATGTGTATAAGATGGGCACCATTTTGTGGGTAAGCCAGTCTGGGTTTGGGGTCACTTACAACATAAGAGGCTGCCAGATTCAGGCCCTGCCCTCTTCCATGCTGACCCTGGCAGCACATCATGATCCTCAGTTTCTGAGGCCACGTCACCACCTCTTACCTCCCTGACAGCTCGTGGCTTTGACCCCCTGCTCCCCGAGATGAAAGACACCCTCCTCTGCCAGCCTCCCAGAGTAGGGCTTCCCAACCAAGTTCAGTTCTCCTTGGGGCTCCTCACAGCAGCCTAGCTCCACCCTCGGCTCTCACCTCTGCCCCCAAACTTGGAGCAAACCCCTTGTCACTGAAGAATTCTTTCTTGGGCCGTCCCCTGAGGATCCTGCCCAGGATGACATTTTCTGTGCTGGGAAATGGCCCGTCAGTCCTCACAAGGCTCTGTCTCTAGAAGTCATCCCCCCACCACATCCCCACACTAAGTTTGCCTCCTAAATTATCTCCAGAGCCCCCTGCCCGCCCCCCACTCCTGCCTGACAGTTGCCCAGGTCCAGGTTGGACCTCCCATCAGCCTTCTCCCCCTGGCATCTTGGCCTCCAGCCACTGTCATCAATGCAGGCACACCCTTTGGGACACAGTCGCTTAAGAGACAATTCTTGCAACCTCTTGCTTGGGGTAGGGCATGGTGGGCATTCCAGGAGGAGCTTATATTTCCATTGGGGCTCCCCACGTCCAACGCTGGACTTGGCCTCTGGCTCTCCCCAAACCTGCCCATGCTTCTTAGCTCCTCGCTCGGGAAAGGTCACCACCATCGCTCTAGTCGCCCTGAAAGGTGGATGCCAACCTTGACGGCCCCATTTTCTCAATTTCCACACTCAGTTAGTCACCGAGGCCCACTGACTTGACCTCTGGGATGACCCCCTGCCTGCCTACTTCCCTCTTCATCCGCCGGCTTCTCTCTTGGCTGGCTTCCCTGCCTTAGTCCAGCCCTCTTCATGCCGCACGCTGGTCACCTCCTGTTAAAATGCAAATCCCATCATGTCCTCCCCTCCTGAAAGGCCTTGGATGGCTCCCTACTACCTAGGAATTAAGTCCAAATTGTCCCAAGGCTGGAATGGCCAGATTTAGCAAAAAAATAAATAAAAATTAAAAAAAAACAAAAAACAACAACAGATGTCCAGTTCATTTGAATTTCAGATAAACAGTGACTCTGTGTGTGTGTTGAGTAGGTCCTCATCCATGCCATATTTCACGTCTGGACCCTTTCCATACACCTAACTTCATTTCTGGCTACCCTTCATCTCACTTCTGACCCTCAAGAGGGACTGAACTGCTTGACGATGAACTTCCCCAAATGGGTCAGACATGTTCTTACCCATCGGCTCCTCTTATCTGCCGTTCCTTCCACCAGAGGGGACACATCCCCTTTATATCCTGGCCAAACTGTGCTCATCTCTTGGGTTTCGGCGCACCGGGGCCCCCTCCTCCAGGGAGCCTCTGATCTCCTTTGTCGTGGATTGGGCTCCTTGCCTGGGTGACCAGAGGCCCCTGTGTTTCCCCGGTTGGCAGCACTTTACCCTCTGGATTGTCATTCAGTTTGCTCTTTGTCTCTCTCCCCTGCAGACAGGGAGTCACCAGCCTTGCCCGGCCTGCATCTGGCTGGGCCCGCATGGCCCCGTCCAGCTAGATGCTGCCGAGGTTCCAGAGCCTCAGCCAAGCCTCCGTGCTCTTCTCTCTCTCTTGGCCTGGGTCCCAGCTTGATGGTTCACACTCCCTGCTCGCCTGAGTTCCCAGGAAAAGTGGCCTCCACCCCTAGCCCCCTGCCCGGGGCCAGATTACAACATGCTGAGACAATGGAGGCTCCAAGCCAAACTTCCAACAGGGCTGCCGTTAAATCCCCCACAGCATCTGCGTATAAATCTGGGGACAGAGGCTGGCAGCTGAAGCCGTGGCTCTCTCACAGTGGATACGCCTGGGCCTTTGCAAGGGTGGAGGGGAGAGAGCTTGGGCCCGAAGTCAGGACACCTGGGTTTGAATCCCAGCCCTGCCCCTCTCTAGCTGCCTGGAGCCCCGGCAAATGAGCACCCCCGAGCCTCAGATTTCTTGTCTGTAAAATGGGTATAAAAATGCTTACCTCACAGGCTCTGCTGTCAAAGAAGAGCACCTAACACATCCAAGAACATCCCGCAACAAACAGGATGCTGGCTCTTACCTCTGCTCGCGATTCTCGAAGCTGATGGTAACAACTGGAGGCCAGAGCGCTCCTGGTGGGTTTCTTCTCCCAGAATCACTAACTTCTCCGGCCCTTGCTGTCCAGCTTTATTCAGATAAGCGAGGGGGAGTATTACCAGACCCGCAGCATAGGGTCTAGACAGCAGCTCTACTGGGAAAACCACCTCCAAACCAACAGCCCAGCTGACCTCCATAGAGCTGATGAAGCAAGTTGAAGGCCCAGGTGAGTGAGGAGGGAGGAATTAAGGGCCAGGAGGCAGAAGTTAAAGGCCAGGAGGCAGAAAAGCTAGGCGTGCTCTCTCCTCCAGGCTGTCCCCTGCCGCCTCTCTCTGCCCAGCGCCCTCAGACCCCGGCTGAACCACCCCCAGCCTTCCCTCGTAGACATTCCTGGGGGGCTTCTCAGACCCCCCCCTCACCATTTAGATCCTTTACTTCCCACACCATTATTTACATCCCAAACCGAAATGCCATGAGGGAAAAAAAAAAAAAAAAAAAGAAAAGAAAACAAAGGAACAACATATCAAAACAGTGGGACAATTTAAAGGTACAACATATGTGTCCTGGGAACACCAGAAGGAGGAGAAAGAGAGAAAGGAGCAGAAGACATTTTGGAAGTCATAACCGCCGAGATTTTTCTAAAATTAGTGACGGCCACTCCCTCCCTGCCTCCCCCTCCAAATGCTAGGGGCCCTAAGGGCAGGAGTCTGTCAGCTTGCACATAACAATAACCAAAAATGTTGAGGATGACATTTACTAAATGTTTAAAAAGAAATCACACACACACACACACAGACTTCCAGTTCCGATGCCAACACACACAGAGCCCAGAAGTCTTCCCTTCCATCCTCCATAAGAAAAAGCCAGAACTGCCAATCTCAGATCCATCAGAAAGCTGAGGTCACAGGGCAAACTCCAAACACTGGTGACACCAGGAATACAGAGAATCCCTTGCAGATTAGCCTCCTCCGGGAACGGAAACCCCTGGACTGAAACTGGCAGGAGCGCTTCCGATGGTAACTGATAGACGGCTCGATGCTCGGTGTAGACTAAGTGGAGAGTTAAACAAAACTCCCAGGGGCCCGATCTTCAGGACCCCATGTGTCTGAGGGTTGCATCTTCAGCACCCCACCCGGGGCTCCCGTTGAAGCCTGAAGAGAAATCCCACCATGCTTCCAGCACCGACAGCCAAAGAGGAATCACTTTGAGAAACCATCCAGAAGGTTGTCGGTAACAAAGGCCTGCCCGCTAGGAAAACTGCTTCACCCCAGCATCTTATCTGATCTGGGCAAAGGGCAATTAGACAGCTTTAGCCACTTCCAGCCTTCCGGTCTCACAGGCGGAGAGGGTGGGGGGAGCCAAGAAAGGCTTCTGAAGGTCACAGTCCCGTAGGGACTCAGGCCGGAGAAAACCAAGCAAAGCAAAACAAAGCACAATTGAGATTTAATCATAAGATTATAGAAAGCTTCCCCTCCCCAAAACTGTACCAACACATCAAGGGGTCTAATCACAGTAGATTACCATGTAGAAAGCTGAAGACAAATGCATTATTTAAAAAAGACTTGCGGGGTTGGGGGGGTCCTGGCTGGCTCAGTGGGTAGAGCATGTGACTCTTGCTTCTGGCATTGTGGGTTTGAGTCCCACACTGGGTGCGGAGATTAACTTAAAAATAAAATCTTTTAAAAAAGAAAGATTTTTAAAGGAAAACCAAAGACAACTAGAGAGAAAATAGCAAGGAACTAGAAGAAAACCCAGAGCCTCTGGCACCAACAGTTATAACAAACATGAAACATAGTCCTGCTCCTAGCCAGATTCATATAGAACCTCACACTAGAAGCCTGATTGGGCACCTGGGTGGCTCAGTTGGTTAAGTGGTTGCCTTTGGCTCAGGTCATGATCTCAGGGTCCTGGGATCAAGCCCCCCACTGGGCTCCCTGCTCAGCGGGAAGTCCACTTCTCCCCCTGCTTGTGCACCTCCCCAAGATAAAATTTTTTTAAATATTTAAAAAAAAAGAAATAGAAATAAATCAAGCTCTGATTACCTCGGTTTTTAGCACCAGATATAGCACAGCCAGCTTTCAACACAAAATTACAAGACATGCTAAAGACAAAAAAAAAAAAAAAAAAGTGTGAAGAGACAAAGCAAGCATCAGAAGAAGACTCAGATACAAGGCAGCTTTTATAATTATCAGATAAAGAATGTAAAATAACTATGGCTACTATGTTCAGGCCCTAATGGAAAAAGTGTACAGCACGCAGGATCAGATGGGTAACAGCTCAGAGACAGAAACACTAAGAATCAGAAGAAAGTGCTGGATGTCAGAAACACTGAGGCAAAAGTGAAGAATGCCTGTGATGGGCTTATTAGTAGAGGAGACCCAGCCAAGGAAAGAATCAGTGAGCTCAAAGCTATGTCAATAAAAACATCCCAAACTGAAAAGCAAAGAGAAAAGAGAAAAGGTGGCGGGGTGGGGGGCAGAGAAGAGAAGGAACAGAAGGTCAAACACTGTGAGACGGTTACAAAAGGTATAACGTATGTGTCCTGGGAACACCAGAAGGAGAAGGAAGAGAAGAAGGAGCAGAAGAAATTTTGGAAGTAATACTGGCTGAGAATTTTCCAAAATTAATGACAGACACTGAACCTCAGATCCAAGACGCTCAGAGACTAGCAAGCAGATCGATGCCAAAAACAGAGCAAAACAAAACACAACAAACAAACAACAGCAAGGCATATTATGTTCCAACTATAGAAACCCAGAGATAAAAAGAAAAATCTTGAGAGAGGCCAGAAATGAAAAGCACCTTCTCTATAGAGGGACAAGGATAATGGTCACATTTGACTTTGGTCAGAGCCATGCAGGCGGCAGGAGAATGGAATGGAATCGTTACTGAAAGAAAAAAGACAGCCCGCCCAGAGTTCTGGATAAAGCGAAATGATCCTTTTGAAGCAAAAGAGAAATAAAGTCTTCCAGGGCACTTGGGTGGTTCAGGCGGGTGAGCGTCCGACTCTTGATTTCAGCTCAGGTCATGATCTCAGGGTCGTGGGATGGAGCCCCATGTGGGTCCCTGCACGCAGCGTACAGTGGGCTCGAGGTTCTCGGTCCCTCTCCCTCTGCTACTCTCCTGTTCGCTCATGCTCTCTCCCTCTCTCTCTAAAATAAACAAATCTTTCTCAGACTAACAAAAACAGGGGATTTGTGGCCAGAAGTCCTGCTTGCAAGAAATGTTCACAGAAACTCTTCAGAAAGAAGGGAAATGAGGCAAGTGGCGACTAGAATCTGCGTGAAGAAAGAGCATCAGAGAAGGTGTTTCTCCATCTTTTTGGGGGGCGGTCAGGTGTGGCTGCAAGAAAGGACACAGGAGAGGTCAGGAAAACAAAGTTTATGACACTCTCAGGTCCTAGAGATGGGAGGCACTGAGCACAGGGTAGGCAGTGCCCCTTGGGAAGGACTCCCCGCCCCCCAGTGGTCAGAAGCCTGAAGACTAGGGAGGGCATGCTTAGGCCATGGCCTTCACTGGCGGTCCCATTGGGCAGAATGAACAGTTTATGATTGGCTGGTTTGAATAATTGGGTGGGGGGTGGTTTGGGCTACAGAGGTGCCCTCTAGTTGCCTGCCACCTTGCCCTGGGATGATTGAAGCAAAGGGGTGCTGTCTCCTGGGGTGTATGGATCAGATGGGGTGGGGGGAGTCGGGGGCTCTGAATTACAGTATTGTAGGGTGACTTCATCACCCTGTTATTTGAAAGCTGATTTAGATTCATTGTGAATGTATGTTGTAAACTCTAGGATAACCACCAAAGAAAAAAAATTTTTAAAGCATAATTGATACGCTAAGAGAAGATGGACAATGGAAGCAGAATAGATGCTCAATTAAAACTAGAGAAGTCAGATAAAGAGGGGAAGATTTTAAATATATGTGTGTGTGTGTGTGCGTGTGTATCAAACACAAAGAAATATAAAGATAAGTAAAATAACCCATGATCCTACCTTCAGACAATCATTGTTGAAACCATATTTTAAAAATCAGATCAGAAAGTGCAAACTAGGGGCACCTAGGTGGCTCAGTCGTTAAGTGTCTGCCTCTGGCTCAGGTCATGATCCCAGGGGCCTGGGATTGAGCCCCACATGGAGCTTCCTGCTCCTTAGGAAGCCTGCTTCTCCCTCTCACACTCCCCCCGCTTGTGCTCCCTCTCTCGCTGTGTCTCTCTCTGTCAAATAAAAAAAAATAAAAAAAATAAACTGTACAGACAGCAATGGAATGAAGTTCAACACTCTCTCCCCCAAAACCTTTCTTCTACTGTTAGTTTCTTATGATTCTTTCTAAGGTTAAAAATATATATATATGCATAAAAATAAATATTGCTTACCAGTGACCTCTCTTCTTGTTTATGGTTTTTCACTACTGTACATGATGCTGCAAGGAACATTCTTATCTTTTCAAAAACTTTTTTCTTTCGAAATAAGTGTCAGCTTAGAGGGAAGTTGCCCCCAAAATAGTCCACTCCTCACGGAGCTTCCCCTAATGTTGACATCTTACGTGGTCGTAGTCCAGTTACCCCCATTAGGAAATTAACCTCATACACCCGATGGCAGCCAGCGGTTTCCCCATCAGTGCCCTTTCTCTTGGCAGATCCAACCCAGGATCCCACGTGACATTCCCTTGTCAGGCCTCCTCCGCCTCCTCCGAACCACGACAGCTCTTCCTCTTTCTTGACCTTGACACCTTGGCAGAGTTTTAGCCAGCGGTTTCCCAGAATGTACCTCCATGGGTGTTTATCTGATGGGCTGTCCTGATTAAATTGTGTGCTGGGGGCAAGAATACCATGGAGCCATACTGTGTCCGTTCTCAGCGCCTCCTATCAGAAGGTTCATGACGTCTGCCGATGCTCATTTTGCTTATTTGGCTCAGGAAGCGTCTGTCGTAGTAAATGATACTATTTCTCTCTGTGATTAATACGTGTCTTGTGGGGAGATACTGTAATATGATGCAAATATATATATTAAACACACACATACACACACACAGAGGGATGCCTCTGATGTCCGGCCAACACCACAGAACTCATTCCAACCTTCCTCCTCTGTTTTTTTTCTGACTCTTCCCTCCAACACCACAAAGCCTGGCCCCACAGTGCTTGGCCCTACTTGCTCAGTCCCAGTACCTGCATGGGATATACAGACCAGCTGCCCCATACTGCTGTGAAAAAAACAGATTTACTCACTGGAACACGGTCTTGGTGCACAGTTAGTTAACTTTTGACTCACAGACGTTTTGTCTCTATCCAGTCAAAACAACGACTTTCCAAAGTCACTCAAGTTCATTCCTTTCTTCCCTGGGGCTTTCAGTGTGACAGTGTTATTGGTATGTCCCACTGTCATATGGTCTGTTACTGTTTGGACAACATTTGGGACTCCCACTACATCCTGGTGGCTTCTGTACTATTTGGACAATATTTCGAGGCTCCCCCCCTACATCCTGGTGGCTTCTGTTTAGCCAGTTAGTTTGGTGGATTGTAGATGGTTACCAAGGCTCCGAGGCAGAGGTGTACATGAGTGGATGCCCAGAAACGTCATTCGTCCTATCTCTCCCATCCTGTTTCCATTTCCCCCGCCCTCACCTACACCCTGCGGATAACCAATCCCATTGGCGCTCATTGATCCTTCCTGTGTCTCTTCCGCTCAAGTGAATTGATGTATGTATATTTTCTTAGGCTCCTTAAAAAAAAAACACACATTTATCTCGAAAACATTTGGCAAACGTTCATTTCAGGGAAATTCCAAGCCTGAGATTTCTGGTGTGTGCTACATTCGTTTCTTAGATTATACCAATTGCTTCCGTACGGTCGAGTAGGTGCTCAGTAAATTGCTGACGAATGAATGAATTCTTGGTTGGAGACTAACTCATAGCGTAATCTGGGGAAAAATCTCTTCGTCTCTCTGGACTTCAGCTGTCTTAGGTTTATGAGCGAAGGACGGCTCTTCCAGCTCTGACCTTGGAGGACACACAACAAAGACAGCATGCTAGATGTGGGCTTGACCGCTTCTCGGCTCACCTTTCAAGGTTCCTCCCACCTCTTGCTGTCTGCCTCTCCATGCTCTCTCCACCAACAATAACAAACACACAACAAGGACAATAATAGCCAGGACTTCTTTTTTTTCCCCTAAACTTTTATATATTTATTTGAGCGTGGAAGAAAGAGAGCACAAATGGGGGGAAGCGGCCGGCTGAGGGAGAGAGAGAGAGAAGCAGACTCCCCGGTGAGCAGGGAGCCCAATGTGGGACTCGATCCCAGGTCCGTGCGATCATAACCTGAGCCGAAATCTGTTGCTTTAACCGACTGAGCCACCCGGGTGCCCCTTGCCAGGATTATTTACCAGTCGCTTGCCTATGCATTACCTCATGTCATCCTCACAAAAACCACCTGCCGTGGAGACTTGTATCATTCCTACTTTAAAAGATGAAGAACTGAGTCTGGGAGTGTCGGTTACTTGCCCAAGGCTGCATGATTCTAACTCGTGGAGCACGATTCGAACTCAGATCTGCCCGACCTCTGAATCCACACGGTTATGCCCTCGGTAGAACGTTCTCCCTGCTCTCCGGCATGTTTCTGTGAGCCTGGCTGTTAATGGATTGATGACCACATCTCCTATGTCCAGCATTTCCCGTTCCTGCTGCATATAAATAGTGTTTTGTGCTCAAATTAGCCAAAGCCGCTCTCCCCCAGGACTCCAGTGCTGCCGAGTGCTCCGTGACTTTCCACAGAGCGTCTGCAGCTGCCCAGATGCTGAGTTGCCCAAACTCGTGCAAGCACGAAATGTTTTCCTTTGCATCATCTGTTACGGCCCATGTATATATTGGGCCGAACCTTAGTATCACCCTTGAGTTTTCAGGGGCAATGTGACCCAGAGGGTTTCTCTTTTTGGGGGTAATTACGTGTCCCTAGGAGGCTGGCAGCCTGGAAACCATCCAGGGGCCGGAAGGGTGACTCTGGCCATGGGGACGCCAGACCCTGGAATTTTGCCAGGGAAGCCGGTGAGGGCATCAGGACCCGCCTGGCTCCCTGCATGTCAAAGGCAGTCAACGCTGCTTCTTTTGTTCCCTTGGCTGGTTCTGGTTTCGAGAGCCAAGATGATGCTCCTTCCCCTTTAACCCGTGGCGGGGGAGTTTGGCCTCAGCTGCATTTGTCCTGGTTTGCCTGTAATCAGGAAGGTGTAATCACACCAAAGGCCCCAGAGATAAGGAGGTCCTAGGAGAACACCTCTTTTTGATGAGAAATGCTGCCCGGGACTGCTGCCTCCCACATCCCCAAGAGGCACTGCTCAGAGATCATGGGGAATACAACAGATCTGCCTCAGGAAATTCCAGGTTAGGTAAAATGTAGCAACTCCCTCTGCAATAGGACTTGTCAGAGCCTTTAATATACTGATTCAGGGGGCACTTGGGTGGCTCAGAGGGTTAAGCCTCTGCCTTCAGCTCAGGTCATGATCTCAGGGTCGTGGGATCAAGTCCCACATTGGGCTCTCTGCTCAGCAGGGAGCCTGCTTCCTCCTCTCTCTCTGCCTGCCTCTCTGCCTACTTGTGATCTCTGTCTATCAAATAAATAAGTTTAAAAAATCTAAAAAGAAAAAATACTGATTCAGACCCTGCCTAAGAGGTAGAAATGAGCTGTGACTCTTTCTCAAACTTATTTCACTCATGAAATCCCCCCTCCCCACTTTTTTTTTTTTTTTTTTTTTTTTTTTTGCAATTAAGGATTTAGGAAAAAACACTTTGGGAAACTCTGGTGCCAAAGGGTGTGTTTTTCCCCCCAAAAGCCAAACTTGCCCTAACCATGTGTAGAAATATCTTTTTTCCCTCCTGTCCCTCCCAGCTTAAGTCCCACTCCATCCCTGAGACTGCTGGGACCCTGGCACAGTTCAGCCCACCAGCCTGTGGGCCCTGGAATGAACTGTGGTATTTGTTGAAGTCCTAGGATTTGTGGTTGCCAGGCCCTGGAATGCTGTTCTCTGCCACCCCTCATCCCCTCCCTGTCCCCTGCAGTCTCCCACTACTTTCGCTCAGGCTCTAGCATTAAACAGGAGTAGGTTCCCTCTTTGAATCCGCCACTCCGCTGCTATGTAAAGCTGGGCCAGTGATAAGACCCCTATTTGGGTTAACTATGCCTACATCCTAAGGAACCTACAAGACCTATGGCAGGTAAAGGATGTAACGAACTTAGGCCAGTGCCAGGCACACAGTAGGTCTTTGGGCTCTCTGGTTGAGTGATCCCAGCTGTGCTGCTTCCTGGCCGTGTGAACTTGTGCGATATACTTCTTGACCCCGAACTTCAGTTTTCTAGTTCCTAAAGTAAGAATAATCATGCATATTTCAGCAAGTCATTGGGGAAATTGGATAAGATAATGCATGAAAATGCTCTTTGGAAGCTGCAAAGCCCTACGGTAGCTACAGTAACCATGGTAATGACAATGAGTTTGTGTGATGTAAAGCGGATGTCCCAACCTCCAGGAACCCATTCTAAATCCCTGAGGAATTCTGTGTACTTGGCAGTGACTCCTACAGGACAGACAACCACCATTCCTCCTGTGGATATTCTGGACCGCTAACAGTATGCCAGGTTCCAAGCTAAGGCTTGGGGATGCCTATCAAGACCTGCGAGGGAGCATGACATTCTGCCCTATGTGCTAACTAATGTAGACATGGGCAGAAGACACGGAACTCCAGGGTCAGAGAAAGGACTTTGTTACCCACACCTCAAGCATCAGCATATTCGGACCAGTTTCTCTTCCCCCCAGGTCCTTGGGGATAGAGTCACCCAGCTTCGAAAATAAATATATAGGGCACCCCATTAAAGTTGAATGTCAGATAAGCAATGAATGAGACTTTTTTGTGTGTAAGTCTCAAATATTGCATAGGACATGCTTGTATTACAAGAGGATTCGTTGCTCATCTGAAACTCAAACTTAACTGGTGTCCTATAATTTAACAGGCAAGTCTACTCAGGGATGGCATAGAGGGGTCCAGCTGGATGCCTGGCACGCAGTGGATTGTAATACAAGAGAAACCAAACTTTTATAACGGACCCGTTGATTCAGAGAAAGGCCCCTCTTCCAAGGCTGTGCGTTATGTAAACATCCTTGGAAGAATCATCTAGAACAAGGGGCAGTCATGGGCTCCGCTTGCGACAGTCAAAAGGCCCAGGGAGAGAGGTCTCCCCACAATATCCTGGTGGGACAGGTGTGGGGAAGAGGTGAGGGCTGGGGTCTCGGGCCCCTGGCATCTGTACCTAAAGGCAGAGTCTCATCCCTGACCCTCCCCTGGCCTCCTTCCCCCCATCCACCCAGGACAGTCCACCTCCCTTGCAGGGGGAGAGCAGACTGCACAGCAATCCGGGAGCAGTTCTGCCAAAATAAGAGATGGACAAGAAGACATATCCTCCCCCCTCCAGCTCATTCAGTGTCTGGTGCCTACGAGGCTCGGTCCAGGCACGAGGGCAGGCCATGACCTCGTCTTGCCCTCATGAAGCTTGCAGTCTGTCGGATTTGTAAAAGGGTCCCCGAGAAAAGTGGCTGCTCCTTTCAGTAAGGGAAAGACTCCCGCTGTGACGCCCGCACGAGGTTCTCTGCGTGGAGGCCTCCACTACAGCCCCACCATCCACCTGTCGCTCTCTGTCTGCCCTGTGTCTCTACCTCCCTGCCTTGGCTCCAACCACAGCAGCCTGGCGGTGCCTTCCCCTCCCCCCACTCCTCCCACTCATACCCTGCTTTTCCCTGGAAAATTGCAGCTCAGATCCTGCCCCCTCCAAAAACCTTTCTCAGAATGGCGCTTGCTTTCTTCCCGCTCCAGCTGCAGATTTCAGCTTCACTCTGAGCACCAGTGAGCACCAGCTTTCCATCCCCAGGATGGGAACCGACCGCCTGGAGCCTGGAGGCTGGGGTCAGACTACCTGGGCTTCAGGCCAGGCTTGTGCACTTGGAAGCCCAGCAATGCTGGGAAAACTGCTCTGCCTCTCGGTGTCATCTGTGGAGAGGGGTCACAGAGAGAACTGAAGGAGATAATTAAGGGAAAAGGCCTGGCACAGAGCAAATGCTCACTCTATAAGTCCCAACGAGAATGATTATGACAGATCATGTTTGTGTTGTCTTCCTGCTGATTCCCCAACACGGCCCTTCTGCGCAAGCGTCATAATCCCCAATTTACAGATGCGGAACTGAGATTCGGGGATACGAAGTGATTTGCCAAAGCTGTGCCAGTTAGTGAAGGAGCTGGGCCACCCACCTTGGCTGCCTGTGTTCTTCCTGCGACAGAAAACCTTATGGGGTGTGGGACCCAAGTGCCCCGGGAATGCTGGCTGCGCCTCCTGGAAGACCGGGTACCACGAACCCAAGAGGCGCCTTATCTTCCATCCCAGGCTCCATCTCGGGGATAAATGGGCTGATCTACAAGCAGGTGGACTTGGGGGACCTTTGAGCCTCAGGGGACCCTGGTGATGTTATTCGCACACTCAACCCCCTCTCTCCCATTCCAAGACATTCCCGTAAGAAGTCACGTGAGCCCTCAAGGAACAGAGAAGCTCATTTCCTTCCGCTGTTGCTCTGCCTTCCCAGCTCCTGCCGCCCGCTGTGTGGCTTTCCTTCTGAGCCCAGAACACTTGTTTGGGGCCCCAGAGCTCCTGCTTGCCTGGGCTGTTTCGCTCATGGACTGTCAGGTCTCCAGGATTCCTAAGATGCCCGCAGATGCCGAGAGCCTCAGCATGGAGCAGAACTGGGCCAGGGAAAGCCTGCTTGGCACGGGTGGGTGGACCCAACCTGGGAGACTCAAAGCCTAGGTGTCCACACCACTCAAGGCCCGAGGGGCAGCGAGAGGACCCTCGGGAGCCTTCCCAGAGGCCACGTGCTTTCCATTTCACCTTCTAGAAACATTAAGGGCATGTTCTGTCCCTTTCTCTTTCATGGGGCATCAAGACTTCTCAGTGAAGCCAGGGACTTAGAAATGCACCAGGCTTGTCTGCTGTCCTTGGGGCGGGGGGGGGGGGAGTTCAGGCCTCCCAGAGGGGAAGAACATCTTTCTTTCCTTCCAGAGCCACACAGTCTGTGCCCCCTGAATCACGTACCTGCTCATTATCAACTCGGTGAAGGAGACTCTCCCCTAGCATTGAGAAAACAAAACCCAGATTAAGCTGTCTCTGAAACGACTCCTATGCTAATGGCCCTCTCCACAGGCCGTAGCCCACAAACACCCAAACACCTTTGAGAAGTGGGGTTTATGGATCTGTTTTAGGGAGAGACAGGCTCTTCCAATGACCCTCCTCATAATCAGAAGGGCTGTCACTTGCGGAATGCGCACAAAACACGTCTTGTGTGTAACCCACCAGCAGTCGGCTTGCATCCTGGAGCTCTGCTGGAATGTGTCCAGCACCCTCCACCCCGATGTCACAGTCTCTGGAAGTCTAAAACCGTCTGTGAGTGTATTGTTTGCTGTAGGTTGAATTTCTTTAACCATCACACCCAGAAAGAAATGACCTAGCCCAATAGAAGCTTATTTTCCTCTCCCAATAAGATCTAGGACATTCCAGGCTGGTGGGGGGCATGGGGGATCTCTGCCATTGGCCACACATGGCTCCCAAGGCCCCCCCACAGGCAGGAAGGAGAAGCAGGAAGGGACTGGTGCCGGGAGGCTTTCTGGGCCAGGCCTGGACGCGGCCCTCATCACTTCCACACTCAGTCCACCGGCACCAGCTCCCCTGTTGGGCCAGGCCTCCCTGCAGGGGAGGCTGGGAAATGTAGTGAGCTGGGAGCCCAGGAAGTGGGGGCGGCTCCCCACGGAGAGCTGGTGGTCTCTGCCAAACCAGGCTTTCTCAGAGCCCTTAGCTTTGTCTTCCTGATGTGTGGTCTCTGTTTCTCATTCACTTGACTCAGACAGAAATTTGAGTGCTCTTTGGTTTACACAGACACACAGACACACACACACACACACACACACACACACACACACACACACACACTGTTGTGGGCCTGGATGATCTGGGGCTGTAGAAGGGATGGGGCCAGGTGGCAGCTTCTGGGGAAGGGCAGTCACGCTCTCTTGCCTGGAAGCCTAACTGCTCCCCGCTCCCCAGTGCTGGCCCTTCGGCCTGCCCCTTCCCTTCCCCTCCCCCACCCCATCTCTTTATTGTTTCTTTTAAAAACTTTTATTTTTAAGTCTAGTATGGTTAACACCCAATGTTACGTGAGTTTCAGGTGTGCAATACAGGGATTCGACACTTCCGTACATGATTCGGGGCTCGTCACGTTAACATACTCTTTAATCCCCACCCCCGAGATCCCCCAACCACCCACCCACCTCCCCTCTGCCAACCACCTGTTTGTTGTCTATAGCCAAGAGTCTGTGTTTTATTTGTTTCTTTTTTCCCTTGTGTTGCTTGTTTTCTTTCTTACATTCCACATATGAGTGAAATCATATGGTATTTGTTTTTCTCCGACTTATTTCACTTAGCATTATATCCTCTAGATCCATCCGCGTTGTTGCCAATGTCAAGGTTTCGTTCTTTTTGATGGCTGAGTGGTATTCCATTAGATACATATATATCCCCCATCTTTAGCCATTCATCAATTGATGGACACTTGGCTTGCTTCCATATCTTGGCTATTTATTATAAATAATGCTACAATAAACATAAGGGGGCACGTATCTTTTCGAATTAGTGTTTTTGTTTCCTTTGGGTAAGTACCCAGTAGTGGAATTACTAGGTCATATGGTAATTTTATCTTTACTACTATTTCCCACAGCTCCTGCCCCCATTTCTTCCTCTCCCTTTCAAGAGCTCCCTGCCCCAAAGGAAGTCTTCCCAAACATCATGCTGAACAGGTGCCCACCCCACCATAACCAGCCCGCTCCAAGCTTAGTGAGGTATTTCCCCCTGAACAAAGACAGTTTCTGGCTGTTAAGATAAGAGATGCCAGCTATTAGGACAACTTTCTCTGTTTATGTTCTTAGTAACTCCCGGAGCAGGCATTGCCACCTCACTTTACACTAAAGAGAAGGAAAAACTTGCTTCCTTGAACAGCTGGTCATTTGCAGAGTCTTCGCTCTAGAAACCTAGGCTGTGGCCTGGGTGTGGCTGGAGAAGGGCACTGGTGTCTCTCAGGTGGTCTGCATGGTCCTTGGGCTGTGCATTTCTTATTGGACCTGGAAGTTCTCCCCATTTTGCAGATACAGAACATGGGCATCAGAGACAGAGAAGCAACTTGCTTGAAGTTAGCAGTGCTCCAGGCCACTGTCCCCTGCCCAGGTAGTCTCCAACACTGTGGGGGGTGCAGAAGTCTGGAAACCTGAGTCTTAGCTCCCACTCTGTTCCTGATGACTCTGTAACCTTGGATAAATCCCTTCCCAAGGCTGAACAACGGGGTTGGATCGACCTGTTCTTCCCAATGCTGATGACAACTGATGATGGAATCCCATCTTCACTGAGCCTGCTGATGCTTCATTAGGCATCTTGGGAGGGCCTGGATCCAGGGAAGCACCTCTCACCCCATTCAGCCCTTTCAGGCCTCATGAATCTGTTTTGACTCCTGGTCAACCTGTCAACAGGCTCCTGGTAGATTTTTCTTTTTTTTTAAGATTTTATTTATTTATTTGACAGAGAGAGAGAGAGATCACAAGTAGGCAGAGAGGCAGGCAGAGAGAGAGCAGGCTCCCTGCTGAGCAGAGCCCGATGCAGGCCTCGATCCCAGGACCCTGGGATCATACCTGGGCCAATGGCAGAGGCTTTAACCCACTGAGTCACCCAGGCATCCCCTCCTGGTGGATTTTGCAGGAAAGGAGATGTATTTCTTGTCCTCCTTGCCAAGATCTCCCCCAGCTGTATTCCCTGTGCAGGCAGCAACCGTGGGCCTCCAATGGAACAACAGAGCAATTTGAAATTCCTTTCCAAAAAGCCGAGAGGGCTGAGTTCTAGAGAAAGGAAGAAATGGAGAAAGAAAGAAATCGGATACCAAAGCTAATCGCAAAACTGTTCTTGTTCTGGTCTTGGGGTCATGGCTCAAGTTCAGTGCTTCAGGGTGGCTCTTCCCCGGGTTCCCAGTGTCTCTCCCACCTTGGAGCCGCCAGAGCACTTTCTCCTCGGGTGACCAACTCATCCTCATTGGTCTGGGACTACCCCAGTTTTAAAGGCAAAGTCCAGCATTCCAGGAGCCCACCTTGGTTCCGGGCAAACTGGGACAGCTGGTCACCCCGCTCACCCCGTCCTTTTCATATTTGCTACCTTCGTAGCTGCACGGTGATTAAGCATTCTGGCTCTGGAGCCTGACGGCTGGGTCCTGTCTCTGTCCCTTATTGGCCATGCAGCCCCGAGCAGGCCATCTCTCCCCCTGGCCGCAGCTGTATTATCTAGTCCCTTGGATCACAGAGAGGACACAGATCCCGCCTCACCGAGACGGGACAGAGATCCCGTGTGAGGGCAGCTCTCTGACAGGCCCTGTGCTAAGGATCTAGAGGAGGCGGGTCCTGACAGGCTCCTGGGGACATAGGGAGGGGCTGGTTGAGGCTGCCCAGAGCTGATAAGAGGCGCCTGTGGGTTGGAGAGCTATTTTTCTGGAGCCTTGATAGGCGATTAGGAGTTATTCTTGAGGAGAATGGGGAAGAACATTCTAGGCCAAGGAAACGGGCTGGGGAAGTATGTGTCTGGTCAAATTTAGCCGAGCTGGCACTACGTCTTCTGGAATTTCCTTTGGATGGGGGTTGGCCATGAGAGAAATCTGCCTGAGGTTTGGAAAGGGGAAATGAGCGCAGCCGAGCTTGTGCTCTCAGACTGTCAGCAGATACGCCTGCAACTCGTCCATACGGCGCAGATGTGCTCTGTGTGTGTGCGTGTGTGTGTACACGGGCGTGTGCAAGCGTGTAAGGCAGGGGAGAGAGGAAGTGGTGTGGTAGCAGCTCGCACCTGCTCTAGCTCCTGCTGGACCTGCTCCTTCAGTGTCTTCATCTCTTGGGCCAATTTTGCCAACAAAGTCTCCAGCCTCTGCCGCAGGGCGGTGACACGAGGGAAGCTAGAGGCTTGGACGCCAGGCGAGACAGGTGTGGGTTCTAGTGTGTTTTCGTCACACTCCCCAACTCCTGACCATTCCCCTTCTCTGTTGCCCGCCCTGCTGGGCTCACAACGGCTCCGGGTGCAGAGGTCACAGCTGGGCAGGAGCCGCTGGCGCAGCCGTTCTGCTCCTAGGATTGCATACGGTCGGCTCCCCGTAATACAGCCCTGCTCTCGGCCCCTCCTGGTGGTTCTGCTTCTCCAAATGAACCCCAGCAGATGCCCCAAGTCCTGTGTGATTGGGGGGGGGGGCGGTGTGATGGGAAATGAGGATAGAGAGGTGGGCTGGGCCCCCGGAACCTAAAAGTCGTGAAGGTCTGGCCAAAGGCTTACAGTTTAACCTGCTGTTCATGAGGAAGCACTGAAGGTTGTTTTTGACAGAGAAAGATCACAAGTAGGCAGAGAGGCAGGCAGAGAGAGAGAGAGGAGAGGAAGCAGGCTCCCCGCCGAGCGGGACTCGATCCCAGGCCCCTGAGATCATGACCTGAGCCGAAGGCAGTGGCTTAACCCACTGAGCCACCCAGGCGCCCTGAAGGCTTTTGAGCAGAGAAGTGACATGGCCAGATCCCAGATGTCTTTTTCCTTTTCCAACGTCCTTGATTGCTATGATTGTGTGTTTATTATGGGCCAAGCCCTGGGCTGGGTCCTGGGAGAGACCGAGAGGGTCAAACATGGATCCTGCCCTCCAGGCACTGAGCACACATGCGCACACACGCGTGCGTGCGTGTACACACACACACACTCACGCGCAAAGTCTCTCCCATCAAGGAGGGACTCTGAGGCAGATGGTGGTCAGAACCACGGAAAGAGAACTGGCGAAACACGGCATTTCCTCAGCAGGAATGTGACTTCCTCAACCCAAATTTCTTCTGTACTTCCCCCACCCAGGGCCGAGGGGGTTTACAGCCTTGCTTCTTGGATTGACGGCTTTCAAGTCAATGCTAATCTCTCTTTATCAGAAGAAGCTGGAACATGCTTAGGGGTTTAAACTAAACAAACAGAAGTTTCAGAAACTATCTTTTCTCCTCTTGCCTTCACTTACCCAAAACTGCGGGTGCATCAGCTTATCAGCAGGGGCTAGGACACGGGGACACCAGGAATGCTCGATGGGCAGAGCTGAGACTCTGACACCTTGGTACGTGTGCCCCTTTAAGGGATACCTGCCATCCAGCCTTGGGCTACCTGTGCCCACGGATTTACGGATGTACACGAGGGCTGGGGAACTCCCTGGGAAGAGACCCATGGCCACAATCAAGGCTCTGACAGAAGCAGGTGTGTGTGGCAGAGGGGGGGAGAAGGAGGAAAGAGGAAGGGAGCCACTGGCAAGGCGCTCAGCGTTTCTCCCAGAGGGTAAGGGCTTTGGCATGGCATCGCGGACTTCCCAGCAAGGCCAGGAAGGGGGACACAAGGATTAGTGGCTGCTGTTGGAACCTGCCTTCGTCCTGGTGGTCCTCGTGGGAACCACAGGAGTTGGCTCGCTGATGGCTAATGCAGCCTTGCCATGGGGCCCCTAGACCACGTGTCGCCCAGCGCCCAGCGAGCCTTCTCATCTGCAGACACGTGACAAGCGGTGGCAGCCCTGGGAGGCCCGTCTGCATACATGGCAATGCGACAGCCCGAGCTTGATGGCAGAGCCTCAGAGAGGCAGGGGGAAGATGCCATCAGCATCTCTCACTTTCTAATGGCAAGAGCATTGGCCATGGCTGTGACAGGAAGTGGCACCCAGGGCTGACTCAGGAGGGATCATATCACACGCCTGGCGACAGGGAATCCTGTGTGAGCAGGAGGAGGGTTTCCAACTCACAGCACTGGAGATTAACTGTCAGCGGGACATTGTCCATTTCCATAGTGGGCAAGACCCGAGAACATTGGATTAGACTAAAATAAGATTGGAGCTGGTGCCAGATAGCGATTGGATGTGTGGAGAACTGGAAATCTGGTCTTGTGGGAGGGGAGGCCATGGGATTTGGTGGAGCCTGGGGAGAGAGTGGGGGTGTGCGTAGCGTGCGGGGCTAGGGGTGGGAGAGAACTAGTTTCCTCTTTTGTATGGCTGTCATGATGCAGAAGGGGCAGACAGTTCTGCAGGGAGGGGCAGCAGGAAGGAAGCAGGACCGATGAGGGAAAGCCTTGGGAAAGAACTTTCTAGAGGGACTGTAGCAGAGGCCAGATGACTGAACAATGCGGACGCTGAGGACCAGTGGACTCCGGCCTCTGAAGTCTCGGGAACCAATAAAATTAAAATTTAAAAACAATTCTGGCTGTCAACATAAGTTTAACACCAGATGAGCAAGGAAGAACGTACTCACTGCCCTCCCTAAAACAGGATTGACTGCTCACATTCCAAGAAGAAGAAGGGAAAAAAAAAAAAAACCAGAAGAAAAGATCACAATGTATGCCTCCCGTTTCTGTTCCCATGATGGACTGTGATGCAGCAGTGGCCAGGAAGAAGTCTCAGCTGGAAACACGATGCGGATGAACCTGAGAAACACAGCGTCAAGGGAAAGAGATAAGAGACAAATCACAGAAGGGGTAAACCACCACACTCTGCCTCTAAAAGGGTTCAAAATCAAGCACAGCCCCAAAATATATTGTGTGGGGGGCAGATATAGCTGTGGTAAAACTATTTTTGAAAAGTGAGGGGATTGGAAATACAACTTTAGGTGGTGGTTACAGCTGCGGAGAGGCGGGGGAGGGAGGACAGTCTGCGGGAACCCCCAGGTGGCTCTGACAGCATCGGTCACTTTCGGGTCTGGCACAGGTGGCCGAAGTGCAGGTGTTTGCCTTATGACTTCATAACATGATATGTATTTTTGTCTGTATGAAATATGAAATACAAATTATAAAAAAAAAAACCCCAAAGGACATATGCAGAATTACACCAAAAAAAGAATGCATCTATTTTTTTAAAAATTTCTTTTTTTTTTTTTTTTTTTTTTGGTAATTTCACGGTTATGTCATTGTTGTCTATCCAGAATCCTCCCCGTTTAGGCACCTAGACCCACGGTAACACAGAAGTGGAGCTCATGCGGCCAACTTGTTCCAGAATTTCCCATCCTTTTCCCCAATCCAGCGTCACATGGGAGTTTGAAGGCCATTCTGTCACTTGTGCAAAGGCAGGAAGCGGAGGGATGGTAGCTCTGGGGGGCAGGGCTTGGGGGAGGCGGGCAGCTGGGCTGGCTGGGAATGCGGTGGGACTGGGAACCCTGCAGATACAATCTGGAATTTGGAAACCAGGCAGAGGTAGGAGGGAAGGGTGTGGTGTGGCGGGCGGCGGGGGAGGGGAGGGCTGTAAGCAGCCTTTGAGAAGGAGAGAGTCCCTTGTGGGGCTGCTCTTAGACCAGAGATGGATTCCCAGTGACACTTTCGTCTTCCTCCAGCTGTGCCTTCTCTGTGCGAGGAGGAGTCCTAGGTCCAAAGGGACGTACCTTCTCAGAGCTTCCCGTGCCCTGTCCTTGGACCCACACCCTGCAACCTGGGAGTTCTCTGCTCTTGGTCCTGGGCCTGCTTCCTGAGGGCAGATGGCGCTGCCCCAGGTGCCCAGGACGGTCACGCACGGGGAGAGTGGGGACCAGCCCCTGTCGCGGTGTGTGTCCAATTCTGAAACAACTATGCCTTCCCTGTGAGGGGCTGTCTCTTGCTCTCAGCTGACCCTTTGCGAGCTGCTGTGTGGGGAGGCCCATGAGAGAGGGGGGCTCAGGGAGCCATCCAGCAACCAGCAGGGAGGAACGAAGACCCTCAGTCCACAGCTCCTGAAAAACCAAATCCTGAGCGAGCTTGGAAATGGGTCCTCCCCCACGGGAGGCTTCAGTGGAAAGTACAGTTTGTTGCCAGGAGAAATCTGAGCCAGAGGCACCCCACCTAAGCCGTGCCCAGCTTCCCGACCCGGGAAACTGGGAGATAATGAATGTTTGCTGTTTCAAGGCCCTAAATGCTGGCATAATGCATTAAGCCATGATAGATAACTAAGCCAGTGGCTCTCCCTCTTCCCTCACCAGCGCCGATGGTTCCTGGCTCCTCTGTCTTCTGCTTTGCTTGCATTCAGTAGGCCTGTTCTCCAGCCGTCTGTCCCTTGATTTTCTAGGCTTTCTGGGGCAGGGCAGCACGTGTCCATCCCATGGGGTCTCTGGGGAAGGGGGTTCTCTCTATGTGCCATCCGCTGAGTCTGGGGCATCTCCCTTGGACAGAGGGTGATGCCCCAGCCCAGAGTTGGGTCCTGGCAGGTACTAGTTCTGCAAAATTCTATAGGTTTGCTCTGTGCTTCTGGGTGGCCATTTGAGGCCCCTCTGGCTCCCTCCCAGGATGACCAGGGATGCAGAGCGCGCACTCTCTCAGGATCATTGCTGTAAACCAGGAAGAGTGACTACAGCTTCTCCTCCCTGGAAAGGAGCCTCTGGTTCGCTGGTCTCCTGGGCCAGCTGCTTCCACTGTTGCCATGGAAAATGAGGATGGTCAAGGGAAGCTCAGAGAAGCTGTCAAGTTGTGGGGGTGGGAGCGAGACAGCCAGGCCCCAGCCTCCCACTTTTGGCCAGCACATGATCTCAGAGCTAAGTGCCGGTTCCTCATTTCCTTGCTCCCGCAAGACCGCCTCAGCCTTATTTTTCTACTCCTTCCTCCACTTTTCTGTGCTGGAAGTCCAGGGACTCCCCCAGAGGAGATGCTCCTGAAGGACCTTTGGAAAGAGCAGAGTGCAGATAGTCGGAGAACCCGACCCTGGCTTGAGAATCAGACCTTGGTGCAAATCCCAGCTCTGCTTTTCTCTAGCCACTGCTATGTGGGGCAAGTCAACTAATCTGTTTGAGCCTCAGTTTCCTCATCTGTAAAATGGGGCAAGCCATTGATCCTTGAGAGAGTTTTCAAAAACGTTTACTGAGGTTAACATATATATAACAAAAAACTCACCACTGTAACCATTTTTGTGCACAGCTCAGGGGCATTCAAATATTCACACTGTTGCACAAACATTGCAACCATCCTTATCGGGCACTGTTATCAGCCCAAACCCACATTCTGTACCCATGAAGTGGTAACTCCCCGCTTTCCCCTCCCATCAGCCCTGATTACTCGCCCTCTCCTCCCTGTCTCTTTGAACATGACTCCTCTGAGTTCCTCGTGCAAGTGGAATCAGATGGTGTTTGCGCTCCGTGTCTAACTCTGCTCGCAGAATGGCTGCGGAGTGTTGGAGGAAAACTGGAAATGCGCGTGTGACAGCTGCAGCTGGAGGAGGGCACGTCCCGGGTGCTAAGCTATTTGTGGATGAGCGACTATTAGGACAGCCCCCTCTGGCTCTGGGTCCCCGAGGCAGAAGGAAGAGCACAGAAAGGGAGGGGTCTGCCTTACAGGGTCGGGAATCCAAGCCCCGGGAAGGGAAGCAGCTTGCCCTGGGGCACATAAGGCTGGGACTCCAGATTGTCCCGTCACAAGGCAGGCCATGCGGTTGATGACGGAACCCGGAAGGTCCCTTGTGCCTTCATCGTCACTGCCGTCAGGGACAAATATTCTGTCCTGGGACTTGGTTATTCCGGGTCTTCATGGGGTCTTCAATTTCCAGTTCGTTCACGCATCTATTCTCTGCTCCTGCCCATCAGCTCCTCAAAAGCTGGGTCCCTTGCTTCTTCATCACTGTGTCCGTTGAACCTTCGGGGCAACGACATGATGAATAGCTCCCAGCTTCAACAGGTGCGCACGGTGCTGTAACAGAAAGCAAGTCCATCGGGGCCCCCAGAGCGGGACGTCCTCAAAACCAGAGGCCTCTTTCCCCCCAGCCTGCCTCCGCCTGAGCTAGACAGTTGCCTTCTACAGCCAAGGCTGGGCTGGATCTGGGCTGGCCCCAGGAAGCCTGGCACCTCCCAGACCACATGCCACCATTGCCAGGACCCCGGCGTGGGGGGATTAGTTATCTACCATGGCTGTGACAATTATCAAACACTTGGTGACTTAAAATACATGCGTTAATTATCTCATCATTCTGAGCTCAGAAGTCGGACAGCCTGGCCTCATTGACCTAAAACCAAACTGTCAGCAGAGCCCTGTTCCTTTCTGGAAGCCGTAGGCAGCATCTGTTTCCTGGCCTTTTCCGGTTCCAGAGGCTGCTCATGGTGCCTATGTCCTCAGAGCCACCAGGGAGGGACCGAGTCCTGGCATCACACCATTCCAACCTCTGCTCTTTCGGGGATCCTTCTGTCTCTGTCTTTTGCTGTTGAAAACTTTTGTCTTGGGCTCACCCAGATAACCCAGAATTTTACATTTTATTTTTAAGGTTGGCTGACTAGCCAGTTGATGGCCTCAGTTCCTTTTGCCATGTGACACAACACACTCAGGTTTGGGAAGTTGGAATGGGGACGTGCTGGGGGCCCAGTATTCTGCTCCCACGCCCTGTTGCAATCCCCGCCCCACCCCCGCAGAGCTGGGTGCAATCACTTTCTGGGGCTCAGGGGTCTGCATTTTACACCTGGGTCAGGGGAGCAGGAAGTGGGGACTAGAATTTCATGGCAGGTGAATGAAAACCCAGGTTTGAAGTGTGGGTGTGTGTTTGTATAATGAAGGTGGGGAGGCAGTCAGGGTACCCCAAAAAAGAGCCCCAGGCTTCTCAGGTGGGTTCTAGTGACTCCTGGAAACTTTCCTTTCTTTTTCCTGTGCCATCCTGGTGGATGAGTCCCTGGTCCCAGACGGAGCTTGTGGCGACAACAGCTATTTCCAGGTGTGTCTCTGAGATCCTGAAATGCCTGCATCCTGAGTCAGTCAGGGCATGCAGGGGCCCGCTGGAACACGCAGAGGAATCCTGGTGGGAGAGGCGTGTCGCAACCATTTGGAGAGACGTCATTTTGTCAGAAGACGAGCTGGAAAGCAAGACTCAGAAGATTGGAGGGGGAGGGCCCTGCCTGAAACCCTCTGTCTCCGCCGCTCTCAGGAGAACAGAGTTTGAACCCCAGAGCCCCTCCCGGCTGCACATTACCCAGGACCCCCTTGCCTGTTTCTGACCTGCCTCATCAGCTTGCCCTTAACCCCGCATGTGTGCCCTTCTGTCCTACCTGCCTCAGGCCTTTTGCACATGCTGTTCCCTCCTTGAACGCCTTTCCCTCTCCCAGCCCCTTGTTACCTTTTACTCATGCTTCAGAAGACAGCTTCCTGATCATGTTCTCAGGAAAGCTTTCCCGGCCTCCCTAGAGGAGTCTTGATTTCCCCCGCGCGAAGCGCTTAAGGGCAGGCTGTATTGTCTCTGACAACACTTTTAATGGTTGCACTTTCTCTCCCAACAGTCTGTAAGCTCCCCAAGGGCAGGGCCTGCTGTGCCGGCTTAGCATCATGCCTGGTACACAGTGGGTTTTGTTTTTTTTTTAAGATTTTATTTATTTATTGAAAGAGAGAGATCACAAGTAGACGGAGTGAGAGGCAGGCAGAGAGAGAGAGAGAGAGAGAGAGGGAAGCAGGCTCCCTGCTGAGCAGAGAGCCCGATGCGGGACTCGATCCCAGGACCCTGAGATCATGACCTGAGCTGAAGGCAGCGACTTAACCCACTGAGCCACCCAGGTGCCCACAGTGGGTTCTTTTTTTTTTTTTTTTTTTAAAGATTTTTTATTTATTTATTTGACAGAGAGAGATCACAGTAGGAGAGAGGAAGGGAAGAGATCACAGAGAGAGGAAGGGAAGCAGGCCCCCCGCTGAGCAGAGAGCCCGATGCGAGACTCGATCCCAGGACCCCGAGATCATGACCTGAGCCGAAGGCAGCGGCTTAACCCACTGAGCCACCCAGGCGCTCCCCACAGTGGGTTCTTAAACATATTTGTCCACTGAATGAAAAAAGACGAATGACTACATTGTCCAAAAATAGAAGATGCCACTTTGGAGGGAGTGAGCCCTCCACCTGTGAGGAACATTCAAATGCAACTTGATATTTGCCTGGAAAGAATATCTGTGTAGGGGGGAGTTAAACGTGGGATGAGTGTCTCAGATGAGTTCTCTCGTCCCCTTGGATCTCAAGAAGCTAGAGGGATGGGGGAAATGGTATGAAGCAGCCAAAGTTGACAAAGTTGACAAAGTTGAGTTGACAACTCAACTCTAAAAATTTTACTGTTTATTATTTCACTTTTTTTTTTTTCCTTCACTAAAAAAGCTAAGGAAGGCTGTGGTCTGGGCTGGCGATCAGCTTAGCCTGAGCCTAGCGGATTTCTAGAGTGTGGAACCCATCATGGAGATGGTTTCATCTTGAGATAATGGGCGAACTTTCTATAGAGGCCATGGCAGTCAGTAGTCCTCGGTGGCTGGGCACTCTGGAGGAGCGACAGGACCTTCCAGGCAAACAGCACCCATTTGGGTGAGGTCAAGAAGAGGGCAGCTGTGACCTGAGCAGCCGATATTCACAGAGGCGGGAGCTGGGTGCACCAACCGGGGGGAAGGAGACGTGGACAGCTCCGGCGGCGTCCACCACTCACGTTCAGCATCTCTGTTCGGACCTCCTGGAATCAGCGGGGTCACCCTTGGTATCAGGCACCTCATTTTGCCAGTGAGAAAGTGGAGGCTCAGAGGGTTTCAACTACTTGTCCAAAGCCTCCCATTCCCCCCCGAGGGTGGGAGCAGGACCTGAACCCAACATGTCAACCCCCAGTTCTCTTGACCCGTTCATTCTTGCTGCCAGTACTGAGGCTCCCCTGCCTGGGGCAGAGCCCTGCCATGCAGCCCAGCAGCGGAGGGGAGGGCATCATGGGAGAGGGGCATGGCGATGGGGGGGGTCCCTCCCTTGGGGCCAGAGCTGCGGTGTTCCTCCAGACCCTCAGCGTTGGGGCCTATGGGAACCAGCTTCAGCTGAGCTCTTGCAAATTTGTTCTCTCTGGTTCCCACAAAGGAAACAGAAATAAATGAGTGGGGGAGAGGCTGTCAGGTGCCCTTTGGGGCCCCGTCGGTGTGAAAGGGGAACTGCTCAATCGTACACACCGTGGGACGTTTCCTGACATGGGGAAGGGACAAGCAGCCCAGGACTGCCAGGCTCACCTGCCAGTGTCTGGGCGTCCACCCACCCAGCACACACGCGTACACACACAGGAGCACACTCACGCACACACACAGGAGCACACTCACGCACACACGCCCACACTTGCAGCACGCACCAAGAGGCGTGCACAAACCACTCTTGCAGACAAGCTCGCAAATGCACATAAGCACCATCTCGCTCACACACAGCTGCATTCGCACACCAGTAGGCACGCAGGCCTCCCTCCAAACACGAGCACACACAGACACAGAATGAACCTACGGCACTGGGTGTGTGCATAGCTGTACAAAGGCCCTCGAGAGGGCACACGTGCTCTCTCATAGGTATTCATTCAATTATCAAGTATTGACTGAGCCCTAATACGTGCCAGGCCTTGTCTGGGCTTGCAGACAGACGGACACGGACGCAGTGAAATATGTCTGCACACACAATGGTGCACTCGCAAGCAGACCCACAGTTATGGAGAAGCAGACACATGCCTGCAACACTCACGCACATCACAAACACAAACTGCTCTCCAGGCACACGCCCAGCTTTGTTTTCCAGCTTTACTGACATGTAATGGCCCACACACCCAGCTGGATGCCTCAGTAAGTGAATATGACAGAGGGGCGTTGTTTCTAGAGAGGTCTTGTCTTGGCCACTTCTCGCTGCAACCCCTCCTCCCACATCCTTTCTCCATTTCCTCCCACCCTGCTTCTCTCGTTGGTCTCCTGTAAGGGGAGGGGTGGCCACAGTGCTGTTGTATTTGTAAGAAATTGATCCTGAAAATCGTGTGGGCCTGGGTTTCTGCCTTCCCTTGCATTGTTCTGACCCCTTTTCTTTTGTTCAGATCAACCTGATTGCCTCTAGCTGAGGGCAGTCCCAGACCCTGATGACCTGATAAAATTCAGTCCTGGAATGCAAAGTTGGGAGAATTTGGTTGGAAAGCTCAAGGGGCAAGAACAGGATCTAGTCTTTGGCTACAGGGGGCATTCCTGAACCTAGCTCTCCGGCCTAATCCCTTTTCCTTTGGAAGAAAAGATTGAGGCTAGGAAAGAGGCAGAAGTTTGCTTAAGCCCCCTAGGCAGGAAGCCAGATGGGGAGATCTTCCCACTGTACCTATGGGGCATGCGGACCCCCGGGAAGGGACCTGTGGCAAGATCTCTTCTAGGGAGAGCTCTGAGGCTAGAAGTCAATCAAGCTGGGGCTCTCCCAGATGGAAGGGGGTGTGGCTAAGTCTGACTTGGTCACACCCAGGAAGTGGAGTCGGCGGAGAATATACATGAATATACTTTTACCGCAGGAAGCTGGGCACCCAGCAGGGGCTCAGATAGTGCCGGTCACCCCCTTATCCAGAAAGGAGACAGGACCCCAGGCTTGAGAAAGAACTCAAAGTGCTGTTGGCATGCACATAGGTGTGTCAACTTGTATCCCAGGGACCCCGTCTGGCATAAAGAAAGCACACAATGAGAATCTTTAAAAAAAAAATCACAGTCAACTCGAAGATGGGCAAAAGCATCCCTGTCCTTTAGAAACGATCTGTGGTCCAGGCAGCTTCAGTTCTGTCCAGGACCCGAGCACCTGCAGATACACCGTGGGGAGAGAGCAGCTCCCTCCGTCGGCGTTCAGAATGACTGTTGTCCCCTCACTTTCGGTGCAAAAAGATACACAGGGCTGGCTTCCCAGGACGGCAAATTGGTTGTTTCCTAGGGTTACAATTTGAGGTGGCCCAAGAATGCCCATCCACCCTCCCTGTACCTTCCCCATTGCCTCTTCCAATTCCTGACATTTGGCCACTTGACATTCATTCCTCAGTGTCCTGATAATCGTCAAAGCTTCCTACGTGCCTCGTGTGCCACACGTCCCCTCCCATTGGCTCCTGAGAGGTAGGATTCCTTGTTGCACCAATAAAGAGACGGAGTTTCTGAAAAGAGCAGCATCTTGCCCAAAACCCCAGTTAGTAATGGTCACACCAAGATGGGGACCCGGTTTGTTAGAATTCAGGACTTTCTGTCTTCCCTGGGACGAGCCCTGGTGACTCTGGCTTCCTCCATGCTGTGACCTCCGTCTCCAGAAATGGGGTGACACACGGCTCTCGCAGCGGGCCCCCTCCAGGGACCAGGGTATGTGCACCTCGGGTAGCACGGGTGGTAAGACAGAAGGTGGAGAAGTGACCTTGCCTAATGGGGGGACACACAGATCCAGGCACAGAGCTTCTTAGCAAGGACCTCCTGCCAGGGTTACAAAACTGAAAAAGAAAACAGGCTCTCAGCACATGTTTTCTTGACAGCCCCATGGATCATAAACCAGTACCACCAGAGACAGAATTTAGTAGACTTTCTTAGTTTAAGAAGGTTTTTTTGCTTTTTCTTAATTAAAAAAAAAAAAAGAGAAAACCAAAAACCTAAGAAGTACATGCTTACAATAAGGAGAGAAGTGACTTTGGAAGGGGTCTGGGGGAGCGTCCCAAGAAGCTCCCTGCTCCCTGGAACGGGAGGTGCAAAGGCCCAGGTTTGGATTGTGTTTGACCTGTTTGAGGGACCAGCACAGAGTGTGGGAAGAGTGTCAGGAAGCGGGGGACCAGGAAGCCAGGTTGTGCCAGGCTGAGAGCTGCAGGGAGAGGACAGGGTAGCCCGGAGCACACGGAATGGCATGTCCGATAGGAAGACCCCATTCCTGCAGGGTTTAGTGCCTGAAGAATTCAAAGGTTCTCTTCCAATAATTGATGATAAGAGCACCCATTCTTTTGGTGTCTTATCGTATTCAGAATCTCTTTTGCAAGAACATTTTTTACCTTTACAAATCCCCGGGAGATAAGCGCTAAGGGTCCCATTTTAGATAACTGAGCCTCAGAGAGGCTGAGGGATTTATTTTCCCTCAAGGTCACACAGCTTGTGGAATTGCAGGAACAGAACTTGAACCCAGACCAATCCCGGGCTGGTTCTACTAACACTGGATTTTGAAAGCATGGAAGATAGCATTCGAACTCTTGAGAAGACCCACTATGTTAGCTTTTTTTTTTTTTTTTTTTTTTTTTTTTTAATTTACTTGGTTTAAAAAATATAAGCTATTCTCATGGAACAACAACCAAAAGTTTGAAGAGGTTTATTGAAAGTTTCCCTTCCCCCACCCTTATTCCCCTCCACTCATGGATATCTTCAGGGCCTGTTTCAGAGGTTCAGGGAACACACTTTTAAAACTCATGGAACGCAGCTTCGGTTTGGTTGCATAGGTAGAATAGAGCTCTTTGGCCCCGGGAGCCCTGATGGTTTTTTCAACCAAGTGAACCCAAGAGCAATAAAATACGGGGCTTTCTCCGTGTTCCTGCCTTTGAAAATCAGATATATGTGTCAGAGACAGAATTTAATATCATAAGCAAACCAATGACTTCCAAATACAACACCAGATAAAAGAGAAGCTATAGCCCTTCGTGGAAATTTTTAGCAGCATCTCCTTGGTTCAGTAAAGGACAGGGAGGTTGATGGGCCTCTAAGCCTTCTGTCTCCTGGGCTTGTCAACTCCTTCTGATGCTGTTTTTGGAATGCTGGTGAGGGCCAGAGCCAACGGCCGAGAAAGAATTCTTGAGACATCTTTGGTGCAAAAAGCTGATTTCATTAAAGCACAGGGACAGGAAAGAGCTGCTGCCCTGGGCTTGTGAGGAATGGCTGATTATATACTCGGGAGATGGCCGACGGACAGAGAAAGGGGAGTGTCCAAAAGGACTTTGGTAGAAGACCCTCAGGATCCTAGAGGCCTGGCTGTTGTCAAGTTAAGGATGCTTTTCCTTCTAGTAAGGCTTTAACATTAAATTAAGGTAGTCTGGAGCTTCCTGGAGGAATGTTAGACTCTTTCGATTTCAAGTCGTTGTCACTAGGCTGCAGGTCACAAAGGAACTTAACTGTTAACATTTCCTTCTGCCTCTGTTTCCCGCAGCACTCATGGAGGGGGGAGTGTGAGGGTAGGGCTCTGGGAGAGATGGAGTCACGGGTCTCTGAAAGTTAGGCTACTGATTAGAATGCTTTTTCCTTGTGTATCACGAAGACATTGATAAACTGGTGGGGACTGGTACAGGACTGGGATTCCCATCAGTTAACCTTCTGGGTTTCCCTTCCCTCAGTGCGGGAGGAATGTCACAAGGACCCCGCGTTGGGGGGTGGGGTAGCTTGTGCTTTGTCCTCAGTCTGCCTTCTGCTCTCGCATCACTTCCAACTCATCACTTCCTTCCCTGGTGACTTCACTTTTCAGAGGTGACGGTGGGAGTGATCCCTCAAACACAAGCTCCATCATGCCACCTTCCCTTCCTGGGGATCCTCCCCAGGCCTCCTTCTGTGGAAAGGACAAGGTGTGAATCCCTGGTCTTCCCCCTTCAAAGCCTCTCTGCTCTGACTCCAGCTTGAGCTCCGAGCCCCCAGGGAGGCTGATGGCCCAGGGAGCGCGCCCCGCTGCCTGGGGACCTTGCCAGTCCAGTCCTCTGAGCCTGTGCACGTGTCACTTGTCCAAGACTCAGCAATTACATTTGCCTTCTGCTTCTCTGGACTCGCTCGATTGCTTCCAAGTCGCTGCTTTAAAACACCTTTCCCTCTGGACCTGGGGCTTTCTCAGCTTGTCTGGGGCCGAGGAGCTCCAGAGGGAGCTGACTATAACACCCAGCTCTGAAAATTCCCAGTTTGTGATGTCAAGGCCATCCCTCCCCCGCCCAAATCTCATTTCCTCATCTATAATTTGAGCGGTCGTACTGACCATCTCCAGGGGCTCTGGGGCCATGTGTTTTTCGGCTTCTCTGGAAGTTTCCCATTTCCTTGGTCTGCTATTTCTGTGGGGAGGGCTCGTCGTCGGACTCTGAGGACCTTGGTCCCTCTTCCCAAACGCATCTTTGTTGATATTTCTCTCCCCCGAGCCTCCCCTCCCCACCCAAGGTCTCAGGGCAATTTTCCCTGCCAAGAATCCTCTGGATTCGCATTCCAAATTCTGCCTGCCAGAGGTCCCCTCACGTCCACGTTCCCAACAGGGGGAATCTGAGGTAGGAGGGACCTTGTTCAGAGAGAAGAGCAAAAGGGTCCAGAATCTCATTACGTGTCCTTCATCTCTGCACACCTTCTTCCATTCAGTCAACCCATTTCTGCCCACGTGTCCTGAGGGCCTGGTGGGTGCTGGGGACGCCACGTGGCACGACGCGAGAGGCACTGAAAGGCACTGACCTTACGGGGCAACGCGGCCCAACAACAGCTTATTCCAGGTACTTCTAAGGGCCGTGAAGGGGACATCCGGCCCCTCCTGTTTCTCTGCATGAGTTCCTCTTCTACCCTGGCTACCTGTCCTCTGTTACTTACCTAGATGGTAAGCATCTCCCAACCTGTGCTTTGTCCATGAATGGGCTCGGGCATCCTTCCTGATTCACATGTTAATAGAGTCAAATTTATCCCTATCACTCTTGATGGTCAGTGCTGTACGTGTGTTTCAAAAATCCTTATCGTTTTTTAAAAAAGATTTTATTTGTGTTTTTGAGAGAGAGACAGCGAGAGAAGGAACACAAGCAGGGGCAGTGGAAGAGGGAGAAGCAGGCTTCCCGCTGAGTAGGGAGCCCGATGTGGGGCTCCATCCCAGGACTCCAGCATCACGACCTGAGCTGAAGACGGATGCTTTAAGGACTGGGCCACCCAGGCACCCCAACAATCCTTATCTTTATTTGAGGTGGTAAGGATTGAAGTAAAATAATATTTTCCTGTAAAAGTTTTAAAGTTTCTGTTAAGGTTTACCTATCTGTTGTTGTGGGGTGTGTGTGTGTGTGTGTGTGTGTGTGTGTGTATGTACGCGTGCATGTGCGCACGTGTTAGGAATCTAATTTTATTGTTCATATGGCTATCCAATTTCAGAAACCTTTCTTATATAAAATTCATGTAACATAAAATTCGCATTTGAAATGGTTTGGTTGTGTTTAAGGGCACAGTCTAGGGGCATCTGGTGCATCCACAGGGTTGTGCCATTCTGCCCGGTCTAGTTCCAGAATGCATTGGTCAGCGCGGAAGGAAACCATATACCCATTGTGCAGGCACTCCTACTTCCCCTGCCCCCCACCAGCCCACGGCCACCACTTACCTGATTTCTGACTCCGGGAATGTGCCTATTCATGATATTTTGTAAAAATGGCGTGTAGATGTCATATAAATTGCATCACACAAAATGGTGGCCTTTTCCATTTGGCTTCTCCCACTTAGTCCTTCTCTGGATTCAGCCCTGCTATCCCATGAATCCCAATATCCCCCTCCTCTTTATGCCGAGCAGTACTCCACTGGCTTGAGGCGCCACGTTCTGTCTCTCCAGCTGAGGCCTCTTGGGCTGTTTCCACTTCTTCCTGATTCTAGAGATGTGATGGACATTCCTGTACAGAATGTTGTCTGCTTACTTGTTTTCCATCCTTTTGGGTCCAGCAACATTTTCTGTTCTTCCTGCCCACTTCCTTCCCCCCGAAGAATGTGCAGTCCCCCCTCCGTCAGACCCTGATTTTCCATACATGTGAGTCTCTTTCTAGGCTACTTATTTTCTTCCATTGGTCTGATAATCCATCCCCGTAGCAGTACACACTGTCAGAGCTTCACGGTACATCTCGATATCTGGGTGAACAAGTGCTCACCTCCCCCCTCACCCCCCTGCTTTGCCAAAACTGTCTTGGTTCAATCTGACCCTTGGCTCTCCCCCATGAACTTTGGGAGTAGCTTGTCAGGGTCTACAAAAACTCCGTTAAGCTTTGTTTTGGATGGAGAGGTTGGCTTGAAGGGAAGAAATTGCGTCCTTTATGATGGCGAGGCTTCCCAGCAGACACATGGATGCTTCTCTTCCTACCTCAGGACTTTGGCACATGACTGCTTGGGTCCCCTCCCAGCCCTTCACCCAGCAAACTCTTTCTTCTTCCAAGCTCAGAGTCCTCTCCATGGGTACTTCTCCCTCAGAGCCCTGATCATTGGTCCTGAATTCATTAATTAGGTGGGTGTTGATTTACCATCTGGACTGCCGACTCTTTGGGGCTATGAAGCTGGCTTGCTTGTGTGCCTCGGTCCCTCCACTGGAAGAAGAGGAACTGACACGTAGTGGGATGCCAGGAACTATCTGTTACAAGAATGAAGGATATAAAGTGAGGAAGGTCTCCGGGCCCTGGAGTACGTGGGCCACACTGATGTAAGAAAGACATTAGGGTTCAAAGCTGATGGCCAAGAAAGAATTCTTGAGACTTCTTCGGTACAAAAAGGTGGTGTCATTAAAGCACGGGGACAGGACCCGTGGGCAGAAAGAGCTGCACTGGGGTCATGAGAAATGGCCCATTAGATACTTTCAAGTTGGGAGGAGGTTAGGGGTGGCGTAAGTCCCTGAAGAATTTTGGAAGCAAGGTTTCCAGGACCTTGAGGGAGCTAGCTCTTATTGGGAAAAGGTCATTTATTACCGTCTAAGAAAACCTTAGTCATGAGACCCTTCAGATGTACATCAGTAGGTCACATGCTTGGGCGATGATTGCCAACATGGATCTTGGGGGATTTCTCAAGGAATTTTTATATGTTAAAGTAGACACACAAGATCCTGGGGGTTGGGCTAAGATCGCCTTTTGCCCTTAGCAAAGTAGTAACATTGAGGCAGCTGAGCTCCTAGAGGAATGTCACTCTGCCTGTTTGAAGTACCCATCAATGGGCTGCAAGGAGTAAGGACATTTAGTAATTTCTCTTCTGCCTTTTATGTCCCCCATCAATACCTAGAGAGATGGAGAACAAAGTTGCTTGTCTGTGCCTTGGCTTTCTTCCCTGGAAAATGGGGATGTGATGAGGATGAGCTGATTAAGAGGGTGGGGTTCAGGTATGGCTGGAGTGCTTAGAGCAAAGCCCACAAGTGGTCAGCGCTAGCCAATTGCCTACCTGACTCACCCCTCCCCTCCATGAATCCAGTCTCACATTCCTGGGACGTGGCAGCACGTTCCAAGGCCACCAACTTTGATTTTACCTCCCCCAAGATCTAGTCATCTTACGCCATTTTGCATATAAGGCAAATGAAACTCCGAAGAGAAGAATGACTAATCTAAAGACTTAAACCTAGAACTTCCCACCCTAAGCCCAGGGAGTAGAGTTTTCAAGGTGTTTTCCAGCTCAGATATTGTCAGTAGAACTGAGGTTAAATTGTGAGAACTACACGGATCCTCTCAAAGCAAAACAAAACTTCCAGACCCACACTGTTGACTTAAGTTATATTTATCTTATGGTTCCAGAAATAGCAATAAAACTAAATTAAGCATGAGCTCCTCAAGCTCACAGCTCTACAAATCAACCATAAAGCCCAACAAATCTAAGGAAACAGACACACAACTGTGAAACCAAGAAAATCCAAATTAACAACATTTAATGAATGCAACTGATGAGGTATGGCTGAAATCCAATGGCTGACATTGGGATTTAACAGTAGCAGAGTAAAGTTTTTACATGTTTTATGTTTCCGGTGTCATTGTCTTTTGATTTTGATCTTGATGAGCCATCCCTTGAACCACGGTCAGAGTTATCTTCATTGTTTTCTTAAAAACAAAAACAAAAATCCTCATTTATAATCCAGTTGGATGGGCTGGGCAACTTAAACAATGCGTTCCCCAACGCACTAATGAGAAACGGAAATAATGCATTTAGTATCATATTACTTATTGTATATTTATGGTGATACTTACTACTGACTACAAGTGTGTTCACCAAAGACAATAATGGCCCAATTTATGCTCTAGCAAGGGACCCATTGTGCTGATTGCCAGAGAGCTCCTCATTCCTGAGCTGCTGTGTGGGGCTGATGATTTCCTTCTCCCACCATCTCACTCCACTGGACCATTCGTTGTAGCTTTTGGAGGCCTGGTGCTGGTAAGATCTGGGGCCCACAGCCAAGAAAGAATTCTTGAGACATCTTTGGTGCAAAAAGGTGGTTTTATTAAAGCGTGGGGACAGAAGCCATGGGCAGAAGGAGCTACTGCCCTGGGATTGTAAGGAGCAACAAGATTATATACTGTGGGGCTGGTAGAAGTCAAGATAATGGAAGTTCCAAAAGGATTTTCAGGTGCCAAAGACTCACAGGCTACCAGAGGCCTTGGATTGTCAAGCTAAGGTTGCTTTTCCCTCTAGCAAGTCATTAACATTAAGACAGTAAGGAGCTTCCTGGAGGAAGGTTATATTCTGCCTATCTCAAGTATTTGTTAATGGGCAGCAGGTTATAAGGACATTTAATTTTATCTGCATTTCCTTCTGCCTTTCTTTCCCACATCAGACCCATCAGGAAACCTCATTCTTCCAAGCTGGAAGACAGGCACCTGGCCCACTGTCAGCCTCTGTGCCTCCTCCAAGGATCCAACTAGGCTTCTGTTCCCTTCTGTTTAGCATGAAACAATTAAAATTGTACATTACACCCAGGCTTTGTGCCACTTCCTTGGCGTCAAAGTATAGTTCCAATGCATTAAAATATTTAAGAAGCTGATTTCCCAGTCCTTCAAATAATTGACGTTCAATGGCAAAGGATCCGAGCAAAAGGAAGTTTTGACTGTTCACCCGCAAAAAGCCTGGTGGTGGGCCCCAGAGGGGGAGTAGGACGCCTGTTGTCTTCCTCAAAGCGGGCAAGCTAAGGGAGGGCAGCCGGATGTGCCTACACCAACTGACTAGGAGTAGCCGCCCGTCATACCGGGCGCAGAAGCACAAACTCTCCAATAGATGTTGTTGGGGTGGGGGGTGCTCCTTTTTAAATAATTCCAGTGGAGAACCCCAGGGAGTGTGTAGGGCATTTGAGAAACTTGGGCTGGAGTCTGTCAACGCGCGTGGGCAGGACCCGCACCAGATGCCCAGTGACCAGCCCCCACTTCCGGAGCTCAGGACTTGGGGGGCTCCGGCAAGAGCCGCGAAGGCTGCAGCCCGCCCGCCTGTCGCTGTCGCCCATCTGCGCTCTTCCTTCCCCAGGAAACAAATGGTGGATCAGACCTCCCAGGCTCTCCGCTTCCCCAGGGTTTGGCGGCGCGCCAGGGCCTCCGAGGCCCCTCCCTGCAGTACGGGGTGACAGACCCCACCCCACTCTCCGAAGCTCCGGGTTCCCCCCCTCCCCCCCCCCCCGCCACCCCCACCACGTGCAGCCCGAGATGGCAAAGAGGCCCAGCTACCGTCACCAGGGATTTTCTTTTCTTTTTTTGCTGGTTGCAGGCTTTTTTCTGCCTGAGTGAAAATGAAACAGACACCCCCGCCTCCCCGCCCGCAGACACTCACACGCACCCGCACTCACGCACTCGCGCCGCCGGCCTCCGGGCTGCCAGTGTCCGGGGCGGGCCCGGCTCCGCACACACAGCCGCGGGCGGCGCCGGGCGGGGAGCGCCAACGCTGTAGAGCGCTCGCCGGCTCCCGCGCGCGCCCCTGCCCTCCGCCCGCCGCCCGCCGCCCGGGGCCAGCGCCCCGCGGCCCGCCCGCCGGAGCGCAGGCTGCACACCCCGCCCCGGCACGCCCCGCGGGGCTCCGGCAGAGGCGGCGCGGAGACTGGGCGGGCGGCCGAGGGCGCCGCCGGGCCGGGGGCCGAGGCGCCGTGCAGCTCCCCCCCGTGCGCCCGGGCTCTGCGGATCAGGTGGGTCCCGCGGGGCGCCGCCCGAGCCCCGGGGCCGCCGGAGCTGGACTCCGGCGGCCCCGGGGCTGCGGGCGTGGCGTGGGGGCGGCGGGGACGAGAAGCGGGCCACCGCTCCGGCCCAGCCCTGTTTCTGCCCTGCCTGTGTCCTCGCTTTTGTTCTTGTCGCTATCACTCTGCCCCAGTCCCTGTCCCCATCCTGTCCCTGTCTGCATCCTGTCCCCGTCGTTGCCTCTGCCCAGCCTACAGACTCGCCAGAGGGGCTGCGGGTGGGGTTCTCCCCACGCGGTCCGCGGGATGCGGGCGGGAGAGAGGAGGCTTTGGGGGAGGGCACGGCGGTAGGACCCCCGTCCCTGAGGAATCTGGAAAGGAGTGAGGAGTCTGTCCCCTCCTGTCGGGCGGGACAGAAGATGGCTCTGGCCCAGGACCGGACGGTAAGAGGATGCCCCTGGGAAGAGGGAGCCTGGGAAGGTAGAGCGAGGGGCGGGCGAGCCCCTGAAAGCAAGAGCACAGAGGGGGAGTGGTCCGAGAGGGAGGACCGAGCCAAACACCCGGCGCTGCGCGGGGAAAGTTTCAAACATTTCTAACTTTGGCAGCAAAAGGGCCTGCTGCACTGGGTTGAAGGGAGGAGACAGGGTCCCTTCGACTTTACAAACTACCCCGTTGCTGCTAGAAAGGGACACCACCCGCCTTTGAAAATGGCAGAAAAACAGCTAAACAGAATGATTGCACAAACTCTTGAAAGGCATCCAATAAAACAGTAAAGTGGAAAAAATTGTCAGCGCTCGAGGAGAGAAAGCAGGACGAATTGAGATTTCCCAATCTTCCCGCTGGCAGGCGGGAAGCAGGAGGAAGGCGAGGAGGGTGTCAACGCGGCTCCTCCCCGCCCCCTCGCCCAGGAAGGAGAGGAGACCCGGCGGCGGCTTCCGTGGCTTTGCTTGTCGTTTGCGCGCCTTCTGGCTCCTGCACAGGCCTCGTTGTCTCCTCCGTTTACCTGGAAATAGGTACGTCTCAGGAGGCAGGAGATGCCCCGGGGAGCCCGGGCCTCACTGCTTCTTAGCTGGGCGACGCTTGCCCAGGGGCAGCCTCAGTTTCTGCAACTCTGAAATGGGGATGCTGTTCTGAGTAAGAAAATGCCAGTGCGGAGGGGCCTGTGTGAGCCGTGCTGGGTGGGGACATGGTTGTTCTGCTGCCCTTCTGTGTCTTTGTGGATACACTAAGCAAGGACTTTTATCTTGTTCCAAGTTCTTGCTAGGTTTACCTTACCTACAGCACCAGATGGGGGCAGGTGCAGATCTCGGTTATTGCTGCAAGTGGCAGATTCTCAATGACTGAAGAAAGCAGAGCTTGAAAAAGTCCCTACGGTTTTTACCTTTTTAACTAGTCCGAGAGATTTCGGTTTTTACCTCTTTACCTAGTCCGAGAGATTTCGGGCTGTGCCTCTGGGAGTCTTGTGGTCCTGGCTGCCTAGCACCATAGTCAGGGAGGAGGGCCTCCAGGGCAGGGCTCTGACCCCTCCCTGCCTTCTTTCAGATGAACCAAGTTTCCTTCTAGAAGCCTTTATCTCTTCTATATATTGGGAAACCCCAGGGGCTGTTTTTAGTATCACGTTCTTCAGATCCAGTCTGAGTTGGTCATGTTGAGTGGAGAAACTGATTCAAGAGGTGTGCAAAGTGACTAGTGTGACTAGTGTGACTAGTCTGATGGCCAGACCTTGCCAGGAAACCTGTCCCCCGAGTCCTGGGCTGGGAGCCCCTTTCCCTGGCCCTGGGCAGCCATTTGGCCAGCTGTTAGCACCGGCTTGCTTGGACCCTAACTCCAGGGCCTCAGGTCCATCTCCTGCTCCTGGAAGAATCGCATGGTCTGAGGTTTTGTTTTGTTTTTCCTTACGATTTTTGTGGAACTGCACATGGGACGTGGTTTCACAGGCTGAGATAAAAAAGAAACGCGTTCAGCAGGAGCTAGTGGGCACGCTGGCCCCATCTGAGCCCAGCCAGAGGCCAAGGGGCTCACTGCCCCCCACTCCCCATCATTTAGCTTTTAACTCGAGGCTGGGATTGGACTGCAGCTCTGTCTGACTCTACATCTTGTGCTCTGTACATTATGTTATCTCTCATGATGGATTAAAAAAAAAATGGCTAATGGACAGATGTCATTAAGATGGGAGCAAGGGTGAGGGGTGGGGAGACAGGCTGAAAGAGGGGGGAGCATTAAGTGGGAGACTGGGCCTTCATACTATAAATGTAATCGTATTTGAAACAGGTGTGTTTTCTGCACTGTAGTTTCTTTTTTAGTTTAGTGGGTTTTTTTTTTTTGTAGATACTTAAAATTATTTTATTTTTCTAATTTTTCACTAAAGGATAATCTACACACAATAGCATCCACAGATCTTAAGTGTTCGGTTCAAACATGTCTTGGCAGTTGTTTGTGGCCATGTTGTTGCTACCCAAAATGAAATGTAAATATTTGCATCATCCTAGAAAGTTCCCACGCCAAACTAATTTTCCTTTGTCCTTACAGGCAACCATTTTTCTGATTTTATTACCATTGATTAATTTTGGCTGCTCTTGGCCTTCACGTAAATGGACTCGTACTGTTTATCTCAGGTTTATTTCACTTGACATAGTGGTTTTCAAGGTCATCTGTATTGCTACATATATGAGTATTTGTCCCTTTTTATTCCTGAGTAGTACACATTCCGGATGGGTATACCACAATTGGCTTATTTATTAGGTCTCTTGTTGATGAACATTTTGGGTAATTTCCAGTCGAGCTCTTAATTTCTTGTAGAATCCTTTTGTAGACATTTGTGGGAGTGTTCCCCCAGAAATGTATGAGGCTTGTGATTATTCCACACCCTTGACGATGTCTGGTGGCGTCAGTTGTTTTGATTTTAGTTATTTTAGGGGCTGGGTGATGGTATCTCATACCTTCTATTTTAACAATGGAATTGTAAAGGTTGTTGGAGGAGACAGCATGAACTGGGGACAGAATATGGACTAAGATAATAGTTTGGAGGCCAGTAGTTGGAATTGTGACCTTAGGAGTGTGGATTTCTGGGCTCAGCTGAGCTCTCCATGTGTCACCTGAGATTTAAGACCTGGTCCTCCTATTCTGTACACATGGCAAGTTCGTCCATGCTTATGGCTTTAAATGCAGCCTGCAGGACAATCATCTTATCTCCAGTTCACATCTCCGTTTTGGGTCCCTGATTCACATGTTTAACTGCCCGTTGAGCATCTCTTCTTGGAGGTCTCAGCCACACTACAGACTTGACAAGAATGGAATAGCACTCATCATCTCATATTGGCTTTCCATCATGGGTCACTGGATGAATGATGGCACCACTGGGAGAATATATAAAGAGGAATGTTTGGGTCAAGGGCAGGGATAATGTATTTGGTTCCATGCTAAATGGTGCAGAACTGTCTGGGAAGGTAAGGACAGGAAAATGCACTGGGCAGTCAGGAGATAACTGAAATCTGCTGGGTGTAGTTTTGGTGGAATTGAGGGCAGCCAAGCTAGATCTCTGAGACCTGAGAGCAAAAGAAGCAGAGATGGTGAGTACAGGCAGCTCTTGCAAGAAATTTGTTTGAAAAGACCAGAGGGAGATTGAGCTACAGTTGTCCAAAGACAGGGGGAAGGAAGGGATTTTAGGATGCAAAAGACAAGGGAAATGGAGGCTCGGGGGAAGGACTCAGTCCAGGAGAGGGAAGGTTGGCCAATAGAGCAAGGTGCTAGGGGGAGTAGGAGGGAGCCGGGAGGTTGGTTTGGAAGAAGGATGGATGTCTCCACTTCTGAGGCTGGATGTGAGTGAATGAAGGGGAGAAAGCTTATCAGCTACAGAATTCTCTGTTGACCCTCCACGTGCACAACCTTCGTGACGTGGAAGGTTCTTCACCATCTGCTCCCTTCTCATCTCACCTGGCTCGTGTGTATCGGGTAGTTTTTGCTGCAGCTGTGCTGGGTAACAAACAACCCTCCAGTCTTAGCTGACAGCCGCTAAAGTTTATGGTTTGCCTTATGTGGCTGCTGCAGAGCAGGAGGCCACGTGGTCTCGTGGCTGTGCTCCCGGTGCCAGCCAGACACATCTGCTCCATGTGTCTTCTCCCTTCAGAACGCAGGCTGAAGGACCTGCCTCGATCCGGTAGGTGTTATTTTTGTGGTTAGAGCTGGAGGAAGAAAGGAAGGGTGGGGTGTCTCATAAAGCCCGTGCTCTGAACGGGCCCAAAGTCAGGAAGACTGATGGATGGATATATAGGCACGAGTAAGGGGGAGGGGCAGAGGGACAAGCAGATGCCCCCCTGAGCAGGAAGCCCCACCACGCAGGGCTCCATCCCAGGATCTGAGATCATGACCTGAGCTGATATCAAGAGTCAGGTGCTTAACCGACTGAATCACCCAGGTGCCCCATCTGTACCATTTTTTTTTTTTTTCAACAGCATTTGCTCAGTGTGTCTCTGTGGCACATTTTGGTAGTTCTTGCAATGTTTTCATTATTTCAACAAACTCTTTCATTATTCCTATATTTGAGTTGCTGCAATCTCATGACATCAACTTGGTTGTTAAAGCAGAGGCAGGATTTGAGAGGACTGACTCCAATTTTAAAAGAAGTTCTAATGTGAACAAAATATTAGCAAATAGCATCTTGTGCTCTAGAGAAATCATTCACGAAAACAAGAATCATTGATATAGAAAACTTCCCTCTTTTCTTGTTTTAAGAAATTGCTGAGCCACCCCAACCCGCAGCAACCAGTTAACCCTGATCTGTAGCCATCGGCATCAAGGCAAGACCCTCCTCCACCAGCAAAAAAATTCCAAATTGCTGAAAGCCCAGATACTGGCTAGCATTTTTTTTAAAGCAATAAGGAATTTTTAAATTAAGACACGTACGCTGTTCTTTTTATTTTTTTTTAAAGAAATAATGCTCTTAATAGACTACAGTGTGGCATAAACATAACTTTTATAGGCATGAAAAAAACCCACAAAATTCATTCAATTCACTTGGTAGCAGTATTTGCTTTATTGCAGTAGTCAGGAATCGAACCTGCCGTATCTTGGGGGTTTGTCTCTAACTCTGCTCTCTGGCAGGGAATGATGCTTGGGAATAGCACTCCAGTTAAGCACACATATTTGTTCATAACTCCCCAATACAAGTCTCCATTGACTTTTTTTTAAAATCTCTCAGAACGAGTCCCCTTTGCACGGTCTACTCTTTGGGACAGTTGCGCTCTCTGCAGGCATGGCAGTGTGCTTTCAAGTCCGTGTAGCTTTGTGCACACGGTCCCTCCGTCTGGCAGTCTCCCTGGAACCAAGTGTCTGACCCCGTCCAGGCAGGCAGTCCGACTCTTTGTCGTCCTGTACTTCCACGCCGCTGAGCCTGCTTCATTGAGGGGCAGTGCGCTCCCCCGGACCGCTGCTGCCATGGCTCCATGCTCTCTGCTCCAGGCTCGTGTCCTCTAGTACATCTCGTCACTGGAACCCGGGCCTTGCCAGACACCGGGCCGATTGGGGTTTTGATTTTTCCCAGGCCCCACTCTGCCATCAAGGTATAAGGCCCCTTTGAATTTCTGCTCAGGCCTCAGTTCCTGAAACCTTCTCCTGGATTTAAGGCTCTGGGCTCTCTCCCATGCTGCCCACCCCTGCTTGGAACACCCTCTTCACTTCCTCGCCAAATCCACCTGCAGACTCCTACTCCTGCTTCACCACCCAGCTTGGTCATCGTCCTTTCTGGGAAGCCAGTCTCTTCATCCTGCTTTCCAGGAGTCAGGCGCTGCCCTGCCCACCCCCGCCCTTCCCTTGCCTGCCCAGCTACCCTGGGGAACCTGCAGTTACGTTTTGTCACCTGTGGTCAGTTCTTTCTTCCTTGACAGAGAGCTCCCCTGGTGGTGAAGTGTGGCCCCTGTTGGCCCACTGCCTGACTTCGTATTCTTACTGGCCGTCCACTGGCTCCAGGAGGAGCAGAGCCCCTCACCGCTTGGCGTGGGCCGAAGGTCCTCTCCCAGAAGTTTTATCTTTGCTCCTGGGAGAGGGAGGCCGGCTGAGTTCGTTGGGGAAGCCAAAGTGATGTAGATTGGGTCCATGTACCGAAGGCAAAGGGGTCGTCCTTTTGTGTATTTAACCAAGAATTCTAAAAGTCCTGTCCATTCAAAATAGAGGAAGTAAAAATATGTCATGTAAATCGCCAACCAGAGAGCTGACGTGCTCAGCTGTGCTTGTCCCGCCCCAGTGTGGAGGCCACGGACCTCGGCTGCAGGCTGGCGGACCCGGCTGGGGACGTTGCCAGGACACGCGCTCCAGCAGCCACTCTGCTCATTTTTGTTGCCAAACAGAGTTTCATAAGGGAGAGGTGGTGATGGCTGGGGGAGGGTGGAGCTGTGTGCTCCTGGGTTTTGTGCACCGGGGAAAGTCTGCTCCGCTGGTGGTGGTGGTGGTGGGGGGTGTTGTGCAGCCTGTGTCTTCTCTCTCGAGCCACCCGTGCTTGGCAGGTGGGAACAGCAGGAAAGATGGTGGTTCGCCCACCTGGGCCAGCCCCCACCTCGATGAGCGAGTGGTCTGAGAGGGAGGGGGAGAGCCCAGGGTCTGGACGGTCTGGGGAAGTTGGGGTGGGGGCAGAGCAAGGTTCCCGGGGGGATGTTGTCAGGAGGACTGAACAGTGCTGAGAGGGGTTGGGTGGAATGAGCCTGGAAGAGATCAGCTGGCTTCGGGCTGACAGCAAAACCCCGGGGAAAACAGAAAAATAATTATAGAATTATTATTAGCGTTCCCTATGCCAGTCGGCAGTTCGAAGAGTGAAGTCATATTTCCATCTTGCTTGAGGGTCACAAAAGCCCTGTGAGGGCAGCAGATTAGAAATTAGGTCCCCATTTTACGGAGGGAGGGGCGGACCGAGGGATGGGAGTTCTAATGTTTCGGCCCAAATCTCTCAAGAACCCATAGCAGAAGGGAGGCATGAAAGCCTAGTCCCGGCTGCAGACATGGTGTGGCTTGGAGACCCTGGCGGGGTACAGGCAGGGGGAGCGAAGATGGGTCTGAAGGTTCTAGGGTGTTGGGCATAAAGCCATGTGCCTCCCGGGACACGGCTGCTCCCTGGTGCTGCTCAGACAAATCATCCAGAGAGAGTGAAAGGCAGTGTCTGCACGAGGCCGGGAGACAGAGGCCAGGTCTTGGGATGAGTTCTCAATGGAAGTTTTAATTGCATTTGGGCTAGGTGCTCTTGTCTTCAGGAGACTTGCTTTTAAATGTGCACTTAGGGGGGCGCCTGGCTGGCTCAGTGGGTTAAAGCCTCTGCCTTTGGCTCAGGTCATGATCCCAGGGTCCTGGGATTCAGCCCCACATCAGGCTCTCTGCTCAGCAGGGGGCCTGCTTCCTCCCCCCTCTCTCTCTGCCTGCCTCTCTGCCTACTTGTGATCTCTCTCTCTGTCAAATAAATAAAAAATCTTTAAAAAAGTTTTTAAAATAAATGTGCACTTAGGGGCAGGACGGTGGGAAGAGTCGGGGCTGAACGTGAGCTGATCTGGCCGTCCCCTGGACACAGCACACACGCTGCCAGCGGGAAGAGTGGTTGGGGGCCACAATCGGCCCCCAACTCCGCCAGCAAAATGGCCCGAGGCCGTGATCTAGCAAACTTCTCTGTGAGCAACTCCTGCTGTTAACCAGCAAGTCCAACCACCCTGGGCAATGAACACTCAAAAGTAAAAGCCAAGAAGGAGAAGCAGTCGTGTGCCCAGAGGGAGTCCACATTTTTGACCCCTTCTCGCCAGTTGGACACCAGGGACTGTGGCACAGGAGATGCACCTGTGCCAGAGACCGTGCTTTGAAATTAGCTATTCGTTCAGCAGCCACTGAACCACCATAAGTTCATTCGCTCAGTTATCCACAGGCCCAGAATCTGTTGGGCAGCTGCTGTGTGCTGGGCTAGATGCCTGGGAGGGAGCAGCGATCAGAGACACAGTCCCTGACCACAGGGAGGCTGGGATTCGGCTGGAGAGACAGTTGTTAAAAAGAAAGACTGCACAGCAAGAGTCGTGAAGGAGAAGCGCAGGGTGGGTTTCACAGGGGCCTGCACCTATCAGGAGAGGTGGTCAGGGAGGGCTTCCTTGAGAAAGTGACCTATAAACCGAGCCCCACAGGAGTTAGAGGGTGAAGAGGAAAGTGTTTCAGGAAGAGGGAAGAGGCCGTAAGAACCAATCATCCTGATATCCTGCTGGCTATTCCAGAACCTGGACAGCTTTGGTGCCCACAGGCACCCAGAGAGGGCAGCAAGCCTACCATGACGGGCCTGCTGCCTGGAGGGATGACTTTGGGTTGGTAGCGTCTGTGTGCAGAACAGCAGCTGCCCCCCTGTCTCTTCCCTCAGGGAACCGCGAGTCCTCAAGTGGCCTTCCAGCTGTCCCCGAGAGGACTTGCCTGGCTTCTGTGGGGAGGGCAAGACACTTCTCCGAATCAGGGGTAGGGTCTTGGTGCACTGAGTTGACTAAGTCTGCGGTTGCCTCTGCAGTGGTATTTTGTATGGCGACTTCTGTCTTCGTGTGTTAGCCAGAGCTGTGCAGAGGAAGGGCCGGGTAATATTCCTATGCACAAATTCAACTGAGTGCTTAAGAATTATTTTCTGGGCGTGCAAGTGCTCAGTAAATGTTTGAGGTTAATATACAGAGTAGCACCTGAGAACGTGTACTGGGCAGAGATCACGGTTGGAAGCAACAGCTGGAGATTCTAGATCGCAGAGGCAGACAAGGCATGTGTCGGAAGGATTTCTTTTACCGCTCACAGTATCCCTGGGGAGGACAGAACACCAAGCTGACCAGAAGCAGTAGACGTGGGCCACCAACAACACAGTTAGGGTCCTGCCCAGGAGCTGATTCTAGCTCTTGCCGCCGCCAGAGCTGCTGTAATGTTTCCCAGGCTTCCGAACCTTCGTGCACTTCTTTGCGATGTCAAACCCCCTAACTGGCCAGGCCCAGGAGAGGCTCCTTTAATCCGGGGACACCTGGGTGGATGGGAGAGCGTCTGGCCCCTTCTGCTCTGGTGGCCGGAAGTGATTGTTGACACGAGGCTGAGAAGCCACAGAGTCCACCAAAGCCACGAGAGAGTTGGGGCACCCTCAGTGCTCTCCGGACCCTGCAGGCCTAAGGAGAGTCACAGGGCCATAGCTGCAGGAGGGAGAAGGCTTCTGGAGAGCTCTCAAAGGGGCAGCCTGGCCTTGGTCACCTTATCAAACATCTGGGCCTCAGCATTTTGTGGTGCAGAGTGGACTGGGGCGGAGTTTAGAGACAAACGTGCCCCGTGGCATGATGTTCTTAAATGGGAACCCCCCCTTGTCGTTACACTCAGCGGAAGTAACTTCACTCAGCTGTTACCAGAACAGTTGTGCCCTCAAAGGAAGGAAACGCAACTTAGGAAAATCTAGAAGTCAGAAGTGGACCACAAACTTTCCTACAAACAGATTCTCTGCAGGGTTCCTTTAAATTTTTGCTGCCTCAAGATACTTCCCGTAAGAGTAGGACTTAAGTGACCAAAATTCAATCAACTGCAGGATGAACCCTCAAAAAGTCCTGTTGAAGAGACCAGCTCTTTTGCAGGAACAGACAGATCCATTTAGAGATCCTAGTCTGGCTTCCCTTCCTCACTGGGGAAGCCTTAAAAAAGGAAGAGAAAGTTCAGGCCCCGTGACTGGAAGCACCCCCCCCCACCCCCGCAACCCCCCAATCCCCAGGAGAGTTGGGGCTGCACCACCACACCCTCTGGCCGGAAGAACACAGACTCCCACAGACACAGAACACCCGGGTTAGATCTAGACATGGAGGCAGGCTGGTGAATGTTTCATGACTAGCTCCTGGAGAATTGAAAAAGCCCTGATACATGGTATTTGCCAATTTCCACAAATATTTCCACCGTGACCAGTTTCAAGCCACCAGTTAAGGACTTGGGAGCATACTGTTAGCACTTGCCTCCATGTCTGCATAAGGTTGGTTGGAAATAACCTCAAGGGTATACCATGTAATAAAACAATTAGGAAGTGATGAGTTTTGATGATTACCTTTGTTCATAATACAATCATTTAATTGTAAGGTTACACAATTTAATTTTTAATGATGGCTGTGTTTAACAACTCACTTGCCAAATTCCTGAAAATTTAGCATTTGGCTCTTACAAGCCAACATGAGCCAAATTCAGCATGCTCCTGGCTTGGGAGGTCCCTGGGGACCACGGAGAAAGGCCAGTGCAAACAGGATTCCCAAACAGCCCTCCCTGCCCCCACGGTCAGTCTCAAACATGTTAACACGTTTTTTTTTTTTTCTTTTTTTAAAATATTTATTTGAGAGAGTGAGCATGAGGTTGGCGGGGCGGGGCAGAGGGAGAAAGAGAGAGAGGGGATCTCATGCAGGCTCCCTGCTGAGCACGGAGCCCCTGGGGCTCCATCCCAGGTCCCTGAGATCAGGACCTGAGCCTAGATCAAGAGTCGGATGCTTACCTGAGCCCCCCAGGCGCCCCATGTTCACATCTTTTATTTGCTTTATGACTCTTGAAATTACATCCTTAATTATTCGTTAATTATAATTATTAGTTTGATTTGCTTACCAACTGGAATGTGAGCTCTGTGGGAACAGAGAACCTGTTTGGTTCCCCGTCATGTCCCCAGTGCTTAGAACAGCACATCTGGGCCGTAGGCCCTCCGTAGTCGTGGATCCGTAGAATGAATGGAAGTAAGCCAAGGAGCCTTTGAGGGTTCAAATCCTGCCTCTGCTATAAAGGGCATTTTTCCTTGAGCTTCTTCCTTTAGCTGCAAAAGAAAAGGGTTTGAGTGGAAACCCCTAAGGTTCTCCGCCACTATTAAAACATCTCTGTCGGGTGCCTGGGTGGCTCAGTGGCTTAAAGCCTCTGCCTTTGGTTCAGGTCATGATCTCAGGGTCCTGGGATCGAACCCCTCATCGGGCTCTCTGCTCAACAGGGAGCCTGCTTCCTCCTCTTTCTCTCTGCCTGCCTCTCTGCCTACTTGTGATCTCTGTCTGTCAAATAAATAAATAAAATCTTTAAAAATAAAATAAAACATGTCTGTCCCTGAGAAAGACACCCCATCCACACGATGCAGCCAGTCAGGGCAGCTAGTGCAGGGGTTTTGGGAACCGTTGGTTTTATTCTTTTCTCTGCGGACAGCTTTTTTAACCCTAAGTGCCAGGGACTTTCCTTGAGCAGCATGAGTGGTTCCTGCCCGGCCTTCTGGACTGTGCTGAGAGAGCCTGTGCCGTGGCGGCTGAGACTCCAAGGCCAATGGCATTTGCCACTGGGTGAATTGCTCTCGGCTCAGGATGGCGGGTCTGCCTGGGTGAGTTGTTCCAGCAGGATCGGAGCCCAGACTCCACCTTGAACGCAGAGCCCACTGAAGCCACACGGGGCAGCTGCAGGGGGCAGGCTGTGACCCTGTGTCTCCTGCACCAGGCTTTAGGGCTTAGGACAGTGTGGAAGAACAGTCAGTCCTTCGTGGTTCCTCTGTTTCTAATCCTCCGTGGATGATACTTTGTTAAAATACAGTAAAATGAGTATTCTCTCAATTTCTTTGCCTCCTCATGCGGGAGAAAACAGCATCCTTCCGCAGGCCTAGTTCTGAGGGCCGCGGCTCTGGGGGACCTTGGCCCAGGCTCCTTTCATTCCCACAGCAGCCGGCGGAAGCAGCCAGTGAGGAAACTGAGGCCGGGTGTGGTTCCGGACCACTCTGTGAGGAGCAGAGGGAGGCAGCGCTGCCCACCCCTCCCATGCCCCTGGAGGGGAGAGACTAGCACTTCTCACAGGAGACAGAGTCCTCTGTTGCCCGCTCCTCGGGGGCTGTGATGACTGAGTCCAACCTCCTCTTCACCTGTGATGTTCAGGACAGAGACAGGAACAGAGCTGACCCCACACCTGGCATCTTCTACTGCATCTCATCGATCTTCCCAAACAGCCATCCTCTCCCGGGTGAGTGGAGGGGGGCCCCAAGACCCTCCCCCCGCTGCTGAATCTGGATGCGCCCACAGACCTTCCTGGGGTAGCAGCTGGCCCCCAAATCCATCTGCTTTGGGGAAGCACGCTAGGACTTTCTGCCGTTGGCCCTACATTTCTCTTTCTGGGATGAGCTTCACTGCACCCGAGATGCCGATTGGCTTTCTCTGAGGCACGGGGCCGGGTGTGGCTGGCAGGGCCGGTAGGAGGGTCTGGGCAAGGTGAGAAAGGGAAGCGATCCCGAAGCCAGAGTGGTAATGAAACAAACACTCACGCTCCCCGGGCATTTCCTCACCTCAGATGCTGCCCGGGAGCTCTCCGGGAGGCCTGGCTTTTCATCAGCCAGAGAACCACCGCCCAGCTTTGCAAATGAGGAAATTGAGGCACAGAAAGGTGAAGACATTTCCTGGGGCCACATGGCAAAGGAGAGATTTGGGGACCCAGACACAGGCGAGGAGATGATGCCCTTCATCGTGGCACCGCGCTGCCTTCTGGAATCGAGCGAGCGGGGAGCCAGTGCAGCCCCCACATCCAGGCCCATTACTCAACAGATGGGAAACGCAGGTCGAAAGAGGGGTGGGGGCTTCCCTGTGGTCACATGGGGCGTGGGCCGGAGCCCAGGGGCCTTACCCTCCAGGGTGGGGGTGGCAAGGGAGGCCCAGATGGGCACCAACAGGGTGCCCTGCCCACACTGTTGGAGAAAGGTCTTGGGCATGGAGTCTTGGCTTTAGTAGAAGGTTCAGAAACTCTGTTTCTGCGTTAGTCCAGCCATGCTTGCAAGCAACAAGCTGGGTGTCCCATTTCCTGTGTCCAAGGTATTGCTCCCAGCAAAAGGCAAGGGGAGGAGGCAGCCTCCTTACTGGAATCACTATTGTCGAGAGTGGGAAGAGCCCAGAAGGTTGGACCTGAATGCGTCATTCTGGAGATGGGGAAAGGGAGGCCCAAGAATGCCAGAACCTGTTCTGCAAACTTGTCCGTGCGCCGAACTCACAAAGGGTGTTGTGTTGGGTTGGTGGGTTGGTTGGTTGAGGGGATAAAATCAGAGAACGGGTGAGCTGGCAGAAAAATAATACGTCCCCTGTCCACCTCCCCTTGTTGTGTAGATGAGAACCCGAGGACAGCGTGGCCATGGGTGGGGACAGGAGGGTGCTTTCTGAAGCTCAGAGCCTCAAGAGGAACTTGTTTTTTGAAACATCGTACAACGAAAACCATTGACTGTCTCCTCTGTGCCGGCTGATTAATGATGAATCTTCCATCTCATGGTGAGGCGTGTATGCCTGTGTCCAGATAGAGGGGACATTGCCCCAAAGGAGAGGCATACACTGCCGCAAGGGAGATTAAAAATTTAACGGGGAGATGTCCTTTGGGGAGTGACACCGTCATCGAAGCCTAAAGGAAAGGAGGAGGGTGCGCAGGTGTGAGGGGGCAGGGAAAGGGGTCCCCACAGAGCATGTGCGAAGGTCTTGAGGCAGGAAGTGCCTCATTCTACAGATGAGGACGCCAGAGCCCAGAAAGTGGCACCTTACCTAATTTAGTGTCTCAGAATCTTCCTGTTTCCTTTCCTGCCTTTTCTTGAAAACTTTTTCTAAAGAGAGAGGCAAGAGGTAAACAACTAGTGGACGAAGGAGTTAGTGGTGGAGCTAAAAGTACCAGGAACCCCTGCCCCCACCCCCAAACTCATCATGCCAAGGGAGTTTTAAAGAAAACCCTTTATCTGGCCATTCCCTAACCATGTAACCTTGAATAGAACAGATAGCCTCTCTGAACCTCTGTTTCTTCATCTGTGAAATGGAGTCCACCTTCCAGCTCTGAGGATCTCACATGGACTCCAATGCAAGAGCTTTGTGCCGGCCAGCGTTAGAGCTAGAGCTGGGTGTTGTGGGGGCTGCTGGGCTCCCGTCCCCTGCCTTCCAGGGCTGCTCCTGAACCCTGGGTCTGAAGGAGCCTCTGTTTACCCCACTGCTGTACCATAGTCCTGAAACCCGCCGCTCAGCATTAACTACCTTTGGTAACTACCACGCTCCAGTCCACCGCCAAGGCGCACATGAATCTTGAACGGTGAACTTCTGAGACAGAAAGGTAGAAGCCTGAGCACCTGCTGTGTGCCCAGCATCTCAGGGACACTATACATGTAACCCCTGCCACGGCCCTACAAGGTGGGGGCCTTTCTTCCCCTGGGTTGGGTAAGGACTGCCTGAGGTCCCATGGCCAGTGACAAGCCGCTCTGGGGTAGCCGGGGCCTCACCCTGCCCAGAGGGCCCAGGAGTCAGTAAAGGCGGGTGTAGCTGGATAGAGGGCACCTTGGTGGGGAGACCCATCAGCTGCTCTTCCAGCCAGGATCCTTTAAATATTTGGGGGCTGTTGGAGGAAATGGATTTGCAGTGAACACAGAAGGCGGGGCTCTCCTGGATTTGTAATTCTTTCTGCCCAAGAGTGTTTTCCAGAAGCATAAGGGATAGAACTTGACTGGCGAAGTCGCTTTCCCAACTGGTGTGTGAATGTCCTGAAGAAAACATGGGCTGTCCCCCACTTTTCTGGGGTGTTCTTTCTCTTCAGTGTGTGTTTGAGCTTTCCCAAGCCAGACAGCTTTTGGGGAAGCTCGTTAGAGAATTATATTTTGGTTCTGTTTTTATCTGAAATTTATTTAAATGTAGGTGAGGACAGCTGTCTTAAAAAGGGGAAGCACTCTGCCTGTTGTTCATTTTGACTGAGTGGCTTGCTGTGTTCTTGAGTTGGCATCCTTGAACTTGGCTCCTTTTATTAATTAAGTACACAAAGTATTGCTTCCATTTCATAAAAGGCAACAATGCATTTTTGGAAAGTGTCAGAGAACCACCAGATTTACTTAATTAAGTGGATTTTTGTCCAGTTTTGAAAGTCATTTGCAAATGCGGGGAGGTGGAAAGAATAAAGTGATGGCTTTCCCACAGTCTCTTCACACAATTCACCACCATTACCACGTGAATCTGGTTCTGGCTGGTATTTTTTTTTTTTTTTTAAACCTTGGTGAAATATACATAATGTAAAACTTACCATTATAACACTTTCTGGGCGAACCATTCACTAGCATTAAATACGTGTACATCAGTGTGCAACCGTCACTACCGTCCATCTCTGGAACATTTCCATCCTCGCCAGGGGAAACTCTGTACCCAGAGCAGTAACTGCCCATTCCCTCCGCGCCCCAACCCTTGGCAACCTTCACTCTACTTTCTGTCTCTGTGAATTCAATGATTCGAGGCACCTCATCTAAGTAGGATCATCCAGTATTTGTCCTTTGGCATCTGGCTTATCTCATTGGGCATAATGTTTTCAAGGTTTATCCCTGTTGAAGCAGGTGTCACAACCTCCTCCCTTTCCAAGGCCGAATCCTATTCCATTGTATGGATAAACCACACTCTGTCTACCCATCCATTCTTCCATGGACATCTGAGCTGTTTCTACCTTTCTGGCTATTGTGAATAATGCTGCTTAGACTTTGGTGCACAAATAGCTCTTCAGGGGGGCACCTGGGTGGCTCAGTCTGTTAAGCCTCTGCTCAGGTCATGATCAGAATCCTGGGATCCTGTCCCATGCCTGCTTCCTGCTCAGCAAGGGGTCTGCTTCTCCTCCCTCTGGCCCTCCCCTAGCTTGCGCTTTTTCTCTCAAATAAATACATAAAATCTTTAAACATAAGTAAATAAAAAACCAAAAAACCCCAATTACTCCTTCAAGTCCTTGTTTACAGTTTTTTTGGGGGGTATATACCCACAAATAGGATTGCTGGATCGTATGAGAATTCAATGTTTAATTTTTTGAGGACCCACCATACTTGTCCTACATTTTGATATATTAGATCCAGAGTTGAGATCGTAGTCTATGTGTATTTTGGTGTCTGGCATTCTCATTTAATTTCCCATTTTATTAACTATTCTTCAAAAACAATGTTTCTTTAAAAGATCGTGTAATATTCCATTGCATTGCTGTTCCCACGTTTCTCCCTCCACTCATTGATTTCTGCTCTGCAGCAAATGATTTTAAAATGCCTAACCCCGGTGAGCAGGCTCGTGCTGTGTCCCTACTTGCCGGAGGAATACGCCACAAAAGTAGGTTGTTGCCTTTAAGGAATTTAAAAATTTCTCCTTGGGGATTCTTGGGTGATCATCCAATTCCGTGGTTTTAAAAGTTCTTTGTAGCCAAGGAAACTTTACGGCAAACAAAATAGCACAGCATACGATAACGGACAGAGAAAAGGGGAGGTGATCCAAGGAAGGGTGGCCTGGGGGCTCAGAGCCCTGCTCTCTCGGCCTCCCCATCTCCCTCTTGTGATTCCCAAGGGCCTTTGGGAGATTCTGGGGTTCTCTAGAACACAGTTGGAAAAAATACCAGGGCGACCCAGTGCCTTTATTTTAAAGAAGAGAAGACATTTTGAGCAGGGAAGGGACTTGCCCGAGGACAAGTTCATTTTTGTACTTCATTCAGTCTTTTTTTTTTTTTCCAACACATGGCACTTACTGCTTGCATGTTGGAATCACTTAGAGAGCTTGTTAAAAATACAGTTTCCAGGGCACCTGGGTAACTCAGTGGGTTAAAGCCTCTGCCTTCAGCTCAGGTCATGATCTCAGGGTCCTGGGATCGAGCCCCGCATCGGGCTCTCTGCTTTGCAGGGAGCCTGCTTCCTCCTCTCTCTCTGCCTGCCTCTCTGCCCACTTGTGATCTCTGTCTATCAAATAAATAAATAAAATCTTAAAAAAAAATACAGTTTCCAGGGATTCTTCTGGATTCCAAAGCAGTAGATGTGGGAGAGAGCAGGACTGGACCCTTCGCTCCCCCGTCCACACCGGGGGTGCTCTCATTCTAGCCCCCTGCATTTGCACATGCTTGTCCTTCAACCCATGGATACTCCTCCCCATGCAGTCACCCTTCAGACGCCGGGTTCGAACGGAGCCCCTTCCTCTCTGAAGCCTGGCACACAACCCTGTGTGGTACACCTTCCTCCTTCCTCCTTGACCCCAAAACAGAACCTCCCCACTTGCATTGATTTCTTATCACTGTAGGCAATAATTCCTTTCTTCAAGGCCTGGCTCCCCCCACTAGAATGTAAGCTCCTTAGGGAGGCTGTGTATAATTTCTGCATTCTCTACAGCTCCAGGCATACACTGGGTGCTTTGTGATTCTTGATGGGCTGGCATTGAATCTGGTACACACCCCATCTCTGGAGGATAAAAAAAAAAAAAATCAGATAGCTGCAACATATGGAAGGTCAGATAGCCTATCGGAGCAGTGCCAAGACTGGCACTGGATGTCCTGAGGCTTGGCCCTCGGCACTGGCCACCTGCCAAGGAGGACAGCTGTCTGGTCTGGACAGAGAGCACTGGCCCCAGCTGCCTTATCCCTGAGTCCTATAATAGCCCAGATTTTCCAAAATTTAGAGAGCTCTGCCTGCCTGGTGATTCAGCATGCAGGTTGGATGCCTGAAATTTGCTTTATGAAACTTCAGCATAGATAGGATCGGATTTCATCTGAGGCAGTGCACAGATGCTAAGAAGGCAAGGCTAGCGGGGGACGGCCAGCTCGTCGACCCTCGAGGATGCATAGCTGGGGCTGGGGGTCAGCCAGCATTGTATCCAGAGGCAGCTGTCACAAACCCGCCTGGTATTCCAGTTTGTGATCCACCAACTGACGCTTTTCTGATGAGCACACTGGATGCTAAATTTTCTTTTTATTGGGGAAACAAGTGACTTGTTTGTTTCAATGAGGATTTGTTATACATGGGCTCATACTACTGAAATTGAAGTATTTATGGTTGTTTATGGTATTTATGATGTGCAGATGGGCTAAAGGAGCAGTGATTCACTCCTGGCCCTTGCAGGAAGATGGCATAGGGTCCCTTACTCTGCTTGCCCTGTCCTAGCCAGGAGCTCTGGGTTCTGCAGGGTAGGTGGGGGGATCGAATCCTGCTTCTGGAACCCAGGCACGTGCCTCCACCCTGGATTCCTTTGGCATCTGGGGAAGCCCACAGACCCCTGAGAATGTTTTAAAATCTGAAAAATAACAATAAATGAGATTATAGCAGAAAGGACTCAAGTTGAACTATCGTTATTAAAATACTAAGAGCAGAGGTCGAGTTTCAGCTCAGAATGAGAGGTTTCCGCATCTGCAGAATGGGGGTGATTCATACGTGTTTCAGAGTTGAGTGAGAACTGAATGAGTGTAAAGTGCTTAGAACACAGCCTGGCATATTGTGTGTTCAATAAAGAGTAGCATTTGCTGCTGCTACAGCTACTATTACTAGTTATTGTATAAAGTACTTATTCCTGCTCTTCGGAGCTCACGATATGGCTTGGGAAACGCTATACATATGAAGTAGTAATTAGAAGGAGAAGTTCAGGTGCAGAAGGAAAGCTTGATAAAGGGCCAAGGGGAGCTCCAAGAGAGTGCCATGGCTCCGGCTGAAGGATTACAAGTAGTGGCTAAGCTTTCGGGCCCACCAGGCTTGGATAGTTCTGGCCCGACCCTTAGCTGTTGGAGCTGAGCAAGCCATATCATCTCTCTGGGCCTCGATTTCCTTCTCTGTAAAGTGGGATAACAGTAGAACCCACTGTGAGCCCTGCCTCCTCGTCTCCTGTGATCACTGAAGGTGACCGTGTGGTCAGCCCAGTTCCGACCCCAGGAGGCTTCCAGGGCTGCTTGGCACCCTGGGTCCTTGTCCCTGGTCAGTCTCTCCCTTTCCCCTCCCAGCACTCCTGGCACCTGCTGCTCACCTGCGGGCTCTCAGGTGCAGTCTCTCTTGCTCTTATCAAATGATCTAGCTATTTCAGATAGGGGGAGTCTGTAGACAACAACCCATTCATCTTCCTTATTCTTTTCAAAAAGCGGGTGAACGTTCAGCCATCATTGGGACTTGAGGAGAAGATTTCTCCAGGGCATTGGAGAACTGTTCTCACCTCCTCTGCCTTGTGTGTGGCCATGCAGGGCTCTTAGTGATGAAGAAGGTGAGGTTTTGACAGGGAAGAGGGTAGACCAAGACCTCGAGAGTCGCCTACTCTGTGCAAGATGGGCTGCATATCTGAGTCGGGATGGAGTAGGTTATAGCGAGAAGTAGCCCCTCGAGGCTAGGGACCAGACCCATAGAGGTTTATTTCCTACTCTAACAGATACGGTATCCAGGGTCAGCTGGTGGCTGTGTCCCTCACGGCCTGGGAACCAGGCTGCTAGAACACCTTCTTGAATATACTCCATGGCACAGAGACAAGAGAGGGGGTCTTTCTCTGGCTATTGAATAGCCCACTCTTACCACATTGGGCCGATGAGTCGCGAGTCCCCAACCACAAGGGGACCAGGAAGTGAAATCCTGTAGTGAAGATGGGGAGCTGGAAATATTTGGTGGGACAGCATTAGTGAGACCTGGGCAGTGGGGGGTGGGGGGTGGAGGGTTCCCTTCTGTGCCTAGCTGAGGTAAGCAGCCCAGGTGGTGTAGACAGAGCAGCCTATGGACTTTGCATTGTATGTCCTAGGAAACCACAACCCGATTAAAACCCCAAGGCCATGTCTCAGCCCCAGACAGAAAAACAGAAAGGCACACATGGCTGCCGTCATGTCTGGAGAGAACAGAAGCAGAAACTCAAGTGAAGAATGGACCCGTGAGGAGGGCAGGCAGTACCTCCTCAGAGCTCCAGGCCCTAAGCGTACAACCAAGGCCAAGGCAATGGGGTTGAACTGGGCTTTCACACCACATTCTTCATAACAGACTCATGTGATGTGGCCTCAGTGGAGCTCATATTTACAAAGTTTTGCTCCATTTCTGAGCTGTTTTATGTTTATGCGTGAGGATGTTTTTTTTCTGAATTGGTTGCCTCTCTTAGCTTCAGCCCATCCCGTGCTCACCTTTTCCCAATGACCTTTCTGTAAGAAAGCCCACCGTTGGCATCCCCAAATCATTCAAGAGCAGTGGGGCCAAGGGAGGGGAAGAACAATGATGTGGCCATCGCTGGCAGAGGCTTCTGGAGTTTTCTGGGCCACAAATAAGGAAAGTTGGGAAGAAGACTGTTGACGGTGGCCTCCAGCCCCTCCCTGAGCCCTTCGATTTTCTGTGCTGTGGTTTAGAGGCATCTTGTCCTGGAGAGATGCCAGACACCTGGGTAGCAGCCCTGATGTCATGTCATTGCCAGGCGGAGCAGTCATTTCCCTTCCTCAGAGCCTCAGTTTTCTCAGCTACAAAAGGCTCAGGAGACAGGGGGCATGCTTAAGGGTAGAGTGACCTTGGGTAGTAAGGATGTTCCAGCAGCCCCATGGGCAGGTGGCTTGTGAGACTGTGTTCCGATTCTTCCAGAAAGCTGTGGAGCTCAGAGTATGGGAGTGGCTGCGTGTTGGGGGGCTCCTTTGTCTTTCCTGTGTTGGGACATTCACCTCGATCACAGAATGCATTTGGCAGTGCAATACTTGGATTCTGGGCTCAGCTTCTCTCCAGAGCTCCATGGGAGTGAGGCCATATTGGCTAATCCTTGTAGACCTAGCAGGCTGAGCAGGGCCAAGTGGACACGAAATCAGTACTTATTTTATAAATGAATAAACAAGGGACTACATCATTCCCTTCCAATTGGACTGAAGCAGTGACCTTCAGACTTCCTATGGGCCAGAAGCAGGTTGGGAGAAACTGGGTTTGGCTCCATCCAAACCCAGCTTCTGGCCCAAGTTGAGTCTCCTTGGGCAAGTCCCCAGATTCCTCTACTGGTGGGAGGAGCAGTACTCACCCTGCCTCATGGGCTAGGGAGGCTCCAGCAGGTGGGAAGATTTGAAAAGGCCCCATCCAAAGGACAGGCTGGTTGTTTTTAGGACCCAGGAACATGGCAGATTCTTTGGGAACACAGAGCAGGGGATGCTATGAGCTGGAGAGTTCTGGAATAATCATTATTAGGAATTAAGTAGCTGCCACTGAGCACTTATTCCAACATCAGGCCCTGTGCCACGCACTGTTTGTGTACCCTGTCATTCACCATGGTTGAAGAGAAAGGCGTTGTTACTCTCATTTTACCGGTAAAGGCAAAGCACAAGTGATAGAAACGGGGACGGTAAAAACGAAGGAACAGGAGACAGACCCCTAGGGGGAGAGGAGTGCTGACTTCTTTCTGCCAGTGGTCGCGCGCACGGCCTGCCTCTGTGCCAAGGCCAGCACGGGTAGCCTGACGGTAGAATCAGGAACTGATACCTGTAAACAGCATTTGGCATTTGTAGGTACACATGTCCTTCACCAGATATGGACTTGGAAAAGTGCAGGCAGCAGGTCTGATTCAAGCTGTGCATAGCTACGTCCCAGCACAGTCCCCGGTACGGGGGAAATGCCCTTCACGTGTGTATTGCTGGAATGAACGCTGGTGGGCATGGCTTTGCTGAAGTGTGAGAGGAAGATCGTGTTTGCTTGCAGAGGAAAGAGTTGGATTTCCGAGGAGCTGTCGGGTTCGGTGGGGAAGGCACGGCTCTGTGGACAGAGAGAGCTTATTGGCTTTGTGATCTTGTCTGTGTTACTTAACCTCTGAGCCCCAGTTCTCTGCCTGGGAAATGGAGAGCATCGTCACTGATCAGAGTAAGGATCAGATGAAATGGCGCATGTAAATGAATGATATGGTAGCCTTTATCCTTACTAATAACATTCTAGGAAGCAGAGATCAGAGATCGGTGACACACTGAAAAGATGTGCTTTAAACCATCAGAAAAGTCTAGAGATGGGACACCTGGGTGGCTTGGTTGGTTCAGTGTCTGCCTTTGGTTCAGGTCATGATCTCAGGGACCTGGGATCGAGCCCCACGGCGGGTTCCCTGCTCAGCGGAGAGTCTGCTTTTCTCTCTCCCTCTCCCCTGCTTCTGCTCTCTCTCTCTCTCTTTCTCTCAAACAAATAAATAAAATCTTAAAAAAAAGAGAGAAAAGTCTAGAGATGAAACAGTTCCCCATCACTAGAAGCCTTCAAGCAGAGGCTGTCTGGTATGCATGCTGTCAGTGGTGAACAACTTTTGGGGACAGGCTGGCTAGTGAGACCCTGGGAGCATTGACAGATTACCACTGGCATAAAAGCCAGAGGGACTTGAACTCTTGCGGATGAGAGTGACTTGTTAATTTCTCTCATGTCACCTGGCAGACGTCAACCAGCCAGGGCAACACACAGGGGCAGCGAGGCTGGGACTGGGAGCTGGCCCCTTGAGACGCAGGCTCTGCCGGTGGGAGGGAGAAGAGGACCCGGGCAGGGGCCAGCCTGAAAACCTTCCCTTCTCTCTCCGTGCTATGCGCTTGCTGGAGGACCTCCCACCGCAGCTGAGGGAGGCGGAGGCTGCTTGGAACTTGCCTCTCGGCGGTTGTGATCTCAGCCAGATGAAGCCGTGGATTAGGCACACCTGTTGGCTCTGCGCCCCACCCAGAGTGCCTTTCTCCAGCCAAAGGCTGGGGCCTCCCCTTCTGTCTCTGGTGTTGGGAGCCCCATCACAGCCTAGGGCTCTGAAAGCCCCAGCCGCCCCTATGCAGGGGTCTGCAGCCAGAGTCTGTGGCCGGGTTGGAGGGGGGCCGGGATGCAGGCAGAGCAGGAGACCCTAGCCCAAGCTTTTCATCTGCCAGGAGGTGGAGGGTTAGGGGGAGAAGGGGGGGAAGCGTGGGAAACAACCCACACATGCAGGGAGTTGCCTGAAATGGGACGCAGAGCCAGGACCAGAACCACCTCTGGGGTGGCGCTCCTTGCAATTCTCAAGACAGCAGCCACCTTGCCCAGACACAGGTGTGTGGCCTTCTCCTCTCGTCCAGCGGCCAGGGGGCCCTGAAGGGGTCCGACGAGAGCTGGGACTCCAGATGTCCTCACCGGTCTCTGCCTGCTGCCCTCCCATGGCTGTCTTGGCTGCCAGGGTCCTCTCGGGCTGTTGCAATTCCTTTTGTTCCTGGCTTGACCCCCTCCCACTCCCCGCCCCCATGCCCTGCCTCTTAGCAGTGCCCGCCTGGTTTCAGGGCGGTGCCTATTAGGGATGTCCCGCTTTGCCCTCTATGCTGCTGGGTTGAGCACTCACCAGACCTGCCCGCTCTTGCCTGTGTGCTGGCATCTCCCAAACTGCACCCCTCCCGGCCTCAATCTCTCCAGGACACCCTGCTGAGTGGGCTCCAGCAGGTTCTTCGAACCTGAGGCATATAGGACAGAACTCAGCAGCTCCCCAGACTCCCACCCTTTGCACTGCATTCTTCAGAAGCACCAGTACTAGTCCACTCCGCTGCTGCACCCAGGAACCTGGGCACCAGCCGAGGGCAAACTTGCAAACGGCAGCGAGCGGCTGTTTCACCGGACTCCTGGTGCGGACACTGACCTGGGCCCACGCTGGACACCCAAGCGTCGACACCTGCAGTAGCGTGGACTGCACTCGTCTCCGCCTCGCTCCCTCCATCCCACCGCTCACTGCCAGCAGCGCTCGGATCACGGCCGTCCACTTTTTAGAATAGTTAACATTTACTGAACACGCAGGTGCCAAGCCCTGTGCGACGCATGCGGTGTAGCCCACGAGATGCACAGAGCATCAGCTGTTGTTTTGCTTTGGTACAAAACGAAAGTTTTGATGAAAATGAAAGTATCTGCCCACAGAGTTGACGTTCTGGTAGAAGCAGAAGCGACTGGGAGGCTCAGTGGGTTCAGCGTCGGCCTTCAGCTCCGGTCATGATCCCAGGGTCCTGGGGTCGATCCCTGCATCAGGCTCACTGCTCAGTGGGGAGTCTGCTTTGCTTCTCCTTCTCCCTCTGCTTGTGCTCTCTTTCTCTCTGTCAAATAAATAAATAAAATCTTAAAAAAAGAGAAAAGATAAATAAGGAACCTACAAAAAGAAAGTCATTCTAAATCTAGGAATTTCTCCCCAACGAGGTGACACTTAAGCAAAGCTGAAGGAGCATGTACTTCACGTAACCTAGTTTGCTGTGTCACTCCCAAGCGAGAATGTCTTTTGTGACTGCCCTAAATGAACACTCCCAGCTTGCAAACAATTGGTCTGTAGGGTTGTCACGGACGCTTAATCCTCATTCCTCTGCAGAGATAATCAGGGTGGGATCTTGACCTTCATTTTTCCCAGCCAGAAGTGGTCTTGGGTGCTGGGCCAGGCCTTCCACACCTGGGCTGCAGACACTTTGGCCATAACTCTGAGGTCCCGCTATCTTCTGCCTTGAGGTGTGGCCGGTGGACAGCTACCGCATGCTCGCTGCTAGCTCCTAGATCCATGGGCGGCCAGGACCAGATGGGCCCTAGTTACCATGAATGAGGAGATGAAGCACCCCGGCCAGGCCCTGTCTGAGCTCTTCCCTGGGTGGCCTCTGGCCTCCTTCGAGCAGCACAGCTGTATGGCCCGAGGCTCATTTGCTGGGTTTTTTCCTTCTCAATTCCAGGAGTGACCACAAGTGTATGCTCCTTTGTTTTGAGAGTCTGAGCATGACCATAGATCGGGGAAGGAGGAAGACCGTACCAGAACCTTAAGAGCTGAATTTTCTGCCTTCCGGGTTCGCACACTGAGTCAAGCTGCTATTAGCCAGCCTGGAGCCTGTTAACCCCACGGCCTGCAGAGCATCTCATGGAGGCTGCCAGGGGAGAAAGAGCAGCCCTGGACTCACCAGCTGGGGACCTTGAGCAAATCCCGGAGGCTCCCAGAGCCTCCTTCTGTTCCGACCACTCTGTTGGTGATTCTGAGGATCACCAGGAGGGGCTGCCTTGTCATCTGAGAAGTGGGGCCTATGAGAAGTGCTTGTGTGTGAAAAGGGACCAGTTTATCTTAGCCTCCAGCCTCTGTGATCTTTCCTGTTTGCATTGACCATGGCTCCAGGTCTCTGGATCATTGAATGCAGTAGATCATCCCTGGACCCTAGTAGGGAACTCAGTGGTGCTCAGTAAAGGTAAATGGAAAAGGCACATTCATGACAAAGTTTCACCAAGTGGCCACACCTGTATAACCACTACCCAGCCCAAGAAGCAACAGGACCAGCCCCCTAGGAACTCCTCTGGGCCCTTTCCGACTCTCAGCCAACCCCGTCCTTAACTTCTAGCACTGCAGGTTGGTTTTGCCTGTTCTTGAACTTTAAATAAATGAATTCACCCAGGACTCCTTTCTCTGGGCCTTCTGTGTGTGAGAGTCACCCTGTCAGTCTTAGCAGCTGCAGGTGGCTCGTTCTCATCATGGTGTGCAGAATCGTACTCTAGGACAGGACTGAGCCGCTCTGAGGATGGGCCTTGGGGTCGTTTCCAGTTTTTGCTGTGCTATGAATGTTCCGGTCCCGTGTCTCTTGGTGAGCTTACAGGCTTTTTCTTTTGTATTCAGATCTAGAGCACAATGACTGGGTTGCAAGGCACACCTTTGTTCACAAGCACATTCTTGGGACTTCCAGACCCTAAACACTGTGGCCAACCAGCTCATGCCCCCTGAACAGGGGGTGTGAAATTTGGTTCAGAACAGCAGTAAGAGGCTGGACTTGACTGGACTCCTGGACTTTGGTCCCCTCTCCCAAGTCTGGGGTTTCCAGAATGTCCTCCCAGGAGGCATGTGGGGCCCCTCAGGAGGGTTGGAATGGAGGCGGGGTGGGGGGGAGCTTGGGGCGGGGACAGGGACGTGGGGGCTCTGAGCTTCATTTCCCTGCCTCAGCCAAAGCACTCTGTGTGCTGTTTTGCATAGCGGTGTTCTGAGAATGACTTCCTGTGGGCTTTTTGTTGTTGTTGTTGTTTTTTAATAAAAGTTTGAGCTGTTTCAGTGTTTGAAAATCCACTGCACTAAGGTCCTTTCCAGCTGGAAAGTTCTATTTTGGGAGCAGGAGGTGGGTGTAGGAAGGGTTATTTGGTTATTCAGCCAAAGAGCAGGGTTGGGCCTCAGTGACCTTTTAAAGTTCTTATAGCTCGGTTTTCAATGCGGGAGATCTCATAACATTCTGTAAAAATAGTGTTCAAACGAAACAACTTCCGAAGTTCAAAAGATGTGGAGGAGAGGCTTAACCTTGAGGAACATCTAGGTAGCATTTCGACAAGAGTGTTGAGGACTCTCCCCCTTGTCCACCCACCCCTGCATTTTTTTTTTTTTTTAACCTCTCCATTGGCTCTTTATTCTAGTAGTCACTTGGGGACTTCTGGGCTCAGAACAGTTCCCATTTTTGCCAGGGAGTGGGCAATGTGAGCAGCCTGCAGGTTCCTCTCAAGGTGGTGGCCTTCTATCCTCCAACACTAGGCTTAGTTTGGGCCTGTAGTTTCACAGGGTGAGGAGGCCCGGCCACTCGTGGGCCCAAAGAGAAACATCTCTGCCTTGGCATGTAGCTCTGAGTCGAGGCCTGATAAACAGCCCATTTCCCGGGGCCAGCAAGGAACAAAGCCCCTGGCTGCTGCGGGATCCGTCTACCCCCCTCTTCCTGAAACAGCTGTTTATTCTTTTGACAGGAGTTGGAAGGCTGCACCTTCCCTTCCTCCCAGCCCTGCCTCCTTCTGCAGAGCGGAGCTCAATAGAACTTTGTTGTTTTGCCTTTTACTCTGCGGGGAGAGAAGCAGACGATGAGGTATGTGAAATGTTGAAATTATTTGCTTCTGCCTTGTTGGGGTCACTGGGGAAGGTGCAAGCAGGCTCCGAGGCATGGACCCACCTGGGGGAGGAAACTTGCTCTCCCCTTGACCTCTTGCTGGTGCCCTCAGCAGTCCCAGAAGAAGACAGAGTCTTCCCTTCCTGCTCTAGAAGCTGGAGCCGTGGGACGCTGGCTCAGGGATTCACTGTAAGCTCTTTATTTTGCTCCCCCAGGGGCTGGCTGGCTGGCTGGCTAGCGTGGCTGCGGCCTAGGCTTTTCTCTCTAGGATTCCAAGGGCTGTGCAGAGGCTGGAGGGCCCGGGGCTGGCATTGTGGGTAGACCCAGAGCCCTCCCACGGCACTGCACACTTCATTTGCCATATTTCTCTTGGGAAAACCCTGGCATGGTGACTCCTGGGCCAGGCAGCAGGGACAGGCTTGCTGGATCCAGGCCTTAAGAGTTCCTGAAGGGGATTCAGGAAAAGGCACCACAAGAGGTACCTCAGGGAACAGGTTGTTCCGTTTGTGGTGGCTGGAGCGACAATTAGTCCTGTGTTTAGTCTGAGACCTGACTCTTCATTTCCTCTGCCTGTGTTTACTCTGAGCCTCATAATGGAAAACATCACTGGAAACAGCCTTCTGTAAGCTCCCCCCACACACAGATTGTTCCATGTTTCTTCCAATGGGGAACATTTCCGTGTAACACCCACCATTGCCGCGGGGTTTTCAGATCAAGGGGCCCTCTCCCCTCCTCACCCCCAGGCAGCCTCCTCTACTGAGAGCGGGGCCTGGGAGACAGAGGGGCTGCTTTTCAGACTCCCCTTCTGGGTGAGTGCAGTGACCTCAGTCTGTGTTAAAGCTGTTTGCTCAGCTAGAAGCCGCTACTCTGACCACGATGAGGGACGAGCGAGGTAGAGCGGGTGAGGAAGGACCCACCGGGCACACGGGAGGAACCTAGAAATGGCAGCGCTGCTCAGCCGGTGCTCACCGGCTGGCCCCAGGAGAAGCCGGCCCCTCAGGGAGTCCAGCCTGTGAGTGGCCAGCTCTGGGTCCGTTGTGACTCAAGTGATTATCAAGAGAGACAAGAGGAAAGGATATGTCAGAGAGCCCCAGGTGATCAGTCTTCATGCTTTTTGAGAAAAGAGGATCAAAAGGGTGGACACTGAAGCCTGACTCCCTGGGCCTGAATCGCATCTCTGCCACTTTGTGCTGTGTGACAATGGGCAAGTTACTTAACCTTTCTGAGCCTCCATTTTCCTATCTTTAAAACGGGGATGCTGCTAGAGTGACTTCACAGGGTCGTTATGAGATGCATCTGAGAGACTACTGGTAAGACTTTTGGCCCAGGGCCTGGCCTAGTTCAGAGGGCAAACATCCAAGTGTTGAAGGGCCTGAAGCTTATTTCATTTTCCAAGCCTTCTTCAAGAAAAAGAACTCAGAATTGCGAGTACAGTATTAGCATGGAAATGAAGATTAGAATACGAGAAGAGATAACATAGCAAATAACACTGACAAATACTTCAAATAGGACTAAATCCAGGAAACGACATCATAATAAAATGATGTGAAAATCATAGAAAGATGATTAGTCTACTTAGCTGCCTAATGCATCTGTCATAGTCTGCATAGTCTTAGACTGCCTCTTTATCTGACAACGATTTTGCAGTATCATTTTTGATCGAGACAAAGAACAAATCCATTTGGCCTCTGGCACGGTTAACCAACATTACTTTTTGTTACTGAGCGTTCAGAAACGTTTCTTAGAGCTTCACAACTTAGTGGTGCCACATCTGTACATCTCTTGGCTGTTTCTCCCTCAGAGGACCCAGCTCTTTGACCCTGGAGGGGTTAGGGATGGGGTTCAAGGTGGCTATGAAACCTGGATCACTGTGACCCCTGGGCAGGGCGCAGAGCAGCATCTGGGTAAAGTCCTTCCTCAGGTGGGCAGCTCCTGGGTGCTCAACCAGGTCCACCTGGGGCAGGCTGTTACTGGGACCCAGGTGCGCATGCGGGGAGTGGGATCAGTCACTCGGCCCCACCTGCAGCCCCAGGACAATGCTCAAAGCTGGAACCATCCTCCAGATAGGGGCAGCACTCCTTGCCTCAGGAAACATACAGGCCTTCCTGACCCACTCCCCACCCTGATGATCTGGCCCTGGCTTGCAAGGAGGACTAGCTTCATTAGTTTCTGGTTAAGTTAGCCTCTGTGCTCAGCGCATGGTGGCTGGTGCCCCCACCATTCTGTTGTCACAGCAAAGAATCCCCCTAGGCCATGGCAGCAGGAGTTCCCTGTGTGTGAGGGAGCTGCCCTTGTAGAGTGAGACTTCTAGCCCCCACCTTCCTGGCCCGCCCACCTTGAGCACCGGGTGGGGATGGGGGGCACCATGCTGAGTAGCTGGGTCCTGAACCTGGGGTCCTGAGCCTCAGTCATCTGTTGGGGTGGGGGTGGGTTCCCCCTGGCTCTTCTGTATGGTACAGCCTCCAAGGACTCAGACTCCTCTCTCAGATAAAGTCAAGAGCTCTACTTCAGAGCCACAAATACAGAAACTCTCCCGTGGAACAGAGTCCTTATCATGATGGCTGCATTTGCGGCGTGTTTGCTGATGGCCAGGCACAACGTGCGGCTTAGACACAGTCCCCTTAAGTCCTTTCTCAGGAACCCTGGAGGAGGATGTTTAAAGCTCCATTTTTTACATGCAAATAGAGGCTCTGAGTACTTGCTCAAGGCATGCGTCCAGGAGTGCTGATTCCAGTCTTCCCGCTGGCCTAGTTTCCACCTGGAGTGCTGGGTCTAAACATTACCGTGGCAGATGTGGAGGACTCAAGAGGGTTTTGCCCAAGGTCATGCGCACCCAGTCGGTTCCTCTGCCCTCCCCTACCCTCCCACCTGCTTTGTTCTGGTTTGCAATACTTGTCACTACCTAACCTGTAGCCTTTCGGAGTCTCTTCGTTGAATGCAATAGTCCAGAAGTGACTTAAGACTAGCAGGGGTCAGCCTCATGGGGAGCGTGCCGCTGGGTTCCCGGGTTTGGGGGAGGAATCAGAGGCAGAGGGGAGGCTCGTTAGCCTGTGGGAAGGTCTGGTTTCCCTCTGCCCGATTCCTGTGCTCCCGAGATAATGGCTTTTCCAGAGTTTCTGAGTGCTTTGTTACTCAGCTGAGACATTACCCCCCTGACAAGATGAAGAAAACATGGTCCACCAGAATTCCTTTCAGAGAGGAATTCAGGTTAGAAGGAATACCTTTACTTAGCCCCAGTGGGGTAGAACTCCAGAGATTATCCAACAGGGGTGTGTGTGTGTGTGTGTGTATTGTTCTGTGTGGGACAGGGTGGGGGTGATAGGGAAGAATTAATTTATGGGCCACATGGAGAAATCCATCCAACACGTCACATGGAAACTGCTGTGAGGGCCACGCTCTACGAGGAGCCCAGGGGCAGCCCGTGTGCGGGGTTGGAAGCATTTTGGGGGAAAAAAATCACAAGTGTGACAAGAGGAGATGGTGGGGGGATTCGGTGGAACTGGACCTGGTTGAATCTTTCAAAGGGTGGCCCGGAGCCCCATTTCCCCACATGAGACAGGGTAGCAATTTTCAGCCCAGTTCTGTTCTCTACCCCTTAAATGAAGGAATTCAGAAGCAATCCCACATTTCCATCTTGATGGGGAAGAGAGCCAACCACCAATTTTCAGAATTATCCAGTTCTGAAAATTCTGAGACAGAAACCCAAGAGAAGGACTCGTAGACCACATCAACTGCCAAAGGCCTTATTTTGGTCCAGAGAGAAAAATTAAAATGTCTTAGAAGATGAGTGGCTACCTTGCCAAGCCTCCCTTCCCCCGGGGACTTGGATCCCAAATTCCAGGAAGCACAGATACACCCATTTCAAGTGCCTCGCTGAAGGACACAGTATTGGCTCCCTGGCGAAGCTTCTGGTTGTAAGTCTCCAGCAAGAGCGATGACTGGCCATGATCAGGTTCAAGCCGTCAGTGAAGTTCAGAAAGGCACGGGCTTCCAGAGTTGCCTCTGATGCTAGCTTCTGGATTCAAACAGCCTGCGCATATTTGGAGAGGCGATGGGGAGGTGTGTCTGATTGGGACGCTGCCCGGGGTTAAGTGTCAGCAATCCTTCTGCACCCCGAGAGTGTGGGTGTTTCTTACACTGGGAAACAGTCAGCATGGGCTCCTCAGCAGGAGGAGCTGGTGGAGCTCGGGGGGCTGGTGGCAGTGTGGTCACCTCCTCCGCACACGCGGGGTGTTGGTAGCAGGGCCCCTGGCTTGGGCTTGGTCAGTGTAATCCCACTTGCATCCCACGTCCAAGGAGTCTTCCTCAGGCTGTGGCTTGGAACAGATAGAGAAACCTTTAGGGTCCCTCATTAGCATCTATTTGCACTTTGTTGTTATTAAACAACACAGTCTTACCCTTTCTCTTCACATTTGTTTTGAACTCTTGCTAAGTACCAGGCATGGCCCCTGGTCTCACTGGAGCCTCCCAAAGGCCCATTTTATGAACTGGCATTTTGGGAGAGCATCTCTACAGTGCCAGGCGCAGGGAGAAGCATTTTGTGGACTCCGTCTCTTGTCATCACCATTTTCATCCCCATTTTATTTTTAAATAAGATTTTATTTATTTATTTGACAGCGAGAGAGAGAGACAGCGAGAGAGGGAACACAAGCAGGGGGAGTGGGAGAAGGAGAAGCAGGCTTCCTACTGAGCAGGGAGCCCAACACAGGACTCGATCTCGGGACTCTAGGATCATGACCTGAGCGGAAGGCAGAGGCTTAACGACGGAGCCACCCAGGCGCCCTTCATCCCCATTTTAAAAGATGAGGAAACCAATTCAATTAGAGAGCCACAATCCCTTTACTGAAACTCCAGGGCCAAATATGTTGGCATTCAGAATTTGGGGGGCGTGGATAATATATCATGTATTAGGCAACACCCTAGTACATGAGCGTCACTTAATAAAATACTTGAATGTTGGTGGAAAGAAACATTTAAAACAGTCTCACTAAGTGGGATAAAGATTATAGAGAACCTTCTGCCAGTTAGGGCCCTGAGGCCAGTGGAATTTAAAAAGACTTTTGGTTCGGGGCGCCTGGGTGGCTCAGTGGGTTAAGCCTCTGCCTTCAGCTCAGGTCATGATCTCAGGGTCCTGGGATCGAGCCCCGCATCGGGCTCTCTGCTCAGCAGGGAGCCTGTTTCCCCCTCTCTGTCTGCCTCTCTGCCTACTTGTGATCTCTCTCTCTCTCTGTCAAATAAATAAATAAAATCTTTAAAAAAAAAAAAAAAGACTTTTCATTCTCAGAGGTTTTTGGAGCTATGCATGAGGACCTGAGGACCTACCCCACGGTCAGGGCTCCCCAGCTCCATGTGCATTCGTGCTGGCCCCCAGATCCACATTTCTCTGGGAGTGAAGACATCGCCACCTCATGAGAGGTGGCCACAGTCCCAATCTAGATCTGTTCGCTCCCAGCTGTAGGACTTTTCTTGTACTTGTTGTCCTTTTGCACCCTGTCTTCATGCCTTGGGAAGCTCTGTCACCTCCCCAGTGAGAGGCCTTCCCTGACCTCTGGAATTAATGGACTTCTAATCTGATATTCCCCACCCAGCTCCCCGTCTCTCTTTAACCACAACTTCATGCAGCAGTCAAGACATATTTATGTACCTATTGTGTGCCAATGGATGGATGGATTGATTGATTGACTGCCTGTGGGCATGGTGGGGAAAAGCTAGGTGGGGCTGAGAAGTGGGTGAGCCTAGACTTTAAGGGACCAGGGTTATCCTGAGGATGGGGCATGTGGTCAGTGTATCAAAGGCAGCAGAGAGCCAGGGAAGGGATGATTTCCCACAGTCGAAGTCAGGAGGCAGCGGAGCCCATGGGAACCATTTATAGCTACGCCCTCACCCGTCCAAGTCCATGGTGGACCTGTGGTCAGAGAGTACACTTTCCCCCTGAGCGCCAGCGTGGCCTTAGGCTCCTTCCCCACTGGGAATTCATTAAGTTAGTCAATTCATTAAGTGAGCCCAATCTGCCATTGCAAGCCTGCTCAAATTAAGGTAGAACACACTTCTTAGCTCTAGTTAAATATTTATAAACATTTTCCCTTACAGGGTGGAAGCCTTGCTTAGAAACCGTATCTCACCTTGCATTTATTTAATCCATTTCTTCCTTTCTCCTTTTTTGTTTCCCCAGGAGAAAATAATGAATGTCAAAGGAAAAGTGATTCTGTCAATGCTGGTTGTCTCCACTGTGATTGTTGTGTTTTGGGAATATATCCACAGGTAACTGGGGAGTGCGGTGTCCACCTTTGACTTGAATCTCTTAGTTATCAGCCAAGTCACCAGGTTGAAGTTGAAATGGAGATTAACTGAAACAATGAAAGGCAGATTCCACCCTTCCTGTATCCCAAGCCCTGGACTATATTTAAAATCACTAGATCTCCAAGTACCTTGGAGCAAAATTCTCTTCCTTCCTGCTACAATCCGAATGTCCTGATTTTTATAACCTTGCCATTCCGGGTAGGCTATATCCAGAAACAGCAAGGCCATTGTAAACCCAAAATGTGACTTTAGATGATTTGTGCAATGAGCTGTGGGAATTACCTTAAGAAATTTCAGACAGGAATTTCATGAGAATTGCACCCTGAATTTTGTAATTCTAAAATATTTTCAGGGCTTAAAGGAGCAACTCAGAGTTGTTGACTTTTGCTATAAAATCCACTCCGAGTGGTGGGTGATTCATTTGTGCCTGGCTGCAATGCTTGGGGGTGTTTTGTTTTGTTAACTCTGGAAAGCAAAATGAATTAAACATTTCTGGGTTTTCACATTCATCCATGGATTTACCCCAAATATACGTGCTTCTGTGCTTTGGGAAAATAAATGGTCTCAGAGGTTCCAGCTGGAGAGATTCCTAACAGAAAGAAGTCTCCGCAAACAGCTACAAATATGCAGGATGCCTTTGACTTCACTGGGACAGCTCCGTCTTGATCCAAAAAGTCCACCATACAGCGATGGGCAGGGAGAGCTGTGTTGGCACGACTACTGCTATTTTCATGGCGGAGTGCTTTAGGAGCCCCCAAGTTAAAGATGACAGCCTGGATTAACATTTGAATTCTTTTAATTCTGAAATCCTAAAATTTGATGAGCCAGCAGGACCATCTTGGCTACTAAAAAAGGACATGTGCCTTTAAGAACATCAGTAGGAGGGGCGCCTGGGTGGCTCAGTGGGTTAAAGCCTCTCAGGTCATGATCCCATGATCCCAGGGACCTGGGATTGAGCCCAGCATCTGGCTCTCTACTCAGCAGGGGGCTTGCTTCTCTTCCTCTCTCTCTGCCTGTCTCTCTGCCTACTTGTGATCTCTGTCTGTCAAATGAATAAATAAAATCTTAAAAAAAAAAAAAAGAATATCAGTAGGAGGAGGACTCCCCAGAATATGGAGCTGTTATTCCCCGGAGTAGAGCATAGATCTAGCCCCTTGTGGAGCATTACTCTGTTTCATTCTGAATAGCTCGTTTTCATAAAATCAAGACAAGCTAGAGTGTGATCAAGTTCAAGGGGTCTACACCCACAGCTTTCGAATTGAGGGAGCTGGGGATACTTAGTAAGATGAGTGGATTCAGAGTTGAGTGCAGGGAGCCTGGGATCCCTTGGGTACTCGAGGGCAGAGGAGTCTGGAGCTACCTTGTCTGGAACTGGTCCTCTGCCACCATGTACCACCTCTGTGACCCCAGGCACGTTACTCAGCAACTCTGTTCCTCAGTTTCCTTCTCTTTAAAAATGGGTGATAATAGTACCTGCCTCATAGGCATGTTGTGGGGAGGATTAAATAAGTCATTGTATATAAAACATTTAGGGCAATGCCTGGGACTTAATAAGCACTCAGTAACTGCTAACTGCCATCATCGTCGTCATCGTATCGGCTCCAGAGGGCAGAATAGGACCTGGGGATTTGACAAACAGAAGGAAGAGCTTGAGCAGCTGGAAGACTCCCAGCAGAAGAACAAGCATTCCGTGGGGTCCCTGCCCCGAGTCTCGATGCTTGTGCGGATAACCCACTGCCTCTGAGTGCTTGTTTGTTTAAGCTTGCTGTTTTGAGTCTGAGCCAGAGTTGTACTTCCATATTTTGGGCAGCTTGCAAAATTAAAATGTGGGAGCCAAAAGCCCCAGTGTGCATTTTGGCACCAACCTCCCATAAACAGGTTTATTTTGCAGCGCTGGGCACTGGCTGAACAGTAACTAGAGCAGGTTCTGGCTGCTCTTTGGGACCAGGGTTTGGCACCCGGACTCTGGGCACATCATCCTCCAGTGTGAGCAATCTAATGAGGGTCTGCAAGAGGTGTAAACGGCAGCAGATCCTTTGCCACCTCGTGAGTTGGCCATGTGATGGTTTGGGGGGAGCTGAGGGCCCTAACCTGAGACAGGTGCACAGCACTGAGCTTAAAAAGGATTTTGACATAACTAAATGGAACACATCAACTGACTGCACTCAAGGGGTTATGGTCAAGATGGAGCAGGAAGACACTAGAAGTAGAGAAAGACTATCAGGGTAGAGAAAAGGAACTGGCAGAGTTAAGAAGGCTAAGATTGATTATGTTTGGCTTGGAGGGAGAATCTATTTTTTGCATTGATTTACAACTGTTTATTGAGCACCTACTAGGTGCCGGGCACTATGCTGGGATCGTATCAAGAAAGGCACAGAAGAGATGGCATTTGAGCTGTGCGTTTAAGGATGAACATGTGGGAAATGTCATATATGCATTGTGGGTATCACGGTGACTGTTGAGATGCTGAAAGATTCTGAGAGAGGAGGGTGAGGAGGAGAAGGAGAGGTTAGTCAAGAGAAGCGACAGGGTAGCAAAGCTGAATTTAGAAATTGGTGCCCTGAGTGCCAGGTGGCCACCTGAGAGGTGGGTCCCATCCTCATTCCCCTCCCCCTTCCACCTCTTGTAGCATCTGGAGTTGGATTCTCCAAGTTCAAATACCGGCTCTACTCCTCACTAGCAGTGTGGCTTTGGGCAGATCACCTAATGCTTCTGTGCCTTGGTTTCCACCTCCGTAGAATGAGGAAGAGTAGAACCTACTTGTTGGGTTATTGTGAGGGTTCAGTGAGTTAATATATGTCAATTGCTTAGACATATGCTGAACAGTGGCTGGCCAAGCATTCACTATTATGAATATTATCAGAATGAGTAGAGGAACAAGAAATTTTAGAGTGTGGTGCATGAGTCCTGGGCTCAGAGGAGGAAACCATCGGCAGTGAGAGAGCATGATTTTTTTTCCTACAAGGAGGTGCTGACACCCAACAGGAGGAGAAGGCAGAGGGAGGGGATAAGAGGCTAAGGGGCATTGGCAGAGTGCAACAACTGTGAGTCATTTGTGTTTTTCAGGGACGAGGGAGCTGGGGCCAGGCAGGGGTTGAGTCAAGGGAGGTGCCTGAACTCTTCCTACAAGGCTGTCCTCCCTTTATTCAGAGAGGAAAGGGGCCAAGCAAAGCTTAGCACTGGGGCACAGCGTCCCTGCGCAGAGCAGTGGAGTAACGCATGCGACAAATTCTGTCACTGTTCCCCTCCAAATGCCTCTCAAGTCAGTGAGCTTCCTCCCCTCCACCTCCTCAGCTACCCTGAGTCATGCTTGGGCAATGGCCATCACTTCCTAACTGGTCACCCACATTCACTCCTACACCCCTGCACTCTGTTTTCTGGCGACCTTCTTCAGTTCATGTAACACCCTTCAACGGCGAAATCCCCAGTAGGTCCCAGCAAGGTCTGGCCTCTGGCTACTTCTCTTCCACTTCCTTGCACATTTCAATGCCTCCTTTTTCCCCTCAAGTCCTTTGCATGGTTTTTCCTTTGTCTGGAACACTCTTCCTACTTCCCCTTCACCTGGACTCCATTTATTCTTCAGATCCCAGCTAAAACATTCCCCCCTCTTCCCGGAAGCCTTCTGGGTCTTCCTGTTAAGTGCTTATAGTTACTTATGTTTTTTTTTTGTTTTTTTGTTTTTTTGTTTTTTTGTTAAGGTTTGAGATTTTTCAGTCACCTCTTTCCCACCTCTTGTTCTGAATAACCCTGACGTGACTATAAGTGAAAATTTCCAGTCCCAGTAGAAACCTAGGAGTAGTCAAAACCCAGGCTTTCAGCTCAGCCCAGGGCTTCACTGTTAATGGTTGCAAAATCACTTTTCTCTGAATTAAAAGTAACATGATATGTTTTTATTTCTCATCTGTTTTCAGCCCAGAAGGCTCTTTCTTTTGGATATATCATTCAAAGTAAGTGCTTTGAATTCTACAGGTCTATGGGAGGTCTCCCATGTCTAGTCTGGCACCCCCTACAGTCAATTTTTAGCATGGCAGCGGGCTGGGGGGTGGGGTAGAACCCTGATCAAGGATTCTATAGGGGTGGTGGGGGAGGTGAAGAGTGCTTTCCCAGGGATGTGGACTACCCGCCTCCCATTCCCTAGATTGGCCTTTATCCAGCTGTGGCTTGTATTTTGCCCTTGCTTCTCATCAAGGGTTTCTTTAAGTGGTATCACTTGGAGAACATTCCCCCTTGCTGATGAAAAGAATCAGGACAGGTATTCTCCATTATGCTGCCCAGTATATGTGATACAAAGACCTTTTAAGAAATTCCTTTGAGACAAGGGATCAGGAAAAAAAGTCAGGGTCTCCTGACAAACTATTATTATTATTATTATTATTATTATTATTACTGAAGGCAGCGAGAACTATGTAAACCTTCATTTTTCTATCTTTCGCTTGGTTGCCAGGAGGCTCAGGGTAAAGTCTTGCGCTTAACATCTTGTACTTTCCTCGGCTTTCATTTCTGATATCATTCTTTCCCTGGTGTCAAATCCTGGCTTTTATGCTCACGTTCTGTGGGATCTTAGCACTTGGCCCAAACCCATGTGGTCAAATTCTCAGCTAGAAGTGAACATAAAGGTGAAAATCTTTATTCTCATGAGTAGCTGGGATGACCAAGATCAAATGAAAACAGCGACCTGGGCGACTAAAGAAATACTTCTCTTTCTGTTCCCTTTTGTTTAAGTCCTATGTGGTCTCCCTGTGGTATGGCAACCACGCCTAAATTATCCATCATCTGAAACACCTCCGGAATGTCCATGGGCTTTAAAACAGGTTTCCTCCTGGGACATCTGGGTGGCTCAGTGGGTTAAGCCACTGTCTTCAGCTCAGGTCATGATCCCAGGGTCCTGGGATCGAGCCCCAAATCAGGCTCTCTGCTCAGCAGGGAGCCTGCTTCCTCCTCTCTCTCTGCCTGCCTCTCTGCCTGCTTGTCATCTCTCTCTGTCAAATAAATAAATAAAATCTTAAAAAAAAAAAAAACAGGTTTCTTCCTATTATTAGGCCTGTTCCTGCCTCACCGCCTGATTTGTCCAGCCACAGGGCACCGCAGCCCCCACCTTCCCGCTTTTGCTCTTTTCCCTCCTCCAGAAAGCCCCCGCCTTGGAGAGACTCTCACAATGAGAGAGGATGGAAATTTCCACGTGTGGGTGGCGAGGGTGGCTTCTGATGACAGACAGCTTCCTGAGGCTGTCCCTGCTGGCCTTGGTAGCAACCTGAACTCTGCTTTAGCAGAAGAGATCGTTCTTGGAAAAATACGCATTTTTATTTTGTGTGTGTGTGTGAAGATTTACAATGCGTTCTAGTAATTTTCAACTTGTGATAAAGCTCTCTGCTATATGTGATTTCGTTCATGTTTCAAAGTACCTTCTTGGTAAGTTTATTATCATGATTGTCACCATGGTTATTATATATCTGACTTTTCAGAGGAGAAAACCAAGATTCAGAGAGGGAAAAGGTCCCATCACGGTCGTACTACCAGTAAGTGGGATATCCATGACTCGCATTTACCTTTCAGTGCCCCCCCCCACCTTGGACCCCCCCTTCTCTCCTGTGTCCCTGCCAGGGCCCCCTCGTTGAGCTGAGTGCGGGGGGGCTGCCCAAGGGAGGAGAGGTCGGGCAGGGGTGGGTCCATCTTCCCCTGTTTGGCTACAGCAGCTTCACTTTTTTTTTTTTAAGTTTTCATTTTAATTCCAGTTCGTTACATACAGTGTTATCTTAGTTTCAGGTGTACAGCAGAGTGATTCAGCACCCCTGTATATCTCCCAGGATAGGGTAGCGTCACTTCTGTTTTATGAACTGGCAGTTTTGTTTTGTTTTGTTTTAAGAAATTAAGTGATTTTCTGCCATAAAAGGAGTTTGGAAACCCTCCCCCGACGAGCCCCGTTTGGGACTGCCTCATTTTCTAAAATTGTCATCTTTCTCATCTTAGAAACCCAGAAGTTGGTAACAGCATAAGTCAGAAGCACTGGTGGTTTCCGAGCTGGTTTAACAATGGGTAAGGTGATGGGAGGGCCCTCTCTGTTTGTCCATCCGCCCAATGCTTATAGAGAGTCTGAAGGAAATGGCTTCATGGTTGTGACTTTCTTGGTCACTTGTCTTTCTGGCCCTGTTGAAGTCATACAAGGAATCTGTTTCATGGTTGGGACTAGGATAATTAACTTTGGGGGTTTGGTTTAGTTTTTCCATTTAACTTGGGGGTGAATGGGGCTTGGGCTGACATTTAGGCTGTGGGAACAATGCTTGAAGCTAATTTATTTAGCTGTTCATTAGTCCAGCAAGTTCCCTGAAATAATCTAAGGGTCCTGGGTCACTAAACTGGTAACTGTACAGACCTGGAAGGAAAAAAAGAAAGGTGGGTACTAAGTCTTTCCACCAGAAGCATGTGTTTATGCACAAACGTATCGTGTATCTTGAAGCTTTCTCCAGACACCCCCTCGCCACACACGTTCTCCACCTGGGAAGGTGTGCTCACGTTCACCAGCTGTCCTGGCACCAAAGATCGGCCTCCCTGCCTCACTGGGCTTGCTTTCCCTTTGTACGTAGGACCCACATTTACCAAGAAGTGGAGGACACAGATGAAGATGAACGAGAGGAAAACAACGGAGAGCTTCAGCTATCAGACTGGTTTAACCCACAGTAAGAAAGGAGGCATCCCCCATCCCCTCCCTGGGTTCAGTAAATCCATGAGCTCCCATCAGAGGTGGCGGGAGGCAAGAGTGCCATTGAGAACACTCCTGGTTGGGGATATGGAGTCTTAGCATCCATCAGACTTTCACCATAGATTAGATGAGAAACTGAGGGTCTGGGTGTTTTGACTCAGATGCTTGAGCAACGACACAGCAATTCTGACAGCGGCTGTCCAAAGGCAGCAGGTGAATCACAGAATAGTGGGGCTAGAGGGGGTCTTGCTGGCCACGGGGTATTGTGGAAATCCGCAGCATCTGGAGTCAGAGCAAGAAAATTCTCTCTTGAGATTCAGCTAACTCATCTGAAAATTGGTGGTGATGATGAAAGATCTCATGAGGCTGTGCGTGCATTCACTAAGTGAACATACAACAAATGTTTATATACCAGCTGTATATACCAGCTGGTATTTTTCAAATTACTAGTCACAGTCCATTAATGTGTTCAAGAAACTAGTTTAATGGGTCAAAATGAGTTTTTTTTTTTTTTTTAAAGAATTGAAATCAAATAGAAAATCAGGAGGCATCACATGAAGTAGAAGTAAGGCTAAGTATTGTGAGGTTGAATTATTGTTTCTGTATGTATGCATATGTGTTTGGTTGTGATGTGAAATGCATTTCTCACTGTAGGTTGTGGTAAAAAATACTGTGCTAGATGTAGTGTTAGGCACAGGAGATAGGAGAAACCAGCCAATATGGTTATACTTAAGAAGTTCCTAGTCTTCGGGGCAGGAGATGTGCAGGGAGAATTTGCCAGAATTGGGAAGGAGTTGTGGTCAGTCCGACTTAACACAACGTGGCTGCGGGAGTAAGGAGGCAGGAGCTGTCCAAGATGACCGTGACACCTGAGAGACTGGTGGGTGGTGGTGGTGGTGAGCACGATAGGAGGAAGACAGCCAGGACTAGGAGTGGGGGTAGGGGATGAGCTCTACTAGAGACATTTGGATTCAGGTACGTGCTGGGCATGGGGACTGAGATTCACAGGGTGCCTGTCTTAGTCTGTTCAGGCCGCTATAAACAACAGAAATGTATTTCTCACAGTTCTGGAGGCTGGGAAGTCCAAGATCCAAACCCCGCAGCTTTGGTGATTGGTGTGAGCCCACTTCCAGCGTCACAGACAGTCATCCTCTCTGTCCTCACACGGCGACAGAAGGGGTGAGAGGGCTCTCTGGGAGCTCTTTCCTGAGGGCACCAATCCCACTCTTGAGGCCTCCACCATCATGAACCAAGCACTTCCCAAAGGCCCCACTTCCAGAGGTCATCACACTGGGAATTGGGTTTCAGTGAATTCCAGGGTGGTGGGGGAAACAGTCAGTCTATGGCAGTGCCCATGAACTTAGTGGAAGACATGTGGTAGACATGTGGGCAGCCCTGGGACCTGTAGGCCTGGAGGGGGCCACCCAAGTAGAGGGCTAGAACCACATCCTGTCATATCAACATTTAAAAGGCTGGTGAAGGAAGAGAAGTCTGAGAGGGGGCAGGAAGAGCCTTAGAGAAGGATCAGGAGAGACTATTCCAGTGGGAGGGGTATGAGCTCTGGAAAGACTGGGTTATGTTCTGGCAAGCTCTCTTTTTGTTTGGGGGTAATGTGGAAGGATGAGAATTTTGGCCCCCACGTATGTCATTCAGTGAGCTGGGCAGCAGGGTAGCCATCTGTGAGACGCTAAACCCTTACTGGAAATGCAAGAATACGGAAGCAGTGGTGCCTTGTTAAGCCCCTTAGGCATCTGTGTTGGGGAGGGGAGGGACCTCCATGAGGCTCAAAGGGCTAGGTGAGCCAGAGATAGTCACCAAGTCCCCTTCTAAGAAGGGTGGTGCTCTTCTGCTGTGGCATTTCTACTCGCTGTGCGGGACCTGGGAGGCAGGGTGAAGGCTGAGTTACCGGAGACAAAGGGAGAGACATATCATGGCCACCAGCTGTGACTCTGCTCTGCCCCATGCAGGATACAGCGTCTCCTCCAAACAGATGGCGAGCACGTATGTAAGGAATATCAGTTTGAAGAGGCACCAAATTTAAGCCTTCCCAGGGCACCAAAGTATATTTCCTGCCTAAATGAAGGATTAGATGAACGACTGCATGAACAAATAAATATATTTCTATAAGTGTATCCCTTCCTGGAAACGACCTATAACATGTTGCAGTGTATTGTGCACACACTTCCACAGTGAGATCTCTTAGCTTCTGTGACAAAGCATCCTCTGGATTTCCCTCCTACTTCTCCATTCTCCTTTCTCGGTCCCCTCCAAAAGCACCTCTTCTGCTTCCCAGCCATCAGTGGTTGGAGTTTCTGGAGGCTCTCATCCATTCCCATGGCCTTAGACACCATGGTGTGAGAGTGACTCCCACCTTCCCATCATCAGCCCAAAGGTTCCCTGAGCCCTGACTTGGGTCTGAGTGCCTGCTGGACAGCTCTGCACACACGACTTCCATGACTCAGTTGGATCTCCACATTCTACCCTCCCTTGTTCTCAGTTCCGATCTCACGCCACAGTCCTGCCTATCTCTCCGGTTCATCCTTTTCCTCCACCCATACCATAGTCTCCCTGATGGATGTGTTCTGTTAATCCTGCCTCCCAAACTCTTCCTGTATCATGTCCTTCTCTGTATTCTGCAGCCCTCATTCTTGTTCCTGTCGCCATCCCCTCTTTGCTGGGTCACACCGGCTCCGGCATACTGATGCACACATGGTGTGCACCTCACAGCTTTTCTGACCTGCTTCATGATTCACATTTTATCATATTCATATTTAAAATATTCACTTTGAACACTTCCTCTACCCAACACTTGGGGACCACAAGGTACCCATTAGTCAGGATGTAAAATTTAAAAGCTACCCATAGCCTAGGTAGGTGTGTGTTTATCTCGTGGGATGACTCTGGCCATCACGGAGCTGCACACACTGACCCGGTGGGTGTTGTGCTTGGACAAAAGGCATTTGGGCAGCTCTGAGTCTGTCCTGGCACTTTCCCCTCTTTCTAGAGCCCCATCCTTTTGATCTTGCACATCTCTGGCAATTGGCAGTAGCAAACACTAGCTCTGACACATGGGTGGCCTGCCCTGTGTCACTTCTTTCAGGGAGCAGTGGTGTCGATGGTTTTGCTAAGACTCCCTGATGCACAGGTTCATCTGGGAACTGATCCTCCTCCCCGCCCCCCACTGCCTGTGCTTTCAGGCTGTCACCCGGCTTCTTCATCAGGGTCCAGGACATATTGGAATTGCCAGTGAAATTTAATAATTAACAGCTGGGAAATAGGACATTTTAATTTTTAAGTGAACATTAATTTTTAATATCGCTGCCTTTTTCTTTCCTGCTTGGAAGACTCTCCCCAGCCAAGCGACAAAACTGGATATGGCTTTTTCTAACTCAGTCTCTCTAGAAGATGAGGACTAAGCTGGGGTCCCATTGTATAGCAGGCTGACCACCTGTTGGGAGTGTGAGATTCTCAAGGGGTAGGAAGGAGTCTCATTTCTCTGATCTCTGTGCTCAGCAGTGGGGCTGGTGTGGCTAGGAAATGTGTGGTGAGGGACTGCCCCTTCCTATAAGGCTGAAGATGCAGATCTCTTCTGCTTTTCTCTTACCCCTCCTTCCTTTATTTGTAAAATATGGGGGAGGGTGGCACCCACTTTATAAGGTGGGGGTGAGGATTAAATGAGAGATTGAAAGTCAAATACTTGGTCCCCGTGCACATAAGTATTAAATAAGTACAGTTGCTACCTGCCAGCCCCCCACCTTCCTTTAAAAAAAAAAAAAAGAAAAAAAGATTTTATTTACTTACTTACTTACTTACTTAGGGCAAGTGTGAGAGCTAGTGGGGCAAGGGTTGGAGAGAGGAAGAGAGAGAGAATCTCAAGCAGACTCCCTGTTGAGTGAGCCCAAGGCAGGGCTTGATCTCACAACCCTGAGATCGTGACCTTAGCCGAAATGAAAAGCTGGATGCTTAACCGACAGAGCCACCCAGGCTCCCCTTTTTTCCTTTTTTTTTTTTTTTTTTTTTAATAATATGACCTGCTTACAACATGTCCAGATTGTAAACAGTTCCAAGACTTGGGTAGGGGGCTGGGTGGGAACTACTGAAAGATCCTTGATGGGCTAAAACTAAGGACCGCAAAGAATGAGGCAGTGACACGGGGCGGAGTTCAAGTTCAGAAACGTTGGTTATGGATGTGTAAGCTGTGTGTGTGTGTGTGTGTGTGTGTGCGCGCGCGCGCGCGCGCGCGGTGGTTTGTGGTTTGAAATCCTGTCATTCAACAAAGGGGGGGTTTTATGTGACTAAAAGCATCACATAAATTTCTAAAAACATAACAAAACAGAAGCTCATTATTTCTCATTCTGCGCTGATAAAAATGCCAGGGTAGCTAAGGTGAGTGGAAATGATGACAAATGTGGATTGTAACCCCAGCCTCACCAGCAGAGCTGGTACGTGTCCACATAAGAAGCAATGCAGGGTGGCAGCTCAGAGCATAGACTCCAGAGTCCAACCATCTGGGTTCAAAAACCGGCTTTGCCTCTTACTAAGCTCTGTGACATTGGGCAAACTATTTAACCTCTCTGTGCTGCTCACAGATAAAATGGAAATCAGAATAGCACCTCTGAAGGGTGATGCCCTGAACACAGTGCCTGGTCTCACGGGACATGCTTATATGTTAGTTTCCATCAGCGGCAGCCAAGTTAGCAAGACTTTCTGAGGCTTGGTTTTCTTACTTGTACAAGAGACATAATATGTGGCAGGACTGTTGCCAATGAAAAAGTGTAGTGAAGGTGCCTGGCACAGGTTGGTGCTTTCATGATTGAAGGAAACCAAGAGTGGCTCTTCTCGGAGCAGCCAGCCCACGCAGGGTGTGAGGGCAGAGCCCAGACTCCAGACAAGATAGGGGGGCAGGAGAGCAGCCTCAGAGTGCCCCAACCCCCATCTCTGGGGGCGATTCAGCTGTGCAGGGGGAGAAGGAGGCCTGAATCAGGGCACAGGCTGCAGCCGGAGGGACACTGTCATCTCAAGAAGTAGAGTGAAGAGCTTGGTGACTGATGGACAGAAGATGAGAGTCTGCTGAGGCACTTTGCACTCTGGGGCTGGGGCTGGGGTGGGGCTGGGACTAGGGCTGAGACTGGAGCTGGGACTGGGGTGAGTTTGGAGCTGGGCTGAGGGCTGGGGCTGGGGCTGGGGCTGGGATGAGGTTGTGGTTGACCCAGCTTGGCCCAGCCTCACTCTGGAAACCCCAGCTTAGGTGGTGGGATTTGGGCAGTTTTGTGAAAACCCACCCTCCTCCGATGTGTGGGACTAGGGGAAGTTCTCACTGGCTCCATCTATTTGCTGACATGTCCCCAACAGCCTCCCTAGGGCCACATGCACACAGCCGGCCGGGACCCAGTGGGGACCACGAGGACTTTGCCCTCATCACTGGCCTTTCCCCCACTCAGTGGATGAAGTACAAGCAGGTGGTTAGTGGGGACAGGCCCATTCGTGCTGGGGTTTGAATCTGATGACTGTTTCAGTCTCTGCTTCCCAGCAAGGGAAATGCAGCCACTTCCTGAGCAGTTGGGGGTCAGGGCTGAGTCTGCATCACCCCCTCCTGCTGGGCCCCAGCTGCTACACAGCCATTCCACATCTACCCTCCACAGTTGGTCAGTTTGCTGTCGTTCCTGTGTTTGCATTGGCTTTGCCAAGTCCCTTTTGAGCATTCTAAGTGCAGAAAACATGCCTCCCCTTTGCCCTTTGTGCTCCTAGCAAAGAGACAATGTGGTCTGTGGGGAGGGTCTGTGCCAGAGCCCCATGTTCCAGCCTTGGCCGTTGGGGGGAGGCTCTGTTAAGTCCCTGCTTTTCTGGGTGACTTTGTCTCTTTGTGCATAAAACGAAAAATAACAATTAAATTGGAAGCCCTTTTTGGCCCATAACCAAGGTTTTACCCAGAAAAGGTAAAGGTAGAAAGGTAGATTAAAATAGCTTTCTCTCATTTGGTTCCAAGGTCACGCTCTCATCCTCCCATCAAGGATTAGGGCCTCCTGAGCCTTGGATGGCACCCATGGGGAAAGAACCCAGAGATGCCACTGGCAGTTTAGGAAGGGCTGGGGAGATAGGGGAAGGGATCCAGAAGGAAGAAGAGAATAGGAAAGCCGCGAAAGGGGACAGAGTGATGGAGATGTACAGGTAAGATTCCCATCGGGGACCTAAAGGCAGCCCTCAAAGGCACCTAGCCAGAGCCTCCTGCTCCTCATGCAGAAGATGCTGCTCCTGCAAAGGTCACACCAGCCCCTGCACAGGCCACACCAGTCGGCTGACTGCTTGGGGTGAAGTCAGGATTCAGGGGAAGTCTCAGCAGATCATAGCTGACCCCAATGTCCCCTGAGACAGTCTCTGCCCTACCTTAGAAAAGCTGTCCTGACTCATGGGGACCTATATTTTGTCACCAGGAAACGTCCAGAGGTGGTGACGGTGACCGGATGGAAGGCACCGGTCGTGTGGGAAGGCACTTACAACAGCACCATCCTAGAAAATTATTATGCCAAACAGAAAATTACCGTGGGTTTGACAGTTTTTGCTGTTGGAAGGTAAGTGTCCCTAATAAGATCGACCTCCGCTTTTTCTTGTTTTGTTGTCAGAGTGTTTGTAAGGGGCTCCCTGGCCTCATGGAGCTGTTCCTGCCTTGTCTGAATTCTTAGATAGGAGAATGTTATAATGGGATGGTTTCCATCCCTCCTCTGCTGAGCCCCCCCCCCCCCAGAGGGCTGAGAACAAAACAATAGTGAGTTAACTCCTTCCCACCTCAAAGGGAGAGTCTTGGGTTGCAGGTTAAAGTGTTCGTTCCACCCACAGAGCGTAGGGTCTGTCGCACACCCACACACATCATGGCTTTCTCTGGAAATTCCAAAAATGGCAGCTGTTGGCCCAAATGTGTATCATCCATCCTCTTACACTCTCAGACCCACGACCAAGGACAGAAGGACCTGCAGATCCAAGCATGATCCAAGACTGATCCAAGCATGGCAATTCTCCATGTCTTCCATGGCGCCTCAGGTTTTCCTTGGCCCCCAGAGATTCAGCTAGCCAGAACCTCCTCTCTAGAGGTTGGGTAGGTTCCTGTTTGGGCTTTCATTTCCTTGTTTAGAATGCCTCTTCCAAAACTACAGTCATTCTTACTTGAAATTAGTAGCCATAATATTAGTTTTCAAATGTTACATTTGAAAACTAATATTATGGCTCTTTTGGAAAGTCTTTGGGTTTTGAGGAGTCAACTCACCATTTTGCTCTTTTGGAAAGTCTTTGGGTTCCCCCCGCCCCCGCCAAAACGAAAGCAAAAGTTCAATTTTCCTAGTCCCCACCCCCACCATGGGCCTCTCCTGTTCCTTTCCTGAAAACCACATGGAAAGTTGATCCCTTGGCCTCTACAAAGAGTGTTGAAGGCCCAAGTTGATTTGAGCCTCAGATCTACCTGCCGTAGGGCCTAAAGGAGAGCTCTGTGAAGATCTGATGGTTCTCCTGAGACGCCCCCAACCCAGAACCCAGAAACCATCGCTGTAGCCATACTAATCAAGAATGGTGACCTGGTTAGTCACCTGGGTGGCATCTCTAATAGACAAGGGTGACTCTGGAGTTTTTGACATTTTCCTCAGAAGAATCTGTAGCATTCTGAGTCAGGAGCCTATACTCAGCTCACCTAATCCCATGGCACTGAGATTATGGTAGGGATTGCTTCGCTCTTGGTGTTCCCCCAAAGAACAGAATACTGCCTATGGCTCCACAACAGCTTTACCATCCAGCTGCAACTCTGCAGAACCAAACTATAAATCACGTATCCTGGGGAAAGCCCTATGCTCTCTGCTCTGAAGCTTGCGAGGACTGTTTGTGTGCTCAGCAGCAATAAATCCTTATAAGAGTGGATTTGGACTTTTTTTTTTTTTTTTTTAAAGATTTTATTTATTTATTTGACAGAGAGAAATCACAAGTAGATAGAGAAGCAGGCAGAGAGAGAGAGGGGGAAGCAGGCTCCCTGCTGAGCAGAGAGCCCGATGCGGGACTCGATCCCAGGACCCTGAGATCATGACCTGAGCCGAAGGCAGCGGCTTAACCCACTGAGCCACCCAGGCGCCCTGGATTTGGACTTTTAAGAGGTGTGATGTTTGGTTTGTTTTCAAATAATAATGCAGAAAGCCAACAGCAGTGTTTTAATCCCTAAACAATGTTAAACCTCTAACAGCTCCCTCCCTCATCCTAGGATTGTCTCCCAAGCTTCAGAGCACAATAGATTTTTCTTAAAGTTCCAGAGTGCCCAAGAATTTCTTGGCAACCAGCCATAGAGCCATGTTGAACTCCCTGTTTATATTGCTCAGATACCTTCTTTCCATTTAAATCACCAGGACTGTAAACTCTTGGGCTTCTGGTGGCCAGCCTTAAAAGCACACTTTGTTTTGGTAGTAAAGAAAGGAAATCCGGGCAGTCACCAAAAAGCATAATGAGGTAACAGTTATGATGGCTCACAAAACTTCTTGAGCCAGCGAAAACTTCTTGATGATCAGCAAATTAAATTCAATCCACAGTCACTGAACAAAGCATGAGTCTGGGATCTACATGAGTTGTGTAAAGCCATGTGACTCCTACTTCTTCCTCCTCTCTGTGATCTTCCTGGCTTCACAAGATTGTACAGCTTGGGTTACAGAAGACACCAATATGACGTATTTGGAATAAAGACATACATAGCTAAAATATCTCCACCCACCCATTAGCGTGGCCCAAATCCAAAACACATTGTCAGTACCACATACCAAATGCTGGTGAGGATGTGGAATAACAAGCACTCTCCTTCATTACTGGTAGGAATGCAAAATGGTGCAGCCATTTTGGAAGACCATTTGGCAGATTCTTACAAGGGTAAACATAATCTTACCATATAATTCAGCAACTGTACTCCTTGTTACTTAGCCAAAAGAGTTGAAGATGTATATCTACACAAGAAAACTCCCCACAGATGTTTTTACTAGCTTTATTGATAATTGCCGAACTTGGAAACAACCAAGACATCCTTCAGTAGGTGAAAGGATAAATGAACTATGATATCTAGAATATTATCAGTGGTAAAAAGAAATGTGCTATCTCAGGCCATGCATACTTGGAGGAACCTTAATGCATGTTAACTTAGTGAAAGAAACCAATCTAAAAAGACTGCATACTGTATAATTCCAACTATATGACATTCTATGGAGATAGTGAAAAGATCAGTGATTGCCAGGGATGGGGTAGGGTTAGGGGAGAGGTGCTGATGAACAAGCAGACCACAGGAAGTTTAGGGCATTGAAAATACTCTGTATAATACCATACATAGTGATAGATACATGTCACTATACAGTTGTCCAAATCCATAGAATGTTCAACACCAAGAGTGAATCTTAATGTAAACTATGGGGTGATTATGATAGGTCAGTGAAGATTAGTGGATTGCAAGGCATGTGTCACCCCAATGCTGGATCCTGGTAGTGGGTGGGGGGGAAGCTGTGGGAAGGGAAGGGGAGCATTGGGTTCATGGGAATTCTGTGCTCTCAGTTCAGTTTTGCCGTGAACCTAAACATGATGTGAAAAATAAAATCAATTTTGAAAAACAAGGGAAAAAATAGTTAAACTAAGGTTAAATCAGGTTGTTTGCTCTGGTGTTAGGAGAAGTCTTACAGTGGTGGTATCTGAATGGTATATTGGTGTTTGGGGTGATCATTGGGAGGCTCCTAGGGTGAATATGTAATATAGAAGGATATCTATGCCCTGTAACCCATTCTCTGGGTCCCAGAAGAGGATATGAGAACAGTGATGATTAGGTATAATATGTCCCCAAAGGACCTAAGGGTCATGTCACTCTTGTATCCAGTAGGACAACAGCAACATTGGGTATAGTTTGAGGGAGAACTAGTGCCCCCTGATGTTGGTCAGAGGGTACAAGCTTCCAGTTACAAGATGAATAAGTTCTGGGGAGCTAATGTATATCATGGTGATTATAGTTAATAATCCTGTTATTATGCACTTGAAAGTTGTTAAGAGAGTAGATCTCAGATGTTCTCATCACAAAAAACAAATAGTAGTTATGTGACATGCTGTAGTGGTAATCATTTTGTAATATGCAAGTGTATCAAATCAATACTTTGTATATCTTAATGTTATACAAGTACCTAATGTTATGTCAAATACCTCAGTGAAGCTGGGGAAAAAAATATCAAATAGTACCCACTTTGCCTGCCCAGTCTGAACCAAGAGATAAATAAGACTAAGGGCTGAGCAAGATAGATGATGTGAAATCATGTTCATTGCAGTTAAGGTGGGTACTGGAGAATGTGGCTTCTGTCTGCAGACCCTTGGCTTCCTGATATTAAATCACTGAATTAGAAAGATCAGGTATCCAGGCTTACAGATGCAGGGTAGGGCCTGTTCTAGTACTCTCATTTCAAGGCCCCAAGCAGTTGAGAACATAGGCTCCAAGAGTGAGAGTGGTGGGTACAGGTCAGTCTTCCAACATCAGCAGGTAAGTCACTCCTCCTCCCCAAAGTGGAGCGATTGAATGGTGGAAAGCAGCGAGGAATGTTGCCCTAGCAGATGTGGAAAACACATGTCTGGGATAGGGAAGATCATTCCTCCCCTACACTGCCAAACGCAGACAAGATCATTGGAAGAGCATGGAGTCTCCTGTGCAGATCCCAGCGGTTACATTTGTCCCATTCTTCTTTGTTTCAGATACATTGAGCATTACTTGGAGGAGTTCTTAGTATCTGCCAATAGGTACTTCATGGTTGGCCACAAAGTCATATTTTACATCATGGTGGACGACGTCTCCAGGATACCCTTGATAGAGCTGGGTCCTCTGCGTTCCTTCAAAGTGTTTGAGATCAAGCCTGAGAAGAGGTGGCAGGACATCAGCATGATGCGTATGAAAACCATTGGGGAGCACATTGTGGCCCACATCCAACATGAAGTGGACTTCCTCTTCTGCATGGACGTGGACCAGGTCTTCCAAGATAGCTTTGGAGTGGAGACGCTCGGCCACTCGGTGGCTCAGCTGCAGGCCTGGTGGTACAAGGCAGACCCCGACGAGTTTACCTACGAGAGGCGGAAGGAGTCTGCAGCCTACATTCCATTCGGCCAAGGGGATTTTTATTACCACGCAGCTATCTTTGGAGGCACACCCATTCAGGTCCTAAACATCACCCAGGAGTGCTTCAAGGGAATCCTCCAGGACAAGAAAAATGACATAGAAGCCGAGTGGCATGATGAAAGCCACCTAAATAAGTATTTCCTTCTCAACAAACCCACTAAAATCTTATCCCCAGAATACTGCTGGGATTATCACATAGGCCTGCCTTCGGATATTAAGACTGTCAAGATATCTTGGCAGACAAAAGAGTATAATTTGGTTAGAAATAATATCTGACTTTAAACTGTGCTGGTAGGCTTCTGAATTTGAGAGAGTATGATTCTGGCAACTTTCTCAGAAGAGTAACACTTAACTTTTAAACAATACTAACAAAACACCAACACTGCAAATACTTACTCTTCTTCCTTGTAACTTTGAACTTCACTGTATGGGAGAATGAACCTATGGTAATCAGGTGTAAATTCCCAGTAATTTCTTATTTATGCTGGGTTTGGGGGAAATACAAAAAAATTTTTTTTTTTTTTTTTTTACACAGGCAAAGAAAAAGCCAGAAACCCTCTGCACATGCCAGATAACATACTGGGAAAAAAAGGTGCTAAGGAAGTGTTTAGCCACAAGATACAATTGTGAGGGGTCAGCTCCTCAACTTCAGTGTCCTTGCTGAGTTGCTCAGCAGCAGAATCTGAGGAAGGACATAGTCAGTCCCCGCTGGCAATCCTTGGATGGTTTCAGGAGCAGACTGCTTCAGGCCATTGGCTGTCCATGTTCTTTTCCCATAAGGAAAATGTCATTTGGCTTCTGTACAGAAGATTGCTGGAGAATTCCCAGTGGATAGCATGGTGGTGAAGGTTTGGAATCCCAGGATATGTGAATGAGCCAATGGGGGCTCAGCATGGAGTTTAAACAGACTCATAGTGAGTTTTCCGTGAAGTGGCAGAGGGTGGGAAAAGAGGCTGGTCACTGTAGGCCACCTCTGAGGGGCACAGGGCATGGGGTTGGTGCTTAAACACAGCACGGATCCAGGCGCTGTGTGGGAGGCTGTGTGGGAGGCCCTGCGGGCCATCTCCAGCCTCCTCAGACCCACAACGACAGGTCTGAGGCAATGCGGTGGCCTTGCATGGAGATGCTTCTCTTTTGGCCCAAGTCACATTCAGTCTGCTAGACTCTGCTGCTTGTGTCCTCAGTTCTGTAGCTAGAGCTTTGAAGTAGATGGTGACAGAGTAGGCAAAGGCCCACAGTGGACTAAAGAGGCTGGCAAAGAGTTCAACTTCCCAAACCTGGGCTGCATGACAGCTAGTCATCAACATGCCCGGCCTCCGCCTGCTCGAACCCTCAGGGCCCCCCAGCCCATCATGCCCCAGAGTGGAGGGCTGACATCCAGGAGTAGACCAGATTGGAAAAACCCTCCCATCAAGCAACCTCTTGTTTTCCCCTGCCCCATCTTCACTAAAGCAGTGTAACAACCAGAATAACAACAGTGAATAAAATCTGCTTCATATCAGAAGCAGAGGGGATGGCAGTGGGAGACCTCATCCTCGTGACTGAACAGCTTAACATGCAGTCCCCTTCTCTAAGAGAAGCTCTGAAATCCTACATATTATTTAAAGTTAAGTGATTCAGTGTCAAGGAAGTTGGGAGGCAACATCTACATAGGCAGGAATATTTATAGTTGGCATGTATTCCAGTTTAGGTCATTGTGTTTCCATTTTTAAGTAATGGATTTGAAGAACCACTGCCCTGGCTCCGTGGTGGGCACAGCGGGCTTATGTGATCCAAATAAAACCCACATTTTTTTTTTTCCTACCATTTCACTGTGCCTCCTACTCTTCAGTCCTTGCCAAAAAAATCTCACAACCCGGCAAAACCAAACCAAATCGACAAAGTCCTAAAGAAGCGGACTTCGTGAAAGAAAATGAAGGCCACACGTCAGGGTGCTGCCTCTCTCCAGGATTCAAGTTTTCCAGGATCCCTTCTGGAGTAGGGACAGTTGAGCATTTACGTTCTACACCAAAGAAATGCCCTATCTTAAAAGATTAGGGGAAGGGAATCTTGATTTCCTTTTGTTTGTTTAAGTTTAAATTTAAACATTAAAAAAAATAATAAAATTCCTGGTTCACAGTTGAATAAATTATTTTCACAGTAGATTCTGGTATGGTCATGGATTGTGCACTTCTCCCAAAGACGTTCAGAATCGTCCATGATACAAATTTTACATTCTTAGACTCCAAAAAGTCCCAAGGTCTTTCTAAAAACACATACACTATTAAGAAGATAGGATATGGTTGAGAGTCCCAAACTTTCAAAACAACAAATGCTTATGGAGAGCTTTTCCAAAGTGGGGCATTGAAGTAATTAACTCCCCGTGGAGGAACCAGAAAGAAAAGGCTCGCCCCTGAAGCCTAGGGCGGGACAGGGCAGAGGGAGAAAACAATGTCATAATACATCTGGGGGTTGTTAGTCTTGACCTCTGGGAATATATATGGCCAAGGGGCTCTGGGAAAAGGCTAGATTTCCAGCAAAGTCAGGGCTGGTGGATTTGTAATAAATAGAAAGATGAAAAGTGACAAGACTGAGGGAGTGAGGTACACTACATTTACAACAGGGCATTGTTCTGTCATTAGAATTATTTTCATTTTATAAATGAGCAAAGTGATGTTCAGAAAGGTTAGGCACCTGGCTAGGAAATAACCAAGTGGAGGCTCAGACCAGAGAAGCCAACAAGGACAGATGTGTCAACACCATACATCTGAAGGACCATGTTTCATATCAAGGAAAAGACAGCTTTATAGAAGGATCTCATAAAGGGGTATTTTTGCCATAAGAGTTAATATTTTAAAAACTTGTTATGTCTCCAAGCCTGTTATATTATTTCCCACTTTTTGTACTAAACCTGCCCTAAATGCATTAGTTAAAATGGATCATGTAAAAAAAAATAAACAAAAGACTATGATCATTTTTATCCTTTTTTCATGCATGCAGGGCTAATTCAAGTCCTGTGGGCACACACTAGCTGTTGTGCCAAGGCAGGTGCCACGGAGGGTACAATTGGGCAGGGCAGGTGGAAGGGACAGCCACACCTCCACCTTCCACTCCACCTCTGATCTGCGGGTCACATGCAGCTGGAAGGGGACACATTTCTTTAAGCCCCGAAGGGCCTTACTTCTCTTGTCCTTCTTGAAATGATGCATCATTGATGTCTCCTAGCCAAAGTCACCTTGTGATTTACCAATAAGGGAATCATAGTTACGGCAATACTTGAAGGTATTTATTAAACGCACTATTTGTTATATGTGCCTTGTGTAAGTGAATAACAGGCACAATAGCATAGTAACGGGTGAAAGGTCATAGAAAGCATGATTGCATCATATATAATGCATAATTTTTAAGGCGAGAAAACGGTGTAGTGAGGATCCATTGGCCAAAGCCTCAGATCTTTAAGGGTGCCGACTAGAATTCAGACCCAGGATGATCTGCCTGTACATCCTTTGCTCTTTTCAGAGCTCCTGTCTGCTTCCCTCACTCTTTCACATATGTGCAAGCGTGTACAGATGCGCACACACGCATTTTAGCCACCTTGTTTTTGAAATTTGAGGACACCGGAGGAATCACTACCAAAAACTCTCAATTCCTTTATTAGGAATTAGGAACTTAGTAGACCAAAAACTCTCAGAATGCAGGTCTAAAGCCATCATCTAGTGCCATGTTGGAGAAGTGGACAAATGAAACGTGAGCAATACGGGGTCCAGGGACGCATAGAGGAAGGGGGGAGAAGCTGCCTCAGAGGGGCTGACTCTGAGCTTTGAAAGAAGCAGGTGACTGAGGAGTGGAGCTGGAAGGAGATTTCAGAGGGAGGAGCTGATGTAAAGCACAGAGGGCTGCCTTCCCAGATCGTGCTGGGGCCTTGGTACCGGCTGAAATGAGCTGGCAGAGCCTGCGTGGAAAGCAATAAAGACCATGTGAGCACTTTGGCTGGTTGAGGACTCCACATATGCCTGGCATTTGTGGCTCTCTTTCTCCCCTCCCAGCAATACCTGGGTGCTTTGGTGGAGTCAACGTGATTTCCATGGAAACTGGTGGCATGGTTGGAGCAAGGGATCCAGACTAAGCAAATCAACACTTTCTATCCCCTTGGTGGCAACAATTGATTTGGGGATGGGCAGGTGACCTAAAGTAGTCCACTCAAAGTGAATCTCAGGTCCTTTCAGGAAATGAGGAAGCATGTAGTATTAGGTGCTTGACCACAGGAAGGTCAGCCTTAGGATGGAACTGACAATAGGACAGGAGGAGCAGGGAGGCTGAAGGAGACACAGTCCTTGATGACAAGTCTAAGTTGCTGTCTCCAGCCTTACCTGAAGCCTGCACTGCCTGTGGGCTTTTCAAATGTGTATGTGTTCCATTATTAAGTCAGTTGGACTTAAAACTGAAAAATACCCCCATTGAACCCTTCTAGATGTGTTAGCTCCTGAAGGGCAGGTCGACAGTCCTAGCCCCCAACTACATCTCAGAGGTGCTGCTTAACTCATACCTACTTAATGAATGGAGGAAGGAATCATCATATCAACGCCCATCATGCTTAATAAGAAGTGGTTGTTTTTCATTAAAAATTTTTTTTTTAAAGATTTTATTTATTTATTTGACAGAGAGAAATCACAAGTAGATGGAGAGGCAGGCAGAGAGAGAGAGAGAGAGGGAAGCAGGCTCCCTGCCGAGCAGAGAGCCCGATGCGGGACTCGATCCCAGGACCCTGAGATCATGACCTGAGCCGAAGGCAGCGGCTTAACCCACTGAGCCACCCAGGCGCCCCTCATTTAAAATTTTTAAGTTTTGGTTGTGGACTCTATGTCCTACCACAAAGTGGATGCTTTCGTATCTGGCACCTGGAACATCTCCCCCTGTGTGTAGTACATAACATGAGGACTTAGGAATTGCAGCCTGGGCTTCAGGCTCGAACCTGGGGCCGTAACCTACTGTGTTGCACAGGACAGCCCCCGCAATAATGATCTGGCTCAAAACGTCAGTAGTGATGAGGTTGAGAAATGGTGGTGTAACGTTCCTTTGAACTTCATTAAGGAAGAAACACTAGGGAGTCGACATGCAGAATACCCAACTCCTGTCCCCTAGGAATAGTCCCTGATGGGTGTCAAGAGCTTTAAACTCGCCTCTTACACCTGTAACATTCACAGCTAAGACAGAAGTACTTCCCTATACTGGACACCAGACGCAGGGATTTCCAAAGATTGGAAATTGGGTGTCAAGAGCTTTAAACTCGCCTCTTACACCTGTAACATTCACAGCTAAGACAGAAGTACTTCCCTATACTGGACACCAGACGGCAGGGATTTCCAAAGATTGGAAATTGCACGTCTCCAAAGCAAGTGCAGTGCTTAAACACATTCCTCTCTGGGTCTGCTAAAGACCACACATTTGTAGAAATAGATGTGAATAAACGAAAATAGCTATAAATATCTAAAGAATGTGGCTGTAAAAGATCAGCCAAAGTTAGAACATATTTTTAGTGAACTGACTGTAACTGTTCAGAATAAGACGTGGTTATGCCAGCTAGGTATTTTAGTTACAAATATTTTTATTGCTGGGGTGCCACGGTGGCTCAGTTGGTTGGGTGTCTGATTTAGGCTCAGCCATGATCTTAGTGTCTTGGAGTCAAGCCCTGCATCAGGCTCTGTGCTCATCAGGGAGTCTGCTGTCCCTCTCCCTCTGCACCCCTCCCTACCATGCACATGCCTGCCTCTCTCTCAAATAAATAAAATCTTAAAAAATATATATTTTGATTGCAAGGAACAGGCATCCTCCTTGAGCTGTCTAAATCTGAAAGGGAGATTTTTGGGAATCTCTTTTTTGGGAGGGAAAGTTCAACTAAATAAAAGGGAGATTTGATAACCAGACACTAGTATACCGAAGCTGGTTTATTCCCGGCTCCCTGTGCAGTGAGTGACTTTACTGTGATAGTTTGATATGGGCTATACTGAGAATACTGACACCAGGGGAATCAGTACACGCTGGAAATCAGGGCTTTTCCCCCCTTCCTTTCTTTTCCATTTTTCTTTTTAGGACTTGGTGCATAAAAATTTTCCAGGCCATGAGCAAGAGCCAGGGAAGTTCTATCTAAAGGCTTCAACAGCTAAAAATTGTGAACTTTCCCCAGGGGTCTGTCAATATGGCTCAGCCCCAACTATTTCCAGGCTCAGGGTTTCTTCCTTCAAAACTTTTACATTCCTGGAAAAGAAAATGCAAACAGCACAGCATCCACTCCTGCTCCCAGCTGCTGTGCTATGGGGCAGGCTTAACTGGAGGGTTGACTGCACTGTGGGGCAGTTCTCAGAGAAGGACATATCGTGAGCTGGGTAGATGCCTCTCACAGTATCTACCGCACTGTCTAGTCATCAATCACTGTCTAGTCGTCAATCACTTCTTCCCATGTACCTAAAATATTCCCTGCTACCATGATCCAAAAACATGCTACACTACTGTAGCACATCCCCCTCTCCTAAGAGCAGACCACAGAATCCACAGATAACATCAGAAGGCCAAGCTTCTCAGAGTCTACTGTCTCCTTTGGTTCCTTAGAGAACACATCTGACTATTCAGCAATCTGTACAGTAAATGGTAAGCTTAGCTCACATCCAAAACACACTAGAGTCAGTGGTGAGACACAAGGAAAGAAGAGGGAAAAAATTATAGTAACCCCTATTTAAAAGAAGGAAACAGGAGCGCCTGGGTTGTTCAGGGGGTTAAATAAAGCCTCTGCCTTTGGCCCCAGTCGTGATCCCAGGGTTCTGGGATTGAGACCCACATCGGGCTCTCTGCTCGGCGGGGAGCCCGCTTCCTCCTGTCTTTCTGCCTGCTTCTCTGCCTGCTTGTGATCTCTGTCTGTCAGATAATTGGATAAAATCTTAAAAAAAAAAAGAAGAAGGAAACAATGGTTATCTGCTCAAGAGGCATTTCCTTGAGTCTGCTATAAGTATCCCATCAGGGCTAGGTGCAGTCTATCCATCATTTCATTCTACTGTGGGTTCTCTGAACTATGTAAGATAGGATTGGTCATGTGTCAGGGCAACAGGCCTGCAAGCTGAACCAGCTGGAGAGCTTTCTCTTGTCCAGGATCCTACTGAAGCTTTTATATTATCAGGTAAATGGGATCAACGTGTATGGGGCACTGCCTCCAAAATCCAAAGTAGCCCATAGGACTTATACCTCTCTCTTAGTTGTAGGGGGTATACAGCCCTGGTTCTCAAACTTGGGTGCACCCTAGAACTACCTGAAGAGCTAACATTGATGCCTGGTTCTGACCCCACAGATTCTGATTGAACTGGATGGGCATTAGGACTTCTAAAAGCTTCCCAGGTAGAGAAGGTTCCAGGAACATTGTGGAATTGGAAGCACCAGGCATTTGTCTCCCTGCCTAGACAATGATTGCACTTGCAGAATCTAACAATTTTGGAACTCCAGAGTCTATCAAAGGTGAGAAACTTCCAAGGGAGGGCTTGGATGGTACATTAAGGTTAACTTTGGTCAATTTCAGCTCTTAGCACAGAAGCAGCCACCCATTCTCCACTCCAGCCATGTGGCAGGCAGTTGTGCACATGTTCCTGGCATCTTGGGGGACCCAGAAAGAGCAAAAGGGACCCTGTCCTCCGCATATCAGGGATCTGTGCTCCAATCATAAACTGTAGCTTAAGATCACAGAGATGAGTCAGAGGCAGGCGGCTGTAGCTGTTGCTCTTCCCAAATTGTTGCAAGACCCTCCCCCTTCAGCTGAAGAGACCGCCCAGGGATTTAAAGGACCAGCACTCTTTTTCTCTCTTTTCATTTTTCTCTTTTCCTCTTTTGGGAGCCAGAGTGGAAGATTCCATAATGACTACATAAACGGGAACATTAGTAAGTGATCATGCATGCCCAGGGATAGGCTCAGAAAAGACCTCAGAAGACCTTAAATTTGTATCTTATCCTGATTCTTGGCACAGAGACAGCCTACAACAATCAAAAAAGCAAAAACAATAAATGAAAACAACAACAAAATACAGTTAACCCTGGAGAAAAAAGATAATTGACTTCCAGAGTTATCACAGTATTAGATTTAAATGTCCAGTTTTCAACAACAACAACAACAACAAATCACAAGGCATACAAAGAAACAGAAAAGTATGGCTCATGCAAAGGAAAAATAAATAAACAGAAAACTATTCCTGAAAAAGTCCTGATGGCAGATGTACTAGACAAAGGCAACTGTCAACAGTGCTCAAAGAACCAAAAGAAGACATGGGTAAAGTCAAGAAAATGACATACGAACAAAGTGGAAATAACAATCAAAGAGAAAAACCAAAAGAGAAACCAAAAAGAGATTCTGGAGCTGCAAGCTACAATAGCTGAAATGAAAAATTCATTAGAGGGAGTCAAAGGCAGATTTGAGCAGGTGAAAGGAAGAGTTAGCGACCTGGAAGATATATGACAATAAATATGGAGTTTGAGGAACAGAAAGTAAAAAGACTGAAGAAAAGTGAACAGAGCCTAACAGACATGGGGCACCATCAAGTTTAGCACATACACATTGGGGGCATCACAGAAGGGGAAGAGAAGGAGAATATATGAAGAAATAATGCTGAAGACATCCCAAGCTTGACGAGAGAGATGAATGTAAACATCCAAGAAGTTCAACCAGCTCCAGGTAAGAGCAACTGAAGATGCACACTGAGACACATTGTTATCAAACTTCTGAAAAATAAAGATAAAGACAAAGAGAATCTTGAGGACAGCAAGAGAGAAATGACTCATCACATATGAGGGATCCACCATAAGATACTGGCAGATTTCTTGTCAGAAACCTTGGAAGTCAGAAAGGGGTCTTCCAGAGTGAAATGAAAGGACACTAGATAGTAACTCAGAGCAGCATGGAAAAATAAAAGTAAATACATGGGGGCACCTGCATGGCTCAGTGGGTTAAAGCCTCTGCCTTCGGCTCAGGTCATGATCCCAGGGTCCTGGGATCAAGCCCCACATCGGGCTCTCTGCTCAGCAGGGAGCTTGCTTCCTCCTCTCTCTCTGCCTGCCTCTCTGCCTACTTGTGATCTCTCTGTGTCAAATAAATAAATAAAATTTAAAAAAAAAAAAGTAAATACATGGGCAATTACAAAAACTAGTATTGTAACAACGGTTTGTAACTCTAGCTTTTGTTTCCTATGTTACTTAAGAGACTAAAACACTTTTTAATTTACTAGTCTAAAAGCTAGTATTATAACTTCAGTTTGTAACTTCAAATTTTGTTTACTACGTATTTAAAGAGGCTAATGCATTTAAAAGAATTGCTAGTTCATGGTTTTGGGGCATACCATGCAATTTCGTGATATCAGCCACCACAAAGGATGGAGACAGAGGTGTAAAGGAACATAGTTTTGGTATGTTATTGAAGTTAAGATGGTATCAATTCTAATTTAAGTGTTACAATTTCAGTATGTTCACTGTAATCCCCATGATAACCACAAAGAAATGAGCTATAGAATATACACAAAAGGAAATGCAAAAAGAATTTAAGTATTTCGCTACAAAGAATAAACTAAACATAAAAGAAGACAGTAATGCAGAAAATGAAAAGCAACAACAATCAAAAAAGGCCCTAAGGCATATAGAAAACAAAAAGCAAAATGACAGAAGTCTCTCCTTACAGTAATTACATAAAGGTTAGACCTTTATTCTTATGGCTAGGATGTCCAAGGTCATGGAAAACACCTACCTAAGTGACTAAATAAATATTTCTTTCTATTCCCTTTTTTTTTTTTTAAGATTTTATTTATTTATTTGACAGACAAAGAGATCACAAGCAGGCAGAGAGGCAGGAGAGAGGAGGAAGCAGGCTTCCCGCTGAGCAGAGAGCCCGATGTGGGGCTCGATCCCAGGACCCTGAGATCATGACCTGAGCTGAAGTCAGTAGCTTTAACCCACTGAGCCACCCAGGCGCCCCTCTATTCCCTTTTTTTAAAAAAAATCCTTGTGTTGTTTCCCTATTTACTGTAACCTTACCTTCTTAATAGTAAGCCATCTCAAATACTTCCTGAGGGTAGATGGGCTTTAAAACAGACTTTCAATATTATTATGCCTGTTCATGCCTCACCATCTTATTTGTCCAACCACAGGATACTGCACCCCCAGGCTTCCCACTCTTTCCCCTCCTCCGGAATGCCCCCAGCTTGGGGACACTATCATAATGACACAGTGTGGAAACTTCAGCATGTCGGTGGCTAAGGTGGCTTCTGATTGTAGTTTAAATGTAAATGGATTTTCATTTCCTCTCTTTTTCACATAAGATGATTTACATTGATCTATCTTTCATTTCACTGAAATGAAATTTCTTCTATAGTATACAGTCTGTTTATAAGCCCATCCACTAACATCCTTACTTCAAATACAGTACTTTCAAAATTCCAGAATGTCCATTTTTAAACAGTTTTCCTCTGTTCATTTGTTTTGACCAAGTTTTCCATTAAATCCTCAGCCATTTTTATAACAGTTGCTTTAAAGTCCTTGTTGACCACTTTCAGCATCTGACTTACATTGAGGTTTCGTTCTCTTCACTATGGGTCACATATTCCTGTTTCTTTGCATGTCTAGGAACTTTTCCAAAATGTATACCTGACATTATAGATAACAGGTAGAGACTGTGGATTCTGTTAGTTTCTCTAAAGAGTGCTGAGTTTTGTTTGGACAGATAGCTAAGTGGGCTGGACTCAAATTCCAAATTCCATTTATCCTGCAGGGGGCATGGGTGGAAATTGCCCAATTTCAGATGTTGTTATTTCCTAGTTTCCCTAGTTTTCCTATGCATGGGCAATTTAGTTGTCATCCAGGTGTTAAGTCAGAGTTTCTGTGCAGATTTTGGGGCACCCCATTCTGTGTTTTCTTTTCTGGGACTTTCTATATTACTTTTCAACCTCCTTTACATCTAGCAATTTCATCCTCCGACCCCTCAAGCCTTTCTCTGTGAGTTCTAGCCACACAACTCTGTGAATTGGGAGGTAACCTCAGATGAAAAGTTGTGTAAATGTAGATTTTACCATATACATTTACCTCCTTTCAAGGATCAATCTGGCTTTGTCCCATCTCTTTTGTCTTCAAATCATTTTATTTCATTTTTATTTTATTTTCCCTTCCAAGACTTACGATTGTCATCTATGGGAGCATTGGTCTGGTATGATCTATTTTCCTATGACTCAAAACATTCTAATTCTATATTAATTTAATTTCATTATCCTCCTTCACCACCCCCCATTTTTCTCCTAGGAAGAATGGAGATCAACAGAAAACTTCTAACATTAATATAGATTTTATTTCCTGTATGGATCATATATGATGTGTATTATTTAGGTCACTGTAAACCACTGGTGATCAGTAATCGCTTATTTATACATCTCTTAATGTTGTCTTTTGATGAGCCAAAGTTTTCTAATTATAATAAAGTATAATTTATCATTTTTTAGTTGTTGTTTTCTGTCACCCTCTAAGGGACCTTTACCTATCCCCAGGCTAGAAAGATATCCTCCTACATTTTTCTCTAAAAGTTTGTGGCTTTAGCTTTTATGTTTACATCTATAATTCATTTTGAATTAACTTTTGGTATGTATTAGATACACACAACAACATAAGTAAGTTGCAAAACCTTGAGTGAAAAAAAAAAAAAAAAGAACACATGCCATACAATTCTACTTACATGAAGTTCTACAGCCGAAACAACTCCACTATGGTACTGAAAATCAGAACACTGGTTTCCTGGACGGGCGAGGGTAGTGACTCAAAGGGACACAAGAAAAAAGATACTGGGGTCATGGAGATGACCTGTATCTAATTAAGGTGGTTTTACACAGACATGTACCTGTGTAAAAAACCCAATGAGCTATACAGTTAAATTGCTTGTGTTTTACTTCATATAAATTGTACTTTAATTAAAAATGTATTATAGGAGCACCTGGGTGGCTCAGTGGGTTAAGCCTCTGCCTTCAGCTCAGCTCATGATCTCAGGGTCCTGGGGTCGAGCCCTGCATCAGGCTCTCTGCTCAGCAGGGAGCCTGCTTTCCCCTCTCTCTCTGCCTGCCTCTCTGCCCACTTGTGATCTCTGTCTGTCAAATAAACAAATAAATTTTTTTAAAAAATGTATTATAAAACAAAACCAAAGTAAGCAAAAGAACTTCAATGATCCTACTTTTTTTTTCTAAATGAGACAAAATCTACTCCCTTGGTAATGACAAAGAGAAGCTATTGGCATACGAATTATTATGATTGCAAGTATCCAATTCTTCCATCATCAAAAGAGAATCTGATGACATCATCATTCTGAGAAGGTTGAAATCATCAACAGGCAAACTGGGGAGTGCCATAGAACCAATACCAAGTTATCTGATTCATGATTTTTCAAAGGTCTTAGAATGTCCTGCTTGAAAACTGTCTGCCCAAGTGAGGTTTTCCACATGTCTTCCCAAACCACCATACCCTAAATGTTAAGTCTCTAAGGAAGAAATTATATAAAAGTCCTATGTGATCTTAGGAAAACAGAAGGTAAGAGTTTGTCCTTAATTTCAATCAGACTGAGCCACCTTCAATTTCATTTCTGCACACAATTTCATAAGTGCATAGCCTGAATATTACAAAGGAGCTTCATAAACTTCCTGGCTAAAATTCCTAGGTCAATGAACAAATAATATAAAAATTATAGGTAAGCCTTTAGTCCATTCTTGGACTCAATTTTATATTCAATTAGTTTTAAGAAAGAGCATCTATTTTATGTTATTGGTTCTATCACCTGTCTTGAAATGACCAACTTTATAATATTAATTCATTAAAAATAAGTTCCTTCATAACTATGTGCTGCTTAGCGTCCAAGTAAGTATTTTCACAATTATCTCTTTTCTCTGACATCCTACTCTGCGAGGTAGGCTGGCAAGTGGCATCTGTATTTTATTTTCTGTAGGAAAAGCCCTGTGTACTCTAGAAATAAAAAATGAAGGTTATAAAACCTCTTGCATCGGGGTGCCTGGGTGGCTCAGTGAGTTAAGCCTCTGCCTTCGGCTCGGGTCGTGATCCCAGGGTCCTGGGATCGAGCTCCACATCGGGCTCTCTGCTCAGCAGGAAGCCTGCTTCCTCCCTCTCTCTCTGCCTGCTTCTCTGCCTACTTGTGATCTCTGTCTGTTAAAAATAAGTAAACAAAATCTTAAAAAAAAAACAAAAAAACAAACAAACAAAAACCTCTTGCATCAAGGTCAGCTTAGACCAGCTAACGTCCCAAGACTTTGGGCAGCTAGCTCCCACAGAAAGTGTCTCCACAGACTCAACTCTATTTTCCTATAGAGAGACATCCAAGGACTGGATGTGCCTCAAACCCTAGCCAATATCTATGAAATCAGCTGGTTTAAGTCATGGAGAATCACAATTCAATACATCTCATTCTGTATACATTGTTCTGTATTTAACCTACTTCTGTTTCTTTTTCCTCTCAGGAAAGGATGAAGTATGGAAGAAAAATAATTCAGTTGTTATTACTTTTATTGTTTCTATGGGCTTTGCACAGATGGTATCATTTCAGGTAATTTTTTTAAAAAATTAATGAATATTTTGGGCACTTGGGTGTCTCAGTTGTTAAATGTCTGCCTTCAGCTCGGGTCATGATCCCAGGGCCTTGGGATCAAGCCCCGAGTCAGGCTCCCTCCTTGGCGGGAGGCCTGCTTCTCTCTCTCTCACTCCCACTGCTTGTGTTCCCTCTCTCACTGTGTTTCTCTCTCTCAAAAAAATAAACAAAATCTTTAAAAATAAATAAATGAAAATTAATGGATATTTTATTCTGGGTTTTGGTAAGGATCTAGTTTGTCAGAAAGATGATAGGCTAACCCCCTGAATAAATCAGCATCCAAATGTATCAATCCAATATATATACCCCAATATACCCCAAAATATCCAAATGGCATTTAAACATATCATCATAAACACACCCTTCAGCATAAAAATTCTTTGCTTCTAATGTGATCAAAGCTAATATAATTTTTGTAGGCTCATATGTGTGAGGAGAAGCAACGTTAAGCTACCAAGATAGTGACCATGTAATTATTAGTTGGCAAGTGTTAGAGAGACTGTCATTTTTAAATAGGTGGCGCCTTTAAGAAATATCCCTAATATTCGTGACTTCAGGCACTATGTATGGTATCTGCCCTCCATATATTTACACAAGTAGAAAGATTTCATGGGTAATTAGCAAATTCCATTGTTTCAATGACATTAAGTTAGCTCTTCTGTCATTTCTAGCTCAAAGAATTAGGTTTCCTTTCTTTAAGATCCAGCATATGAAGTCCTTAACTGCAGTCACTACTGTTTCTCTACAACCAATAATGTACTTGGCACATAGCATGTGTCTTAGTCCATTTGCATTGCTATAATGGAAATACCACACCCTGGGTGGCTTATCAGCAACAGACATTTATTTCTCACAGTTCTGGAGGCTGAGAGGTCCTCCAAGATCAAGGCACTGGAGGACTTGATGTCCTGGTCCATAGACAGACAGCTGCCTTCTCCCTGTGTCTTCACATGGCGGAAGGGACAAGGGAGTCTTCTGGTATCACTTTTGCAAGGCTACTCATCCCATTCATGGGGGCTCCAACCTCATTACCTAATCATGTCCCAAAGGTCCCTCCTCATAATGCCATCATACTGGGGGTTAGGAATTCAACATACAGATCTGAGGAGGCAAAAATATCCAATAATATTAGGTGTTCATTGAATATTTGGCAATATTAGGTAACAAAATGCATGGATTGATGGAATATAACTAGTCATCTTAAATGTGGAAACCCGGGGTGCCTGGGTGGCTCAGTCTGTTAAGCATCTGTTTTTGACTCAAGTCATGATCTCAAGATCCTCCAATCAAGCCCCACATTGGGCTCTCTGCTGAGCTTCTTCTTCTCACTCCTCCTCTGCTCTCTCTCTCTCTCAAATAAATAAATAAACTCTTTTAAAAAATTAAATGTGGAAACACTTTATATAAGTTTAAAAGTAATATAATGCTGTTTGTTTATCCTAAGCACAAAGAAACTACAGCAGATATACCAGTGCTGGTAAGTCTTATTTACAAATGCTCTATGACCTCTTCTTTGAGGATAAAACCTTCGAAGGACAGTGGGGTACCTGCAAGTCCTTGGCTCCTGCAGGCAGGGTAAACCAAAATAACTTTGCAAACATATGTTGGAAATACTCATATAAGGCCAGAGGACTAGGAGTACTAGGAGTGAGAACTGGTTAGGGGAAACGTGTGATGGGAGCCAGAACCCAGCTTCCAGGAATTCTGGGTCTTTTAAAGCTCTGGGAAATATCATCGGAGTAAAGTTTTGGTTAGAAGACTTGAGAGATTGTTATTAACCATAGGCCACCTGCAAAATCATACTATCAGAACATGAGCAGAGAGGAAAACTTCCCTAAGAATTGCACAGGACCCCAAATCATAGTATGTTCTTCAGTTTCTCCCTTGAGTCATGGGAACCCACATAGTGAAGTAAAAGAAACTTCCTTTCTGATGCTTGCTGTGTCTAAGAGCTTTATTTCTCTGGTGGTTCTATGGTGCACAAAGCTCTCACCAGGACAGTGACTCCATATCTGGGTGAGCTGCTCTGTGCATGAAAATAATACAGAAAGATGGTTTTCATTGGCAGGGTGTTTCCCCTCTATAGAGCCATGGCTAACAGGGGGCAGTAACTCTCAACCACCTGAAAACAAGAGGAAAACCCCTAGACAAAGGTGGGAACATGCAGAAGAGGCTGGGAGAAAGAATGATTTAACATGTTTTCTGGTAAAATATACACAATGTAACAAATCTAATAATCACTCTATCATTAATATCAGCTCTCCTTAGTATCAGACCTTACACATATGGCCTTAACACACTAATGCTTGGTATCCAAAGGCTTTGCTATCAATGAGGCAGGTGCCTATGTAGAAGGCCTTCTCTCAGTCACACCCTGGATACTGTGGTATTCACTCATGACATACAACTCAGCTCCGCAGCTGCCCAATCCCCTCCTGAACTCAGTCCAGGATCAACTCTCCAACAATAGGCTAGCCAGGGTGCCATTAGAGTGTATAGGATGGAGGAAGTAAGGACTCAGGCCCAAATGTTTGTCTTTCCACCTGCTGTGCATCTGGACAAGATAATAAAAGCTCTTTGTGTCTCAGTTTCCTTATCTTGTAAAATGAGGACAATAAAAATGACAACAATACCTATCTCATAGGGGTGGATTAAATTAGATAATACTTAGGAAAGTATTCCATAAGTATTAGCTATTAATGAAGGAAATCTAACTTTATCTAGCAATATCTAGCAATCTCTTAGGTAGGGATATTTAACACAAGACCTAAAGGCTATGTAGGAATTAGCTGGTTTAAGTTGTGGCATGTTTAAGGAAATTTAAAGGGGCAAGTGAGTATGGAAAGTTATCATTGTGGGGCTGGGTAGGAGATGTGTCCGGAACAGTGTGAAGGGTCAGATCACTCCAAATGTCATGGCCATTTAAGGAATGTAGATGTGATCCTTAGGAAAATGGGAAGTCAATGAACCCTATTAAATAGAACTGTGGAGCTTCAGAAACATGACAGTGGAAGTACAGTGGACATATGGAGAATGGGTTGAAAAAGCCAGTGCAAGGACAGGTAGAGAAGGAATCACAGTATTAATTACGGGGGATGGGAATATGGGGGTTCATTATATTCTTCTCTTTCAGTTTGTGGACCTTTGACATTTTTCATACTACAAAGTATTTTTGAAAATGTACAAACAGTGAGACCAATTAGAAGGCTACTAATGTAGCCCCGACAGATGATGGTGATATCAAGTCATGTGGTGACAGAGAATGAAGATAGGGGATGGATTTGAGAGATGTTTTGGAGGTACAGCCAGTAGGGGTTAGTGATGGATTTGAGGTCAGGTTTTAGGGAGTGCTCTGAGTGTAGAACATTGCTCATAACTTCTGCTTTGTCAATCTAAGTGATAAGGCAACATATGAAAGGGACCTACTTTGGGGAAGACAGGATGATATTCACATTAAACATCATCTAGTGGCATCAGTGCAAACTCAAGCAGAAGACTCCAAAACACAATTTGATGTCTGGGTCTTCAGTTCCTGGCAGTGGTCAAGATGCACAAACAAATCTGAAGCCATAGGAAAATGCCTGCACACATGTCAACTGATCAAATAGAAAGCTGAGGAGAAACCCTTCAAACCAAGACTCCTGAGCAGATAGGACATTTAAGGCCAGAAAGTAGGGTTATATTTTTATTGCAGTAAAAGGCGGCAGGAACCAGTGCTCAAGATAAATTTGGAGGCAAGGTGGCAGCAGACTGAGGGAGCTTTTATGTGATGATGGGTATTTCTCTATCAGTGAGAAGGAGAATGAGCATTGTGGAAACACATAAAGGTTTCTGGGCAGCCTAGAGACTCAAGTCAAGATAAATCATGATTTTCCCTGCCACTTCCATCAAAGTTGATCATTGCTTTTTGTACTGCTGCACACTTATCTTGCACTTTACATGGGATTATAACATAGTCCATGATTTGGAAGACATTCATTACCACAAACTCAAATAGATACAGTGTGATTCTTTGCATTATTTCTCCTGATAGGTCTGTGGATACTCAGTCAAAAGAATTAAAGCTATCAGACTGGTTTTCTCCCAGGTAAGAATTCCAAATCAAACACATGTGAGATTGATCCATAGATCGTTCAGAAGTTAACAGATGGCAACAATACTACAAATGGCATTCTAACTGTTAGATGGCAGGTGAATCTTTGATTACGTTTAAAAAAAATAAGCAGTGACCAAGATGCATTGGGAACGGACGTTAGTGCCCACATTCTCCATAAATGAGAATGTAGAATGACAGAAAGCCAAAGGCCTTAAAATTATGTCAGGTCAAAGTGTGAAGAGTGTATCTAAGATCTTTTGGTTGATTCTCCTCATTTCACCAAGGAGGGAACCAAAGCCCGAATCAGATGGGTGGGCCATCTGCGCACTTCTCACTTTAATATGGCAGCTTTCCTCTGGCCTCTCTGACTTCCTCTTCTTACCACACCCTCCTGTTTTTCTCCCTGGTGTTGCAGCATTTCTGGACTTATCCTAAATAAAACTTTGCAAGGAGATGTCCAGTTAAGATCATGATTGGATAATGGTCTGTGACTCTCCTCCCGTGATACCTTAACTTTTTTTCAAATCTAATCAGGACACAGAAAGCACCAGAATTATTTTAACTGGGAATTTAATACAAAGAATTGTTAATGAGTATAAAGTTGTTAACTAGGTAACTTGAGCTTAAACTCTTATGCTCTTATACCACTGATGCTGGTATCTCTCAGCTCTTGATAGGCCTCTTGGGACAGGGAATCAGCCTTCTAGGGAAGGGCACCATGAGGCTGGGTTTTTTGGTTTTTTTGTTTTTTTGTTTTTTTTTAATTTGACAGACAGAGATCACAAGTAGGCAGACAGGCAGGCAGAGAGAGAGAGAGAGGAGGAAGCAGGCTCCCTGCTGAGCAGAGAGCCTGATTCGGGACTTGATCCCAGGACCCTGAGATCATGACCTGAGCCAAAGGCAGTGGCTTAACCCACTGAGCCACCCAGGTGCCCCATGAGGCTGGGTTTTTAAGTGTTGGAAAACCTGAAATCTGGATTCAACTGCTGGTCTGGGAAGGAACTGCAGATGTGGGGGTGTGGGATTTGAGGGAACAGGAGGTAGGCAAGGGCTCACTGGAAACAGGAAAGAGTAAGTTCCTTCTTCCTCCAGGTCTGTAATTTTTCCCCAGTGACCTCTGTTAGCAGAGCCGCCCAGGTGCCCGCTGGCAAAGCAGAAATGTGGTTTGCAGAGTCCCAGCTCAGGACAATAAAGCTAAGTATAGTGTGGTGGATTCAGTTATGAAAGATGCTAGCTTAGTAACTGGCACAGGATCCCATTAACAAGACAAGTAAGGCATATCCTTGTACTCAGGATGATGATTCAAACCAACAATTGAACAAAGGAGAAAACCATATATTCATTTACACAGATTCCAAATAACCTGCTAATAAAATTCAACTCCCTCTGTTTCTTTTTCCCCCCATCGGAGTCTCCTTGCTCAGCGGGGAGCCTGCTTCTCCCTCTATCTGCCTCTCCTTCTGCCTGCTGCTCCCCCTGCTTGGGTGTTCTCTCTCTCTGACAAATAAATAAAATCTTAAAAAAAAAAAAAAGATTTGTCAATTTTGTTGATCTTTTCAAAGAACTAACTTTTGGCTTCATTAATTCTATCATTTTTTTCTCTTTTTCTAGGTCAGTTGTCTCTGCTTCAGTCTTTATTATTTCTTCCTTCTGCTTGTTTTGGGTTTAGTTTGCTGTTTTTTTCTAGTTCCTTAAGGTAGAAGGTTAGGTTATTATAGGATATCTTTCTTCTTTTTTAATACAGATGTTTACAGCCATATATTTCCTTCTGAGTATTGCTTTTCACTGCATGTGAAAAGTATGGTATGTCATATTTTCATTTTTATTCATCTCATTGTATTTTTTAATTCCTTTTTGTGTTTTTTTTTTCCTTTGGCCCATTGGTTATTTAAGAGTGTGTTCAATTTCCACATACTTGTGAACTTTCCAAATTTTCTTGTTATTGATTTCATTCCATTGTCAATGAAAAAGATAGTTTGCATGTTTCCAGCAATCTTAAATTTATTGAGATTTGCTTTACGACTTACCACATAATCACCCTGAAAATGTTCCAAGTGTATTTGAGAAGAATATGTATTCTGTTATTGGTTAAAATGTTCTATGTGTATCTGATTCTTTCTTCTGCCTGTTCAAATCTGCTGCTGAAATCTTATGACAAGTTTGGTGGTTTGTTTTTGTTTTTGTTTTTGCTTTTTAACTATTATACTTCTCAGCTCCAGAGTTTCTATTTGGTTCCCTTTATCATTTCTATCTCTTTATTCACATTCTCTATTTGTTAAGCTGTTGCTTTCCTGGTTTCCTTTAGTTCTTTGTCCATAGTTTTCTTTGGTTCTTTCAGCACATTTAAAATAGTTGGTTTAAAGTCTGGTTCTAGTAAGTCCAATGTCTGCGCTTCCCTAGTTTTTGTCAATTCCCGTTTTTGTCAATTTTTCCCCCTATGAATGGGCCATACATTCTTGTTTCTTTGCATGCCTCATAATTTTTAGTTGAAAACTAAGCATTTTGTATATTATAATGTGATCACTTTGGAAGTCAGATTCTCTTACCTCCTAGAGCTGTTCTTGCTTACTGTGAATTATAGTTGTTTGTCTTTTTAGTGACTTTTCCAAACTATTTTTAAAGACTGTATTCTTTGTCTTATTTGGTCTGGGAGGTCTCTGTTCCTTTGGTTTGTGGTCAGCTAGTGGTTTGACAGAGATATTCTTAAATGACTAGAGCCAGAGTGGTGGTGATGGTGGTGGTTGGAGGACTCTTAGAGAAGAAGAAGAAGATAAAGAGAAGGAGGAAGAGGAGAAGGAGGAAGAAGAAGAAAAGAAAAGAGGAGAAAAAAGAAAAGAAAAGAAGAAGAAGGAAGAAATGAACCCTCTTACACAGTTCTTGAGGATTGGTTCTGTGTTTGGGTCCTCCTTCAACACAGCCCAGCTATTTACAACTCTACCTTAGCCTTACTTCCTGTTTTTACTGAGTCTAAATATCATCCAGAGGTGAAAGCTTAGGATCTTCAGAGATCTTTTCTGAGCATGTAACCTGCTCTGAACATGTGCATGAATTTCCTAATTCCTCATTATACATAGGATTTTGTCAAAGGCTTTACTTTTCAAAGAACTCTCTTCCAAACTTTTCTTCCCAGGCTTTCAGCACATCTAGTGTTTATTTCAACTGTAATTTCTTGCCTCAGGTGGCAGGGGCTTGTTCCTTTTTAAAACATTTTCAAGGATTGCCCTCCACTTACCCATTTTTCCATTTTGAGAGAGTTCTGAGCTAAGCAAAACAAAGGAAAGCACTAGAAGTCCAGTCCTTTGAGGAACCCTCGGGTCAAAATGGACAAACACAATTCCTTTGGAATTAGATCCATTCTTCTCCTCCAGAAGCAGTTATTCCACTGAGGACATGGTTTGGTGTTTTCAGTACCACTGCCATACTGGCAGGGAGTTGGTATAAGGCTAAACAAAAATCCCACAAAGCTCTCCTTCTCCTATTGTGTTGTCATTCTTTTCTTAATTTAACCTTTGCTTGATTGCTCTAAAACTCTATCTTCCAGTGTTTTGACAAAGTTGTTTCTGATAGTATGCAGTAATAGTAGCCTGGCAGCATTTTAGGATTATGAAACTGGAAAGGTCATTTTTCAAAATATGATCTCTGAAAATAATTAATGTCAAAAAGCCTCAGACCAGGAGATTTCATCCAAATACAGGAGATATTCTTACTTTAGACTTTGGGTGACATTTTATCTGTGTCCTCAAAGATCTTGGAATCGCAGTATAACTAATCTGTAATTACTTTTGTAATGATCTAGTCATTTATGAGAAGCTGTTTCTCTAGTTTATCATAACAATCAGGCTTTGGATTAGGAGTAAGGAAATGCTGCAACCAGATACAGGCTTTATACTTTAGTAACAACTACTGAAGTTTTATCAAAATATATCTTGTTCATAATTCTTATGTCTTTCTTACAGTGAATCCATGAACCTGACTACCACCAACTGGTCAGCTCCAGTTGTGTGGGATGGCACTTTTGATAAAGAAATATTGGAAAAGTATTATGAAAAACATAAAATTACTGTGGGATTGACTGTATTTGCTGTAGGAAGGTAGGTAATGCCAAATGTCCTTTACATTCAAGTTTTTTATTATAGAAAATGGTAGATAATCAATAATCCCACCTCAAGAATCTAAGAAAAGTGGGACAAAATAAAGACAAAGTAAACAGAATTAAGGAAATAGTAAAGATGAAAACAGAAATCCATGAAACTGAAAACAGAGAAGCCATAGAGAAAAATCAAAGAATCAAAAAGCTTTTCTTTGAAAAAAAAAATCAGTAAAGTTCACAATCACCCAGGAAGTATGGCAAAGAAAAAAATTTGACAGAAATTACCAATATTAGGAAAGAAACAGGATATATCACCTCATACGTGGCAGACATCAAAAGAATAATCAGTATACACACATACATTTGAAAACTTAGGTGAAATAGACCTTGACAACACTATCACAACCCACCCAAAATGAAATCAACTGTTTCAATAGCCCTATATCTACTGAGGAAACAGAATTCATAATTTTAAAAACTCCTAAAGTCTCCAGGCCCAGATGTTTTCACTGGAAAATTCTACCAAATATTTAAAGAATTAACATTAGTTCTATATAATCTTCGAAAAATCAAAGAGAAAGGAACACTTTCCAATTCATTTTATGAAGCAAGTGCTGCCCTCATATCAAAATTATACCCCAAAAGATACAAAAAAGTATTAAGTTGAACAACTTACCTATTACCAATTAAAATTATAAATTTTTATAAAGAAGTTCTCAAACTCAATACCCAAAAAAAACAAATAATCCAGTCAAGAAATGGGCAGAAGACATGAACAAACACTTCTCCAATGAAGACATACAAATGGCTAACAGACACATGAAAAAATGTTCAGCATCACTAGCCGTCAGGGAAATACAAATCAAAACCCCAATGAGATACCACTTTACACCAGTTAGAAGGGCAAAAATTAACAAGATAGGAAACAACAAATGTTGGTGAGGATGTGGAGAAAAGGGAACCCTCTTACACTGTTAGTGGGAATACAAGTTGGTACAGCCATTCTGGAAAACAATATGGAGGCTCCTCAAGATGTTAAGAATAGAGCTACCCTATGACCCAGCAATTGCACTACTGGGCTTTTACCACAAAGATAGAGATGTAGTGACAAGAAGGGACACATGCACCCTAATGTTCATAGCAGCAATGTCCACAATAGCCAAACTGTGGAAGGTGTTGAGATGTCCTTCAACAGATGAATGGATAAAGAAGATGTGGTTCATACATACAATGGAATATTACTCAGCCATCGGAAAGGGTGAATATCTATCATTTACATCCACATGGGTGGAACTGGAGGGTATTATGCCAAGAAAAATAAGTTAAGCAGAGAAAGTCAATTATCATATGGTTTCACTTATATATGGAATATAAGAAATAGTGCCGAGGACCATGGGGAAAGGGAGGGAAAACTGAATGGGAAGAAATCAGAGAGGGAGACAAATCATGAGAAACTGAAGGTTACAGAAGGGAGGGAGATGGGGGATGGGTAATCGGGTGATGGGTATCAAGGAGGGCATGTGTTGTGATGAGCACTTGTGTTATATGCAACTTATGAATCATTGTGTTATATGCAACTTATCAAAAACTAATGATGTTTATTTCAGTTAATTGAACATAATAATAAAATAAATAGAAATAAATAAAATAAAATTTCAAATTTTATCAGCTTTATAGTAACTCATTATTAAATATCGATAGTAACTTATTCTTTTTTTTAAATAGACCTATTTTATAAGTTTTTTGTTTTTGTTTTTGTTTTTGTTTGTAATCTCTACACCCAATGTGAAGCTTGAGCTCACAACCCCAAGATCAAGAGTCGCATGCTCTTCTGACTAAGCCAGCCAGGCACCCCTGATAGTAATTTATATTTAAAAAGAAAATAACACAGGGGTTCCTGGATGACTCAGTTGGTTAAGTGGCTGCCTTTGGCTAAGGTCATGATCCTGAAATCTGGTATCAAGCCCCACATCAGTCTCCCTGCTCAGTGGGGAGTCTGCTTCTCCCCCTCCCTCTACTCCTCCCAAATTGTGAACTCTCTCTCTTACTCACTCTCTCTCTTTCAAATAAATAAATAAAATCTTAAAAAAGAAAACAGAAGGAAAGAAGAAGGAAAGGAGGGAAGGAAGGAAGGAGGGAGAGAGGAATCCTTACAGAAGAAGCTCCTGTGCACCTCCTTCCCAGATCTATTCTGATCTGTCTCCAGTGCTGCCCCAGGATCTGTAAGAGGGCACAATGAGTGACCCCATGCCAGGACAATGCTCCTACTTTCAGGACATAAATGGAGCTTCTTCTTCCTTCCCCCCCTCCTTTGGTAGAACACAATGAGTCTTAAAGAGTCCTATGCAAATGAAGGGCCACTGAAACCAAATCCTCATTAACCTTATCATAAAAACTCTTCCGTGTGTGTTAAAGAACCACTGAGAATCTCAGTTATTAATGGCATCAAGTGCCTCTGAAAATAGGAGTATAGGTGGGACTGAAAACAGGATAGATTGAAAGTATCTATATTTGGGCCACCTGAGTGGCTCAGTCATTGGGCATCTGTCTTCAGCTCAGGTCATGATCCTGGAGTCCTGGGATCGAGTCCTGCATCAGGCTCCCTGCTTGGCAGGAGGCCTGCTTCTCCCTCTCCCACTCCCCCTGCTGTTTCCTCTCTCACTCTGTCTCTCTCCATCAAATAAATAAATAAAATCTTTTAAAAAAAAGTATCTATATGGAGCATTTAGACATGAATATTTGTGACAGGGATGAACAAATAAGCCAATATAATAAAACATACACACCCAGGCAGAAGTGAAAGACTCTGGCTATGGCTATGACATTGTGGATCTGTAGGGAAAGACTTCTACAATGAGGCTGGAGAAAGGTGATGTCAGAACAAGACCACCACAATTGTACCTCTATGGTATGTATGTATGGCAAGTGTATACAAACATAATTCCCAGGGAGCTTGACGTCCAAAAGGGAAAACCATAGTGTAGCTTAGTGAAATCAAGACAAGAAAGGAGTTCTTAATCAAGATACAGAAAATACTAATCATAAAGAAAAGGGTTGATAAATGCGACTGTATTAAAAATGAACTTACCTAAGAAAACATCAGAAAGACCCAAACTGGAGAGAAACTGAGACCGCCTGGAGGAGCCTAAGGAGACATCATGATGAAATACAATATGTATTCTGGATTGGAGCCTAGAAACTAGAAAGGCCATTTAGGGGGAAAACTGGTGAAATCAAAATAAAATCTGTGGTTTAGCTATAGTATTTAACCACTGATAATTTCCTAGGTTTGACAAATGTACCACGGTTATAGACAACATTAACAGTAGGGGAAGGTGGGTAGAGCACATACGGGTACTCTCTATAATATGTTTGCCCCTGTTTTATAAATCTAAGACCATTCCAAAATATAAAGCTTTTTAAAAATTAAAAAAACAAAGTTTGCCATTATAGTGAGAGTGCCTGACAATAAACTTTTTTTCTTGTAAATGCCTGCCATTAAGCTTTTGATCACTGAGACATCCATGTCAAAGATATCTAACTCAGATAAACCTATTGTCAGTCTTAACATGGTCACTAGCTAGACAACTAGTTAAAGAGCCAAGCCACCCCTCCCATGAAATTCCCCTTTTAAAGAGAGGCCTGGGTAACCTACAAAACCGACCACTTGAGTGACCCTGCATTTTCCTTCCTGTGCTTTCATTCTTGCTATTAGGTTTTAAATTGTGAAACCCCAGGCACCCCACCCCCGACCCCAAAAAAGGTGGAACCTCCAAGGTACCCCCTTCTCTCTCCCTACGTAGGACCTCGCTCTGTGACACTGTACTTACCCTGTACCCTCCAGCGCTTGTGAATAATAAATCTCATTTTTTCAAAGTTCTCTGGTAGTTGTTCCTGAGATGCATCTTGCAAGTGTAATAAGAACCACCAGGACTGGTCCAGCCAACATTGGCTCTGTAGGGGAAATGTCTGTGGGGGGTCTTGCCACAAGTAGCAGGGGGCAAATAGGATTACTATTAAAGGCCGAGAACAACAAAAACAACCCTATAGTATGTCATACACAAAAATTCATTCACATGGATAACCAACTTAATATGAAAGTTAAAACAATAAAGCAACTAGAGGAAAACATAGGAGCATATTTTCACTACTTTAGGCAGGAAACGATTTCTGAAACATAACACCAAAGCATGAACCATAAAAAATGTGGATAAAGTGTGGATAAATTGTATTTCTTTGCACTTGAGTTGTTAGTTTCCAACTCAGTAGACTATTTTAAGTGATATTTTTCATAATTTATCTTGCTTTAATTATTTAGATGTTTTAGATAATCCAAACTAGAAAGTTTTCTCCTGACTCCATCCACTATGTTTCTTAAAACTTAGGTCAATATTCAGAACTTATTTTTAAGGATTATATAAATATTATTTGAGGCTGAGGCGTGTATGATCGCCCATCCTTTTCTTAAGTTACCTCAGATCATGTATTGTTCTGATAATTTTCACTGTTTGGAGGGATGAGAAATGAGAAAGTTTTGTTTTCTAATCCTGCAAACTTAGCATTATATTAAAGAGCATGAGGCAAAACAAGAGAGTGCAGATAGCGGTAGCTGACTAGGCTACCTGTGACCTTTTCTATGTAACTGACTCCTCATAAAGCAAGCCGCAGACATTACTCGCTATTCTTGCAATGCCTCAAGACCTTCTTGCCTACAACCTGAAAAGCAAAGTCCCTCTTCTCTGATCACCCTGAAGGCTCTGGCTGTCATCTTGCCCTGGGCTCGATGCTGTTTCCTGACCTCACCAAGTTTCATTCCCCCTCATGAGGAAGTCCTCTTCTTTCCTATAATTCGCAGAACCTCGTCAGGGAGAGGAAAAGCAGATGACTTCACTTGCTTTTACACCACTTAACTATAACTCAAGAAGTACTTCTAATATTTGGTTTGCTTACTAGTATGTTTGGACAAGCCAGGATAATTAAAGTAGTACGTGTTTCACCAAAATGTAAGATAATGAACTCAGTTATTTCTTATTTGCTTCACAGATACATTGACCACTATTTGAAGAAATTTATGTTCTCTGCAGATAAGTTTTTCATGGTTGGCCATAAAGTCATAATTTATGTCCTGATAGATGACTTCTCCAGAATGCCTTGGATACAGCTGAGTCGCCTCCGTTCGATCAAAGTGTTTAAAATCAAGCGAGAGAAGCGATGGCAAGATATCAGTATGATGCGCATGAAGTCTATCAGTGAACACGTTGAAGACCATATCCAATATGAAGTTGATTTTCTCTTCTGCATGGACGTGGATCAAGTTTTCATCAGGAAGTATGGATTGGAGACTCTGGGGCAGTCAGTAGCTCAGCTACATGCTTACTGGTATAAGGAAGACCCTATAGGAGTGCCATATGAAAGAAGTAAGTTATCAGAAGCATATATACCTTTTGGTATGGGAGATTTTTATTACCATGCTGCTGTATTTGGTGGCACGCCCATTCAAGTTCTCAATATTGCCAGGGAGTGCTTAAAAGGAATCATGAACGACAAGAAAAACAGCATTGAAGCAGTTTGGCATGATGAAAGTCACTTAAACAAGTATTTCTTTCTCCACAAACCCACTAAAGTCTTATCACCGGAATATTGCTGGGCTTTTTCTAAAGCGGATGTTCCTTTTATTCACAACATCAAACTCTACTGGGCTAAAAAGGATTATAAAAATCTTAGGGTCACAGTGTAATTATATAGCACTTCCTTCAGGTTGCTGAAGTTAAGAGCATCATCATGTCTTATTCCTGAGGAAATTAGCACTTGACAAATTTTAGCACTAAAAAAAAAATTCACTAACAAAAATGGCAAGGCCACCCACACAGTATACTCATACTTTTCCTCATATTCATTTCGGATTGTATAAAAGCGGACATAGCAGTTGCAGAATGGACATACTGACATTGGAAGGAGATACAGTGACTTTGTATCCTGTGTGAGTGTTGAGGAAATACTATTTGTTGGACCACATTGAACAAAAGAGAATCTCTCACCAGAAAATCAAACCTGAAATATTTTTGTTGATCCATGCGGATACACACTTCTCATATTGCTTAAGAAAGGGGATTGTCTAGAGGTGTGGATAAGAAGTGAATGCAAGAATAGTACATTCTTTAAGTACAACATTAAAAATGTTAAAGTCATCACCAGATGGACAGACCATTACTTAGGAAACTCTAAGTCATTCAAAGATTTTTTGAATTTTTAGTTTTAAAACTACAAAGTTGTTTGTTATAAAAACTAACTGAAAATAAACAAGATACAGAGAAAATTGAAAGCCCCCCCCCCCTTTATTCTCCCTTTGAAAACCTACCCTTCAATAGTCTTTTCATGGGCATTACATACCTACCACATGAATACACACACACACACACACACACACACACACACTCTCACACACTCACATGTTTACATAGTGACAGATGTTATACATAGTTATACAACTTGATTTATACCACACACATGTGCACATACATGCATACACACAGATTTTATCACTAGTCAGGGTCCAGTTAGGAAAACAGATACTACTATTGTTGGTATTTTAAAAAGTGGGGATTTAGCGCAGAGAACTAGACATATAAAAGAGGTAATAACAAACCTGAGGAGTATGCAAGAGAGTGGAGCAACCCATAATTTTTTCTTTTAAATGAAGGCAGTAACAGTTCTAAGGCTGATGGAAAAATTGTAGAATGTCCAGAAAGAGCTAGAACCTAGTATGAGTTCCCAGGCATGAGTGGGGACAATAAAGAGAGGAGTCCCAGTCACTGTTAAAGATGTCACCTAAAGCCAAGAGAGAAACATACAGACTTTTCTCCTTCTCCTATCCTGTCTGCCTGTTTTCCACTGTCCAGTGCTATCCATTAGTCAGATGCAAGGGCGTCTGGGAGATGTAGGTCGCTGCCATAGTGAGCAAAGCACAGAAAAGATGAGAGGAACCTCACAGGAAACAGACAAATGTCTACCACAGTTTACCCATTTTGTCACAAAGCACCCATACTTCTTCCACCCATGTCTAACTCCCGTAAAACAATTTCATGTTTCTACCTTGCAGAATTTAATCAACTTTTGCATAAACAACCATTTTCTTCCCAAAAGGGTGAAACACAAAGTAACACCCAACATTGTTTCCCTCATCATGTCCAGGAACCCAAGATGACATGAGATCCTCTCCCTCGGGACTATATGTGGTTCTTCAGTTTGGTGAACTCTGATCTAAATTGTAAAGAAAAGAATAACTAACATTCCTCCTTAAGGGAAAAAAAAAACAGGAGAAGGAAAAATAATTAGTTAACATATAAAAAGATATATATATATACACACACACATACTTACATTTATAATATAAATATACATGCCTGCTATAGTCCTCATTTCTGTAGCCAGTTTTTTTTTTTTTAAAGATTTTATTTATTCATTTGACAGACAGAGATCACAAGTAGGCAGAGAAGCAGGCAGAGAGAAGAGGAAGCAGGCTCCCTGCTGCGCAGACAGCCTGCTGCAGGGCTTCAATCCCTGGACCCTGGGATCATGACCTGAGCTGAAGGCAGAGGCTTTAACCCACTGAGTCACCCAGGCACCTCACTGTAGCAAGTTCTAAGGTCAAGTTCATATTGATCACTTCTTTCTTCCACCACCAATTTTATGTTCCTTACCCTCTGCAACAAGCTCAGCTGAATAGGGTTCTTTACTAGTGAGATGACATAAACCTTTATCCTGTGGGATCTGAGTCCTTAGTGGGTCTTTATTCATTGGATTGCCATGGTTTAAGAGGCTCCCAGGGAACACCTTAAATTCTATCTACAGCCCTTATTCCACTATTGTGTAATAACAACCTGCTGTCATCTTGGTAGCTGTGCTTAGTTCCCTGATCCAGGATAGAGACCCCCTTCTTTGGCTGTTGATTCAGCATGATGAGAAGGCAGAATGGCCAAGGGAAGTCTCAGATCCCAATTCAACGGGACCATCACTTTGTTTCCCTGTGCACTAGAACCTCTAAACTCAAGGAGCCCAAGATTGCAGAGAAGGAACTGAAAACTGTCCCATAGATTATTTGGTGTAAAAGAAAGCCTCACATCTCTACTTCCAAGTTTCAGGATCCATGCATTCTGGCTTTGAGGAAGACAATATGATATAGCAACCACTATTTTAAGATATATCCCAAACCTTTAGGACAGAACTCCCAACTTCACCAAATGTTGCCTTATAGCTGATATTATAACTGATTCTTCTTTAGGCCATTTCTTAAAGTTAGCTGCTTCTAGGATAGGAGTTCCATGGTAAGACCAGTGAATTCCACGGACAGGAATCTATCATTGCACTTAACTGACAATAAAATCTACATCCTGGTAGAGGCAGTGAATAAAACATTCTGTAAGTCCGTAAGTGGTGGTACTTGCAGAGACACTATGGAAAAGGAAGTTATATCTGTACACAGAATATATTTACTTGGGGACAAATTTCTTCTCCTTCCCTGATGGAAAAGATCCAAAATAACCAATATGCCACCAGTGGCCAGATAGTCCCTCAAAGAAAGGAGTCATCTGATATAGTCAGGGTGGCCTCTGCTGTTGGGTGGTTGCACAGTTAGCCACAGAAAAAGCCAGATCATCACTGATGAGAGGAAAGTCTATCTTACTGAATCACTGGGTAGCCTCCATCCCTGCCCCCAAGGCCACTTTGTACATGCGTCATCTAGGAAGCACTGTGGTGACTACAAAAAGAGGTTGGCTAACATCATAGAAGTTTTTCTCTACTTGATGACTGAGACCCCCCTCTACTAAGATTGCTCTGTGGTGAGTATTTTCAGGTGACACTCACATCCTTACCCTTTGTATCCATTTCAGAAGCCCATAAAGGACCTCAGACTTTCTTGTCACCAATTTTTTCAATCTGCCTGAGTCCATCTCATAGAAATGAGTTCCAGTGATGATGGATTACTGCTGTATATATCCACGCTTTTAGTTTGTTGGATCAGAAAGCATTAAATTCATGGTGGGTAGGAGAGGTCATATTCGAAGTAAATTTAGAATCCCCTTGTGTTCAGTATTCATTGTCTACCTGGCTATGCAAAATGCTCTATTTAATGCCTGTATCTGCCACTTTAACCTGCTAAGGGGCACAGATCCTTGCTCTGCAGACTGTTTTACATAGAGACTTCTCTTGCCCTGGGTCTCTCTCAAAATGGGCAGGGTACTGGTTTCTCAATTTTTACGTCAGAGTGGCACTCAAGTACAATATACGTTGCCTCCTATATCCAAAAGGTCCCACTGAACTTTATACACACTCTGATTTACTGGTAAGTGGTGCAAAGTACAAGAACTTGCCTAGAGCCAATAACCCTACATGTTCCATAGAAATGTAACTGATGTGTTGGGCCCCTGAATTCTTCTTCCACTTCCTGGCATCCATTTGTATTAGCATGACATCTGGGATTCTTGCTTCTTTCTGCTCAAAATGCTCAGCATGGTGCTAACAATGGTAGCCTGTAAGATGTCCAGGTGGTTAGGTGGATTGCATTATGAAAACACTTCATGTAACTCTGAGGTTCACTGATGTCTCTGCCAGGTAAAAGCAAACTGCTTTGGATAATCCATACTAACTGGTATAAGGAAAAACATCTGTCACCTGCAGACCAAATACCAGGGAGTGTTTTCATTTGCCCTTGCAAAGATACACCACCAGGAGAAGTAGCTGTCATTGGGGTCACCACTCGATAAACTTTATGATGATTGCCAGGCATTCTATAAATGTATCTGTCTTTTATGCTGGCCCAACAAGCAAGGATATTAACAAATCTCAGGGAGGTGTACCTGTTTCAGTAACTTCAGAAATTCAGCTCAATCCAATATTATATTCCATTCATCTTAATCTAATATCATTAGATATTAAACAAGAGTGTGATATGAATTGACAACATGCAGTGTTTGTTTTTATTGGTTCCACTAATCTTTACAATCGCCACAGGGAGATGGTATTATTATATAACTTGATTTACCACTTTAGTAGGAGAGATTTTCCCATTGACTTCAGTTTGATCCTTCTTACCATGTTTGCCCTTACACCATTAGTCAAAAACTAATATAAGTACTCTACCAGTTGCTAAATACATATATTCCAACCATGAAGTCAGGAATTCAGGAACCACAGAGTGGCTCTGTTATATGATGGGACCACTGTTAGATAAACTCAGGGATAGAATTTAATTTATCCCCTATCCTCCATACACCTCTGTTTAGTAGATCACAATGCTATTTCTGGCCTCTAGAAATTGTCAACTCAGAGCTAGTGTCAATTTTGCATTTTCCTCCAAGGACACAGTTATCGTACTAAATGAAACAGGTCCTTCCTTGAGGTGACATAGACCCCTCTTTAGTCAAAAGACTCCAGATCTATAAACTGGCTTAGCTATGGAAACATAATAAGGTACCATAACTTGTTACTGTGACAATTCAAGTCATGCTTCTGCTCACTAGGACTAGGGTTTCTCCAATAATGGAAATCCCATAATTCTCATTGAAATCCGGGAGTCCATTTCAATATCAGTATCTCCCCACACTGACTCATTTCTCAATGACTTAGTGAAAAAGAGAGTCATCAGAGGCCCCCACCATGTCCAGGAGCATAGCTGGGGGAAGGTGTATGGTGTGAACCCGATAAATTCACTTCAACATTTCTGTCTCCCTAAATGTTTGGATTTCTTCTACATCATGCCAAAAAACTTATGACATCTCAGCCTCATTGGTTGTAGGTTACCACTGAATTCAAATTTTAGTTAATATCCAAGAAAATTCTTAGAACCAATTACAGCTGGCTAGGACCACATTAAATCCAGAATATCAGGTAAATATACCTGTTTCAACAACTTCAGAACTTCAGCTCAATCCAATATCATTAAAATCCATTCTCAGATGTGTTTCCCTACTAACACAAATTAGCAAGAGCTTTAAATTCTTTTCGTGTACCTATCCCCTACTGGAGCAGACCTTGATTTCTGACTCTAGGTATTAGGTCTTCAGGCAATGAAAATAGGCATCACCTTATAAATCAACTATCTTGGGTGAGATCTTTATGGAGTCTTTAAGCAAGAAAAGACTCGTTTTCTCAGAGAGATTAAAAAGGAAGGGTTGTTTCCACTGACAAGGGAAGCTCAGAAGGAGTAGAATTACAAGTTCTTAGATTCATCTGAATCCACCCAAATGCTCTCATTCCAAGTATAGGGTTTCCAGTCTTTCCAAATCCTCTAATTTTAACATGAGGCTTTTAAAAGTTTTTATTTAAATTCCAATTAGTTAACATACAGAGTAACATTAGTTTTAGGTGTAGAACCTAGTGACTTACGACTTAAACACATAACACCCACTGCTCATCACAAGTGCCCTCCTTAATGCCCATCCCCCATCTAGCCCATCCCCCAACCACCTCCCTCCAGTAACCCTGTTTGTTCCCTATTGTCAAGAGTCTGTTTCTGGTTTGCCTCTCTCCCCCACCCTTCTCTCTTTTTATCTCCTAAGTTCATCTGTTTTGTTTCTTAAATGCCACATATGAGTGAAATCAGATGGTATTTGTCTTTCTCTGATTGACTTGTATTGCTTAGCGTTTTATTCTCTAGCTCCATCCACAACATGGTAAGATTTCATTCTTTTTTTTTTTTTTTAAGATTTTATTTATATATTTGACAGAAAGAGAGACAGCAAGAGAGGGAATACAAGCATAGGGAGTGGGGGAGGGAGAAGCAGGCTTTCTGCTGAGTAGGGAACCTGATGCGGGGCTCCATCCCAGGACCTTAGGATCATGATCTTATGAAGGCAGACACTTAACCGACTGAGCCAGCCAGGCATCCCGGTTTGTAAGGCAGTTTTATTTTTAACTTTTTGAGGAACCTCCATACTGTTTTCCACAGTGGCTGTACCAGTTTGCATTCCCACCAACATAAGAGACTTTTAGAAGTTGTATATAAACTTACATTCTAATTATGTATATCACACAATTTGATTTGGGGCCTTATCCTCAGCCATGTATGCCTTATGACTACAAGTACACATGCATATGCATGCACATACACATACACATACACAAATAAACAGGCTCCAAAGGAACCATCTTGGTCTGTGTCCATGCCTCGACCTGAGATTTCCAATTTTTGGAGTTCTCATTTTATTTCTCTAAGTTCTCCAAAACAGTCAGAAGCAGCAATCCCATCTCAAAGACCTTGTACTTATTATGGCCACAATGGTGAGTACAACACCTATATAGTGTCATGAAGTCTTCTCTTCAATATACACTTCCTACCAAGCAATAATAGTGATAAAATAATTTAAATAATTGTGATGTCACTACATGACACAGTAGTAGCCCACAGTAGGGCAGGAAACCAGAATCCCACTTTGAGAGATTATTTCTTAGGGCCTTTGGTGGATAGTTGACAACAGTGAATATTAGTATCCCTCTCTGTATCCATGCCCATTTTACATTGTCCCAGTTGATGTTCTCCAACAACCAGATATGTGAATTCAGACCCAACCTACTAACTAACCCAACCTACTAACCAGTTGTGTGCTCTCCCAGCTGACATCAGCTAAGCCTACCCCAGAGCAGCAGCAAATGGCCCTAGACCCATAAGCAAAAGTAACACCTCTTTGTTTTCAGCCCTTAAGGTCTGGGTGGGTTGTTAAACAGCAAAAATCAATTGATATCAGAGCTCCTAGTCTTAGGAACTATTATCAATCAGAATCCAATCAGGACAATCAGAGTATTTCAAATGAGGGATTTTAATTTGAGAACTGGTTACACAATGATAGAACTGCTAAGGAGCAGATGGGACAGTGAGGAAACTGAGGAGCTGTGACTATCCCGAGACCCAGAGCAGCCCAGAAGGGAGATGGTGGCACTGAAGACAGAAAGCTGGGGCCCATCATTGGGGCTGGAACCTGCTACAACCGTGAAGGGCAAGGCTATCTGGTGCGAGCTGGAGTCACAAAACAGACTTTAACTTGGGCCTTATGTTTTTTTCTTTAAGCTCCCTAGTGCTGTTAGATACAGCCCCTTCACCTGCCTGTTGGTCCTTGATTTCTTTATGTCCTTCATTTCATTAAGTAAGTTAGCATGTGTGCATAGTACAGTGTCTGGCGCATAAGTAAGTGTTATAGGAGCCATCATTATCATATACTTTGCCTTTGAAGAGCCCCTCAGTCAATCAGAGACGATGTAAATGTTTACTACTACATTTCATAGGCTGCCAGAAACCTGTCTCTGAAAACTAATGTGATTTTTTTAAAAAATTGACTTTAGACCCAAATAAGGTTTGCAAACCAATTCTAAATTCTAGATTCCTCCTATTTCCCCGCATGTATGTTGCCTACAAACCCCCTCTCTGGTACCAAAACTTGAATTTGTCATGGCATTGATATTGACTCTGATTCATCTAAACAGGGAAAGAATGTATAAATGGCATGTTGGTTAAGAAAACTGAACCCTCAGACCTCAGCAGCCTAACCCCAAAACAAGTTCTCACTCACAAACAAGCAGTGAGGGTTGGAGCCAGGAAGTCTGCTCCATCTTGTCACTTGGGGACCCAGAACAATGGAGGGTCCATTCTCTGTGATAGTTTGTCACAATGTCAGGGCAAGAGACACTGGAGAATGATGTAGGACTCTTCAGTGCCTCAGCCTGGACTTATCACATGACCCTGCCAAGTGCAAAAGGGCTAAAAAGTAGAGCTTTCCTTGGAAAGGAAGGGGAACCAGAGAGTGGTGAGTGACGGTAATGCTTACTGCATAAGAGTAGGAAGCCATTCACAGTCCTTAGCAAGTAACCACTGAAAAAGAAATAGAAAAGGACAAAGGGAGGAAATACATGATACGATCCTGTAACAGGTATAATCTGTTGGAATATCCACCCTGATCCCATCACCTATTATCTCCCAACTGATCTCCGTACCCTTGAAAAACATCTTCCCTAAAATTAGCCCTTGACTCTATTACAGATAATTTCAAATTGAACCCCCTTAATGTTTAAAGTCCTGGGTAGGAGAATCTGATTAGCATGCCAGGTAGTTCAGGTCACGTGCCCACGTTTTAGCTGCAAAGGGCAGGGAGAGGAAATTTTTGCCTATTTCAGCTTCCACACTGGATGGAAGGATGCTGTTGCTTCTTGAGTTTAAGAGTTCCTGTAAATGAAGGGTTTCTGGGCACACAAAACATAAAAATGTGTATTATGTAGTTTGAATGTTTTACATATTTAAGAATTTTATATAAACAGAATCACACAGTATGTGCCCTTTTTTGCCTGACTTCTTTCATAGTATCATCATTATTATTTTTTTAAGATTTTATTTACTTGACAGAGAAAGACACAGGGATACAGGAAACACAAGCAGGGGGAGTGGGAGAGGGAGAAGCAGGCTTCCTGCTGAGCAGGGAGCCCAATGTGGGGCTCAAAGTGGGGCTCGATGTGGGGCTCGATCCCAGGACCTTGGGATCACAACCTGGGCGGAAGGCAGACGCTTAACAACTGAGCCACCCAGGCGCCCCACACAGTATTATTATTTTAAGGTTCCTTATGTTGTGGCACAAATCAGTGCTGAGTACTATTCCATTGCAAGGACGAGCCACAGCCTGTTTATCCATTCACTTGTTGATAAACATTTCTTGTTTCCACCTTTTGGCTATGTGGGAGGAAAGCTACTACAAGCAGTCACGGACAGCTCTCTTTATAGACATATGCTTCTATTTCTCTTGGGTAAATATCTAGGGAGTGGAATTGCTGGATTGTATGGTAAGTGTGTGCTTAAATCATTAAGAAACTACCAAATTCTTTTCCAAAGAAGTTGTAACGTCTTACATTCCCACCAACCATATGTAACATTTCTACTTCTCCTATTCTCATCAATGCTTAGTATGGTCAGTTTTCTTAATTTCAGCCATTCTAATAGGTGTGTGGAGGTATATTATTGCGGTTTTAATTTGCATTTGCCTAAAGACTAATATGATTTTTTCACATACTTATTTGCCTTTTGTTTGTGTTTTGTTTTATAAAATGTTCAAACATTTTACCCACTTTTGACTGTATTTCTCCCAATCTGCAGTTTTCTTTTTATTGTCTTAACTGTTTCTTCTCCTATCTTCGCTACTACACATTTTATTATTTTAGATGTTACATTTAGGTCAGTCTTTCATTTTGAGTTAATTTTTATACGTGGTGCAAAGTACTGATCAGAGTTTGTTTTGTTTTTGTTTTGTTTAAGGGTTTTTTGCATTTGGATATCCAATTACCTTAGACCCATTTTTTAAAAAGATTTTATTTATTTATTTGGGAGAAAGAGAGCATGAACGTGAGGGAGAGGGAGAAGCAGGCTCCCCACTGAGCCGGAAACCCCATGTGGGGCTCAATCCCAGAACCCTGGGATCATGACCTGAGCCAAAGGCAGATAGTTAACTGACGGAGCCAGCCAGGTGCCCTGAGACCCAGTTTTTTTTTTTAAAGAGTATCCTTTCACTAATGAATTGCCTTCTCTTATTTGTCAAAAATCAATTGTCCATAGAGGTACAGATCTATTTCTGGACTTCTGATTCTGTCCCAAAGATCTGTTTGTCTATATTAAAACCATATGGTCTTTTTTTTTTTTTTTTTAAACATATAATGCATTATTTGCTTCAGGGGTACAGGTCTGTGAATCATCAGTCTTACACAATTCATAGCACTCACCATAGCACATACCAACATCCATAACCCAGCCACCCTATCCCTCCCCCTGAGCCCCCAGCAACCCACAGTTTCCTGAGATTAAGAGTCTCTTATGAAAACCGTATGGTCTTAATAATGGTATCTTTAAATCTAAAATTATGCCAACATAAAAAGTTTATTTAAAAATGCAGAAAAATAGAAATCTAATAGAAAATGAACAAAAGCTATGGACAGTTTACAGAAAAGGAATTACAATGGCTCTTAAACATTCAAGAACACACTCAACATCAACTATAACGAAATAAGTGTAAATTAAAGCTACGCTAAGACAGAATTCAGACACTCAGATTTTCAAATACCCAACTATTTTAACAACACACTTCATATTGATGAGAATGTAAGAAAATGGGTACTTTTACCCATGGATGGTACTAGTTAAACTGGAACAAACCCTATGGAAAACATTGGTAACATTTACTTAAACAAGAAGTGGATATAATCTTTGACCCAAAACTAGTTCAGCATATGCTCATAGAGCAGGTTTGCATGTTCAAGTAGAAATGGAAGTGGAAACATTGTGGCATTTCTTATAATGGCAAAGAAAATAAACAACCAAAATGTCTAGCAATAGAGAACTGGTTACATAAATTATGACACATATAATATATATATATTAAGGTTCACTAGCAAAAGAATTGAGTTAGATACATGAAATGGAATGATCTTCAAAATATACTGATATGTGAGATATTCGAAGTACTGAAGGATGTTTTTAGTATGTGTCATGTGTGTGAAAAGGAGACCTATACACTTAAAAACAGATAAATGTCCTTATATTTGCAGAATAGTTATGGAATAAATCCCAAGAAACTGTGAGTGGCTGTCACTGGGGATAAGATAATGGAACGAGTTGGTGCTGAAGAAGAAGACAAGCATTATGTAATCTTTTCTCTGTTTGAATTTTCGTGTGTGTGTGTGTATCTTTCTTTTTCAATAAGGAAAACCATTTTAAACCTTTAACAAAGGTACATGCTATCTTAAAATACGAGTGATCATCTCAGGAGAGGGTGATTACATTTGATTATCATTTCTTCTTTTTTAAAAAATATTTTATTTATTTATTTGACACAGAGAGAGAGAGAGATCACAAGTAGGCAGAGAGGCAGGCGGGTGGAGGGGGGAGCAGGATTCCCACTGAGCACAGAGCCCGACACTGCACTCTGTCCCAAGACCGTTGAGATCATGACTTGAGCTGAAATCAAGAGCCAGAAGCTTAACCAGCTGAGCCACCCAGGTGCCTCTCTAATGTTTTTGAATTTAAAAGGTACATTCCTGTGCTGGCGAGGATGCGGAGAAAGGGGAACCCTCCTACACTGTTGGTGGGAATGCAAGCTGGTGCAGCCACTCTGGAAAACAGCATGGAGGTTCCTCAAAATGTTGAAAATAGAACTGCCCTATGACCCAGCAATTGCACTATTGGGTATTTACCCTAAAGATACAAACGTAGTGATCCAAAGGGGCACGTGCACCCGAATGTTTATAGCAGCAATGTCCACAATAGCCAAACTATGGAAAGAACCTAGATGTCCATCAACAGATGAATGGATCAAGAAGATGTGGTATATATACACAATGGAATACTATGCAGCCATCAAAAGAAATGAAATCTTGCCATTTGCGACAACATGGATGGAACTAGAGCGTATCATGCTTAGCGAAATAAGTCAAGCAGAGAAAGACAACTATCATATGATCTCCCTGATAAGAGGAAGTGGCGATGCAACATGGGGGCTTAAGTGGGTACGAGAAGAATAAATGAAACAAGATGGGATTGGGAGGGAGACAAACCATAAGTGACTCTTAATCTCACAAAACAAACTGAGGGTTGCTGGGGGGGAGGGGCTTTGGGAGAAGGGGGTAGGATTATGGATATTGGGGAGGGTATGTGCTTTGGTGAGTGCTGTGAAGTGTGTAAACCTGGTGATTCACAGACCTGTACCCCTGGGGATAAAAATATATGTTTATAAAAAATAAAAAATTAAAAAAAAATAAATAAAAGGTACATTCCTGGAACACTAAAATTTTGTCAAATTCAAGCCTTCCCAATCTGGCAGTATCTATAGAAGAACTAACCAACAGAAATACAGTGTAAACCACATTTGTAACTTTAAATATTCTAGGAGCCATACTGAAAAAGGTTAAAAAGAAACAGATAAAATTCATTTAAGTGGTCTATTTTATTTAACTCACCATATCCAAAATTTCATTTCAACATTTCATCAATATATGCAACCATTAATGAGATATCATCCATTATTTTTTCCATAATGAGTCTTCACACTCCACTGTTTGCACTAACGTTTCAAGTACTCACTAGTTACTAGTTACTCACTACTCACTAGATACAGATATAAGCATCTTGATCATTAAATAAGTGTTCAAAAACTAAATATCAGAGATCTCCATTTTACTCCAACACATACCCAAAAGCAGGACCTGTTCCTGGATAATGCCTATTGAAAACCAATTTATACTAGTCAATAGAAACCCTTTTTTCCCCCTTAAACTCTACCCTCAAACTGATGACCCCCAGATCAAGAGTCACTAACTGAGCCAGCAGGGTGCCCCATGGGTAAACAGAAATACTATTTGACACTTGCAACACAAGCTCAGCGCATTGGCTGGAGCCAAATATCCCATTTCAGAGTATAATACCTTCAATTTAGGTTTTTAATCACTGTTTACAAGACTATACTTTTGAGAGAGCTCCTATGTTTTTAGGTTCCTAGTCCTATAGTCTTTGAATAAATTATTAGTCTTAATACCTTCGTGAGGAAGAAAAAAAATATATATATAAAAATCTACTTTGGGGGAAGAACATATTCCAGCACATAAAAACACCTTCATAAGGACCTCATTTTCTTTTCTCAGAAGCACAAGTGAAAATGAGAGAGAGTTTTACTGAACTTCCTTTACGTATGCAGGGGGGACTTTGCTAAAATACAATAGGAATCTCCCAGACACTCTGCAGCAGACCTAAAAATTATTAGTCAGCATTCTGAGACTTTTGTAGGCACTTCATACAAAATAGATGGTTTCCCTAAGTCGGCCTTCTTCCTAAGCTCAAGCATTCTAGAATCAGAAATCAGACACTTTGGTGGCCAAGTTTCCATATGTTGATTCTGTAATTAATTAGTTATTAGAAGATGGCAAGGAAATTGTTTATTACTTTCCAAAAAACTCCTTTCTCTCCCCTACCTTTTTTTTTCCCCTAGGGGAGAATGAATTCTAAATGAAAAATGCTTCATTTGCTTTAGTCCTGATGATTATGTATCATTCCCGGTAAATATAAAAGATTGATGAATTACCACCTTTAATGATTGGCAGTTGATCTAAAATGCTGAGTTTTGTGTAAAAAAAAAAAGTTAATTGGAGATTTTCTCCTCTTTGAGGAACTAATTAAATTATAGATACATTCTTTCACTTTTCAACATTCAACTAACATTTATTGAACACTTTTTTTGGTGCCTGTTCTAGGTGTTGGGAAAACAGTAATAACTCAAAGAAAGTGACTGCTCTTAGGTAGATTTATATTCTAGGTAGAGAAGAGGGACGATAAGCAAAGACATATATAATATAATGTCGGGAGCTGTGTATTTTATATAATAGTGCTAGGAAGAAAGAAGTAAGGCAAGATAATAGAGAATGGAGAATGTTAGAGGTTATTTTAGGTGGATTTCAGCTTAAAGCTATGTCAGTGCTCCACCTGATAGGAATGAGACTCAAAATAATGTGCTGTAGAAACATAGCTGCACTTGGAATCTGTCAACCTGCTAGAATTCTCTCATAGAAAAATGTAAATTCTTCCCCCCATCCCTCCCTTCCTCTTTATGGTTTCTTTAAATAAGCAATGCTGTTGGGTTCCCAATGTTGGGTCCCCCAATAATGGGTCCATGGTCAAAGGAGTGAGACTGATAGAAAACGAAGATCAAGAAAAGCTTTATTTCGCGCCAATCATCAAGAATCAAACCAACCATCAAACAGACCAGTCAGGGCCGCCCCTTACAGAGAGGGCGACCACCCTCTGTTTCACAGACTAGCTTTTAAGGGCAAGGGCCATGTGGTTCGGCCTCGCTATGCTCAGGTGGCCAATGAAATTGTAACACACAGAGAAAGCTGCACAGTCATGTTAGGTTACACATAAGTGACCAATTGAATTACAATTTACCCTAGTAGATATTTGAACCAGCCTATCACCTTGGTCAGAATTGGTGCCCAAAAGGTGCCCAAAGGGCAGGGCCCATACTCCTTGGTAACTAGGGAGACAGTATGCACACTTTACTGACTGGTGTCTCCACCTGACTCATCCCTGCATTCGGCCGTTATCTCCACCTGACCTGACCCACCCTTGTATTTGGGCTTTGTTACTTGGGATTGGTTTTCCGCACTTGCTTTTAAGTAAGTTCCCCTGGGGGGCTGAGGCAGGGTCAATTTAAGTTTTACTGCATAAACAACAAAATGGCAGTTCAACTGGGGTGGGGCCACTCTGGCTCAATAGGCCCTTACAATGCCATGTTACTGACTGCTGTTGGAAAATCAGCTATATTGTGGGAGCTAATGTCTTTTAAAATTAACCTTATTGGTTTAGTATCATGTTTTACATGTTATTTGCTCTCTTAGGGTGTTGTACTCTTAATAGAAAGGACTCATTGTCACTTGTAATAGTATTATTATAATCATTTTGAAGATAGGGGGCTTAGTCAAAAGGGAAATAAGAGACCATAAGCTCACTGCTGGTCTGGATTCCAGAACTGTAGCATTATTTTGGCCTATGGCAGGTATTTAGTAACTGTTTGGCTAACAATACCAATGAATGGATTTGAGTTCTAGATTTTTTGTTATTCCAACTGTAATAGGCATTTATTCAAATTGAACACTAAAATATCTTTTTTTCATATATATTAAGAATAAAGAACCACTTACAGAAGATGAATCTCTGCTGGTAAGAATCTTTGTTCTATAAATATTCTAAACTGAGGGCAAAGTGGTTGGAGTCAAGTGAGTTCTAATGATGATGGCAGTCAGAAGGATCAGAAAACTGGACTGAATTCTCTAGAGCAACCACTGAAAAATTTCTTGGGTATCAGTTCAGAAATATTTGATGCACATGTATATATGCCTGTATATGAGTTTGTATGGATATGCATATGTGCACATCTCCAAATTTTGCTCCCTCACCACACACACCTGCTTATACCAGACAGATTTTTCACATTTGCTATAGTTTAAGTATCTCTCTATAGGATGATATTTTTCTGTAGATTGATAGCCCCTGTAGTCCACCATGTTTTCTACCAATGACCCAGGTAGGACCTGAAAAATTAGTGAAACCAACTCTCAAAAAAATCAACTTCTTTTTTTTAAAAGTTCTTCATTTGTCACTATATATTTTTAATTAAGTTAGGCATGGTCAAATTGGATTTTGAAAAAGCACAAGTTTTGAGCAATCCTATATTAAAATATTTTTGGTTAAAAACACCTCTGAAATGTCAAAATGAGGTGCACTTTCAAAGTTATTATTTAATATTTGATTTTGAAATAAAGATTCATAGGAAGTTGCAAAGATAGTAAAGAGGTTACATGTACCCTCCACTGTTACATCTTACATAATTGTCATGCAATATCAAAACAGGAAATTGATGCCGGGACAGTGTATGTATAGAATTATATAACACTTTCTCATGTGTGTAGATTTGTAGACCGCCACGGCAATGGATACAGAAAACTATTCCATCGCCACAAAGATCTCCTCTGAGCTACCATTTATACTCAACCCTAACCTCCTCTCCTCAACCCTTTCTAACTCCTAGTATCACTAACCTATTTTTATCTTTATAATTTTGCCACTTTGAGAACGCTTTATAAATGGAATCATACAACATAGGATCTATTGAAATGAGCTTTTTTTTCACTTAGGATAATGCTCTTGACATCCAGCCACTTTGTTGTGTATTTCAATAGATCCTCCTTTTTTGTTGCTGTGTAGTATTCCATGAAGTGATGTACCAAAGTTTGTTTAACCATTCACCAACTGGGGGACTTAAAAAAAATGTATTTATTTATTTGAGAGAGAGAGTGCGCATGCACAAGTGGGAGCAGTAGAGGGAGAGGGGGAGAGAATCCCAAGTGGACTACCCCTGCTCAGCACAGAGCCTCAATCTCGCAACCCTGAGACCACCACCCAAAACTAAGTCAAATTTCAGGTGCTAAACCACCTGCTCCATGCAGGCACCCCTACTGGGGGACAGTTTGGATGATAGTTCTTTTCTTAAAGCACCGAAAAATACTGTTCTACTTCCTTTTGTTTCCATAGTTTCTAATAAAAAATCCATTTTCATTCAAGTTATTTTTCCCCTATAAGTGAATCATTTTCTTCAGTCTGTTTTCAAGATTCTTTTCAACTTTAGCTTTCTTTTCATCTTTATATTTCAGAAATTTGGCTATCATGTGCTTTAGCAAGGTTTCGTTTTCCCTTAGGATTATCCTGTTTTGGGGTCATTCAGCTTCTTGAATCTGTATGTTTATCTTTTGCTAAATTGGGGGGGGCATGTTCAGCCATATTTTTAATACTTTTTCAGTACCCTCCTCTCCCTTTCCATTGGGATTCTAATTACATAAGTATTAGATCTTTTGTTTTGGTCCTACATGTCCCTGAAGCTTTTTCTTTCTTTTCTTTTCTTTTCTCTTTTTCTCCCCCACCCCCTCAGTTTTTTCTCTCTGTTGTTCAGGTTAAGTGATTTGTTAGTCTGTCTTCAAGTTCACTGACTCTTTCCTCCATTATCTTCATTCTGCTGTTAAGCCTATTTCTTGAGTTTTTATTTCAGTTTTATATATATATATATATTTTAAAGATTTTATTTATTTGACAGAAATCACAAGTAGGCAGAGAGGCAGGCAGAGAGAGAGGGGGAAGCAGGCTCCCTGCTGAGCAGAGAGCCCGATGTGGGGCTTGATCCCAGGACCTGGGATCACGACCTGAGCTGAAGGCAGAGGCTTTAACCCACTGAGCCACCCAGGTGCCCCAGTTTTATATTTTTAAGTTCTAAAATTTCCATTTGGTTCTTCTTTATATCTTCCATATCTTTAAATAAGACTTTTTATTTCTTCTTATTTTTTCTTTTTATTTCTTTATTTCTTTGTGACTTCCTATTTTTTTCATGTTTCAAGCGTTTGTAATTGCTCATAGAAGCACTTTATTCCCCCTCTGAAGCACTTTTACAAGGGCTACTTTAAAGTCCTTGTCAGATAATTCTAATATCTATCATCATGGCATCATGGCACCCTTCCTCATTCAAGTTGAGATCTTCCCAATTCTTGGTATGATGAGTGATTTCTTTTTTAATTGAAACTTGAACAGTTTGGGGTATTACAAGGCTCTGGATCTTATTTAAATCTTATGTTTTCATAGGCATCCTCTAACACTGTTCCAGCTGGGAAATAGGGTGGCACCACCTCATTACTGTCAGTTGAGGGGTGAAATTTTGGTTCTTGATTCTGCCTCACTTAAAATCCAGTGGGGAGGGGCTCCTTATTACTAATGAGCAGGGATGGGAGTTTGGAGTCCCCATGTGGTCTCCACTGACACAACCACAGGAGGACTGCCAAAATTGCTGAGCAACAGTGACAGTTTTAACCCCCATTAACCTCTTCTAACTCCATACCAGTGAGGGAGGGAGGAGATCCTTATTATGGTCTGGTGAGGGTAGAAGTCTAAGCTCTCTACTTTGTCTTTGCTGGAGGGATGGATATGGGGCTACAGTTTTTTGGCGGCATTGGGCACAGTGCTTGGGCACAGTGAGTAGTGTCTACAAGTTCTCTGCCTTGCTGGGTTGCCCTTTTCCTGGTCCTTTAGTTATCAGCCTTTCTCAAGGATCTTTTTTTGCCCCCTGTTTGTGCCCATTGTCATCTCTGGGTTGCTGGTTTCTCTGGCACCCAATCTCGGCTATATATGGCAGAAACCCAGGAAACTGATTGCCACGTCGATCCTTGAGTCCCAGTGCACCTACCTGATCTGCTTTCTTCTCTTCATCTTTCAGAGTCTACTTTTTTTTTTTTTTTTTTTTTTTTTTTTAAATATAATGTCCTGGGTTTTTAGCTATACTTAGTGTCAGGAATGGGGAAAATGAGCACTTAGTCCATCTTTCTGGAAGTACTAGTCCCTTAAAATTATTCTTATTTTACAAAATATTCCCAGTTTATGAAAAAGAAGTTCGCTCATAGCCTTGTTAATTAAATAATTAACTTAAAAGTAAAACAAAACCTTAGGTGGATCCCAGCTTTAAACGAAAATCAAAGACAAACATCCAGATCCCTGTTGTAACCCCTTTATTTTAACATGTCATTAAGTATCTGTCAAATAATAAGCTACTAATACTTGATAAGTGAATTAAATAAATCTGTATTTTTGTCTGAATATGCATTATTTTTCCTGCTCTGTTAATTTAAAAAATATGTCCCCCACTCAAGAACCATACTATTCCTTGCTTTCCCACCTTTGGTCATGACCCCTTCACCTTACACCTCTTTCCTGAACTAGCCCTTATCCTTCCAGACCCAGTTTACATATTTCATCTACAAATCATTTCCCTTAACCCCACATTTAGGTTGGATGCCCCATTTAACTGCTCCAATGGAGATCTGTTTTTCCCTATTAGTAGTTAACACTCTGTATTCGTATTATCTATTTACTGTTTTCTTTCCAGCTAGTCTATTCGCTTCTGGAAAGCAGGAGCTGATCTAAATGTTCATAGTTGCAGAACAAGCACCAAACAGTGCCTTTATATTACAAGGACAGAATAATTACTTATTGAATAAGTGGATTACTCTTAACTTGACTTTTTCTTTCGTATCAGGGATCATGAAGCAGAAGAACCTCAGCTCTCAGATTGGTTTAATCCTAAGTAAGAAAAAATATTCTGCACGCTCATCATCATCATCGTCTCAATTTAAATGGGGGAGATTTTTTTTTCCCCATCATCAAATTGTACCTATACTGGGAGGCTTCTAGGCCTTGGGGTTTTTACTTTCTTTTAATATTTTTATTTTTTTTAACTTTTTTTTTAAAGATTTTTTTTTTTGTTTATTTGACAGATAGGGATAACAAGTAGGCAGAGAGGCAGGCAGAGAGAGAGGTGAGGAAGCAGGCTCCCGGCTGAGCAGAGAGCCTGATGTGGGGCATGATTCCAGGACCCTGAGATCATGACCTGAGCTAAAGGCAGAGGCTTAACCCTCTGAGCTACCCAGGTGCCCCCCTCTTTTAATATTTTTTTTTTAAATTTTTTATTTTTTATAAACATATATTTTTTATAAACATATATTTTTATCCCCAGGTCTGTGAATCACCAGGTTTACACACTTCACAGCACTCACCAAATCACATACCCTCCCCAATGTCCATAATCCCACCCCCTTCTCCCCAACCCCCTCCCCCCGGCAACCCTCAGTTTGTTTTGTGAGATTAAGAGTCACTTATGGTTTGTCTCCCTCCCAATCCCATCTTGTTTCATTTATTCTTCTACCCATTTAAGCCTCCATGTTGCATCACCACTTCCTCATATCAGGGAGATCATATGATAGTTGTCTTTCTCTGCTTGACTTATTTCGCTAAGCATGATACGCTCTAGTTCCATCCACGTTGTTGCAAATGGCAAGATTTCATTTCTTTTGATGGCTGCATAGTATTCCATTGTGTATATATACCACATCTTCTTGATCCATTCATCTGTTGATGGACATCTAGGTTCTTTCCATAGTTTGGCTATTGTGGACATTGCTGCTATAAACATTCGGGTGCATGTGTCCCTTTGGATCACTACATTTGTATCTTTAGGGTAAATACCCAATAGTGCAATTGCTGGGTCATAGGGCAGTTCTATTCTCAACATTTTGAGGAACCTCCATGCTGTTTTCCAGAGTGGCTGCACCAGCTTGCATTCCCACCAACAGTGTAGGAGGGTTCCCCTTTCTCCGCATCCTCGCCAGCATCTGTCATTTCCTGACTTGTTGATTTTAGCCATTCTGACTGGTGTGAGGTGATATCTCATTGTGGTTTTGATTTGTATTTCCCTGATGCCGAGTGATATGGAGCACTTTTTCATGTGTCTGTTCGCCATCTGGATGTCTTCTTTGCAGAAATGTCTGTTCATGTCTTCTGCCCATTTCTTGATTGGATTATTTGTTCTTTGGGTGTTGAGTTTGCTAAGTTCTTTATAGATTCTGGACACTAGTCCTTTATCTGATATGTCGTTTGCAAATATCTTCTCCCATTCTGTCAGTTGTCTTTTGATTTTGTTAACTGTTTCCTTTGCTGTGCAAAAGCTTTTGATCTTGATGAAATCCCAGTAGTTCATTTTTTCCCTTGCTTCCCTTGCCTTTTGCGTTGTTCCTAGGAAGATGTTGCTGCGGCAGAGGTCGAAGAGGTTGCTGCCCGTGTTCTCCTCAAGGATTTTGATGGATTCCTTTCGTACATTGAGGTCCTTCATCCATTTTGAGTCTATTTTTGTGTGTGGTGTAAGGAAATGGTCCAATTTCATTTTTCTGCATGTGGCTGTCCAATTTTCCCAGCACCATTTATTGAAAAGGCTGTCTTTTTTCCATTGGACATTCTTTCCTGCTTTGTCGAAGATTAGTTGACCATAGAGTTGAGGGTCTATTTCTGGGCTCTCTATTCTGTTCCATTGATCTATGTGTCTGTTTTTGTGCCAGTACCATGCTGTCTTGATGATGACAGCTTTGTAATAGAGCTTGAAGTCCGGAATTGTGATGCCACCAACGTTGGCTTTCTTTTTCAATATCCCTTTGGCTATTCGAGGTCTTTTCTGGTTCCATATAAATTTTAGAATTATTTGTTCCATTTCTTTGAAAAAGATGGATGGTACTTTGATAGGAATTGCATTAAATGTGTAGATTGCTTTAGGTAGCATAGACATTTTCACAATATTTATTCTTCCAATCCAGGAGCATGGAACTTTTAATATTTTTAAAAGATTTTATTTATTTATCTGAGAGAGAGAGAGAGCATGAGAGGAGAGGAGAGGGAGAAGGCGGCTCCCCACTGAGCAGGGAGTCTGACACGTGGCTCTATTCCAGGACACTGGGATTATGACCTGAGCCGAAGGCAGATGTCACCCAGATGCCCCCTTGGAGTTTTTATTTTTAAGGCTTTTATACATAAACCTAGTGTCTGTTTATCAAGAACCAAGCAATTAAAGGTCATAATGAGAAAACTGTTATCTAGTTTAATGCTCCTGGTTTTATAAGGGGAAAGAAAAAAAAATCTTTTTAGTAGCAGCCTGAAAATGCCATTAAGGACTTCTTTTGATTTTGGCATTATTCGGGGAAAAATCTCATTCCTTATAATGGCCACCAAGTGTTCTATTTTATGGCTGTATACCATAATTTATATAGTCAATTCGCTGTTGGTTTTGAATCATTTGGAGCTTGAGGACTGTTTTAAGTCATGCTTTGTTGAACATCCTTGTACATATATTTTCAGTCCCTCTTGTGTGAACTTAACCATATGATAAATGCATATTGTAGAGTCATTAGTTTAAGAGATGTAGACATTTTACATTTTTATTCAGGTTGCTAAATTGCCTTTTAATAATTATTCCATTTGTTTTCTAGTTCACAGTGGATAAATGTGAATAATATTTTATTTGTTTTATGAATTTACATTTTATTCTAGTAGTATCAAATATTATTGGCAAAAACTGCTAGTTAAAATATCTCAATTCAATTTGCACTTCTGTAATTATTATTGAATTTGGACATCTTTTATATGTGTGTTCTTTATTTGTATTTCCTGATCTGTGAATTCTTTTTTTATATTTATGTCTGTTTGTTTTAAAGATTTTATTTATTTATTTGACAGACAGAGATCACAAGTAGGCAGAGAGAGAGGAACAAAAGCAGGCTCCCTACTGAGCAGAGAGCTGGACACGGGGCTCGATCCCAGGAGCCTGAGCTCATGACCTGAGCCAAAGGCAGAGGCTCTAACCCACTGAGCCACCCAGATGCCCCTCATATTTATGTTTTTAAAATAACCTCAAGTGCACAGGATGAGATAATAGTCTTTGCTTCATGACTCACACTCATCATTAGATTATGCAAGATCCACTGTTTACTTGCTTATTTTTAATGAAACAAGAAAGTCAACATTCAATAACTTCAACGCCCAGCTCTGCCTTTTCCAGTACCCCCGTTCTGTCTCTTCACCCTCTGCCTTGAAACCACCTCTGTCCTGAATCCTGTGTCATCATCCCCTTGCTTTCTCTTTTTTTAATATAAGTTAGATCTTCCTTATGTGTCCTGGAAATAGAATATTTTTAAATTTTAGTTTTGGTAACTTTATAAAGAGGATATAATGCTGTGTGTAATCTCCAGGGACTTAGTTCAACCCTTAATATTAGAGTGCTTAGATTCATCCAAACTGCGTATCACTATTATTCATTTTGATGGCTGCATGATAGTGGACTATAGAAATACACCACAGTTTGTTCATCCATTGGCTTAGTAATGGGCACTTGAACTGTTTCTAGGTTTTTGTTATTATGAACATTAAGAAGTAACACTCTTGTAAGAGGTCTTTTTGAAGAGTCCAAAGTACTTAAAATATGAAAAAAAATTAGAGATAAAATGGCTGCCCAATCTGTCTCTGGCCTTATCTTCAACTATTGTTTCCCTCCCTCCACTCCACCCATGCTGGCTCCTTGCTGTTCTTTGGATGCACCAAACATGCCCTCACCTGGGGATCTTTGCACCTGCTGTTCTTTCTGCATCGACTATCCATCCTCCAAATAGCCAAATGACTCATTCTTTCACTTCCCTCAGGACTCCACTCAAATGTAATCAGTAAAGCCTTCTCTAATCACTCCATATAAACTGGCACGTCATTCCCTTTCTCCCTTATCCAGATTTATTTTTTTTCATTGCTCTTATCAACATCTGACACACTGTATATTTGCCTGCTTATTCATTTATTATCTGCCTCTCCCATGAGAATGTACCTAGAAAAAAAAAAAAAAAAAAGCCCAGCTGTAGTATTTTCAATATTTGTAGAGTAAGATTCAATATTTGTAGAGTAAGTAAATACATGAGACCTTTTGTCTAATTGAAATGATAGCACCTCCATAATGATGTAATAGTAGTGGTGGGAGGCATTGTGTTTTATTATGAAGCATCATATTGGCTTTTAGTTTAAAATGAAATGACCTCTTCAATACTGAGATATCAGGAAGAAGTTCATTTTCCATTCTTATTAAGTAGAAAAAACTATAAGCTTAAAGTAAATAAATATAAAAAACAAATGTCTCAGAACATCCAAGGAAAGTGTGAAAAATAAGAAAGTTAAGAGGATTTTGCCTCAAATATCTGAACATATTCTAACATCATTATGATCAAGTCAACATGGAATGGATCGGAGGAGGAGTAAATCCAGAATTAGATCACAGTATGTATCAAAGTTGATATATAACAAAAACGGTATTTTAAAAAATCAGTGAGGAATGGAAGAGTTATTTCATAAATTATACTGACACTACTAGCAGACTAAGTATGGGGGGAAATGGTGCCTTACTTCTATGTCATAAAGATAAATTCCTGATAGATTACAGACTTGACTGTAAAAAATAAAGCAATAAAAAAATTTGTTAGAAAATCAGTATGACAACATGTAAAGTCTAGGTAAGAAGGAAATCTTAATTCATGCTGGGAAGTTCCTAGCTATTTACAAAGGCATATTTTACTATATAAAAAAATTAACATTTATTTGGTTTAAAACCAAAAATTTAGTAGACAGAAAGTCAGAAAAAATTAATAGTAATACAGATAATTACTGAAATACAAGGAACTTTTATAAAAGAGAAAAAATTAACAATTCAGTAGAGAAATATGAAACTTGGGGCATCTGGGTTGCTCAGTTAAGCATCCAAGCCTTAATTTCAGCTTGGGTCAAGATCTCAGGGTCAGCCCCACATTGCACTCTGTGCTGTGTGTGGAGCCTGCTTGAGATTCTCTCTCTTCCCACCCCACCAATCCCCTGTTGCTCATGTGCATGCTCTCTCTAAAATATATATATATATATATATATATATATATATATATATATATATAAATTCCTTCACATTAGAGCAAATTGAGCTAGCCAATAAATATACAAAAAGATACTCAAATTCACTAAAAATCACAGAATTGTAAAATGATGTAATAATGAGCTACTATTTATACCTATCAAACTGAAATCTTTTTAAAGCTACAGTCTTAAAGTATAGAGGAAATGCTGGTGGGAAGGTAAAGTATTACAGCCTTTCAAAAAGTAATTGGGTAACAACCCAATTTTTAAAAATATTTATTTATTTGTTTATTTGTTTGTTTATTTGAGAGAGAGCGTAAGCACTCCCTCTCAAAGTAGAGCAAAGGGCAGAGGAAGAGAATCTTCAAGCAGACTCTCCACAGAGCATGGAGCCCTATGCAGGGCTCAATCTCAAGACCCAAGAGATCAGGACCTGACCTAAAACCAAGAGCTGGTTGCTTAACCAACTGTGCCACCCAGGTACCCATGTAACAACTATTAAAAAGGAACATGGGTATACAGGAATCCTACTCCTGGGATTAGCCAGTAAAAATAACAGCAACAATACCTAAGGACATAAGATTAAGGTTGTTGTATCACTTTTTATAAAGACAGCAATCCCAGAAATAAAATGAAAATCTTTTCGTAAGGAAATGGCTAAACAAACTGTGCACACCTTGGAATATTATGCAGCCATTACAAAGAGTGAATAAGAACTAGTCCAGATAACCTGAAAGGATGTCCACAAAGGTGTGTTGAGTAGAAAGGCAAGCTGCAGAAAAGTATGCATTATCTCATTATTATGAAATAAGCAAGGTTTTAAAGCCTGGATATATGTGTGTATTTAATGTATATGTGCATATTATACACATATTATCAATAGAATTCTATGAATATGGTGGGGGGGAAGAAAAGGGTACCAACTAGGCTGCTAGTATGGTAATCTGGCTGGGAAGAAGGGAGGTGGAAGACTGTATACTGTGGAGCAGGAAACATATACCCCGGAAATTCTCTAGTACTACCATGATTCTGTTTGCTCATGGTATATTTATTTATATCTATGACACCACTTCTGCTTCTTACACTTTTTAGACTCCTATTCAGTTTCCTCAAACTAGATATACCACAATATAGCCTGGACTTACAGGAAGAATCCCCGCCCCCTCTCTCCAGAACTACTTTTTGAACAAATTATACCCTCCCTTATTATTGTCATGATCACATCTCGTCAAATCTTATTAATGCCTTTTAGCATTGAAATAATTTCTAATTCATTTTAGCACCTATTCTCTCTCTATTAGGAATGTGGATATCTTGGGCCATATATATGATTTCCCTCCTTCATTATCATACTTCTATGTCAGACCTATGATAGTCTACAGAACTATGACACTTTAGCATTCTCACCTGTGTACCTTCCTTCTGCAAATTTTCATTGTTAGCGATATACTTCATGAGTAGGTCAATTTGTATACTGCCAAATACCACCTGCTCAGCCCTCCTGAGGTATTTTCTAAGCTCTTCAGATACTGAATCTATCAGGGTATGAGAGAAACAGCTCAACTGAGCTTCATCAACTGAGATGAAGTAACTTTAGTGAAGGGGTGGTTGGCAGATATGTGAACAAGGTGAAGAGACCCAGCAAAGGATACAGAGGCATCAAGAGACTTGCAACAGCAAGAAGCTGTGACCATGCTCAGCCTAAAGGGACAAGAGAAGGGATGGTGTTCTTGGAGATTTCCAGGGATTTCTGGAACCAGGAATGGGCTGCCCAACAGAAGTTGTAGTTGCATAAGGACACAGCCACTGTCAAGATCTCGACAGAGCTGGGAGAGAAAGAAAATAGAGAGAGAAAGAAAATAGACAACCTCCTTTCCTGTCCTCTGATCTTATGCTGGTAGAACTCACAGCAAGCCATACAGCTGGGAACTTTGGGTGATCAGTTTGCTCCCAAGGCAGGCCAGGTAGAGAAGGGCTGAGGATGGATAGCGGAACAGTAAATGGAAAATAACTAACATGGGGCGCCTGGGTGGCTCAGTGGGTTAAGCCGCTGCCTTTGGCTCAGGTCATGATCTCAGGGTCCTGGGATCGAGCCCCGCATCAGGCTCTCTGCTCAGCAGGGAGCCTGCTTCCTCCTCTCTCTCTGCCTGCCTCTCTGCCTTTGTGATCTCTCTCTGTCAAATAAATAAATAAAATCTTTTTAAAAAAAAAAAAAGAAAAGAAAATAACTAACACAATCCAACCTTTTTGTCACTAAGAATCATTTCTCAAATTTGACTTAGATTGAGAAGCTCATGTTCCCCAAACAGGAGAAATAGGAAGTCACATCACCTAAGGGATATCATCAAGATGAAGGCAATCCAGCCATATTCCCAACCTAAAACATAACCTAAATTGTAACATTTGCCATCTCTAGCACTCTTCATATAAGGCGGCGAGGGGGAGAAAATAATTAACATAGCAAATCATGGCTACTATCTCACTTCTGCAGCTGTACAGGTGGTTGGCAATTAAAGGAGGCAGCTAACAATTACCTCCCCATGATTTCTTTACTGTCTGCTAACCCCTCTGATGGCCAGAGTTTCTATCTGATAGGGTGACTCAAACTGCCATTCCTGAAGAGTCTGGTTCTCTTTGTGGTCTGACCTTATGGAGTTGCCACAACTTCCCACTGACCATTATTACTGGAAATGAGAGTAGCAGGGGCAACTTGCCAGAATCACTTGCATTCTATATGAAGCCCTCCTTGCCACCACTGTATCACCTCATCTTGATATCTTCTTGGTGAGGAAGATAAGTCATGCCAACCAGACGTTTCTGCCTGTTAGCTCTGGAGCATGAGGAACCACAAGTGACCTGCTATCAGGTTCACAGAACTATGACTTACTTTCTAGAGGAAAGACTCCTCCCTTGGCAACTGAGAACACTACACATACTGAGCACAAGGTCACAACAATGGGAAGTAAACGTTCTGTAAGTGAATTAGGAGATGTAATCGTGAGCAGGAACATCCCCACATCCACCTTGTTTTATGAACTGTATGTTAGCTTTGGAAAAAACAATGTTTCATAGTGTTCACTGATTCAAAGCATGAAGGGTACTACTACAGAACAGTTCCTCAACATTTTCAGGGGAATTATCTCGGAACTAGCACTGAAATTGAGACTTTCCCTGGCTATTCCACTTTCTATCAGGCTAGCTGCCTCTAGACTGTGAGGCACTGTCAGACCAGAGAACTTTATGGAAGTGGGCCAACCATTATACTACTTTCACCATGAAATAAGTACCTTGGATAGAGGCAATGTTATGTGTGATACAATGGAAATTAACAAGATATTCTGGGAAAAAAAAAAAGATATTCTGCAAGTCAACAAAGCTGAACTATTTGTAGACAGGAAAAGCAAATCCCTACCCAGAACATAAAACATTCCCCTTGAAGGAAAATCTTATCCCTTTCTTTTATAAAAGTCTGATCTAATCAACCAACCATCTGGCTGGCTGGTCTCCCTGGGAAATGGTGTCATAGTGTGGGCTCCAATTGTCCCCTGTTGACAAGTTCGGTGCTCAGGACTGGACATAGCTTGGTCTTAGCAAAGAGATATCCCATGACATTGAGCCCATGCATAAACTCCACTGGACTCCAAGCCACTTTACACAGAGACACTAAGCCAGCCACGAAGGAAACTGGACAAGGTGTCTAGTTGCCATCCAGAGGGTAGATCTTCTTGTCTGCCAGACTGTTAAGCAACTCCTTTGCATAGAATGCCCTCTGGCCAGTATTTACCTTCCAGAGAAGGAGTTCCATACCTGTAGCAGAAATCTAATGACTCTAAGTCTCTCCTACTTCCTCTTTTGTTTTACCAAACAATTTCTTTCCTTTTTTTTTTTTTTTAGATTTTATTTATTTATTTGACAGATGGAGATCACAAGTAGGCAGAGAGGCAGGCAGAGAGAGAGGAGGAAGCAGGCTTCCTGCTGAGCTGAGACCCCAATGTAGGGCTTGATCTCGGGATCCTGAGATCATGACCTGAGCCAAAGGCAGAGGCTTAACCCACTGAGCTACCCAGGCGCCCCTACCAAACAATTTCTAAACACAAGTTTTTAAACTGACTTCTGCTTTCAGAGACCCTTTTTGTTCTGTTAGCAAATCTTTAATCTGACCTAATGAAGGAGGAGGGATAATCTTCAAACCCTTTCATCTTCTCAAGTAGATATTGATTTGCATCTGTGATGTGCCTAATTGATAAGCATCATCACTGTGATAAGGGCACATGTGGCCAGTATTAAGGTGGAGTTTGAGACTTGTGAATCAAATAGAAGGGCATGACTACAGACTTTAAGTAGGATTTTAAAATAAATGTATAATAAATAAGTAAATGTGAAAGTTTAAAAAATCCCTATAATAAAATCTTTTGAAGATCTTGAATCTTGACTCTGCCATTTGTTAGCTGTGGAATAGTAAATAATTGACTCAAGGGGCACCTGAGTGGCTCAGTGGGTTAAGCCTCTGCCTTTGGCTCAGGTCATGATCCCAGATCCTGGAATCGAGCCCCGCATCGGGCTTTCTACTCAGCATGGAGCCTGCTTCCCCCTCTCTCTCTGCCTGCCTCTCTGCCTACTTGTGATCTCTCTCTGTGTCAAATAAATAAAAATAAAATCTTAAAAAAATAATAATTGACTCAATCTGTGCTCATGTTTCCTCATATGAAAAATAGAGATAATGATAGTACTTCTATTATGGGACATTACAAGGATTAAACAAAACCTGTAAAGCACTTAATCACTGTGCCTAGTACATAGTAAGTACTTTATAATCATTAGCTATTATCACTTGGACCAAAACTTCTGTTGTCATGATAAGGTGGTAACTTAATTCGTGTTTGTTCAACAGGAAACGTCCTGATGTAAAAACAACAACTGATTGGTTTGCACCAATCCTATGGGAAGGAACTTACAATAGACAAGTCCTGGAAAAGTACTATAAAAGGCGGAACATTACTGTAGGCTTGGCTGTGTTTGCTACTGGAAAGTAGGTGCTACTAGCATTTATCCTTTTTTATTTTGGAAGAACATGGATAAGTACCATGAACTCTCTACACAGCCAAAGAATTACTCATAATTAACCCTAATCATGATTTCTGGCTGAACTGCATAATTATTTATAGTGGTTATTTTCTCTAGCTATGGCTGAGTCCTTTACATGACTTAGCAATCTTCTTATTAATATCCACTTAGCTCTCTCCTCCTTTCTTCTCAACCAACTTTAAGGCTCTTCTGAGGCTCCCAAGCTCACTATCTCTTCTTTCATTAACCAACAGAGTTAAGCTCTAGACACAACTTCTCTGCTCCTACCTACTGGTAGGTCTTAGCAATAATAATACGTGTGTTAAGTGACATGTAATCTCCTGATAAGTTTTCAAAAATTTTTTTTTCATGTTTCACGGGTTTGTGGATCAGTACCTGCAACAGTTCATCCAGTCTGCTAATAAATACTTCATGAGTGGCTACAATGTTATCTTTTACATCTTGATGGATGACTTCTCCAAACTACCTCCTATAGAGCTAGGTCCCCTTCGAACATTTAAACTATGTATTGTACTCAGACAACATGTGTGGAAAGACCTGAATTACATATACATGAGGAACTTGAATAATTACATCCTAGAACACATCCAACATGAAGCTGACTTTCTCTTCAGTTTGACTGTAAACCAGATCTTCAAGAATGACCTTGGGGTAGAAGCCCTGGGCAAGTCTGTAGAGCAACTCCATGCATGGTGGTATTTTGGACATGACAAAAATTTCCCTTATGAGAGAAGCCCTAACTCAGCAGCTTTCATCCCTTTTGAAAAGGGAGATTTCTATTACCATAGTGCAATTTTTGGTGGCACGCCCTCTGAGGTTTTAGCCTTCATTGAAGAATATAAAAAAGGAGTTCAAAATGATGCTAAAAGTGGATTTAAGAGTGCATATGAATGTTACCTAAACAAATACTTGTTTATCAATAAACCCACTAAGTTGTTATCACCAGAATACAATTGGGATCCAAATTTTAGACACCCCCCCCTGAATTAAACATGTGAAGATAGAATGGCAGTCAAAAAGTATTTGATGGTTATAGCATTAAATTTATGAGTTAATAAGTAAATCATCAAAATAATTCCTCAATTATAAAACTTTTCAGTATTTTAGAAACTTACAAAAATGTGCAATCTTTCAAAACTGTTTTTCTCATGTCAATTTTGAACCATCTAAATCTACCTAAACTGGATTAAGAATAAATAAATGTTAATTTAATATTAATGCACAGTGATGTTATAATCTACTAGTATAAATAATGTAGAAATATTTTTAGAGGCATAAATTGAAGAAACGCATACAAACTCTAGTTCAGAAAATAAAGATGGATAGAGAGATGATAGACAGATGATAGAAGGATCGACAGATAGATAGAAAGACAGATATACATATATATGTACACAATGTCAAAGGGATCTATGTAAGGGAAAAAATATTCATCGGATAAAAACTTCATCAAATACCCTTTTTTAGTGTTGGGAGATGTATACTTTTTGTAATTAATTTCAATTAGTATTTAATCTATTATCTGATTGAACTTAGGTGAATTAGAGTCATTCTACCAAAAACATATCTTACCTCTATTGTTACAAAGATTCATTCTTCATAATATTCTTTTGCACTCATTCTTTTTTCTTTGGCAAGGGGGCAGAGGGAGAGGGAAATACTGGAAATAATTGTAGACAACTATAAGAGGACTCTGAAAGGTAGAATAAGGAAAGCAAATGGGCTAGGGACCCTAGGGATCTTAGGGACCTTAGGACTTGAGGAATGATATGGAGGGAGTTCCCTGGAATTCCTTTAGTCTCCCATATATCCCACACTGGGTGGGCACTGCAGAGGCACACAGCTCAGAACCACCAAAAGGCAAAGCCGGGGGGGGGGGGGGAGGCAAATAAACTCTAGGACCAGCCAGGAAAAAGCCCAGGAAAGAGGCAGCTCATCAGAGACCTAATGGGGAACCCCATCTCAATGCTGTATCTGGCAGCCTGCTCTGCCTACACCGACAGCAACTGCAAAGAGAAGACAGAGAATTCCACCCAGAAGCTCAGTGTCTCTTGGCCCTCACTTAGCAGTAGACAGAGACCCATTCTAGCATCTCTTGGGCCTCTACCCAGTGGCAAGAGATGACCTCCACCGCTACCACCAGAGGCAGAAAGGAGGCCCAGGTATTTGCTTTTCTCCCTCAGGGGCACTGGCAGAGATGGGGAAGAAGGCTTCAGCACTAAATGACCCAGAGAGATGGCCCTAGAAAGCACTCCATCCTCCACCCACCGCCTAGAGCCCAGGAAAGCATCTTCCATGGCCTCAGACAATACCAGCAGTGATTAGGTAGACACAGGGTAGCCCAGACAACAGGCTCAAGGAAGCCCTCACTGTCTCATAGCCTAGCATCTTCCACACTTCCCCTAGCAGGATCTGCCTAGGAAAGAGCTCTTCACCCCTGTGGGCAGCATCAGCCAAGCAAACAGGAGCCCAGATGGTGCCAGGTGAGTGAAATGGACCAGAATAGCACTATACAGGCTCTGAATCCTATACTATCACTGGAACCACAGCCCAGAAAAGAAACCCAGGGATGATGCCTCAAACATAAACAGGGTGACCACTGGCTGAAATAAAAAAAGAGGATCCAAGGACTCCAACTCTTACTATTCAAAATTTCCAGGATATAATACAAAAAAAAAAAAAAAATCATACCAAGGACAAGAAAAGTCACAACCCAAACAAGAAAAGACAATCAACGGATGCCAATAAAGAGATAAATCAGATGCTAGAATTATCTGACAAAGATTAGAACAACCATCATAAAAAACTGCTTCCATGGGCACCTGGCTGGCTCAGTTGGTGGAGCATGTGTCTCTCGATCTCAGGATTGGGAGTTTGAACCCCACATGGGGCATAGAGACTGCTAAAAACAAAACAAAAAAAACTACTCACTAATTCAACAAGCAACTCCAAATTATCTCAAAACAAATTTAAGAATAGAAAACTTCAGGAAGGGGCATCTGGGTCTCAGTCGTTAAGTGTCTACCTTTGGGGCAGTCATGATCCTAGGGTCCTGGGATGGAGCCCCACATCCGGCTCCCTTCTTGGTGGGAAGCCTGCTTCTCCCTTTCCCACTCCCCCGGCTTATGTTCCCCTCTCTCGCTATCTCTGTCAGAATCTTAAAAAAGAAAAAAAAAAAAAAAAAGAAGAAAACTTCAGAAAAAAATGTTTTTAACTGAATAATATTTAGCAACAACTATCTGTGGAAGAACACGTGCCATGTACTATCATTTATATATTACTTTAAGGATGCAAAGTAACAGCACATACTGCTTAAGAATATATATGTACAGGCAAAAATATAGATGTAAATGCAAGGATAATCATATTTGTTATTATGGTCAACCTCTGCGATAGGAAATGTAACCAGAAAGGGATATACAATATATTTCATCTGTACGTGAAATGTTTTATTTTCCAAGATTGGTTACTGGTACTAAATTGTTCATCATAGTGCACTCAGGTCATGGTCCCAGGGTCTTGGGATCGAGCCCCACATTGGGCTCCCTGCTTAGCAGGAAGCCTGTTTCTCCTTCTCCCACTCCCCCTGCTTGTATTCCTGCTCTGTCTCTCTCTGTCAAATGAATAAATAAAATCTTTAAAAATAAATAAATAAAAAATAAAAGAATAAAGTGTTCGCTATAATAGTCTTTACATTTTTATGTCTTAACTATAATAAAAAAGGACTTTATTGAACAACTCTACTGAGTGATCTCTGTCTCTTGTTCAAAAATTTTCACTTAGTGCCTTAAAGCTTTAGAGCTTAATTTGCTAATTTTTACTTTAACCTTTAAAGTTTTTAGGTTACAAAATCTATTGCCCCTACCAAAGACTGTAAAAAATGAATGTATTTCAAAGCAGAACAAATATTTACATGTGAAATCACTATCTACAATAAAATCTATAATATGACCATACCTAACAGGAAAGATGGTCAATGTTATAGTTTTTAAATGAGGTAGTGGTTTCTGTGTAAAAAGAGTAATGAAATTGACTAACTACTCTCAAAATTTAATAAGAAAAAAAGAAAGAAAACACAATATCATAAACAGGAGAGATATTGTTACCAATAGCACAGGTACTTCAAATGCAATAAAAAAATACTTTAAACAAAAATTTTCAATAAGTTTAAATATAGGAAGAAATGGAAACTTTTAAAGAAAAATATAAAATTGCAAATGACACAGGAAGAAACAGAAAAATAAAATATCTTCAAGAAACTGACTCAGAGGAGGAAAACAAGTCTTCCCTCAAAAATTACTAGGTGAAAGGGATTAAGAGTACACTTATGATAAGCACTGAGTAGTATATAGAATTGCCGAATCACCATATTGTACACGTGAAACTAATATAACATTGCAGGTTAATTATGTTGGAATTAGCATGTGTTCTCCGGCAAATTCAAAGAAGAAATAATGCCAAAATTATACAAATTCAAGGATGACAGGAAAGGAAAGATGCATCAACTCATTTTCAGAGGCTGGTTAAACTCTGATACCAAAACCTGACTGTGTTCTCAGGCATCCTTTAACCAACAAAGGCAATGAAAGTTAGAGGCCAATATCGTTCACAAACATAAATATAAAAAATAATAAAGAAAATGTTGGAACCCAAATTGAGAAATTTATTAAAAAGATAATCAGTCATGATCAAGATGGATTTATCCTAGGAATTTAAGGTCAGTTTAACATTAGGAAATCAAATAGTGAGATCTACCACATTAAAAAATTAAAGTGGGGGGGAAATCACAGTATTTCTAGATGTAAATTAAAAAAAATTTTTTTTTATAAAATTCAACATCCATTCATGATTTTATTTAAAACTTTCCCCCCCCAAAAATATTGGAATTTTCTTAATCCAATCAAGAATATCTACAGAAAACCAAAGTAAACTTACCATTTGCTCAATGTTGAATATTAGAAGCTTTTCCACTGATAAGAACAATTAAAGATTCGCTGGTATCACTACTTCTGTTCTAGGTTGTGCTAGTGATTCCAACCAGTACATGAAGGTCAGGAAAAGTAAATAAAAGGCATAATTATCTACAGATGGTATATTATGTTCATAGAACCCCCAGGAAAGATAAGCCATTAGAATTAATAAGAGCATTTAGCAAAATTGTTAGATGAAGAATCAAAATACCCAAATTAACTGCGTTTCCAACTACTAGCCAAAAACTGTTAGCAAATATATTATGTAAAGATGTCTTTTTACAATGCATAAAAAATCAAGTATCTAGAAATAAACCTATCAAAAAATATGCAAAAACCTCTAAATCTATTGAAAGTCACTGAAGACTAAAATAAATGGTGAACTGGAAGATTTCACAGGGCTAAACATGCCAATTCACTCAAAAACTATCAGTTCAATTCATTTCTAATTAAAATTCCCAATAGGTTTAGGTTTTTGCTTTTGTTTTTGTTTGTTTTGTTGTTGTTGTTGTTGTTGTTTGAATTTGATAAATTAAAAGAAATTATTTTAGAGAGAGAGAGAGCACACATGTGCATGAGTGGGGCAGGGGAGTATGGGCAGAGAAAGAGGGAGAGAAGGAATCCCAAGCAGGCTCTACGTTCAGTGCAGAGCCAGACAAAGGGCTCAGCCTACAACCTTGAGATTATGACTGAGCAGAAATCAAGAGTCCATTGCTTAACCAACTGAGCCACCCACATGACCCTAGACAAGCTGATTTAAAACTTTATGGAAATTTTAAGGGCCAAGAATATCCAGAACACTCTTTAAAAAATAAGGTGAGAGTTCTTGCTGTACGAAATATTGACTGATTATAAAGTAAAACAACAACAACAACAACAACAACAAAACACTAATACTGTCACAAAAATTGACAAATCAGTGGAACATAACCAAGATATGCAATGACTCATACATAAATGGACACTTCATATATGACAGTAATGGTAATGCATGGTTATAATCTTTTCAGTAAACTCTGCTGGGAAAACAGAATATTCCTATAAAAAATGAAGTTGTATTCTTTCTCATCACACACAGAAATCAAATCCAGGTGAATTAAAAACCTACAAGTGGCCCCTTCCTTCCTTTTCCTTACTTTCCCAAATAATTTAGTCCCAAAGCCTTGAGGTAGGGCAGAGCAAAGTAGGCATTAACAATTTCTTACCACTTTACTCCTCCTTCATTGTCATCCATCTGGCTCATGTTGTAACCTCTCACTTGGATTATTAAAATAGCATCTTACTGCTCTCGCTGCTTCTGACCTTGCCTTTCAGTCTGTTCTCAACACAGCAGCCAGGGTGATCCTATTAAATGGTACACAAGGGGCACTTGTATGCCTCAGTTGGTTAACTGTCTGCTTTTGGCTCAGGTCATGATCCTGGGGTCTTTTTTTTTTTTTTTTTTAAGATTTTACTTATTTATTTGACAGAGAGAGAGATCACAAGTAGGCAGAGAGGCAGGCAGAGAGAGAGAGGGAGAGACAGGGAAACAAGTTCCCCACTGAGCAGAGAGCTCAATGCGGGGCTCGATCCCAGGACCCTGGGACCATGACCTGAGCTGAAGGCAGAGGCTTTAACTCACTGAGCCAACCAGGCGCCCCATGATCCTGGGGTCTTAAGATCAAGCCCCACATCGGGCTCCCTGCTCAGCAGGGTCTGCTTCTCCCTCTCCCTCTACTCCTCCTCCCTATTTGAGTGTGTGCTCTCTCTTTTTCTCTTTCTCTCTAAGAAAAAAATAATAAATACACAAGACCATGTCCCTGATCAAAACTCTGTTAGGATTTTCAACCTCTAAATAAATGTGATAGTCCTCACGGTGATTCCAAAGGCTCTTACCTCCTAATGATCTCCCCCTAGTGCAGCCTTTTCTTCCTCACTGTTCCTTGAACTCGGAAGCTTTTCACTTTGGGGTTTTTGCACTATTACCTCTGCCTGAAATGCTCCCTATCTCATTTTTAATCAGAGGCTTCCCTAACCACCTGATTTAAAATTATAGACCCTCTCCCCACAAAACCTTAAATTTAATCCTTCCTTTCTTGATTTATTTTCCTCTCTTCACATGTATAACTATATAGCATAGGTTTCATTTTACTTATGCATTTATCTTTATCCCCTCAAGAATGTAAACTTCCATAAATTCAGGGGTTTTGTCACGATTTTAATGTCAATACCTAGAAAACTGATTTGCATATAGAAAGTCTTCAGTCAGTATTTGCTGAATGAGAAAAATAACAAATGACTGATGACTTTGGAAACAACAGATTCTTAATTCATGGAACTAGGACAAAAGAAATACATCAAAGCTAACACTTGGTGGCGCAATACTATAAGGAAAGTATCATAATCAACCCAGCCTTTTCTCCAGTGATACTGCTTCCAGAAAAGCCAGGGCCACCAAATTTCCTCTGGCCTCCCCACTCCCCAGCCTGTTGATGTCATGTTTGCAGTAAGAACTTAAAATTCACCAGTGAATGCCCCACCTGCATGAATGTTATTCTGTCCTGCCAAGCACATCAGTTCTTCTATAAGTGCTAGTACAGTACATGCCATTGTATGTTACCAAGTTCCTACTCCCCATCCCTTGCAATACCCCCACCCACCTTCAACTGATGTCACCATTGCACCAAAACCTTCAAGTTTCCAGAGCAGTGGGGTGGTCTGTGGTGAGAAAGAATCTGTCTCCCCTGGGTTACACTCTGATTTTACTTCCAACCTCCTATCTCTCTAGAGCCTACACTGACCCATAGCATCCGTGGGTTAAGAATCGACGTGAATGGCAGCTACCATGGAGGACTAAGAATCATTGTTTCCATGCACCACTAAAGGCTCTCTTACTGAAAGTTTAAGACTTCTTGACTGGCCACTCCCTAAGGACCGGTTATCCCAGGTGACTGGACTCCGTGCTTCTGCCAAGAAGTTGCCGTCACTAATCTGCCCCACCAGTTCCTACCCAGCCAGGGTAACCTACTTGTCCCAGTTGCCAGGGCATTTCCAGTTTTAGCATAGGAAGTCTCAGGATCCAGGAAATCCCTCTATCCGGGGCAAACAAGGACAGTTGGCAACCCTACATTAAGCCCAGATCCTTCTGTAGTTCACTTAAACTCAGATCAGAACCGTCACATGGGCGCTACAAATATTACACTGTTCTCTCATTCCACTAGTTATCACCAAGCACGTCATTTCTCTCTCCTTTGTGTCACCTATATTCATTTTCTCCTCAACATGCTAAAAGTTAGTGGAAAACAGTAACCAAGAAAAGACAGGACGATGGAAGACTCAGAGCCTTCAGGAGAGAGGTTTGGATCGTGTCACCTGGGGTAGGCACTGGCTCAGAGCAAAGGGAAGATGAAATGAGTAGGGGAAGAAGGAAGTTAGAAACGTCAACCACAGGCTTACAACCAGACAGAAAAAAAGATTAATATCTAGGCATTATTTTCTTCTTTGCTTAATGTATGTGCACATGTGTGTCTGTTTATGTGTTTTTGTATATATTAAATAATTTTTTCTTCTCCCTTCCCATGGTGCTTTTAAGAATTAATGGCAGTGGTCAGCTTACAATTTCATCTTTAGATTACAGAATATTCAAGAGGGACTCCAACTGAACATGAGTAATTGACACCATCCAGACATGAATGTAATGACATTTGGAAACTTTCCCTCTTGGGGTTAAAGGTGAGAGTGCCTATTTCTACAAAGGGTAGTTGTATCTTGTTAGAGAAATGGCTAGAATTTGGTATTGCTGCACAGGAAGTTGAAACACATGGAGAAAGTTGTGTATGGACATGGAGTAGGCAACATGAGGAGCTGTCCCTGTCATTAAACCATTGCCTCTCAGTCCAAGCGTACTTTCATGCTCTGCTTTGTGATGCCCAGGCTGGGACTATAGGAACTCTGTATCTGCATTGCCAGTTGACTTCCTGTTGAATTCTACAAGGCAGAGGACAGGAGAAGGGAAGAATTGCTTTCCAGACAAGTAGTTAGCAATGGTAACATTCAACTTATGGGAAGCACTTCTAGAACCAGGCTCATCATGCCTAATCAAAGATATCAGCAACAGTTAAGCTATGGTGCTTGCTCCAAGGTCTGAGGGCCCCTCCTTTGAGCTTCCTGCTGTCACCCCAGGCCTGGAGCGGTAGCTTAATCCGGGAGTTCCCTTCTCTAGGTTAGCTTGGTATTATCTTCTCTGCCTTTTCAGTTCTCCAAAACTGCTTAATCAATTCCCTATATTAAATTCTCTCTGTTGAAATTCTGTGTTTTCTATTGTTCTGAGGTATCCTGACTGATCCAGTCACCCTAAAGGAACGTAACCACCTGCAGTGCTGGCTAGAAACAAAGGAAACATGAAATAAGTGGCAGAGGAGGGAAGTGCTCAATATGGACTGTGACTTTTTACAGCGACAAAGATTGCACCATGAATATGTATTTTTGTTATGTACATATTAACCAATGATTTATACTTTTCCCCCTTCCCCTTTACAGTTTTGAATGGAGTGCGGGTAGACCTTAGTTTACAATTTTGTTCATAGGTCACCAGGCCACAAGTTACCTCTAGACCTGCTAGAGAGGAATGAGGATCACCAGCAGGTCCTGAACTTGAAAAGGATACAATGACTAATGGGACTTTGAGTCTGACTTCCTGTTTGGGGAGAAGGAGTGTCTTTGTTTGTATGATGGGCAGAAGTAGGAAAGTATTAAATGTGAGTAGAAGAGTGAACTGAAATGCTAAGTGGTAAAAGGGATGGGCTCTTTAGACTTGAGCCCACTTGTCCTCAGATTCATGTTTGTCCTTCCACTGCTCTGCAATCTACGGGAGGAGATGCTGGCTGCTTTTAACCGTGGTGCCCAGCCTCACTATCAGCTGGTTTCTGAAAGACTGGAGAACGAGAGTAGGAAGGACAAAGCCAGGACATTTCTCTCCCTCTCCCTTCTACCTCAGGGACTGTAGCTCCATAGGGGCCCCAGTGCTCACTAGACAGGTCCTTAGAGGTCTGAGGCTCCAGAAGATGAGCCCCAGCCCTGGGACTCAGAAACACAACTTTCTTAATTTTGTCTCTCCAGGTTACAGACAGTGGCTCTTCCACTGTTACTTACCTCTGAGTTGCTTTCTCTGTTACGCACTCAGTTCTGTCATCTGGCAGTCATGTCCCTGCATGATATGTTCTCTGTTGTAAATACTAAAGACGATTGCTATTTTCCTCGTTGTCCCTGACTATTAAGACAGATGATAGCTGACTATATTATACACTACAAAGTTACGCCAATATTCTGCAATTTTCCCAGTTCTGGGAATTTATCTAAAAATATATCCATATACCTACAAAATGAGATTTGTATGAGTTTATTCCATTTGCAAAGCCAACGATATATTGAGAAACAAACACAAGTCACTTTTTGTAAGGGAACTGGTTAAATAAATATTAGGACATCAACAAAGCTGTAAAAGAAGAACAAGGAAAACCCTATGAACTAATACAAATTCTTCAATGAAGAGAGCACAGAATGGTTATCTTTTGTGTAAGAAGAAGAAGAATATGTTTGTACTGGCATAAAGAAACCCAAAACTCACATAAAAATACTAAGGAAAGAGGTTACTCACAGTGGGTAAGGCAAAGGAGAGCAAGGCAGAGACAAGAGGGAGTACTCTCAATATTCATGGTGTGCTGTTTGGGCTTTTGAGCCATACAGTCCCATTACCAACAGAAAAAGTAACAAAAACTATAAAAATGCATGGGAAAAAATGCAACCTAGTCACTAAATGATAAACAAAATCAATATCAAAACACTTTATATAAAATTGTAGGAAAATAAAAGAGGAAAAAGCGACTACATACTGTATGATTCTAACTCTAGGGCATTCTGGAAAAGACAAAGCTATCAGTGGTCGTCAGGGGATTGGAGTGGGGACGAATAGGCAGAGTGCAGAGGATTTTTAGGGCAGTGGAAATACTCTGTATGATATTACATGATATTACAACAATATATTATATGATGTTATAATGATATATTATATGATGTTATAATGATAGACATATGCTGTCATACACTTGCCCAAACCCATACGAAGTAGAGCACCAAGAGTGAACCCTGAGGTAAATTATGGACTGTGTGGGTGATTATGATACATCATAAGAGATTCATCCTTGGTAATTAATTTATTTATTAAAATAAAAATGTACCATTCTTGTGAATGGAAGAGGCTATGTCTGTGAGGGGGCAGGGAATATGGGGGAACTCTCTGTACCTTCCTCCCCCTTGTACTGTAAACCTAACAATACTCTAGAAACACGAAAATGAGAGACAAGGGGGAGGAAAAGAAAGGCAGCAAGTAGTCAGAGGGCTCCAGGCCTCATTTATATTACTGGTCAGGAAGCCAGTGTGGAGATTTTAACTCCCCTTCTCTACCCATTCAAGTTTTGGTTGTCTTTGGCAAGCATAAGCCAGGTATGGTTCTTTGCCTGATTAACTACCCCACACTTATTCCTGAGGTATCTGAGTCTGCCTTGTTTTTTGTTAGACTTAATAACTGGTATGTAAAAAGAAGCATTCCCTACCCAGCATAAGCCTGGCTTTATAGCAGTAACCCCAATTTACCTTCGATAATGAGGGCCAATCACACCGACCGACACATCTCTAGCTGTGAACCGAGTTTCTTGACTGAACACAATGTGGTTTTTGTTTTGTTTTTTTTTTTTTGTTTTTTGTTTTTTTAGATTTTATTTATTTATTTGACAGAGAGAGAGAGAGAGAGAGATCACAAGTAGGCAGAGCAGCAGCCAGAGACAGAGGGGAAGCAGGCTCCCTGCTGAGCAGAGAGCCAGATGCGGACTCGATCCCAGGACCCTGAGATCATGACCTGAGCCGAAGGCAGAGGTTTTAACCCACTCAGCCACCCAGGTGCCCCTGAACACAGTGTTTTATGAAATACAGCAATGACACCCTCCCCCCCCAAAAAAAGCATTCAGTGATTCCATGGATTACATTAATGGTAGAATTATAACAAACAGAAATGGCAAATTCAAACAGATTAAATGTCAATTTTGATGATTAAAAAATGTTTCCCCCAAGGCTTCCAGATAAAGATGGCAGATTGAACATAATAATTCAATTTCATTTCCTCTGAAATCCCACTAAAACTACCATAAAGGGATCTTTCAAAGCCCATAAAACTATAAATAAAAAGACAAGGGAGATAATAGGAACAAAATCTTGCTAGCTGGAATGCAGAAAAGCACTTGGGATATAGTGGGAAAAGCCAAGAACTGAATTGATGCATATCACAGAATCTTCCAAAGGCTCAGGAACTGAGTGGACTTTTAGAAGTGGGGGATAAAGGGGCGCCTGGGTGGCTCAGTGGGTTAAGCATCTGCCCTCGGTCATGGTCTCAGGGTCCTGGGATCGAGCCCCGCATCAGGCTCTCTACTCAGTGGGGAGCCTGCTTCTCCCTCTCTCTCTCTGCCTTCCTCTCTGCTTACTTGTGATCTCTCTCTGTCGAATAAATGAATAAAATCCCTAAAAAAAAAAAAAGAAGAAGAAGAAGAAGTAGTGGGGGATAAAAAGAGATATTAAATAAGCATTGATAGAATGCAGTTTTGAAATACATTCCCCACCCAGAGTGTGGGCTGGATTTAGTGACTATCTTCTAAAGAATAGCGTAGGGAAAGGGAAACAGTAACTAGAGAACCCTGAGACACCAACCTAGCCGAAGTGCTCAAAGGTTAACATCACCGTCCTTAGTCATGTTGATTCCGGGCACCCCTGACATGATGCAGCTCATCCCTGTGGTATTTTCCCCCCAAAATGCATATTCCCAGTCTAATCACGGCAAACCTAATGGAAGGACAGCCTGCAAAACACCTGACTGTGCCCTTCGAGACTGTCAAGGTCATGAAACAAGGAAAGACCAAACAGTCACAGATTGGAGACCAAGGGAACATGATGACCAAAGGCAATCTGATATCCTGCAACAGGAAAAGGACATCATGGAGAAACTGGTGAGATCCAAATAAAGTCTGTGGTTTTGTGAACAGTGTCATCCTCCTCTTAATCATAAGAGATGTTACCATAGGAGAAGCTTGGGGGAGAATATACAGCAACTCCATAATACCATCACTTTTTTTTTTTTTTTTTGTAAATCTAAAATCATTTCAAAATAAAAGGATTTTTAAAAGACAAAAATGAGAAAAGGAGGTAAGAGTTCTCATTCCCAAACAAGACGAAACCAGAGAGGGAGACAAACTGTAAGAGACCCTTAATCTCAGGAAACAAACTGAGGGTTGCTGGATGGGAGTAGAGTATCAGGGATGGGGAGGCTAGGGAATGGACATGGGGGAGGGTATGTGCTATGGTGAGTGCTGTGAATTGGGTAAGACTGATGATTCACAGACCTGTACCCCTGAAACAAATAATACATTATATGTTAATAAAGAAAATTTAAATATAAAAACAGGGGCGCCTGGGTGGCTCAGTGGGTTAAGCCTCTGCCTTCGGCTCAGGTCATGATCTCAGGGTCCTGGGATCGAGTCCCGCATCGGGCTCTCTGCTCAGCAGGGAGACTGCTTCCTCTTCTCTCTCTCTCTGCCTGCCTCTCTGCCTGCTTGTGATCTCTCTCTGTCAAATAAATAAATAAAATCTTAAAAAAAAATAAAAACAAAATCTTAAATAAATAAATAGATAACTGTTGAAAAAATAAATCCCACATGGCATTGGCTGGTGAATGGGGAGTGACCAAGCAGCTGCAGGAACAAAAACACTACTGGAAAATAGGAGCAGGACCTAAGTGCCTGCATACCAAATGCTAAGACCCAATACCAGCCTTAGACCTGGGCGTCGGGGCCCCACACAGTAGAGGCCCTACAGGTCAAATAGATTGATGAAAAAACCAGTAGGTACCATTATCACCCAAGACCCAGCACTCGGTGACAGCACAGTACAGTCTAGAACCTTAGATGTTTCATTCTGTGACGCTATCTTCATTTAGGCTTCAGGGAGACGCTTCTCCACTTCTCTTGTGCTTGTCTTCCTTTCTCCTTGAAGTAAAAGGTGACTGTCCCTGAACGCTCTGTAAGTGTGTGGGTTGTGCCTCTGTTGTCAGAGACAGACTTTGCTAGAGAGAGGATGTGTGGAGTAGGAGCACTTTGGTAAAAGAAAATACAAATTAACTAGAGTAACAAATCCTTCCTCTCTGAGAGCATGAATGAAATAGATACTTGCATTTTAAAGGCTCTGAGTATCGAAAATCTACTTTTTTTAAACCTCATTTTAGATTCCACTTGGAGAATTCAGTGATATTCACTAATTAGCATACTGTTCGACACTGCTACACAGAGCAGATGAGCAACATTTTGTAGGATTAAATAATTCATATTATTCTTAAATCTGTATGTCTAGAAGTAATATGTGTGAAGCAAGCAATGCATATTTTACACTGACAGATGGATACTAATTCTAGAATTGTAATTACTTTCACTTTTATAAAGCATTGATACAATTTAATTAAATTTTCAAAATATATAGCTAAAAATTCCAGCTTAAAATATTTTATTTAAAATTTTTGTTTTTATTGACTATCATCAGTCTCTTACCTTTTAGTTTTAATAGGTTATCTTGAATGTTTTAAAAGAAAAATACATAAAGTCTACAATGACCCAAGAAAGGTCTAATGTGATGTTATTGTCAATAAATCAAATTTTATGTGACATTTCAGGGTAATATTTTTGCTGAAATTAAGAAAAAGAAAAATCATAGCAAAGAACATAATCATTTATTAGTTTGGCAAGCCTTTAGTTTACTATTCAGCCAAACATCAGTAACTCTCAGACATATGCAATTAAAAATAAAATTCAGGTGCCTAATAATTCACAGCCTTTCAGTCATATAAAAACCACAGACTAAGATAATTTTCAGTTTTGTTGTGAAGGTATTTATGTCAACTCAAAGGAAGAAAAGAGAGTTTATTTTATAGCTTGATTTATAACTTTTAAATATTTACACATGTGGTGTGTGGGCCTCCGTCAGCATTTATCCTGGGACACATAAAATTATGCTGAAAAGCAATTTAAATCAGTAACTGGTATAAAGAAAAATAAGAAATTTTTAAATAAGCAATTTTAGGGGCACCTGGGTGGCTCAGTGGGTTAAAGCCTCTGCCTTCGGCTCGGGTCATGGTCTCAAGGTCCTGGGATCGCACCCCATATGGGGCTCTCTGCTCAGCAGGGAGCCTGCTTCCCCGTGCCCCTCTCTGCCTGCCTCTCTGCCTACTTGTGATCTCTGTCTGTGAATGGATAAATAAAACCTTTAAAAATAAATAAATAAATAAGCAATTTTAATCTCAGAAAAAAGCACAAAATAAGAAAAGAGATACGCTTGTAATACATTATATTTGACTATGCATAATATTGGCATAGGTATAGTGTAAATACTGAACATTCACTCAACCAAAAATTATGTTGAAAGGATTGAGTCGGGAAGCAGAGAGGATGGCAGGATGAGAGATAAATCCTCCGCTCTCATAAGGAAAGTCATTACTTAAGATCTAAGATTGCTATTCCCCACTCCCCACAGCAGAAGAGATCCACTGTGACATATGTGTCAACAGAGAACTGGCAAAGAACCTACAGGCACAATGTCAAGTGCAGAACCCAGAACGGCCTACTGTTGCTAGTAAACCGAGCCCTCAGCAATGGCACAGACCAGGGCAGCCTTGAAGACAAGAAGTCCATGTTGCTGAAGCCCATGCATAGCCTCTACCACTGACACCATGGCTACTGTGTTGACAAGTCCATTCAGCAAGCACCGGGCTGGCTGGAGACAAAAGACAACTGGCATCTACAGAGTAAGCCATCTCGACCATCCTAGTGTCAAGAAGTTCTTCTGCAGAGGAGAATTTCTGCTGAGCATTTCATGAAAGCGAGAGGGATTAGAGGAAAGAAATCTAGGGAGTATTTGCTTTTTATCTATTTTTAAAAGATTTTATTTATTTATTTATCAGAGAAAGAGAGAGCACACAGGCAGGGGGAGCAGTGGGGGGAGGGAGAAGCAGGTTCCCTGCTGAGCAGGGAGCCCGACATGGGGTCCCATCCTAGGACACTTGGGATCATGACCTGAGCCAAAGGCAGGTGTCTAACCGACTGAGCTACACAGGCATCCCAATTTTTAATCTATTTTTTAAATTCTTACTTTATTTATTCCTATTTTAGAATTCTTTTTATCTGTTTTTTAAAAATTCTTAGTAATAAGAAATAGTCACATATCATTCCTATGACCAAAAATAAATTTTCATGAATTAACTATGGTAAAACCTTCCTGAGATGTGATTATCACATTCACCCTGCTACGTGATGACCATGCCTACTATTTATTCATTTCTGTCAAAAGGCTCTGCCACCCCCACAAAGATTATAGCTCTCACTCCAAATGAGGCTCTATCCGTCAGCATTCTCAGCCTAGAAAGGGCAGCCAGTGGAGTGCTTTTTAAAGACTCTCATACTTCCTTCACAAACCCATTCCTTGTGGCAAAACTAAACTGAGGGTCTTTTGGAATCTATCACGGGACCAATGAGGGGCTCACAGGCAGTTTGCATGACAGATGGAACCCCGCCCTTCTATACCTAAAATTTTTTATCCTTTCTTTTAGACCAAATTCTTTCTGGCTCTTCAGTGTTATTTGGGACAGGCCAGCTCAGTGCCTCGTTGGAAGTATGGCTGACTGCCCAAGGAACCACAGTGGCTGCAAGCACAATCTTATTACTTTGGCTTAGTCTGAAAATTCCATTTCCATTTTCCTAGTCAAGAACCCTCAAATGCATTCTGCCAATATTCCTCCCAAACAAGCAAATTCCTATCATTCTTGTAGATGTTAACACTCAACTATGGATGTGCCACAACTGAAAACTGTTTCAGATAAATCTAGGAGTTTGGGGTTCTCTAAGGCTTGGTTTCTGTCATATATCGCTATTCAAGTTGTCAAGACCCCTCTCCTCCCTAATCCAGCTTAACCTACCATTCATGAAAAATATATGGCCAGGTATTTGAATTCAAGTACTCAGGTAATTTACCAAACCACAGAATCAATCTTCAAATTTGGTTTTCAGATACCTCAGTACTATGACTATAAGCTAGAAAAGACTTTTTTCCAGACCATCCCATAAAGGCTTGAATGTCATTCTACTAGGGCAATATTTTTGCAATTTGTGCATATCATCTGCTTGCTTTAAATCATCCATGCCATTAAAGGCATCCATCAGGGTTGAATCACTCCTCTTCCCCTTTAAATTGGTCTATGGCAATAGTTATCTGGTTCCCCAGAACTTCCTCTTCAGGGAGCACACAGTCTAATACGACCATACACGATAAGTTGATTAGCTATTTTGCCATTTCATAGTACAGAATGCTACCTTATCATCCCAGAATATGAAAGGAAGTCTCCGCCTTTTGCCTGATCTCTACATTATTACCATTTCCCTGAAGCTGTGTTACCCTCAATCCTCTCTCTGGAACCACTAGACAGTAAACTCCATGGAGGGACTATGTCTGTCTTATTAATCAGTATATCCCCAGCATCTAGGCTGTATCTGACACATAGTAGGCACCTAGTTAATATTTAACAAACTCATTAATAAAACCAAATGTCAATTCCTCTAAGAAATGTTATTATAGTGCTTATTACATGTTTTTCCTTCTGGGTTGAGTCTCTCAATACAGAAACCTATCTTGATCTTGGGATTATAGATTTGAGCCCTATGTTAGGTATAGAGATTATTTTTTAAAAAGAAACAGAGGGGCCTGGGTGGCTCAGTTGGTTAAGTGTCCAACTCTTGATTTCAGCTCAGGTCATGATCTCAGGGTAGTGGGATCAAGCCCAAGTAGGGCTCTGTGCTAAGTGTGGAGCCTGCTTGGGACTCTCTCTCTCACCCTCTGCCACACTCTCTCTCTCAAATAAATAAATAAATCTTTAAAAAAAAGAAAAAAAATAACAGAAACCTAATAACAAAGACATCTAGTAAACTAGTAACAGAGGTACAGGAAAGACTTCAAACTGCATATAATGAAACCACTGTCTCTACTACCACCATCAAAGGAGATACTGTGAAATAACTGAGAGCTTAAAAACTTACAGGCTCATCTGCATAGGAACACGGAAAAGCTGAAACAGCTTAGGTTGCTAACACCTATAGAATTGGTCTCCTAAAAGATAAACAAATTACTTTTAACCCTACCCAAAAAAAAAAAAAAAAAAAAAAAAAAAAAGCCCTTTTGGAAACAGCCTCTATTTCTTTTTATATCATTATAATAAAAGAAATTCCTTCAAATTTAAACTCATTAGATACGAATGGGTATTCTTTATAAACATAACCATTACATCTGAAAATGTTAAGAGGCTGGCTTTTAATAATCCATGTACTTGTTAGGGCAAATCAATTCAATGAAGTTTCTGTTTTTCTAATATCAGAGATTTTCCAGGAGAGGAGTGTAGGTAATTTTGGTGCAAAGAGAGCTTTGATGGGGGAAAAAAAACCATGCTTGGATTGGGGCAATGTGATAATCAGAGTACATTAGCACCACACAGTATGAAGGAGAGGAAAAGCAGGTAAGAACATCAAAAGGATGCTAAGGACAAAATACCCCAATTTACAAACCACCTCCAGTTGCGTCAAGACTTAGAACAAAAAAATCTTCCTCTTGTTTCTGCACCTCACCACTTCCTTTGTCTCCAGTTAGTGCTGCTGTTTATCTGCTTCTAAATGAGGGGTCACAGGAAGGATTCTGAGAGGCTTCTTTTGAACATGAACTCCACTAAATACGACTACTATGCTGTTCGATTTTCTTACAGTCAGAAAACTGTGCATACCCAAGGCTCCGACTGGTACTACTGAGGCAACAATGAACTTTCTGCCACTTTGGAAGGTCTAGAATTCTCAGAAAAGCCTTGTGATGATTTCAACACCTGAATAAATTACCTGACAGAGAGCTAAGAACAGTTCAGTGAGTGCATATGGAGCATAAAACTAATTAGCCTTGCTCAAGGGGAAAAAAAAATCACTGACACAACCAAACACTTTAATTAATTATCATATTGCCAATCTATAAAAATACGGTAGCTTTTACACTTAAAAAAATAAAAGTTCCACTACACTGAATTAGAACCAGTTTGTTGAATTTGTGACTACTTTAATTTTATCACTTTTTGAGGAAGTTTGTATAAACTTACTCTTTCGTTTTATGATGGGCAGATTATAACACAGACTATTTGCCATGATTTAGTGTACGCTGTCTTTTTTTTTTTCAATATTTTATTCATTTATTTTTCAGAGAGAGAGATAGCACAAGTGGGGGAGCGTCAGGCAGAGGGAGAAGCAGGCTCCTTGCTGAGCAGAGAGCTTAATGTGGGGCTCGATCCCAGGACCCTGGGATCATGACCTGAGCCAAAGGCAGATGTTTAACTGACTGAGCCGCCCAGGCAACCCATCACGTCCTGTCTTTTCTTTTCTTTTCTTTTCTTTTCTTTTTTAAAGATTTTATTTATTTGTCAGAGAGAGGGAGAGAGAGCGAGCACAGGCAGACAGAATGGCAGGCAGGGGCAGAGGGAGAAGCAGGCTCCCTGTCGAGCAAGGAGCCTGATGTGGGACTCGATCCCAGGACGCTGGGATCATGACCTGAGCCGAAGGCAGCTGCTTAACCAACTGAGCCACCCAGGCGTCCCACGTCCTGTCTTTTCATTTTCTTTTTAGTCTATGAACAGTTGGTTAATCATAAAAACAGATCTCAACCCAGAAATCATTCTCAACTTCTTTCCTTCTGATAGAAAAAGTTTGCATTTCTCCATCAAGAAACCAATGTTTGGAGGAAATGTGGAGTAGCTAAAAAAGTCACTTTGTTCTTATATTTTTTTTAAAAAGGCTAAAAGTGAAAGGAAAATGGCAATCACTATTTCCTTAATTCCTCTATATGGTTTGACTAACTTTTAGTAACCACAGCTCCTATGTTCAGTACAGATTAAAGGAAACCTTATATGTATATAGACCACTTTAACTTTTCAGGGGATATAAATTCTATCAGGAATAAAATGTGGATTTAATCTTTACTTGAATCTCTGTGTTTCCCATAAAAAGAAATCACCAGGCACTGCATAGAAGAAGACCGGAAGACATGAACATATATATCATATCTGTGATGAGGAAACTGGGCGGGCAACCATTGTGGGTTTCTAGGTTCCCTCAACGAGCCAACTAGTATCTTTAAAGTTCTCTTTCAACCTGAGCTACCTGCCATCACCTCTATACAGCACTTCAAACTCTAGACATCACTTTCTCCTTTGAGCTTCCTTTGCCTAAATAAGACCCTTTCTTCTTTTTTTTTTTTTTTAAATAAGACCCTTTCTTGGACATTTTCTGTTCTTGGTAAGATAGAGCGCTTTTTCTCAGATTACCGCAGACCAAGGGGAAGGTGGGATCACAGTAAGTCTCCCTACACTATAGGTCTCTGACACTGACTCCGCCTCCACAGGCATATGAAGAGGCAGTTTCTCTGCTGAACGGCTCTGAGTGACCCAATCGCTGGTTCATGGATGCTCTACAGAAGGAGCTGCCTGGTTACCTGTTTGCCGGAGACATTGTACTCTTCTGCTAACGGTTTTCCCTGGTGCTGCTAATGAACCAAACAGGGGCCAGGCTACCATGCCCATTGATGGCTCTACAGCTACCGGGACCCACCAACAGGGACCAGTGCTGATGGAACTGCCAGCATCTGTGCCATGGATCCTGTCCTTTGACCATTCCAAAGCCTGGCCACTAATGCTGCTCATGTTTCTGCTGTTGATGATACAGCCACTGTAATTTGTACACCATTTTTCTCTTTAGCTACCACGTTTTATCATTGTGAGTTGCAAAGCTGTGCCATAGAACTATATGCGGAAGCCTCCGCTATACTCAAACCATTTTTCTGCTACAATGCAAGTTGACCATCCTTAAATCAAATATGGGCTCCTGAGAAGTCTTCTTTATTTTAAATAATTACATATTTACTCTGCCTTTTTAGGAAAAACTTAATTCTTCTCCAGTTGATTAAAATTTTTAAAAAGCTCTTCTTTATTGAAGAGTGCTAGATAATGATAATAGATGTAGTAGGAATAATAAAATCAGAAAATCACTGTCTGATAACCCCCACCCCCCAATAAAATAATTGATTCAGACAACAATTACCAGTGGGTGACAAAAAAATTAGCAAATGAAACAAATACAGCAAAATGCTAGCACTTACTGAATTAAGTAGTGGGTCAATCCTTTCAATGTTCCATGTGATTGAAATTTTTTCAGTAAAAAGTTGGGGCAGGGGTAAAAGTCTCCCTTGATTTACAGTGAGGTGGGTCTCTTTCACGAGGATTGGTATTGCCTTAGGTACAAAACCCTGGAGTCAGTTAGGCATGCCCAAGATATACTGACTTCCACGGTAAACACACTTTAAGCCTGAGCTAAGAACCAAGCTAGGCTGACTCATAATTTTGGTCCAGATGCCTCTTTCCCATCCTCTCAGTTCTGTTTCAGAGCTGTTTCCACTTCCCATGTGTTTTAAGAGCAACGCCTGAAAACAAATATGAGTCTACAACCGCAGAGTCACAACAGAGGGCACGCTGGAACCATCTGGGAAGCTTTATCAAAGTACACGCATCCAGAGCCTGACCCTTTGATGTTTCAGTTCACTAGTTCTTGGGTGGGGCCCAGGCATATGATTTTGAAAAAGTCTCCAGATAACTCTGCTATGACTATCTGAAACAGAGAGGTGTTTCTTTGAAACTATATGTAGGCTTTTACCTGAAGAATCTATATACAGGAGAAGGGATAAGGGCAGATTTAGAAATGGAAAAGATAAATATCAAATTAGGAAGCCCAGAAAGTTCAAATTATTGGTGTGGTAGTCATTAATGCTGCTCACTGATGTCTAATTCTCCTCTTTCCTGAACCTCCAAAACTGCACTTTCCCCTTCTTACTTAAAGTTGGACCCCGGGGGGCGCCTTGGTGGCTCAGTGGGTTAAAGCCTCTGCCTTCAGTTCAGGTCATGATCCCAGGGTCCTGGGATAGAGCCCTGCATCAGGCTCTCTGCTCAGCAGGGAGCCTGCTTCCTCCTCTCTCTCTGCTTGCCTCTCTGCCTATTTGTGATCTCTGTCAAATAAATAAAATATTTAAAAAAAAATAATTTAAAAAAATAAAGTTGGACCCGGCCATGTTACTGGCTTTGGCCAATGAAATAGAAACAGTAGTGTCACGTGTCACTTCCAAGCAGATGTCTTCAAGACACAGTACACAAGTCACCACATCCCTTTTTCCTGCCTTGGTGATGGTGGAAGTGTGTCGAGATGGATTAAAGGAGATAACTGGGTAAAACAATATGATTTCTGGCATATAACAGGTATTTAAGACACAGTATCTATTATATTTCAGTAGCTAATATGTCACTCCTTGGCCTCTCCTATAAATGGAGACTAAGCAGTATGGGAAAAGATAACAAAAATAAATACTTGTCATGACCTATGTGAATTCAGTACCGTAAAAAGATAGGTAAGACAAATACAATAATCAATCCTACATTACTATGCTTACATTACTTAATAGCCAGTGTTGACTTCTTAAAATGGGTTTTTGAAAATAAAGATACAGTGTATCAGCAAATGACACTTATAAAATTCCCAAGGATGTAATAACTGCATCCAGGAGCTCCAAGGCCATTATGTCTCAAGGTCCAAGAAAAAAAAAGACTTCAAGGGTAGTGAAAGGTATTTTCTGCTCAACTAGTCACAAATGATACACAGGGATTGATATAGTTCAATAAACTGATGTTCATATATTAGTTGATAAACTATATAAGATAATACCATATTTGATGTGAAAGTCTTTGCTCTGGGTCTTCTATGTGTTTATTTAACTTCCCCTTTTCTTCTGCTTCCTTATGTAATAACATAAGAGTACAAGTACAGATTTTCTACATAGACAATATTCTGCAAATGAAGAGTTCTATTTTCTCCCCAATCTGCACACCTTTGACTTCCTTTTCTTGTCTTATTCCATTAGCTAGGGCTTCTAGTATGATGTTGAAAATGAGGGATGATGAGAGTCATCCTTGCCTTGTTCCTGATCTTAGAAGGAAAGCTTCATGTTCTTCACCATTAAGCATACCATTTGCCTTAGGCTTTTGTACATCTTCCTTACTAAGTTAAGGAAGTTCGCCTCAATTCCTAGTTTACTGAGAGTTCTTATGATGAATGACTATTGGGTTTTGCCAAATCCTTTTTTTGATCTACTGATATAATTTTGTGATTTTTCTTCTTAAGTCTGTTGATGTAAGAGAGTACATTAACTGATTTCCAAATGTTGAACCATTTTACATATAGCTGTGTGTGTGTGTGTATCTTTTTTTTTTTTGAGAGAGAGAGAGAGAGCATACATATGGTGGGGGGGGCAGGGCAGAAGGAAAGGGAGAGACAAAATCTTAAGCAGGCTCCATGCTCAGCATGGAGAGCAATGCAGAGTTCAATCCCACAACCCTGAGATCATGACCTGAGCTGAAATCAGGAGTTGGATACTCAACTGACTAAGCCACCCAAGCACCCATTCTTTTTATACCTAGGCCTGGTATTTTAGGTCATGCCTTCTATTTTAGGTCATTTATTATCAGTTCAATTTCTTCAGTGGACATAGGTGTATTGAGATTGTCTATTACATGACATTTTGATAGGAAGAGTTCATTCCATCCCTTTTGTTAAGATCTTTCAGGGACTTCATATTTACCTTCTAAGTTTGGCATGTACCTTTTAGTCTGCTGTCATTTCTTTTAACATTCCAACTTTCTGAATATCTTACTACTCTTACTACTTGCATTTTCTGCAAAATATCAAGCTCTGTCATATGCCTATGTATGCATAAGGACTTTTCTGTGTTCCTAAAGTATCCTTTTCTAATTTGTATTTATCCTACTAAACTCAGCTTTCCATAGAAGCCTTTCCTGATATCTCCCGGTAATTTACCTGCCCCATTCATCTTCTACAATAGAAAAATGAAATTGTCCTTTAAAATTATAAGGAAAAAAACAAGAGTTTAAAGTTATTTTAAATTTTCAATGTAATTCAAGATGTACAATGAAATAAAGTATAAAATACTGACCTGGTTGTAGATTGTTTCCTTTATAAATTCAGTATCAAAGACAGATAGACACATTTTGACACAGCATATCAACAATGATATAAACACCAAACAATAAAATATCATTTCAAGATAAACGTTAAGTCTATATCAAGACTGAAGGCAAACTCTAGTACTCATTTAGGTATACTTAGATGCTTAGATATATCACTTTCTTAGAAGTGTTTGTATATGAAACATTTGAGTCTTTTGTTTATTTTTATTTTTCCGAATGGTTAACAGCTTAAACTCTTGAGTTATACAGACTTGGGGTAGACACCAAATTACATTCTGTGAGACCTTGGGCAAGTGATTAAACCATCTCAATTTCCTTATGGGATAAAAATAAATAGTAACTAGTGGCGATGGTAACATTACTTGAATTATTAAAAATAATGTCATTATATAGGCCTCTCTTTCCCTCATGTACGGTGTTTGAAAAAAATTTTGTTTTACCATGAGTCCTAGTACCCTGCAAATAATAACCCATTGAACCCCTCCTCTAACACCATTTTTCCTTACTCTTTTTTATAATTGCCAAAACAGTAAAATATGGGCTAGATGGAGCAACATTTCAAGTAGAGTAATCATTCTGAGTCAGAAACTTTCCTTTTAGTCATTTTTAAAAATAAATCATGTCTAGAAAAATAATTGCTCATAATTATAGGTCCCCTAGACACACTTTGTAGGGAAACATAAATGGTTTTGAGTATTTCAGAGATGTGGATGTGAGAAGACAGGTAAGACAAAGATTTGGATCACCATCCTCATATGTGATATTATGTGCTAAAATGTGTTCTCCGAAAGTCCATACATTGAAGTCCTAACTCCCACCCCCAGGACCTCAGAATGTAACTGTATTTGAACAGGGTCTTCCCCCCACCCTTCCTACCCTTTTTTTTTTTCTTTTTCTTTACCTTTTTTTTTTTTTTTTTTTGAGACAGGGTCTTTAAAGAGGTAATTAAGGTAACATGACGTCATTAGGGTGGGTCCTAATCCAACATAACAGGTGTCCTTGTAAGAAGAGGAAATCTGGATACAGATGCATACAGAGAGAAGATAATGTAAAAACACAGGAAGAAGATGGTACTTACAAGTCAAGGAGAGAGGCCTGGAACAGATTCTTCCCTCAGGCTCCTTAGAAGAAACCACCTCTGCTGACTCTTGATCTTGGACTTCTCACCTCCAGACTGTAAGAAAAATAAACTCTGTTATTTATTTATTTATTTATTTATTTATTTATTTATTATTTAAAGATTTTATTTATTTATTTGACAGAGAGAGACACAGGAAATACCTGCAGGGGGAGTGGGAGAGGGAGAAGGAGGCTTCCCACCAGGAAGGGAGCCCAATGTGGGACTCAGTCCCAGGACCCAGGGATCATGACCTGAGCTGAAGCCAGCCAGCTGAACCTAACAACTGAGCCACCCAGGTGCCCCTAAACTTCTTTTACTTAAGCCATCCAGCTTGTGGTACCTTGTTGTGTAAGCCCTAGCAAGCTAATATCTGTAGAAAGGATTACTATAGCATATGCTCTACGAGGCAGGGAATTTTTGCCCTTTTTTGTTCATTGATGTATCCTAAGTACCTAAAGCAATGCCTGGCATATAATAGGTGCTCAGCAAATATTTGCTAAGTGAACTTCTTAATAAATAAAAGCAGATTAATAAAATCCTTCCTATAGATGCTCGGTTAAATACCATCAATGTTTCAGTAATACTTTTTATTCTCATAATACTTGAGAACCTGAACTCAATGCTCTTACCAACTCTATGTTTAATTGGTCTGCTGCCACAGCCCAGATATATAAAATCCTCTGGTGAAACTCTTGGTATGATTCAATTCCAGGAATAATTTCTTATAGACAAGAGCTAATAAGATTAAAAAATGCTGCTGCAATACAATACATGTGAATTAGTCCACATAGAGAAACAGACCAAACTTGTTAGTCCTATCCTGGGGAAAATACCACAGACAGACGGAACTTGCTGGTATTTGCTGTTCCCTGAAAAGGATCTGACTAGCCGATTTCACTAAAGGCATCGAGAACAGCCTGGATTCACAATTTAAAGGAAAAAATAAATAAGGATCCTCCTGTTGTTTTCATTAAAGCATGTCTTGTGTGGATACAGGAAAAAGACAGATTAAATTTCCTCTGACTTATTCAATTATATGACTTCATGGTGGATGTAAGTCTTTAAACCAAATCCATGTCTTAATATCATCACTATCACCATCAATCGATACTTAGTATAGTTCCCTGAATATGCTAGGGAAATAACAGCAAAATAAAACATAAAAGAAATATGGCATCTATATTCTCATTCTAACTTATATGCACATATCCTTTAATAACAACTGAAACAAAAAAGTCACCAAAATTATAATAGTTCTTGATGTGGGGAACAAAGGCAAAAGAAAAAAGTTAAATTTCTTTACAATTTACAGTTCACTGACAAGTCCTTTGGATTGGCAGAGTGACCTTCCTCTAGAAACTCAACTGTTTTTATGTTAATATTCTGCAAAAGGCAAAAAACAACCCTCAATTAAAATTATTCCAACCTAGGGGCACCTGGGTGGCTCAGTTGGTTAAGTGACCGCCTTTGGCTCAGGTCATGATCCTGGAATTATGGGACTGAATCCCACATTGAGTCCCACATCCGGCTCCCAGCTCTGCGGGAATCTGCTTCTCCCTTTGACCTTCTCCCCTCTCATGCTTTCTCACACTCACTCTCTCTCTTAAATAAATAAATAAAATCTTAAAAAACGAAACAAACATTATCCCAACCTCCAGGACCCTATAAGTATACTTCAACATATAAAAATTCCTTTGGGAACTTCCTTTTATCTTAACTCCCCCAAGATAAATGTTAGCAAGCATCCTCCAAGCATATGGCCCATTGATATACATCTGAAGGGTCTCATGACTAAGATTTTACTAGACAGTAATAAGTGACCTTTTCCTAACAAGAGCTAGCCCCTCGAGGTCCTAGAAACCTTGCTTCCAAAATTCCCTAGAGACTTGCACACACACACTATAGAGACTTACACTATCCCTAACCACCTCCTGACTTGAAAGTATATCATCAGTCCCCCATCAGAACCCTAGTGCAGCTCTTTCTGCCCACTGGGTCCTGTCCCTGTTTTTTAATAACACCATCTTTTTGCACCAAAGACAGCTGAAGAATTCTTTCTTGACCATCAACTTCAAATCTCAACATCTTTCCTACATCACATTTATAAAGAATATGCATGAGAAAGCCAGAACACACGAGTTTCATGGGCAGACAAAATTCAGCATTTTAAAATCAAAATGTGGAAACATCATCCAGAAGATAACTTAAAAATCAAGTCAAAACTTTTTCTTAGTTCTCAGTCAGTGCTTGGGCCAGGAATTAGCTCCCCAACTGATGCAATCTGAAACCAAAGCCAAGAAGTGTTTACCTAAGTCTTTGTCCCAAAGGGAGAGAAGCTTCTTTTCTAAGTCTCTAGGAGTGATGCTGCTGGGATTGCTTTGAGACTTGAGCAAATGTAGCAAGTAGGAGTACAAACATCAAAATCACTTTGAAACACTTCCTTTTCCAGCAAAGTGAAAGCCAGATAGCTTTTCATGATATGCAATGTGTAATCAAGCCCTCCTCTACTGAAGGATTTAATTAGCTGGTGGTGCATTTGCTCCTTTTTCCTGGGAACCACAGCATAAACAGGAAGTACATGCCTCTGGGGCTTATTGGTTGCGGAATGGAAAAAATGAAGCTGTGGATTCTCTCAAAGATGATTTAGAAAGGAAGAATCATTAAATTACTGTACTCCTCTCCTTATCTTCTCCAGGAGGCTTATAAACCAAACGAATGCACAAGCTGTACTCCACAGGCAGGAAAATACAAACAGTTCTTTGCCCTTGTGTGACGGGAAGTCAACTTTACAGCTCTGTGTCAGGTTTTTATCACATACTCGGGTCTGCATCCCAGAGCAAAGATGATCAGCCACTGTCTTAACACCTGTGAGAACCGTGTGTGCTCCAGTTTCCATCCTGACAGCCACAAGGCTCTGGAGCTAAAACCAGAAAGTCGATCATTCCATATTAACCAAACACCACAGTGTTAGGTATTAAACAACCAAACGCTGAGCCTATTAAAAAGAAGAACAATGTATTCCCCACAAGGGAGATCCTTGTGTTAACCGACTAGCTCTGCAGCTTGACTGCAGTGGTGGTTTTTCCCATCTACCCATGTGATACAAGGGCACAGAACTACACACAAACCTTGGGCTGCTGTCCATGTCCAGGCTTTGATAACTTACTAGTGAAGTAAGGTTGAACTATTGGGGGAAAGTGGGTTGAGGGTACCTCTCTGCACACTCTTTGCAACTTCTTGTGATATCTGCACTTATTTCGAAATAAAATGTTTTTAAAAGTGGACCTTCCGGGCACCTGGGTGGCTCAGTGGGCAAAAGCCTCTGCCTTCGGCTCAGGTCATGATCCCAGGGTCCTGGGATCGAGCCCCGCATCGGTCTCTCTGCTCAGCAGGGAGCTTGCTTCCTCCTCTCTCTCTGCCTGCCTCTGCCTACTTGTGATCTCTTGCTCTCTGTCAAATAAATAAATAAAATCTAAAATAAATAAATAAATAAAAGGTGGACCTTCTTGGGTACATCAACATACTTTGAACACTTCGCACTTGGACAAGTCATGGAGAATACAACATAGCCTGCCTGGTTTCAAGTGTAAGGCTTCGGCCGCCACCCAACAGAGGGCTTGGGGCTGGGAATACCCTTTTGGATGCTTTGCCTGGGACTCCCTTTCTGACCTGCCCTGTCTCAAATTTAGGTCACACCTCAACGCCCACCTCCTCAGGGAGGCCTTCTCTGCGCCCCCTAACTAAAGTCGGTGCCCTCTGCTCTTCTGGGTACCTCGGTCCCTTCACCGTGTTCTTCGTACGTGTAAAGATCTGGTAGTTTGTCGCCTGTCTCGCCCCTCGCCTATGAGCTCCATGAGGGCTGGCCCCGCGTCTGCCCCCGCGCGCGCCGGAGGCTGGTGGCAGGTGCACGGAGGAGTTTGTTGAATAAACGCCCCTCACTGGGATTCAATCCCTCGGGCTCGAGGGCATCGCGTCGCTTCCTCCCCCTCGCACCCACTGTCCCTCTCAGCCCCTGCGGCCCTCAGCCACACACACGTGCCCCTTCGCCTCCTCGCCTTCCCTCGGACCCCACCAGCCCAGGGAGGGCGCCATTTTCCTCTTACTCGTCTGCCCTGAAGCCTGCTCTCCCTCGCGAGCACCTTCTCCTCAGGTCACCTCCTCAGCCCCCTCCTCAATATCTCCCCGCTCCCGGGTGCCCGCCCCTCCTTTCCGGTGCAGCAGCTGGGCCAGGACCCCAGCCTGGGGCCTTCCGGCCCTTCGGACCACGCCCCTCAGACCAGCGGGGTCGCGCGGGAGGCGCGCACCCCGCGGCCGCTCCGGAGGGGCGGGGGGTAGGCGGGGAAAGGGGGCGTGTCCCTTATTGTCGTGGGCGTCGATTGGCTGGGCCGCTGGCAGGGGGCGGGACTGCAGCCTGGGTCTCTGCCCTGGATCTCCGCCTGGGATCTCCGCGGCTCATTCTTCGCGGAAGCCGCCTCAGCGTTGTTGGTAAGGACCGGAGAGCGACGCCTCAGGCTCGGGCAGCATGGCTGAGAAGCGGCACACAGGAGACGCCGAAGCCCGGCGGCTCCCCGACTCCTTCAGGGGTGAGCCCCGCGCCGTCACCCACCTCCCCTAACCCTCCCCTCGGGAACTAGCCGCAGCCCGGGTGTCCCAGGCTCGCCTCCGTCGCTTTTAAGCCGTGCGACCGCCGCTTTAAGCTTCGGCGACGCTGAAAATCGTGAATCCTGTTCCGCAGGCTGGGGTCCGTTTGAGGGATGTTAGGGTGCAGAGTGCACAGAGGCTTGCCTGGCACACGGGGGACGCACCCGCTGCAGGGCACGTTTCCAATACCAGAGCCATGGCAGGGGCTCGCGTGCTCCAGCGCTTGCCAGATGCCAGGCCCTGTGCCAGGGCTGTGCGTTCCTTATCTCGTAGCATGCGGGCGGGCAAGATGTGTAAGTGACGCAGACCTGTACCTCACACTCAGGACCCTGGGTCTTCCTGTCGCGCGACTCTCCCCCCCCCACCCCACCCCAATCCCCTTGAGCCAGACTTTGCCCAGAGCGACTACCCCTTCTCCCGAACTGGAAAGAACTCCTGCCCCCCAGCCCCACCCCTGGCCTATTTCACATTAAGAAGCAAGACTGACCTGGGAGGTTTTGCCCTCCCCCCGCCCCTCACACATAGTAAGCTGTGTTTGTGCAAGAAAAGAAGAAAGTCTCTTTTCGGTATTCTTCCCTCTCTCTTCCCAGCTTCACCTTCTGCCGTTTTCTGCCCCCTCTTTACTCCCTTTGTCCTAGGGACCTCGCCTCTGGGGCTTTTGTTTCTCACTGGGAATTCTTTTAAGTGTTCCCACCTTGAGTGGCTCCGTGTTGTTGCCCTGGGAAGGAGCTAGTACCCTTGAGAAGGCTATCATCTTGAACCTGTATTGGCAAACTCCTTGGGGGGTGAGAGTAGGGTTCCAATAGAGAGAGGTGACAATCCTCCCCCGGGGTGCTGAGTCCCTCCCAGGGGCTCTTAGTGATCCAAAGGAATTATTTCTAAGGATGGAATTTCAGACAGGCTGACATAGAGAATGACATTTTAGGGGGGGAAGGGTGAGCTTTTCCAGCACCCCCACAAAGAACATGATATTGGACTTAACTATTCTGACTAGTTGTAAAGCCAGCCTTGTCCAGCCATCCAAGTCCCATTTCCGTTGCCCAGCGATCCTTCCCAGGAGCATTCCAAGCATTATCTGTCACTTTTCTCTGCTAAGCACATTGGAGAGTTACTTTCCCAAATCAGTAGTGTAACGGGAAGGATGTATTTGAAGAAACCGAGGAAAAAGAGGTTGAATTACTTCAGAGTCACAGTTTATAACTAATGGAGCCATACTTTTTATTGGGTTTTAGCTGACCCTAAAGCTTGGAGTCCACCTCTTTTGTAGTTGATTGTCATATCCTAGATGGGAAGGGGGGTGGGATACTTTCCTCTGTGCTCTGTCTGACCTTTTGGTGGGAGACAGAGGGACTATGAGGATAGTTACTAGCAGTTTGGTGAAAGCAGTGGGAAATCTGTTTATAGATGTTCTTTGGGAATATGCATGATCTTTATTTATACTTAATATCCCTTTAGTTGGTTTTTCATGGTTATAGACCAGTTCTCACTTCTAAGTTCTTTTTCTTGGCTCTATGATTACCTTTTTTTTTTTTTAGACAGAATTTTTTTTCAGACTCTAATGAAAACTGCATCTTCCTCAGAAAATTATATATACAAACAAAATTTTGCTTAGTCTAGGTCACCTTTTTTTTTTTTTAATATAAACTTTTGAGATCCAGCACTGGTGGAAAGCCATTACTAGAATTTGTTAAATAGAATTTATTGAGTGCCTGCTATAGGTCAAACACAGCCTAAGTGCTTTACAAACATGATCTAATTGCAGTCTTCTAACAGCTCCACAAGGAAAACATTATCCACCATTTTACAGCTAGGAAACTGGGGCTTGGAATAGAAAAATCACACATGTGTGCCTCGGAGCCAGGTTTCAAACCTGGGCTATGTGATTTTCCATTTTCCCTACCCTAGAGCTATCTTCAAAATGTGTACCCAAGAGAGGACCTTCTCAGACATTGGTACTTCACTGAAGGTGAGAGACCACGAGGAAAGCCCAAAGGAATCTAACTTCAATCCAGACCTCTTGAATAAGACATCTCCAGAAGGCTGCTTCTGGGGGAGGCAGTGGAATATAAAAGCCCAAACTCTGTCCTTTTATGATTTTGCTGACAATTAGTCTCAGGAATATAAATAGGACCAAACCTAGAGCAAGAGCCAGTGCATTCACTTTATAATGAAATAGTGCAGGTGGATTGCAAAGAAATGTATTATTATAATTAAGAGACATGTCAACAGAATGTATCCCTTTGGGACAATGCCTGAAAATAAGCAGAATCAAGGGACTGATTTGTTTATTTCAGTTGTTACAGCTGATCAGATTGGGGAGAGCTTTGTAACTTCTTTAATAATTAATCTGAGTTAAACCATCAATGGTCATAAATTAACTCAAACCAATGACCAAGTCTAGTAAAGCTGGTGTGTGTGTGTGTGTGTGTGTGTGTGTGTGTATCATGACAATACATTGTTAAGTGTGGAAAGAAAGGGGGTAGAGATTACAGTCAGTGGAGAAAAGGAAGTATGTGTCAATTCTCCTTTCTCCATTCTTATTGAATGTCTGTCTATACTCTGAGACCTGTAAAGAAACGTAAAGCCCAGGCATTTAGCCTGACATTTCAGTAGATTAGTCTCTGAAGATGCTGGCAATAAAGTCTGTTGTAAAGTATCAGTGAAAATCATACCAACTTTGTCCAGTTATAAACACACTTATGATAAGATGGTTTAGTGTAGTGAAACAAGAGTGGAATTTAGAATTCAAGGATCTGAATTGAGATCTCAATACCATCCCTTACTACCTGGGTCACCTTGGGTTAAGTCTCAGCCTCGCAAGCCAATTCCTCATCTCTGTCCTGGGTATAATCTTACCGGCGGTAACTGTCTCCCAAGGTTTTAAGAATCAAATGAGAAAATTTACGTAAATGTACTTTTGAAACATTAAAATGTCAACTATTCAATCGGAGAAAGACAGCTATCATATGATCTCCCTGACATGAAGAAGTGGAGATGCAACATGGGGGGGTTGGAGGGTAGGAAAAGAATCAATGAAACAAGATGGGATTGGGAGGAGGACAAACCATAAGAGACTCTTCATCTCAGAAAACAAACTGAGGGTTGCCAGGGGGAGAGGAGGGGGTAGAGGGTGGTGGGGTTATGGACATTGGGGAGGGTATGTGCTATGGTGAGTATTGTGAAGTGTGTAAACCTGGCGATTCATAGACCTGTATCCCTGGGGCTAATAATACATTATATGTTTATTAAAAAAAAATTTCTTTTAATTTAAAAAAAAGTCAACTATTGAGGTAATTCATTAATGGGGAAAACAAAGAATGAAGTTAACAATGACTATTGAGAAAATGTAGTAATTATGCAGGGAGTTTAAATTTATGGGCAAAAAGTTATATGAAAGGGGCGCCTGAGTGGCTCAGTGGGTTAAGCTGCTGCCTTCGGCTCAGGTCATGATCCCGGGTCCTGGGATCGAGCCTCGAATCGGGCTCTCGGCTCAGCGGGGAGCCTGCTTCCTCCTTTCTCTCTGCCTGCCTCTCTGCCTGCTTGTGATCTCTCTCTGTCAAATAAATAAATAAAATCTTTAAAAAAAAAAAAGTTGTATGAAAGATGGTCCAAGGTGGTTTAGAACTTTATTGTCCTGCTCAGATGTAGTCTGTTTCTCCTCTAGAGATAGAGTCCCCAGGCAGATTGTTAGTCTTGATATTTTCTCAGCAGCGTTTGGGTCCCAGAAGGCAATTCGCTTACTAAAAAGTTTATGTGTATAAACTGTATCAATATGATCTTTGAGTTGTAATAAAAAATAACGCTGCTATTTATTGAACACTTCCTGAGTGTCAAGTTCTTCTCATTGGTTTTTATATGAGACAAGTATTGTTCTTTTCCCTTATATTACTCCTGAGCAAAGTTAGTGGTAGAAATGGAATCTGACCCCAGAGCCCCGAGCTCTTACCTACTGCTTAGCTTCTTGATGTCAGTTGAAGAACTGTACTTTTATCTGCCCCCCCAACACATACACACACTTTTTGTTTGTTTGTTTTTAAGATTTTATTTATTTTTATTTATTTTGACAGAGAGAGATCACAAGCAGGCAGAGAGGCAGACAGAGAGAGAGAGAAACAGGCTTCCTCCTGAGCAGAGAGCCCAATGCGGGACTCGATCCCAGGACCCTGAGATCATGACCTGAGCGGAAGGCAGAGGCTCAACCCACTGAGCCACCGAGGCGCCCCCCCCCCCAACACACCTTTTTTTAAAAGGAAGCTCGATGCCCAATGTGGAGCTTGAATTCATGACCCTGAGATCAAGAGTCCCATGTTCTACCAACCAAGCCAGCCAGGCACCCACAATTTTTAGATAAAGTGATGTTGCCCTCCAAAGACTTTAATGAGAAAAACTCAGTTGTAGATACTTTTAAGACGTCCAAGTAAAGGAGCTGGAGGGAAGAAGAAAAAAAAAAAAACCAACGGAAGAAGTAGGAGGGTTTTGCTCTCTTAATATGTTTCAAGTCTAGTCTAAATTTAATTCACTTAATAGCATTATGAAACTGTTTTTCTCCAGTTTTCTGAATATAACTGTTTCTGTCTTTCTGGCTATGGGCGATAGTCAGCCCATACATACTCATTCTGACAACTGCTTTGGGACAGAGAATGATTCTGAACTGTATTCAACAATTATTTACTTGGCAGATGGTTTTTGAGTACCTGTTATGCTCTAGATGTCTACCGTATTAGCTCATCTACTCTTCACATTTAACCCTCTCAGGAGGTACTCCTATTAGCCCTATTTTTAAATGAATAGATTAAGCATAGAATTAAGAAACTTTCACAAGATCATACAGATAACACATGGCAGAGCCAGCTTTGTAGCCATCATGCCATGTTGTATTAAGAAGATCAAAATCAGAGGCACCTGGCTGGCTCCATTAAGAGTCTGCCTTTGGCTCGGGTCATGATCCCCGGGTCCTGGGATAGAGCCTTGCATTGGGCTTTTTGCTCAGCGGGGAGCCTGCTTCTCCCTCTCCCACTCCTCCTGCTTGTGTTCTGTCTCTTTCGGTCAAATAAATAAATACAATCTTAAAAAAAATCAAAATCTATGAAGAAGACGGACCTTGAATAGGATAATTATAAGTACGATAAATGTTTTTTAGAAATGGTTAAGTGAAAAAAGAAGGAAAGAAAGAAAGGAAGGAAGAGAAAAAGAAAGAGTGAGTTAAATGCTGTAGGCAATTTGGAGAGGGGGCCTCTTTAAGACTCAGGGGGTTCAAATTTAAAATTACTCCCTCACCTCTTTTTCCTCCTGTTTTATGACTAGAACACTCGAATGAAGAAAAGCTACAGAAAATCCCCAAGATACTTGGGAAAGAAAATATTCACACTTACTTAATTTCCTTATAATCTTTTCAAGCTAGGCAAAGGACTCCCTTTATTTCAATTTGCATTGGAACTCTTTCTTGAATGGGTCTGGCCATGCCCTTTTTCTAATATCTCATGGTAAACACATTTTGTGATTGAGATCTGAAAATGCTTTTCCAGTATCAGTCCTTTTGATCCAGTATTTGTAGGCATAGATGGTTTATAATAGAGAGGAAAAGGTACTCTCTCTGGCCATGGTTTTTAACTTGATACCATCTGGCCTTTAGCCACTCCAGCCCAGAGGCTAATTTCTTCCCTAGAGGTTTAAGGATAAGGGCATTCGAAGAATTAGAAACCATGCCTAATTAAAATAATCATTTGAAAGACGGATTATAGTGTGCACTTGTCTGCTTTGAAAGCCTCCGCACAAACGAATGCAAGTTGTAATTCTCCGATAAATGCCAACATTTTTTTTCAACATACACATATTGAGCCCCTACTGTGTGCTAATCTGAACCCCTCTGTCCCTCCATATGTTTTTCTCTCTGTAGTGTGCTGCTTCATTTTTGTTTCTCTCTTCACATTTTCCTCCATTTTTCTTCTTTTCCTTTTCTTCTATTGTTTCCTTCCCTTCCTTGTCTTATTTATTTATTTATTTTTGAATATTTTATTTATCTTAGTGAGAGAGAGAACACGAATGGGGCAGGGAGGAGCAGAGGGAGAAGGAAAAATAATCAAAATATGATATCCTGAATATTTATGCCTTTCAGAAAAATTCAAAAATTGCCAAGATCTTTCATTTCAACCTACTGTTGTTGATCCTTAAATGGTGCTGTTAGGACCATGCTGTTAGCATGTTTTTGAGACCAAATTCCCAGCCCTCTTATCTCCACCCCAACAGCACTGTTCTTGGCAGTGCATGAAGACGGAAAGTGCTTCACTTGCGTTCCAGGAAAGGGGAAGGAAAAGCTTGTCCTTAAATGTTGCTGTTCAGGCATTGCAACAATCCTTGGGCTCATCTTTTTCTTTTTGTGTGTATTAATGCAAATGAAACTTGAGTTAGATTTTCAGATATTATGTAAGACCTTTCTGGCCTTTCCCTGAAGAGGAAATCTAATCTTCTGAACTTTAGAACAAAATCTCAATGATAAATAGAATTTATTATTGCACATGATTTCCAGCAGCGTCAAGTTCAGTAGACCTTTAAGTAAGTCAGCTGATACTGTATCATTAACAATGTAGTGCTCTGAAATTATGCCTGTGCTACTCTCTTGAAAAGATTATTTTACTGCTTTTTTGGAAGCTAACCCAACAGAAATTACCATACTACTTGTTTTGTTTCATTTGTTTCATGGTTTTGTTTGTTTTCTTCTGTCTCAGCTCAGGAAGTCTTTTGCTTTATTACTCGGGGACTCCAGGAGGAATATTTCATACCTACTTTACAGATATTTGTGAATATTAGAAAGATAGTATGTAAGGAATCCACTTGTGGCTGACATGTGATAGACATTCAATAAATGGCTATTATTAGTCATAATTAAAGGCACTGCCAGAGTGTAAGAAATAATGTAAGAATTATACAATTTCATCTTTTCAATCAAAATTAGTTTACACAATAAAAATGGATGGAAATTTTACTAAGCATATATGCAATGCAGCAGAATTTCTATTTAAGAAAATTGGACATAACATAAATGTTCACTAGGTTCATGGAACAGTGGACTATTATTCAACCTTTTTTTATTATTAAATTGATTTATTTATTTTCAGAAAAACAGTATTCATTATTTTTTCACCACACCCAGTGCTCCATGCAATCCGTGCCCTCTATAATACCCACCACCTGGTACCCCGACCTCCCATCCCCCCGCCACTTCAAACCCCTCAGATTGTTTTTCAGAGTCCATAGTCTCTCATGATTCACCTCCCCTTCCAATTTACCCCAACTCCCTTCTCCTCTCTAACACCCCTTGTCCTCCGTGATATTTGTTATGCTCCACAAATAAGTGAAACCATATAATAACTGACTCTCTCTGCTTGACTTCACTCAGCATAATCTCTTCCAGACCCGTCCTTATTCAACCTTTAATAATAAAGAATATGACGTGAAAAGATGTTCACAGTATAAGGGGAAAGCAGATTCAAAATTATTATATATACTATTATTTCATTTTTTAAAAAAAGGATACAAAAGGTTTAGAGGATACATAGCAAGGCAGAAAAGTCATCGCCATCTAGAGATAAGGGAAGTATAGATAATTTTTCTTCTCTAATTTCTTTAGCTATAATTTCTAATTTTTATAGAAACAAGTTTGCTTTTACAATAAGAGGGAAAAAAGCAGTGTTTTTTTAAAAACATTGTCAGTTCCGGAGTGCCTGGGTGGCTCAGTGGGTTAGGTCTCTGCCTTCGCCTCAGGTCATGATCCCAGAGTCCTGGGATCAAGCCCCACATCGGGCTCTGCGCAGCAGGGAGCCTGCTTCCCCGGCTCTCTCTGCCCGCCTCTCTGTGTACTTGTGATCGCTGTCTGTCAAATAAATAAATAAATAATCTTTAAAAACATTGTCAGTTCCCTGGAGATAAGCCCAGTTTGAATATTGAGTTAAAAAGTGTTGATACATACACTCATACCCATTTTCAAAACTTCGCTTTAGTTAGTTAAAAATTTGATGCAGGGGCGGCTGGGTGGCTCAGTGGGTTAAAGCCTCTGCCTTCGGCTCAGGTCATGATCCCAGGGTCCTGGGATCGAGCCCCACATCAGGCTCTCTGCTCCTTGGGGAGCCTGCTTTCTCCTCTCTCTCTCTGCCCACCTCTCTGCCTACTTGTGATCTCTGTCAAATAAATAAATAAAATCTTAAAAAAAAAAAATTTGATGCAGTTTTCAGAAGAGTTGGTAGTAAAAGAAAAAAAAAATAACTGCAGCCAAGTAGTTTACAACCCAGTGTCATGGGATCCCTTATCTTTCAGAGTGTTCCCACGCAGCGGTATCAACCAGAATATCTCAGGAATGCTGGGTCCTCGTTATTGCCTTTTTATCACATCCAACTGGTAGGGTGGATCCAGTCTTCAAGGTAGTGAATGAGAAACTTGGAGGAAATTAACATGAAATTTGGGGAAGTAACTGAGAATTTCTGAAGGGTTCGCTAATATCCTGGTGAAGCTGAAGCCTCACCTCTCAGAGGAATGTGATTTGTGTACCTTTCAGAGTTCTAACCAGATGGGGAAGAATTTCCAGGCTTGAGAAGGGGCTAGTTTAGGCACTAGAATGGTATGAAGTGGTGCCATCCCCAGTGTATGCACTGATTATTTCGGGCTGAGCATTTGAGATGCGAAAGACCAAGCCCAGTTTTTAGGATCTCCACTTCATTTCTTGTTACTCTTTGTTTGTAATCACATGTAATCATGGTGGAAACTGAGGGCGCGTACACGTATGCACATGCAACCCATGAGAAAAGACTGGGCTGGGATAAAAGAAATAAAAGAAACATCACTGCCCTCAGAGAGTTTATAGTCTAATATGTTCAGGACAGAGAGCTGTGAAATTTGCCTGGGAACACGAGGCTTGGGGCAGTATTTTAGAAGGCACCAAATGCTGTGAGAAAAGTATTTGTGGCCAGTCTGTTCCTTGTTTGGAATCTGCTTCACTTTGGAAGCCTAGACCTGAGCCTGGCCACCAGCCTGAGACTGTTTTGCTATAAATAGGCACAGCTGGAAATAGGAGGCCTTCCTCCGTAGGAATATCAGATTTCATTCTCCAAACTCCTACCATGTTCTCCCAGTTTGGATACTGTATTGGGAAAGTGCTCCACACACGAAATCTTCTTTCATGAGGATTTTTTAATTTTTTTAAATTCAGAGGCAAAGGACAGAAGGAATGACTTGATTTAGAACGTGGGCTCTGGGGTAGGATGACCTGTGTTTGAATCCCGGGTCCTCCTCCAGCCTGTGGTCTTGGGAAAGCTTTGTTGCTTCAGTTACCTCATTTGTAAAATGGAGTTAAAAATACTTGGGGCACCTGGGAGGCTCAGCTGGTTAAATATCTGTCATTGGCTCAGGTCATGATCCCTGGGTCCTGGGATCGAGCCTCGCATCGGGCTTTCTGCTCAGTGGAGAGTCTGCTTCTCTCTCTCCCTCAGCCTCTCCCCCTGCTAGTGTTCTCTCTCCCTGTCTCACAAATAAAATCTTAAAAAAAAAAAACAAAACACAACTTAACTTATAAAGAAAGAGTAAATGAGATAGGCTTCTCGAGTAATTGAACACAGTGCCTACGACATATCGTCTACCAGAGGTGCTGGGATTATCATCAGTTGTAATAATGCCTGAGGGAGCCTTCTGCACAGGCCGCTTCTGCACAGGTCCGTGCTTGGAATATCCTCTCAGTAGATACATCGATGACCCCACAAACTATAGTTTAGAAACCTCCGGGAGATTAACTTAGAACACTTTTATTCATTTATGCATAGGACCTTTACCTCCCAATGTGACACAGGACCAGAAAACCATTAAGTCATCTGTAGCATTTCTGGTCTTGCATCCTGCATTTCAGAGCCCTTGATCTGGGTGCCACCTTGTGTCCCTCTTCTCCCAGGCTCTCAGCTTCAACTCTGCTTATTTCTTGGCCTTCCATGGATTCAAAGGCCTGGCTCGCTGCCATCCTTGCCCTTCCAAGCCGTAACCGTTGCCCAGCCTGCCTCCTCCCCTCGAGCCCTTCTCCCTCTCATTACCAAGACCATTCCTGGAAATACTGCAGAAGCTTTCTGTGATTCCTAAGGAAAGTGATAGTATCCCTGGGCGTTCTCCGTCCCTCCGCCCTCCACAGACCGGAGACAGACAGACACTGGGTACAGAAAGTGCAAAACACAACCCGGAAGTGAAGGGGGTTTCTCAGGATTGTAGGGAAAGGCAGTCCCTGGACCAACCGCTCACACCACCTAAGAGAGCAAGTCCAGACACACTCCAAGAGATACTGTCTTCGAAGAGGAAGTTGGTAGAACACCTGACCCTTATGAGAGGAGATTTAGACCACTGATAAGACGTCTGAGGTTGAATCAATGCATGCATTAAAAACTAAGCAAAGGGAAAAAGCAAGACGTTGGAGAAAAAAACAAAAAGTTGCATGGGACAGAAACACGAATCAGACATCCCAACCTGGCTCAGCATTGAATCGCATTTACATATTCATGAAGTGTAAAATTTGATAATGATCTAACCAAAATGATGATATAATTAGAAGGATGGGTATATTTATGAGGTGGGGGAGAAGCTAAATCCTCTTCCATCGTGGAAAGTCAATAAGTAATGCTCAAAATGGAGAAAGCAACAAGTGACAAAACGAGCATATTATTTAGAAACAGAGAAGTATAGACCAAAATACTCAGCCAACAGAGCAGTTGCCTTTGAGGAAAGAAAAATTGGAAGAGGTAAGTGGGGGACTGCTCTCTTTTTGTATTAATCTTGGAGAACTTTGGGACTTTTTAAACTTTGTGCACGTGTAGCTGATAAAAAATTAGAACAGAAAAAGTACAGATGCAGGGCACCTGGGGGACTGTTGGTTAAGCATCTGTCCTCAGCTCAGGTCATGATCTCAGGGTCCTGGGATCGAGTGCAACGGTGGGCTCCCTGCTCCGTGGGGAGTCTGCTTCTCCCTCCCTCTGGCCCATCTTGTTCACTCTCTCTCCTCTGTCTCAAATAAATAGATAATTTTCTTTTAAGCACAGATGCATAGCAACAAAGGCTAAAAAAATAAGGTGAGAATAATAGAAGGGAGAGAAATAGTTCACAGAATTTATTTATAAAAATGTGTGTGGTTTGGAAGAATATTCATCATCTCTGGATCGACTAATCCCACTCCCACACCCGTCCCGCTGAAATTCTTGTAGTGGGGGTGTGTATTATTACCTTCCTAGTAAGACAAGAGCTATTTCATGTTGCAGGAAAGGAAGCAATTGGAAAAGCCAGACTATGTGTAAAGATGTTTGTGATACATTTCAGAAACAGTGTGTCTAAGCATCTGGGAAAAGGGTAATAAAGTATGGTTGGTGCACATGCCAGAGGAAATCGCTAGCAGTTTGCCTTAGTTCATCTGTGCCCTCAGTTTAAATGCTCTTTGCCTTCCGTCCCCACCCTTTTGGTACCTTCCTTAACCGTTATATCCTTCCAGACATGCGTCTGACAACCGCCACAGTCCCCTACCCGCCCTACCCCACTGTCACCTCTGTCCCAGCTATGTAAGTTACTCCCATTCTGTGTTTCCAAAATGCTCTACAGTCTGTGTCGACACTTACCACCTAATGTTGTAATGATCAGTCTGTCTTGCCTGAGACAGGCAAGACCTTCCTGAGAGCCGGGATTAGCTCTTACTTTTACGATGTCAGTGCAGAGCACAAGGCATAATCAATATTAGGCACCTAATAAACGTTTGCAGGATAAAAAATAATGTGGGAAATTTTTATCATGTTAAGTAGATGAGAAAAAGTAGCCCCTGTTCTTCAGGGTTGTTACAAGGATTAGATGGGGAAATCCAGGGAACACAGTAGAATTCTAGGCATCGGTGAGCTCTGTGGACAGAGGATGAAGGTGGTGGGAGTCTGCTATTAACAATGACAAGAGATGTGTATTTTTTGTTTTCACAGATAGCCCCAGTACAGGCCTTGGACCTTGTGGCTGGATTTTGGTGGCTGTCTCGTTCTTGTTCACTGTTATAACTTTCCCCATCTCGGTATGGATGTGCATAAAGGTAATAAAGAAGACGTCACTTGCATCTGCCAAGGGGTCAGCCCCTCACTACATAAGCCCCCCGTTGTGTGTATCTGTGTAGAAAAGAGAGAGAGAGAGAGAGACCTGCTGGCCTGAATCCCTTTTCCTTCATCTCTCCCTTGGAAATTTCCCTCTAGTCACCTGTTGTAATGGAATCTGGAGACTTCTTTCAGCCATGGTCCAGGCAGCCCATCTCATAGGTTAGAGGAAGGATCCCTATCGGAAATGTTCCAAAGTCGGGGGTTTGGGGTGGTCCTGTCCAGAGTCAAGACACTGAGGACTGGCTGCTGGCCCCATTGTTCACTGTGTGACCTTTGTCTCATTTCCTCCCTGTAAGATGGGAGGAAATAGCGACCCCACTTCACAGGCCCAGGGCGAGGATTAAAGAATGTCTCCAAACATACTTATCCCAATGCCTGGCATATGGCAAGGGCCCCCCAGTTGCTGGTTATTTTTTCCATAAAGTCATTAATACTTCGATAAATGACTATCATTTACATATTCCTAAGAAGGGAAAATATGCTCCAAGAATTTTCGGATAATTTTATGATTATAATTTAAGGAGTCAGGAGATAAACTGGGAAATTTAGTTGTTTTTATTTCTTGTCTTTATTACCAATGCATGAGTAACTGAGTGAGGACGTTAACAGCTGAGGAATACAGTTATGGATTTGCTCCTGTATACTACTCTATACTTCCCAAATTTTATACAGTGAAATATCTATTGCTTTTATAATCACTTGAAAAAATAGTAAATACATATCCTGCTTGGTAATTCAGCATCGACCATGTTATTTATAGATAGTTTGGATTTTATTTTACTTAAGTTTTATGTGTTTAAGAAATCCCTTACGCCCAACAGGAGGCTCGAACTCATAACCCTGAGATCAAGGGTCGCATGCCCTAAAGACCAAGCCAGGCAGGCACCCTGATACTGTTCAGACTTTAGAGAAAAAAACAACACAGAGGCATCTAATCTGTTTAGAACAGAATATATATTTAACAAGCTGCCTATAAATACATAGCGTATATAAAGATTTGTACTCCTCATGTTTAATTATTATTTGTGTTTTTCATCTAGATCATAAAAGAATATGAACGAGCCATCATCTTTAGACTGGGTCGCATTTTACAAGGAGGAGCCAAAGGACCTGGTCAGTACTAAAATTCTGGGTCGTTGGCCTGGAGACCGAAGTTCTTCCTCTTGTTGATGTGGATTCCCTTACGTGGGTCCCTTCTCTGTTGACGTAGAAAAGAGTGCCTGTAACAGAAGCCGTGTGACAATAGCAGTGGGGCTGGCCAGTCTTGCTACAATTGCCCTTTTCCTTCTCTGGGCTCCCCTCCCCTTCCCATCCCCGCCGATAAGATTGTGTTAAGCCAAGAAGAGCCACAACTGTGGAAGTTTGAGCATAGAATTGCTACTCACTAAAGGCTTTCTAGATCTTACTCTCTATGCCTTAGTTCTGGCAAACTTCCCTTCAGCCCCTGCTGTATTCCAGGCTCTGGGAATTCAAGGGAGACTAAAACATAGCTCCTGCCCTCAAGGAGCTTGCCGTCTAGTGGACACCAAAAAGGAAGCAGTTAACAATCCCGTGTGATAAGTACCATGACCAAGTCACTGCAGATAGCTGTAGAAACCCAGAGACAGGTGACGGACCCCACCTAGGAGGATGAGACCAGGCTTTGGAGGTGATGACAGCTTGGCTGAGTCTTGAGGCATGGAGAGGTGTTGGCCAGAGGGGCGGTATTCCCAGTAGAAATGGCAACGTGGGCAGCATGATGTCGAGGGGGGTATGGCAGGCCCAGGGAGGGAAAGGGCCTGCAGGGGGCTCGGCCCAGCATGAGCATGGAGCTCGAGGAGAGGGGGGCGGCCGAAGAAGGGCGCCGGGGCAGGCCGTGCAGGACCTTATGTGGCATATTCAGGGGTTCGTGGGCTGAGAAAATGGGACAAAGGAGAGAACCCGGAAGATGCAGAAAGACATGGGAGGGATCGTGTTGGTCTAAGTAAAGACCAGATGGCCAGTGATGGCGGAGTCAGGAGATGACGTCACGGGCCTCAGTGGCAGCATTTAGGAGGCACAAGGGAGCAGGAGGCTGGCGTTCCTGGCATCTGGCTCGTGCACTGAGATGACCTGGCTTCTTTCCGTTGATTCCTTTGATTCTGTTAGGGTGAAGGATAGGCACCAGTGTCTCTCGATAACGTTCTGTGTTTCTTTGTTGCAGGTTTGTTTTTTATTCTCCCCTGCACGGACAGCTTCATCAAGGTGGACATGAGGACCATTTCATTTGACATTCCTCCTCAGGAGGTAAGGTGGCCTTATGCCGTTGATAACAGATGTCATGTGTGAAAGTCGCTGGCCATGAGAGCAGCACAGAATAGGGTGGTGAGAGCATGGGTGTAGAGCCTGTCTGCTTGTCACCATTTTCCAGCTGTGTGCCTTTGAGCAAGTTCCTTAACCTCTCTGCGCCTTAGTTTCATCATCTGTAAATTTAGAGGTTAGAATCATAGGACCTACTTTTGGGGACGGGGTGGGGGGGAGAGAGAGCACACGTGAGCCTGAGCCAGCAATGGGGACAGGTAGAAGGGTTCGATCCCAGGACCCTGAGATCATGACCTGAGCTGAAGGCAGACACTTCACTGACTGGGCCACCCACGCATCCCTAGTAGAACCTACTTCAGAAGTTCTTGTGAGGACTACCTGAGACCTTACACGTATAGTGCTTAGGCCAGTGGCTAATAAATTGTTAAGTGCCTACGTGTTTATTATTACCAAGTGTAGCCTAGTGTTAGCATTACTGTATCTGTCATCCTTTTTCCTACTGCACTTCTCTGCTGTAGGTTTCTGATACGAAATCCAGCTTAGCGCAACATTCTTCTTAAGGTTCTTCATTTTATTCTAGATACAGAATTAGGAGCTGCTCATTTGGCTTTTTAGATAAAGCATATAATGTTTTGGAATAGTCATACTCCATGCTCTTTCAAACTACTTCGTGAGGAATATCACAGTTGAAACTCACAGCAGGATCCTTGAAAAGCACGTAACTGCCATGGGGCAAAGGGCTTCCACCAGACCAGAGTGGCAGAGCCAGGAGCGACGCTCAGCCCCATGGGTTCCTCGCCGAATGCGTGTCCCGCAGCTCCGTGCTAAACGCACCCGACGCTCGCGTTCACTCCCTCGTGGCCTTGGACGGTGAGGGCCACCCTGGGCCACGTGTCCGGGGAGGCGTCGTCACCGAGGCCGATAGATAGCCTGGAAACAGGATGAAGGGAGGGACGGAAGAAGAGTGCCAAGTGTTTCCTGGCTGGAAGCCAGGTGCACCGCAGGCTGGTGGAGTCTGGCTCGGTCGCCTTCTCTTGGCCTCGAACCCAGGAACCAGCGTAGGAACCTCCTTGCTGCTGCCAATCCAGACAGGGGCTGAGGTCAGACTTCATCATCCACGTGCATGGAGGGACGCCAGCCGTCACCGTTACCCACGAGAACAGGGCTAAGAGCTGTGCTGTGTTCTCTGCACGTTTTCCCGTCTTTCAGAGAAGACGGACCCTCAGAAGGAGCCCCTCGCAGGGTAGCTGGGAGTCCTGAGGCTCCGTCTGTAAATGCTGCAGACATCCGGCGGGCTTGCTGTAAGCTGCTGCCTTCCAGCGGCTCCCTCCTCTCCTGGGAGCCGCTGAGCCTGCAGCCGACTGGAACGTGGCAAGCCGTCCTTCTTCCGACCCCCTTGAACATAATATGAAGGAAGAGAAGTACCCCGCCGATGATTAACCGTAGGCAGAGAGGCTGCAGCTTTAGAAAGCTCTGGCTGTGGCAGTTGCAGGGGCAAGAGGCTGTTCAGAAATGATATGCGTTTCCCGATCATATCGGGGGAAATCATTAATTTGCACGCCAACGTGGTAATACACTATTAGAAGTATTTTTAGATTATCAGAAAAAAAGAGGTGACTGCTTTCCTTCCTGACAGGACAGAAGAGCAATGCACACCACTGCCGTTACTACCCACCCGTTACACAGCCCTTTACACTCCCAAAAGAGTCTCGTTCGGCTGGATCTTCAACTTCAAAGCAATTTGCCAGCAGTATGTGCAGAATGGGACTGTGTTATTAGCCCCATCTCACAGATGAGGACTCTGTAGGACTGGCAGGCTAAGAGCCTCACTGGAGATGACCAAGCAGGTCCAGGAGGCACGGCTCAGGTCTCCTGACCCTCCTTCGCACACTCTGCCACAATCACTGTGTTCCTAGGATCACGTTTCAGTTCCTCGCTCCTTGATTCACTACCTGCTCTGTCTCCGGCACTCTGCCAGTGCGAGAGACAGCAGAGACAAGGTGCTCTAGAGAAACACATGGTCCATTAGAGAAGCAATGAGGTCGACGGGCAGCACAGTCGCTGCAGTGAGGTGCAGGGGGGATCGTGGCTTGCCCTGCCTCGTTAGGGGAGTTTCACAGAGGAAAAGAGCTGTGTCTTGGATGATGTGTCATCATGTGCCAATCTGCTGGTGTGAGGGAGAGGAGAGGACATCCAAGTGGGGTGGGGACACTTGCATGAAGGCCTGGGACACAACACAATGCGTGTGGGACCTTCACCTTCTCCAGTGTGGCAGGTGTGCAGCAGGGAGCGGGAAGGAGTGAGACCAGTGGCCCGCTGTCAGAGGACCTGAAAACCAAACTAAGAAGCTGCCCAGAAGGGGCTGGGAAGAAGCCCGGACGCATGATGTCCTGGAAAGCATTTTTATGTAGCATGCTGTAAAATTTATTTCTACCCTCACCTCTCCCTGTAACAACAGTCCCCATTCCCTTTGTGTTTGACGTCACTGTGCTGCCTTAGAGAGTTAACCCAGCCTAGGTTCTGCCCCAGCACCGGGCTATGTCGTGCGTGATGCGTCCGCCCTTGCACATGCTCATGCCCCCTCGGGAAATGAGTTCTTCTTGTAAGACGTAGTTCAAGTATTGCCCTGCCACCAACAGCTGTTCCTCCTTCTTTCTGCCACGGCTTCCTTGATTTCCCGCCCTCTCGGAAAACACCATGCCTGCTGCTGAGTAGTGTCTCAGAATTTGTTGAATGATTGAATTAGCGAATAAGTGAATGTATTTTACTAAAATTCCAAAGGCATAGTTAGCTATCGGATGCTGCGTTGTCTTAGTCCCTTCAGGCGACTCTAACCAAATCCCACACACTGGGTGGCTTATAAACCACGGAAAGGTATTGTTCACCCCATCGGAGGCTGGAATCCAAGGTCAGGGTGCAAGCGGGCTCAGCGCCTGGACGAGGCACTGCTTCCTTATTCATAGATGGCCATGAGGGCTCAACCCTCATGACCCAAGCATGCCCCAAAGGCCCCACCTCCTAATGTCTGATGCCATCATGTGAGCGGTTAGGTTTCAGTGTCCGAACTTGGAGGGCACACTACACTCTGTCAATAACACTTACTACAGAAAATCGGCTGGTATCTTAAGATGTTCTAGAGAACAATACTGCTTACAGTTCTCGTAAAGAATGAGTTGGTGGGCAGGTGTGAAATGGCATCCATCCTGTTACAGATCCTCACCAAGGACTCGGTGACCATCAGTGTGGATGGCGTAGTCTATTACCGCGTGCAGAACGCCACCCTTGCCGTAGCGAATATCACCAACGCCGACTCAGCGACCCGTTTGTTGGCACAAACAACTCTGAGGAACGTCCTGGGCACCAAGAACCTTTCCCAGATCCTCTCTGACAGAGAAGAAATCGCGCACAACATGCAGGTAAGGCTGTGAGTCACCAGAAATACCGAGATGTCGCCAGAGGGTTAGCGGTTGTTTGACAACTTTTGACTCATTCCGATCAGGAGAATCACTGACTGGCCTTTTTCTCTTCACTGAAACTCGCTGGAAGGAGTATTTTTCACACAAAGATCTCATGGCTTAACAGCTCAGTTGCATAATTTTTAATTTTTTTTTTATTCCCTTCCATGTAGGGTTCCCCTCAGAATTAGCATTAACCTTTTTCATTTAGCGTAATAGTTCTGAGGCCATTCTGCAAGAAAGTGCGGGTGTCATTAACGCTTTGTTCTCTGCATGAGACCCATGACTTCCCTTGTAACTCATATGCATCCCGAGCTTTCTAGAGTCATAGATTATGAATTAAACCTGGCTGGTCCAAAAAAGATAAAGGACTAAAATCCGAGATCTTGTTATTTATCAATGTCATCGTGTATCAAATCTGTGACCTTAACCTGATGCCCACAACCACCACAGCAAACAGAAAGGAAGGTTTCATTCCTCCCGTTGCAAAGGGACCCTGATGAAGCACAAAGATGTACTGTGGCTTAATCACGTTAGATCAGGAGCCAGCGGGCCACCTGTTTTTATTAGTAAAGTGTTGTCAGGATACAGACATACGCACTGGTTTATATATTATCCACGGCTGGTTTTGACCCACAATGGCACAGTTTAAGAGTTGCAGGGAAGACTGAAAATAGACAACCACTGTCTGGCCCTTTGAGGGAAAGCTTGCCAACCCCTGCATGAGCTTCTTTAAGAGAACCAGGATCAGCTCCCCAGTCCCCACAGAGGAGACCTAACCTCTGCCCCAGATCTCCGCCAGCGCCTTGTCCGCTCCCCAGCCCAGTGGTCTGTCCTCGGCCGCTGGGCAGGGCTGAGCCTTCTTTGCTGGCCTTCTCTCTTCCGAACAGTGTACCCTGGATGACGCCACTGATGACTGGGGAATAAAGGTGGAGCGCGTGGAAATTAAGGACGTGAAGCTGCCCGTGCAGCTCCAGAGAGCCATGGCCGCAGAGGCAGAGGCATCCCGGGAGGCCCGCGCCAAGGTAGACTTGCTGTCTGCTCTGGTCTTGTCTCTTTTTTCTTTTGTCTTTTCTTTTCCTTTCTTTTCTTTTCTTTTCTTTTCCTTTCTTTTCTTTTCTTTTCTTTTCTTTTCTTTTCTTTTCTCTAGTTTTCTCTTTCTTTCTTTATCTCTTTTCCATACTTTGTTTTTCCTATTGAGTTTTCTTCTTAGTTACAAAACAGCAAAACCACAGTTGTTACAAAAATGGAAATAATCCTAAAGTGTATGTCGAGGTGAAAGCCTTCCTCTTGCTTCTGAGTCACGTGCCCCCAGGGGCCACGGCTCCTGGCAGCTTAGTGTGTATACTGGCGCTTTCCCTGATGAGGGTGTTTGACTGCTGGCCTGTTTGTTTTACGAAAGTAGGCTCGTACCATACCTGTTCTCTGCTTTGCTTGCTTCCCTGCACAACATCCTGTGAGCCCGGTGGTGTGTGCAGAGCCACTCAGTCTTCTGTGACCGCGTCTCCCATACCCTATGTTCCCAGACCCCCACTAAGCACAAATTAACAGTTCTGAGTTCAGAGCAACTGGGTATTCCCGCCAGTGTGCTCACCATCTGTTCCTTCCTATTTTGTTTCTTTCAAAGCTTTTATTTTTTTTCTAAGTTATCTCTACACCCAGCGTGCGGCTCAAACTCGCAACCCTGAGGTCAAGAGTCGTACGCTCTACTGACTGAGCCAGCCAGGCACCCCTCCTTCCCTATTTTTGTCTTCTCTTTCATTCTCTTTCTCAGGCTTTTCTTCCTTCTTGCTGTTCTCTCTTCGTCTCTGTCCTTTTAACTTTTTTTCGCTCCTCTTTCTTTGATGTCTGCCTCCCCGCTCTTCCTTGGTCATCCCCATCCCTGCCCACCTCGGCAGCCTGCATGGTGGGGGCCCCCATGAGCGGTGTCGAGGAAATGTCTATTCATCTAATCTGGGAAAGAGGATTTCTGGAGCTAATATAGAAGGACACGGGGATAGCTTGCCAAACCCAAGGCTGGGAAGCAGACTCAAGTCTCCAGAGTTGGAGCCCAGGACCACATTGCGCTCAAGACCAAAGGGAGCTAATCATTCTACCCCTTGGACCCCACCTCACTGCTGACAGCTTGAGAGCAGGGTGTCTGACTCTCAAGTTTCCATACCTCCCTGGTTGAACACTAAAGGGGACAGACCAGCCTTGATTCCAGATTCACGGCAGGGAGATCTTTGGTCAAAGTTTAGTCAAAAGGGCAAAGTCAGATGTTCATAAGCTCCCACAGCCCCTTGTGCAGATATGAGTGATGGAGGAAGAGGGTCAGTTGACATAAGAGGGCTTGCTGTGGACTTGACAGATCTCCCAAGGTGCAAGGAGCAAACCAGTCTGTTGTTATGTTGGAAAATAGTGGCAGCTGGAGAGAACTGGCTAAGCACAGAACCCTAACCTTCTAGTAGGAAGCCTTTAAGATGTAAGTCAGGTGCTATAATTTCTTAGCCAACACCAAATAGAGTAGTAGCTCCTTTGACAGACTATGCCCAGAATTTTCTACTGACCAGGATTGCTAGGTTTTCCCAACGTGATAACTAATGCTTCTGAGGACAGCTGGTAATGCTGCGGAAGCCTCAAGGGCTCGCTCTCACAGTCATCACCCTGAGAAGACTAAGTGGTACTTCCGGTAACATTAAAGATGCCCTACTGTGTGCTAATAAGTATTTTGAAAATTAGGAACTGCTTTTATCTAGAATATGTCATTAACCAACAGCCCTGTTTCCAAGCCACATAGACGACTTAGAATGTCAGAGCCTGAAATGTCCTTAGAGGTTATATCTTCTGGAGGTGACAAATAACCTGGCCCCGATGCTGCTTCTCCCACCTCCTATTCCCCTGCTGGTAATTAACTGCAGCACTGTTTTCCACTGAGCTTAGACTTGACCTCAGACTCCTGCTATTGCCCTCCAGGTAACAAGCCTCAACTACTTGGAATGGGCTCTAAAAATGAAATTTATTTGCCATCCCACGGTTCAGATGAAGAAAACTGAAGCTCAGAAAATTTCTGTGGTTTCCTCAAGGTCACAGTGTTGATGAGTGACCACAGAAATGAGATCTCCCCTGTTTCTCACTGCCTCCTTTGGACTTCCCGTGATGGGTTTGGTTGTCTGCAGGTGTTCTCACGAGCGAGGAAGGAAGTTCCCTAATAACAATGGAAGAGACAGAGGAAGCCCGTTAGAATGTTGAGTAACTGTGCTCCCACTTAGATGAGACTGTAGGGACCATCTAGACTATTCTAGTGGACCTGGGCTATGCCTGTCTTTAAGGTTAGAATCACATAGAATCACAAGGAGTCTCTCCTTTCTGTAAAATAAAATAACCCTGCAACCACCATAAGGCCAAAAATTCAAAATCATATATTCATGTTCTCATGGAAAATAGGGAGTCTGTTTCAATATGTAAATATGTATGTAAACTGGGAAAGAAAAGGGTAGGAGAGCATCTAGACTGAGAGACTTCAGAGAGAAATTCCTCAAGTTAATTAGCCATCAGGGAAATGCAAATTCAGATCCCATGCAGACGCTGTGCTAGATATCCACCAGAATGGTTTAAAAAAGAAAGAAAGAGGGGCGCCTGGGTGGCTCAGTGGGTTAAGCCGCTGCCTTCGGCTCAGGTCATGATCTCAGGGTCCTGGGATCGAGTCCCGCATCGGGCTCTCTGCTTAGCAGGGAGCCTGCTTCCCTCTCTCTCTCTCTGCCTGCCTCTCCATCTACTTGTGATTTCTCTCTGTCAAATAAATAAATAAAAAAAATCTTTAAAAAAAAAAAAAAAAAAAAAAAAAAAAAAAAAAAGAAAGAAAGAAAGAAAGAAAAGAACCGAGTGTGGGGGAGGGAGGACCTGGTGCTCCGATTTTGTTTTGACTGGAAATTTGGAAATTTGGAAACTTACAGTCTCTTTGGAAGAGAGACTTTGGAAAGCCCTCTGGCAGTGTGTATCCAACAGAAATGCACTCACGTGTTTACCAAAAGTCATGCGCTGGAGTGTTCACAGCAGCATTTTGTAGTACCCCGAACTGGAAACTGCCCATGTGTCCCTTGCCGTTGAATGGATAGAGTTTGCTTAATTCATGCAGAGGAGCACCAGGCAATGAAGAGAGTGAACAGAACATGTTTTGAGAGAAAGGAGCCCGGCACAAAAGAGGAGAGATTGTCCTGCAAGCTTGGCTGTATCTTAGCCAAACCTCTTTGTCAAGTGTGTAGACTAGCTCTGATTGACTTGAATGTAGTACCTTTCCCGCTTGCACCCTTCCTGATTTCCTTTCTCACGCCTCTGAAAAGAATGCCTGGCACGTGCTTTCAGGCTCATATTCCCAGGGCCTCGTCATCCATTAATTGAGAGGGGGGAGTGCAGGAATGCAGAGTCCCCTTTCTCTGCCCTTCCCCGCCTGGCCCACCCCAGCTCTGGAAGGAGAGACCACAGTACCAGCCTCACAGGCCTGAAAATGCCCAACTCTCACATGATGGATCAAGCGATACGGAGTGTTGATCAGCATGGGGCTGCCCCACGAGCAGCTGGCTCTGCTCTCTGAGGTCCCATTCACAGCATCTATGCCGCCAGTGTTTAGACAATACGGCGTGCCCAGCCTGGTAGGTCCGGCTGCCCCGCCAAGAGACTGTGTGTTGGCCGGTAGTGGGAGATGAGGTAGCTTTACAGTTGGTCCATGTCCAGACTGGGGTGGGGGGGAAAGTGCCTAACTGGTCATCTGAGATGATATGGAAAAACCCATGTCATCTGTCCTCAGGGCCGAGCTCCGTTTTGCATTCTGTACGTACAGTGCCTGCCTTAGAGCACAGTTACCTGAGGCACTTGGCATGTACCTGGCTTCTGCCCCTTCTCACAGACCCAAGTAAGACCTTCTGATAAGCTGAGATTTTTATCCTCTAAACTGAGTGCCTTCTCTTGGTAATACGACATCTGATATCCCCCATCTAACCCAATGGGACCACCCAGGCACCCAAATCTAGAAACCCAGGGCCCCGCCTCAGTTCCTCTCCCTTCCTGTGCCCAGTCAGCCTCCATGCTGCCGACTGTCCTCCTGAAGAGCCCCCCAGCCGCTTCCTCCCTCCATCCCCGCTACCGGCAAATCACCCTGGTCACTCCGAGGCTGTCCCACTGGCCCCTCACCGAGTCTCCCCATCCGTCCCCAGGCATCTGTCAGCCTGTCCTCTCCAGCTAGACCTGGTGAGGTTCCTGCTGGAAACTTCAGCAGCTTCCCACTGCCTACAGCCTGCAGACCAAGCACCCCCGCCTCCCCTCGGCCTCACACCATATTCAGCCACTTACGTTTTTCTGGAATACGCCAGCTTTTTTTAAATATACCACAGTATCTCTTCATGTGTGCTGCCTGAAGTATTCTTCAACTTTGTCCAAAGAGCAAAGCTTTCGCCCTGTCCTGTTCAACTTACTTACCTCACCACCTCACCTGCAAAAACTGCTTTCCCCTGAGCGCTGGCACCGAGCCTCGCACCCACCTCTGTCCACATTTGTCACACTGGAACAAAGCAGCCAATTTCCCTGTCTCTGTCCCCTGCTTGAACAGGTGCTGAAGGAGGCGAGGGCATCCACCCTCTACCCCTAGCTCCTGCCCAGGGCTTGACCCCTAACGTGGCCCCCAACAGTAACGGTGTAAGTAATCATAACTCCACTGGTCCTAAGACCATTGCTTTGGATCCTGATTCTCACGGAAGTATTAAGAACCGTGAATATTTTGAGATCCGTGTGCGAATATCCTAGTGGAACTGCCCAGTGAAGCTTGAGGATCCCGGTATCTTCAGCCCTCTTCTCAGAGGATCATGAAGTGAAAGGAACTGCCTTGATTTGGCTTCAGCTTTCTGTCTTCCTCACAGTGGCCCGAGGAGGCAGGTGCTCTCGCATTTTAAGAATAAGAAACCAGAGCTCAGGATGTTAAATTATCCCTGTGAGGACACTCAGCTGGTAAGGCTTTTGGTTCGAGATTGGCGTGAAAGCCCATCTCATTCCCAAGCCTCCCCACTGCCCAGTGATGTTCAAGCTCTTATGCTCATTGAACCTCTCGAAGAATCTGGAAAAACTGTATGGTCCCATCACACATTTTAAATAGACCTGTAAAAATTTTTATTTGAATTGATACACTTGGCTGAGCATAATTATCCCTGGTTATGTTTTAAATATCGACATTTCACACTAAAACTGTGAACATCATTCTTTTAAAGGTACCCAGTGAAATTCAAATGACATAATTACTCCACCATCTATTTAAAATACATAAATAAGGTTTTCATGGTCAGGCATATTTTACTGTCCCTTCTTCTTGAACTTCTGGTTCCACTCCGCCTCCTCCACAGATTTCTTTTCCTAATATGATATATTTTGTAATGAGTCATTTTATTACTGTACCGCAACACATTTAGTATTGAAGTTAAAACTATTATAAAAAATTTCCCATGACTACAAGCAAGGCATTTAAATGTTTCAGAATGTCTTCTCAGAATTTTTTTTTTTTTTTTTTTAACTAGAAATGCTTCTCTTAACAAGACAAAGAATTCAAGTCTTCTTAGCCGGCTGTTACTTATTGCCAAAAGACTAAACATCAATTCCAGTCTTAACTTGTCATTTTTATAGATATAAGGAGTCAGAACTTTTGTTTACATAAATAAGTGGGTAGAAATGGAAGTTTTGTTGCAAGTCACACATGCAATTCTTTGCACTGCCTCTACATTTACGTGCTAAAAAAAAAAATCATACACCATCTTCATTAAAAAATATATATATATTAAAGATTTATTTGAGACAGAGAGAGCCCGTAAGCAGAGGGAGCTAGAGGGAGAGGGAGAAGCAGACTCCCTGCTGGGCAGGGAGGGGGGGGGTCTCCAGGCTCAATCCCAGGACCCTGAGATAGGAAGGCAGATGCTCAACTGACTGAGCCACCTAGGCGCCGCTCAAGAAGTATTTTTTTTTTTTTTTAAGATTTTATTTATTTATTTGACAGAGAGAAATCACAAGTAGGCAGAGAGGCAGGCAGAGAGAGGGAGGCAGAAGCAGGCTCCCTGCTGAGCAGAGAGCCTGATGCGGGACTCGATCCCAGCACCCTGAGATCATGACCTGAGCTGAAGGCAGAGGCCCAACCCACTGAGCCACCCAGGCGCCCCTCAAGAAGTATTTTTAATGGTCATCCACTTTCAGTTCTGTAAGGTTCTCTTCCTTTCTTAGCAATCAAAGAACTGGAAATCCATTTTACTTGCAAAAGGATTCGTATCCAGTCATTGGTCACTCTCCCAACCTCTAAACGGTATTTCGAATTGTCTCTTGTCTGGTCCCCTGAAGCGTGCGAGAAAGGTCACAGTAGAAGAGGATGTCTTGACCTCAGGCACGTACTTGGGCAAATCAGATAGAGGATAAAGGACGTATGCAAACTGGGTAACTGGAAATCGATTTCTTAAAACCGTTTTTTCTTGGCCCTGCAAGGTTGAGTATACCTACCCAGGTTTGAAGACTGCTGTTTGAACACTGCCTTTTTCTCCATTTTACCCACTCCCCGGTCCTGTCGCGTAGGTCATTGCTGCCGAGGGAGAAATGAACGCATCCAGGGCTCTGAAAGAAGCTTCCATGGTCATCACCGAGTCTCCAGCAGCCCTCCAGCTGCGGTACCTCCAGACGCTGACCACCATCGCTGCTGAGAAAAACTCCACGATCGTCTTCCCCCTGCCCATAGACATGTTGCAAGGCATCATGGGGGCAAAACAGTAAGCCTCGGAGGCCAATGCAAAGATGTGCCCTTCCTTTCCAGGGTAGAGTGGGGACCAAATCAGCCCTTAACCTGTGAGGAGAGAGGAGGGCGGGATCTCGGCTATCCTTCCGCTCTTTCCCTTTCCATATGTTGACTACAAGGTTCTTAGAATGTGTAGTGATCCTAGCAACAGAGGAAGATTGTTAGCTTGTAAATACTGAGAAAGAGGAGTGCGGGGAGGGGACTGGTGATTTAAAGGAGATAATTTCCTATTCTTTAAAATATTTAAAAGTTCATATATTTAAATCATCATGTAATAGGTTAAATCCCGTGTCTTTTGACTTTTCACTGGGTCATTCTGCACCCTCTATCTGCAGCCAGCCCAAAGGCAAGTAAATAGGTTATAACCACCACTGGCTGGACAAATGCTTTGCAGAAAGCAGAGACCTTAGGCTACGACCAGCTTCTCTGGGCCACACGTGCCTTACTTTCGGGGAATCTTAAGGAAACATTCCTGCCATCCGCTCTCTTTCGAATCCCAGGCGGTGCTTCGAAATAACCCTCTGTCTCAAGGAGGCATTTTCTTGCCTGTACCTTTCAACACTGGAGGAGATGGTCAAGATCAGTGAGAAAGATGATCTTAACCCTTGAAAGACTTTTAAAAATCCACTGTCACAAAGGTCTTTTAAGAATAATATGTTTTTTTTCTTTTTTTGGCTCGAAGCTTCTTTGAGCCTCTCTATGACCAAATGAGTCCTCTGTGCTCTTTCAAACCAGCTACATACTTGTCACAAAAGTGCTTTTTTCTCACTTTTGCCTATTTTCCTATATCAGGTTCTCAACAGTTTCTGATTTTTTAAACGAGACTTTCTCTAAGTTCTATGGGCAACTGTTTATATACCCATTCGAATAGCTTGAGGACTAATACTTTTTAAAAAAATGTCTTCAGAAAGCCATTCTGTTTTACTGTCTGCATGCTATTAACTCTTGTACACTGTGAAATATGTTGGCTACCAGTCCTGTTCATTAAATACTGTAAGGAATTCACAATATATTGGGCACATAATAGCCAATGAGCTTGGCAAGACACTGTCAAACTTAGGACATATATACAGATCTAGGTCTCTTTTCTATTTGCGGAATCCTTTCTCCGTCACCAAGGTCAATGCTGAAAGAGGAAGTGGTCAGCCCCTCTGGACCACGGTTGCTCATTTTGCAGTAATAGGGAGCACCTTCAGTTTCGCAAATGGGGTGAATCTGAGCAACCTGGCATTCTTCCTGTTGGCCCGAAAACCCGGCTGGTGACATTCCTCCTCTAGGCTCTGAATTCACCTAGAGAAGTCTTCCCTGCCCAGAGCTCAGCCTGCATGTCCGTCCTTAGCTAGATCACTGTCAGTCCCACACCAGGAGTGTCCCCTCCTCGATCGCCCATGTCCAAGCTTATTTTAGGAAACCTTGAGCCATGTATCCAGGTTCCAAGCTGAGTTTGATTAAGTGTATATGGAGCATTTTGACTTGGAACTCAAGTTACTCATTTTAAATAATGCTCTTCTCTCTTTGGTGAGCTTGCAACCCATGAGGGCCAGGAAACAACTCCATACCCTGGCTGAGAATCTCTTCTCGGGTTCAGGGTAACCGTGCTTTCTGTTCCTGGAGTTTCCCTATTTGCAGAAACCAGTCTTCACCTCTCTGCCTTGTGGATTCATAGCCCAACGGGGTGGGATTAAATTGCTTGAGAGGGAGGGAGCATAAAAGGGGTCTCTAGGCTGAGTGTCGGTGTGAGAGGTTTTTCCACATGGCCTCCCTTTCCAATGCTGTACATAACAATAAAGTGTGCACTTTTACTCATTTTCTTTGGGTGAAAGAGTCTGCCTGCATTTAGTGTGTTGTGGATTTCATTTTACAGAAGTGGCCCGGGAGATCCTCCTGTCCTGGGCCAGCTGCGTTGGCTTCTTGGTGTGCTTTTCATGAGCCAAAAAAGGAAGAGAGCTTACAATTGTCCATCTGTCTTTCTTGTCTAGGCTCCCTCTGGTGCACCTGCCCCCACACTTTCCCTGGGGAGTTTGAGATCCATGGACACCCTCAACCCATCACTAGTTTAATTTCCCTTTGCTTTAATCCAAACAGGAAAGGACCTCCTGTCACCCCGTGGTCTGCCCCATCCCCACTGCCTTGCACACTGTCCAGCCCCAAGTGCACAACCAATACCTCCTGACCAGGCCAAGGCTGGACACGGGATTCAAATCCAGGCCAGCCTCTTTGGCGCCTGTCATGGTCCATCACAACGACACACACATTGTAAGTGACAAGACACAAGGTCACTTTTTTTTTTTTTTTTAAAGATTTATTTATTTATTTATTTGACAGAGATCACAAGTAGGCAGAGAGGCAGGCAGAGAGAGGGAGAAGCAGGCTCCCCGCTGAGCAGAGAGCCCGATGCAGGACTCGATCCCAGGACCCTGAGACCATGACCCGAGCCGAAGGCAGCAGCCCAACCCACTGAGCCACCCAGGCGCCCACAAGGTCACTTTTTTGAGGGCAAAAATTGTTAGGAAGAGAAACTATGTGGTCGATGCGATTGTGTTCTCAATTCATCATTTTGCCTTTGAGAGAGAAATATGAAGTCCAGATGACTCTGTTGCCTTAGGCAACTTCCTTTTCTGAGCACAGTGGAGCTCTGTCAAAAGACCACAGCCAGCAATAAACTCAAATTGGCCAATAAACCACCTTGAATGGCAGTAGAGGAAGTGAATTCAGGGACAGGTCCACTTGCAATTTGTCTTCCCACAAGTATCCAGGATGTGAGCTGGCTTTTCTAGACAGGCCTCCACCTGCCTCTTAGAGAAGGTTCTAGAAGTTCCAGGTAAAAATGCTGCTTTTGTTCCAGGAATCTGCTTTTGTCAAGTTAATCACTTTGTAAAAGTAACCCTTTGGGGTGAGGCAGGAGTTACAAGATCAGGTCCCAACCCCTTAGCATGGCAGTTGAGGTGCCCTGGGCCCTGCCCACCTCTCAGATAGGAGGCCTAACCTTCCCCAGCTGTTCCAGCCCTACGGGCTGCTGTCTGTTTCTGAGCACGATGTTCTCCTTCATATCTCCCACTGTATCTGCTGCAGTCTGCCTGAGAGGCAAGACTTCCCCGCCTGCCTCACCTGGAAAATTCCTTCTCTACTTCCCTTGTCAGTCTGTGTCTGCAATGAATCACAATCTCTGGAGGTAGGGCCCCCAGGGCATCTGTGATTTTAAAAAGCTCCCTGGGCAATCTGAGTGAGCCCCAGCTCTGGAAATGGTAGCGTAAACACACACACCCTTCCTACCACAGAAACCTTCACACTGGTCTCTGTTCCACAGTCCCAGGCATGGGAGTCTCATTCTGGAGGAGCAGGTGGCACAGAACAAAATGGGGGGGAACGTGAGGAGAAAAGACCAGAAGGATAGAAGGGAGGAAAAGGGATCTGTTTCACAGCAGTTTCTTGCTCTGGTTTGGAACACCCACAGAGAATGAGCTCACGGGAAAGTCTAAAAAGGACTTTGTGACACCTTAAGCGGAAGCAGAGATTCAGAGCCCTGGGGGACAAAGTGGGGCACAGAGCAAGTCCCTCTTCTACAGCTTTGGGAGCCTCAGGGGCACCTTCTGTGACAGTAACTTCAGTAGCTGAGATTTCTCCAAATAGCTTTGGGGCAGCAGAATGACTCAAGGAAGGCAGAAGAAGCCAGGAAGATGCAGGCAGATTAGTTACAGGGTCCGACGGCTAGAAGAACGCACCCTGTCTGGGCTCCTAGGCAGTGAATGCAAATGGCTAAGGCCCCAGCTGCTGGCTTTGAACTCTGTCCCCACATGTGCACCAAAGGCACACCTCCCGATGACAGAGTGGAGTGGGGAGATAAGACACTGGCTGCTCCTGGGGGAGCACAGCTCCTACACTGGCTGGGACTGTGGCTCAGGTACACTCTAAGTCAAACAGGTACTTGCACGCCTGTGTCCACAGTGGTCTTCTTCACAACAGCCGGAACATGGAAATGACCTGAGTGCCCATCATGGACGCATGGATAAACCAAACGTGGTATGTACACACAACGGGTTAGCATTCAGCCACAAAAAGGAATGAAGTTGTGATGTTTGCTACAAAACATATGAATCTTGGAAACATGCTGCTAAGTGCGACATGCCAGACACAGAGGGCAAACTTTGTACGGGAAAAGGCAAATTCATGGAGACTGAAAGTCAAATAAAGGTTACCACTAGAGAGGAGGGGGGAACAGGAGTCACTGTGTAACAGGCACGCCATGTACATTGGGGACATGAAAAAGGTTTGGATACAGATTGTGGTGATGACCTCACAACACTGTAAACGTGTTTGATGTCATTGGATGCCGCTTACGAATGGTCGAAATGAGTATTATATGTAGTTTATACCACAGTAAAAAATAACAAAAATGGGACCATATGATTTTAAAAGTTTTTTTTTTAGGGGGGATGGGGGATTGTTTTGGGGATTTTTGTTGGTTTTCCTTGCATTCAGGCATTCCCTGACAGCTCCGGCAGGCTTCCCCGGACTGCTTGGCCATCTGGGATGGGCCCCTTCCGATTCCCTTCCACGCAGGCCAGTCCCCTGGACCCATCTCCACGCACGTTCCACCTCATCCAGGCGTCGGCTTCTCAAAGGTCCAGGATTCACACCCAGGGCGAAAGAAGCTCATTCACCGGAGCCAAAGCGCCGGTGAGGCCCCCTCCCTGGGCACCCCCAGAGGAATCCCAGAACATAGGCAGCCGTAGAAGGCTCATGTACTTCCGAAAACTTTTATTGAATTTTGAATTCAATTTCCCAAAAGCACAGATACTTGAGACAATTTTGCGAGGACCCTGACTTTTTGCGTGGCTGTTTTTGGCTACAGTAAAAACACACTCACACACACCAGAGCGGCCGTGCTCGCTGTAAGGTCTCCGATGATGGACTGTTAGAAAAGGCACTGACGGGGGAGAGGGGTGGGGCCTGTCTTTCCTCAGGCCGCCAGTTCGGCCATGGCCCTGTCCAAGGGGTCCACAGACCAGTAGTTGTCATCCCAGCCGAGGAACCAGCCCACGAAGGACGGAGGCTCGAAGCCTTGCTTCACGACGGTGATGGGGGTCCGCCTGTCGCGATTGGCTGGGTCCGTCTCGATATAACGCTTAGCTGTAGAGAGACACGTGCAGGGAAAGGAAACCCCAGAAATCCTTAGTGCCCCCACAGGGAGAGGGGCTTCAGGGCAGGAGTTGCCTAACGTGGCTTCTGGTCTTCCTGTCCCTGCACTAGATGCCACCATCCCTTAAGGGCAATGACCCCACGTGGCTCCTCCACCACCGTGCCCGTGAGCCCCGGAAGACACGGGGTGACAGTTCAACTTCCTGCTTCACGAAGTTTATATCATGTCTCAGTCTCGCTCTCCTCTTTGGAGAAATACTAATGAACCAGCTTAAGGGCCCCAACTCCCAAATCAGATGTGGTCAGCTAGCAGGGCTCTGGTCAGGAACTCCCCAGCCCCATGTGGGAAGCTGTTCCCACCGCACCACAGGACACAGACCCACAGGCACACTCGGTCCTCACCAGAGCTCAATGCTTCTGTCTTCTCCTCTTCTTGGGAATCCTTTCCAACCCAGACAAAGACCTAGAGAGAGGTGTGAGATGAGAGGGGGTGTGAGGGTCCCAACCACAGGGAGGGACCGGGGGCCGGACACAGGACACGGGCTGCCTCTAACAGAGTCCACAGAGCAGCACTGGGAGGCTTTGGAACCAGGTCTGCCAACTGACGGCCTACCGGCATGCTTTGCTGGCCACCACCATCACATGCCGGTCGACAGTGTCTCTTCAGACAAGTTTAATTCCCAGCTTACATTAATGTCTGGGCTTCCCAGTTCTCTTGAAAACCTGGAGGATCTGGCAACCAGGGGGCTTCACCTCCGTATGGATGAAGCTGAGGGGCAGCAGTTCCAGGTTGCCTCAGGCTCCAGCAGCCCGTGCCCCCCTCCCATCCCAGCCCCTCCCTCACCAACACCAACACGGAGCAGGAGCCTCGGGCACGAGTCCGAGATCCCGCTCTACAAGTGCACGAATGGTCCCTCTATGGGCACCGATTTGCTCGGCAAGGGAGCGGCCAAACACATCTCTCCCAGCAAATATGCCTGAGCCTGCTCTGTGCCGTTTCTGTGTGTCTGAGCCGCACAGATTTGAGGCTTAGAAAAATACCAGGTTTGAGCTTGAGTACAAATTTTCTAATACAAACATTTTTATGCCCATCTAACATATTTTATTTTATTATTTTTTTTTAAGATTTTATTTATTTATTTGACAGAGAGAAATCACAAGTAGACGGAGAGGCAGGCAGAGAGAGAGAGAGGGAACAGGCTCCCCACTGAGCAGAGAGCCCGATGCGGGACTCGATCCCAGGACCCCGAGGATCACGACCCGAGCCGAAGGCAGCGGCTTAACCCACTGAGCCACCCCAGCGCCCCACCCATCTAACATATTTTAAAGAGCACCTGTCATTGACACACGGACATTAGGCAACGAAACATGGGGCTTGACTTCTCTCACTCATCTACAAAGGCGTCCCCTGCTCAACCAGAAGCCCCTTCACGGCAGGGAGTGTGTCTGTTTCGCGCCCACATGGGCTTCCAGCATTGTTCCTGGAAGACGGGCCCGCGCAGAAAAGAGGGGCTCAGTGAATGAATGAGCAGAGGAGTGGACAGATTACGGAGCCAGTGGAGCCATCGCTCACCACAGCTGGGGGCTCAAGCTGTGAGCACTCCAGCCCTCGCCTTCTAACTGGGCCATCCAGGAAGCACAGGCAGAGGGGAGACACACCTTTAGGGCCGCCTCCTAGAACTCGGATAGCTCTGATGGGAAGGGTTACTCACTGCCATCTCCCATGAGCATGTAAGCCCCACGGGGCAGGGGAATGCCTGCTTTATGTACTGCTGTATCCCCAGCACCTAGAGCAGTGTCGGGCACGAAGCAGGGCTCAGTTACACCGGCTGACCGAATGAACGGCACCGTCCCCAGCCAGTCTCACCCAACAGTCTTCCCTAGGAGAAGCAGCAGAGAGCTCAGAGCTCTCTAGAACAGGAGATGCACTCTGAAACTTCGGGGTGTCACTCTGTGGACAGCTGATGCCTGCGTCTGATACGCTAACTTCAAACTTCTTGATCAATAGATTTAAAGTAAGCGTTCACACTCCCCTACGGTCTGAGAGAGGATGCTGGTCGTCTAACTTGCATTTATAGGGTGCCCTGGAGTTTGTAGATCTTATCTACATCTCATTTTATTGAATTAAGCAGAGTAGGTACCATCACTCCCATTCTGCAGAGGCAGAAATGGAGGCCCAGAAGGGGGAAGGGTGTTTCCAGAAACACCCGGCAAACTGATCGTCCAGCTGGAAGTGTAGCGCCTCCCACCCCCCCAGCCCAGACAGCCTACACCTTCTGTCCTTCACCCACCTGGTCCCAGGTGTCCAGGAGCATGACGTCATCTGTGGCCAGGTCTTCCTGCATGAGCTCGCCAGGAACCTCTTCGATCTGGGAAGGAACAGAAGGATGTCAGGGACCACGCACCAGGCCCTGGCATTCCCTCCGCTGGCTCGGCGCACTCGGTCTGTGCTCAGGAGGGAGAGCTCCAGCCTAGAGGGGATCCTCCCTCCCTGCTGTGCCCTCAAGGGCTGTCCCACCCCCCACCCTGCTGCTGGCGCCACACTCCTGGGAAGCCTGACTCCCGACAGGGAAGCAGAGGCAGAGACCCCTGCGGGGGCTCACCACAAAACGGCCGATCTTGTTGGAGCAGGCAAAGAGACGAGGAGGGTGGGCGTCCATCTTCTTGTCCTTCAGTCTCGGGGACGTGCGGTAGGCGGCCTTCCCGCCCAGGGCCTCCCAGAAGCTGTCTGTGAGGGGAGGCCGCGGCAGTTGGCCTTCCGGACACCACCTCCCCCCAGTGCCGCTCATCAGACCCCGCGGTAAAAACCCTGCCCTAGAACGACCCACTGGTCTCAACCCTCCTCCACCCTAAACTCCCAGGGGGCCAGAGAGGGATGGGGCCTGAGGGAACCTGAAGGTGATGAAACAGAGACCGGAGAGCCGACCTGGCCCTACGCACACAGCCAGGACTACCTCTGGCTTCCAAATGACGCCAGCACTGCAGGCTGGGGATAATTATCTTTGCTCAACAGCGGGGTGACAGAGGCTCAGAGAAGGTAAGCAAGTCACCCAGCATCACACAGCGACTAAGTGGTAAAGACAAGGTACAAATCCTATCTGACTCTATCCACCCCCCACCAACCCCATTCTTTCCACTACACCTGCTCTGTCCACATTTGGCTACTGAAGTTCATTAAAATTAATTATCATTAAACATTAAGTTCCTCATTCTCATTGATTCCCAGCAGCCACATTTCAAGCGCTCAGTAGCCAATGTGACAAGCGGCCACCATATTGGCCCGGGCAGGGGTGAACATGTCCAGCCTCTCAGAAAGTCCCACTGGGCAGTAACAGTTATAGACGGAGCTGCCCCTCCCCATTTCTACTGAGCATCAGGCGGGAAGGAATGGGCTCAGAGCAAGAGAAGAGAGACTGAGGGCCGGCATAAAGATGTTCCCACCTATGTTCTGGAAACAGAGCAGATTTCTGGTAATTCTGTCCTCGGAGATTCTGAGGATTAGAAGAGACTGCTGTCCTCCTCCTGCCATGAGCTTCTACTCCTGCCTGTCTTTCAAGGCTTCCTAGCAAGTGACCACCTCCTCCAGCAGCCTTCCTTGAATGCCCCAGCCCCCACGGAGCTCTCCTTTCTCTTAGCTCCTAAAGGCCTCCCTCTCACTGACCATAGCCCTCATTTGAATTCAACCTGCTTTTCTTGGACACACCTTCGGGGGCAGGCACGAGAAGAGGCGAGGATCTCGAGGGCCCCCCCAGGCAGAAAGAAGGGAGGGAACCTAAGAGCTACAGTTCCCAGAGAACACCAGACCCCTCCACCCCCGACTCCTACCTGGCTCACTGCCTTCTGCCACCTGCACAGGTTGGGCCCGCAGTACCCTGAGCAGCTCCTGGGCCCCCGTCTTCTCCGCCTCGCTGGCTCCTGCACCCACCCACAGGTAGGCGGCCGACGGCGTTTTCAGGACAAAGGCATCGTTGGAGTTCAGCGCACCAGCCTTAGGAATAATCTGGGAAGGCAGCACTCAATTAATCAGAAACCAGACAGAAAGCCCTCAGCCCGCTCCTTACTATCCAGGAGACCCTGCAGCAGGACCAGCTCTTAGCTGGAGACCTGGAAGAGCATCCCCATCACAGCTGAGGGCACAGAGTTTCGACAGTGGGGGGTTTCATTGATTCCCATGATTCACTAATGTGCTGTGGCTCAACATAGTCATTCTAGAATTCTGGGTTGCATTAACAGAAGTTGAGTGCCCAGAACAAAGGAGGGGATAGTCCCATTCTCCTCTAGGTTTCTCTGACTATCCTACAGGATTATGTTCAGGTCTGCACCTTCCATCATAAAAGGGATGGTAGCCATGTGGCATGAAATCAGGAAGTGTCCCCATGGGGAAGAACGGACTACCTCTTAGGCCGTAAGATTCCCATTATGCAAGAAGCCCCAGGTATCCTTGAGACAAGAGGAAGTCTAAGACATACAATTCTGCTTCCCAGGCCAGGGAAGTTACAAAAAAGCTGCCTCTTAACCCCTGACCCCAAAGCCCCTGCCCCCAACCAGCCCCGTGCTCAGACATCTACTCATCAAGCATGGGAGGTTTCAAGCAGGCCAATCCCTCCTGGGGTCCAGGGCCTGGGCCTCACCTCAACGGCTCTGGTGGCTCCAGAGCTGCTGGCCCGGACCTGGAAGAGGCGGGTACTGGCAGGGGCCGTCTGACCGCCCTCGCGGGATGTGCCGCCCTTGTAGATGATCATAGGTTTCCCACCAAACAGGCTCATGAGGTGGGCGGGCTCCTTGCCTTGGACCACACGGCTCTGGCAGGACAACAAGACAGCAAGTCAGGAAGGAGAGCAGGGGCATCCGTGCTTCTGTGTGGCAGCAAGCTCACGCCCCCACCCCAGCAGTGTGGCCTAGGCGCTTCCTCCAGACCAGGCCAGCACGCTGGTGTCTGCACGCCCAGCACATAGGAGCTGGGCGGGAACAAGGGGGGTTCCCGGAAAGCTGGAGACATCACCACTGCCTCATGGCCTCCAGGCACTGCCTTGGCTGCTCTCCCCTCCCATGAGGACCTGCCTTACTGACCCTGAGTCCAGTCCAAGAATGAGAGAACCCATGTTTGCAAATATTCCCTTAAATAGAAACCCCTGGGTTGTTCGTGGACATTTTTTCAGAATGGTGACGTCAGCCCAGGGCATGAAAGATGGCAGAGTGGTAAGAATAGAGCTTTCTAGATATGGAGAGACCCCTCTTGCCCAGCCAGAGGAACCTCCTAAACCCATAAGTCCCTTCACATCACATTTACCATGGAACAGTATCCTCTTCTGCTCAGGATTAAGGTCAATCCTCACCATGGCTTCTGGGTGGTCTGGTCCCTCTGAGCACCTCTTGAGACTTCTCTCATGGCATTCTGTCCCTTGTTCTACTGCTCAATGTCCCCACCCACCTCAGGGCCTTTGCATATACTCTTCTCTCTGCCTATAATGTGCCTGCCCAATTCCTACTTACTTCTTAGGTCCCAGCAGAAAAGGACCTTCCTAAGGAGGTCCTTGTCTAATCCACTTAGATCCTATCTGGGATCTGTATGTCCTTATACTTTACACGTATGTAACAGGGGACTATTATGGGCCAGGCATGGCTCTAAATGTTCTACTGATATTAACTCTTCATCCACATGGCAATGCTGGGCAGAGAGAGGATACTTTGAGACTACACAGGCACAGAGAGGCTAAGTGACTTGTCCATGGTCACCCAGAGGTGAGACAGGATTCAACCTACAGGAGGCTGGCTCCACGTCTGCCCTCTGCCTGCACCACCATGCTGCCTCTCCAGCTCCTCTCTCCGTGTTGCAGTCTGTGATCACACATTTATTTGCCTGAGTGTCTGCTGAACACCTGTCACCCCCCCAGACTGCAAACCGCATTGGCACAGGGGCGCCCCCGGCTGCGGATGGTGTCGGGCACCCCACTGCATGAATGTGTGTGGGACCAGTGGATGGAGAGCCCGATAGAGGAGGGACCCAATGGACAAGGTGCAGGGTGGGGCCCAGTGGGGCATCAGGCTAGTCTCACCTGCACAGGGGATCCTCCAAGCTCCTCATCCAGCTGGGCGGTCAGGATGGCAGACGCAGCGACCTCATCCTGTGTGGACTGGGCACCTTGCCTGGAAGAGGAAGCTATGCTCAGCACCAAGGTTCGCACAGAACCCAAGAGTGTCTTCTTGGCCCTGGGCCAAACCCACAAGTCTGCAGATTATAGGTAGTGAAACTGACAGGGAAGGGGATTCTCTCAAGAGCTGCCAGTGTCAGGAACCAAACCCACATGCCACATCCCCAGCTCAGCCTCTGGCCTTCTTCTGAGATCTGAGCAAAACCAACGGTCTCCCTTATCCTAAATGTGTCCTGCAGACTGGCCCGTGGGCTCATCTCAGGCTGGGCAGCCACAAGGGAAGGTGCCCTGAGATGCCAAGGTGGAGAAAGGTGGCCAGGACATTTCTTAGGGGAGAGAAGCAGGTCAGAAGAGCAAGCAGGGCACGAGCCCTTTGCAGGAAAAGACATCAGTACTTAGCCTCCCGTGAACCTGCTCAGAGCAGTCTGCACAGATGTCCACCAAAGGACTTGGCAGGGGCTTGGCCTATACTGTCCAAACTCATAACTAACAGTGTTATCTGTAGAAGCAAACAAAATCTGACAAATCAAGGTGCTGATGTAGCTGCTGTTTTTTAAAAAAAAAAATGCCGCCTTCTAAATTATGTACATGTATGGATTACCTACTCAAAAAAAAAAAATTATTTGAAGCTGCTTTTAAAAGTCTGACTTTGTCACATAGAGAGGCATTCTACAAAATAACCAACTGGCACTCTTTCCAAGTACCAAGGCCTTGAGAAAAAAGACTGAGGAGCTTTCATAGATTAGGACATGGGGATTCGTCTCTAAGGAGGCATGATGACTAAGGACCATGTGGGATCCTGGGTTAGATCCTAGGCCAGAAAGAAGACATGAGTGGGGTGACTGGTGAAATCCAAGTGAGGTCTACAGATTGGTAAATAGTATTGCACGCAATCTTGACTTCTTGGTTTTGATCACTGTACTGTGGTTAGGGAGGGAGATGCATAATGGCTACATGGAAATTGTACCACTTTTGCACCTTTTCAGGAAGCCTCAAGTTATTTCAAAACAAAAAATTTAAAGAGGAAGACATTCAACCATCATCATAAAGTTTTGAGATGGTACAGCAAGAGAAACACATGCTAAAAATATACTAAGATGCTGTCTTATCTACAGTAAGGTTGACAAAGATCCAAAAGTTTGACAACACAGTCCACCCGCGAGGCTGTGGGGAAACAGACACTCACTTGTGCCGCTGGGAACGTAAAATGCTACAAAGTCCATCTATGGAAACTGGGCACCATCTATCAAAATGACAAGTGCATTTAGTCTCTGACCCAGCAATCTCGCTTCTGGGAACTTACCCTACAGACATTTCTCTACACATTCAAAATGATATTTGTTTAAAGGTCACTAATCATAGCAATGCTTGTAATAGCAAAAGACTGGAATCAATCCAAGTATGCACTAGCAGGGAATCTGTCAAACAAGTGACAGTGTAGCGATACAACATAATATTATGCAGCTGTAAAAGGGGAAAAAAAAAAAAAGACCAAGGAAGTACCCTAGGTACTGACATGGGTCGATCTCCAGGAAGTACGAAGTGAAAAAAACCAAAGTGCAAGACAATATACACAGGGTGCTGTCCTTTGAAGGACAGGGAAGAGAGGGAGCTAGCAATATAGTCCAGTTGCAGGAAGAATTACCGGGAGCATATAGAACAAAATGAATGAAAGCTGTTACACATGGAGGGGCGGGGACTGGAGAATCGGGTGAAGGGGATGGGGTGGGAACACAATTTCTCAGATACCTTTTTATTTTGTCTCGATTTTTGAATGACGTGAATGCACTGCCCATTTGAATAGAATTCAAATAATTTTTAATTAGAAGACACGTGGGAGGAGAATGGCCCTAGGCATAGCACTTGGCGTGGAATTGTGGGAGGAGCTTCTGTTTGCTTCTCCCTGTTCACTGCACCTCCTACAAGGGTTATGTGCTATTTTTGGAAGCATGGTTTAAATGCTGTTTCAAGAAATAAGACAAGTGGTGTCACCCTGTAGATAGGAGGGCCCCCCGCCCCACAGTGTGGTCATTCCACCGCAGGCCTGTCAGCCCCATGACATGCTCGGGGCCCAGGTGGAGCCCCCCGCCCCCACCACATGACCCCACAGCCTCACCAGTTGTAGATGATCTGTCCCTGACGGTTGCCGTGACGGTAGTTGTACAGAATGATGTAACTGTCCCCGCCATAGAACTGCCCATACGTGGAGGGGTCCACGGGCACTTTGTTGGAGCCTTCGATTCTCCAGATCTGCCAAGACAAGGCTGGGCTCAGACGCGGTAGAGTCCCCCCACCCCCGCCCCCCAACTCAGGCCAGCGGGGGAACCGCAGTGCGGTGGGTCGGGGTTATACAACACGACAAGCTTTTTATACGTGGCTGCACTGGGGCTCAGGCTGAACCCCAAGAATTTGCCCCCATCACAGAGCCACTAGGATTCAAACCCGGGATCCTTACATGATGCCCCCACCCCACCCCCTAGGTCCCCCTCGGAGGGGTCAGCACAGCACAGGGAACTGCACAGTGGTACTGAGAACGTGCTTTCGGGGAGGGTAACACAGTGAGTGCCCACCTCCACGTGTCCTGAGATCAAGTGAGTTTACTCAAGGCAGTCTGGCACAACACCTGGCACAGGGTGGCAGCCACTTAGTGGGAAGCTACTCTCATTTTAGAATTATGATTGAGGTGATTACTAACGATAGGGTTATCTGTAACGTTCGTGAGTTATCTGGATTTTACAGATCACCTCCAGAAGCAGAGGCATCCCTAGGTGACCTCTGAATGACCCTGCTGACAGGTCTCTTCCCAGAGCACTGGTGAGCTTTCCCCAAGCGGTCATGAGGTCCTGCAGCGCCACCTGGTGGTATCACAGAGACACTGTGCCCTCCAAGACCAAGATTCTCTGGACCTTGAAAATTCTGGGTTGAGGGAGTGGGATTAAACCTCATTTTTATAGGTAAGAAGAGTGAGGCTAAGAGAGGGCACTCAGCCAGGCTGCCAGAGCTCTTTCCACCGGCACTACCCGGAACATTTTGCACTGCATCCTTCCCTCCCACTGAAGTAGTGCATGAGTGAACAAGTGATAATAATACCAGTGACAAAAGCAAGAATAAATAAAAATGAACACTTTTGCTGCTTCTAGCATGTGGAATGGAAACAAACAAACAAACAAACAAACAAACAGACTCTACTTCATAAACATCTCTGAATCCCAGCCCCCACTTCTCCATCTTCACCGTGACCTTCACCGTGACCAGCCCAGGCTGTCATCTCTCGTCTACACTATTACAACAATCTCCTCAGGGAATCTCAACCTTCATTTTCCTGCCTCGAATCCATTTTCACAGCAAGTTTCAAAAGCACAAAACTGAGCTTGTTGCCTGTCTGCTTTTAAAGCAAGAAAACCCTCACTTGCATCTATTGGTTAGGGGATCAAGTCCACAGTCCTGGATGTGGCATTCAAGGCCCTTTCTTGAGGATGCAGCAGCCCTAGGCTCTTGGGACAGTTCCCTGCCTGGAATACCCATCATTCTTCCTTTCTTGCAGCAAACTTCGACCCACCCTCTGGGGCCCAACCGAAGTGTCCCCAGCTCTGTGAAGATTGCCCCAACTACCCCACCCCTTTTGCCCTTTCTCTGTTCCCATAATCTGTGTGCTCGCCTCCAATCTTCCACTGACTGCACAGGTCTGAGCAATCAGCTGTGGCTGTGCTTACACCAGGCACTCCTGCCAGCAGTGGGAGGTCTGAGACACTTGGCCCAGGGCCTGGCAAACAGCAGGTGCTCGGGGTATGTTGGCTGTGAAAATTAACTAAGGCAAAAGAATCCTACCCACCAAGACTGGGGTCAAAACCTCATAGAGGAAGGACCTCAGGGAAGCAGGAGGCAACACATGAGCCAGAGATGCCTGGGAGGGAGCCTGGAAGGGGCCTGGACACATGCACCCAACCCCCCAGGCACCTGTTTCTGGCCTGTGCCATCGTCATCCATGCCGTGCTGAGCTGCCATGGCCGTGGATGTGTGCAGGGTGGCAGCATCGAAGGGCACACGCTCCACATTGGCGATGTGGCTGGAGAGGTAGGCCAAGCCTGGGCCGTCTGTCTGGTCTGGGTCCCGCCAGTTCTTGAAGAACTGCTTGAACAGTGGCGTCTCGCCACCCTCAGGAAGGACAGAGACCTGGACAAGAGAGGGAAAAGCAGGATGGGGCTGGGCTCAGGTCCCCCTGAGGACAGGGTCCTCCTGGCACAGGTCCTCGGGGCAGACTCAGACACCCAGTCCACACTGAGCAGGGGGAGACACCCACCCCATCCCAGCCCCGCCCCAGCTGAACTAGACCCAACTTCACTGTGCCGCTTGGCTCTGAGACTCACCTGGGTCTGCCTGGGGTAGTCCATCTTGGAGATAAAGTCAGAGGCCGTTTTGAGGGCAGCCTTCCTCTCCTCTGTGTTAGCCTGCCTGCCTGTGGGGGATGGGGGATGAGGCACCCGGAGTCAGTGCTATGTCCTAACGTCCAATGGTCCAGGAGAAGCAGTAGCCCAACCACCCTCGAGGCTGAAGACAGGCCAGCCCAGACCCCACCCCCAAGATGGCCACTCCAAGAGCCCCTGGGGGGTCCACCTGGGGGTCCTAACTGATGACAGTAACCACACCAACAGTTGTGGTCCATTTACAAAGCATGCACTCTGTGCTCAGAACTGTGCAAAGCTGATTTTATTTAATCCACGCTACGACCCTCTGTGAGAAAGATCATTATCATCCTGTCCCATTGACATAAAAGAAAACCAAGGTCTTAGAGAGGTTAGGTGACTTGAGCAAGGCCATACAGCACGGGGGAAAGCTGTGATAAGATTCTGAAGCCCACACACCACATCCGTGGGCTCCCTTCTTGCCCCAGGCCATCTGTCTGCAGTGGGGGACCTCCTCCCGCTCTCCAGTCTGAAGTTCACCCCGACCCTGAGAGCCTCCCCACGCCTACACAGCTCCTGGACAGCAGGTGCCAGCCCCCAGTCCCCAGCTTTCTTATAGCCAATGCCAAGGGGTCCAAATAATAATATTAATAATAATAATAATAATAATAATAATAATGATAGCAGCTACAAGTGCTCAATCTCTCTCCCCCTCTGCCCTCCTCTATGCACCTGCTTCTGTTCCCCTGGACTAACGGTAGAGCATCCAAGCAGGATGCCGATGGGCCCTCTCAGAAACATCCGGGCCAATGTTTTACAAGAGCCTCTGATAATCAGTCCCACAAGACATTCCCTACAGATTTCCCACGAACCTCTAGCATACCATTTCCCAAATAAAAACCAAATCACTTTCATGAAAAGCCCCAAAATACATTAGCAAGTTTAAGGCTCTTAAAAGTCCTGCAGTCAACAAGCCCATTACCAGTGTTGCCCATGAACTTATCTGACCAAAGAACTATACATTTTTTTTTTTTCTTCACATGATGCCAATTAGCCTCTGAGAGAACTGGTATTGTAACATACTTGGGAAACACTGGTTTTGGCCCAAATGGGACATCTACCTGGAGAGGGTAAGCCAAGTGCCCAAGATCACAAAGCAAGTCAGTTGCAAAGCCAGGGTTTCAAAACAAGACTCAATTTCTGTTCCAGAGCCTGCCATGCCCCAGGACACCATCAACACCCACTCTAGCCTCCCAGGGCTGCAGGACTCCCACCGAGGGCCTGGAAGCTGGTCAGAGACCCCTCTCCTTTCCCCAGTACCTTTCCAGACAAAGATTTTGCCATCTCTGCCATGGTCCAGGATGAAGCAGTCCTCGGACCTCAAGGCCCCCTGGGCGAAGGGGTTCTCATCAGCCACGAGGGAGACCGACATGGTGCCGGCACCATTGGAGACCTGAGGGGACGAGGGACAGGAACGTGTGTGACCTCCACCACTTTGGCCTGCCCAGACAGGACCCTCAAGCTGACACGTGGGTGGCCCACATCCCAGCTGCCACCTCAACCAACACGGGAGAGTAGGAGCCAGACCCGCTTCCCCAAGCTCTGAGGCACACTCAGGTTTCCCTTCCCTGTTTCTGTTTGCCGCAGCCATACCTGTGACCCCCATACCCATGTAATGGGGAAACTGCACAGAAAGGGAAGGGGGTGCAGGTAGCATAGATCTGTATAGTTGGCCGAGGAGACAGCCAATCTCACTAGTTAAAAAAAAAAAAGTTGGGATGCCTGGGTGACTCATTCAGTTAAGTGTCTGCCTTCAGCTCAGGTCATAATCCCAGGGTCCAGGGATCAAGTCCTGCATCGGGCTCCTGGCTCAGCAGGGAGCCTGCTTCTCCCTCTCCCGCTGCTCCTCCCACTACTTGTGTTCTCTCTCTCTTTCTTTGACAAATACATAAAATCTTTAAAAAAGAAGAAGAAAAAGAAGAATATAAATGCAGATGCATGTGGTGTCCTGGATTGGAATCGGGAACGAGAAACTGGGGAAACCCAAATCAAGTCTGTCATTTAGTTAATAGTGTTAAACCACCGTCAACTTCCTAGTGTTGACAGATGTCTCTGATTATGATAAAATGTTAAGGAGAAGCTGGATGAAGGGTATGTGGAACCCTCTGTCCTATCTTTGCAATTTCTCTCTAAACCCTTAGATTATTCCAAAATGAAAAGCTTTCACGAAATTAAAATGAATCTGTGCCACGCTAGTCAAAACCCAAAACACTGACAATCTCCAGAGTTGACAAGGTTCCCAGCAATCTGGGAGCCCTTCCAGAGTGCAATTTAATAATCTATCAGAACTTTAAGTAACAAACGTTCTACATTTACTGAGTATTTACTACAGGCCGTTCTGAGCAATTTGTACAACTTAATAACTTATGTCATTACAGAACTCCTTTGATCATTGCAGCAATGCTATGATAGTTCTACTTGTATCCCCTTTTTATTCACAAGGAAACCAGGGCACAGAGAGGTGCACAGCGAGAAAGCCAGACCTGGGATTCAAAGCCAGGCAATCTGACTCTGGAACCGGCTTTTTCAATCACTGACTTATTATTCAGGCTTTAACCCAAAAAATCCATGACTGGGAACTTGCTCTAAGGCCATACTCAGCACAGGTGCACCGAGAGGGACTGTGCACAATCAATAAAGGTGGAAACATTCTAGTGGCCATCAGTGTCTGCTGAGATTCTGACATTCAGAAAACAGAATACAAGAGAGCTACAAAGGACCAGTTAGATCGCTGTGCTAGAAAGATTCCTGGCCACGCTGAGAGGGGAAAAGAAGGTCACAGAAAAGCATGAATACTTTGGATCCATTTCTATCAAACAGAGATGGAAAAGCGTGTAATTAGATACAAAAAGATGTAATCTGGACCTTCTTTCACCAAAATGATAGCCGTGTAACCATGGTAACCCTTAAAAAAGGATGCGGGAGAGGCTGGTGTTTTAAAAATTGAGTTTTGTTACTTTTATAATTAAAACATTTAAAAAATAGCACTTGTTATCTTAAACTATTGAAATTGCATTGACATTAATTTTCTTTTTATGTTCTGGAGTATTGCTTACTATTTTCTTCATGAATGTACATTTCTTTCTTTCTTTTTTTTTTTAGATTCTATTTATTTACTTGACACAGAGAGAGAGAGAACACAAGTAGGCAGAGAGGCAGGCAGAGACAGAGGAGGAAGCAGGCTCCCTGCTGAGCAGAGAGCCCGATGTGGGGCTCGATCCCAGGACTCTGGGATCATGACCTGAGCCGAAGGCAGAGGCTTAACCCACTGAGCCACCCAGGCACCCCATGAATGTACATTTCTTTACATTCAGAATAAAAATCAATGTGGTTTTCCTTGGAGGTGATGGAAATCTGCACCCCCTTTTGTTGTAACCTTACCACAAAAAAGCCGAGGGCTCGACATGAGCATCATGGGCTAGGCTTTCACCCAGTGCTCAGCCATGAGGCCAGAGTTCCTCAGCTCAAGCTCAGCCTAAGTTTTTAAAATCACAAGAAATAAATTATAAATAAAGTAACTACACACACACAGGCATGTCCCCATATTTGTAGTATTTCCCCAAGTATTTTCCTAAATCAGTCTTCTCTGTGGACTCCTAGAAATCTTCCAAAGTTGACCTTACTCTCCTACCCCCATTTTCCAGTGAGGAAATTGAGACCTAGAGAAAAACTATGTGCCACCCAAGACCGCACAGATGAGCAGGATGTGACTGTGTCTACAGTTGATCAAATTCTCTTATTCCTGGCACAGGAAAGCAGAGGAAGTAGACAGATGTCTGCTAGAGACACGTGGGAGCCAAGCCCCCCAGACCAAGGGCACTGCCCAGGGCAGTAGAGCTCAGGAAGACCAAGTCCCCCGCCTCCCTGTCCTGGCCCCACACCCAGGGAACAGAGCAGTGGAGGCTCACCTTGTAGAGTTTGGCCAGCTTGCGGTTGGCTGCGTCCTCCTTGGCCGTGTCCTCCGTACCTGCAGGCAGAGCTGGCTTGGGGCCCAGCACCTGCAGGAGATGAGGGGTGGAAGAAAGCATGGCGTGATCTCCCGGTGGATCACAGGGGGTGGCCTGGGCTCCTCAGACAGGCGGGGACCCCCGCAGGTGTCCACCATGATCCTCCACTAAGGGCAAGATGCCCTCCAGACATGTCCTACATCTTTTCACGTGCCTCCTGCATGTGGGTCTCATCTAGAGCTACCCGTCAAATCCTTCCCTCCCTGTTGCCTTCAGATACCCACTCTCCCACTTCTTCCCAGGCTTTCTTAGAGTGACAAACACCTCCCCCCACATGCCTTTACGTGATCCCACTTAAAGCTCACACCCATGAGGCGCCGATGACCACTCTCACTTTACCGAGGAGGAACCTAAAGTCCAGAGAGCTCAAGTAACTTGCACCAACAGCTATGGGGGGGCTTAGCCAGAACTTGAACCTGGACCCCTGTGATTTCTCAGCCTATTTTTACTCCTCCATTCTGGGCTACTCCAGAGTCAACAGCTCCAGTTATGGCCCCTTCCAAGCCATGGCTGGTATCCAGCCTCTTCCCCACAACAGCCTTTTGCTCTTCCTAAAAACTGGAACTCAACGACCCCAGACAAGTAGGAGCCAAAGGGCATAGAGCAGTGCTCACAGTCTCCTCCTTTTCCTGGTGAATTCTGCCTCTATTGATATGTCCTCAAAGAACAATGGCTGGCAATGCCATCCTGCATTTGCCTCAATGGGCCATAAATCACTAGGAATGATCCGAAGAGGAAAGCAGGGATTGGGTTAGTTGTCTCTTTCCCATCTGGCTGCAGAACCAGGATTGCTCTCAAGAGATGCCACAACCCTCCTCCTCAGTTCCGTGGAGGACCTGGCCTTCCCAGCTGGAGGGTGCGGCTCACAACCGCAGCAGGCGCCAGGCCCTGGGATTCCAGCCCCACCTCTCAGGGGAGTCTGGGAGTTGCCGGGGGGAAGCTGCTCTTCCCCACTCTCTGAGGAGTTCCAGCTTAGTGGAAAAACAACTTCGCCTCCTAATTGCCTAACCCACAGAGGGACAAAAGGAACAGCCCAGATCTGCGCTAGGCCCCACCCTGCACCCCTCGGGTATGGCTGTGCGTACCTGGAGCATCGCCTCAGGCTCAGCACCCTCCTCCGACACATGCACTCGCGCCCGGCCACTCCGCTCGTTGTCCCGGATGCCCTTGGACACCTGTGTGGCCTTCAGCCTCTCAAATCGGTTGCTGTTGGAGCCGCACCACTGGTAGATGTCCTGTAAGACAGGGACCCTGCATCAGGCAAAGTCCCAGCCTCCCATCAGCCCCACCCAATGACGCGGCAAGGAGGGGACTTCGCACAGTGGGCGTGATCCGTGTGTGCCAGCGTGTGCGAGTACATAGCTTGGAATGTGTTTCACACACAGAATGTGCATAAAAATGCCTGCCGGCTGGTGGGAGCCGAAATTGTCACAACCACGTTGGAAAACCCTTCGGCTGCAGCTCCTAGAGCTCGGCGTACGGCTATGCTGTGACAGCACCCCTTGCACAGGCGCACTCCACGTGCCCCCCGAGACCCACGGGAGAACACTGGGGGAGCACGCCTGGAGTTGCCTCAAACGAGAAATCGAGTGCCCAGAACAATAAAAGCATAGATAAATAGGGGCACGCCAGCCCAGTTCAAGGTGCCGCAGCAAGGAGAATGGACCATCTGTGAGCAGATGCCATAGGATAGAGCTCAGAAACAGAATGTTGGTCAGAAGTCATCGGAAGAATGATTCCGGGGGCACCTGGGTGGCTCAGTGGGTTAAAGCCTCTGCCTTCAGCTCGGGTCATGATCTCAGGGTCCTGGGATTGAGCCCCACATCGGGCTCTCTGCTCAGCAGGGGGCCTGCTTCCCCCTCTCTCTCTGCCTGTCTCTCTGCCTACTTGTGATCTCTCTCTCTCTCTGTCAAAATAAATAAATAAAATCTAAAAAAAAAAAAAAAGAATGATTCCGTGCACATCGAGTTCAGAAGCAGGTGAAACCCTGCTATGCGGCTCAGAGTTCGGGAGGATGGATGCCCATGGGCTTGAAGGGACTGGATGGGGACAGGGGAGGACTTCCGTGAGCTCATGACCTTCTGTGTCTTGATCCGGGTGTTGGCTACACCTGAGTGTGAATCCCACTCAGGATTCACACGCTCTTTCGTGGACCCATTATACTTTACTAAAAGCTTATGCTCAATATATTTGCCTCTGTTTGCATGGACATCACAGCACGAACCCAAATGAGGGGGCGGTGGAATGTCTGGCCACGCCCATTTGCCGGGAGGAGTGCACGTGGATGGCAGGAATGGGTACAAAGCATCACACGTCCGTAAGCTGGGCTGGGGTAAGTGCACCGCACACACGTCGCCATACATGAGTGTGCACGTCCTTGAACAGCACTCCCGAGTCTGTGTGTGCAGACACTCATCATGGTACGTGTGTCTGCATCTGGTGGGCAAGAGCCAATAGATCTGGCACACGCCTGTGTCTGTGAGCGACTATGTGTAGAAAGGTCCATGAGATGTGCACAGGAACACAAGATGTCGGGGAATCTAGCCGCCGGTCGGAGTGCGAGTACACTGCGCACAAGGTCTGTGCACCTGAGTGTGACAGGCTTGAGTGTACCCACGGGGGAGTCTACACAGGCTGGGTGCCTCTGTCCTCCGGTCTCTGCAAGTGTGTCAGACTCATGCACAGAACATGTGTCCACACGGGGGCTGCTGTTCCCAGGGCTTGCTGGCCCCCGTCTTTGCGTGTCCCCCTCCCCAGAGTGGGGCCCGGCCAGGCCAGAAGCATCTCAGGGGCCCCTGGGAAAGGGAAAGGAGGGGGGACTCACGTTGCCCAGGTCCAAGATGAAGCAGTCACCATTGTTGAAGCTCTCCCAGGACACGGGCACCTCGGTGGCGCGGACCACACGCCGCCCTTTGACCTGGAAGAGTCTCTGCACCACTACTTCATTGGGCACCACGTGCTTGAATCCTGACGCCACGCCTCCTTTCTGTTGAGTCAAGCAGACAGCGTCAGTCCAGGGCAGCCAGGTCCAGGGAAGCGGATATGGGGGGGAGGGGCACACTGAAGGAAATTCTGGCTTGCAGACCCGCGGCCTTCCGGCAGATTCCCTGGATGGATTCTACCTGCTGCCAGCCCTCTAAATCTCATGCTTTAGAAACAAAGACCCTTGGGTCCACTTGCTTGAATTGAAAAGCTACAGACAGTCCTTTCTCAACACCAGCATTTCCCAAGGAATGTTCTAAGAACTTTGGCCCTCCAAGTTATTCTGCAAGGAAAGGGCTGCAGGATGCCTGAAGCAAGGGGAATACTTCTTACTGGCTCCCAGACTATTCACAACACATGTCAGCCTAAACAGTCTCTGAGAAGCCCTATGGTAAAGCAATGGCTTGCCTTTTGTTTAATACAACATTTTCCGACCTTACGGAATCAAGAACTGCTTTCTCTACCACATCCTGCCTGCAGCTCCCGTGTTCTGCAAAACCATTTTGAGAAATGCTAATCCCAAGCTTTCCCATCCTTCCAGGCTCTCCAGGAAGATGCCTCCAACCCACGCCCCCCTACTCCCTACAACCTACACCACCGGACTGTAGCAAGTCGTGCCCAGCTGGACCTTCAGGGGCAGCTCTGGGTCAAGTACAGAGCACCGACCTCAGGGTCAAGTCCCACCCTGCCACTAGCGTGCTGGGTGACTCTGGGTAAGTCTCTTCCCCTCTCTGAGCCTCTCCTTTCTGTAATGGGGACAGAAATGCCTGCTCTGCCACTCTCTGCAGGGCTCGTAAGTCCTAGGGAAGGGGCCTTCAGCAAGCCTGCCCTGCTCCGATCAAAATTGCCCTGGGCTCAGGAGAAACCAAGTAAAAGGGCCTGGCTTTCTCACCAGTGGTCCCCAGCCCCAGTATGACAAGTCAGAGATGACAAGGTCCTTACAGAGCTTCCCATTTTCCTAGTGGTAAACTGAAGCCCAAAGATGAGAAGGGACTCGCTCAAGGGCAGTCAGCAAGTACATGGCAAAGCTCAGGCGGAAATGTCACCTCCCATACCCAGGCTGGCTCCACGTACCATGGGGGTGGAGGCGGAAGGGCTCTCGCCACGGCCAGAAATGTGGCCTCCCCATCCAGGCCCCTTTCTGCCACTTCACTTTGCAGAGCAAAGGCGTGAGTTTAAATTGGGCTCTTATTATGCCTATACACGGTAAGCAATATAGAAGCGCCGGTGCAGTGACGATGCCCACGGTGCTGGGCATTCTGCACACATCATCTGTGAGGAAGGTGTCCTTATCCCCATCTTACAGATGAGGAAAGCGGAGTCCAGAAATGAAGGGACTTACCCAAGAGCTCACAGCTAGTGCATGATGGAGCTAGGATTCGAACCCAGGTGTGACTGAATCTATATGGCCCACATTCTTCCCCCAACATCAGGTTTTCTTAGAGCAAAGTTAACTAGGGTCACCCAGGACAGAAGGCAAAAACAAGCCACTGCTCAGAGCAAAGTGGGTCCAGTAGGAGAGTGGTTTCCCCCGTTATGAGTGAAGCGCCCCCTGGTGTCCTTTCTTGGTAGCAGCACAAGATCTTTCAAGAGCCTTTCCTTAGGCTGAGCGGGGCTGTCCAAGATGTTCACAGATGCTTTCCCTCCACCCTGCTTCATGGGCCCTCTTGCTGGGGGGGCAGGTGAGGAAAGGCAGCTGAGGAAGAAGATGCAAAGCCCTGCGCTCATCTGGTAATGACCACAGAGGCTGCCACTTAATAAGCCCGTCCCCAGGAAGGGGGCACCTACTTGCACCAGCTTTACACACATGCGACTGGGTCCTCACAACAAGCCCCTAAGGGAGGGACCCTCATTACCCCACTTCACAGACTAGAAAACTGAGATCCAAAGAGGTTATCCAGGTTAGCCCAGGGTCCCAGCTAGTTGGTGGCAGTACTTTCAAGTTCGCCCCTCCAAGGACCCAGCCTTGCCCATCTACCAGCCCAGGAACTCCTTGGTGTCCGTAGACAGCCCTGACCCAAGGACTTTGTTGGGCCGGAGGTAAACAGGCAGCGGATCTGAAAAGCTTTCCCAAAAGATGCTGGAAGGACACACCAACCATTCCCATGGATTCCTCAGAGGTGAGGAAATGAGGCCGTGACAGAAGAGAAAAGCCCTTAACTCTTTTTTACACGCTTCTGAACTATTCCACTTGTTCAAGCATGCTTTTGTTATTTAAAAATAGAAACTTTTTTTTTTTAAAAAAAAAGCAAAAGGGTTGTTTTATGTCATAAATCTCGGTTTCAACAAATTCTCTGTATGTGAATTTATAAAGTGAAAGAATGCCTGATATTTCATGACTGTGGACATGAACTCCTGATTAATTAACTTCCCAATCTAGGAAATTAGACTTGGAAACACGAACAGAAAGATAAAAGCAAGCTCTTGGAAGACATTAGTAGATCTACAAGTACAGGGGGTGGAAATTTTCACTGTAATCTTTAGAACTGGTTGTTGTTCTATATGGTCTAATTATTAGGTAGGCGGAGACTGGCATTGCATTACTTGAACAAAATTCAATAGATGGTCTTAAAAGTCACTTTCCAAATTAAAGTGATGAAATATATATATATATCATATATGCATATATTGATATATAAAATATATATATAGAGAGAATTCCCTATATATATATGAATATACATAGTTATATGCTCATAGAAAAACATTACCCATTTGGTGTTGGTCTGGGTCCAGGATATAGATTATATATATACACAGATATATATAATGTTTGTGTATATATATACACATCTGTAAAGTTGAATTGGGTGTCTATCTTTAAAAGTAGAATCATGGAGAGCTTTTACTTTCTTAAACCTGTATTTCTATAATGTTTGACACTTTACGCAAAGCTTGTACTACTCTTGTAGTCAGAGAAAGTAAAAAAAAGCTACAAAGTTTTACATTTCTTAAAATGTTTAACTGTTTATAAAACAAAGAAAAATGTTTTGACTGGGGCTGGTCCCCTCCACCCCCTAAACTCTGGGCTCCTTATCTAAGAGATGGAAGGGAGGCCCGAAAGGGCTCGGTGGGGCCCGGGGCTTGTCTGACTCAGCTCAGCCCAGATTCTGTTTGAACAAAGGGTTTCATATAACGCAGCCACCAGGGGTCCCTAGGGTTCTGTCTGAGAGGGGGAGGAAGGGGAAGAGGAGGAAAGATGGACAGACTCTAGAAAGTGCGGTACTTTTAAGGATTGGGAGGTTGCAGAACTAGAGGGGCCAGGCCCTATGACAGCCCTTTCTAGTGGCTCCTGTCCCCTCCCTGCCCCTTCTCACACCCCGAGGGCAGAATCGGTTCTGAGGAGCAGGCTTTCACAGGAACAAGTCTTGCGTGACAAGCTCCGCTCCTTGGGGATCTATAATTGATGAGGGCGCCAGGCCAAGAACTTTAGGCCTGCCAAGTGCGGGGGCAGCTGGAGGACTTGCAGAAGGTGGAAAACAGGACCAGCTTTGGACCTCCCATTTCCACCAGGAGGAGCCTGGGCCTTTCAGGACTGAAGCCCCAGATCCGGTCCCAGATGCTCCCTGGAGGCTGCCCCAGAGTGTGGCCCAAGAACATCCTGGAGAAAGCACCAGAGGGCAGAGGCGGCTTGCTACCCATGCAGATTCCTAGGCCCCACCTGCACAATGATCAGAGACCAGGGAGGCTCAAAACATCTGCTCAGAGCCCCTCTGTGCTAGCACACTGAATCCCAGCTCCGACTTTCACAAGCTCTGTAAGCTGCTAACCTGGTTCAGAGACGAGCAGCTCTGTCCACACAGCAGCAACAATAAACACGCACAGTTGTGACAGGCACGATAAGCCTGTGAGAGCACTCGGCCACAGGCATCCGGCTGGCCCGAAGCCTCACAGCAGTGAGAAGCGTAGCCTTGGGTCCTGATCCTCAATCTCCCTGACTCCTTGTCAAGTGCTCTTGCCACTTCCTGCCCTAAGGACTGCAAAAAGGCCTGGTCCTTCTCCAGCTCTGGGGCCTGGGTCCCAACCTTCTCACCTCTTCTTCTTAATATACCAAGGCCTCATAAAGGAAGAAGGCGGAGCTGGACAGCTCAGCAGGAGGCTGCGGGTACGGATCAACTGGCAGACAAGGGGCGCTAGGGAGGCCCCAGGGCATCCAGCCCAGCTTCACCCAGCCCAGGCCCCAAGTCCCTGTTCCCAGAACACACCCTGCTGTTTGCTATCTCCGTCTCCCAGTGCTTTCCCGTTATCCAATCCCCTGTGTCTCACATGAGCAGGCCCTGTACACACCCTGTTGGCACAAAGGACCCTAAAGCCCAGAGAGGGACCATGACTTCCCTAAGGTCACACAGCACATCAACAGCACAGATGGGGCTTCACCTCTGTAGGAGAACCCGGCTCATGAGAGGCAGAGTGGTGTACTGGAAAGAATGCTGGGAGTCAGGAGATCTTGGTTCTAGTTCTGGCTCTGGAACTGACTTGCTGTGTGACCCTGCACCAGTTGCTTAACCTCTCTGTGCCTCAGTTTCCCTCCCTACCTGCCAATCAGATTTTTGGACTCTGACATTAAGGCCCATGTGGCGTTCAAAGCTTAGGATCCCCTCCCTATCCTGACCAAAGAGAACCACTGCTTTGGAACCTGCGGCTTTCCCTGAGCCCTTTTATTTCCCAACTACCCTTTATCAAATCCTCTCTCCAGGCCTGAAGGGCAGGTACAACAGGCTCTCGTGTAACCAGAGAGGAAAGGGAGGCTCTCAGAGATGCCAAGTGGCTGCCCTGTCAGAGCATATCACGGCAGAGCTCTCAGGGCTCCTAGCTCGGCTTTGCTTAGCACCACCTGGCTGAGGGTTGCTGGCGAAAAGCTCTGTGCTGACTCAGACTCATCAGGGTTCAAGTTCAAGGGGGATTCTAATGAGGAAGGTGGTCAAGGGTGCCCTTTCAAATGCCTAACGTGTGGCCTTCTGTTGGCAGGGCCTAAGTACTAGTGGGTGCTGGAACAGGTCCTGCTGGGAAAGCAATAGGCTGGGTCCCCACCCCTCGCTTCTGGGGTTAGGAAGACAATCCTGTGAAGTGATGAATTTTCTTCTCCCCATTTTAAGGTAAGAATCAGAAGCTCAAAGAGGCAGTGTGATTTGTCCACGGTCACAGAGCGAGGAAGGTCCAGGATTCAAACCCAGGACGAGCCAGCTCCAAAAGCCAAGCTCCGACCCATCTGCCACCCCGCCCCACGAGGCTGAGAGATGGGTGGACCTAAGCGAGCTCTGCCATTAGTGCCTCTGTCCCTAATACCCAGGACTTACCTTGTACTTGAGGCCAGACTTGAAGTAGCCCAGGAAGGTGGCCGACTCGAAGCCCTGGACCTCACGGTGCTGCACGGCCCGGCCATTCAGGTAGTCATCCAACTGCACGGTGAAGATGGCGGCAGCCCCACTCTCGTCCTGGCTGCACTCATTGCCTGGGGGGCCCCAGAGCAGTGTGAGTCTGGCTTCCCCAAAAGCGGTCCCAAACTCCCAAGGAAGAAGAGTCCAGAGCCCCCTTCTCTGGCCTGGCTAGAGAAGCTGGGCAAGCCCCTGCCTTCTGTGGGCCTCAGCTGACCCATCTGTATAATGGGGCAGTCAGGGCTGGACTCCACGGTCTGTAAGAGTCCTCTCAGCTCTGACACGTCCCCCATAGTCACCAAGCACTCGCTCCCCCACACTTACTCTCAGACCTCTAGGCGTGAAGTCGGGCCCAGGACCAGTGGTTCAATTCACAGATTAGGAAAGTGAGGCACAGGGGGGCAGGGGGAGGAGACAGGATTTATGTCCCAGCAGAGGCTCCTGACTCTAAAGTGCAAACTGGGGTGTGACTGGAACTGAGCCAGGGAAGTCAGCCCCAGCTCTGAGCACCACGGGAACGTCTCAAATCCTCAGACACTCTCGTGAGGTCATGTGGCGTTGTCACCACGTCCCCTCTACAGAGCTACTGAGTGACCTGCCAGAGGGCAGAGCTGGCGTCTGACCTGGAACAGGCTGGCTCTGGAGTCTCAGGATACCACTAGCCAAGGGGCTGGCACACTTCTGATGCCCGGCGGTCGCTCAGTTCCCGCGGGCGCTTCCTGGGGACCCTGTACTTAATAGGGGAGGGGGCAGCCTCACCAAGCCAGTAGTGGAGGTCATACTGCAGATTCCCATTCCTCAACTGCACCGTCTTCAGGATGACATAGGCGTCGCCTGTGAAGAAGTCTCCATAGAGGTTGGGGGGCACGGGCACCAGGTCAAACTTCTCCACGCGCCAGATCTGCAGGCCGGGCTCCTTCCCCGCCTTGAGGAACTCGGGGTGTTCTACCACCATGCTGCTGGGCTGGAAGAGATGGGCGGAGCCTGAGTGGGGGCCGGGGCCTGGTGAGGACAGACCCCAGGGCACGAGGGAGGGTGGTTTCCAGCCCCAAGAGCGTCTCACTTGAGCCTCTGACTCTCCCCGCCCCTGAGGCAAGTCTATCCCTGTCTCTGAGAGTGAGCAAACAGGGCAGAGTTTAGGCTCCAGACCCTGTCCCTGACCAGAGTCTGTCTCGCCTCCTCAGCTCACTGGGGATGGAGGGACAGAAGGCTCTACCTTCCTTCTCCCTCCCTTTCTTAGTGCCAATTGGATGGGGCAGCTGAGGCATGGAGAGGTGAAATGATTCTGCCCCGGACCCCCAGCTAGGAAGTGGTAGCGCAGGAACTGCCCACAAGATCCAAGAGCATAAACTCTGGAGCCATAGGGAGACCCCCTCAGATGGCAAAGGTAAATCTGGGGGTTCCCAGGGGTTCAGCATGTTCCCTTCCAGCATCCTCAGCGGCTCTTAGAATTAGAAGGGTCCTCAGAGAGCTCATTATCCAACCCCATGCTGCAGATCTGTTAATTGAGGCCCAAACAGGGGAGGGGACTGGCCCAAGGTCACACAGCCTGTTTGCTTTTTGCTCTTTGGAAGATTTCCCACGTCCCACCCATGTCCCCATCACAGTCCCAAGAAGGGCCTAGACGGAGCCCAAGTGGCCTCCTGCGCTGTTTGCCTCCTCCGTCCTGCCCCCCCCCCGACATCCCACCCCCAATTCCATTTCTTGGAAAAGGTAGAGAGGAGGCAGCCAGGGTCTGTAGGAGCCTGTTGGAGAGGAGGTGGTCAAGGAGGGGGCAAAGGCCGTCCGACATGCACAGGGGCTAGAGATGGAGCGGGGCAGGATGGTTAGCCTGGAGCCGGGGCGCAGAAGTCAGCAGGCACAGGTCACCTCGGGCCGGAAGAGGGATCTAAGGGAAACCAGATGGGGAGAACTTGGGCAGAGGGTGGAGAAACACAAAAGGAAAACAGGAGAGAGAAGGAGAAACCAGACAGGGCAGACATATCAGGGAAGGGAGAATACATAGAGTAATGACGATAAGCAGACAGGGGTGAGGTCATACAAAAAAAGCAGTGGGGAGATACTGGAGAGGGAAAAAAGGTATCAGACGAGAAAGAAGAACATGAAATGAAAGAAAAAATCAGAGGAGGGGTCCAAGGACAAGACACATCCTTGTGACTAAACCTCTCTGTTGCCTGGGAGCAGGAGAGCTCTGGTTGGCTTGAGAAATCAGGGTAAGTGACCACCCTGCACACTTCCACTGCGGAGGCTCCTTGGCCGTGGGCCTAACAAATTTGTAATCATAAACCATGCAGTGGTCCCTGACTCTGCTATTTCCAACTTCCTGCTCCCTACTTCAGCCCACTCATGACGGACCCCAGGCCTGGGCCAATGCTGAGATGGGAGTCTAAGCCCTGAGGCTTTATAAATACCAAAGAACTATTTTGTTTCCACTACTGGTTACTGCATGTAGTTTTGTCCATTTCTATGGGAAGGCAACTCAGTACATTCTCTGCAAGTTATTCACAGACTGTCAGGGCCAGGAGAGATCTTAGAGACAAGCCTCTCGTGGTTCACACTGTTGGGGAAGGGAAGCGACTCATCCATGGTCACTCTGCCGTCTGGTAACAGAGCAGGGACCCCAGCTTCCAATTCCACGCTGGGTGCCGGCCTCCCTCATGTGGCACACTCAGGATCAGCAGTCACTGTCAAAGGCTCAACCCTCAGGCTGTTCAAGATCCTAAAGTGTCTTCTGAAACATCAGAGATTAAATGTTGTTCAAGACCAAAAAAAAATCAGAAAGGAGAGAGAAATCAGGCAGAGGGAAAAAAAGAAATCAAGAGGCGGCGATGAGTAGGAAATCAAAAGGCAAAGGCTAGGAAACAAGAAACCCGGCCAAGGTGAGGTTAGCCTCTAGGGAGGGAAACAGCCAGGCGCCCTAAGGTTCCCACCCCCAATTCACAGGAGCCCCGGAAGCAGCAAGAGATACTTACAAAGCAACAAAACAGTTTTTCCATTCTAGACCTGAATTACTCCCCTTTTCCTAGCGCTGTATCTGCAAGAACTTACAATAGAGAGTTACTCCGGGAGCCCCCGGGCCCCCCGGGCACTCACCCGCGCCTGGGACACCCGCCCCTGGGTCGCCCGTGCCTGGACCGTCCCACGCGACGCCGTGGCCGCGAGAGCTGGCGACAGCGCGCACAGCGCCAGGACCAGCGCCAGCGCGCAGAGCAGCACGGGCACAGAGTGGTGCCGGGCCATGGCAGCGCCGGAGGCAGAAGACCCCAGTCCGCAGCCTCGGTCTCTCGGTCACCGACCCTATATAGCCGCTGGCCCTTCCCACTCGACCTGGGGACCGCCCCTCAGAGAGGGCGCGGGCCTGGAGGGGCGGGGATCTGGCCTGGAGGTTGGAGACGTTGAGGATCCAACCCGGACCGACCCGACTGGGCGTGGCTGTCCCTTCATCCCTGCTCTGGGGGCAAGACCTAGCAAAGGGCCTGACAACAGCAGGCGCCAACGCAATGCACACTAAAGGGGTGTGTGCAGGTAGGAAAGTTAGAAAGCCCAGCTCAGCCTCCTGTGTGCCCCACACAAGCCCGTTCCCCTCTCTGCACCTAATATCTCCAGCAAAAATATAAAAAACTGGTTTCGAAGGCTTTCCACAATCATATTAAGGCTGATAGCACCTCACCTCCTTTACAGGTAGGCACTATGGACAGCCCCGTTTTACAAAGGGAAAAACTAAGGGTAGAATGGTCAAGTCAAGCAACTTGCACACAACTAGGAAATGATGCAGCCAAAATCTGAACCCAGGTAGTCCCGGGTGGAACCCGGGCAGCAAGCAGCTGCCCCCAGCCAGGGGCAGGAGTGCAGGGGGCTTGCAATCACTGCTCCAGTGAGCAAGACTCCAGGGGGAGAGGCAGACCTCTGGGCTCCTGAGACTGCAGGTGCTAATTTACTCCAGACTGCTTCTTTCCTTCTTTTTAAACAGTTTGTTTTTATTTTTTTAAGACTTTATTCATTTATTTGGGGGAGTGGCAGAGGGACAAACAGACTCCCTGAGCCCGGAGCCCAACACAGGCAGGACCTCAAGATCAAGACTTGAGCCGAAGTCAGACGCTTAACCGACAGCCACCCAGGTGCCCCAACAGTTTTTATTTTATTTATTTATTTTTTAAGATTTTATTTATTTATTTGACAGACACAGATCACAAGTAGGCAGAGAGGCAGGCAGAGAGAGAGGAGGAAGCAGGCTCCCTGCTGAGCAGAACCCGATGCGGGGCTTGACCCCAGGACCCTGGGATCATGACCTGAGCCGAAGTCAGAGGCTTTAACCCACTGAGCCACCCAGGCACCCCAACAGTTTTTATTTTAAAAAGGTTTTATTTAGGGGCACCTGGGTGGCTCAGTGGGTTAAGCCTCTTCCTTCGTCTCAGGTCATGATCTCAGGGTCCTGGGATTGAGCCCTACATTGGGCTCTGCTCCACAGGGAGCCTGCTTCCCCCTCTCTCTCTATGCCTGCCCCTCTGCCTACTTGTGATTTCTCTCTCTGTATCGGATAAATAAATAAAATCTTTAAAAAATAAATAAACAAAAAGTTTTATTTTTATCACAACTTAAATTCACCTATTTGTACAAAGTTGTTCCCTCTCTACTCTACTCAGTTCTCCCCAGGAGCAACCTATTCTATCTACGTCCTTTAGCTGATGCTTTTGGACTTACCCTCCTGTCTTAAATACCAAGTGCTTGCTGGTTCTTGCAGTTGTTGGTAGTGGTTCTGTGGGTTTCTGTGGTTCCCTGCCCCCCCAGAGGCAGAGGTCTTTTTTCAGTTCCAGATCTTATCTATTAGCTGCCCTGGGGAAGACAGGGATTGAAGTCTCTTCCCCACTCCAAGGCTCCCTTCCCAACCCTCCACTGTCCCCAGTGTTGTGTTAGAACAAATACTGTTCCAGGTCGAGGACACCTGCCTCCCACCTCCACCAACCCCTCTCTCCTCCCTCTGACCCCTCCGCTGGATCCACTTCTTGTTCCAACTTCTCTTTCCATCCTCTCTCCCAAAAGCCTAGTGCTAAGACAGGAAGCAAACTGAGGAGCTGGAGACTTGGGTTTGACCCCCACCTCCACTGTGCCTCAGTCTCCTCATCTACTAAATGGGTATAATAGTTGCTGAGGATTAAATCAGTCTGTAGGTATGAAAATGGCCTGGTCTGCAAGTTGGTAAATGGGGGTTCCTGTCCCCATTCTCCCCAAGCTGTGGTCACCTCTCCTGGCTCATCCTGGAGACCAGCTTCTATCGAATCAGGCTGAAGTTTGCCCTGCACCACCCCCAACTTCCTCCCACGTGAGAGTGTCAGAGAGGGTCAGATAAAGAGCTAAGGGAACACACAGAAAGAAGGCAATTCAGACTGTAGGGATTACAAGGAAGCTTCATGATAGAAAGGACTTGTGACCTAGGCCTCAAAGGACGAGGAGGAGGGAGATTGAGAATAAAAGACATTCTAGGAGGGGGGAACCGCATGGGCAAAGGGCAAGCAAACACAGGCCACATCCAGTGGGTAAGGAGGGGTCCAGCCTACAACACAGGGAGCAAGGAGAGATGAGAGGGTGGCAGGAGTCACAGCAGCCCGTGTGTCCCGCTGGAGTCTGAACATCATCTCGGTGTCCATGGGGAGTCCCAGGGAGGTGCCCGAGGTCTCAGGGCTGCGTGCCTAGGCCTGGGCTGGCAGAGTCTGCATTCAGAGCTCTTCCCTCTTGCTGGGGATTTGGAGGATTATAAAAACCCCACAGTTCCTATAAGCTCTTGCCGTAAGCATAAACCGGTTTCACCTCTCTGGATAGCAATTTAGCACCCCGAATTCAAGGAAGACACAATGCAACAAAGTTCCACTTCCTTCAGTATTACTTACAAAAAAACACCAAAATATGCGTGCAAGGACGTTCACTGAAGCATTGTTTGAAGGAAACTGGAAAGGACCCTAGTGTCCCGGTTCAATAAATTATGGAGCCTCCATACAATGGACCGCTTTGCAGCTGTGAAGGAAGAATGAGCTGGATCTGACTGTGCCTGCCACACAGTAGGGAGGCAGGAAGCAACGAGAAACCTCTAAGTGCAAAAGGCCAACTGTACAAGGACCAGCGTCTGGCTCCTCTCCTCTTTTTGGTAAGGGTTCCATTTCTGCATACATCCTTAAAAAGTCAAGGAGGGGAAACCCCAAACTGTCCAGGAAGTTTGCTTGAAAGGCACAAAGGGGGAGAGTTTCACCTGCAAATACGGCCGTGGCAGCCTGAGGCTGGAGGGAACGCCCAGATCACGGCCATCGGCCCACGAGGACACCCAAGGGTGACGAGAACATTCTAACACTGGAAAATGGTGACATATTGCAGACTCAGAAAATCTACCAAAAACCAGAGTACCGAATGCTTACAATGGACGAACTGTCATGATATATGACTTACATCTCAACGTACCTGCCTGGAAATAAAATGAGCTGCAGGGCTTGAAACAATTTACAAGAATGTATGCATCCATGGTCGTTGGGTTTTTTTCTCTTTTTAAGAAGAAATAATACCATTCGAAATAGACTTCAAGTGATGCCTGCTCATTAGACAGCTTGGAAAACACAAACAAAGTAGGAAGAAGAAATTTCCTCACCCTCCCAGTCCCCAGAGTGAAAGTGAGATGGCAGCTGGCCTAGCTGAGCTGTCCTTCTGGAGCAGTGTGGTCCCAACCTGGCCGGCGGGTGACTCACAGAGGGCTGCTGTGGCTTGGCCTTGGCCCTGGGGGTCACTGACCACCAGCCCAGGGTCCCTGCCCCACCCCGGCCCCACCAGGTTACTGATTACAAAGACCCTGCAGCTTTGCTTGTCACATAGCTTGGGGATCCTGGGTCCTGAGTCTCTCGGAGACTTGGCGAAAAGACCCTGGCCCTTTCCCCTTGGGGTGCCCAGAGCCTGGAAATTCTTGCTACCAGGCAGTGGCGTGTGTGGGCTATGATGGGGAACCACGGCTTTACGTGGCTCCCTGCTCAGGGAGGATGCATGAGTTCGAGACAGCAGGGGGATCGGAGTGCAAAAGAAAGGCCCCTTGGTAAAAAGGAAGAGGCGCAAGTGCTAGGCCTACCTCCGCCACTGATTTCTTGGGTGACTTTGGATAAGTCCCTGTCCCTGTCCACATGCCCCATGCAGTAGGACAGCATGCTGTGACTCTGAGATGCATTCCCAGAGACTGGCTGTGCGACCACATCCAGAAGCTGCATATCTGTGAGCCTCAGGATTCCCATCTGTAAAACAGGTGCACTGGCGGGGGTCACGTCTACGGGACCCTCTGATTCAGACAGGCCAGGGCTCCTGACCTGCAGAAGGAGACACTACCGTCACCAATGCCCCCTCAATTCCGGGTCTAGACATCTCTGGGAGAAGAGAGGGAGGGGAGCAGTGGGGGAGGGGCAACAACAAGTCTCCTCAGCAACCAGGGGAAACAGGCATTCAAGTCCCCATGTTACAGACTCAGGGAGCTTTAGTCACTGGCTCAGGGACACTCAGCTGGAAGGAGGCACTGCTGAGATTCCAACACAAGCCTGGCCGGCTCTAATCCCCAAGAACTGTCTGGGGGGATCAAGCAGAACCACCTGCCACCATCCGGCCCCAGGCAGGGAGCAACGTTTCCAGATAAAGGGCCCTAAACCAGTCTGTAAACCAGGCAAGCCCAGGCCCAGCCTGGCAGCCAAGAGTCTCTGAGGCAGCCAACCCCTACCTCCACCTCCAACACACACACATCTTCCAGACTGGGGCAGGAGGTCACAGGAAGGCCCTCTGGGCCTCCACATACCTGCGTGAGTACCTGGGACAAAGGCATGTCCTAGGAAGACCCCCCCGCTGTGGCCCCTGAACTAAGGAGAGACTGAGGCACCCGTACTCTGGGCCACTCCCAGGCGCTCAGGTCAGGCGTGGTTTCTTTGAGTGGGGGGTGGGGCGCAGGCTCTGCCACCACCTGTCCTGTGAGCCCTAATCCCTGTTCTCCTCTGGAACTAAGACATCTCCCCGACCCTCGATCTTGGCTGCTCCTGGCTCCCCACCACTGCCCTGTACCCACTGGACAGCTTTTTAGTGTCTGCCACCGGAAGGGGCCCATGTCCCTCCCCTGCAGTTGGACCCCCTCTGGTCAGCTCCGGCCCTACTCCCTCTCCTTCTGTGACCTTAGGCTTGTCTTCGTGTCTCTCTGGGGCGTCGCAAGGCAGCTAGCAGAGACTGGAGGAGGCGACCTCACCCTCCGCCCCCGGCCACCATGTACAAAAGGCCCTTGGCTGGGCCTGGAAGACACCACCCTGTTCTTTTCTCTTCACCAAACACTGCCGTCCCTGACTTCTCTGGCAGCCGGCCACTCATGGGAAGCCCTCTCTCCCAGAGCTTGTTTGCCTTCTGGCTCGGGGCTGTTCTCTGGGTCCTCCTGGGAACCCCCGCCCCTCTAGCCCTGGATTTTGCTAATTGGAACAATAGTCAGTAAACAGAGAAGCCGGTTATGAAACCCAGCGAAACTGGACAGGGCCTCGGTGCGATGTGGGGAGCCTGTGGACTTGAAAGCCCACAGGTTTCAGAACCTGGGAAATTCCGCTCCCGGGATCAGGGCCTCAGTCTCCTTATCTCTAGAATGGGAGAATGATACCAATCTCGAGGAGAAGCGAGGAGGCCCAAAGGCCTGGCACACAGGAGGAGCTCTGCAAAAGTCAGCATCCTGAACTGAAGCCTTGGCTCGGCACGTACACACGCAGAAGAGGAACGTGGCAGGGTGGGAGAGAGGTTACAGATTCCACAGTGAGATTCTTGAGTTGAGGTCAGAGTTGTGTGACCCAGAACAAGTTACCCTCTCTTCGGAGCCTGGGGTCAGCCGTCTGTAAACAGGGATAAGTGGGGCCCATTGAAAGGGTGGCTGGGAGCTCTGGAGCCAGGCTGCTGGCGGGAGTTACCCAGAGGAGGAGTCTTTAGCTGCAAGGTTCACTAGTCCATCCTCTTTGTAGATAATGACACCAAGAATAAGAGTGTCATTTCTCGGAGTCTCATAGCTAGTACCTGGCCGGGCTCCCCTAGAACCCAGGTCTCAGCTCCCAGATCAGAGTTGAGGCCTGAGCCCAGGACAGGACAAGGTCCCCTGGAAGAGCCAGCTGGACCTCCGCCTTGGCCCCATCTACCCCGGGTGTGGACAGCTGCTGGGGAGATGGCCAGTAGAGCTTGGCTGAAGCCACATCCAAGAGGCCAACTATCCCAGGGGCCGAAGCCACTGGCCCTTTCCCAGTTTCCGGAGGTAACCCCACCTAGTGCCGAGAGCCAGCCAGGACAGGACATTGAGAGGGGGCCTGGCCCCACCACTTCCTGACCCTGTGCCCTGGAAGCAGCCAGATTTGGCCATGGCTGCAAGCCCAGCACCCTTCCTGCCAAAGGGTCCACTTTGTAGTCTGTCTCCCCTTCTCTGGGGGAAGAGCTGGCCCTCCAAGGCTTGGCAGGCCAGAGGCTGGGGCTGTAAACAGTGGCAAAAGCTACGTTCCAGCCCTTCGGGCACCCTGCAGCCCACTAATAGGGGACACAGGGCACAAACACAAATTAGCAGCAAGATAAAGAGGCCCAGTTACAAGCATTGTAGCTGCGGCACCAGTAGAAGATGGGGACCCAGTCTCCATCTGCAAACAGCTGGGGAGGCAGTGTCTATGAAGCCAAAACCAGAGCCAGAATGAGCAGAAGCCATGGGAAGCAGCTCTCTGTTCCACAGAGGAAAGGCTTTCCAAGAAGGAGAAAAACAATGGGTATGATTGTGGAAAGAGCTCCTGCCAGGAAAATGTGGGTGTAAATCCCTGACCTAGTGCTTCCTAGCTGTGTGGCTTTCAGTGGGTTTCTTCTGCAATCTGGGCCTCAATCTCCTCATCTGTAAAATGGGGATTATAATACCTTCTTCCTAGGGTTGCTCTGAGAATTTAGTACAGTAAAATATAAGTGGGGCTTCGCCAAAGTGTTTGGCATAGGGTATGCAACTATAAAGAAAGCTTTGGTTACTGTTTGCTGGGAGTTGGGTGAATTATCTCTCTGAGACTAAAGTTCCTTGTGTATAAAACTGGAGTAAAAATACCTTTCTTAGGGCACCTGGGTAGCTCAGTGGGTTGAGCCTCTGCTTTTGGCTCAGGTCATGATCTCAGGGTCCTGGGATCGAGCCCCGCATCGGCTCTCTGCTCAGCAGGGAGCCTGCTTCCTCCTCTCTCTCTCTCTCTGCCTCTCTGCCTCCTTGTGATCTCTCTCTCTCTCTGTCCAATAAATAAATAAATAAAATATTTAAAAAAAATACATTTCTCAAAGGCAAGTGGAGGGGACTGAATGAGACCATAAATGGGGAAGATCCTAGGACTATGGCTGGTATAAAATAAATGTTCAAAAAATGCCACTTCCTTTCCCCTCTTCTAGAGAGGTAATGAGCTGCCCAGTGGTCACCCAGCCAAGAGGACTCAGGTGACAAAGTGAACCAGCTCATCTCTAAGGACCCTTTGGGCCCTGGGGCTCTAGGATTCTGAGAGAAACAGGAAAGGCAAAACTGTTTGTGCCATTTCCCCAAAGTCCCCTCCTGCCTATCTAGGGAACAAACCTATCCTCCTTCACCAGGACCCACCAAGCATGTTAGAAGCTCCCAAGGCCAACAAACATCATGGTGGGAACAGCGACAACAGGACATCAGAATATAGTGACATGTCCCTCCTGCCGCAGGCTCCAAATGAAGCCCTTCTCTGTCCCTGAGCTCTGCACAGCCAACTATGGCCAAGACCCCCGTGCTGGGCTCTGGCAAGAAGATCGAGCCCATCTACCTGGGTATCAGTCTGCACCTTGCAGGCAGAACTCTTGAGAAACACAAAGGGGGTGGCTGTGGGTCAGAGGAAAAATGACAGAGTCCAGGAGAAGGGACCAATCCCCCAGGAGCTCAGGATACCAAGAATGACCCACAGGATGAAGGACACACAACCTTCCAACAAAGGGGACACAAGGCAATGTCCTGTGTGAGCGTGAACACAGCCTAAATCCCTACTGCAAGGGGCGCTTAGGCAAGTGGCCTTTGTGCAATGCATTAACTTCCTCTTCTAGAAAATGGGGTGGTGATTCCTACCCTGTGGGGTGTCTGGGGGGATTGAAGGAGCTCCTGGCACTGCGCCTGGCACACAGCAGGTGCTCAATAACCAGAACATCCAAAGATAAGCTCCCAGCATATATGCAGGCCCTAGACACATATAGCTCACTGGCCTCCATATCTACCCTTGAAGACCTTTATCTGTGTCCTGGCAAGCAGAACAGGAGAGGGCTGGCGGTGCTCAGCCAAGGCCCAGAGACCCAGAATGGCTGCTGGTACCAAGGATGATGGGGCAGCATCTCAGGAGAGGGCCTCCAGCCAGTACCTAAAGAGTCCACCCTGACTTCCAGCTCCTCCATGAGTCTCTCCTTATGACACCCTGCTTTATTCTCTGGTCTGTCCCCACCGCAAAGAACTAGGCCTCTGGAGTCACCATCTGATCCCAGTCCTATCACTCAGGACCCGGTGACCCTGAGAAAGTGACTCAACCTCTCTGAGCCTGTGTCCTTGGGTATACAGAGTGGACAGGTGAACTCACGGGCTTGCCAAAACTTGATACGAGTAGAAGTCAGTTATGGAAAAACTGCAAAGCCTATGACGTGATTAGAGATTCTTTGCAAAATACCTCAAACTTTTACCTGCAACAGAACTACCAGAGATTCAAAGATATTTTTTACTATTACTAATCCTTTTAATTTCAATCTCTTTTTTTTTTTTTAAAGTACTTTCCCCTCTTAAACATAAACAGAGGTAGAACAGTGGAATGCTTTTGTTCTCTTCCTGGCTCAGAAAATAATCATGACCAGCTGGAAGAATGAAACAAGATCCAGCACACAAAACCCAGAGCCTAGCCCACAGTAAGGCTCCGAAATGGGGGACCATCTTCTCTCCCCGGGGGTGTTTCCAGCTTCATCTATACCCAGGCACCTGTCCTGTGACCAGCATCCTCCTGCAGGGATCCGGCCCTCTGGGGGCTTGGGGAACCCTCTGTGACACTGAGCCTAACCAGAGTCATCCCACTGAGACGTTTTTTACAGAAGGGTTGAGGCCAGAGGGGAAGTGCTCAACCCCCCCCCCCCCCTCCCCGAGCTCCCGGCTTCACATGCACTTCCCTCCCCCACGGCCCAGAACTGTCCTGCTTCAGGGTCTCCATCTTTCCCCTGCCTTCCACACTCCCATGATCCATGGAGTCTAGCCTCTTCTCTGCCTCTGCATGACCCTGGGCAAGCTCCTGCCTCTCTGAGCTTCAGTCTCCTCATCAGGCAACTGGGGCTCGAGTGCAGACCATACAACATAAGACCGTGCACACCAGATGCCAGAGGGCTCAGGAAATACTAGCCTAGAGTCACAGCCTCCTTTGGGCACTCACAGACCCTCCACCCCTCCAGCAGCAGCTGGTGGCTATCTGCTTCTCAGCCGCAGCAGCTGTGTGTGCTCTCGCCCCTAAGCCCCCGGAATGCAGACGTGCCTGCAGCCAGCACCGGCAGGCAGCCCGGGAGGGGAGCAGGGGAGAGGAAGGCTTACAGGAAAATTACCCGGCTCTGGCCCAGCCAATGCCGGCCCTCACAGCTTACCTCCCAGAGAAGGGATCTAGGGGTCTGGCAGGCTCTTTCTGAGTCATGGTCTGTCTTGGCCCCAAGCCTTGACCCCTGTCTGAGCTCGTAGGGTGGTAGAGGGCACCCTGAGCCCCACTTGTCCGGGACACTCCCACTCTTTGGCAGCAAAAGAGACAGGGAGGAGGAGGCAAAAAAACAGACAGGCCTTTGTGAGAGGAGCAAATTGGCTCCTGCTGCTTTGTGCTGAAGCCCCAGGCAGACATGGAAAGGGTCCTTCTGCGACCCGGGAGCCTGTCCCGTTGCTGTATCTCAAGCCCTCTACCCTGGCTGTCATGTCCCAGCATCATACACACCACGTTCTCCATGCCCCACAGCAGCCCTGTGTTCCTCATGCCTTGTCCTGCATGTGTACCCCGATGCGTGGGGTGTGGACTGGGGCCCAGGTCACTTCCACCGTATGTCGTGCTCCATGAACTTCTGTGTTCGATCCTCTGTTGTATGTACCATCTTTTGAAAAACGAGGTTCTGTCCCATGAAAGTGTGTGCCCCAAACTTTGAGCCAGGCCCACGAACAGCCTCCCTCACTCCGTGCTGTGATTTCAGTCCGATTCCCAGCCCTTCCATCCATTACCCGAGCGACCTGAGAGCAGTCGCCTCTGCTCTCGGTGCCTCAGTATCTTTGGCTGTGAAATGGAAATGATAAGAGTTGTTGTGGGAATTGAAGGAGATCATGCATTTAAACAGCTTAGCCCAGTGCAGTGCACAGAGTCAACACAGTGTTTGCTAACACTGTTACAAGAACACCCAGGCATCTGTACTACCTCCTGTATGCTCCCCGCCGGGCTCCCACATCCCTGGCTCATACAAGGCATCAGACCTTCTACCACATTAGGGAAATTCAAACAATAAGGTACAAGAAGGCTAGGATTTCCCCCTCTCCTATGGAGGAGAAATCCAAGTCTCAGAGAGGGGCAATAATCTGCCTAAGGTCACACAGCCAGAAGGAGTGAAGCTGGGAGGGGCACACACAGGTCCAAGCACCCAAAGGGACAGAAAGTAGATTAGTGATGGACCCCAGTGTGGTGTGTGTGTGTGTGTGTGTAGACTGCCAGCAAGCAGGCAGAGGCATCATTTAGCAAGATTTGGGGCGATGAAAATATCCTCAAACTGGATAGTGATAATGGTGGCTTAACTCTGTAAAATTCACTAAAAGTCATTGAATTAACTAAAATGGGTAAATTATGTGTATGCAAATTACATGTAAATTTACTTTGACAACTGATGTACATTGGACTTCCAAAAAGCTGTGTTTTTTGTTGTTTCTTTTTTTTAAGCCCATGTACTTCCCGTGCACCATTCTGTCCAAGCATACAGCAAGGAAAGGGACTCTCCTTGAATTAGGAGGGTGGTCAAGCAAAGGCTTAGCAACTGCTCCGAGGCCCAGCCAGGCAGAGCCTTGCACTGCAAGGTTCCCAAACACCTCTGCAGCCCAGGTGTGCAGCACAGTCACCTGGGGAGCTCCAGGAAACGTGGATTCCCAGGCTCCACGCCCAGCCTCTGAATCGATAGGTTAGGGTGGGGCCCGGGCACCTGGGATTCTGAGGCTCAGCCTGGAATGGGAGCCCTCATCATAGCCCAGCATCTCCTTTCACACTTGGGGAAACAGAGGCCAGGCAGGACTGGGGACTGATCAGACCTAGTGGATCAAGCAGTGGGCAAGCTGGGGCTGGAGCTGGGGGGCCCTTTCTTGTCCTTTCTCTCGTTTCCCTCCTCTTCCCTGGCCCTCTGCCTCCTGGTGACTCAGGGCTCTGAGTCAGACTGTGGCACCACAGAGTAAATTTCTCAGGAAAAACAATCCCCAAACAAAGCCTCCCCTGATCGGGGAAACAAAATAGGCCCAGGAGGCTAAGAGAGGGCGGGGAGAAGGACATAAGCTGGAGGTGGAGGCCAGGACCCCACGACCTGGTCTCTCCTATTGACCACTGACTTCCTCTTCCCTGGCCCTCTGCCTCCTGGTGACTCAGGGCTCTGAGTCAGACTGTGGCACCACAGAGTAAATTTCTCAGGAAAAACAATCCCCAAACAAAGCCTCCCCTGATCGGGGAAACAAAATAGGCCCAGGAGGCTAAGAGAGGGCGGGGAGAAGGACATAAGCTGGAGGTGGAGGCCAGGACCCCACGACCTGGTCTCTCCTATTGACCACTGACTTGCGTGGGGCCCTAAGACGGCGCTTCCCTGCCCTGAGCCTCCGCTTCCCCACCCGTAAGTAACACCTACTACTGCACATAGAGGCTTATTGTGGACACGCAACACGGTAAGTATTTATAAGCTTTCTCTTGTTGATAACACTTTCCAAACCCACGGCTAGCATCATTCCGTTTCACAAGCAGGGAAACTAAGGTGCAGAGGGGTTTATCCAAGGCTGCACAGTTAGGAAGTGCAGAGAGGTGTCTGCATCTAGGCCTGTGTAAGTTGGAGGTCTTCCTCTCATGCCCACACACCTTGAAAACACACCTACTGCTGCATCAGCACGCAGGTCAGAGCTAATCAAACACAAGGCGGATGGCCACCATGGCTTCCCCACCACAAATACCTGCCTCCTCGTGCCTTTGCTCCCGGCCCTGCAGGGAGCTCACGTGAACTCAAGAAATCATCCAGTGGCTCTGGGCAGCAGGAGCGCAGGGCAGGCAGCATCCGGGACCCAAAGAGCCTTACAGCAGGACAAGTACAAGAACAAAGGGAGGTTTTTCTCTGGGGAACTGGGAACCGGCAAGTCAGGAGGAGGGAATAGCAAAGGCAGAGGCTCCAAGGCGTGACCCACATAGAGCAATGAGGACACTGGAGAGGTGTGGCTGGGGAAGGGGTCTGACTGCCCTGAGTCCGGGCGGGTCCCAGGCGGTAGGGAGAACAGGATCCCAGCTGATGTCTGCTCTGTAGCCGGCCTGGCTGGTGGAAGTTCTACGGGTCGGGAGTTGGGACTTCCCCTGGATCCCCTTCTTGAAGCAGGCTTCAGGGACCACCTCAGATCCCCTGCTACTCACCCACAGGTCAGACTCGCCCCCCAGGGCCTCTTCCTCGGCCATAGCTGGGCTGGGCAGAGAGCAGACGAGCCTCTCCTTCCCACGTCAACCTAATCACACAGGCCTATAAATAGGACCCTGTGGCTTAGTCCAAAATAGCTATGCCAGGCTCAGCTCCGCAGCCCTCACATGGGCACACACGGTTCCGGAAATGGTCCTTGACACACTGACCCATTAAAAACCAAAACGTCCTCAGGAAACTATTGTTTCATGCTCTAATTCACTTTCTCAAACATGAGGCAGTGGGCTGGGGAGAAAAGCCCACCCAACTACTGCTGATGTTTGGAGATGGCCCCTGTAAGCTCTCTCTGCTTCCTACTCTCTGGGGACCCTGAGCAAGCGACTACTCTCTCTAGGCCTCAGTTTCCCCAAATGTAACTAGGTGTTTGGATGATTTTCTCTGGGCCTGTCTAGCCAGGATACTCCCTGGAAGTGTCTGAGAGAGCTCCTAGCCCCAAAATGCCCATTCCATTATTACCCCTTCCTCCATTGACTTAGGGATTTTTTTTTTTTAATTATCAGCATTTAAAAAGTAAGAACTGCAAGAGGGAGAAATGAACAGGTCTGAGCCCTGCTACTGAAGGGCTAGGTGACCTTAGATGAGTCACTGTCTCTCTCTGGGCCCCAGATTCCTCAGCCATAAGATTAAAGGTGCTAGTGAGATCATTACAGATTTGAGGCCATAGAGGACTCCCCAGGGGGCAGGTTACAACACGGATGGGGCTGTTACCAACCAACAGGGAAATAAACATAAGGTGAGCGATCAGTCTACAACAGGCTTGTGCTTACGGCTTTATTTCCCCATCAGCTATCCGCAGCAGCCCTGTATCACCCCCATTTTCACAGCTGAGTAAACAGAGGCTAAGGGACTCAGGGAAGAGAATAGCAAGTCAGAGCCAGAGTGACGGTTCAGGCTCAGACCTGTTGCCTCTAATGTCCAAGATGTAACCTCCGGGGGCTCAGAAGTGCCGACCCACGGGCACATAACCCAACAAGGGCAGGGGACAGAAAGGGGATAAGAGTATTTTACTGTGTGTGCACAGGTGGGTGGGTGAGTGGGAGTGGCCAGGTTTCACCCAGTGACACTCGTTCTCTCCAAACAGTTTACAATGTTGACCCTGCCCCGTGCCCTCCTCTCCACCTCCCACCTGTTCTCACCTCCCACTGTGCAAATCAGTCCTCAGCTCAAAGCCCGTCCATGGCTCCCTGGCACCCAGAGGACTGAGACCCAGCATCTCCAGCCACTCCCCACCTCAGCTCCACACTCCTGCTTTAGCCACACTGCTCACCAGTCTCTAAGCACAGTGGCTCTGGGTGGCCTTTGCACATGTGACTCCCTTGGCTGGAATGTCCCAGTGCCCCCTCAGCCCAGTGCTTGGCGTAGAGTAGGAAAAGCCTTCCCTGGCTCCTGGAGATCCTGTCCTCATCTCAGAGCACTCTGGGCCTCAGTCCCCACAAATGAGATGGGATCTAACCCACCTCCCCTCTGAAGTGCAGGAGTTCAGCAAAGGTTTGCGAGGTAAATGAAAAGACACAAAGGCAAAGAGCAGAGAGAATGCTGGAAAGTGCACATTTCCCAGGACTGACCAATACCAAGCCAGGAAGCCTCTACTGAGGCAGTGTTAGGACTCCACGCTGTGGAAGAGCCAAAAATTACACCCTCAAGGCAGATCACAGAGTGGGACCTACGCCAGCTCTTTCAAGGGCTCCCCCTAATAATGCGATCTGCGCAGGTCTCTCTCCTGCTTTCAAACATCCAGCAGTGCCCCAGTGGTTTAGGATAAAATCGAAACTCGGACTAAGGCCCCTAAGGGTCTGCGTGCCTGTGGTACTGCTCCATCTCTAGGGCCTTCCACAGTCATGGTCACACTCCTCTCTTCCAGTTCCTCCCACGGTCACGCTCCTCTGTTCCTGTTCCTCCACGACCACACGCAACATCCCACCTCACAACCACGTGTCCGTGCTGTTCCCTCTGCCTAGGGACTCCCTTCCCTGCTCATACAGCCACCTGCCGTCCCCTCTCCAGGCCTGGATTTTCTCAGGGAGGCCTCAGTCCTGTGTCGGGTCCAGATGCCACCACGCCCACCCAACTCCACGTGCTCTCAGAACCCTAGTCATCTCCTGCTCAGCCGAGGAACGGGTGGATCTTTTATGTGTGTCACGACTGACTGCTGTAAGTCGCAACACTGCACGCCCATGAGGGTTGGGAAAATCCTGCTCTTTGCTGATGCTCCAACACTGGTTCCAGGCCCAGGTATCTGGCGACGCACACACGACTGAGTGAATGAGCAAAGGAGCAAATGAACCTATAGGAGTAATGCAAGACCAGAAGGTGGTGAGAATCCTGGTGAATGTCGGAGGCAGGAAGACAGGGCCCTAAGAAAATCAGAGCAGTGGGAGATCAGCTGGGGGGGCAGCCTCCCAGAGCAACAAGGAGCGAGCACTTTTGGAAGGAGAAGGTATTCATGCTCCAGCAGGTAGTACAAGGAGACCTGAGGGCGTGCCATCGGGTTTTGACACGTCGGAGGTCCCTGGGGCCCCCCCGTTGAACCCCAGTTCAGCAGAGGTGGGCATAAGATGGGATGCACTGCAGGGGAACAGCAGTTGAAGGGGGTGGGGTAGCAAAGCTCTCATTAACAGGTACTCAGCTGGGCCCGAGCCAGCCTGGCCCCGGCAGGGTCTGCAGAAGTGGGGAAGACAGAAGACAGGTCCCTGTGTCATTGCTGCCAAAAGCATCGGCAGAGTGTAACACTCTTTGGTGACAGATCACTTTGAGGCAATTCAGCTCTGGCTGAACTGTCAGGGCTCTGGCCCCAAAGCAGGAGCATTAGAACCAAGACTGGCCCCAGATCCCTTCTTTCTGGGCAGCATTACCCTTAGGGCACAGCTGGAGTGGGCCAAGCACATCTCTACAACTAGCCAGCCTTCTAGGAATCCCTGGGTTTGTAGACAAACCTCTCCCGAGACCATCAAAAGGCTCCTGCTTCTAAGCTCTGGGAAAGAGGAACAGCTCCGAGGAGGGTCACCACCCAAAGCCAGCTGGGCCAAAGCAGATGAGTAAACCCTGGAGTCATTCAGCCCCTTCTCCTTTTGGCCCCCAAGGGTGATGTCATGGGCTGGAGGGGTGTTTTCCAGGTTCTCCATACAGTTGCTGATAGAAATTCACTTCTGCTCCGGGCGTTGGAGGCTGGGTTTTTCCCTGGTAGTAATCCTTCCCACTTCACAGCTCACAAAGCTCTTGAGCATCTGTGAGCTCATACAGTCCTCACGACAACCTTGTTAGGTGGGTGGATGGAAGACCAATATACCCATGTTATAGGCGAAGAAACTGAGGCCTAAGCCGGGCCATGAAGTGGGTCTCCTGCTTCCAGCCCAGAACGCCGCACGCCCGCCCCCTGTGTGTCAGCCTCCTACAGCGGGTCACCTGTGAGTCTGATAGTCAGGGGGGCCCCAACCTGCCAGCTGTCCCAGGTGGGTATGACTCATCCACCTGCCCTGTGACTCACACAGCTCGGCTACTCCTCCAATGGTCAACAAGCCTGGAGACTTGGCAGCCACAGCCCAGCTTTTTCTCATCTCTCCAAAGCCTCTGGGGAGAATTCCTGGACCTCCAAGGAATCCACCCTCTTACAGAAGAGCTAACAAAGTCCTTAAGAGGGAAAGCAACTTCCCTGCAGCCACACAGTGAGAGCACAGCACAGCGAGGAGAGGGGCCCAGGCGCCCTGGCACCCAGCCCACCCTTGCCTCTTCCCCACAGGATCACCCTCTCCCGGTCTCCCTCGCAAGGGAGGGTGAGGAACAAATGAGGCAATGAGCATTAACGGACTCTGGGCTTTACTACAGAAGCCTCAGGGACGCCCTCTGAATCCACGGTGGTGACAAGCAGCTGCTTCCACTGTCTCCTCCAGACTCCTCTGGGAAGCCAGAGCTGGGTTTAGGAGGACTCAGAGGTATCTGCTCTGCTCCACCTACCTTGCAGGGCTGTGAGGGGAAGAGGGCTGCTCCGTGCGGAGGTGCTGGGACCACGGCAGAGGCACAGGAAAGGCGGTTATCTGCACCACCTGTAAATAAAGGGCCAAGAATCTCAACATCAGGTGCTCAAGGTCATTTGGTCAAATCCCCAGGTGATACTTCCACTCGTCCCCAGCAGCCATCACCACAGTCACATGGCCTCTACTTGCACACTCCAAGCAACAGGGCACTCACTTCTTCCCCAGGCTGTAAGACCTTCTGTTGAAGAGTTTAGCTGATTGAAAGAACTGGCCTTAGGATGGGCTAAAATCTCTCTCCCTATGCCTTACACCCACTGGTTCTAGCTCTATCTGCTCAGATCCCCCAGAATAGGTCTGTCATCCTGTTTCTAATGGCTCCTTAGAGAGAAAGACTTGGGCCCCTCAAGTCTTCTACAAGTTGTGCACCCTCTTCCTTCCAACTTTTCCTGAGACCAGGTATCTGGTTCCCTCAACCCCTTCCCTGATCAGCTCCAAATGAATCTTGTCCCTACTGACAGCACAAGACCCAAAATTTGACTTTCAGGCGAACTCTATCTGGGACAGGGCAAGCAAACGCTCACCTCCATCATTCTAGACATCATGCCTTTATTAATCCAACCAAAAATCCCATTTGTATGTAAGGCAACCCCAGCGAACATCTGAATTTAGCTTATGGTCCACTTTAGAGGTATGATTCTGGATTCTGAAGTTAGACAAAATGACCCCTCATTTAACTAAGTGCATAACTTGATCAGGTTACTTCACCCTGAGTCTCCGATTCCTTCTCTGTACAAGAAGGATTATGTCAGAACCTATTCCATAGGTTATTATAAGGATTAAATGAGATAAGATATGTCAGGGATTTTGAATAGCATATATGTTTACTCTATTGTTAATTAAACCCCTAAACCTTTTTTCTAGAAATGTTATTTTTCTCATTCTGTACTTGGGCAATTTGGGGACCCAAGCTGTTTACATGCCTGAGCATTGCCCTACCATTGTAAGACCCTATTATTATTATCTGGCAGCAGGTCTTTCTCTCATCAGGCTGTGAGCTCTGCCAGTCTGCTCTGCCTCTGAAATCCGGTCCTGGCACATGAGGTGGCAAACAGCAGGACCAGTGGATTTATATGCTAGATGAGTGAACGAAGGACCAGCCACAGTGGCCCCACAGTGGATTGTTCATCCCAGCCCTTTGGCCCCCTGCCTTTCAGGGAGAAACTGGATGTTCACCCTTCCTCACTCCCCAGAGCCCCAGTCATCCACATTCAAGGGTCAGCTAAGCAAGCTGGCTCCTACCTACACTGGAAAATTCTCTGCCCAGACCAGCTTCTCTAAGCCAAGAAGAGAGTCCAAGATCCCAAATGCAGTGTGGCCCTATAGGCTGCGGGATTAAGACACCAATGAGCCCTGTTCTCAGCTGACAGCCAACGGCCCAGGCATTCCCAGTGCATTTCTGCATTGTGAGTGGCATACACAGCAAAGCAGGGGATCTGAAAAAGAGGCTGGTGTCCACGCCACCTCCGTGGGCCTTCCTCCGAGAGTTCTGCCTGGAATTTCCTGGTTCCACGGGGTAGATCAAAGCAGAGTTGGGTTGTATTGTGTTCCTGCAAGTGACTAATGACCTCTCAGTTTCTGTTAACTGTGTGAGGACAAGCCATTGAAATCCAGCCTGCTTCTCCTGTACACACCTCCAAACCACACCCTCATCCTCACTGGGGGTGCTACATTTCTTCCTGAATGTAATGTGCTCCTCCCCTCGTGTTCCCCATCTCAGCAACAGCAGGATCAACCACCAAACACAGCCCCGGCCAGATCAGACACCAGGACACCACCCTCCTCCACCTCCCCTACTCTGTCACTCATGCCTTTAACACTACCTCCTCTGGCCCTGCTGGTTCTACTCAAGTGCATCCTCTCGTCCCCACCCCACTGCCAACATCCAGGTCCAGGTACCACCACCCATCATCTGGGCTTGGTTCCTAATTGGTCTCCCCCACCCCCTCTCTCCCCTACGGTGCGAGCCCCAACCACATCACTCCTCTGCTCAGACTACCATGATTCCCATGGCAGAACCCCAAAGATAAAGTCCAATGTCCTCAGGGAACTTGTCAATGTCCTTCACAATCTGCCGCTGCCGGTCCCATGAGCTTCAGCCTCTTCAGTTCTTGTCTTCCGCCCACACCCCTCCAAGCCCCAGCCCGACAAAGCTGCACTCTGCCCCCTGAGTCTGCATGTAATCTACACACAGAGTCTTGTCTGTTCTAGAACTCTCTTCCAACCCTATTCTTCATTTCTCCTTCCACTCATGATCAAGCCCAGTTTCCTCCAGGAAGCTTGCTCTAGCCTCCCCTCCCACATAGGGTGAGCTCCTCTGAGCCCCCACAGGCCTCTAGTCTTCCCTCTCACACTGGATTACAGTTCGATTCCCGGTTAGCTTTCCCCATTAGACTAAGATCTGCCCCCATGGATCCCAGCACCTAGCTTAGGGCTGGGGCCACCACAGCTCAAGAGTCATCAAAGGAAGAAACTAGTAAATCACATGCATGCACACATGCATATACACATGTGCATACGTGAGTAAACATATACTCATGCACGTGTGCACATTCAGACAGCTAAAAGTGCAGGTGCTGCCACCTATGGGCAAAAAGAGCATTACACTCTTCCCCCAGCTCTGGAAGGGAGGAGGCCCGGAGATGCAAATTCAACTGCGTTCTGCATTAACTCCAGCTAACTCCAAGTTGGTCTGTTTTCCATTCTGGACCTTAAGGCTGCAGCAACTTAAAAACAAGGTCTACAAACCACTGACTCTATTCCACCGCCCACATGCTCCAGAGGGAGCCTTCAAGAGAGATGTTTCCTTCCAGCACTCACCATCCTAGTCTGGGGCCCTCGGGGCGCCTGTTTACTGAATTATATCTTAGAGAAGGGGAGAAGGCACAGTCTGTTAGCGCTGTCCACCAGTGTAGAGGCTGGCCTTTGGATACAGCACTCCCTGTTGGTGGTATTGTGCAAGTCACCAGGAACCCCGTATGTCTAGGTGGCTGAAGAGGAGCTTTCTGCCCTGGGGGTAGGGGTAGGGGTGGGGCGGGGGGAGGCTGAAGCCCGAAGTGTTTCTCTCCTAAAAGACTGCTCCCTGCATCATGGCAGGACTTTCAGATTTGGTGAGAGAAACACGGTATCAGCCTAGCAATCCCAGAAGGGTTCAAATGGCCGCCCCAACGACAACACTGCTTTTCTGATCACCTACCAGGATTGAACTCTTTACAGACAGCCTGTCTCATACTCATGATACTCTGCCAGGCAGATAGCATGGTTCCTATTTTGTGAAGGGAGGATACAAGCTCAGAGAGGTGAAGTAATGTGCTCAGAGTCACACAGCTAAGATGTCTGCCTAGTTCCCACCAAGGCAGGCTGCCTTCCCGACTTCTTGGTCTCGCTAAATTTTAGGCATTAAGGCTAGATCTCTTGCATAAAGAAGCACACAAAGCTTTGGTTACTCTAGATCGGGGTTAGCAAACTTTTACTGTAAAGGACCAGTTAGTAAATATGTTAGGTTTTGCAGGCCCCATACCGTGTCTGTTGTATAGTCTTCCTTGTTTGGTTTTAGGTTTGGGGTTTTGGGGAGTTTTCTTGTTGGGGTTTCTTGTGTGTGTGTTTTTTTTTTTTTTACAACATTGTAAAACAATGTAAAAATGACTCTTAGCTCAGAGGCATGCAATCACAGGCTGTGATACAATATAGCCTCCCCAGAGCTGTAGTTTGCAGCCTACAGACTCGAGTAAAGAATGTCTATAATCTTAAGTATAAAAACTTCTGATGGAAATAGTTAAGATGAATGCAAGTGTTTCTCCTAGTTCAGATGGCTTCCTGCTGAGTTGCTCTCTCCTCAAGAAGGGCTCTACCTCGCTCTGCAATTAGGCAGCAAAATATTTCAAGGGCTGTTCAGATTCTAGAAACTCAGCTGTGGACTAAACAGTTTGACTCTGCACAGAGAACAAAAGAGAGAGGCAAATTCGATGGGTGGAAAGAACCTCTGCCATGAGACATTAAAAGATCTAGGCTCTGGTCTGGGCCCTTCACAAGGAATTTATTTATTTATTTATTTATTTTTAATTTTAAGATTTTATCTATTTACTTTGTCTGTCAAGACAAAGATCAGAGGCAGGCAGAGACGGAGGGGAGAAACAGGCTCCCTGCCGAGCAGAGAGCCTGATGAGAGGCTCCATCCCAGGACCCTGAGATCATGACCTGAGCTGAAGGCAGAGGCTTAACCCACTGAGCCACCCAGGCGCCCCCTTCACAAGGGATTTAGAATCTTACTGTGCAAAGTGTGGTACCTGACCCAGCAACTTCTGCTTTACCTGGGACCTCATCAGAAATGCAGAGCCTCAGGCCCCATTCCAGACCTAGTTAACCAGAACCTGAACTTTCACAAAATGCCCTGGTGATCTGTGTTCACGGTAAGTTTGAGATCTGCCAGAATATCTTGCACGTCCAACTGCAAGAAAGGGTTTAAAGACATCTTTCTTTATGTCATAGTGTTAAGTCTCTGATCTATCATCTGCACTAGGGACTCAAAAAGCACCCCGTTTTGGACCATAGCCTGCAACTGGATCTTTAAATTAAACCTTTGGCTGGCAGAAAAGTAGTAGGAGGAGAACCAAAGAAGGTGCCACGCCCCCATTTCACAGTGGCAGTTGGGAAGAGGGGCAAGTCAGAGGGGGAAATGGCTTTCCCAAGCCATGCTGCCAAGGAAAATAAGAGGTCTGACCACGATCAAGTTGCTTCATCTTCCCAGGCCTTGGGTTTAATAAATGAACTCTCATTTGGGTTTAGATGAGAACTTTTGAAATCTCACCAGTGGTGGACTAGCAACCAGGGGACTCACTATGTGTTTTACAGCAACTGTTGTCTCCGGGCCTGAGTATTCCTGAACATGAAGTAAAGGGTGGGGCCGGGGAATTCCCAATGTCTACCTGTAATCTAGAAACCATTTCCAGGCAAAAAGGCAGTGAGGAGCAGAGCCTTCTGCTGATGGTCACCACAGTCCCAACCGAGGTCTCGGGGCTGATAACACCAAGTCAAGCCCGACCATCCTAAGCGTGGAGGTAGAGCAGTGACCTGACTCAAGTTCAAGGTCATATAGCAAGTCCCAGGCAGAAACTGGAAATGAGAACAGGCTTCTCTCTGTTTCCTCAGTCTGGAACTCTAATTGTTATCCTTACCGACGTCGTACTGTGCAGATGTATTTCCTAAATAAAAGACTGAAGTACAATGTTCTGGGGAAATGGTCCCTGTGCCTTCTAGTAAAACAGCTAGAACTTTGATAATCAGCCTTTGGTGCTGCATCAAGAAGGCTGCTGCCCTCACGAACGGCTGGTGGGAGTAAGAGTTGCTGTGCCCTCTAGGCTGCAATTTGACAAAATGCTGCAAAAGCTGTAAAATGCATCATTTTGACCCAGTAACTCCATTTCTTGGGCTCTCTTTTAGGAAATAATGAAAGAAGACTAATTTATATATGAGGATGTTCATCACAGCATTGTTTATAAGCTGCCTAAATGCCCGCTAACAGAGGAAAGTGAACCATGGTATATTCCCACTTAGATACAACAGAGGGATGAAAAAGCAGGTTGGCACATATCATTAATAATAAAAAATAAAATTTCTTTTTTTTTTTCACAACTAAAATGCATTATTTCATTTCTTTAATCCCCTGGACTATAAGAATGAAAGATTTTAAATAGAAATAGACATGTATTTATCTACTTAGGTAGAGAATACTTCTCAAACTCTTCTAAAAGTTAAATGTACAGTCCTTAATAACATGAGAAAATATTTATGTCCTCATGCTGGAAAAAAAGTCAGAATAGAAAAGTTATAAAAGTGATATGACCACAATTATATAGGGGTAAAAAAAAAAATGTGCTGCAAATGTCAGGAAGGAAATGCCTCCAAATGTTAGCAGGAATTATCTCACATTGGCAGAATTATGGACAGCTCTTATTTTTTTATTTGCTAAATTTCCTTATCTTAAGCATTCGTTATAATTAGAAAAGGAAGGGGGAGGGGGAAAGCCCTTGGAGGAAAGGAGGAAAAAGCACCCCATTTCTCATGAGTATGTCACCCATCCCACTTAGCCACGCCCCCAAAATCAACTAGTATGTATTGTGTGAGGGCCCAGGCTCACCATCTCACTTACAGAAAGGAGATTAAGGGCCAGGCCTCACCCTGAAGGCTCACATATACCGTCTAGCCTTTGCTTGGCAAATAAGCCAGACCCAGATGATATCCTCCTTGAGGCTGGAACATAATAATGCTATTTGTTTAATCAGTGTAGCAAGACAAATGAATCCACTCCCATTGGTGTGGCTCCTTCACTGAGTTCCCTGAGACCCTATGACTGAAACCTTTTCTGGACCCCCCCTGGGAAAGAGCAGGTTTCAGGGATCCTATTATCCCTTAGTCTAAGCACTGAATGCAAGAGGAACAAGAGGTTCCTTCTGAGGCAGAACAAGCAAGGCCCCATTAGGGCCTAGGATAGGGAGCCAGGAAGGAACCTAAATGGCCTCGAGGCCCCTGGGAGCTCCCACCTCAACTTGACCTTCCTCATCGACAACTTAGAACCCATCACGACAACCTCAGGGCTATTGTGAGGTCAAAGAAAAGAAGGTAAATCACTAAGTCTCTCTAGGCTGAGCCTCAGTTTCCTTGTCTGTGAAATGGAGTCAGTATCTCTTCCCTCACAGGGCTGGGAAAAGACTAAACAAGACGGTGAACGCACACAGCAAGCTTGCTTCCTACACTGGCCATGATTCTTACTGCTTGTAAGCGGGGAATAAGACCTATAAATGACTCTCAGGCTTCAACTTCCTTTTCTGCACTGTGGAGCTAACAATTGAGGCCACAGAGACCAAAGTCATGAACAATAGCTGGTGCTGGTGGAGGTTAAACCTAAGACTGCTATGGGCTCACTTTGAGGTCCACATTCATGTGTTGAGCACAAAGCCCTCTGACTCAGAGACCATCAGAGCCAGCAAAGCCTGATATTATCCTGCCCACCCTCTAGTGCAGGGTGGACCCTGGGGCCCAGAGAAAGACATGCATTAGGACAAGTCACCCAGTACTTTGTCAGTGGCAAAACCAGGACCTAAGTCCAGACCTTCTGCTCCCCAGCCTTACCCACCCCGCCTACTGATTTTCTCTTTTCTGCCCCCAAATTGCTGATGTGGTCCCGGGGCAGGGCAGGGGAGAGCAAGCATATGGTAGGGGAGTGTGGGGTGGGAGGGGGCAGGGAGGACAGCAGGAACCCAGCATGCCTGTGGTCTACAAACTCACAAACCACATCAGGCTGAAATATGACACACGCTCACTCAGTTGAAAGGGAGGAGAGAGTTGTATTTAACATACCCGGGCTGCCTAAAAACTGCTCTCTCCCTTTCCCCTCCTGAAAAATGCATACCTCCTGGGACCTGCTTTTCCTTGTTTCTGCCAAAGGGCAGGGAGATGGTCCTGGCTGGGACCCCAACTCACGGAGTGACCTAGGGTGAGGGATCTTGTGTTTTCTCAGCCTTGAAACAGAGGGGAGACAGACGGACCTATTCTCTGGTGTCCTGTTGATAGTAGAGAAAAGGATGAGTTTCCCAACAGTCCTGCTGGGAGGCCCTTCAGACCTCTCTGATGCAGGGCTGAGCTCTGCAGGCTATGCACACAGCCACCATGAACACCCCAGCAGTCTCAGTATACCAGGACTACAAGGAAACTTCAGGGTAAAATTCAGGGATGAAGAGCCAGGCTCTGTAATCAAAACTCCAGAAAGCGGGAGCCATCATCTTATAACGACAAACCCGGAGGCACGTTATTTAGACTCAGGTCCCTCATCTGCAAAAGGGGAAATAGTAATGCCTATCTCAGAAGAACACTTGTGAGGAATCAAGGGAATAATCAATGTCCCCATGATTGGAATACTAAAAGGTAGCTTTTTGTTATAATCATGCCAGCCAACATCACCCCCATTTTACAGATGAGGAAACAGAGGCCCAGAAAGCCAGGACTTGTCAAAGGTCACTTAGAAGAACTAAGGCTGCCAAATCATTCCCAAATCAGTGCTTCTAATTCCTCTAAGGCCTGTGGTTTCTCCTAAGTAAATACACACACTCAGAGGCTGTAAACACAGACTGTAAAGTTTGCTTGAAGAAAACCAGAGACCAAAGCCTCAGCAAAAGACTAAAGATCAGGTAGAGAGATCATTGCAATAACCTACCTGGCAACTTATTATTATTATTATTATTATTATTTTTAAAGAGTCCAACATGGGTCTTGAACTCATAACCCTGAGATCAGGACCCGAGCTGAAATCAAAACCTAGGCTGAGATCAAGAGTTGGACGTTTGGGCACCTGGGTGGCTCAGTGGGTTGAGCCGCTGCCTTCGGCTCAGGTCATGATCTCAGGGTGCTGGGATCGAGTCCCGCATCGGGCTCTCTGCTCAGCGGGGATCCTGCTTCCTCCTCTCTCTCTGCCTACTTGTGATCTCTCTCTGTCAAATAAATAAATAAAATCTTTAAAAAAAAAAAAAAAAGAGTTGGACGTTTAACTGACTGAGCCACCCAGGAGCCCCTGCCTGGTCACTTCTCAAGAAAGACCCAAACCACCCACAGCAGTAGCAGGAAAGTGACCGATGGCACTGGATGGCTAAGAAGCACAACACATCCAATCAACAGCTCTTGCTCATCCCGGATTGCTGAAGTGCACACGCGGCTACGAACAATGGCTACCTCTGGAGAAAGAAGGAGGTCTGGAGGCATGACGTTTACACAACACTCTTCTTTGTGTTTGAACTTTAACAATATTTTTTCCCACTTCAAAAATAAGAAAAAAGAAAAAACAACAACACTGCAAAAACTCAAAATAATTTAGCAGCCTTATCCAGCAGCTATGAGCCTATTGTTTGCTTTTCAGCGAAATTTATGACAGGTTCTGAGACCTTTGGCTGGGCTTCCAGACTCTGCAACTCTGATCCACGCGGGTGGCCACTGCTCTGGTTCAGACCTGCACTCTCTTTCACTTGGATCATGCAACACCCTCCTCCGGATGCCCCTGCCTCTAGCTTGCCCGCTCCCATGCATTCCCTTTATCAGCCACCAAATTAGTGAGAGTTTTTATCCTTGTTCCGCTCAAAACCTTTCTCTGCTTCTCATTGCCTTCAGGATAAAGTCCAAACCCTTGGTTTACAATCTTTATTTACAGTCTCAATTTTTACAGCTGCACCCTTCCCTCATGGCCATTCTAGCCATGGACTGCTCAAGAAACCACAGTACCTTTGCATAAACTGTTCCTGTTTCTCAGAATGTCTTTTCCCTCAACCCCCTTACCTTCTGAGAACTTCCTACTTATTTCTGTGGTTGGGGTGGCCCAGACATAGTCACCCCTTTATGGGTTGAAATAACTCTGTATTGAATGATTGTGTCGATCACTATGGATGGGAAGTATCTTGAGGATAGAGGGCTTTGTCCTCCTTGAGGCTTTTGGGCCCTCACAGAGCAAGGCACAGAACAGAGGCCCAGGCAAGTGTTGAACCAAGGAAGGAGGGAAGGAAGGAAATGCCCTGAGAAGCAAACCCTACAGCCTCCCCACCCACCCCCAGCTGCCTGCTTTCCTATGTTCATGTTAGCCTGTAATAAAAATAAAAAAAAAAAAATTATGGAAATTTCTGGAGTAAAGTTTCCTTTCCTGATTCACACGGAAACCTTGTTTGCTGCTGTGTAACTCCCCCCGGGTGCCAACCCAAGCTCCCCGGCTGTTTACAATTTCCCTGGCATTTATAAATAGCAAGGCCTCAGAAAGGAAAACGGAATTTCAAAGGAGCTGGATGCTGCCTGACCTCCCATCCAATCCTTCTTCCTCTGCTCTAAGCCCCTTCCCCTTCACATCCCCAAGAAACACCAACCAGCACCCACCAAATGTGTGGGAGGGGAGGGGCGCAGATGTCTTAATGAATGGAACACTCAAGAAAGAACAAAAAGCCCCACCAGCTAGAAGGACTCTGCCAAAGGCAAACTGGAACTGGGTCCCAGCCCTGCCCCTTCGTCACTGTGTGACTGAGCCCATCACAAGCTCTCCAGGCCCTGCCTCTCTCTGAGCTGCAGAATGGTCACTGTAAAATGCGGTGCAGCCAGCGGTCCCAGTGCGTGGGTAAGAAATGTGGTCCTGGGAGAACAGGCCATACAGGATTAAGTCCTTGGAAAGTGTCTAGGAGCGGAGGTAAAGCAGAGGCTCCTCCCCCGAGGCCGAGACTTCCACGAAGCCCGAGTTACCCCCAGACTTCCACGAAGCCCGAGTTAAATGCCTTTGGCTCTTCAGAGTTCTGGGTGTCTTAAAGATACCCTCTCTGCTCTGCTTAAGGGCGGGATAAAGGGTGAGTGTATGTCTGGGCAGATGAAGGTCTACAATAGAAGCCAATGTCCCCTGTCCTCCCGAAGGCTCCCCCATCTTCCTAAAACTTGGGCTTGCCCCTGGCCACCGCCCAGAGCAGCCGGCCTGCACTGGACCAGGGGGACACTGCTGTGACCAGATTTGGGGGGGGGGGTGATTAGTCCCCAGAAGAGACAGGCGCCCAGGGAGAAAGGGAGAATCCAATCACTGTCGTCAACTCGGAGAGAAGTTTCCGTGTGAGTCAGAGAAAGGCACGTACTCTGCAGGGCCGAGGAGGAGAAGGCACCTTCACGGAACAAATGCAAGCAGATTTCAGAGGAGTACAAGGAAGAAGTTTCTAACAGTTCTGGGCCCCAAAAGAGGAAGGAGGTGGAGGGCTCCTCATCGCCCGGCAGAGCAGGCAAAGGCATTATTACCTTGGAGTCAAGGATCTGCTGAGCAGACTCCCCGACGGAGCCACCGCCCAACCGGCGGACACGCAGCTACCTGCAAGCCCGGGTGGGGTACACCGAGCGCGGGGGTGACCCCGAGCCCAGTTCCCTCACCGGCGGGGGCGGGGTCAAGGTTAGCTCAGGTGCTAGCAACATAGCGGGGCCTGTAGGTGGAGGCCCGACCCCCTTCTTCCCCCGCCCTAGACCCCCAATCCAACCCTTCTTGGTCCCCCAGAAGACTAGCAAGGTGAGGGAGGAAGCCCCTCTCCAGCGATGCCCAGCTGCAGGGACGAGCTCCAGACGCGGGCTGGCTCGCACCGCGGGGCAGGGAGAAGAAGGACCCAGATGCCCGGGATCCCCAAGATGTCCGGGGCTGCGGCCGCCCCCGTCCCCTACCTGCTGCTGAGGCGCTGGCGACTGCGGCTGCTGGGTCCAGCTGCGCTCAGCTGGTTCCGGACCGCGGGGCGGGGGCTCTGCGGTCGCTCCGACGCGGTGGGCAGGGCGCGGGCGGGAGCCGCCCTCGGGGCGGGGCGGGCCGGCCGGGCCGAGGGGGGCGGGGTGGGGGTGGGGGTGGGGAGGAGCGGCGGCCCCTGCCCGCAGGCTGCTGGGAGGACGACGACTCGGGCTCCGGGCTGGCATTCGTCGAGGGCACCCTGTGTCTCTTTACCAGACGCCTCGCTACCTCCCCGCAAAGAAGGCACCCGGCCCTTCTAGGAATAAACTTGAGTCTCGGAGCAAGGAGAGAAGATCTGCAGGAGGGTGGGGAGGCGGGGGAGAGACCCCGGGAGCTCCCGGGCTGGCTGGGCTGAGCTGGGGCCAAAGAGCTCAGTTGGGGTGGGCAGCGTGCCACGCTCAGCTGGGATCCACCGAGGCAGATTTCAGCTTCAGTGAGTTACGACTTCAGGAGGCAAAGCCCCCCTCAGGGGAGCGCGAAAGGGGCTACCCGCAAAAGCAGGGGAGGTGTGCAGGACCCACTGGACCAAATGAAAGAGAAAGTTTCCCAACTTCATTCAGAATGAAAGAACAAGAAATGCCAGGCGCATCCCTGTCCCTAAAACAGAAACTAAAGGGGCTTTGGAGTCAAATGGCCTTGGTGGGAAGTCTTGACACTTAATCAGTCCTGTAACTTGGGGCAAGTGACTTAATATTGGCAAAGTGTCATTTCCTCATTTGTTAAGTGGATATGATAATTGCCTCTTCATGGGGCTGTTGGGAAGATACAAGGACTCTCAGCACAGTGGCCGGTTCTGTGGATTCTCCATAAATGGAAGTTCTTAGCCAGTGTGATGCCAGATATTATTTTAGGTGATGGAAGAAATCCACATTGTCCAGAAGATGAGTGCAAAGTCACTTTTAAACAAATGCGGTATTCTCTCCATCTCAACAGCATCTCACATGTGTTGGAGAAACAGCCACGTGTGATGGCAGGCACAGGACGGCCTCCAGTAGTCCTGCTGCAAAGATGGGTTTTCCCAGGCCTCTCTCAGCGGCTCTGTGGCTCCAGGTGGGGAGGACTCCCAGAGCAGGAAACTGGACCAGATGACCACGATGTCTGTTCCCAGCCTGGTGCTAGCAGCAGCCCCATGTTCAGCTGGGAATACCTCCTTCTCACACAAGGTAAAATGTACGAAGTCAGTAATTTCCAGGTTCTGGGGATTGGAGCAGGAAAAAGTAGCATTCAAGGAGCAGAGGACCCAGAGCACCATACTCACTTCCTGGTCTTTCCTTCTTTTTTTCTTTTGGTTTTTCCATTGAGTAGCAGCCAGGGAAGCCACACAGCCAGGGGAATCCCAGCTCAGCTCTTCCACTCACTCCCGCCTCCCTTTCTAAAACCCAAGTAATTACAGGAACCATTCTCTGGACACCTCTGGGTGTCTGGGTGTCTGTCTGGACATGCTCATGGGCTACCAACATTTATCCTCACCTCCCCACCCATACCCCAACCCCCAGGTAGATGTTACCAGGTCCAGTTTTCAGATGAGGGGGCCAAGGCACCTTTGGTTAAGAGAGATGGTTAAGTAGCTCTCCCAAGTTCACACAAGTAACAACAAACACACCTGAGTCCTTGGTCTTTCTCCTTTGCTCAATGTCCGATGTCATACGCTGACACCTTTCCTGGCTTGGGAAACTCTACTCAGTCCTACTTTCCCTAAGAACTGAAGCAGGGCGCTCACCCCAAAGAAAGGCTACACTCTCCCTCTGACATTCTCTGATTTTTCCAGAGGCTGCCTATGGTCCCCTGGGAGGCTGGTGAGGAGAAAGGCAAAAACACACGATTCGGCTCTGAGCTCTTTGATTATAAAACCTGGCGCACACATGCCCCAGATTTGCCTAGTGTATCATTTTCAACGCCAGCAGCTTCTTTCTGGCCAAGAAGGGTAAACCTCTGAATCTGTGTCTCCACTGAACTGGAGAATATCAGATTGAGATGAAGGGTATTATAGAGAACATCTGGTCCAAGCCCCCACTAAAGAAATGGGGAAACTGAGGCCAACGGAGCACAGGTTAACAGAGCACATATAATCCTCTTAATTGCTCTACTTGGTACTGGAGAAGCACGTGAGCACAAGCTGCCCCCAGAAATAAAGAGATATTATGAGCATGATGCCAATGATGACAAGTAATACTTCAACTGGAGGGCCACGCAGATGCCTAGTGCTTTGCCTGGCAGACATTCACAGCTGGTCAGGATAGATCTTGGCCTGACCTTTTAGTCAAGGCCAAGTTGCAAAGGATGCTAAGAAGTCTCCTCTGCCTTGGTATCTTCTTTCTTTAAAAAAAAAAAAAAATTATTTATTTGAGAAAGAGAGTGTGAGAGAGAGACAGCAGGAGAGGGGGTAGCGTCAGAGGGAGAAGCAGACTCCCCACTGAGTGGGGAGCCTGATGCAGGACTCAATCCTGGGACTCCAGAATCATGATCTGAGCAAAAGGCACACGCTTAAGCGACTGAGCCACCCAGGTGCCCCTCTGCCTTGGTATCTTATCCTCATTTCTTTCTAGACTCCTATTTGTACTCCTGTCTCCACTGGCTGTGGGCATTAGTGAGGCCTTTTTTGCTCTAGATCCTCACCTTCAGAGTGAAGACCTTCTTGTTTTGGATAATATGATCTCCTCTCATGGAAGAACTTTGATGTACCCTTTTGCCAGAAGACTGCCTCCCCCATCCTCCAGGAGTGGGGATGGGGGAAACAAAGGCCACCACCTGGGCTGTACAGTGGATAATTTGGGGTTGTTGATCCCCCTTGGATGCCTCTCCCCATCCACAGGAGTGGCCCTCACTTGGCATCTATGTTTATAGACTATCCACCCCACACCAAACACAGTTGATAGTATTAGTAGACACCAGAAGCAAGCAGGACTATCAGAATTTGGAAATGAAGTTTGGGATAGGGTGATTATGGTCAATTAACTGGGCCTGTGAGGGCTAGCCATCTCTGAAGGCTAAGACCGCCATTTTGAGGTGATCACCTTCCACAGAGAAAGCCAGTGAGGCCCACACGAAAAGGCAGGATGGATGTGAGTAAATCAGTGTGGAGAAACTCAGAGAGGAGAAGGTTGGATTGTCCAGGGAAGATTTTGGGATCCACTAGGGTTCTTTTGCAGACCTCTCCTGATGCTAGCCTCAGAAAAGTAAGTTATTAGGACAAGCATTTATTGAGCACTGAATGCTTTCTAGCAGATTCCTAGAAGCAGAGCACAAGATCAGGACTTTGTGCAAGCGAATGACTGAAGAGTGCTCTTGGGGATCCTGCAGTATCCCAAAGAGACCTTAGGGCATGATGTAGCTGGGCCTTGGGGTCAGCCGGATGTTGGCCTGAGCACACAGAGTACCTGGAAAGTGCTTCGACTCCATCGCCCGTCTGCTCATCTGCTTCATTGTTCGGCTTCCAATTGGACAAGCATCTCTGCTTTCCACAAAATGGCTTTTACCAGCAGGGAGCTGGAATCTTTGTCTGTGGCCCACAGGCTAACTTGGGTCACATGCCTACCCTTTATCCAGTGACTCCAGCCAGAGAGAAAGGCTCATATTGCACAAACCTGGCTGCTCCCACTGTAACCTGCAGATGGAGAGAAAGGGGGAGGGAGAGCCAGGCAGAGAAGATAGGATCACTAGACAGAGGACTCAGCTGGGCTTGAAAGGCTGTGAAGAGTTAAGACAAGAGGTAAGGAATGGGATGGAATCTTCTGCTCTGGGCACAGAATAAGCAAAGGTATGGAGGACGGAGGAAGACAAGCCTGGAAGAAGGGAAGAAGCCTGGGTCCCTCCAGTAATGTGCTAGAGCTAGCTTCAATCAGCTCCCCTAGCTAGCTGTTAAGTCTCCAGGAATTTTAACAACTGGTTGTTAAACGCAACCTGTCCGCAGCTGCACACAGCTGGCCCGGTGACGGTGTCATAATAAAATTAAAACTATAACTACCAGGTTTGGGGTGCTTACTGGTCACATTATGCCAATTTATTATGTCAATTAAGCCTATAGCTACCTCCTCCAAGTTAGGTATAATCTCTAATTTTTCAAATACATTAAACAGGCTCAGAAAAGATAAGCAACTTGCTTATGTTTCTTCAGTTGGGTGAGTAGGTCTGGAATCCAAGTCCAGGTGTGTCTCCAAATCCCAGGTTCTTCCTATAGCCAAATAGAAGAAGGTCAAGAGGAAGGTGAGGCTTCCTCCAGGCTTCCCATTCAGGATCAGGAATTATTTAATTTCATCTTGATCAGATGCGGGCCTGATGTTGGGCCCCTCCCTACAACACTTCATATAATGCTTTATGACAACACGCTATTTCTATGGACGGTATCTGGAGTTGTTTAAGAAATGTAGACCTAGAAGAAGGATTATAAACTGCTGTGCTTCAGAAATAAGAAGTAATTCATAAAACCCCGTACACACATACACACACCCATACAAAAAAAATAAAATCTTTGAGGCAGTGCTATTTTTGTATTCTTTCATGTACCCACAGAAGAAGTTCATGTTCTGTGTTTTTTCCTTACTTATTATTTACTTACTGCTTTTTTGAGTACGAGTTATGTGCCAAGCCCTGCGTTTAGGGCTAAGGGCATAGAGATGAATCAGCCATAGACTCAACCCTTACAGGGCCTGTGGCCAAGGAAACAGACAATTACAATAGGGTGTTATAGGAACTATGATAAAGGAAGCTCAGGTAGGGTTGGAAGGAGGCTGGGGGTTGCAGACAGGGTCCAAGAAGACTGCAAATAAAGGAGATGGGCCAGGCCTTGTAGGACACCTCCCAGGGCTTCAGCTTCTTCGTCTGATAACTGAGTCCACATCCAGGAGTTGTAGAAAAATGAAATTATCCATGTCCACCATTTGCTGCATAAAAAGGGCTCTGTAAACAGTAACTGGTATCATTACAGGAACCCCATAGGAAAGGCACAGAGATGCTTAGGATGAGTGAGCATGCGCTAGCATGTCTGGAACACAGGGTACTTGTTCTGATTTCGAGAAGATGGAACCAGGCAGCAAGAGGCCAGCAGCACTCACAGGAGCCTGCCCCAGGCATTCCCTCCCTGGACACTAACCGCAAATTCCTCAGATTGAAACTATTCTCATTCCCAGTTCTGAGAGGGAGAGATGGAGGCTCAGAGAGGTGAAGTCACTTGTTTACGTTGCACAGCTGGGAAACGGCAGAGGTGGGATGAGAACTGAGATTTCACTCCAAAGCCAATCTCCTGTGTGGGACTGAGAGCGTGCCAGGCAGAAGGGATGGGGCACTGGGAAGCTGTCCGAGGCTCTCATGCAGGAGACGGACACTGTTGGGGCCAGCTCAAGAAGAAGTTTCCATGGAAGGGGACAGGGGCCCACTGGCCCCACAGCCCGGGCTGGCCAGGGATTTAGCAGAAGAGCTGGCTTTTGTTCTAGATGAATCAGCCCAGCTGTTTCTGAAAGCCCAGCCCCACTCTTCTGGGCTCAACGGACCAGAAGGCATTCAGCTGTCCCCGCAGGTCACCAGTGGGGTGGGAGGGGGCAGTACTCTGTCCACTGGACTGCACCATTTACAGAGAGTTATATTATCACAACACGAAACAATGGGCTTTTTTTTTTTTTTTTTTTTTTTTAAATCTTGTGCTGCATCTCCAGCCACAAGTTGTAGTGGAAACACAATCAGGCCAGCAAAGCATTACCTTCTTTGGAACATGGAGAAGCTAAAAAAAAAAAAAAAAAAAAAGAAAAAAAGAAAAAAGAAAACCACCCATAATAGCTGATTGGATTATTGGATTAAGGTTTTAGTCAAAAGCTGGCCTGGGTGCTCCACTCTGTGCCTCCTCCTTTCCCTTCTCCCTGTTCCGTTGTGTTTCTCTTCTTCTCCCCGGGGCCCCTTCCTCCCTCTCCTCTTCTTTCTCACCACGATTACTGCACTGGCAGCACTTCGCTAGAATCCAAAGAGCATTGCCTGGGGAATTCAGACACCTGAGTTCACTCCCTGTCCTACCTTCTTCTTACAGAATGGTCCAGGGCAAGTCACTCACTCCTCTGGGCCTCCATGATCCCATCTGCAAACTGGGATCTTGGAAGTAACAACCCCCACCCCAGGAGGGGTTAGACCTGGCTCACAAAACCAGGGATTTTTCAGCCCCTCCTTCTGCTGCACTGGCCCCAGGGAGAGCGGGAGGGCAGCTGCCTCCTAAGATCTAGTAAACTGTCCTTCACAACATTAGACTTTAGGTCCAATCACTCTACCTTGTCTCATTTCACATCTGCCATTTCTAGACATTCACATCTGACATTCAGACACTCACAGTGCAAATGTAATCATTTCATTTCTTTGTTTTCCAAATCAAAGCCACAGACTTGAGAAACCCAAGTTTCTCAAGTGTTTCCCTGATGGAGCTTTTCGCTCCTCCTGAATGTTCCCAAACTCCAAGACGGAAGCGCCCCAGCAGGGACAGGGTCAGCCCACATCCACAGCAAGCAGTAGTCTGGAGTTCTGCTTGCTCCCTGGTGCACCGTCTTGCTATTTTACCCCAACCCAGACAAATGACCCTGCAGATCCAGGTCCCTGGGCAGGTGCCAGGGACCTCCATGAGCTGTCCCACTGCCTCACTGCTTAGCCCACAAACACACTCAAGTTTCTCCTACAAGTTACTCCTATAGCCATCCTATGAGGTCCAGGCCTGCCAGTCTCCATACCACAATCTGTCTGCAGGCTCGCCCTTAGAGAATTCCAACGTCCCTCTTTTTTTTCCTCCAAATGCCCTGTGTGTCCCCCTTCAAGGACGAGGGAGCAACCTTCAGGCAACTAAAGGTGAATTACCCCAAGAGGACTTTTAAGTTCCTTTTTCTCTAGAAATGAAAAAAGAAAAACAGTTACATCTTCAGCAAGCAATTTATGAACCTCTTTAAAAGTATACAATGGAATCATGGCATGAATACAATAGGTTTGGTTTTCTGGAACCCATGGAAAGCTACAGGAATCTTATGTGGCAAGGGCCATGGTTTGGAGAGCTTTACATTTTGTCCCCATCCCGACAAATACCAGCTTCATCTGCCTGGCACTGGCGGCCACATAGACCTGGCCTTGCTTTGTCTCTCCGGCTTCGTCTCATCTCCTCCCCTCTCTGCCACTGAATCACGGGCTGCTCTCCCAGTCTGAGTGGATCCTACCTTCTGTCAGCGAAATCTCAGTTCTCTCTCTCGGGACAGCCCATCTCCACGATCCCCCCTTTGACTCTTTCCTACATGTACAGAGTCGGTTTGGAGGGACCCTCCTTGGCAAAGCCTTCCCTGACTGCTCTGGGCTGTATCATCTTAGCTGACCCTCCTGGCTCCCACAGTCCCCTGTGATGTGTCCATCAGAGCACCATCTGGAAAATCTGTCCTGTTATTCTTCATCCCAGAGCACTGCTTAATCCCCTTATAAATGATGGCTATTTTTAATTGTTTAATTACCAGATTGTTTACTGTCTCCCCCATTAGACTGTGAGCTCCTTGAGGACAGGGCAGACAGCTCATTCTCTTCTTGCCTGTGAAAGTGCCCAGCACAGCAGCCTGGACAGAGCAAACCCTCACTGCACACGCACCGGATTGAAGTGAAATGGCACTCGTGACACTGTGTTATAATTTCTAGTCCTACCAACAAACCCCTCATGGGCAGGGACCAGGTGTGGCTGGCCCTTTTATCTTTGTGTCCAGCACAGAACTTGGCACATGACAGGTTAGTAAATGTGGCATGAATGAATGAATGAATGAGTGAAATTAGTTAAAAAGACTAACATAAAGGCAGGGTGAACAAATGATCAAATGAAGGAATTCCAAATAACTTTTCTGAAACAACCAATTGATAGCTGTTACTTTCACTGTTGGAAATAAATATACGTTTCCTCTCTTGATTCTGTTCACTAGTACTGTTGGAAAAAAAAATCATAATGGAGTCGGTCAAGGCTAACCTTTAAAAAACAATCACCACAGAAATCCAATGACTGGAGCAGCCTCTTAATGAATAGACAAGACACTGATATCAATTTACATTAATTAGTAAGGCTAAGATGCCCTCTTAAAATGTCTGCTTCCTTAACCTTCTAGATTTGTATCAAATGTCACCCCTTAGCTTTTCCAAGTTTCATATTTAAAAGAAAAAAACTATTCCCTATAACAACACTGATGTGTATGTGTGTGGAAGAGGGGGGGACCTACTGTTTCTTCTCTACTATTCCCACAGACCTTCACTTCTGAAACCAAATGTGAGGGGTTTTCCCCACACTGACCAATTCTGTGATGCCAGGTGGGTGTCCTACAATCCAGTTCAGGTCTGACACTGTCTGGAGATAGCATTAGAGCCCACCCGCAGGTTAGGGTTCGATTCCACATAACTGTCCCCACCCCATTTCGGATGCCAATTGCTAGCATAGGTCTCCAGGCTGTAAACTCAAGGTTCCTACCACCCCATTCTCAGGTTCGATAACTTACTGGACCGGCTCACAGAACTCAGGAAAACAGTTGACTTACTAGGTTACCAGTTCCTTAGAAAGGAGACAACTCAGGAGCACCCAGATAAAGGCTTGCATAGAGCCAAGTGTGGAGGAAGGATAAGGAGCGTCCATGCCCTCCCGAAGCACTAAGCTCTCAGCACCTCCGTGTATTCAGCAAACTGTAAGCACCCCGAACCCCACAGTGCAGGGATTTTAATGGAGACCTTATCATGTGAACACGATCAATTATTAACTCAGTCTCTAGTCCTTCTCCGCCCTTCAGGGGCTGGTGGGGTGGGGATGAAAGTTCCAAGTTTCTACTCATGCCTTGGTCTTTCTGGTGACCAGCCCCCACCTGAGGCTCTCTAGGAGCCCACCAAGAATCTCCTCCTTAGAACAATAGATGCTCCTATGGACTGGGAAATTCCAAGGGACTTAGGAGCCCTGCATCAGAAACTAGGGTCAAAGAACAAATATTAGAACAAAAGATGTTCTTAGCACCTCTATCACTTAGGAAATTACAAAGGTTTTTAGATTCCTGGCCAGAAGCCAGGAACAAAGACCAAAATATATATTACTTGTTATGTCCCCATATCACAGTGTTTGTTCCATAACCGATGTATATTTAAATGCTCATGATATTAAAAATACAGCAATGACTTAAAATGTCTTCAATATAGTCTTTAGTTTGGGGGCATCTGGGTGGCTCCGTCGGTCAAGTGGCCTGCCCATGATTTTGGCTCAGGTCATGATCTCAGGGTGGTGGGATCAGAATCTGAACTCAGCACGGAGTCTGTTTGTCCCTCTCCCTCCCCCTCTGCTCCCCACTGCGGCCCCCGCCCCCCACCCCTGGCATGCACACACTCTCTCTCTTCTTTCTAAAATAGATAAATAGGGGCACCTGGGTGGCTCAGATGGCTCAGTTGGTTAAGCATCTGCCTTAGGCTTGGGTCATGATCCCAGGGTCCTGGAATTGAGCCCCATGTTGGGCTCCTTGCTCAGCAGGGAGCCTGCTTCTCCTTCTGCCCCTCCCCTCCACTTTCTCTCTCTCTCTCTCTCAAATAAACAAAAAAAAATCTTTAAAAATAAATAAATAAATGAAATCTTAAAATATACATATAGTCTTCAGTTTTAAGTAAAGTAGCCATATTTCCTCAGCTTTCCTAAAGTCAGAACACGGCAACTGATACAGGAATGACAATAATCAGAAACTTAAGCTCAGGATGTTCTAGAATTTTCTAGATGGGAAGTCCGCACACCCACAGTTATTTCTCTTTTTACATAGCGGTGACCACCATCTCTAAATGATCATACGCACAGCTTTCTTCCACCTGATTAGATTATTTAGCAACTGTTTTCCCCTATTGTGATATATTCTTTATTTTCTCCTCTAGAAAAAATCATCTAACCTCCTCACCCTCACCTGTAATCAGCTGTAATCACTTCCTCTCTTACCACACCTCGCCAGGGCTCTGGAGAGTTCAGTGGATGGGAGGAGGCTTTCTGGCAGGTGAGAGGGAACACTCTGGAGTCACACACCTTCATGGAACCCTGGTTCTGCCACTTGCTTGTTGTGCCACCTTGGGCAGCCTCCTTGTCATCTGGACCCTCAGTGTTCCCATCTGTAAACTGGAAATAATAGTGCCTTATGCAGAGGTGGCGTAAGGATTCACTGGGTTTTAAAAAATGCACGTGTGATTAGTCATCCAGTGCCTGGCACACAGTGGCTCTTAATAAGCAAGAGCTGCTGTCATTATTGCTATCACCCTTTCTCTACTTTGCTTTTCCATGGCATTCATCCACCATCATTACATAACTGTCACCAAATGGTTTCCTGTTCTTTTCTCTTAGAGGTAAGGCTATCAGTACATCCTCAGGTAGACCACCTCCCCGCCCCCCGCCCCCCGCAATGATCTCTTCAGATTACAGTGCCAGGAAGAGCCAGCATGGCGCCCAGCTGCTTCCTCTCGCTGCCTGGTGAGCTCCTGATTCTGTTCAAGCCTCACCTTCGCGAGGCCTTTTCTGACCCCCGGAGGGTGAATCTCCCTGGCCCCACTTCACCTCGAACATACCACTCCTTCACAAGGCCTCTCCCTCCAACCCAATTTCCACCCAGCCCCAGAGGACTTTCCTAGGAAGACATGCCCAGCACTGCGTAGGAAAACAGTGGCTAGCGAGAGTGGTAACTGGCACAAGCCCACAGATGGGCAAGTAGAATAGTTATCATTCTCTTTGAGCCAGTGGTTCCACAGCTAGGAATTTCTTTTAACAGGTGTGCTCCGAAAATGTGCAAAATGGTATGTGTACAGGGTTATCAGGGCAGTGTTCCCTACAGTAGCAAAAAAGCTTGAAATCAGCTACCCATCCACCAGTCGAGGATTATGTAAATAAATTATGTAATATGCAGTCACTGGAATATCATTCCCAAACTATACCTTTAGGTGAAAAAAAAAAATGGTGCAAATCAACACGTATGGAATGCCAGCACGTATGTGTGAAGAATAATAAGGAAGAGAAAGAACAGACAGAAGTGTTTGCTTGAACTTAAATAAAATACTTTATAAGTATACATAAGAAACTGGTGACGTGGGTTGCCTCTGGGGAGACTGATGGATGATGGATGGCGCTTAGAGGAGATTTTCTGTATATACGTATTGTGGCCTTTGAATTTCTTTCTTTTTCTTTTTTTTAAGATTTTATTTATTTATTTGACAGACAGAGATCACAAGTAGGCAGAGAGGCAGGCAGAGAGAGAGGAAAAGAAGCAGGCTCCCTGCTGAGCAGAGAGCCTGATTTGGGACTCGATCCCAGGACCCTGGGATCATGACCTGAGCTGAAGGCAGAGGCTTTAACCCACTGAGCCACCCAGGCACCCCTGGCCTTTGAATTTCTAAACCATGTAAATCATCATCTATTCAAAGTAATAACAATAACAAAGAAAACACAGGTTGTGAGACACAAAAATATTGCTAGATGAGCTTGTTACTAAAGAGATAGTAGAAGAATTCACCTCCTGCAGAAAATTGCTCTTAGGTTGAGGAAAAAGCCTTATAAGCGTCTTCCTGTTGTGCCCAGAGCCCAGTCTGGAGGGGAAAGGTTAAAATCATTAGATAGTAAAGGATGACCTCTTCAGGTGAAGAGGTAGTTTTGATTTGAAGCAAATCTTGACCCAAGGAAACTGAAGTCTGGGGGCACTGGGAACTGGGGGAGAGAAAAGGAAAGAAAAAGGTCTAAATAAGAATAAGAAATAAGAATGGACAACCCTCAGGGCTGAGATGGCTCCCCCTCCTGGTGTGAGGTTGAAAGCCTTTAGGGCCAGTGACTCTTGTTTTAGGGGGAGCCAAATCTTTCTCTTGTATGAGTGGCAGGGTGGGAAAGCTCAGGCTGGCTTAGAACCAAGCCAGGATGTAGCTGCCTCCCTTTCTTTGTCTCTAACTATTTTCTCTCCTGTTATGCAGCTTCTATGTTGAGTCCTCCCCACCCTTAAGAATAGAGAAATCTTTTCCCTTTTTGGTCTGTTTGTATCAATTGCTGATGACCTAGGCTGTAGACTTAATAGATCATCCACTCTTCTGTTAAAGAACTAGACAGCAGGAACTAGAACAGAGAAAGAAGGAAGTACTATGGAGGAGACCAAAGGGAGAATGCAAGATTTAGAGATCAGAGGCTTGGAGGAAGGGAAGAAAGTGACGGGGGAGTTTGCCACAAGTTCCCCACTGGTCTGGTTGCTGATCCGGGCCAGTTTACTAAAAAGGAGGAAGACCCAAAGATCAGTTGAGGCAGGTGAATGGAACCAGCAAGGAAGGTTTCAAGGGACGTTGTTTGAGCATCAAGGAGCAAGGCAAGTGCAGAGGCGTTATCACAGATCACTCAGCTATGACCAGAGAGAGGACCTCCTGTTGCCCACACCAAACTGGCCTATGCATGTTGTTTCCGTGTGGGCAGCCAGTGGAAGGAGCACTCCATTAGCATCAGTAACTCACTGGATGCTTGCCTACCCATACCGTATGATTTCAACATGAACCTGCTCACTTACTCCAGGTGACAGATACCTACATCATGCCCCAGGACAAAATCTATAAGCCCAAAGCAAGTAATGAGACCCTGGACTCAGTGGTGTGGTAACAAGAAAGCTCTGGACATCTGCCCTAGGTGGTTGAAGGAGAAAAAGAAAAGTGGGAGCTGAACTGAATGAGCTCAAACCTTTCTGAGATGGGACAGTGGTTAATGACACTGTGGGCTCTACATGAAGGGGACGATCTGGACAGCACTCTGGCAGATCTCACAATGCTACTCACCAGCCTATCAACTTTTAAGGGCTACCCTCTACCTCTAGGGTAAATTCCAAATTTCTCAGCCTGGTGTATCAGGATAGGCGAACTTCTGCTGCAGGAACAAATAAACCCCCAAATCCTAATGGCTTCACACAACAAAAGTTTATTTCTTGGTCATGGTACTTATCCCTTGCATGTGCCCCACACAATCCCTCAAGAAGCTAGACTGATTGAGAAGCCACCATCCTACAGCTGCACCACTTGGAACAAATGACCTCCCAGTCACTGTGGCAAGGCAGGAAGGCTAAGGGAGAACGTGCCCTTTTTTTTTTTTTTTTTTAAGATTTTATTATTTTTTTAAGATTTTATGTATTTATTTGACAGAGAGTGAGATCACAAGTAGGCAGAGAGACAGGCAGACAGAGGGGAAGGAGACTCCCTGGAGCCCAATGCGGGGTTCTATCCAAGGACCCTGAGATCATGACCTGAGCCAAATGCAGACACTTAACTGACTGAACCACCCAGGCACCCCAAGATTATTTTTATTCACAAGTAGACAGAGCAGCAGCCAGAGGGAGAAGAAGAAGCAGGTTCCCCGCTGAGCAAGGAGCCCGATGTGGGGCTTGATACCAGGACCCTGGGATCATGACCCAAACCCAAGGCAGCTGCTTAACTGAGTGAGCCACCCAGGCACCCCAGAACTTGCTTTTTTAAATACTTTAGTCCAGAACTGCCATGTGTGACTTCCATTTACAGCCCACTGGTAAACCTAGTCACGTGGTTCTCTTCAAGTGCAAGAAGACCTGGAGATGTTGGGGTGGAATTTTCTCTCAGCTTCCCAGCACGTCCTTGAAGCATGCAGCCCCATACCTTTGCTTAGTATGCAGGTTCCTGAATATAAAATGCCGCTTTCCCTGCTTCCCCATCTGCCAACATTCTACTTCTCCTTTTCAGCCCAGCTCAAATGCTACCTTCTCCATTCCTGATCCCTCAGGAATACAGTTAATTGACCCTTCTCAGTTCTGCCACATCTATTTTTATATACTTCCCTTAGCACTTAGGGTCCGTGGGACGGACTTCCTGGCATGTTTTGCAGCGCCTGGTACATTATGGGCACAAGACAAATATTGGTTGAATAAATGCTTTTTATTTAGAACTTTTCAGACAATAATTTAATTGTATGTCTTTCTCCACACCCATCCACCCACTCACAATAGGTTGTGAACTCTGGCTGATACAGACTAAACTTAACTTTTTAAAATTTTTTATATGTTTTTTAAAGATTTTATTTATTTCAGAGAGAGAGAGAGTGAACACTAGAGAGAAAGAGCAAACATGAGGGGGCGGGCAGAGGGAGAGGGAGAAGCAGGCTCCCCACTGAGCAGGGAGCCCATTGTGGGGCTCTATCCCAGGACTCTGGGATTGTGACCTAGAGGCAGACATTTAACCGACTGAGCCACCCAGGTGCCACAGAGACTAAACTTAATTTATCTCCACTCCCCCGTTACCTACCAACACTGGGAATGTTTCCAGCAAATTTTTTGGAGAGAATTGACCAATTTGTTCTATACTTAATTTTGAATAATGAATTTAAAAATAATTGCAAATAGGTCTTTTAAAGAATGAGCATCTGCTATGTGTATGCTATCCTTCAATTTAAAAAGTTACTCTAAAAAACGAACACTGGGGTTGCCTAGGTGGCTCAGTCTGTTGGGGGTCTGAATGACTCTTGGTTTCAACTCAGGTCATAATCTCATCATGGTTGTGGGATGAGCCCTGAGTCCGGCTCTGAGCTCAGTATAGAGTCAACTTCAGATTCTTTCTCCCTCTGCCTCCCCTCTGATCTCCTCGTGATCTCTCTTTCTCTCTATAAAAGAAATAAACAAAATCTTTAAAAAATAAAAAACAAACAACAGTGATGAGCAAAAAAAGGAAGTATTCAGAGAGTAAATTGCACAAACACTTCCAGATAGACACTTCCAGAAGGTTCGATCATTGTAACAGCATCTGTAGACAACAGTACTGAAGTCCCTTTGGGATCAGTAACATTGCCTGGAGCCAGCTAAAGCAAAAGGGAACCCAAGTGTAGAAACATGCTTGTCTCAGGATCAGGTGCAATCAGGTACCTGAGTGCTGGGGGAGCATGCACATCCCTCTTTCCTTCTTTCGTCTCTGCTTCTCTTTGAGCATATACTTCATTATTCTCACTCCCTAAAAATCAGCTTTTTCTCCTTCTCAGCCACTGGAACCATCAAGCAACAGCTAGCTATCTACTGGCCAACTCCTTTCCAGAAGGCAGGGGCTCCATCCAATTTCAAGACCCTGGGGAAGGGCTCTGATTGGCCCAGCGTGATCACGTGCCCAGCTGGCCCAATCGCGACTGCAGCAGGGTGGAGAGTTTCCCCCACCATCCCCCCATCCCGGGGCTATATCTCACCCTGACCTTCTACATAGACTTACCAAACACCCGAAAACCGGGCCTGGGAAGAAAAAGCTGTTGCTGCCCACCTAAAATCAGGAAAAGGGAGAAGCATTCTTGAGAAATTTGTTTCACGGAGAGATAACATAATAAATATAAATGTATAGTCTGAAAAGAATGAGTGAAAAGGACACATGATTGAGGAAGGAACTACAATGGCAGGAACCACTTAGAGTTGCTGTTATCCCCCAAATCTCTTGTGAAATAGCTCTCTGGCCCCCCAGTTCCGTTGCTTCAGGTCTTAACTTACCATCTTAGGTCTGAACTGTTGCAACAGCTTAACTGTGCTCAGTGCCTCCTGATCATTCACCACACCAGCTTCCAAATGCTCTTTCTTTAAATGACTTGGGATCCTGTCATTTCCCTGCTTAAAACCCTTCGGTGGCCCCCATCACCTTCCAGACCTCCTAGCACAGACTTCAAGGCCTTCCCTGGTCTAGCACCAGCTTCATCCCACTCCCCTTCCCTAGACACCATCACTCCTCCCAGCTCAGTGCGTTCCTATCTTCTCAAGCATTTACTCTCTCTCTCTGGTCCCTCTGCTCAGGGTGCCCTTCTCCTCCCATTACTTCTGCCTGGTGATGCTACTTACCCTCAGGGTCCAGTTAAATGTCTTCCCTCCCTCTGTGATGGCTCCACGTTGTGTCTCTTTTTTAGCTCTGGAGACATCTGTCTCCTCCACTCTGTTCTTTCAAAGTGCTAACCATGTCTCATTTATCTTCAAATCCCCAGTTCCAAGCCTAGAGCCTGAGTCATAGTAGAAATCAACCCATGCACATAGAAAGATGTAAGGAGAGAAGGAGGGAGAAGGGAAGGGAAGAGAAGGAAGGGAAGAGAAAGGGCTAGAGGAAGGACAGCGGGAAGGAGGGTGGAATGGAAGGAGGAAGGGAGGAGGGAAGGATTAGGGTCTTGTTTTCTCCTCTATGACCTTGTTTTCTCCTCTGTGACCAGATCAGCCATTCTGCACACTTGGACAGGTTAGGGCCCTTCTCTGAGACTCCATTTCCTCTTTTATAAAATCACATCTATTCTACCTAACTCATGGGCTTATTGGAGATCAAGTAAGAAAAGAATGGAGAGGCACTTCATTTCTATGCAAACGTTCATTCATTATTATTAATTGGCTGTCGTGTAGTATTTATTCTCCTAACTACCTAAAGACTGCAGTGTTAGTGGACCAACTTTGTTGGTCAGGGCTCCCTTGCAGGGGTAGGAGTCAGGGTTAGTGAGGTAGATTTGGTTATGTTTATCAGTGACTTATTGCCAGAATCTTGTGAATCAAGCGGTTCTGACACTGTGATTCACTAGGATCACAATGTAACAAGTGAGTTAATTTGATGCCAGTATTCTATTTAGGATCACGTTCATACTTATTAAATCTTGGGTCCTGATTTTAATGAAAAACAAGGAATAGCCATAGCCACTGACCATTACTAATGATTTAACTCGAACAAATCTCTACCTACTTCTCACTCAAGATTCTGGATCAGTTTAGTTGGAAAGTGGCTTGAGCTGGATGCTGCAATGAGAGATGATGAAAAACTGCTTCGGTTTGCAACTACTTATCCATGGGAATCAGGATTTTCTCAATACTGTGCAACCAGAATAGAAGGCAGGAGGAAATTAGAAGCTGCACAGATGGAAGGCTCCAGCTGTCATGCTGCAGTTGTCTAGTAGACCAGGTGGGGCCCGATGGTGTGGTAGGAAATAGAACAATGTGGGACAAATGTTGGATGGTAGTGTGGCAAGGGTTCTCTTAGGTGGGAGTGAAGAGATACTTGAGTGCTAGTACAGTCCCTTCCCGCCCCTGCTACCCCAAGGCCATGGCTTGAGCACCTGTGGCCTGGCTGGTTCCTAACTCCCTGGGGACTATACTGGCCATTGAACTTGAGCTTGCCTCTGTGAGTACCCAGGAGCAGCAGAAAGCCAAGTCTTCTCACTTGTATCCTTGTCACATGCTGTCTTCTGCATTGCTAATTTGCTGTAGTCAACCGAAGTAAAGCCTGTCCAAGTCATCATTCTCACCCATCTCTATACTCCCTCTAAACTTCACGATCTGGCCTGACTCCACCAGATACCTTTTGTCTGTCTGCCCAGATACTTCCCACCCCACACCTCTGGGAATTGTTCTTGCCACCCCTCCATTCACGGGAACACCATGGAAAAAACAGGATCAGCCATTCTGCACACACCTTGGACTCTGGCCATGATTAACCTAGAATTAGGCCCTTCCTCTTGGATAGGACAACCTCAGCTTCTGGACCAATCAAACCCTTCCTCCAGAATTTTTGGAACAGAGTCTGGCCTCTATCTGGATAACTGAACTTGGGTGTGTAAAACCAGAAACTATGAATGTGCACGTGTTCTATGGTGTTGACTGGAAAATGAAGAAAGCTGGTCTGTGACGTGATAGAGCAGTGAGATTCGAGATGAAGACAGAATACTGCCAGAACTTTAGATTCTGAACTATGTTTCTCCTGCATCTCAGTGGCATTTCTGTGCTAGAATTCCATGAGATTGCCCTGAATGCCCAAAATAAATCTCCAAATCTTGCTAAGCTAAGCCAAGTTTTCTATTAGTTGCAGACAAAGAAGTCTCATGTATATACATTGAGAAACTCCAATTTCAGTTTTCTTCCCTCAAAACTTCCTCATTTCCTCACTAACTAGCTTTATAATTAGCCAGTTTAACAAATTTGAATTTATGCAAATGAAATATCTATCAGTCAATTTGGATGCTTCTGACTTCAGGCTTGCATGCTTATGGTCACACGATGGTCCTTTTTTAGTATGAAAAAAATTTTTTAAATCACTTAAAAATAGAAAGAGTAGTATAATGACTCCAACCTACTCATCACCCAGCACTCACAGCTATCACTACATAGTCACTCTGAATCATCTACACATTCACATGTATTTCCCCTCCCCTCAGATTATCCTGAGGCAAGTCCTCGACAAGGCATTATTTCTTCTGTAAAATATTTCCGCACATATCTCTAAAAGATACAAACTCTTTTTTAAAAAAGTAGTCTCCTAGCTTTGCACAGTGGCAGTATTGTAGCCAATGAGGTTTATCCGAGGTGCAATTATTGCTAATTGATTATTGCTAATAAAAAAGTATTCTCCACACTATCACAATCACAGCTGAAAATATTGACAGTCATTTCCTAGTGCCACCAAATTTGCAAAAAAGGTCCTTTTCCTGATTGTCTTGAAAATGTGTCATTTTGCTAATTTATATTATTTTTAGTGATTATAGCAAGGAAATGTATATTATTCTCTAAAGATAAAAGGCATAACATATTCACACTGATAATTTCAATTGAAGTGGAGAACTGTAGTTTTCATTCAACCTCACCAATCCTAATCTGTATTCATATGTCAAATTTCTCAGTTCTCAAGGATACCAACATACTTATTTTTAATCCCATAACATGTATATCTTTGCATCTTTGGATATATCCTTCTAGGGGATATATCTCTTTAGGGATACAGAGTCAACTGATAGTGATTTATAGTCACTCAAAGTCATTCTGTGTGGTTATGTCATCCACTGAATGCACAAGTAGGATCATTTTTGTTTCATTTTACTTTAAATTTCTAAGGATTTTTAATTTAATTTTGTTATAATTATATAAAAACTTACATGGCTCCTGAGTTAAATCTACAAAACAATGTATATTTTTTTAAAGATTTTTTTTTTTAATTTGACACAGAGAGAGAGAGATCACAAGCAGGCAGAGGCAGGCAGAGAGAGGAGGGGGAAGCAGGCTCCCCCCCGAGCAGAGAGCCCGATGTGGGGCTCGATCCCAGGACCCCGAGATCATGACCCGAGCCGAAGGCAGCAGCCCAACCCACTGAGCCACCCAGGTGCCCTTGTATATTTTTTTAAAGTCTGGGTTCTACCTTATCCTTTCCTCTCTAATCACTCTCTCTGCCATAATAGTGTCATATTAAATTTTTATAGCTTCTTCTTTTATTTGTAGTTAAATGATTACATACTCTATACTTTATTTTCTTAAATTTCTTTTTACTTAAAAATATATCCTGGACATCACACCATAGTCATAGAGAATTTTTTTATTCCTTGGTACAGCTCCATAACACTCCATTTGGGGATTGTACTATAGTTCATTCTATTAGTCTTTTATTTCTTTCTTTAAAAAAAAAATATATATATATATATATATATATATATATATATATATATATATATATATATATATACTTTTTAATTCTTTTTAATTCTTAAGTTATCTCTACACCCAACTTGGGGCTCAAACTCACAACCCTGAGATCGAGAGTCTAATGTTCCTCCAACTGAGCCAGCCAGGTGCCCTCAATTAGTCTCCTATTGATGGACATTTGGGTTGTTTCCAGTCTCTTGCAACTATAAACAGAGCTGCATGGATAGCCTAGTACAAACATCTTTTTGCATTTTTTGTCAGGGTATCTCTGTGATAGATTTCTAGAAGTGGGATTGCTATATTGCAGCTCACCTATCAGAATGACTAAAATTAAGAGAGAAAAAATGTCATACTGAATGCTGATGAGAATGGGAAGCAACTGGAACTTTTCTACATTACTAACGGGAGTACGAAATGGTAAGGCCACCTTGAAAAACAGTTTGGTAGTCCCTTTGGAAATTCAGTATATATTTACAATACAACCTAGCAATCCCTTTCTTATATATTGACTTAAGAGAAATGAAAACTTATATTCACACAAAACTTGTCAGTACCTGAACATTTATAGGGGCTTTATTCATAATTGCCAAGGACTGGTAGCAACTCAAGTGTCTTTCACCTCGTGGGTAAGTTGGGATACATCTCTACAGTCCAATGCCACCCAGCAATAAAAGGAATAGACTACTGGTTCACCACAACATCGACGAATTTCAAATGTATTAATTTAAGACAAAGGAGCCAGATCTAAAAAGCTACAAACCCCATGATTCTATTTATATGACAGTCTCTAAAAGGCCATACTAGAGGGGCAGAAAATAGATCAGCAATTGCCAGGGGCTGAGGTGAGGGGATAGTTCGACCACTACGGGGCACCACAAAGGAATTTCTGAGGTTGAAGGAACTGCTGCGCATCTTGTCTGTGGTGGTAGTCATACAACTGTATGTGTCTGACAAAACTCACATAATTGTACACTATAAAGAGTTAATTTTATATGTAAATTAGACCTCAATAAACTGAGGTTAAAAAATAAATACATGCACAGGTAATTTTGCTAATTGGTGCCAAAATCCCCTCTATGGTAGAATGACTAATGGCTCCCACACATAGTTCGGTCCTAATTCCAGTAATCTGTGGATGTTACCTTATAAGGCAAACAGGATTTCGCAGACATATTAAGAATCTTGAGATAAAGAGAGTATCCTGGCTTATGCAGGTAAACCCTAAATGCAATCCTAAGTGTCCTCACAAAAAAAAAAAAAAAAAAAAAAAAAAACAGGCAGAGGGACGTTTCACCATGGCGAAGGCCGTGTGAAGACAGAGCAGAGATTTGCTAGATTGCTGGCCTTAACGATGGAGGAAGGAGCGATGTGCCAAGGAATTCAAGGAATGAAACTCTGGAAGGTGGAAAAGACACGGAAACAGAATCTCCGCTGGACCCTCCAGAGGGAGTGGAGCTCTGTCAACACCTTGGTTTCAGCCCAGTGAGATGTCTGACCCCCAGAACTTTAAAAGGATAGTCTGTGTTGTTATAAGTCACCACGTTTGTGATTATTTGTTACCATGACAGCTAAAGACTAATACCCTCCATGGTGATTATACTATTTTTGTAGTCCCACCAATAGTGCAGGGATGGGGGTGCCTGTGTGGCTCAGTGGGTTAAGCCTCTGCCTTCGGCACAGGTCATGATCTCAGGGTCCTGGGATTGAGCCCCACATCGAGCTCTCTGCTCCAGGGGGAGCCTGCTTCCTCCTCTCTCTCTGCCTACTTCTGATCTCTGTCAAATAAATAAATAAATAAATATTTTTTAAAAAAGGGCAGGGATGTCCTTTATTTAAGAATGAGGAAAATTTTCCCAGAGGCCCCAGAGCAGCCATGCCAGGACATCTCATTGTCCAGAATTGTGTCACATGGTCTTTCCTAAACCAATCACTGGCAAGAATGATCGAACTTCCTCCTACCCCTTGGCATAAGGCTGCAGCATTCTCTCCTGAGCCACACAGTTGCCTACTTCTGACCAACACCAGGGTTCTGCCCTCAAGGAAGGAGAGGGCTATAGCTTTGGGTTGGCCAACCAATGGTACCTACCTCAAAAATCATTTGCAGAAGGGCAGCTGGTTGGTTCAGTCAGTAGTGAATGTGACTCTTGAGACTAGGGTTGTGAGTTCCAGCCTAATGTTGGGTGTAGAGACTACTTAAAAATAAAATCTTTATTTATTTATTTGACAGAGAGAAATCACAAGTAGGCAGAGAGGCAGGCAGAGAGAGAGAGAGAGGAGGAAGCAGGCTCCCTGCTGAGCAGAGAGCCCGATGCAGGGCTCGATGCAGGGCTCGATCCCAGGACCCTGAGATCATGACCTGAGCTGAAGGCAGTGGCTTAACCACTGAGCCACCCAGGTGCCCCTTAAAAATTTTTTTTTGCAGAAAAAGAAAATCCCTCTGTTCAATATACATTTTACAGGATTTTTAAAAAAAGTTTTTATTTATTTATTTGAGAGAGAAAGAGCATGCTCAAACACAAGGCAGGGAAGGGCTGAGAGGGAGGGAGAGAGAATCTTGGGCAGAATCCACGTGGAGCACAAGCTCAAAGTAGGGCTTGATCCCATGACCCTGAGATCACAACCTGAAAGCCGAAACCAAGAGTTGGATGCTTAACCAACTGAGCCACCCAAGCGCCCCCATTTTGTAAGAATTTAAAAATCTAACTGGAGTAGATTCTCTGAGAGGCCATTAGCTGCACCTGATGCCCTGGCCCAACCAGGGTTTTCCTCTGTTTGACACCAAATGGCTTTGCCTTCCTCTCTCCTCTTTTTTCAGAGGGGGCAGGGCCCAGCTGAACTCCGGTTGTGAGTCACCAAGGTTATATAAGGCCCTGTGAACAGAGCCTGTCTTCCAGAAAAATGTCCTACGTGCAATACGAACTCAAGTCCTATTAAGGGAATCTTCTGTTTTCTTCCTGTTTTAGCTTTTCTCTGATATAGTATCCTAGACTTTCAGAGCTGCAAATGCCCTTAGAGGTAGTAGTAGTAGTAGTAATAATAATAACAATAATAAGAAGAAGAATTGCAATTACAACAGCTACCAGTTATCAAGCATTTATTATGTTTTAAGCACTTTGTATTTATGATCACATTTAATCCTCAGGTCTTCTTGGTGAATTATCATCCCCATCTGATAGATTTTGAAACCCAGGAAAAGAAAGGGTGAATTATTCGAAGCTAATGCTGGCACCAGGGTTCAAACTGAGATCTGTAAAGACTCCAAAGTTTTTTCTCTCAAACTCACAAAGTCCAAAGCTGTCTAAGTGTTCATTTAGAGTCAAAGGGTGGAGAAAAGGGAGGCACTGGGAGGCACAGGCATCTTGTTCAGTTAATATGACCCAGGCTCACATTAACTTTTCTCACACTACCACAGGAACCAGTATTTACCAATCATCATGTAACGGAGTTTAATAAGAGAAACGGTGTTTGGGTTTTTTTTTTTTTTTTTTCCAAAATGAGAGTAACTATGATTGTCACATTGATCCAACATCATTGGAGGGTAAAAAAAAAATTTTTTTAAATCACAGTTACAACATGAAGAGTGCCTTACAATTTATAAAACACTTTCAAATACTTTGTCTCATATGATCCTTGCTACAGATCTCTGGAGGAGGAAAATATGATTATTCTACTTCACAGAGGAGGAAATTAAGAGCCCCCAAAGGTTATATTACTTGCCTGAAGTCTCCAAGATCATTCAGTGTTAGAGCCAGAATCAAAATTTGGGGCTTGTTCCTTGGGAGGGAACTTGCTGGCAATGAGGGTCTGACATTTTCCTATGAATTTTAGGCTCTTCTTTTCAAGTATAAAAACATTAAGATTTTGATTGGCTGAGGTGATTATTTTTTTTAGCTGAGATTTTTACACTGCATAAATCAACTTGATGAGAAATGACATCTTTAAAATCTCAAGTCTTCCCATCCTTCATTTTTTTATGCCTCTGAGTAGAATCTAATGTTTTTTTGTTTTTGTTTTTGTTTTTTTCTTAATAGAGACCATTTGCATTTTTGCTGAGTTTTTCCTTTACAAACTGCCTTGGTAGCTGATTTGAATAGCATCTTCAATTCTGTTACACTTTTTTTTATTAATTATTTTTATTGACATATAATGTATTATTTGCCCCAGGGGTACAGGTCTGAGAATCATCAGGCTTATACACTTCACAACACTCACCATTTCACATACCCTCCCCAGTGTCCATAACCCAACCACCCTCTCCATACCCCCCTCCCCCCAGCAACCCTCAATTTGTTTTGTGAGATTAAGAGTGTCTTATGGTTTGTCTCCCTCCCGATCCCTTCTTGTTTCATTTTTTCCTTCCCGGCTCTCCAAACCCCAGACTCTGCCTCTCAAATTCCTCATATCAGGGAGATCATATGATAATTGTCTTTCTCCGACTGACTTATTTCACTCAGCATAATGCCCTCTAGTTTCAGGGCACCTGGATGGCTCAGTGGGTTAAAGCCTCTGCTTTCAGCTTGGGTCATGATCCCAGGACCCTGGGATCGAGCCCCGAATCCAACTCTCTGCTCAGTGGGGAGCCTGCTTTAATCCTCTCTCTCTGCCTGCCTCTCTGCCTACTTGTGAACTCTGTCTGTCAAATAAATAAATAAAATCTTTTAAAAAATACCCTCTAGTTTCATCCATGTCATTGCAAATGGCAAGATTTCATTTCTTTTGATGGCTGCATAGTATTCCTATCTATCTATATCTATCTATCTATCTACCTACCACATCTTCTTATCCATTCATCTTTTGATAGACATCTAGGTTCTTTCCATAGTTTGACTACTGTGGACAGTGCTGCTATAAACATTCAGGTGCATGTGCCCCTTCGGATCACCACATTTGTATCTTTAAGGTAAATACCCAGTAGTGTGATTGCTGGGTTGTAGAGTAGCTCTATTCTCAACTTTTTGAGGAACCTCCATGCTGTTTTCCGGAGTGGTTGCACCAGCTTGCATTCCCACCAACAGTGTAGGAGGTTCCCCTTTCTCCTCATCCTTGCCAGCATCTGTCATTTCCTGACTTGTTAATTTTAGCCATTCTGACTGGAGTGAAGTGGTATCTCATTGTGGTTTTGATTTGTATTTCCCTGATGCTGAGTGATGTGGAGCACTTTTTCACGTGTCTATTGGCCATCTGGATGTCTTCTTTGCAGAAATGTCTGTTCATGTTCTCTGTCCATTTCTTGATTGGATTATTTGTTCTTTGGGTGTTGAGTTTGATCAGTTCTTTATAGATTTTGGATACTAGCCCTTTATCTGGTATGTCATTTGCAAATATCTTCTCCCATTCTGTCAGTTGTCTTTTGGTTTTGTTGACTCTTTCCTTTGCTGTGTAAAAACCTTTGATCTTGATGAAGTCCCAATAGTTGATTTTTGACCTTCCTTCCATTGTCTTCGGTGATGTTTCTAGGAAGAACTTGCTACAGCTGAGGATGAAGAGATTATTGCCTGTATTCTAAAGGATTTTGATTGATTCCTGTCTCACATTGAGGTCTTTCATCCATTATTAGTCTAGTTTTGTGTGTGGTGTAAGGAAATGGTTCAGTTTCATTTTTTTGCATGTAGCTGTCCAATTTTCCCAACAGCATTTGTTGAAGAGACTGTCTTTTTTCCATTGGACATTCTTTCCTGCTTTGTTGAAGATTAGTTGACCATAGAGTTGAGAGTCTGTTTCTGGGCTCTCTATTCTGTTCCATTGATCTATATGTTTCTGTGTCATATTATGCTTTCTTCTAGTTGATTTTTATTACATGATTTTTATTTCCATTTAGTAACTTGATACTTGGTTGAACATGCTTGTTTATTTTTTTTTAAAGATTTTATTTATTTATTTGACAGAGAGAGATCACAAGTAGGCAGAGAGGCAGGCAGAGAGAGAGAGAGGAGGAAGCAGGCTCCCTGCTGAGCAGAGAGCCCGATGCAGGACTCGATCCCCGGACGCGAGATCATGACCTGAGCCGAAGGCAGCGGCTTAACCCACCGAGCCACCCAGGTGCCCCAACATTCTTGTTTCTAAGAGCTTTTCTTGATCTCTACTTCTAAGGATAGAATTATTCCAAATGCAAATTATTAAAAAACCAAAAAACAAAAAACCCAAAACCTGTTCTCCTGATTCCACCATGAACACTCCTTTTATCACATGACACTGCATTTTTCCAGAGCCCTGCATTTTCCAGATGACTAAATGGCTCCTTTAAGTGCCAAAATATTTAGAAATATAACTGCCTGAGCTGAAAAATCTTTCTCAAATGAATTACAATGTGTAGCAAACAGCTGTGGTTTTGCCTGCACAACACATCATTTCCCCCATTTTTTAGAAGCTACTCCTCTCTTTCTTTTGGGGAACAGTCCCTCCTGCAATCCGTGAGGTCCTGCCAAGACTGTCCATCACCCAATCTAATTCACATGGCCCTAAAGAGGCCCTGCTTCCACCACAGGCTGACCCAACTGACTCGTCTAAGAATTGGTATCTTGAGAGAAGGAACACCTGGCATGAAGGCCATTGGAATAAAGTCATTGAGAAGGCAGGCCCTAAAGAGATATTCATGAGTTTTTCCCTGGAGTTGTCCAGATTTCTATCCTTCCCAAAGCCTGTTTGTTCAAGTTCTCCTTTGGTTCTAGGAGCTACCCAATATCCTTCCTGTACATTCTCTTTATTTGCTTAAGTTTGCTTCTATTACAAATGGTACAGGTATTGGTGCCCAAGAATCTGTTACAGACAATCATCCTGCTGTGGGTTGAATTGTGTCTCCTGCCCACGCCCACCAGAAAGAAAGAAAAAAAGAAAGAAAGACAGGAAGGACATTTTAACAACAGCGTCTCCAAACATGATCTTATTTGGAAATAGGGTCTCTCCAGAGGCAATCAAGCTCAAAATAAGTTCAGAGGGTAGACCCCAATCCAACATGGCTGGTGTCCCTAATAAGAGAAGATTGGAACACAGAGATAGGCACATGTAAAAGGAAGACAATATGGAGACACACAGGGAGAAGGCCATATCAAGACAGAGAATTAGAGTGATGTATCTCTAAGGCAAAACAAACAAACAAACAAACAAACAAACAAAAACAACCCTCCCGGCAATGACCAGATGCTAGGAAAGAGATATAAAGAATAGCTCCTTCCTAGCACCTTTAGAGGGAGTATGGCCCTTCCAAACGGGTTGACTTCAGAGTTCTGGCCTCCAGAATGTGAGACAATGTATTTCTCAAGTTTCTGGTACTTTGTCCTGGCAGACCTAGAAAACATATACTGATCCTCAAGGAAATATAGACCATTTCTAATGATGTATGGCAGATTGCTAGGTGCTCACCAAAACGCTTCTCCCCTTTTTTGCCTACAAGTATCCTTCTAGCCAGGCACATCACTGCCTCACTGGATCATCTTTGCCAGTTTTCTCTGCGGCCAGAGTGTCCTTGTATCTAACTTCTCCCCAGTGGGATGTTAGTGACAGTGATATGTGGCATTGCTGGGTCTGAGCTCTAAGATATCTACCAAGACTCCCTCAATCTTTTTTTTTTTTTTTTTAAGATCTTATTTATTTATTTGAGAGGGAGAGAGCGTGTGCAAGCAGGAGCAGAGCAGGAGGAAAAGGGAGAGGGAAAGAATCTCAAGCAGACCCTGAACTGAGCCCAGAGCCCGACTTGGGGCTTCATCTCACAACCCTGAGATCATGACCTGAGCCAAAACCAAGAGTTGGATGCTAAACCAATTGAGCCACCCAGACAGCCCAAGTCACCTCCACTCTTTCCTTTCTTTCCAATTAGAACCAAGATGCACGGGGCGCCTGGATGGCTCAGTGGGTTAAAGCCTCTGCCTTCAGCTCAGTTCATGATCCCAGGTTCCTGGGATTGAGCCCCACATTGAGCTCTCTGCTCAGCAGGGAGCCTGCTTTCCCCCTTTCTTTCTCTGCCCGCCTCTCTGCCTACCTGTGATCTCTCATTCTCTCTCTCTCTTTCTGCCAAATAAATAAATAAAATCTAAAAAAGAAAGAAAGAAAGAAAGAAAAGAACCCAGATGCAAGGGCTTCATCTGTGCAAAAGAAAACCCTGCCAACATGGAAGAGTGCATGGCAAAAAGGGAAGACTCCCAGTTGCTCTGGACCACTCACGTCAAGGGGAAATAGGCCTGCTCTACTTTTTCTTTTTATTGGGAGCTTAGCTTTAGCTCTGATGGATCCATGGTTATGGAGCTGAGCTGACATGCAACCCAGTGGGAATCCTGCTCGTATTCCAGAATGGGAACTAGTGGTAGCTCATGGAACAGTGGTCTCTTGGGGATTTCTTTTTTTTTAAGTGTGAGTCCATTTATATAAAATATCCAGACTTTTTTCTCTTGGGACTTTTTACAAGCTGAAGCCAAACTCTCAGCAACCTAAAAGGGAGATGCATGATACTAAAACCGGCAAGGAGTCCGCTTCCAAAGGCATTAGGTATCTTCAACTGAGAGAATGACAAGCTCAAGTCTTAAGATGTATACCACATGGCACAGCCTGACATTCGGAGCATTTCTGCAGCCAAGTGAAAAATCTTTCATCAGAGTCATGGGCTTAAGACAGCTGGAAGCCAAACTCAGATTCTGGGAGTTGCTGAGTGTCAATGTCAGATGACCACGTGATTTTGCCAGGTTTCTTTCATGAAAAGATGCAGTTATCTGGAGGTCTCAGAGGACCCAGAGAATCTGAACCCACTAACTGTCTTCTGTCTGCAGTCTTTCCTATGTACTCCTCTTCTCTTGGAGAAGGAAGCTAACACTGTCCCTCATGCCTGATGCCTGCCTGTTGCTCAGCCAATAATTAAATCCATCTGGAGCAAGTGAATTGTTCTTACAGGAATATTTTACATTTATTTTTTATTTGGATTTGCTTTCCCAGTACTTTTTGGCTCTGCCATCACCATAGCCAATGGGCTTCTGGAAAGCTTTTCACCCAGTCATGGCATGACACTACCTCTTATTAAGGAATTCACTTCACAGCAAAAGTGGGAATGGCCTAATGCCCACAGGATTCATTGTCTGCCTAACAGATCCTGCCCATGACCCAGGACAGCTGACCTTAAACCACACTAGGATGGCTCACAGGATTCACTGGGAGATAACTGCTTGCCCTCCTGTGGAAGTGATCCATACTCCAAGTCCTTATTCCATATGTGATGCTGTTTCCCTGTGTCTCTCTCTTTCCAGGACACAGAGGGTGGGCAGGCACTGTTAACAGTATCCCAGTAGCCTTTATCTAATGTAGTACAGCTGATACCTGGCTGCATGACCACCCAAAGTTAAGAAATCTGCCAGCATTTTTGATCACTTTCCCTCCCTCCATCAAGCTCTCAACTGAATTGACTGGAAGTCTGATACCCACTGAAGTTATGGGTTTGGGTTTTGGGTTTTGGCAAATGCCAGTCTTCTTCCCTCTTAGAAACAGTCAAAATAAAAAGCTTCTGCATAGTGGAGGAAACAGTCAACAAAACTAAAAGAATGGGAAAAGATATTTACAAATGACCTATCTGATAAAGGATTAGTAGCTATAATAGATAAAGAATTTATATAACTCAACACCAAAAAGCCTAAATAATCCAGTTAACAGATGGGCAGAAGACTTGAACAGATACTTCTCCAAGGAAGACATACAGATGGACAACAGACACATGAAAAGATGCTCAGCAGCACTCATCATCAGGGAAATGCAAATTAAAACCACAGTGAGATACCCCCTCACACCTGTCAGAATGGCTAATATCAAAAACACAAGAAACAATGTCAGTAAGGACGTAAAGAAAAAGCGACCCTCTTGCACCGTGGGTGGGAATGAAAACTGGGGCAGCCACTGTGGAAAACAGTATGGAGGGTCCTCAAAAAATTAAAAAGAGAACTCCTACAATCCAGTAATTGCACTATGGGTCATTTACCCAAAGAATACAAAATCACTAATTCCAAAGGATATATGCACCCCTTATGTTTATTGAAGCATTATTTATAATAGCCAAACTATGGAAGCAGCCCAAGTGACCATCAAGAGATGGATGGATAAAGAAGATATGGTGTATATATACACAATGGAATATTACTTGGCCAGAAAAAGAATGAAATCTTGCCATTTGCAACAATATAAATGGAGCTAGAGAGTATAATGCTAAGTGAAATAAGTCAGTCAGAGAAAGACAAATCCCATGATTTCATTTGTGTGGAATTTAAAAAACAAAACAAAGAAAGGGGAGAGAAGAGAGAGGGAGAGACAACCCAAGAAACAGACACTTATAGAGAAGAAACTGATGGTTGCCAGAGGGAAGGTGGGGGGCTGATTGGTGAACGAGGTGAAGGGGATTAAGAGTACACTGATCATGACGAGCACTGAGCAATGTACGGAATTGTTGAATCACCACATTGGACACCTGAAATTAATATAACACTGTATGTTAACTACATTGGAATTAAAACAAAAAACTTAATAACATTCTGAAAAATAATAAAATAAATAAAATAAATAACCCCAAAAAACAGTGTCTCAGGTAGCCTACAGTTTCAAAGAGCTTATCTTATTGGCATTCTCAGTTGAGGTATTTGATTTTGGGCTGGCTTGGATCTTGGCTACCTTCACCTAGTTATTGTTTCAAGTGTAGAAGTCTATGGTAGATAATGTCAGCCTAATACTCACAAATTATCTTGAGGATAGAAAAAAAGGCAAAAAAAAAAAACAAAAAAACCCAAAACCCCAAAAACAAAAAAACCCAAAGCTTCCTGCTCTCCTCCCAATGACCTTCTCCATGGAAGGAATGTTATTATGCTGTTGATCATGTTCTTTTCCTTTCATAGGGTCCTGTAGCTTTGCAGAATACTGTCATATTCTCACTTGCTCTTCTAAAAATCTATGACCTAAAGGAAAGAGGACAGGCCCGAACGTCTGGCAGAGCTGGATGGAATCCCTGATTTGCTGCTCAGTGGCTCTGAACTGCCAATTAATCATGTGTTAAAGGAGGGGTACAATAACGTTTACCCTTTGCTTTTTTTTTTTTTTTTTTAAGATTTTATTTATTTATTTGACAGACGGAGATCACAGGTAGGCAGAGAGGCAGGCTCTCCACAGAGCAGGGAGCCTGATACGAGGCTTGATCCCAAAACTCTGGTGACCTGAGCCGAAGGCAGAGGCCTAACCCACTGAGCCACCCGGGCGCCCCTACCCTTTTTTAAATAGGAAAAAAAGAAGGCCCAGAGAGGTGAAGTGGCTTGCCACCTCACAGTTTTTGTGAAATCCTAATCAAGCTCAAGACTTTCAATTCCAAATTTTTTAAAAAATAAATAAATACAAATTTAAAAAGGTAAAGCAGACCGAGAATATCTTCTTGTGCCACAAAGCAAAGCAAGTGCTAAAAGCTATTGGGACCTATCACAGCACACAGGAGCTGCCTCCATGCAGTTCCCACTGGTCAAATCTGGGACAATTTGAACATCAAAATGAATAATGGTGATAAAGGACTGCTACACATTAAATAAAAAAGTAATCCATAAGTGCATAACAACACTCTAATAAAAAAAAAAGACAAAATAAGCTCTCTCCATTTGAATGGAAAGAGTTCTACTATATAGAAGATTGTCAGCTAATAAATGTAAAAGAAATTAGGAAATCATCATTTTGTAATCACCATAGTAATAATCGATCCAGGTAAGATCATGCATGGATGTGAAAAACCATTGGTGAAAAATTGTTGGGGAATGGAGGAGTAGTCACATAGTTTTAAAGTATCTCCCCAGAAATCACTTATTAATTCCAGAAAGAAAATGCACCTTTACAATGAAAACCATCTCGTGGACACCACATTAACCAAGTTGTGTAAGAAAAACTCCGCTGAGTCCCGTGTGTCTCCTTTAGGACTCACACTGAACACTTCTCACATTTCTGGCCACCAAATGGTGGGATAGGGGTGGGGGTGGGGGGGTGGTTTCACACCAGAAATTCTCTGTAGCACTGGTTGGGTATTCTACAATTTAACTAGGATGAACTTTTGTCTGGGATGTGAAAATTGGAATTCTCAAGCTGAGAATGCCTTGCCCAGGCTTCAGTCACACTGGCCTTCCTTTGGTTTCTCTAGGTAACTTTGGTCCACCTTGTTCAGGCCGCTCCAGAGTTTTCCTCAGCTCCAACCAATCTACTTTCCCCCCATCCCTCAGATCCCTTCCCCAGAGGCCTTTCCTGAACATCCCCAAGGCTCCTGCTGCATTCTGGGGTTCTTTTCTCCAAAGCTCTGCTTCTGCCATAAAGTATTCATTTTTGCAAAATTATCTGTTCCATGTCCAGTGTCACCGTTAGACTATAAACTCCAAGAGGAAGAGAACTGCTTCTCTCACATTCACACTGGTTTTCCCGGCACCTGCACGGTGTCCAGCATGCACAGGGATGAAATAAACACTGTTGAATGAATGAATTGATGAGTCCAGGAAATCTCTGTCGGTTCTCAGAGAAGGAAATGGGAAGGGAACACACACATTTTTTTTTAATTGTCTAATAAGTGCCAGGCTCTGTGCCAGGTCGTCCACATCTATCATCTTATTGATTCCTCAGAGACACTCGGAGATGTGGTTATCACTAGCCCCATTTTAGAAATGAAGAGATAAGGGATGTCGCACATCCTGCCAATGGACTGACAAATGCCAGTAGAGACAGGATTCAAATCTAGTGTGGTTTTTTGCAAAGATGCCCCCATAGCGCCCTTCATGCCTATACCCTTGTCTGATGCTTTTCCACAGATTTTGAACGTATCACTGGAAATCAGAAAGAGCAAGAAGGCAGTCCAACAACCATGCCTGCATTGAGGAAAAATGCCTTTGTCCAAGCCACATTCACAGGCATTGTCTTTCCGTCTTATAACGGGTCTAACAGTTGGTAAGTGCCTAAGTGATTTCTGATGTGCATTCTTTGTTTAAAAAAGTGGGATCTCGTGTACATTCTCCTTTTGTCTTTCAAACTCATTTGTGGTGGTTTGTTGTTGATTTTGCTACGCAGATGTTTTAAAGCATTTAGTAGTTAAATTTGTTACACCTTTCTTTAGGATTTGTTTTTATAAATCATAGAACTAAAAAAAAGTAAGTCATAGAACTAATTCATTCATATTTTTCTTATAGTGTACTTATTGATTTTACCTTTTTCTTAAAAGATTTTATTTATTTATTTGAGAGACAGAGTGCACACACAAGCCAGAGGGAGGGGCAGAGGGAAAAGGAGAAGCAGGGAGCTAGACTTAGGGTTCAATGTCAAGACTTGGATCATGACTTGAGCCAAAGGCAAAGGCTTAACCAACTGAGCTGCTCAGGCACCCCAGCTTCTTTTTTTTCTACATTTAAGTGTTTGGTCCATTTGTAGTAAGGTAGGAATTCAGATTTTTTGTGGTTTGTTTTTTTTTTTTTTTTTCCAAATGGCCTACCGAATTATATCATCTCCATTGACTGACTAACCCAAAGGACGTACTTCTGATGCGTCCCCGTCACCCTCTCTGGCATTCAGACGAAAACCAACACTGGTGTCAGGGAGGTTCATAAGAGAGGCTGTATTTATTTCTGAAAGAAATCAGAAATCCTGAGGAGAGTCCCAGGACCATTCCTGACTCACAGGATGGCCTTGGACAGGTCCTTTCCTCACTCTGCGTTCAAAACTGTATGCTAAGGGGTCAAAGAGACAGAGAGTGCAAAGTGATCTCTGACACTGATCATTGTCAATCTAAAAGAGTCCTGAAGGATTCTTGCCTTAAAAAGAAGTGTCAATTAAAATAAGATTAAGAAACTTTTTTCCTCTTTTTTTTTTTTTTAACATCTATCAGACAGGCAAATACTGAAAAGATTGATGTACTTACTCATTGTTGGCAAAGATGTAGGAAAATACACTCTCCCAAGTTGGCTGCTAATGGGAGTGTAAATTGATTCCCCTTTTTGGAGGGCAACTTGGCCACAAAATGCACATATTCTTGAACCCAGCTATTCCACTTGGAGGAATTCTGAAAAGTAGAAAATGAGATAAAGATATTCACTGAAATATTCATCATTAAGAAGAAAAAAAAAACAACAACTGGAAACAACCCAAGTGTCCATCAATCAGAAGTTGGATAAATGATAATATACTGTCATAGTTAAGGGTGTTAAAAAGAAAACTGCATGCCCAAAACAGTCAGTGATGCTCGGACATGTCACCAATCTGGGGCTTAGTACCTAACCTCATAGCGGCCTTGACCTCCCCCAGAGATAGTCCTAACTGGTCAGTCAAGAATCGTATGGTTGGGGTGCCTGGGTGGCTCAGTGGTTTAAGCCTCTGCCTTTGGCTCAGGTCATGATCCCAGGGTCCTGGGATCAAGCCCCACATTGGGCTCTCTGCTCAGCAGGGAGCGTGCTTCCTCCTCTCTCTCTGCCTGCCTCTCTGTCTGCTTGTGATCTCTCTCCCTCTCTGTCAAATAAATAAATAAAATCTTAAAAAAAAAAAAAAAAAAAAGAATCGTATGGTCAGCACCAATAAGGTAATCTGTCACATGGGCCCTCTCCATCCCCCAAAACAAGATGAAGTAATCCACCTAATAAGACCCTTTTGTCCTCAAAGGAAGGTGACCTCACCCAAAATAATCCTTTCCTCTGTTTATGACTTCCTTGCCCTGCATTTAACAACCTTTCCCTTTCTGTCTTCCTTTGGAGAGCCCTTCTACTTGCTAGATGTGAAGCTGCCCAATTCATGAATCAACTCATAAAGCTAATTCAGTCTTTAAAATTTACTTGGTTGAACTTTTGTTCTTTTTTTTTTCAAGATTATTTATTTATTTATTTGACAGAGAGATCACAAGTAGGCAGAGAGGCAGGTAGAGAGAGGGGGAGGCAGGCTCACCACTGAGCAGAGAGCCTAATGCGGGGCTCAATGCAGGACTCAATGCCAGGCTCAAACCTAGGGCCCTGAGATTATGACCTGAGCCGAAGGCAGAGGCTTTAACCACCCACTGAGCCACCTAGGCGCCCCTCAACTTTTGTTCTTTAACAGGGGTTTGAATTCTGGCTTCCCCACTTCCTAGCTGTGTGACATTGTGACTTAACATGTCTGTATCTGAGTTTTCTCATTAGTAAAAATGATGTGACAATAGAGTCTACCTCATAGTCTTGTTGTGAGGGTTAAATGAGGTAATACTATAAAAGCACTTAAAACAGTGTCTGGCACATAGTGAGCACCCCCAACATATAAGCTATTATAACCATAACATATGTTTAGGTGAAAATTTTGTAAGTTTTTTGAGTGTTGTTTCCATGACATGTTGGGTGTTATCTTTAGGGGTTACCTGACTTTACAGAGGTCTGAATCTTTCATTGTCTTTAATCAGACTATTTCACAACCCTGTAAGTTACAGAAAAGTGATGGTAATACAAATTATTCTTGCTTGCAGAAACGCAAATTGATCTTGTCCTGTAAATGTACAGTTTAAGAGACAATTCCACATACCACTTTATTGCCCTAAAGACAATAACTTTATTGCCCTAAAGATAATAACTAATGCAAAGTTATTATCCAGATCTATATGTAGATCCAGATCTCGATATATATGATTCTCCTTTGAAATGGTTTTAGTTTACTACTGGTTCTTTTATTAATTTTGAGTTAAATAAAATCTTTGACAAGTGTTCCTTTTATATTTGTATGAGTCATAATATTGCCTTTAAAAAAATTGTAACACTATTTCTAGTCTGATCCTCTCCTCATTATACAGATACATGTCTTTTTATTTTTAGAGAAAGCCTGGAAGGATGAACACAAAAATGTTTATGAAGAATATCTCAGGGAGGGGGGCACCTGGCTGGCTCAGTAGGTGGAGTGTACAACTCTTGAACTCAGGGTTGTGAGTTTGAGTCTCACATTGGTTGTCGAGGTTATTTAAAAACAAAATCTTGGAAAAAAAAAAAGAATGTCTCAGACAGGGGTAAATAAATAATATTTCAGTTGACTCTGAGTCTCTTCTTTATACATTTCTATAATGTCCAAACATTTCTATGTTGTCCAAACATTTTCATGCAGAACATCCATTTTATAAAGACTAAACAGAAAATTCTCCTGCTGGAACCAGTCATTTGGGAAGGGAGGAGAGTTATAAGAGGTCAAGTGAGAACAGCTTCCTCACTGTAGGAGCAGGTATTGAGGGGCGCCTGGGTGGCTCAGTGAGTTAAAGCCTCTGCCTTCAGCTCAGGTCATGATCCCAGAGTCCTGGGATCGAGCCCCGCATCAGGCTCTCTGCTCCGCGGAAAGTCTGCTTCCTCCTCTCTCTGCCTGCCTCCCTGCCTACTTGTGATCTCTGTCTTCAAATAAATAAATAAATAAATAAATCTTTAAAAAAATAAAATAAAATAGGAGTAGTTATTGAGGTAAGGAAACCCCTTGGCAAGTGAAGAGACCAGCTTGGTCCCCAGCAGACCGGTTTTTCCTGAGATAGAACACACGGGCCACAAACCATCTGAAGTGGCAAAGTCTCAAAGTCTTCTTCTTGGCTGGCCTGCGGGTGGTCAAGTCTGAGGCTTGGACCTCACTGCTGGCTCTTTCAGGCTCTTTGATCTTGAGCTGGTCAATTAATTCAGCCTCAAGACACAGCCAAAAGAAAATCAGCCCTGGAAGAGACTCTGACCCCTTCTTAACACTGATAGGAAAACAAGCCTGGGGAGGGGAGGGAAACAGCAAAGGTCACAAAGCAAATTAAGGATCATTCTAGTACTAGGACCCCAGCACCCCAAGTCCTGGCCCAATGAGCTTCTCCCTCACCAGACTGGACTGATGGTCCAGAAGCCAAGAAGACTGGCCCATAAAGAGTGGGCATGTTGAACAGAACAAGCCAGGGCCAAGGTCACTGCAAGAGCTGGGCTTTAGGAGGAGTATTTATTTACAATTGGGGTTGGGGGTGGGGTAGGGTGTTAGCATACCCCTCCCCATCTGGGGGCTGGGCCAGGCACGGGAGGCTATTCTTGTGATCTAAGACTTTACAGACCTTTAATAAATTGCCATTGCAAAGCTGCCTGCCATTTAAATTGCAGTCAAGGGAAAAATTGGCTGCACTTTTTTTTTTTTGAGGAAAAACAGTGTTAGGAGATATTTGTTATGTGAAGAGAGATGGAGATTCCTCTTGAAATGGAGCCCTTTAGGATAATAAGGCAGCATAAAGGAAGGGCTAGGCTCCTGGTGGGTCTGGAGTATTGTGATGTCAAGGGGCTTTTCTTGGGGCTGGAGCTGGACTGGGGTGAGGGGCCTCTCCTCATGGTCCCTGCCAAGAACTGGGGAGAGAGCCGTCACCCCCCTGCCTGCCCCACCACCTCTGGGACCAAGGAGGCCAGGCCAGGCAGTGGACTCTGGCATCCAATCTTAAGTTCCTCATTATTATGTGCAGTGTTCCCGAGCCTTGAGGCCCAAAATTGCACAATTTTGCCATTTCAGTGAACTACTTACACTACTATTTACTTGGTATTTTTCTGTAAGTCTATTCACTTTTAATAACAAGGACATTTATATGGCAACGTGGATGGGAAATCAACATCATTTCCATAAAAATGAATAGAAGGAAAACAAAACAGTGTGATTAAATTCTAGCTAGATACTGTTGCCTGCTTTCTCTTTGTTAAAAAGGGAGATTGGCACATGTTAGAGAAGTTTTACAAGGAAATCAGATACGATGAGAGCTTTCCTGAATTTAATCAGAGGGAATGGAAGATAATGGAAAATAGAGTAACTGCCTTACAATGTGGTTGTTATTTTTTTCAAAGATTTCCTTATTTATTTGAGAGAGAAGGAGAGAGATCGCGCGCAAGCACGCGCGCACATGTGTGTGTGGGTGGCGCACGTGTGCGCGGGCATGTTGGGGGTGGAGGGGCAGAGAGAGAGGGAGAGAGAATTTCCAGCAGAGTCCCTACTGAGCACAGAGCCCAATGTGGGGCTCAATGCCACCACCCTGAGATCATGTATGGTTCAGTTACTTAATGCCTTTGTGTAAAACAGCTTCAGTGAGGTGTGGTTCCTCCACTATACAAGCCCTACTTTAGAAAATGCTGTGGACAGGACCCTGTTCTCCCACCAACTAGCTGAGTGACCTTGGGAAAGCTCCTCTACCTCTCTGAACCCCCAATTCCTCACCCACAAAAGGGGTATGTTTGTAGAAATGAATCCAGAATTTTCTGTAAGAGATAGTAGTGGTGATAATGATGAGGATGGTAAGGATGCTATCAGGGAGGCATTCATAAAACTCCTTAAGCTAGTGTTTGGTGTGTTTTGGGGAACTGAGTTAGTAGTCTGGGTCTCTGCTTGAGCAAAGAAGAGCAAAGAGAAGAGCTGCAGGCCACTGGGTCTGCAGAAACGATCTACCCAGCAGGATGGATTTGTGGAAAATGGAAGTGCTCCCTGGGTTCTCAGAAATGTCAAGGAAGTGAAACTGAATAAGGATATTGGACTTCTCGTGGTCATGCGGGATGGATGTTCGGACAGCACCAGCAGAGTACTAAGGCGAAGGATAACTGCTTAATGCCAACCAGTGAGGAGCTAAGTATTATGATTACTGTCCTCCACTTGACATAAAGGAAAATGAGACTCTATAACATTAGGCGACTGCCAGAAAATTCACAGCAGACCTATGCTCCAGGCCTTCATTCTTTTCAATATTTCAACAAATGTTCTGAACATGCTTAATCCCTGGGTCAGGGCAGAGATGGGATAGATACACACATTAAAAAATAAAAGGAAGGGGCGCCTGGGTGGCTCAGTCGTTAAGCGTCTGCCTTCGGCTCAGCTTGGGATCCCAGGGTCCTGGGATCCAGCCTTGTATCGGGCTCCCTATTTGGCAGGAAGCCTGCTTCTCCCTCTCCCCCACCCCCTGCTTGTGTTTCCTCTTGTGCGCTCGCTCTCTCTCTCTCTCTGTCAAATAAATAAATAAATAAATAAATAAATAAAATCTTTTTAAAAATGAGGATTTGCAAAACAAAGCAGAAAATATGATCTTATTTATGTAAAATTAAAAACAGTGAAGCTATATCTTCATGAATATGCACCCACATATAAAGGCTTAGAAATAGATCTGGTAGGGACACCTGGGTGGCTCAGTTGGTTGAGCATCTGCCTTTGGCTTGGGTCATGATCCGGGGGTCCTGAGATCGAGCCCCACATCAGGTTCCTTGTTCAGTGGGAAGTCTGCTTCTCCCTCTGCCTGTCTCTCTCTTTCTCTCTCCCTCTCTGACAAGTAAATAAAGTCTTCAAACAAAACAAAACAAATAGGAAATAGATCTGGTAGCAGTGTTAACCATTGGGTGGAGGCAGGTAGGGAAACAGGGAGTTTAGCTTTACCTGGATTGTTTGAGGTACTAGTAGTAGTAATAGTAGTAGTAATAATAATAAATTTCTATATTATTTGGGCTACTAAAAATTTTTTTTAAACAACAGTCATGGGCTGAATTGCGTCCTAGCCCCAATCATATGTTGGAAGTCCTAACATCAGTACCTCAGAATGTGGCTGGTTTTGGAGATAAGATGTTTAAGAGGTAATTAAGCTAAAATGAGGTTATTGGGAAGGGCTCTAATCCAACATGACTAGTGTTCTTACAGGCAGAGGAAATCTGGGACACAGACACACACAGGGAAGAACACGTGAAGACACAGGGAGAAAATGGGCATCTATGAACCAAGGAAAGAGGCCTCAGAAGAAACCAACGCCCTCAAACCTTGACCTTGAACTTCCAGTCCCCAGAATTGTGAGAAATAAATCTCTGATGTTTAAGCCACCCAGTCTGGGATGTTTGTTATGGCATATGCTAATGAAAAAAAATATTCAATGACACCTGTTCACAATGGTAAGGCCGGTTTTATTCTGGACTATAGCGTTAGGTATAGGGGCTGTGATGGGAGTGGGAAAGAGAGATGGGCTCAACTCCAAGCATAGCATTGGCTACTAGGAATTTGTTGCCAGGGAGTAGCGGGGGTCAGGGGATGGAAAATTACTAAGAGGAAACATCAGGGATGGGGTTGGGGGTAGGTACTGGCTAAATTGACCTAAGAGAATTTTAACTGAAGACAGACCTGGTGTTTGGACATGACTTGATGCATGGTGGAGGACAAGGAATCTGGTCAGACAGTGAGGGTGATCAGGTCTCAAGAGATGGGGGTTCTTGCTAAAATCATTAAGCAGGGTTCTTGCAAAAACTGGATTCTGTAAGGGAATGCACAGGTGGGTCTAGGAGAAGGTTCGAGAGGCTAACTAAAGTTTGCTCAAGCAAAGAATTTTTGTCACTGCTCCAGCGAACTAATACAACTACCAAGGTAAGTTCCTGACTTCCAGGAGCTCCTAGCCTTGTGGTAGAAGCAGCTAGTAGTACAACCCCACTATGATACCAGAAAGCTGGGGAAGGTGCTACAAATGCAGAAGTAAGGTAGCACAGAACCCCAGGGTGGGAGGACCCTACTGGGTCTGCAGGTTTCATGGAGGAAGTGGCTTTTAAGCTGGGCCTTGAATGATGAGTAGCAGAGAGAACCCAGGGGTGGGTTGTTGTGGGTGGGGAATGGGAAAGATGGGGACTGTTTCTGGAGGAAACACGTAAGCGAAGACCTAGTAGGGAAGGTTTGTTCTGGGTCTGGTTAAGATGGGGGAGTTACACCTGAGCACAGGTTTTCCAAGAAGACCAGGAGGATGTAGCTGGAAGTATTCTCTGGAAGGTGCCATCGTCCGCTGTTGGCCTTCATGGAGGGAGTAATATCATCATATTTGCTTTGTAGGAAGACCACCCTGACAATCCATGAGCCAGGGATTGAAAAGTGATGGTCCGAGCACCTTCTGTGGAGCACTTTCAGTCAGGTCCACAGAAAAGTTTTGTTTGACTTAAACTGTTCTAACAGTCAACAGATTATAAATAATTAATTTGAACAAGTCAATCAATAATTTATTAATATAATTTGAATGTATATATTTAAAATAATAATATTACATTAATTGTATATGAACAAATGAAATAAAATCTTATAATCACGTTAATATATTGATATGTAAATTATAGATGTCAGTAAGTTGGAAGAGCTCATAAAATTTCAAATTTTTTGAAAATCTTTTAATAAATCGTGGGTTGAACCATGTTTGCACACAAGGTATGTTGCAGTTCTAACCTTTGGTTACCTGTGAATTTGACCTAATCTGGAAATACAGTCTTTGCAGATGCCATTAAGATGAGGTCATGCCGGAGCAGGAGAGCCCTTTAATCCAGAATGAACTGTCTTTATAAAAGAATAAGGGACATGGACACATCAGAGGGAGAATGCCATGTAGATGATGACAGAGGCAGAGATCAGAATGATGTAGCTTCAAGCCAAGGAAGAGGAAGGATTCATGGCCACCACCAGAAGCTGGAAGAGGCGAAGAAGGATTCAGCCCACTATCAGGGGGTGCAAGGCCCTGCCAACATCTTGATTTCAGATTCCTAACGTCCAGAACTGTGGAAGAACACATTTCTGCTGTTTTAAACTCCCTAGTGTGTGGTAGTTTGTGACAGTCGCTGTAGGAAACATACAATAAGGAACCCGTGTGCTCTCCTAGCAACAGTTGGCCAGAATCCCCTCCAAGGTGTCATCACCCATTCCTCCTAAGGTGCAGAGTAGCAACAGCTCAGGAGAGAGAGGAGGCCTCAACTGATGTACTAGCAATGGGGGGTGAAAAGGTTTGTTCTTAGAAATGGCCATTCTTAGGCACCTGGGTGGCTCAGTGGGTTAAAGCCTCTGCTTTGGCTCAGGTCATGGTCTCAGGGTCTTGGGATCAAGCCCCACATTGGGCTCTCTGCTCAGCAGGGAGCCTGCTTCCTCCTCTCTCCCTGCCTGCCACTCTGCCTACTTATAATCTCTGTCTATCAAATAAATAAATAAAATCTTAAAAAAAAATGGCCATTCTTTACTTTGTGGAAGGGGATAAAGTAATATTTATTATTATTACATACAATAGATTCTCTTTTATATCATTACCATGAGTCAGGTACTATGCTGAGGACTTTATTTTTATTTTATTTTTTTTTTAGATTTTATTTATTTGAGAGGGTGAGCATGACCAGGTGGGGAGGGGCAGAGGGAGAGGGGGAGAGAGAAGCAGGCTTCCCACCAAGCAGGGAGCCCAGTGCAGGGTTCCATCCTAGGACCTATGACCTGAGCTGAAGGCAGACACTTAACTGACTGAGACCCCAGGTGCCCTGCTGAGGGCTTTTATATGTTGTACCACTTCATCCTCCCCACAATATTAAATAAAATCCCCACTCTACAAATGAGAACACAAGGTTTGGAAAGGTTACACAGCTAGAACTAATATTGCCTACTAGGTGCTAGACCCTGAACGAAGCCTTTTATGTGGGAGCTCACTGAATCCTCCCAACACCCTTGGAGGTAGATACCATTAGTAACTCCAACTATTCCCCTCTACCCTGTCGAGATGAGGAAAGTGAGGCACAACAGGTTGAGTAACTTGCCCCAGTTAGTCACCACTGCAGCTGGATGATGGAGATGGCACTCCGTGTTTCTCTCTGATCCACAGCTCTTGCTCTATAAAGGTGCGGACTTCCTGGTTGTCTTTCATTCATTTGCTCATTGATTAATGCTTTTGCGTCTTACTCGTATTTGAAGGGGGCAGCTGGGTGTAGCCGAGAGAGCACAGGCTCAAGTGCTCAGAGACCTGGGTCCCCGTCTAGCCTGGGCTTCAGGTTCCCCATCTGTGAGATATGGGGATTCTACTGGTCAGTCTTGAAGGTCCTTCTTGCACCAAGAGTCTATATTTCTGTGATTCCCCACCTTTGGGAAGAAGTTACCCATCATTAGTACAACGGCTGAGGATGGGAACTCATTTGCCAATGTCTCAGCAAAATGGCAGAGCCGGGATTTTAATCCAAGGGCACCTGACTCCAAAAGCCTCTCCACTTCCTCCTGGGTTCCGAAAAGAAAGGAACTAAAACAGAGAGAGAGGACATACTGCTGCCAAACCAGATCCACGTGAGCACCAGAACTGGGACAGATATCCAAAGCCCAGGAGTTCTGATGGGGGAGCTGGCCTGGCGCGGGCCTGTTACACCCTCTTGTGGAGCTCATCTGCAATGCTCTGGCCTGCTAGCTTTTTCCTTTTGATACCAGAATAGACGTAGGAAACCAGGAAGCAGGAAGTAGTCGTCCCAAGAGATCTGAGAACCAGTGACCCCAGCTATTCTAAAACAAAGACTGAAAGATCTGTCATTTAGTGAAGCCCAGCTGCCCTATGTTCATTTATTGATGAAGCAGATTATTGGCTGCTTCTGTTTTTACGTCTTGTACATACTTGTATCAGGTACAAACAGTAATCCAATAGAAATGGTACCTTTTGTCCTTAGCTCGGGGTGATGGGTGATTTAATGAGGGTGATTAAACCTATCAAACCCAGAATACATATGAAAGCAAGAAAGAATTCTTCCTTCACACACCCTTTTCTCTGCCTTCTCTCTAATATCTGCATGGGAAAAGAATGTTGGGCAAGATTGGAGAATGAGATAAAGACTTTTAAGTATAATCATTAAAATTATGTCTGTCTGCCCTCAACAGTTTCACATGCGTCACAGATATTGTGTTCTGGGGATTCTTATTATTTTTTAAGATTTTATTTATTTATTTGACTGACAAAGATCACAAGTGGGCAGAGAGGCAGACAGAGAGAGAGAGAGAGAGAGAGGAGGAAGCAGGCTCCCCCGAAGTGGGGCTTGATCCCAGAGCCCTGAGATCATGACCTGAGTCGAAGGCAGAGGCTTTAACCACTGAGCCACCCAGGCACCCCTGTTCTGGGGATTCTAAAATAAGTAAATCCTCATGTATGCTGAGGTGCAGTGAGGGAATAGTACCTCTCCCCCCACCAGTGAAGCCAGAGGCAGTGTCCAGAATCAGGCTTGAAGGCTGCAGGGATGTCCTCCAGGAGCGATCGGACACCCTGGCCACCCAAGAAAGGCGAGAAGGAGGGGGGCAGGTTATGGTGGAGAGGAACTTTAGATATATTTCTAAGCTTCTCAACAATCCAATAAACTAGGGGCTACCATACCTATCATATAGATGAGGAAACTAAGGCCCAGAGAGATTAAGAAGCTTGCCTAAATCTGAGAGCTAATAGGCTGTGGAGTTGGGATCTAAATCTTGGCACAGCGATAGATTAGCAATCCAGAGTCTGGTTTCTAGTCCAGGTCTGAACCTGCTTGCTGAGTGACTGTTGTGCAAGTCAGTTAACATCTCAGGTCTCTGTTTTCTCCTCTGCTTAATGGAGGTTTGGCTAAAAAGGTGTCCATAGACCCCCTCCTGGTCTGCCAATATAAGAGTCCGAGCAGAAAAACAGGAAGGAGGCCCCAAGGGGCTCTGATGGATGGGAGGAGAGAGCAGCTCAAGTCCAAGTGCAAGTTTTCCTCACTGTATTTAGTATTAGTCATTGAAGAGTGAATCACTGGTGAGTGAATGCCTTGTTAATTGTGATGTGGGATCACTTCTGAATGGATCTCACAGCTTTCTCAGTAAGAGGAACTTCTGGGACCTCAGATTCCCTTATGCAGCAGATTTTAAAGTTTTAAACAGAAGTACCATCCAGAAAAACCTTCCAAAAACTAATTTGACAGACAGAGATCACAAGTAGGCAGAGAGGCAAGCAGAGAGAGATAGGGAAGCAGGCTCCCTGCTGAGCAGGCAGCCTGATGTGAGTTTTTTTGGGAGGAGGGGTTACTTAAAGAGGGGATTGTCAGGGGATAGAGCCTACCTCCTTGGACCTCAGAGTATGCCAGGGAGGCTCAAATAGGTGGGCTCCACCCTCCCTCCATCCCCTCCCAAAATGTGTGTGTTTGGGGTGGTACAGCAGGTATAGCAAAGGGAAGGCCCAACCCATTTTGCCCTGGGCCCTACTTCAGTCAGTCTTTCAGACCACCTGAGCCAGCAGCTGCCTGGTTCCCATTCTTCCTCTCTTCTTTCTCTCTCCCAATTATTTCTTATTATTCAGCAGAAACCCTTCTGATCTCCGTTGAATGCCATGAGAGCAGATAAAGGTTCTTCCTTGCCCAGTTTACATGGAGAAGCTGTTCCAGGAGCTCTTCATTGGCCCTCAGACATCATACTGGCAGCTACAGTTTCCCGTGGGTTTATTCATTACCAAGCACTTGGCAAAGAGCTTTGCATGCTTTACCTCATTTTCTCTTCACAACTATCAGCGGAATTAGACACTCCTGTTTCCTCCTTTTGGAGGCAAGGAAATGAAGAATTAGAGACTTTACGGAACCTGTCCAAAGACACAGAGCTCCTCAGAAGCCAGGCTGGGGCTCAAATCCAATTACAGTGTTGGATAATTTCCGACCTGTCAGTGTGGGTCCTTCTTATGTTTTTTTGGCTGTGTTATGGTTGTTTCCTCCGTTATTTCTAAGCCCTGCTCTGTGTTCACCGTGGATGGTAGAGGGGAACCCCTTCTTCTCCAGTCTGGGTTTCAATGGGGAAGGTTTTTCTAAGCACATTTCCTGCTTTCTCTCCCTGCTTCATGCATTCCTGGATAGATGAGGAACTGCTCCCTTTGGTAAATCTGAGAACACCTGGTTGTGCTCAACTCAGCATTAATTCATTGTCATCCTTATTGGGAGGGAGTTGTTCCTGGGGCTCTGCCCCCTGTCAGCTGTGGGAGCTGTCCTGGTACTTGCAGCCAGGTTCTAGGATTCACGATTCGTGGTGCCCTTCAGCCACCAGCCCTGGAAGTTTCTTCTCCAACCTAGTTTACTGTCACTATTAAAGGTGATCTTTATTGGCTCCCCTCTGCTTTTTTTTTTTTTTTTTTTTTTTTTTTTTTAAGATTTTACTTATTTATTTGACAGACAGAGATCACAAGTAGGCAGAGAGGCAGGCAGAGAGAGACAGGGAAGCAGGCTCCCTGCTGAGCAGGCAGCCTGATGTGAGGCTCTATCCCAGGACCCTGGGATCATGACCTGAGCTGAAGGCAGAGGCTTTAACCCACTGAGCCACTCAGGCACCCTTCCCCTCTGCTTTTGTTTAATGTCCTAACTTGGTTCAGAATGCAGGCAAAGCAAATGGAATGCCATTTGCTCAGTGTCCTTCAGAGAGCCCAAAAGGGGCATCCTGGAGGCATTAAACTGATGGGAAAATTTCGTGGTCTGCTGCTGGTTCCAATCCTTACCTTGGTTGACTTCAGAGTGTAACTCCAACTTCCCCAGGCTTCGAGCTCTCATGGCTGCCCCCTCCTAAGCAAAAGTTGTTTCTCTGTATCTGTTTTTTTCTCCCTCTATTAATTCTAATTAATTCTCTCCAGTATCTCTTGCAGGCTAGGGGTGGCCATGTGACTCATCAATGCAATGTGAAGAGAAGTGATGAGAAAAACTTCTGGGTCATATATTAAAGGGAAGTCCCTTACTAATCACTTCTTTTCTTCCCTTCCACTGGCTGGAATGGAACATGATGGTGGCAGCTGAAGGAAGTATTTTGAACCATGAGATAGAAGCTATGATTTTGGGGTGGCAGTGCAACAACCAAGGAAGAGCTTAAAAACTGCCACCTTCAAGCTGCCACATCTGCCCTTGACTACCTCTCCAGACTTCTTTGTGAGAGAGCAGTAAACCTCTAGCTTGTGAAAGCCTCTGTCATCTGAACCCACATATCCTAACTAACACAGGCAGGAACCCAAGAATTTGCTTCCCAATTTTGGGAAGGGGTGGAGGGATCTGGCACCTGATTCCCACATATGAGGGAATCAATGAATGTGGGGGAGGATGGAAAGACTGGACATTTGTTGCGCGCTTAGTGTATTTCAGATACCGTGCCTGACACTTTCAGCCACACTTTCTCAGTCGATCTGAAAGACAATTCTGTTGGGTTACATTTAGCATTCCATTATGTAGTTGAGGCTCAGAGAAATGAAGTAACTTGACTACGATCACATAGCTGAAGGCAGAGGCTTTAACACACTGAGCCACCCAGGCACCCCAAAATCCCAGTTCTTGACAGGACCTGCCAAAATCTGTGGCATGGTGACAGTCACCATCACTTTGATACACTTGGGTCACATCACACATGCTTTTAACTTACATTATTTCAACTAAATGTGAAGGTCAACAAAGCAACAAAGAAAATTTAAATACTACTCTGTATGTGATAAAAGAGCTGAATCTGTGAAACTGCATTATGTTAAATGTTTGCTAGAAATGGAGCTAAAGTCACTGCAGATCTCAAAACCGTATTCTTTCATCTATGGCATGCCACTTACTCACCCACCCAACGTAGCACGACACAATGCAATCTCACCCCTGTTGGAGGACAACCCTCTGTGGGTCTCTTCCGTTTCTGCACATCTTGTGAGCAGAGGCACCGACTGTCCTTTGCCCCACACTGTTTTTTCAAAGGTGTTTGTTTAGCAAACAGCCTTCGAAATTAGAGATAGTTTCCCTCGGAGCAAAGAACAGAAATGCTTACTCTCCACTATGAAAGAGTTGGTTTCCTTAAGCCCAGAGTTCCTTTACTGTTGTGTGTTCAGACAGCCAGAATGGAGGCAAAAGCGTTGATGTTCATGCTGCATGCAGTGCTGTGGAGAATATAGCCCGTTGTCTCTGACCCAGAAGTTTCATGTCTTCTGCTTCTATCCACGAAACTGCATTATGTTAAATTTTTAGCTTGAAACTCAGGTAAAATCCCAGTTCTTTTTTTTTTTTTTTTTAAGATTTTATTTATTTATTTGACAGACAGAGATGACAAGCAGGCAGAGAGGCAGGCAGAGAGAGAGGGGGGAAGCAGGCTCCCTGCTGAGCAGAAAGCCCGATGTGGGGCTCGATCTCAGGACCCTGGGATCATGACCTGAGCTGAAGGCAGAGGCTTTAACCCACTGAGCCACCCAGGCACCCCAAAATCCCAGTTCTTGACAGGACCTGCCAAAATCTTGGCATGGTGACAGTCACCATCACTTTGATACACTTGGGTCACATCACACATGCTTTTAACTTACGTTATTTCAACTAAATGTGAAGGTCAACAAAGCAACAAAGAAAATTTAAATACTACTCTGTATGTGATAAAAGAGCTGAATCTGTTAATTTCTTAGTAGATCTCAGTTTTCATGTAGACCTCATGGTGTGCTCATTTGGCCACAGTGATTCTAAAGTCTGAAGATGCACATTTTTTTCATGTAACATGGTCTCTAATTCCAAACCACCCACTTCTTCTGGCCACCAGTCGAAGAGATGGCTATCAGATCTGACACTAGGGGAAAACTAAGAGATGATCGATCAGTCAGTCTCTGGTGTGGAACTTTCTTGAGAAATTTTAAGTACACTTTTCATCTTATATAATTTTGCTGTTGTTAACTTTAGAAGTCATGCCCTAATAAGCTGTAATGCCAGAGGATTATATTTTGGGGGGGCTGGTACAAAGTGGATGGGTATGTCAGAGGGGAGACAATTTAAACGGTCACAATGTTTCTTCTACAACTAAGTAGAACACATACTGGATCCTTATATTTATGCATCATTCTTCTTTTGTATCATGGATTTGCATCTAATCCTTTCTTCTACCCAGAGACTAAAGAGTCTTATGCACTTGATTTTTACTTCTTTGTCAATCTGCTATATCTTGAAGTTCATCAATTGCTATTTTTTTGGGGGGGGGTGATGCAGTAATATTTTTTGATTGCTAGTTTTTACTTAATTGAATTATGTATCATTGGAGAGTAACCAACTAAACTTAAAAATACATTAGACTTTTAAATTAGGTAGCACATGTACACAGTAATAAAATTCAGAGTATAAATTGTGCTGGTTTTGCTGTATCTCCAATATTACCCAGGAATTGGAATATCAGTATTTTAATATCTGGTTCTGGAATGGTGGCAACTCCAAAACCACTAGATAAAAAGGGGGTAAATGTACGGGGGGGGGGAATCTATAATCCAAGATATGACTATGAATGAAAAATCTAAAATAAATGAGTAAAATTAATGAATGAAATTAAGTCTTTAATACCAATAAGGAGATTAACTTTTGGTTTAAATAAACACCACAGATAGGTCTGAAAATAACTTCAAATTTCTAGCCTTTGGAAAAGGCTAACGATAGGAAAACATCCATTTTTTACAAAAGAAATTATAAATATATAAACAGGTAAAAATGTAACAAGAATGAGTAGATACGACAAAGCATCAGTACCTGGAGTGATCTCTTTCATCTCCCTAGTAATGGATGACCTCTCATACATTTGCTTTATCTTCCAGCTGACTGCCAGCTTGTGTCATTTATGCCACATCCCGAGGATGAACGTCTCTTTGCTGCACTCCAATCTAGGACTGAGAAATCAAGGTATGTGTGGGTTGGTGTGATAGTTTCAGGCCTTCCCCTTCTAGAGCCCTCCATCATGCCATCCAAAGCCCCCTGCCATGTGGTATCTCTCGTGTTTTCCTTTGCCAAGGATACAATGGGGCAGAGCATATCAGTTAGTCCAATGCCCAAACAGATATGGGGGGGGTGGTGGTGGTGTCAGTCTCCTCTTTCTATAGGCACACCCAATCTTCACTAGTGATTCTCCTGGAGTCTTCTCCCTTGCCTCTAGGAAGTGATACAATCCCCCATGGAGAGAGAGGAAGGGACGAGTCTTTCTATGACATTGTTCTTTCCTGAAGCCTGACTTCCCTCTCAACTATCCATTCTTTCCACTGATCAGTGGTGATGGTTTGTCTGTGGGGAGAGGGGATGGGAATGGTGAAGTGGAGGTAGAGGTTGGTGGAAGGGCTGGTTTCTCGAACAATGACTCCTCAAATGTTCTCCTGGAAGATAGCTAGTTCCAGTCACTGGCAGTGGGTTCCTTATGGACTTAAAGAGTTTCAGAGTTGGGCCTCAGCAGCAGTTTCAGGACAGTAGGAAAAATCCCCCTCAATGTCCGTTTCCACAAATATATATATCCTACCCCCCCCACCTTCTTTCATAGTTTAACAGATGTTGACATACTATTTACTTTCCTTTTTCTTGTTGTTTTCACTTGAAGTATTTCTTAGAGATTGTTCCATACCAAAACACACTCACATGCCTTGGTCTTTAATTGCTGCACATTTCCTACAGTATGGATGTATTAAAATGTATTACAATAGCTCTCTAGTGATAGTTTGTGTCTAGTCTTCTACAAACAATGCTGCACTCAATATTTTGTGTATCCATCTCTTTTCATATAAGTAGTCTTAAAAAAAAGTTAACTAGAACCCTGATAGGCATCCAATGGACAGTTCTAATTATGCTGCAATTGGTCACACACAATCTCTCCTTCAAAAATTGTGTGACTTATTATAAGAAGTGACAATTTCTATAGTCTTCAACTGTATTGCTTAGCATGAATAGGCACATCTCATGCACAACAATGTTTCTCTTCAACGTTGCATTCCAGGGTAATGTCTTCCACATAGACTTAAGTAACAATCAGGGATCTACACCTAAACTGCTACAAGTGGAAATAATTTGCATCTAATCTTTTAGATTAGAATGGTGTTTATGAATGCGTACTCTAAAGTCACATGTGCCTGAATTCGAGTCCCAGCACTGCCAATTTTTATGTCTTTTATAAAGTCTTTGACCTATATGACATATTTTTCTTATTCATAAAATGGGGCAAATACAGCATTGACTTCATGGGGGATGATATAGAGATAAAACAAGAAAGTATTCATCATTCTTAGGCCAGTTCCTGTTTCACAGTAGGTGTTCAATAAGCATTAGCTAGGTTTCAATTCAGGTGACAACTGAATATACAGAAACTTCCTAGTCAGACCTAAACTCACAGCTGGGCAAATAATGCCAATTGGTTCACAGCTTTCTTCCTTATTTGGCATAGGCAAATTTCTTGATTTCAGAGATGTTAAATTATGACCATAAACAAACTATACTTATTGGAATTAAAGGATATAGGAATAGAAGTATAGACCTATAGGGCTGGAAGGGATTTCAATTTAACCTTATATTGGATTATTATGTAATAGCCATCCCTATGTATTAAAAACTTATATGTCAAGCATTTTGTGTATATAATAAAATAATGAGATATCATTATCCTCATTTTGCAGAAAAGACTGTGGATCTGAGAAATCAAGTGACATGCCCAATGGTGAATCATTAGTAAGTTGAAGATCAAGGATTCACACCCAATTCTTTCTGAAAATAAGAGACTTGTAAACTACCATACACTTTTCAAAGAAATCTCACTTACTTAAGGCAAAGCTAGCTTATGAAAGCTCTTCAGTGCCGAGAGAGAGAGTCTGAACTTCATTTTGGTGGACTGAGGGAGGGCAGTCCTATTCATTAGACACAACAAACACAGTCCCTGGGGCCCTGCAATAGTTTTAGGGACTCACAAAAATGTTTTAAGTGCTTTTAAAGTCGGAAAAGAAAGATGAACTTATGGGTTAAAGAAAATGTTTTGCTGTAGAACATTAATATATTCATCTCTATGCCAATTTAGTTGTAAAATATGAACTATATGTGCATCAATATAAATATTAGATATATATATATTCTCCACAAACACAAGGCCAAAGTGTCAAGGTTCCACGAAAGTCAAAGCTGCCTTGTGCTGCGGTGCTCTTAACTTTCTGGGAGAATGCAACAGCAGACTGAGTTGGAAGAGCAGAGGACTGGTGGGAGGTGGTTAAATTGTGAAAAATGCCTTCACGATTTTTTGCCTCCCATCAAAGAGAGGTTATAAAGGACAGAAATGAAACACTGTAAGTGCCACGTTCTAGCTGCATGATCGTGGACCCGTGACTGGATCAACATAAGCCTCAGTATCGCCATTGATAAAATGGGGATAAGCCCCTCCTGGGATTGTTGGACAGGGACAGCGAGCCTCGTTCACCTCTGTGCACGAATCGCTCAAAACGTACCTGTTGAGTGAACGCAGTAAATGTGTGCTTAGCATTGCGGCCAGTGTAGCACAAGCGTCCAGTAAGCAGTATTTGCGGGCATTAAAAATAGTAAAAAGTCCACAAAGCAACAACCCCAACCCTTTGAGACCCAGTCGTACTTCAGCAAGCTCCACGCAAACCTGCGCAGTAACTTCCCTCGGCGGCGAGCGCGCGACGGCGCTTGCGCAGAGGCGCTCTCCTCCGCCCCTACAGGCGCCACCGCCAGTGGGGCGGGCCTCGGCGGCGGCGCGACGAGTCCAGAGGGAAGGGCTGAGGAAGGGGCGTGACTAGTGGGCCGGGGCCCGGCCACCCTCTTCCGGGCTCCGCCAGCTGCGCGCGCATTCTCCTCCCCCCTCGCTTCTTTTGTGGTCCGGCCCATTGCGAGGGTGACAGGAAACCCTGTGCAGGGAGCGCCGCCATCTTGGACCTGCCCGAGGAAGATCCTGAGGGAGCCGCAGGAGCAGTCGCTGCTGCCACCGCTACTACCGCCAGTGCGTCTGCACCTCCTCCGCCAGCCCGCTACCTGCCGGGGCCTCGGCCGACCGCCCCCGCCCTTCTCCCGCTGCGCCTGCACTCCTCTTCCTCGTCCTGACGCCCCCCTCCCGCCCGGAAAGCTGCCCAGCCACCAGCAACCCCCCAGGTAAGCCGGGCCCTCCGCAGTGTCCGTCCGGCCGAGACCTCCTCGTCCGGCTCTCCGGGGGCCGGCGTGCGGACGACGGCGAGCTGGGCGGCGGGCGGGTGGCGCCGCAGGACAGGCCCTGCCAGGCCGCGGCGAGCCGCGGGTCGGCGGTGGGCGCCGCGGCGCCGGGCCTGACGGGACTCCCGTGCGGGGGCGGGGGTGTCCCCGCGCTGCGTTCGCCCAGCGGAGAGCTCCGGGGCGTGCGGGGAAGGGTGTTTTCTGCCTCGCCTTCCCCGCCTCCTCGGCCGGGCTGGGCTGACAGACACCTTCCGCAGGCCCCTCTCGTCCCTGCGGTTCTGGCGGCTGCAGACCACCCCCGCGGTATTTATCCACGCGAGGCACGGCGCCCCGCAGCCCACGAGCCCAGACGTGGCATTCCCCGTCCCGTAGGCCGCGTCTGCCCGGAGTACAAAAGACAGCCCCTCGCTGCCTCGCCGGCATCTTGGAGGAGCTCCGGTGTCCTTGTCGCTGTGGGTAGACTGTGGACTTGGGCTGGCGAAAGGGTCCGTGCTGGCGAGGTTCTGCTTTGGGTGAGGCCCGGCGAGGCCTGTGACATCCTATAAGGCGTCGAGCTTAGGTGGCTTGGAGAAGCAGTGAAGAAGACGGAAAGTTTTGTTTTTTTTTTTTGGCATTTCTAGAATTTAAGGAAAGAAGGCAAAGCAGGCGTTTGTTTTGATGGGTTGCGCCTTGCCGTGAGCCAGGCGCGGATTTGGCTGTCCTCACCGCGGTGCTTCCTGCTAAGCCGAGCCCTTGGTGATAAGTCAAGTCACCTGCACTTTACAAGTGAGGAAACTGAGGCTGGAAGTTGCGATGTGACTGGCTAATGATGGTCCGGACACGCCGGCCTCTCCCACACTTGCCTCGTGTTTCTCGGCTGCACTCAAGTTAGGCCAGTGTCCCAGGCGTGACCACTTAAACTGTACTTCCAGCTTAATTCCTCTTTCCCTGTGTTTCCGTGGGATGACAACTGACGACTCCTTTGTAACTCAAAGTCTGTAGTGTCAGCTGCTCCACTGCCGGTCCTCATTCTCCCAGCCCCAGAGGAGAGGTGGCAAGATTTTCATTTCCCATTGGAAGAAGAAACGGGGGGTTCCCAGAAGGCAAGTGCTTTTCTGGTGGTCCCACAAAAGTGTTAGAGCCCACTTGAACCCTTGCAAAGTTTACTGTCACGAATGTCTTTTCTTATATGTGGTAATTGAACACAGACTTGACCCTGCAGATATCTAGCTCCCATTCCCTCTTCCCCCAGCACTTTCCGAAATTTGTCTTCAGAGTTCTGCTTGGGCCCTTTTATTTGTTCATGCCTTAAGTCATGTGTAGTTAAGAGTTCTGGAGGGTTCCTACTCCAATACTGCCACTTTCTAGTTTGAATGACCTTAAAGCAAGTTACCTAGCCTCTCCGAGTCGGTGTCCTTATCTATACAGGGAATAATTGTACCTACATTTTAGAATTGTTTTGAGGATTAAATAGGATTAAAAAACCCTTAGCACGTTGCTTGGCATTTAGTTAAGTACCCCATTGTCTGTAACAGTGCCAGGCATGTAGTGAATGTTTAATTTTTGTTGAACAAAGAGGAGCATGGCTTCAGAGAGTTGGACAGTTAGACCTGGGCCTTAGTCTTTTTTCCCTTGGTAGTGTATGACTGCGGATATCTCAAGTCTCTGAGTTGGTTTTCTTACCTGTATAATGAGTTTTTACTATTAAAGATTGTTTATAAAATAGGTGGCATGTATTAGGCACTCAATAAATGTTAATTGTTGTAAAGATGGAAGACCCTTTTAGATTCCAATAACCTAAAAAATTCCTTGAAATTAAAGCTACATTTTAAAAAGTTTTTGCTTTTTATATTTCATGTTAAACTTTATTGTGGCATACTTCAACTGTGCAACAGAGTTTGGAGTGTTTTAAAGCTAATCTTTATCAGTATTAAATATCTTTGCATAATCTTATTAAGATTTTGTACTGTTGGAGTAAACTTTTGATTAAGGCAAATATGTTAAAATAGGACTACTGAGAGATGTTTGTTTCTTTCTTTTAAAGCTTGAAACAGTTTTGTGTGGTTAAAAGTAACAGACATGGTTGGAGACAGCAGGGTACAAATAGAGGTATGGAAGATAGGGTGCTTTTAAAACATTTTATGTTCTAGATAGTTTTAAACATATACAAAATAGAGTGGTAGAATGAGGCTTCATATACTCATCAGCCATTTCAACAGTGATCAGTCCTGTTCATCAATATACACCTTAACCCTTTCCACCAAATTATTTTAAAGCAAATTTCAGACATGATACTTCATCAGGAAAATTTTTGATATTACTAACCTTTCAACTCTAGGAGTAAGTACAGGGTTCTGTTTTTTTTCCTTTAAGTACTTTCATTCTGTGAACAGAGGTGAAGTATTGGAGTACTACTTTTTCATAACACAGTCATCATAACAAGGAAATTTTGTGATTTTCTTAACATAGTAAGGAATCCAGTTCTTTTTCTTACATTAATTTATGTAAAAGTATGACATGGAATGTCTTGTCAAAAGTGAGTTTTTTAGAAGTGGGTGTCAGAAATGGATGGGTTATTTTCAGAGGTTGCATTACTGTTGAGGAAATTGACCATTCATTCAGATTAGATTAGATTATTAGAATAACTAATAAAGTTTTGTGTCCACTGACTGACAAATCAAGTAGCAATCCACGTTAGAGAGTTTGTAAGCAAATCTTTGTTTAAACTCTTTCTGTTCTTAAGTTTCATGAAGACAGGAATAATGTGTTTTTTTATTATTATTTTTGATCATTACTATATTGTGAAAGCCTAACCCAAGAGTTTGCGCTTAGTAAATGCTCAACAAATATTTTTGTATTGGAATCGCAAGAGCAGTCTATCTTGATTCTGGTGTTTATTACAAAATGTCTTACATGTAACAAAAACAAAAAACCAAGCTTACTAATTTTAACCATGAAGATCAGATTTTAAATCACCTGGAATATTTTGTGGGTTGTTTTTGTCTTGTGTTGTCTTGAATAAGTTATGTAAAAATTACATGGAAATGTCATATGTCCTAAGGAGAAGAATAAAATAGCTGTAAAACAGTTGTGAAAGGATTAGTCAGACATAGTGCATAAGTTAACACAGTAAAAAGCCAAACTCTAAAAGAAAAGGAAAAAATACTGTCAATTATTGGAGTGGTTTCTTTTTTGTTTTTTGGGTTTTTTTGTGTGTGTTTTTTTTTGAGGCTGATCATATGATTAACTTCATATGTTGTTCCCTGTTATTGTTAATGTGGAAGTTATGTTGAAAGTATTATGAATGGGAGTTTTTTGGATTTTTTTTTAATTCTTTTTTTCTTTGAGATTTATTTATTGTAGAGAGCGTGCACAAATACAAATGCGAGATGGGGAAGGGCGAGAGGGAGAGAATTCTCAAGCAGATTCCCTGTTGAGTGTGGAGCCCCACTCAGGGCTCGATCCCAAGACCCTGAGATAACCTGAGCCAAAATCCAGAGTGGACTGCTTAACTGACTGAGCCCCCCAGGCACTGCTTGTTTTTGTTTTTCTTAAATTTGTTTTGTATTAGAATTATATATAAAAATGCTTTAAAAATATTTAAGTTATTTTCTCGGGGCACCTGGGTGGCTCAGTGGGTTAAGCCACTGCCTTCAGCTCAGGTCATGATCTCAGGGTCCTGGGATCGAGCCCCACATCAGGCTCTTTGCTCAGTGGGGAGCCTGCTTCCTCCTCTCTCTCTGCCTGCCTCTCTGCCTGCTCGTGATCTCTCTCTGTCAAATAAATAAATAAAATCTTAAAAAAAAAAATTTAAGTTATTTTCTCTACTTTGACTACTTTAGAAAATTAGCAGTGAATATAGTATATGCTTATCCTGTTAGTGCAGTGTTGTAAAGAAAGTTAATAATTCCTTCCTATCCTTTTTCTGCTCACAGTCCATGTATTCATTTTTCACAGTTTGGTGTGTCTCCTTCCATATTATCTATATACAAGATTGAGAGAGAGACTGGGTGTGTGTGTGTGTAATTAAAAATGAGAGAAGCTATTGCATAAAATTCTGTCAACTTTTTTTTCACTTAAAATCATGGATATATTTTCAGGTTAATACATCTATATCTAAATGGTTTTGAACTAAATGCATATTATTTCATCATAATAATAACCACTCAGATACCCCTGTTTCTTCAGTTTTTATATGGACTTAGTGATAGTAACTCTGCAGAGTTGTGAGAATTAAGTAAGAATTGTATGTAGGGAAAAGTAGTGCTGATCATTTCAGTTATTAGTATTGAAACCTCAATTTCTTCAGTCATTTCCCTGTTAGATTGTAGATTGATTGTTTTCCAGTTTTTGTTTTTTGTTTTTTTGGTGGGTTTTTTGTTTTGTTTTGTTTGTAAAAATGCTGTATTAGATCCACTTGGACCTATAACGTTATGGATTGAAGATTTTGTATCTGTGGGCTACTTTTTCATCAGAGGGTGATTTGGATTATCTTTAAGATTTTAAAATACATTGTTTACCTCCTAAAAATGTGGCAGTTCATAAGCAGATTGTATGAAAGTTCTTTAGCCTTCACCTCTGTCTGCACATTTCAAATCCAGTCATTTATATGTCTGTATCTGTTTAACTGTGTGGAGACCATGCAATTTTATTTTTGGGGCAACAGTGATTAGTATTTAATGTGCATTTAGTAACCATGTAGAGCTCTGTGTATGGGTCTGCAAATAGGTCCATCATTTTGTTCAGTGTAAAACACACTGCAGAGTTGTATATAGTAGCATACCCCATTTTTAAATTTATTCCTAACCTCGATGGTGGTGTGTTTCTTGTGTTCAAGAGTTAATGCTAATCTCGAAAAATCCTTTGTTAAGGCAGTATTAGGCATAGTTAATATTTAAAGGGGCCACACAACAATCATGAGTGTTCAGTGTGCATTTAGTAATCATTTCTCTTGACAGCCAGAAAGTTTAGAGCTAAGTTTTACACATGCACATGTAAAACTATAATTGTAAATATTTAGTGTAATTATTCTCCATTTTCCTTCGATTTTGATTTTTTGGTCCTATTGGTCCACGTGTGTGTGTGTCATTCTACATATATATGCCTTTAATAAGCTACCTTAGATAGAGAAAATCATGTTCTTTGGAATCGGACCTGGGTTCAAGTTCCAGCTCTGCCATTTACTATTTTGTAACACAGGCCAAATTAGTTAATTTCTCCAAACCTCAACTTCTTCAGGTTTTTTGGGGGCTTTTTAAAAGATTGATTTATTTATTTATTCATTCATTCATTCAAGAGAGAACAAGTGGGAGAACCAAGCAGAGGGAGTACCAGAGGGAGAAGCAGGCTCCCCACTGAGCAGGAAGCCCAGTGTGGGGTTTGATCCCAGGATCCTAGGATCATGACCTGAGCTGAAAGCGAATGCTTAACCAACTGAACCACCCAGGTGCCCCTGTTTCTTCAGTTTTTTACATGGACTTAATAATAATAACTCTGCAGAGTTGTGAGAATTAAGTAAGAATTGTATGTAGGGAAAAGTAGTGCTGATCAGCTCATGGTTTACTCTCAACAAGTGTTACCTTCAAAAACTTTTTTGTAAGTAGATATAATTTGGATTAATGTAATTATTTATCCATATCTGTAAATCCTGATTACAACATATCACCTGAATATAATTTTTTTAATACTACTTAGAGTATTAAATTAGAACAAGGTGAGTGAACTGAGAAAGGTTTGTGTCCCTAAGTACCATGAAAGGACTTCATGGTGCATCTTATAATTATGGGGGAGGCTGGATGATATAGTGGATAAGAGGGATTCTCTGTAGTTAAAAAAGTCTTAGGTCCATTATAGACTTGACCACTTAGCTCTGTGACCTGGGCATGGTTACTTACCTGTTGAGTCTTCATCTGTAAAATGAGGATTATACTCACTGTTTTATAAGGCTGTAGTAGTAAGAATTAATTGAAATTGCATGTGAAGTGTTTATTAGTACATTGCTTGGAGAATATTAAGTGCCCAATAAATGGTAACTGTAACAATTGTTTGTTACTAGTTTACAGGTTGTTCATCTTGTATTTAACGAAGCTTACTGTCTGAAAGTGGTACTCATAAGGAAATCAGAGGCATTGAATCTTAGCTGCCTATGAATTTTATTCTCATGCTTTTGTAACACATGGAGAATACATTTTAATCACACCAGCAGTTGTGCACAAGTTACAGAATATTATTAAGGTTTTTTAATTAGTGGAGATGGTACTGTTAGAATGGACTCATGTTTTCAGAGTGTTTGAACTATACCAATGGTTTTTGCCCCTGTTCACCCCTTTTTTACTTTTGATTAAAGCAGAAGCATCCTTAAGTAATAGTGGGCAAACTTTTTTCCCCTTCCAAAGCTAGTTAAAAAGTACATTCTTCACTTCAACAGTGGTGTGTTTCATTCATGTTCAAGAAATGATGTTGAGAAATTCTTTTTTAGAACAATATTAAGCCTAGTTAATATTTAAAAGGGGCAACTTGAGGGACGCCTGTGTGGCTTAGTTGGTTAAGCGATTGCCTTCGCCTCGGGTCATGATCCTGGAATCCTAGGACTGAGTCCCGCATCAGGCTCCCTGCTCAATGGAGTCTGCTTCTCCCTCTAACTCTACCCCCTCTCATGCTCGCTCTCTTTCTCTCTCTCAAATAAACAGAATCTTTAAAAAAATAAAATAAAATGGGCCACTTGAATATAGTTTTACTGCAAATACCTAATTATGAGTGAATGTAACCAATAAAGTCTGGGAGTATATTTAAACCTAGCTTGTATCTAAGCTTATATAAGAGAGGGAGGGCCTGTTGTGTTAGTGCCTACAGTGCTGGACGCTTCTGCCTTCATTGTCTACTGAAATTAAGTTTGAGTAGCTTTCCTTTTTTTTTTTTTTTTTTTTTAATTTAAAGATTGTATTTATTAGAGAGTGAGCAGGCACACGCATGAGAAGGGGGGAGGGGAGAGGGAGAAGCAGGTTCCCTGCTGAGCAAGAAGCCAGACCTGGGACTCAGGGCTTGATCCCACAGACTCCGGGATCATGACCTGAGCGGAAGGCAGATGCTTAACCAATTGAGCCACCTAGGCATCCCAGTAGCTTTCTTTTTTAACTTTGCTTTTAGGGTTCATTTTTAAGAAACTTGAACCAGAAAATTGTGTAGTGAGGTGAAGACAGGGCACTGTATTTATTCTGTGAAAGTGATCATTCTCTTTTATTTGGGAATAGTTTATGCTAATTAATGCTTGGTAATTAAAAAAAATGTTTTAAAATTAGTCATCTTGTAGATATTTAATGAATGCTGTGTCATAATTAGCAAGTACACAAATTAATACAACTGGAATTGGCTTTTGATTTCATAATTAGCCTTTAGAGCATTTCAGTGAGAAATTAGGGTTGTAGAGGCCTTGTTTTTGTTTTGTTTTTTTGTTTGTTTTTTTTGAAGATTTTATTTTAGAGAGAAAGAGCAAGATAGAGTGAGCACGAGTAAGGGGGAGGCGCAAAGGGAGAGGGAGAAGCAAGCTCCCTACTGAGCAGAGAGCCTGAGGTGGGTTTCCATCCTAGGACCCTGGGATCAGGACCTGAGCCAAAGCAGACATTTAACCAACTAAGCCACCCAGGTGCCCCGTGGTTTTGGTTTTAACAATAAAATGGAAGGGAGCAAAGTGTATATAGCTACAACTTTGAGTAAGAAGAGAGAGAGGAATGGGAAAGTCAAAGGGGAAGAGCATGAAAGCAACAGTAATTTCAAGGTGAATAAACGATTACTTTTCCCCAAGTTTGAGTGGGAAAAGATGAGCTTAAAAAAGGAGCTAAAAATTGATTACAGGGTTCTGGAAGAATGCAGGAAGAATCCTTAAAAAAGGAGCTAAAAATTAATTACAGGATTCTGGAAGAATGCAGGAAGAATGAAAAAAATATTTTTATTGTGAAAGATTATTCTTTTCCTTGTGTTTAGGATCTGGTTTAGAGATTTGGTGAATAGTCTACACCAATTTTAGCCTCAGGACCACGTTTATTCTTAATAAGCTTTGAGTCCCCAGTGTCTGCAAAAAGGGAAACAAGTTATTACGTTGTTCAGAATCAGTTAACTAGAAAAACTCCCTTCCTGAACGAACTGGTTAAGGGAGTTTTCAGTGATGATGAAGATGGATTATCAAAGTGCTAGAACATTTCAAGCTGGAATGGGTAGTAGGGCATCCACTTCGGTTAAATGTAATCCTTACAGTTAAGTGACTATATTATGTTAAGACTATATTGTGTGAACAACTTTCTTTTCCCTGATAACAAGAATTCACTTATTTTAAATACATACTTTTTCTATAGGTTAAATTTTATTATATGGTAATTTTGTCTTAGAAAAAAAATTTCCGCCATCGTTACCATATCTGGCTTGTATAATGTGACAATTGCCCATAACAGTAAAAATCATATTTTAAAAATTGAAAACCAATTTTTAAAAAAAATGGGATCAAATCTTTGTGTGTGGGCATGTGCACATGCATAATTTTTATCTTTTCCTTAAACTGAAAGCTGGTTTGACTAGAATAAATGTTACTTGAAGTTACTACCATTACTACATTTTACCTCTTGTTTCTCTAGCATCTAGCACAGTGTCTGACACATTCACGGCATTCATTTGAATAAATTGGAGAGTTTTTTTTTTTTTTTAAGTTGTTAAAAGTAGAAATAAGAATTATTTAGGTTAAGTATACCCGAGGGCAAAGAATAGGCTGGGATCTTTCTAAATATTGTCTAATATATAAACTTGCAGATTTGACAACCATAAGTAGTATTTTATGCCATTATTTTAGCTTTTAGAATAGTATATAGTAGGCATTTGATACATTGTTAATCTTCAGCTCCTGTATTAGGTTGAACCTAATTGAAATTGCAAATAATTGACTTTTTAAAAAGTCAGTAGGAACAACAGTTTCATGTGGTTTTTTATCTAATTCTGACTGTAATTTGGTTTGGAAATAGTTGGACTGGTCTTTTTTTGGATGTTGTGCTAACCATGATTTAAAGTGGAGTAAAAAAGTTACTTTTTATAACTCTTAAGAGTTTTATGTGTTTGTAAGTTAGTGGTTACTTTTTATAACATTCTTTTGTAAAATCAGAGTTCTGAACAAGTTGGCTATCAGTAATTTACTGGATCAGTTAACAGGAGTGGGGACTTCAAAGGAGGAAGACTTTATAATGATATTTAACTCAAATATATAAAGATTTAATTGTTTGAAATTTTCCATAGTAACTTTTCTTACTGGATATTCCCTAAAGAGAAATAATGGAATTGTTCTGATATAATGGTTTCTGATATTTCTATGGATAACACACGAGAATGTTAATGTTCATCCAGGAGAATTTGTGCATTTGATCAGTTTGGAAAATGCAATTTTACTCTGGCTTATTGTAATCAACATTTTGTTTATAACCAGTATGCTGTATTTTATATATCTTTTAAAAACTGGCAGTGACCAACTGGAGAACTTGTGTATATCCTTCTGAAGTAACACAGTTTTCTTTGTTTTTAGTGCCACCATGGCAACTGCACCATACAACTACTCTTACATCTTTAAATATATTATTATTGGTAAGTTTATTTAATTTATGCTCTTGCTCTACAAAGAAAGTTAATATACAAAATATTTATATACTAATGCTTAACATACCACTCCAGAAGAGTGAGTGTTTTTTGTTGTTGTTATTTTTTTAACTGCAAAATTAAAGCTCCTTTATTTTTGTGGTAGTGATGTACTTTTTGTTGTGGCCCTGGATACTTCTGTAGTACACTGATGGGTACTTTTTGAAGTGATATTGATTGTTCTTGAGGGCTGCCTGAAAGCTTGTTAATCCTGGAAGTGGTACTAATTTCCTAGGAGCACTGATAACTTTTCAAAAATACCATGAAAACCCTTGGAGCCACCTGGATTCCAAAAATTGATAGAGAACATTGAGTCAGAGTAGTTGTGTAATATACATAAAATATAATACTGGTGGTTTTTCTGCTAAGTTTCAAGATGTTGCTCAAATTAAAAGATAAGATTGTTTACCCAGGTGTAGTTGTAAGAGTTTGGTTGGAAGTACACGTACTTTTCAGTTAATTCTTCATATTAGAACAGTTTGATGTAATGGTGGGCTCAATACTTCCTTCATGAAGGGTTAAATGCCTATGTAGTACAGTTAGAGATAACATCTGTTACGGATTTCATATAATGCACATGCTTATCTTTTGTGGAATTTTTTTTTTTCTTTTAAGATTTTATTTATTTGACAGAGATCGCAAGTAGGCAGAGAGGCAGGCAGAGAGAGAGAGAGAGAGAGAGAGAAGCAGGCTCCCTGCTGAGCAGAGAGCCTGGTGCGGGGCTGATCCCAGGACCCTGAGATCATGACCTGAGGCAGAGGATTAACCCACTGAGCCACCCAGGCTATAAGAAATACAGGGAATATAAGAATATAAGAAGAGATAGATGGGATCTAGTCAATCAGACTTCCAAAACTTACTATTTTTGCTTGTTACATGCTGCCCTGTTTGTTGTGTCCTTATGTCTTTTGCTTTTATGCATGAATTAAGGGGGAAAAAACAATATAAAACTTTGAAACAGTTCAAAGTAAAAAATGCTTCTCTTAACAACAGTTTCTTTGTTAAAAAGCACTTCCCAGCTGATAGTTACTTGCTAACATAATTTATAATTTAATTCTGTCACTGCTGAAGATTGGGAATAATCAGTTTGTACATCACAGTGAAAAGTGACATGTAGGATTTTTCGAACTCATCTTTTCAAGTGTCCCAGAAATTTGTGATGTGATATAGTAGGGGGTATAGCAATCATTACATTTAATTATGAGTATAAAATTGAGAAATGTAATTGCCAATTGAAACTTTTCTTTCTTTTTAAACAGGAGATATGGGAGTAGGAAAATCTTGCTTACTTCATCAATTTACAGAAAAAAAATGTAAGTACACAATAAGGTTAAGTAATAAATTTATACTCACTTTCCTACCTTTTAAAAAGTGTCATTTTCATTACGCTCCATGCATTTGATAATAACTTTTCTGCATATATACATTTTTGTCTTTAGGGAGGGAATTTTTTTTAAATAGAAGCATATAAAATGAAATACACCTGCATGTATAGAGTGTTAATTTATATACCATATATAATTTGAGTTACTTGTTTAGGTTTTTTTGGTGGTAGAAAATTTTTAAAAATTATAATGTCAAATTTAAATAATATTTTCTCTGACTCTCCATTTTGGAAATTTGCTGCATATATCACTTATTAACTAAATAATAATAGATTGGAAATATTTAAATGAAATTCTTTTTATATCAAGACTGGTTGATTAATATTTGAAGTATAACTCTGTCTTAGGGGAGGAGACCATGTTATTTTATGTAACTAATAGGCTAAATATAGTTGAAACTAATTTTATGGCTTTTTTTTCTCTTAATGTAAATTTTATGACATCTCCAACAGTCTGTGTATTCTTGTACCAGAGAATAATAGGTTTAGGTTTTCAATGGCCTAATTATAAGGAAAGGACTAATAAACTTGTCCTGTTGGATTGGAATTATGTAACTTGCCAGTATGTTTAAGTATATATTAAATGTGTTTTTCTTGGGACGCCTGGTTGGCTCAGTTGGTTAAGCAGCTGCCTTCCGCTCGGGTCATGATCCCAGCGACCTGGGATCGAGTCCCGCATCGGGCTCCTTGCTCCACGGGGAGTCTGCTTCTCCCTCTGACTCTGCCTTCCACTCTGTCTGCCTGTGCTCGCTCTCCCTCTGAAAAATAAATAAATAAATAAATAAAAAAAATGTGTTTTTCTTTGAGATACTGATAATATTTTTCAGGAGAAAAATTTGACAACTTCTAAAGTCTTAAAGCCATTGATTGTTTTGTTATATATTAAATAGCATAATGTTGGTGTTACGAAGAACTTACTAAAAATCTTGAATTAGCAGATTCTTTTAGTCCAGGGATCAGTAAATAATAGCGTGTGGGTCAAATCCAGTTACTGCCTGTTTTTGTAAATAAAGTTTTATTACAATACAACTATGTTCATTTTACTTAGAGTCTTTGGCTGCTTTTGTGCTTCAGCAGTAGAGTTCAGTAGTTGTGGTTTTGGCTACAAAACTTAACTATTAATTATTTGGTCCTTTACAGAAGTGTGCTGACCCCTGTTCTAGTGCAGTCAGATTCGACTTCTGTGTTTTTGCTAATATTTTTTCAGTGCTAGCTTCGTCCACATACAGCCTACAAGCATTAATATGTTATTTAATAATCCAGTGGCTCTTCTCCCTGCTGGTCTTAATCTGAAGCTTTCTGGAAGTTAGATTATTATATTTCTTTTTTCTCTCTAACAGTTATGGCTGATTGTCCTCACACAATTGGTGTTGAATTTGGTACAAGAATAATTGAAGTCAGTGGCCAAAAAATCAAACTGCAGATTTGGGATACAGCAGGACAGGAGAGGTTTAGGGCTGTTACACGAAGCTACTACAGAGGAGCTGCGGGAGCACTTATGGTGTATGATATCACTAGGTAAGAGATTAATACTTTTCCAAACTTCATACTTGAGAAAAATCTGCTTTAGGCACTGTGGTTTGGTGTGTGTGTGTGTGTGTGTGTTTATTGATTTAGACATTCTTAGTTTGTGATTGTGTGATATTAAATGAGCTTATTTGGATCTTACGGTTATTTCTCTACACTGTTGTGTAAGACTTGATGTAACATGTTGATTTCCTTTTCTGAAAGTGAATATGACTGAAAAAAAGCTTTAGGAGATGCTGGTGGAGCTAATAGAAGAATACTATTCTGAAAAGCAGCATCAGTTCAATTATATGAGGTGAAATAATATTTTATACCAAAGTTTGTTCTTTTCACTTCAGTAGAAAGCAAACAAGTCTTGAGGAGTTAACTCTATTCAGTCTCTGGTGTTAAAGTTGACACCTTTTCAAAATAAGGTCAGGGAAGGAATTAAGTAGTTTTGCTAATGCAACATGGTAGATTATAAAAAGTTCTTATGCTTGCATCTGAAGGTGTTTGAGGTATTTGTTCATTTACTTAAATTCTTTTTTGTTCTAAAATGAATTAAAATGGTTTATAGTACTTCATGCAGCAGCATTAAATTTATTTCAGCTTGGCTATTTTGGGAAACTGAAAGCACTTGATAAAAAGTAAAAAAAACTGGACCGTAAATATTTGGCTTCAGAAAACAGAGAAAATTGTGCCACTTCATTAAACTGTGCTAAGCTGGAAAATGAACTGGATCACCTTTCATATTAATGCAAATGCCAGCTTAAAGCAGTGTGCCTCTTGTCTTGCTTTTTTGGGTGAGGTAGGGATGGGTGAGTAGGACCAAAGGGACTTTCAAGCATATTTCCTTTTGAGAAATGGTTTATACTGTTTTCTCTTGAAGAGTCATGATACAGTGTACATTAACATATTAGCATCCTGAGAAGTTCTGCATTAATGAAATTCTTTAACTTAGTTTAGTGTTTCTTAAGCTTATTTTATTAACAAACTTTGGGAAATGTGGACTTAGAATGAAGACAGTGGCAGATTATAATTATAGTGCTTGAAGTTCATTGAGTTCCAGAATTGGTTAATCTCACAGCAAAACAGAGCAAAATAGCCTTAATGCTCTTCTGAATAGGCAAGCAACTGGTCACATGATTTCTTGTAAATAGTTTTGTGGGAAGATTATTAAAGACCTGGCCTTCTGTGCAGGACATCCTAATAAGGGATGCATTCCTGAAGACTTTGCATAATTAAAAACTCCATTGCTGATAAATTTAAATGTGATGATGTGTCTTTAAGAGTGTAACAGTCTAAAGTGTTGTAGTTTGTTTTGCTTTGTGCAAGTGTGCTTGTGCCCGCCCCTCCATGTTTACTGATAATACAGTTGACATATAAGATTGTGTAAGTTTAAGGTCCAGGGTGATGATTTGATACATGTGTATGGTTTGCTTTTAAACATAACCTTTTAAGCGTAATAAATACTTCTGGTAAAAGTTGTGTCTCTCTGAATCTTCAAAAGTACTTCTGGTGGGAGCACCCCAAATGTCCATTAACTAAGGGATAGATAAACAAATGGGTATACTCATACAGTGAAGTATAATCTGACCATTAAAAGGAAAGACTCTCTGATACATGCTATACAGTGGATGAATCTTGAAGACATTTTGCTAAGTGAAGGAAGCCACATGTTGTATGACTGCATTTATATGAAATAGCCAGAATAGGCCAATTCAGAGACAGAAAGTGGATTGCTGTGGTGTGGAGATTGAGTGCTGATGGGTGCAGTGTTTCTTTTGGGGTTGATAAAAATGTTCTAGAATTAGATACGAGTGATCACTGCACAACTTTGGTATATATACCAAAAACCACTACATTGTATACTTTAAAAGGATGAGCTTTGTGGTAAATTCATTATATCCCAATAAAATTTTACTGAAAAAAAAGTACTGCATACTTTAGACAGGTGCTTTATTAATATTTCATAGTGACACTGATGTTGTATCCATAACATTGATTTTTTTTCTTTTTTTTTCTATTCTTCTTCACATTTTAAAAACTTGAAAGTTCTACTTTAATAATACCTTTATTCCTGGCATTAACTGTAATTGTTACAGGATACTTCCTAAATTGACAACATAGCTTATCATGGCAGTTTGTTTGGCTCTATCAGTTGTTTGATAAGTCATTTTACATGGCAAAGTTAGGGATATTTTTTACTTTTTTTTTAAAGCACTCTTGCCACTAATTAATGAGTATTGGCATGCTGCTATAGTTAAATAGATTTGAAATTATGGTGAATTTTAAGTAAATAACAATTACCTAAGAAATTAGTAGCAGAGGTTATGGGCATATCTAAATAATAACAGTTTATATGGTCTTGATACTTAAAAAGGATATATAGATTTTTCTGTTTACCAAAGTGGTGGCAGTTTGTAATTCATTCTTGCTGCCAGCTTTGACATTTTAAAATTTATCAAAATAAATATTAATGTTTTGGGATTTGTCCTGTGTAAGTTTTTGTGCACAAAGTAGGATAAATCTGTTGTGTTAAAGCAAGGTATGCCAGTAACTACAGATTTGGAACAGTAAAATGATAAGACTTGTGCTTTTAAAAAATATTTGAGTATTAGAAGATTTTACCTAGAAAATTTTAAAACATTGGGAAAATGTTTTTATTTGACCCCCTTTTTTTTAAACGGTGAGGTGGTGTTTTGTGTGTAACATAAGTTAGCACAGTGAAAAGAAAACCGTACAACTTCTTTTACTGGGAAAGGATTAAATGTTTGGAAAATCCAACTTTATATTGGTACTGGCAGCTGGAGTTCATGGAATATATTCACAAGACTAAATTTGAAACACTTTGAAGACACTATGTGCATAAAGAAAGAGTTCAAGGCCTGGCTCTGAAATGCATTTAAATCTTTGCGAGCTTCTGTTTTCTCACCTGTGAAATGAATAAGATGGATTAATGTTTTGTGAATGTATATAAATCAAACATTTTTAACTTTCAAAATTTTATTTGACCCCTTTGGTAAAGTCTGACAAATACTTATATTCTATGTACTGTATATAATATTACAAATTATTTGGATTTGCTTGTCCTCTTTGGGCCTATTTGGCTAGTGCAAATGAGCCTACGAGTTTCTAAACTCTTGCTTGGAGAAATAGGGCAGTCTGAATCTCAGAATGATTTAGGTACTAGTAAATAAGAATAAAAAGTTAGAATAAACTTATTTTGTTATCTGGGGGCTTAGATTTCCAGTCAAATACATTAAGTGCCATTTTAAAGCTGGTTTTTATGTTGTCATAGTTAACTTTCTCTTGGAAGAAAGGTGAGTTTTATATCAGTGTATAGTAGTGTGAACATCTTGGTTTCTAATACTGGACAGATGCAAATATGTTTGTCAGTGAACATATTCGCTAGACATTTTGATATTATTTCTCCCATTTTGTGATTGAAAATATGGATGATTTTTAAAAATCCTAGTTTTTACTTCAGATTAGAAATTCTTAATTCAGAATTGTTTCCATTAATTTTCTGTGTTTTTCCTTGCCCACTGTTTATGAATGTGCCTTTAAATGTAAACAGTTTACTTCTGTATATAATTAGCAAAGTTGTTAGATACTGATTTATTTATTTAAAATAATAGATTTGGCTAGACTTCTGGAAAGTGTGGGTTTACATTCCACAGTCAGTTTTTGATGAAAGGGAATATTATAAATATTTATTTGAAATTCCTTTTTAAAAAAAATTGAAATGACAATTGTATGTGGAAGTCACAAATGTAAACTTTAATTTTTGCAGAAGAAGTACATATAATCACTTAAGCAGCTGGTTGACAGATGCAAGGAATCTCACCAATCCAAATACTGTAAGTTGAATAACATCTATTATATAGAAAATGTAAGATCTATGCTAACCCCAGAAGAAGAGTGGTTTGCTAGTAGAATTTTTGTATATGAGTACCAAGAATGAGAGTGTATTTTTAAATTAATTGAGAAGATAGCATTTTTTTTTAGTACTAATTACCCCAGGTTTTGCATCTTACATGTGATGTTTGTTCATGTTTGTGGTTAAAAAAAAAAAAGTTATGAATGGGGTGGTGTTCTCATGTCAGGTGAAGACAATGAAATCTGAAACAATCAGTTTAAAAGGGATCTGCATTTATTTCATTAAATGTTACCGCTGGAAGAAACTGGGCAAAGTATAAGTGGTCTCTGTTATTTCTTAACAACTGCTTGTGTATTTACAATTATCTCAGTAAAATTTCAGTTAAAAACAAAGAGTTCTGCATGCTTTAAAAAAATTAGTTTAAAATTTTTTTTTACAAAAACATCTCAACTATTGTAATAGTTTATTACAATAAAATTGTAATAAATCTTAAAAAAATTAAAAAGCCATTGTGCTATATTTTCAAATTGAAAATTTAAAAAATTTGTTTCTAAATGAAAATACAGATTAGTTTCTTCGCCAGACTGAGAAGATATTTATTGAGATTTTATTTATTTATTTTTTAAAGAGTTTATTTATTTGACAGACAGAGATCACAACTAGGCTGAGAGAGAGAGGGAAGCAGGCTTCCTGCTGAGCAGAGAGCCCGATGTGTGCTCAATCCCAAGACCCTGGGATTCATGACCTGAGCTTAACCCACTGAGCCACCCAGGTGCCCCAATTTATTGAGATTTTAAAGGCCAACCAACATGCTAGACTTTATAGTATTCAAAGATAAATGTGGTCCTTGGCCCACAAAATGTTACAGTTTAGTAAGGGGATAGCTGTGTGTATACAAATAACTGCTGAAAAGCAGAGTGAGATATGAGGTAGAAATAGAGCAGCTGGTATGTGCATTGCTGGAAGTACCCAGGATAAGCAGTGCCGTCTGGAGAAACCAGCTTTACAGAGAAAGGTATGTTTGCATTGGGACTGTAGAGGTGAGTAAGGTTTTAATAAATGCTTAAGGGGGCATTCCAGGAACAAGCAAGGGAAGGTACTTAGGTGTGACTGACTGAGCTTCTTCAGAGCAAGGCCTGTGTCTCACTTAGCTTTGTACTCCACCATTGAGCAGAGGTCTGATTCAATAAGTAGGTAATCAGTGGTAAGATTGGCTTTTATCAGGGAACAGCAATAAATTGTACTGAAAGTTAACATGATGTGCCTTTTTTTTTTTTTTAAAGATTTATTTATTTTAGAGAGAGAGCCTGAGCAGGGATGGGGGAGAGGGATAGAGAGTCCTAAAGCAAGCTCCCAGCTGAGTGTGGAGCCTGACTCCGGGGTCTCTATCCCATGACCCCAAGATCATGACCTGAGCCGAAATCCAGATCCAGCCACTTAGCAGACTGAGCCAACCAGGTGCCCCAGAGTGGTTTGCCATTTATGATAGGGACTGTGCCTGGAAATTTCATATCCATTATCCCCTTAAACCCACTGTACGTATATGTACAGACCTATAGATGAACATTCATAGTAGCTTTATTTACAATAGCCCAAAATTGGAAAAAACCTAGATGATCATCAGGAGGTGAATTGTTAAAACAGTCTGGTACATTTGTACTGTAAGATACTCCTCAGCTACAAAAATCGGAAACAACCCAGATGGTCATTAGGAGGTGAATTGTTAAACAGTCAGTGGTACATTCATACTGTAAAATACTCCTCAGCTACACAAAGAAATGAACTATTGATACATACAGCAATTTAGATGGATGTCAGGGGCATTTCACTCATTACACATGAGTGAAAAAAGTTAATCTCAAAAAATTACGTACTGTATGATTCCATTTATGAAACATTCTCAAAAAGACAAAATTGTGGAAGAGAACAGATGTATTGTTGCCAGAGGTTAGCAAATGGGGGTGAAGGATATGAGTGCTGTGCCTCAACTAGAAAGGGCACAAAGCAGTTCCTTTCTAGTGATGGAACAGTTCTGTATACTAATTGTGGTGACATAAATCTATATCTGCAGTAAGTTTGCATAGAAACACACACACACACACACACACACACACACACACACGAGTGTGTACATCTGGTAAAATCTAACTAAGGAACATAGATTGCACCAATGTCAGTTTTCTGGTTTTGAGTCTGTAAGATGCTACTATTAAGGAAGCTTAGTGAAAGGTATATAGTAAAGCTCTATTCTATAGATATTTCAAAAAAAATGTTAAGAAGCAAACAAAACTCATTGTAGAAGGCCCTTAGAGGAGCATAATGACAAATTAGCCATGTCTTTCCTGCCTCATTTATGCCTCTTCAAATTTTACCAGATCTTCAAAAGAAAGTGTTAGGGAGGAAGATCTTTACCCTTCAAGATTCTTCTGGCTTGTCTAAGAAATTAATTGACAGAGTTGTTACAGGTTTCTGGAGATTGAGTCCACCCCTCTTCCTCATACTGAGAGGGAAACACCCTTACAAATGGAGATTTTTCTTACAGATGTAAAGGTCTCTTAAAGGGTAACTTCTGGGTTTTCAGAGCTTTACTTGTGTCTTCTGTTTAAAAATAAGCCAGCTTAAGATAAATATTCCAAAGAGAATATTTTGGGATGGCAAAATTTGCTCCCCTACAGAAGAAAATCTCTTAACATCCAGCTCGAATGTTACGATTTCTGTAACATTGCCTTCAGTTTCTATGTAGAAATTGCATACTTTCCCATTTTGTTGGTGGTGTATTTTGTACCTCTGTCTAGTTAGCATGCCACTTTTATGTCTCCTTTCAGGCTAACGGGAAGCACAGCTTGGAAGTTCTTAAGAAATTGGGAGAGAAGGCAGTGTTTCCATTCGGCAAATGTCTAAAAATTTTTTAAATTATCTTTTAAAAACTGATTTATTGAGATAATTAACATAATTTACCCATTTAAAGTGTGCAGTTCAGTATTGTTGGTTTTCTTTTTGAATTTATTATTGAAGTATAGTTGACATTTGTTTTGAGTACCTGCCATCTAATGGCCCTGGAGTAGGTCATTGTGATTTTACCAGCCTTGATTTAAAAAAACAAAATTGGGGGCGCCTGGGTGGCTCAGTGGGTTAAAGCCTCTGCCTTCGGCTCAGGTCATGATCCCAGGGTCCTGGGATCGAGCCCCGTGTCGGGCTCTCTGCTCCGCAGGGAGCCTGCTTCCTCCCCCCTCTCTCTCTCTGCCTGCCTCTCTGCCTACTTGTGATTTCTCTCTCTCTGTCAAATAAATAAAATCTTTGGAAAAAAAAAAAAACGGATTCCCTTTTTCGTGTGTTCTTACCTTATCCTTTAAAGGACTAGCAGACTTCATGTGAAAGTGCCTTTCCCTCCTCATTGGGCCTTTGTCCTCACTGATTGAAGAATGCTCACGTTTGTTATGCTGCTTAAGTGTTCTTGTTCAAGGTTTACATTCAGATTACAATGGTTCTTCAGCTCTTTGGACATCATTTTTAAGGAGTAGGAGAGTTAGGGGCTACAGTTTCACATGAGGAAAAGTTAATGGTAGAAATCACTTTTGGTTGAAACCATCCATTCCTACAGTATCAACATCTGGATTACCACATCTGTTGGGAAGGGAAAGGAGGGGGAATCACGAATTGGTATCAGATAAGCTTATATGTAGACAGAGAGAGTTTATCCATAATGCCCTACCCGCAGTCCCCAGAAACCACCATAAAGATCAAAAAGCTCTATTTCCCTAAGGCTGCAAACTTTTTTCTTAGAGCTTTGTAGAGCTGCCTTTAACTTTGGCCTAACTTCACTTACATAAATGATTCCAGAGTAGGTGTATGTATATGTGATATTTTGCCTTGGATTTGAACTTGTTTTGCATGTGGGTCCCCCCACCCCTCCTCCCACCACCACTGTTCCCCATGGAACGCAGACCTTTGTTTTCAGTTGCTACAAACTTAGTCCTTCTCCAGGGCTAGTGTAAAGACAGTGTTTGATGGTCATAGTTTGGTTCTAAAGTCCTTCTAAACCACTGACTCCCTGAGTGACCTTTGACAAGTCCCATTGCCTGATTTGATCACTAATTTTCTTACCAGTAGCCCGAAGGAGTTGAACTGGTAGTTTAACTTTTTGAGGGTCCCAGAGACACTCAAAAATCAGATGAAAACCATGAGCCTTTTCTTCCAGCGAAATGTTCTTGTTTATAGCATTCTGTGCTTAATTTCAGTGTATTCACAGATTTCCTGGAGCTTGTGCATGGACCTTTTAGTAATCTTACTCAGATAAATCATAACCTTTGGCCTAGACCAGGGTGTTCCTCATGGGCTGTATTGTTTTTGAATGGCTTGCAAGCTAAGAATGGATTTTACATTTTTAGAAGGCTATTTAAAAGAAAAAGTTAAGAAGTATGTGCAAAGAGACCATTTGAGCTCCACAGACATGAAATATATACTCTTTGCCTATATAGAAAGTTTGTCAGCCCATAGCCTAGGTAATTGCTGACCTCCCTCCTAATAGTACTGATTTCGTGATTCTCCTTATCTATGTGCTGGATGATTGCTGGTGCTTGGTTTCCTTCTTAGGCCTATATTTTTTTTCTATCAAAATTTTTGGATTTCAGAATTTTCATGGTTGATGGTTGCTTTTGTATTAATATGTCTTTCTTTTGGTCACAAATTAGGTAATAATTCTCATAGGAAATAAAGCAGATTTGGAGGCACAAAGAGATGTTACATATGAAGAAGCCAAACAGTTTGCTGAAGAAAATGGTGGGTTTAAGACTTTTAATGGCTTTTTGGGGGTCATTCATGGGAGGGGTGGCATTTTGATACTGTGGACTATTTGACACTTTTCTTTTAATGCCAACTACTTAAATCTCAAGAATGAAGAAGTAAAATATGGGGGTAGTGCATATGACAAATGTTAATGTTAAGACAAATGTTAAGACTCCCCTCATCTCAAACCTAACATACTGTTTCATAAAAGACTATGGTAGGAGTACTGATAGCTGATAGGAAACCCTAATTCAAATGTTATTGGAGAAAATGTCCTTTTGAGTTCATTTGAAATGTCTTAATTATAGTCTGAATTTTAATTTTTAGGCTTATTGTTCCTTGAAGCAAGTGCAAAAACGTAAGTATGACTAAAATTAATCATTTTCAGTTACATTCAGTTACATTCAAACTTCTCAAAGTAGAACTATACATGTCGAAAATGTATAATGTATTTGCTTACATATAATAATACATGTATGTGTGATGTTTATTGTGGGAAGACAGTTAAGCAGGCATCCCTTTGCTTCCTGTTTCACATTTCAAAGATAATAGTTTTTGCTACTTTATCTAAAAGATTGTACTGTGATTATTCCCCTGGTAAACCAGGTTAATAAATGAAACTTTGTTAGCATTCCAGAAGTGCTTGACTTTCACAATGGAGGTTGAATTTGGCATCTTGGACTCAAGCTTGGGTATTCTATGCATTTAGTACTTCGATTACAAAGCATGGCTTAAGGAAACAATGTCTAAGAATAATCAGAAACATAATTGATGTTTTCTAATCGTTACTCCATGTCCATTATCGAACCCCAGGACTTAAGTCAGAGTTCTTCATTTATTAAGTCAGAAATTCCTTGCTGGGTAAGAAGCTAGCCCCTTTTGGTTTAGCTTCATCCATGTTATTAGTACTAAGAGAACTGAAGTGAGACCATGGTCGAGCACAAATATGTCACCGTCACAAAATTAAAAAATATAGTTAATGCTTAGCTAATTAGACCATACAAATCCTGGAATCTCACTTGTTTGGAATACCTTCTTGCTATTACAAAAATGGCCTGTCCTCACTTTTCCTTATATATTAATATATGACATTTTAATGATTAGAACACATTCAGTTATCCAAATAGGGTTTATAGAAATAGCTGTTAGTATCTTGTTTATATGCTTTCCACAGAAAATATTTCCCCATGTTGTTCTCTTAGCTCAGTCTTTTGGTAATCTTTTATTAGATGACAGTGGCTAAGTTGAAGACATCATGGCAGTTGACTAAAGGTTAGCAAAAGGTCAGTGTATAATGCCTTATCCTTTGTAGAAAGCTGTGATTCTCCAATAAAGTTGTCATTTGCCTCTTAGGGGAGAGAATGTAGAAGATGCTTTCCTTGAGGCTGCCAAGAAAATCTATCAGAACATTCAGGATGGAAGCCTGGATCTGAATGCTGCCGAGTCTGGTGTACAGCACAAACCTTCAGCCCCACAGGGAGGCCGGCTAACCAGTGAACCCCAACCCCAGAGAGAAGGCTGTGGCTGCTAGTGACCTCTTTGCCGTCGCTCCCATTTGACCTTTCACCTCTGTCTGTTGGAAGCAGTACTTTTTACTGCCTCATTGTCTTCTGTACATCTTACTGGGTTTAATTAAAAAAAAAAAAAAAGAAAAAACAACTCTGTTGTAAAAACAGTTTAACACAATACTAAACTGCTAAAACAACTAGATGTAATCAGGTTATCAAAAGGCAAGTAGAGTAATAAATCTCTCCTGCATGGTAAATCTAGACTTTTTTTTCCCCTTGATTGTCCTCGTGATAGATATGTCACCAGTACATGATTTAAACTGAGCACTGATGCTGGACTTAAATGATTTTTATCCTTCCTTTTTTTTTTTGGGCAAGGCTTTGTCTTACTGTATGGTTTAATTTGAGGATATGTTAAGCCTTTCTCCCCATCTTTAACTGTTCAAGTATGTCTGTTGTAACCAATAAGTTTATTGCTGTGAAATGACTTCTGATAGAGAATGGGTTCTATAACTGCTTTTGTTTTTGTTGGATAAATTTCCTGTTGCGTGGGTGGCAGTTTTCTCGTGGAGGTTTGCTTCTGTCTTAGCCTTGCACAGGGAAAATATCCATTTATCTTTTCTCTTGTGCTTAATTAATAGCTTTATCTTTTTTTTATGCCATTTTATCCTTTTCTCTTTAGCAGAAAGTAAATATGTATAAAATTTGAAGGAACCGAACTAACAATACATTCTGTGTATATTATTTTAATGAAGAAAATAAATTGATTACTGGCATTGGAACAGTATAAAATACCAGTTTGTACAGTATGACCTATATGTGACCATGTTACTCCCTTCCATTTCACACAAGGAAATACACAACTGCAGTTCACAAGTAATACTGGCTCCACCCTCTGGTGCTGGCAGCGTTTGGGGACATTATGCTGGAAAGAGCTCCTGTAGCGTGAGAGGATTAACACTAGCAGATTCTGTTCCATCTTTGCACTGTGGCTTACCTGCTGATTTTCTTAACTGTTCTTGTGCAATCGACAATGTGCTAACCTGCTTTTCTCTTTGTAAACATTTTGCATTACAGGCTGCATTTCTTGCCTTACTGTATAGAAAAAGAAAAAAGGCTGGGTTTATTATTGCACATTTTAAGCTTTTATACCTTTATCTTCTTGGAATGGTGAGATTGTGTACCAGACAGTCAGAACCACAGGTCTGCTGTTAAGGGATTTTAAATTGTGCATTTTTAACACTACAGTGAAGTAATTTAGGATACCCTTGTGTTCTTAGTATGAGGGGCTATTTTATGTCCTGTTGGCATAAGTTGTTTTGTAAAAGGGAAAGTGTTTCTAACGGTGTTTGTGCTGATACAAAGTAAGTTATTACTTTGCACTAGGTGGTTTGGCCACTGAAAGAATACTGTATTGCAAGGGAAACAATCTCTTTAGACAACAGACTTATGTTTTACCAAGTTCTTTACTTCTTTCCATTGATTTCTGATTCAGTTTATGGTCCAGATGGAGAATTGAAGCTATTTGAAGTAGGATAGGTGGTAAACCTTACTATATTCTATAAAATCATTCAGCTCAACTGCTGTGTTTAAAATACACATTTTAAATCCCTCTTTACAGACACTAAAGTGAAAATAAAAAATAAAAAATACAGCTTTCTGGGTTGTAAACATGTGGTAGTACTGGAGTATTGTATAGTCAATGTTAAATAAAAGCCAAAACTGGAATGTGCAGAAAATAGGATTTGGTTAATTTGTGGACTCATCTTTATTTTTGTCTTTGTTTAACTTTTTAAAAAACAAGATTCCTGGAGTAGATTGGTACGTTCTGTTAAAGACTTACAGTGACCCATTTTGCTTACCCTGTTGCTTCACAAGGGACTCGCCCAGGGACCATGACCTGCTGGTGTGTGTATATATTTACAAAAAAACAAACCAACCACCCATTGGGATATAAGGTAGCAATCACAAACTAAAGACTGCGGCTTGTTTAGGTGCAATACCCTGATTCCCAAAGTTAGTTACAGTGGGTCTTAATTGTTTTTGTGACAGGATTTATTCAGACTGCTGTACTCTTCATTTGATGTAACAAAATGCTATTAATCTAAATATTTGTAAATAAAGTACCTGTATCTAGATTAAATTAAAATGGTTTGCATTATTTTCTGAACTACAATAGGATTTCATATTTTTTTCAGGCAAACAATTATTTGGCAGAAGTTGCCAGTTTTTATTGGCGAATTGTCCTTACTGTATGAAGAGAAGTCTACATATATAGCATATAACTCCACATGACTCAGTAGTTGACTTAGTTTTGTCCTTGTATTTGGATCATCCTTGCAGTGTTTTCAGTCAACCTTTTTCAGTGTGATATCAGCACACTTGGTGCCTGATAGTGTTCTCCCTTGACTGTACTTGGGGCCAAATTCTGTTGTTTGCATGTGTACTCCCCTGTAATAAACTTGGGTGCTCAAAAATAGAAGAGCAAATTGTCCTATTGTAACATGCATGTGCCAGACACTGGGAAGTACACTTTGGAGAGAATGTGAAGTTCTTTTAATCTTTCATCAATGAGAGTTTACTACATGTGGGGTCACCTGCTTCTGTGGGTTACTTGTTAACCTTGCACCTGTGTGGAGGCCCTCTTGATTAGTAAATTGGTGCTCAGACATTCCAGTGCAATGTTCAAGTGTTTCATGGATAATAAAATGTTCGATGCAGTAAACTTGATTAAAAAAATTTTTTTTTTGGTGGTAATGTTCACATAATACTGGATATAGTAAAGTTTCTTTGGAAAGAGGTCTTTTGGAACCAGGTGTTTGGTTTCACATATTAATTACCTCCCCAAGTCCAAACTATAGTTTTGAGAACTTTTTTGCTCACATATCCGTTGTTTCAGGTGTGATCTTTCTATATAGATGTGTGTGGTTCAGGTCACTCCCCCTTACACAGAAGATCAAATGATTACCTTCCATTCCTGTCCACAGGGGAATAGGGTTCATGTGGCAGTTTAGAAAGAAGATATTTTACCCTTACTCAGCACATGGACAGAATGGGGAAAAGTGTCCCTAAGGGATTTCAGTAATTGTGCAGAGGCCTGACTTTTCAGCATTTTGCTAAGGCCTGTGAAAATGAAATAAGAGAATGTTAAATACAAAAGATACACACCAAATCCAATTTTTATTTGGAAGTAGATACTTCTAGAACTTACTGTGTGTTAAATTTTATGCCACTTCCATTGCCTTTAGTGTAATTCTGTTTATCCCATATCTTAATTAATGGTCCAGGTCTGACCAAATTCTTGGGTATATAACCCTCCTTGGGGTAGAGAGGGATGGTTGCACCACACCATACTGTATGGTTATGGTTCATAAGCTGTCTGCGGGCCTAAAAACAGGCCTTGGGAGTATTTTAAAACCTGTAACATGTAGTTTCATACTTCCCCTTACTCATGAGAAGAAGTCTGCTGCCACACAGTCTTTGTGACAGTTGCTATTGTTTTTAGAGAAATAATGTATTTGTAGATCATGAAGCAGAGCCATTAATTACAGTAGTTCAAAGATTTAAAAGTCAAACACAATTTGAATTTACCACTGGGTCAGATTCTGCTAATTTTACATCAAAGAATATTTTGGTTGAGGAAAAGCACCTCAGGTATAGTAGTTTTATAAACGATATTTCCATGTGGTGTATGTTCATTGACAGGTACAACAAACTTCAATCTCTGGGCCAAAGATGGAGAGCCATTTGGAAATTGCTGTTCTCTTGGAACACAGGTAAACGTTTGATGGCTTTACTGTAGATCTATGAAATGAAAAGTCAGATGACAGACTATTTTATCTTTTATTTTCATATGAAAATAGATTTTAAACAAAATCCAAAAATAAAATTTGACACTATAAATGAAGGGCTTGAGTACATTCTTTTTCTTTGTAGCTATAGATTTAAACCAGTTTGTAGCCTCAAATTTACAATTATAATCAATGGTTTTATGGCAATACATTTCAAAGCTAAAAAAAAAAAAAAAAACCCAGCCATCCAGGTTTAAACTGTATACAACTCTTCCCATATGTACATGTGATTTACAGAAGCCCCAGCGTTCACAGCATGTGAGCTAAGCTATAGTGGAGGTGCAGTGCTGGAGGTCCCCGCATCTGGAGCAAAACCAAGCGGCCTTCCAGTTCACGGTGAGGTAGTAGAGAAGGGATTTCCTCCAAGATTTCCTCACCCGGCTGAGCAGTTCTCTTCCTGCAGAAACAAAGAGGATGCCTTCGTGGAACAGTAAAAACAAGTCTTCAATGAACAGAAATAAGTGACAGCTCATGATGGCTAACAGGTAAAATACGTATTTGAGTACCTCTTTGGAAAAATACTTGGGAGATGAGCCACTGTACAAAATTATTCAAGAGTAAAATTAAGGGGCGTCTAGGTGGCTCAGTGAGTTAAAGCCTCTGCCTTTAGCTCAGGTCATGATCCCAAGGTTCTGGGATCGAGCCCTGCATCAGGCTCTCTGCTCAGCAGGGAGCCTGCTGCCTCCTCCCTCTTGTGCCTGTCTCTCTGCCTACTTGTGATCTGTCAAATAAAATCTTAAAAAAAAAAAAAAAGTAAAATTAAAAATCTACTGGACTGTAAGATAAGCTAGAATTCAGGATATTCCAACTGAAAGTGGTAGTTAAGAGAACTCTGTAACATGTACCCTGCAAGCAGGAAGCTGGGGATGGCATCAGTGTCGGTAACTGTCTAGTAATTGTGACGGACCTTGTAGAACTTGGAAGGAGCTCTGAAAAGAAGGGAGATGAAAACACAGCTCAGAAGCCAGCCCCTAACTCCAGCCTAGTTTAAGCTTGCATCTCTTAAACCTGGATTATGACCCCAGACTCCAAAAGAATTCTAGCAGACCTCCCCCTACCTGCTGCGTCTCTAACAACACCATTACTCTCCTGCATCCCGAGCGCCTGAACTCTTCAGGCTGTCACCCCAAGCTGATAGCTAAACCTGGCACCCAGATCCCCATGTACTCCTCTTCCACGACTCTGGGCTGTCTCATCTCTAAACCCACCTTTGCAATACTCAGTGCCTCCTGATACTCTTAAGACCTGCCCTGAGGTTCATGATGGTTTTGGCCTGTGCCTGATTTGGTCCCACCATAGAAGGTTTTAAGGTAATCACATTCAAATCTTGGATCTGCTGCTGCTGAGCTGTGTGCCTACAAAAGAGGCAGCTCTTTCTCAACATTCCTTGTGGCTCAGCTATATGCTATCCTGCTCTGTGGTAGTGACAGATGAGCCCCGAAGTCCTGGTTTCATCTTATGCTGTGACATTTTTCATTTTACACAATTTCTTCATCTAGTAAAGGCATACTTCCTACCTCCTAGGATACAAAGACTACATGAGATAATACATGTAAAGTGCTTATTAATACACACAGACACTCAAAAATGGTCTGGGTCACTACTGACCGATTCCCTGAGTCTATTTCATGTTCCTCCTAAACGTTAACCTTCTCAAGGTCTCACACAGAAAGGCTCTGTGAACTTTAGGGGTTGTAGACACCCTGTGCTAAGAGGTTTGACTTCAAACTTTTGCTGAGGAAGAATAGAAGGCACAGCCAGGCATCCTTTCCTGAGATGCAGGGAGATGGACAAACTAAACTAAGAGACTAAACTGTAACTAAACTAAACTAAACTAAACTAAACTAACAGACTAAACTACAGACTAAACTGTAAACTAAGCATTTGCAGCCTAAATGCTCTACGGCTGGAGTAGAGAACAAGGAAATCCAGCAATGGAGCTCAGCAGGAGAATTCCCTGTATCCCTGACGGCTCATCCAGCCTCCAATTTCAGGCCATTCCCTAAGCCATCACCTTGACCTCCTCCTAGATCCACCAACCGCTCCATTCCATTTTCCTAGGGACCAGTTTTGAAAGCAAATCTGTCTTCAGTTTTCCAGAGACCTGAAGGTGGCATTTGTGGCATTCTGAGTCTCCACTAGATAGATTAGGGACCCTAAAGCTTCTTATGTTTACAACAGCACGTACTCTTACCTGGCTTGGTCCAGGTTGAGAGTCCTCAGCCAGGGAAGATTCCAACTGAGACAGACCAGGTGACGATGTGGAGTCTCTAGAAGTGCTGGTGACCAATTCCCCTAAAGCATCCACTTGTCTTCTCAAGCTGTGTAACGTGCCCTCTGTCTGCCGCTTCCCCTTAATTAGCACTTCTGCTTGCTTGGACATACAGTGTCGAAGCTGGGCCTGAAAGGATTACGGTAAAATTTAGGGTTTTACACAGAAGAAATGTACTCCATAGCTTCCTCATGCTTAACACTGATGGGCCGATCTGATTATCATAAAGTAAGAAGGGCTGCTGAAAATGCCTTTGTCCTAAAAAATATATAAACGTAGAAGGTGCTGGTGGCTTCTCTCTGTGCGTAGAACTTGTACCATGCTGTGCTGTCATTAACTGGGCCTTCTGCTCAGTTCTCTCCCTTACAACAATACTTAGGATTTCTGCATCCCTGGCCTCCTCGTTAAATGATGATTCCTTCTCTCCCTTTCCTGCCCAGACTTAGCAGAAGACTGGTTTATACTTGATATCTTCAGTGCCTCTCACAGTGCATTCCAGTCTTCAACCCCACGCTACTTTCTGGCTTGCCCCCCTGCTGTTTCTTTCAAAGGATTCTCTCCAAGTCTACAGCAGTTCTGTCCAACAGAACTTTCTGTGATGATGGGAATGTTCTTTATCTGTGCTGTCAAATATAGCAGCCACTCAATAGCCCTAAAACTGTGGCATCTGAAGAACTTTTAACCTAATAGAATTCATTTACATTAAAGTAGCCACATGTGGCTGGAAGCTGTTGGATGTCAAGGACCTCCACTCCCTCAACACAGTGCATGGCTCCCTCCCAGTTCATGCTGTGTATGAAGCCTTTCTCCAAACACATTCTGCCCTCTCATTCTATCTTCCTTTCATTTTTCCAATTCCCACCTGTACTGTTAACCCCCAAATCTTTAGGTCAATGCTGATCGCTAAATCCTAGACTCTTTGAAAGCTGCCTATGGAGAGATTGGCCCTGGATGTCTCACAGGCCTCAAGACTCCACATGTTCTGAGCCAAACAACTTTCTGTCTGACACCCAAAGCCTATCTTTCCCCCAACCACTGGTCTATGAGCCTCTTGTTTATCACTGTATCTCTATTTTTTGTCCCAGGTCCTTAGGTTCTGTCAGTTTTAGCTGAGGTAAAGAAGCATTACCCAGAACACTGGGCTTAACTCCACAATTCATGGTTTGAATGCTAACCCCTGCCACTTACTGTGTGATGCCAACTTCTCTAAACTTCCGCCATGTAATCTAGAAAGCTGCTCATGCCGTAACAGAGGGAATGGCAGCAGTATGTCGTGATAAGCAATTTCCCACTGTCCTCAACATGCCAACCATCTCATACTGTACTGTTTTAAAGGGCAACCTTGAGTCGATCTTCACGGTGACGCAGTCTCTCTCGGAGTGCTTCTCCACGCCAGTGTTCATCCTTTTTCAGAGGGAGAGGGAAACATCAGAGTCCCTAAACGTTGCTAGCCTTTCCCTCCTCCCGCCTTCCCCAAGTTCCACATGTATTTTTCAGCTTATCTGGGGGGAGGTGGGAACAAATTATCTTCTAGCAAAGCCCAAAGAGCAGCAGGATATATACTTACCATTATGTGAGTCTGGGAAAAATTCAATTTTTCTTCAAAAGGTGATGGTCTCTCACTCACAGTGAATGGAAAGTTCTCTTTCAAGCTTTCTAACCCTCCTTCTAGGTTTTCATTCCTTTCCAAAATAGCCTCCAGATCTGCTGGTAGTTCTGGGAGAAACTGGTTGAGATTCCTCAGGCTTGTTCTGATTTCATCTTTCACCTCACATTTAAGTGTTCGCATTGCGTCACTGATTTCCATCTGTCTTCTTTCCAGATCTTTTTGGTTTGTCATCTGAAGAGTGAGAGTCAGATTCGAGTGGGTAATATTTGGGAGCTACTTGGAATTGAACTGCTTAATGTGTCATGTACTTATGGAACTTTCCACGTAGGATTAGACTCTCCCAGTCTAAGTGTGAACTGCTCTGAGCCTGGTTACACCACAGGGTATCAGAGGTTTCTGCTGGGTCATTTCTTCCTTCCTAGGCATTTGGGTCTTCTAGACTTGTTTCTGACATAAAATCTAACATTTCAACACAGCTCTTTGGAACATGATAAAATTTCATGCTGAAGAACTGCTATTTTTCTTTCAAAAACACAAGATGCTGAACTTAAGGGGATTTTAAAAGTACATTTTGAACAAATGCTTTTCTCTTATAGAGGTGCATTTCTAAATTTTAAGACTAAAAAAACAGATTTGATTTAAAGGACATTCTTATAATCAGCTTTCATAATTTCTAAAAAGAAATACTCCTATTAAAAGAGCTACTTAAGAAACAAAAACTGCCCAATGGGGAGTGAGCATGTCTACCAGGCCTTCTCTGTTTCGGGCGGCCAGCAGGGGCTCCTGGGCACGCACCTGTTTCTTGAGCTCCGTGTACTCATGCTGCATCTGGTTGAGCTCCTTCATCAGGCGCCTGGCCCGCTCGTGGTTGTCCTGGGCCACCTGTTCGATTGTCGCCATCTCTTTCTGCATGCAGCTGTTCTCCTGCTTTTGCTCCTAGTGCAGGAGGAAGGACACGGCTGGGCTCTGGCACATGGAGCTGTGCACTGCTGCCTTACACACTCACTAGCTCTGTAAGTCCGTTTCCCATTGGGGTTCTAGCTGTAACGTGGGGATAACACTACCGGCCTTGAGAGGCTGTGGTAGAGCTATAGTACATAGGTGGTCAGAATCTGTTATCTGTTAGCCCAAAGTCTGAATCATAGCTCTGCAACATTACCTTTGATAATATGTTCCTTTCCTTTCCTGAGCCTCCATTACTGCAACAGGAACAACAGTCATCCTCACAGAGTTACCCGGAGGATGAAAATCTAGACCCCTCCATGTTATCTTTACAGTCATGCTGCTGATCACTAGTGGTAAGCGTGTCACCCTCTGGGAAACACCCATTTCCCACTGTCTGGGAAACACACACCCATTCACATACATCAGCTCCTCCAGAGGGTGTCAGAAAATCCACTCCTGTGACAGTCTCTACCACTGCCCAACTGTCTCCACCCAAAATAAATCTCTGTGGACTTAGAGTATCCCCTCCCCCCCATTTTTTAAAAAAGACTTTTATTTGACAGAGAAAAACAGTGAGAGAAGGAACACAAGCAGGGGGAGTAGGGGAGGGAGAAGCAGGCCTCCCACCAAGTAAGGAGCTCAATGCGGGGCTCAGTCCCAGAACCCTGAGATCATGACCTGAGCTGAAGAGAGCCGCCTAACGACTGAGCCATTCGGGCACCCCTCACCTCCCCAAATTTTATCCCAAATAGATTTCAGGGATAAAAGCATGGCAGACTGAGCTCCTTGGTTTAAGGAAAATTAAAGCTAATCTGACTAAAAAGGGCAGGATGAGAAAAATCTGTGAGCAGTGACTGCAGATGGGCAAACATGTTAAGCCGTCCCCCGCCCCCCGCCCCCCCCCCCCCCCCCAGAATGCTGCAGCCCCTGTCAGTGGAGGTGTGAGCTGAGGCTCCTTGCTGAGAGTGCTCTCTGCTTCATGTTGACACTGTCTGTTCGGCTTCTCGAGGGCTAGAGCCCACTATCAGCTTCAAGATCACACTGTGCATCAATACACACAAAACAGTTGAGTTAGGAACTGGGCTGCCAGGTAATTTGTTTTCTCCAAAGCAGCGTTTTAGTCTAAAAATGTAAATGTGGTGCTTCCTCATGAGCTGTCAGGGCAGTGGGTACCCACCAGAAGGTTCTTCTCCAGCTGGCTCCGCTGGATCTTCAGTACTTCCTTTAGGCTGGCAACCTGCTTCTCGGCTTTCTTTCTTTCTGTCAAGAACTGGTTCCGTAAGAGGCTGAAGTCTGCCCTCATAGAGTCTGTCTCTTTCTGGAGAGCCTGCAGCTCACTTGACTTTTCCAGTAACTGCTGCTCCCGTTCTGAAAGCTGCCGTTCTGAAATGAGCATTTTTAGTAGTTTGGGTGGAGGCCCTGGTCCCGCTATGGGCAGGTAGGGAAATGCCACTCACTCGGGAATCACTGGATCTTCCGAATCCCCCCGACCCACATCCGAGGCCCAGGTAAAAGCCCTCACAAAGGTGCCTCCTGACAAAACTGGGCCCTAGAGGGTTGGATCCCAAAGTGACAGACAGCTATTGTCTTCCCTTTATCAGGGACCAGTGAGAGCAAACAGCAATCCTGAGGGGCAGGAGACATGGAAATAGATGGCTGAAGTACTTCTTATAAACCCGGGTTTTAATAAAGGGAGTGCACACATACTTCTCCTTCACGGGAGGCAGCGTGGTGTAAACAACACGGGATCTGGAATGGCATAAGCCCTATTTTATACAGGAGGAGCCTACTTCTGCTGTTCCATGGGAATCTTATATGCAAATGCATAGTGCACATTAAGTACTCAATAAATGATGCTTACAAAGAACGACGACAGTTAAAATAGATTTTTATACCCACACTCTGGAGTAACACCCTGTCCAAGATTTCACTTTCACATGTCAGGTGTGGTCAGACTCAACACATATGTTAGTTAAGTTTCATTTTCACAACGAAATGGCTGGTCTAGGGCACCTGGGTGGCTCATTCGGTTAAGCGTCTGCCTTCAGTTCAGGTCATGATCCCAGAGTTCTGGGGTGGAGTCCTGTATGGGGCTACCTGCTCAGCAGGGAGCCTGCTTCTCCCTCTGCTTGTGCTGTGTCTCTCTCAAATAAATAAAATCTTTAAAAGAAAAAAGAAAATAAAGAAGCTGCTGGTCTGGATGTAATCAAGAGTTGGGGAGGAAGGAGTAATAACCCTTCCACCAAGTTCACCAGAGAACATTTTCTGACCATTGTTAAACCCTGAAGCCTAAGAAAGAAAAAAATCACTTATTGCTGTGGGAACTATCATTTATCCTGGATTTCCATGTCATTGTCATTGATACATGGCTCAAGAGAGCGCAAACAGACCCAAAAGCAAATACCTGTATTTTGGTACCATTCACTATGACAAATTTGGACACAAGTAGAACTGTTGATAATTGTTTTTTGATTGGGCGAGATGAAATGGATCATCATTTCCAAAGCTCAAAACAGCGTTCTTCACAGAAAGCCTTCAGAGTGCCTTCTAGAACTTCTTTGCCTTAACATCTCTCTGCCTTGAGGCACCATTCTTGAAGTAGGCAGTATGGTCGGATAAAAAGACCACACAGTCTCAGGATCAACTCCCATCTCCATAAAGACAAATGCCTTGTATCTCTGAACCTGTTGTCACCTCTCCTGGGGCTAGCAGGATCCAACGGGGCATCTCCTTGCCACTCTGCACCTTCTGACCCCTTCTGGGCCATGGCCGGGCTCAGGGTTTCCTCTACACACCTGGCAAGACAACCAGTGCCGCCCCCCTCCCAAAGAGCCGTATTTGGGAACACATACTGGTCTGGGAGAGCGTTTTCTCCAGGGTCTCGCTGCTCCTCTCCTCTTCCTGCAAAGTCCTCACATGCTCCTCAGCCAAGAGCAGCTTTGAGAGCACCTGGTCCAGCTTGCCTTTCTGTTCGCCCAACTCCCTTTCCAGCTGCTGCTGCTGCTCCTTCAGAGCCACTTTACTGGCTTCTAACTTTTTTTCTTCACATTCTCGCTCTTTCTGGAGTCTCTGAAACATCTTAATAGAGAACAAACAGTCATAATATAACAAATACACTATATCCCAAATGAGGGAACCTTCGCAGACGCTAGCCAGGTTCCAGCTCCAGAGAAAGCAGGAAACAGCCCAGTGAGAGACAGTGAGTTCCCTTTACAGAGGTGATCGGGCTGGGACTGGAAAACTATCTGGCCACCGCGCGAGGAAGATTCATGCGGCCGGTGGCATGGGGCCAGCAAGATTCTTTACAGGACCCGTGTTCTGTGGTCTTAATGGTCCCAATATTAATACCGAGAGAGCAAAACGCTGGTGTAAAATCCTCCTGGTTACACAGGGCGGTTAAGAGAACTAGTCCTATGGGCGATCCTTCACAGCTTCAGCCGGGAGAAGCTCACCCAAGTGACAAAGTGTTTTTTCTGTAAAATCATAAATGTGTGGTACCATTTCTTGCTGGGCTAGCTTAGCCTTGTTTTCTTCAATCTCGTTCCGAAGCTCTTGAAGCTGTTGCTGCTTTGTCTCCCCTTCTTTGCGGCAGTCTTCAGTCTTCTTCATCCACTCACCGATACCCTTCTCGAGCCTGGTCTGTTCACTGAGCAGCATGTCCTTACGCTGGGTGGTGTGAAGCACATCCTTTACGTGAAAGAACAAATGGAAACTATTAACAAAGCCATCTGCCCTCGGGCTGGCAAATGCCCCTCCTGAGATCCAGCAAGTCTGACAAAATAAACATGAAAGTCCCACATCATTTATTCTCTCAAAAAACTTATTTAAAGCACCCAGGATGCAATTTAATCATCAGCTTTCCTCTTTTTAGTGTCTAAGAAGAGGACAGAAGATGTCCCAACCTAAGAGACCCAGTTCTTCTGAACTTCAGCTGCTTCATCACTGAGGTGGGAATAAACAACACCCACCTCACAAGATTGCTAAGAAGATTAAGGAGCGCTGTGACTAAGGCTTAATTCTCATTGAAAATAAACCTAAAGTCATGGTTTTGTTACTATTTGAAATATTTATGTGGGTTGAAAAGCTCAGAAAATAATTTCTTATTTATGCAAGGAACCCAAATTAAACTTTTTGGAGAAATTTATTATATATATATATTTTTAGAAATTTACTATATTTTCAACAACACAGAAAATACTCATTAGAGCCTACTGTGTAAGAATTTTTTAAAGATGGAATACTTCAAGTTTTACATCTTAGATTACTAAAGACAGATGGAAGAAATCAGATGTCCAATCCAACCCCTGGTTTACATAGTGGAAACTGAGGCCCAGAACTTGCTTGAGGTTCTCTGAAACCGAAATTACTGCACTATTCTCATAGGATGACAATTATCTTTAAGACTATCCAAAGTAGAAGGGTCAAGAATCAGCTTTACTGAACATCTGACAAGATGGAGGCCCAGGTACTCTGAAATTGGCAGTTACCCTGCTGCTCAGAGTAACCAAATCTGAGCTAAGCTGTGCGGGCCTTATCTTTGCCAAGAGTAAGAGATGGTCCATCTGGTGCCCGAAGCCCCTAAAGGGGCTGGTTGAGCATTTTAGGCTCTGTTCTAGCTACCATCTTCCTTATTATCTTTGAGTAAAACTTTGAAAATAAATGAGAAAACCACTGCTCTGCATCAAAAGTTTCGTGTATATGTGTTTGTGTCTTAAAAATGGCCCTATGGAACCTGCTGGTATGAAAAGGAACCAACCTACTTGATTTGACTTTTATTTTAACCAATTGTCTGCATACCTTCAGGATACTACTAGAAGATTACATTTGTTAAACTTACCTGTTTTGCTAGGTTCAAATGGTCTTGGACATCCGCTAGTTCCTTCTGTAGTGAGTTTACGGCTTCTCGTTTTTCTACAGAAATAACATTTACATAATATAAATACACTTGTATGCATTTCCCCAATTCCCATCAGCCCCCAAAAAAGTATAGTGGAAGTGAATATAAACTCATTTCTGTTAAGTGTATGGCTATCCATTTACTTATCAAAAGGTCAAAAGAATGAGTTAATACGTACAACCTATATCTGGGCTTGGAGCTCAGGTTTTTAGATTTACATGTTCAAAACCTCATCATAAAAAAATGTATAGTTAATACCTAGTGTTGACAACGTGCATGGTTTAAAAATGAACACCTTCTACATTGCTGGGAGAAATGTAAATTGGTACAATCTTAAAGGGAGATAATTTGGGAATAGATTTTATATGTGTGCTGGCTTTGTCACTTGCTACCTCTATGACCTTGAGGAAATCACAGAAAACTAAGCTTACATTTTCTCCTCTGTAAATGGGTGAAAGAGTTTCTATCATAAAAATGTTATAAGGATTAAATGAAATGCACATAAAATACTTGAATCGTGTCTGAGATACAGTAAGTGCTTAACAAGTATAAATACGTTGTTAGCTAGACTTATTTAGTAATTTCTAATCATGGATGTTTAACAAAGTTTTGATAATAAAGGTATTATCTGCATCTTTCTTTTTTGTTTTAAAACTACACACACACACACACACACACACACACACACACACACCAAGGAAAAATCTGTTAGGATATTCACCACACTGTTAATAGGAATTACCTCTGAGGGGTGAGGTCAATAGTCATTTTTATTTCATCTTTTTGCGTGTTTTTAAATTGTTCTTTAAGGAACATGAACTATTTTTTTTAAAACAGCATTACTGAGATATAATTCACATACCAAGCATTTCACCCATTTTAAAGTGTGCAATTCATTGGCTTTAAGTATATTCACAAAGTCATGCAAACATCACTACAATCTAATTTTAGAACATTTCTGTCACTTCTAAAAATAAATCCCATGCCCATTAGCATGAATTATTTCTATAATAAGAAAAGGAAACAAAAGAAGAACCCTTGAGGTGGGACCAAGGGGCAAAGATGGTTTCCATCTCGAATGGACAAGTGTTGGACAGCCAGGGTCAGTCCCCATGGAGATGATCTTTGGTAACAGATTCCTTCTGAGGAATAGCTGAGTTCTGGTTTTGTTTTTCAAGACTGCTTCAGCAAGAGGTGAAAAAGAGAAGAGGCTATGGAAACCCCTCTGATTCCAGACACGCTGAAGAGAGCCAGCAGGAAAGCCTCCCAAAAGAATGGGCCTCGTCCTCCCCCAATGGCTGGTGGATGAGGAAGGTCACTGTCTGCTCTAAGAAGCAAACAACTGAACAGACACATTCATGGCAGAGGGCTGACCATGCCAGACTGACTGTGTACGCCTCAACAAGGACAGCTCTGTGTCCTCACAGATGAGTGAGGGCGCGCTGGGAGTTCCCCACCCAGGGATCCGGCGTGGCTGACGTGCAGCTCCATACATGCACATATGTGTGTCCCTATCTTCTCTGCATAGTTTGCAAAAGTATTAATATAGTTTTAATAAGGAAATATTTTTAGGTTACAAAACCTGACTTTTCTTTGTATAATTAAACTCCAAATCTGGAAGAAAATAAAAGGTTGTATATTCAGAGAAAAGAAAAGAAAAAAAAACCTAACCAAAGGAAGGACACCCTCCCCTCCCCGGCCACCGCGGAGGGGCAGCTTCATACCTTGTAGCTGCTGCTGCACTGCTCCCAAGTCTTTATGCAGTGAGAGCTTCTCTCTGTTAAGTTGGTCTAGCTCCTGCTGCAGCTTTCTGACATCCAATTCCAATCTTTCTAAGTTTGCCTGCTCCATTCTGCTATCGTCTTCTGCAGCTGCTAAAACCCTACCGCGCAAGCAGAGTAAGTGAGACTATCGAACATAAAAGGTCCAACTGCGCACAAGACACAGCCAAGGAACATTGTTATCCTTTCACTGGATGGTTATAGACTATGAATGATTATAAACCTTAACACTCTTCTGGGGCGCTGGGTGGCTCAGTGTGTTAAATCGCTGCCTTCAGCTCGGGTCATGATCTTGGGGTCCTGGGATCGAGCCCCGCGTTGGGCTCTCCCCTCAGTGGGGAGCCTGCTTCCCTTCCTCTCTCTCTGCCTGCCTTTCTGCCTACTTGTGATCTGTCAAATAAATAAATAAATAATATTAAAAAAAAAAATCTTCACATTCTTCAACTCATTTCCAAAAGACATCTTATTTTCAGCTTTCTAAAACACGAGGTTTTTTGAAAAGTGACTCACTAAAGTTTTATAAAAATCAGAATAACAACAAGGACAACACTCAGAATTCCCCAAATCTCACAATTAAAATAGATGGCTAGCTTCTGATAAGTGAGAAAACAGGAAACACAACTGTGCGATAGGATTTGTCCAAAAAACAGATGTACACGAGCCGGCTTTCTTTTACACGACCAGAGTCCTATAGTGTAGGCTGGTTTCTGTCTGGCTTATGTCACTGAGAGGAGTCACTGTGAGGTGCACCCATGCTGCTGTGTGTGTCAGTACTGCATTCCCTTCTTCTCTCTCTCTTTTTAAAAAGATATTTACTTATTTATTTATTTGAGAGAGAGAGAAAGAATGAGAGGGGAGAAGGTCAGAGGGAGAAGCAAACTCCCCATGGAGCTGGGGCCCCCCGATGCGGGACTCGATCCCAGGACTCCAGGATCATGACCTGAACTGAAGGCAGTTGTTTAACCAACTGAGCCACCCAGGCGACCCCTGCATTCCCTTCTTATTGCCAAATAGTACTCCAGGATATGTTTACACAGTCATTTGTCTAGCCATTCACCAGCTGATGGACATTTAGGTTGGTTCCAGGTTTTGGCTGTTTTAAATAAAGCTGCTATGAACATTAAAGTACATCATTCTTTGTATGTACACACACTTTCACTTCTCATGAATAAATATCGAGGAGTAGAATGGTAGCTCTTCTGGCCAATATATGTAAGAGTTTTTAAGTAACTGCCAAATTATTCTCCAAAGTGGTCTAACATTTTTACACTTCCACCAATTGTGTATGAAAGTTCCATGTCATTTGGTATGATCAGTCTTTAATTTTAGCCTTTCTAATAGGTACATAGTGTTATCTCATCGTGGTTTTAATTTGCATCTTCCTAATGGTTAATGATGAGGAACATCTTTTTTATGTATTTATTTGCCATCCATTCATCTTCTTAAGTGAAATGTCTGCTCAAATCTTTTGCCCATTTAAAAAACTGGATTGTTTGTTTTCTCATTATTGAGTTATGAGTTCTTTGTATATACATGCTCTGGGTACAAGTCCTTTTTTGAAAATACATGGTTGCAAAGATTCTTCTCCCAGTCTGTGACATGTCTTTTCATTATCTTGACAGTGAGGAGAAGTTTTGATTTTGATGATGTTCAATTTTACCAATTTATTCTTTTATGGACCATGCTTTGGATGTCCTATCTAGGAAATTCTGCCTAACCCAAGGTCACAAAGGTTTTTTTCCTATGTTTTCTCCTAGAAGTTTTAAATATTTAGGTTTCACATTTATGTTTATGGTCCATTTTGAGGTAATGAATATGGGTGTGGGCTGAAGTTCATTTTTGAGGTTTTGAATATACAATCATTTCAGCAATATTTTTTGAAAAGACCATCTCTCCTCTACTGAAAAAGATGCCTTTGCATCTTTATCAAAACCATTTGTCCACACATCTGTGCACTTACTTTTGGCTTTCTATTCTGTTCTACTGATTGCTTTTTCTGTCTTTATACCAGTATCATAGTGTTTTGATCACCATGGCTGTATACTGAGTTTTGAAGTCAGGTAGTGTTAGCCCTAAACTTTTGTTCTTCACGGTTGTTTTGGTGTCATAGCTAAAGTTTTAGATCCTATTCCATGTCCATCCTGTGTATTTCCACATGAATTTCAGAACCTGATTGTCAATTTCTATTTTGAAAGCCTGTTGGGATTTTGACTGGGATTGTTCTGAATCTATAGATCGGTCTGAGGAGAACCGAATCTTAACAATATTGCCTTTCCACCCACAAACAGGTATCTCTCCGCTCAGCTACATCTTCTAGCATTTGTTATTTTACCTAAAAAAATCCACAACAAGTTATTTTAAAATGTGCTTTGGAAAAAGAAAAGCCCAAAAGGAAATCCACCCAGAAATGCTGTTGGTGAGCTGTACTGTGATACTGAGTTCGTGGAGTACTTTCTTTTCTCCATTTCCATTCCCTTCTTATAGTGTGTTTATTATACTTTAGTCTTCAGGAAGGGATCTGGCAAGCTTATTGGGTTTTGCTCTCACCGTTTAGTCTGTGCCAACTTCTTTTCCCAGCTATCCTGTTTTTCTTCAAGATCTTCCCTTTCTTTGCACAGAGACTCAATACACGACTGTAATGCTCGGGTCTCGGCAGTCATCCGCTCTACTTCCCGTCTGTCCCTCTCGAGGAGCTGCTTCTGCCACTCTATCTCCCCTTTCTGTTGCACGGCTGTCTGCTGCAGATTCTCTAACACCAGTCTCTCCTAAAACAGATAAAAGCGGACTCACACATGCTCAAGAGAAAGACTGCAATTGGCTAAGGGTAAAACGGCTTTGTTTATTACCTCTAGCACTTCAACCCGAATTTTCTCTAACTCAGACACCTTTTGGTCATGCTGTAGCTTCAAACCTTGCAGCTCATTGTTTTCAAGTTGCAACATGTCCAGAATATTCTTTAGTTCTAAGAGAAACAGAGCATGATCCATGCTATTAAATGTAGTTGAAAACATTTACAAAATAAAACAGAAAATAATGCTGTTGATACAAGAAACAAAAGGTCATCAAAACATATCTATTATGCTGAATTAATGGAGTTAATTGTGTTTTTAAAAAGATTTTATTTACCTGAAAGAGAAAAGGCGAAAGAGAGAGAGAGAGAGAGGCGTGCGCACAAAAGGGGATAGGAGCAGAGGGAGAAACAGACTCCTCATTGAGCAGGGAGTCTAGAAGCACAGCTCGATCTCAGGACCCTGAGACTATGACCTGAGCCAAAGTCAGAGGCTTATCCAACTGAGCCACTGAGGCATGCTGGAGCTAACTGTTTTAATGGAAAAAAAAAAAAAAATCCTTTTAAATATTGCTAAACATTAACTTGTTAAATTTTGTTTAAAACATTTTAACAAAAACATTAACAAAGTTCTAGTTTCCAGAGCAATTACCTCATCTAAATGAATTTTAGTCAAAATAAATGGGTAAAATGTTAAAATACATAAGCTGAGATTCGAATAACAATTTTTTACCTTTTTTTAAAAAATATTTATTTATTTGACAGAAAAAGATCACAAGTAGGCAGAGTGGCAGGCAGAGAGAGAGGAAGGGAAGCAGGCTCCCTGCTGAGCAGAGAGCCTGATGCAGGGCTTGATCCCAGAACCTTGGGATCATGACCTGAGACGAAGGCAGAGTCTTTAACCCACTGAGCCACCCAGGCGCCCCCAACAATTTTTTATCTTTTAAAATAAAGATTTTCAAAAAAATATATAGATTTTCAAGTATTAACTCCCTTCTCTGATTATACAGATATTTGCTCACTGTGGAAAATTTCAAGAAAAAAAGAAACAAATGAAAACCCATTATTATCCCACCATCCAAAGATGATCACTACAGCAATAGCAATTTGATTTATTTCCTTCCAGGAGTGTGTGCACACACATGCACATATCTTCCAAATAAATTGGAATTATACTCTATATCCAGTTTTACATCTATTTTTTCAGTCTTCATTCCGTAAATTGGAATTATGCTCTATATTCAGTTTTACATCTATTCTTTCAGTCTTCCAATCAGCATTTTTTGCATGCCATTAAATGTTGAAAATATGGCTTTTAGATTGGCCAAATTTCCAAATTTCATTATAAATTTTGCTGCAAGTAACCAACTCAGGTAGCTTAATTTGTGAAACAAGGAAATCAAGTGTTACTAAGTAAATACAATACTGCTGCAAGGTATATAAATGCTTCCTTTCTCTCAGTAACTAGAAATGGGCTACATGGTTCAATAGGCATGAATTTTCAGATTTGAAACATTGCAGGATTGGCCCAATTTTCTCTGTCAAATAGCCTGTTAAGTGTTCTTCCTTCTCCACACCCTGGTCAGTAATTATAATGACTACTGTGCTCTTAAATAAACTTTATCAGTAAGCTTTGAATGGCAGAAAATACTGTATTCCTTTTACAATACTGCTTTTCTTTGCTCATCTAAAAACAAAGCTGAACTTTAAAAGAAGTTTATTCCACCATTTGTATTTTTTTCTGTGATCTCGAATAGAGATATTTCCAAACTCCAACTTTATATGATTGCTTTCCTTTAAACTTACCAGTTTTATGTTTAGACATTTGTCCTAAAACTACCTGAAGATTTTCTTCCTCTTTTTCAATTTCCTGCTTTATGAATGCAAGTTGAGTTTTTTTTTCACTAATCTGGACATTCAGTTCTCCTTTCTGAAAACTGAGTTCTTCCAGAAGAGATTTTACTTCCTGTGCCAAAAGAGAAAAAAAAAAGTCAACTCCACTTTACAAAATTATGAATAGAAATTACCCTGAAATCAATTTTTTTATTAACTATCTCATTTCATAAAAATTCTAATCTGGAAACAAGTTCAGTTTTGCTTTTTATGTCAAGAAGAGCACTGTATTCTATTTTACACCAACATATTTCTGTATAATAGAAGAAAGTAAGTCACACATTACCTTCATTTAAAATGCATAAGCAGTATTGACTCTGTGTAAGGCAATTTGTCATAGAAAGAAAAGGCTGAATCTGGTACGTCTCCTGCCCTCAGGAGTCTGAACACCTTGAGGAGATTTAGGCAAGGAGTACAAACATGATCATGAAAGCCTAAGATGCCCAAGGAAATGTGCAGAGTGCCCCCAAACTCAGGAGACAGAGAAAACTCCTTCCAAGGTAAGGGAAAAGTCAGGGAAGTCTTCTTAGAGGCATATCAAGCTGAACCATGAAAAATGGGTAGGATCTGAACATTCACAAAAAAATTCCTGGAGAAGAAATGGTATGAGAAAAGGCACAGTGGCAGAGGGAGCTACCCACACAGCCAGAGCCCAGATACGTAACACCACATCAAACTGATGCTACAGAAGGGTCCAGATTCAGCAATTTATATTTGCATTTGGAGAGGAAACCAATGAAAATATCTCAGAATAAATCTCTAACATCATCCTAGGACTCTTAAGAAAATCTAGTGAAAAACACACCCGAATGTGATTGCACTTCTCAGTTACTTCGGATTCTCCCAGTCTCAGAGCTTCCTGGAGGTCAGCTTTGGCCTGGACCAGGCTATCCTGGAGGAGATGCAGCTCTTCCTTTTTATGCCCTACCTGCCTGTCCAAGATGGCCATCTCCTGCTGCTGACCCGACACCTGCATTAAAAAAAAGGGAAGAATGCAAAGCTTGTCAAAGGCCATGCAACCTTCAGGGCTTGCTATGATGGAGAATATCCAGTCCAGCTAACGGTTGTGGGGGAAATTAGGAACTAGCCTAATTGTAATTATCCCAGCTACATGAGTCAGGAGGGCCAGGCCAGGGGTTCATGCACAAAATGCCTGATAAAGATCCTGAGCTCATCTACATAAAAGCACTCAAAGCACAGCAAAAATAACAATATAATAATAATAATGATTATCCCTCAGCTTATGGTTTTCAAAACACATGTCTATACCTTATTCCATTTAACAACTACCTTGGCAATGGAAGTCAGGCAGGGATTTTAAAAACTCATTTTGTAAATTAAGAAAAAATTATTTACAATTTTAAGGATAGTACACATGTATTTATTTAAAAAGCAGAAAATGCAGACATGTGAAAGGAAGAAAACAGAAGATATTCATAATGCCTCCTTATCAGATGACTGATTTGTACTTTGATATAGACTAAAAATACAAGCACAAGTGTTCATAAGCACATTTAGCATAAGTGATCTCAGGGTGCATCCTGCTTTGGGGCTTGCTTCCTTCACTCAATAACATATTCTATTGATTTGGGATCCAAATGTGGATTGGACTCGACTTTTTTTTTTTTTTTCCAAGATTTTATTTATTTATTTGAAAGACAGAGATCACAAGCAGTCAGAGAGAGAGGGAAGCAGGCTCCCCGCTGAGCATAGAGCCCGACGTGGGGCTCGATTCCTGGACCTTGAGATTATAACCTGAGCTGAAGGCAGAGGCTTACCTCACTGAGCCACCCAGGTGCCCCTGGACTCTACTCTTTTTTTTTTTTTTTTAAAGATTTTATTTATTTATTTGACAGAGAGCACAAGTAGACAGAGAGGCGGGCACAGAGAGAAGGGGAAGCAGGCTCCTGGCTGAGCAGCGAGCCCGACATGGGGCTCAATCCCAGGACCCTGAGATCATGACCTAAGCCAAAGGCAGAGGTTTAACCCACTGAGCCACCCAGGTACCCCTGGACTCCACTCTTAATCACTAAAAGATACAGCCTCATTTGTGCTTTATATTTTCTTTTGTATTTTCCAGTCTTTTCTACCATCGAACAGGCATTACTTTTTACAATCATACATTATGATGTGGATTTCAAAGCAGCACAAGCTGGTTTTTCAAGGCATCTGTTTCCCTACCTGCCTCCTCAGCTTTTCCAGCTCAGCCTTCTTGGCCTGCAGGAGGCTCTCGGACTCTTGAAGGACCTGCAGGTGGTGATCCTCACTGTGCTGCGCGGTCTCTATGTCCTTCTGCAGCTTCTGCAGCCTGCAAACACCGGCAGCAGCACTAGAGTGGGGCCGAAGGGAGGCTGGACCCCCAGCGCCGTCTTCCGGCTCGAGCCCCGTGTGCCCAACAGGGGCTGTACTTACTCTCCTGTCAGGACCTCCTTCTTCTTGTTGAGACACTGGAAATCTGAATCTTTTGCTGCCACAACTTCATTTATTTCTTTCAAGATTTCCTCCTGCTCCATTTTGTGCTGCTCCAAATCCTTTGTGTCAGCCTGGAGCAACCTAAAACACACTGCCTTATTCTCCAAGGCCCCTTAGACTTAACCAGCCAGTTACCATAAGGCGATTATTAGCCTGTCAGAACCAAACTTCTCATCTCACTCAACAGCTGAGGGACTCCACCTACCTGAGCTGCTGGTCGGCTTTGACAAGGTTAACAGCGGTTTCCTGGGCTCTCTTTTCTAACTCCTCAGCATCTTTCTCAGTTTGCAATAAATTTTTCTTGGCATCGGCGAATTTCTCAATGGCATTTTTTGTCTAAAAAAGACACGGTCATTGAAAGCAATTCAGTCACCATTCTCCCTCACAGCTATTGTGGTATAATCTGGTACAACTCTTTCAGAAAACAAGGCAAGACAAGAAGACCGGTAAAGATGTTCATTCACGCTTCTCCAATTCTCAGAAAGAATTCAGGAGTCAAAACTACTGCACAAAAATACTCACTGTAGATTGGTATATGACCTGACAAAAATGGATTTAGTAAATGACAACACATCAACACAACAGAGTACTGTGTAGCCTTTAAAATGACAACATAGCAACAAATGTTGATATTATTATGTTGGCTGAAAAAAATTCTTTTAAAAGGTACACTACTCTAAGAGCAGCTATGTAAAATTATATCTGTGCCCACAAAGACAAAAGGGCTACCCAAAAGAGAAACAGTCCCTTGAGGGTAGGGAGGCAGTGAATCTTTTTACTTAAAAATAGTCTGTATAGGGACGCCTGGATGGCTCAGTTGGTTGAGCGTCTGCCATCGGCTCAGGTCATGATCCCAGGGTCCCAGGATTGAGCCCCACATCGGGCTCCCTGCTCGGTGGGGAGTCTGCTTCTCTCTCTGTTTGCCGCTCTCCCCATGCTTGTGCTCACTCTCTCTCTTTGACAAATAAATAAAATCTTAAAAAAAAATAACCTATTATTAGGCTATTTTTTTACTTAAAAATATCTCCCAATTAAGTGACAACAAACGGCTTTTATCAATATTCCCTCCTCTTAGAGATTATTGCTGTACTGTATTATCATGCTAAATAAAACCTCACTGACTTAAAGACAAACACAAATACTAAATATTTTTATTGAAGTATTTAAAGTCTTCCTATAAAAGATTTGGCAAAAACAGATTTTTTTTAAAAAATCAACTTGGTTTCCTTTCTCTGTCTAAAATAAGAGGCTTAAAACAATGTCACCACAGGTCCAAAAATAGTGTTTGGTTTGCACTTGGCTGAGCAGTGACTCACCTTCAGGCAGAAAGCTCCAGTTCTGCAGTTGCATTAAACTCATAGGCGTATGTTAAACTAGTCTACTAAATATCCCGTGTGGATGAAAAGGGTTGGCAAGCTCCTAAACAGCTAGATATATATATTTTTTCATTTAAAACCAATCAACATATAGTGCACTATTAGGTTCATCAGTTGCACACAGCCCCCTGCTCATCCTGAACGCCCGTCACCCAGTTTCCCCATCCCTGTCCTCCTCTCCCCTCCAGCAACCCTCAGTTTGTTTCTTAGAGCTAAGAGTCTCTCGTGGTTTGTCTCCCTCTTTGATTTCATCTTATTTGATTTTTACCCCCTTTGCCTTTGTTCACCTGTTTTGTTTCTTAAATTCCATATGAGTGAAATCATCTGATATTTGTCTTTTTCTGACTGACCTATTTCACTTAGGGTAACACCCTCTAGTTCTAACCACGTCATTGCAAACGGTTAAAAGACCTCATTTTTGATGGCTGAGTAATATTCCACAGTATCAGACAGCACATCTTTCCCCATTCATAACAGCCAGATATTTCACTGTCCTTCCTTCCACGCCAGAGCTGGTTCCTATCAGTTTCATCAGCAAAGCACTGGACAAAATGCACTACATGCTCCAGAAAGTCACATTTCTAAGTAGTTTTTGGTCTGTTTCTAGGTTAAGTTTTAACACACCTGGCATCTTTACAAAACACATCACCTTCTCCCACCCTCCTCCCCCTTAAGAAGCTGCCTCCCTGAGTCATTTTGGGAGGCTGAAGGGGAAAGAGCTCACCAGCCTCGGTTCACTTACTACCTGTCAACTACCAATAGCTTTAACATTCTTTTATATACCAGTGGTAAATTCTTCTCTAATCCTGCTCACGCCCATGTTCTCTCACGATCATGTAACGTGTGACAGAAGGAGGAACTGGTCATCTGAAAAGACACCAGGATGTTTTCCCATTCTTATTAAAGCCATCACTCAAAGAATTTCTTTAATAAATCCTTCATTACAGTTCCCAGGTATTAGATTTCTATTCATTTAAATCTGTCCATGTTGAAATAACAACATACAAATGGTAGTTCCTGAAATGTTCCATGTGGGTCTGGGACTTCTACACTCTGGAATTCTCCTCAGACTAAGAAAGGTCTCTTGGTGAAGCAGAACTTCAGCTGTGTGCCCCTGGGCTGGCTACCAGCCTCCCTGCGCCGCCTTGCTGAACTGAGCTAACCACCACCTTGCAGGATGCCAGGGAAGTTAAAGGAAGTGGCATTCATCAAACAGCCAGTGTGTGGCCGGGACAGAGCCCCAGTGACGGGGAGCTCCCTTCCCCCCTTGATTCCCCCTGTGCTGTAGTCTCAAGAACACGACCTCAGACCAAAACATACTTGACTTTGCAATGTCCACTTGGAGAACAAAGTAATAGTAGGAAGAAGTCTTCTGAGATAACACTGCTATTTTAGAATATAAGACTGACCTATTTAATACACAGAGCTAGCTGAGCCCAAACAATTTTAAAAGACACACACAGGATAAGGAAGTAGGGTGTGTCAGGAACTCAATGACTTGAGCAGCATTCAATATGCTACTTCACTTAGGGGTGCCTGGATGGCTCAGTCAGTTAAGCTGCCTTTGGCTGAAGTCACAACCCCAGGATCCTGGGATCTAGCCCCACATCTGGCTCCCTGCTCAGTGGGGAATCTGCTTCTTTCTCCCGCTCGCTCTGTTGCCCCCCCAACACTCTTGCTTCTTCTCTCCCATTCTAAAATAAATAAAAATCTTTTAAAAAACATGCTACTTCATTTAACCCTTACTGAACAGCTTTCCTATTCTCGGCCTGACAGATGAGGAGTGCAAAGCTGGGGACTTAGGGGGCTGACGCAAACTCTCACAGCTTTAATAGTGGCCTGAAACCCAGCCGTCTGCCTCAGGGGACCATGTTCTGGTCTGTTTTCTTCCTAGTCCTTCATGCCGCCAACAGTAAGCTGCCTCACCCCAGACCACAACAGAACATACTTTCTCTCTCGTGCACGAAAGTTCCGTTTCGGCCTCCGCCAGCAGCCGGTCGGCTTCCCTGAGCTCTGCGCGGCGCTTCAGAAGGGTCCTCTCGAGGCACTCAATTTCATCGACAATATCTTCATGGTGTTTGAGTGACTTCTCTGTTTCTAGTTCATTCACAAGACTTTCAACATTTCCATCAATGAAGTCTCTAAAAAATCATACGCCCACACATTAAGACACTTTAAATGCGGACGATATAGACCCTTGTAGCCTGATAAGAAGACGTATGATGATTTTCTAATTTCATATGAGAAGCAGTGGGAGAGACAGCTGCATTTGACTACGTTCAAGGCCTATGTTTACACTTTCATTCAACATGGTATGCTGTTGGGGGCGCCTGGGTGGCCCAGTCGGGTAAGTGTCAGACACCTGATTTTGGCTCTGGTTGTGATCTCAGGGTGGTGAGATCAAGCCCCGTGTCGGGCTTCGTCCTCAGTGTGGAGTCTCCATGAGAGTCTCACTCTCCCTCATCCTCCCTCATCCTCTGCCCCTCCCCCTGCTCTTGCATGCATTCACAATCTTTCTAAAAAGTATCTTTAAAAAAAAAAACCCATGGTACACTGTTCACTGTTGACAGTAAGTACACAATATGTATGAAATATGATGTAGTTGTTTCATCTTTTTTGATTCGTCTTTATTTTGGTCAGCACTTCTCAAGACAATGTTGATATTTCTATTCTTCTGTGGTATAAAAATAAAACTATTATCATACTAGTCATCCATTCCCTTCAAACTGTCTGTCAAGTCATAGCTCATCAGCTGCCTCAAAGACGACCTAATTTTGTGATTTACTCTGTTCTGCTAGAGTAAAATTATAGTGACAGTATTTGACAAATCAGAAAGCAAGACACAGGACTCACTAACTCAAGGCTAATATGTCAAAATTATTTGCAAATGGAAACCGTGACAGAAAAACATGCAAATGAATTCATCAACATTAACAAATTCTTTCTCTTTAAATGAAGACACACAGATGATCTTTATAGTCTTCTTTGGACATTTTTGTGTTATCCAAATCCTTTAAAATGATCATTTAATATACTTTTAAAACTAGGAGAAAGGGTAGTTATCCCGCTGTCTTATTTCCTTCCTCAAAAAACCTCACAATAAAAACCCTCTCCCCTATCACATACCTACAAAAGTAACAGCATAATCATCTTTGAAAACTTCAGACATCTAGTCCCCATCTTTTCTTGGTGTGACCCCTGCTTTTCCCTGCCAGGTCTATTAGCTAGTCACATGTGAGCTCCTAGAAGGCAGAGATCACAGCTCACTCACCTCGGCGACCTCCATAGATCTCTCCCCAACGTTGGTGCCTGGGCCAGTCTGGCTTACACGACAAAAAACTGGGGAACAATCATAACTCACGGACTACTGCAGAAGATGGGCTTCTACCTATCTGATGCACTCAGCAGATACTGCATCTGTTAACGGGCCCTGTGCCAGATGCCAGGGCACAAGGAGGGAAGCCCAGCCATTACCCTCCTGGGCTCCTCACAGCATGGCATCAACAGTACTACGCCCAACGTCGCCAGCCCCAAACTGCGGGAGTCGGAGATGAGAAAGGCTTTGTGTGAGATGGAATCCCTGACCTTCACCTGGAAAGACAGGGTGGGGTTAGGTGCAGGTAGAGAAAGCATTTTAGGCAAGGACATATGGGAGGCAGGAGAAGATGTGGTATCTGGGGAACCCACAGAAAAGCAGACAGGGTGTGTGGGAGAGAAGGTAAGAGACAGACAGGGTTCAGATCTGGAGGGTGGGGTGCATTGTGTTGGGACTGCATCACATGGAAGAGTGGCATGCTCAGATCTAAGCTACGTCGAGGGTAGAATGGAGAGGCTCGACACAGAAGGCCAATGTGGAAGCTATTACAACAACCAAGGATGACATGATTAAAGGCCAAGGCAGCAGTGATTAAAGAAGGGGACCGGCTTGACAGCTCTTTGTGTATATTTGTAGGACCTGGACACCATCTGGTGGCTTGGGAAAGTGCAGAAAGAGGAGCTGAGGACACCGGGCATGTTTTTAGCCAGAGTAACTGGGGAGGGTGGATGGCCGTGCCATTCCCCAAGAGGGCCTACAGGAAGAGCTGATTGGGATTACTGGCCAAGAGAACTCAGACTTGCACTGCACCCCCTGGGAGTCGCCTCGAGGCTACTACTTTAATTGAAATTCAACTCTATTCCTCACTTCCATTAGCCACATTTCAAGGGCTCAACAGGCACATGTTGCTAGTGACCACTGTTCCAGACAGCATAGATCTGCAGCATTTCCACGATCACAGAAAGTTCTACTGGACAACACTGATTTAGGTTATCTTAATGAGCCAATATCACAGTTGGAATATACATAAAAATTGGAATCATAAAATAAATCATAAAAAATAAGATGGAATCATAAAAATAAAATGGCTAATAATTACTTTCGCTGTTGATGTTGCTGGATAGTTCTATGTAATTCTTCTACTTCATACTCTAAGTCTTTCTTCTCTTGCAAAAGACCATCAATATTACGGTGCAGTTCTTCCAGTTCTTTCTCCGAGTGCCACTTAGATGCTCTCATGCACGGTTCCTGTTTCTCAGATTTTAAATGCTGCATTATGTCTTCTAATCTAGAAACTTCATTCTCCTGAACAAAGAAAAAAAAGCAGTACTGAGAACATCAGTTGATGTTTCTCTTCTTTCCTGCCAAAATCTGCAATTAACTGTGCTCAAGATGCTACCTACAACAGGAAAATGGTGGTAGCTTCTAGGACTTTAATGTGAGAAGAAACATTAAGTCAGGCCAATTTTCCACATACCACAGAAGAAACTGATGCAGAGAGCTTTTAACTTCCCCATCGGCCCAACTATGGTTGATACACATTCCCCAAGCACCTCTTACACATAATCTCTATCTCCAGAGGACAGCAAGTAGCAGAAGAGAGAGACACAGGTCTCTCCCTCCTCTGGGCCCGGGGAGGGGAGCTGTCTGGAAGGCTGCCCAGAGGGTGAGGTTTTTTGCCTGTGTTTTGAAGAATAAAGGACATGGGGAAGACCTAAGCTGAAGAAAGAACACGCAAATGCAAAGAGGTCTAGGAGGGCACGTGAGAAACTACAGGACATCTGGGTACTGCTCGCGGGTAACAGAACCAGCTTAAGAGGGGATCAATCACATGCCAAGCTGACTGCACTGCTGTAAACACATAAACACATGTGCACTGAGACTCTGCAGGCCTACGTGGGTGACTAATGTTTGAACCACGTGAGCACCTGCAGGCCCCCGGCAACCAGCCTGACCGATTGTTTGTTCTGGTCCTTGTCTTCCTCTCAATCTCCTGGGAGGAAAAGGAAAATCTAAAGAGCTCTAAGTTTCTTGAGTTTGAAGGAGGAGTTTGTAGTGCATTTTACTTCTTTAGAACCATAGAGTTGACAAAGCAAGCTAGGGATTAGCAAGTAATCTAGCCTTAGAATTACTAGTAATCTAGCCTAACAAAATGAAGTACACTAAAAATTTAGGCAGTTAGGTCAACTAGACTATCTACAAATGTTAAGAAATGTTATGCAGTCATAAAAATGCTGCTTAAAAACATTTGTAAAACCATGGGAAGGGAGAGCGCCTGGGTGGCTCGGTCCTTAAGCATCTGCCTTCGGTTCAGGTCATGATCCCAGGGTCCTGGGATGGAGCCCTACATCGGACTCCCTACTCAGCGGGAAGCCTGCTTTTCCCTCTCCCACTCCCCCTGCTTGTGTTCCCTCTCTTGCTAGGTCTCTCTGTCAAATAAAATCTTTTAAAAACCATGGGGAAATGCCTGTAATGTTAAGTGGGAAAAACAAAAAGCTAAGAATTATGGAAAAAAAAAATCATGAATCTCACCACCCAGAGATAATCCCCACCACAACCTTGCTGCTCATACGTGTGAATACACAAGCACATACATGTGGATGCGTGTCTAGGTGCAGGGACATGTGTGTACAAGCACAGGCACTACTATGTGAATATATTTCCATGTACACATCAGTACTTGTCCTAGAAAATATAAAATAAGCTCTCCAAAAATGGTTAATTTCTGGACTGAAAGTATTTTTTGTTATAAGATGACTAAACAAAGCATTTGCAGACTGGCCTGGTATCCTAACTCTTGTCCACAAGAGTATGTTAATAAGAGAATGCTTACTCCATTCTAAACACAAATCTTATGAACACATTTGGGACATAATCTGTTCATAAATAGGTCAAATCATTACATATATACCCTTATTCAGTCTCCTGTGGAAGCAGTGTGGACAGGGGATCCTGTGTCTTTCCACTTACCAAGTTATGGTGTTCTAGGACGTTGCAATGCAGCACCCCCATGGGGATGAGAGGTACAGAGAAGTGGGGAGGTGGAGGCCCATACACGATGGGAGCCCCAGCGGGAGGTGGGCCATAAACAACAGTGCCGGGGCTGAGAGGTTGGCTACTGCTGGGCAAGGGAGGAGGGGGCGCATATAGGGCCGTGCCCTGCGGTACAGGCGAACCGTCGGGAAACACAGTGTATATCATGTATCCATGAGGAGGTACAAATGGGTGGTCCTCTCGGTCCTCTAGCTCGCTCTCTTCCTGGCTATCTCCTCCGCTGTCTGCATCTTGAAAGAAATAAACGGAAGAGTGTTTTACCCCATGGCTTATTAGACAAACAAATTTAGCAGAGAATGGCAGCATTTAGGCCCAAATCCCCAAGATGTGAGAATGAAATTTTGCAAAAAAGGTCAAAGCGGTTTTGAAAAGTTGATCAAAACAGGGATTCATATATTTTCAGTGGCTGATAATTGAGTTTTTTTTATGTCTATCTGTTAATTTCCTTTTTTGGGGGGGGGGGTTCTTCATTCATTCATCTATTCTGCAACCATTTGGGTGCCTGCTTCAGGCTACAGAAGAGACCAACAGAGATACAGAAAGGAGCAGTGAGACCCACAGCTCTCAGCACTCACCACGATCATGATGCACGGCCCTCTAAGCTGCTGGCTCTCCTGGTTATCTCCTTGACAGGCAAGATCTACATTTATCACTGCTGACACACAGCCTAGCACACAGCAGGCACTCGATAAATAGCTCCTGAATAAACACATTCTCCGAAGGTGGCATTCCCCTTTTACACTCAACAGTCTCAGAGGAGCAGAACACTCTGCCTAGGATCACGCAGCTAGCCACTGCAAGAGCGAGGAATGACTCCCAAGTCTGACTCTTCCTCTCGGAGCTTCAGAAGATGGACCTGTAACCCTTCATTTTAGCCGAGCTAACCACCACCATGACACAAGAATGGTGGCACCTGCCATGGCCCAGGAGTGCAGGCGAGGCAGCATGGAGGAAGGCTCCATAGAGGAGTGTTGTTTGTGGGCCTGAATCTTGTTGAAGGTTGAGCAGGAATAGATTAGGAGAGGAAGGAAGGACATTCTTTATTTTTTCTTTTTTTAAGATTTTATTTATTTATTTGACAGAGATAACAAGCATGCAGAGAAGCAGGGAGAGAGAGGGGGGGAAGCAGGCTCCCTGCTTAGCAGAGAGCCCGATGTGGGGCTCGATCCCAGGACTCAAGAGAAAATGATCCGAGCCTAAGGCAGAGGCTTACCCTACTGAGCCACCCAGGCGCCCCAAGGAAGGACCTTCTACTAAACAAGTTTAAAACAGGGAGGTGAGCGGCACACGGCATGCTGTGGGGATCTTAGGCAGCTGGGATGGCTGATTTCGGGACTGTAATGGGAAGTGAGACAAGAGGTCACTGGCCAAGGCCAGCACAGAAGGTCATGCAGAATAAGCTAAGGAGTCTGGCTTGTGTCTTATGGATTTCAGGGAACCAATACAAGAGACATGCAACTTCCCTTCTGTGATTTAACTTACCTCTATTTGAAAACGATTTATGTAACCCACTCCTGATGGGAGAATACACCCAGTATCCCGAAACAGGTGGAGGCCCACTGTCCTCTTTTCCATCCTGCTGTCCATGACGTGCTTTTCCAACAGGAGTTGAGGCTGTACACTTTAGGCCGACACCAGAGTCCTTGGTGGCCTGGGAACTGTGGCTGGAAACCTAAAATAGATGATAGAAGAGCCCATTATATATCAGAAATGAAAAGGCTGAGTTGGAGAAATGCCTAAGTCTAGAACGAAGTTGAGATGTGGCAAAGTTGAGAAAGAACTGGTTTCTTTTCATAGATTCTGATTCTCATTTTTCAGACAGAAGACAGACATGATTACCCAGTCAAGTCAGATAAATGGCCTGAGTGTGGCCTCTCTGCGCCAGTACTCATCTTTCCTGGGGGCTTCTCCCCTTTTGCCTTGTTCTTGATGGCCCACCAACAAAGACCAAGGAAACCAGTGAATTTTCAAGGCCATCTGGGATATTAGTCTCCTGCTGTCTTGACAGCCCACCAACGAAGGCCAAGGAAACCAGTGAATTTTCAAGGCCATCTGGGATATTAATCTCCTGCTGTCCTGGGAGCCTGGTGTGGGCCAAGAGGCTCTACTCCGCCACCCTCCCTCCTTTCCAGTCATAAACAGGTCTCTGCTTCCCAACCCTCGGCCAGCTCAGCCTTACCACGTTACATCTAACCTACACAGATTCCACCTCCAACCATGGTTGTCAAGGCTGTCTGGATTCTGGTTAAGTCGACACAGCCCTGGGATCCTAGCATGTCAGCCCCTTCCCCCTGACTGTTGCCTGCCAGCTGATCCTAGCAGGGTGTCACCCAGCCCCTCTGCTCTGGATGTGGGCCACTTACTGTCCTCTCCTCACTTTCAAGCCCCAAACCTTGGCTTTTTGTCTCCTGAACATCCCTCAGTGCCATCTCTTCTCCAGCTCCACTGCTCTAGCTCCGGCTTCTGTCCCTCACAGAATGAGTTCACATAGCGCCCCTGCACCGCCCTGCCCTGCCCCAAGTTCACCCACCGCAATTCGGGCTCCCACACTCAGCCCAATTACTCCTCCTAAACTACGCCTCCGATCACAGTACACACAGCCTCAGTCCCCAAGGTCTCCATAAGTCAGTGCAAGAGATTTTGAGGCCCTTTTCAAAAGCATGAGCCCAATCTACTTTTCCAGACTCACCTTTCACTGTTCCCATCCAACCGTCCAGCCCCACAAGGCTACTCACCACAGCTAAACCAACTCCCCCCTCCATACCTTCCTCCCTCCTAAAAGGCCACCCCTTGAGGGTTAAGTGCCGACATCGTGACTGTGTGTGATGCCTTCTTTCCTAAACTTCCCCACTGAGGGATCCCTAACACTTCTCTATACCAGAGCACACAGGTCAAGTCTGTTGTCACGTGCATGCCACTGTGGTAATCACACAGGTGTACCTGTCTCCCCACCAGTGCATGAACTCTTGGAGAGAAAGGGCTAGACCATTCCTCACGGCACACCCTCCCCACCCCACACAGCGCCTGACTTAGATTTCAGTGAACACAGAATGAAACGTCAGCTAAAATCAAATGAAATCCAGGCACCCAGTTTTCTATCAGATTCTGCACAATTTTATACCCATTTCCAACAGGGCGTCCGGGCTCATCACCTTATCCCCTTGCAGTATCTTCTATCAGGCACCCACAACATGCTACCTGAGCAGGAATGGGCAATGGCAATACTCTTGAGAAGGCCCTATTTTCACCTCAAATATTAAGGACCCTTAAGAACCTCAATGCATTAGCTTAGACATATTATTCTTGACACCTTCTTCACAAATTGGGAGAAGAGAGCATTGTCACATTTCCTTCAAGAAAATTCAGTATACACTCCCAGCATCACAGACGTCCTACTTTTGATGATGATGGTGGTGGCATAAAGTACCAGTAGCCTCGTCTTTTGAAAGGATCTGTCATGCTGCTGATGTAATCATTCTGATGAGAAACCTCACGTCGAAGTTCGGCAATTTCTTCCAAAACATTTTCAAAGCTTCCTTTGTTATCTGCGAAGGAATGCCAGTCTGTGAAATTGGGCATGAAGTCATCTATTTCACGTACACGAGTGATGCCATGGCAGCCAATGACTTTGATCAGCTCCTCAAAGCTGACTTTTCAGCCTGTCCCATGGTAGTTTAAGTATTTGCTAACACTTAAAGAGGACAAATAAACCCCTCTGTTGTTCATTTATAAACTGAACCAGAGAAAGAAAACAGATCTGTAAACATTGTTTCTTTTGAAAATTCAAAAAATCTCTTGTCTCATTGTAATTAAGTTTCTTAAAACTCCACTTACATAAAGTGTTTTTTAAATTCTTTGCTTTTATTCATTAAGCTAATTATCACAGCTTGTAAAGCAAGCATGGACTTGATCTATCCCAGTTAAAATAACTTTGCTATGGTGAAAAACAAACAGGATGATCTTTTTTTTTTTTTTTTTTTAACGTGATTTGACTTGATTTTAGAACAACTACCCAAATCAAAGCCTGATACTTTACCAGCCCCGGTGAGGTCCAACAAATTCCGCAGCCTTGCTATCTCTGTCCTTTGTCTCTCCATTGTCTCATTGAGCTTCTCCATCTCCGCCACCTGTGAGTGCGCTCCTCCAGTGCCGACATCTATTTTCTCCATCTGATTTTGATACTGTTAAAATATCACATACACAAAGTTGTCCACAAATACTCTATCCCAGATGCATTTATCCTTGCAACTCGATTTAATACTTCTAGAACTTTTACCCATGCTTTCCTCATGAGGATGCCACGTCACTCCATGTATTGAAATCGCACTCTGCCTGGCACACTTCCAAATTCTCTGAGCGGTCACCTCCGCTACTTTTGTCTTTTAGGAACCGACACAGGCCCATACAGAGGAGATCTCAGAGACTTGGCACTGACCTGCTCCTCTTTATCTCTGAGAAGGTTCTGCAGGAGTTCGATCTCTGCTTCCGCTCGGGTCAGATCCCTGGCCGCTTGCGCTGCCTTTCTGCTGAACCTTTCGGTCTCCTGCAGCTCCTACTGGGACAGAGGTAGGGGAAAGGCAGCACTGCTGTCATTCGCTGTCTTCTTCAAGTCTCCCCTCCTCTCAGATCGACTTCTTTGTTCTCGCCCAATTGCCAGGCTGGCTACCCCAGGAGTATGTGGCACTGGGTCCCACCCTGTCCTGCGCTGTTCCCATCACTTGGCAGCCTGCTCCACCCCTCCACGGGGCCAGGTGGCCGGGGGGGCTGCATCAGAAAGAGCCAGAGCTAACTTCTTCTTCACTAATCTCCAGTCTTCCATGACTGGGGTCTCTCTGGACTCCCATTATTAACTTGTCTCTCCTATGAACTATCATCTTCATCTCAGGAGCATCTGTACCCTTCAAACTGCTGGAGACAGCATTTCAGTCAGAAGGCAGAATAGCCCGAGAGGTCACTATTATCTGAGTGCACAAGATGAAAAGTCTGGGGTTCAGAAGGATGACAAGGCCAGCCTTTGAAACCTTGGTTCAGGTGTGTACGCACACCCATCTCCTGAGGCAGAGCTCTACACTCTGAGGTGGGGAGAGTATGTTTCATTTGATGGTTCCTGTCAGGGCTCAGGAAAGGGCAGGACCCAAGGCAGGGCTGTGATGAAATACAATCCATAGGTCTGACGGGAGAGAGACAACTTTCCAGTGGTTTCTAAGATAACCAAAGTCTATAACAAAAGAGCAATAATACAAGTGGCTAGGTTTTGGGGCAGCAGTGCCTGTGGAAGCTTGTTTTAGACACGTGGACTCACCTCTGCTCGTTCCTGGTTAATTTTCATCACAGTTCCATGAAGGGACTTGAGCTGGTCTTTGGCAACGGTGAGCTCAGCCGTGGCTAGCTTATCCGAGGCGGCCACGGCTTTCTTTAGTTTCTTCAATTCTCTGTCTAAACCAAGAAACCGTTCCTGAGACTTGGCATCTTCAAGTTTCTTCTAAAATAAAAGAAACATTAAACTCATGAACTCATTAGACTCATGAACAGTGAGTCATTCGGCAGCAGTGAATGAAGACACAAGCTCCATGAGGGCAGGGATTCTGGTCACTACTACCCAGCCCACACCTAGAATGATAATATCTGGCACGAAGGAGGTACTCCATAAATAGTCATTGACTGAATGAATAAATAAAATCAACTAAAAATTGTGTGGTAAACTTAGAATGAAATCAGTCTTCTTAGTCAAGAACCATAAGCGATCAATCACAGATTCATTTACTCATTGGAAAACCATTTCCCGGTACCATCACCAAGTGATGGACCAGACCCTTGTGACTGCTGAGTCAGGCCCTGGGAGATGGCGGTAAGTAAAGCAGACTGGGCTACTGCCCTCAAGGAGCTTATGAGAGACAGATAATAAACAAATGCTCAGACAAATATATAACAAAATGGTGGCTACTAACTATCAAGGGACAGAGCAGGGTACTTTTTGAGAGAACAGCAAGAAAGACGGAGATGGTGGGGAGGGGGCAGTCAGAGAGAAGGGTGGGGAAACATGGTCCAGGAGAGGAAATGGCATGTGGGAAGGCTAGGAGAACTTGGCATTTTTGAGGAACTGAAAGAAGGAGCCTGGTGAAAACAGGAGGGAACAGATAGAGGTAAATCATGTCAGGCCTCATAGGCTTAAGAATTTAGGTATTTTTCATAAAAACTACAGAAGTTCCTGAGAGGAGGGAAATGGCTGGGTAGGGGACAGGGGACTAACAAGAGTCAATGCCTGTTTCTGAAAGAGCACGGTGGTGGCTCTGTGGAGCAGGCTCATTGGTGGGAGCGGGAGCTCGGTCAGGTGGCCGTACCAGTTGTTCAGAAGAGAGATGATGGCTAGACTGGGATGGTGGTGGCATCGGAGAAGGAAAAAAGGAACTATATTCCAGATATATTTTGGGGGCAGATACAATAGGACTCGGGAACTGAAAGGTTCTTGGTCAAGTATGAAGCAAGTCACTCGCTGGGGCTAGGAGAAGGGAGTGACAAGGTATGAAACGGTGGAGCACAGGAGAGTGAACTGACCAGAGAGAAGGGTAACACTGCCCATTTGAGGTTGATGACCAAGAGATTATAATGATACCGTATGCCTGGGTGGGTGACATTTTTCTGCAGAAATGCTCAGCATGGGTATCAGCGCAAAGAAAGCATATAGCTGCAGTTCTGTCAGGCAAGTGAGACAGGAAAAAAGGACAACGGATTTGAGGATATTTGCAAAATTGGCTATAGTGGAGGGCCACGGAATTTAGGTCGGGCGATGATGAGGAAGGTGGACAGGAAAGCCTAATAGATAGAAAAGGTGGGGCTCATGCCCTGGAGTTGTCCATGACGTTGAAAAATTGTCAGTGTGGGGTCAGTGGATAGACTTACAAGCAGCATGGGATTTCAGAGGTGGCGGGCGCAGTTTCTGAACTGGCCAAGGGGGAGGATGTAACGATGGGAGAAGACGGTTGAGGTGGGATGGAGAAGCAAAAAGAGGCCAGCGTGTCAGAAAGGAAGCTGAAGAGTTAAAAAGTAATTTCCCATGGATGTGTCCAGTTGGGCAAGGGGTTTTAGAAGAGGCAAACTCAAGCCATCAGCACTCATGCTCTAAGGTCACTCCTCACATGCCAGCTCGCTCGTTTTCATCAACCACATCACCTGTTTCAGGCCCTTGATTTGACCACATGCATCCCGGTCTCCCCTGGGTCCAGTCGGCCTCTGGGCCAGCAACCTCTGGACCAGGCCCTGCACAGAAGGCCTGCTCGTGGGGGGCAAGACCGAGGCGTGGGGACAGAGGTGTAACGTTTTCCGAGTCTTCCTACCTTTTTCTCTAACTCCCGGAGTTGGGCCAGAATTCTCTCCTTCTCTTCATCAGCTTCCTGAAGTTGGAGATCTGTAAGGCCTTGGATTTCCTCCATACTTTTTAGATTTTCTTGCAAATAGTGAATTTCATTCTCCAACTGCTGGATTCTTGCTTCGTGCTGCCTCTTATCAAAACTAATCTGTGAGGAAATCAAGTTTCAAAGAGGATTTTTAAGCAAAATAAAATCTTTTTAGAGAATCACATTTCATTTTACTAAAAGAGGGTAATGAAATGTTGTACTAATGAGTTACAGGGCATGGCTTTATCTTGAATGTTCTCTAGAATCCACTTTAATGGATGTATCATTGTTAAAAGAATGACAGCCAAAAAATCAGATTCTGGCATGATACCACACCCCAGCAATGTAGTGTTGTTTGCCTGCATGCTCAGAAATATTTCTTTCTCACCTGCTTCCAAAACAAGGAAAACACAGCCACAAAGAAGCCTGACTGATATCAGTAACCACATTCACAGCTGACTTTCAGTCACAGGCAGTTTGACTGGTTAAGAGTGAAAATAACATGTATTTACTTGAGAAGGAAGCATTGCAATTTGTTGAAAAACAGGAATATTGGCCAAACACCTCCCTCCAGCTGCCTCTCACCCGCTCCTTACCCGTGCTTCCAGGGCCCTCTCGCAGGCGTGCCTGAACTCTTCTTGCCCGCTCGCCAGCTTCTCTTGCTGCAGGGCCATTTCTTCCTGGAGTTTTCTCTCCCTTACTTGTGCTTCCTGTCTTTCCCACTGGGAGCGTGCAAGGATTTCACTGAATTGTTTTTGCAAATCAGCAAGACTTTTCCCTAAGACATCTGAGGAAGTATGGATTCTGGTAAGGGGAAAGAAAAGATGGTGTGAATTTTATGACTGGTGTCAGATGCCGGGTGCAAACATGCTGGTAACAGTGCAGGAGGAGAGAGAGCTGTCTGGAAGCCTGGAACAGGATCATCAGTCACAGCAACTCAGTGCCTCCTAAGTGTAAATCATTGTTTTAGCTGAGGACTGCTGTCACTCTGAAATCACAGGCTCCTAGGGGGCCACCAATGTTTGCTCAAAGAATAAATGTCTGTTTCATGTATTTAAATGAGTCTTGCTTTTGATATTTATTTTCTACTTAAAATGCATAATGTGGCTCTACTTCCTGACCATATGCAATGAGCTTCCAAGAAAGAGTTACTCTTAAAACTTCCTGCTTTTTAAATTAAATAATACCAAAAAGTATGAAAGATTTAAAATGTAGAAAAAAGATCAGTTATAGGCAGTTTGAACGAAGCAATCTTGTGTCTCAATCACGGACACAGGACACAGGAACGCTTACAAAAGAATTCGGCCATTAACAGAACTTGGGAAGGTGAGTCTCTATGCACCTCTTGTTCCTCACTCAGCAACCTCAACACCTGGAGGTCCTGATTTTTCATTACCTCGTTTCCCCAGCTCCTGACTTCAGTTTTTTCCTTAGCTCATCTACGCGAGCGGCCACTTCTTCTGGACGAATCAAACCATCAACCACATGGTTCAGGTGACTCTGGAAATCTTTAAGTTGCTGTTTTAATAGGTCATTGTCATCCTAAGGTCAGTAGTGAAACGGGGAGGTAAAAGTTACCAAAACAAAATTTAAAATACACACATATATCCATACACAGTCTATAGTACTTGTCATATGATAGTTCTATTCAGTTCTTTAAAAAATGCTTTCTATTTGGGCTGACAATATCCAAATCTACCCACCAATGTAGTCACAAAAGACAGAACCAGGCATTACAATGTTTCCTGATGTGATACAAAAATAACTACCTATAAACACTACCTATGAATGTCTTCTTGCTGAGAAGTAATTAACTTGAATGTAAATAAACCTCCATATGTAACATAAGGACATATGAATCAATACCAGAAAAGACACAACCGGTAAGATCTAGAATATAGGAAACTATAAGGACAAAGACCTGGTTTTCTTTAAAATATTACAAAGGGGGAAAGAAGGAAGAAACCTATAGACTAGAACAGACTGAACAATCAAGTCAACCAAATGCAACGTGTGCACTTCATTTGGATCTTGATTCTGCACAACACTTGTAAAAACTGAGAGAGAGAAGGGTCATGGGACTGGGTCCCGCGCTGGGCTCCACACTGAGTGGAGTGTCCCCCATCATCACACTCAGGCTCTCTCTCTCTCTGGAATGAAACAAAACCAAAGTGTGTGGGACACCTGGGTGGCTCAGTTGGTTGGGCGGCTGCCTTCGGCTCAGGTCATGATCCCAGTGTCCTGGGATCGAGTCCCACATTGGGTTCCTTGCTCGGCAGGGAGCCTGCTTCTCCCTCTGCTTCTGCCTGCCATTCTGTCTGCCTGTGCTCTCTCTCTCTCTCTCTCTCTGACAAATAAATAAATAAAATCTTAAAAAACCAAACTGTGTGAGATAATCTGAAAATCTGCATAGGATAAGGCATTTGATATTAGGGAATTACTATAATTTCAAGATATAACGTGGTATCAGTTCATGCTTTCTTAAAAAGCCTCTGTATAGTATTTACAGATAAAATAAGATTTTCAAATTTCATTTATTATGAGAGAGAGAGAGAGAGAGAGCATGAGTTGGGGTAGGAGCAGAGGGAGAGGGAGAAGCAGACTCCCCACTGGGCAGGGAGACCAATACAATGCAGAGCTCAATTCCAGGACCCCAGGATTATGACCTGAGCCACTCAGGCTCCCCAAGATTTTCAGAGATTTATTTCACAATAATTCAGTGTGTGAACAGGTGTGAGGCAAGTGTTATGGCCAGCATTACAGAGGAGATAGGGCTGTCCGTGCACTGATAACTGTTGAAGATAGGTAATACGTGCATGAGGATACATTTTCGTATTCTACTTTTGTAGGTCTTTGAAATGCCTGTAATTCAAAGTTTAAAAAAAAAAAAAAACCACTTTGCCATGAGACTCTGTCTGCCAAGCAACTAAAAATGAAACATCTAATACTGAAACTTCTCTAATAGCTTATAATTCTCTGTGGGAATATTTGTTACATGCCAGCATATTTTTATTATTAACAAACACAAATATCCCAAGAATTAAATTCACACAACACCTCTTTCAAGTAAAAAGAAATGGTTAAAAATCACCTAAAATTGTAAAGTAAAATAGTTCTGCACCCTAAGGTGCTGACTGTATTCTCCAGAATACCTACACTCTATCTGAGTGATTAATTTACTTCAAACTAGTGAATTTCTCTTAACTATGGTGGAGAATTCAGAATTGCAATGAGCAGGTTAACTACCTCTCCCATGAGGAGCCTGTTATCTGTAAACTGTCCTGCCCACTGTCCTGAGGGGCCCAGATTTGTACCGCTGTCTAATCTTGGCCACAGGTGATCTGACCCAAGGCCAGACAATCCGCTGACTAGTCAGAAAACAAGTTCTCACGCTCTCCAAAAATTGGACCTAGATCCAGGACATCAAGTCCATGAGAGCAGGCCTTGTAAAGATAAGTCAGCTCAGGGCTGGAGTCCACCGGGCACAATTCAATGCCCACAGAGATAAAGCAGAGAAATGAGAGAGCCACGTAGCTCCTGAAAGACAGAGCAGCTCTGTCTCCTTTCTGGAGCTCGTGTCAGTAGGTTTTGGTTCATTGCAGCTAAATGATTTTCTGACAAAGATAAATGCAGAGTGAGTTTAACCTGAACTCTGTATCAGGAGGTTAGCAGGCTAAGGACCTAGTTCCAAATAAGGTAATCTCACAGCATGGGCTAAGTGTTCTGGAAAGCTGATTTCAGTTCCTAACTTGGAGGAGAAGTCTCCAGAAGACATTTTAGTCCCTTCCTTAAGAGATGTATACTAAAGTATTTATGGGTGGGTATGATGTATGAGATTTTCTTTTGAGGTATTCCAGCAGAAAAAAAACAAGTGGACTGACTGAACCAAGAATGGCAGCATGATGACTGGTCAAGCAGAGAAAACAAAAGGACATAAAACTATTCTGTTTTTGTGATGATTTGAAAATTTCCATAGTGTTCTACTGAACACCTGACACACAAGTCAAATAAGAATGGAAAATCTACACACACTTTATGATATTCACTTCAAATATTCAGCTGATAGCATTAAAAATTAAATTCTAGGTTATTATATTTCCTTAAACTTTGAAAAAAAAATATTCGAGGTATTGAAAGGAGAGAATTTGGATGAGCTTATTAGTCTTTATTTATCACAAACCAGCCCTGCATGGAAACCTTCCCTAAAACCATAGCCACTCTGCCCCTTTATTTCTGATGAAGTATGACACATGCCACCGCAGTCAGCCAAGTGGCCCTTGGCCTCACAGACCGAGACCTGAGTGCTGATCCAGGTACTTGTTTGCCCAGACATCTGTGCCCTCTGAGAGTTTAATTATCTGGAAAATCCTGTCCACCTGCTTCTCTGGCAGTTTGTTAGGCAGATTACTGTGACACTGTCAGTAAAAATACTCGGCCAAAGCAAACTCCCATAGATGTAAAGTGACTGCATTTTATTTTAGAAAGACTCATTTCATTTTAGAGAGAAAGAGAAAGAGAAAGAGAAAGGCACAGCATGCACGTGCCTGGGCACACACAAGCAGGGGAGGGGGAAGCAGACTTCCCACTAAGCGGGGAGCCTGACAGGACCCAGGGCTTGATCCCATACCCCCAGGGCTCAATCCCATGACCCTGTGATCATGACCTGAGCCGAAACCAAGAGCTGGACGCTCAACCAACTTAGCCCCTCAGGCGTCCCATGACTGCCTTTTTAATAGCATCCTTTCTGAGGAGAGGATTATGAAAACTGTTTACAGTTAAGAAGTTCTGCAACCCACTTTAGTTAAATTCCTGGATAATTACAAAGCTATTACAGCAGAAGAAGAATGCATCAATCTGATCCTTTGAGCTCAGCCTGGTGACAAATCTGCTTCTCAGAGAAATGTCAGGTAATGCTTTCTCCTGTGAGTTTGCACAGTCCTCACTGTGTACACCCGACTGGCTCCATCTCTTCACACCCCCAAAACAAGCCGAAGGACATGTGTGTCAATAATCTTACAGTGATGGGCTCACAAGGGACACAGTACCGTCTCACCCAGAATCTTTCTTTTCTAATAATTCAAGTTGCTCACTATAGGTTGGAGCAGGTTAAGTGTCTGAGGGTGTCCTACGTAAGAATATATCCTGAACAGACATGTCTCTACCTGCAGCTGTTTGAGTTGTGTGCGGAGCTCACTATTTTCTTGGTCCTTTCCTTCTGAGAGCTGGGCTTTTCTGACTGCATTCTTGAGGGCTTGCTTTTCCTTCTCAAGTTCCTCTTGAAGGGCCGATTGTTCTAACTATCGCCATGGGAAGCAACAATATGAAAACAAACAAACACAAAACATAACATTTTAATCTATAAAGGCATAAATATATTTATATACACACACAATCCCTTGATAGCTATGGTTTTATAATAATGCGGTTTTATGTTTATATGTTCAAATTTCAAAGCCCAGGTTAAATCTTTTCCACATGCCTTCCTCAGCCATTAATAAGAAAGAGTAGACATCAGAATCGGCTCAGCTCAGATATACCAAATAGAATCTCAGGGGTGGGCCCAAGTACCTACTGTATTTAGAAGTTCTGTGAGTGATTCAATAGTTACTGCTCTTCCTTCCCTTAGAACATTATTTCTCAAACTGTGGTCCTCATATACCTGTATCAAAATCACCTGGTGTGCTTGTTAGTCATGCAGATGCCCAGATGACATCTCAGTCTCAATGGACCAGAAGCTTGGGGGGAGGGAGCAGGGATCTGCATTTAATAAGCTTCCCCCTCCAAAAAACAATAGTAAGTTTCCCAAGTGATTTCATACAGCTAAAGTAAACCAATCAGAGATCTGCAGATCAGAGAGATATCTGTTATGCTCCGTAACTCTCAATATATGTCTTGAAGACCAGGTCTGGTAGTGTTCCTACCAAGAAGGGGAATATCCCTCTTAATACCAAGTAAATCTGTAAAAAGGCTAGGCTATTATAATATTTTTGTCATGACTTATGAGAAAAAAAAAGGACAATGGAAATACAAAGGACACCAGAAGTCAAGCTAATAAAGGCTGGCTTGAAAACTTAAGAGAATTAAAAAAAAAAAGAAAAGAATTTATTTGACATGAGATGCCATCTAGAAAATTTATTATTATTTAGAAATCTGTATTTCCTGTTACTTCATTTCCCCCCAACTTCCCTTTTTTTTTTTTTTTTTTTTTTTTTTGGTACTTTGATCTTGTCAACTCTAGTTTTATAAAACTTGATACTCTTGAGAAATATAATCCTGACAATTGTCAGATGGTCATTTGATATCTCATAAGGGATACAAATTAACATAATTACTATAATAAGCATGACCTATTTTTATTTCCTTTCTAATCACATGAATGTTATTTTACATACATTCCTGGGATTCAAACGATCTTATTTTATTTCACTTTCATCCAATAAGTGCACGTTGACCCCTTTTTGTGCCAGGCCCTGAGAGAACAGAAACAGGCATACACAGTCTGGGTAGTCACTGTGCCCTGAGCCTAGTGGGAGAGATGGGCAATCTAAGCTTATCTTAAATTTTTAGATTTAAAAATCTAAAATGCTTTGAGCACAGGCTACAAGAATACTAAAGTAAGATCCTGAACCCAGATTTCCAGCAGGCACTAGAGGTGGGTCACAGTGGGCTTCCTGGAGAAAGATGCAGACTGTGTGAACAAGAGCTAAACAAAATTAACATTATTAATTTGATAAAGAATATGCCATAACTGGCTTCCATCTGCCTCTCTCTCTCCCTCTTCCCTACCCTTCTTGCTCCTGGCATCCAAGAGGCACACTTTCCACACTTCAGATGCGCTATGCCCCTCCTTTCGTCAACCTAGAACACCCATCCCTTACCCCTACCCTTTTCACGCCCCCTCCCTCTGCGCAGCGAAGTCCAACTCATCCAAAGTCCAACTCATCCTTTGAGTCTCGGCTGTGAGAGCTTCTGCTAAGGCAGTCTTCCCTAACCACCCCTCCCCTGCGACAGAATGCGATCCCATTCTTTCTCCCACAGCTGTTTCACTACTGGACTGTCAGCTCCCCAAGGACAGTGACCACATCTGTGCTGTTCACTGCAGCATCCACAGGACCTGCTGTCACTGGCCAGTCAGTAAGTGGTCACTGAATGAATAATTATTCCTGATTTGCCGGTACAATTTAAACAAGTGGATACTTCATCCAACCAAAACAGAAAGTAGCAAAATGAAATATAACACTAACTTAAAAGAGGTCTCTCTTTTAAGAGGTCTCTCTTTTAAAAGAGGTCTCTCTTTTAAGAGGTCTCTCTAGAATTTATTGAATACCAACTGCTAGAGGTGCTTTCGAGCCCAATATTTCCCTTATCCTCACAAGGATCCATTTTATAGACAAGGAGGCATTTTTCAGAGGCTCAAGAGCTGGGAAGGGATTTGCATGCTCACGCAGGGGCACACGGGTACACAGGGGTACTGTCTGAACTCAGAACATCTGACTCCAAAAATGTACTCTTCCCATCATTCCGCACACATTATGTTAAAAAATGTTTCCTCTTACATTAAAGAAAGGCTGATACGTTAACTGCATTCTAGATAGCTTTATGCCCCTACTTACCTGGCTGAACCTTTTAAGTTCTTCCAACTCCTCCTTGAGCCGGCTGGCTTCAGCATCCCGTATTTTCAGCTGAGCCTCTAGTTCAGCCTCATAGGCACTGAGATCTCCCTGGGCCTGCTGCAGGGTCACATTCACCTCATGCTGCTCCTGGAGGGCACTTTCTAGTTCTGCGAGCTCCTGTAAGGATTCAGTACATTTATGGAACCCTCCCTGTGCTGCATAAGCACCTGCAAGTCATTATAAGTAACTGGAACACCGTGAAACAAATTGGCCAGCCAATGCTGGCCTGGCCCACATAGTTTTCATTAGCAATACAATGAAACTGCAGGCTGTGCATATCCAGGTTGGAAAACAAAATCCTGACTAAATGTAATCAGAAAAAGCAGTAGGCCACCAACATGTTTTCCAAAGTAATCAGCTGTGTGACACTTTCAATGTGACTGAATACATTGGGATAAAATGTAAGGCCTATTTTCCATCAGACCCTGGAACAAAAGTTTTCACATTTACTCTTTCATCGTATCTTCACAGCAACTGTGTAAGGCACAGTCGTATCTCCATTTTACAGAAGAGGAACTAGAGAATAAATATCTAAGTAAATTGCACACGGCAGTGTAGCTAAGAAAAGATAGGCTATGAACCCAGATGTCTGACTGCAAAAAACCACACCCTTTCAATTAAACCACAGCATGTTCATTTATTAGAAGAACAAAATCGGATCAGCACTCTCTAATCTAATTAAGGATGATAGAGTAACTTGAATGAGTGCTGACAAGAATATAAGTACATATTGATTAGTGTACTGTAGTTCTAATTCATTTTAGTCTATCTGTTTTTTTTTTTAATTATCTCAGCTTTTATCTATTTATTTGGGATCTTGAAGAACTAGATCAAACTATCCTAACTTAAAGAGGAGGATCTTGTGATGGGAACTTCTATAGGATTTCTCAGGGGTGGTCCAAAAACCATTTGGCTTCTCAATTATTTGGGTTGCTTGTACAAAATGCAAATTCTACTTATAACCAACAAAAGTCCAGAGTATATAAAGAATTCCTGCAAGTCATTAAGAAAAAGACAATCCAATAGAAAAATGGGCACAAAGTATGAAAGGGAATTCACTGAAGAGGAAGTCTGAATAGCAAATAAACAAAGGGAAGGTGCCCAATCTTTCAGAAATCAAAGGAAAATCCAGTTATAACAAGATATGAGTTTACATGGAGCACAGAGGAACAAGTTAAACCATAGAAAACAACAGACCAATTCAGCATGTGGGACACTCTACAGGACCACTAGCCTGGCTTCTACACACACATCTGCATGCACAGCTACCAAAGACATTCTTGGCACAACTGGGAAAACTTGAATACAGTTCAGATATTAGATGACATTAGGGAATTATTATTTTTTCTATGTATAAAAATGGCACTTTAGTGATGTAGGAAAATGTCCTAATTTTTAAGAGATGTGTACTTGAGAGATGATGTCTTGATATTTGCAATTTTCAAATAACTCAAGGGCAAAAAAAAAAAAAACCCAGCAAAATATTTTTTGAATCTAGAAGAACACACAGATATTCACTGAACTATTCTTTTAAATTCTTATAAATTCTTTTAAATTCCTTAAAAATTCTTATAAATGTAAAATTTTCATCAAAAAGATACCATTTCAAACTCAGCAGACTAGCAAACACTAAGACTGACAAAAAGTTAAATTTCCTGAATGTGATAATTATTCTGTGTTAGATACTCTATGTTAGAAAATGTCCCTGTTCCTAGGAAACACATGATGAAATATTTTGAAGCTAAGGAGGGTGATATCCACAACTAATTCTCAAATGGTGAGAAAAATTTGTATATAAAAACATGTAAAAATTATATATGAAAGAGAAAAAGAGTGTAGCAAAAATATTAATTGATGACTCTGAATGCATGGTACAGTGTTATCTGTCTTATTCTTCTAATTCTCCTAAAATTTAAAGTTATTTCAAAATAAAAGCTTAACAAATAAAAGTCAGATAACACTAAGGCGTTGGCAAGGATGTGATATAGTGGTAGCGCTGGCATTGCTGGAGTAGAAACTGACTGAATCCCTATGAATGGATTATTTGACAACGTCTACTGAAATTGAGGAGGGCACATACCCTCTGACTTATGCTCCAATCTTGAACACAGTCCCCTACGCTCAAGATGTGTGCAAGGATGTTACATTCAACATTATAATAGCAAAGACCAGAAACCACCTAAATATTCTCCAAGAGGAGAATGAATAAGCAATAAATTTGTGGTAGTACCTATAATGGAATGCTATATACACAAATAAAAATACACAAACTAGAGCTACATGCATCAATGTGTATAATTCCCCAAAACATAAACAGGAAGGAAGGAAAAAAGTGGCCAAAGAATATCATATAAATATATATTATATATATATATATATAAAGAATATCTTTTATATAAATCTTAAAATTATGCAAAACAATGCCACATATTGCTTATGGATGGCTACATATATAATAAAAGAGATGCAGGGAAATAAGTATATTCAAGATTTTGTTACCTCTGTATGGAGGTATGCAGAAGGTTTCATATCTGCAATGTTTTATTTCTTAAGCTGAGTTTAGAGTACATGGTGTTAAATATAATTTTTGACACTTTTATCTGCCTGAGAATTTTTGTAGTATTAAATATATGAATTCAAACTTCCAGAGCAAGTCCTACTAGGGATGAAATCTGGGAATCTGGGTTCTCATGCATGATAACAGTGTGTTACACAACTGAAACAGATCATGTGAGATCTCTAAATGAGTGGCAATAAACCAGGTACGGAAGGATAGAGTTTAGAACACTGTGTCTTGTTTTGTAAAATAAAGTTAAAATTATGAATAACAATAAGAATCAGAAAATTATGTTGTGCTTAATATGAACATTTGATATAGCAACTGTAATAGCTATAATTTCCTATTTGTTAAAGTTCTTTGATAACAACACGTTTCAGGGGGAGCGACTCAGCTGGAATAATCTTCTCTTTCTTAGTAAAAGAAAATAATGATTCCAAGTGTGTCACTAAAGGGATAAACCCCATTAAATAGTCATTAATACTTTTTGTCACTTCAAATTACACAGTTGCTAACTTCCAATCACCTCCTTCTAAGGCTGAGGAAACAGGCAAGAAGAAACAAATCATACCTTCCTCATATTTTCTGCATCTATGGCCACTATTTCCAGTTGGTCCCTCTCCTGCTCGACCTCACTCAGTCTCTGCAGCAATGTCTCCTTCTCATCCTGTAGCTTTCTGCACTCGTTCTGGGCCTGAGCGGCCTGGCCTTTGACAGTCTCCAGGTATTCTTGCAACCCACTGATGACACTTTCTAAATCCTTCTTCAGGGCTTCGTTTGCTGCTATTTGTCCTACACAAATGGAAAAAAGCAAGGTGATAATGTACATAAGAAAATCCTTTCAAGATACAGAATTACTGCACTTCGTCTCCTTAGTTGTTACTGGCTAAGAAAGAAATTCTAAGCTTTCAATGATTTTGCACCATCTTGTTTTTCTTTTTCTTTCTTTCTTTTTTTTTTTTTAAAGATTGAGCCCGATGCGGGGCTCGATCCCAGGACCCTGAGATCATGACCTGGGCCGAAGGCAGAGGCTTTAACCCACTGAGCCACCCAGGCACCCCACTTGTTTTTCTTTTTCAAGATAAAATGATCATTTTCCCTCTATTATCCAAAGTGCAGGAGTATTAACTAGTTATAGAATAAAAGCAATATAGTCAATGGGCATTGCTTACAAAATGCTCAATTTAGGCTGTAAGAAGTTTAAAATAAAATAATGAAGGGGTGCCTTGCTGGCTCAGTGGGTTAAGCCTCTGCCTTTGGCTCATGTCATGATCTCAGGGTCCTGGAATCAAGCCCCACATCGGGCTCTCTGCTCAGTGGGGAGCCTGCTTCCCCCTCTCTCTCTGTCTGCCTCTCTGCCTACTTGTGATCTCTCCCTCTCTCTCTCTTGCTCGCTCGCTCTCTGTTAAATAAATAAATAAAGTCTTAAAACAAAAAACAAAAAAGGTTCCCAATAATTCAATTTAAAAAAAAAAGAAAAATAATGAAAATAAACTTTTCCTGGGGCGCCTGATGGTTCTGTCATTAAGCGCCTGCCTTCAGCTCAGATCATGATCCCAGGGTCCTGATCAAACCCTGCATCAGGTTCCCTGCTCAGCGGGGAGTCTGCTTCTCCCTCTGCCACTCCTTCTGCTTGTGTTCCCTCTCTCCCTATCTCTCTCGGTCAAAAAAGTTAAAAATATTAAATAAAATTTCCCAAGTAAACAATGAAAAACGTTCAACAAAACTGTGAGTGCTTGCTGCTAGATACACAAAACAAAACCACTCAACATACAAGACTAATCCAAGATGGGCAGCATAAACATGTAACTTGGAGACTTAAAAAAAAACCGCAAACCACATATTGGGAACCTACTGTGTGCCAGGTACTTTATGAACACGACCTCATTTAATCTTCCCAACAGTGATCAAGACAGAAATAACTTGTCCCAGGTCCCACACCTGATAATGGCAAAATGGGAACTGGGCTCTTTTTACCCCATCCTGGGCCCTCACTACTACAACCTGTATTATCTTCCTCCTCCATGGATATGGCAATGTCACAATCTAAATCTGCATTGCAAATGTAGATCCTAAAATTCCTTCCACACTCTCCTTAGAACTAGGCACTGAATGCCCTGGTGTCAACAGGCTCTTTGTTCCTGAAAGGATTATAGGCTTTGGACAAAGACAATGACATGCCAGAGCTTATCGTGATCATGTACTGACTTCTTGCCTACTGAATGCAATGACCTGACTCACTAGGAAATAGATGCAACAGAACTGAAACCGAAAAGATGTTTTACTTATAGTAAACATTTTTGGGTACTCTGTAAATATTTCCCTATCAAACACTGGTATGAACAGCTGAAGCATATTCAGCTCACATCTGGATTAACGCCTGCCACAGTGTCATCTATCTTTTGTTAATACTGAAGCATCTTAAAGTTTTAAATTAAATACTGACTTCTATAAATTATACTTCAATTCTCACCTTCCGTAAGCTGTTGTTCAAGGTCCTTAATCTCTTCAGTTTCTTTGGCAATTCTGGAAAGTATCTCATCCAAACGGCTTTCAAGTTGTTTGTACTGCTTACTCATAATGTCAAGTTGTTGTTCTTTACCTCTTTTCTGAGCCTTCATATGGCACTGAATTGAAAAGAAATCAGCAAAATCCTGAGTCCCTTAAATTCTTTTAAAAATAATAATGCTTAACATTTCTAAAGGAAGAATGGAAAATAAAATGTAACAATCTGAGTCTGTGCCAGGCCCTCTGTTGTCTTCACACAGTTTTCATTTAAACCTCAGGATAACTTGATCTGGAAATCATCTCCATTACACAGATATGACAACTGAAAATCAAGAGGGTTAAATTTATTTATTTTTTATTTTTTTTTTTTAAAGATTTATTTATTTGACAGAGAGAAATCACAAGTAGACAGAGAGGCAGCCAGAGAGAGAGAGAGAGGGAAGCAGGCTCCCTGCTGAGCAGAGAGCCCGATGCGGGACTCGATCCCAGGATCCTGAGATCATGACCTGAGCCGAAGGCAGCGGCTTAATCCACTGAGCCACCCAGGCGCCCAAGAGGGTTAAATTTAAATGAGTTTTCCAAGGGCATACCTACTAGGTAATTGTAGCCAAGTTCAATATTCCTGGAACTGCACGCATCTTTTAACCAACTGAGCCACCCAGGCATCCCTGCACGCATCTTTTAATGCGGTTTCAAAAAAGTTAATTATATATACACATATATCCATAGAAAATTACTATATTCCAAAATGTTAACAAGAATATATATGGGGAATGCTTGGGTGGCTCAGTCAGTTAAGCGTCTGCCTTTAGCTCAGGTCATGATCCCAGGGTCCTGGGCTGGAGCCCACTTCTCCCTCTCTCCTTGCCTGATGCTTCCCCACTTGTGCTTCCTCTGTCAAATAAATAAATAAAATCTTTAAAAACATTTTTTTTAAAAGAATGATATCTAGGGGGAGGAATAACAGGAGTTTTTTTTTTTCTTTTTTAGGAGTATGTTTTAAAATATTAAAAATTTTATAATAGTCATATCTTTTTAATCAAAAAAGCACATTAAATGTACTTTAAAAAATGGTTTCTTAAGGAAAAATAGAGACATGGAAGAAATACTTACTTGGGATTGAGGTTCATTCTCAATTCCTTATACAAAGAAATGCTTTATTTTTCAGTTTGATAAACAAGGGGCTGAGAGAAACCTCCAAGACCATTCAGCCCAGAGAGTCTCAAGATGAAGGGCCTCCAGAGGCACACTCCTCTATTTCAACATATACCCCCGGTAGAAAACAGAGCTTTCTTGTACTCACACAACTATTCGCACCATGACAGTCATGCATTCAGGAGCTAGAGTAAACTGAAAAGACTAGATTATATTTCCAGGTGTGCTCAGGGGAAAAAACCTGAGAACCAAATGGTCTAGTTTAACCCTTCCTTTTACATGTGAAAAAACTGATTCTCAGATCTACCAGTGACCTGCCCAGGTCTGCTCTGAGGCAACTGTTCCTGTGGAGACAAAACAGTTCCCTCACACTCACACCCTCATGCCTCAGGTTTGCCCCTACAGGATCAGAGGAACAGAACAATAGAACAAGAGAAAGTTATCAGGAGAAACAACTCCATCACAGTCAGAACCAACTCCAAGCTCTCAAATCTAGTACTCATTTGATTATAAAAGAATTTTTTAGATGTTCTGCTGCCTCCAAAGACAAGAAAGAAAAGTCCCTTCATTTTCAAGGAACAATGAATGGCAGGCTGCTCAGAACGTTTCTGTTACACTATTGTAAAACTTGATGGGATTTTCAAAACTCTTCTTTGCCTGCCTTCCCGGAATACCCATCTGAAATCTTTCTGAGAAGGTAACTACAGATACCTCCTCAAATTCTAAGTAAATTTAGGGTTTTAATGGCTCACGAAATAATTTTAAAAAAACAAAAAACAACACTGCCTTCATATCTCCATCATTAAATCTTTAAAATTCACCATTAAAAATTCCACTGAAATCTCTTTACACGCAGGACCCAAAAAAGGCTCAATATGCCAATGATCTGCATTAAGCACATGGGATCAAAAGTACATTCTGCGATTTTTCATGACCGTGGAGTTCACAAACGAGTTATAGAAACAGGAACTTACATCTCTGACTCCTCCTCCTTTCAAGTCTTTTGCACAAAGAGAGAGAAAATCGTCATACCTTAACTTAAAATTTGTCCTGTTAAAACTGAGCCGTTCAGAACAGGGAAACTGTGGGCGGAGAGCTTTCTAAAGCTGTTTTCAAATTCACGTGCACTTCCCTCTCTGACAGCCACATTTTTGTAAGCGCCTTCGAGCCTCACTTCCCAGAGCTTCAAACCACATTCCTGGCGGAGAGTGAGCGGCAGCCCAGCCTGTCCAATCACGAGCAGCCTCTGCAGGCAGGCCCCACCCTCCACGCTTTAAATCACAACACAGGAAGCTCCCAAGGGCCAATCACACACAACCTTTGCAACAGATTACTACAGGCTGATTGCACACAGAGAACAGTTAGTTAACCTTTCGCTTCCACAGGGCATTGCCAGGTAGGGAAGAACAACACAAATCTTCCTTTATTGTTTGCTGCTGTGGTGTTTGTGCCTCTAGCTATGTACATTTTTTATAGCTAAAATGGGATTTGATTTTTAAATAGTACTTTTTCCTTTTGAAACCTAGTTAGATGCTTCTGTTTTTTGAAAACTTGACTGGTTTGTCTCTGAGCTAATTTTAAAAATAATTAATCTCTGGAGTCCTGTAATTCCCTTGTGGGGAAAGGGTCGCTGCAGTATCACAGCATGGGCTCAGCCTTTTCCTAAAAGATGAATTTAGGAAATCACTTAATCTTTTAAAATCACATTTTCACCTTCTGCAAATTAAAAACAACAACAACAAAAAGTCACCAATGCTGCATATGCTGTGATGAAGTTCCTCACCAGTGTATGCAAAACCCCCAACATCATGGAACACTTTATTGGCACCTAATGTGTTTGTTCTCTATCCTATCTCAGAGTCACATAATGTTTTCTCATCTCTCAAGCCTTTACTTTTAAATTCTATTTGCTATTCAGAGAGGCACTTTATCTGATTAGATAATAAAAGTTAACTGAATAAAAGTCTGTCTCCATCCATAGAAAAATATGAAGGGACCCCACACTTGATTTTCTCTTTTGCTAAAATAAAATGTTCACATTCTGTCGAATGGGATGCCTAACAGGAGCCTAACACCAGCCAAGAAGGTAACTTTGTGCAACCTAGAAAAAGATGCTCCCTCTGGGTGAACAAATTAAAGAGACATCCTCTGGTGCTTTGACTAAAGCTGTAACCTTAAAAACAAACAGTTAGTCATTTTAACAATACCAAAAAGCAACCTCAAATCAGGTTTGTATGTTTCATCCCCACCAACAGAAACTGTCTACATTCAAAATGTGGATGTCATTCCTGTTTCTCATTTAACTCCTTTCTGTATGTAATTCTTTATAGATATCCAGGATGATTAGATGCCCTTTCTGCCAAGAATGTCAAAGTCACTTTTTAAAAGCAAACATACAATCTAGGTTCTAAGTAGACTCATAGATCAATGTAAATGTAAGCCATTAGTAAGAACTGGAGGAAGCAGCAAAGGAGCTTCAGGTAGTGCCTGCAGGGTGGGTTCCTTCCTACCTTCCCAGATGCACTCACTCACTAGACACAGGGCTGGCCTTTGGGAATTCAGATAAATAGTAGGATATAGTTCCTGTCCTTAGGAGCCTTAAATAGTGTGGCAGACTTCCAAACAAATTAATGCAAGAAAGCAAGATATTACTGACCATATTAGACATTACTTAAAATCTAATTTTTCATATAACAAAATTCTTTAAAATGATCAAGTCCTCTTTTAGTTTCAATTTTAATACTTAGTCTTAAGCTTTTGTTAGAAAAGAATGTATTTCTGTGAATGATAAGGTTACCTTTTGTCAGAATTAGCTAACCTGCAAAAAAAAAATTTACCTATGATATTTTATTGAAATATTTAAAGGGGTAATCAAATAACTTGACAACTATTTAAAGTAATGATAGTGTGTTGTCCTTACCACATTAAATTCTCTTAAATCAGAGATTTTAAAGTTCTTTGTAAAATAACCTTATTATTCAAAGTATAGCAGTGAAATATGCAGGAAGTATTTTTACTAATATTTTTACAAATACTAGGTAAAATGTAAGCCATTAGTAAGACTTCTTAGAGACAGAGACAAGAACCTACTCCATCAGGCAGGCACTGGACCACCTCTGCCCACATATTAGGAAGACACACTCTAGAGAAGTGTTTCCTTATTAAGGACAAAACAAAACAATATGAAACAACAAATAGGTTTAATGTAATATTTGCATAAAGGATTAAAAAAGAGGAGAGAAAGGAGTTTAAATCCCTTTCAGCTCTCCCATATCACCACCTTGCTCTTAAGAAAACAAAGCAATAAAAGAGAAAGGGTAAGAGGTTTGGACAGCACCATGGAGCAGGCTTCTCTTGCTTTCAAATATAATAATATTCAGCCACTTAAAATATAAGTGTACCATGCATCTACCATTCTACTGAAAGCTATCTCTTTCAAGTCTTAGGTTTTGTTTTCAACACAGAGATATATATATACTTCTATATATAAGTATAAATGCACATATGTTATGTATATATAGACATATGGATATATAACACACATACAGATATATATGACATACATGCATACATAAACATATCACTCAAATTTGTGCATTAAACTGAAAGACTTTCAGAAAGAATTCTGAGGCTAAAAATGAGGAGACATAATTTCTAGATGGAATGATATTCTAGTCCCTAGAGAATAAGCCAAAAATCTCTTAATTTACTTACATGTTTTGGGTCTCTGGAATCCACGCTCTCTATAGCTGTTTGCAGGTCCTTGATCTCATTCTGCTTTTCAGCAATTTCTTGCCTCTGCTTTTCCATCTGCGTTTCTAGATCCACAGCTTCTTGGCGTAATTTATTGAGAAGCTGTATTCTACCACTCAACTGCTTGAGAAGAAGGTCTTTCTCCGATTCTGAAACCTAATCCCCCGATACCCCAACATACAATTAACAGAGGATAGCAACAGTGATTAACAACCTTAAAGAAAACTTCTGAAATTTAAAAAGGTATTCTGTGCTCTGCCAGTTTTTTTAATAAAAGTAAAATGTAGAAGTCCTCTAGGCATTCCATTCATATCTTATACTTTTATCCTTATTACGTGCAGAAAATCTTTATTTATGTATTTCATAAGAACAGGTAAAAATGAAGTTGTCATTCTAGTATAAGCAACTTGTAAATTATTAATAGTAATAGTAACTATAATATTAATGGTAGTTGACTTTATATAGCACTTGCCCTTGTTATAAGCATGTCAAGCAAATCAATAGTGTAATGAAAAATTGAGGTTTATATGTACTCATTTAAAATAACTTTTTTCAGCCCTCTAGCTCAGAGGTTAGAGCACTGGTCTTATAAAATAACCTTTTTCAAGCACATTTTGTAAGCATCCATTTATTTAAAAATTATGTACATTATTTACAAAAACATTTTTTAAATTATTAAAATCATTCTTGATGGCTCCTTGTGCCTCACCTCCCACTTTCAATCCGTTTTCTTTTAAGCTTTTATTTACTGAAGTAATCTCTATACCCCATGTGGGGCTTGAACTCATGACCCCAAGATTAAGAGTCCAGTGCTCCTCCAACTGAACCAGGCAGGCACCCCTTAATCCATTTGTAAGTCTGATCAGTTCACCTGCCAAATTTTGCTGACAGTTTATTTCCATCCACATCCATTGCCCCCCTAGCCTAGGCCACTACCATCTCTTGCCTGTACTGAAGAACAGCCCCACAGAAGATTCACCTGTCTCCCTCACCCCACCTCACTCTCGGGCAGTAGCAATACAAACAAGATCAGCCATTCTACTACCTCGTGTCCTTCAAAAGCTTCCCATTACCTTCAAACTAAAATTCAAATGCCTTACTCTCTAACATAGGACAGCCTATGAAGCCTGGCATAATCTTGGACCTCATCTTCCACACACTCTCCTCGCCGCAGCAGAGAAATCTTTTGTGTAAAGGTCTTTGCACCCACTGTCACCTCTGTTTGGAATACTCTATCCCCTAATGCTGCGTCACTGGCTCCTTCACCTCCTTTGGGTTTCAGCCCAAATGTTACCTCCTCAGAGAGGCCTTTGTGGCTCCACAATCTAAATTATATTCCTTTATTGTGTCTCCTTTCTTTTTCCTACAACACATATGTTGTTTAACTATATTTCCTATTTCTTTTTTTTTTTTTTTAATACTTGTTCATTGCCTATTTCCTATCCATGTGGGAGGGAAATAGACCTGTTTTATTCATCACTCAGGGCCCAGCCCAGTCAGGGACTAGAATATAGTAAAATTCCAATAAACTTGAATCAATTTCTAGTTACTATATAATTTTAAAATCACAATATAGTTTATCTTTTGAAAAAAATCTACATTTTGGACTTCACATTCTTGTTTTACCTACTATGGTGTGTGAATGCAGTTATGAACATAATTTTGAAATACTGATTTTAAAAGTTGCAAATAACTAAAACCTTTTACACACTTAAAAACTGTCAAGATACTTCCTTTTTAAATACTCCCTGTGCAATTACATCATGGGTTTGAGCCACTAATTTCTTCGTGACATACTTTGGTAATTTCTGAGAGTAACATCTCCATCTTTTTGTTCACCATATTTTATATCACTTACACTTTTGCTGCTTGTGTTTGATAATGTTCATGTATCGTAAAGATGTCTTCTGACTCTTAATCTAGGTCTCAGGATCTTAATGGTGGGTAGTGCTTAATTAAATTAGAACAGATATAATAGGACACATCAACCTCCCTGGGTAAAATAGACACTTTCATAATAGAGTAGACTGAATATCTCTTTTTATATAAGTTAAAAGTAATTTATTTCCGTATGCTTTATAAAAAATAGAATGTCATCATGAATGGAAGGAAAATGTAACTGGAAAATACTAGAACCATAACTGAGGCTGAAAATTGTTACTCTGTAGTTAATTAGGCAGCACTGATTTAAAATTTGCATAACATGGTTATGAAGGGAGAAAACACATTCCATTTTTTTCATTTCTTCCTGCATTGCTACTTGGTATTTACGTACTTTTTTAAGTTGTATAGCTTCTTCCAGCTGTTTAAATTCTTCAGTAGCTTTTAAAATTTGTTGTTCCGCCTTTTCTATTTCATCATGTAGTTCTGATAGTCGAGTTTGTGCTGCAAATTTAAAAATCATGAACACAGACACACACGAGAAAAATTCGGCATTCTCAAATTTCTACCAGACTTTTTTCCTTCACAATAACATCTCCCTCCCAATTAAATTGTCATTACAGATTACAGAAATTCTTTAAAAATTAATTTATGATAGTTTTCCACTCAGTTAATCTCTAGAATAGTTTTATGATATGCTAGAGAACTATAACTGATCATTTTATTCGTAAAAGTCTTAACATAAAAAGAGTTTTACTTGATACATCCAATACTAAAGAGCTCTTCTGAGAGAATAAGGATTTATTCATAAATATGCATTTACATGTCACTAAGTTATAGTTAAGATTCAAGCTATTACAAAAACTCTGTGGTTAGAGGTTATTTCTTTATATGGGGCTTCATATCAAGAAATTCACCACTGAACGTGTATTCACGCTGGTGGTGATCTCAAATCAATTACTCTCTATCTCAAATTTCCAATTTCTCTCCTTCCCTCCCTCTCTGCCTCCTATAAAACTAGGAGCTAGTCTACACATATATCTGATTTATTTCTGCTTTCCTCTTCCAGAGCTTTGTATAGGTTGTATGAGATGGACAACTCAGTCTCTTTTCTCAACCCCTCTCCAAGTCAACCTCTCTCCTGGCCTCCCATGTTTTCCATTTAGCTACCAACCAAGGGAAGATGAACTGCTTCACTGGATTGGTGAGAGCCCCACAATGTGCCACAATTACTAGGGGGATACATAAACTCAGATCTGCTTTCTCCTTCCATATCCATGCAGCTCACTGGGTAAATGGATTTAGAGTATGCCACTGGCAGGATATCTAAGTGCCCTCTTGGATTGACTTCTTTATGACTTGCCAGGATATGATTAGATGTTTTGGGACAGGTTGGAAAGAGTCAGAAGCTGGTCTTGGGCCAAAGTCTAAGGAGGATGCACTGATCCAACTTATCCAAAGTGCTGTTTTAGGTTTTGGCTACATGCATAGTAATCAGTAAAGTGGTACTTGCTACAATTATGACCAATTATATCTTTGAATGTGCAGCTCTGACAGTGGGTAGGACTTGCTGGCAGGTCAAGATTTAAGCATTCTTGGATCCCCTGCACCTGCTGCCACCAAATTACTGTCAAGACCCATTCTCAACCATAACAGAAATCATTAAAAAATCATTTTCTCGGGGCACCTGGGTGGCTCAGTGGATTAAGCCGCTGCCTTCGGCTCAGGTCATGATCTCAGGGTCCTGGGATCAAGCCCCGCATCAGGCTCTCTGCTCAGCAGGGAGCCTGCTTCCCCCTCTGTCTCTGCCTGCCTCTCTGCCTACTTGTGATCTTGCTCTCTGTCAAATAAAATAAATAAAATCTTTAAAAAAAAAAAAAAAAAAAAATCATTTTCTCAGGATGTCTGGGTGGCTCAGTGGGTTAAGGCCTCTGCCTTCAGTTCGGGTCATGATCCCAGGGTCCTGGGATCGAACCCCGCATCGGGCTCTCTGCTCCACAGGGAGCCTGCTTCCTCCTCTCTGCCCGCCTCTCCGCCTACTTATGATCTCTGTCAAATAAATAAATAAAATCTTAAAAAAAAAAAAACCATTTGCTCAATGAATCACTACTTTTTCAAGGCTTTTTATGTAAATAACATAATAAATACCTTTAGCATGTTTAATGAAAAGAATTATAAAACAAAATTTGCCTATATATTCAATCTTTTTATATTTTTAAAAGAATTTAAAATAACTTTTGTTAACCTGCACTTATTTTTTTTTCTTTGTCTTCCAGTTGTATGTCCAGTGATGTGTGGGCTCTTAAGTTCACATGTTCATTTCTGAGTTGTGCCCCTTCATCTGGCTCCATCTTCTCGATCTTTACCGTCTGGGCATTTGCAATAATATAACTCTCTGTAGCAAACATATTTCTCTTGTATCTGGATTTGCCAATGTAAGGGCTTTCATCTGGGGTTTTATCAATTTCGACACACTAAAAACAAAATAAGTAAATATTTATGGTTCAATAAATAATTTCTAAGCAGCCAAGTGACATTATTCATTTTATTAGTGAAGAATATATCACAGAATTGCCTAAACATTAATCCTACATGCCTAGAAGTCGAAAAATATATACCATTTATCTCACTCTTAACATGCCAAAAAAGAACTGAAACAAAAAATGGCCTCTAAGAATTCCTCCTCCTAGCCCCCAAAGTGGGTTTAGGTTGGTTGATTAAAGAACTGCCTATAGTTATGTGATTAATAGCATTGTTTAATCTCTCAAATCAGAAATTTAGGTGTTTGATTTTGGTTTCTTAGCTGATATATAAGTAAAATCTCAGTCTAATAAATTTTAGTAATTGAATTTTTTATGAGATAATATGGTATCAGTTGGAATCACAGATTCCCTTGCAGCTTTTTACCTCTTCTGGACAATGCTTTAACTTACTGAACCAAAAATTAGTAACCAATTCAACCAAAATTTGTTTAAGAAAGTGGAGTGGTTATTGATAAAAGTCTCTTAAACATTTTCACCATCCGCCTTCCCCCACTCTACTCTCTGTTGGCTTTAACTTTGGATTACTAAAACGTTAAACTCTAAGTAAATAAAATAATAAAAGTTAAACTTACCTCTGATGGGTAATAATTTAGTGGTTCAAATTTGGCATCAATTTTATAAAAGGCCAATTCCTGTTCCATCTCATACTGTTTCTGACAGGCCCGTATTAGTTCCACAGTCTTCTGTTTTAGCTATAGGCCCAATTTGATATGAAACAACATACAGTGTCAGTAAGTTAGTATAATGGTACAATGGCATAGAAAGTTCTAATCATAACTAATAATTAGATTGTTTTAAAACCCCACAGCAAATAGCAGAACATTTACAGTATTTTATCTTCATTCTAAAGTATTGTAAAGAACGCAATATAAAATTATCACTTCATAAAAGATCACATAAAAGACCTTTGAAGTTTATATGCTGTCTCAGGATACAATAAATAAATATTTTAAAAAATCATTTAAATTCGCTTTACCCAAATATGAAAATAATTCTGTACCAATTATTTTTAAGTACTGTATTAAGTATTTGCTTCCTGATTTTTCAATACTGAACACTAATTTAACTTACTCTGCAAGTTAATGACAGCTTCAAATTATGGATAGAGATGATATATGAGATTAATCACAAAGGAATCACAAGAAGGATTAAGAAGTGTGGAAAAAAGAAATTGGCTTTAATTGTACTGTTCTTCCTGCAGTATCTCAGTGTTCTGAACATTATTCTTTGTATTAGAGGATAAAGGATGTGAATAAGGTCAATCAGATCCCAATATATAGCCTTAAATTTTTAATAAGTTAACTCTATAACAATTACAACTTTTTTATTTATTCTTAAAATTTTTGGAGCTAGAAGAAAATAGATCATCTGATTTAATTATTTGAATTACAAATAAAGAAACTGAGTCCTATTGGTAATTGTTTTGTCAAAAGCTACATATTAGACTAGTGGCAGAAGCTAAATATTTTATTAACTACCACTATCAGCCCCCTTCCTACTAATCTAATCCTGTGAGTTCATTTCAAAGGTCCACTAAGTGATTTTTGCCTTTTCTAAACTACAGCATCAGATAGTAGATACCAGACAAAAAACATGCAGAAATATTTCATCAATATGAAAATGCAAGCTGAAGAGAATAAAAAAATAAATAAACATGAACATTTTACAAGGCCCGGGAACTCAAAGTCGTGCACGATTTAGCTTACAGTCATCTCCTGATTATCCACCCAAGTAGAAATAATGCTAAGCTGGATGACAGGCAGTCTTGATCTCTTATCTCACTGAATCTTTACAACTACCCTATGAAATTATAAGAGCTGCACCAGGAGGTTAAATGACTTGGCCAATTTCACAGCTCATAGTGAAGAGGCAGAGTTCAATTACAAGTCTCCTGATTTCAAAATTAATACTCCATCTAATATACGATGCTGCCTTTGATGTCTTGCTGCAGGGTGTCCAGCACATTACCCATTTTGATGCTTTTACTGACTGCTTTTAAGTCCCTGAATCTCAAGAAAGCAACTCATAACCAACAGCATAAACTCATCTCAGGCTTTTCTTCCCAAAAATCATTGGCCCAAGTAGGGCCAAACAAAGGCAAATGTGACTGGAACCATGGATGATGTATGGACTGGCCTCTGAGGGCGAATAATATATACTCTGTGCATTTTAAAATTACCTTTGTGTCTTTTATAGTGCTAGACTTAGCATTTAGTAAGCATTTAATAAATGTCTGCTGAAGAAATCATAAATGAGAGCACATTAGGAGTCAAAGGACCTGGAAAGTAGGCTAGTTGCAGTATTAGCTGTGGATGATCAAGAGTTGACTGCAGTTAACACATTTACCAATAAGAAAAATGATACAAATTCTTTCCCTCACATTCAAATCCACTGTCCTATGTACACATCCATTAAAAAAATTACACATACACACACAAGCACATTTTTTGAGAAGGCAAGCCAGTTTCCAAACTTAAGATGTATGTAAACATATTAATACAAGTTATCATGCAAACTATGAAAAACATAGTGTGCAATTCAGCCCTGAAGGGACTACCTTTAAGGAAGAATAAAGAATCGGCAGAAAATGCTCTGCAAGAAACCAAGACAAGAGCTAAAAGGAGAAAAAAGCAAACAGAGACCATCACCTGGAGAACTTTGGAGAGTTAAGCTGTAGTAAAAGAAGCTGTTCTTGATTCACAACTTACCTTAGAAAGATAATGTTATTAGAACCTGTATCATTTTTATATGGACACACATTTTATCATCATTCTATGTTACAGATTTACCACCTTCCATTACTTTGCTTAATTCAATTCAAATTATTTTCATATTCATTACCTTATTTAGTCCTCACAACTCTGTGAGGCTGGCAGGACAGGTAAATCATCCTCATATTAAAAATAAGGAAACTGAAGAATAGGAGGTAAATAATTTGCAAAAGGACAAAGTAATATTAACATTGAAGTTAATTAACATTTGTTGGGGCAGGAAAGGGGGACTATAATAGTTTAAATGGCACCAGAAGTTTTACTTTAAGGTTACTACATTTCTTTTATAGGTAAATGACCTACGATGTGAAGCGTTACTTTATGAAACCAGAAAGCATTACATAACTGGGGATGATATCACCAAATATTCTGCAGAAGATAATGGAAAATATTTTTCAAATGCAGACTCTTAGAATAAGATCCAGAATTCTTTTTGAAACAAAGAATAGTCTTTTGGAATACTGAAAAAGCAGGTAAAACAACATGAATTTTAAAAAAATGAGGGGAGGGGATTGGGGTGATGGGGTAACTGGGTGATGGACATTAAGGATGAGCATTGGGTGTTATATAAGACTGGTGAATCCTTGAACTCTACCTCTGAAACTAATAATATACTATATGTTAATAGTATTTAAAATAAAAAATAGCCTGTTGATTAAAAAAAGAAAAAAGAAATTTAAAGAAGAAATACAAAATAGCTAGTAAACACATATGCGATACTCAAATAGCTAGTAAATACATATGGAATATTCAACTCTCCAGCAAATTTTTTAAAAAGTGAAATTAAAGCAATGAGATTCCACTTTTTTCCTATCCTATTTGTAAGTTCAAAATAATAATTTTCAGTGAGGAATTGGGCTCTTTCACTCACTGCTGTAGAAGTATAAAGCAGGCAAACACTTTTAATATTTGCCAAAATTTAAAATGCAAATTACCCAGTAATTCTATTTGTAGTGATTTCTTTAAAATTGTTATTTTTTAATAACCTCTACCCTCAACGTGGGGCCTGAACTCATGAACCTGAGACTGAGAGTCACATACTCTACTGACTAAGCCAGTGAAGCACCTCAAATTGTAGTGATTTAAACCAGGGAATTACTGTTATGAATGCATAAATACTTATTTACAAAGATTTTCTCTGTAGTATTGTTTCTAATAAAAAAAAGTGGAGGCAACCTAAATATTCATCAATAAGAATGGGTTAAATAAATTATTGCATATCCATATAATGGAACACAAAATAGACTTTGAAAGACATAAAAAAGGTGTGTGTGTGTGTGTACATGTGTGGGCATGTTTTTTTAACTTGGAGAGGTATGGTACATATACCGTTTTGTAAAAAAATAAGATGCAGCATTAAAAAATATAGTAAGGTTCCTTTTCATCACAAAATATTTAAAGGTATATATATTTAATTACATATACATTATATAACTACAAGCATATATTTAAGCATAGAAAACAAAAAGGATATATATCAACATCCAGGGAAGAGGGAAAGGGAAGAGTGAAACCTTTATTTTCTACTGTATACATTTGTGCTGTCTAAATTTGTTATGATAAATATATATTAACTTTGTATGTCAATAATGTTTTTAAATGGTTAATGATAAAAACAACAATGACATAAAGAAGAGCAGTGTCTTCTAACCAAAAATAGTTACTGAAAATAAACCCAGCAAAAACAATTGACAATTTATAAAACATTTATTCACAACAAAAACATAACAACATTATAAGTAGAAAAAAGAAAATTAGCAGCTATAATAATTTATAATTTGGGGATAGTGCAAAGTCAAAAGATGTGACATTTTGCCCAGATTTTCTTTTCTTCTTTTTCTTTCTCTTTTTAGGATTTTTTTATTTGATAGAGAGAGAAAGAGCACAAGCAGGGGGAGCAGGAGAGGGAGAAGCGGGCTCCCCGCTGAGCAGAGAGCCCCATGTAGGGCTCAATCTTAGGACCCTGTGATCACGACCTGAGCTGAAGGCACTCACTCAATGGACTGAGCCACCCAGGCATCCCGTGCTCAGGTTTTCAAGGAGTTAACTAACATATACCAGGGAGTCCGCACATAAAAAATATTACTTTATCTTAGTAATAAAAGATAGATTTTATATTATAAAAAAAGATCAGTAACTCAGGAAAATTTATTAAATGTTCACAAATATCAAGTAATACCATAGTAAGTATGTTTTTTATATTTGTATTTTATTCTTTCATTTTTTTAAAGTTTTACTTATGATTTATTTTTAAGTAGGCACCACATACAGCTCTATCTCATTTTAATAGCAACACAATTATTCTATCAGATGGATATCCACTGAGGGACATTTCAGCTATTTTTCATTATTTTACTAATATAAAAAATACTGTAGTGAATGACCATTGTATGTATGTGTATATATACAGATATATGTGTATATATGTAGATATATACAGTCTTGCTACAATTTCTATAAAATGCATTAGAAATGTATATCATATATAACTATTGTATATTAAATAAGTATATATATATCTAATATATAGAACATAGGATATATCCCTTTAATAAAATGTATAAAATAAAATTTGGACAATTTTGCCAATTTGCCTTCTAAGAGTTTTTGCCAATGTACAGTCTCACCAACAATGTTGTTAAAAATAAAATATAAACATCTAGGGGCAGTCTGACTAACTCTTCAGTCAGGGGGCTCCACTGTCCTCCTTTATTTTGGATACCGTATTTCACAATTTACTGCAGGCCAGGAGAGTATTCATCCTTTGGGGACCCATGTCACACAGTGCATGGTAAACTACAATTTGTAGAAACTTCTGCACAAATTTCTGTTAAATCACATCTTCCCCATTCTATGATCAAGAAGTTTTGTTTTTAGACCCAAGAAGAAAGAATTCTCTATTTCAAGAGAATATAGTCAAAGCAATGTAAAACACAGGCTTACCAATTCATTTTTTGTGTTTAGGTTACTCTCCATCTCCTCATAGCTCTGTTTTTGTAGCTTGGCCTCCTCTTTCAGTGATTTGTTCAATTTATCTTGACTTTTAATTTCCTCAAGGAACCTTGTCTGTTCGCTCCTCAGCTCTTCAATTTCCATTATCTTCTTCTCCAGATCTCTTTCCAGTCTTTCTATCTCATCTGCCAACACAAATTTAAAAATTTATTAATCGTTATATTTTTTTACTTGAAGAAAGGTAAGAATACTTCTCAAATAATTGTCTTAGAATAATAAAAGCACAATTCTACTTTGAAAATTATTCGGTATGGTTTTGGAGAAAAAAAGACAATCTTGACCTAGCAAGTGATTTATATCAAAAAGTAAGAAGGCATTATCATCTGGATAACAATTTTAAAAGATAACGCATTAGAGGGCACCTGGGTGGCTCAGTCGATTAAACATCTTGGTTTCAGCTTAGGTCGTGATTTCAGGGTTGTGAGATCTGGCCCAGTACCTGGCTCCACATTCAGTGAGGAGTCTACTTGAAGATTCTCTCCCTCTACATCCACCCCCCCCCACCACTCTCTAGCTCTCTCAAATAAATAAATAAATAAATAAATAAATAATTTTTTTAAAAAAAGATAACACTTTACTTCCAAGTATTTCATTCAATTAGGATGTTGGTAAATGAGGTTTTTCCCCAGGTCTCCTATTTAAAAACTTGCAATATTTTATCTTATCTGATAGTAATAATTACACTTAAAGGATGCTGCAAGGAGGTTTGCAAAATACTATGATTTTAAAAATCCTTCAGAGGCTCCCTACTATGGACAGGATAGCTTCCAAAACTTACATGAAGAACTTAACAAAGATATTCATGATTTGGTCCCAAACTCCCTTTCCGGCCTTATTTTTAAGTACACCCAAACGTAGCCTTTCTGAAGTGACTCCACTTCTTGAGATTTGTGATGTCTCTCCTCTTACCTGAAAGCTTTTTTTTTTTTTTTTAAGGTTTTATTTATTTTAGAGAGAGAGAGGGAAGGGCAGAGGGGAAGGGAAAAGGACTGGCAGACTCCCTGCTGAGCACAGAGCTAGTCCCGCGGCTCGATCTCACAACCCTAGATCACTACCCAAGCCAAAGCCAAGAGTCGGATGCAGCCTTTTTTTTCAAACCTCTGTCTGGAACTTTCTTCCTCTATCTCCTACTGGCCTATTTTGTACGATTCTGGTCTTAGTTTTGAAAAATATTTTGAGAGGCCTGCCCTGACTTTATGCTCTCCACAGGTGAGATGCTTCCCAGAAATGCTCTTAGGTTACCCTGTACTTCTTCTTTTTTATTTTTTTAAAAAGATTTTTATTAGATTTTTTTTTTTAATTTATTTGACAGAGAGAGATCACAAGCAGGCAGAGAGGCAAGCAGAGAGAGAGAGAAGGAAGCAGGCTCCCGGCTGAGCAGACAGCCCAATGCGGGGCTCGATCCCAGGACCCTGGGATCATGACCTGAGCCGAAGGCAGCGGCTTAACCCACTGAGCCACCCAGGCGCCCCTTTTAAAAAGATTTTATTTATTTATTTGACAGACTGAGATCACAAGTAGGCAGAGAGGTAGGCAGAGAGAGAGGAGGAGCAGTCTCCCCGCCGAGCAGAACCCGATGAGGGGCTCAATCCCAGGACCCTGGGATCATGACCTGAGCTGAAGGCAGAGGCTTTAACCACTGAGCCACCCAGGTCCCTCACCCTCTCCTTCTGCTGTGCCCTTCATCACACAATGAGTTATAAAATGTGATCAAATGGCTAGGCATCTGCCTTTCCCACTAAAGCTTTGTAAAAGCAGAAACTGCATCTGTCTGGCTCACTGCTGGATGCCAAGAGCCTTAAAGGCTTCTAATAAATATTCAGAGTCATAAATAATCCTAAGTAAATGAAACATTTCCCCCAAAAGTGTATTTATGAGGACTTTCCTTTGCATTATTTATATTTTTAAAGATTCCAAACATAAACTTTAGGGTAACAAATACTGACTTGGGGGGATCCAAACTAATAAAAATTTACCATATTTCTCAAGGATTGTATCAAACTGTTTTTGTAAACCAAAGTGGACTAACATCAATTTCAAATGGCTGGACCTACAGACACATTTCCCAATGCTCTAAAATAGCTATTTCATACTTTCTTCTTTCTCTTCAAATCTCCCATAGTCCTTCCATTTTCTTTCTCAGCTGACGACCTCATTTTTCACCGAGAAAAGAGACCCCACCCATAGGAACTTTCTCATTTTCGTACCACCAAAGCAACAAAACTTTGCATCTTTGCAGAGATGCACACATCTTTGCTCCCTCCTGAATTAGAGTCCCTCTTATCAAGAGACAATCTTTCCTCTTTTTCTCTGATGTCATCTTGTCTTTTCAAGGACCATAAGAATTGAGCCATACTGGTCTCTCCACTCCACCCTCAAATATGCTCTTCCTTTCTCTGGTTACTAGCTTTGAGGTTTACTACATTTGCTTCTGTCCATTTCCTGGTTTGGAAGCTACTGGTGAATTTTTTTATTTTAACTTAAACTCTTTTTTTTTTTTTTTTTAAAGATTTTATTTATTTGTCAGAGAGAGAGAGGGCAAGAGAGCGAGTACAGGCAGACAGAATGGCAGGCAGAGGCAGAGGGAGAAGCAGGCTCCCTGCTGAGCAAGGAGCCCGATGTGGGACTCGATCCCAGGATTCTGGGATCATGACCTGAGCCGAAGGCAGCTGCCCAACCAACTGAGCCACCCAGGCGTCCCTAACTTAAACTCTTTTTAAAAATCCATTTATTAGGTACTAGGAGAGAGAAATTGTGGGAGGAAATTTCAAACCTTCACCCAAATGTGTCCCTTCCATTCACTCTTGGATCATTTGTTCGAACCATTCCTTAACTGCATTGGTTAAGATAATTATGTATTGCCTATCTAAAGCACTTCTCTGTCCTCATCTTACTTTTTCTTTATTCTCTGCAACATTCAACCTAGCTGACCACTTCCTCTCATGAAATCTTCTTGGGGCTTTTACAACCCACTGTTTCCTGGGTTTCTGCTTACTCAGCCTCTCTTTCTCAGTCTCCTTAAATGGCTCACCTTGCTCTTCTCAACCTGACTGAGAAAGCCAATCAATTCCAGTGGGATTAAAAATCCCTGTTAGGCTGACAACCATCACATTTATAACTCTTTGAAATCCAGGCTCACATTTCTAACCCTCTTCTAGGTTGTCTCACAGACATTCAAACTCACCACTCTAAAGTCTCCCTTTTGTATACATAATATCACCAATCCAACCACTTACTCAAGCCAGAAGCCTGGGAATTACCCAATTCATTAGAAAGTATTGCTGGGCACCTGGGTGGCTCAGTGGGTTAAGCCGCTGCCTTCGGCTGATTCTACCTCCAAAACTGATCTATTCCACATCCACCATCTAAATTCAGGCCACCAACACTTCTAGCCTAGATTCCTGCAATAGCCTCTGGACAGGTCCCCTTATCTCCATTTGTCCTGCTCCAAATCATTCTCCATTCTGCACTAAAAAATAATCTTTAAAAAAACATTTTAATTCCAGTATACTTGACATGCAGTGTTCTATTAGTTTCAGGTGTACAATATAGTGATTGAATTCTATGCATTACTCAGTGCTCATCAGGCTAAGTTATGTACTCAAGATAATCTTCTTAATAAGAGATCATGTCCCACTGCTGCCTAAAAATTCCCAATAGTTTCCTACCTCACCTGAAATAAAACCCAAGCTACAAGTCCCTGTGTCATCTCTCCCTTCCCCCAGCTCTCTCAACTTTTTCTTGAGCTATCATCCAGTCATACTGAACCTTTACTTCCTTCATTTACCAGCAGCTTTCCAACCTCAAAGTGCAAGCTGGTTGTCTCTCTGAATGTCTTTCTTTACATGGCTAATCTTCTCCTACCTATGTCGTCAGCTTATATGTCACTTCTCAGAGAGTCATTTCTTTACACCACCTTTGCCCAAAGGGGGTTTTCTCCTCTGCTACTTTATCTGGATTTGCGTGCTTTTTGTCTTTCTTTTCCATTAAAATACAATCTACATTGAGGCCCATACCATATGTCTTGTTCACCATTGTGCCCTTAGTGCCAGATATAATGCTTGGTTCACAGTACATGCTCAATAAATATTTAATCCTTAATGATATTAATGTATAATTGTTGTATAATGATGCTTATGCTAATTTATTTATGGGGGTATTTTCCAAAAAAATTTTAATAGCATTATAAAGCTCAAACTTCAATATATTTTTCTAGATAACTTCTCAACATAAATTCCTCCCCCGCCCAAATTTAGTTTTTTTAAATGTCACTTTACCTAAACTGAATCTCTCAAAAGCTTCTTGTCTGTCCTGAGTAGTCACCGGCTGACCTTCCAAACTTTCTAATGAGCGAAGGTGAAAAATAGTAAACTGCATGTAATGAGGAAGGGTCACAATTGGATTTTCAAGAAGGATCAGAGATGTCAAATCTTGAAGTGGTTTCAGTTTGCTTACATCTTGGAGCTGAAATGATATATAACATTAGTATTAGTGTAATTTAGTTTTAAAATAATAAAACATACCTAAAGAAAATAATAATCAAGAAAATTGCTACCAACACGGCAAGGAACCTATTCATAGAACCTATTATCCAAAACTAGTGGTGTGAGGGGAGGAATGGAAAGTATTTGAGTATCTATAGTGTATCAGGGCAGTATTAGGCATTTTCCATATGCCATTTCATTTATGACTCCTCATAACAATCTATGATAGAAACAACATCTTAATTTTGTAGACAAAGATATTACGGTTAGAAGAAGTTAAATAACTTCCCCAAAGCTCAGTGCTTACAAATGAACAAAACAGGATTTGAATTCATCCATGTAACTTTAAACCTATTATTTATGCATTATACTGACTGAACACATCAAAAATATAAATGGCTATAAGAAAGATTTTGGAGAATCTTCAGATAACAGTTATAATTGATAGTTAAAAGAAATTAGTAAGGATACAGGATACTCACATTTTTTTAAAAAGATTTTATTTACTTATTTGTCAGACAGCAATCACAAGTAGGCAAAGAGGCAGGCAGAGGTGGGGGCGGGGGAAGCAGGCTCCCTGCTGAGCAGAGAGCCCGATGCAGGGCTCTATCCCAGGACCCTGAGATCATAAGCTGAGCTGAAGGCAGAGGCTTAACCCACTGAGCCACCCAGGTGTCCCCAGGATACTCACATTTCTAGAAGATTTTTATGTTTATACAAAGAGGAACTTTAAAAGGTTAAGAAATAGGGATGCCTGGGTGGCTCAGTCATTAAGCGTCTGACCTCAGCTCAGGTTATGATCCTAGGGTCCTGGGACGGAGCTCCATATCAGGATCCCTGCTCAGTGGGGAATCTTCCTCTTCCTCTCCCACTCCCCCTATTTGCATTCCCTCTCTCGCTATCAAATAAATAAAATCTTTTAAGAAATAATTAAGTAAAAATAAAAGGTTGAGAAATACTACTCCCAATACCCCGTATAAATAAATCTTTCACAAGTGAATGCATATCACTCTTACTGATGCCAATGTCAAATATAAATTGGGATGAGAAAGTCATGAAAAATTAGAAATGATTAATAAATATTTTTGAATGATTTTCCTGTTAAATAAATTAGTTAACACTGAGTACTATCTAACAATCGACTACTTGGAAGTATATTTACAGTAAATTTTAGATTCACGGCTACCTCTTTGCATCACAGCATACACCTCAAGAGCTCCAAGGTCATGCTATGCCACATGGTAGAGGGTTTGGCTCTGAGGCTCTTGGACTGTTGCAGTGAAATGGTACAGAATCACCTTACCAGACCTTTATAAAGATGAAATAAGAAAGCATAGACATTGCAACCTGCACAGTAATTAAACAAATGTTGTTCATCATTATTGGTTTCCACTGGTGAAGGTTTAAGGAGATATTTAGTGTTTTAAAGTTTTTAAAACATTTTCACATCTATCATTTTATCTGAGCCCCATAACACCCTCGCAAAGAAGGCAGGGTAGGGTTTGTTTTCTCCAATTTAAACAATGTGTTTTGGAGAGATAAAGGGCTTTTCCAAGGTCACAGAAGGCAGGTCTAGACCCATATTAGAAAGCACATCTTTTACTGTCTTCTCTATGACTGATGTTCTTTAAGTATGTTTTCTTCAATTTTAATATAGATTAAGTAAATTAATGTTTTTATTCACCAAATACTTATTAAACACCTAATATATAAATAGAAGAAAATAATAAATTATACTCCAAAGGAAAGCATACACGATTACTAGATTATGCAAGCCATGATAACAAAGTTGCTCCATAATAAAGAGCTAGGGATTAAACCTGACACTGACAATAACTCTTAAAACACCTGACACTATAATTAAGCTTAATTCATAAGTTTGAAAAAATAAAAAAATAAAAAAAGAGCTCGGTTTCTGGCATTCAGTGACCTGGACTCTGGCACAAGTTGTGTGACTTGGGTAAGAGACCTAACCTGAAAATGGGCAAAAGACGGTACTACCTAACTGATAGTATTAAAAAAATAATCCCTTTACTGCCTCTCTAAGTAAAGTTTTCTGAGGCTCAAATGAAATGATAGATGCAAAAATCCTAAGAGATCAACTCTCAGTTACCATGGAACCAGGCAAAAACAGAAATCCCTACATTTAATTACCCTAGAGTCCTAGGTTATGCCTAAATTTGATGTCTGGTCAAAGGACCAAGAAACTTCAAAGAAGAAATCTCTCTTGGAAAAAAAAAAAGATTTTATTTATTTATTTGACAGAGAGAGAGAGAGAGAGAGCATAAGCAGGGTGAGCAGCAGAGGGAGAGGAAGATAGTGGCTCCCCACTGAGCAGAGAACTCAATGTGGGGCTTGATCCTAGGATCAAGACCTGGGCCGAAGACAGATGCTTAACTGACCGAGCCAACCAAGTGTCCCAAGAAATCTCATTTTTCAAAAACTTATATTTTAATATTTTTTCAACAAGTCTAAAAATTTGGAAAAAAAAATTCTTGCTACTTTGAATAACTTACCGATGATATCTTGTTGCCTTTCAGATTGAGGACTCGCAAAGATTTTAACTTCTTCCCTAACCATACTGGGATACGTTCAATTTCATTTCCTGCAAGGTTTAGCTTTTGCAGATTATACATATTTTCTATGCCTTCAATTTTGCTGGAAACCAAAGGATAAAATCAAATTTAGTAAATACAATGGTAGAGTTCCTCAACTGTTTGCTTAAGAATAATAGCCTTGGTTTTTATGTGGGGTTACTTTCGTAATTATAATTTGTTAACCTTTTTTATAAATGAGAACCAAACAAAAGTGGCTAAACAGAAATTGACCAGAACAGCTAAGCTGCCAACTTTTCATTACTGGGTCTAGGAATCCTACCTATCTTACTATCAGACTTTAGGATCCCACAACACAGAAAAGGAGAGTCTATCCATGGCATTACCACTACGCACAAGGAGCAGTACTAGCGGACAGCCAGGGGAGAACTGAACCACTCAACAGTACATTTTCCTATGGTGTACACAGCCCTGTACAAGAGATATCCTTATTACCCTAAGTCATCACCAAAAGATTAGCTATGACACAGCAGGGTATGTCTGCCATTTGAACTGATGGACTCTCTAGAACACTATATTTATGAACATAAATATTTTAGTTAGAATATTTAAATCAATAAAACATTTATCATTCATATTGATGAATTTTCACTGATAAGATATTTTCCCAATTTAATTGATTACAATTTAATTATCATTTTAAGTCCCTGGTAAATTTTCTATGGACAAATATTTCCAAACTTCTTTATTTTTATTTTACTGAAATTATTTTTATCAGGATTAATCTTTTATACAAATTTCACATTAAGGATTTGATTTCGTTTTTTCCCCTCTTTCATTTTCTGCCATATTAGAGCTTCTGCCACTGTTAGCGGTTTTGTTTTGTTGGCTACAATATCTTCCAAGTCTAAGGTGGGGGAAGTATACAGGTATAAAGATTTTTAATATTTGATAATTGCATCATTTTGTTTTTAATAAGTGTTCTATGTGTGGTTTTTGCTACTGTCAGTTTTATTATGTTTATTTCTCAAGTAATACATATTATGAAATGGAAGCATAACTGAGTATATTATAGCAATAAACAAAGAACATCAGGATAAACACATAGGATCAAAATACATTGAAATATCTTTAAGATCAAAATGACAGGGTTAAAACACTGCTTCATGTCAACTTTCTTAATGGAATAAGGCAGTGAGTGGATCAAAGACTCTATCTGTGAAAAGTTCCTGTCAAAATGGAATTAAAGTAAAATTTGGTGTTCGTGTATCTCCTTCTTTGATAATGCTGGAAAGATATTATATTGTACTTCAGCAGTGCCAAAACATGAAAGCAGTTATCACATGTGAAGGGCTAGACTAGCACTGAATGAGGATCCAAGTGCCTGCTGTTTCAAAGAACTCTTGCAATTCAGTAATGTGGGCAACATCGACCTACCTCTTCAACAAAGACACCACTGCAATGCTACCTAAAGAAGCACTTACTTACCAGATTTTGTTATATGATAAGTTGAGTTCACGTAATTTTGACAGCTTGTCCAATTTCTCAATCTTCCCTATTAGATTATAGCTGAGATTCAGTACTTCCAGTTTAACGCATTTTTCCAAATTTTCAATATACTAATTGGAAACAAATGAATAAATACTTTATATGACAGGCACCTTAACATAAAGTACGTGTATTTATGTGCATCAGGGGCTGTTTTGATCAGTCACCAGAGAATAATAAATGCTTCCTGCTCTCCTGGACAATCCCTTGCTACAGCTTCCTTCACCCAGGAATAGAAGCTCTCCTTGCCCCTCAGTGGACAACACTTCCTATGTATCAATAAAATCAAGATGATCCAACAAGTCCACGTCAACTTTTCTAAGCCTCTCCCACCTCTCCTTGAAGTTGAGCTAGGTACTATCCTCTTATACAACCTCATCTACCTTCTCCCTCCACGGTCTTTAATCTCTTTCACTCCTGGATCTTCCCCCTCAAGTATAAAACATCACTATTTCATGGATACCCGTCATACTTACTACATACCACATGTACCACTGGGCAATGGATACCAGTGAGCTAGACCACGTTCTCACAAGAATTGTGTACATTTGCTCCTTCTGCCTTCCATTTATTCTATTGGGAAGGCAAAATATCTTATGCTTTTACCATGTATTCAAATAGCTCTCCCCAAGATGGTCATCCACACACCCATTCCACAAATATTTATCAAACATGAATTATGCGCCAGGGCTGTTCTAGGTACTAGAAATACACTGGTGAGTAAGGAGACCAAGGTTCTTGCTTTCATTCACAGAGAAAGCCCCTACATAAATAACATTTCAACTGAAGTGTACTAACGAGAAAATAAAGATAACGTGATGGGGCAGCATGCAAGGCACCAAGGTGGCAGATCTGTCTGCTATGTTCACTGCATAGGCATAAATGCCTGGCACGCAGTGGGCACTGAAGAAATATTTGTTGTTGAAAAGAATGAGTCATGGAGAGTCATGGAGAAGGTAGCTAATGGCAACTGGGTGGTAAAAGAAGGCCTCACAGAAGTACACTGAACTGAGACCTTAATAACAAGAAACCAGCTGTGTGAATGATCTTGGGGCAGAGATTAACAGGCAGAGTAGAAAAATACAAAGGCCCTAAAAGACAGAATTTGGTTGGTTTGAGAAATAGAAGGGCTTTTTAACTGCCAAATCCAAAAGGCTTTTTTTTTCTGAATCATGTCTTTAAAAAAAATTTTTTTTTAATTATCATGTTCATTTAGTCAGCATTGAGTACATCAGTAGTTTTTGATGTAGTATTCAAGTGACTTCTAAGTATTCATCCTATTTAATGATTCTGTGACATTTTATATCATCCATTCCTGCTTGAAATTCTCCCTCCTTTGGCCTCCATTAATCATACTCCTAGATCTTCTGTTCTAATAGCCCCTTCAGACTTCTTCACTGGGTATGCCTCTCCTGTGGGTGCTTTCTCTCTCTCTCTGCCTCCCCTTCACTATTTCTCCTCTTAATCCCAGGCATTCCTCTAGGAAGCTCTAAGTTCCCAGAGATCAGAAACTAAGCTTATTTACCTGTATACTTATTCCCACAGCCTAACATAATGCCTGGCATATAATAACCATTCAGTAAATATTTACTACTCTAATTTCATTTTTGCAACTTGTAAACTCCAGAATGTCTCCTTTTTCCTTTTTAATTACACAAGACATAAATATACTCTAATAAAAATTTCAAACGAAACGTAAGAAGCCCTCTTTATGAAGAACCCAGGCCCCTAAAAAAAATCCCACTGATCAAAGGTAACCATTGTTAAGAGGCTGACATATAAACATCTGTATCTTTCTATTCATTTACATTCATATAAACACATATAGAAAAACAGAATTTTTAGAACTTACTATACAAAATGTTTTAGAATTTTTTTCATTAAGTGCACTGCAGACATTGTCCCACATTAATACATAGAGCTCTAACTTATTTTTTAAAGAAACTTAATAGTACCTCATCGTCTACAGAACCATAATTTATTTAACCAGTTCCCTATTGATAGAAATTTGGTTATTTCCAATTTATTCTATTTTAAATAATGCTTAATAAACATGACTACATAGGGGCGCCTGGGTGGCTCAGTGGGTTAAACCTCTGCCTTTGGCTCAGGTCATGATCTCAGAGTCCTGGGATCGAGCCCTGCATCGGGCTCTCTGCTCAGTGGGGAGACGGCTTCCCCCTCTCTCTGTGCCTACCTCTCTGCCTACTTGTGATCTCTCACTCTCCTTGTCAAATAAAATAAAAATCTTTTAAAAAAATGACTATATAGATACTTCTGGATACTGTGCATGTGATATTGGTAGAATAGACATCAAGGAGTAGAACTGCTGGGTTAGTAAATATAAATTCAGTAAGTATAAACTCAATTGCTGAATCAAATAAGCAGACTTGATATTTGGATAAATTCTATCAAACTGTCTTTCTAAAATGCAGGAGCTTTGTGTAGTCCCACTAAGACAATATGATAATACTCACTTCCCACATCTTTCTGAACACTGAAATAATCCTTTTAATTCTTGTCCATTGACATACAAGAATGAAAATCTTATCAAACAATTGTTTTCCTATTTTTTGATATTAATAAAGTTAAACATATTTTCATATTATTATTAGCCATTTATAATACTTTTGTGAATGCCTTGTTCATATCCTCTGCACATTTTCCACTGAGTTGTCTCTCTTACTGAATTGTATAAGCTCTCTATATTATATGGATATTGTTATATATGTTGAAAACACTCCCTGAGAGTTTAACTTTTTAAAAGATACCTTTCATTAAACACTTTAATCTTTATGAACACTAAATCTGCCAATATTTTTCTTTGTGGCATTAAGGTTGGTGCTTGCTTAAAGGGCTTTCCCAACTCTAAGATTTAAAATATACCCTCCTATATTCCTTCCTAATACTTCTATAAGCATTTTTGTGGGTTTTGTTCTGGTTTCACTAAATCTTCAACCTTCTGGAATTAATTTTTGTGACTAATGTAGTAGACATCTAAGTTTATATGTTTTCCAATTAAAAAGTTTAAGTTGTCTTTTACAATGTGTTCATGTGTACAGTTTACAAATAAAGTAATAAACACTCCAGAGCAGAGATCAGCAAATTTTTTATCGAAAAAGCCACATAGTAAATATTTTTGGTTTTATGGGCCATAAGGTCTTTTTTTTTTTTTTTTTTAAAGATTTTATTTATTGGGCGCCTGGGTGGCTCAGTGGGTTAAGCCGCTGCCTTCGGCTCAGGTCATGATCTCAGAGTCCTGGGATCGAGTCCCGCATCGGGCTCTCTGCTCAGCAGAGAGCCTGCTTCCCTCTCTCTCTCTGCCTGCCTCTCCATCTACTTGTGATTTCTCTCTGTCAAATAAATAAATAAAATCTTTAAAAAAAAAAAAAAAAAAAAAAAAAAAAAAAAAAATAAAGATTTTATTTATTTATTTGACAGAGAGAGATCACAAGTAGGCAGAGAGGCAGGCAGAGAGAGAGAGAGGAGGAAGCAGGCTCCCCGCTGAGCAGAGAGCCTGATGCGGGACTCGATCCCAGGACCCTGAGATCATGACCTGAGCCGAAGGCAGCGGCTTAACCCACTGAGCCACCCAGGCGCCCCCATAAGGTCTTTTTGACAACTATTTACCCCTGCTACTGTACTGTAAAAACAGCCACAGACAATGTGTATACAAATGAGTGTGACTGTGTTCTAATAAAGTTTTATTTACAAAAATAGGTGGCAGGCCTGATTTGGCCTATAAGTTATAGTTTGCCAACCCATCTCTAGAAAGAATACAGTAATGTATAGAATAATAAGAGCTTATGAATGTGAAGATGTCATACTTATGATACAGAACTTTCACTGGAAACAATACAAGGTCTTCTACAAATTAGGTGACATTAGGATGAGATGATACTATAAATCTAATAAAATCTTTTAATTTTTAGTTTTAAAACAGAGAAAACTTTTTAAAAAATGCTGGTAACCTACCCTAAATTTCTTGCCACCATCTTTAGCAAGTGAAAGGTTCAGAGACTTCACCAAAGCCAAATTGTCCTGTTTAGTAAGTTTTTTAACAAGGGCCTCTGTAATATATCGAACTCCTGCATGTGAATCAGCTTCTGAAATGACAGAAACAGATCATCATCAGTAGAACAGGACATCTCTGAAAAACAAATTATTTTGATGTTATATAACCAAAAAATATTTTTTAAGCCATACAAATATAAAAAGAGCTGGTTAGTTCTAATAACTGCAATGTTTTAATAATATTTTACTTTATGTAGCTTTACAATAATTGCATACATCTACAGTAATGTCAGTAAGTTATGCTTCACAAATATTAGTTCTGTGCCAAGCTTGTACTATATACTTTACACTTACAATTTAATTTGTACATTTAAAATAAAAATTACTCAAAAAACTACTGGACCACGAGGGGAGAACTTGAGAGATAACTGATACCATAAGATGAAATAATATTAGAATAGCTGGGATCCCAGAAGAAGAAGAAAGCGAGAAGAGGGAAGAAGGTATATTGGAGCAAATTATAATAGAGAATTTCCCTAATATATCAAAGAGAACAAGCATTAAAATCCAGGAGGCACAGAGAACCCACCTCAAAATCAATAAAAATAGGTCCACACCCCATCATCCAATAGCAAAACTTACAAGTCTTAGTGACAAAGAGAAAATCCTAAAAGCAGCTCGGGAAAAGAAGTCTGTAACATACAATGGTAAAAATATTATTTTGGCAGCAGATATATCCACAGAGACCTGGAAGGCTAGAAATAACTGGCATGATATATTCAGAGAACTAAATGAGAAAAACATGCAGCCAAGAATACTATATCTAGCTAGGCTATCATTGAAAACAGAAGGAGAGATAAAAACCTTGCAGGACAAACAAAAACTAAAAGAATTTGTAAACACCAAACCAGCCTACAGTAAATACTGAAAATACCTTCAGGAAATCTCTCTCTCTAAGCAGAGAGAGAGCCTAAAAATAGTAGACCAGAAAGGAACAGAGACAATATACAGTAACAGTCACCTTACGGGCAATAAAGTGGCACTAAATTCATATCTTTCAATAGTTACTCTGAATGTAAATGGGCTAAATGCCCCAACCAAAAGATAAAGGGTATCAGAATGGATAAAAAACCAAAATCCATCAATATGCTGTCTATAAGAAACTCATTTTAGACCCAAAGACACCTCCAGATTTAAAGTGAGGGGGTGGAAAACAATTTACCATGCTAATGGATGTCAAAAGAAAGCTGGGCTGGCAATCCTTATATCAGATAAATTAGATTTTAAGCTAAAGACCATACATACTAAGAGATGAGGGGGGACACTGTATCATATGCAAAGGGTCTGTCCAACAAGAATATCTAACAATTTTAAATATCTATGCCCCTAACATGGGAGCATCCAACTATATAAACCAATTAATAACAAAATCAAAGAAACACATCGACAATAATATAATAATAGTAGAGAACTTTAACACCCCCCTCACTGAAATGGACAGATCATCCAAGCAAAAGATCAATAAGGAAATAAAGGCCTTCAATGACACACTGGACCAGATGGACAGCACAGATATATTCAGAACATCCCATCCCAAAGCAACAGAATACACATTCTTCTCTAGTGCAAATGGAACATTCTCCAGAATAGATCACATCCTGGGTCACAAATCAGGTCTCAACAGGTACCAAAAGATTGGGATCATTCCCTGCATATTTTCAGACCATAACACTCTGAAGCTAGAACTCAATCACAAGAGGAAAGTTGGAAAGAAGTCAAATACATAGAGGCTAAAGAGCATCCTACTAAAGAATGAATGGGTTAGTCCAAGAAATTAAAGAAGAATTGAAAAAATTCATGGAAACAAATGATAATGAAAACACAACTGTTCAAAATCTGTGGGACACAGCAAAGGCAGTCCTGAGAGAAAAGTATATAGCGATACAAACCTTTCATAAGAAATAAGAAAGGTCTCAAATACACAAACCTAACTCTACACCTAAAGGAGCTGGAGAAAGAACAGCAAAGAAAGCCTAAACCCAGCAGCAGAGAGAAATAATAAAGATCAGAGCAGAAATCAATGAAATAGAACCAAAAGAACAGAAGAACAGAACAACAAAACCAGGAGCTGGTGTTTTAAAGAATTAATAAGGTTGATAAGTCCCTGGCCAGACTTATCAAAAGGAAAAGAGAAAGGACCCAAATAAATAAAATCATGAATGAAAGAGGAGAGATCACAACCAACACCAAAGAAATACAAACAATTTCAAGAGCATATTATGAGCAACTCTATGCCAGCAAATTTGACAATCTGCAAGAAATGGATGTATTCCTAGAGACGTATAAACTACCACAACTGAACCAGGAAGAAACAGAAAACCTGAATAGACCAGTAACTAGTAAGGAGATTGAAGCAGTCATCAAAAATCTCCCAGAAAACAAGAGCCCAGGGCCAGACGGCTTCCCAGGGGAATTCTACCAAACAGTTAAAGAACAATTAATATCTTATATCCTGAAATTGTTCCAAAAAATAGAAATGGAAGGAAAATTTCCAAACCCATTTTATGAGGCCAGTATTACCTTGATCCCCAAAACAGACAAAAACACCATCAAAAAAGAGAATTACAGACCAATAACCTTGATGAACACAGTTGCAAAAATTTTCACCAAAATACTAGCCAATAGGATCCAACAGTACATTAAAAGGATTATTCACCAAGACCAAGTGGGATTTATTCCAGGGCTGCAAGGTTGGTTCAACATCCACAAATCAATCCATGTAATACATACATTAATAAAAGAAAGAACAAGAACCATATGATACTCTCAGTAGATGCTGAAAAAGCATTTGACAAAGTACAGAATCCTTTCTTGATGAAAACTCTTCAAAGTGTAGGGATAGAGGGTACCTACCTCAATATCATCAAAACTATCTATGAAAAACCCACAGTGAATATCATTCTCAATGTAGAGAAACTGAGAGCTCTTCCACTAAGGTCAGGAACATGGCAGGGATGTCCATTATCACCACTGCTATTCAACATAGTACTAGAAGTCCTAGCCTCAGCAATCAGACAACAAAAAGAAATTAAAGGCATCCAAATTGGCAAAGAAGAGGTTAAACTATCACTCTTTGCAGATGATATGATACTTTATGTGGAAAACCCAAAAGACTCCACTCCAAATCTGCTAGAACTTGTACAGGAATTCAGTAAAGTGTCAGGATATAAAATCAATGCACAGAAATCAGTTGCGTTTCTATACACCCACAAAAAGACAGAAGAGAAATTAAGGAGTAAATCCCATTTACAATTGCACCCCAAATCTTAAGATACCTAGGAATAAACCTAACCAAAGAGGCAAAGAATCTGCACTCCGAAAACTATAAAGTACTCATGAAAGAAATTGAGGAAGACAAAAAGAAATGGAAAAACATTCCATGCTCGTGGATTGGAAGGACAAATATTGTGAAAATGTCTATGCTACCTAAAGCAATCTACATGTTTAATGCAATCCCTATCAAAATACCATCGCTTTTTTTTTTTCAAAGAAATGGAACAAATAATCTTAAAATTTATATGGAACCAGAAAAGACCTTGAAAATCCAGAGGAATTTTGAAAAAGAAAGCCAAGGTTTGTGGCATCACAATTCCAGACTGCAAGCTCTATTACAAAGCTGTCATTCTTAAGACAGTATGGTACTGGCACAAAAACAGACACATAGATCAATGGAACAGAATACAGAGCCCAGAAAATAGTCCCTCAACTCTATGGTCAACTAATCTTTGACAAAGCAGGAAATAATGTCCAATGGAAAAAAGACAGTCTCTTCACCAAATGGTGTTGGGAAAATTGGACAGCCACATGCAGAAAAATGAAACTGGACCATTTCCTTACACCACACACAAAAATAGACTCAACATGGAAAAGACCTCAATGTGAGACAGGAATCCATCAAAATCTTTGAGGAGAACACAGGTAGCAATCTCTTCAACCTCAGCCAGAGCAACTTCTTCCTAGAAACATCGCCAAAGGCAAGGGAAGCAAGGGCAAAAATGAAATATTGGGACTTCATCAGGATCAAAAGCTTTTGTACAGCAAAGGAAATAGTCAACAAAACCAAAAGACCACTGACAGGATGGAGAAGATATTTGCAAACGACATATCAGATAAACGGCTAGGATCCAAAACCTATAAAGAACTTATTAAACTCAACACCCAAAGAACAAATAATCCAATCAAGAAATGGGCAGAGGATATGAACAGACATTTCGGCAAAGAAGACATCCAGACGGCCAACAGACACATGAAAAAAGTGCTCCACATCACTCAGCATCAGGAAAATACAAATCAAAACCACAATGAGATACCACCTCACACTAGTCAGAATGGCTAAAAGTAACAAGTCAGGGAATGACAGATGCTGGAGAGAATGTGGAGAAACGGGAACCCTCCTACACTGTTGGTGGGAATGTAAGCTGGTGCAGCCACTCTGGAAAACAGCATGGAGGTTCCTCAAAAAGTTGAAATTAGAGCTACCCTACAACCCAGCAATCGAACTACTGGCTATTTACCCTAAAGATACAAATGTAGTGATCCGAAGGGGTGCATGCACCCAAATGTTTATAGCAGCAATTTCCACAATAGCCAAACTATGGAAAAAGCCTAATTGTCCATTGACAGATGAATGGATAAAGAAGATGTGGTATATTTATATAATGAAATATTATGCAGCCATCAAAAGAAATGAAATCTTGCCATTTACAATGACGTGGATAAAACTAGAGGGTATTATGCTGAGTGAAATAAGTCAATCAGAGAAAGACAATTATCATATGATCTCCCCGATATAAGGAATTTGAGAGGCAAAGTGGGGGGTTTGGGGAGTAGGGAAGGAAAAAATAAAACAAGATGGGATCAGGAGGGAGAAAAACCATTAGAGACTCTTAATCTCACAAAACAAACTGAGGGTTGCTGGGGGGAGGGGAGTATGGAGAGGGTGGTTGGGTTATGGACATTGGGGAGGGTATGTGCTATGGTGAGTGCTGTGAAGTGTGTAAACCTGACGATTCACATACGTGTACCCCTGGGGCAAATAATACATTTTATGTTAATAAAAAAAAATAAATAAATAACCATGTATTGAGCATATATTTGTTTAAAAATAAAAAAATAAAAATTATTATTTCCATTTTTTTTAAAGATTTTATTTATTCATTTGACAGAGATCACAAGTAGGCAGAGAGAGAGAGAGGTGGAAGCAGGCTCCCTGCCGAGCAGAGAGCCCAATGTGGGGCTCGATCCCAGAACCCTGGGATCGTGACCTGAGCCAAAGGCGAAGGCTTTAACCCAGTGAGCCACCCAGGCGCCTCTATTTCCATTTATTTTTAAAAAGATCTTGTGTCTAATGATGTGGAAGTCCAGGACTTGAACCCAGGCAGAAGAATCCAAAATTTATACTTTTAATCATATGCAGCATTGAAGTTTTAGCGATATATTTTTTTTTTCCTTAGAGAAGGAGAGAGAGAGAGAGGTAGAGAGAGAGAAGGGGTGTAGAAGGAAAGGGACAGAGAGAATCTTAAGCAAACTCCACACCCAGAGCAGAGCCCAAAACAGGGCTGGATCTCAGAGCCCTGAGATCATGACCTAAGCCAAAATCAAGAGTGGGATGCTTAACCAACGAAGTCACCCAGGTGCCCCTAGTGTTTTGTTTTTGCTGTTTTTTAAAATAGTTATCCATTTTTTACAGTGCTAAATTACCTAGTTTTTTGTTTTATTTTGTTTTAATAAACTGTCACTAATCTGCTTCTTTGGTTTTTTTTTTTTTAATTCCAATCTAAACTTCAGAAACACCAGAATTCTTAAAAATCCTTTTTTTTTTTTTTTTAATGGTGATAATCTCAAATTTGTTGCTCTTTTAAACAGAGAATAACCCAAAGTAGTAACTTCATGGACAGCACACCCTATCCTAAGCCTGGACGTTGCTGTCAAATCTTCCTAAAGCCGTCTTACATTTTCAAAAGCAGCTTTAAAAAGAAAATTCTTTCTTTAGAAGTCAGAATAAATTAATGCTGCATTCAGATCCAGGCTGTATGACAAAGTTTCCCTATGATTATTTACAATAAGTTAACATTACATTTATTTTGGTTCAAAATTATATGCTTTTTTCCCTTAATTTGGGCTGTTCTAGGAAAGAAAATGACTAATATTCTAAAATATTAATCAAATTAGAGTCAACTGTGTACCAACTGACAGCAAGGGTATAGTTAAAACTCAATCGCTGATCAAGTTTAGTAATCAAAACTGAGCAGAGAGATAGCTGTGATTTCATTAGCAAAGAAATCACATAGTTTTCATTCACATTCAGTTACTTTAAATAGTCTTTTAGAAAAAAATAATGTATTTCTGAAAACAGATTCCCACAAGAATAGACTGCTTTTATGAAAAAAATAAAAACAAAACCTTGGAGAAACATATACATGTCCCTTATGAGGACATGATAAACAGTTTGCCAATAAGCAGACTGGAACAACCCAAGGGTAGATCACGTTTTTGTACTGAATTAACGCACTTCACTCTGAAGTCAACAGATATGCTTTTCTTCTAACCAAGGATGATGGCTAATTTGGCATACGAGCTTTAAGATACTCTCCCACCACAGGAAATAAAGCTTCCTCTTTCGGGAAACTTCCCTCTCCTAACCCTTTTGGACAGCTTCACCCTCACCCAGAGGCCTCCATCCTCCACTGTCCCTATACACTTTCTGTTGGTATAGGTATATGACAATAGGTCATGTTAGTACAAAGATATATATTTCACTTGGACCAAAAATGTAAGTTCAGTAATTTTCCATCTCTACTCTAGAATATGTGTTCAAATTCTTAGATTAAAAAACCTTACCTTTGGGACACCTGGATGGCTCAGTTTGTTAAGCAACAAACTGAGGCTCAGGTCATGATCCTGGAGTCCCAAGATCGAGTCCCACATTGGGCTCCCTCCTCGGTGGGAAGTCTGTTTCTCCCTCTGACCTGTCTCCTCTCATGCTCTCTCTCTCTCTCTCTCTCTCTCTCAAATAAATAAATAAATGAATAAATCTTTAAAAAATCAAAAAAGAAAAACATTACCTTTATGGTCTTGGTAGTCTGAAAGCACCGTGTTTTCATCTGTAATCTCAACTTGCTCATTCCATTGTCCTCCAAAATGAAGAGTCTCAGATCCACTTAAAGGTGAAAGTGACCTAGATCTCATACTGGACATAAGGGATGGTGTACTAGGAGAGTGAGGTGATGGTGGCATCTTTGCATTGGAAAACTTTCGCTGAGAACCTTTCTTCATGGCAAGAATAAAGCCAGGTGTCCATCAAAACCTGTAAGAGTTTTCAGCATATTTAAAAGGTCAATTTTTTAGAGCTCTCAAAACTATTATCTACTTCTAGAATTTTTTTTACATTCTTCACCCAAAGTGGGACTTGAACTCATGACCCCGAGATGAAGAGTCACACATTCTACCAATTAAGCCAGTCAAGTACCCTTATTTCTTGAGTTCTGAAGATGACAAACTTATAAACTCAGAGGCTACAGATGCTAGGACCCATACTACTCCCAAGCTGATGGAAGACACTGCTTCAAACACTGCTGATCACATTGCCAGAGGGAAAGAAACCTCCAGAGGCTCTTGTACTGACACATGCTCCAGCCAGAAGTCTTCCCTATCTTTCTCTTCTCTACTGGACCAAACTAATCACAGTATCCCTCATACCCAAAATGGGTCCTAGAATGTAGGCAGCTGGAAATGTTTGACAACCAGCAGTATTTAATACTGACAACTACTCTCTCCTTCCTGTTAGAGTTTCTTCTTTCATTTCTGGGACACCACATTCTCCTGGTATTCCCTTACCTTTGTGGCCACTCCTCAGCTTCCTTTGCTCACTCATAGTCCTGTATCCAATCTTCAAATATCAGAACTCCTTAAGTCTCTTTGACTCTCTCTGCAATCTCACTTTAGATGATCTAATACACACCCATGGTTCCCAATGTCACCTGTATATTGATGTTTATATCTGCAATCCAACCTCTCTCTGAGTTCCATACTCCTGTTCCCAGCTGTCTACTTGATATTTCATTGCCATCCTACACTTAACACATCCAAACTGAATTTATCACTCCACCCATTCCTTCCATATAGAACAACACATGAATGGTAAGTGCACAGCTCCATGAACTGTCATACAGTGAACCACCAGTATCCAGATCAAGAAACAGAATATTACCAGAACCCCAGAAGCCACTTTGTACCCCCTTCCAATCATTAGCCAACATACATGGGTAATTACTAACCTGATTTCCAATACAAGAGATTTTTTTTTTTAACTATTTAAGATTTTTATTTTTAAGTATTTCTACATCCAACATGGGGCAACTCACAACTCTGAGATCAAGAGTCACATGCTCTTCTGATTGAGCCAGCCAGGTACTCTATAATCTATTTTTGAACTATATGTAAATGAAATCATAGAATAGTTTTTATATATGCCTCCTCTGTTAAATATTGGGTTTCCGATATTCATTCACATTTGTCTCATGCTATTAGAAGAACATCTGATTGCTTCAAACCCATGTGCCTACTATTGCTTGTCCACAAAATCAATTTTGTTGAAGTTCAGGTCTTCCAGAAGGAATGAAAGCACTTATTAGGAAAGGGATCTTAGTCAAATCCCTTTACTTTTCAAAAGAAAATTAAAGCCCAGAATGGTAAATGACAAGGACACTATAGTAATGGTGAAAATCAGTTCTCCTCTCAAACTAATTTGTAAGCCAAATCATGTGACTAATCTAGTAGAATGTAAGTTCTATGAAAGTAGGCATATTGTTCACTGATTTATTCCAGGCCTAGGGCAGAACTTAGCAGAAAGTAGATAATTAATTTTATCTAATGGAGTACTCTGAAGAACTGATAAAAGGCACTTATTTAGTACCTCAACAAAAGGATATCTTCTTGTGCTGTATTAGTCCTCAACACCAAGAGTCCTAATGCACAAGGTCAGGTTTATGCAAAAAAGATTTTCATGATGTAAAATTACTTTTGTAAGTATAACCATTGCAAAAATCATAAGTTTGACAAAATTTAGACAAAAAAATCTTATAAAATGGGATAGGTCTTCAGCAAGGCTGTACTAACAATGATCTTATTTTTGCTCAATATCTATAATCTCCCCAACTCTCCTGTCTTAAAATGTGAAGACAAAACACAAATTAAGTTTTAGAAAAGTTGGGGCACCCAGATGGCTCAGTCAGTTGACTGTCTACCTTTGGCTCAGGTCATGATCCCAGGATCCTAGGATTAAGTACCGCATTGAGCTCCCTGCTCAGCAGGAGTCTGTTTCTCCCCTTCCCTCTGCCTCTTACCCCCACTTGTGCTCTCTCTTGTGCTTACTCTCCCTCTCTCTCAAATGAATAAATAAAATCTTCAACTTTTTAAAAAGATTTTTATTTATTTATTTGACAGAAATCATGAGTAGGCAGAGAGGCAGGCGGTGGGGTGGGGCAGGAGCAGATTCCCCAATGTGGGGCTCGATCCCGGGACTCCAAGTTCATGATCCAAGCCGAAGGCAAAGGCCCAACCCACTGAGCCACCCAGGCGCCCCCCAAAATCTTTAACTTTCAGAGAAGTTTTCAGCTCAAAGATTTTGGGCAGCTCCAATGTTAATGCTATATAAATTGGAATTAGAATGAGATATTATAATGGTTTGATGTGTGAACACCTTCACAAGTACATAGGTATTGTTATACAGGCTGGGATTATGAAGAAACTTATTTGTTACATGGTTGGAACATATATAATATATAGAAAAGAGAGGTGCCATTAATATAGTCAGTCAATTAACCAATAATTAAGAGATATAATATCTTTCCTTGATGATACAGTCATTCTAGGAATGCTGATCTTACCCAAAACATGTCTGGAATTCCTCTCTGGGTCTTGCTTTGAGAATTATTAATACATCTCACCAGAAAATCAGACCCATTTCTTCAGCTACACTTTGTTTTAATTTTCCCGGGTTGAACATTAACTTTACCATCTGTCAAATATTGTGATAAGCTCTTACACGTATCATCACATTAGGAGGATTAAGTATAACAATTGTACAGAATAGGTATTATCATCTCTAAAAAGCTTAAGTAATTTGTTCAAAGTCCCATAACTAATTGGCTAATCCACGGCTTGAATCCTGATCTGATTTCAAAGCCCACGTCTTCATTACCATGCCATATTGCTGAGTTTTCAGGAGTCCAGATCATGTTTGATTTGCTCTCTAAAGCTTAGCATGGTGCCTCACACAAACTAGATCAGAATAAATAACACTAAATGACCTTGATCAACGGATAGCACATAAGGCAATTCCTGAAGGAAAAACAAAAAATTTAATATAATAGCATCACTGAATTCATGATCTAGCAGCTTCTTACGGTGATGAGTTTGAAGAGAAAAAAATCTGCTACATTTGTTTTTAAAAAGTGATTATTACTTCACGTATACATTATTTCACTTAAACATTACAGTATGGCCAACTGCCCTGTGCCAAAAGTCCAGTTTACTTTAAACTGCAAACTTCTATGTGTCCTTACTTTCTCTCATTTTTTCATGATAAACTATCCATATAGATCAGAAAAGCCACCTCCAATTCACGTAACTGCTCTTTATGCCAGTGACAAAGCTTTTGGTCCTAATTTCCCAAGTGTGGCAAAAACTTCTATCGCTACTATCACACCACTCTGCCATGGAAACAAATCTCTTAGTAATACTGATTCTGTACTGACTTGTAAGGGTGTCTCTTTCTAAATAAGAATAATATACTCAGGGTGCCTGGGTAGCTCAGTGGGTTAAAGCTTCTGCCTTTGGCTCAGGTCATGATCCCAGGGTCCTGGGATTGACCTCCGCATCGGGCTCTCTGCTCAGCAGGGACCCTGCTTCCCCCTCTCTCTCTGCCTGCCTCTCTGCCTACTTGTGATCTCTGTCTGTCAAATGAATATATATATATATATATATATATATATATATATATATATATATTCAAACTTGAGGATAGCTAAGAGGCATGTGTTTTAAAAATAAAATTGTGTAAATAAATAAACAAATAAAATTAAATATATTTATTCCTGAGTTAAATGTAGGTTTCATGAAGGCAGGAGATAATAAAAATAAAAGAGGGGAAGTGACAGGGACCAACTCTCACTTCTGCGTATATATCTTTTTCTACCCTGTAACAGGATAGAAAATTATATAACTAGAATAGGATGTTGCCACATACTACAAAGACATGCTTTATATATACATATTTTTTTAGTTTCTTGGCTAAAAAAAAAAAGCTCATCTTATATTTTTAGGCAATGCAATAATTCTGTATCCCACATCTTAGTCCTCTCTCTAAATTCTTACAATACTGAACCATCCTGAATTCTCTTCATAACATCGTAATGACTAAGATCTTTCAGGCTTCACTAGACTATTATGAGGAACTCTGTTACCTCTCTTGATCAGAAAATATCTGCTTTAGATTTATAGATTAAAAAAACATATTAGAATGGATTTCTGAAATCTAGGTCAGTTCCTTTCTTTTATACATTTTAACATGAAAGATTAAGTGATAGTGTCAAAGTCACAATGTATTCCCGGATCCCGTCCCTGGGTTGCCATAGCTCCTGTAAGGCCTGAACAGTGAAACATATCACAATCTCATAAAATATCTAATTAAGTAATAGCGAACTGGACTGTGTTTGAGAATGGCTAGCATTATTTCAGAGACTAGCACCTAGATGTAGTAAATGGTCAACTACAATTTTAAGGGAGAGATGGGGAGATTGTCTGACGCTAGATGTCATTTGTAATCACATTAAGACCAAGCAATAAAAAAAGAAGAAGATGATGATGATGATGACAGTTGAGAGGTACAGCTAGAGTGTAGGAAGGGGTAGAATAAAGAGAAAACAAAACAAGCAAAAAAGTCCAGAGCTGGAGACATATTCTGAAGGCCCAGAAGGGGGTCTGCAGTATAAGAGAAAGTTACTGGAATAATGGGATTACCAGAGTCATATGACTGACAGAAACAAGCGATAGCCACATTGTTGCAGAAATGATTATATAATTATTTATATAATTATTACTTCACTCCCCTGCCCTGACACATAGCTTCTCAGAGACTATACCTCCCCCTCTATTAGGCCTTTCCTCACACTTCTAATTGTCCATCTTCTTTGATCTTTTCCAAATAAGACAGACCACCATTATCCCCAAACCCTCCCTCTCTCTTCCCAGTCCACTCCAACATGCAAAAATCTATCCCAATTTCTTGACCTCCATATCCTTCTATCCTTCTTTCCATCCTGTAGCTTTTTTTTTTTAAAGAATTTATTTATTTATTTGACAGAGAGAGATCACAAGTAGGCAGAGAGGCAGGCAGAGAGAGGAAGAAGCAGGCTCCCTGCTGAGCAGAGAGCCCAATGCGGGACTCGATCCCAGGAACCTGGGATCATGACCCGAGCCGAAGGCAGTGGCTTAACCCACTGAGCCACCCAGGCGCCCCTCCATCCTGTAGCCTTTTAATCACATCTCAGTATTTTCCCTACAATTCTACTTCATCCATACCCTCTGACCCATTTAAATACCTTACTCTTTAACTTTCTCTAGTCCTTTCAAATATGATGTTTCCCATTCCTCACCAAAGGCAATCCTCCCATCCTGCGCTTGTCAACCTCTGCCTCCTATCCTTCATCTCATTCTCATTGCCAAGTTTCCCCACAAATTCTGTTCCAATTTCCCAACATTGTATTAGCCTCCATTTATCTGTAGTTCTTTCCAGTACCCTACCTCAACACTTCTATATTCATCCTGATTCCCCAAACTACTCATCTTAGCAAATATCTTGACATCCTAATCCATTCCAATACTCTTGCTTCAAATTATTCTCCTCCTCCAACAAAACAGCCAAACCTCGACACATTCCTCTTTATCCCAATATGATTGCTTAACTACTAACCTTTCCCTTCTAATACCCCGACCTCCCTCTACATTCTATTAACATCCTGGGTTCTCCTCTCATGTCTCTCCATTCTACTCAGGTATCCTAAAAGCCCATGTTGCCCATATCTTCCCATTAATTTATTTATTCAGTAATTCAATTTTATTGAGTAACTTTTATGCACTGAGAACTGTGTGAGGCTTTAAAAACAGAACTGAGAAAGTAATGTTTCTACACTCAAGATGCACAAAAGGATTATATCTCCCTCTTACACATGGTCTTTGCACCAAGTAATCTCCTTTATAACATCTTACAATTATAATTATATAATCATTTCTGCAACAACGTGGCTATCGCTTGTTTCTAAGCTACAAGAAAGCAGAGATTCTATTGTTTGGTGTACACTAAATATTTGTTGAATGAATGAAAAGAGGACTGTACTAAGCACTCTAAAGACATTAGCAAATTTAAATTCTCACAGATGATGTATAAGGTCAGAATTAGTAACCTCTTTTACAAGCGGCAGTGTTTCACAGAGAATTAAGAGCTTGGATTCTAGGACTAAACAGCCCGAGTTCAGATCCTGCTTCTCCATTTACTGTGTGACATTAGGCAAATTACTTAACCTCTCTGATCCTCAGTTTCATCACTTTTAAACTGAAGATGGCTACCTCATGCAAGTTATTTTAAATTCTGAATTAGTTAGTACCTGAAGGGCTTAGAATTGAATTTGAGACATAGTGTAGACTCAAAGGTAACCAGAAGTTATTTTTACAAAAGAGAAAAGGTACACAGGAAGATTAAGGAACATGCCCAAAGTCAAGAGCAGGTTAAGTAACACACAAGGTGGCAGAATCAAGACTTGAACCCAAGTTTTGACATGAAAATTCACCCATCCTTTAATCATTATACAACAAAATATTTGCTTTTCCGTTTAACATTTTTTCCCAACACCCTAACTCATCATTGTCCATGTATTGTATGTACTCCGTACGATACCACGACACGACACTCAAACCGTCCTTTATCCCTGTCATTCCCCACAGACACCTGGCACACCCCAGTCCCTCCCCCCTCCTCTGGGTGGCGGGACCCCCACCCTTCTCGGCGCCGCACCCCGACGTCCACACTTCCCCACACTCCGGTTCTCTATGCCCACGCGCCCCCGCCATCCCCACGCGTGACCTTCTCGGTATCATCCGAACCTCCCTCTTTCATCCTCCTCTCCACGCCCGTTCCGGGCCCTCCCCTCCTTCTCATCCAATCCCAATTCCCAGGAACACGCCCCCGCGCCCAAATCCATCCCCAGCCGGCCCACCCCACGCTTGGTCCAGGCCTTCCCGCCTTCGCCACCGGCCCCCACGGCTCCGCCCGGTGCCGGACAACGGCCTCGACCTGGCCTGGCACTCACCGCCAAGGAGCCGAGCGGAGCAGGCCGGCGAGACGAGGCGGAGCTGGGGACGCGCAGCTTCTTCCCTCTAGGCGTCCAGCGACGCAGCGGCCATTTTATTGTGTTATGCCGGTTGCCCAGGGGCTGGCGCGCGGCGTAGGCGGGGCCTGCTGCGGCCACGCCCCTCCCTGAGCCGTTGGGAAGGCGGGGCCCAGCTTCCCGCTGTCTTTGCCGCCTCTGCCTCGGGTACTCAGGGTCGCGAGGCTTCCTAAAGGTGTGCAGCCTGTGCGGGGTGAGGGGGAGAGGTCTCCTGCTGCAGCCGCCGACCTGCTCATCTCCCTTCCTTGAGGCGAAGCCGCCGCTGCCTCACGCCGAGGCTCGAACACGCTTCTACGGGGCGGCTGGGCCAGAGGCGGACGTGAGGGACAGATTTCGCGCTGCCGCCAAGCTCCCGCCCTTCCGATGCTGGCAGCAGCTTCTCCTTGCGCGGCCTCCTTCTGAGGCGAATCGTCGCCTTCAGGGACCAGTGACGCCAGACGTGGATGAAACGCCGGGCTTGGACTCTGGCTGCCACCTGAGGTTAAGGGCGCGAGACCAGCCTGGGAATCTGGACAGCGAATGTTCCCGTGGGCTGTGGAGAATGTTCCTCTGGGGACAGAAGCAAAAGCGAGAAGCCTCTGAGGAAACTTCAGTTAGGGCTTGCCTGAAAATACTGCATTTCACCGCATCCATCCAGCAGTTAAAGAGAATTTACCAGAAACTCTGCATTTAAGGGGGAAAAAAATTATCGTCAGGGCGCCCAGGTGGCTCTGTCGGTTGAGCTCAGACTCTTGATTGCGGTTGAGGTCATGAGCTTGGGGTGGTGAGATCGAGCCCCAGGTGGGGCTCCTTGCTCAGCGGGGAGTCTGCTTGGGATTCTCTCGATTTCGGTTCTTCTGCCTCCCACACTTGCTTCTAAATAAGCATAGCATCTTTAAGAAAAACCAAAAACATCGTCAAGGACACCCTCCTCCACTCCAGCCTCCCATTTCCCAGCTTGTAGCTTGAACTGTGTCCCCACCAAAGGCTGCACCATCTCCAGAAATGTCCAATGCAGTTACTACCTCTCTTTTACCATAATCTTCGAATCTTAAGTCCTTTGTTCAAAAGACGCCCATCCCAGCACAATGTTTAACCTCATTAGGATACCCCAATCCCTCATTCTTAACCATTTGCTCTCCATCAGTTTCTAAATTCATCCGAGAGTTCATGGTCCCATCTTTGTAACAATGTTTTGGAAATTCCTTCTATCTGTGCCTCAGTTTCCTCATCCATGAAATGGGGTAATCATACCTACTTCCTACAGTTTTCCTGATAATTGTGAAAGAACTTAGAGAAGTGCCTGCCCCATAGTAAATTCTCAGTATGTTTTAGTTATTAGGCAAAGTTTTCCATTGTGATATTTCATCCTAGGCCTAAAAGAGGAAAAGAATTTAGTCAAGGTGTAGGACAGTGGGGGGAGAATTTGCTTGGCAAAGGGAACAACTTGTACAAACCTCAGGAAAAGGGGAAGAAAGAACATGACAATCAGCTGGTTGTTGAGTAGATCATTATAGTTGGTGCAAAAATCTGGAAGGAAATTAAAAAGAAGGTGGGAAGAGGGGCCATATGTAAGCCACATTGGGCACTTGTATTTTTCCTCAAGTCAGAAGTGGATTCACCTCAATAGAAAGTTTGGGTGATTCCAACAGGGGGCACTATTCACATTCACATGAATGAAGCTCCCCACCTGTCTCTTACTATTTATGCAACACAGAAGGAAGCTGTTGGAGTTGTAGAAGAGCCAAAATTCCTAAAAAGCTCCAGATTTTAAATTTTAAAAGGAATATTTATTCATTTTTTATTGCATTTAAATGGATATTTGTTAGTTTAGAATGTGTACATCTCTGAAATTCAGTTCTCTCATTTTTTGTTTGTTTTGACATTCATTTCTTTTCTCTTTTTCACCAGAGAACTGGATTTATTGCATAACCTCAGTGCTCTGCCTCGCAGTCTGTAATGATATTCAGGTGGGTTCTGTTATCAAATCATGGTGTGTTGGTTCATTGTAATGTTATAAAAATATACACAAAATATACAAAATACAAAACATATAAAAATGTTAAAATCCATCAAAAATACACACAAAATCCAGAGGATAGTGGAAAATACTTTTCCTGTGGCTAGTCCATATCCAGTTAACCTTGATGGATACTCTCTAGTCCCTTATTGCCAAATTTTTCTCCTTCATCCAGATACAGTACCCTCTACTAGTGTCTACAATGAGGGTGTTGGACAGACCTCGGGCCTTAGAGATGTCAGAGGGGAGACCTTTCTCTAGGTAACTAGAATATTTACTGCCTCTTTTTGCATGCTAAAAGAACCTCCCTCCCCAAAGCAAGAATGAGGATAGGAAAGGAGTGAGGGTACCTCATTCATTCCATGCTAATTTGTATTTAACTCAAAATACGAAGTTGTTTCTCTTCTGTTGCATTTATTATACAAATATTAGCTATAGTAGAGTTGCTTAGCTGTTCCTTAGTTCTTTCCTAATGATAGCAAAGTTACTTTGTTTGTTTGAACTTGCCTCATTTCGAAACTCAGTTTAAAGATTTTGCAAATTTGCTTTAGAGGATTCTAGGGAAGAAGCTTCTGTTATTGTCATTTCCTTCTGTGACTTTAAAATTTAACTAAGTTACAGATGTATTTTACATTAAATTCTTGTGAAATCTTACATTTACATTGACATGGATGGAATTGGAAGGTATTATGCTAAGTGAGATATGTCAATCATAGAAAAAATTATCATATGGTTTGGCTCATATGTGGAATTTAAGAAACAGAACAGAGGACCATAGAGAAAGGGAGGGAAAATAAGATGAAATCAGAGAGGGAAACAAACCTTAAGAGACTCTTAACTATAGGAAACAAACTGAGTGTTGTGGAAAGGGAAGGGGGTTGGGAGATGGGGTAACTGGGTGATAGGCAATAAGGAGGGCATGGGATATAATGAGCACTGGGTGTTATATGCAATGAATTAATAACTGAAATCTACATTAGAAACTAATGATACATGATATGTTAACTAATTGAATTTAAATAAAATAAGTAAGAAAATAAAATAAATGCTTTTTTATGTCACATAGTAAGGTAATTTGCAATATAAAATCATGTGCTATGTCTAGATGCAAATTTTACATTAGATACTTATGAATATTGATGTGTAAAAATAACCTAACTTCATATAATAACATAGCATGCCTGTCTGCAAAATACCAAATACCTAGGACTTGGTTTGCAAAACCACTGATAATCTCTTCTCAGTATACTGGGTTCTTTTGTTTTTATTGTTGTTCATCTCTGCTTGCTTGCCTCTCTATGTGTTTTGTCTATATGTATTAAAACTCTTATTACGTACCAGATTTGTGGGAATGCAGGGGTGAGTGAGATAGACACAGTTTTAACCCTGAAAGAGATTGCAATCTAGTGGGAAATACAGAAATGTAAGATGCTCTGATAATGAAATAGAATTTTAGACCTGATGGTGTTCCATGTGAATCCATGTGTGGGTTGGGTCCAGATAGGAAGGCCTACAATTTCCAGTGATTTACAACAATCCTATCCACGTTAACCTTGGGCTATTTCCAGTGCCAATGTTTGTAATGACACTGAGACTTGAAGAATTTGAGGCCTGCCCTATGAGTTCAGATCTAAAGGCGTAGACAGGCCTCTGTGCTCAGGTCCAAACCAGACCCCACTCAGGCAAACCTTGAACCCCTCTGTCTCTGAACCATACCACCTGAATCAAGGCTGTTATCTATTATTCAACTCTTTAGGGTTGGAGTGGCTCTCCCATGTGACCAGAGAATATTTAAGTCCAGAACAGCCTCCAAATGCTACTGGCTTATATGTAGCTTTGAAATATTTTAATCTTAGGAGATGGTCTCCTAGAAGAGAATCTACTTCTAGTACAGTGGTTTAGCCTTAGCTGTATATTTAATTATCAGAGGAGCTTAAAAATTCTCATGCCTGCCCACCCCACCTGCTCAGAAGAGGTCTTGGTTTAATTGGTCCACGATATGGCCTAGAACTTTTAATGTGCACATAAGACTCAGAACCATTACCCTAGTTCATGGTGGAAACAAAAGAAAGAAGCATCATTTGACAAAATCAGCATGTGAGTTCTTCAATTTGTTCAGTTCCTTTGTTCAGTAAATATGGCAAATATGATTCGGCCCTGCCTGCCAGACATGACTACATTTCATTAAGGGAATCCAGACAAATAGAATATAAAAAGGGATGGATAGAGCTGTGTAGGAAGTGTTGAAACTCAGTTAAGAATATGGTCTTCAAGGCACACACAGAAAGAGGCATTTATCCTCTTCAAAGTAGATCAAGGAAGATATCTTAGGGAAAAAAAGGGATTGTAAGCTGAGACCTGAAGACAACCAATGGGAATTACTCACATAAGGAAGCTGGGAAGAGCATCTAAGGCAAAGGGAATAAACAGCCTGTCAAAAACCAAAGATACTTGAGAAAGTCACTTCAGGAAACCAGAAAATCAGCAAGACTAGAGCACAGTTGGAACAATAAAACCATAAATTAAGTGCCACAGCCAAAGGGGCTAGATGAACCATATTAGGTGTTACATCTGTAGATCAGTTTGGGATATATTGCAATATTAACAATATTAAGTCTTCTGACTCGTAAACTTGGAATGTCTTTCTATTTAAGTTTTCTTTAAATTCTTCCCACATGTTTTATAGTTTTCAGAATAAAACTTTTATATTTCTTTTGAATTTTTTCCAAGTATTTTCTTTCATGCTATTATAAATGGAAGTGTTTTCTTTTTTTTAATTAAAAAAAATTTTTTTTTAAGATTTTTATTTATTTGACAGAGAGAGATCACAAGTAGGCAGAGAAGCAGGCAGAGAGAGAGAGGGGAGGAAAAAGGCTCCCTGCGGAGCAGAGAGCCCAACAGGGAGCTCGATCCCAGGACCCTGGGATCATGACCTGAGCTGAAGGCAGAGGCTTTAACCCACTGAGCCACCCAGGTGCCCCAGGAAGTGTTTTCTTAATTTCATTTCAGTTTAATCATTACTGCTGTATAGAAATACAATTGAATTTTGTATATAGATCCAGTATCCTGCAACCTGACTAGACATATTTCTTAATGTTAATTTTTTTTTTTTAGTGAATTCCTTTACATTTTCTATATACAAGATTACATCATTTACAAATAGAGATAGTGTCACTTCTTCCTTTCCTTCCTTTTATGTATTTTTCTCACCTAACTGTCCTGGCTAGAACTTCCAGTATAATGTTGACTAGAAGTGGGTAGAGTAGGCATCCTTGTTTTTTCCTGATCTTAGGAGGAAAGCATGCAATCTTTTAAGTATGATGTTAACTGTGGATTTTTCGTAGATGCTCTTATCAGGTTGAAGAAGTTCTACTTCTAGCACATCGAGTATTTGTTGTTTTGTTTTGTCTTAAATCAGGAAAGCATATTGAATTTGTTTGGTAAAATGCTTTTTCTGAATCTATTGAGATGACCATGCGGGTTTTGTCCTTCATTCTGTTATTACGGTATTTTACATTAATTAATTTTGGGGTGTTAAACCAACCTTACATTCTTGTGGGATTTATCGCACTTCCTCATGGTGTATAATCTTTTTATATCCTGGATTTGCTTTGGTGGTACATTGTTGAGGATTTTTGCATGTATTTTCATAAGTGATATTGGTCTGTAAGACACCTTATGATGTCTTTGGTTTCGGTATCAGGGTAATACTGATCTGATAGAATGAACTGGAAAGTGTTCCCTCTTCTATTTTTTGTAAGTTTGAAAAGAACTGGCATTAATTCTTCTTTATATGTTCAATCTAAATTCACCAGTGAAGCCATTGGACTTGGGTTTCTTTTTGTGGGTTGTTTTTAAATTGCTAATCGAATGTCTTTACTTATTAGAGGTCTTTTCTGATTGTCTCTTCTTTAGTCAATTTTAATAGTTTATGTATTTCTAGGAATTTTTCTATTTCATCTTTTTTTTTTTAATTTCATCTGTTGGCATACAATTTTTCATAGCATTCCCTTATATTCCTTTCCATTTGTGGAATATTAGGAATAATGTTTTCTCTTTCATTCATTATGTTAGTAATTTGAGTCTTTTTTCTTGGCGAGCTTAGCTAAAGATTTGCTAATTTTGTTGATCTTTTTAAAGAACCAACTTTTGGTTAGGTTGATTTTCTCTATTGTTTTTCTATCATTATTTCCTTTCTCCTGCTTGCTTTGTATTTAGTTTCCTCTTCTCTTCCTACTGTCTTAAGGTGGAGGTTAGGTTGTGATTTGAGACCTTTCTTTTTCTTCTTTTTTAAGATTTTATTTATTTGAGAGAAAGAGTGTGTGCTGCAGGCACACAAGCAGGGGGAGGGGCAGAGGAAGAAGCAGGATCTCTGTTGAGCAGGAAGCCTGACAGGCTGGATTCCAGCACCCTGGGATCTTGACCTGAGCCCAAGGCAGATGCTTAACCGACTGAGTCAGCCAGGTGCCCCGAGATCTTTCTTCCTTTTTAATGTAGGGGTTTATAGCTACAGAGTTTCCTCTAAGTACTGCTTTCATTTCATCGCATATATTTTGGTGTGTTGTGTCTTCATTTTCACTCACCTCAAAGTATTTTCCAATTTCCTTTGTGATTTTTTTCTTTGACCCATTGATTAGGTATTAAGTTTAAGATGCAAATTGCATATCCAAGTGGAGATAATGAAAAGGCAGTTAGATATACAACTCTAAGGCTTAGAAGAATGGTCCAGGGAATGAAATTTAGGTGTATTGGTGTATATAGGCAATATTCAAATTGATGTGATTGCATGAGTGAATTGCTTAGTGAATGAATGTACATTAAAAAATAGAAAAAAGCTGGAACCTTGGGGCACTCCCAACATTCAGATATCAATTGGAGATCTAAATTTAGAAGTCATCAGTAGAGAGATGGTCTTTGAAATAATGACTTTCTTGTTTGTGAACTAAGGGAATTACAGTTAGCCATGGTAATTTAAAGTAGCCAAATTGCTCAAGTGAAGAGCCTGCTGAATTCTGTAACTTTGATAGGAACACAAGTACATACTTTCCTCATTCTCCCTTTGAATATTAAACCATGCAGCAATGATTCTCAACCAGGGACCATTTTGCCCTGCTCCCTGCCAGGGTACATTTGGTGGTGTCAGGGACATTTTGTTGTCATGGCTGGAAACATTCTGCTAACATCTAGTGGGTGGAGGCCAGCCATACTGCTAAACAGCTTATAATGTACAGGGCAGCTGCCTATTGCAGTCATTCTGCCCAAAATGTCAATAGTGCTGTGGTTGAGAGACCTTGAGATAACCCCACTTGTATAATTTTTCTTCCCATTTGTCTGTCACAAAGTTGAGAGGAAAAACTCTAAAAATTTCAGTATTAGGGAATATCAAATGTTTGTGGCCTGTTTGAGAAGTACTGATATAGTGTAAAATTTGAGCAGACACCTTTTTTGGCTCCAAATCTTTGTCACTGTGTTTGTTTCTTCTTGGTGATAATGTGAGTCTGTGCATGGGACTGAGCACAAAACGAGGAACATTGTTCTTTTGTGGCCTAAATATTGACGCCTATGTGAAAAAAAAGGCATATGTTAAGTATGCCCTTGAAATAAAGTGTTGTTTTTTTTTTTCTTTTGGATGGCTTCAGTTACTGAAACAGTTGGCCAAAAATTAAAACAGAGTTAAAATCATTCTTATTTCTTTTTTTTTTTTTTTAATTCTCATTTCTGATGAGAGTATTTCTGATACTATTTTTCTGAAAATGTGCTGGACTGGATCTATGCAGCTGCAATCTTAAGGTCCTTTTACATTAAATCATTCTTTTCAGTACATTGTTGCTTCCTAATTTTCCTATCATTGCTCCTGCTTGAAATGGTTCAAGATTCAGTCAATGGTTTAAATATTAGCTCACTGGTGCTTTTCAGAAGAATATGTTGCAATAGTGCATGTGTCAGCAACATTACTTTCATGAGAATGTTCATGAACTACCCACACAAGTCCATCAGTCCCAACAAAATTATAAAGTCAAGCATTACAGTTGTAAAGCTCCTGCTTAACACACTATCAAAATCTAAAACTTTTGTGGTATATCTGTTTTTAAAGTTGCTATTATGAATGTATGTTTAACATTTCAGGATTTCATGTATTTCTGCTTGTATTTTACCTTAGAGAACAATTTCATTAATGCTTTGCATTAAATGTACTACCTCTATTCTTTTCATGGAACAAAGAACATTAGTAGGTCATAAAGAGATGGCCAACATCCCCAGAGTCAGAGCAGTAAGGTCAAAATATCCTTTTTGTTGCCCATTGCGTACAATATGAAGTCCAGACTCATTAACATGGCATTCGGGACCATATACAATCTCACTTAACCTCCCTTCAATATTATCTTTCTTGGCCCACCTGCAAATTCATTCATTTCATTTGGCAGCAACTTTTTGAGTGTCTAACTGCTCTTGGGTACTGTAATAAGCTCTGGGGTGTGTCCCCATTGTATATGTTAGACCCTTTAACTGTCCTCATTGGAACTTATAGCCTAGACAGAAGAACAGTCAAGTGAAGAGGCAATTATAAAACACGATAATCTAACCCCTAGGCATCCCAGCTATACCTAGAGACTTGCAGTTCAGGATGGGACCAGGCATGCCATTGAACGCAAGTTTGAGAAAGCCTAAGAAAACAATAACTTCATATCTCCCTTGGCCATGTCCTAGTCATTGACATTGGTGAATCATTTCTAGTCCTAGAGTTCCTGGGAACATCTCAGCATTTGGGAAGCTGCCTTGGGATTTCAGACCTGCACTAAAGTGGATCAGTACAGGCCTTATGGTCCCCAATTCAAACCAGGCCCATTCCAGGGAAGCTTCAGAACTACTTCTATATCTTAAACATTCTGCACGAGGTATAGGATGATAGTCCCTTCCCATGCTCCATGAATTTAGAACGTAGAGCCCGAGATGGGGAGGCAATCTCATGCAAGTGGCTTCATTGCAAGACTTCTCTTGAGAAAAACCTGTGAGCTGTGAAGGAAGCTACACAGAGCATGGAAGGAGTTAAGCGAAGATGTGGTGTCAACTGAGGTCTAGTTTTAGCCTTTTCCCACGGGGGCTCTCTAGCATGCATGGTACCACCAAGTTGTCCCACCTTGAAGCAAGGGTGCTAGGCAATGCCCCTGAATCGGTTACTGACTATGGGCCAATCCTTGAGAGAGGATGTAACTTCCCAAGCATTTCTGGGAAATTGATGAGGGAAATTACCTGGAGAAGGGGAAATTTTTAGCAGCCAACACTCACATCTGTAGGGTGGGTGCACCAAGCCCAGGAAAGGTTATCTGGTCATGGGATCAACTGCATCTTCTATATCTACACCCAGAAAATGGGCCAGAACAGCTTCCAAGTGTTTGTCTGTCTCCAGCTTTGAAACATCTTTCTAGATGCTCCCATTTGGGAGTCTTTTTCTGGTTTACTTGTTACAATCTGCTTTATACTTCGAATTCCAAAATTATGGACATTAAAAGCTTGTGATTTAAATTCTTAGGTTTTCGGGGCACCTGGGTGGCTCAGTGGGTTAAAGCCTCTGCCGTTGGCTCAGGGCATGATCCCAGGATCCTGGGATGGAGCCCCGTGTCAGGCTCTCTGCTCAGTGGAGCCTGCTTCCTCCTCTCTCTCTCTCTCTGCCTGACTCTCTGCCTACTTGTCATCTCTGTCAAATAAATAAAATTTTAAAATATTAAAAAAAAAATAAACTCTTAGGTTTCCTTCTCAGTGATCCCACTACCTAATGTTAATAATTAACCTGAAGACAAATTCAACCAAATTCTTCAAGCTGAGTTTAGGAAAAGGAGGGCAAGTTCAGGAAGGGTCCTGTCAACAGTTTAATTCTACCCCAGCCATGAACATTTTTAGTCTATATTTTTTTCTACTTGGGAAAAAGTTGGGCACTGGAGCAAACGTACGTGAAAGATCCCATTTTCATTTGCAATGTATTTTGGTTATAACTTTAGAGAAAACAGAACTCAATCACTGCCACATGAAATTTTCTATTTCTGAAAACTGCAGTTGAATTTCTTCTTTTATCTATTGTCCTATGCCAGTACTCTGTTTTCTACATGAGTACTTTGTGAGCAATGTATGACTTGTATTCTAAAACGTTGTGTTTTTCCCAAGCCATTAGCCTTGCCCCAGGGAAGAGTAACTTATTGATATTTTGATTAAAAATGGATTCTTTGAGGGGTACCTGGGTGGCTCAGTGGGTTAAGCCTCTGCCTTTGGCTCAGGTCATGATCCCAGGGTCAAGGGATCAAGCCCCACATCGGACTCTGCTCAGCAGGGAGCCTGCTTCCCCCTTCTCTCTCCCTGCCCCTCTGCCTGCTTGTGCGTTCTCTCTCTCTCTCTCTCTCTCTCTCGCTCTCTGTCAAATAAATAAAATCTTTTTTAAAAAATGGATTCTTTGAAAGACTGATGCATAATCCCTATTTGCATTTCTTATAGAGGACTCTATTAAACATATCCAGGCTGCAACTGATCAAAACTACTTCTGTGGGCACCCTTGAAATCTCATTTTTGGGATGCTATCAGGAAGCTATCCTGGCCTTATCATAGATAATAAAATTTTGAGAAATAAAAAATGTGTTTTTTGGTATAAGAAACATTGCTAATTTCAATTAATTCTCCTAAGTGAAAAATGTTTTAAAAATTATGTTTTATTAACAGATTGACTATATTTTATTGTTTCAACAGGTATGTTGTCTCAGCACCTATTGTATTCTATGTTGGAACCCCTGAAAATGTAGTAATTCAAGTTCATGAATACACAAACTCATCTGCTGTGACCATGGCTATTAAAAGTTATCCTGATAATAGTTTTACATATTCTTTTGGCCAAAGTAACTTAGCTCCAGAAAATAAACTCCAAAGTTCTGCAAACTTAACTGTATGTATTCTTTTTTTTAAAATTTAATTAATTTTTATTTTTTATAAACATATATTTTTATCCCCAGGGGTACAGGTCTGTGAATCACCAGGTATGTATTCTTATAATAGTTTCTTTTATAGGTCAAATGTTTCTTTATATAACACATATTGATCATTTTTACATATGTGGGTGTAAAAATGTGTTACGTCATACTAGTAAGTGAATTTACTAGTTGATAAGAGATAAATGCCATATGTTTATAAAGGTAAGTAAGTGGGAAATATTAAATAGGGAATCCACTTTTGATTTAAGGACAAGGTAAAGAAATGTAAAATGAAATAAATATGAAGCAGATAAAGGTTATTAAGGTAAAAGGATTTGATGACATGACATATGTGACCAACACATATACCTGTTTAAAAATTGCAAGATGAATACAGTAGTCTGCTCTTATCAGCTGTTTCACTCTCCAGGGTTTCAGTTAACTGTGGTCAGCTGTGGCCCAGAAGCAGATGATCCTCCTCCTGATGTATCATCAGAAAGTCCGTCGTAGCCTCACACTATGTCACAACACTTGCGTCATTCACCTTACATCCTCTTATCACATAGGCATTTTATCATCTCACATCATCACAAGAAGAGTCAATACAGTAAAGATACTTGAGAGAAAAAAACAGACCACATGCACCTAACTTTTATTATGACATATTGTTATAAATTGTTTATTTTATTATTAGTTATTGTTAATTTCTTGCTGTGCCTTATTTATAAATTAACCTTTATCATAGATACTATGTATAGGAAAAAACTGTATTTATACATAAGGTTTGGTACTATTCCTGGTTTCAGGCATTCAATGGGGCTCTTGGAAGTTACCCCTCTTTCATAAAGGGGGACTGATATACTAGAAAGAGATTATTTATATGCTTAAATTTTATATATTCAGAGGAAAAATAGAGGAAGAGAAAGACATAGACGTAGGTTTGATTCTGTTGATGTAAAAACTTCCAAGAGGTGAATGGAGAAAAATTTGAAGATTAGTCTTCCTAAATTATGTATAACATTCTAACCTCTTTGTTTCCTACAAAAATTAGTTTTTTCCTAAAGTATGTACTTATATTTTTTATAGGCTTTAATTATTTTCTTATTATAGGCTTTTATTATTTTGAATCAAACAAATTTTCTTTCAAATGAATTTGTGAACAATGTTCAAGGAAAATTAGAGACATGTCCTTAATTACTATATGTAACATAAAATATGTTACTATATGTAACATAAAATATATATATTTTATATACTAATTATATAATGACCAATGGACATTGAATGGACATGAAAAATATTAGCAAAAGAAAGGTCTCAAAGTATAAGTCCATACAGAACTATAGATATAAGATATTTTGTTCATTTATACTACCATGTGGTAAGTCATTTAATCCGCCCATTCTCTCACCCCTCTATTACTGATAAGCTGTTGATCTTTCTTAAGGACTTGATTATTTTATCTTTTAAAAATTGAATTTTTTAGTGATTGTCATTTTTAATAGACATTAAATTGGGATCAATTTTTGAAGTAATTATTCCAAACTAAATTTGATAAGAAAAATATATTTACTGTTTTATTTTACAAAATTTTCACATTTGTTGTGTATAAATCAGATCACTTTCATAGCTCACTAAAAGACAAATGCTTTTGCTATTTTAAGATTATCATATATTTTCTCTGTTAACATTTTTTTTTTTTAACAGATACAACCAAGATTTATCTGGAGTACCCAATGCAGTTTTTTATACGTATATTTAGAACTTGTATCTGATCGTTTTTCAAAAGCAACAAAAATTCCACCATGCTATGACAATGGATTTCTTTTCATTCAGACAGACAGATGTGTTTACAATTCAGACAAGTCAGGTATAATAAAAAGGGAATTTTAATTTCTAGGAAAAAGGAGGATGACCACTTAATGATATTGAGACCAGTGGTTTATCTTTGGGGGGGAATGAAGTTAATTCCCAACTTTATATCATCAGCAAAAATAGAAGAGTTGACGAACTAAAGGTTAAATTGTACATTATAAAAACAAAGAATCAGCAAAATATAAGCATAATTTAGAGGTAGAGGGAACTTCATTTTAGAATGATGCCAAGTTTTCTATCAAAATGGTTTTTAAAAAAACTTGAAGTGAACTTAAAATTAATACAAGAAGATGAATTTTAACATGAAAAAATCCCACTTATTCTCAATATCATATTTTATAAATAATATTTCAATTTCATATTAACATAGAAAATTATGAACGGGATTGCAAAGTCCACCTAGTAATGTTTTTCTCCCATGTTTCCATTGGAAACGGTTTCAGTCTTCTTCCAGTAAATTTTCTCTTACAAATTATCTCAAGGGAAGGAAGGCAGATTAGGTTCTAATGGGTATACCGAATGCAGCAGCACTTTACAAATTGCCATTAAAGATGATGGCAATGGTGATGATGTTAATAAGGTGACCAAAGATAGAGGTCGCCTCCATAATCTTAGCAATGGGACAAGTTCCCTGCCTGTACACATTAACTGCTCCTTAGACACTCAGAACTGTTTCTTGGATGCCTGATCAGAAAATCACTACCTACCTAAGGAGAGATGCCATGGCCTGTGAGACTCTCACCTTCTATGCTTCAAGTACTTAATGATTTTTGCCTGCATCTTATCTGTTAGAGAATGCTTCATTGAATCTGTTGACACAATTTACTGCTTCCTTTTTTCTTACTCTACTCTGTAATAATTTCAGATACCAGGGAACTGCAGTCTTTCTTATCTATCAGTGGTTTAAAAATATAAAGGGCCTAATGAAAATAATGAGTTGAATCATATTTTAAATGCATAAAGTGAAATATTTAAAAGAACTCATTCAGGAAATTTTTGGTGAAAAGAACATTTTTTTTCATTTTAATATAAAGTTCACATCCATGAATTCTAATTCATCTTGTCTATTTTTTTTTTCTTTTTTAAAAGTAAGCTTTATTATATCCAATGTGGGGCTTGAACTCATGACCACAAGATTAAGAGCCACATGCTTTACCAACTGAGCCAGCCAGGAGTCCCTAATTCATATTCCCCTTTAAACCTGGACTTTACATTTGGACTTTTTCAATGTTTATTTTTTTATTTTAAATTGCATGACCCTCGTGTTATAAGGTTATTAATAATATTGTCAGATCATTTAGAGTTGAACAGAGTTTCTAATAATGACAATTTTTTCATATAGTGGAAGTTTGAATTTTTCATTGGATAAGGAACTAAAACTATCACAAAGGAAAGTTACCTTAGTTTGCCTTTAACTTAAATCAAAGCTTAACCTTGGCATTTTCATTATATGAACAGTTTTCATCAACATAACACAACTCAAAAGTGACATTAATTTATTCAATTTTAAATAATAGCAGACATTTATTTAGCATGTATTATGGGAAACTTGGTAATTTTATACTTATTTTATCCCAATTGATAATTTTTGTGTGTAAATTTAATGTTAGTTAAAAAATATATTCATATGGCTCCATTAAAGAACACCCTTTAGGGGCACCGGGGTGGCTCAGTGGGTTAAGCCTCTGTCTTCAGCTCAGGTCATGATCCCAGGGTCCTGGGATTGAGTCCCGCATCGGGCTCTCTGCTCATCGGGGGGCCTGCTTCCCCCCCTCTCTCTCTGCCTGCCTCTCTGCCTACTTGTGATCTCTCTCTGTCAAATAAATAAATTCTAAAAAAATTAAAAAACACTCTTTATTTATTGTTTTAAATAAATATAAATCATTATCTATATATTTATTTTTATAAGTAATTATTTTTTATTATTAACATACCATGTATTATTTGTTTCAGGAGTATAGGCCTGTGATTCATCAGTCTTACACAATACACTGTGCTCCCCACTACACATACCCTCCCCAATGTCCATCACCCAGCCACTTCATCCCTCCCATCCCCCCTCCTCTCCAGCAACCCTCAGTTTGCTTCCTGAGATTCACTGTCTCTTACAGTTTGTCTTCCTTGCTGGTTTTGTCTTGTTTCTTTTTTCCTCTCTTCCCCTATGACCCTCTACCTTGTTTCTCAAATTCCACATATCAGTGAGATCATATGATAATTTTCTTTCTCTAATTGACTTATTTCGCTTAGCTTAATACCCTCTAGTTCCACCCATGTTGTTGCAAATGGCAAGATTTCATTTTTTGACGGCTGCATAATATTCTGGGGTGTGTGTGTGTGTGTGTGTGTGTGTACACACGCGCGGGCACCACATCTTCTTTATTCATTCATTTGTCAGTGGACATCCGGGCTTTTTCCACAGTTTGGCTATTTTGATCATTGCTGCTATGAATATTGAGGTGCAGGTGCCCATTTGGTTTACTACATTTGTACCCTTAGGGTAAATACCCAGTAGTGCAATTGCTGGGTCATAGGGTAGCTCCTTTTTCAACTTTCTGAGGAACCTCCATACTGTTTTCCAGAGTGGCTGCACCAGCTTGTATTCCCACCAAGAAGATAGAGGATCATATGGGAAGGGAGGGCAAAATGAAACAAGAGGAAGCCAGAGAGGGAGACAAACCATAAGAGACTCATAATCTCGGCAAACAAACTGAGGATTGCTAGAGGGGAGTGGGAAGGGAAGAATGGGGTGGCTGGGTGTTAGACATTGGGGAAGGTATGTGCTATGGTGAGTGCTGTGAATTGTGTAAGACTGATGAATCACAGATCTGTACCCCCAAAACAAATAATACATTATATGTTAATTTTAAAAAAGATTTTATAATTTGGGGCTTAACATTTAAAAAGTTAAAAAAGAAAGAAAGAAAAGAAATGCAACTGATTTCTGTGCATTGATTTTATATCCTGCCATTTTACTGAATTCCTGTATGAGTTCTAGCAGTTTTGGAGTGAAGTCTTTTGGGTTTTCCACATAAAGTATAATATCTGCAAAGAGTGAGAGTTTGACTTCTTTTTCTGACTGACAGACTGACAGAAGACTGACTTCTCCTAAAAGATATTCTAAGATTTATTTTTCTTTTCCTTAGGATTTTTAAAGAATATCCAGATATGATAAATATGTGATCTGTCACTCTTCCCAGGGTTTCTTTGATTATTAAAGGTAGCACTGACATTTGATCAAGGTTAATTTGGTTGGCTGTTGGATTGATTTTTCCCTTAGGAGGAGGACTAACTGCAGCACTGATGATCTTTGTAGAAGAATGCCATTTCACTTACGTTGGACTTACACTGAACGTGTAGTTTGGGGTGATATCTGGCTTTATACCTCTATATAATTATTTCAGTCTTTATTTTTTTTTTAAGATTTTATTTATTTGACAGAGAGAGACATCACAAGTAGGCAGAGAGGCAGGCAGAGAGAGAGGGGGAAGCAGGCTCCCCATCGAGCAGAGAGCCTGATGTGGGGCTCGATCCCAGGACTCCGAGACCATGACCTGAGCCAAAGGCAGAGGCTTAACCCTCTGAGCCACCCAGGCGCCGCTATTTCAGTCTTTCTAAACAAAGCTTTGTAACAAACACACCAACAACCTATGTCATCCATTTAGATAAGTATTTCCAATGTTATTTATCTATATAACAAATAAAAGAAGGCAATATTTTCCTCACATAATGAACACACACAGCAAATAACTGATGACCCATAAGATTTGAGAACTGATCAGTTGTTGTTCAGCTATCATGACTTGACTGATGCCCAACAGCCTCCTTTACTCTCTCTGATTCCCGCTTATCCACTTCTCTAATTCACTCTCCAAGCTCTGCTGCTCACGTGATTATGTTAAAATCCAAATCTGATCATGCCACTTCACCACCTAAAACCACTTCTCCATAAGCTATCAGGCAAAATCTGTGTAGATTAAAACACTCGCATCCACTGTCCTTGCCAACAGCTCCAGCTCCCCTCCCAGCTGCCTCGCCACTACCCTTTATTGTGCCCTCTCAGCTCCAGCACTACTTGCTCTTTGCAGTTTTCTTACCTTTTCCTGGAAATTCTCTTGTAAAAAAACTTTTTCTTTAAATCCAATTTAGTTGGCATATACTGTATTACTAGTTTCAGAGGTAGAATTTAGTGATTCATCCATTGCATACAACATCCAGTGCTCATTACATCAAGTGCCCTGCTTAATGCCCATCATCCCTTCTTGATCCCCCATGCCTGACTAAAGGTATTTCACATTGGACAATCCAGCTCAGATGCTGGGTTCTCCAAAAAGTGTCCCCAAGGAATTAAATACTTCTTTGTATTCTTACTGTAGTTTGTACACACTTTTATTGAAGGACTTATATCTTCTGTGATCATCTATTTGTTTATATATTTCTCTCCTCTTCTAGAATGAATTCTTTGAAGGCAGACAATTTGTTATTTATCCCCATATTTATTCTTAGGACTGTGCCATGCACATGATAGACACTTAGAAAATAGACAGTTTGGACTAATGGGTTTTAGTATTCTGGAAATTCCTTATGTTTGAACGTTTTTAAAATTACTTTTCTTAGTAGGGTTCACTGAGTATCATATAATTTTTATTTGACAACTTATCACAGCCCTTTAAGTTTATATAAGTAAGGCAATGAAAACAAAACATGGGAGTATATATTAGGTTGAACTATGTCTTTGTCTGTTCAGGCTTCTAAAACAGAATAACATAGACTTGGTGGCTCATAAACAACAAGCATTTATTTCCCACAGTTCTGGAGGCCAAGAAGTCCAAGATCAATGCACTGGCAGATTTAGTGTTTAGGGAGAGCCCATTTTCTGGTTCACAGATAGCTCTTTCACTGTAACCCCTCATGGCAAAAGGGATGAGGGAATTCCCTGGGGCCTCTTTTGTAACGACACTAATTCCATTCACGAGGGCTCCATTCTCCTGACCTAAGCACCTCTCAAAGTTCTCACCTCTAAATGCCATCTCATTGAGGATTAGATTTCAGTGTATGAATTGTGGGGGGGAGGGACACAAACATTCAATGGATAGCAAATCATATGGATGCGCCTATATCCAAATATTTTTGACCTACACAAACCGCTATTTCATATTGTTCAAACTTAATCGATGTATAACCATTGTTCTGAGAATGGAGGAGTCCCTTGTTATCCTTTGCTCTTTTCTTAACCTTCTCCTCACCCTAGGCCACTGATTTAATTTTGTTTTCTTTCAGTTTGCTTCAAGAACTTAAATGGGAAAACCGTAAACGTTTCTGATGAATAGATCATGTTATATTGGTTCCAGGTTAATTAAGGCTCACCTGTGTGTGACAGCTATGGAATATTTCATTTTCCAGGCATCAGCTGGAGTTGACGCTAACTGATTCTCTGGCTACCTGGGAAATTCAAGGTGTTGGCACTTCAGATAAAGGTAAACAACTAGTATGTTATACTGAATTAGGGAATAGTTTTCTTTGTAATATTTTTATCTTTTTATTGACAGTTTCCCCCAGAACTTTGGCAATGGCATATTTTAGACTCTAATTGTAACCTAGTATATAAAAAGAAACATCTATGTCTTTGAACATATTTTGTTCACTTAATGTTTTTATAAGCCATCGTTTGGTGAGCAACATTTCAAGTTCCTACTTTCCTAAAACCTTTCTGATTTGCTGGGAGGTTCAAGTGAGGGATAAGAACAGGATTCATTACTGAGTTCTCCTTTAAATTATGGGTAACCATGCAAATCAGTACAATTCGTAAATTATTTTTAAGAATCTTTGATTTTTTTACAGCTCAATATTTCATCCATTAAATGGTTTCCATAATTAATTAGTGACCCTTCTGCTACACTGAAAAATAAGAGGGAGACAGACTGCTAAAAAAAAAAAAAAAAAAATCAATGCAACATTGTAACCAGAGCACTAACAATAGCAAGGAAAGAACAGCAATCTGATAAAGTTACAAAGATACTCAATTCTAGCAAAAAACATTATAATGCCTATAGTACTTTATCTTAAAAATAACAACTTTGACAGAAAGCTGTGTGAAGGAGGGCTGTGGCAGCTGAGTTATGGAAACAGTGAAATGTGTGGACTTCTGGGGAGGCTGATGGCCACATGGAGCCAAGATGGAAGTATGTGGGTTGAATGGACGTTATGTCATAATACTCTGTTACTCATTTGCTGTGTGCATTCAGCGGAGTAATGTACTTTGTGTTAGGCTCCTATTAACATGGTGGCAAAAAATACCAAAGTGTTGGAAGAAAAAACTGCATATGAATCAGCAGGATGCCTTGCTATCATTCTCTTACTTTGCAGTCATTATGAGCTAAGTAATATGCAGGCTTCTATCTGTAGCAGAACAGATGATAGCTAAAAAACAGTTGTGTATATGTACTTAATACTTTTATCCAGGGCCCTAATTGGAATTATTCCAGGGCCATTGGAAGTTATTGATGTTTTGTTGTTGTGGTGGTGGTGGTGGTAGTTGAAATTCATGAACTCCTAGTGGAAATGTGAACACTGACTAGATATTTGATGATATTAAGAAAGAGTATGAGGTTTAAAAAAAGGAAGTTATTTTCTTTGGGAGATACATACTGAAATATTTACAGGTTGAATAAAGTGATGCTGGGATTTGCTTCAAAATATTCCAGGGAGTGCAGGAGAGATGCGCACAGAGGGAAGAGCACTGGCCAGAAGCAGACTAAATGACCCTTCCTACTGCGGTGAGTTGATGGCAGACCTACAACTGGGACTTTGGTCTTTTGACTTCTAGGCCTGTGTTCTTTTTACTTTAGAAAAAATTGGTTCCATATGCTTCAGATCAATAAAATTGGTCTTGAATAAATTGTGCTAATAAATAATAATAATAAAATAATATAATAATAATAAAATAATAATAAAATGAGTATGTAATCCAGGAATTAAAGCCCCTCATCCCAGTCTGGAGTGCCCATATGGTTAATACTATTTTATCTTTCAACGTTTAGGTTAGAGCCATTTTCTTGAGGAAACTTCCTTTAGCCCCAAGCCTAAGCTCTGATAGAACTGTTACTTTCCAGTTTATTATAGTTAATATCTGTCTCTCCTACTAAAAATAACATTTACTGAAGACTTACTCAAGGTCAGATTTTGTCCTAAGCTTTTTACAAGAATTAATGTGCCTAATTCTCACCACAACCCTATGAACTACATATTTTACTTGTTCTCCCTTTACAGATAGGAAAACTGAGGCACAGAGCGATTAAGTAATTTGTGCAAGGTCCAACAGTGAGTAGCAGAGGCAGGGCCCAAGCCCAACAGTCTGATTCACAAGTCCACACACTGGAGCTCCCTGAGAATAGCAGCTGTCTCTGTTTGCATCCTTTGTGCTCACCTGGCAAGAGTGTGTACACACAACATAACTGTGAAATAAATGCCCAGTCTGACTGCCAGGTCAGGAATGGCTCCTATTTGACTGTGCAGCCTTGAGCAAGTCACTTGACCTCTCTGAATTCAGCATTTACTCTCACCACCATGCTTAGAGTTGTAAAGCCCAATAAGATCATGGAGGTGAAAATGACTTGGATAAGAATGAATGCTCAGATAAAGGATGACACAGTTAGGATGCTTCATAAATTGTGTTCTTCTAAGTACTTTAATATTTGAGAGAATCATAGATTTGGATTCAGTTTTGATTTAAAAAGCATTTTAAGAAAGGTTAAGATAGAAGTCTTTTTCCTCAACATTATTTGCTGTGGTCAAACACATTATTTGGTAACCATTCTCACTGTCTTGAGTAACTTGCCAGTGATGATAGCTAGTTGCCTTTTAAATAGAGGCCTCACATAGATCTTAAATTCTTCCTTAATCTTTTAGAGTATGCTCTATTTCATTTCTTCCAAGGTGCAGCTTTCACAAGATTTATGTATATTATTTAAGCCTTAAATTAAGGCCTCAAGTAGAATAAAAGCACACTCAACATTACTTGGGAATTGATTTCCATTTTTAAAAAAAGATTTTATTTATTTATTTGACAGATAGAGAGATCACAAGTAGGCACAGAGGGAACAGAGAGAGAGGGGTGGAAGCAGGCTCCCCACCAAGCAGAGAGCCCGATACGGGGCTCAATTCCAGGACCCTGGGATCATGACCTGAACCAAAGGCAGAGGCTTAATCCACTGAGCCACCCAGGTGCCCCTGATTTCCATTTTTTAATATTCTTTTTTTTTAAAGATTTTATTTATTTATTTGACAGAGAGAGAGAGATCACAAGTAGGCAGAGAGGCAGGCAGAGAAAGAGAGAGAGAGGGTGAAGCAGACTCCCCACCCAGCAGAGAGCCTGATGTGGGGCTGGATTCCAGGACCCTGAGATCATGACCTGAGCCGAAGGCAGAGGCTTAACCCACTGAGCCACCCAGGCACCCCTCCATTTTTAAATGTAATGGGGTCACTCTCTTTTGATTGGCTGTCCTAATTATAAACCCATTCAATAAATGGTTACCTAAAAAAAGAAAGGTTGTGAAACAGACAGTCAGAAGCAGTGAAATGCACTTACTTCTTGTGCCCTCATGCTTTCATTTGCAGCGAGGGCCCTGAAGTAAGCCCTGTACTAGATAGAGGTCTAATCCCAGGCATCAGCTCCAAATTCTGGCATTGTAACCAAACCTTCAGGTTTCAGCTCCTTAACTCCTCTAAATACTATAGCAACTTGAAGTTATGGATTCCAAGTCATTCTATATTAAAAGCAAGTAAAAAGAGGGAATCTTTGAGAGACAAATTCACTGGCAGTGTTCGTTCCACCCACATTTATTACCATTGACTCAGGTGTAAGGCACTGAGACGGGGATATTCAGAAGTGATTCCTGAAACACAAAAGCTACAGAAATATTCCCAAATACTCTCTAACTTTGTTATCAATATGTAAATTTCATTTTTGCTGCAACTGGGGTCATTTTGTAATAGCAAGATCTGCTTGACCAAACTTGACCTGATGCCCTGATTCGTGTTGGCTGGCCCCTGGTCCTTGCTCTTACCTTGCCTATCTTCATGGTGGTCTGTTCAGCAGTGGCTACTGATGGCCAGAGAAAAGGTCTCCTTAGCTGAACACATGCTGGCAGAAAAATTCACCTTTTCCCCTCTAAGAACAACATTTTAAAATGAAATATTTAAAAAGTTTTTTTTAAATTCTGTCTTCTATTACAAGAGAATACTCTATATTGCCAAAAATAATAATCTTTGGTAGTTCTACTAGAATTCAATATCACATTTCAATATCCATGGATATGGAATGCAAAAGGTGAAATACTTATGTCAGAGAGACTGCTAACTAACACAGAATTAGTTCTTTCTTTCTTATTTATTATCAAAACCTGAATTCCAGCTGGCCATATTGCTGCTCAGTTTCCCTGGAAGTTGGGTACAGCCTATTCCCAAGTTTCCTGATGAAATGTATTTATGGGACTTCAAGGAAGACTGTTCAAAGAAAGTTGATTCAACAGAAGGTGTCTCTTTTCTGCCTTTTTTTTTTTTTTCAGCCCTCGACTCAGAAACAATGGTTGGAGCTCCAACAGCCATCTCAGACCATAAGATAACACTGAAGATGAAAGCTAGATGATAGCATGGTGGATGAAAAGGTAATGACCCTTGCCTCTGATGACATTTGGAAATACCATCACAGTCTTGGACTTCTTTTATGTGAGAAAGAAATAAACATTTATCTCATTTAGCCAACAGTTATTCTGGTTGTCTGCTATATGCAGCAGAAACTAATTCTAATTATTGTAAACTCTTTTTCTTTCCCTGGCCCTATGTAGCTCTCCCATCATAATGCTGATCACTGTTTGGTCTGTTTGTTTGGTGGTCTGTTTTCAACACTAGACCTCAAGCTCCTTGAGCGTCCTGTCTAGTTCCCCACTGCCGCCCCAGCACTAGCTCAGTATCTGGCACATTTTAGATGCCCCCCCAAAATTTGTTGAATGACTGACTGACTGCAGGCACACCTAAATCTCAATTCTCCCTCTTCTTTTCCTCTCCCCTATCCTTTATATATAATCCCGACTGCCAAACTTCTCCAACTGATTAAGCCATCCTTCATGTCTTTATATCCCCAGTGATAACCCAGCCATCTGTCATTCTCATCCCAGCACCTCAGCCCTCTCTACCACATTCTTCATTCCCAAGTCAAGGATGCCTTGGAGGCACGACATCAATTTCCAGAAGGGTCAAGGACCTGACATTTAACAGGGAGAGCTAGGATGCTAGTATGGATGTTCTCTCCAAGTTTGCTTGAAGCTGCATCCCACATGGCACCTGGAGCTGCGGTTCCAGGGACCCTGAGGGAACTCTGGGAGGTAATTCCAAACCTAAACCATGGTCTTAACAGTTCTCAAAGTCCCTTAGTCATGGCTGGGTCAGGACTTGATGCAAGGCCCCCTCTCTTATAAGAGAAAATTAGTGCTCCCTCTTTCCCAAATCCCTGTGGTCTCAGGCCCAGGGTCTGTGCCCAAGGCCTGGCACAGTAGCTGCTCAGATGAGGAAACCTGCTCATGCAAGTGAAGCGGTTGCCAGTGATGTCCACATGGAGCTGCTTTGTTTGTTCCTCCCACAAAAGAGGAGAAAAGCCTTTAAGAGGCCCCACCCTCAGACCAGCCAGATCGAATTAGTCATTCCTCAAGATTTTATTTTCCTAAGGGAAAAATGCAGAGCTCCCAGAAGTGATTCTGTGTGGTCTAGAGGCAGTATGTTATTAAGATGCTGAGTACATATGGTCTGGGATTTAGCATCTACTTCTTCCTAGTATCACTAATCTTCGAGCATCTACCTACTCCCTAATCCAGTAAACCTAATACCTAGTCTATTTCTTTCTTTCTTTTTTCTTTAAAAAATTATAGTTTTATGGCTTTAAAAAATTATAGTAAAATATATATAACATAATGTTTGTTATTTTAACCATTCAGAAGTATAAAACTCAGTGGCATTAAATACATTCACAATGTCATGTAACCACTAACATCATTTATAGCCAAAACTTTTTCATCATTTACTACAAAAACTCTGTACACATTAAATGATGATTGCTCCTCTTGGTCTCTTTCTTGATCAGGGACCCTGCCTCCATCCTGGCCATCTCCTGGGCTCAGCCATATAGTTAGGTAGGTCCTACCTATTTGCCAACAATCCTCCTTAATGTGATTTTCTGCCTGGCCTCTTGAGGAATACACCAGGATGACCTATCTGTTATGATATCACTTTGCTGGACCACAATACTGTCTGTCTTTCTGGTCTTGTCCCTTTTTGAAAGTGCCCTATAGGCACACTGGCTGTTGAAATGAATGCTCTCTAAGCATCTACAGACTAGGACACAGTCTGTCCCACCATTGAGAAACTGGCTTATTTTTATTTATTTTTTTAAATTTAATTTTATTTTTTCAGTGTTCCAAGATTCATTGTTTATACACCACACCCAGTGCTCCATGCAGTATGTGCTTTCCTTAATACCTACCACCAGCTCCTCCCAACCCCCCAACCCCCTCCCCTCCAAAACCCTCAGTTTGTTTCTCAGAGTCCACAGTCTCTCATGGTTTGTTTCCACCTCCGATTTCCCCCAACTCACTTCTCCTCTCCATCTACCCATGTCCTCCGTGTTATTCCCTATGCTTCACAAGTAAGTGAAACCATAGGATAATTGACTCTCTCTGCTTGACTTATTCCACTCAGCATAATCTCTTCCAGTCCCATTCATATTGATACAGAAGTTGGGTATTCATTCTTTCTGATGGAGGCATAATACTTCATTGTAAGTATGGACCATATCTTCTTTATCCATTCATCTGTTGAAGGGCATCTCGGCTCTTTCCACAGTTTAGCGACTGTTGCCACTGATGCTATGAACATTGGGGTACAGATGGTCCTTCTGTTCACTATGTCTGTGTTGTTGGGGTAAATATCCAGTAAAGCAATTGCAGAATCATAGGGTAGCTCTATTTTTAATTTCTTGAGGAATCTTCACACTGTTTTCCAAAGTGGCTGCACCAACTTGCATTCCCACCAACAGTGTAAGAGAGTTCCCCTTTCTCCACATCCTCTCTAATACTTGTTTACTGTCTTGTTGATTTCAGCCATTCTAACTGATGTAAGCTGGTATCTCAGTGTGGTTTTGATTTGAATCTCCCTAATGGCTAATGATGATGAACATTTTTTCATGTATCTGTTAGCCATTTGTATGTCTTCTTTGGAGAAGTGTCTGTTCATGTCTTCTGCCCATTTTTTGAAATGATTATCTGTTTTGTGTGTGTTGAGTTTGAGGAGTTCATTATAGATCTTGGATATCAGCCCTTTGTCTGTCATTTGCAAATATCTTCTCCCATTCCATGGGTTGCCTCTTTGTTTTGTTGACTATTCTCTTTGCTGTGCAGAAGCTTTTGATCTTGATGAAGTCCCAAAAGTTCACTTTCGCTTTTGTTTCCTTTGCCTTTGGAGACATTTCTTGAAAGAAGTTGCTGTGGCTGATATTGAAGAGGTTACTGCCTATGTTCTCCTAGGAATTTGATAAATTCCTTCATCATGTTGAGGTCTTTTATCCATTTTGAGTTTATCTTTGTGTTTGGTATAAAAGAATGGTCAAGTTTCATTCTTCTATACATAGCTGTCCAATTTTCCTTGCACCATTTATTGAAGAGAATGTCTTTTTTCCACTGGATATTTTTTTCTGCTTTGTTGAAGATTAGTTGACCATAGAGTTGTGGGTCCATATCTGGGCTCTCTACTCTGTTCCACTGGTCTATGTGGCTGTTTTTGTGCCAGTACCATGCTGTCTTGGTGATCACAGATTTGTAGTAAGGCTTGAAATCAGGCAATGTGATGGCTTACTTTTAGATCTTAAGTCCTAACTCATGCCAGTCTGTGAGTCTGCTAAAAGTGACTGGGCTATTGTATCCTCTGACAACCATCTCCTTCAGCCTCCTGTCATTCTCCCAGATTGCAATCCCTTTGCCACTTCTCATTTGCCTAGTCCCCTGTCCTTCTATAGCTTCAGTAACTTCTAGAAGTATCCTAGAGCCAAGGTCAGCAGTTTGATGTTGTCTCTTATAGCCTCTTAAAAAGTTTCTCATCTCCTTGACATTCTTTGATCACTCTGCCAATGCCCTGCCCTGAGTTATTTGAAGAGACTCCACGAGACGTGTTAAGAGAATCACCTTTGGAGGGAGATGTGAGTCCCCTCCTGGATTAGCTACTCCAGAGCTGGCTTTGTGGGCATGCAATTTGTGCAGTCACATGGGGCCCAGCATTCAGAAGGGCCCTACTTGCTGCTGAAATTATTAATAACTTTGTCTTTGAATTCATGTCTTGTATGTCTGACAGGGAAATGGAGCATGCGTGTGAACAGAGGATATAAGTGTATTCCTCACTGCCTCATTCACACAGAAAATTCACAATACCGCATGAACACAGAATTCCAGTAAGCCCACAGTGTGCAGAAGTTTAGTGAGACTCAAGGTGAGTACAAGTATGCATGCCATGTCTATGACTGAGCAAGCAGGAGTGCTGATAGCCCCTGGAGGCCACATATTCCTTTGGGACCAGGACTTGGTTTGAAGGCAGAAAATCACTGGCATTCTAAGAAACATGAATGATGGGGGAACCTCATCATATTCTTTCTTGTTCATGTTATTAGCCAACAACTTGCTCTAAATATGACACAGAAGGAAGGGGAAGGACAGAGTAACCCATAACTCCTTTTCCTTCCAGACCTTCCCTGTTCTTTAATAAGCAAAGGTGGAGAGTGTTGGTAGAATACAAACACTGAAAAGTAAAATAACAGTTGAGTCTGTTTTGTGCTGCATTTCAAATGTTGTGGTAAGGTCAAAGGATATATACATGTATGGAGTATGAAAAATGAACTAATTCTGATGATTCTACATATGAATTAATTGCATTAAAAGCTGACATTACACAAAATAAATATGAATGGTAAAAATCATGCCATTAATTTAAACTTCTAAGTTATCTTGACTTAGAATGACCTTAAATAGCAACTTTTTAAAAAACACCATGGCAAGTTGAGGGAGAGACCACAGAAGAAAGGAAAAGTCTTTTTATGTTTTAATACCTTTAGCAGCACTTTTTTTTTACTTTTTGAACAAGCACATCTACATTTTCACCTTGCAGTGGGACCCTCATATTGTACAGGTGGCCTTGACTATTTCTTTCTATGTGATTCTGGGTTTCTTTCCTTCTTTTAAACCCTTTCTGATCATATTTCTTTGTCTGTAAAATGGGAATAATGCCTAATCATGTCAACCAACATCAAGTGGCCTTTGCTGCTGCGAAATCATTTTATTCATTTCATATTTTCTTTCTATCTAACTTCCATGAAGATATGTATGAGGCATTCTGATGAGGGGAATTGATGGATAAGTGAAGGAAAAGAAAATTACATAAAATAGAAGCGGGAGCAGACTAAGCTTTTGAGAGTTTTAGCAGTGATTTTTAGAGAAAAATCCATTAAAAGGTTCTGTGACACTTGGCTCCCACCCAATTAGTGGAGACTTTTGCATGTTTGCAGGCAGAAAGAAAGGAGTTGATAAAGCAGGAGAAATAAGATGCTTAAAAAATAATTGGAAGAACTCCTTATATGTTTATATGATTTTCAATGCTCTGAGACTTCATATTTCAGCATTCTTATAAGAATGCAAGGTAGGTATTGCTCTCTCCAGGAACCGAAGAAGCTAGTTCTCAGAAGAGACATGAAATGAGAAGCTGGAGTCTACCCTGGAAAGGCATTATATGTTAGCCGCAGCCATCAACCCTAATTATTCCAGCCCGCTTTGGGACCCTGTCAAGTTACTACCAGCAGGTGGCGCTTTTAGGTAGGCCTCTGCGTTCTGCTGTTCTTCAGAACTTAAAGTACACTTGTAAATTAGAGTACTGGGGGTTGATAAGCAAGGGCCCATTACTGGTGGTAGCGAGTGCAAGGAGCTTTTAGAGCATCTTTAGAAAAACAGCTATTCTAGTGTACAAATTTACTATTGCTACGTAATAATTTACCCCCAACTACATGGCTTAATGTAACAACAAACATTAACCGTCTTCAGTTTTTATGGGCAGGGGATTCAGAAGTGGCTTAGCTGGGTCATTTTGGTTTGGGTTCTCTCAAGAACCTAAAATACAAGATCATCCACTGTTGGATTTGAATCACCGTGTTCCCTTGGGTGTGAAAGTTATTCTCTGGCTGGTTATTCTCTGGCTCTTCCCACTTGTAGCCTTGTCAGGTAATCTTCCCAATCTACCATCTGCTTGGTCGTCTCATTAGCTAATCCTACCTCAGCACTCTATGAGGAAGGGAGAACCAGACATAAGTCAGACTAGTCCTCCACTTAATGTCATACGTATTCCCATGTTATACCCTTCAGCCTAGAATATACAATGGCATATAAATAAGAATCAAGATGTGTGGATCAGGCTCTATAAAGTATTATAGAGTTTATGAAGTGGAGTATCAGTTACAAATAGCTGTAGAAGATATCAAAGAGAAGGTAAGACTTCAGCCTAGTTTGGTATGTCTCTTTTCTTTTTCTTCCTACCCCAACACAATCAAATCCCCATCTCTGCAAGTTACTAGATGAGTTTCCTGAGGCAAATCCCTATATTTCTCTAAGCCTCAGTTTCTTCGTTGGTAATCTGAGCATTATAGTACCCCTCAGAATGGTTGCTTATATTAGAGACAATTTATGTAAGTTCATTATTGCAATAATTGATACATGTTAAGAGCTAGTAACTGGTAGCTATTGTGTTGTCATTATTTGGATAAGCTCTTTACAAGCTAGGAACATGTTCTCTATGCCTGACTCTCATAAAGCACCTATCAAAAGATGCTGGAGTTTAATAGGCCTTGTTGAGATGGTGAATTAACATTCTTGACTTTCCTTCTTTTTTTAAACAAAAGATTTTATTTATTTATTTGACAGACAGAGATCATAAGTAGGCAGAGAGGTAGATGGTGGGGGGAAGGGAGCAGGCTCCCCGGCTCGATCCCAGGACCCTGGGATCATGACCTGAGCCGAAGGCAGAGGCTTTAACCCACTGAGCCACCCAGGCACCCCTTGACTTTCCTTCTTAATTACTAGACCTACTCCTAGGAAGTAAGAAAATGCTTCAAACAGTATCTTTCATTAGGGCCAGAATGAGGATGATCTTTTTGAAGAAAGACCTCTTACAGCTGATGAGGTAAAGTGGTAGGGTGCACATAATCTGCTAGTGGAAATCAGTGTCATAAACAAGAGAAAAATTTATTTAAATACCTCCTGAAAAGTTTCTGGTCTGTGGGGACCTTTTTGTGCTCTTTGCTAAGTTAGAATATCAGACTCTCTAGATGTAGCAATTAGATGGAATCGTAAGAGGTCAATCACCTAATCCCATACCTTTAGTTGACAGTAAACAAACCAAAGAAGTAGAAGCAAAGTTCTCCTGGGTGTTCGATGATAAAGATACTCTTTCATCCTGAGATTCATGTGACCATCAGTGTGGTGTTCTACCTGGCAGCAGCCAGGAAAATAAAACGATATCAAATACAGATTGCTACAATGCTGTGCACATATTTCCAAAAAGAGTGGAAGATAACAAATCTGTCTTAGCCAAAAATAATAATTTTTAGGTAATAATTTTCAGATGGTCCATTTTCAGACAACCATTTTTCATGCTGTTTGTCAAGAACTATATATACATGTCTCATTTCATTTTCCCATATGCTCGATGAGGCATTATCATTTGATCTCATAGACAATGAAAGTGAGGCTCTAAGCGTTCATTAATTTGCCCGAAGTCACATACCTACTTAGGTAGAGGCAGGATTTGAATTCAAGCCTGCTTCACTTCAAATTCTCTTTTTCCCCCCAAACTTTTAGGCAAGTACAGCAACTGATCTATCAAATGCCACTATAACCGTCACTAAATTTCACTGAATTGTTTGTAAAATATTGTCATGCTGACTTCAGATCTTCCTTTAAAACAGAAGATAATGTAGACTGTAGAAGCACTCTATAAATCCTTTTCCTACCCCTTCCCCTTTTCTCCTTCTCTTTCCTTCTCTTCTCCTTTTCTCCTTCTCCTCCTCTTTCCAGGATATATAGCTAATATCCTGATGTAGTATTTATCTTTCACAATCATATGTTTATGTTATTACTACTGATGCAAATGTCTAGAGACAATAGCAATGCTTTGATTTTTTTAAACTTTCTCTTTATTGTGTTATGTTAATCTCCCTACAGTACATCATTAATTTTTGATGTAGTGTTCCATGGTTCATTGTTTGTGTAGAACACCCAGTGCTCCATGCAATATGTGCCCTCCTTAACACTCATCACCAGGCTCACTCATTCTTCCCATCCTCCTTCCTTCTAAAATGCCCTATTTATCTCCTGGAGCTCATAGCCTCTCATGGATCATCTCCCACTCCAATTTTTCCCCCTTCATTTTTCCCTTCCTTCTCCTAATGTCCTCCATGCTATTCCTTATGTTCCACAAATAAGTGAAACCATATGGTAATTGAGATTCTCTGTTTGACTTACTTCACTTAGCATAATTTCCTCCAGTTCCATCCAAGTTGATGCAAAAGTTGGGTAATCATCCTTTCTGATGGCTGAGTAATATTCCATTGTGTATATGGACCATACCTTATTTATCCATTCGTCTGTTTAAGGGCACCTGGGCTTTTTATACAGTTTGGCTATTGTGGACATTGCTGCTATGAACATTGGGGTACATATAGCTCTTCTTTTCACTACATCTCTATCTTTGGGATATATACCCAGTAGTGAAATTGCTGGGTCATAGGGTAGCTCTATTTTTAATTTTTTGAGGAACTTCCACACTCTTTTCCAAAGTGGTTGTACCGACTTGCATTCCTGAACTGGTCTCTTTAGCCAGATGTGTGAAAGTTTTCTGAAGTAAACATCTAGCGTTTTCACTTTTCCATTAAACTCTCCCAGGCCTCTTGCAGTCTGTGGTGAATTCTGAGCAATGTTGGGATACCAGAGTCTCAGATGTGGTATACAAGTACAAGATTGTGAAGGAACAAGGGACTTAAAGAGGATTTGGTGTTGACAACCCAAATCATGTGGGAGAAAAGTTTAATTTGCAGCTAAAGCAGTGGCTCTTGGGCATAAGGAGAAATGAGATTGTTTTCTCCTCCTATAACCTGTATAAATAGGTTAATAATAATCATCATCATCATAGTATTTGACTGTCTAGTCCCCTGCTAGGAACACCTTTGTGCCATTGTGACTTTGGGGAATAATAAATAATTAAGCTACTTGGCTGGAGAACCAAGTAGGACCCAGATCAGGAAGGGCCTTATGAAACTAAGTGAAGTCATTTGGGCTCTGTCCTGAGGGCAGAACTGATGTGGCATTTAATAATGCCACAGAAAGATTGGTTGACCACCAAAGTTTGTGCTAGACTGGATTCTCTTCCTTTAAAGATTTTTATTTGTATACAAGCCAAAGACTCCCTAAAAAATTTTAAAATGTGAAGAATCCACCTCTGAGTCATGTTTAAAAGACAGATGAAGAGTTTAAACACACTTGAAAATCTGTGAATTGAATTTTGGTTTTATTGAAGACCTTTGAGATCCATTATTTTATTTTTATTTTTATTTTTTTAGAGAGACACAGCACATGGGTTGGGGAGAGAAAGGCAGAGGGAGAGGGAGGGAAAGAACCCTAAGCAGGCACCACACTCAGTGCAGGCCCCAGGTGGGGGGGGCTCTAACCCATGACCCTGAGATCATGATCTAAGCCAAAGGTCAGAAGCTTAACTGACTGAGCCACCCAAGATCCTTTATTTTAAAAAAACATTTTCTACAAGGAAAGCATGCCAATGGTTTTCAAATATCATTTATCAGTATTGACTCTATAATACAAACAAACTTCCTTGCACTTAAAATGCAAATATTATTCATGATGATTTGAGTATTCTTGCTTTCTCCAAAGTATCTTTTCCCGAAAATGATGACAGAAGGACTTTGTATGTTTTAACTTGGTCCATCTTTCGCAACCCAGTTTAATCATTATACAGATTCCCTTTTGAAACAAATGGGCTAGATTGCCAGACAGTTGTGGCAGATTTTTATCATTTCAATAACATTTGCGAGAAATATCACTAGTGAAATTTGTGTATCAAATTTTCCTTTGTGGGACTTTTTTTCTAATAAGTTTAATACTGAAGTGTTGGTAAAGTAAAATCTTATTAATTCAAAGCAAGGAATGCCATGTAACCATAAAACATCTGACTTATAGAAAAATGCTTAGAGAATCTGTTTTGTTACTTTTAAAATACTTTTAAAATTTATTATTTTTAAGATTTTATTTATTTATTTGACAGAGAGATCACAAGTAGGCAGAGAGAGAGGAGGATGCAGGCTTCCCACTGAGCAGAGAGCCCGATGTGGGGCTCGATCCCAGGACCCTGGGATCACGACCCGAGCAGAAGGCAGAGGCCTTAACCCACTGAGCCACCCAGGTGCCTCCATAAGAGACTCTTAATCTCAGGAAACAAACTGAGGGTTGCTGGGTGGTAGGACGGTAGGGATAGAGATAGGGTGGGGGGTTATGGACATTTGGGAGGGTATGTGCTATGGTGAGTGCTGTGAAATGTGTAAGCCTGATGATTCACAGACCTGTATCCCTGGGGGCAAGTAATACATTATATGTTAATTTAAAAAAATTTTATTTCATCCTGTAGTTACTAGATTCATTTGTTATAGGAAGCTTTTTCTTTGTTTCTTATATTACAATTATTAAAATCTTCACTGAAAGTATAAACGCGAATTTATTTTTTTTAAATGATATTCTGCATCAGAATGAATACAAACTTCAAATTTGTGTAATATAAATTAAGAGATATTAGAGACTATCCACTCCCTACCAAATATTAAAGTATTTGCTTGGCTATCTCCTAGGGAATGATGTCAGGTCCTCAGCATAGCATTTTCATTGCCTGTCACAATCTTTCCTCTCCCTAAAGTTCAGCTTCTTCTCTAGACTAGGACAGGCCAAGGAACCATTCTACAGAGCTTCTTTGCAGATCCATCTTATCCTTAGGCCATTTCCAATGCCACTGATACTACTACTCAGGATTTCTCTAGAAAGACTACCTCATGAGCCTTGTCCAAACCAGACCCATCCCCAAATCACCTCATTTTGAAACTGAATCCAAGTGGGTCTTTGTCAGTATCAGAGTGGATCTACCAAAGGTGTGCTCACAGATGATACATCAGAATGATTGTCCTAATCAAGAGCAGAAAGGCTAAAGGCAATGAGACTTATTAGCTTCTGGCTTTGAGCCATTCATTGAAGTGCCAAATTCCCCTGTTAGAGTACCCTTATTTGTATTAATCAAAATAAATCTCTCCTTGTAAATACCTTTGCATCTGGGCACGAAAGGGTGTTTCAGTTCTGATTAGTTTCTCTTTCTGACATTAATAATTAACCAGTAAACTAATTTACCCAAATTCTTCAAGCTCAGTTTACTTAAAAGGAGAGTAACTTCAAGAAGGTTATATCCATGGTTTACTGCTAACTCCAGCCATGGGCCTTTGGGGCATACTTTGTTTTTTAATCTTCCTGGGTAAAAGTTGGGGACAGGAACAAACGTAAGTAAACGAACCCATCTTCATTTTTCAATGCATCTTAGTTGCGGTGAGTGCCAAATTTAACAGTGTTAATTTGAAAATAAGTTTCTACTTCCTAGAATACCAAGTGAATAGTCTCATCTCTGAATGAGAATGTCATGGAAGCATCTTGATGTGATGAATGGCTAACAATACGTCAGCTTTATGGGATTGTTATTTAAAAAAGTTTACATAAGTGATTGTTTGACTTCCTCTTCTAAAAAGCACAAAATAAACTCAAGATGATAAGGTTTCTTGCCATTGATTGATTATTTGTATTTGGTACATAGTTTTCTTTGTGTGTTCCAGTTACTATACATAGTAAAGCAAGTGTTATTTTGGGTTCCATTCTAATACTGTGGTTTGAAAAAAGGTTGTAATTATTTCTAAATTTGTGAGTTCTTCACAAATTTTAGTGTTATGATTGAAATATTGTACATTTTAAGGTATGCCTTAAAAATACTCATTTTGTATCTAGAAATAACATTTTAGTACTGAGAAGGAACTGGAGAGTATCTAATTGAATCTACTCATTTCACAAATAAGGATAAATCCAGACAGAGGGGAAAGTGACATGCAAAGATCATGCTGCTGGAAGGAGACAAAAGCAAAGCTTTTATTAAGGTCTCTTTCGTACCAATTCAATTTTTTTTCATTTTGTCATAAATATATATACACAAATATGTAAAATATAAATGTATACCCAGGCTATCATAAATGTATAACCTCTCCCACCCCAATCTGATCTTTTCACACAGCCACAATCACCTCATTTCCCAAGTAGTTCTTGTATATCCCTTTTTAAAAGACAAGTGGCAGAAGCTCAAGAAATACTGAGATTAGTGGGTTCAAATCAGTGGTAGAACTAGGACTAGGACCCGGGTCCCATGACTCTGAATTCTTTCCACTACACTGTACTGGCCTTTAATGAGCATCTCTTCTCTTCTCTTTGAAAAAGTGAGAGTGTACCATTTGTGGCACGGCAACCAGTTTAATTAATTTGATTAACTGATTGATTCAACAAAAATTCATTGAGCACCTACCATGTGATAGGCATTGGTATATAGAAGATGGTATAAAGCTTGCTCTCTAGTGGGAGGAGCAAATCATGGATGGATGAATGAACCAATAATGAAGGAATAAATAAAGTCAGGTGGTTATTATGCAAGGAAGAAAAAAATAAAGGAGAATCCGAGGATAAGGAAATAATGGAACATTACCAAAAAATGTAGAAAGGAAAGGTTTCTCTAAGGAGGTGACCCTCAAACAGAGCTTGAAGGAAATGAGGGGGGAGCAAACTATGTAAATATCTGGGGAAAGAACATTCTAAATAGAAGCCAAAATGATATTGTTGCCTCCCTGCAAGCTCAGTAGCCTGATCTTCTTAAAAGAAAATAAGAAAAGTGTGATATATTTTTTCAGTACGATTTTTTTTATGTGATTGTGATACTGATAAACCAGTAAGGACCAATATCTGTATGAAGGGTGATTCCAAAGCCATCTTTCAGGTACTTCTAAATACTGAATATTTTATGTTTTGTCACTGCCACCACCACATAGACAATTCAAAATTAAAACAATATTAAACTGGAAAAGATAAAACTTCTCAGAATGCTGAAACTGAAATAGCTTCCCCGCCCCCTAGATTTTTCAGATTACAAAACTCTTTCTAAATCCAGTTTAGTATAGCAATTGAAATTGTTAATTCAGGAAAAAGGCTGCTTGGGCTCAGTTCCTAATTCTATAACTTAATTGCTTGACCTTGGGCAAGTAAATTATCACTTTTCTTCATCTGTGAAATGAGAGTAATAATAAGACCTTTCTCAAAGAGTGACAGAGTGGTTGTAACAACACAGTGAAAATATGTATATAGATATTCCTTAAAACAGCGCCTAGCACAGGGTAAGATTTCAGGAAATGTACATTATTACCACCGGAGCTTAACTTTTCTCATTTTCTGCTGTTCCATAAGTGTATGAGGAATTCAGATGATGACTGGAACTCTGGAGAATCTTTCACTTCTTTTATAATTTGTCTATAAGTGGTTCCAAATTAGTTGTCATGTAGGAGACTGCCAGATGTTTTAAAAGGATGGAATTGTTTTCAAGCTAATTTCATTGTTACTAAAGACTTGCTGACTTTTTTTTTTTTTTAATGTCCTAATGTTGACAGTTCTGCAAGGTGGAGTAGCAGGTGGCCTCCAGGCCTGTTCTGTCACTTGAATTAGTATCTATGACCTTTTGGGTTGAAGCACACTTCTCTCTTCCTCTATATTAGCACATGTAGCTCTCACTATTCAAATGAGAAAATTTCATGATATTTAATTAATAACCTAGTTTGTATTTTTAAGTTTTCTTTTTAAAAACAATGAAAATACACACATTTAAAAATGTTACTTTAAAAACTTGTATAGATTCATTACTATTCTTGTATAAACCACATGAAAAATAAAACTGGAAGTAATAGCCTGTGGTGGTGAACATAGCTTGTAACCTTGACCTCAATTATACACTTTTAACTACTGAAAGACCTGAATATAAAGTTCTGCCTCATTCACTTGTAAGCGATGTGACCTTGGTCAAATTATCCTCTTTTCACTTGCAAAATAGGAATAATATTAGTATCTACACTATTGGCCTGTTGTAAAATTAAGAGAGTGTATATAGAGTGCTAATGCAGCCTCTCCTCTCCTCTGGTAACTATTCACTTAATAATATCACTATTGTTGTATGATTGTTACTATTTTCAAAGACCTCCATCACTCCTGTTTCTAAATGCCTTCTCCCAGCTCACCTTTACTATATCGTTTTCTTTATCCACTCATGGTGTAACACAATACTTCTAAAATCACTTCCTTTTAACTAATTTAGTGAAATTAATGAATCTTAACATTTATTGAGTACAAATCATATATGTAAAGCATACATACCTACAAAGTAGGTATGTATGTATGTATGTATCTCATTTCCTCCTTACTGCAAGCTGGTCAGGAAGGTGGTATTTTCACAGGTAAATTATTTTGGTCTTAAAAGTGTTGGTGGTTTTACCATGGTCATTCAGCCAGTAGATGACAGAGCTGCAATTCAAGCACTGGCATCTTTATTGCTTTTTTCTTCATTGAGCAAAAATACTGACTCCATTTACATGTTCCAGACAACAGCATTTAAAGTCTTTCTCTGCTGCAGTAGCTCAGGGAAGGTGTTATTACTTCTAAATGTTAACTGAATCTCCAGTTCTATTTCTCAAGTTTTATTTCTAAGCTACTACTTCTGGGAAACCATGCCGAGATTATCATGGATCACTGAGAAATTTTGATTTTAAAATAATCACTTTTAAGTTAAGAAAATATGCCTATTTGAATCTCTCAAGTGAGATGAAAAAATTAGAAACATAACAGAATAAATCACCTCAAGATATGGGTCCTACTCTTTTCCTATTTCAACAGGTATGTCATTTCGGCACCAAAAATGTTTCGTGTTGGAGCATCTGAAAATATTGTAATTCAAGTTTATGGATATACCGAAGAATTTGATGCAACAATCTCTATTAAAAGTTATCCTGATAAAAAATTTAGTTACTCTTCAGGCCATGTTACTTTATCCTCAGAAAATAGATTCCAGAACTCTGCAAGCTTAACAGTATGTATTTATTCTTCATTTTCTTTAAACAGAATATTCTCAGTAAAATGTGTACCAAGTTTGAATGTTGATAACATAGAGATTTGGCCATTTATATCACTTACCACTATGTGAATACTAAGTGATGTCAGTCACCAGTGATAATATGGATGAAACAGAAAACTTTTTTGTGTCTGCTTTTTTAGCAATACATGTAAATTATGGAGTTTGTATTAGAAAATAAAATTGCACCAATGTAAAAATATTTGGAAATAAATTGAAAATGTATGTTTACTATGAAAACTATCATTACAAAGAAATAGAAAAATATGAATATGCATCTTGATCTGTAATGCATTGCCTGCAAAAACCCAAGGCTGCTATCTGGTATTTGTCAATTATAGCTTCCAAAACTAATGAAATTACTGATTACTAAACTGAATAGCTCTCATTGACAACCTGTAGTTAATATAAAGAACAATATGGATCAAATAACTTTTCCTTTTATTTTGATACTATCGTGTACCTTGGTTAGAGAAGAGCTTGCAACTCATTTCTTATTTAAAATTCTAACTAAAAATTACTTTTATACTCAAAATATTGTTTTAAAGTCTGATAAAAATTCAAAAATAAAAAACCAGAAAATCAAAGACCACTAGACTTGAAAGGGGCTCTGATGTTCATTTAGACCAGTATTTCTTTATTTTTATTATTTTTAAAATATTTTACTATTTACTTGACAGAGAGATAAAGAGCACAAGTAGGCAGAGCAGCAGGCAAGGGAGAGGGTGAGGGAGGAGGAGAGAGAGAAGCAGGCTCTCCACAGAGCAGGGAGCCTGACGTGGGGCTCAGTCCCAGTACCCTGGGATCATGACCTGAGCTGAAGGAGGCACTTAACCAACCGAGCCACCCAGGCAACCCTAGACCAGTGTTTCTTTAAAGTGAACTCCTTAAAAAGAATTTGAAATTTGAAGTTTGAAAACAGTTTAAGATTAGAATTATATTGATATTTAGTACTTCAAATTTATTTTGTAAATTTGTTTTGATTTCATAATTATGTAAACCTTGTAAGCATAAGATTACACCTAGTCTTAGGCTGTACATATTTAAGTATCATTTTAATAAAAATAAATTTTTATTATATTATAAATAATTAAAAGTCAGCACTGAGAGTCCTTCAGAACATTTTATCCATTAAAAAGAGGTCTGTATATTACTCTGTATATTATTCAATATACAGACTCAAGTCTGTATATTCTAACCAAATGTAAGAATTTTTTATTAATGTTCTTGATTATAAATGTTTGAATTTCTTAAATACTTCCCCTTACTATATTTATTAAGAATTAAAATTAATTTCCCAATTAATTTCAGTGGACACTTTTTAAAAAAAAGATTTTATTTATTTATTTATTTGACAGCGAGACACAGCACAAGTACGCAGAACAGCAGGCAGAGGGAGAGGGAGAAGCAGGCTCTCTACTGAGCAGGGAGCCCAATGCAGGGCTCCATTCCAGTACCCTGGGACATGACCTGAGCCCAGGGCAGCCTCTCAACTGACTGAGCCACCCAGGCACCCTCAGTGGACACTCTTACCTGATGTCACTAAGATATTTAGTGTGGCTATTACCTTTAAATGTAAATCAATCAAATTTATCTAAAATAAAAAAAATTCAGTTTATGAGTCACAATAAGAGGTAGGTACCATACTGGACAACATAGATATCGAATATTTTCATCATCACAGAAAGTTCTCATGACTCGTGTGGACTCAAATAGTTAATTGAAAGATTAAGTTGAGAATCATAAAACTTGACACATATCTTCAGCATTTAATTTTATCCTAACATTATAATGTATCTTTGTTTGCCAGTTGTTTGATGTTATGCCAAGGTCTTTTCTTTAAACATGGGTCCCCTGGTTGGAGTGTCAAATCTTATTTATTACGTGTCACACCTTTAACGAACCAACTTTGTTGACAGTTTCTGTTCCTTTCAAGTGGAGAAGGAACTTAAAGACACTTGCAAGGCAGTCTGAGAGCAGAATCTTTATGGGCTGTTACTGCCTTCCAAACTTTGACGGCGAGCTCACGTTTGATTCCATAGCAGTTGATTTTAGTGATTAACTTATCCCAGGTGCCCAGAGCCTGAGTTTTCATAGAAACACTTTTCTTTCTTTTATTATTACTCTTTATGTATTATATTTGCATATCATGCAATGTAAAGTGGATAATTACGATTACGTACACCAAACAAGAAAGCATGCAGCTCAACAGGTGGGAGCAGAGGGATGGAGATATAGTACAATATATCCCGAACATCAGTCAGGATGCCGAACTGAGGGAGTGGACTACGTTCTAATCCAGTGCTGGCCAAGTGAGAGTTTGTTAAGAAGCTTCTGTAGTAGTAGTTTTACTAAATGTATACCAAATCTAGGAAACATGCAAACCAAAAGATTTTTTAATTGCTTAAAGCTAAATTTTATCTATGATATTTGACCCTGACAGGGTTTGGATAAAATTTATTCACTATTCTGTCTCTACTACTTTTTTTAAATTTTTTATTTTTTATAAACATATATTTTTATCCCCAGGGGTACAAGTCTGTGAATCGCCAGGTTTACACACTTCACAGCACTCACCAAAGCACATAACCTCCCCAATGTCCATAACCCCACCCCTCTTCTCCCAACCCCCCTCCCCCCAGCAACCCTCAGTTTGTTTTGTGAGATTAAGAGTCTCTTATGGTTTGTCTCCCTCCTGATCCCATCTTATTTCATTTATTCTTCTCCTACCCACTTAAGCCCCCATGTTGCATCACCACGTCCTCATATCAGGAAGATCATATGATAGTTGTCTTTCTCTGCTTGACTTATTTCGCTAAGCATGATACGCTCTAGTTCCATCCACGTTGTCGCAAATGGCAAGATTTCATTTCTTTTGATGGCTGCATAGTATTGCATTGTTTATATATACCACATCTTCTTTATCCATTCATCTGTTGATGGACATCTAGGTTCTTTCCATAGTTTGGCTATTGTGGACATTGCTGCTATAAACATTCGGGTGCACGTGCCCCTTCGGATCACTACGTTTGTACCTTTAGGGTAAATAGCCAGTAGTGCAATTGCTGGGTCATAGGGCAGTTCTATTTTCAACATTTTGAGGAACCTCCATGCTGTTTTCCAGAGTGGCTGCACCAGCTTGCATTCCCACCAACAGTGTAGGAGGGTTCCCCTTTCTCCGCATCCTCGCCAGCATCTGTCATTTCCTGACTTGTTGATTTTAGCCATTCTGACTGGTGTGAGGTGATATCTCATTGTGGTTTTGATTTGTATTTCCCTGATGCCGAGTGATATGGAGCACTTTTTCATGTGTCTGTTGGCCATCTGGATGTCTTCTTTGCAGAAATGTCTGTTCATGTCCTCTGCCCATTTCTTGATTGGATTATTTGTTCTTTGGGTGTTGAGTTTGCTAAGTTCTTTATAGATTTTGGACACTAGTCCTTTATCTGATATGTCGTTTGCAAATATCTTCTCCCATTCTGTCAGTTGTCTTTTTTTTTTTAATTTTTAATTTTTTATAAACATATATTTTTATCCCCAGGGGTACAGGTCTGTGAATCACCAGGTTTACACAGTTGTCTTTTGATTTTGTCAACTGTTTCCTTTGCTGTGCAAAAGCTTTTGATCTTGATGAAATCTCAATAGTTCATTTTTGCCCTTGCTTTCCTTGCCTTTGGCGATGTTCCTAGGAAGATATTGCTGCCTGTGTTCTCCTCAAGGATTTTGATGGATTCCTTTCTCACATTGAGGTCCTTCATCCATTTTGAGTCTATTTTTGTGTGTGGTGTAAGGAAATGGTCCAATTTCATTTTTATGCATGTGGCTGTCCAATTTTCCCAACACCATTTATTAAAGAGGCTGTCTTTTTTCCATTGGACATTCTTTCCTGCTTTGTCGAAGATTAGTTGACCATAGAGTTGAGGGTCTATTTCTGGGCTCTCTATGCTGTTCCATCGATCTATGTGTCTGTTTTTGTGCCAGTACCATGCTGTCTTGATGATGACAGCTTTGTAATAGAACTTGAAGTCCGGAATTGTGATGCCACCAAGTTTGGCTTTCTTTTTCAATATTCCTTTGGCTATTCGAGGTCTTTTCTGGTTTTGTATAAATTTTAGGATTATTTGTTCCATTTCTTTGAAAAAGATGGATGGTATTTTGATAGGAATTGCATTAAATGTGTAGATTGCTTTAGGTAGCATAGACATTTTCACAATATTTATTCTTCCAATCCAGGAGCATGGAATATTTTTCCATTTCTTTGTGTCTTCCTCAATTTCTTTCATGAGTACTTTATAGTTTTCTGAGTATAGATTCTGTGCCTCTTTGGTTAGGTTTATTCCTAAGTATCTTATGGTTTTGGGTGCAATTGTAAATGGAATTTACTCCTTAATTTCTCTTTCTTCTGTCTTGTTGTTGGTGTAGAGAAATGCAACTGATTTCTGTGCATTGATTTTATATCCTGACACTTTACTGAATTCCTGTACAAGTTCTAGCAGTTTTGGAGTGGAGCCTTTTGGCTTTTCCACATATAGTATCATGTCATCTGTGAAGAGTGATAGTTTGACTTCTTCTTTGCCAATTTGGATGCCTTTAATTTCCTTTTGTTGTCTGATTGCTGAGGCTAGGACTTCTAGTATTATGTTGAATAGCAGTGGTGATAATGGACATCCCTGCCGTGTTCCTGACCTTAGCGGAAAAGCTTTCAGTTTTTCTCCATTGAGAATGATATTTGTGGTGGGTTTTTCATAAATGGCTTTGATAATATTGAGGTATGTGCCCTCTATCCGTACACTTTGAAGAGTTTTGATCAGGAAGGGATGCTGTACTTTGTCAAATGCTTTTTCAGCATCTATTGAGAGTATCATATGGTTCTTGTGCTTTCTTTTATTGATGTGTTGTATCATATTGATTGATTTGCGGATGTTGAACCAACCTTGCAGCCCTGGAATAAATCCCACTTGGTCGTGATGAATAGTCCTTTTAATGTACTGTTGAATCCTATTGGCTAGTATTTTGGTGAGGATTTTCGCATCTTTGTTCATCAAGGATATGTCTCTACTACTTTTTAAATGGTTAAATACATACACTCATTTTTGTGTGTGTTCTAATGAGATGACAGTGGTATTTAGAAAATCAACATGTTTTATAACCTGAAAATTATACTCCATTCCATCAATTTTTTCTTTTACAGATACAACCCAAACATTTGTCTGGAGGACAAAAGCCAGTTTCATATGTGTATTTGGAAGTTGTATCGAAGCATTTTTCAAGATCAAAAAAAGTGCCAATAACTGATGAGAATGGATATCTCTTCATTCATACAGACAAACCTGTTTACACTCCAGAACAGTCAGGTAGGGTATAAGATGATGCTTTCTCTGGTGCAGAGCAGGCGATTGACATATTGTAGAGATCTTTTAACATTTGAAATTAAGTGTAAACAGGTTTCCAACTTGCTTGAGTCTCAACTCCCAATGACTTTTACACTTATAAATACATTTTAATTTAAAATTTATATGGAGATTGCTAAATATGTAATTTAAACTTAAATATAAATTTTAAGTTCATATGGAACCTATAAAATCAATAATTATATTATCTGCCCCATTAGTTATTTCCATGAAGAGGAAAGCTTTTTAAAATGGTGAAATGTTGTGTTATATCTTATTAATTAAACAAGTGTAAGATGTAATTGCAGATATACTTTTGGCAATGGTAAAATAATTTATTATAGAACCAGGCTCATAAAAACAACTTCCTTTGACTTTAGAGCTATTCTTCAAATTCCAAAAATAAATCCAACCCTAGGGGATCAGATGTTTCAGCAAAGAATAAACTAAATCACAGATATAGATGAATATTAACTTTCTGAGGGGAAACTACCTAAGAAAATTTCTAATAGAACATGGCTCTGTATTCATGGTTCCTTTGTTAGTGGGAGAAAGGGCAGAATAGAGAGAATAAAATTTACCTCACAGAATTGTTGTGAGAGGTAGGTGAATTCATATGAGTAAAGCACTTAAAACAGCGTCCAGAACAGAGTAAACACTAGGAAAGTGTTTTCCATTACTATCTGACCTGTGGAATAGTACAAACCCTTATTTACACAGAAGAAAAAAATTACTTAAAAGTGGTCTCTTAGTTAGAGACTTAATCTCACAAAACAAACCTAGGGTTGCTGTGGAGGGGGTGGTATGGAGAGCGTGGTTGGGTTATGGACACTGGGGAGGGTGTGCTATGGTGAGTGCTGTGAAATGTGTAAGCCTGATGATTCACAGATCTGTACCCCTGGGGTAAATAATACATTATATGTTAATAAAAATAATTAATTAAAAAAATTTTTAAAAAAAATTTGAAAAAGTTGTCCCTTAGAAATTGATTAAATCTTCCTATTTATAGCTCTAATGTCCTAAACCACACATTTAATCTGAATATCCTGGAGGGATTTTTAGTATAAGCAACTTTAGAATAAAGGTTTAAATCTTCAAGGCTTTGTAGGATAAGAACTTTATTGACCAAAATCCCTCGATTCCATGCAACCTGTGTCATGCCTTCCTCTCCAGCTTTCTCAGTCACCATGCGCCCCCTCATCTGTGTAAACCAGCCAAACGGACCCCTTTCTGTTTGCATTCTCAGACTCTTTCCCCCTCCTCCCCTCATGTGAAGGTCTGTATATCTCTGCCTGGTACATTCATTCCCCTCAAGCCCCACCCCCACCCCCATCCCCCACTTTGCCTGATTAACATCTACGCAACTCTTACATGGCATCCTTAGAGGGTAGCCTTCTCTGACCTCTCTGACCACTTCAGATCTCCCTCTTCTGTGTTCTCAGGAAGCCGGGCATTGCTCTTTGTCATGCTTCCCACCCTGAATTGTACATACTCTTGTGTAGTCATATGTTCACTCTCTGCTCCACTCCACTGGAAGATATCCATGTCTGATTTGTCTCACCACCATATCTTCAAGTACAGCATAGGTTCCTGCACATAGAAGGCATCAATACATTCTTTTAAAAAGATTTTATTTATTTGACAGAGAGAAAGAGAGAGAGGGAACACAAGAAGGTGGAGTGGGAGAGGGAGAAGCAGGCTTCCTGCTAAGTGGGGAGCCTGATACGGGACTTGATCCCAGGACAGCAGGATCATGACCTGAGCTGAAGGCAGCCGCTTAACCAACTGAACCACCCAAGCACATGCATCAGTACATTTTTAAAAAACCTAACAAGCCATATTTTTGGTACTAAAAAATTATATTGATCTTGCCTCTGATACACTGTTGCTATGAAGACAAGATTAATTTTCTAATCTAAATACAAACTGGGTTAGAAAGCAGATAAACAGTAGACATAGAAATAATAATACTAAAAAAATAAGCATTTATTGAGTAGTTATTATGCACCAGGTTATGTAAAAGCTTTGTCTCATTTAGTTCTTATAATATTATAAAGCAGATTCTAACAGTTCTATTTTAAAAAGAGAGAACTAAGATTTAGAGGGATTAAGTGTCCTACTCCAGGGCCGCTAGGAAGTGGTAGTCATGGGAGTGAAATCAAAGTTTTGAACTCCAGGGCATGAGCTCTTACTTTTTTCTGACATTCTGCCTCTGCCAGCATCCCAGTGATGCTCAGGGATGAGCTGGGTATGTCCATAATATAAGAGGGAGGGCACAAGATGAGAGAAGAATATAGGAGGGAGGACACAAGGAGGGAGAAAGGGAACAGCAGACAGCGTGTGTGTGTTGTTGGGGGGGCGGTATTTACTGAACAGTTTGCTTTGACCTTATGGTTTTAGTGAAACCAATTTTGGAGAGCTTAATGTGACTTCTTATGTAGAGCTTTACATAATACTGACTCTTTAAAGGGCCTCTGGTTCCAGTTCAGTTTTATTTAGAGAGTAAAGTTTTGGCCATGAAATGATCTGAGTATCAGTAAATGAACATGAGAGAAATCATAATATGTCATGTTGAAAGGAACTAGAATATCATGTCCCAAGCAGCTAAGGGTTCACTTCTAAGCAGATGAAATTGTCTAAAAGGCAGGAATCTTTTAATGGGCAGAAACAAATGAAGAGAATAATTATTCTCGAGTTCTTGCCATTACTCATTTAACAATTTAATAATTATAGGATCTGGCTTAATGAATCTAACAAAACCATACAATTTAAAGCTGCCTTTAGCAACAATAAGGGATACTTTGGGGGCCTTGTTGGTTTTTATATGTGTAAGAGTGTATAATATCAAAATCAAACTGTCTAATTTTCCATTAAAATCTATGACTCTAATGTAAGATCATATAGGATACTCTCATATAACCATAAAGGAGAGATTACTATTTTGCTACTATGAAATTCTCAATAAACAATGGCCTAATGTGTGTTCCCAAAAAGTTGTAAGAAAATATATTTTGGGGGAGCCTGGGTGGCTCAGTGGGTTAAGGCCTCTGCCTTCAGCTCGGGTTGTGATCCCAGGGTCCTGGGATCGAGCCCCACATCAGGCTCTCTGCTCAGCAGGGAGCCTGCTTCCTCCTCTCTCTGACTGCCTCTCTGTCTACTTGTAATCTCTGTCTGTCAAATAAATAAATAAAATCTTTAAAAAAAAAGAAAATATATTTTGATAAAGTGGACTGTACTTTAAATTCACTAGGAAAAGTATCTCTTTAAAGGAATCCAAGAGGATTATCTTCAAAGGAAAATAATCTTTAGTAACATATGTGATTTGTAAAGTAACTTTTTCTTTCCTTTAAGTATGAATTTTTGTGATTTTTAAAAATTATACTCATCTCTTTTAAGGATGATTATTTCAAAAAATCAAAATACCCTTATGTTTAGCAGAGGTTTTGATGATATCAATTGTTCTTACAGTAAAGGTCAGAGTTTACTCACTGAATGATGACTTGAAGCCAGCCAAAAGAGAAACTGTCTTAACGTACATAGTGAGTATTTTTTTATTTAAAAAATAATTTAACTCATCTTTAGCATAAGATACATTGTTCCATAACCCTGCCCTAATACTACACTAACTCATTCAATGTTGGATAAATCGTTACCTGACATCTTCTGTAAGTAAAACATTGTAAGTCTATACCTCTACAATAGATAAATGTAAAGCACTCATGAAAATTCACTTGCAGCAAGTTGATTTTGAACTAAATCCTTTAAATATATCCTTCATGGCTTCTTTCTTAAAGGGCATCAATCAATCACAATGAATTGATTGATTATTATTGAATATTACATATGATATTTTTTATTTGTACAATTTTAAAGAATTACAATCTGGGCACTTACACTTAAGAAACTTTAGTTTAGTAACATATTGGCACATGTGAAAAATAGTGTTAAACCTGAGATAAGGATCAGCAGTTATCAACCCTTTTTCAGCAATGACATAATGACATGTGTAACACATGACATGCTCAAGGGCAACAAGCACCCATGGTCTTACCCAGTTTGTGTCACAATCCTACAAAATTTTTGTAGGGAAATAACTGTTCACCTATTAACACTAGGTATATTACCCATGGCCCTTCCCTGCAGACTGCAGCAATTTTTCTCCTACTAACCACCCTAGAAGATGAAAACCTTACCAGAACACAAGTAAAGAAGAGGAATGTATAGGGATAACTTTGAATGCTTTATAGCCTACACAAATCACAACCCTTTCACAAACTCTAACGTCTAACTATTTTATAATGAATTACCTGTGAAACATCAGAGTGGGCCAAGACTGTGGTTGATAACTATCAATACAGACCATAAAATCCCATAGTCCAGAAAAAAGATTAGGGAGGCCAAAGGACCCATCAAGGAAAAGGAAAGATTTGGACTTGGCCTGGAACAATGAGTAGAATTGAGAGTGGTAGAGAAGACATGAGTGGGTTGCTGGAAAGGAGCACAGACAGCAGAGTCAGAGGTAAAAGGGATTGGACAGGAAGAAAGCAACCTGATTCCAGGGCAGAGGCATCCCTAGCAACAGAGAGGTAAGTAAGATTTGAAGGTTAGACTAGGGCCAGACACTTGAATCACCAGATCTGGAAGTGAAGACTTCACATAGCAGGTGGTGGGGCGTTCCTGCAGACTTACTGAAGTGACAGGACCAAGGATGGAAGGGACATGTGCAGCCGTGAGCACCACTGCGGGGGGAAGTAAAGGAATGTGCAGTGTGGGAACCCTGGGCTGGGCTGCCGCAGAAGTCCCGATGCAGGCAGAGGCGTGCTACCAGCAGCAGGAGAAACACAGAGGGTGGCCTCCCAGACTGCCTGAATGAGGGTGGGAAGAGGAAGCTGGTGAGAGTAGCACTGACAGCTGCAGGGAAGTGGATGGGAATTCACCAGTCCACAGCAACCGTCTGAGTGTGCTGGCTTGTCCTAAAGCTGTGAGTCTCTCCCTCTGAAACCCAAGATTTGCGTGTAGGAATAGATGTACACACTGAGTAGATACCACAGAACAAAAGCACACTGGAGTATAAACTACAAACGATACAGTGGGGCAAATGACCCATGGGCTCTGAGGGCAGACCAAATAGAGTTAAGAGTCATGGCTGACAGCAATCCTTTTCTGGAATAGAATAGGTTTCAGTTAAAAGAATAGATGTGGATTTTTACAAAATAGAACTAAGAACTAGCACAAGTTTTCCAATGGCAGCAGGGAGGACTAAGAAGTGAGATACTAAGAAGTGAGATAACCAATAAACCGGCTGAGTGGTGTAGGGAGTCTGAAAAGGATTGAAGGAAACTGTCCAGCTCACATGTCCTTTTTCTGTCAGAAAATACTAGAGGATGTGGACAGATGCTTTTTATTTTATTCCTCCTGGTTGAGCTTAAGTGATAAATAAATAAATAAATAAATAAATATTTATTATTATGATAAATATATATATATTTATTTATTTATTTATATCCTGGCACCACACAAGGAAGAGTGGGTGCCAGTCGTGCCATGTAGGAGCTGCCCCAGGAAGAGAGGATTGAGGAAGCTGATTCCAGAGTCACAGAGATGCAGTGTACAAGAAAGAAAATAGTGCTCAAGAGATACCATCTTACAAGCACTGTGCGTGATCAGCTGCAGGGAAAAAGAACAGCCCCGCCGATATTTAGATGGTAATCCTGATCCTTGGCAGAATAGACCTTTGTAACTTCAGGGAAAAATACCTTAAAATTCCAGCCATGAATTCCACAGTCATGACCCATGGTGGTAAATTTCTGTGTTACGGTCAAAATGAACCTCTACACAAAGTCCAAAGAAAGTAAAATACCTTGTTTTGATAATTTTCAAACCCACATACAAAGGGGAGTTTGTGGGGAAGCTTTATGAAAAATTTCCGGTTTGCTTAACCATTTTGAGTGTTTTACCACGTTCAAAATACCCATAGTGCACAGTTATAAAATGTCTAGCTAGCTAAAGCATTTTATAGTATATTTGCTCTGGAAAACTTCAAATGAACAGATATGAAATTCAGATTCTGGTATCTATAAAGCCTATAAGTTCATGTTTGGTTAGTTGTAACATCTATTATTATTATATTTCTAATTTTAGTCATGCAATAGAAAGTTGAGTCTCTTCTGGATAATTGTGGCAAGGATATCCTGGATACCAATATACACCTTCTCTTTCTCCTTTCCTCTCTCCATCTCTGTGTGTGTGTGTGCGTGTGTGTGCATGCACACATGTGTAGCAGGAGATGGAGAACAGTTTCAAAGAGGGAGGGAAGTAGCTTAAACGAACCCTATTTGCCTTCAACAACATTTAAGTTATCTTCCTCCTTCGTATTTAATTTGAAGACATAGATCTTTGTTAGTAAATACTCCCATAGGTCAAAGATACTATAATCAGTTGATTTTTTAATGTGGTTTTTATGCTTTGAGGTTGTTTGTTTTTATTCAAAGGATCCCGAAGGATCAGAAGTGGACATTGTAGAAGAAAACGATTATACTGGAATCATCTCTTTTCCTGACTTCAAGATTCCAACTAATCCTAAGTATTTTAAAGTGTTTGTTAATACAGTTTTCTCTAGAAAACACATCTGGAACTTTGGATTGTGAGAGAGATAACCAGTCAAATGAAGCTGCGTGTTGTTAAGAAGGGTGTAAGCGTGAAGGGGATGAGAATATACAAAGGAGTCCACTTGGGATAAGCATGGGCTGGTATACGGAATTGTTGCATCACTATAGCGTATGCTGAAACTAATATAATACTGTATGTTAACTCACTGGCATTAAAATAAAATAAAACAAATAATCCATCAACCCTCTACCCTTCAAGGAATCTAGTAGATTTTTAGTCGAAAGGGCTAGAGCGGTCCCATGCCTTGTTCTGAGAGTTATAAAAATATTGGTGCTCCATAGTCTTTGTCTGCATAGATTACCAGAAGGCAGATTTCGAGAAGGAGAGGGTTCTCAGAGCCATTTCTTTTTAGGGGGCCTCATTTTAAAGGATTTAAGAACAAGTTCTAACAGAATACAATGTAATAAAGATTTGGTGAACACATTCCTGGTATGTGCAAGGCACATAGAGAGTGAGATACACAAAATAGAAGTGAGTAATCCACGGTCCCTGCCTTCAAGGAACTTAGAATACAGTAGGACAAATAACTGTACTCATAAATGGTTAAATATAATTTTAAAACAAAACCTTCTTGTGGTTATTTTTTTGCCCTCTGGAAGGGAGCTCACGGTTAATTTGTTGTTTGTAGTTAATTCACTGAAGATTTTCTAGAAATGTGAGTGAAATTGAGAATCTAATTTTTAAATTACATACTTCCTTGAAAATACTACCTGCTCTATATCATAGAATTGATCTTATTATTTTATAACTATTATTATTTATCCAACTATTATCCAACTGTATTTTGTGCCATTTGTTCCTTGACAGATTATGTGTCAGGCATGGTGGCCTCTCATGAGCCCTACCTTCCTGCCCCAGTACCTTTGCACATGTTGTTCCCTCTGCTTAGAATGTGCTTCAGCTTGCTCTTCAGAAGGCTGACTTCGTATTCCTTAGGACACAGAGTAAATGCTCCCTTTTCAAAGAGGCTATCCCTGGATACATAATTTAATATAGTCCCTCTCCTTTTCTAACTCTCTTATTTATTTACTTCATGGCTACATATCTCAGTGTTACACTTATTTACTGGTTTGTTTGTTTATTTGCCTTCTTATTTTGTCTGTTTTGCTCACTGTTGTATCTTCAGAACTTTAACATAACAGGCACTTGACAAATATTCATTGAATTAATGATGGTGGTAGTCATAGTATTAAGTGTATTGATTGCATAACCAATGTGCAAAATAAATGTGATCTTTTTCACTGCACAGATGAAGTTAAGCAACTTGCCCAAATCTAATCTGTCAGTAAATGGAGAATTGGAAATTGGAATTGGAAGTCTCAAGGACTGTTAGCTCTATAAGTGCAGAAATTCTTCTATTTTTTTCACTTTTACCTCTAGTTCTTACCCCAGTGCTCAGTAAATATTTTTAAATGAAGATTGTTAATTAAATTCAGGTCATTTTCCTCTTTAAATAAACCATATTTTGTCTCTAACCATAACTTCTTTTATGTGAGGTGTGAGTTTTATCATCTGGAAAAGCTTGACCTGTTATATGTTTCTAGAGACATTAATATGGATGTCCTACTATAGTGTGATTTTGGTATTATGTTAGTGTAACTATGTTCCAGGATTAAATTAATCTTCAAAGATTTCATAAGCTCTTCAAATCAAAGCTATTGACTATATTAAGACAAAAACACTTGAAAAAAATGACAGAATATGAAAAACTCATTACTTAAACATTTTTATTATCCTGAAAACATTCAGTTATTTCTGTTTATTACTTAAAGTTCTGCACAAATAAAATATATTACTTAGGCTAAATATATCTCTACTTTCTCCTCCCTAAAACAGGAATCAATTAGATTTCCTCTGGATAAATTAAAAATATTTGATGACTTCTATAATTTTTAATATTTTGTCTCCCCCAGATATGGTGTATGGACAATCCGAGCTAAATATAAAGAGGACTTTTCAACAACTGGAGTGGCGTATTTTGAAATCAAAGAATATGGTAATTTGTGACAAAAGTTTATTCGTAAAAAGTTAGTGTTTCTGCAGTTATGTTTTTCATTAGTGAACTTAATGCAGAATCACTCCCAGATAAAGATGAGGCAGCCTGGCTGGGATGATTACAAGAACTCGTGGAGCTTGAACAAGTCCATCAAACTTTCTGGACTTGTGCTCCTCATCACAGAGCCAGAAGAACCTAGTGACCCAGGAAGCTTGACAAGTTTAAGGCAAAAATTGTGATTTTTGGAGAAACTTAAATAGGTAGAGATGAGGTAAGCAGAACCCAGTAGAACTAAGATTTACTCAAATCATTGCAACCATTTAGTGACGGAAAAGAAACAACTGGATTTCTATCCCCCGAGTTCAGTACTATTTTCCTTCTGGCTCACAAATCCCTAATATATTTATCTGGAAATCTAAGGCATCCTTATTTTGAAATCAATCATATTGATGGACTAATAATTAACATATAAAAAGCTTATCTTTCCATTTTTTTTTTTTTTTTAAGATTTTATTTATTCGTTTGACTGAGAAAGAGAGAGCACAGCAAAGGGAACGGGGCTCAATCTCAGGACACCAGGATCGTAACCTGAGCTGAAGGCAGTCAGCCATCCACCTGAGCCACCCAGACTCCCATCTTTCCATTTCTTGTAGTTGTTTTAAAGCATTTGTGTGTTCTGATATCGAATTTAACTTTCTTTTGTTTGAAGTCATTTTTTATTCCTCCAGGAGACTTATAATGATACAGAGAATAAATACACAAATTTTAACAATGAGCAAAAAAACAAAACAAAACAAAAAACAGTGACCAAAAAAATTTGTTACACTGAAACAATTTTAAAAGATAATGGGTTCTCAATAACCTATAATCCTAACTGAGCTTCCTTCCTCCGAGTATTTTTACTGCTTCCTGTGTATATCTAGAATTCCTCCACCTCCTACTGTCTGAGGCCACCCTCATCAATTCATCACCAGGCCCCCGCCTGGACTACTGCAAAAGCCTCCTAACTGCTATCTCTTCTTCCAAGCTATTCTCATTTGGTATTGGCCAAAATCTTTAAATGCAAATCTCATCATGTTATTTCACTTTTGAAAGGTCCCCAGTAGCTCCTCATTCCTTTGCTAATGAAAATAAAAATCCTTATTTTGAGCTGGCCCCGCCTTCCTCCTCTTGGGCCTCATTTTATACTGTGCATCCCCTTACTTCCCTCCAGCAGTGGGGACTTTGGATATGATGTTCCATCTGCCTAAAATACTTCTCCCCTCCCTGATTACTTAGCCAGCTCCTACTCATCTTTCAAGTCTCAGCCAAAAAACAGTTTATTCAGCAAATCTTTTCCTAACTTCTCTTTCTTAGGAAGAATGAATTCCCTATACTTATATATTCGTTTTCATAACTATGGTTATGTTTATCTGTGTATAAACTCTCTTCGCTGTTTGACTGTGAGCTCAGTAAGGACAGGGTTTGTGTCTTTCTGTTCACTGTGATATACCCATTAATAAGAGTGTGCCTGCTCTACAGTAAGTAGGTACTAGATGTAAGGATGAAGTGTTTTCCTCCACCTCATACATACACCTGTCTTCATCTTTGGTAACACAGGAATGCAGCCTAGAGCAACAAAGTGCATTCTTCTTTTAGACTTCTCTGTCTAGGAAATATGACCCATATCTGACGCCAACTTATGTTAAACTTATGTGTCAATCTTTGTCCACAATATCAGGGCCACTCAGTTATGCAATTCTCCATTAATGGTTGTGCTGGCTAATAGAATTAGAATCCATAAGCCCTGGTACATGGTCTTAGTTAGTCTAAAGAGAAGGCAGTGCCACTTTGACAGGTGAAATTGTTTTCTCTTGGGCAATCAATGTGAGAGAGAGAGAGAGAGAAAGAGAGAAAGAGAGAGAGAAAACTCCTTCCTTTCTACCCTAATTTTAAATTTTGTATGGGTGTTCTTTCTTTTAGCTAATTGTAAGCTTTCTCTCTCTTTAAAAAGGTTTTATTTATTCACTTGAGAGAGAGCATGAGCAGGGGAGAGAGGCAGAGGCAGAGGGAGAAGCAGACTTCTTGCTGAGCTGAGAGCCCAACATGGGGCTCAATCCCAGGACCCTGGAATCACAACCTGAGCTGAAGGCAAATACTTAAGCATATGAACCTCCCAGGCTCCCCAAGCTTTCTCTTCTTGACTAAAGTCAGAGTTTTATGTTGGAATTTGGAAACCAGATCGGTTTCTGGCTGGGTAACCGGATGAGTTATGTCCATAAACCATAGGTTTATGGGTTATGACATAAAAGGGAACTGTTAAATAAGCAAGAGTTTTCATTTTCCATTTTCAGTTTAATAAACCCTCATTGAGTGTATACTATATTTAAGACTCATGAAAAGGGTGGTGGGGAGAGACATTCAAAGATACATAGAGTACAGTCTTTTCTGTTTTCAAGGACCCCATACTCTAGTGAAGGAAATAATCAATTGACTATACTAAATGTTGTAATCAAAGTAGAAGCAAAGTACTTCTGGTACATAAAGCTGGAGAGAACTCTCACTGGTAGAGTGAGAGGTCCCCCACAGATATTGTTGGCAATGATGATGGTCTTGATGATGACAAGGTCAATGGTGTGTTGATGTTACAGCTTGTCCAACTATACCAGAAAGAAGGCTACTCTCTCCCTGCTGATCAGGGAGCCTCCTTCCCCCTCTCCCTCTGCTGCTCCCCCTGCCTGTGCTCTCTATCCTTCTCTCACTCTCTGTCAAACAAATAAATTCTTTAAAAAAGAAAGAAAGAAAGAAGACTACTCTAACTTAAATGCTAAAATTGCCTCTTTGTTTTTATTTTCAGTGATGCCACATTTTTCAGTCTCAATAGAACCAGAAAAGAATTTCATTAGCTATAAGGACTTTAATGATTTTGAAATTACAATAAAAGCGAGGTAAGAATTTTTTTTTCAGCTTATCTAGCTAAATTGAGTGCCAAATCTGGTTGGTGATTGTTGATTAAGTGAGAAGTGTGATTCCTCCCCCTGCCCACACTTTACTGTGATATCATTGACATGTAACATTGTACACGTTTAAAGTGTACAATGTGTTGACTTAATACACACATATATTGCTGTGATCTGTGATTTACTATGACTTTGGGAACTGACTGATTGAGGAGCTATCAGGTCTACAGTTTATTTACTCGTTTCAATTTTCTCTGATTCTGATTTTAGCTTTTTTGGTTACTCAACAGCAAAAAAACAAACAAACAAACAAAAACTTAAGGTTTTAAGTCCAATGTGTATGTTTAGGAATCAGCATGACTTAGGATACTGGGACTGAGATATGAAGCCTTATTTCTTGTCATTTTTTTTAAAGAATTTATTTATTTATTTGACAGAGAGAGATCACAAGTAGGCAGAGAGGCAGCCAGAGAGAGAGGAGGAAGCAGGCTCCCCGCTGAGCAGAGAGCCCGATACAAGACTCGATCCCAGGACCCTGGGATCATGACCTGAGCCGAAGGCAGTGGCTTAACCCACTGAGCCACCCAGGCTCCCCACTTCTTGTCCCTTTTTAATGGCTTAAAAAAGCTACATGACTACTTCAAGACCCAACGCTTTAAAACAACAACCATTTACGAGGCAGCTGGGCAGTTCTACTGATCTGGGCCAGGCTGAATGTCAGCTGGGCTCACCTGTGTGCCTGCCATCAGTTGGCAGGTCACCTGGGATCTGGCTGGTCTAGGGAGGTCTTACTCACATGTCTGACAGTTGACTAAAGTGACAGAGACAGCTGGACTCTGTGTATCTCTCATCATCCAGGAGATTAGCCTGTAGTAGCAGCAATGCCCACAGAATATGAAGCATGAAAGTCCTCTTGAGGTCTAAGCTTAGGACTGGCTCACCATCACTTCTACCACATTCATTTGTCCAAATCAAGTTAGAAGACCAGCCCAAAGGAAATAGATTCCTTTCATATCTTTCATCGGCAAGGAACTACAAAAGTGGTAGATTTAAGGGGCAGTGGAGAACTGGAGTTAGTTTTGCAAGCAATCTTCTGCGAAAACACAGGTCATTTAAAAATGACAATATAGGGCACCTGGGTGGATCAGTCAGTTAAGCAACTGCTTAGGTCATGATCTTGGAGTCCCAGGATGGAGTCCTGCATTGAGCTCCCTGCTTCTCCCTCTGACCTTCCCGCCTCTCGTGCTCTCTCTCTCTCTCAAATAAATAAATAAGGTCTTTTTAAAAATAAAAATAAAAATGACCATATAATGTAGTTATTAGTAACAATAACCAATTTATATAATGGAATGTGTTGGGCATTTTTCTAAGTACTCTGTATATATGAGCTCACTTAATCTTTATGAAATCTCTGTGAGTCAGATACTATTTCTGTCTCCATATGACAAATACAAAAACAGAGGTACATAAATATTAACTTATTTGCCCAAGATCACACAGCTAGTAAGTTATGTGGCCTGTCTGGTTTCAGAATTCAAGCCCTCAGTACTACCCTATACTGCCTTTCTTACTAGCATTTATTCCTAAGATGGAGTGTTACTTAGTCTAAACCAACACAAAGGCTCATTTAACAGAGAATTCTAGAAACTGACTTCTTTTAAGGGAAACACTTACTTTATTTGTTCAGACTATGGACAAGGAAGATTAGCTCTTGCTACAGTGTTTTTTGTTATGCAGGAAATTTCCTTTAGTCTCACTTTAATTCCAAACTAAAAAAGAAATATGCAGTTATAATGTTTAAAAAGGAGCTTATATTACAATGAGATTGGGTATGCTGCTTTTAAAGATGTAAAAGAAAATAGAGAACTGAGCCCCACTGATACCAAATCATTAAGGAAGCAGTGTATCCTGATTCTGGACCTGAGAGGTCTTTTGATCTCCCCAAGATCTGTTTTTTTTTTTTTTCATTTAGCAGAGAGTAATAAATATCTGCACTTTGGTTTTATTTTTATAGCTTTAAGAGGATGAAATGCAATAGTGGATGGAAGACACTTGAAAGTGTATCAAATGCTTTATGTAATTTTAAATTGTTACATTAGATCTGAATTTTATTGTTTTAACCATGTTAGCAAAATAATTTTATGTATTATTGTTTGGCAGATATTTTTATAATAAAGTTGTCACCGAAGCTGATGTTTTTATCACTTTTGGAATAAGAGACAACTTAATAGATGATCAAAAAGAAATGATGCAAAAAGCATTGCAAAACAAAATGGTAAGATGTTAAGATGGGTTCACTTGTACCTAAAGACACATCAGGAAGGCTGGAGAAAAGTCACTTCCAAATCATCTAGTCCAACCCCTCATTTTACATAGGTGTGGAAATCAAAACTAAGATGCTCCCTTGGCTTCTTCTGGTCCTCAGGATAAAGTCCACTGTCCATGACATCAGCCTCCCTTGCCAGCCTATCTCATGCCCTGTTTCCTCTCCCTGGCACTGGTCACTCCAGTTCCTGGAACTTACCCTAGTCTCACTTGCCTCCAGGTGCTTGCAATGCCTCTGCTTCTACTTGGGAATGCTCTTTCCCTTGGTCCCTTCTGCCTCTTTGTTCCCTGGCTAATTCCTTCTCAAAGTCTCAGTGTTAGCTCCCTATCTCTGGGAAGTCTCCCTGACTCCTGTAAACTAGGTTGGCTGCCCCTGCCAGGTACTCCCTTAGGCCTTGAGCCTCCCTTAGTGGAGTATGTTTCATGTTTTATTACAATGGTTCCCAACCAGAGACATTGTTTACCCCCAAGGGGACATTTAGCAATGTTCAGGAACATTTGTGGTTGTTACAACAGGGAAGGGGGGGTGCCACTAGCATTTAGTAAAAGAGGCCAGGATGCTGCCAAACTTCTGCAATGCACTGAGCAACTCCCAGCAGCAAACAATTCCCCTGTCCAAATGTCAATAGTGCTGACATTGAGAAACCCTTTTTTATTGCAATTATCATTCTCTATACCAACCTCTCTGTGGATCTTAATTTTTCCCATTATATGCCCAGAGCCAACCTGAGTCCAGGCAAAGAGTAGGCGCTCTATAAATATTTGTGAGTGAATGAATTCACTGGGAAGTTATTTGTCTACAGTTAAGGGTTAGTGGTTGCCGGAGCTCATATTAGAGCCCTGATCCCCTTTTCCTTGTTCAGTGTTCTTGAGGTTATGCCTCAGGTGATAAGGACTCCTGCCATTCTGCTCCCTCTTGCATATTTGTGTGGTTTGTATCATCAGTTATTCAGCCTAAGCTTTTCCAAAGAGTTTTATTTATCCAAGATATAAAGCAGACACCTCTTTTTACTGTAAGATTCTATGCTGGACACTGGGATATGAAGGTAAATAAGTCAAAAATCCCTGGCCCCAAGCTACTCAATTTTAGAAGAAAAATAAGGCAAAATCTATTTTACTGTTGTGGTTAATAATTAAATATTGTAATATGACTTAACTCCATCTCCCTCTCTCCATTGTGTGTTTTTAAATAAGTGGTTCAGTATGTAAGCAGTGAGGTACAAATTAAGTATCATAAACCCCAACAAACTCTCAGGATCAAAAGTAAGCTGGAGAGCAGGCCCCGAAGTTGGAAGACGACTCAGAGATCGGGGAAAGGAACGTTGGTCAGCTAGTGCAAAAAAGACCCGTTGAACCACATAATGTTTACAACTCTTCCTATACATCTAGACCCATAAGTTAGAAAACAACACTTTGGGCTTATTTGTAGACTTAATCATTCACTCTCCTGGTGACACTAGATCATTCCTCTCATAGTTGCTTTCTACTTAGAAAGCTAGTAAATCCATATTTTGTTAATTTTTCTCTGTTAACTTCCCTGAAATACCTCTTTCATTTTCCGTTTTTAAAAAGTTGATAAATGGAGTTGCTCAATTCACATTTAACTCTGAAACGGCGATCAAAGAACTGTCCTATGGCAGTCTGGAAGATTTAAACAACAAGTACCTTTACATTGGTGTAACAGTCATAGAGTCAGCAGGTAAGGTTTTTTGTTGTTTAATTTCTCTTGAATACTATCTAGACAGCATACTAAAAGTGTAAATAATTTCTGTAATTCTTTTGTATTTTATTTTCTTTCTTACTTAAATTTTACTTTTCATACCATTAGAAGCTGAGATTAGAGTAGAGCTCTCCCACACTCTAGTCACTGGGTCTCTATCACCCCTAGTGCAAAATGGGGTAGCATCTGCTCAATCGATATTGATATCCTGATATCTGGCTTCAACCACTAGAACCCCAGTGTTCTTACCTGGTAAGAATAAAAATCTAAATGATATATATATGTAGAAATGTTTGACAAAGTACTATGCAAATGAAAGATACTGCATTATCATTTAGTCTCCTTATCTGTACAATGATAAAAGCCCCTTTTAGCTGTAATATTCAGGAATTCTATCTAAAATTGGAGGTAATGTTTCTAAAATGGGTGCAGTAATTACGTATACCTCATAGGGCTGTGGTGAGGATTGGAGAGTCAATATATGCAAAATACTTAAAACAGTATACGTCACAACAGTATACGTCTCACATAGAGTGAGAACTATATACGTGTTAGCCCCTCTCCTCCCCCTTCCCCTCTACCTCCTTTTTTCTTTCTTCTTCTTCCTATCCACCTTCCTCTGCCTCTTCCTTCTTCCTCCTCTTCTCCTTCCTCCTCCCCTTCTTCCTCATCCTCCTCATCTTCCTCCCCCCTTCTCCTCCTCCTCCCCCTATTCTCCTCCTCCTACTCCTCCTTCTTCTCCTTCTCCTCCTCCTTCTTTTCTTCTTCCTACCTACTACTTTCTTAGCATCCTTAAATTTTTATCTCATTCTCTCAACACAACTCCAGTGGTTTTTAATAATTATTAATTATTACTCCAAATTAGGTCAATTTGTCTTACTTCTGGTGTCTTAATTAGTAATATTCTTTATATTTTCAGGTTTACAGTGAACCCTTAAACTAACTTGAACAATTTAACCACACTAGCCTTTTTTTTTTTTTAAATAAAATGAGAATTAGACAAGATGATTCTTAATGTTCCTTCCTCTTCTTTAAATTTTTCTTCAAGGGTCATACAATGAAGTATTGAGATAATTATTCAATTATTTTGTATATATAAGATGATCAATAGGTATTAGAGAATGATGCTTCTTGCCCAGAATATTATTTTTTACGTTATTTTAACATATCTTTTTTAAAAAAAGATTTTATTTATTTGCTTAACAGACAGAGATCACAAGGAGGCAAAGAGGCAGGCAGAGACAGAGGGGAAAGCGGGCTCCCTGCTGAGCAGAGAGCCCGATGTGGGGCTCGATCCCAGGACCCTGAGATCATGACTCGAGCTGAAGGCAGAGGCCCTAATCCACTGAGCCACCCAGGCGCCCCCATATCTTTTTTACTTTTACTTTTTCTCAATTAATTTCAAATAAATTCCATTTAATCAATATTTGTGAGATATTCAAATAGTATTGCTAAACATATAGACTTACAAATATGGATGACATATAATCCCAGCACTCAAGTGGGTTACAAACTAGCATCAGCTGTAAGACAGGTAAAGGATTTTGTTAAAAGCAGGAATTCTCTTTGTGCTCTAATAAGCAAAGTACTTGATGTTACTGATCTCCAGAGGAAGGTGAGTTCCCAGGTGACTGTATCCTGAAGACAGCCTTGGAGGATGAGTAGGGTTTTGAGGCAAGGATGGTAGATGGGGGAGAAATGGGACGCCCTCCATAGAGGGCATATACCAAAGGTAGAAGGCAAGACTTGATCTTTGAGATTATCCAGTTGATTATCCAGTTGGTTAAAGTATAGTATATATATAGAGAAGTGTTAGGGATGAATACTGGAAAGGAGTTTAGGGATACTGGAGCTTTGTGCGTTACTGGGCTCCTGCTAGTGAATTCTCAGGGCTCCCGTTACCTCAAGCACTCTTCTTCTGTCTTATCCAGTTCTGTCTGTATCATGTGCTCTATAGGTGAAACTGTAAAGCTTAGTTGTCTAGTCCTTTCCTTCTCTCCATAACCCCTTGTACATATTCAACTGAAACTCAGGTCACTAACAAAAAGTGGTGTCCCTTCTACACACTCCTCCTCAGTCCAATCCTAAAGTCTCCTTCCACAAGGGATGACTCTACACACAGGCCTTGGATGTAAGGCTTTGGAAATTCCCGAGGTCTAAAATTTTCTCTGCACTGTTCCTTTGAACCAAGTCCCAGGTCCTACTTACTCCTGATGAATGAATGCAGGAATGGGGCCCGTGAATGAATAAGTCTATGGAGACAGGCACAGTTAAACTAGATCCCCATACCGAGTGGTATAATCCTCAATGTGATGCATGTCATTTCTTTAGGTGGATTTTCTGAAGAGGCTGAAATTCCTGGCATCAAATATGTCCTCTCTCCCTACAAACTGAATTTGGTTGCTACTCCTCTTTTCTTGAAGCCTGGGATTCCATATTCTATCAAGGTAAATGAAAGAATATTGCTAAATATAGTTATCTTTTTCTGTTTACAAAAACCCTGAGGGTGTCAAACAGGGAAGGGATGCTGGAAGAGGGAATCACAGAGAAAACTCACCTGTGAGCGGGGGATTGGTTGTGAATGTAGAGGGGAGGTAGGAAAATGCAGGCCAGCTTCAGCCTCAGGAGTGATTTCAATGCTTAGAGCAACCTTTAGGCATTCCCTTAAAAAGCATTGCATTAAATTATATGTAAATAAAACACCGTAAGTCTGTAGTTTTAAAAAAACATTAACATTTAAAATTATTTGGTGACATATTCTTCAGAAGTCTTAAAACAGGAATATCATTCCTTGAAAATAAAACCCCTTTCTCTCACCACTTTTTTACTTCCGGTGTCATCTTTGTTTGCCTTCCTGTGCTTTTCAGTCTGCCTCTGTGGTCCTTGGCAGTAACTCTGTCTCATGTCCTCTATCCGTACCATTCTCCATTCTTTCCATTTTGGCTCCCTGGGTCCTTGCCTGTCTGTTCTCTCTGTTCTCTGTCTTTTTTTTCTTCTTCATCCTCCTTCCCTTTTAATATTGTCTCACCTCCCTCCCCTTTTCCTTTTTTAAAATGCTCACAGTATAGTGTTAATACATTCATTTGACTTTCTAATTATATTTTATTTACTGCCATATATTTTGTTATATGTAATACATGTTATATTATATTTTTAAGATGGAAATTTTTGTTCCCTACTTTAACTTAGGAAGCTAGAACAGAGTGTTTTATTTTTTTATTCTTTAAAAATGTGTTGCTTTTAACAACTATTATATATCTTTAGAGTAAAATGTGTTTTATTAACTTTAAATTGATGTCTGCTTTTTTATGATGAATTTTAGGAGACTAATGAGTGGAGGTTAAAAGTACATTTTATGATAAGGGCATTCTCCACGTGATGTCTAATGATAAAGATGTAAATATTACTTTATTTGTACTTTTAGCCTCAGACTCTCTCTTTATGATGGCAAATTATCTGATCTATTTAATAAAATAAATTAATTTTTAAAATGTTTTGCTTTTAAAAATCAACTTTGGTGTAATTAAAATGTACTTAATACTTACTGTCTTAAGAGAGTGACTTAAATGGCCACTGGCTTTTTTTTTTAAAGATTTTATTTATTTATTTATTTGACAGAGAGAGAGATCACAAGTAGGCAAAGAGGCAGGCAGAGAGAGAGAGAGAGGGAAGCAGGCTCCCTGCTGAGCAGAGAGCCCGATGTGGCACTTGATCCCAGGACCCTGAGGTCATGACCTGAGCTGAAGGCAGCAGCTTAACCCACTGAGCCACCCAGGCACCCTGGCCACTGGCTTTTAAGAAGAAAAGATTTGCCAAGCTAAGGCAAGCTTTGGACATGCTTGTAGCTTCTTTCATTAGTATAAATATGTTACAATATATGTTATTATAGGGTACATATGATAATACATAATAATATATAATAAAATGCCACAAATATAATAGTATTATATTGAATATATCTATATTATTTAAAAATATTTTCTATATTTTCTATCACATATAAAAAATAAAATAACATAAAGCATATCTTTGTTGAAATTATGTGTGGCCACATGGATGGCAATGAGAGGTAGAGAGAGGTTAGGAGAAAAAAAAGATGAATTTATTGTTTGTCGTGTCTAAGAAAATGATTCCCAAATGTGATTGCCTTGTTTTTCTCCTTTATCCGGTTCTAAACACACTGAAGAGTCACAGAAGTTAGGTAGCGGAAGACCTTATCACATCTACTTAATAGATTTAGTAGAAAGATATTTATGTCCTGAGTCTGCTTGACATACAGGGAATCCATTAGAAAATGACGTAACTAAATAGAACCAAACCTTCCTCCAAGCTAAGAATATGCTTCTCTTTACTAAAGTAAACATGAATGATTCATACTTTTGTGGGGAAGAATAAAAATTATTTCAGAATTGTTCTGCTTTTTTAAAAAGTAGTGATAAGCGCTGAAATGGATTTGGACTATTCTGACAAACAGGTGCAGGTTAAGGATTCGCTGGACCAGGTGGTAGGAGGGGTCCCGGTGACTCTGAGTGCACACACCTTTGATGTAAACCAAGAGATGTCTAACTTGGAGCCAAAGAAAGAAGTAACACGTTCCAGTAATGGAGTAGCATCATTTGTGCTTAATCTTCCATCTGGAGCAACGGTGCTCGAGTTTAACGTAAGCTGAATTCTCCTGTTGAATTTCTAGGACAGCGTGTGCTTTTGACTATGTGTTTTGGCTAGAGTGCCCAACAGATGTGGCAGATTTTAAATGTGAGTCCAGAGAACAGATTCACAATTTTGCATGCAAAAACATAAGAACCAGAGACAATATGATAATCCATTGAATGGTCCTTGAGGAAGATTGATCTATCGTTTTTCAGTGGGGAATTTTTTTCTCTTATGTTAGTAAGTCTTCATTAGAATCTAGAAGCTTCAGAATAGGTACATCAGTGGAAGCCAGTGGTAGAAATATTCTCCCCTTCACCTGGACTTTTTATCTTTTTTCGGGGACACAAAAGGGTCAAACAGAGAAATCTCCTTTTTTTTTTTTCTTTTCAGCATAACAGTATTCATTGTTTTTGCACCACACTCAGTGCTCCATGCCACCCATGCCCTCTCTAATACCCACCACCTGGTTCCCCCAATCTCCCACCCCTCTTCTCTTCAAAACCCTCAGATTGTTTTTCAGAGTCCATAGTCTCTCATGGTTCACCTCCCCTTCCAATTTCCCTCAACTCCCTTCTCCTCTCCATCTCCCCTGTCCTCCATGCTATTTCTTATGCTCCACAAATAAGTGAAATCATATGATAATTGATTCTCTCTCTGCTGACTTATTTCACTCAGCATAATCTCTTCCAGTCCTGTCCATGTTGCTACAAAAGTTGGGTATTCATCCTTTCTGATGGAGGCATAATACTCCATAGTGTATATGGACCACATCTTCCTTATCCATTTGCCCGTTGAAGGGCATCTTGGTTCTTTCCACAGTTTGGCAATCGTGGCCATTGCTGCTATAAACACTGGGGTACAGATGGCCCTTCTTTTCACTCCATCTGTATCTTTGGGGTAAATACCCCGTAGTGCAATTGCAGAGTCATAGGGAAGCTCTATTTTTAATTTCTTGAGGAATCTCCACACTGTTTTCCAAAGTGGCTGCACCAACTTGCATTCCCACCAACAGTGTAAGAGGGTTCCCCTTTCTCCACATCTCCTCCAACACATGTTGTTTCCTGTCTTGCTAATTTTGGCCATTCTAACTGGTATAAGGTGGTATCTCAATGTGGTTTTAATTTGAATCTCCCTGATGGCTAGTGATGAAGAACATTTTTTCATGTGTCTGATAGCCATTTGTATGTCTTCATTGGAGAAGTATCTGTTCATATCTTCTGCCCATTTTTTAATATGATTGTCTGTTTTGTGTGTGTTGAGTTTGAGGAGTTCTTTATAGATCCTGGATATCAACCTTTTGTCTGCACTGTCATTTGCAAATTTCTTCTCCCATTCAGTGGGTTGCCTCTTTGTTTTGTTGACTGTTTCCTTTGCTGTGCAGAAGCTTTTGATCTTGATGAAGTCCCAAAAGTTCATCTTCGCTTTTCTTTCCTTTGCCTTTGGAGACATATCTTGAAAGAAGTTGCTGTGGCTGATATCGAAGAGGTTACTGCCTATGTTCTCCTCTAGGATTCTGATGGATTCCTGTCTCACGTTGAGGTCTTTTATCCATTTTGAGTTTATCTTTGTGTATGGTGTAAGAGAATGGTCAAGTTTCATTCTTCTACATATAGCTGTCCAGTTTTCCCAGCACCATTTATTGAAGAGAGTGTCTTTTTTTTTTTTTTTAAAGATTTTTATTTATTTATTTGTCAGAGAGAGAGCGAGCGAGAGCGAGCACAGGCAGACAGAGTGGAAGGCAGAGTCAGAGGGAGAAGCAGGCTCCCTGCGGAGCAAGGAGCCCGATGTGGGACTCGATCCCAGGACGCTGGGATCATGACCTGAGCCGAAGGCAGCTGCTTAACCAACTGAGCCACCCAGGCGTCCCAAGAGAGTGTCTTTTATCCACTGTATATTTTTTCCTGTTTTGTCGAAGATTATTTGACCATAGAGTTGCGGGTACATATCTGGGCTCTCTACTCTGTTCCCCTGGTCTATGTGTCTGTTTTTATGCCCAGAAGCCTCCTTTTTTCCTAGCTGCATAAACCACTCTAACTTCGAGCTCAGTTAATAGGCTTCTCTCCCAGCAAATTCCCAGCTTAAGTTCCCAATCCCAAATAAAAAATGAGTAAGTTGATAATGCACATCAATGACTGCAGCACGCACGCATTCACTGTCATCTGCTGAGCACTTACGGAATATTGAGAGATTTGTGTAGAACACATTTACCACCCAGTTAGCTCCATGAGTTAGAGAACATACTCTGTTATTTTGCATCTGGGGAAAGAGAGGGGACTAGTAACCTCTCTTGTGATTAAATAACTTCTCCAGAGTTAACAAATGGAGGCCCTGGGAGGCAAATCAATGCCTATCTCACTCCAGAGCATGAGCTAGTACCACTTTTGTTGTCAAAAGTAGACACTGCTGCCAAGATATCATTCCTGCCCTATTCCATATTTATAAATACACCTCTGTGCCACCACTTCACATTAAAACTGGACCAGAGAGTCTGTGTGATGTTCATTTACAACTCTTGTCCCCAGTCCTCAAGGTCTTCCTACAACTACCCTTCTCTTACCCTGCCAACCCATAAGAAGAGGAGTCCCCAGATTGCCATGACGTTTCAGGAAGGGTGCTAATATTTTTTCTGGGAGCATCTCTCCCTCTTCACTTCACCAGACTTTCCTACTATAGCTCATAATCCCATATTATTCCAATTATTGTCCGGAGTCTGGTAAAGTTACTTGATACCACAGCTGTACAAACAGTGAAGTAATGGAGTCTTTTTTTCCTTTAGCATTGGTGTTGTGAAATGTAGAAATTTATAAGGCAAAGAAAGAAATTTAAAAGGTATTTTTCATAGAAAATATTTCATTACAGTCCACATATCTTCTTGAAATTTTCCTTTTCAGGTCAGGACTGATGACCCAGACCTTCCAGAAGAAAATCAGGCCAGCAGAGATTACCAAGCAGTAACATATTCATCTCTTAGCCAAAGTTACCTTTATATTGACTGGATTGACAACTATAAAGCTTTGCAAGTGGGAGGATATCTGAATATTATTGTTACCCCCAGAAGTCCATACATTGACAAAATAGCTCACTATAATTACTTGGTAAGTACAGTAATGATAGATTTACATCTGTCTATTCCCCTACCTGAATATCTCTCTTTGTTAACAGAGGAACATGAGAATGATCCCTCACATTTGTTTTTACAAAGCACTTCCAGGAACATAATCAAATTTGATAATCAGTTTTTCAAAAACCTCTGAGATGAGCCATGATTTCATGACCATTTCCTAGATGATGAAACTGAGGAACAGACGGGTTAAGAGGTTTACTGTGGTCACTCAGCTTGGAAAAGGAAGATTTCGATTTGAACTGGGCGCCTCTGACTCCTTGTCTGATATGCCTTTCACTAAGGAGAGACTAATTACTCTGTAGAGAGAGCCTGGTTAAGTTCTCACGTTACTTCTGCCCTAGTTCATGACCACAAAGATACATGCCTAGACCTATTGCTAATATGTACTTTTCATTGGCATACAAGGGGGCCCCAAATCCTGCTCTTAAGAGTTGAGTCATATGATTCCTACTCCAATTCTATAGTTCAGCAGCATCCCTATTACTTTGCTTATATTAAACAACAGTAACAAATCAAGGCTGAAGGTAGGAAGGTAGGACAGAAGGTAAGAAAAAGGTTAAGGGCTTCCTAACAATTGTCAAAGAAATGGGATGTGTTATTCTGATGGCCAGGTCAAACAGATGGTGAAGGCTTTTTCAACATTTTTGAGGAAGAAATTAAAAAATAAATGAGGAGCACAGATGTCATAGTGACTGATGAAGAGTTATGGGACCTGTATAGGGACTGTGTAACAAAACCATGTATGAAGTCCTGCTGTCCAAGGACAATTTAAGCGACCTTTGAGGACATTTTGGCTTCAATTGTAACCTTTTTTTTTTTTTTTTTAAACCATATGCCTCCAGTTTAGAACCTAATCTCTGGCTTTAAAACTTAATTCCTAAATAATATGTACTCCTCTTACTCATCAATTTTTTTTAATCAATAAAATGAAAGAGATTTTAGCAACAGTGTGCTGACTTTACATAGATTTGGGGTTAAATATTAGCTCTCTGATTTCCTAGTTATGTGATTTTGAGCAAAATCAGTATGACATTTAGTTAATTTCTGAGCTCCAGTCTCTTTATCTCTCTGCACAATTGGGGTAATATTCATGCCCTGATATAGTGCCACTCACTTAATTATATATATCCTTAATTATATATAAGGAAATATAATTTCCCTTATATTGGTCTGAAGAAGCTGGTGAAAGAATCACCTCCTCTTATCAGGCCTCTTCCCCATGCAGAACTGATCATTCCCTCCTCCTTTCACAGAAAGAAAGGAATTAAGTAAACATAAAAGGTCCTGACACATAATGGGCTTATGCTTGTTAACTTTCTTTTTCTTTAATGTAATTTCTGCTCCAGTTCCAAGCTCCATCCTGAAGCAAATACTTTGTTTTTAATAGTTACTACTGCTGTTTTATTTTTAGATTTTATCCAGGGGCAAAATTGTTCACTTTGGCACAAGGGAGAAACTTCTAGATTCAACTTACCAAAACATAAACATTCCAGTGACACAAGACATGGTTCCTTCTGCCCGTCTCCTGGTCTATTACATTGTCACAGGAGAGCAGACAGCAGAGTTAGTGTCCGACTCCGTCTGGTTGAATATTGAAGAAAAGTGTGGCAACCAACTGCAGGTGAGTCACAAATTGTGAGTCACTATCAAATTTTCTTCTGTGTAAAGGAGACTGTAAATGTAACTACTTGTGAAGGTTTGTCTCACGCAAATGAACTTTTCTTTTTCAAATGATCTTTTAGGTTCATCTCTCTCCAAAAGCAGGTGCATATTCTCCAGGCCAACATGTATCTCTTGATATGGCAACAGAGTCAAATTCCTGGGTGGCTCTATCAGCAGTGGACCGTGCTATATATGGAGTCCAAAGGAGAGCCAAGAAGCCTCTGGAAAGAGTTAAGTAGTGCTTGGCCTTGGTTGCTGGTGCATGGGTGACTATGCAATGCTTCACAAAGTATGGCCCTAGGGTAGGTTGTGGGGAAAAATTACGGAAAGACCAGGCCTGCTTTTCTGTAATATACTCAAAACAGTGGTTCTTAGAAAGTTAAGCCATCTCCTTGTCAGTTCCTAAAGCATAGATTTATCCTTTTTTGTTTTTCCAAACATAGAGTTAAGCACTTTAAAAACATATGACCATGATGGCAATTATATTCATGGGACAAAAGTGCCATCGATTGGGAGAGTTTTGACATAGAAGAGCTGGGGACTTTATAGTAGCAGTGCAAGAGAAGCCTGGATAGGCAGCCTACTTTTTTTTTTTTCTAACATTTTATTTACTTATTTGACAGAGAGATAGAGAAAGAGCACAAGTAGGTAGAGCGGCAGGCAGAGGGAAAGGGAGAAGCAGGTTCCCCCCACTGAGGAGGGAGCCCGATGTGGGCTTAATCCCAGGACCCTGAGATCATGACCTGAGCCTAAGGCAGACACTTAATGACTGAGCAATCCAGGCGCCCCTGGCAGCCTACTTTTTTTTTTTTTTTTTTTTTTACTCCCTTTAAAATCTGTGGCACAAAAGAATGTAAAAATTATTCAATTTCCTTAAATTCCCATGTATCTCCCTTAGGCCCTGCTACTATTATCTAGGCTTGAATCTCTTTGAATTAGAAAGAAAAAACTGTACAGTTAAAAACAGAAAAGAAAAAAATTGGGGATCAAAATTAAAACTGGAATAAGCTTCTCTGAACAAGTTGTCACCCATGTAGAACCCAGAGTCTCTCTCCCCAAAACATAAGAGGTCATGCTCCTTTTTTTTCTTTAGCAACTGAAGAATTATTTTGTCTGGTAATTCACTAATCCATGTACTTATTTATTTATGTATTATTTATGTTATATTGAAACTCTGCATTCTATGCACAAAACAACTCTCACCAAAACTTAGACCTTAGTTCTTGTTTTAATTTTCAGTAAGTATGTGTTGACAAATATGAAAGATCAAACTAAAGTAATGAAGTTGGGAACTTTGGTCTTTGACCATTTGACAAATGAGTGATCTGATTTGTTATAACCATGTGACAACTTCAGAAGAATGATTTATACATCTAAATAGACTTAACATGTTGTCTTTAGTGAATTCCTAAGAATTATTAAATTAGCTCATAACCTTTGGACAGGTGTTTCAAACCTTAGAGGCAAGTGACCTGGGCTGTGGAGCAGGTGGTGGCCAGAACAATGCAGATGTTTTCCGTTTAGCTGGACTCACCTTCCTCACCAACGCAAATGCAGATGACACCCAAGAAAATGGTAAAATGTTTAGCATTTTTTGTTTGCTCTTCAAATTGATTACTGAAATTTACATTTTCTTCCTGTACATCGTTTATGTAATTCTCTTCCATAATATTCCCTACGAGGATCTTAGAGAGACATGACTACATAACTTCCCAGTACAAAATGTTTTACTGACCATTAAGATAAAGTACAGTTTCCAGTGTAGTTCTCAGAGTCTTCCATGATCTTTTCCCCAGCTTTCTCCAGCTATCTTTCATCTTGATCTATCCTACCTTGCATTTAAGCTGTCCAGAACCAAGTATCGTGGTACTATGCTTGGTGGCCTTTTGGGTGGCACTATACTTTTGTATATCTTTAGGCCTTTCCCCATCAGGAAATAGTGATATCCTACTGTGGAAAACCTTCCTGAGGGGAAAGGCCTAAATGAGTACAATAGTATAGTGCCACTCACTTAATTATATATATCCTTAATTATATATAAGGAAATATAATTTCCCTTATATTGGTCTGAAGAAGCTGGTGAAAGAATCACCTCCTCTTATCAGGCCTCTTCCCCATGCAGAACTGATCATTCCCTCCTTCTTTCACAGGAGAATACTGTAGGGACCAGCTCTGTTTACAAGCAACACAGCAGCAGTACGTAACGCATCATGGCACATTCTTGTGTGCGGTTATGTATCTTGTCTCAGCCACTGCACTGTGAGCCCTATAAGGACAAGGACTGCATCTTAATCATGGTCTTTCTGTGGCTTTAGAATTGCTCATAATTATATTTGACCTATTATCCATAATATTATAGCACAAAGAACAAATAATAAAAATAGCGTACCCAACAAAAACTTTGCTTACTTTAAATGCTTGGATATTTCTCTGTAATCAGTGGATCAAAAACATTGCAGGATTTAAAACCAAACTCAAATCAAACAAGTCAAACTCTATAGATGACCCTTGATTGTGAGCTCCTCCAAGATAAAACAATACATATTAAGATGTGTGGTACACCGTACCTAGTTGAAAACAGGCTCTCATGAATAAAATGAATGACTTGTGAATGTTTTATGTACTTGAATAACTTCATGGAATTTTCTTGAGATTTTATCTCCTTCCCCCCTCCCTTTTTTTTTTTAACAGATAAGCCTTGTGAAGATATTATCAGGCCAAAACGAATGCTGCAAAAGAAAATAGAAGAGGAAGGTACTCTAAAATTTCATGTGATTGTGAAAAGGTTATGATCCTATTATTCAAAAGCTATAAAGAACTAATTATTATGTAATTTTCCTTAATCTAAATAGAATAGATGAAAATAAAGTTATGTACAGATGTCTAGCTTACCTCTTCAGAAAGATTAATCCAAATAAATCTAATACTTCATTTGCTATAGTTTCAATAGGAAGAAAATAAGTATTATTTCTGTTTCTAAAATCTAAAAGAATAACTTTTATATGTTACAAACATTTCCTTTCTACAGACTTCATTCAACAACTAGAATTATATTCTTCCATTTTATTCTGACAAAATCCATGATTTGATTATCTTTGGAATGTACCTGGAAACCTATTTCTTATATTCTAGATTTAACAGCGAGTAGTATTTTGGATTGTTCTTTGGGAAATTAGTCTAATAGAAATTATTTGTAAACAAATATTTAAATAGAAATATGATCATTGGCAATGTTAAAATAGGAAGAACGTTGAACTGGAAGTCAGTCACCCGAGTTCAACTAATAATCATGCTTCAAGTAATAATAATTCCTTCCCCCATTCATATGTGAGTTATTTTAATTTTAACCTTTGTTCTAAGTTCTAATGATATTAAAAGGAAGACACTGAGTAATTAGAGCACTTCTCATAAACGATGATGCCACTAGTGATGGTCTACAAATCACATCACATAAGAAAAAGTTTTTAAAATAGGATCTGTAACTTCAAGAAGGAAACACTTGTATAGCACTGATAGCTACCTTGAAATATTTGAAGGCTTCTCAGTTAACTTATTTTGCTCAAAGTGTACTGAACCCAAGGTGCCTGTTTCAACAGTTAGTATTAAGCGTAGTCGCCAGAAGCTCTCTAACCATTTAGTGTGAATGAGAATGATCTACCTGCTGGGGCCACATTCTCCCCATTCCTAGAGCAGCCATCCCAGAACACCTGGTCATTCACCTAGCCATGCCTCTTGTGGGGCAGGGGGATCGTGTGGCAGTAGAACCAAGTACCTCTCAAGGTCCCTCCTGAGCCAGAGGTGTTATGACTCCATGCATAATCAAGGACGTTTGCATCATTACCATTGCAGCTGCTAAACATAAACATGCCATACTGAGGAAATGTTGCTATGACGGAGCCCATCTTAACTATGATGAGACCTGTGAGCGGCGCGCTGCCCGGATTAAGATAGGCCCCAGATGCATCAAGATTTTCAAGGATTGTTGCATCATCGCCAGACAGATCCGTGACAAAGAGTCTCACAAAGACATCCAGTTGGGAAGACTGCGTAAGTTTGACATTTTTAAAATCAGAATTCAGCCCCAGTTGGGGCATCTTGTGTAATTCTGTGCTGATAAAAAAAAAAAAAAAAAAAAAAAAAAGGGCCATTGTGTATACTATGCAGCCATCAAAAGAAATGAAATCTTGCCATTTGCGACAGCATGGATGGAACTAGAGCGTATCATGCTTAGTGAAATAAGTCAAGCAGAGAAAGACAACTATCATATGCTCTCCCTGATATGAGAAAGTGGTGATGCAACATGGGGGCTTAAGGGGGTAGGAGAAGAATAAATGAAACAGGATGGGATTGGGAGGGAGACAAACCATAGGTGACTCTTGATCTCACAAAGCAAGCTGAAGGTTGCTGGGGGGAGGGGAGTTGGGAGAAGGGGGGTGGGGTTATGGACATTGGGGAGGGTATGTGCTTTGGTGAGTGCTATGAAGTGTGTAAACCTGGCGATTCACAGACCTGTACCCCTGGGGATAAAAATATATGTTTATAAAAACATAAAAAAAATTTTTTTAAAAGGGCAGTTTTTAATGCTTTATTTACAGTGGAAATTAGAAAGGATGACTTGTAAATGCCCATCAGAAGGAAATCAGTTATTGTTTTTGGCTGTCGAAAGAGGTACATATAGTATAGAGCAGAGCTCACAAACCCATGTCAAGAGTCAAGATGAGTTTAAACCCAGCTCATTCTATAAACTTGAATGACTATATGTCCTCTCTGAGCCTCAATCTCCTCATTTTTCAAGAAAGAAACTTGAGCTACATGATCTCCAGTATGCCTTTGAGTTCTAGAATTGACGTTTCTGTGATAGTACAACCAATAAAAATGTTGTTCATGCCTATACTGGTCAAAACCAACCAAAGATTTCTAAACCTAGCACAAGGTTAGGTGTACTTATATAGAGGATGAAATCTTTTTCTGTTTCAACCATAAAATATGCCTTCAGAATTTATAGACCTCTCACTAATAGGTTTTCAGAACTTTCAGAACTTCCATTCATTTATGTATAGTCAAAACAAAATGAACAAAAGCAGACTGACATCTCCTGTTTCAGAATCTGATTGTCTCTCTTAACGGCATGTCTTAAATATCATCCATTCAAGTAGATATATTTCTGTAAACATAAATTCTTATGGCCATTTGTCAAAACTGTGTTATTAGATATATTTAAGTTGTTTTCAGCTTTTTTTTTTTTTATAAACATATATTTTTATCCCCAGGGGTACAGGTCTGTGAATCACCAGGTTTACACACTTCATAGCACTCACCAAATCACATACCCTCCCCAATGTCCATAATCCCACCCCCTTCTCCCAAACCCCCTCCCCCCGGCAACCCTCAGTTTGTTTTGTGAGATTAAGAGTCACTTATGGTTTGTCTCCCTCCCAATCCCATCTTGTTTCATTTATTCTTCTTCTACCCACTTAAGCCTCCATGTTGCATCACCACTTCCTCATATCAGGGAGATTATATGATAGTTGTCTTTCTCTGCTTGACTTATTTCGCTAAGCATGATACGCTCTAGTTCCATCCATGTTGTTGCAAATGGCAAGATTTCATTTCTTTTGATGGCTGCATAGTATTCCATTGTGTATATATACCACATCTTCTTGATCCATTTTCAGCTTTTTGCTTATTACAACAAACACTTTCACAAACACTCTAGTACATAGGATGTACTAGAATGTTACTCATTCTAGTACATAGGATGTACTAGAATGTTACTAAGAATGTTTTCCTTGTTCTATTTTTCATCTGGTTTGCTTCTACTGCACAGAACCAAATCTCTGCTACTCCCTTCCACCTCTGGTACTCTGCTCTGTCCCTTGTTCTAGATGATTTGACCTCCCAAAACTCCCACAGGTGTTGCAACTCTGCAAGGATCTGCATGAGTTTCTCTCCCTGCTCTGCAGCCTGCAAACTGCCTCCAGACAGTAAACCTGGACAATTCTAGGGTTCACCTAGCCTGTCTCCATTCTCTCAGGAATCATAGCCCTGGGCCACTTATGCTGTAATGTCTGAAAACTATTGCCTTATATGGTGTGATTCGTTTTTAGGGATTTTGGTTTGGTTTGGCTTTTGTTTGTTCGTTTGTTTGCTTTTAGTGTGTATGTGTGTTTTAAGGGAGAAGAGTAACTCCTATAAGTGATCTTGGACAGAAGCAGAAATTCTGTCTATTTTTATTAAGGGAAATATAATAAATTTCCCTCAGGTAAACCTCCCTTATTTTATAATATAAATACAATTATTGTAATCATAAAAATGCAAATAGCTTTATGGATTGATCAGTGTCTTTTATAATCTCAGGAACACTAAGCATTTAGCAATTTAAGAAACAAATCATTGGGGGGAGGAGTCAAGATGGCGGAGAAGTAGCAAGCTGAGACTGCTTCAGCTAGCCGGAGATCAGCTAGATAGCTTATCTAAAGATTGCAAACACCTGAAAATCCATCGGCAGATCGAAGAGAAGAAGAACAGCAATTCTGGAAACAGAAAAACAACCACTTTCTGAAAGGTAGGACCGGCGGAGAAGTGAATCCAAAGCGACGGGAAGATAGACCCCGGGGGGAGGGGCCGGCTCCCGGCAAGCGGCGGAGCAACCGCGCACAAAATCAGGACTTTTAAAAGTCTGTTCCGCGGAGGGACATCGCTCCAGAGGCTAAACCGGAGCGAAGCCCACGCGGGGTCAGCGTGGCCTCAGGTCCCGCAGGGTCACAGAAGGATCGGGGGTGTCTGAGTGTCGCAGAGCTTGCGGGTATTGGAACGGGAAAGCCGGCTACAGAGACAGAGCCGACAGTAAGCTCGCAGCTCCGTGTTACCTTGAACCGGTCGCAGGCTCGGTGAGCTCGGAGCGCGGCCGGAGGTCAGGCAGACGGGAGTAACTGGGCGCTGTTCTCTGAGGGCGCACTGAGGAGTGGGGCCCTGGGCTCTCGGCTCCTCCGGGCCGGAGACCAGGAGGCCGCCATTTGTATTCCCGTCCTCTGGAACTCTACGGAAAGCGCTCAGGGAACAAAAGCTCCTGAAAGCAAACCCGAGCGGATTACTCACCCCGGCCCCGGGTAAGGGCGGTGTAATTCCGCCTGGGGCAAAGACACTTGAAAATCACTACAACAGGCCCCTCCCCCAGAAGATCAACAAGAAATCCAGCCGAGACCAAGCTCACCTACCAAGGAGTGCGGTTTCAATACCAAGGAGAGCAGCAGAATTCCAGAGGAGGAGAAAGCCAAGCACGGAACTCATGGCTTTTTTCCTGTGATTTTTTTTAGTCTTGCAGTTAATTTAATTTTTTCTTTTTCATTTTTTTTTTTTTCTCGCCTTCGGGTAAAATTTTTTTTTTTTTTAACTGTTACCTTTTTCTTTTTTAACGATTTTTTACTAGTTTATCTAATATATATATATATATATTTTTACATTTTTCTTAGGTGTTTTCTTTTTTAAAAAAAAAATTCTTTTCTTTTTTTTTTTTTTTTTTTTTTTTTTTCTTTTTTCTTTCTTCCTTTTTGAACCTCTTTTTATCCCCTTTCTCCCCACTCACGATTTTGGATCTCTTCTAATTTGGCTAAAGCATATTTTCCTGGGGTTGTTGCCACCCTTTTAGTATTTTACTTGCCCCTTCATTTACTCTTATCTGGACAAAATGACAAGACGTAAAAATTCACCACAAAAAAAAGAACAAGAGGCAGTACTGAAGGCTAGGGACCTAATCAATACAGACATCGGTAATATGTCAGATCTAGAGTTCAGAATGACAATTCTCAAGGTTCTAGCCGGGCTCGAAAAAGGCATGGAAGATATTAGAGAAACCCTCTCGAGAGATATAAAAGCCCTTTCTGGAGAAATAAAAGAACTAAAATCTAACCAAGTTGAAATCAAAAAAGCTATTAATGAGGTGCAATCAAAAATGGAGGCTCTCACTGCTAGGATAAATGAGGCAGAAGAAAGAATTAGTGATATAGAAGACCAAATGACAGAGAATAAAGAAGCTGATCAAAAGAGGGACAAACAGCTACTGGACCACGAGGGGAGAATTCGAGAAATAAGTGACACCATAAGACGAAACAACATTAGAATAATTGGGATTCCAGAAGAAGAAGAAAGTGAGAGGGGAGCAGAAGGTATACTGGAGAGAATTATTGGGGAGAATTTCCCCAATATGGCAAAGGGAACAAGCATCAAAATTCAGGAGGTTCAGAGAATGCCCCTCAAAATCAATAAGAATAGGCCCACACCCCGTCACATAATAGTAAAATTTACAAGTCTCAATGACAAAGAGAAAATCCTGAAAGCAGCCCGGGAAAAGAAGTCTGTAACATACAATGGTAAAAATATTAGATTGGCAGCTGACTTATCCACAGAGACCTGGCAGGCCAGAAAGAGCTGGCATGATATTTTCAGAGCACTAAACGAGAAAAACATGCAGCCAAGAATACTATATCCAGCTAGGCTATCATTGAAAATAGAAGGAGAGATTAAAAGCTTCCAGGACAAACAACAACTGAAAGAATTTGCAAATACCAAACCAGCTCTACAGGAAATATTGAAAGGGGTCCTCTAAGCAAAGAGAGAGCCTACAAGTGGTAGATCAGAAAGGAACAGAGACCATATACAGTAACAGTCACCTTACAGGCAATACAATGGCACTAAATTCATATCTCTCAATAGTTACCCTGAATGTGAATGGGCTAAATGCCCCTGTCAAAAGACACAGGGTATCAGAATGGATAAAAAAACAAAACCCATCTATATGTTGCCTCCAAGAAACACATTTTAAGCCCGAAGACACCTCCAGATTTAAAGTGAGGGGGTGGAAAAGAATTTACCATGCTAATGGACATCAGAAGAAAGCAGGAGTGGCAATCCTTATATCAGATCAATTAGATTTTAAGCCAAAGACTGTAATAAGAGATGAGGAAGGACACTATATCATACTCAAAGGGTCTGTCCAACAAGAAGATTTAACAATTTTAAATATCTATGCCCCCAACGTGGGAGCAGCCAACTATATAAACCAATTAATAACAAAATCAAAGAAACACATAAACAACAATACAATAATAGTAGGGGACTTTAATATTCCCCTCACTGAAATGGACAGGTCATCCAAGCAAAAGATCAGCAAGGAAATAAAGGCCTTAAATGACACACTGGACCAGATGGACATCACAGATATATTCAGAATATTTCATCCCAAAGCAACAGAATACACATTCTTCTCTAGTGCACATGGTACATTCTCCAGAATAGATCACATCCTCGGTCCTAAATCAGGACTCAACCGGTATCAAAAGATTGGGATCATTCCCTGCATATTTTCAGACCACAATGCTCTAAAGCTAGAACTCAACCACAAAAGGAAGTTTGGAAAGAACCCAAATACATGGAGACTAAACAGTATCCTTCTAAAGAATGAATGGGTCAACCGGGAAATTAAAGAAGAATTGAAAAAAATCATGGAAACAAATGATAATGAAAATACAACGGTTCAAAATCTGTGGGACACAACAAAGGCAGTCCTGAGAGGAAAATATATAGCGGTACAAGCCTTTCTCAAGAAACAAGAAAGGTCTCAAGTACACAACCTAACCCTACACCTAAAGGAGCTGGAGAAGGAACAAGAAAGAAACCCTAAGCCCAGCAGGAGAAGAGAAATCATAAAGATCAGAGCAGAAATCAATGAAATAGAAACCAAAAAAACAATAGAACAAATCAACGAAACTAGGAGCTGGTTCTTTGAAAGAATTAATAAAATTGATAAACCCCTGGCCCGACTTATCAAAAAGAAAAGAGAAAGGACCCAAATAAATAAAATCATGAATGAAAGAGGAGAGATCACAACTAACACCAAGGAAATACAAACTATTATAAGAACATACTATGAGCAACTCTACGGCAATAAATTTGACAATCTGGAAGAAATGGATGCATTCCTAGAAACATATAAACTACCACAACTGAACCATGAAGAAATAGAAAGCCTGAACAGACCCATAACCAGTAAGGAGATTGAAACAGTCATTAAAAATCTCCAAACAAACAAAAGCCCAGGGCCAGACGGCTTCCCGGGGGAATTCTACCAAACATTTAAAGAAGAACTAATTCCTATTCTCCTGAAACTGTTCCAAAAAATAGAAATGGAAGGAAAACTTCCAAACTCATTTTATGAGGCCAGCATCACCTTGATCCCAAAACCAGACAAGGATCCCACCAAAAAAGAGAGCTATAGACCGATATCCTTGATGAACACAGATGCGAAAATACTCAACAAAATACTAGCCAATCGGATTCAACAGTACATTAAAAAGATTATTCACCACGACCAAGTGGGATTTATTCCAGGGCTGCAAGGTTGGTTCAACATCCGCAAATCAGTCAATGTGATACAACACATCAATAAAAGTAAGAACAAGAACCATATGATACTCTCAATAGATGCTGAAAAAGCATTTGACAAAGTACAACATCCCTTCCTGATCAAAACTCTTCAAAGTGTAGGGATAGAGGGCACATACCTCAATATCATCAAAGCCATCTATGAAAAACCCACCGCAAATATCATTCTCAATGGAGAAAAACTGAAAGCTTTTCCGCTAAGGTCAGGAACACGGCAGGGATGTCCATTATCACCACTGCTATTCAACATCGTACTAGAGGTCCTAGCCTCAGCAATCAGACAACAAAAGGAAATTAAAGGCATCCAAATCGGCAAAGAAGAAGTCAAATTATCACTCTTCGCAGATGATATGATACTATATGTGGAAAACCCAAAAGACTCCACTCCAAAACTGCTAGAACTTATACAGGAATTCAGTAAAGTGTCAGGATATAAAATCAATGCACAGAAATCAGTTGCATTTCTCTACACCAACAGCAAGACAGAAGAAAGAGATATTAAGGAGTCAATCCCATTTACAATTGCATCCAAAACCATAAGATACCTAGGAATAAACCTAACCAAAGAGACACAGAATCTATACTCAGAAAACTATAAAGTACTCATGAAAGAAATTGAGGAAGACACAAAGAAATGGAAAAATGTTCCATGCTCCTGGATTGGAAGAATAAATATTGTGAAAATGTCTATGCTACCTAAAGCAATCTACACATTTAATGCAATTCCTATCAAAGTACCATCCATCTTTTTCAAAGAAATGGAACAAATAATTCTAAAATTTATATGGAACCAGAAAAGACCTCGAATAGCCAAAGGGATATTGAAAAAGAAAGCCAACGTTGGTGGCATCACAATTCCGGACTTCAAGCTCTATTACAAAGCTGTCATCATCAAGACAGCATGGTACTGGCACAAAAACAGACACATAGATCAATGGAACAGAATAGAGAGCCCAGAAATAGACCCTCAACTCTATGGTCAACTAATCTTCGACAAAGCAGGAAAGAATGTCCAATGGAAAAAAGACAGCCTTTTCAATAAATGGTGCTGGGAAAATTGGACAGCCACATGCAGAAAAATGAAATTGGACCATTTCCTTACACCACACACAAAAATAGACTCAAAATGGATGAAGGACCTCAATGTACGAAAGGAATCCATCAAAATCCTTGAGGAGAACACGGGCAGCAACCTCTTCGACCTCTGCCGCAGCAACATCTTCCTAGGAACAACGCAAAAGGCAAGGGAAGCAAGGGAAAAAATGAACTACTGGGATTTCATCAAGATCAAAAGCTTTTGCACAGCAAAGGAAACAGTTAACAAAATCAAAAGACAACTGACAGAATGGGAGAAGATATTTGCAAACGACATATCAGATAAAGGACTAGTGTCCAGAATCTATAAAGAACTTAGCAAACTCAACACCCAAAGAACAAATAATCCAATCAAGAAATGGGCAGAAGACATGAACAGACATTTCTGCAAAGAAGACATCCAGATGGCCAACAGACACATGAAAAAGTGCTCCATATCACTTGGCATCAGGGAAATACAAATCAAAACCACAATGAGATATCACCTCACACCAGTCAGAATGGCTAAAATCAACAAGTCAGGAAATGACAGATGCTGGCGAGGATGCGGAGAAAGGGGAACCCTCCTACACTGTTGGTGGGAATGCAAGCTGGTGCAGCCACTCTGGAAAACAGCATGGAGGTTCCTCAAAATGTTGAAAATAGAACTGCCCTATGACCCAGCAATTGCACTATTGGGTATTTACCCTAAAGATACAAATGTAGTGATCCAAAGGGACACATGCACCCGAATGTTTATAGCAGCAATGTCCACAATAGCCAAACTATGGAAAGAACCTAGATGTCCATCAACAGATGAATGGATCAAGAAGATGTGGTATATATACACAATGGAATACTATGCAGCCATCAAAAGAAATGAAATCTTGCCATTTGCAACAACATGGATGGAACTAGAGCGTATCATGCTTAGCGAAATAAGTCAAGCAGAGAAAGACAACTATCATATGATCTCCCTGATATGAGGAAGTGGTGATGCAACATGGAGGCTTAAGTGGGTAGAAGAATAAATGAAACAAGATGGGATTGGGAGGGAGACAAACCATAAGTGACTCTTAATCTCACAAAACAAACTGAGGGTTGCCGGGGGGAGGGGGTTGGGGAGAAGGGGGTGGGATTATGGACATTGGGGAGGGTATGTGATTTGGTGAGTGCTGTGAAGTGTGTAAACCTGGTGATTCACAGACCTGGGGATAAAAATATATGTATATAAAAAATATATGTTTATAAAAAATAAAAAATAAAATGGGAAAAAAAAAAAAAAAAAAAAAAGAAACAAATCATTAAAGATATTTTTATGCTTTATTTGTTTTGTCAGTACCAAGGTCTTTAAAGTTCTATTTTGAAATCACTAAACAAAATATTTCATTGACCTTTCAGAAACTACTCAAGTTATAGTTTAATGTTCATGCTTTAAAATTTGGTCCTAAGTAAAATTCATGTTGTTTTTTCTATAATCACACATACTTTTCCCTCCCAGATATAAAGACCCTGTTACCAGTAACCAAGACAGAAATAAGGAGCTATTTTCCAGAAAGCTGGTTATGGGAAGTTCATCAAGTCTCCAAAAGGTATTATACTTTAACATTCCTCTGGAAAATGTGGGAAAATACAAATGTTATGGCCAAAAATCTGGAAGCTATCTATTTCCCAATGTTTAAGGATTAAGATGCTATTACCATTTGGTCAAATTTTGTTTTATTTGTTTCACTTTTTTTTTTTTTTTTTAAAATGTGTGCTTGCTCTAGTAGCTAGCTCCAGCACAAGATTAATGAACTCTTGGTGAGGAAGGGTGCTATTCCATTTAATTTCTTTCTACTTCAGTAAGCCTTTACTGAGAACAATATACTTATACTGATCAAATATAGTAAGCAGCCATTTTTATCTTGAAATACCTATACTACGAAATAAATATTGATTAATAAGAAGAAAGGTTCTTTTCCTATTATTCAATACATTTTTATGGAATGCCTACTCTGTCCCAGGCACTGAAAACAGGGCTGAATAGTGCTGAGTCCCTGAGCATCACCCTTTCCTGGGGATTCAAAACATTTATTTCCAGGTGCAGCATAAGCCCCGAGGCCCAAGCCGGGCATCAGTCTTCAAATGGGTCTCCTCATCCCTACCCTTGTCCCCTCTAGTCCTTCCTCCATTTCAACTGGCATTGTCTCTTGGCTAGAACTTCCTCTGGTAAGTCTTCCCACCACTCTCCCAACCCTGCCAGTGACTGGATTAATTACCTCTCCCAATTAACCATGTTGCATGTAACATATGGTATTATAATGGCCTATTTACCTGCTTCTCTTCCATATTAAAATGATACTTCCAGGATGAAGACTAAATTCAGATAAATTTTATATTCAGGACCTGGCATAATGTCCAGCTTGTAGAGGCACTCAAATAAATGTGTTGAATCAATGCACACTGCCTCTGAACCTTTTAAATGCTTCATTGGTACAACTATTACAGTGAATTGCAATTTATTTACTTAACTGCTTCTTCTATTAGACTATAAACTACTTGAGAACAGCATTTTATCTTGTAAGTGCTATATACTCAGTGTTGGTGCTATGCCTGACACAAAGCTGGTGGACAATAGCAGTTTGTTGAATGAAATAAATAAATAGATTAGCTTAATCTTAATCAGAAATTTTTAGTTACATTGATTTTGTTAGGAGCAATGTTAAGATGCATGACTTTGCTTCCCTATTTTAGAACATACCACACAATAAATTTTTTTTTATGTTTTGAATTTGTAGTGTTTCAAAGGTATCTTTCTGAATTTGAATTCTCATCATAAAAGTGAAATATTTAAAAACATTCAACACATAAGAGAGTTAATGAGTATATTTTTCTTGCTTGAATTTTCCTTAATTCCTGGTAGATTTTTATTTTGTTCTGCTTTTTTTCTTTCTTCTAAAGTAGTGTGAAGCAAAAATTCTATTAGTGAATGGCAGTAAATTGGGCTAATCTCTATATTTGAATATTAACATTTTAACTTTCAGAAGCCAACTGCAATTGGTGTTACCTGATTCTCTAACTACCTGGGAAATTCAAGGTGTTGGCATTTCAGATAGTGGTAAGAAAGCTTAAGTTATATACTGATTTAAGGAATGATTTGATTAGCAAAATGTAGTTAGTTTTTTTTGTTGTTGTTATAATCTATATAGTTCACCCAGGACTTAAGTGGTGTCATTTGTTAAATATCCTTTTTAATGTATTACAAAAAGACTTGGATATGCACATAGTTTTGACCATATTAATTTTTTCTCCTGTTCTTCTATTAGCTATCATTTTTTTAATGCTGATGTAAAGTCCCCATTATCCTTTCTTTTTCTCCATGACTTGGAGTTTGAGTAGAGTTAGAAGCAAATGTATGACTTCTCTCCTGGGTGAATGCCCTTTTGTGGCAATTTAGTACAGATATTTTATTAATAACATTTGAGTTGGTTTTGTTTGTTTTTTACTTAAATTCTTTGTTCCCACAATCAAAATTTTATACCCATTAAATAGAGTCAATAATGAGTATCTAAAAAGAAATTTGGTACTTAAGGTAATAAACATTCTCATGCCTTAGGTAGAATTAAATCTTTGTTAGACAAATGAAGCTTTCTATTAATACCAATAATTACTGAAATAGACATCAATGAGTAGAAAATTCAAGGACATGACAGTACAGAGAAGAACATGATATAATATTCCTTCTTCCTTGAAGCAAAGCAAATGTGAGGTATAGTAGTACTAATTAAGGCATTGTAGAATTCCCTAATATGCCTCCATTTTGCTTTCACTTTGGACTAAAGGTATATGTGTTGCTGATACTTTCAAGGCACGGGTGTTCAAAGACGTCTTCCTGGAAATGAATATACCATATTCTGTTGTACGAGGGGAACAGATCCAATTGAAAGGAACTGTTTACAACTATAGAATGTTTGATATACGGGTAAGTAGGTATTTATTATAAGTTTGAATAAATGGGGAAAAAAGAATTCTCTGATTTTTTAAGAATTCTATTAATGGAATTATCACATACACAAAAAACAAAAATTTTACTCAATGAAGGGATAAAGAAAGGAGGAAGACTTAAGACAAATTTTCTTTCTTTTTTTTTTTTAAAGATTTTATTTATTTATTTGACAGAGAGAGATCACAAGCAGGCAGAGAGGCAGGCAGAGAGAGAGGAGGAAGCAGGCTCCCCACTGAGCAGAGAGCCCGATGCAGGGCTCGATCCCAGGACTCTGAGATCATGACCTGAGCCAAAAGCAGAGGCTTAACCCACTGAGCCACCCAGGCGCCCCAAGACAAATTTTCTTATAACTCCAATTTAAAGAAGAATACAAGGGCCACCTGGGTGGCTCAGTCAGTTAAGCATCAAAATTCTAACCATGGTTGGACAACTTGTCTTCTTTTTGTTAGCACACAGCTAAAGGGTATTATACAATAGGGTGACTGATTTCCCTTGAAAACTTTATATGGGAGCTCACTATAGTCTGAAAATCTAACTATATTTTTTAAAAAGCTCTAATTTCGTTCTTAAGAGATGAGTATTTTAGTGGTTTCCAAAAGTTTTGCTTACCTACGCTCTAAATATTGGGGGGTGAACTATGTACCCCATTGACACATTTTTAATTAGGATCTAAAGTTTTTCACCATAAAATGTTAATATTTAAATATTGGTTATAACAAACTTTAAATGTATACAGCAAAATCTAAATACCATAACATTCTATTTTAAAATGCCCAAATAAACTGTTATTAACAACAGATTAGATATCAATTCTTCTTCTCTGTGAACACATATTCCCATTTCTCTCTCCTAATGTTATGTATTTTATGCTTGAATATTTTCTATTTTGTTGCATAATTCGATGCAACAAAAATATATAGATATGTTGAAATTGAAATTTTTTGAATTCTTTTTTAAATTTAATTTTAAAATTTTATTTATTTGACAGACAGAGATCACAAGTAGGCAGAGAGGCAGGCAGGGGTGGGGGGAGCAGGCTCCCTGCCGAGCAGAGAGCCTGATGTGGGGCTTGATCCCAGGACCCTGAAATCATGACCTGAGCCGAAGGCAGAGGCTTTACCCCACAGAGCCTCCCAGGCGCCCCTGTTTTTGAATTCTCTAAGACTCTTAAGTGTCTAGTAATTGCTTGTGGATTTAGTTAAAATTATGAGAGGATTTTGATACATATTGTCCTCAAGTTATATATTAATGTAAGGGAAATGGACAATGCTGAATCTTTCACATCTCTTTGTCCTTTTGCTTTATTCATTAGATCAGTGGCCAGCTATTGGCCATGGACCCAAACTGACTTGCTGCCTCCTTATGGCCTTTAATCTAAGAATGGTTTTTACATTTTTTTTTTTAAGGATTGAAAGAAAAAAAATTTCATGGCACATGAAAATTATATGAAATTCAAATTTCAGTGTCCATAAATAAAGTGTGCTGCCACACTTATCTGTATAGGTATCATCCGTGGCAAAGTTGAGTAGTTGTGACACAGACCACTAATGTGGTGCTTTCATTGCCTTGTGCTGCTGCTCAAGGCGCTGCCAATTGCAAAGACACAATTGTAACTCAACAGGCTTTTAATGTCCATACGTCTCACTGCACTGCCATATTTTGTTTAATTTTTAAATTATCAATCATTTTATCTTATCAAAATAAACAAGAACATCTGTGATATCTCAGAATTAATCCCTCTTAATTAGCTTTCCTTGAGTGTAGGTCACATTTACCTATTTCTTTTTACCCAGTAATTTTGGATTAGACCATGAACCTTATTAGTGAAATGTTATAGTGACTCTGGAGTCAATCAAGTTCCTGTGGAGATCTTCTATTCTTCTTTTTTGTTTTTCAGCAGGCAGTTGTCTGAGTTCAAGCCCAAACCCTGAAATTTCTGTTCTGTTCTGTTCTATTAGCCTTGGTTTGGATGCATGGAATCTGTGCTGGGTGTTGTTCAAGGGTTGGCCAGGTTTAAGTAAATTTTATATGCTGAACTTGGAATGCCTTCACTTTTCAGCTCTGGTGGCTGTTTAATATTCTGTCTCCTGGTTCTTCAAGCCCATAGATGGCAGTTTCTGCCAGAGCCTTAGGCACTCATCAGGGCACTACTGGGGCCTTCCCTCAGGTAAAAACTGTAGTCAACAGGAATCTCACCCAGTATCATTCCTTCCTTCCAGCTGCTCCCTTCTCTTCCACTTTCTAGTACCTTTAGGTTGTATGTGTGTAGTCAAGAGCTTATAGTTGTGTTTGCAGAACGGTGTCCAACAGGATCTACTTGGCCATCACTGAAAACAGAACTGCTGCTGTAGGCTTATTTAATTGATATTCTATTTTTGAAAACTGACGATATTCAGTTTTAAACATTCCTTTCTATTCCCAACTTATTAGGAATTTTTGTAATGAATTTATGTGGAATTCTGTCAAGCCACTCTTCTCCTGGGGGAATGGGCAACCCAGTAGGCTTCTTTGACTCCTGCCCCATCCACCCAGGTTGTTGTATTTCCCAAAGAGATAATTAAGAGGGAAATGGAGCACTTCGTTTTTGAGAAATTCCTCAAATTAGTCCTTGAATGTTGGCACTCTTTCTTGTTTACCTGCTTGATTTATTCTGTATCCTATGATTTTATGCTTTGGGATATAGTTCTTAATTCTGCCGGTTCACTAGATTTGGGAGTGAAGATGAAAAATATTCATTTTTAACCAAAAGTAGGTAGGTACTATTATTATTATCTGCATTACAAAGATGAGAAAATGAGTAGTTAAAGAGGTCATGTGACCTGATTTTATCATACAGTAAGAGGCAGAGCCAAGATTTGAACCAAGATCTTCCTAGAGCCAAAGTCTGGCTGTAAAATGGAGTACAAGTGGGGAATTAATAAGCGACAAGATTGGAAAAGTAAGGTGGGGACATATTGGGCAGGGCCTTGAACACCAAGAGATGGAGTTCTCAGTCTTTCCTAAAATCATTATTTGTTAAATACCAAAGGCTAAGCTAAAAGATACAAAGAGGAATAAGACACATAAAGTGCCCAAGCCTGGGGTTCCCACCGCCTAAGGTACAAGCATGTAAAGAGACCATGTAACAGATGATACATGACAACATGAACAAAGAACCTGAGAAACTTCACACCTGATTTAGAAGGTAATGATCCAAAGAAGATAAGACATTTCAGAGCCAGGGCTAAACTTGGCAGACATCCCTTCACGTTGCTAAACTCTACAGTAGCTTGTATGTGTATGTCTGAAAATCTAACATGAGCTTGCTCCTCTGCCTTAGAATCTAAGGGATTATTTAACCCTGTAAAAACTCAGGGACAGTTTTGTATCCAGACGAACGACGTCAGGGCACACTTTCCTTATCATAAAGTGTTTTAATATAATGGTTCACTGGTTATATTTCAGTTCTGTGTTAAAATGTCTGCTGTGGAGGAAATCTGTACATCAGGAAGCCCAGCTATCAACCACCAGGGCAGCAGTCCCTCCAGATGTGTGTCCCAGAGAGTAGAAGCTTCCTCCAGTCATCCAGTGTCCTTCACCGTGCTTCCTCTGGAAGCTGGCCTCCACAACATCAACTTTTCACTGGAGACTTCACTTGGAAAAGAAATCTTAGTAAAAACATTACGAGTGGTGGTAAGAAAAATGTGCTTTTTTTTTCTGTTTCTTTTTAATAACACTTTTTTCATGGGTGGAAGGGATTAAGAGTATACTTATCGTGGTGAGCACTGAGTAGTGTATGGAATTGTTGAATCACTATTGTACACCTGACTGTGTATCGATTATAATGGAATTAAAATTTTAAAAAAGAAAGAAAAAGAATGGTAACAAACACTATTTTCAGTCTGGAAAAAAAGTTGTCAGCAGCTTATCATTAAGTGGATCAGAAAAAGAACACAGAAAAACAATATAAATATGAATATAACAGAATGCTAACATTTGAGGGAAACAAAGTAGAAGATATCTCAGGTTTTTGGTATGATTCTTATAACTTTTCTTTCAGTCTGACATTATGTTTTAAAAATTTAAATAAAACAATGGTACTTCATGATTGTAGAACATATGGAAGAATGAAAAGCTACAGAGAATAAAATTAAAATCACTGATAACTCCCACACCCAAAGATAGGCAACTTTGACAGTTTGATATATAGCCTTCCAAGGTTTTCCCCCAACTCATTCAAAAGGCGTGTCTTGAAATCTATGTGCCAGACATTGTGCCAGGTATTGGAGATCCAGCAATAGATAAGACACAGTCCAGGCATTTATAGTTTAGAATTTATAGTCTAAAAAATGTTTCATTTACAAATAAGAGACTAAAAAAGGAAGAATATTATCATTTATTAAGTACTATTTACCCACATAGTCTATTGAGTGTTTTCGTGTTATCCTAGTAAGATTAAGGTTCTTGCCAAGAGTCACATGATTAGTTAATAACAGAACTGGGTCTTCTTAGGTCTTCATTCTCTGACTTATGTTTTTAGCCACGCAATCACTTCGGTAGACATATACTGACTTATTTTGTACAAGGCATGTCCTATGTATCCTTGCATGGTAGTTCCATGCACAGACTAAGGAGACAGGCTGCCTGGGTTTGAATCCTGGCTCCACCACTTGCTAGCAGTGTGACATTGGATAAGTTTCTTGATTTCTCTATGTGCCATTTTCTTCATCTACCAAATGGGAGTAATAATAATTTCTACTTCATGAAGTATTTTTTTTAGGTTAAACAAGATATACATACAAAGCATTTAGGTCAATTTCCTGGCTTATGATAACTTCTATTTAAGTATTTGGTCTGGTTATTATGCAAGTGGCCAGAAACTCTTATTCTTGCATTTGTGAATATAAATATTTAAACATATTTTTGCCTTTAAATTTTTTTTCAATTGGAAAGTGTCCAAGTTGATCCAAGAATTCAGGTCATATAAATTTAATTTTATTTTTTCATCATTTGAAGGGGGCAGCTGAAATTCAGGGAACAAATTAAGGCTTCACTGAAGGAGTTAAATTTAATTATATTCTTTACTGAGTGTTTTCTGCCTTTTTAGCCAGAAGGTATCAAAAAGGAAAGTTATGCTGGTGTTACTCTGGACCCAAGGGGTATTTATGGTAGGTATTTTATATGTTGTCTTTTGCTCTAGAAATTAAAGTGTCTAGGTAAACTGAAACATTGTTTTTCAAAATGTTAATTGTCTGGAATAAGAAATATTCATTTCTTAGTTCATTGACATTCTTGATAGCACGTGTTGTATATAATCTGGATGGGTTTAGAACAAAGAAAAAGAATTCCATTATTTTTAAGTGCAAAGCATTGAAATTGTGATAATTGCATGGGTTCTCTTTGATATTAGTCATTTTGTATCCATCACAATGATAATTTATACTATTTTCTTATAGAACCATCAATCCCAAGGAATACCTAAGAAAAAGTCATTTCCATACTTCTTTAACACACAGTATTTGAAAACACAATAATGCTGATTAATCACTTAACTAACTCATTCCTTGTTGTTCCTACTATCCTACCTTTTACCCTTCAATAAAGATATTCTGAACCTTCTCACGGTTAGAATTTTGCAAATATCCAAACACTTAATCAAGGCTCATACACTTAAATATACACGAAATTTAGAATGGGTTAACAATTCTGTTCAACAAAAAAAGATAGCCTGTCATAGTTCTTATTAAATGGGTTAAATTTACCATATTATTGCCTTGAATCATGTTTCTTTGCTTTCAGTCATATAGCAATGAGGGAAAAAAGCTTACCTATAAATCAAGACCCTTATACCCAGAGAGCCATTTCTGAGAATTGCAAAGTAAAGCAAAGCAAAGAATTCAGATCTTTACCTTTAAATCAGCTGAGTATCATAAGCTAAGGATGATTTCAACAGAGTAACAGGAAGAAAAATCCATCCCTTTTTTATTTAATTTTATCTTCACATAGACCTTCTTCCAGCATGTCCATTGTGAAGGATCTGTGGGTAGAGATATTACAAATTCTGAGATTTGGAGTCTCATGAAGTTACTTATATCAAGCCGCAGAGCCAGTGTGTCTTTATTTTCTTCCTGTTTACCCTGTGCCTCCCATACTGACATTACTGCAAACAGATTTGCAAAATGGCCCTGTCTGGTACATCCCAGGTGTGGACATCAGGGCCACACAATGGGAATGATCTTTTATCTGGGAATAAATCTCTCCGTCAAAAATCTTGGTAAAAAATTTGTATAATAAAACCTATGCCTCTTTCCAATCTTGCCATATAACCGTTTCCCTTATTGTTTTAGACAACTTAGATTTAGGCAGCTTTATAACTTTCTAGAGAGCTAAATAGGGTAAAGATGACAATTAACTTCATCCAGTGAGTTTGGAGAGTTTATTAAATACTTCCAATATTTATGTGTCAGAAATGCTATATACTTTATAGAATTCCTTTTTTTTTTTTTTTTAAGGCTAACGTATATTTGGAAAAGTAGATGGACAATAACATCACTGGAAATTTGGGGGAAAAAATCAGTGAGGGAGAAGAAGGTATCAGAACAAATTATAAAGTGATAGGAATGAAAATAGTGTGGCATCAGCTTAAAATGAGGACTAAATGTAGAAACTCAATCCAAGGAGCCCGCATCTTTCGTTCTTACTTTCTCTCCCCCACAAGCCTTTGCCTCCAAATCTTCTTTGGGTTGCAGGGAGTTCAGCTCCTCACCACCCCCCACTTCTTGGCACACCACATCACTGGTCTGGGCAGGCCCCCTGTGTTTTCTTTCCTCCCTTCATTCCTTTCTCTTTTTTTAAATGTTATGTTAGTCACCATACAGTACGTCATTAGTTTTTGATGTAGTGTTCCATGATTCATTGTTTGCCTAAAACACCCAGTGTTCCATGTAATATGTGCCCTGTTTATACCCATCACAGGGCTCACCCATCCCTTCACCCCCTCCCCTCTAAAACCTTCAGTTTGAGTCCCAGAGTCCATAGTCTCTCATGGTTTGTCTCCCTTCTCTAATTTCCACCCACCTTCATTTTTCCCTTCCTTCTCCTAATGTCCTCTGTGCTATTCCTTATGTTCCACAAATAAGCGAAACCATACGATAATTGTCTTTCTCTGTTTGATTTATTTCACTTAGCATAATCTCCTCCAGTCCCAGCCATGTTGATGCAAAAGTTGGGTATTCATCCTTTCTGATGGCTGAGTAATATTCCATTATATATGGATCACATCTTCTTTATCCATTCGTCTGTGGAAGGACATCTCGACTCCTTCCATTGTTTGGCTTTTGTGGACATTGCTGCTATGACCGCTGGGTGTATATAGCCCTTCTTTTCACTATATCTGTATCTTTGGGGTAAATACTCAGTAGTGCAATTGCTGGGTCATAGGGTAACTCTATCTTTAATTTTTGATGAACTTCCATACTGTTTTCCATAGTGGCTGTACCAGCTTGCATTCCCACCAAAAGTGTAAGAGGGTTCCCCTTTCTCACAACTCCTCCAGTATTTGTTTCTTGTCTTGTCAATTTTTGCCATTCTAACTGGTGTGAGGTGGTATCTCAGTGTGGTTTTGATTTGAATTCCCTGATGGCTAATGATGTTGAACATTTTTTCATGTGGCTACTTGAATAGACCAATAACCAGTAACTAGATTAAAGCAGTGATCAACAACCCCCCCCCCCCAAAAAAAAAACAAGAGTCCAGGACCTGATGAATTCCCTGGGGAATTCTACCAAACATTCAAAGAAGAAATAATACCTATTCTTCTGAAGCTGCTTCAAAAAATAGAAAAAAAGGAAAACTTCCAAACTCATTCTATGAGGCCAGCATTACCTTGATCCCCAAACAGGCAAAGACCTCATCAAAAAGGAGAATTGCAAATCAATATTGCTGATGAATATGGCTGCCAAAATTCTCAACAAGATTTTCCCTACTAGGATCCAATAGTATATTAAAAAGATTATCTGTCATGACTGGGTGGGATTATCCCTGGGATGCAAGTGTGGTTCAATATTTGCAAATCCATCAATGTGATAGAACATGCTAATAAGGGGGAAGAGAAGAACTATATGGTCCTCTCAATTGATACAGAAAAAGCATTTGACAAAATACAGCATCTTTTTCTGATTAAAACTCTTCAGAGTATAGGGATAGAGGGAATATTCCTCAATTTCATAAAAACCATCTAAGAAAAGCCCATTCTCAAATTCAAAAAGCGAGTTCGAAAAGCAAATATCATTCTCAATGGGGAAAAGCTGAGAGCATTTTCCTTAAGATCAGGAACACAATTAGGATGTCCAGTCTCACCGCTGTTGTTCGACATAGTACTGGAAATCCTAGCAACAGCAATCAGACAACAAAAAGAAATAAAATGTATCCAAACTGGCAAAGAAGAAGTCAAACTCTCTCTCTTCCCAGGTGACATGATACTTTATGTGGAAAACCCAGAAGACTCCACCCCCAAATTACTAGAAATCACACAGCAATTCAGTAATGTGGCAGGATACAAAATCAATCCATAGAAATAAGTTGCTTTCTTATACACTAACAATGTAACTGTAGAAAGAGAAATTAAAGAATCGATTCCATTTACAATAGCACCAAAACCTTACCCTGTAATAACCTAAAGAGGTAAAGGATCTATACTCTAGAAACTACAGAACACTTGTGAAGGAAATTGAAGAAGACATGAAAAGATGGAAAAATATTCCATGCTCATGGATCGGAAGAATAAACATTGTTAGGATGTCTATGCCACCCAGAGCAATCTATACTTTCAACATCGTCCCGATCAAAATACCAATGGCATTTTTCAAAGTGCTGGAATAAACAATCCTAAAATTTGTATGGAACCAGAAAAGACCTCAAATCACCAAGGAAATTTTGAAAAAGAAAAACAAAGCTGGGAGCATCATGTTGCCTGATTTCAAGATATATTACAAGGCATGATCACCAAGACATCATGGTACTGGCACAAAAACAGACACATGGATCAATGGAACAGAGTAGAGACCCCAGATATGGACGTTCAACTCTATGGTCAGGAAAAAATATCCAGTGGGAAAAATATCCAGTAGAAAAAAGACAGTCTCTTCAATAAATAGTGCTGAGAAACTTAGACAGCTATATGCAGAAGAATGAAACTCAACCATTCTCTTACACCATACACAAGAATAAACTCTAAATGGATGAAAGACCTGAATGTGAGACAGGAATCCATCAAAATTCTAGAGGGGAACATATGTAGTAACCTTTTGGACATTCTCCCTTTATTCCTGACCCCTGATCCCATTTCCCTTCCTTTAAATGCACCTACTCAGATCCTATTCTCTATCCTACTCTATTTCTTAAGTTTTTAAACTCAACATTCTGTTTTAAAGGAATACTCTCTGCTTCTTACAGTGTTTCAGAGTATATTCCACCACAATTTTACTTATCTGTCCTATAGGGACAGATTCCCCACCATTGTGAGCAATACTGCAGTGAACATTATACATCTCCCTTTACAGATCTGTCAGCATTAATCCGGACTGTATATCCAGGAGTGTGACTGCTGGGTCAGAGGGCATACATATGTTGAATATTATTTACTGCTGTCCTGTTGGTCTTCAGAATGACTGTGCTATTTACACATCTGCCAGCACCGCGTGAACATTGTCATCTCTCTGCATCCTCACCAGCACTTGTATTATTGCTGGGGTATTGTTACTCTAAAATGTGCCATTTATGAGAGGCATAGGATGCTGTCTCATTGTTTTAGTTTGGATCCTTCTGAGTACAAAATATTTATTGGCCATTTGGTCTTCCCATCTTTGAATTTCCTATTCTTACCTTTTGTACCTTGTTCTATTTTCCTTTTGGGTTTTTTTTTTTTTGGGGGGGGGTCTATTTCTAATTGATTTTTGTCTCTGGTGTACTTTTTTTGAAAAAAGATTTTTTATTTATTTGAGAGAGAGCGAGCAAGCATGTGTGAGCGAGAGGAAGAAGGGGCAGTGGGAGAGGGAGAGAGACTCTCCAGCAGACTCCCTGCTGAGCACTAAACTGCATGTGGGGCTCTATCTCATAACCATGAGATCATGACCTGAGCAGAAATCAAGAGTCAGACCCTTAACTGACTGAGCCATCCAGGCAGTCCTCTGGTATACTTTTTTGAGCAATAGTGAACCCAAGTGGGTTTTGAATAGGAATCCTTTATTCTGAGATAGCCAATTCATTATAATTTTACTTTACAGCTATTATATATTTTGGGGGTAATCTTTAAGAAGTCTTTCACTGCTCTTAGTCCACAAAGATGTTATATATTTTCCCCTGTTGGTTTTACAGATTTGACTTTTAAATGTTTTAATCTCTCTCATATCTATCTTTATATGTAATGTCTTGATGGGCCTTTTTTTTAAAGATTTTATTTATTTGTCATAAAGAAAGAAAAAACACAAGCAGGGGGAATGGCAGGCAGCAGGAGAAGCAGGCTCCCCGCTCAGCAGGGAGCCCAATGCAGGTCTCCATCCCAGGACCCTGGGATCATGACCTGAGCGGAAGGCAGACAGATGCTTAACTGACTGAGCCACCCAGGTATCCCTTCATGAGTCTTTTATCATGATTCCTGACAAAGAGTAATATTGACTTCTGTTAGTTTTAGTTTTCACTTCTGTACCTTTTCAATCCGCTAGCAGAATTGCTAATAAGAATTGAAATAGCCAAGGGCAGATATCAATAGGAAAACTAATGGAGCATTAAATTTAGATAATTTCAGACAACCGACTATCATTAAGTACAATGTATTGTTTTCCAGAATCTTTGTCTATATTATTCTCACCCTTATTAAAATCCTTTGAGGAAAATATTATTACCTCTATGGAACTGATGAGCACATCAAGGCACAGAAAGGTCAAGTGTCTTGCCCAGTGTCACATATAGAGGACTCCTTCTGAGTTCCATGCTCTTTCAACCACACTGCAAACTTCTTAAATGTCTTCACTGAGTTTTATTTTAATATTATATCATCAGGGGCACCTGGGGGCCCTGGTTAAGCATCTGCCTTCTTTTCCAGTTATGATCCTGTGGTCCTGAGATCAAGCCCCGCTTCAGGCTCCCTGCCCAGCAGGAAGCCTGCTTCTCTCCCTCTCCCACTCTTTCTGTTTGTATTCCCTCTCTTGCTGACTCTCTCTCTGTCAAATAAATAGATAAAATCTTTTTTTTAAAAATTGCATCCTCCGTATTTATTAAAAGTTAATTAAGAAAGAAGTTACCTGAGGAACATTCCTGTCTCTTCCACAAAGCCATGTACTTGCCCCATTAAGTGGCAAAATGTCACTATTTTCTTTCAGCATCTGCCCTGTGCCAGGGACAGTGGTAAATGCTGGGACCACAGCTTTCAATAAGAGACGGTTCCTGCCCTCAGAGCTTTCCCGGCAGGACAATGAGAGGTGGGGGTCTCTGTGGTGACTGCTGTTGGTCCACAGTAAAACTTCTGAGATCAGATCCAAGCTTCATCTCTGCCCGCTCTGTGGTCTGGAGCAATTTGCTTTCTAAACCTCAGTTTTCTCATCTATAAAATAAAAACAATAACAATAGACCTAGCAAACAGGGTTGTCGTAAGATCCAGTATAACAATGCATTTAGAAGATTAGCAGAGTGCTTGGTGTTCTATCAGTAGAATGATAAATACCATTTTTATGAAATAAACCAAAGATTAAAGTAGAAAAATGCTCAGATAACAAGTATGCTAAAACTCTGTTATTGCACATAGAGAAAAAGTGTCTAAGTTAAATTGAGAGAAAGTGGAAAGAATTTCAGGGCATGCATCCCAATGGAGCTAATCTTCAAATATCCTTGACTGAGCAATTACATTAGTTATTTTTAACTTTCAGTTTCGAGAATAATTTTCTCTCTTTGGACAAAATGGCATGCTCCCTTTTTCTGGTGGAATAAATTTATATAACCTATTTATTTCCTATCTTGTAATGACCAGGAAGCTTACAGTTAAATTTAATGCTCTAAGGAGATTATATAGGCCTAGGGTTTGATAAAAATCCTTGATTATTTTTAACTTACTTTTAAAATTTTAGTATAGTTATTATAGGAGGGACTTTTATTTTCTTTTTTTTTTTTTTAGATTTTATTTATTTATTTGATGGAGGCAAAACAAGAGAGGGAACACAAACAGGGAGAGTGGGAGAGGGAGAAGCAGGCTTCCCGCTGAGCAGGGAGCCTGACTTGGGGCTCTATTCCAGGACCCTGGGATCATGACCTGAGCCGAAGGCAGACGCTTAACAACTGAACCAGCCAGGTGCCCCAAAGGGCCTTTTATTTTAATACAATTCTTTGGAAGCTAGTATATTATAAGTAACCTGCAACTGGGATTCCTTCAAGAATTCTGGGTAAACTTATGAGATTCTACCTCACACCAGTCAGAATGGCTAAAATTAACAAGGCAGGAAATGACAGATTGTGGTGAGGATGCCAATAAAGGGGAACCCTCCTACACTGTTGGTAGGAATGCAAGTTGGTGCAGTCACTCTGGAAAACAGTATGGAAATTCCTCAAGATGTTAAAAATAGAACTATCCTATCACCCAGCAATTGCACTACTCGGGATTTACCCCAAAGATATAAATGTAGTGATCTGAAGGGGCACCTGCACCTTAATATTTATAGCAGCAATGTCCACAATAGCTAAACTATGGAAAGAGCCCAGATATCCATTGACTAATGAATGGATAAAGATGTGGAATTTATATGCAATGGAATATCGCTCGGCCATTAAAAAAAAAAAAAATGAAATCCTGCCATTTGCAGCATGGATGGAACCATAACTTACTATGCTAAGCAAAATAACTTAATCAAAGGAAGACAATTATCATGTGATCTCATTCATCTGTGGAATTTAAGAAACGAAACAGAGGAGCACAGGGAAAGGGAGGGAGAAATAAAACAAGATGAAATCGGAGAGGGAGAAAAACCATAAGAGACCCTTCCCCCACCCCATAAGAGACTCTTAATAATAGGAAACAAACTGAGTGTTCCTGGAGGAGAGGGAGGTAGGGGGTAACTGGATGATGGATATTAAGGAAGGCACTGGGTATTATATAAGATTGATGAACCACTGACCTCTACCTCTGAAACTGATAATACAGTATGTGTTAATTAATAGAATTTCAATTTTTTAAAAAAGAATTCTGTGTAACTCTAATAATTTTTTTTTAAACTTCAGGTGTCATTAGTCGACGAAAGGAGTTCCCATACAGGGTGCCATTAGATTTGGTCCCCAAAACAAAAGTCCAAAGGATTGTGAGTATAAAAGGTAAAGTGACAAATGCCATTTTTATTTTTCATTTCAGTTTATGCTTTAAATAACAAATATCCTCATGATTATTTTGTTTCTCCTCTTCTCTACTCAGAAGCATGTACAAATCCACCTCTGGGGAAACCCTGCTCTTTCTACCACCTTCAAATCCCCAACCGCTTTTCTGACTGTTTTCTCCCATTGGCCTAATTTAAATGGAGAGTCTCCCATGATGAAGGGTGGGGGTTATCACTGACCCAAAGACTTCTCTCAAACTTTCCATTTCCATTTCCAGCCACTCTTGCTCCAGAGAGGGCTTTGTGGCCTATAAATGGCGCCACCAGAGTTGCGCTGTTCTGCTGAAATATCAGTCCCCAAGTGGTTCTTTCCCCCCAGGTACATTTGCAGAAGTGGCAGCTTCAGTGAGTTTCCTCTGGTCTCTAACCTTTATAATTCAGTCATATGTCATCAAAACAATAGAATGTCCTGACTAACTTTATCTCAGATAAAGCCCTGGGCTCAGAATGTTAGTACTGTGAGAGACTTTTTAAATCATGTGCAATCCTGGTGTTGGTTATGTGAAAATTTGTTTGCCTAGTATCACACGGTGGCTTTTGGACAGAGTCCCCACAGCACTCACAGAACACTCACAGCCCAGGCGTTTTGCTTTGCTTTGTGGGAGCAATTGATTCATAGAGTTTACAATGTCTAAAGCTGTCAGGTTGGACGAGAGCAAATTTGCCATATCTATGCCATATCTATGCGGTAATCTGCCTGCTACGTTATACCATCTTAGCACCATATTCCAGGGGCATTTTTAAACCTGTTCTTGGTGTTTCTTTTAAATCCATATTCCTCACTAGATCTTTTCTGTCTCTCCCCAGCTAAGAAGTTAATTCAACTGCCTAGATAAAAAGAAAAGAACAAGGGGGCGCCTGGGTGGCTCAGTTAATTAAGTGTCCGACTCCTGATTTCAGCTCAGGTCATGATCTCAGTGTTGTGAGATCGAGCCCTGAGTCGGGCTCTGCACTGGGCATGGAACCTGCTTAAGACTTTCTCTCTTCCTCACCCTCTATCTCTTCCCCACCCCCACCCCCCACTGCCCCACTGCTTGCTCTCGTTTTCTCTTTCTCTCTCAAAAAAAAAGGTAAGAACAGGGATAGTTGCTCTTCTCTCTATTTAAAATATATCATTACTCAGAAGTTGTTAGAAACTGATTGTGCCTTTACCTTGATTTGTTTGTTTGTTTATTTGTTACAGGACTACTTATAGGTGAGGTCATATCTGCTGTTCTGAGTCAGGAAGGCATTAATATTCTTACCCACCTCCCCAAGGGGAATGCAGAAGCAGAACTGATGAGTGTTGTCCCTGTATTCTATGTTTTTCACTACCTGGAAGCAGGGAACAATTGGGACATTTTTCCTACTAATTCATTAGTTAAAAGATGGAACCTGGAGAGAAAACTTAAAGAAGGTAAAAAAAAAAAATCTATTTTACATATTGTACATAAAAATGTTGTGACTTTTAAACTAATGGTGTAATTAAACTAATATTTAAGGTTTTATGAATTACACAGAGCATAATCATAAAAGCATTTCTGTAAAAAGAAAATTGTGAGATAGACACAACGATATAAATAAATACTATTTTCTGTAGCATTTGGCTTAATTTAACAAAATGCCTGGATGAGAGACAAGACACCTGCATTCCAACCCCTACAGAGCACTTCCTTCTTGAATGAGCTCAGAATGTTCTCCTTGATAATTCCCAATTCAAACGATTCATGATTCAGATACTTCTTTCGAGAAGTTTAACACTGGCCGCAGAGCACGTGCTTGCTGCCCAACACCAAAGGAACTTTACCATTCCAGGAGCTAATAAACACTCTTTGTGTAGAAGTAAAAGCATGTAAATATTAAAAAGTTTGCATTATCTGAGAAATAAAAAAAAAAAAAGAAAAGAAATGAAGGTCAGTGAAGCACTATGTTCTTTTTCTGGTGCCTCTTAGGATTGGTGAGCATCATGTCCTACAGAAATTCTGATTACTCTTACAGCATGTGGAAGGGTGGAAGTGCTAGCACCTGGTGAGTAGAAGGTTTTGATTTGCATTTTCATAAAATAGTTGATTACTTAACTAGAGAATCTTAATGGAAATTCCATTTATCCATTTGCTCAGGCTGGAAGTGTAGTTCTCCTTCATTGCCTTTTTTCTCTTGCCAGTCACGTCAGATCCAGCAAATACTTCTGGTTGTACCTTCAAAATGTATCCAAAGCTTGACTACTCCCTACAAACCCCACCATGCTGTCCTGGTCCAAGTCACTCCCATTTCTTACCTGGACTATTGTACTAGCCTCCTCTGCTCTTTTGTCTTCCGCCTTTCCCCTCTTTATCTATACTGAACATAGCAACTGGAGTGACCCTGTTAAAACATAAGTTAGATCACATCACTCAGAACCATTTGGGAGCTTCCCATCTTACCCAGGGTAAATAAACCAAACTTACTGTAAACCCCAAGGCCCTGCACGGTGTAGCTTCATCTCACCTCTCCAACTACATCCCCTACTATTCTCTTTCCTTCCATTCAAGCCCTACTGGCCTCTTCAATGTTCCTTGAACATATGAGGCATTCCACTTCAGCGTCTTTGCAACCACTGTTACCTCTGTCAGAAATGTTCTTCAGGTATCAGTGTCTAGTTCCCTTACCTCCCTCAGGTCTTTACCAAAAGTTGCCTTCTCAGTGAGGCCTCTACTAATCATTCTATCAAAGTTGCATTCCATTCCCATCCCAACATTTCATATCCTGCTCCTCAACTTTCCCTTTCTCCTTAAAATTTATCATTAACATTCTTTCTTATCTCACCTGTTACCTGTCTTGCCACTAGAATGTAAGCTCCACGTGGGCAGTCTCAAGAATTCCGAGTGTCTGGTACACACACACCTGACATGTAGCAGGTGCTCAGTAAGTACTTATCAGTGAAACATAATAACTTCCTTATTTCTGATGACTTGAAGGCAAGACTGTCTGAATTAACTGAAAGTACACATTGCAATCGATTTTCAGAAAAAATATTATCATGCACTGACAAAGTATGTAATGAAAATATAGTGTTCCAAGGGCTTTATAAATTCTACTATATGAAACACTTTTAAGGTTTTTACAATCTGGAATAACTGACTTTTAGATTATGCCCTGTAACTATTGAGAGTCTCCCGGATTTCATCCTTCACCTCTTATTTTCTGTAATCTCTCCTTGTGCAATCTCATCTTTGCCCATGATTTCCATAATTTTCCTTGTGCAATCTTATCTTTGCCCATGATTTCCATAATTTCTACACAGATGATTCCCTAATCAATGTTTCGAGGCCTAACTTCTTACTTAAGCTCCAAATCCACATTTCTAGGGATCTGAGAGCCAAAGGCCCTTCCAACATAATCCATGCCAAATTCAGTTTTTTGTTTTGGTTTCCTTAATCTGTGGGCGGCAATACTCTATACAAGTTTGAATCATCCCTTTCCTTTTGGCTCTATATCCAACCAGTTATCAAGTCCTTACCTTAGAAGAGGGTCTAACCATATGCGGGCGGCATGTTTTAAAAGACATGTAGACCTCTAGAGCATGCCTTCTAGAGGATACCCACCAGGTTGCAAGGGTTAGGGCTTAGAAACCAGCACAGCAACAGCTGGGAACTAAATGCTTAGAGGATGAAATGCCCCTCTCCCCAAGAAGATGCAGTAGCCTTTCAGTAAATATCTGGGGCCTCTCGAGAGTTCTCGGCAAGACTGAGTGGATGTTGTTCAGCCAAAAATTTAGAAATATTTGGGTACTGTCCTAGACTGAACTCCACAAGTTCCTTGAGAGAAACATACACAGAATAAAATGGCCAGTATCTGAATACCTTCAAAATATTTTTTGAGGGATACAAAATATAATACATCATTCATTTTATTTTATTTTTAAAGATTTTATTCATTTATTTGTGAGAGAGTATGAGCGAGCACAAGCAGGGGGGAGGGCCAGAGAGAAAGGGAGAAACAGGTCCTCTGCTGAGCAGGGAGCCCCATGTGGGGCTTAATCCCTGGACCCTGGGATCATGACCTGAGCCGAAGTCAAACACTTAACTGACTGAGCCACCCAGGTGGCCCAATATATTGTTCATTTTAGAAAGAAAAACAAAAATAAAACATTTTAAGTGAGAGGGAAAGTCAAGTGGTCTTACTCTCAGAAGGGAAGGGCTGAAGGTCAGGTGGCTCTGGGTGCTCAGAGAGTGAGGGAACGGGAGCAGAAGAGCGGGGGTGAGATAAAGAGGTATTGCGGGGTTATGAATTAGATACATTCTTTAAGAGATATTAGTAGCAACTGAAATTGCTTCAAAAAGCAAAAAACAAAAACAAGAAAACCTCAGTAATCATGAGAGTTAAAGCTTCCTTGTGAGGTAGTGAGTTCTGCGTCAATGGCGTGGCTCAAGAGGAAATGGGGTAAACACTCCTGTGAATGTTGGGGAAGGAAATGCGGGCCTCAGACAAGACTTCAGATTAACCAGCTTGTACACATTGTACAATCTAGAATTTTAAGATCTTTCTCTTCTAGGTCTTGTGTTCATACGTCAGTGCCCTGACTCAAAACTATTTGCTTCACCACTATTGTCTTTAACTTTAGAATAATTTTGTTTTTAATCATCAGGCATCAATTTTTTAGTTTGTGTTCTGGTTAGCAATGTTGAAATCGCAAAAGATGTATTGTTCACATTTGTTGACTGAACGTTTTTGGAGATCTTCCTAAAATCTTCTCTTCCCTTGTAAAATGGTGACAACATACTTTAGAATTGTATGATTTAAAATGCTATTTTCTTTTAAAGAATAAATATCATTTTAACTAAAACACATAAGTTGAAAGCCAAAGGGATTGAACATCTAAATATTAGTTATTTGATTTTGTCTTTAAGGTTAACAGCTTTTGTTTTAAGAGTACTTGGACAAATAAGTAAATATGTAAATCAGAATCAGAATTCAATTTGTAATGGTTTATTGTGGCTGGTGGAGAATGCTCAACTAGAAAATGGATCTTTCAAGGAAAATTCTGATTATCAGCCAATAAAATTACGGGTAAGGAAACCAAATATATAGATTAGCAACAGTTTTATTTACAAGTCTGAATTTTGTTCTCATCCTATTTTAGAAGCTTGAAGAAGGGAAGAAATATATATGCCTTTAAGAAAGTCCTGTTGTGTACAGGCAAAGAATATGAAAGTTCTTCTTGCACTCTTCTTCACACAATTCAGTACAGGTCAGATGAGAGATGCCTTTGACATCTCATATGTCACAGGCACTGGTGGTCCACAGGGTGTAAGTACTAGAGATCTTAGAACAGATAAAATGTATTCACCTGTCTACATACCCTTGGTATAGACTCCATACTTAAAACTCAGAGCCTTCTTACATATCAGGGCTGCAAGGTGTTGTCATGAAAGATGGGACCCTATTTATATCCTGTTAGTAAGAGGGATTAGGGTCAGGTTTATTAATCTGTGCAACAAAGTGTTGTATGATGTTAGAATCTACTTATAAACTTGAATTACAAAGTAATTATAGTGTCTCTCCAAGATACCAGTACAGTATCTTTTACTCCCTTCTACTCCTTAGAATGTTTCTTTAAAATTCAACGGTGTTTTTAGTTTGGTTGATTGGTTTTGTTTGTTTTGTTTCATTTTTGTTTTGTTTTGTTTTGGGTTTTTGTTTTTGTTTTTGTTTTTACCTGCCCTAATCTAACCCCCTTCTGGCATGATATCAGGCATAAATGGGTAACAGGAAACTCCTGTCCTTCTGTTGCACCAATAGCAGACTAGGACTCCCACAAGAAACAGAGGGCAACTGACATCATCCAGGTGCTACCTGAAGAATAAAATACTACATTAAATTTTTTCTAAAGATGCCCAGGTATCCATCCACCCATCTGTCTATATTTATTGAACGACCATTCACTGAGCACCTAATACATGCAAGGGTCTATTTAGAACACAATCAGGGAGAAAGTGTGGGAAGGATAGACGGCCACAAAGCTCACACACTGGTAGGGAAAGTAGGTTATACCTACTAGCAACTCTAATCTACATATAACTGTGTGTGTTCCTTTACATATACAAGAAATACTTACTGAATGTGTACTAAGTGGTAGATGGTAGAGACACAAGAGTGAACAAAACAATTGTGATCAGTGAGGCCATAGAGCTTATGATCTAGCAGAGAAGCCAGATGTCAGTAAGTAATTTCAAGTGTTCCATACATGTTAGGAAAAGGGAAATACAGTTTCGTTGAAAGCAACGGCTCCAATTTCATATGGGAGAACTGGAAAAAATGGGTTGGCCAGGATCCTGGGAGCTAGGTAGGAGGAAGGCAGGAAGAGTGTTCCAAGCGATGCAAACAGTGTGCCTGGCATTTTGAAGTGGAGAGAGAGGGTGGTTCATGCAAATAACTGGGGCCAAAAGAGCGAGGGGGTGAGTGGCATGAAATAAATCTGGAGAGTTAAATAGAGGACACTTTGGAAGATCGTATAAACATTGCATTGGAATGTGACTGCTCTAAGAGGAAATAATATGGGAGAACAAAGTCTGAATAGTGCTTCAGAGAGGGAGTTGTTTTTTTAACAGAGTTTTGAAGGAGGGGGAGAAATTTGTGGTGAAGAGGTATGAAGTGGAACTTCAGTGGGAAGGGGAGGGAGAGAAAGGCATGTGAAGGTATGCAAGTGAGGAAGATCCGGATCTTCCTGAGAAATGGCAGGCAGTCCAGCTGGAATGCATGAAGGGAGAAGGGGAGCTTAGAACCAGGTCGTTTCATTTAAGGACTCCGTTTCACTCTCCATTTAAAACATTGCTTATTTTTAGGGTACCTTGCCTATTGAAGCCCGAGAGAATGCCTTATATCTTACAGCCTTTACAGTGATTGGATTTAGAAAGGCTTTTGATATATGCCCCACAATGGTAAGTGTTTCCTTCCTCTAACACTGATTATCTGTTTCTATACCATTTAGTGGGAGGGGCCGCCTTGAAAATAAAGTTAGCTCCAAAATCAAAAGATTGCAGAATTATGATAGGTATTAGAGACCCTCTGGCCCAACCTACTTGTTGACAGTTGCAAAAACTAAGACCTATGGGTAAGGTGGCTTTAATTGTCCAGTATCATGGCCTATTAAATTATGGAGTGGACAGTAGAACCAAGAACTTGTGCTAAGGAGAAAATGACGTGGTATCCCTAGCTTCCTTCCAGTGTCTCTGGTAATATTACAACATACATATGACTGTTATCCTACAGTGGAGGCGTTTTATATCATGGAACTACCAAGACCACACGATAGTATATTTGTTTCTTTGGAGTGTGCCATTTCATTTGCTTAGAAGCTGAGGGGAAGAGGAGAAGATTCACCTGAGTGAGTCAACGTGGAGGACTCCAAGGGGTAACAGAGATATTTCTCTGATCTGGGAAGAGACAGTCCCTGCCATGAGGTCAAACACACCTGCCTGCAAATCAGAAGCAAATTAGACAATGTCCTTCAAACGAGCCTACAGAACAGACATGGAGGAACCCAAAGATGGTTTGCAGGACTTCATCCCCAAAACAAAATAATGTTTTTAGTTTGTTTCAATATAATTGTTATTTAAACTTAATAAGACAAAATAATCAACAAGGGACAAGTTCCCAGGGCCCTAGAGGGCCAGTCGACACCTAGTGGTACCTGAGCGAGAAACAGTGGAGCTGGAGAAGAGCTGGGCAAGTTGATTTTGTCCTCATGCACGTATCCAAAATAAATACTTCAGTTGTCTCAAGATAAAGTAATAGAGACAATTTCCCCAGAAACTCTTAGGATCAAAAAGCATTCTGGCAGCTTGGTTCTTTTCCTTCTATTTATGCTTTTATTTACTAAAATTCCTTTTGAAAATATCAGTCTGTCCCAGCTATGCCAAGGCAGGGACATGAGGAAAGCTGTGTCTGTGCTCTGCTTCTTCTTCCCAGAGACTACATCTGATATGGGAAGGAGAAACTAAAGGGAAAAATCTCAACAGAGATGAGAACTGAGGGGCAAAAACTGGACCCAGTAGACAAGCACATTTTCCCTCTGAGATTGTACTCTGCTCCTTCTCCTAGAGAGATTGGCTTCAGGGAGATACCATCCACTTCCATTAAGTCATGTCTCACTCTACCCTTCATCTTGCCTGCCTGGGGATGGTGCCACCTGGGGGTAGTTCTCATCAGTTGACAGGTTGAGGCTTGACAAACCTAGATATCTTTTGCTCTTGTTTCCAGAAAATCAACACGGCTCTCACTAAAGCTGATTCCTTTCTGCTTGAAAATGCCCTCTCAGCCCAGAGCACCTTTACACTGGCCATTTCTGCTTATGCTCTTTCCCTGGGAGACAAAAGTCACCCACGGTTTCAACCAATTGTTGCAGCCCTGAAGAGGAAGGCTTTTGTTAAAGGTATGACTTGTTTCGTATGTTTATTTGACAAGTGTTTACTAAGCATATAGAGTCTGCTAGTTCTGGGAAGGAGGTTAGGGTTTGCAAAGTTGAATAAGACACCATCTCTGTCCTAAAGGAACAAATCATCATAATACAATATAGTTAAGTGCTGTTATTCACTTATTCAGCATATGCATTGAGCACCTCCTATATACCAGACACTGTTCTAGGTTCTAGGGATAAAGCAACAGACCAAAAGAAAAAAAAAGTCCAGATCCTCATGGAACTTACATTCCAGTTATGGAGAGACAGACAAACATGGTAAGTAAAATATTTCAAAAAGTGAATAGGTTAGTGATGACTGATATGAAGAAAAGTGAAGCAGGGGAGGGAGTAGGTTGTAATTTAAACCTCCCTGAGAAGCTAGTACTTGAGTTGAGACCTGATGGAGGTAAGAAAGCAAGCTGGGGCTATCCGAATGATGTTCCTGCTGGAGAAGCAGCATGTGAATATGCCTGAGGCAGGAGGGCGCCTGGAGCTCCAAGAATGGCAAGGAGGCCAGTATTGCTGGAGAGGAGTGAGATGATGGGGACACCAGGGAAGGAAAGGGGGAGGGAGTCAGGGAGGATCATAGACGGCCTTGGAAGTGATCACAGGAGCTCCACAAGACCGCTGTACAATGTGCATGGCTCCCAACCAGGCCAGTGAACTGAGGCTGAAATTCAGCTTGTGAATTCCCCTAGCCGGGCACGCTGGGTTGGGTCTGCTTCTGCTCAGACCAAGGGGTGCCTGTGTCTCATTCACATCCAGGTGCTGTGGGGCCCAGTGGAAGCCCAAACCTTTAACTTCCACTTCAAGTAAAAAAAGAAGGCACTGGAGGACTTTTAGCAGAGAGATGTGTGCTCATTGCCAGTTTATTGCACTTTCCACTCTGGCTTATCCTGTATTGAGTTGGCTATATGTGTATTTCATTTTGATAAATAAAGATACCACTTCCTATGGGTCAGGAGTAAAGAGATAGAAACAGGCTAACAGTGATCGCTGGCCAGTGTTCCTATCACAACACAGGCATAGTTGGACACTTCTGAGCCCTCTCCTGGCTGAGGTTTTCTAAAAGCTTGATAAATGTAACATGAAGTGTACTACTAGGTACAAGATTTGATTTTTGTCATAATTTTAAAATGACTGAATCTTAAAAAGATAAAATAAAAGAAAAAGAAAAATGACTGAACCTCAAAACCACTTGTACAGTGCTTTTAAAATAATGCAAAAGAATATCTTAGGTCTTAGAAGATAGGGATCATAAAATCATAGAATTTAAGAAGAGGTCTTAATAATTCAAATAATGTTTGCGCTGAAAGCATCTTCAAAAACCAAAATTTTCATTCTAAGTACAACAAATCTGAGTTTTTGAGAAGGAGGGGAAACGTTGTCCAAAGTCATGCAAATAACATAATTGTGAATTATAAACTGATACATCAAAATCTTGACTAACCTTCAAAAATGATTTCCAAATATGCCTTATTGGTTTTTTAGAGATAATCTATTTTTAAAGGATGTAAAGTGACAAGTCTAAATTACTAGAGCAATAACAAATATAATTTAGAACCTAGTTTTTGAAAAGTATTGCATATATGAAATTATCTTTAGTGCTTTACATTGGGAAGAGATCATAAAAGACTGAATTAAGGCTTTGGTCATGATCTCATAATTTCTAGGACACAGAATTTTTTTTTCCAATCAGGGAGAAATGTTTCCAATTTATCTCATAGTGTCAATAACAACAGTAAGCCTTGCTCTGTGGATGGTGCTTTCTGGTGGACTAAGAGTTACATTTGGTATCTCACCTGAGTTTCGCTGCGAGGAAAAAAGTACCATATACACTTTGGGTATTAGAAAATTAGTCCCACAGGACTAAAAGAATCTGTCCAAATCGACATGGTCAGTTCCTAGAAGGGTAGAGAGTAGAACCTAGGCGTACTAGTTACCAGTTTATTGCACTTCTCACTTCACGACACTGTTCTTCCCAAGTACACGTGGGCTCTCCACGATGACACTTTCAAGTCAAGACAAACAGCACTGTATTAAGAGAACTTATTTTGTATTGGTCCCTTTGAGGAAGTTCTTCCTACAAATGAGTAAGAAATTTCCAGAACTCAAAAGGCCACTACCAGAAGAAACTTCGAGAAACCTGCTAGAATTAATGTCAAATTCGCATTTTTAATTATACTAATGAATGTGATTTGCTGATATTCAGGTGAGCCAGTCGTTTATCGTTTTTGGAAAGATGATCTTCAACAAGATAGATCTGCACCTAACTCTGGTACAGCACATATGGTAGAAACCACTGCCTATGCTTTGCTCACCTTTCTGAGCTTGAAAGATATAAATTACGTTAACCCGATCATCAAATGGCTATCTGAAGAGCAGAGGTATGGAGGTGGCTTTTATTCAACCCAGGTAACATTTCTTTATCTTATTTTATCCTCCTGGAGACATTTGTCCTGCCACCCACATCTCACCTATTATATGTTCCCACCCATTCTGACCTCCATGCTTTTGTCCACCAAATGAGCATACCTTAGATATGAATCAGTCACTAGAACCAGAGGGCCCTTAGAGATTATATGCCCTGATAGCCTTCTTAGGGAAGAAAGTCATCCCTAGGAGGTTCATTCATGGAGTTAGGGGCAAAGCCAAAATCAAAACTCACATCTCCTAATTCTAAATCCCATACAATCTTTACGATTCTTAATGATCATGAAGGGCTAACAAGGCTATCAACATCCATCACATCCTGTATAATGACCATGTGGACAAATGTACTGATATTCCCTCCCCCCAACATAAATAAAAAGTGAGAGAGATTCTGATTGTTATAATTTATTTACCAATGTAAACTCATTTATGTATGTATTTTCTATGCCCTCTTTAGCATATGAAAACTCCACTGACCCCTCCCTTCCCCTCACCTTCCCCCAACAGCAGGGTACATAACCTGCCATCCCTCACAACCCGGGGCAGCAGCTCTTCCTGCCCACGGGTCCTGTCCCCGTGCTTTAATAAACCACCATTTTGCACCAAAGATGTCTCAAGAATTCTTTCTTGGTCATCGGCTCCGGACCTCAGCCCACCAAACCTCACCTAGGTTCTAGAACTTCATCAGAACTATTAGGTAGTTGAAGAACATGCATCTGCATTCAAAGTTTAGCTCAAATACTGGCATCTTCTCTGTTCCTTGGATGTTTGGATGATGACAGAATGTGTTTTATATGTTTGTGTATTACAAAATTTAGAGTTAGAGGGGTCCTTCAGGATTACTTTAATCATTATCTAATCTGGGGAGGCAAATGGGTTTTCATCTTAGAGACAGGTGTAAGCTTAGCAAGGAAGAGTGTCCCATTGGTGAGCGCAACATCAATACAAGCAGACAGGGTAGCCACGTATTTGACATCTCTGAGCTAGTCACATTTCCCAACTTTATAGACGAGGAAGAGGAGACCTAGAAAAGTAAAGTTCATTCTTTTATTCCTTCAACAAATACTTGTTCAATAGCTACAATGTGTACCTACTAAAATGTAATGGATGCCAAGAAAGACTTGCCTCCAGAAATCTTACATTACAGTGGGCAGAAAGAGAAAATTAAAACAGAATTATGGGGAGGGAGAGCTCATTTCTGGCCTCCCTGTGGATTTATTTAAGGTGAGACTTAAAAGATAAAATGGAGGCATTCTGCAAAGAGTAACCTGCCTGAGGTCACGCACTCGGGATGCATGGAGAGCCTGGACCTGAGGCCACACTTCTTCCTCTCCCTGCCAACAGCAGCATCCTTACCCTGGAGGAAGACACCTTCCTCTTACCTCCACCTGGGGGCCCTTCACCAATTCCACTCAGTCAGCTGGAGTTTCCGCACAGCTTAGCATACCCCCACCGTCTCCCAAGAAAGGGTATTTGTAAACACAGGGGATATGTAAATGAGCTAAACCTATTTTTGTGCCTTGCTAATTGTTGATAGGATACAATCAATGCCATCGAGGGCCTGACAGAATATTCACTCATGATTAAACAACTTCGCTTGGACATGGATATCAACCTTTCTTATAAGCATAAAGGTGACATCCACCATTATAAGATGACAGAGAACAGTTTCCTTGGAAGGCCAATAGAGGTAAATGAAGGACTTTTAATAATATCTCATAACTGGATGGGGCCTTTGAAATCATGTGTTCCACTCTTATTTTACAAATATATCTATTTACTACTAAAAAAGTCACTGATACCTGCTATGTCCTGGGCACTGGGGAGTCAAAGGCAAAGTATATGAAGAAACTGTGTACTCAGGGAGACAGTTATTTTAACAGACAGTGAAAAATAAGAGCCTTGACAGGGACACGGAAGGACAGAGCAGGGCCTCCTGACCCAAGGTGAGAGGTAGGAATTTGTCAAATGCATCCAGGGGTGCAGGTTAAATCTGGAAGAATCAGAACGACTTAGCCAGGTGAAGAAAAGGGAATAACATTCCAGACAGAGAGAACAGTATACAAAAGGGACAATGATAGAGGGAGAGAAAACACATCCGGGCATCCACCAATGGTTCCACCTGGCCCTGTGACACATGCAAACTGTGGCATAGCTGGAACTGGCCTTTAGGTCCTCAGACAACTTACCCCAGGTACCCTGCTGGATTTTTTTTTTTAAGTGGGCTCCATGCCCAGTGCGGAGCCCAACATGGGGCTTGAATTCACAACCCTGAGATCAAAACCTAGGCTGAGATCAAAAGTCGGACACTTGGGGCGCCTGGGTGGCTCAGTGGGTTAAGCTTCTGCCTTCGGCTCAGGTCATGATCTCAGGGTCCTGGGATCAAGCCCCGCATCAGCTCTCTGCTCAGCAGGGAGCCTGCTTCTGTCCCCACCTCCGCCTGCCTCTCTACCTCCTTGTGATCTCTCTCCATAAATAAATAAATAAAATCTAAAAAAAAAAAAAAAAAAAAGTCGGACATTTAACCAACTGAGCCAACCAGGCTCCCCTAGATTTTATTTTATGAAAACATTGATGGCCTATGAAAATTTCCCCCCCAAAAGAACACATTAGAAAAACTAGTCTCTGCATCAGTTAGAGTAGCTGCCAGTAAACAGCTGCTAACACACATTTTTCTAATTACTACATTTTAGATGTTTTTAAGTCGTATTTAAATATGTGAATAATTGGAGATAGGTTTTGACTGTCTGTATCCTCTACAAATCTATGTTTGGAAAAAGTGAATAGACATGAGAAATAAAATTTAATGCAAAAATTACAAACTAATGGCCCATAGTCAAAAAAAAAAAAAAGATAGGTATAGATATATAGATAGAGATATAGACATATTCCAATACTTAGATGTCCATAGACTTCAGGGTACCTGGGTGGCCCAGTAGGTTAAGTATCTGCCTTCAGCTCAGGTCATGATCCCAGAGTCCCAGGATCAAGTCCCGCATCAGCCTCCTTGCTCAGCAGGGCGTCTGCTTCTTCCTCTGACCTTCCCCCTCTCATGGTCACTCTCTCTCATTCTCTCTCTCTCTCAAATAAATAAATAAAATATTTAATTAAAAAATCCATAGACTTCAAATAGCAATCTGCTTCCAAACTCCTTTGAAAATCCATAGGATCTGGCACAAGGTGCTGGCAGCAGCAAGCATTCTTCAATCTGTCCCAGTTCCCGCCAGTCAAGGGACATGTGTGTATGGACTTTGTCTGTACTTTGTGCTTAGGCTTCTGCAGGCCCCTGGGTTGGTAATGTGTCTTCTTTCTCTGGGAACCTGTAGAGTTCCAGAGACTGACATTCTGAGCCAGTGGTCTAAGCTCTCATGAGGAGGTCTTGACCTGAACAGCACGGTAGACCCACTGGACTTGGCTGGAATTAATTCTTCTCTGCAGGGGTAATGCTGTAAGGGGCCCCTTGCTATTTTTAAATAATTTAAACCTCAGCCCATGATGATAGTGTCTTTATGGAAAACCCAGGCTAGTAATACCAAGTTTTGAATTCTCTACGCCAGCATTTCCTGAAACATGTTACCTAAAATAAGTTTGGTGATCAAGAAAGTGTGGGAAACTGTAGCTTAAATGAAGTTAAACAAGTTCTTTCATAGAAGATACCCCATCTTTAATACATATGTGACTAAATGTGGTGACTCTGGGTAAGAATGGGCAATGGAGGGTCATGGGGACAAGGGCAGGGCAACAGTGTTCATTTCCCAAACTTATATGTCACTTAGGTTCATAGAACTCATTCCTCATGTAGCATCTCGATATGCTGGCTTTTCGATAAATGATACTATATTCCATCAGGGAAAAAAGGAAGTTGGCCTTTTTATGTACATCTACTAAAATTTAGAAAAAGGGCTGATGACTTTTCATGGACACCAAATCCCTTTTGCACCAGTGTGCTAAGTAAGGGAATGGCAGGCTACAGATTTAGTGAGAGCAAAGAACCAACCCTTTGGGCCTCTTGCACAAAATGATCTCCCTCATGCTTTCCACAAATCAAGGGGCATTTATATAATTGAGTTCCTTTAAAGAAGAGAATCCCTTCATCCAGTTCGTTCCTTCACTCTCCTTCTAGAAAGATGGGGAGAAGGACCATCAGCACCTAAGGATTTGGCAGGTTTAAGTGAGGTGCTAGGGGTCTGGGTGGGGTGCCAAGTCTTTTGTTAAACAGAGACCAGTGGGAAGTGGAGGAGACAGCCATCATGAGGCACTGAAAGGCATTTACAAAGAGATGAAGATCCAGTTTTATCATAACCATATATAAGTGAAGGTGTAACCAAAAATAACTTCTGATATGTTGGTATCACTGGCTTACTCAGGAGACCTCAGACATCATATTTACATGTAAAGGGGAAAGGGGAATTTCCAGTACTTGTTGTGTCTGTGTGCACAGGATTTTCACTGTCTTATCCATTTAATCTCACAACAGCTCTGAGAGAGGAACCTGGCAGGTGTCCATGAACTCTTTTCATTGTTCTGTCCTCCCTCATCATTGAATAAGAAAAGAAAGCATGGTTTCTCATCCCCTTTTCAGGTGTCTCTCAATGATGACCTCGTAGTCAGTACTGGATATGGCAATGGGCTGGCCACAGTGCATGTAAGTATTTCACTGAGAGTCAGTTTCATGCACAATGATGTGTCTGCTTGGACCAAGTAACATAAAAGAAAGTTAGGGACTTTGCCACAAAGTTACAGAAATCTAGGCTTGGGTAACCATGACTAAAGTAGGATTCATTTATTTAATTCTTTTTGCTATCTTGGTAGCTGTACTCACAATTGCTTTTTGCAAATGGTTATGTTAATCCTTGTATGCATATAGTCTTTGTATATATGGTGCATATGTGTGTGGTACATATGGTGCATGTGTGTGGACACATACACGTATGTATCCATGTTTTCTGTGATTTGTAGCATAGTCACACCTTGTTTACCCAGTTTCATTTAAGATGGATGTATATATATAAGGGCTTAAGTTTCTTTTATTTTAGCCATAGACTGTGTGCACTTGTGTAGACAACTTAGAAAACTTGTACTGCCAAATGGCTAAAATAAGATCAACTACATATTCTAAGCATAATTTAATATTCTACTGATGATTTTAATTACGCTCTTATCTTTTCCACATTTATCCCTTCAAAGACTTTATAAGATTGCATGGTTGGGTTGGTAGGGAGGTGGTTATCCACTTTTCTGTAACTTCTAGTTGCTCTCAACATACCTACCTCGGGTAGCACCCCTGTCCTATGCACACCTATAATTTGTTGTTTACCGTGGGTGGTGTGGGAGCTGAGAGAAAACCACACTTCCTAGCCTTGTAGTGTTATGCATAAAACTTATTGTACAGATTCAAAGGTGAGAGGCTTAGGAACTTTTCTGTACAGTCAGGTGCTCAGATTTGACTGCATGGGATTTGGCAAGATTCTGCCAGGCTAGATATCATTTTTTTTCCCCTACTTGGACTAGTCAGCTATGTTTCAAATTGTGGGGTTTGCTGGAAGTCTGGCTATTGTGAAATGAGTCTTCACTGCACCCAATTTGCACTGGATTGTGGAAATGATACTTCAAGCATCCCATCTGCAGGAAAACAGTACTGCCACAATGCCTTCCCACTGTCCCGTTATAAATAGAATATTCTTGCTCACTCATCCTGATGCAGGTAACAACTGTGGTTCAAAAAACTGGCACCTCTGATGAAATTTGCAGCTTTCACTTGAAAATTGAAATCCAAGACATGGAAGGTAAAACAGCATGATTTACACTGTAATTTTGTGCCCCTCCCTTTTTTCCTTCCTGTGGTCTTCATCTCCCTCTTCTGGCGGGTTGGTTCTCCCCTCCATTTCAAAAGCAAGTCCTTTTGATCCCTGTAGTCCTTCTCTAACCATGGCCCCAGGATCAGAGGGTGTGCTTTCTTCTGCCCTGAGAACTTTGATGTGTGGCTCAAAGACCTATCCCTACAAGGGATAGGGGATTTCTAGCAACCAGTGAATCCAGGCATCAGCTCTTTCTCCCTACAACCTTCTCCAAACATGCTACCTTAAATAACTCCTTCCTTAAATTATAAGTTCTTTGAGAGCAAAGAACTGTTATAATTATTAATATTGTCAGTAGCCATGAATTTCCATTAAAATAACCAGAAGTGTCAATTTCCGAGTGATAAATCATTTTTAACTGTGTTCAGAGACCTTTTCACTAATTATTCTGTTCTAACGGGTGCAAAACAGCTAAAAATGGTTTACCGTCATTTTGTTTGCTTGTTTGTCCTGTGTGCTAGCATCCAGCTACAGAGGCTATGGTGACTCGGATTATAAGCGAATCATAGCCTGTGCCAGGTAAGCCTGTTTTCACAAAGGGGAGCGAAGACTTCAGGGTCTGGGTTGTGCCATTCTATTATGTCTTTACACCTTCTTGAATTTTAAGATGGCTGGAAGACGCAAAATTGTGCACTTTTTAAAAAAATTATTTATTTATTTGACAGATGGAGATCACAAGTAAGCAGACAGAAAGGCAGAGAGAGAGAGAGGAGGAAGCAAGCTCCCTGCTGAGCAGAGAACTGGATGAGGGACTTGATCCCAGGACCCTGGGATCATAACCTGAGCTGAAGGCAGAGGCTTTAACCCACTGAGCCACCCAGGCGCCCCAATTGTGTGCTTTTTAAAGTGCAAGACGTAATGGGTGTTCTTAGATAGCTACTTTGTAAAACTACTTTGTTTTTACTCATAGTTTTTGGCCTCCCATTTTTGGCCTTTTTATTCAAACACTATAATATTATCTTCTTTCTATCTTCCAGAAAGGTAGAGAGGAGATTGAAGTATTAGGAAAAGAAAAAGAAAAAGACTTTCTTATAAGCAGCTTCTACTCTCCTACTTAGAAAAATCATATTCACTCAGCAAAATCCCTAGCCCTTATTAGCCAGTGGTGAATTGAGATTCAGAGTGAATTGAGATTCAGGCTGCACATGGAAGTCAGCTGGAGGGCTTTTAGAACTATCTAAAACTCAGGCCTTACCCCTAGAGGTTATTCTGATGGTAGCCAGCCTTGAGAACCAGGGTCTGGGGATCAAACCCCACGTTGGGCTCCCTGCTCAGAGAGGTGTCTGCTTCTCCCTCTGCCTCTGCTCGCCTTCCCCTTTCCCCTTCTCCTCCTTTTGCCCCTCCTCCCCCTGCTAGTGCTCCCCCCCCTCAAATAAATAAATAAATCTTTTTTTTTTTAAAGCATAGGTTTTTGAAATTATGTACACATACCTTAGTGATCACACAGAGTAAAGCAGTGGTGGACCCATGATTAGAACACAGACCTCTTCCCTCTTCTTTTCATAACCCCTCAGTACCTCCTGTTGTGCTGTTTCCTTAACTCTTCACAGAAATCTCAACAACTGATTTCTGTGGTTGGTATTCTGCTGATTTTGCATGTAATCACAGATGATGCCAAAGCACTTAGAAATTCCGCAGAGCTGTATAATAGATTAGAGCAGAAAAGGATTTGGGGGGATGACACAATGAACCCAGAAGCTGAAACACAAAGAGGTGAGGTGACCTGCTGAGTTCTCACGGAGTTGGAGGTAGAGGCAGGGCCTCGAGCCCCAGACCTTGACACTCAGGTCAGGATCTAAACCACCTCTTTAGTCAGTATAACCTAAGACCACTGACCTCAATGAACAGCACACTGCTTCTCACCACCTCCTTCCCAGCCATTTCCCATCCTTGTCCAGTCTCTCCTTTTTCAGGATTCCCGCACTGGCCAGCCTGCTCACAATACCTCCTTCCGTCCTTGGCCAGTCTCTGCCCTCTGTTCGCTCTCAAGCACCCTTCCTCATTCCTTCATGTCTTCCCGCTAAGGTTTCCCTTTCCCACCCTCCTAACTGCCATTTCTGCACTTGGGTACCTCTCTTCTGGAGGAGGAGGCATGATCACAGTTGTGTTTAAATTCCAAACACTGGTCACAGGGAAATGTGAGCAGACTTGTTGAAGGCGGTGCCAGAATCCTGCATGGGACCCTACAGTGGGCACAAAGGAGGGCTCTGATGGATCAGTGGGACCCCTGGGGGATAGCCTCTACCATGAAGTACTCAAGTGACCTGTGACAAATCGGCTTGCTTCTCTGGGCCTCTTCTGTAATGCAGGGATACTAAACTATCTGTTCTCCAAGTGTCTTTCAGTTCTTATGTCCTACAACTCTGCGATACATAAAAAGGCTCTTATCAAAAACTCATTCATTTAAATTCATTGACAGGAGGCCTAATTCCAGATTGTTAATATAGAGATGTAATATTGAATTTTCTAATTTTTTTGGCTTTTACCAGTTGGGAACAGAATGTTCAAAAAAGCCAGGTAGAATATGCTTTGGCTCTGTGAAGTTAAAGTAGGTTGGATAAAGTCCAAAAGTAACTGTGTAGTACTTATTCATGTGAAAAAATCTTTGCCTTCAAATATTCTCTCTCCTGACTTAAAAAAAAATGCCTGCATACAGTTTCTGTATTCAGGGGGTCTCTTTCCTGTAGTTAGCTTTTTACAACCTCTCTGTTGTATCTGTAAGAAAAGAAAAAAGGATTTCATTTCTCTCCTTCTCTCTGAACAAAATGCCTTTGGGGAAGATTGCTGTCTTTGGCAGCAGGCAAAGGGCTTCTCGAAAGGAACATTTCTGTTCCGTGGTTGAAACAGTCACCATGGCAACCAGTCATCAAGGCTCCAGCAACTTTTCATAGACATTCTCCACTCAGGAGGCCTTTTTCCATTCTGTTGACAGAGTATTTGCATCTGTGAGCAAGAGTTCTCTGCTCCTGGTGATACTCACCCATTCAATTAGGGAGATGTCCAGATGTCATTTTACAGTTCCAGTTTGTCTTATAGTCTGTTGTTAATTGTTAATTTTGTGAAGAATGGGACTAAATTTTTGTAAACCAGAGATTTTATGATATCTTTAATTATTACAGTAACTAGTACAAACAAAACATCTAATAGGGTCTGCCCCAATAGGTATGATTGGGAAAAAGAGATCCCCTGCCACCTCAATAACTCACATAAAAGCTCCCATTTAACTAATTCTCATTCCTTCAGGTGAAATCAGTTTATCTTCCCACTATGAAGCTGTCTCCCCAGTTTCTTCCTTTAATCGTAACATCTTCCAGGCTCCACTCTCAAATGTCCAGCCTTCTCTCAAGCATCTTGAGATGAAGCTGGAACCTGAAACTCAAGCTTTGCAGAACCGCCCTCGCTCTGCCCCCATCTCTGGTCTTCAGCCCCTGACCTGCCAGCTTACCCCTTTTAAATCTTCTAATTCCACTTAATGGCAGCACTAACCTCTGTCTCTTAAAACAAAGCCTCAGAATTATAAAGGTAGACTTGAAACACAAGTTTATACTTCTTCACAGTTTATTTTACCAAGAAAATGAACTCCAGAAAGGGAAAACAATAGGTAGAAATGTCTCAGCAGAACTGGGGTAAAACTCAATTTTCCTGATTCCCCTGTTCACTGGCTTTTTTTTTTTTTTTTTCTGCTCTTATCAGAAAAAAACAAAAACAAAAACACACCAAATCTCTCATTTTACCGCCTTTGCCTTTTTCCTTAGCTTCCTCCTGAGCACTATTCCTAGATGGAGGATAGTCCTTAAAACATTTTTTTTTTAAATAAAGTATCTATTGTGGAAAATTTAGAAAGTATAGAAAAGCATGGAAAAGAAAAGAGATAAATCACTTACGAAGAGAGTAGCTGCTAACATTTTCGGGTATTTCCTTCAAGCTTTTTCCTAAACATGCTTATTGAGTCGCTTTTGAATATAGAACAAATTTTCTTTTTCAAGTGTGCTGCATTAGAAAAAGAACTGGAATGAGAATCAAGAGATTTATGCAGCTCTGAGGTGAACTAGTCATGTGGCCTTGACAAGTACCTTACTGTCATCCTCAGTTTCCTCAACTACTTTGTTAAAAGCTTGGGCTGAATAACCTCTACAGGTCCATTTAAAGTATTGGTCAAGGGACACCTGGGTGGCTCAGTTAAGTGTACACCTTCAGCTCTGGTCATGATCTCAGCATTCTGGGATCAAGCCCCACGTCTGTCTCCCTGCTTGGTGGGAAGACTGCTTTCCCTCTCTCACTTCCCCTGCTTGGGTTCCTGACCTTGCTTTCTCTCTGTCAAATAAATAAATAAAGTCTTAAAAAAAAAAATAGAGATTAAGAGTCACTTACGGTTTATCTCCCTCCCAATCCCATCTTGTTTCATTTATTCTTCTCCTACCCACTTAAGCCCCCATGTTGCATCACCACTTCCTCATATCAGGGAGATCATATGATAGGTGTCTTTCTCTGCTTGAAGGGGGTGGGATTATGGACATTGGGGAGGGTATGTGCTTTGGTGAATGCTGTGAAGTGTGTAAACCTGGTGATTCACAGACCTGTACCCCGGGGGATAAAAATATATGTCTATAAAAAATAAAAAATTAATTAAAAAAATTAAAATAAATAAATAAATAAATAAATAAATCTTTAAAAAAAATAAAATAAAATGTACTGGGGACTCAAAATAAATAAATAAATAAATAAAGTATCAGTCAAGAGGTGCCTGGGTGGCACATTTGGTTAAGGGTCTGACTCTTGGTTTTGGCTCAGGTCATGATCTCAGGGTCATGACCTTAGGGTAGTGAGATAGAGCCCCGCATTGGCCTCCATACTCAGTGCAGAGTATGCTCGGGGTTCTCTCACTCCTTCGCCCTCTGCTCACGCTCACTCTCTAAATAAAGTATTGGTCAAGTGAGCAAAAAGTTAGAATAGATAACTCTAAGATCTCTTACAACACTAACATTTAGAGGTTGCAATGCCTGTATTATAGTGAGGCAAGTAAGGGCAGACACAAATTAAAAATTAAAACCTAATAAAAATATATGTTTATAAAAAATAAAAAATTAAAAAAAAATTAAAACCTAAAGAATCTTGTCCACTTATTTATTCCATTTCCGATCTCTCATTTATTTTAGCTACAAGCCCAGCAAAGAAGAATCATCATCTGGGTCTTCCCATGCAGTGATGGATATCTCTTTGCCTACCGGAATCAATGCAAACGCAGAAGATTTAAGAGTTGTAAATGTTCTCTTTTACATATTATTATGGATGCTTGGTTTTCTTTATTACACTCTTTTACAGATAAAGCTATTTCCTTTCATTTTAACATATTTTATAATTTATTAAATTATATATACAATTCTGTGTATAATATATATAATAAAATATAATGTATTTTAATATATCACTTTCATAAAATCACCTAGAATATTCTTTCCAAATCAATAATCTACCTAAGTTTTAATTTTCCAAAGTAAAGTGGGTGCATATACTTGCATGGTCTGAACAAAATGTAAATGCATAGGATTACATGTTCAGACTTTTTCAAGAGGAGGAGCTGCTCTTCAACTTTTTTGAATAGTGGATTACTTCCCCACGTCTAACATCCCAATATGGGGTGAATGCATTTAAACAAAATGATCAACTTAAAAAAAAAATCATGAAATTAAATCCAAACTTTCTCTTTCCTCTCCCAGCTTGTGGAAGGGGTAGATCAGCTACTAACTGATTATCAAATCAAAGATGGACATATTATTCTGCAACTGAATTCGGTAAGTTCCACCTCCCATCAATCCCCATTTCCAACCACTATTCAAAATTTTCAGGCCAAAATGTTGAGTTTCTTCTCCCATAATTTGCTCAAACCTTGTAATTGTCAGATTCCTTCTGATGAGTTCCTTTGTGTTCGATTCCGGATATTTGAACTTTTTCAAGTTGGGTTTCTGAGTCCTGCTACTTTCACGGTGTATGAATACCACAGACCAGGTAATCAACTATACTCTAAAATTTCTTCGGAGAACTACTTTGCCTTCATTACAGTATCCATTGCATCTCTCCTTTTTTGAGAAGCTCATGTACCCCCTATTTCTTTAATCCTCCCAGAATCAACACAGTGTTGGGTATATGACTTGTTTAATAAATGTTGAATCAATGATCCTACATTTGATCACTGAGCTTTTTCTGCGAATACTAAGTAATCAGAGAGCTCTTTGGTTCACAAGACAGACAACTCCATTTTAGGCAGTTCTACTTGTTTAAAAAATTCTAAGAATGAACCAAAGTCTCACACCCATTCATTCTAGTTTTATCTTCCAAAATCACATGGAACATACTTGGCCCCTCTTCTTCTATTCTCCTAAACAATTACAGCTCTTTCTGCAGACCTTTGTGTAACAAAATTTACTTCCTCTCATTCATGGAAGTGTCAAATATTTTAATTCTAAGAAATAATATTGAACAGTAAAATTTCAAGCACAGAAGGGGAAATCATTTTGAAGGAGAGTAAAGGGACATGCGTCAGGAGAGACAATGCATAGTTTAATCTCCTTGCATCTAAGTTACAAAAAGAAATTTTGGAATAAGTCATCTCCAAAACCCCATGGGAGAGGCTCACTGATCCATAAATGTGTTGTGTGTTAATCAAGTCACCTCTCCTAACTATGCTTTCATTGCCACAGATAAACAATGCACCATGTTTTATAGTCCATCCCATGCCAACCTTCAGCAAGTCTGTGAAGGAGTAACGTGCAAATGCGTAGAAGGTAAACTTCATTTAACATGTTCAGACTGCATGCTTGTTTAAAGCAGTACTCATAATTCAGGACTAATCTGGCAGAAGCTATTTGACAAACTTGTACCTCAGAAGTAGACATCTCAGCTGACTGAAAGCTGGTTGATTGAATACTGTAAAACTACTTTTCAACAACTTCTGAACACCCTGGTAGTTTCTACTGTACAGATATGGAGAAACACCTGCTAGACAATTTGTTGGATATCAGAGGAATAACAGGATGCTTTTCACCTTGTCTTTTTAATGAAATAGGACCACAGCTTAAGAGAACAGAGGCTCAGGACTGAGCCACTAGCCCTATTCTTTTTCTTTTTCCTTAACACTCAGTGACATCTCTGTTTATTGTCCAGTTCCCTTCAGTCTTCTGTAAATCCTTTCCCTTGGTCAAGGAAAGGACCCAAAACTCAATAATCATCAACTGACTCCATGAGGGTCTGGGTTGGTTTGGGATTTATTTTGTTTTTCAAAAAATTTAATATCTATAAGAGGTACTTATTGTACCATTTTATAGCTCTAAATCAGTCCAGTTATCATTTTGGTTCCTTCAAGAGACTTTTAATTATACTCAAAATGGGAAAATTTCCTCCTTTCTTTAATGAAAGCATATACATTTCAAAAGAACTGAATTGAATTTGGAGTGACTACCCATTCTAAGCCTCATGTCCCAGATTTTGTTTTTGTTTATTTCATTTTGGTTTTGCTTTATATAATGTCTCACTTTATGGAAAAGGGAAAAAATGGTATTTATAAGATTATACTGGATTGCCAGGGCTTGTGAAAACTGTGTTTACTGCCAAAGGGAGTGCCTGCCTCTTTACGTTAACCTAACTTTTACCATTTTTCACAAAATCCAGCTGACTGTGGACAAATGCAGGCAGAATTGGATCTGACAATCTCTCCAGATACTAGAAAAGAAGCAGCATGTAAACCAGACATTGCCTATGGTAAGTTCAAAGTTTTGTATAGAGTTCCGTTAAACAAAGTTTTATGAATATATGATCCATTAGAGAGCAACAACTTTTTATAGTGACTATTTGGATACTACATTCTATGTTCCCTTGAAGGAAAATGTCAATTTTCAGCATTAACCTGCAAAATTATCTATCCTTCAGTAAAGAAATGTAACTTTCATTTAAAACGACAGGAGTGACGTACACACCCAGCCAGGATACTTTGCGCTATTAGATCCCATCAAATTAAACAGAGAGAACTTTTGAGAAGCCCTGAAGGTATAAGATTTCACTATTCTTCCAGTCAGAGGCAGACACAAAGATGGTTTGGGGGCTTAGAATTATTTTTTCAAACTCCCTTCAAAGACAAGGTAAAAATATCAATACTAAATCATTTAAAATATATACAGAATTGCAGTGTTCTGCTTCAAAAGGAGCATCTCCTTCTGGATGTCCAGAGCTCAGAGCTATGTCAAATGCCCAGGACAGTTGTGGTCTTCTCTTAAGTTCAGAGAATTAGCTCCTTTATTTCTGTGTGTGTGTGTGTGTGTGTGTGTGTGTGTGTTTGTGTGTGTGTGTAAGTTCCATATATATATATATATATATATATATATATATATATATATATAATTTTAAATTCAATTAGCCAACTTATAGTACATCATTGGTTTCAGATGTAATGCTCAATAATTCATCAGTTTCATATACAACACCCAGTGCTCATCACATCATGTGCCCTCCTTAATGCCCATCACCCAGTGACCCCATGCCCCCAGCCACCACCCCTCCAGCAACCCTCAGTTTTTTTCCTAGAGTTCAGAGTCCCTCATGGTTTTTCCTCCTTCTCTGATGACTTCCCATTCTATTTTCCCCCCCTTTCCCTACGATCCTCTGCCCTACTTTTTATGTTCCACATATGAGAGAAACCATATCAAAATTGGTTTCTAATGTTTATTTCTGGCTTCTTTTTTTTTTTTTTGAAAGAGAGAAAGAGAGCATATTGTACACTATCTCAAATGTGTGTGGGGGGGATATTATCTCAGTACAGTTAATTCAGCACTGTGTGTTTACTGACTGCTTTCTTATATCGTTTCTCATTGGAGTCCCATAAGACCTGTTTGAGGTAACAGAGAATTATCTGTATTTTGCCAGTGAATAAACTAAGTTTCAGGGAGATTGAATAATTTGTTCAAAGTCATGTAGGAATTAAGTAGTAAAACTAGGATGCATCCTGCTCTTCAGTATTATTTCCATTATATTACACTGATCTCGCTTACTGGAAATACAGCCATCAGAATAAATTGGGGATGATTTATAGTCTTTCTTTCCATAGAATTCATCTTGATTTTTTTGTGTATTTTTGTAAATTTATTTTTTATTTATTTTCAGCATAACAGTATTCATTGTTTTTGTACCACACCCAGTGCTCCATGCAATCTGTGCCCTCTCTAATACCCACCACCTTGTTCCCCTAACCTCCCACCCCCACCACCACTTAAAACCCCTCAGATTGTTTATCAGAGTCCATAGTCTCATGGTTCACCTCCCCTTCCAATTCCCCCCAACTCCCTTCTCCTAACTCCCCATGTCCACCATGCTATTTGTTATGCTCCACAAATAAGTGAAACCATATGATAATTGACTCTCTCTGCTTGACTTATTTCACTCAGCATAATCTCCTCTAGTCCCGTCCATGTTGCTACAAAAGTTGGGTATTCATCCTTTCTGATGGAGGCATAATACTCCATAGTGTATATGGACCACATCTTCCTTATCCATTCGTCTGTTGAAGGACATCTTGGTTCTTTCCACAATTTGGCAACCGTGGCCATTGCTGCTATAAACATTGGAGTACAGATGGCCCTTCTTCATCTTGATTTTTTAAAAAAAGATTTTACTGGGGTGCCTGGGTGGCTCAGTGGGTTGAGCCTCTGCCTTCAGCTCAGGTCATGGTCTCAGAGTCCTGGGATTGAGCCCCACATTCGGCTTTCTGCTCAGTGGGGAGCCTTCTTCACCCTCTCTCTCTCTCTCTCTCTCTGCCTGCCTCTCTACCTACTTGTGATCTTTCTTTCTGTCAAATAAATAAATAAAATCTTTTTAAAAAGATTTTACTTATGCATTTGAGAAAGTGAGCAAAAGAGAGAGCATGGGTAGGGGTGGGGTATTGTTGTGGGAGTAGCAGAGGCAGAGGGAGAAGCTGACTCCCTGCTGAGCAGGGAACCCAGTGTGGGGCTTGATTCCACAACCCTGAGATCATGACCTTAGCCAGAGGCAGATGCTTATCCGATGAAGCCATTCAGGCATCCCAAATTCAGGATATTTCAAAATTTGTTTTAAGCTACTAATTCAGTTGGCCTTTGGTTCTGGCACAGTGAGCTCATTCATTCATCTAGCTAGCTGGAATCTCAAAAACGGGCAAACCTTTTGGGTCATTCACTTCAACTCTACCAAAGCAAAAATGAAAGGATCTTTTCTCAGATACATAGAAGGGATCGGTCCCTTCAAGCGGCTCATTCCAAACCTGAGATCAAATACCATGGGTTAAAAATTGATGCCTGAATGAAGAGAAAACAGGATAAAGAATGTCTCGTGTCAGATAGCTACCAATCCCAGCAAAGATGAGTCAGAAAACCAAATCCTATCAAAATCCAAAGATCAGAGCCATTGGAGGTATCCAAACAATCCAGGCAAGGGAACAGGAGGCCCACAGGACAGGCTTGAATGATAGATAAAGGCCCCTCTGTGGACAAATGGAAAAGGAAGGGGCCCTTCCACATTCCCCATGGGCATGACTCCACTAATCTTAAAGGATCAAAATCTGAACTTTACATTTAACAAAGACATATCTTGTTTGTTTAGTGTGCTTCTCTCTTTTAATTTAATGCTGCTCTTATCCTAATCCTCCTGTTCTACAACAGTGGCTAGGGCTAATGATTCTTAGCAGAATAAACCATTAGTCATGATCAGTAGAATCAGATTGGGAGTACTTAGGAAGGCTTTTTGGAAGAAATGAGATTTACCTCAGGGAGCTCATAAGAGTTTGCTATGCCTCATTTCTCATTTGTTTGACAAACTCTGGCTTCTACTGGACATGGCATTAGCGATATTAAGCATGAATTCTTGTGTTGTTTCTCCTACCAGTTTATAAAGTTCGTCTCACTTCTATCACTGAAGAAAATATCTTCATTAAGTACACTGCAACCCTCCTGGATATCTACAAAGCTGGTGAGCATTCTTTCATTCATTCTTTCACTCAACAAATATTTAGTACTTACTATGTGCCATTAATGAGGCGTTATATTGATAGACTAGGCATTGTATTAGACACAGAGGATACAACTCGTATAACACAGCCAGAGTTCTTGCCTTATTAACATTTATATTCTGTTCAAGGAGACATGTTCAGAAAGAAAGAGAGACAGAAAGAAAGAAAGAAAGAAAGAAAGACAGACAATGAACAAATAATTCTAAATCATAACAAGTACTATATCTGAGACATGTAATTAATGTGGGAAACTCCTTCAGTGTGATAACAGATGGCGTCTTTTGGGAGTGATATTAGGAGTTAGCCATTCTTAAAGGGGTGTAGTGAAGAGCGAAACAAATATACAACCGCCCTGAGATAGCAAGTAACCTGGCACCATCAGGGAGCAGAAGAACCCCAGCAGGGGTCAGAGGCAGGAAGACACTAGTGTGAGGTGAAGCTGAGAGGTAGGCAGGAGCTGGGTCATACAAGCATTTATAACACATGACAAGATATTTAGATTTTATTCTAGAAGTCCAAAGGGAAGCTAACAAAAGGTTTGAGGTAGGCAAACAAGATGATTTGATTTATGGTTTTAAAAGATCATTCTGGCTTCTTTTGTGGGAGTGATCGAGAGTAGAAACAGGGAAACCAGTTAAGAGTGTCAATGAAGTACAAAGCTGTGGGTTAGATGCCATGTGAGGATAAATGAGACATTTAATAACTAATACAATAAAATGAATTCACATGTAAAAAAAATATAAAACATTTTAAAATTGTTCCCTTTTATTCTCTAATTAAACTAAGTTATAAATATTATAAAACTTCTTGTAAAATTATATAGTCACACAAATGGTTCATTAAATAATTCTAATAATTCCAAATAAGTTTTAGTTTTAGACATTGTCAGTCTTATTTTGCTTGACTCACTACAGGATTGCCCCTGTCTGAGCTCTGATTTGACAATAAGGAACCACATCAAACCTCCAACTATATCTTTATCGAATTGATAGTCTTTACAAAACCTATAATCTCAATAAGTAATACCTCCTAATAGCAAAGGTACTATCTGTGGTCCTGAAGTCTCTCTCAGCTTCTATTCAATTGGTAGTAATTGCATTCAAAATGTTTCTAGTCCTCCGGAACTGTATGACATTTTTATGTATTCAGTGTATCTCTATTTATCAGCTAAGTCATGACAACAATTTATTGAATTTTTGAAATTTGAAAATTTATTGAATATTTGGTTTTCCTTTCTTATTTTTATTCCCCTTTAACCCTGAGAGTTTTACAAACATCATAGACAAAGTTTTAGGATTCACAATTTTTTTAAAAAACTTAAAAGTTCATCCTATTTTTTACTTTTGCCATTAAAACAAAAATATTTTCATATAACCCTTAAGTGGTTTGATTTTGTTTTATATCAAATTTATAATCATTTTTATCTTGCTAAAAGCTTGTTCCACTTTCATAGTTTCCTTTATTTTTATACAACTTCACTATTTATTCTCTAATCTGTGAGCTTATTAAAGTTGATATATATTTTATTGAACATCTGAAGACTGTATGACTATCATGAGCAAGTCACCAAAAAGCATATCTATCCACTTTGTAAATATTTGCCTCTATACCACAATATCTATCAAAGTGAACCAATCAGGCTTGACATGATTTCCAAACTGTCTTTGTGATTCTAGCACTACCAGCTGCCTGTCCAAATTCCAATATTTTTCCAATTTTCATTATTGCAATTTTTTCATTATTGAAATTTTTAAAGCTTTTCCTATTATTACTTAATTCTGCCTAGATACACAGAACACTAAACTTACAAAGAAGTAGTTACAGTGAAATGATCTGGCTTGGCTCCTATCTTTGTGGTATCCAGAGACACTTGATACCTGCTTGATAGGTAATTCAGTCAACGCCTAATTGAACAGCTGGGAACTTCAGAACTTTTGCTGAAACTGGACTCTTCCCTGGCAATCTGTTTGTACCAATACAGTGTTCACATAAGTATTCCTCATTGACTCCTTTTCTCTCCAACAGCTTGATATGTTGTTCAGTTGTTCTTTCCAGTACCTTGAAATCAGCAAAACCCATTAAATGGTCTTCAAAGTCCCCAATTTTTTATTTTACATTATTTTAAACACTTTTTATATTCATTGATTTTTTTCAATAATGGTTGAACTTTTATCACCTTATTTATATTTTCCAAAAAGTTGTGTTCTCAGTGCTCGCTTCAGCAGCACATATACCAAAAAGTTGTATTCTCATTTCACTAGGTATAAATTTTGCAATAAGTAGGAGTGTAAACCTAAATTGCAACTTTATGTTTATATTAATTTTCTTCTCTTTTGAAATTCTATCAAGTCTTTCAAGTATGAAAATGCTTCATCATTTTTAGCCATAGACTAATAATACTTTCCAAATCTTGATTGGCTTGATCGATACTCTCATAAAAATGTGTTTCTGGTTTTTATTATTTTCAAATGTTTTACTGCTTGAAATTGATTTGTGGTGTTAACCTGTTTTTTTCTCATTGATGATCACAAATTTTCTGAATCATAGTTGTCATTCTGATGAAAATATGTGTTTAGCACTCTGATCTTTTTGCCATCTAACTTTGAATGCCATTTGCACCCAGCTTTCACATTATAAGTAAGAATAAACCATTCCTATTTTTACTGAAATAATCAAGTATTCTTCATTCCAGAAATACAAGTTATTTGTCTTATTTTCTCCTAATTCTTACATAGTATCAGAAGACATCCCAGGCTGTTCTGAATGTTGGGCAGCATGAGATGATTCCTAAGCTGTAGTTCTTTATCAATATCACTTCTTCTTTGTTCTCCTGTCCATTCAGATTTATGACATTTAAAAGGAAATGTTAGAAATGTTTGTATACTTTATTACCTCTTCATTCCAGGTGTTCCTTTTTTAATTGTATACACTTCAAATTTATATAACTATCAGAACACCACACATTTACCACTTACCCAAAAATTGCTGCACATGAACAATAAGCCAAGCTAAAAGCTAGGCTATTTAGAATAGAGGGCAAATAGGCAGTTCAAGGATAATGATAAACTGGTGTTTCCCTTAAAATACAGGGTGTTCTGAGTGACAATATAAATGGGGGAAAAAAAGATTAATGATTGTGACAGCTGAGGTTAATTAATTATTCCCTCTTCTGGATATACTTGAGACATTTTTTTAAATATTTTTTATTTATTTATTTGACAGAGAGAGATCACAAGTAGGCAGAGAGGCAGGCAGAGAGAGAGGAGGAAGCAGGACTCGATCCCAGGACCCTGAGATCACGACCCAAGCTGAAGGCAGCGGCATAACCCACTGAGCCACCCAGGCGCCCCTACTTGAGACATTTTATAACAAAACGTTTTTTAAAATAATGATAAGGCCTGGGCAGCCACACTTCTTACCATGACAGGGGCTGAACTGGTAAACAGTGCTGGGAATGCTGCTTAGATATTGCTGCCAGGGGAAGTCATGTCCTGAAGGTCATCAGGAGAGTGTAAGAAAACCAGCTGCAACTGATGTGTGCATGCTTATTAAATATCACTAATTAAAGCTTACCATATATGCAGTTACTATGAAGCATATGTCCAGAACTTTTTCAGGATTCAATAATTAGGATCACTCTGTTCGAGTCAAATAACTGATCATCAGTCCTGAATCTATAGCAACGAGTCAGACCCAGTCCCTGCCTCAAGAAGTTTCCTGCCTAGCTGAAGACAGATAAATGGAATAAAACATTGTGATAGAAATTCAAGTATAAGGGGAGTGGAGGAGACAGAGAGATATTTATGACAAAGAACACCCAGGAGTATATACTGGATACCTCGAGAATTGAAGATGTGTTTCCAGATGGGTAGAAATGCAACAGGACAGCATGGGAAGGAATGCATCCCATGTAAGGGAGCCACCTTCTTGACTACCCTGAGTTCTTTGAGAATCGCAAAGTTATCCTCTTTCAAACCCTCCAGAGTCTTTCACACGTCTTGTACTTCTCTACAAAACTATCCATTGCCAGCTGCCAAATACTTTTTGATTTTACTATATAACAAGTGGAGATTAATGTTGTTCAACCATAGAGAAGTTCTTTTCATTCCTGGTTCTAAAGAAGGATGGGTCTGAGCCTCATTTGTCCAGGGCCACACAGCTGGCAAATGACCGAGAGCCTGATTCCAGACCCTTAACCATATGGACATTGTCACTCTCCAATAGCCACTTATATTACATTTATACTCAGTAATTAGCCATGAGGAACTGGAATTGTTAAGAGTTTATGCTCGTGACACGGTAACATGAATGTGATAATCTTACCTGTGTGCCTCTCAGGTGAAGCTGTTGCAGAGAAGGACTCTGAAGTCACCTTCATTAAAAAGGCCACGTGTACCAACGCTGATCTGGAGAAAGGAAGACAGTATTTAATTATGGGTAAAGAAGCCCTCCAGATAAAATATAATTTCAGTTTCAGGTAAGTCATTTTGGAGTTCCTGATCTTTCCTTCAAAACTAGGTGTCTTTTATTCTTAACTACACGTTTCTTATGTGTCAGGCTATTAACCAACAAACCATTAGAAGCCTAAACGCAATAATGTCAATTTACACTTGATCTTAGCCATAAGGCCAAGAATCAGTGAAACAATGGGAATTTAAAACAAAGAGCCACGTAAAAACCATGAGGGCAACTGATCCCTCGCTGACCGATAAACCAAGTGAGGACCCAGGTCTGAGGGTGCCTCTGAAGGTGCTCACCCAATAATAAGGGGGGTTACTTACTGCCCCTCCGTAAGTTCTCAGACTGTTCTCTTTGTAACGAGAGAAATGTTTAAATACTCATTTTATTGTCTCTTTTTAAAAAATAGATCTTGAGGGGCACCTGGGTGCTCAGTTGGTTGGTCCCAGGTCCTTAGGGTTGGGCCTGCTTCAGGCTCCCTGCTGGGTGGGGAGACTGCTTCTCCCTCTCCCTCTGCTGCTCTGCCTGCTTGTATTCTCTTGCTCTCTGTCAAATAAATAAATAAATAAATATTTTTAAAAATAAATAATAGTTCTTGAAATAGATACTATTCCTGCCTTTAATCGTGGGAGCCCTCAAGTGGCTTCCTGAGATTTGGGGGTTTGTGGTCCTTCCCAGGGGGAGGCCCGTGCAGCAGAGCCTGGCTGACAGCATGGCCTCCTGGGGCCTGGACAGCCTGAGCAGGCTGAGCTCTGTGGAATTCAGCTCTTCTCTGTCTGTGGCCATCACCACAGCCATTTCACTGTCGTTTTTTCTTGGCAGGTACATCTACCCTTTAGATTCCTCAACCTGGATTGAATATTGGCCTACAAACACCACGTGCCCCTTGTGCTCAGAATTCGTGGAGAAATTGGATAAGTTTGCTGAAGACATCTTTTTAAATGAATGTGAAAACGCCTGAAGAGGTTTAACCATGCACAGTTTTCACTGTGGACTCCTGTTGTTGAAGTGTCTTCCTTTCCTTTCTTTCTTTTTTTAAACATTCACAGCTGGTCTTATTTGGAAAGCTCGCTTTACTTAGGATTAGTGGCACTTGCTTTTATTAAAGAACGATTTTAAGAACTGTAACTTTCTGAAATACTGTGGCCTTGGGGGGCATGGACACAAGTACTCCTGCCAAGGTTATCAGACACCAGAAGCAATAAAAATTGGAGCGCCTCCCAAAACCTGCCACTCAGGAATGTTTGCTGGGGACGAAAGAATAGCCCCATTGAAACGTAGTATCTTACAATAACGTGGCCTTTGCTTGAAAGAAAATACCAAGGAACAGAATATTGATCGTTAAACCCTGACTTTGCTTTCAAAATGTGCAAAAAACAAAAAAGCATGTTATTTTATGCTAGGGCTGCTTCAAACGCACAGTCAGGCAAATAAATTGAAAGGTGGATAGAAGCAGCGACGGAGACCTGGGAAGACCTAATGTCAGAGCCTTCAGCAAACTGGGAAGGTAGGAGCCTCTGCACTGGTTATCTCCCCTCCCGGTGTCCATTCCTTGCCTTCATGGGGATCCCACTCCTCCCTGCCCCTCCCTCCCAGCACTCAGTCCTTTCCCCCAGCGACGTGCTCTTGCCAGGAGTTGCTCCCCTGGAAGGCAAACCTTAATGCTTGCAACCCAGGGAAGAGAAACCGAGTGGGAATCAAGAGACCTTTCCTCTAGCCCTCACCAGGTCTCTGAGCCCATCTGAACTTTGGAAAAGAAGACTTGCAATAGGACGTTCATTTTTAAATGACATTTTGTAAGCACTTTAGACCTCATGAATTTTCATCTAGATTCCCATTTAATGTCTCGAGGACCTCACAAGGTGCAGGGATTCTTATGAACCTCACTTTAAGGATGAGGACATTGAAACTTGGAAGAGTCAAGCCATTTTTCCAGCCTAGTAAAGGGCAGAGTTGGAGACCAAACCCCACTTCCTCTCAGTCCACACACATCCTTCTTCCACATCATTACACCAGTACGTTGCTTGTGAGGTTTAATTTTCTAAGACCAATGTGGGATGCGGCTGGAGTTTCTTAGGTAGAGTTTAACAAGGTGCACCGAAATCTCACAAGAAAACATGAAGATAAACTCTGGATATAGTACTGATGGTGACTAAAATGCATTCCCGTCTTGAAAAAGCTGCATTTTACCACTTGGGTGAAATGACATAAGGTTTACAATGTGCCTTGTAGGTAATAATATTTTCCACTTCCAGGAGCTAAGAATTTATTTTTGTTAATGACCGAGCTCACATTGTAGGGACTCCCTTGGCAAAAACAGCCCATGTGTCAAATATGCCTTAATTGTGCCAGCAAGGGTGAGGTGCCCCTCCAGAGCAGACCTGAAGCATCTCCTGTCACCTTCTAGCTGAATGCAGGGCTGGGAGGCACCAAAGTCTCTGAGCTGTGGAGCTTTCCAACATCAAACCAAGTCTTTCTGAGTTAGCCTGGTACCATTTACAAATCCACCAGATCCTCTTCCGCTCACTCTTGTGCATTTTAACGTGCTTCTTTAGCGAGGCTTTCACAACCCTCCAAACAGTCTGGGGTCCCCCCCTGAACCCTGCATTTCCCTTCCAAGTCACTTGCAACTACTTCTTTAAGCACGTACAAGTGTTTATTTAGTGTGCAGCTTCCTAGCACCCCTGTAAGCTCTGCGTGGGCAAGTCCGGATCTGTTCTGTTCACCACAATCTCCGCTGTGGTGAGCAATGCTGGGCACATGGCAGGGACTCATTAAGTGTTTGTGGATTCCACTGAGAATGGGGCATCAGAAGGTCCAAGTCCAGTCTTGACTTTGCCCCCGCAGGGGCTTGGGGCAAGCCTCTTCATCTCTTTGGTGGCTTGTCAAACAAGAAGTTGAATAGTCAAAGGCCTTTCTATAGCTCTTAAGAAGATATTTTATAATCTTACATTGCGAAACAGAAAACAGAACCACATGGCATTGAAGAAGGGCGTGTGTTTTTTTCCTATGAGTATGAGGGGAGCTCGGCGAAGGGCATGAGTGCAAGAATGGGGCGGGGGGCTTCCTGAGGCCCTCCTGAAGAAGGGAGTGCAGGATTCGCGTAGGTAGAGGGAGGCAGAAGGATCTTTGTGGTTGAAGGGAAAAGCATAGGCAGGTTTCCACTGGGGTAGTAAGAAGATTTAGGAGCTACAAAGGAAGCCTACTCATTGAATAGCCATACATTTAATTTTTTAAGTTTTTATTTTAATTCCAGTGAGTTAACATACAGTGTTGTATTAGTTTCAGCTGTATGATAGAGTGATTCAGCTATAGGTTTAACGTGTATTGGGGAAAAAAATACAACTAGCACCTCAAAGCTGTGATATACAATTTTCTTTGAAAATAAATGTATTTATCAAAAAGTCTATTTAAGGAAAAGTTTTAAGTAAACAAAAGTATAGGTTGTTCTTAGGTCAAAAAATCATGAGCTTGGCATATACAAGACTGATGTTTAGGAAACTCTGTCTTCGGAAAATATGTGGAATTGACAATGAATTAAGCTTAAGGCAGGCGACCTCACTCCATATTTCTCAGTGAGGGATTCTGAGCCAAAGTCATGTTCAGTCTTACTTTCCATCCTCCGTGATGCTAGTTTATTCAGCAACATCCAACAAATATGTCTTGATTTAGTAACTGTAGGCCAAGGCTAATTCTAGGCACTTGGTACCCAGATTCCCACCCTTATGGAACTTAGATTCCAGCTGGGGAGACACACCATGAACAATAAAGACAGTAATTACGTATCTGACCCTGACTGTTAGAAGATGATAGAGCTTGGGGAAAAGAAGAGGAAAGCAGAGTAAGGGTGCTGGGGAGTGATCAAGGGAGGGGTTGCAGGGTTTTGTTTGTTTGTTTGTTTGTTTTTTAACTTTAAAAACCTTATTATATTTTATTTTTTTATTATGTTCCGTTAGCCACCATACAGTCCGTTATTAGATCACGACCCATACCCTTCACCAGTTTTAAATAGAGTGATCTGGTCAGAGTAGGTTTCAAAGTGATACCTGAGCAGAGACTTGGAGGTGGCGAAAGAAGGAGCCATGTGGTCACCTATGGGATGAGTGTTCCAGGCAGAGGGAGCTCCAAATCCCCACACCTGAAGCAGGAGCAAGCCTGGTGTCTTATGGGAAGAGCCAGGAGGCTGGTGTAATAGAGGTAGAATGAGTAACCAGGGAGGGAGGTGGAGAGAGGAAGCCAGGGAGGGCATAGGGAAAAGATCCCACAGATCATGGAAGTGTAATAGCTTTATTCAGAGGGAAGGGGGAGCCGTTGCAAGGTTTTGAGCAGAGGGGTGACAGCAGGAGTAAATTTACAGTGCAGTAAATTTACTGCAGTAAATAAGGCAAGAGATGTGGGGAGTGAGCAAAGCAGAGCTTATTGGCTCTTCAGTGAAAGAGAACGAATCCCAAGGGAACCACAGAGCTTCTCAAGAAAGGATGAGAGAGAGGAATTCTTACAGGATTTGGGCTTGTGATGGATTCCTTTAGGGAAGGTTTAAGGAAGTAGGGCTTTGCTGTGGATTGGACGCTCTCAGGAAGTAGGAGTCATCCTATGAATGAGTATCTGAATTCTTACCTAACTTGAAGGAAAAGAAGTAACAGTCACTCACATTAGCCAGGAAAGGGGGCGTGTTTGATCGTTTTTGTGGTTTGGATAATGTTCTTATTTTCTACTCAAACATGATTATGGAAAAGTCTCTTTTTTTTCTCATCCTGCACCATTGTGTCTGATGTGATGTCTTTGTGTTCCATGATGTCACCACAGCCTGACTCTGAATACCAACCAGGTCAACTCCTAGGGTCACCAAGCCTGGCTCCCAGACTAACACCCAGTTATCTTCTCTCTCACAGGCCCTTTTTTCCTAGAACACGTACATACACAAGCAAGGCACAGATTTACATCCAATTTCAGAAGCCCTGTGAAAGTCTTCGTGTGGGCCTGAGGACAGCCTCAGGAGCTGGGCCGCCACATTGGAGAGATTCCCACAGACACGAGGCAGCTCTGCGTCATGTGTCCACAGCTTTCCCTATTCCTGAAACAAATGGATTCTGCACGCTCAGTGCAATGTGAGGCCCGTGTCACCAGGGACATGATCTTTCACTTTGATTGGGAGGTTGAAATATCCCTTCACGGTTCTGAATCAGAAAGGAATTGCGAAGGAAGAGAGGAACGAATAGAGGAGAGAGGGTGAGGGAGAGGAGGGAGAGGAGGGAGGGAGGGGCTGGTTTTAAGACCAGATGAGAACTCCATTTCTAAGAACCTTCTGGATTCTTCTCAGCTGGCAGGGTCCCCACCCTGACAGACATGTTGGCAGAAGCAGATCTGTTCCTTGGAACACAGTGTCTGCTCCTTCACTGTTTCCATCATTATAATCAGATATGTGTGCATGACACACACAATCATGAATTATATGATCCCGAAATGTCCAAACCTAGCGTTCCTCTCATCCAATTCTTTTCTTTTCACCTGGGAAAACGGGCCCAGAGGAGCAGCCAGCTGGTGGTCAGAACCCCATTAAGTGGAAGGGCTGGGCCATGAGCCCGAGGCATCTGACTCTTAGCCCAGCGTTCTTTCCATCGCGCAAATGAGAGGAGGTTACAGAGAAATCGATTTTGGCTCCGTCCAAAGAAGCATTTTCTTAGAGCCAGAGCTGTTCAAAGACAGAGGAGGCCGTGTGGGAGGGACCAAGTGCCTGATCCCTAGCCCCTTCCAGGAGTGGTACAGGAGACTCTCAGTGTGGGAGGTTTGCCCCGATGATGTCCAATGTGCCTTCAGGTCTGAGAGGACAGTAAGAGAAACAAAAATGTCCTCTTTACTTCCTTAAGCCCCGTCTTCACATTTGAAAAGTGGGGAGGGCTAATAATTCCCACTTTAGAGGATTTCTGTGAGACTTAAGTGAGATAATACAGATCTTGCATATTAACTGATGGGCATGGTGCCTGGCACGGCAAATGTTACCTGGTTAATAATACAGCCTTGGCACACAACGGATGATGAACTTAACACATTTCTTCCCTGGCATCATGCAGACTGCATCACGTGGCGTACCTGTCGACCTTTCACAACCCTGTGGTGATGGTCATCATTCTCACGTTCAAGAAGGAAACAGCTGAGGATCTGGACAGTTAACTTGCCCTAGGTCACACGCCTTCACAAGTGGAAGGGCATCTTTTGGACCTGGGGGCCCAGGCTCCTAGCCTCTGAGCAGGGTGTCCTCCTCACATACTGGAAGGGCAATACATTGCCATTGTGTAATCTTGGCAAACTTCTGCCTCCCTGGGCTTCAGTGCCGCCCTCACCCAGAGTGTGTTCTGTTAGATGCTCTCTAAGGTCCCCCCGGCCCCGCCACGGTAGGAGACAGGTGGGGCGGAGTGCGGCCAACGAGGGCTCTGCGTACAGGGCACGGGGGCAGTGGAAACACAGGATGTGCCAAAGTGAAGCGAGGCAGCACCAGAGAAAAATTCCGCATAATGCGTCCTGAGATCATTTTCCACATGGACACAACACAATTTGAAGAACTTTCAATCGGCAGGTGCCCCCACCTCCCCTCAAAGGACTCGAATTCTTCAGTAGAGTTGACGTGAACCTCCTATGTAGAATCATAATATACGGAAGTTTAACGACCTCCTGGAGGGGTGGCGAGGTGGTTCAGTCTTGATCTCGTTTCCTAGAGATCGTCTAATCAACCTCTCCCAATTTCACGGATGAGGACACAGGCCAGGAAGGAGCAGGGCCTCGTCAGATCTCCCACAGGGGAATCAAGGCCAGAACCTTGTATTAGCACCCGGTGCCTCCTCCCACCAGCTGGGCCTAACAGGCAAGCAGAGACCAGAGCCCCAGGTGGGGTCCAGGGCTACCATTTTCAGCAGGTGAGATGGGAGAAGTCAGAACTATCCTAGAAAGAGGGTTTTCCATTTGGCTAACATTCGGGTTGTTGGGTGTATGTGTGTTTTATGCATTTTGTGTTGGTGTTTTAGGGGTGGGAGATGGAAAGGGGGATTGGTTGAAGCTGACCGGGGCCAGAGAGATCAGAGCTGAGGAAAGAATTATTTGGTCTAATAATTTTTTTTCCCAAATAGAGAATCTTTCAGAAATTAGATCCAGGACTGAACTTGAATTCTCTCTGAGAACAGAGGAAGAGAAAGGAGATATGCCCAGAGTAGGAGGAGAAAGTAGAAAGGAAGGTTCCTGGATCCGCTGGGGCCTTGGGGCAGGGTCATCATCCAACCCTCATCCTGCCATCTCCTTCACGGCTAAAGGCGAAAGGCCAAAGTGTGGCCTGCTCATTAATTTAATGCTGAGTGTGGAAATCAAAAACGGCCCTTTGGTTTGGCTGCAGAGTGTGTGTGTGTGTGTGTGTGTGTGTGTGTGTGTGTGTGTAAGAGACAGGATTTATTACTATGGGGAAGTGATATGGTGAAGAAGTAATTGTTTGTGACCTTGGGAATATTCTTGAACCTCAGCAAGCCTCTCAGTTGGCCCCTCTATGAAGACAGAGTAGCATCATCCCCCTTGGAGGGTGGCAAGGGTTAGAAATAGTAGCCAAATTTCAGCCCAGGGCGCACAGTCTGTGGTGGCCAATGGCAACCAGGCTGGCTGTGGGATTTCTACCTCTCAGACCTCTCTGTGCCTCAGTTCTCTGTTTTGGAAATGAGGTGAGACTCTCCCACCTCAATTTACAGGGTTGTTGCAGGATGAAATAAGATCAAACACATGAAAGGACTTTTAAGCTGTAGAATTCTGGACAGATATGGAAAATAGCATTCATAACTGAAAGCTTTTTTGTGCTCAGATACCACCGGCAGAGACTGCCTAATAAGCTTTTATAAGACTGGCAAGGGGTCCACTATCTTTAAAAGCGGTCTGCCTCGGATTTTCCCATATTCCTATGAGGCTTCCTTCCTTTGATCCTGGAGGCTGTCAGTCTCAGAGCCATGCTTCACCAAGTGCAGTCCCCTGAACAGCAGCTTCCCCGTCTAACATCACCCGTTAGAAGTGCAAATTCTCGGGCAGCACCTGGACCTACTGAACAGAAACTCTGAGTGGAGCCCAGAAACCTGTATTTTAAAAAGCTCTCCAGGAAAAGCATGGACACATCAAAGTTGAAGAAGTATTGTTTTGGAGCTTGGGGAAGTAGAGATTCCGATTCTTTAGGTCTGGAGGGCTTGAGAGTCTGCATCTCCCAGACGATGCCCTGAGTGTGGGTTCTCAGACATAACAAGGTTCGAGAGTGTCCTACAAAGTCAGGATTTTTGCATGAATGGAAGTAACGCCTTAATAACCAACATCTTAGTTAAGAGTAATTGTGCACAGGTCTTGGGTTGTGGGAATGGGTTGCAGAAAAGGCTGAGGGATTCTGGGAGCAAGAAAAACGTGAGGTGGCAATGAGAGAGAGAAAGAGAAAAAGAGAAAGTAGGAGATCACCGAAGGAGAAGTAGGCAGCCCTTGGAGGATGTGCTCAGGGCAGATCTGGGCATTTATTAAATCCATTCACTCACTAAGTGTTGTCTCTGTGTTGGGCACGCTCTGTATTTTTCACACTCATCAGCTCACTGAATCCACTAACAACCCAGTGAGGCTGGTACTATTTCCATTTTACAGCGGAGTAAACTGAGGAACAGAGAGGTTAAGTAATTTGCCCAAGATCACTCAGCTAGTAAGTGCTGGAGCCAGGATTTAGAACGGAGGCAGCGGGACTCATTAGCAGTAGACTATTCTACCTCAGATATGGTTTCCGCCACCAGGAAGCTTACAGTCCCCTGAGGATTACAGGCTACGACTAATAATGGCCAACCCTATTGCGTGCCAGGCACCCTTCCGAGCCCCTTACTCGCAGCTGCTGTTTTAGTGCTCATAGCGATGCGAGCAGATGGGGCAGGGCGCTGCTGAATGGGCCTGGCCGAGCGCAGAGCTGCATGAAACAGGTCTCTCTGCTCCTGGAGGTTTGTGCATAAAGGTGCGCAAACACCTAAAGTCCCAGACTCCCTGTTCCAAGCAGAGAAGCTCCCATCCAGACATAACCTTTGCAAAAAGGGCCTCCAATACCAGGTCCAAGCCCCCACTTTGTGTCCTCGGCCTCTGCCCCCTCACGGCTTCCCGACCTGGCCTCTGAACTAGGCCTCCCTGTGCTGAAGAGCAGGTGTACTTGTCAGCTCTTGGGCTCACCCTGGCTCCCACCACCTCAGCCAAGTTCATACAGCAGGTGAGTCCCCCTGTGTGTGCGGCCCCACACAGGCCTGCGAGGCCGGGCTGTGGACCCTCTTGAAGGGCACCAGAATGAGGGGCCTGTTGGACATTTGGTCCCTGCTGCTGCTGCTGCTGCCACGGAGACCTCAGTCCACTAGGGGCAGCAGCTCTACCCTGCCCTCCCTCCCTCGCCCACATACCAAAAATCACTACCTCGGAACCTGGGATTCAGGAAGTTGCCCAAGAAATAAAAACTGACCTCACATCTTTGCAAACCACTTTGACAACACATTTCAAGAGCCAAAATATGTGTCTATCCCTCCTTGATCCAGTGATCCTCCTCCTGTTGGATTATTTACAATAAGTTTTCAAAAGTGGGGGGGACGGTTCTACATAAAGATCATCCGTGCAGGATTAATTATTCATTTAATAAATATTTATTGAGTTCCTCCTGTGTGCCAGACACAGTTCTAGATGGTGTAACCGAGACAGCAAGGTCCCTGCTCTCCTAGGAATTACATTATAACGGTGGGGAAGGACTTTCAATACCTACATAGATGAGAAAAATAATCTATTTACAAAATCCCCTGCAGAGAATTAAAATAAGAGTCTGTGATAGAGAATAACTGAGTTTGAGTGGGGGGGGGGGGCGGGTGTCAGGGACAGAGGTCTCTTAAATGTTGGTAAATAAGATGACCTTCAAGCTGAGATTCTCATGAGGAGAAAGAGCAGCCATATGAAGGTTCCAGAAAAGGAGGCTGGTGGCCCAGGGAACTGCAAGAAGGCTGATCAAAGGATCCAAGTGATCAGAAATGAATTTAAAGGTGAGGGAGGGGCCAGATCACTAGGATTTTGTAAGTACGGGTGGAACGTTTGAGCTTCATTCGATTGCTAGCCCTGAGCAAGGGCAGGAGACTGAATCATAGATAAGAAAGGGGCAGGGAGACCAGCTAGAGCTATTGCAGTGATTTTGGTGAATAGTGGTAGGAGCTTGAACTAGAACGGTAGACATGGAGATTAAGAGAAATGGGTAGAGTCAGGATATTTGTAGAGGCAGCTAAAAGAGTTTGCTGAAGGAATTGGGATGGGGGTGGGTGATGGAGGCAGAGAAATCAAGAATTATTCATGGTTTCTCAACTGAGCTACCACAGGGGCCAATTATTCAGTTGGGGAAGGCAGGAGAAGATGAACATTTGACAAGTGAGAAGGGCAGACGTAATGGGTTGAACTGTGTCCCCCTGAAAAAGATAGGTTGAATTCCTAACCCCCAGCACCACAGAATGTGACCTTTTCTAGAAATAGAGTCATTGCAGATATCATCAGTCAAGGTGAGATGAGGCCATACTTACTCCAACGTGACTGGTGTCTTAGGAGAAGGGAGACATTTGGACACAGAGGCAGAGACACACATGGAAGACAGCACGTGAAGACACGGACATTTGAGGAGTGCCAGCCACATGAGGATGGGACAGAGATTGGACAGATGCTCTACAAGGGGAGGGATGCCAAGAATTGCCAGCTTGTCATCAGAAGCTGGGGTGACACGGAGCAAAGATTCTCCTGCAGAGGCCTCAGAGGGAACCGACACCTGGAGTTCAGAGCTCTAATCTCCAGAACTGTGGGGGAATACATTTTTGTTGTGTTAAGCCATCTAGTGTGTGACACTTTGTTCTGGCAGCCCTAGGAAGCCCTGCAGAAGAGAATGAAGGTTCCACAGGGAACTTGTTATGTTTCCATGAGAAGCTGTGTAGATGCCCACATGGAGATACCAAGCAGCCATCAGATCCACGAGTCTAAGCTTATGTTGTACAAAGCAATTCACTGGACCTTAGTGACATGCTTTGCATGATACGTTAAATACGACATATGAAGTATGGCCTGAAGAGGTAGACATGATGACACAGATGATGGTACACACATTCTATGAAATATTATGCTGCCTCTGAAGGGAATCATTATAAAGACTAGATATAAAGACTAGACTACATAGACCTGGAAAAATGCTTATGACAATGTTACACACAAAGGACCCCGTGATTGCCATTCTGTAGTGACCGTGGGTGAGAAGCAGGTGTCAGTCTGATTCTGATCCTAGTTCCAGCTCCTGGGAACAGTCTGGGATAAGTTGCATGTCACTGCCTCCCGCAGGTTATGTTTGTTCAATATACTTAAAGCTGCAAGTTAAGTGAACACGAGGCTAAATTGCAAAGTGCTGAGTTGGCAAAGTAAAGAAGCAATTGGTGTGGAAGTTGAGTTAATCCAGGAAGACTTCCTGGAAGAGCTGGCCTTTGCAAAGTAAGTGCATGGCCTGGGTCAGAGTGCCTCCCATAGGCCAAGCATTGCCACAGCATCAAGGGATGGACTCAGTAAAACCTCCAATAAGTCATTCTCTGTGAACACACTTGTGCTGGAACTCTTACCATACACAGAGTGTCCTGATGGCTTATCCCTGTCCCTTCATTCCTATGAGAGTGAGTTCCTGGAGGACTGGTGCTGTGTCTTGTTCCTCTCTGTATTCTTAAGCACAAGCACCTGGCAAAGGGGAGATAAAAATTAAGGTCTGTTACATTTACTAGAACATCAAAATTCAGAATTTGATTGTTATACAGGAATGTACAACAAAGGACCATTGATAGAGGGTCCCTTGACCTGTGGACATGAGGCTCCTTAAAATCCCCTCAAGGTAAGGATCTGAAGCCTGAAGTAGAGCTAACTTTCAGTGCCTGCTCAACGACTTTAACTAAGGTGGGTACAGGGACTTACTTCGTTGCTTTGGAAGACAGAAGCAAACACCATGAGCTAGAATAATATAACCAATTTTACAATAACAAAGAGAATCAATACATTGAGTAAGTAATATTCACAGTGTATAATCATAAGTCAACTTAATTTCATTTCCCAGCCCCACAACAGAGAGATGCCCTTTCTCTGCCCTTTAATGACAAGTTGGCATCCTACAACTTTTCTGATCACTCTCAGGAGGTAAAAAAGTCCTGTGATCACTTCCGTCACCAAACAAACTGTTCATAAGTTAAATACTCAGTCCCATACAAAAGCAAAATTCCTAACTTGATTTAAGATTCAATCTTTTCTTTCAACTGGGGCTTGTTGCAGGTGGGACCCCTATAGCTGGGGATAAGGGCATGGGCAGCTGCTGTTCCCCCCCACCCCAGACTTCCCTCCCCAGTTCACGAAATGTGACTTCTGACTTCTCCAGGGCTAGAGGAGTCGGGGTTTGGGGAGGTGAGGAGAGGCAGAACAAAGGAGAGCAGAAGAGGTCTTACCTGACCAACGCTGTCATACAATGGCTTTAAAGCTGACTCTAGGGTAGACACATCCCTTGATTTTTCAGACACTCCCCCCACAAGCCCTGAGGACCTTCCCCTTACGTGGGCATGGCACTGCCTTGAATCCCATTGTTCATGCCTTCTGCAGTCCTAAAAGTCCAGCAATACCTTCAGTTAGTCCCCCGGTTAGACACATCTGAGAGGCCTTCACATCAGGGCATGGCTCACTTATAGTCCATGGGAAGAGCATCCTTTGCACAAACCATCTTGAGGCGTTTAGGCTGAGCTGAACGGTGCCACCACTCCTTTGTTTGCCCAGGGGCACCCATCTCTCATTCTTTAAACTCTCTGGGGGCTGTCAGGGGTCAGTCCACTTGTCTCCCCATCTCAGATTACCCCAGACACACATTAAGCTCTCTAAGTAGATTCCATGGAGCATTTCTCTCTCTCTCTCTCTCTCTGGGTGTGTGTAATTAACAATGTGACATTAGTTCCAAGTGTAAAGGAGCCCCCCTTTCTTGACTCAAGAAAGGGAGACACACAACTGTTCACTCTAACACAATCTTTTTCAGCTCAATGGCAGCACCGAGGGTAATAGAGGGCATATACCTTTGTGTGTGTGTGTGTGTGTGTGTGTGTGTGTGTGTGTGTACACGCACACACAAGTACACCCACACATACACACGCGCTCACATAGGGGAATCCAGCACTGTTTCTCAAGAGTTTCATCTATTAGGAGAACTAGAACATGAATGCATAAGGTTAGCACAAGGCAGAAGAGTTCCTGTTGGACACCATACAGAAGGCTCCATGGAGAAAGCAGCCCTGAGCTGGGTCTTGAAGAATGACTAAGATATGCATAAACTGAAATGAAATCTTTTCAGAGAGAGGGAATTATATGACTAAATGTCCAGTGGAGGAATCAAGGAGGTGTACAGATGCCATTAAGTAGTTTGTTTAAATGAGACAAGTGAAAGATAAAGCCAAGCCAGACCCAAAACAAACAAAATAAGGGGTTTGGATTTTTGCCTACAGGAAGTGAGTTTTGAAGGTTTTAAACAGGATAGCAAAACGGACGATGGGTTGAGACGGGCAGTGACTAATTCTTGGTGAAATGTGGTCTTCATTTTCTTGAGTCATTAACCAGGGTCCCGTTAAGAAGAAAAACAAAACAAAAACCTTCCAGGACTTGCTTTCTTTTCCAGGAAAACCCTTGCCCTTTGGAACTTCTCATGAATTTCGTTTATAAAGACATCCAATCCTGTTTTTACTCTTAGATAAGGGGCCTTGGCACAGCTGCCCGTCCCTGTGCCCTCCTTCAGCTCTGAGGCCCTCGACCTCAGGCTTTGTGGGGCTGCTCAACCCTCTCCCCATGGCCCCTAAACTGCCCTCCAGAAGAGGCCAGCGTGAGAGGTGTCGCTTTCTGACAGGAAACCTTGCCTCAATGAGCCCACCTACAAAGGCTTCACCCTGGGCCCTTTGAAGCCCAATGGGAAAAATCCAGGAGGCTGCAAAGCCAAGAAATAAACAAGTTTGGATTCAAATCCCAGCTTTCCCCTTACCTGATCTCGAGACCTTCCTCAGCCTCTATGTGTTAATCTGTAAAATGGAAACAAAACCACTTCCTTAGCCAACAATGTTGCCCATGAAGATGAAGCAAGAGGGAATTTGTGAGCATAACTTGCACATAGTAGACGCCCAAGGAGTATTCCTCCTTCTCCGTCTCCCAACATCTCTGTGTCTTGGTTTCCTTGCCAATTAAATGTGATAGGGATTTAAGGATAAAGCTGAATCTGATGAATTTCCCAAACCTCCGCTACCTGCTTCACCAAGGAGAGCAGAGGGCCTTTCTCTGCCTTGTCTGAGCTCTGGAAACTTTTCTTCTTTTATGATATTCAACAATTTTTTAAAAAAAAATCACAAACCACTTAGTAGTAGTACTCATTGACACAAACTTAGAATGAGCCAACCTTCCCCAACCTCTCCCCATTAACACCGTCTGACTCAGTTTCCCCTTCTTTAAAGTGATTGTGTCTGAGACAGGCCCCTTCTTTTGCTCTCTGCAACTGCCCCCTAAGTTGGGAGGATGGGTCCCGACAGAGGACATGCTGAGTATAACCTCTTGGCCATGGCCCTGGGGAAAGGCACCCAGCCAAGGAAAATACTAGTGGAAAAAAACGAAGAAAAGATTCCAGGTTTATGAGTCCCAGACCTTGAAAAACAAAAACTGCTGAGCTGTCTCCTGAATTAGGGAAAAAGAACACCACAGCCGCCCTGAGATTTCCAGGAAACAATTTGTGAAGCCTTAGGGCAAGACTGGCAGGGGGACTCAGGGAGGCCCAGCTGGGTTGGATCCGCTGGGACGTAGGGGGTGGGGGTGGGTGGTGTCCCTGTGGAACTCTGAGTGTTCAGGTGTTCCTGGGCACAGTGGAGTTACATGACTGTATGCGGTTTATATGTGCCTGTGTGTGCACTCTTCTTTATTTGCCTGTGGGCAACCCCCCAAGCATTTAATGAGCACTCTCTATGTTCCACTGGGCACAGCACAAGGGGACGGGTGTGCAACAACAGAGAAAATACAGTCCCTGAGCACAGGCAGCTGAGTTTAGCAAAGGATGCAAATTAGCAGGCATTTCAGTTCAGAGTACAAGCATCTGGGAGGCAGTTTGTACGGCCATTCAGAACACTAGCTTTGCCGTCAGGAGCCTGGGATGCAAGTCTAGCCACCCACTAGCTCCACGACTTTGGAGATCTCTGACACTCAGTCTCCTTAGCTGGAAAGTGACCATATTAAAATGACATCCTGGGAGATAGCATGCACGTGTAAATGTGTGATGTGTGATGATCCGTCTCCATTTTGTGCTTTTTCCATTTTCTGCCTCTGGATAAGCACATACAGTGTGCAAAGTCTGGGTAAGCTGGGTGCAGGGTGTTAGCACATCTGCTTATGTCATGCATGTGGGGTGCCAGGCTTTAATCAGAGGTCACAAATAGTGGCCCACAGACACAGTTTGGGGGGACACTCACCCCGTTGGGGTCTGGTTTCTGGCTCACAGAGTATTCTAAAAATCAAGACATTCCACATACAAATCCCGATTTCCAGTTTCTCCTCAAACCTTGGGCAAGCTGGCCATCCTGCCAGCATTTGCATGTGTGTGCCTGTATGCCACGGGTTCTGCTTCCCATGGATGTGTCCTTCCCAGGAGCACCTCCCTCCCGGCCGGTCTCCAGGTCTGTCCTTGGAGGGGCTCCAAGGTGGTTCGGAAGGCCTCGTGTGCAGACATGTTCTCTATGGAAGGAGAGGCAGGACTGGGAAGAAACTGGTGCCAGGATCCCAGCTTCTCCGGGCAGCTCCAGTTTCGGTCATCAGAGAGGCAGAGAGAACTGAGGACTCTACCCAAGGCTCCAGCTGTATGGCTGGACATTGGTTACCGAAGACAGTAACCAAGGGTGGCAGCTGGAACAATGGCTTTTCTTATCTATTTGATGTTGCATTTCAAAAATGCCTGAATTATAGCTCCAAAATGATTAAGACAATGACCTTCTCAGGAAGTGTTGCTGAATGTATATACTCTTATTCTTTTTTAAATGAGCAAATAGGGGGTACCTGCCTGGCTTAGTCAGTAGAGCATGCAATCCTTGATCTAGGGGTGTGAGTTCAAGTCCCACGCTGTGCGTAGAACCTACTTTAAAAAATAAATTAATGATAAAATAAAATGAGCATATAGGCTCAGGGTATAAGCTAAAAATGTATTTGTTAAAATACATTTTGGGAACCTATTGCAGATGTGAAAGGTAGGACTATCATTTTCCTACTATCCCTGGATCCTCTGAAGATGGCAAATCAGTCCCTCATAATAGGTATTTACTGGACGCCCACTGTGTACAACATGCAGTCTGGACAGAAGGGAGCCACCCAGATGAATATGCCCTGCTCCCAGGCCTTCGGGAAACTCAGTCTTATGGAGAGACGCCCACAGAGAAATGAATGCAGAAACAACAAAGGACAAGGTATTACCGAGAAATCTTCAGACCTAAGAACACCAGAACACGGAGGAAGACCCGTGACTTACTGTGCAAGCTTGTCCCCCTCTCTGGTCCCCTTTTTCCTTCTGTAAGATCAGAAGGTCAGAAGAGATGAGAGAATACCGACCCCACATGCACAGCCCTGCACAGCCCCCAGCTGTGGCTTTTTTTTTTTTTTTTTTTGGAGAGAGGACATGCTGTAGCCCCAGCTTCTCATTCTCCGCCCCACATTCTTGTTTCCAAGTCTTGGCTTGTGCTGGGAATCCATCTGGCTTGAGCTCTGAAATTCATCAGAGGAGGTTTTTCACATTGCTTTCTCTTAAAAAAAAAAAAAGTCTGGAGTCTCCAAAGATGAGCCATCTGGCGGAACCTCCATCACAGGGGTTCCTGGTCCAGGTGGGGAGAGCAGCCCCCAGACAGGTGGGAGAGTTTACCCCTTCTGTAGCACCAGGACTTGCCATGAAAGATTCCTCTGAGCTAGTTCTCCCACTTCACAGATGGGAAAAAGGAGGCCTGAGGAGAGGAGGGACTTGCCTCAATGTTCTGATTCCTAAGCAAATCTCTCCTCGTGCCGTGGTTTTTCTCTCAGACTGAGTCCTCAGGACAGAGGGGGATGAAGACCACCAGGTCACGTCCCTCCTCAGCCTGATGTTGACTCCTGTTGAGCTCAAACATTGAGTTATTCTTGTTCTGCACTGACCAAAGGCCCGAGAAACCCAGTCTCACACAAGCATGTGTAAAGAAAGAGCGGTAATTCTGTAGCCTAGAAAACTGTCTTGGAGACCTGGGATATCCACTTGTAGGAGGGTCTTTGTTGCCAGCGTCCACAAAAGAAGGAATTTCATACATATAGTACCAATCTGTTAGAGCAGCGTGCACAGATGACAAGAGATAGCGAAGAGAAGAAGTAGGTGGTCTAGTATTTAATCCAAAGATGTTTGCCTTCCTCCTTATTGGCATCTTGGGGGCTTGTCCTTATCGAAGTGTCCATCAGCCAACCTCTTTGCCTCAAACACATCACTATTCTCATGAATGTCGTGGGCACTTTTATCATAAATGGAAACTCCCACCGTGGTTTCAAAGTGGCCAGTCCTGCAAATCACTGGAAAAACCCAGGGACACCTCTGATGACTACGATTCAAAGAATGTCAGAAGCACTCTGTCCCTCACCTTAAAATCTGGAGAACTGTCAAGAAAGTGAAAATCACCCAACATAGAAACTCCCTTCAGCAAACAACCCCAGATTTCTTTTCGAACTTTTGTTAGAATGCCATCTCTCTTTTCATAATACCCTAAAAAAAGGCCAAGTTGAAGATACTTAATTTTTTTTTTGATGATGGTAAAGTCATCATCTACGATATTCCCCTTAACTAAAACTGTTTGTGGATAGTGTCTTGCCTGTTAGTCTCCTACTGAACAAATGTTTATTGGATGCCTCCTAGGGACTAAAGCCAGGGGAAACAATAATGAAGAAATCAAATACAGCTCTACCTTAATGGACTAAATTAATTTAATTTCTTATATTCCCTGTTACTCATATATTCTAGTGGGGCAGAAAGAAAAAAAAAAAACTTATAAACAGGCACATTTTGTAAATTGCCAGTTATTTTAAGTATATGAAGAACCAAGAAACGTGGGATGTTTTTAAGCATCACAGCAAGGGAAAGGGGGCATGCTACGGGCTATCGTTTTCACAGGATCATTTGGTGCGTATCTTTGTTTTGTCATCGATATCCCTTGTGCACTGCAGAAGTACTGACTCTGGATTGAAGAACCCAGTATAATTTGGTCTCCTTCTCTCCTGACTGCTAACCTGTAGTCATCCATTTCATTAAATTTCTTGGCTCAGGGGGTGCCTGCATGGCTCAATAGGTTAAAGCCTCTGCCTTCAGCTCAGGTCATGATCCCAGAGTCCTGGGATCAAGCCCCGCATCAGGCTCTCAGCTCAGCAGGGAAACTGCTTCCCTTCCTCTCTCTCTGCCTGCCTTTCTGTCTACTTGTGATCTCTGTCTTTCAAATAAATAAATAAAATCTTTTAAAAAAATTTCTTGGCTCAGGAATTGACAGTCATCAGAGGAGATTAAGATAATGCTAACAGGAAAGCTGTTCACTTTTTTTTTTCCCTTAAGACTTATTTATTTGAGAAAGAGAATGCAAGCAGGGGGAGTGGGAGAGGGAGAGGGAGAGAGGATCCTCAGGCAGACTCCCCACTGAGCACAGAGCCTGAGAGGGGCCTTGATCCCAGGATCCCCAGATCAAGACCGGAGCAGAAATCCAGAGTCAGACCGACAGAGCCACCCAGACGCCCCACCACCGGTTTTTACTGGACACGAGCTGTGACAGACAAAGCGTGTTGCTGGCAATGAAAAGAAGGCATTTGAGGGCAAAACTGGGAGCACTCAGTGTTTGTAAGGAGAGGGGGTATAGCCCATTCTGGGTTCCGCATTTTAAGCACTGATTGTAAAGACCTATTTAGCCAGAGCGACTCCATCTTGTTTAAAAGCCATTTTGTTGTTTGTGCAGTAAAACTTAAACTGACCCTGTCCCCCTCCCCCCAGAGAAACTTACTTAGAAGCAAGTCTGGGAAACCAGTAAAATAGGGTCAGCCAGTTCCTAATAACAGAGCCCAGAATACAAGGACGAGTCGGGCCATGTGGAGACATCCAATCAGTAAGAAACATACATACTTTTTCCCTAACCACCAAAGAATGTAAACCCCGTTTGGACGCCAACCTTGAGCACCAATTCTGACCAGAGTAATAGGTTGGGTCAAACAGCTACTATAGGGTAAATTGTAATTCAATTGACCACCTGCGTATGACCTAACATGACTACAATCTCATTGGCCACCCATGTGTGGTCAGACTTTTGCTCTATAAAAGGTAGTCTGTAAGACCGGGAGGGGTTGCCCTCTTCGGAGGCAGCCCTGACCGATCAGTCAGTCAATTCTTGAGCCTGTAAGCTGGGGGTGGGGGGGTCGCTCTCTTCAGAGACCCCTGGCCGGTCAGTCTGACTTCTTCTAATGCTTGGCATAGAACAGAGCTTTGCCTAACTTTCACCTTGTCTCAGTCTCGTTCCCCTGACCGATCAGTCTAACTTCTAATACTTACCATAAAATAAAGCTTTAAATAACTTTCACGTTGTCTCAGTCTCGTTTCGTTTAATAACGGACCTAACACCGATGACAAATAGGACCCTGGCCAAACGACTGTCATCTGCTGACAGTCCTGGCGGCTGGTCCGGGCACATCTAGGAGGCAGCGGTGACCGGGCCAGAAGCCGTGCCTGCTCCGCTCACAGGTGCAGCGCGGGGCCTGGCTTACGGCCTCACCCAGTGTAAGGGTTCAAGCGAAATCAATAAAAATGTCCGCAACGACTGGGACCCGCCCTCGACCCCTCCCCCGCCCCCTGCCTCCCCCAGGACAGACTCTGATTTCCTTCTCCTCTTCCTTCCCCTAAATGGAGCCAATGACTAAGCTCCTCTCCTCTCACTGAAGAAGACATCAACTTGCCTCTTGCTGAGGAAATGTCAGGAGTTAAGGGGCCGGAGAGGGGGCCGGCATTCTGAGCCCGAATGATGCGCCAGGTGGCCCCACTTCACCCACCTGCTCCCGAGGCCTGGATTTTGTGAAGTGGAAGTGATGGTGTGCAAAGGGTCCAAGGGCATCTGTCCCGCTCTTCTTCTCATCTTTGCTGTGACCACAGACCCCAATCCTCCAGAGGCTTCCTTAGGCTGCAGTCTGATCCTGCCTTCTCCCAGAAGGCAAATAACCCTGCCAGCCTAATGTCTCCCTCCTCTCGTGCCCTGGCTCACCAGCAGCCAGAACCACAGCACGGGCAAAGGCACACTTGTCAGTGTACGGGCTGAACAGACTGAAACAGCAGAGGCAGGTCAGACCAGGAGAGAATCCCTGTTTCCACATTCGGAACCTGAACACAACTCATTAGGCCCATGATTTTTAAACCATGTCCCTGGGACCCAGAGGTCAGGATGGGGAAGACAGAAGCCCAGGGCAAAGGTTCTGGGCCACCTGCTCTGCTTAACAGAGCATCTCTGCCTCTAGCGGGTTTGTATATTTGGATTCCATACCGAAAGCATTCAAAGACACAGTCCTACAGCTAATACAAAGTTTGAAAAACCCAACACATTCTATGAACTGTAAGGTCATTTGCCTCTATCAAAAAAATCTATGAACTGTTATTTTTTTGAGCCATTATCTAAGCACTCGTTTATTCATCTTCCAACTCCTCCTGGTTTAGAGGCAAGGAAAAAAACGCACAGAACACAAGTCTGACTCCTAGTCCAGTGCTCATTCCGAAATATAAATAGATGCTCCAATATATCACTACAGATTTCCAAGTGGGGGGCAGAGAGAGGAAGATACAGCTCCTTTTCCTCCCAGCACCAAACTCTCAGAGCTTTGTCAGTTTTTGCCAGTTTTCTAGACTCCAGAAGCCAGGCTGCGGACATGATGGGATCGCAAAGGCAGCGAGGCTAGGCAGGCAGCTTCAGTTTCAAGACCCTGGTAGCTGAAAGATAGGGACGAAACTGGAGAATGGAGCCTTTTGGTGCCTCCCTCCTAGGACCAATACAGCAGACAGGGATGTGAAAGGGGCCGCCGAGGCTCAGATGTTCCCCACTTCCCTGATTTGCTTTCTGGTTCCTCAGTCACGGCCTCACACTCAGACCACCAGATCTTACGGCGTAGCCAGATGGACTACATTTCTTTTTAAACTTATTTTTAGAGAGAAAAATTTTCTCTCCTGGGTAGAGATGAGTGGTCTCCGAAAGGTCTCATTTCCTCTCTGAGTCAGGTTCAGCCTCCTGAGGCTTGGCTTTTAATTTCTTCAGCCGTGCTATTCCCTGAGCACTCGGAGATCCTCTGGTGATGCCCCCTCCATTTCAAGAGCCCCCCAAAATAAGCCAAATGACTACAGATAAGTTTTTGGTACTTTCCAAAATTAAACTATTTCCCTTGGTAAATTTCCACCAAATGAGCTCATTAATTTGAAAACAGGAAGTGACACATGAGGAGTGTGAGGTCAGGTTGCTTGTTCACTTACATTGCTCTATTTTGAGGGCAGAGAGGACAGGGTGGTTGGGACAGAGGTGGGACCAGAGAATGGCTTTTACTGGTCCCACATCCTTCGTGGACTGGACCAAACTTCAGTGAATTTTTAAATCAGAGACTCAAAACTCAATCCTTTCCTCTTAGAATGGAAAGCCCCTACAGAGACCACCAAGGGTCAGCTTCCCACAGACCGCCTCTGTGGGAGGCCCTGGAGAGCCTCTGCTTGTTTGCAGGCAGGTGTCTCTTCTCCAAATAGGACCGGAAGGCTCTCCTTTCACCAGCAGGGCTCTCTGTCCTGCAGCACCAGCTGCTCCCTCAGAAGCCAGAAGCTCTGCTCTGGATGGATAGGAGGCTTAACTACCTCTCATATGAAACACACACACACACACACACACACACACACACACACACACAGGAGGCTTAACTACCTCTCATATGAAACACACACACACACACACACACACACACACACACACACCCAGGGATGCCTGGGTGGCTCAGTCAGTTAAGTGCCTGCCTTCGGATCAGGTCATGATCCCAGACCTGATCCCAGGGTCCCAGGATCCAGTCCCACATGGGATTTGCTCAGTGGGGAGTCCGCTTCTCCCTCTGCCTGGCGCTGCCCCTCCTGGTGGTCAGTCTCTCTCTCTCTCTCTCTCTCTCTCTGACAAATAAATAAAATCTTAAAAGAAACAAACAAACAAACAAAACAAAACCAAAGAAATAAAACACAGTTCCCAACTCCAGTTGGGTATCAAGAAAAAAAAAAAAAAAAGAGAGAGCGAGAGAGCGAGCCCCTGGTACATAAAGAGAACGTAATGGATGCCTCTGAGTAACTGAAACAAAACCAAATCAACAAAGTGGACAGCCTCACTCCTCCCTCAGCTACCGATACCGAAGATTTTAGAGGTCTGATGCAGGAGTCTTTGACAAACTGATGGAAAAATAAAGATTGTTTCTATCTTTTAAACAAAAACTCCACCCCAGCACTAAGTTCCATAACTATTTACTGATATACACAAGTTCATAAAGAATAAGTGCCCGTGAGCGTGCGTGCGTGCGTGCGTGTGTAGATGCAATCCGACAGGGTTCCATCGAGTTCGGTGAAGGCCGAGCGCCTCTGGAGCCGCTTTGCACCGACCGCCCCCAACCAGGAAGCTTGCGCGAGCCCCGCACTGCGCCGGGCGCTTTGCAGGAATCCAGGAGAGCCAGGACCGGGGCTTTTGCAACTGCTTCACCCCATCCCCACGCAGGATTTCAGGCAAGCGGGAGACGGGGTGGGGGTCAAGTCCCAGGTCTGTTTTCGTTTACTCTGCAAACGCTTTGCTGAGCTCTGCCTCGGCGCCGGGGCCACGGCGGGAGAGAAGGACAAGGGCAGCAGTCAGTACCCACGCTGCAGACGCGGCCCCCAGCCTCCGTTTCCCCCGGGGGGGGCGGGGCAGGGACGCGCTCGCCCCGCCCCCGGGGCGGCCCCGGGAGCCGGAGGAGGCTGCGAGGACCCGCCCCCGCCCTCCCCGGCTTCCGCCTCCCGGGCCACGTCCCCGGCGCCCCACCGGAAGCTCCCGGCGGGCCTTGGGGAGGCGGTGGCGGCGGCGGCGCAGAGGTTGGTGGGGCTGCACCCCGCCCCGGCTCTGCCCGAGGCTCTGTGGCCCCCGCCCCCACGCTCCCCGGCCCGGGACGCCCCAGCTCCCGCTTGCTCGGGAGGGGGCTCCCCCAGTGCAGGCCTCCTCGCGCGGCCCGTGACCAGGACGCCACCGCTGCAGAGCCCGCCCCCGGACTCCCTACCGCAGCGCTTCCTGCGGGCAGCCGGGGCAGCCCAGGGGTTCGCCCATCCTTGACTAGTCGCCCGCGCTGCCCCGCCCTCAGCACGGGGCAAGCACCTGGATCTGTGGCAGTAGCGAGGGGACAGTCACTCGTCCCGGGGCGGGGGATGCACGAACGGGGCTGGGCGGGGGGGGGGGGGGCGCTGGCGGTCACAGACAAGCAACCCAGCGTCGTTGAGCCGGGCAACCGGGGTGGGGGTAGGGGGAACAGGGGGCTGTGCTCAGGTTGGGGATGCGTCGGGATCGCAAAGCTGGGAGCCCAGCCCCATTCTGGGGGCAGACCACCGAGACTCCCAGGAGTCTGGTCCAAGTGCACCCCAGAGGTCAAGTGGAAGGCTGGTGGGGGGAGGCGGCACCGAGAGACTCCAACCTTGCTGATCCCTGCGGTGTAGTCGGGGAGATGGGACCAATGGAGGTTCAGAGTAGAAGAGAAAAGGGGTGGAGGAGAAGATGAAGAGCAGCCAGTGGGTGCAGAAGCGGGGGGCTGGGGGGGGAAGGAAGGGGATTTGAAAGGAGGGGCCAAGATTGGTGTCAGGTGCTGGCCAGAGGACTGTTAGATAGAAACTGGGACGGCCCATGCGCACCGGTGACCCCAACAATGAGAACCTTGGGGAGATGGTTTCAGAGACTCAAGGGAGGAATTCTCTGCATAGACAGTCTTTCCTACAAGTTCTGTTTAAGTGTGGAGAGAGTGTAGATGTGGGAGAGGACTTTGGGGAAAGGGTAGAATGTGTGGTTAGAGCACAGGCTGAGTTCAGGAATCCCCACGCACCATCTGTGGGACCCTGGGCAAATCACTTAACTGGTTTGTAAAATGGGATGATGAAGACCGTCCCTGCCTCAAAGGGGTCATAGGATTAGGTGAGGTGGTTAGAAGTACTTAACACAGCACTGAAGTGCTGCACCTAGTATTTCTCCCTTTTATTATTGGAACAGCTTGGGGACATCTTGATGCTGATAGGGAAGATCTGGTAGAGAGGGAGGCATTGAGGACAGAGGAGAAAGAAAGGAGACCAGGGAGAAAGGGACTCAGAACCTGGTTGTGGAGATAGGTGCCAGTCTATGCCACAGGAAGGGGAAGAAGGAATGCAGGGAGGTTTACAGGTTTGGGGTATGTGGTTAAGGGTACGCCTTTCTGATAGGCCTCCTCTGAAGTAGGCCTTAAGGTCATCTGCTGAGAGGCTCAGGCCACAGCTGGCCCAGGTGGGGGTGGGCATCCCAGTTTATACCTGTAGCAGTAGGTGGCTATGTCCTCTTTGCCAGCTGCCCAAGTATCACTCCAGGGAATGGGGGCAGTTGAATTTTTTTAGGGGCAGAGGACATCTGGCCTGCCTTGCCCACTTACAAGGCTCAAGTGAAGCTGGTGGATGTGGAAACACTTTGGGAGCATAATGTACCATCTTAATTCTTTTCTTTGATCTTGAGGAGCTGGAAGGGCTTTGGCCATTATTGGGATACAATGTCAGAGCCTTCCAAGCACTTGGCTTGGGCCGTGCACCATGTGAGGCTTCCGCCCACCCCCCTCACTTGGTCACCACAACAGTCAGGTAAAGTAGACCTTATTATTCTCCCCCCACTTTACAGATGCAAAGACTGAGGTTCAGAGAAGTTAAAGACCATGTCCCAGGACCTACAGCTCGTACGTGGAAGACTTAGGATCCCAGCTCAGATCTGTCAGACTTCAAAGCCCAGGATTTGAAACCAGCATGAAAACTTGCAAAATGCAGCAGGACAGGAAGAGGTGGAGGGAGTCATCTCTTGCATTTGGTAGATGAGAAAACAGGCTGCATGCTCTGGCGCCCAGTCCCGGCTCTGTCAGCCCCACCAGGTCACCTTGCTTTCATCTCTCTTCTGTGGGTAGAAAACACAGATCTTAGGGTTCTCAGACCTTGTGCCCAGGCCATTTCCCAACCAGGGGCTTGTGACTTTGGACGAGGCCTCTTGTTTCTCTGTGCCTATGTGTTAAATTCTTGCTATTAAATTCCCCAGCAGGTCACTTTGAGGAACAGGAAGGAAAATGTTGCCCGGCCCACAGTAGACATTGCCAGAAGCCACACAGCCGTGGATCTCCCTCCCACTCAGCCATGAGGCCAGCTCCCTGTGACCTAGTATTTATGGAGAGCTTTGTTCTCAGGGCTGGGGAAGTGGTGGCGCCTGACCCAAGTGTGTGGCCACTTATGATTTCCTGAGTGGGGAAATGGGGGGAGGGCCTGAGCAGTTCATGGTCCCGAGGCTTTGCTTCAAAGGAGCGGGGAGGGCCCGGTATCATCAACATGACTGATGAGGAACACCATGGGCAAGGTCGGAACATCAGAAGCCTCCCAGCTGCCTCGGGTTGCGTTGGCCATCGGGGTCCCAGAATCTTAGAGCCCAAAAGGGCTTGGAGACTGCCTGTTACAAGTCTTTTTCTTTTCTTTTCTTTTCTTTTTTTTTTTTTAAATAAACAGATGGGGTTATCAAGACCCACTGTGAGGAAGTGACTTTCACCTCGGAGAAGCTCTGGCCAGGACACAGCTAAAGCGTCTGGAACTTGTGTTTTTGGACCTGCGTCCAGAACCCTGGGGATTTCCACCAGGGCAGCGAGCACCCCCACCGAGAATTCTAGGCTCTCTCAAAGTCCCAGGGAACACAGAGGAGCCCCCAGCTGTGACTCTCTGCCGATGTCCCCAGGGAGGAGGAGGAGGAAGCCAGCAGCTGCCCAAGGTGCTCAGACAGGGAAACTCTGATGGCAGGCAGTTCCTGAAAATCTGGGGCCCACTTCTTTTTTCTCTCTGACTTGTTTTCTTTTTCTCTCTCACTTTAAAGAATGACTGGACACTCCTAAAGCCTTCTGTCACCATCCAGGGGATTTTTTGCACCACAAAGGGTAATTCCTGCCCCATCCCTGTTGTGACTCAGCTGTGACGTTGAACCACACAAGCCTACGAAGAGATAAAGTCATCAGACTCCTGCTTGCCAGACAGATCTCACCTCTCCCCTCCGCAGCTTCCACAGCTTCCACAGCTGGTCTCCTCCCCACAGTCGCGTAGACCGGGAGCCCCTGGCCAGCCTGGGACCCCAGGATGGCCTCTGGCCCAGCCAGCAGCCCCCGCCCGGCCCCCGATGAGAACGAGTTTCCCTTTGGGTGCCCCCCCACCGCCTGCCAGGACCCACCAGAGCCCAGGGCCCCCTGCTGCGCCGCCTGTCTCTCTGGGAACGTGAGGTGAGGGCCTGGAGGAGCAGGGCTGGGTGTGGAAAAGGTGTCAGGGAGGGGCCCCCGACGGGAGGCAAGGGTGAGAGGAGCTGGTGGCTTTCGGCAGGTGACTTCACCTCACTGGGCCTGTTTCACACCCTTTCCTTGTTGTCCCTGGCCCCAGCCGGAGTGACGGCGGGAGCAGCAGCCACGGGAAGGTGTGTTCGCTCCCACAGCAGAGGCCGGCTGGGGTGGAGGGAGGGAGAGAAGCTCTGCCCTCAGTGGGGCCACTGGCTGACTGGGGGGCCTGGTGCTGTGGGTCCAGCACCCTGAAGCCTCAGCTTTTTTGTCTGTAAGAGCCCTCCAGAGCTGGTTGCTACCTCCCGGGGTTGGTACAAGGCCCAGCCAACAGTATGTGGGAAAGTTCTTAGAAGAATGAGTAGACGCTCCCTTGGTAAATGCTGCTGTAAAGTCCATCTCCTTCCACGATAGCACGCATCACCTTGTGCTGTCTGCTGGCAACCCTTTCAAAGGGGACACACAGCTAGATTTATCCATATAGTATATGAAATTGCATGTCTCTATATAAATACGTGCTTATGTAGAGTACACATTTTATATGTGTACAGAATATATATAATCATACATTTTGTATAGAATATGTAAAAATATGTATGTTTATATGTACAGTATGAATATCTCAGGTGTGACATTAATATGATCGCCAGCATCCCATTTTAAGCAACTATTACGCACCTACTGTAGGCTAAGCACTGTTTCCTTGGATTGTGGGAGGTGCCTGGCAAGGTGGATACTGTTACTCACCTATTTTACAGATGGGGACAAGGAGGCCCAATAGAGAGATTAAGTCAGCTTGGCCCAGGTCAGATTCCTGGCAGAGATGCTCCTAGTGTCTGCCATGCGCCCCCAGTGTGACCTTTGTTTGGGGTTTTACAGCATCAGAAGGTGGGAAAACTGAATCAGGCAGACTTGTGAATTTCAAAGGCTCTGACAAGGGCTGCTAGAGGAGGGGAGAGGATGTGGCTGTGGACGAGCCAGGTGGGGCGTTGGTGGGGGGCGGGGAGCAAAACTTGACTGCTTGTACCATCGAGCTGTTGTTTCTGGGTTCATCTCAGGCTCTTGCCATGCGTCTCTTGGCTTTCCTCCCCATTCCTCCAAAACGTGCCAGAGCCTGGGATGGAGCTCTCTGGGTGTCGGAGGGACCCAGGCCTGAGGCCAAAAGAGCTCTGCCCGGCTCCTGACTCTGTGCTCTTGGCCGACAGGCATGTCCTCGTGGCCTCAGGGCCTTGTTTTCCTCCTGGGTAGGATGGGCCTGTAGGTAGGAGCCAATGGCTCTCGCTGTGGGTGGGCAACACTTGGGAGCTTTCTGAAAGCACATAGGGGCGTGGGTCACTCTGCTCAGGGTCTGACACCCACTCCTGGTTAAGAAGCTGGGTTAGTTCTCCGAGCCCCCTTCTTTGGATTGACTATGGTCATCTGTCATTCCTGAAAATCAGAGACCCGAAGCCAAGAAGAGCACATTTAGCCACATATGGGCCATCCCTTATCTGAGCGCCCCGGGTCAGATGTATTTTGAAATTCAGAATCTTTCAGATTTTAGAAAAGTGAGGCAGTACATTGCTACATCATTCTCCCAGCAGAAACTGGGGCAGTTCCTTATAATCCAGCATAATTGATGTTTCCACAGCGAGACAGAAATAGACCCTTCAGTGGGTAAGTATGGGTGACGACAGCCTCTGCCCCAGGTCAGTTGGCTGCCAAGTAGGCTCACAGCAGACTCCCAGGAGATATCGGAGACACCCAGTACTTCCGAGGCTTGGGAGTAGTGGGTCTGGGATTGGGGAGAGCCGGCTTACTGACATCAGCTGCCACCCCAAGCAAGGCCCAGGCTTTTAGAGCCATCAGGATGGAAGGTGGCCCCAGGAAGTCATGGATGCTTCACTCAGCAGGCTTTGTTCATGTGTCCCCAGGACCAGCGAGGACCAGATCTGTCCAAAATGCAGAGGGGACGGCCCCCAGTCTGTAAGCCCGGGAAGCCTTCAGTCTCAGGACAAGGTACGTGGCACAGCCAAGAAAGGGGATTTAATTAATTTCTCCTCTTGTCGAGGTTGAAGCCATTAGGCAGCTGCCCACAAAGTCCCAGGCAGACACCTAGCTGCCCGTCGTCCAGGGTCGAGATTAAATTCAGGTTGTAAGCAGTGAGGAGCCCGCTGTTCACCATGGCAGAGTGACTTGTCAAAGGCACCTCGTTGATGTGCAGCAGATTCAGGGTGAGAACACCAGTCTAGACCCCGACCTGTGGGCCAAAGCCAGCTTGCCACCTGGTTGTATCTGACCCGCAAGCTAAGAATGGTTTTTATATTTTAAATGGTTTGAGAAAGTCAGAAGAGTGGCATTTTGTGACACATGAAAATTTTTATGATATTCAAACTTCTGTGTCCACAAATAAAGTTTTATTGGTACACAGCCCCAAACACTCATTGATGCATGGTGTATGGCTGCTTTGGCCCTGCAACGGCGGAGGTCAGCAGTTGCAACAGAAGATGCGGCTCCCAGTGTTTGCTCTCTGGCCCTTCACGGTGAAGTCTGTCCTCTTGATCTAGACAGTTCTTTCTGCTCCGTGTGCCCTCAGAGAGGGAGAAATCCTTCTCAGCTCACCTGTGGAGCTCAGCCAAGCTGTGCTTCTAGGAATAAGAAACGGCTTTGGCAGTGTGATGGGCCAAAGAGACATCCTTACGTGCCACAGTCTAGAACTCTAGCCCTTCTGAGTTGGAAGAGCCCTCACAGGTCTGTCTGTCCAGGGCAGAGGCTCCCACAGGCCAACCACACCTGGTCCGTTCCTGCCAGGACGTGAAAAAGTGATAAAAGTAAGGATATTATAGTGAGTTTTTAAAAACTGAAACCTTTTCGTTCATAGAATCAGCCTTTGTTCTGGGGTTATATCCTCCCTGTACATGTCTTTGTACAAATGAAATGATGGTGGTAGTCGATGATAGGATTTTTGATAACGTCTTTACTTGGTAAAATAAAAAACAAAAAAATGGCAATCTTCATGTTCATCCAAAAACTTAAAAAAAAAAAAGTATTGGCCCAAAGCTGTAAGAACTGCTGCTCGAAATCTAGTCCCCGGTCTTAGACCTCAGGCCCCCAGCACCCACTGGGGAGTCTCAGCACAAAACTCCCTAGTGTGTCTCACTATTTGGCCATCCTCCCTCTCAGGGACTGCTTTCAGCCAGAGCTCCCTCCTTGCCCTAAAACCACAGCCCAGCGCCCAGGAGCCTGGTGTCCAGGGACGGCATTGTACATTCTGTACGAGGCCATGATCGTGCTCATGCCTGTTTCTCCATCTGTGAAATGAAGAAGCCCAGGTGGTCCTACAAGGCCAGTCCAGGACCTGTGATGTCCGGCTGACCTGTCCGTGGCTGGCTGCGAGGAGGCCAGAGGCGGACAAGTCTTCACACCTTCTCTTTTCTCTGTCCTGGGCCGCCCCCCCCCCCCCCAGCTGCCTTCAGAGAGCTGGAGGAATTTCCTGCCCCCAGGAGAGCTGGCCTTGAGGGCTCTCCCATCCTCTTCTCAGACCACCAGGGAGGGGCCCTCAAAGGAATAACATAAGGACCCGATGCATTTTCCCGGAGCTCTGCACTCGGCCGCATGGTTAAGAGCTAACTGGTCAAACTGACCCGTGGAATGGCTTCCCAGGACTCTACGTCTGCACGTCTCAGGGAGCTCACTCGAGAGCCAGCCGGCCGTACGCAGCTCTTGGTCTGGGCCGCCGTGCTCCCCTGCAAAAGGGAGCCCATGTGCTCCCGGCCTTCTGAGGCTCCTGCCCGCTCGAGTGCACCAGGAAGATGGTTTCCAATTTGTCTTATTTTTCCCTCTTAACAAAATTAATGCACTTTCTTTGTACAAATCTCAGGTAATAGAGGGAAGAGCTCTTTTCCATCTCGTAATCCAGTGGTTTTAATTTTTCATCTTGGTGAACGAGACATCCGATGAGAGTACAGGTGCTCGGATTAAGGGGGAGCCTGGCACCCGCTCCTTTTCTGCTGTCCCCGCCCCTGAGGGGCTCTGGCAGCTCCTGGAGCCCTGCAGAGTACAGTGGGAAGCTTGTTGCCTGAAATCAAATGAAGTGATTCCCATGGTAGACTCACAGATGCTCTGACAGCCTTCAGGGTGGGAGTGGGTGCTGCCTCCAGGGGGCAAAGGCGCAGCAGGTCTCTTGCCCTAGCTTCCCCACCTGGTGTGATCTTCACGCTCCCCCCCCCCCCGCCCTGTGCCCAGGGAAAAGCCGGGGTGGGGTGGGGGTGCGGTGTGAGCCAGTGGTCTCACACCCGCTCAGAGCCACAGACCAGAAAGACCAGAGACTCCTCCGGCTCCTGACCCCAGTGGGAACTTTGGGGGACTTTTGAGCAAAGGAAAGCAGCTGATTAGAAGTCAGTCCTCTGCATATGTGGTCATTCTGAAGTCTGTGCCTGCAGGACAACCTGGGGGATGGGGGTGCGGGGTGGTCAGAGGCCTGCCCAGTCAACCCCGGAGGCTCCCAGCCTTGTGACCTTTTCCCATGCCATCTGCTTATCAGCCTGTCCTCGGCCTCTGAGTTCATTAGAGGACTATCTCTCTCAGAAATGCTCACAGCCGTGGACTTGGGAGCTACTCTAAGACCCAGATATTAAAGGATCACTGCTGACCTAGTTAGAGGCCAGGTTCTCGCCTGGAATGACCTTCCTCTAGAAGTGACAGTGGAATAAGGAGCAACCAGTGTCTGGAAAATAACATTCAATTCTGTGTGCCTGTGACCCTGCGAGGGGGATTGTTTCCTTCACTCTCTTGCCTCAGAGATCACTCGAGGAGGCCAGAAGCAAGCTGGCCTCTGATGCCAGTGGCTTCCAGTAAGCCACAGGCTTGTGACCCCGTGAGACAAGTTCTTTGACCAAAGGGGACTCTGATGCTTGCGCTGTGTTCCTCTTTGTTTGTACTGAGCCGGAGTCTGTTTCTCTTGGGGCCACGAGAGGCAAGTCGGTCAGCCTTCCTGAAGCAGGCCCGCATCTGTAGGAGGACACTGAGCGTGTCCCTCGTGAGTCTGTTTCCAGTCTCTGTGCATTTGGGGTAACTGTTTCTCCCCTTTATTGGCGTCCCTTGAAGTGTGTCGATCCTGTGACGGATATCCTGGGTCATGAGTGGCGGTAGTATCCCTGTTTTGCCTAGACTTTAGGTAATACATTGAGGCTTAATGAGAGGGTGTGCCTGGATCCACGTCCTACCACGACGGGAAGGCAGACCCTGCGCTCCTCGGCCGTTCCTTGGCCGTTCTCGGGGCTCCTCGGCAGTTCCAGACCCTGCCTCCTTGGCCGGTGGCACCTTCTCTTGGTGGGTCACCCCAAGTGTTGTATGCAGGTTTAAGTAACACTGTCAGCCCTGAGATCTGGAGTCCACCAGGTGCTATGGAAAAACGGGAATGGGTAAGAGTGCTTTCACCTAGGACACTGAGGCAGGGCTTCCTGGGGGAGGTGGCCCTGAGCTGAGCAGAAGTTGCCAGAGAGGAAACAGGCGATGGCACAGAAGAGGGCAGGAGCTGGCAGGCAGACCCAGACTGACCAGGTCCCCCTTGTCATGGTGAAGGACTCCCTCAGCCCCAGGTGATCCCCGAGCAGGACCCGAGCCAGCCTCCATGTCCAGGGTGGCAGAGGCACTGGGGTCAGTCTCTTCGTGCTCACATTCTCAGAAGTACACAGGTTCCCTAGTGGAGGGTGGGGGACCTCTTGATGGGACCCCCTGCTGACCCCATCACAAAGGGCCTGGTGAGCACGGTGGCCAGGAATAGCACACACCCCCAGACTTCTCGGACACAGAAGGACAAGTGTTCCCCCAGGGCTAGGATTTTGTTTTCTGTTTCTGTTTCCTCCTCAGAGAAAATTCCTCTGTGGATTTTATTTTTAGCAGTTTGCAAGCCCTGAGGCCGCTCGCAGGGGTCACTTACAGCACCAGACAGACCAGGCTGGGCCCAGGACAGATGCCCCATTCTTCCTCTGCGGCCCTGGCCTGATTCCCTCTCCCGACCCCTCCGTCCCCACCCTTCGGGTAAGGCAAGGACTCCCCGGTTGGGAGGAAGGACCCCGGTCATGGACTGTAGGTCTCCAGCCGCTCCTTCGCCTTTGCCCTGAACTGGCATCACCCCCTGCAAAGCGCTGGCCGTCCCTGAGCTTCGCATTCCCACTTTGACGAGAAGCAGAGCCTCTGAGCTCCAGCCTCCTCCTTACGGCGCTGTGGGAGCCGCCGGGACGAGCTCTCCCAGCTGCTGAGAAAGCGGCAGACCCTTGTAAGGTCTCGTAACTTGACCGGCAGACCCGGATCCAGGTGGGTCCTCAGGGGTCACGCTTCCTGTGACCACAGCCCGGCCCCTCTTCAGTTCTCCACCTGTACTGGGAGGAAGCTAATCTCAGCCTGCCCGCCTCCAGAGTCACTGCAGGGATCTTGTGAAAAAACACACAAGAATGCTTTGGTCCAGTTTAAATACAAATAGGTTTAAGATGTTCCTCATCTCCCCAAGGAAATCCAGTGGCGAAATAGGGTTTTATAGGATTAGTTATTAAGAGTTCAAGATGTGGGGCACCTGGGTGGCTCTGGGTTAAGTCTCTGCCTTTGACTCAGGTCATGATCTCAGGGTCCTGGGATCGAGTCCCACATCGGGCTCTCTGCTCCACAGGGAACCTGCTTCCCCCTCTCTCTCTGCCTGCCTCTCCGCCTACTTGTGATCTCTCTCTATCAAATAAATAAATAAAAATCTTTAAAAAAAAAAAAATGTTCAAGATGTGAGAGGGGTGCCTAGTGGCCGTCGCCCACTGACTCCGGCTCAGTCAGTTAAGCATCTAACGCTTGATTTTGGCTCCGGGCATGATCTCAGGGTCCTGGGATCAAGCCCTGCATCAGGCTGTACACTCAGCGGGGTGTGTGCTTGAAGATTCTCTCCCTTTTCCTCTCCTCCTGCCTCTCTCGCAGCTCAACCTCTCCCTCTCTCGCAGATAAATAATTCTTTAAAAAAAAAAAAAAATTCAAGTGGGGAAAATTAAATGAGAAGCATATATATGAGAAGAAAAAAAAAAGATACCCCAAGGGCAGTGTTTAATCCATGGAATAAAAATACGAATAATATACTCCCATAGCTACTGCTTGTGGCTAACATTGAGTGCTGTGGCAGGCAGAACGGTGTTCCCCAAAGCTGTCCACATCCCAACCCCCAGAACCTGTGACTGTGTTACCTTCCATGGCGGGATTTGTCTGCTCCGGCTGCCATCATAAAACACCTCAGACTGGGCAGCAGGAACAAGAGAGATGTCTTTCTCACAGGTCTGGAGGCAAGAAGCCACAGGCAAGGGTAGGTTTTGTCCGAGGCCTTTCTCCCAGCGTGGAGATGCTGCCTTCCGTATCATGTAGTGTTCTCCCTGGGTGTTTTCTTGTTCGCCAGGACACCAGTCCTGTCGGAGCAGGGCCGTGCTGCTGCCTTCGTTTTCACTCCGTCTCCTCTGTAAAGACCCTGTCTCCAAATCTCCAAATGTAATCCTGTTCTTGGGGGGGGTGGTTCCCAACAGATGAGCTGGGGGATACAACTCTGCCCATAACAATGGCAGAAGGGACTTTGCGGAGGTGATTAAATCAAGGATTAAACTGAGATGGAGAGATGATCCTGGATTATCTAGGGGGGTCCCAGGTCATCACAAAGCTCCTCCTAAGAGGGAGGCAAGAAAGAGCCGGAGAGATTGGAAGATGCTGTCCTGCAGGCTGTGCAGATGGAGGAAGGGGCCGTGAGCTAAGGGATGCAGGTGACCTCCACCTGGAGAAAGCAAGGAAATGGAGTCTCCCCTAGAGCCTCCAGAAGGAACACGATCCCATCGACACCTTGACGTGAAGGCTTTGCCTTCCTGACCTGTGAGGTAATAAATTGGTGTTGTTCGAAGCTGTTAAGTTTGTGGTATTTTGTTACAGTAGCAGTAAGTAATGCCAGCGCTTAAGAATATTGTCCTACGTGATCCCTGCAACTTCATGGGGGTGGGGGTGGGGGTCCTATTATCCCTATTTTGCATATAAGGAAACTGAGGCAGGGAGAGGTTAACAGGTCTCCTAGGACCAAACAGCTAGCGTGTGAAGTGACTGAAATGGGCTTTGCACTCCTCCAAGCTGACTCCAGGGCTGGCTGCCTTTACCTCTCAGGTCCTCCTGAGTCACCCTGCCCATCCTCCGTCAGCCACTGGAGGCCGGCCGTCGCCCACACCCCCATCCATGCATCGTTATACATCCAGACTGCACTTTCCAGGCCGCAGTGGGCTTTCGGGACACCAGCAGGGCTCTGCAGCCAAAGGAACATGGGCCCCTCCACCTGCGGGGATCTCTCCAGTTCTGCCCTCAGTTTTCTCACTTGCCCCACCTTACCCGCTGGGACTCCCTTCAAGCTTAGAGCCCAGAACTTACCCTGGTCCGCTCACCCAGGAACCAGGTCCACAGCCAAGCCTCAGCTGGCCATCGGTCCTCCCCGTTCTCCCACCTGCTAGGAGAGGCTGCATCACGGCTGCTCCCCGAAGCCAGCACGGTCTCTGCCAAGGCTGCCCTCTGCCCCCGCCCCAGTGAAACATCTGTGTTCTATTCCTTGTCAGGAACAAGTTGCGCTGGAAGCCCAGGGCAGGGGATGAAGGGGAGGGCAGCCGTTTGCTGAGCTCTGCTCTGTCCCCCAAACCAGCGGTACTCATTAAACCCACAGCTCTTGCTTATTTTACTTTTAAAAAATAATAACTAGGGTGGCTTTATACTTGCTCAGCCCGAAAGATCTCTCTACCCACTCCTTGCATCCAAATCTGCCACCTTTTTGCCCCCATGAAAGCATTAAAAAAAAAAAAAGCCCTTGGAAAATCAAGATTTTATTGCTATTATATTGCTATGCAATAAAATCCACTGCTCTTTAAGCGTACCGTTGGATGGATGCCAGGAAATGTATACAGTTGTGGGATTGCGACAGCACAGGGGGTGAATGTTTCCACGCTGGATAAAACCTCCTTGTGCCCCTGGCTAGGCCATCTCCCCAGCGGCAGCCCCAGGAAGCCACGGATCTACTTTCTGTCACTCAACTTTCTTTTCTAGAATCTCGTAAGTACAGAGTCCTAGCATGTAGTCTTTGACTTCTTGTAGTGCTTAACTTCTTTGATTTAGCAATAATGCTTTTGACATTCCTCCATGTTACCGCATTTATTCATATTTTCCTCCGTCTGATGGCCAGGGAGCGTTGCACAGCACAGACAGAGCACACACTCGTTTCCATTCACCGTTTGGTGAATATCTGGATTGCTTCCGGTTTGGGGCTGTTATGAATAAAGCTACCGTGAACGTCACATACACACACAGGTGTGCGTTTCAGCTTCTCTCAGGTCGATTCCTAGAGACAGAATGTGTGGGTGGTACGCGCCATATGAGCATGGTTTGTAAGAAAGTTGCTTTTTAAGTATGATTTAACTTTATGATATACTTGCATTAATTTTTCCAAAGTGGCTGTTCCATTTTGTGTTCTCAAGTTCCTCTGTATCCTCACCAAAACTTGATGTTATCATTCGATTTTGCATTTTTGCTCATCTCTTGAGTCGATAGCGTATTTCCCTGTGGTATTTCATTGTAATTTGCATTTCTGGGATGACTAGTGATGTTGAGTATCTTTTCATGGGCTTATTTGTCATTTAAATAGTTCCTTTTGGGAAGTATCTGTTCATTGTTTTGGCCATTCTAATAGGTGGCTTGTCTTATTTGTTGAATTGTAAGAGTTCTTTATATATTCCAGATACAAGCCCTTTCTAAATAATGCGTTTTGGAAAAAATTTTCTAGCGATCTCCCATGGGCTTATCCTTGGTAAGAGACAGTGCTCTGGTGTGGGACAGTGAGTGCCCTGTGGCCAGCTCCCTCGCTCTTCCTTCTTGGGCACATTTCTTCCCCTTTGTCAGCCTTGCTTCTTCATCAGTAAAATGGGAACAAAAAAAAAACCTCTGTGGCCATTCTCATGGTGTCTTTGGGGGCCCGGGAAATAGTGTGATCATGAAAGCATTTTGTGAGCTCCTCAGACCTATGAACAGGTTAACAGTATTGTCTAGTTGCTGCTGAATACTGAATCCTGTCTGCATTGCTGCCCTCAGGCTGTCCTTTTTCTGGAAGGGACGGCAGTGCAGAGCAGACGTGCCTCGGTCAGTCACGGGTAGATGGCTGAGGAGGGAAGCAGATGGGAATTGTGAGGAGAGCCCCCCTGGGCTTCAGGCGGTGGGAGGTGCCCTGTCATGCCGCCAGCATATCCCAAGTGTTTCCTCTGTAATAGACACTGCCCCATACTGAGAACACAGCTGTGACCCTCAAAGATCCCCCAGCCCATTGGGGGCAACCAGTGAATGATGGTTGGAAAGCCAGGTGGGATATATCCTGACAGAAGACACAGCAACCCAGGATCACAGCAGAGGTCTTGATCCTGTGTTAAAGGAGGGGTCCCAGAAGGGCTGATGGCTTGAAAGGTAGAAAGGAGTCAGCCAGGCAGAGAAGGAACAGCATGTGCTAAGTCACGTGGGCCAGCCCAACTCCTGCCCTGGGGGAGCCTCATGCTTGACAGAGAGCCCCAGTGGTGGCCACTGGGGACCCCTGTAACATCTGGTGACGATTATTGTTTCTAGGACCACCCTGAGGCGGCTGAGGCTGAAGCTGGGTGCCCCTTTGCTAGTGTTGGCTGCTCCTACAAGGTAAGCATCTGGGTGTGAGAAAGGAGAAGGGGCCACTGCAGTCCCAGAGCTCTGGATGTCCCTTACATTAATGGCTCTTCAGAGCAACAAATCCCACTATAAGTCATCTCCATACTTAGGGAAGTTCTTCTGAATGTCTCACCTGACCACTGTAGCATCACTAAAATACGCGCTCCCCCAACCCCTATGCCCCTCTCCGTGGTCCTGAATAAACGCCGCTCTCATGGGCAGGGCAGAATTGTTGCTCCAGAGACTGCGACGCACTTGGCTCACCCTGGGCATGTCTGATGCCAGGGTGCTGGTCCAGACCCCTCTTGTGACACACAAAGCATCTTCCCGTTTGCTGGGTAAATGGACCTGACTTTCCTTGGCAGCATTTGGGTAGCTGAACTCTCCCCCATTCCCTAGTTCTCCTCAACCTCCTCCGTTTTCACTGATCAGCCCCACTCTCTTGGTAGGGGAGCCCAAAGCTCCTGCAGGAGCATGAGGTCACCTCCCAGACTGCCCACCTGAACCTGCTGTTGGGGTTCCTGAAGCAGCGGAAGGCCCAGCAGGGCGTGGGCCTGGAGTCCGGGCCCATGGCCCTGGAGCAGAATCTGTCAGACCTCCAGCTGCAGGCGGCCGTGGAGGTGGCGGGGGACCTGGAAGTGGACTGCTACCGGGCGCCCCATGCCGAAAGCCAGGACGAGCAGGCCCTGAAGCACTTCATGAAGGAGAAGCTCCTGGCTGAGCTGGAGGAGAAGCTGCATGTGTTCGAGAACATCGTTGCCGTCCTCAACAAGGAGGTGGAGGCCTCCCACCTGGCTTTAGCCGCCTCCATCCACCAGAGCCAGCTCGACCGCGAGCACATCCTGAGCTTGGAACAACGGGTGAGCGTGGGAGGCAAGTTCCCTTCAAGGTGGGCTCCGGGGGTCCCTGGGCCCCATCTTGTCTCTAAAGCAGTGGACTGGCAGCCTTCCTTCTGAACATTCTCCCTGCTCAGAGTGTATGCCTCCCCCCTGCCCACCCCCCAAATGGTATCGTGTGTTCCAAGACCCTCGAGGAAGAGCACTGAATCCCAGGTGACAGCCAAGGTCAATCTCCCCCGCCCGGTGTGCTTCATTTGCTTTGCTTGAACTTCCCGTGTGATAGGGTCCTCACTTCCCAAGCATTGCGTTCCACCGGAAGACGTTTTTCACAATGAGAAGGTGCTTCCTCACACTGAACCAAAATCAGCCTCTCTATGTCTTCCCGGCATTGTTCCTGGCCCTGCGTTTCAGGGCCTACTGAAAACTTCTGCCTTCCAGTCCTTGTGGAAGCCCTTCAGAGAGAAGTAGTCCCTGCATATTTCCTTCTTGAAGCTCAACACCCCCAGTGCCTTCACCCCTTCCTCAGAGCAGCCGTCTTCATGCTGTCCTCATGGGCTATGGCTCTGTCTCTGAAGGATTCCACACGCTCAGAGTGATGGTCCCAGACCAACTCCAGAAAATCCATCTACCTGACAGTTCTTGATTGAGCAGGACAATGTCCTCCCTTATTCTGGAGCTTATACTTTTCCTAATTTAGCCAGTCATCATGTTAATATTGTTTTGTTTTCTTTTCTTTTCTTTTCTTTTTTTCCTCTGTCCAGCAACATTCTGTCACTGTCTCATGTTGTGCTGGGCTTGGATTTTAGTTCCAGCTCCACCGTTAACTTGCTGTATGGGTCTGGGCAAGTCACTTCCCCCCTCAGAACTTCAGCTTTCCCATCGGGAAAATCAGGGATTCAGTTTCCTGTAAGGACGCTCACTGCTATGCCTGCCCTCCCGACCTAAGCACACCCAAGAATAAGTCTGTGTTTTCTCAAATGTCAGTGGGGAGTGTACCAGTTACGTATGTAACGCTTGCCCCAGCGAGGAGGGCTCCCCAAGGCCAGCAGCCATGCCTTCAGTGCGTCAAGAACCTTCCTGACTCTGGTCTCACATGCACCGTGCAAGGCCTGAAGACAGAGAGGAGATGAGCATGGGCGCAGCCTCTGTTAGGGGAACCTGCCTCTCTGGTAGGAAGGGCAGAAAGCCGTATCTTAAGAAACTTCAGGAAGTGCCCTGCAGAACACCGCTGAGAGACCAGCGGAGCTGGGGCGGTAGTGGGAGGCTTCCCAGAAAAGGGCTACATGAGCCAGGTTCCTGATGGATGAAGAGGAACTGGCCAGGGGACTAGAGAGGGGCCATAGAGGTCCAGGCGGGAGGGACGGCACAGACACAGGCAGATCCATGTGCCTGAGGGAGGTGTAGTCAGGAAGGCATACTGGGGGCAGAGCTGACTCTGTCACCTCCATAACCTCCGTAACCCCACCCCGTCCCCACGCTGTGCTCTGGTGTCCCCCACTGAATGGGCTTCCCCACAGGTGCTGGAGCTGCAGCAGACGCTGGCTCAGAAAGACCAGGCCCTGGGCAAGCTGGAGCAGGGCCTCCGCCTCATGGAGGAGGCCTCCTTCGATGGCACCTTCCTCTGGAAGATCACCAATGTCACCAGGCGCTGCCACGAGTCAGCCTGTGGCAGGACCGTCAGCCTCTTCTCCCCAGGTACCAGCACCCCAGGGGCGCAGCCCGGCACGGGGAGGCAGACTTCCCTGGGCCCAGGAAAGCCGCAGGGACAGCAGCCAGCTCTGTGGCATCCTGGCCACCTACTATGCCAGGGCTGTGGAGGTGACAGGCTCGCCGCTCAGCCCCATGGAGCATGGGCGGCTTGGATTGGGCAGGCCTTCTGCCTCCCTGACGTCAGTCATATTCTGCAAATAGGAATACGATTGTTGTCTTCTTCTGCGGATCTCGGTGTGGCAGAGGGAGTGTTCTGATGGAAATGAGAGGGTCACAGAGGATGCCCCCCACGGGCACTCCCCGGAGGACCCCCGTCCTCAGAGCACCAAGGGTCTACAGTAAGGCCAGAGGAGAATGAAGTGACCGACACACACACTTGTAGGTCGTGAGTCGTGTGTGAGCGAGCGCCGAGAAAATCCGTGTGGTTCGTCTCTGGGGCCCCCCAGGGGCCTGGCACTCTGTCGTGAAAGGAGTAGTCACTCGGATTTTTCTTTTGTTTCTTGGGTTTTTTAAAAGATTTGATGGATGTATTTGAGAGAGAAAGAGAAAGAGAGCACACGAGCCGGGGCAGAGGGAGAGAGTGAGTGAGTCTCCCCACCAAGTAGGGAGCCCACTGCGGGTCTTGATCCCAGGACCCCGGGATCATGATCTCAGCCAAAGGCAGACACCTGACTGACTGAGCCACCCAGGCACCCCAGTCCATGTGTCTCTTAGTTCCTTGGTCTCCACTGATGTAACGATGTGTGTATCTATTCATAAAATTCTCAGACCTGCGTGTTTTTCCTCTCGTCTCACGTGTACGCATCTAAGTAAGTTAGGAGGATTTCTGTGGATGACGATTTCCAGAGCCTGGCACGTTTCTCCAGTCTTCACACCCGTCCTGTCCCTCAGCCCCTCTGACACACCCTCCACCAGCAGGGCTGGGATCCAGGCAGGCCCGGGCCTTTGCCCCAAGCCACAGAGCAGGGCTGCCTCCCGCTGCCAGGCCCCTGCCCTCGGGAGCAGCCCCCTTCCTGGGGTGGCCTTGCCTCCCCCACAGTGCCCTCCCCACCCCGCCCTTCTTTCCAGAGAGGAAAAAAAAGCAGCAGTGTCTCTGACTTCCTGTTCCACCAAAATGTAAGGGGACAGATGAGTCAGACTGTCAACCCATCCTTCCTCCCCCTCTTCCTGCCTGCTCCCCCAGCCTGGCCCCCGCAGCCCTTTCCAGAGGGGCCCTTGTGGTGACAGCCACTGGCACCCACCCTTGCATGGCCCTTTCAGTTGCCCGCAGGCCACTCTGCATAATTGGGGGTGGGTGGGTATGTGATTCATCCCCTGGGGCCCTTCGCCAAGGCAGCTGGTAGGCATGGGAGCTGCCCCGGGCTCCCCCAGCTTGCAGTGGTTGGGGTCACTTGGCCTAGGGCAGCAGAAAGAAGTCAGCACTGTGAGGTCAGAGTCCTAATTCTAGCTCTGCCCTCAGCACATTGAGCCCGGGCCCAGCCACTTCCCCTCACTGGGCTTGGTTTCCCCGCAGCGAAAAGCAGGTGGGTTACAGGTGTGGGGCAGGGCCAGCAGCAGCACCGCCCCGTTAGAGATGCCTGTTCTCGGGCTTCTCCCGCAGCACTCGTGCGTCAAACTCTGGGCCCGGCACTCTGTGATTTGGACGGCTGGTTGACAGCCCCTGGGCTAGATGATCTCCAAGAGCCTGGCAGGGCCTCCTTGCCACTCTGTTGAGAAGAGAGGCCACACTCCAGCCCCAGATTTCTTAGTTTTGAGCCACTGACTTTGGGCATGCCTAACCATAGGTCCTGGTTCCCTGGTCTGTGAGAGCGACACCATCCAGCTCTGTCGGTGTTGACTCTGCCTTCCATATTTCAGCTTTCTACACGGCCAAGTACGGCTACAAGCTGTGTCTGCGCCTCTACCTGAATGGGGACGGGACGGGGAAGAGAACCCACCTGTCGCTCTTCATCGTGATCATGAGAGGGGAGTACGATGCTCTGCTGCCCTGGCCTTTCCGGAACAAGGTACGGGCTGGGCAGGGGAGGGGAGAGCCCGGGTCCTGGTCCTCTCTGCATTCTTGGTTTCACCTTTTACAAAACAAGATCCTGAGTCCATATCTAGTATCGATGGGCATCATGAGTCCAGGGGCTAACAGGCCTGGAGCAGTGCCCCCAGGAAGGCGTGTAGCAGTGAAATTCACCTGGAGGAGGTGCTGTAGGCCAGCCTGAACTGGCAGCGTTTCCAGAGAAAGGGAAGGAGGCCGGTGCCACAGCAGCTCTGTGAGAATGGCCGGAACCCTGACAACGCAAGACGCTGGTGAGGCTGTGGAACAGCCAGAACTCCCAGTCACGGCCCGCCGGAACACAAGACGGTTTGGCAGTTTCTGACAAAACGAAACATACTCTCCCCTTCTGACCTCAAAGCCACCCTTCTTGGCCTATACCCAGATCAGCTGAAAACTTTGGTTCTCAAGAACCTGCCCACCAGTGCTTACAGCAGCTTTGCTGATAATTGCCAGAACGAGGAAGGAGCCAGACTCCCCTTCACTGGGTGCCTGGAGGCATGACTTGCAGGCATGGAGACAGAATCTTGGCAGTGCTAAGAACACAGGAGCCGTCAGGCCGAGCAGAGACCCACAGGACCCGGAGAGGCCTCTCCCTTCGTGAAAGGAACCAGTCCAGAAGGGCATGCACAGACTGCGTGATCCCAGCTCTGGGACGGTCTGGGAACAGCACTGCCGTGGAGACCGGAGAGATCAGTAGTTGCCAGGGGCTGGGGGAAGGCAGAGAGTGGCGTATTTTCCAGGCAGTGAAGCTCTTCCGTGTGCTAGAATTCTGGGTACAGAGCATAAGACCCAGAGTGAACTGTGGACTTCAGGTGACTCTGACCTGTTCATTGCTAGTAGCAAATGCTAGCACCAGGGGCCCGGGGGGGGGGGGGTGCAGGAAAGGGGAGGCCATGTGGGAGCAGAGGGCGGGTGGGCAGTCTCTAGAGTTCCCATTCACTTGGACTGGGCACCAAACACTGCTCAAATAACAAAATCTATTTAAAATATTTAGGAGGACAGTACTGGGGAGGCCCTCCCTGCTCGTGAACCAGCAAGCGGGGGAGGGGAAGGAAAGGGCGGGGCCAAGAACACTGGCCTCTGCTAGGATGGAGGGAGATAAGGGCCAGCAGGTGGGCCAGGGTGGGGATGCCACAGTGGTCTGGATATGAGTCACTCGGGTCAGGGGTTCCCAGCCCTGCCAGGGAGGGTTTTAACATACCCAACGGCTGGGTCTCCAGTGTGTGGTGAGGCCTGAGCATCAGCGGTTTTGAAACCAGGACCTGCAAAAGTGCAGCCCAACCTGAGAACCAGCGTGGTCGCCATGGGTGTTTCAGGGACATGCGGCAGAGAAGGGGTCTGTGTCGCTTTGAGATCCTTGGCGTCTCCGGGTACGCATGCATGTTTTAGGACATAGGTTGACAGACCCCCCCACCCCGCCCCGCAGAGAAGGCCTTCCTGTTCTTGTCCCTCCACCTTATCCTGGGAGATCCTAGCTGTAGCTGATGGGTCAGATGTTCCAGAGCCGAAAGGGGCATCGTAGGTTATGGAGTCTGGCCTCCTTGGCAGTGCCTGGTCCCGCCTTCAGTCCCCAGCAGCCAACCAGAATGGAACGCAGCTCTAAACTCCCTCTTTCCTGGTGGATAGAAAATCTGATTCCTACTCACAGAGCATCCCTGGAAGACTTCCATCCCTGGGGGCCTTGCCACACGCCAAACGCAGGCATTATATTGTTTCTTTGGCTCCTGATCAGCCTAAGCTGGGGTCAGAGGGGCTGTACGGGGGTCCCTTATTACTGCTGCCCAGAGCCTGACCGTCCCCTGCCCCCGGCCACATAGGTCACCTTCATGCTGCTGGACCAGAACAACCGCGAGCACGCCATCGATGCCTTCCGGCCCGACCTGAGCTCCGCATCCTTCCAGCGGCCCCAGAGTGAGACCAACGTGGCCAGCGGCTGCCCGCTCTTCTTCCCCCTCAACAGGCTGCAGTCACCCAAGCATGCCTACGTGAAGGACGACACCATGTTCCTCAAGTGCATCGTGGAGACAAGTACTTAGGGCAGGGAGGGCCGTGCCAGCCACCCCCGACCCCCGAGGGAGCACCAGAGTACACTGCGGGGTTGGTAAGCTGACTGAGGGCCTGTCTGTGGCCCCCAAGATCCCAGGCACCATGCTGGGCTGGGCCAGCATGGACAGGCAGAGGGACCGTGGCTCGCCGTCAGCTTTGGTGGTGGCGGGGCCCTGGGCTGGGCCACAAAGGTCCAGAAGGAAGCGGTAGATTGTTGTCCTCTGCACCGACCACAGTGATGCTTGAAGCCTGGAAACCACTCCAGCCCTGCACGTTGAAGCAGCCCGTGACCGAGACTGGGAGGGAAGAGGGACCGGGGCTGGAGCAGGGATGGTGAGCATGGGGAGGAGGAGAGAAGCTCTCTGAGCGGAGCACCTCTCTGGACGGCAAGGTCCCTGTGCTGGGGAGGGGAGGGGAGGGTGGGGCAGCGTCAGGTTGGGACCTGGGTTCGAAGACCTTGAGGTTCCTTCCTGCCCAGAAAGTCTCCAGATCTGGGCCTCCTGGTACAGGAGGGGCCTAGGGCTGCAGGGGAGCTAGAAACATTCAGGAGCCTCAGGCTTCCAGGTTCCTCCATCCCCTTCCCTGCCCCCACATGGCCAAGCTGGCCCGCCCCACACCTGCCACCCTGCATCTGGCAGCTCCGCTCCCCAGCGTGCAGGGGCCTGTGTGGGCCCCTGGCCTGTGCCTCCACTGGCAGGACCCCCCTTCGCCTCTTGTAGGTGAAACCAGGTCCCTCAGCTCCCAGGAGCAGCCAGAAGAGAGGGGGAGCAGGAGGGGGTCAGAAACCCTCTGCTCGCCTTCCCTTGAAGGCCCCGCCTTCAGCGCTTTCCTGAATCACATGTCACCTAATTAACTGGGGTATTTCTTTCAGTCAACTGTTTGGGGCCTCTGAGGCACTGAGCAGAGGTTGTCCTTTTAAATATGTATTAAACCAAAGAAAGAGATTGTTTTGATTTCTGTTGAAGTTTTCATGCAGTGCCTGGTTGTGGGAGTTGGTTTGAGCAGCGCCAGATCTGAAAAGCCCACTGCCGAGTCCTGGGCGGTGCCCTCAGTCTCACAGAGGACACCCCTCCTCCGGCAGGAGTACCCGTTCCGGGCCTTGGGCTCCTCTTCTCTGTGCTGGGGGAGCCTCCTCAGCCTGCCTCCCGTGCTGGGTCCTGACAACCTCAAAGGGGCTGCCACACCGAAACGTCTGCCAGGAGCCCCAGCATTGCTGCACGCCTGGCCTGGCCCGGCCCACACTTGTCTTCGCACGGCGCAGGCCTCACCCAGCCGGTCCCTGCAGGGACCCTCCCTCCCACTTCACAGAGACTCTGAGCCTTCATGTGGCCCCGCGGGGCTCCGGCTCTGGGCCTCGCCCCTCTGCCCACCAGCCTTCCTACAGCTTACTTGCCCTCTGCTCACAAGGCTGCAGTAGACGTCACTCCTCGGACCTTCAGGGTTCATATCTGTAAAATGGGTCAGCAGCCCTGCCTGTTCTCCCTAGTGTAACACCCGTAACATATCAGAAAACCCAGGTCCAGCCTGGGCCCAAACCTGATATCCCGTTGTGCCGGAGCCTCTTTATTTGAACGTGGGGGGCAGCCCCTCCCCGGCCCCGGCCAGCTCACGGGCTTTTCACAAGGCCCGAATACAACAAGGGAACACACTAGTGCTTTGTATGTGCCGTGGTACCTTGCCACACGTGACAGGCTCCGGAAGTGTCAGGGCTTCTCACCCTCATCAGGGTGCTGATGGCCAGTCCGCAACGGAGACGGACCTGCTTTCCCTTGACAAGTGGGGGTAACAAGCAAAGGTCCAGCCCAGCAAGTTCTGGTACCTTCTGCCTCAGCACTGGTGTCCTAGCAAATACATCTCCATCCCTGCTCACTGAGTGCAGAGCTAATGGGATTGAGGACAGGCTGCGACTAAACCATTACTTGGGCCTTTGCACACCTGTTTCTGAGGGGAAGACACACGTGGTTGCTCCTAACAGTGTGGGTCGCAGCCACTGTTTCAACAAAGGCTTTCTGCGACCCACCTGTCCCCCACTGGCTAGACACTGGGGAGGACAGGTAAGACGTGCACCCCTCAGGAGCCTCTCAGTCCAGTGCGGAAGCAGGTCCGTAAGTAGATCATCGAGACTGATACGGAAGAGTCGCTCCGAGAGAGCACTGGGTCCTGGATCCACTGGGTGAAGCAGGGAGGGAAGGCTTCACTGAAGAGGTGACATTTAAACTCTGCTTTAAAATATTTTGAGATCTAGAGGATCCCTGCGCCGGGGAGAGGAAAGTCCTCTCCGCTGCAGGTGAGGGGTGGGGTGGGTGAGGCAGAAGCATGGGGGGGCGGCGAGCATGGGCTGCATGCAGAAGTCATTGGGGGGGGTCTCAGCTGCCTGAAAATAGGGGGCGTGGGGGAGGGGGGAGGGGCTCAGATCACGGGCCGGTGGTCCTTTGCGCTGTTCACAGCAGGACCAGACGGTGAGTTACAACATATCCTCGGCGAAGCCCTGAGTTTAGTGCCTTGAGCGCCTGACCTCGAAGAGTTCCTTGGGGAGGAAGGGCCGGTGGGGGTGGGGGGACCAGACGGAGGCCACAGTTTCACGGGACCCTCACTACTGCCCTGTGAGAGGCGTGGGAGCCCCATTGGGAACACCGGGAACTGCGGCGGAGGAAGCCGGGTGCACGGCCCGGGGTCAGGTGGGAGCAGGGGAGGCAGCTGGAGTCAGGAGTCGGGTCTTTCATGGCCTGTGGCAGTTTTCCTTCCCCTTCAAGCTTCATTTTGGCTGAAGTCTGGCTGCTGCTGCGATGAGGTCCGGGCCTCACGGAGGCCTCGGGAGGCTGCGGGTCCCTGCGCGGCTAACAGGGCCAGCCCCGCGCCCCTGGGAGAGGAGCGTGAGCGCGGCCGGGGCTCGCGATTCTCTGACAACCCTGAGCGGCTCCCACGGCTGCTTTTGCGCCTCGCATTGCTGATTGCTTATCATGAGAGACACTCACTAGAAGTAGATTAGGGAAAAGAAAGTACAAAGGTACTACACAGGAGGGAATAAGTCACCCATGAGCCGTGTCCAGAGGGAGTAGGAGTCTTAGTAAATTTTCTTTGTCTTTTTGAAACAGTGCGTACAAACACACACACAAACTTTTATTTTTTAATTTTTTTTTTATTTTTTTGAGCGCGTGAGCGGAGATGTGCAGAGGGACAGGCCAAGAGAGAGCCCTCAAGCAGGGTCCATGCCCAGCACAGAGCCCAACACGGGGCTCCATCCCACGACCTGAGATCATGACCTGAGCCAAGATCAAGGGTTGGTTGCTTATCGGATTGAGCCATCCAGGGGCTCCCACACGCACGGACTTCCTAAAATGCAATGAAAATCATACTAATTACAGCTTTATGCGCTCCTGTTTTCAAGAACATCCCGCTGCTACATTGTGCCTCTTTTTGTAGGCAAAGGGACAACAACTAAGCAAAGGGAAGTAACTCACTCAAGGCCGTTTCAGATAAGTGGTGGGACAGGGATTCGCTTTTTTGATGTAATTCACACTCAGATGGGAAAAGTGAGGCACAGGCAGGGGAGGCGACCCACATGAGGTTGCGTTCCTCCTGAGGGCTGAGCCCCCACCAAAGGCCTAGACTCTTCTCTGTCCAGCATCCAGTGCCCAGCAGTGCTTGGGGAGATCCCAGGAAAGGATTCTCTTTGTGGGTGTGGAAGAGACAACAGGTCCGGAACCTGGAGGACAGGACACCATGCCCACAGCCTGGGCCTGAGGAGAGTGAACCGTCTTCAGCCTTCAGCAGCTGAACCTCAGCAGAGCACATAGGACATGCTGTCCCCTCCTGACCCCTGCTTCCCTGCTGAGCTCGAGAGCAGAGACTGGCCAAGCCTCAGTTTCCACTTCTGCCACGTGGGCGAAAATTCTAATGCCCCAGTATTGCGGTGGGGGTGTCAGGGTTGCTGAAATTACTGGCTTTGGGCACTGTGGGGTCCCGGTCGAGTAGTAACAGAAACAAGGGTCCCCAACAGCCATGGAGTGCCTGGGTTCTGGTAGCCCTCCAGGACCTCGTGGAAACCCCATAAGGAAGCATGGTGGTTATCCTCCCCGTGTGATGGACGAGGAAACCCAAGCTCTGAGAAGTAAAAAAATCACACCCGCATGGTCACACAAGGCCCAGGAGCCAGAACTTGAACCCAGATCAGTCTGTGCCAAGTCCAAACCCTTCAGGCCGGTGACTGGATCAGCATAACGTGGTGGAAATGGCACAGCAAGCTGAGACCCCTGCGCCCTCCTCCCCCACTCCCCTCTGCCCCCGGGGTGAGCCCCGCTTCTGGGCCAGTCCCCCGACAGGCCAGACGTGACTTCTATTTTTAGCAGCTGTACTTGCTGCCTCCACACAGCTGGCTCTCATGCTTGCTGGGTGTCGGCCAGCCCCACGACCGCCATCTCCCTGCCAACAGGGGTCTAGGGAGAACACAACTCCACGGTTTGGGGCTTTTCAGGACTTGTAACCAAAGCTTTTGACATCCCATGGCAAGGAAACAATATCATCTGCACGTTTCCTATGACGAGGCCAAGGCTAAGGGGTCTCTACAAGCAAGGAGGGCCTGAGCTGCCCAAGGCCTGATCCTGCCTGAGTGTGGGGCGCTTGCCCAGTTTTGGACAGCCTTTCTTCAGGGGATATTTTAAACCTTGCAAAGTATTCTAACCAAGAGAAAAGGACAGAAGCAGTTTGGAAGGAGGGGGTAAGTGGGGGAAGCTTAGCCGTGCAGGCAAACTGGGTCAGAGTAATTAAAAAAAAAAAAAAAAAAAATCCACACAAGCATAAACGTGAAACGATGCTCAGAGATCACTGCAATTAACATGGTCCTATATTTCCTTCCAGACAGAGATATGGGTATCAGTATAGAAATTCCACACACACACACATGCATACAAACTTTAATATTGACATATGTATATATCATTATCTTGTCTTTCTTTTTAACAGTTTTCTGTATCATTAAAAAAAATCTATGTAAAATGTTTATTTGTGGCAATGTTGTATTCCATTATATGGAGGGGACAGAAGTCATTTTGTCTTCTTACTGCTGGCTAGTTCAGCTTCACCCCACTTTTTTTTTTAAAAAATTTTATTTATTTATTTATTTGACAGAGATCACAAGTAGGCAGAGAGTCAGGCAGAGAGAGAGGAGGAAGCAGGCTCCCTGCTGAGCAGAGAGCCCGATGCGGGGCCCGATCCCAGGACCCCAGGACCACGACCTGAGCCGAAGGCAGAGGCTCAACCCACTGAGCCACCCAGGTGCCCCAAGCATCTACATTTTGTTCTACGTTATATAGGAAGTTGTCATTGGGGGCAGGTAGGTGATGGGGGACACAAATATTCCGGACTCTGTTTACATCTTCACCTGAGTCCTAAATTACTCTAAAATCAAAGGGTAAAATGTAAAAACAAAGTGGAAAAGACATCACTTAGATTTTCTTTTAATTTTTATGGATTGTTTCCTCCATCAGAAATTTATTTTATATGCAGCGAGAGGCAAAGGCTCTCACTTAAAGTTTTTAGATGGATGACTAATTGTCCTAGCCTTCCCCTTGAACCATTCCTTCTTTTTTTTTTTTAAATATTTTATTTATTTATTTGACTGACAGAGATCACAAGTAGGCAGAGAGGTGGACAGAGAGAGAGAGGAGGAAGCAGGCTCCCCGCCGAGCAGAGAGCCCAATGTGGGGCTCGATCCCAGGACTCTGGGATCATGACCTGAGCCAAAGGCAGAGGCTTAGCCCACTGAGCCACCCAGGTGCCCCTGAACCATCCCTTCTTGACCTCCTGATCTCAGTTGCCATTTTTATTATCATACACTGAAGCCTATAGATGATAAGGACTGTTACTAGGCTCATTGTGCTTTTCTGGTCCTTTTGCCATTTCTTACAGTCTTACCACTCTATTTTTATTTTTATAGCTTTATAGTATGTTCTAAAATGTGCCATAACAGGTGATATTTCCTGTCACCCATTTAATTATTCTTTTTTTAAAAATTTCTCTGATATTTATTTTTTTTTAATTTCCAAGATGTTTTATTAAAAAGAATACTGAAATGCAGCAGATTCAAACATAAAACAATCTTCTTTGTCTTAAAGACAGTGGTGAATTACAGAAATGATAAAGAAAAAATGAAAGAAAACAGGAACTATTGGTCAATGGTGCATATTTATTACATAATAACTTCATATTTTCAGTGACACTAAAATTCTGGACAACCATAAAATGAATTTATATATATACACATACATATATGTGTATATACTTGTGTGTGTGTGTGGTTTTTTGTTTTTTGTTTGTTTAAACACGCTTTGATTTTCTTATTCTTTCAGATACAATAAATATGATTGAATATTTCAAAGATTTCCTGTGGGAATCTCACTAAACTTGCAATGTCACTTGAGAAAAGTTGACGTCTGTACAATATCGTTTTCCCACACAAGGCTATCCATATGAAGGGACCTCCTTTCATTGATCTTTGTGTTTCTCAGTAAGGATTTGTAGTTTTCTTCCTATAGGTTTGTCATATTTCTTGTTCATTTCCATCATAGGTATTTCATAGCAGAGATCTTTTAGAATTATATTTTCTAGTTGGTTTTGTGGCTATGTAAGTGGTACAGATATACAGGGCTCTCACCACCTTCCATATCCAGTTTCTTAACTGAATCTCTTCTTAATTCTAGTAGCTTTTTCAGTGAATTCTCTTGGATTTCAAGAGTGATAAACAGATCCTCCTGAACCCAGCATAATTTTGTCTCCTTTCCAACAGCAATAACACTTGGGAGCCAAGAGGACCGTTCGGTGGATAAACACAAGCAGGTGACTTATGATCTATGAATTTTCATTCCTTTATAAGTAAAAAACAAAAATAATACTAATACATAAAATAATTACCTAGCCTGTTGTGGGGCCATGAGAATCAGATAAAGTGTTTGATGTAAACTCCAGTTCCAGAGCCCTTAAGAAACGGTGGTGTCTTAAAAAAATTTTTTTTTAAATAATAAAATAAATTTAAAAAGAAAAAAAGAAACGGTGGTGTCTTTCTCTCACCACCTTCTTGCTCCACATCATCTGTGGTGGCTTGCATTTGCAAAACAACGTCAAATAATAGTAGTGGCAGACATCCTTTTGGATTCCTAATTTTCGCTGGATTCTACCCAAAGAGCCTGTTAATCAAGCCATCATGCTCTTACAGCCGTAACATAAACACAGCATGAAAATCACAGGTTCCTCTTTAAGGCAATCATGCTCCCTTAAATTTGAAAGCTCAAAAGCCTCTGATAATTTCATGTGTCAACTGTACATCAATGAAGCTGGAAGAAAAAAAAATGTTTTTGAAAAGCTTGCTGGAAGTTTCTATGCTTTGTTTTCTTAAGGAGTCAGTTCCTTGATGAGTTTCAGTAACTCTGGAATCCAAGCGAGAAAAGACCCAGGAGGCCAAGGTAAAGGTTTCTGCAGGGCCTGTCTCCCTCTGGGGTGCAGACAGAAAGAGCATTGGACCTGGAATCCTCTGACCTGGTTTCAGGCCCTGCTAGGTCCTTGTCCAAAGTCCCATCACCAGCTCTGAGCCCAGTTGCCTTGGAGTGTGGAGCTGAATAACCAAGTCCCTGACCAGTGGGAGTTCGAGTGGGCTGGGATCACACATATAAGGTCCTGACTCGAGAAAGTTTCCCAGGTGTGATCAGTAGGAGGGAAATGAGCGCTCTGGGGACTGTTTATTTAAGCGGGGAGAATTTCTAAAGCCTTCGCCCAATACATTGTTCATTAAGTGTTTATTCATCCCATCTACTATGTTCCTGGCACTGGGCTAGTCTCAGTAATCAGTGGTCAGTGTCTCTGCCCACAGAGCAGTTAGGGAGACAGACAACAAATGAGCACAAATAAATCGGCCTTCCACAGGGAGGGCCAGGCATGGGCCTCACCGGGAAGCGCAGGGCTGCCTGCCAGAGTGGGCCCCTCCTCTGGTCCCCTCGGGTCCAGCCGGCACCGCCCAGCACCCGTGGCCATAAGGAATGCATTGAGCAGCGCCTGCATTCCAAGCACGGGGTTCTGCTCCCGCTGGAGCCTTTTCCAGGCCCTTGCCAGGCCCTCCCCAGGCGGCTTCTCCTGGCCTGGAGGTCTGATAAGGGAGCCCCGCCCCCGGGGAGGAGGGCGGGCAGGGGCGCGGGGTGGGGGGGCGCGGCGGGAGGGAGTGTGGTAGCAGCAGATCTCCATTGCCCCTGCTAAGGGCAGGAGAGGGGAGAGCTGGGCCTGAGACTGCACCAGCCTACAGGGAACGGGCCAGGTGGCCCCAGGGCTTCTGGAATCACAAGGATCCTGTTGCTCTGTTGTAGAAAACTAACAGAAACATTTCAAATAGAAACTCCTAATGCTGGCATTTAGGGCCCAACCAACTTTCTAATCCGGTTTCCCAGAACTTCCCTGTTGGAGCCCTAGCCTCAGGGTCTGTGGCTGGTTCCCAGCCCACCCCAGAACAGCAGCAGGCACAAGTGGAGGGAACCGCTCAGCACCAGCACCATGTCAGGCACGATTCGCACGCTCATCTCATTTCCTGCAGACACCCACAGGAAAAGGCACAGCCCTCTTCACAGGTGAGGTGACAGGCTCAGAGCTAGACCCCAGGCTTTGCCCTTCCTGCTACCCCACTGGTCTACAAACTGTGCCTCCAGATCACCCCGAGGGCTTCTCAGAACAGGGTGCTGGGCCCACACCCAAATTTTGTGACTCAGTAGTTCTGGGGAGCGGTTGGATAATTTGCATTTATCCCACATTCCCAGCTGATGGTAATGCATTCTGTAGCGGACCACACTCCGGGAACCTCTGCCCTACATGCCAACGAGAGTGCCCCCCTCTAGATCAATTTTCTGCGTCTAGGCAGACTTTACATTCCTCATAGGCAAGGATCTATGAGGAATTGCATTACTTGTAACGATAGTACAAGGTTACACTCCTGACTGTCCACCTGATGTCCCAACCTCAGAGGAATGTCCCCCAGGTGCTACCTTCAGTCCTTTGCAAGCGCTCCCCCTGAACACCACAGGACACAAACCTCCTACAGTAGGGGTGCAGCCAGCAAGCCATGAGAGCAAATGATGGTTCATGGTGAATTTGCTCCTACATGATCACCAGGAGAGGGGCCGGCCAGCTGGGAGGCAGGGAAGGAGCTGGAAAGCTTGGGGGAAACAGTGAAGTGAGAAGCTTCCAGAAAGGGGGGTGTTCCAGACTAGGGCTGCGTAGCTGAGTGATGAAAGGAGCAGCACAGAGTCTTCAGCAGCAGAGCATGCTGGAAAGAGAGTGTTGGGGCAGCAGCAGACTCTAGACTGGAACAGAAAGCCACTTGCTGTCGGCACTGGAATCAGGGTTCCCTGGACCAGGTAAGCAGAGACCAGGGACACAGAGCTGAGGAAATGCAGGGCTTCCCAGAACTCATTTCCATTTTATTCCCCAGCAGGTGCATGTGACTTCATCAGACTCAAGCCAGCTTGAGCAGAGTGAGAGTTTCTCACTCACACTGCACCTTCTTCATTAGGCTCTTAAATAGTGACATCATAGACAAGGGCATTTCTTAAGCACCTGTTGTGTACCAGGCTCTTTACATGCAGGATCTCATTCAGTCCTCCAACAGCTCTGGTGAGCTGAGTGCTGAGATTATCCCCATTTTACAGGTGCGGAAATGGAAGCTAAGAGAGGCTAAATAATTCAGCGAAGGTCCCGGGGGTTAGGAAATGACAGGCCTATTTGTCTCCCCCTCTCTAAACTGTTGCTTTCCACCCCATCATCCTGCTCTCATTTCCTGAACACCTGCTCTGGGCAGGGCTCTGGGTGCGACTCAAGATGAATCATCCGAGTAGTCACTTATTTAACAAGTCTTTTTTTTTTTTCTTTTTCTGAGCACTTACTACTTCGTATGGGCTTATGTAATTAGAGCATGCCTTATTCCAGAAAACAGAAACTAAAGGTGCAGGTGTGGTCACGTGACAAGCGACAACTAGAAAACCAAAGCTGAGATGGTCAGAAGAACCCAGGGGTGAAACAGGCACGCAAAAGGCAGGACCTCAAGGCCATGTTCCAGAGACAGGCCCCAGAGCTCAGGTCCCCTGAGCTTTCTCAGCCATCAAAACCCAAGCCCACACAGTTCAGAGTTCATGAACCTGTTGCAGAGGAGAAATGCGACTCTCTTAGGCCCCAGGGCCAGAGAGGCTTTCTCCTGCTGAGCTGGCGAGAAGCAAGGGAGTGCCATCGAATGTAAGGAACACTGTCCCCAACCATGTGCTTCCGTGCTCGTCCCAGGGGCTCTTTCCTGGATGCTTCTCAATGCTGGCCCTAGTCCCACAACTGCTGTGCAGAGGAGAGAGGGTGACAGCACAGGGCAAGCATGCCTCCCTGGCTTAATCTGTACACAGAGTTTATAGGAAACCTTTAGGGCAAACTGTCAGTCCATTAGCTGAATGCAGGCCTCAGGGGGAGCTTTGTTTGGCCTGAGAAGGTGTATTTAAATTGATTGAATTACAAAGGGACACACAGCATCCTGATGTTTAGAGCAGGTTTATCCACAAGAGCCAAATTATGGAAACAGCCCAAGTGTCCCCTGATGAACGGAAAAGAAGCAGGGCTACGTATACACAATGGAAGATTACTCAGCCGTCAAAAGGAATGAAATCCTGCCTTTTGCCGTGACAGGGATGGAGCTGGAGAATATTATGCTAAGCGAAACAAATCACCCAGAGAAAGACGAATGCCATATGGTTTCACTCCTAGATAGAATTTAAAAAACAAATAAACAAGCAAAGGGAGAAAAAGAGAGAAAAACCAAGAAGTAGACTCTTAACTCTAGAGAACAAACGGATGATTACGAGAGGGGAGGTAGCCGGCAGAGGAGGGGACAGGTGATGGGGATTAGGGGTACTTAGGTGAGCACCGGGTGTTGTAGGGAAGTGTGGAATCACTGTAGTGTGCACCTGAAACTAATACATATGTTAACTGACTCGAATTTAAATAAAAACTTTAAAAAGTTGTATTGAATTAGTTGTCAAGTTTAAATAGTTAAGAGTTCACAGAAAAATCCATATTTTTTTAATTAAGAAAGGGGGGGTGGATTTGACAACATGGGGCCCACATTTCCAAAGGACAAGAACTGGCTGGGGCTGAGTAGTTTCCCAATCCCACCCCCAACCCCCGTATGGTTCCCTCAAGGCCCTGTATGCTTTTCACTTCCTTGCCTGGCTTTGCAAGCCCTGGGAAGCTGACAGTCCTGAGCGGCTGAGCGGTGGCACACAGGTGTGACCTCAGGATCCCTGGTAATTTCTTCCCACTGTGGGTCCGAGTCCTCGATGTGCTCCTTGGATTTGGGGTGGTTTTCAGACTGTCATCTTTCTCCCAGGTACTATGAAGCAGGTGCTCCCTCCTCATTGGCCTGGCAGGCTGGGGGGGGGGGGGCGCGGGGTGGGGCGCAGAGCAGCTCAGCTCCACTGATCCAGGTAAGAGGAGGAATAGTGCTTCTTGCAACACAACTTGCGGCAAGCATGGTGAGGCTGGGAGTTCAAGCTTATCCTGGCCAGAGGTGCCCCGAGTGCAACTCCTCTGAGTTGCTGGAGAAATCCTGAGTCAAGTGCTATAGATCACCGAGCCGTTCCACCATGGCTGCACATTAGAACCATCTGGGGGACATTTTCAACCCACCAGTTAGAACCCCTGAGAATGAGAACACAGGTGTCTGCATTTTAAAGCTCCAGAGGTGATCCCAGCAGGCTCCAAGGAGGGAGGAGCAGGACACAAAACTGAGCACCTTCTCTCAGCCAAATCAGTATGGACTGTAGAGACACAGAAGCGAGGAAATCTCCTGGAAAGGCCGTCACAGCAAGTGCGGTGAGTGCTCTGGGGGAAGCCACATGGGAGCACCTAACCCAGCCTGGGAGGCTCAAACCATGTCCCCCATCCTCTGCAGGAGAGGCCTGGCTAAGGCCTGGGGAGTAAATACCATCCAGCCGCATAAAGAAGGGGAAGGAAAATCCTAGCCAAAGCAAGGGTACAGTCCAAGACTCTGAGGCCCGAATGGAGGGGGGCAGAGGTGGAGCTGAAGGTTGCCTGGCACAGCAGGATCAAGGTTGGGGGTGGGGAGCGTAAGAATCCACGGTGTGGGGGGGGGGGGGCAAATCACAAGGCCATTGAACTTGACCCTGAAGCTAAGAGGCACCTCTAGAGGGTTTTAAGGCTAGGAGTCATAGAGCCAGAAATAACCCATGATGAGCTTGAGTTACCAAGGAGGGCTTCCTGGAGGAGGTCAAACTTGAGTTGGGTATGGGGAGTAGAATTTGGAAAGTTGGCAGGGAGGGAGAGGTGGGGGCATTTTGATAACAGCCACTGCAGTTAAAGCTCTTGGAAACCCTTCCCTTCCCCACACCCTTGGAAACTCTTTGAATCACACAGCCTGCCTGTGTTAAAGATGTGTTCGTCTGTTATTTGAAAATTGTGGTTTCTCTTTAAGAGATTCTGGGCCCCATCCTTGACTGGGAACCAGGAAGGAATGAAGAATGCATCCTCTTGCCCAGAGAGCTAATTACTGAAATACTGTGGGCCTCACAGGGTTTATGGCGTCACTGATCTCTTCCCCCATAACAGCCCCTCATTTCTAACTGGTCAGTTTTCAGTATGTTTTTATGGGCTGCCCCACAGCCAGTTAGAAGCTTTCTTCCCATAAACTCTCCCTGAATCAAGTAGCCAGGTTTCACATATTAAAATGAAAATGTCAAAGGGATTGTTTAAAATATATGTATTTAATATACATATGCATATTTCCATATATACACATACCTCTATCTATCTATTCTCATTTGTGAAGCATCAGCTTATGAAACCCACATCAGAGTCCAATTACATCTGCTTTTTTTTTTTTTTTTTTTTTTTTGCAAAGATGCTGGTCAGGTTAGGATGTGGATAAAATCACTAGATGGCTTGTTTATCCATTCACTCAACAAACACTTACTGGGCATTTACTAGGTGCCAAGCTGTGAACTGGGCACCAAGATGAAAAGATGTCTCAGGCATGATTGCTCCATCCCCACAGCCCTCTAGGACTCAAAATATTTTATAAATATGTTTACACATGCAACTTTGTGAGCTGTTCCTGCTGTTATTCTCTCTACTTTTCGGAGGAGGAAATCGAGCCTCTTGGAGGTTAGATAACTTGCCCAGCATCGTGATGCTGATCAGTGCTATAACGTGCTCTTCGGTCATCCAAGTTCACATCTAAGTTCTATCCATTCTCCCTTGTTGATTTTCAAGCAACACCATCTAACCATTACTGGCTTAAGTAAGAAAATAGCTCCAAAGGTTTAGCTGTTACTTGTAATCTGTCCAGTGTCCACCCCCACCTAGAACCCGGGTTCAATTCTCCATTGTAAAGAAGGAAAAACAAAACAAAACTAGCACTCATTCCCCATAGCCACCATTACTATGAAAACATAGTGAAGCCAAATTCTTTGCCAGCATCATCTCCTGCCTGGATAGAGAATAGGCATGTGTGAAATACAGCCTCAGCCGGTTAGGTCCTTGTTCCTTAAGCCGACTCTTGAGTGAGTGGTGAGGGGACCCTTGCAACTAAAATTCACTCTCAGTAGAAGCCCCTGGGTCAGACTGTGCCCGCAGGATCCCATTGGCTGGGATTCCCATGGCTCCCTTGGCTCTGCCCTTTGTTCAAGCCTGTTCTCCAGCCTCTTGTTGGTTTTGTGAGCCCTCACTGTCTACCCACAAGTCCCTCCTCACTGAAGATGGCCCGAGACAGTCCTGGTGACCTGTAACCAAGAATCCTGACTGATACGAGGTCGCAGGTCCTCCTCCCGTTCACTGATCTAGCTGGAAATAGCCACCTTTCATGGTGCTGTGGGCACTGACCCAGGAGATCCTTACTAGGAAAACCATTTTTGAAATGGAGGTGCTCTGAAAATGTTGACACAGCCTCTGTTGCCAATACCAAAGACATATCCTAGCTGACAGACCCGGTTGTCCAGGCTCCTGCCTGTGTTCCGATCAGCCAGAAATAGTCCCCTGTTCAGTCTCACCACAGGGTTCCAGGCCTCTCCCTCTTCCAGGGGCCACCAAGCTTGATCTTCTAGGACCCCATTCTTGTCTGGGTCCTTCTGGCCCCTTCACAGTCATGAGTGTGGAGAAGCAGTCTGAAGTAAACCCTGGGGGTATGGTCTGCAGAAGGAGGGATGGGCTGGGGGATACGGACAGATGGACAGAGTGCCAAAGGGTAAGGAATTGGGGAGAGACCTACATATCGTCAGGGGCTGATCAGTAATCTGTAATCATATATAATATATGATTACATATACATATATATAGGTATGATATATATATGATATATAATAAATATATTATATATATATGAAGCATTTCTTCTTCCCCAGGAAACCCCAGGTTTTGCTCTTAAGGCCTCTAACTGATCAGATAAGGCCCACCCACGCTACCAGGGGTAATGCTCACTTAAATCAGCTTACTGCAGATGGTAACCACATCGACCGCATACCTTCTCAGCCACACCTAAATCAGTGTTGGATCAAACACCTGCGAGCTCTGGCCCAGCCAAATGGGTGCATAAAATTAACCACCCCAGAAGGGCCAGGTCAGAGGGGTGCCTCCGGCTAAGTCCCATAAGCGCCTGCTTCCCCACCGCTCTGGACCCTCTCTCATCTTCTCTTCTAACCGCCCCCACCTACCTTGGGCCTGTCCAAGCCTCACAGGTGACAGCCACATCTGGGAGCTCTTGAACTCACAGCCTCCTACTCAGGGTGGCTCCCGCACAAGCTAGGCTGCCTCCACATCTGGCCCCAGATGTCTCTTCTTCTCCATGGCGGGAGGCCTATGGGACTTTGAATTGTAATCTTGGAAAAAGCCTCTGTAAGACACAGAGCTGAGGGGTCCTAGCTAACCTTGTTGGAACTACTGCCCTCCTTTAGGCCCAGAGATCAGGGAACAGGACAGACCAAAGACAGAGATCAGACTTGAGCGTTTCTTCTGAGGGCAGCAAAAGACTGAGGGTTATCTTGAAATAGCTGTAGAATTCTGGTGGCGGAATCCAGGCTCTCTGGGCTGAAAAGTCACGTCGATGTTCCCCCCATCCAGGCAGACTCCCTCTGACATTCATGAGAATGTCACCTAGCACAGAACATTCTTACCACAAGGGTTTTTAAACAAGTTCTGGCAATAGAGAAACTCAAGGACTGCTGGAGATCTGACAAAAACGATGTGACATAAATCTCTGGGCAAGGAGGCAGAAGTCTTGATCACGGCATGGCTCATCTGCTGATTGATTGCTTGACCTTGAACAAATCTTTTATTGATGACCTTGAGCAAGCCTTACCTGCTCTCCAGGCACCAGTTTCCCCAGATGAGGAGTTGGACAACCTGACTTGGAAGGTCTTCTCCAGCTGTCATGACTCCCTGCTCCCTGAGGCTGGTATCTAGCATGTCCTAGTTATATGGCTGAGGGCACATCACTTCACCTCAACCTCAGATTCATCACTGCAACATGGGAGAATCATAATGCCACCTTGCTCTTCTTGTATAGTGGCCTTGGGGATGGAGTGAGTGATGTGAGGGTCCCCTGGGTAAACTACAAAGCACAATTCATCTATAAAGTATTATCATAAGATGAAATATTGTATGAGGTATTTAAAGTGTCTTAAACGGCACAAGCCCCTATGACAGACCCAGTAGCAATGTTCATAGGGGACAAAGGGCGTGGGGGTTAAAGGCTCTAGAGCCAGACTACTGGGTTCGAGGCTCACCTCTGCCAAGTTTACTGTTTCCTCAAGGGTGAAATGGAGTCATGATAGCTCATGTGAAACCCAGGCTATGCCTGGCATGTGGCATATGCTCCACTCCCTTGGGGATCGTCATGAATATCCCACCATAAAGCAAAGGAGACAGAGTGGCTTGAATGTTATCTGTAATCCCCTCTGAAAGCATAGATGGCATAGATGTACTAAATAGCCAGTGCTCTTGCTTTGGGCTTGAATCCTGTCTATCAAATCTATATTTTACATGTTATTTGTATCATATCTATCAAAGTTCTGTTTGAATGTGGACCTATTTCACACAAAAGAGAAGACAGAATGGTCCTATGATAAAAGCAGCGTTTGGTGGTCTCATCTTTATACAAGAGCCTTTGTGGAGAAAGACTAGGAACTGCTCATCCCAAACATTATGCTTTAACCGGTGAGGACGTCGGAAGCCCAGATTAGGAAGTGACTTATTTAAGGCCACCCAGAGAGGGAGAAACCAAACTTCCATGCCGTTCATAGAGTGACAGTGCTGTCACAGGAGCCTTAGAGATCCCTGGTAGTTGCTCAAGGCCACCACTCCTTGCCTTGACCGCTTTCTTAATGTTGATGGGTCTGTCTCTGCAATCCCAATGGCCAGCTCTGGTCCAGACGCCCACCGCACATTGCCCTAAGTGTGGAATTCAATGAATGTTGAATTGTGAATAGAGCACACTTAACAGAGAGGGAGGCTACATTTCAGAGGAGGGAAGGGACCCACCGATGGTCCCGCCGCACGCCTGTGGGGAGGGCTGTTAGGATTCCCTGGGTCTCAGCAAGGTTTTTTTTCTCCCCTCCTGGGCTCAAAGAGGGGGCAGAACCTTGCCTTCTCTCTTTTCCCCAAAGAAGCCACAGGTAAAGGTGTTTATGGCTTGGCAGCTAACCAAGACCACAAGTACTTCAACAGGTCAGAGTCTGACCTTGTCAAGTGTCATTGTCATTGTTATTTTTTGTTTTTTATTTTATTTTATTTTATTTATTTTTTTTAAAAGATTTTATTTATTAATTTGACAGAGAGAAATCACAAGTAGTCAGAGAGGCAGCCAGAGAGAGAGAGAGAGAGGGAAGCAGGCTCTCTGCAGAGAGCCCGATGCGGGACTCGATCCCAGGACCCTGAGATCACGACCTGAGCCGAAGGCAGCGGCTCAACCCACTGAGCCACCCAGGCGCCCTATTTTTTGTTTTTTAAATGGTGTTAACAATCATTCTTTCTACTATAATTTGAAAACACTTGACACCTCTGTGCCAGGGACGTTATTAACTGACCCCCAAATCTGGGCAGCAAAACACAGACGCAACTAGCTGGCTACCTGGCTTCAAGGGTAAAAGTAGCTTTACTATAGCTGTTTGTCAAAATTGTATTGCAACAATAATTATCCATATTTGTGAAAAGAAGTTTTTCTTTGTAGAGCACTCGAAAAATATTTCTGGAACAAAATTATGTTCTCTCAAAATAAGTTAGTGCTATACTTTGAAAGCAGGTGGATTTATGGTGTAGGGACTATGTACACCTCTATAAAGCTGAAAAGATGGAGAAAATCACAAGTGACTTTTATTTCTTCCTGTGCCGTTCCCTATTTTCCAAGTTATCCTTAATAGGAAAAACTAGAACAGCGCAGTATACGGAGAAAGTTGAATACAGCAGGGAGGGTGACCTCCCCTGGAGGTCCTTTGGCCTTTTGTCGTCTCCTGGGACAGGCAGGTGCAGAGACACAGTTGCGGAGAAGGGGACCGCTCCTCCCTCCCTACTGTATGTGACCCTGGACAAATCACATCACCTGGCCTCCATATTCTCCCTAGGAAATAGGTCTGGAGGGTGCCCTGCCGGGGTCCCAATCTCTGGCAGGCCTCCGTGACAGACATGTTAGGACATGGTAACCGTGATGGCCCCACATACGTGACAGCTAGTGTGATTATCAATCCCTCTTTGCGCTCTCATCAAGGTCTTTAAAATTACCCAATATTTCAGGGGTGCCTGGCTGGCTGAGTTCGAGTCACACGCTGGGTGTAGAAATGACTAAAAACAAATAAAGGAAATTTCCAAATATTTTAAACATACAAAAAACAGAGAAAATGTTTTGACCTTGAGAAGGAGAAGGTCTTCCGAGAACAGCTATGGACGGGCCACTCAGTTCTGTCAAATGTTGGCTGCCTTTGCTTCAGATATTTTTAGTTTCCTAAGAAATAGACCACCACAGTTAGAGTTAAATCCTCTGTGTATCTCCTTCTGATCTCATTCCCAACCCTCCTTTCCAGAGGTAACCACTAAGATTAATTCAGTGTCTTTGATTCCTCATACACATTTTAACATTTTTTTGTACCTGTGTCCCTAAATATATATATATATATATATATGACAGTTTTGAGTATTTTGGAATACTTTTTTATAGGACACTGTACCTATTCCACAACTTGATGCTGGACTTGTTTTTTTTTTTTTTTTTTTTTCCTTTTAGGAAACATCTGTGTTGAAGCTTATAGTCTTGGTTTATTTTTATACCCCATCTGTCACCCATGTATGAAGAGATCATCATTTATCTGGACATCTGAGGATGGACAATGAATTAAGGTCTAAGTTCTCAGCATCACAGGCAGAGTGAGTGGAGTGGAGTCACTGCATGGCAGGCAGAGGCAACCTGGACTTCATTAAAAAGTTTGTCAACACTTGTCCAGTGGAACTGGAGCCCCTGACATGCTCATCAGCAGTGTATGGGGATTCCAGCCGTGCCACGTGCTCAGCAATCCCCCCACCTCACCCCATGTTGACAGACCTCTGGCTCTGCCTGTCTGGTGGGTATGAAATGAGGTAGCACAGCTCACAGCTCTCTTCATTTGCATGTCTCATGTGACCAGTGAGGCCGAACTTCTTTTCATATTTTTGGCCATTTAGATTCCCTCTTGTGTGAATTGCCCATTGCTATCCTTAACCATTTATTTATTTATTTATTTTTAAAGATTTTATTTATTTATTTGACAGAGAGAGATCACGAGTAGGCAGAGAGGCAGGCAGAGAGAGAGAGAGGAGGAAGCAGGCTCCTGCTGAGCAGAGAGCCCGATGCGGGACTTGATCCCAGGACCCCGAGATCATGACCTGAGCCGAAGGCAGCGGCTTAACCCACTGAGCCACCCAGGCACCCTTAACCATTTATTTTTATTTTTAGCAGTTGGGTTGCCTTTGTCTTATTTGTCCCCACTTGCAAGCCGCTCCTCCCAGATCCCAAAGTAAATTCAGATCATGGCACTTCCCACAGTTCTCTCTAGAAGACGCACAGCTTAGCCTGTCACCTGCCCAGTGGCCTTGGTTGGCTGTGGGCTGCGGATCGAGCACAGCCCCAAAGTCCGCTCCACCTTCTCTTCCAAGCTCCCCTTCCACTGCCTCCCTCCACTCCTGAACTCCAGCCCCATCAACACAGCCTGCTCTGTCCCAGGCTTCCTGCACATACCATTTTCCCCACCTGGAAGGCTCACCTCCCTATTTCCAGATTCTACCTACACGCTGCCTTTCCCAAGATATTTATACCCTCTTCTCAATTTGAAGTCAGAGCTGCCTCTGAACAATCACTGGTGATGCTCTCTACCCTTCTGGTGTAGTGCTTTAACAACTCCGCACTTTGCATACCCCTTTTTCCTCTACAGAAGCATCTGCTCCTTCATTATGCTATTTTAATCTTCATTCATAATCTGATTTTAACCCCATCAATGCAACCACCTGTGAGATGGAGTAGTGTTCATAAGTCCTTTGAACAGATGAGGAAATGTGGCCTAAAAGGGAACCAGCTTACCCAAGATCCCATAGGGGCCCGGAGGCAGAACCAGACAGGAAACCAGGACTCTCCCAATTCCACAATCTAGATCACTGCACCACGCCCCTCATATGTGTATGTGTGTGTTGATGTCTGCATGTGCCCACACCTGATTTCCCTTGAAACTGTGGGCTTCCTAGCTCCCACTTTAGTCCCCCTGCAAGGGTGCCCTCAAGGAATATATAATTTCTTGAAACGACAGTAATCACAGCACACCCACTGGGTACCAGGAGCTGTACAAATATAAACTCTAATCTTCACAGCAACTCTCTTCAGATAAGGAAACTCAGGGTCCTACAGCCACTAATCCGTGCAACTGGCCCTTCAGACCCAGAGGCAGCCTCTTCCCCCCAATCAGCTCTGTCCATCGCACCCTAAAGGCAGAGCCAGCCAGCCCGAGAGATCATCCGCCCAGGCTGCGAGGCAAAGGGCCAACAGTGGGCAACCTGACAGTGAGCAAGGAAGGCTGGGATGGGGGTGTCCACTGACCACACCCATGATGCACACACTGGCCCAACCTCCCAGGGGGATCTGCAGAGCGGGATGGTAGCAGGTCAGAGGAGGCTGAAGGACAAGGTGGGGGGTTCTTTGCAAGTGTTCTCTACCCCACCCCCCCAACAGAGAGTGAGTCTGGATAGGCACAGGTCTGCCCTTTATGCCCTGGGCCAGGACACTTTCTGACTGGAGCCATGTCCGTTGCCTCTGTCTATTTCTAGGACGCTGCATGTTGTCTTTCACAGTGTGAACTATTTATACGTTGTGTTTGTGTCTGTGGTATTTGCGATTGTATTTTTGCGTTGTGTTTGTGCGCGATATGTCATTGGGATACTTTCTCTCCCGTGTCTGTGTTGTTACTGTGTTTTGGGTCTATGCCTGCTGCTCGTCTATATTACGCGTATGCTCTGTTGTATGTCTATGCCCTGCACACTGTGTCTCTCCTTGTGTGTCTCTATGCCTGCATCCTGTAAGTGTCTCTATTGTGTGCTGTGTGTAGCACGCGTTGGGACCTTGGGTTCGCGCTGGGTGCGCCGTGGACCTTTCCATGTTCGGCGGGGGCCGTGTCGCGGTGCCGACCGTCCACTCGGCAAGTGCGGGCGGCCGTGCGTTCACGTGTGGGAGCCCCGTCCGGCCTCCCCGGGGTCGCGGCTCCGCGGGCAATCAGTGCGCGTCCGCACCTCCCCGCAGCGCGTCCGGGCCCGCGGGAGGTCTGCGCCCCCCGCACAGCCTGCAGGGTTTCCTCCGGCGGCGCGCGGCGGTGCTTCCGCGTGTGCCCGCGGCGTGGCCGGGTCGCGGCGGGCTCCGCGTCCCCGTGCTGTCGCGCCGCGTGCCTGCGCCCGGCGAGCGGGGCGGCGGGGATGCGCGCGCGGGGGGCGGGGGGTCGGGGACGCGCGGGGGCGGGCGCGGGCGCGGGCGGGCGGCGCTGCGGGGCCCCGCGGCCGCAGGCTCCAATGGCGAGGCCGCCGCGGCCCCCGCTAATTACATAAGCGGGACGTCAATAATTCGCGGGAAAACGCGAAAAAGATGGCGCCCCGCGCCCGGGGGGCCCCTTCCTGAGCGCCCCGGCCCCTCCCTCCCCCGCCTCCCCCCACTCCTCCCCGCGGCGCCCCCGCCCCGCCCCGCCCCCGCCGAGACCCCGACCCCGGCCCCACGGGCGGACACTCGGCCGGGCAGCCGCGGGCCGCGCGCAGCCGCCTCCGCCGATGCGCCTGGTGGCCAGACTCCAAGTGGGACCGGCCGACACGCAGGCTCGCGGTAAGTGCAGCGGGGACTCCCCGCCAGACGCTTTGCTCCCGGCACACGTCCCTCTTTGCGAAGTCTCCCCGGACTTGGGCGAACCGAGCGCCTCGGGAGGCGGCGGGGGGGGGGCGGGGGGGGCGGGGAGTTTGGTGTCCCGGGGAACTGCATGCCTGGGGCTGGAACGGGGGTAAGCGGCGTCTGCGGAGCGGGGGAGCTCCGCCCGGGTCCCCGAGCCTTTGGGGGCGGGGGGCGTGGGTGACAGGTCGCTGCTCCCTGGCCCCAAATCTTGACTTTTCCCGTTCGGGGGCGGAGGGTGGTGGTGGCGGCGGGGGTGGAGACCGACAGAGGCATTTGGGATTTTGCTCACGTCTGAAGTCAGGCTGCTGCAGGACTGGGACAGGGAGGCTTGGCGTCGGAGCAACCGAAGAGAGGAGTGCTTGAACCCGAGGGGGGTACCTCTGCAAGTCCCCCCCCCCCCAGCCCCGAACACCCTTTTTTAAAAAAGCCAACGGCCGCCCTGGGAGAGGCCCCGGCGCATGAATCATCCTCGCTTCCTGCCCCCGCCCGGCCCCGCGCTCCGGGTGCCGCGGATTTGAACTGGACGCCGACGGGAACCCGCAAACAGGCATTTCTTTGCAGATGGGTTTGAATCAACCAATCACAGCCGGCGGGGGCCCGCTCCGGGAGGATGGAGGCGCGGGGAGGGGGCCGCCACCCGGGGGCCCCCGCCCGGCCAGTGGGGGCGCGGCGACCGAGCCGGCTCCCAACGGTGCAGCGGGGGAGGAAGTGTCAGTTTGTGAACCTGCGGGGCCCCGGGCCCGGGCCCGGCGGGCGGGGACTTCGCAGCGACCGGGAGCCAGGTGGCAGGGAGAAGGCTGGGATTCGGGGCAATTACCTCGCCCAAGGCCTGCACTGCTCTGCCGTCCAGAAGAGGGCAGAATGGGGGTGTGGGGTGGAGGGGAACGTGGCCACAGTGTCGTCTGGGGAGCCTGGACCTCAGCAGTGCCCTGCCTGCCCCAGGGCCCCTGACAGGCACACACATGTATTCAGTTTCATATACCCACTGACACACGGCCGCAGACATCGGGAAACACAATCTCACAGGAGTCCACACGCACTGACACAGCAAAACACACAGGACTCTCTCCCTGTCTACAAACACCAGGTGCCCCCTGCCACAGCAGGGAGAAGGAGGGGACCAGAGTAGGGGGTGCAGGGAACAGAGCAAGGCTGTGTTCCTCTGGGCTCAGCGGAGAGTGTGTGGAGGGGCATAGAGCCAGGTGAACCCAGAGAGGGGAGGAGGGGGCCAAAGCTTGTGAAGACACTGGGGAGCCACAGAAGGTTTCTGGAAGGGAGAAGTAAGAATTGGTGGCCGTGTGGAAGTGTCTGGTGGGAAGACAGAAAAGCAGGGAGTGACGTGCAGTGCGTGCCTGTGGTCTCATTCCCCATTCCAGCACCCCGCGTAAGTGAGCACAAAGCTTAAGAAATAGTTATGGGATGAGTGAATGCCCAAGCAAAAGAGAGGCCTGAACTCAGACCAGGACAGGGACATGGAAAAGAGGGGCCAGATGCCAGAAATCTCCTGGGCTTGAAGTCGACCAACTGTGGCAACTCACTGGTTGGAAAACTCTAAAGGCGCTCGGGGGTTTGGGGGTTCCCATTAGTGGTCCCATTAGCAGGAAGAAGAGAGCAGTGGGGCAGAAGTGTGTTCTACAGGATGGTAGGAGAGACAGGTGCTGGGAGGGTGGCTTGTGTTGCCTTACCTGCTAGCAGCACATTTGCATCTGAGTAGAAACAGAGTGAGTTTAAATGTCCCAGGACTGGTTTCCATTAAATCACTGCATAATTGAGAGCAGAACGGGGGATTATGAAGACACAGGTGGACCATCTATACCCCGTCACAAGTCACCTAGGCGTTTTCCTTCCTAGGTGAGCTTCCTCCGGCCAGATCTCAGGGCAGGGGTTGGGCTGGGCTGGGGTGGGGGGTTGGTAAGCAGCGAAGTCTTCTCGATGCTCCCCTGGAAAAGGCCCTCCGCTCAGAACATGTTTGCTTAAGGGATGAATCTTCAGGCTCCTAAGCCTGGGAGTTCAGGCCACGTGGACATGGAGACTACTCTATAGTTGATGGAGAGATTCTTTATCTTTAGAAGGCAGCATGGTATGGGTGGGAAGAGAGGCAGGGTTTCGAATCAGCCCACTTGGGGCACCTGGGTGGCTCAGCGGGCTACAGCCTCTGCCTTCAGCTCAGGTCATGATCTCAGGGTCCTGGGATTGAGCCCCGCATCAGGCTCTCTGCTCGGCAGGGAGCCTCCTTCTCCTTCTCTCTCTGCCTGCCTCTCCTCCTGCTTGTGATCTCTGTCTGTCAAATAAATAAATAAATAAAATCTTTAAAAAAAAAAAAAAAAAGAATCGGTCCACCTGATTACCTGATTATGAGCTTTGGCTTGGCCTCTGCCACACTGGCCACTTTCCCTTGCCAAACCTCAGTTTTTCCATCCATAGAATGGGAATAATAAAGTCTCCCTCACAGGACTGTCACGAGGATCCCATGAGATGGTAGAAGTGCCTGGCACGTAGTACCATAGGTTGTGTAAATGGTAGTCTCCTTCCCTCCCCAGGTGGACTGCTGAAACAGGAGAGCAGGGAATAAAAATCCTCTTCTCTTTCTCTTCCAGTGTCAGGGGAAGCCGATGGAGAATTGCTCTCTGGACCCAGGGACTCGGGACTCCTATGGTGCCACCACCCACCTCCCCAACAAGGGGGCCCTTGCAAAAGCCAAGAACAACTTCAAAGACCTGATGTCCAAGCTGACAGAGGGCCAGTATGTGCTGTGCCGCTGGACCGATGGGCTGTATTACCTCGGGAAGATCAAGAGGGTAAACCTCTCCTCCCTGGTCCCAGTTTCCAGGTGTAGCCTCCGGCCTAGGCCTCCCTTCATGCCCCTCCTGCTCAAAAGATGATCCTGGAAGGACCCAGAACCTGCTTTTGCAGGTGCCATCTTTAGGGCCGGTGTCATCCAACCAGGTCTTTAGAATAGAGCTCTGTGTGCCTAGAGAACAAAACAACATCAGGTTGGAAGGGATCTCAGAGGACCACCTAGCCTGTGCCGCCATCTGCATTCCCACCAGGTTGCGGTCCCCCAGACCCTGACTGTGGCCCCGGGTTCCGGCGCGAGTTACCTCTGGAACTGCTGTCCTCCCTCCCCTTCGAGCCTAGCTCTGCTTTCGGGGGCACAAGGAGCAGGTGTAATCCCCTTATCCTGTGGGGACAAAAACGGGAGTGGAAGACCGTGTCCCAGTGGCTTTTCCCTGGCCACTTTTTTACATTGTCCCTCCCTGTTCATGCCCCAGGTCAGCAGTTCTAAGCAGAGCTGCCTTGTGACTTTTGAAGATAATTCCAAATACTGGGTCCTGTGGAAGGACATACAGCATGGTGAGTACTCCTAAGAGCTCGGACTCCCTGGCCCCATCCCTGGCCCTCTCTCCTCCTCCACTTGATTTTTTTTTTCCTTCTCTCCTTCTCTCTTGTACTGCTTGTGTCTGGCCTTGTTCATGGACCCCTATTCCCCAACAAGCCCACCTGAGCTGATAGGATGGCTAGTTGTGTGTTTACATGGAAAGGCACTTCTGACATCCATCATGCCCTTGACCACTCCCACGTCACGAGGGAGGCAGGCAGGTGGAGAAGGTGGCTCAGGGGAGGTGCCGGCAGAGCCGGGATGGCACCTCATCCCCAACTGCACAAAGCTGAGGGTCAGGCTGGGGCTAGGAACCTGGGCGAGGGGCCCAAGCAATCAAAACTGGCACCTCTAGATGTGAGCACAGTGTGCCCTGTCCACATGTGAAGAAAACTAGTGGAGGCAGCCCTAGTCTTGGTGGGAAGCCAAGAAAGCAGAGACGGACCAGGCATTGTGGAGACAGACATGCTTGGACAGAGCTGGACCGCCTTCGAAAGGGAGCTGGGTTGGGTGCCCTCCCTGTACACAGAGAGCTGACATTTTCCCACTCTGGCCGTCATTCTTCCTTCCCACAGACATGACAAACGCCACTCAGCAGTCCCAACACTCCTACGCTTCCAACACGGAGCTCCAAGTGTAGGCTCAGGAGACCTCAGGCCAAGTTTCAGCTCTGCCGCTCGCTAGCTACGTGTCCTTGGGCGAGTGACACCACTTCCCTGAGCCTCAGTTTCTTCCTCTGAAGAAAGGAGGTGATGACATTAGTGGCCTCACAGGCTGGTGACATGAGAACCCAAGTGTAGCACTTAGCTTAGCACTGCTGAGTTCCGGGGTGGCACTTCTGAAAGAATTTGTTACTGTAAGAAAGGACTTCAAGGAGCCTGCCAAGTAGAGGCCACAGAACCCAGCCGGGTCGTAGAGGCTCCAAACCACCCCTGTCTCCAAGGTATCGTGGTTGATGCTGAAGTGGAGACTCTTCTCCAAGTGCCCCGTCACTCTCAGTTTCTTCTACAAAGGTCTAAAGCATGGGGAGCTCTTCTTTTGAGCTACTCTCCCATCGTAGGGAGCCAGCAGGGGAAGAAAGACACCGGTGCTGGGGACCCTGGACAGGCTAACAGTGCTCACCTGTTAGGAACAGCTTGTCTTCCCAGCCAGATAACTGTGCCCCACAGGCAGGACAGTATCCCTCTAGCATCACCCAAGATGAGAGCACAAGGCTGAATAAGCCAGTGTTATTGATTACTTAATCAAGCTTACTACTTTATTGGCTTACATCAGCAGCTCACTTCCCTGAGCGGGTGCGGGTTCACTGCGACTGGCCGTGGCACATTCAGGAATAAGAGGCAAGAGACCATGTATTCAACAAATGTGTCTTGTACACATTATGTGTTACACAAAGTAGAAGGTCCTGGGGACTTAGTGATGAGCAGATACCATTTCTGCCCTTACAAAACTTTGAGTGTGCCAGGAGGACAAGACAGAAACGTGTATCAGAATGTATTAATATATATCAAACCTTTCACACATAAACACACATATTCTTCAACGGTAACAAAAAGTAAAGAAAAAAAAAAGAGATGAGAAAGAACTTGCACATAAAAAGCAGTTGAACATACTTAAAATTCTTATGACATTTTTATTTAAGAAACAATTGGAAATATGAACACTAATTGAATTTGTTGGTTGATATTAAATTGTTTTTAATTTTTAGGTACAATAAAGGTACTGTAGTTATGTTGCATTTTTTTTTTTAAAGAGTATCCTGATCTTCCAGAATTACATACTGAAATATTTTCAGAAAATGGTTAGGTATCTGGGAATTGATTCAAAATAATACAAGAGGAAGAAATAGATGGGAATATAGTCAAAACAAGATTGGCTATGAGTTCTTAATTGTTAAGAACATGGAGTTTCATTATATTCTATTATTGTTTACATAAAAAACTAAATTAGGCAGAAGAGGAAGCAGGATATGGTCAGAAAGAACAAATGAATTGATGTCAAACAGTCATGGGTTCGAATCCCTGCTCTCCTACTTAACTTCTGGGACTTAACCACTCTGAGCCTCAATTTCCTGGTCTTTAGAATGGGCTGATGATACCAGGCTGCTCCAAATGGTTGGGGCGATTCAGTGAGTGGGCCCACGGGCCCAGTGCCAGGTCCCACACCGAGTAGAGGCTTAGTACCTAGATGGTAAATTTTTAAACTCTTCTAATTCCCTTGAGCCAGACCTGACCCAGGAGGGTTTCTCTCCCTTTCAGCTGGTGTTCCGGGGGAAGAGCCCAAGTGCAACATCTGTCTGGGGAAGACGTCAGGGCCACTCAATGAGATCCTCATCTGTGGGAAGTGTGGCCTGGGTGAGTGTGGTGAGCAGAGCACAGAGGAGGTCCTGACCAGAGGTTCCCCAGGCCCTGCTGGCCAAATGGACACGCCTCACTGTTGGGATCTCAGCGCTCTTCCTGTTTCTGTTGGAGCTCCAAGAGTGACAGGGGGCTGATCCTGGGAATGAGGGCCTGGGGAGGTGACCCTTGGGGAGAGCTGGGGCTTCTGGAAAGTAAGACAAGATGTGCAGGTTGGAGCTCCCCCTAACCCAGTAGAGAGAAAGGGTGGAGAGATGGGACCCAGAGGCTGAAGCCAGACTGTGGTGTCTCCCCCACCGGGGCCCAGGCTGTCTTTGAGTTGCCTGCTTGGACACCGGCTTGCCTGCCTTGGTGAAGATCGCCGGCCGATCCCCCCACCCCCACCCCCACCCCCCCCCACCCCCCGGCAGCTGGCAGGCACCCAGCTGCTCGGACTTGCTGCGCCCTCCCCAGCCCCGTGGTCTTTGGGTTGACTGGCACTGGCCTGGGGGCTGCTGCTCCCCTGCGGGCACTCACCACCCACCCTCTGCTGTAGGGTACCATCAGCAGTGCCACATCCCTAGAGCGGGCAGTGCGGACCGACCCCTGCTCACACCTTGGTTCTGCCGACGCTGCATCTTCGCACTGGCTGTGCGGGTGAGCCCTCCTTCCTCGCACTCCCTGCCTTTCCCCACTTCACCGGGAAGCCTACACGCCCTGGGCTCTGGGTCACAGAGCCTGGGCTTTGGAGGCAGACAGTGCTGCTGCCGCTGACCAGCAAGTCATATGTCCTTGGCCAAGTTCTTTAACCCCCCTGAGCTTCAACAGATGGTACAATGGATCTGGGTTTGGTGCCAGGGGTAGGAAGCCCCCAGTAAATGGTGTTTGCTATCAAAAGACAACACCCATGTAAGTACCCCCCCAATACATATTGGTTATTATTGTTACCTATATTGTTACCTAAAATGCTGTTACTAGGAGAGCCTCGGGATGGAGAGAGGGTAGATAGATTTGGGATCGATGAGGAAAAACTTCTTGCGTTTCTCACTACGCCGGAATACCTGCGGGTCCGCGGGGTCAGCATGTCCCTTGCTAGCCGCAGCGTGCAGACTCGTGTGGCCGCCCCGCACCGCCACCCCTCCCAGCCACCAGCCCCCTGCCGGGACCCCCACCGCTGAGTCAGACCCTTATCTCCTTGCAGAAAGGCGGCGCGCTGAAGAAGGGCGCCATCGCCAGGACGCTGCAAGCCGTGAAGATGGTGCTGTCCTACCAACCCGAGGAGCTCGAATGGGACTCGCCCCACCGTACCAACCAGCAGCAGTGTTACTGTTACTGCGGCGGACCGGGAGAGTAAGGCTGCGGGGGCGGGGTCTTCCCCCGAGGGGCGGGGACCCGCGGCAGGGGCGGGGCCTCCCAGGGGGCGGGGCTGTGCAGTTGGGGGCGGAGCTAAGGCCGCCGGGTGGGGCCCGGAGGCGGGGCTCGAGGTGACCTGGCTTGCACTCTCAGACTGCACCTCCCGGAAAGGGTGGGAGGTATTGCAGAGAGTGTCCGGATCTTCCCAGCCCCTTGGAGCTGTGCGCAGACCCTGGGCCCAGTTCTCAGCGGAGTGTTCCCGTTACATGGGATTGTGAGCAGAGCAGCGATTAGATAATTCACATAAAATCTCACCCGGTGCCTCGCACCTGGTCAGCACTTAATACATGTGAGCTGTTACTGCTGGGGCACGGAATTGAGGATAAACCTTTCCATTCTCAGAGTCAATGAGACAGGCTCCTGGTGAGATATTAAGGTATTTTTCCTTTAGAAGTGTGCAAGCAGGGGGTGAGGGTCATGTGTCAGGCATGCTGTGGAGGGGATTCTTGTCCCTACTGTAGGGCAGGAGTCTTTGATTCTTCCTGACCTGGCTGGGTCCATGTAGCCATGGGTAACTGAGCCTGCTCCCTTGGACTGACTGGACCAGACATTGTGGCAGGAACAACAGAAGGGAGAGATGGAGTCTGTGTCCTCAGGACACAGCCCACAGGATGCATCAAAGTCCTGAATCTTATCCTCAAGCTCTGTTGACAAGTAGTAGGGGTCCTAGAGGCTGAGTTTATCCAACCTTGCTGGGTAATTTGGGCAAGTCCCTTAAAGTGCTTCATCTCTCAAGTGGGGTTAACAACCTTGGTGTCAACTTCCATGCGTGTGGGAAGGTCTTTGGGATAAAAGGGAGAAATGCTTAATGAGACCTTTACAGAATTGAGACAGTGGCTCTCAGTGCTTACCAGGCAGAGCTGCTCAGGGTGATTGTTAAAAATGCATCTCCCAGGGGTTTCCTGAAACACCGAGCAGGTCTCAAGGGGACCAAGGGATCTTCAGAGTTTAACCCAGACCCCAGGCGTGCGCAGTCCAGGGACCTCACCTGGCAAGCTGCAAACAAAGCATCAGTTTTCATTAAGGAAGTGCCACTTTGCTCTTCCTTCCCGCTCAGTGAAGCAGTCGTTGGATGACCATCATAGGGTAGACAGAGGACTGAGTAAGAAAAGCCAGACACGGTGCTGCCCTTGGAGCTTACAGGGGCTTTAAGGCTCCCACGACATCTCCCGGGCAGACCCTTCCATTTTGGTGGTGTTTGAGAAGCGGTGTGTGTGGTGCAGTCCAGAGATGGGGCTCTGGTGTGGCATGAGGAGTGCAGGTTTTGAAGGGAGAAAGCCAGGATTTGAGTCACCATACCCGACTCGCGTCCCGAGTGACCTGAGCAAGCCATTTAAGCTCAGAGTCCCCCGTAAAATTAGGGCAGTGGCCCGTCTTTTACCAGACGGCAGGATGAACCGATGGAACGCATGCCCGGACCGCCCCCGGTGCAGGCTCCGTCCATGCTCGGTGACTGTGAGTTCTCTTCCTTTTGCCCCTGGCGGAGTGTGCGTTGGTGCAGGGCCAGGCCGCTGAGGCCGCTGGCTGGCTGGGAGCTCGGGCTTGGCTGACCCTGACTCCTCTGGCTCTCCAGATGGTACCTGCGGATGCTGCAGTGCCACCGGTGCCGGCAGTGGTTCCATGAGGCTTGCACCCAGTGCCTCAATGAGCCCATGATGTTCGGAGACCGGTAGGTGCTCGGCTGGTCGGGCTCAGCCTGGGGTGGTGGCGGGGCGCGGGGTGGGGATCATGGGGAGGGATTGGGTGGGAGAGCATCAGGGGGCAGCGGCTCTTCCAGCTTGCCTGCCGGGCCCTGCACATGCGGGGTTCTCCGATGGTGGGCCCCTGTCTAGGAGAGGCAGCTTGGGGCAAAGGAGGCCTTCTCAGCAGAGGATCGTACCAGGCCGCAGCCCCAGATGCCACCGATTTGTGGGGGGACCTTAGACACAGTCCCACCTTCCCTAAGCCCCAGTCTCCTGCAGTGTCTGGGGAAGAAGGAGAGAGGCAGCCCCGCCCCACCCCTACCTTGGCTACTCCAGGGGGAACTGGGAGGTGGATGATTGATCTGGCTTCTGATAAATGGGGCTAAGCTAACAGAAGGCTTCTGTGAGTTGCCCCAGATACTGTGCGTCTTGGTCAGTGTGTCGTGTTGGTGATTGTGTGCATGCATGTCTCAGAGGGGAAGAGGGTCCCCGCTCCAGCTCAGCCTAGCGCAGCTCGCTGCGAATTCAGCCGCCCTCCAGGATAACGTGGGGGAAGGAGGGGTGGGGAAGTCTCTCTTGGTCTTTGTCCCGCCCCATGCGAACCCCCACCCGCTGTAGGGCCACTAGCCCTTGGGACAAGGATGGCGCCGACTGTGGGAAGGCAGGAGGGCAGTGCGGGGCGGGGGTCTGGGCTAGGGTAGGGTGTCAGCCCCTCCCACCACAGGCCCTTCTCCGCCCGCCCCCAGGTTCTACCTGTTCTTCTGCTCCGTGTGTAACCAGGGCCCGGAGTACATCGAGCGGCTGCCCCTCCGATGGTGAGAGGGTGGGGCTTGCGGCCCACCCACGTCCCTCCCAGCTGCTCCGCTCCCGCCTCCCCCGCCCGGAAACAATTCCATTTCCAGCCACCAGCTCCCAGCCTTGCCCCCGCCCTTCAGCCCGGACACAGGAGGTCCCGGCCCTGGGCCGGCAGGCCGCCGCCTCACCCCAGCCCCACCTCCTCACCCTCTTACCCAGGGTGGATGTGGTTCACCTGGCCCTCTACAACCTGGGGGTGCAGAGCAAGAAGAAGTACTTTGACTTTGAGGAGATTCTGGCCTTTGTCAACCACCACTGGGAGCTCCTGCAGCTCGGCAAGGTACACAGGACCGTGGGACGGCAGAGTGGCGGGAGGCAGCTCTCCAGGGGGCTTCCCAAGCTCCCAAGAGGGGAGTGGGTTTGCCCAGGACCAGACCGGGATCTGGGGAGCTGAGGGCTCGCTCTTCAGCAGCCCTGCCTGTCTGTGAGGGCTGTGGGCTGGGGCAAAGAGCCAGAGCCTCTTAGCTGCTATGTCCCTGAGTCCAAGCCTCTGAGCCCGTGCCCTGCAACGGGCTTCCTGGCCCAGGTTTTGCCAGCGGGCGGGTTGGAGTCTCACTGACTTAGCAGCAGGGAGCTAGGGGTGGATCTGGCTCTCTACAGAGATGTTAGACCTCCAGGTACTTAGTTACGATGGAAAGTGAAGTGGGCCTGCCCCCTGTTGGTCTCACTCTGCATAGCAGAAGTCGTCCCTCGGGGCCTGGGGCCTGGGACCCAGGGAGCAAAGTAACAAACCAGAGGCTTTCAGGACATCAGAGGTGGAGACTTGACTTGCTGAGCTGAGCTGAGCTGGGACTAGAACCAAGCTCTCCCATGGGGGGCCATGCCCCCTTTTCCCTAACAACCACCTTAGAGTCCTTTCCACCAATCCAGAGTGAGGTATCTTCTCTACTGAGTGCCCCAAATCTCTCTTTGATAAGACAGGAATTTACAAAAAAAAAAAAAAAAAAAAAAAGATGACCTTTATGCTTTGCAGAAGCTTTTCATATAATGACATCTTCATTTATAGTATCTGATAATTTATAAGACATAGATATTGTTGGGGCACCTGGGTGGCACAGTCACTTGAGCAGCTAATCCTTGGTTTTGTCTCAGGTCATGATCTTGGGGTCGTGGGACCGAGCCCCACATCAGCCTCTGTGCTTGGCAGGGGGTCTGCTTCTCATTCTCCCCCCCCCCCGCTTCCCCCACCCCGTGGGTGTGTGTGCACACACCTTTTCTCTCTCTAAAACAAATAAATCTTTAAAAACTGATACATATTGTAAAGCCTTAAAAAATAGGTAGAGCTAATATTTTTAATAACTTTTTTCTGATTTATAAAAAGAACACACATGTTCCTGGTAGAAAAACTGTTAAGTGCTAAAAAGTATAAGGAAATAGACTTTAAAGATTTTAGTTATTTGACAGACAGAGATCACAAGGAGGCAGAGAGGCAGACAGAGAGAGAGGGGAGAAGCAGGCTCCCTGCTGAGCAGAGAGCCCGATGCGGGGCTCAATCCAGGACCCTGAGATCATGACCTGAGTGGAAGGCAGAGGTTTTAACCCACTGAGCCAACCAAGGGAATAGACTTAAAAAATCATCCAGGGGCACCTGGTGGCTGAGACGGTTAAGTGTCTGACTCTTGATCTCAGCTCAGGTCTTGGTCTCAGGGACTTGAGTTCGGGTCCCATGTTGGGCTCTGTGGTGGGTGTGGAGCCCACTTAAAAAAAAGCCACCCATATTCCCCCATCACACTGCACAAAAACAACTGCTACTGACGTCTCCCATCCTTTCTTCTATGTCTGCTTTTCCTTGGCTTACATTATATAGTAGATAAAATTTTAAATCATTTTTCTCAGTTTACATTACATCACAAATACTTTTCCATATTCTGAGTTTTTGTCAACATTTGTAATGGCTCCATTGGTTTCCAACATGGTTTACTCACTGCATTCCTTCTGGTTGGGCGAGTAGTCTCTTCCCCACTTTGCATACTTCCCAGTCATAGGACTGATGCACCAGGGAAGGTTTTTGTACTTAAAGCTTTGTTTGTATTTCATGTTCCATTTCTATGATAGAGCCCATGGTGTTTCATGACGGGGTCAAGAGCATGGACATTCTTAAACCTTTTTTTTTTTTTAAGATTTTACTTATTTATTAGAGCGTGCATGTGCAAGAGAGAGAGAGCAAGGCGGGGAGGGGTAGAGAGTGAAGGAGAAGCAGACTCTCCCACCGAGCACGGAGCCCGACGTTGGGTTGGATCCTAGGACCCTGGGATCATGTCCTGAGCTGAAAGCAGATGTTTAACTGACTGAGCATTCCCCCCCACCCCACCCCACCCGGGTGACCCATTAAACCTCTTGATCCATCTAGGACAAGAGTTGACTCTCCGCATTTCCAGATGGAGAAGTGAGCTCAGAGAGGTGAAAAGATTTAGAATCCTAGAAGAAGTCAGGATCCTCACTCCGAGATCAGGGGAGGGAGGGCACAAGGGTCCTGTGCTGGGTCTGATTCTCCTGCTGGCTGCTCCTCCTCAGCTCACCAGCACCCCCGTGACAGACCGAGGACCGCATCTCCTCAATGCGCTGAACAGTTACAAAAGCCGGTGCGTGCAGGGGAGGGAGGGAGTGCGTGGGGCCCCCAGCAAGTGGGATTGGGTATAAAGCATCTCCCTGCTTCGTGGCCTTTGCTCAAACTGCTCCAGCCTGGGTCTCCCTTCCCTTCTCTTTGACTAGATGAGTCCTACCCATTCTTCAAGATTCAGGGAGCACCCCACCTCCTTTGTGATGCCTCCCCGACCCCTCCAGCAGCATGATGTGTTTGGGTCCTGGCTTGGCTCCATGGAGGGTGCGCCCCTGATCTTTGAGGGCCCCTCCTGCTCCAGCCATCTGTGGTTCTGAGCCAGGCACGGAAGGATCCGTTCATCATCTCCCAGCCAGGCTGCAGCCTCCTACCTCATCCTCGGCCGTGTCTTCCCCTCCGGACTGCTGACACCTTCTCAGAGCACACAGCTGACACATTCCTTGTTGCCACTGCAGGGAGTGCCCAGGATCCTGAGCGCGGCATTCAAGGCCTCTCCTGAGCAGACCCTGCTCACGCCTTCTGCCGCTGATCTTTTGCCGTATTTATTCTGGGTGTCAGCCATTCTGAACCCACCACTCTCTCACTCAGAGCCTTGGCTCCGACCCTTCTGCTAATTAGAGTGCTCTTCCGTCCCTTTCGCTCATTTGTTCCCTGGATGGCTGTTTGTTGCAGCGTTACTCTGGGCCAGCCCTGTGTAGGTGCCGAGGATGCAGTGAGGAATAGCACATGGTCCCTGCTTCTGTGAGGCCCCTCCAGACATCTCTAGATGCAATCATCCACTCTATCATCCACCTTCTCGTGGTTTGGGGCCCAGACACAGTGCTAGTCTTAAAGAGTGGGGTCTCCTGCCCTCCCTGTGGACAGTCTCCTGAGGGTAGGCCTGTTTGAGTCACCTCTGCAGCTCACAGTAGCTCAGCCAGTGTTGGAAGGAGGGAAGCGCCTGGAGGTGTTTGCTGTCTCCTTGGGGAGACCAGAAAGCAGAATGGCGTAGAATCCAGTGTCTCGACCATAGCAGTTCCGCTGGGGGCTGGAGGAGGCCCTGCTGTAGGAGGTGACCTCAGGGCTGGTTGAGGCATGGGAGAAGGAGAGGGGGAAGAGCAGCAGGAACCACACATGTGCAAGAGGCAGGACAGGGAGGAGCCCTCAGCCACATTCCCAGCCACCCTCCGGGACCCCCGCTCCCACGGGCCTTGAGGAATCAGCGTCTCCATGGACAACCCTGGGTTATAGCTCTAGGCTCAGGGAGGCAGAGCAGGTTATTTTAATGCTTGACTCTCCTGACCAGGAAGACGATGGACCGACAGACTCCAGAGCTTTCTCCTTCCCCGGCCCACCCCCCAGGTTCCTCTGCGGCAAAGAGATCAAGAAGAAGAAGTGCATCTTCCGTCTGCGCATCCGTGTCCCCCCCAACCCCCCAGGGAAGCTGCTGCCGGACAAGGGCCTGGGGCCCACCGAGAGCGGCGGCGCCTCTGAGCTGCGTAAGAGAGGAAAGAGCAAGCCTGGGTCAGTGCCCGGGGACTGAGCTCAGGGGTCTCTGCTCCTCCCAGCTCCGGCCCCAGCCAATGGGCTGTGCGGTGGGCCCAGAGAGGACGGTGGCATCCACGCAAGCAGGGAAGACTCCAGCAGGGAAGATCTCCACCCGGATAGGCCCTACTGGAGGCACCAGAGAGGGCCAGTTAGCAACCGAGCTGGGCCTCAGTCCCACATCCTGGGCTCCCTCCACCGTGGCCCCTGTTGCCTTGCTTGGAGGGCAAGCCAGGTCATGGGGCCCAGCCTTGCTGGGTTAGGGCTTAGGCAGAGAGGGAAGGGGAAGTGAGTGTGTAAAGGGTCCCTGGCTCTCCTGGCCGAGCTGAGCGCCTTGTCCTGGGCACTGGGGACAGAGCAGCCTTCTCTCTTTTCTCCCCACCATACCCGCCCCCCACATCCTCCCACACCCACTGTCCGGAAAGAGCGCCTTTCCCCACCTCCACTGCTGTGTCCCCAGTCCTGTCCCTCCTCCCTCTGGGCCTTCAGGCTCTGACCCGGCCCCCCTCTCCCCTTTCTGTCTCCACAGTTTGTTGCCTCACGAATTCCAGCAGCAGAAAAGGCGAGTTTATAGAAGAAAAAGATCAAAGTTTTTGCTGGAAGATGCTATTCCCAGTGTTAGTTTCTTGTTTTCTTGCTTTCCACATTCACACACAGGGTCAGCCCATATCAGGGATTCCTGTGCAGGGAACTGAGCCCCCCAGGCCCGGGGGCACTCTGTCACATCCCTTAAAGAAGAAACCAGATCCCTGCCAAAGGCCAGGCACTGCAAGACCACTCCCTTGTCTTCCCAAGTTCTCCCCAGAAGCCAAGGGGGGCGGGGCAGGGGAGGTAATGTCCTTGCTCCCACAGTCCCGTGGGGTCACTGTGGACCAGGAAGGGCTAGTAACTCTCCTGAGGTCACACGTCAGCCACTGGCCGAGGCCAGCCTGGGACAGGTGCCCAGAGCACTCCTTCCTTAGTGGCCAGGCATTGGCACCACAGCTCTCCGCGTGGGCAGGGACACTAACGGTCCTCACATGTCCCCCAACCTGACGGCGTGCGAGGCACTCGTAGGCAGCCTCTCACTCTGCTGTGCGTCCCAACCCCTTGAGCCGGGAAGCATGGCAGCTCTTCTGTCCACCTTGGGCAGTTCAGACAACTGAGGCCCAGAGATAGGAAGGTCATGCAGTCAGCTAGAGACAGAGTTGGGGGCAGGACCAGGATGGTCCAGCTCCCTGGTCAGCCTAGGACGAAGGAGTGGGTGGCAAGTCTTACCCTGGGGAGGCCCAGTTCTCAGAGAGCCTGTGTGGCCCTCGGCGGAGAGAGGGTGCTCTGGGAGGTGGCTCTGATGCTCACTGACCCTCATCCCCATCCATCCTGTGTCCACAGAGCGACTTTACCTCAGCCTGGAGCACCAACCACCACCTGGCCAGCATATTCGACTTCTCGCTGGATGAAATTCAGAGCTTAAAAAGGTAGCCGTGTGGGGCGCCTGGGAGGCTCAGTTGGTTAAGCAGCTGCCTTCAGCTCAGGTCATGATCCCAGGGTCCTGGGATTGAGCCCCGCATCTAGCTCCCTGCTTAGCAGAGAGGCTGCTTCTCTCTCTCCCTCTGCCTGCCACTCTGCTTACTTGCACTCTTTCTCTAGCTCTCTGTCAAATAAATAAATAAAATCTTAAAAAAAAAAAAAAAAGGTAACTGCGAGGGACCCAGCAGAGAGCTACTCTAAAGCGTGGCGGTAGAAGCAAGCAGTGAGACCTCCTTCCCCCAGCAATGAAAGAAGGCTCTGGAAGGCACAAAGCAGAGAGCCTTTCAAGGAATGGAAGCTCCCTCAAGGGTCATTCCAGTTAAAAGGGTCCAAACGGCGTTAGGCCACCTGCATGGGCTGCCTGCTGCTCTTCCCACATTTGAGAGGTCTCGGCACACCCTCCTTCCTCCTGTGGGAAAGTTCCAGGACTCCCAGGGACGGCTCCCCAGAGCAGGATCAAAGGCCAGGCCATGTGGCCTGGGCCCTCCGGTCCTCTCCAGCCCCTCTCCTGCTCCTCCCAGCCCTCAGATACCAGAATTGCTTAGGTCATCCCACATTCCCGTTCCTCCAGGGAGCCCTCCTGGACACTACCCAGATGTGCGGACGCTCCTGTGTATTCCCACAGTCCCTCGTGCTTGGTGCACCTCAGGGGAGGGACTGCACAGTCCCCCATTTCAGTTCCAAAAGGATGAAAAGTCATGTGGTGCTTCCTGTTGGAGGAGGAGGGCTTCGGCCAGACAGGCCTGGGCTCCAGCCCCCTCCCAGCGGTTACTAACTGGGCACCTTCAGCACAGTCCTCCGGCCTCTCTGAACCTCCTCACCTGGGACTGCCTGGCTGGTAGATGGGAACAGAGGCTGGAAATGGAGGCCCTTCGGGTCTGTGGAGTAGCCAGGTGTCGGGGCCAGGCTCATCAAGGCTCCCATCACCGCCAGGGATGGTGCCAAGGGGAGGCTTTCTCTAGTGTCCCGGGACTCCTTGGACTTGGAGGGCTGGCAGGGTGGAAGGCGGACAGGCAGACACGCGGCGGGGGGCAGCTCACCCTCTCCTCCCTCTCAGTGCCAGCTCAGGCCAGACCTTCTTCTCAGATGTGGACTCCACTGACGCCGCCAGCACCTCCGGCTCGGCCTCCACCAGCCTCTCCTATGACTCCAGGTGAGGTTCCTGCGGGACGGACTCGGCCTCTGTCCTTCTCTCTAGCCCCCCCCCCCCCCCGCCCCACCCCCCGGCCCCATACCTCCTCAAGCGTGAGGACCTGACCCTCTCTGCTCTGTAAGTCTGGGTCTGGAACCGTCTGGTTTTGAGTCCTGGGGTGCAGACGGGGCTGCATATGGCCACTTGGGATGCTCTGCCTCAGCTGCAGGGGATGTGACACTTGTCACTGGGAAGTTTCCATGCTAGGGTCTTTGGCCTTTGTGTGCCATGGCTTTGCAGGTCTCTGTATGGTGTCCTGCTTCTTGGCTGTCTACCTCTGTGGGGGTCTGGGAGAGGGGACAGAAACGCCTGGGGACCTGGGCAGGGCTACAGTGTGTCTGACAGGAGCCGGTCCCTAGCGGTGCGGGAGGCTCCTGCACCTGCATGCTAGGACACTGGCCTCCTGGCGTCTGTGCGCCCGCGGGCATCTCGGGGCGCCACCTCTGTATTTGTATTTGGTTCCTCCTGTTTCTTTGGTTCTCCGAGCTCTTCGGGGCTCGCTTTCTGTTCCAAAGCACCTGTGGACACGCACCTCTTCTTTTATGTGCGACCGTCTCTCCACCCGCTCTTTCTGTCCCTGTGTGTGTGTTGCACGCACACGCACGCCTTTCTCCAGTCCAGGCTCTGGGGACAAGGTCCGTTAGTGTGTCGGTCCTGTCTGCCCACACCACTGGACGCCTAGCTGCAAACGAGTCCAGGAGCACCCAGGGAAGGGACCAAGTAGCGCCAGCAGGGCCTCCGCAGGCATGCTTTCGTGGGGGGCACACCCTCGTCGGAATTCCGGGCTCACTGCTCCCCCGCAGCCAGTTTCTCCTCCTCCCGAGCCTCCTCTGGCCTGTGGGGAGGACCCAGGGACATAGTCCATCCCCCGCCAGGCCCCAGGCCCGGCCCAGTGCCCGGTGCCCGGTGTCCGGGGGTGCTCGGGAAGAGGGCTCGTCAGGATGATCCCACCCCGTTCCTGTCGTCTCCCTCTCCCCATGCTGACCTAGACGGACGGTGGGCAGCCGCAAGAGGAAGCTGGGGGCCAAAGCGTACCTGCCACTGCGGGCAAAGCGGCGGGCAGCCGAGCTGGGGGGGCGCTGCCCCTCAGACAGCAGTGCCGAGGCGGCTTCGGGCCCCGAGCGGCTGGACGAAGGCATCGACAGCCACACCTTCGAGAGCATCAGCGAGGACGACTCGTCCCTGTCCCACCTCAAGTCCTCCATCACCAACTACTTCGGCGCGGCCGGGCGGCTGGCCTGTGGGGAGAAGTACCAGGTGCTGGCCCGGAGGGTCACGCCCGAGGGCAAGGTTCAGTACCTGGTGGAGTGGGAAGGGGCCACCCCTTACTGACTCGCTCCGGGAGATGCCCGCAGCCGGGAACCCCACGGAGAGACCGTTCTCTCCAGGCTGGGGTGGGGGAGGAGCGCGACAGCTCCCACGTGCCTGGCAAGAGGCCCTTCCCGCCTGCCTGCCAGCCCGTGGCCTGCGCCGCTCTGCGCGCCCGTCCTGCTCCCAGGCCACCTCAGCCTCGTGACCCCTTTGCCTGTGTCTCTAAGGTCCCACTGGCTGTTACTCGGTGTCTCCACACACTTCCTCAGACTGTTTACCTGTAACTCCGAATCTGTGTCCCCCTGGCTCTCTGACCCCTTTGTCTGAGGCCCAGGTCTTTCTCTTTGTCCGTGTCCTTCTCACTCCTACCCCATTTGGGTGTGTGTGTTTACACACCTATACACGCATGGCTGTCCCTCTCCTGGATGTCCTTCGCACTGGACCCACGGGCAGCCAGTCGACCCAGGGATCGCATTATAAGAACCTTTAAGCATGGCTGAAGGTGGAGAAGGGGACGCGTCTCAGAGCTTCTCCCTCCCGCTTTCCTGCCACTCCCTGCTGCCCTTGGCCGGGGTGGCAAGCGGGGGAGACTGCCTCTGGGACAGCCTGTGAGGCAGAGACCATGGGACTCTCGGGATCTGAGGTGTGAAGAGGCTGGGTCTCTGCCTCAGAAGGCACTGACTCCAGGGCCCCCTTACTAAGGCTAAGAGTAGAGGCTCTGAGTGTCAGCTTCCCGGGTCCCAGAAGTTGGCCTCTCCTTGGCCACAGCCCCTCATAGTTGCCAAGGAGCTGCACCTGGCCTTGCCGGAATGGAAGTGGCCTTGAAAACCTGTGGGACAGGGAGAGGAAGTGGGAGGAAAAGCAGCCACATCATGCTAACCTTCAGACTGTCTCCTGTGCCTCCCACACCCCCCCAACCCACCACACAAGCCAGACCATACACACTCGCACAGAAGCTCCCATCACACGTATGCTTTCACCCTCCTGGAGTACACAACACACACACACACACACCATATACACATACACACCCCACCCCTTCCGGTGCCAGCCTGGTTCCTGCCCTTGGCTCTCCCTTGGCCCTCTTCAGGGGCCGTGTCCTGCAAGTAAATGTGAAAGTCCAGCCTCTGCCCCCTTCTTTCAGCCATGATCCAGCTGTGACCCCGCAGGAGGCACAGAGGACGCCTACTCTCTTCCCTAGCCCCTGCTGGGCCCTGAGATTGACAATCACTTTTTGGGACAGGTTGGGATTTTTAAAGGGCTTGTGCTATTCAGTCCCCTCAAAGGAAAGTCTTTGTCAGTGAGAGTAAAAATAGAATTCTTAGAACTGACATTACAACTCATACCCATCTGGAGGAAAACCAAAAGTGAGAAGGAGAGGGGACCCCTCATTTTTGCTGCTTCCAGAGATATTAGACTCACATGATTGGAAAGTAGAAAGAAGTGCCTTCACTAGGGCAGGGGGTGGACCAGATGGGGACCGGCCTTGCCAACCACTGCTGTGGCCTCCAGCTTGGCTGGGTTTTGCAGGCTGCCAGCTGCAGGGCGAAGGTAGATGAACAGAGGGGTGGTGTGGGGGTAGCGGGCCTGGGGAGCTGGTTTTTCCATTGCTAGGCTCAGCCCCTCCCCACCTGTGAGCATCAGGGAGTCCCTGAGATCGTCCAGATGCCCCTTGCCTCAAATCTCAACTCCTACAGTGCCTTTCACAGAGGACCTCACCTGCTGCACGTGGCCCACCCACTTCCTCCTGCTTCCCTAGCATCAGCCATGCAGGGAACAGCGGGTGGTGGGCCCCATCCTCCCTCCTCTCAGCCCCACAGCTGCCACCACTGAAGCCCCCGGCTGGGGCCAGATGGAAGGGGACTGAGAAGCCAGCCTCCAGTCTGGCAAGGGTGTGGGATCTGGGATCCAATCTGTGGCTTCCTGCCTGGCTTCAGAGGGTACAGCAACCCCCCAGGCCTGCTTTCTAGGCTTCTGAGAAAGCATAGGTTGAGCAAGGCCTGCCACAGTGCACCTGCACCTTCTCTACTCATGCTCCGGAGAGGCTCTGGGCTTGAAGAGGGGGAAGCGGGAAAGGGGGGTGTCTTCCTCACTTGGAAAGTCAGCACAAGGCCTAGCAAGGCCACATCCCAGCATTTCATTCATACCGGTTAATAGCTGCATTACTGCCAACTGACCTTATAATAACCCTGTGCACCTTTGGAAAGATTTATGGTTTTGAATTGCTGCTTTTAATAACATTTGTTATATTAAAGTTATAATTAATGTGTCTGGTTTATAATTCAAAAGCTCCCTTTGGAAAATTAACTATCCTTCCCCTAGTGAATGAACTGTCCACTGTTGGGTACCAGGAGGAGTTATCTGGTTTCTGGTCTCGGTTTCCTGGAAACAGAGGAGGAATGACAGGATCCCATCTGGCCACCTGCCACTCCCTCAACTGCCTCCCTGCTCTCCCCACCCGCCGGACTCTCACCCTTACCGCCAATAGGACGTGGAACTTTTTATCTGTGAGTGTCTGACGCATGAAAGCAAAAAGCATTAGCTGAGGGCCGGGGAGAAGTAAAAGATGGGAAATGGCCTTACAAACAGACCTTATTAAAATACATATACAGTCACTGTAAAACTACTTACTGCTCACAGGCACACAGTCCTAGAAATCTACAGTCACTTCAAGGCCTGTCTCTGCTGGTTCTAACTTACAGCACTTTAGGCAGGTTCCTTAGCATTCCTCACCCTTCCAACGCCAGCTGTGACCCCTGCGGAAGTCAGCTCCCAGGTGAAAGAGGAAACCATAGAGATGTAATGGGTTAGGACCTTAAGCTTGTCTAATTTGAGAAAAACTGGTATGAATGGATAGGGAAACGTCAGCAATAGCGAGATGCAGGCCACAGGTTCAAGTGGATTCTGTAAGTTCAGGGGTAAAGTGTAGCATGTTAATCCCCCTGAGTATTAAGTCTGCACTTAGAATTCTTAATTAACTGTGGCCCCCACTTTTTTCCGTCCTGCTTTCTGCTTTCAACTTTTAACTGCCCTTAGAACAAAATCACAGCTGGAGCCAGGATTGGGTGAGGGGGTGGGATGATTCTTTGGACTGAAATCACTTTAATGGAATGAAAAATGATTGGTCTGCAGTCTCAGGAGACCTGAGTTCCAGTCCATGTTCCAAAGTGAACAGCCGTACAGACCTCCTCGGATCAGTGGTCCTTCTCGGGGTGAAGAGAGCCTGGTTCTTTGTGGTCAAGATTACTGATCCAGATTTACGACAAACATTTACCTTCAGAGCTTAGGAGCAAGAAATTAGAATTCTCAGAAATTCCCTAAATCACAAGTTATTCTTAAAATACTTGAAACATTTTTCATATTTTCTCCATTATACATACCTCAAAAAATTTTAACCAATAGGAGTTTTAAGCTCAGTAGTATTTACAAAGAACTGTAGCCTGTAGGGAATATTTAAACACTGGAAAATGCCAGGGAACGTTATCAGATAGTATTCAAAGAATATTCCAATATCCTAGCAAGGTTAAGAATACACAAAATCATGTGTCAAAATTGCTCAGTTAAAATTTATTTTGCTTCCAAAGTTAGTGTCTTCAAACAAAGCTCACAGAATTTGTTTAAAGTATACTATGTGCATAAAGTTATATGCAAAAATAACTCACAGTTTGCAGCAGACACAGCTAGACAGACACACCTGGGACACAGCAACAACCCAAGACTGACTCATTTCTCCCCTGCGCTCCCATCCTGGTTCCTTTCTCCCTCAACTCTGCACGCTGGTGTTTCCTGCTCTTTATTTTTAATCTGATGATTTCTTCAAGCCAGTTAACATCTCTATGCTTTAAAGCTTTAGTATTCACAGATAATTTTAATATTTTTTTCTCATTTTCTCAAGTGATTTTTTCTGGAGAGTCTGGATTCAAAACAGACTTTTCCTGAGAAATGCTGGGAAGGCATTCCTGTATGAAGCTGCTAGTCTAGGGCCGAGCCCAGCCCACAGCAGCACTCTGCGGGGACAGTGTGGTCTAGGGTAAGTAAGCTGGGAGTCACGCAGATGGGAAAAATCACTGAACTCCCCTAGATCTGTTCCCTCATCTACAGAATTAGATCCTGTCACCAGCCTCCAGATCTGTGGGGAGAAGGAAACAATACCATATATTTTTAAGTGCCAGACCAACTTACTGCATGAATGTTTTTGGACCCAATAACCCTTCATTTAGAGTTGGCTACAGTAGGCTCTCTAGTTGTTTGGCCTATAAAGGGATATGTCCAACCTCTCTGAAGGAGACCGTAAGAGCGTCAGATCAAGAATTGGACACGTGGGTTCACAGCCTAGCTCAGCCAAGTATTTTAAGTGTCATGCTCTCTGATCTCAAAAGTCAGTTACCAGCTGAGAACACTGAATTAGAAGGATAAAATAATGAGGAGAATCTAGGAGAGCACTAGGCAGAGAGCGGACATTTGTCCTCTCCTCTCCCATTTCCTGTAGCCAGCTGTGACACTGAGGCAGAGGAAGTTCACCGAGAAGCAGTTTTCTGTGCATAGCACAGAAAATGGCCCGGTGAAGGCCAGAAATAGAAAAATCTCCTTTGGAATTAGTCCCACTTTAAGGAAGTTCAAAGAAAAAATGCTGGGTTTTGCCAATTCCATAAATTAGTAGCTGTGGGCTACAGAGAAAGCTTTATTCAAATCCTTGAAACATCCATTTGGGACATACTAGCCAAATCCTGTGCAAGAGATCAAATAGATCGAGACATGCCCTTGACCTTGAGCAGCTCACGATCTAGAAACAGGAGGCTGACTATGATACACGAGGGTAACGGGGACACCGAGGCCGGAGAGCTTCCTTCCAAGCGGGGGAGCCGGCCTCACAAGGAGCAGCCAGATTTCCCAGGCATTCATGCAGGAGGCACTCCGGGTTGAGGGGAGGCCTGAACACAGGAATCACTTCACACAGCACATTGGAGCCATCTCCTTGCCAGCGTGGGCACGGAGAAGTGGAAGGTGAAGTTGGAAAAAGTGAGGTGAGGCAAGACTATGAAGGGCCTTGAAGGCCAGACCAGGAATCTGGGCTCTAACCCGAAAGCAAGAGAGGCAATCCCTCTGTGGCCCCCAAAGCATTTTCACTAAGGTTTAAGATTTTCCCGTGTATCAGAAACATCTGTTGTAAAAATGGACATCACCATTATCATTCTCTGTCCTCCTTAGGCAGCTCCAAAATCCCCACTGGCTATCAAAAAAGGATCCTCTGGATCTTTGGAATAGCATCAGCCTTAAGTCCCAATAAGGGCTTCACAGAAGGGCCCTGGGAGGGCCTCCATTTTGTATTTGGAGGAACTTAGGTTTAAGAAGTACAGCACAAGTCAGAACTACAGCCTGGCAATAAATACCCTTCCCTCTGGGAAGATCCAGGATTCCACAGAGGTCTGTGGACTCCCATCCAAACTGCCCCTGCGTCTCCCCAGAGCGAGGTTACCTTGTTGACAGATTCATGGAGGAGGCTTAGCTCAAGTCTTTCTTCTCACCCCAACAGGCCCTGCCTTCTCTGCCCTCTTCCACCTGAGACCCAGGAGCAGGCAGAGAAGTACCAGACACGGGGTGAGCAGTCTTGATCTTACCATCCTTAACGCAACACGCCAGCCCCTTGCTGGACCTCAGTGCAGTTCCAATTCCCTTTGGTAATCTATAAAATGGGAGACTGGTTTAGACCACTGGTTTACTAGCTGTTAACCAAGAAAATTTAAACAAAAACAAAAAACAAAAATCTTACAAGGGGGCTTAATATATAAAAACGATGAAAGGTAGTTGAGGTATGGGTGAGGAGGTTGAGGTACGGGTGGGGAGCCTCATACCCTTGCCCCCACCCAGGAAGCACCCAGGATACCTTCCACCAACCCCTAAGGCCCAAGGGAACAAGTCTGGAAAACACTGGTCAGGCAGGTCCCCAGCGGGCCTTCCACTTTAGGATGCTCAGTTTCAACACTCATGTGACAAGGTTAGTACCGTGGGCTCAGAATCTATGTCTCCAAAGAGCAAGGTACCAGAACCTTCAGATACCTGTCACATTCAGGCTATGGGGGAGTCTAGACCTGCTTCTAAGCCGTGGGGCTGTGTCTAATACCTAATATTCCCCAGTCCTACCCACACTCATGAAGCCCCTCGGGACTCAGGAATAACAAAGAGCATCTTTAGTTGCAAGAAATAATCCTGCTTGTCCCTGAATTTCTACCATTAGCAATTCATCCTTTTGGCTAAAGCGCTTGCCAGTTCCCCTAGAAGGCGACACTCCTCCCACACACTTCAGGTGAACAGGTCACCAGGCTTCTCCTCCTGAGAAGCAGGAGAGTCCATGCATCCTGGACACTTAGGTAGGCCCAGTGACGGAAGGAGCAGACGACAAACCTCACCCTGAGCGCCACCTCCCCTTGGCCTCCCCACATAGCTGTGCTTGCCTTCCCACCCGCCCCTGGCCACCTTTAAGCCTGAAGCACTTGAGACAAATTCCACTGGGTTCTTCCAGCTTCAGGGGCTCAGACCTTCAGCTCAAGTCCCAGTTCTTCCATGCTGACAAAAACACAGAATCCAGGGGCTCTAGGAAGCAGAGAGCGGCCCCCCTTCCCCAGAGCGCAGCTGCTGCAGGCTAGAGGCAGCCATCAGGAGACACAAAAGCCCCGCCGCCCTCAGTCCTCCTCCACGCCCTCCTCCAGCCACTTGAAATAGTGGACGTCTCCTTGGTCCATGGGAAGACTGAAGACTTCTGGGATTTCAAAAGGATGCACCAACCTTTGGAAAGAAAGCAGAGGCCTGTAAGTGATGAGCATTGGAATCAGCCTTTGCAATTAGACCCAACTGGAGAGCCTCACGGGAGCTGCTCTGCGATCTGCCACAGACACCCACCTGGCACCGTGGCCCACTGCTCCGGAGCCTGCTTCCCACCTGTCAACAAGTGAGGAGTTGTCTCGGGTGGCTTTAGAGTCTCACGGTCATGGGTTCAAATTCTAAGTCTGCCCCTCATAGCTTTGGAACTATGGACAGTTCCCTTAATTCCTCCCAAAGGCCCTACAAAAGAGGAGATAAAATGTCCCTCCATGACTAGACTGCCGAGAATTAAGCGCGATGAGGCACGCACATGACGCGCTCACCCGGATGCTGACCAGCCTTGCGTGCCCTCGTTAAATGTCACTTACCGCCTTCATTACTCTCCCACACTCATCACTGTGCCTTCCCCAAGCAACCCTCCCTCCCCTACACCTCTGGATGCTCTTCTCCACCTAGAAAGTTCTGTTGATCACTTAAAAGCCTATCTATCGCTCAAGGCCCAACTTAACAACTGACCTTCTCCAATGGATCTTCCTTGACCATCCAAACCCACAGGGATCTCTCCTTTCTCTCCATTTTTTTCATCTGGCCCTCAACCCACAGTGTGAGTTCACTTCCCAGACCGAAGATATATAAAGCCTTGGGCCTCAGTCCCTCATCTGAAAAATGGGGGTGATAATCCGCTCCCTCCTTTCCCATGAAAGAGGCACTGTCCAGTTCTCATGAGGCAGCTTACTTAGTAAATCACAACACATGCGCACATAAACTTTTGGGAGTTGGGGTAATCCTATCCAGTGACTGGGGATAATGCATTTTCTTATTTTAGGGACACATATCAACATATGTGTTTGTTTTATTTTGCAGGGGATGAGAGGCAGAGGGAGAGGGAGAGAGAGAATCTTAAGCAGGCTCCATGCCCAGCACAGAGCCTGATGTAGGGCTCGATCCCAGGATCCTGAGATCATAACCTGAGTCGAAATCCAGAGCTGGGTGCTTCACTGACTGACCCACCCAGGTGCCCCTATTGCTATTATTTTAAAGGAACTAAAATTTTTTTTTTTTATTTCTCAATTTAAATTTCTAATACAATAAACTTTAACATAACCCACGTAAACAAAGCTCCTCTGGGTCCTTGATGATTTTTAAATGTGTACCAGGATCCTGAGACCAAAATTTTGAGAACCAGTCTCAACTAATTCATTCTAGCCTCTCATTTTACAGGGACAGGACATGCCCAGGGTCATGTGGGAGGTGGGTGACTAGGCTCTAGGTCTCCTGCTTCTCAAGCTCCTTCATTTAGTCCCCAGTACATCCCTGGCTGAGAAGAGATGCCAGAATTACCTGATATAGCTGGACAGCGCATGGACCTTGGAAGTCTTTGTCTTTATTAGCTGTAAAAACAAACAAACAAACAAAAAAACCCTGCTTTAGGGAGGACCTTAGCCCCAGTCATGCAGCTGCTGAGTCATCTGGCCATTCAGGAAACAACATTCCTCCAGGTGACCAGGCACGGGTGCATTTGCAAATTGGCTTAGGGTATCTGATATGGGGCAGAACTTCAACTGCTTGATCTTTGCTAATTTTAACTGGAACCTGAGAAAAGGCCTTGGTCTCACTCTTCCCCTATTAAGGCCCCAACCCCCCCATCCTCACTCACCAACAGGATCTCAGTGGCTTCTTCGATTTCTCCATTCCAAAAGTACCTGGAGAAGAGAAAAAAAATTACGGTGCTCACAAGATGAGCCCAGCAGGATGCCAAATCTGGCCCAATCAGGTGACTTACCAAGGTGGAAACTTTTTTTTTTTTTAAAGATTTATTTATTTGATAGAGAGAGAGGGAACACAAGCAGGGGGAGTGGGAGAGGGAGAAGCAGGCTTTCCGCTGAGCAGGGAGCCCACAGTGGGCCTTGATCCCAGAACCCTGAGAAGGCAGCCGAAGGCAGCCACTTAACTGAGCAACCCAGGCACCCTCAAGGTGGAAACTTTAAAATCTTCCCAAACCCGGGGTGCCTGGGTGGCTCAGAGGGTTAAGCCTCTGCCTTTGGCTCAAGTCATGATTTCAGGGTCTTGGGATCGAGCCCTGCATCGGGCTCTCTGCTCAGCGGGGAGCCTGCTTCCTCCTCTCTCTCTGCCTGCCTCTCTGCCTACTTGTGATCTCTGTCAGGTAAATAAATAAAATCTTAAAAAAAAAAAAATCTTCCCAAACCCACATTAAAATGTCTGGAATTGACCAAAGTCCCTGAAGGTCATCTAGTCCAACCATTCTAATGCATGCTCCCAGCAGCTGCCTAAACATTCCTGGGGGTGAGAGGCTCACCATCTCTTGAAGAAACCCATCGCTCTACCTTACAGGCTTTCACATGAGACATGGTTTTCTTTATGGAATGCCAACACCTGCCACCCAGTCGTCTTCCCCAACTTCCACATGAAGAGCCACCTCAGGGCAGCCCTGCAGAAACTCCTATGTTATCTCTCCTCCAAACTGGGCTTCTCCAGCCCTTTGAGTTTTATTTTTATTTATTTATCTGAATAAGAGAGAGGCTCAAGCATACTCCACACTAAGCATGGAACCCAACACAGGGCTCGATCTCACAACCCTGAGATCACGATCTGAACTGAAGCCAAGAGTCGGACACTTAACCGACTGTGCCACCCAGGCACCCCTTCAACTCTTTCTATGCTCATCCTATACTTCTGGCTTCTAGGCCACTCCTATCCTTTGGACTAATGCTACATTTATTATTTACCTTCAAAGTGGAGTGCCCACAAATGGAGAATTAAAAAAGCACAGGAGGGGGGAAAAAAACACAGGAGGCTTCAGGGGACAAGTGAGCTTTATAACATATAGAAACAGGTCCAAAAGTTAAAAAAACAAAATCAGTAATGATGTTCAGAAAAGAGTACAACAACAGTATTAAAGGAAGGGAAAGAAATTTGGCCTGAAAATATCTACACTGACTCAGGACGAGGCTGAGATGACCTAGGCCACAGGTGCTATGGTGAAGGGGTCAATTATAAAAAGGATGGACATACAAAGGGAAGGTGAGGCTGAAATTCTGTTCTAGTTCCCAAGCACTGGTTCCCAGGCTGGCTTCATGTGAATCACCTACAGAATTTTCTAAAAATTCGGTGACCTAAGCCCCACCCTCGGAAGAATGATACAGCAGATCTAGAATGGAGCTCAAGAATCTAAAACACAGCCAAATTTGGGAATTACAGCTCTAGATGATGTGAGTCCCTGAGGCCATGACATTGTTGGGAGAGGGGTGTGGAGGGAACTTCCATTATAGAGCACTTTTCTGTTTCGACCTTCAGAGTAGATATTATTTCTCTCTCCTCACTGCCCCCAACCCCAACAACAAGGGGAGGAAGGAGATGAGAAACAGGCTGATGGGAGACATCAAGGCACAAGACAAATCCTGCACAGCTAGTACTGGGAACATATTTTGATGAGGAAGATGGAACAGACCAGAATTAACTCAGGTGAGGGTGTTAAAGAAATGAAAGGCAGACAACACAGAAACAGCTTGTCACATAAGCCAACCCTTCAGACTTTTCCAGACAATTCAAATGCAGTGGGAATTATTTTCTTTGATATCCCTCACAGGATTACTCAGGGATGGAATGCCCAGTCGGGCTTCTTTCCTAACAGCAAGCTAACTAATTTAAACAAAGAAAGTGCAAACAAGGTTCACTGTTCTTAAACTATAGCTCTTTTCCCGCCCTTCTCCATGCACAGACCATTTTTGCTTTTGTTAGGTGACAGAAATCCACTTGGTGACTTCCTCTGAATACAAATTAGCATTAAACAAATATCTTTGAGTTGTTCTTTGACAATTTCCCAGGAGCTGAATGCTCTTCCCACCAGCCAGGACCTGACCTAGCACCCCCACAGGCCATAGCAAAACTCACAGTGAGGATGCCTTGGGCAGGATGTTCACAGAGGCAGCCAACTTCTTATCCAGGCTAGCCCTAAAGCAAACAGACACAGTCACCGTCACCAGACTGAGTACCCAACATCTTAAGAACAGGGACAAGGGACAGGAGTTAGGGGAATTACCCAGGAAACCAAAGTCTAAGTAGAGAACCATTTAGAGTGCTCTTCCCCCTCGAACCAACACACTCCATAACCAACAAGCCCAGAACTTCTAAAGAAAGCACAGTTTATAAATCCTTCCCTGGGTTCGGGAGAAAAGGAAGGGAGCTGCTATGGCGAAGCAGTCTGAGGGATAGGCCCAGGCTGGTTGCGGAAGGGAAGCTGGTCAACACTGGACGCAAGACCTGGATTCCACTCCTCACCCTGCAGTGGATGGCGGTATGAATTTAACCATGTTCTTTCTTTCATTCCAAGAATAAGTATTTGAGCACCCATCCAAGACACACATGTCCCCCTCACTTAAGCTGACCTTCCTGCTGTACTACAACAGGATCAGTTCGGTCAGTGCTTTCCAATCCTTCCACGGTGATTTTATTCTACCACCATCTTCTGCTTTTACCTCTCAGGTATGTGTCAGGCTGACACTCACTGCTTCTGATCTGTAGATACTCACGTGACCACACAGAACAGCTATAACTCCAAGTAAGAGCAAACAACAACAACCACAACAAACATACCTTGTGTTTGGAAAATATAGGCTCTCTTCACCTTTTTTAATGTAAACGTTTCTAGCAGAGCCCTAAGAGCACAGTCATCACTTTGCAGACCTCTAAGATTTTTTGGACAGACCACGGGCTGGAGCTCCTGGTCTGAAGTTCTGATTCCCGTGAGGAGCCCCAGGGAACACAATCAGATGTGCCCGAATCAGCGCAGGCGTCACAGAAACAGGAGCACCGCCAAATCATTGATGCAAAGAAGCATTCCCAAGCATCAAAGCCAGAAGCCCTCAGAATCAGGCAGGCCCTGACAACCCTTTCTCGGGTCTTGGGCCACCAAGGGGGACCAGTCTCTGTGCTCTGAAGTGCTTGGACCCTGCCAGATAAACTTCTTTGGAGCCCTGCTCACCGATCTCTCCTATCTTCAGCTGCTGCCAAGAGAACTGACCTACTTTCTCTTCCAAGAGTTCCAGGCTCAATGGTGCTCTATTTAAGGCTCCACATTAATGTGGCATTCCCCTAGAAAGTTCCAGAGCTAAATAAACCCCTGACTGTAAGGAGAGGCACATGGCACAAATCTGTTTAAGCAACTGTGGCAAGTCTTACTCAATTGTCCACTGAGAAATTACATTTTATTGCTCTTAAAGATGGCAAGGAAACACAGGGAGTGAGTTAAACCTTTAAAAAAAAAGTAATCCCTTTGCCTCCAAGGCCCAGAATGTAAACTCCTCAGTGACTGGTCACAGCAGCCTGTCCATAGATAAAAGACTGTAGAAATATGGAGGACTGTGTTATTCAAAAAGACCCTATGGCCAAAAACAACCCAAAACAAAAACAAAAATAAAACCAGAGAACATGAGAGCAAAAGGGTACATTAGCTGATAACACACACACACACACACACACACACACACACACCCAAGACACACAGTGAATTCCAGATGGGAGCTGGAGCCCTCATTCTCATCTGAGAACAGACACAGAGACACATGGAACTGTTAGGGCCTCGAGAAACTGCCAAGACTACACAGAAACTGCCACACACTAGTGAATCACAGACCACAGACACGGTTTGGCTCTTACAGCATTTTAAAAAATCTTGACTTTGTTACTAATGTTTACTATTAGGATATTTTACACTAAAAAAATACAGATTATCTTTCTTCTCACCAGAAAGTAAGTCTTGTAACATTAGAACTACAGTCTGACAAGGTCACATTTAGCTAGAGCCGAGCAGTGGCTACTCCCTTGAGGCGTGACATCCGCTTCTCAGGTCCACACAGTTCCCACCGCTCTCCTTCCTCCCAATTCACAGGGAGCGTCAGGGCTGCGCTGCTTTCCACCATCACCCGCCCTCATGACACTACAGCCCACGTTGCTTATTTAGTGAGCTACGGGCCTGATCTAATCCACTTCCCCCTATACACAGGAGATGGAAGCCCAGAGAAGGAAGACTTGCCTAAGGTCGTACATGCAGTTGGCAGCAGAAAGGACCCTACAATCCAGGTCTTCTGATTCAACACTCAGAATTTTCACCCTGGCTCCAGTAAGAAATGTTTCTAGTTATTTTTTCTAGCTAAGAATGTGTCTTTCAATGAACCAGGAACCAGAACTGAACTGACCCAGAACTGAGAGGCAGCAGACTAAACTCAAAAGAACACTACAGAAGACAGACCGCCGGCCCGGAGCTGAGGAACCCGGCCTCGGTGCTGGTTCTGTGGCTAAGCTGGGGTTCCTGCCTGCTCCTGTTCGTGAGGCCCTCCCCATCATGTACCATTTATTCTCCTAGAAATCTTGGCAACTAAACCTGTCTGCCTCTTTTCTATTGAAACCACCAAGAAAAAAACACTGAACAAAACACAGAGAGCTCCACAGCCACATCCCTAAAGGCTCCACTTCAGACCTGCAGGCTAAGTGCGTGGACCAAACCGATGCCGCAGCCACTTTGACAGCAAACCTTAGAAACAACAGGAAATGCTCACTGCTCAGCCCTGCCAGCACACAGTAAGAACGCCTTATGTACCAGCGACGGCGAGGAAGCCCCCAAGGAGAAAAGACCACCCTGAGACCTGAGGGGGAGCATGCAGGCCAACTGCCACAGATGAGAGCGATGGTCCCCGTCTGGAGGTGACGAAACCAGAGCAGGGAGGAACATGGAGGCAACCATCCAAGTGAGTAGCTGGGATGCCATGGCCGTAGCAGGTGGACCCCTGAAATCTCCCAGAGCCCGGGCACCAGTAATGGAGTGTCTGTCGCCAGGCAGGATCGCTAAGTGTGCCAGCAGAGCAGTTGCGAGGGCCCCCCGCCCAGACTCACACTGAAGACGGTGCTGCCTAATGCCAATACCTGGCAGCCCTTCTGCACCGCCTAACAAGCACGACTGAGAAGATGAGAGAAGTCCCAATTAGTCACAAGGAACAGAGGAAGATCAATAACCGAGAGAGACAAAAACTGAACAGAAGAATTTACATAAAAGAATCAGTTAAGAGAACATTCAAAGCCAAAATTTTAAAATAAGTATAATTATGTATACTTGAAAGTTGCTGAGAGCAAATCTTCAAAGTTTTCACCACACACACACAAAGGTAACTATCTGTGGTCACTGGTGTGGTAACAGCTAACCTTTCTGTGGTAATCATTTAGCAATATATATTTATATAAAGTATCATGGTGTATACCTCAAATTTATACAATGTTATAGGTCAATAGTGGGTCAATAAAGCTGGAAAAAAATTTAAAATACATTCAGTATAATTAATATCCATAGAGAGATAAGGCAAGGTTATTAATTCCATTAAATATGATCAGACAATTATAAAATAAGAGCAGTTGGTTATTAAAAAACAATGAGAAATCTCAAAAAGGAAATCAATTAAAAAACTATTTTAAAAAATTATAATTGTGGTGGGGCGCCTGGGTGGCTCAGTGGGTTAAAGCCTCTGCCCTTGGCTCAGGTCATGATCCCAGGGTCCTGGGATCGAGCCCCGCATCGGGCTCTCTGCTCAGCCGGGAGCCTGCTTCCTCCCCTCTCGCTGTCTGCCTCTCTGCCTACTTGTCATCTCTGTCTGTCAAATAAATAAATAAAATCTTTTTAAAAAAAGTTATAATTGTTTAAACAAACAAACAAACAAAAATAAGAGAGCTGAATAGCAAAACAGCTGACAAACAAAGGAAAGACTACTCCAAAATTCTCCCAGCATGCAGAATAAAGAAACAGAAAAATATAAAAGTTCAGTCCCAGAGAACAAAGTCAGCATCTACCTAACTAGGAGTTCCAGTTAAACAGACACAGAAGGACACAGAAAATATAGAGAATATTTACCAAATCAATAGCTGAACACTAAGAAACTCCTAAAGCCTATCAGAGACCAAAAGCATTACCTACCAAGAATGAGACCTCGATAAACACCTGACTTATTATTCTTTTTTTTTTAAGGTTTTATTTATTTATTTGACAGACAGAGATCACAAGTAGGTAGAGAAGCAGGCAGAGAGGCAGGCAGAGAGAGGAGGAAGCAGGCTCCCTGCTGAGCAGAGAGCCCGATGCAGGACTCGATCCCAGGACTCTGAGATCATGACCTGAGCCGAAGGCAGGCTTAACCCTCTGAGCCACCCAGGCCCCCCGACTTATTATTCTGACTTGCGTCAGAACCTTGGATGCAAGAAGGCAATAAAGACCTCTCCCCGGAAGACACAGACCCATTACTGAACTGGCCTTTTGACTAGTTAGGCTCCAGTCATTAGAGTCCTTTTCCTCCCAATACCCCACCTCACAGATGTCATCTGATGTTGGACATCGGACTCGGAGTGGCTGACCCAAACAGTTTAGCACATACCTGAGTTATACCAGAAACATCAAAGGGATTTCAATTCCTAGCTGCTAAATATTATGGCCATATTTCTGGAATAACCATGGGTTCTTTCAGACAAGTGCTAGTCTCCAAATGTAATATTAATGATGGAAAAACAGACATTCTGGCTGGGGGGAGAAAAATGGAATAAATTGCAAGGTTAATCTGTGACCAAGAATTTGGAAGCTGTGTGTCCCCAAAGACCAGATTCAACATTTTAAAACACCATAACTTAGTCTACCATCAAATTTCAAGATGGCTGAGTTAAAGAGGAAGGCAAGTCTTTCACCCTCCAGACCCACTAACCCTCTTCAAAGTCACCTCTATAAAAAGGAGTGAGGGGGGACATTCAGATACAACAAACACTTAGTGAGCATCTGCTATGCCCAATCTACTGGGGTAAGAACTGTACCAATTTCATATCATTTCACCCTTATATTGCTCCTGTGAGCTAAGTGGCATTAACCTATATTGTAACTCAGAAAACTAACACTTTGAGAAAGAAAGTGTGGCCTGAGGTCGCACAGCTACGGAAGTGGCACAGCCAAAACTCAAACCCTGGTCTCGTCATAAGGCCAGTGCTCTTTGCACTACACCAGAGCTGCTTTGAGAAATTCACCAAATACTGGGGCGCCTGGGTGGCTCGGCCAGTTGATCATCCAACTCTTGATTTCAGCTCAGGTCGTGATCTTGGGGATGTGGGATCAAGCCCTACCACTGGGCTCCACGCTCAAGAGGGAGACTGCCTGGGGTTCTTTCACTCTCCCTCTGTGCCTCCCCTGCTCACATACTCTCTTTTTCTCTCTAAAATAAATAAACAAATCTCTAGAAAAACAAAAATAAAGAAACGAAAGAAAGAAATTTGCCAAATACATGGAACAGCCTCCTCCGCTTCACTTGCATGGTGAGCGCCTCCGGGAGCAAGCTAAGAGAGTATCACCGAGAAGAGAGAGAGCTGGGCCAAGAATTTGAGGACTAAAATTCTCAGCCTGCAGAGCTCCCCCGTCCTCTGACCTTAACACCTTGGACAAGCTGCTTAGCTCTCTGGGCCTTGTATCTTTTAAATGCTCTCATGCACACTCAACATTTTCCAGCCCAGCAGCAGGATCTGATGAGAGACCATTCAGCAGTACTTATTTTTTTTTTAAGGTTGGATTTATTTATTTAACAGAGACACAGTGAAAGAGGGAACACAAGCAGGGGGAGTGGGAAAAGGAGAAGCAGGCTTCCCACAGAGCAGGGAGCTCCATGCAGGGCTCGACCTCAGGACCATGGGATCATGACCTGAGCCAAAGGCAGACGCTTAACCGACTGAGCCACCCAGAAGCCCCCAGCCATGCTCTTCTTATGACCCCAAGCGAAGAGCTGTGTAGTGGACACAGTAGAGCATCCTGAGAGCTCCCCCAGCCTCCCGGGGCAGCACCTGAGCCCCTTCACCATACCTGGCGATATCTCTAGCAATTTGCTCATTGGGACAGTTGACAAAGACGATGGAGTAAGTGCCGGAGACATAGCTGCCAGCGACAGCTGAACGGAGCTGCAGGCTAAGGGTCCTGAGCATGGGGTATGACAGGAAAGCAGTTGTCAGGATCTATACGGTAGGAAAAGAAAAGCACAGGTCAGCAGGGACATGGCCAAGTCATGATCTTCCAGAGCTCAAGCCATCTGGAACCAAGGCTAAGGGTCATTTTTTTAATCCCTATCCCCCATTCACAAAATAATTCTTGGTATCAATATCAAGCTTTAGCGCTTAAACAAAGTTTCTGTGCCTAAATATTTTCCTCTGCATTTTGCAGGTGACAAGAAAATGGAGGCTCAGAAATCAAGATCACATAGTTTGTAATTGGTGAAGCCGTGATTAGGAATTGTCCTCTAGATGAGCAGAAATCCATTCTTACTGTATAAAACTACAACTGGAGGTAATGGCAACCAGAATCCACTGAACTGCTATTATCCTATGGGGATTATTTATGAAAGATCTAATGATTTTGTACAGAGTCAATTTCACCTCCAGTCATTTGTGCCTGGGGAAGTACTTTGGGGAGTCCAGTGGAAAAGGTAGCCTAATTCAAAGTAATGTGACCTGTGCTGCTGTAACTAAGAGGTGGTAGGACCTAGAGGAAGGCTATACCTGAGGGAGAAGAAGATTTAAAGAGAAGATACCATCTAAGCTGGATCTGAAATCGTAAGTAGGTTGTCAAGTGGAGAGAGAGGTACTCCTAGTAAATGATAATATGTATAGACTCAAGAGGTATTTAGGGATACATGAGATATCCAGTCTGCAGGTATGGCATCATAGGGAAGTAAGACTGGCTAGCCTTATAAAGAAAAGGGTCTGACAGAGGTATTTAGGGTTTGTACTCACGGAATAGGGAGCTTTTGGAGGTTTTTTAGGTAGGAGAGTAATAAACATGGTCAAGCTGGATAGAGTAACGTTAGAGAGAGGAGTGAACCAGAAGGTAGTCTACTTATAAGGCCATTACAATGATCCAGGAAACAGACCTCAAGATCTTGAGCAAAGAAGATGGCAATGAAAATATGAGAACAGAAGACACTCAAGATACAATTGTTCTTACTATTTTAATGATAAACATTTAAAATAAGAGGAACTGGAAACAACTGGAGAATGGCTTCTATTCCAGGGCTCTCTGCTTAGGGGAGATCATGGAGCCACTAACAGGATAGAGGGCAACTTGCAAGGGGCCCATGGTGACCCAGGCAAGGCTGAACAGAAGTGTGCTTCTCCTGCCTCCCAGCCCAGGGCTCAGGCCTCACTCAAATAAGCCTCAGTCCTCCCACTCCATCCACATTATTGCCTGGGGCCTGGCTCCTACTTCTTGGCAGGGCCTGAGAACAGCGTTTTTATGTGTGGAGCTTCAGTTTGACTAGAGGCCTGTCTGGGTTGGGTTTCTCATTCCCTCCTACTACTTCCACCACCTCCAAATCAAAATACCAGTCCTTTGAACTATATCAGTGACCACGCAAGAACAAAAGAACCAGGCTTTTCAATGAAGCTTTTATTGTATGCGTGTTTTTAAATGACAACTCAGTTAGACTGTAAGAAAAAAATAAAAGCACTAGAGATCAGGATTTAAAACCTAGTGCCAGTACTGCTAACTGCCTGTGGCCTTTGACAAGTTACCTCCTTTCCCTTCTATAATTGTTATTTAGAGAATGTACATTCTGACACTTCTGCTGCCTACCTCAGAGTTGTCATGGGTTCAAACCAGACAGGAAAAAGACTTTGTAATCACTGATCCAATAAAGAAAGGCCCCGTGCTTTGCTCATCACTGTACTTCCCGCACAGTTCACGGCACACAGAAGGTTCATGATAAATACTTATAAACTAGTGAATTAATAATACACCAGCAAGATGTGGCTATACAGACTAAATAGTGGGGACACCTGGGTGGCTCAATAGGTTAGGTGTCTGCCTTTAGCTCAGGTCATGATTCCAGGGTCCTGGGATGGAGTCCCACATAGAGCTCTCTGCTCAGCAGGGAGCCAAGTGCCTGCCTCTCCTTCTCCCTCTGCCTGCCGCTCTGCCTACCTATGTGCTCTCTTTTTCTGCCAAATAAATAAATAAAATCTTAAAAAAAAAAAAAAAAGACTAAATAGTGAAGTAGGTAGGGCTTTTGAGTCACCCACTGTTGACTGTGAGCAGAGAACCAAAATACTGGAACACTGAAATGCTCCAATGACTCTAAAGTATCTTCCAGCAAAGACTCTGGACAAAAAGGGTAGTGGCCTGTCCCCCAACCAAAAAAGTCATTCCTAAGGAAGATCTGGAACATTCCGGCCAGTAGGCATGAGTGAAAAACTGAGCTTATAGGATTAACTATTAACTCACCTAAAATGTATTGAGAGTCCCATATGAACTCATAGTCAAAATGCTAAGAGGTAAATGGGCCCCCAGGTATCTAAGATAATCCTTCATTTCACAAACAAGATAACTGAGACAGAACATACAGAAACGCTGGGACAGAACCAAGACTTGAATCCAAGACTCCTGCATCCCACTGTGGGTTTTTTGAAGTGCTGTGAGCATGTCTAAGAATGGGTTTAGTGGGGTCATTTCAGCTTCACATACTCCAGTGGTTCTCAACTTGGAGCAATTTTGCTTCCCCGGGGACATCTGACAATGTCTGGAGACAACTCTGACTGTCAGGACTAGGGAGGAGATGCTCTTGGCATCTAGTAAGTAGAGGCCAGGGTTGCTGCTCACATCCTTCTGCTGTTCCATTGATCCCAGTGAAGTACAGACAGCTGCTTACACAGGTGTCCCCCACTGCGCATGAGCTCTTCAGTCTCATTCATTTTCACATGTGTAGGACTTGACCACCCTTGATTGGGAGGTTTGAGAAATGTTTGTAGACCTAGCAACAGTGTATTGGAAGCATGAGAGGCCAGTTTGGAACCAAAGGTGGACTACAATATATTCTGTAACATATTCTGTGACATATGAACACAAACTTGACAAAATACACACATCACAATATTCCCCAACAGAAACATTATAACGGAAGAAGAGTCACTAGAATTTTTAGTCTTTATAACACTTTCATACTTACCTTTTACTAAAGACTTTTTCTAATTTACATTCTTTTAAAATATTTTATGTATCCTTTTGGTTCCTATTTCATGCTGCCCTTTTTTTTTTTTTTTTTTTTTTTTTTTTGGTCCTGTAATATTTACATAACTTTAGGAGGTTAACTGACTTTACAACCTCTGTTAAGGCAAAGGAGACCTCAGAAACCACCCAGTGGTCCTAATCTTATCATTGACCTAATTTAAAGTAATCTGTGATACTCTGGCATTGAGTGCTACATTGTGTTTACCTATACATTTTCCTTGTACAAATCCAGAATTTTCATATACTCCACACACACACACACACACACAAATCAAGAAAACCTACAGTTCCAAAAAGGTTAAGAGCTACTGATTTGTGCCAATTTTTCAGATGAGGAATGTAAGGGCCAGAGAAAAGAAATCACCCAAAAAGTGAGCAGCAAGACTTGTGACGCTCTCCTACAGTTCTTCCCACCTCCCACTCAACCACCACCACCACACCACTGGTGGCACTCTGTGGCCACTTCCAATTAACATTTTCCTGGAGGATTTCCCCTTCCACCTCCTACCTGCCTGCTCCCAGCTCAAAATCCCAGGAGCAGAAAAAAGAAATGCACCTTCTCCCCGCAACCCCCAGGTTGGAGGGTTAGGGACGAGAGTTCACAGGGCACAGGGCACTCACCAGGAGGCATATGAGGACAGAGGGCTGCAGGTAGCCTGGCAGAGGGCACCGGGAGCCCAGCCTGTCCATGGCGTCGCTGGTAATTCAGTAGCACAGACGTAGCAAACTGCAGCCTCGAGCTAAGCTGCAGCTTATGGGCGGGCACTGAGGGCCTCCACTGCCCTATCCCCTCACCACCTGCTGCCTGCCCCACAGCCCAGCCATGCCCCAGCAGCTTGGCCGGGAGGAAAGAGGGGAGGGGGCAGGGAAAGGGGGAGTAATTCTCACTAGGAAATTCTCTTCCTAGAACCGAAAAACCCAGACACCATATGCTGACCTACAACGCCTGCAAAATGAAGAAACTAATTTACCCATCCCAGTCTAACAACAACAAAATGATTAAGATCCCCACATGTATACATATAGAGATCTAAGTTTCTTAACTATATGAAACTTCCAGAAACCATGGCACACAAACACTAATACACATACACAAAACTCTTCCACTTTATAGGGGCCCACCCTGCCAACAAAAACAAGTGAAACACACAAAGACATAACGGGTGCGCACACCCACACCCACTGCTGCCTTCCTATCCACCAGAGCCCCTCCTCCTCACAGGATCTCCCATCTAATCCTCCTTGGCTTAAAATACTTTTGTTCCCACCTGCTCTCCCTCTGAACTCATTCATCTTTCTGGCCAGCTGCTTCGTGCAGATTTTTGCAGGGTTCAACCCACAGTCCATTTCCCCTAAGGCACTTTGTATACACTTTTGTTCAACATCATCAGCGATGCCGAGTTGCAAGCAGATAAGAAAAAGTAGCAAGCTAATGACTGACTGTTCCCTTCACGAACGCAGAGTCCACTGATGCCAGGATGTGCAATTTTTTAATACAGCTTTTTAATGTGAAATATTTTAATATCTAAATGATATCTCTGGGGCAGGGGAAAGGACTGAGTACACAAGGCCACAAGTAAACTTTTTTAAGTTAAGGAAACTGTTCTATATCTTGATTGTGGAAGTGGTTACACAAATGTTTAGAAGTTCTACACACTATACACTTACATTGGTGGATTCTGTATCATATGTGAACTGTACCTTAAGGAGCCGTGGAAATGCTGGAAACCAATTCAAAATTGCTGTGTGCTGGGTATAAACAAAACACATCTGTTAGCCAAATCTGGCCAGCAGGCTGCTGGTTCACAGCCTTTGTGTTTATTTTCATTATCTGTTTACTGTATGTCTCATTCCTTGGGACTCCAACTTCTTAAAGGCCCACACTTCTCACCAGTGTCTGACTAAGTCGTTAATAAAGGAGTTGCAGCCCTGATCTCAACACTTAACATAGTTAGCTGTGAAGACTCAGGACAATTACATTAACGCTCTGAGTAGTGGGGGGGGCATGGAAGGACTAATACCACAGATACATTATACCTAATACCAGATACTAATACCTTCACAGATCTACAGTGAGGAATAACAAAGAAAATTCATGTAAGAATGTTGTAGAACATGTACGCCCATGTCAGCTTTTCAAAAGCAAGTAGTCTCCGGACTCCTGGCTGGCTCAGTGGCAGACAGAGCATATGACTCTTGATCTCAGGGTTGTGAGTCTGAGCCCCATGTTGGGTGCAGAAATTACTTAAAACTGAAACTTTGAAACAAACAAAAAAGCAAGTAATCTCATACTGACTACCATGGTTAACTCAGAAAATCTCCGTTTGTGATTGAAGAACTTAGTATCTGTGGAAAACTGGGTTAGAGAAAATGAAGCTGTGGCCCTAAGAAAAATTTCATATTCAAAGTCCAGTAAAATAAGTCAAGACTGTGATCTTTTATACCTATTATATTAACAAGAAATGTAGCCACTGTTAATGACCATTTACCTTAGATCCTGAGATGATTTCCTGAGATGATGTCCCCAAGTTTAGCACAGGACCCCACAGAGCTTATACTCAATTACTGTTTGTTGAATGACTAAATGATATGGATGTGTGGCTGGTGATGATAAGGATGGTCATGATGAAGGTAGATGTTGGGGCAACAGGGGAAGAATGGCAAGAGATGAACTGTCATTTGGAAAGAAATGCCTCTGGATTCTCTTCTTCCTTTAGTTCAGGCACGTCTACTCTCTCCAGATTCAGTTCCAAGGTTAGATTCCAAAAGTCCAATTCTGCATTTATGGCTTTGGCAGATTCTTCAGATATAGTGAGAGTCTCAGTGCCACTGCCTGAGGATCCAGGATCTTCTTCTGGAGGCTTCTTATCCTCTTTCTTTCTCTCTACTTTCTCCTCTTTATGGGATTCAGATTCGGATTTCGACTCGGATTCGGATTTCGACTCGGATTCAGATTCAGACTCCTCTTCAGATTCCGATTCTGTATCCATCGTCTTCATCCACACTACCTCTTTGTTCGTGTCTTTTTCTTCCTTCAACTCCTTTGCTTTATTCTGAAGGTTCTTTTGCACCTCTTTATAGGTATATAACAATTTATTTAAGTCTTTTTTAAAGGCCAAACTTCGGTCGAGGAACGGATCCATATCAATTGCAGCATCGATGAGGTCTGAAGCCTGACGTAAGACAGCATTCAGTTTCCTTAGATTCATCTTAACCTCTGGTTCTGGGGACTTGTCTTCTTCCGTATTTACTGATACAGACTCTCTCTCAGTTATGGCCAAAGCTTGAAACTTGAGCAGTTCGTTAATTTCACCCTCTTCAATGTCAAAGAATTTAAAGTCCATCCGTTTTGCAGACTCTATGATTTTCGCAACTTCTTCGTTAGCTCTAGGGAAACATGCATAATCATTCACAACATCATCCCAAAGTTTCCACCAGGCTTTATTAAGAGCGGCCGGTTTTATATCATCCATTGCCTCTTTTATCACTACCAACGCATCGGCAATGTTGTACTGTTGCCATGTTTCTTTTAAAGTAAGACAAGGGTTCTTTTCAATACAGTCAGCAAAGTGGTCAAACATATGCTTGGTGTAATACCTCCTGAATGCTTCAATTATACCCTGATCCAAGGGCTGAAGATAGCTAGTGCCTTCCAGAGGGAGGAACACAATATCAACGTTAGGATGAGCAAAGAATAATGAGTCTGGGTGATTGGGACCTCTGTCCAGAATTAGCAACACTCTGAACTCAAGATTTTTTTCTATTAAGTAAGTCCGGGCCTGATGGATAAAACAATTATGAAACCAATCCAAAAAGAGGGCAGTGGTTAGTGATACTTTGGGGTGTGATCGCCAGAACACAGGAAGGCGGTTTTTATCTTTTTCCAAAAGACAAGTGGGATTAGGGTCTTTATAAAGCAGCAAGGGTTTTATCATTTTGTCACCGGCAGCGTTGGCACAAAAAATGAGGGAAATCCTGTCCTTGGCTTCCTCTAAGCTTTCGGGATTTTTGTCTTTTTCCCTAAAAGTACGTGAGGGCATGCACTTCCAAAACAGGCTCATCTCCTCGGCGTTGAAGACCTGTTGAGGCACATAGCCCCTGGCCCTGATCAGTCTCTGGAGTTGTTTGGAATACTTGGGCGCCGACTGGGCATTTAACGGTTCTTCCTCTCCCATCAACCTCGAATTTCGCAGGCTGTAGCGATTTCTAAACTTCTCAAACCATCCCTTGCTCGCATGAAACTTATCCGGGTTGCCGTTGCCAGTGGTTTCCACCAGCTGCTTGTAAATGCGTTTGGCCTGGCTGCAGATGGCCTTCAGCGTCAGAGGCCGGCCCCCTATGGTCTGGTCCTCCACCCAAAAGGTTAACTCGGTTTCCATCTTCTCGATGTTGACGTCCCGGGGAATGCACAACACCTTGGAGCAGACAGGCGAAACACTCTCCATGCTGGCCCTGATGGCCTTCTCGTTTTTCTTAATGGTGCGCACGGTTGACTCGTGGACGCCAAACAGGCGCCCCACGTCGGTGTTACTCACGCCTTCTTCCAGCTTCTCGAGAATTTTCATCTTGTCTTCCAGAGGCATGACCCTCCGCCTCCTCTTGATTCCTGTCTGGCCCGGGAGCAGGATGCCCATGGCCTCCGCGCCGCCTGGGGTGGCCTCGGCCGCTGCCCAAGCCGCGGCGGCCTCCACCACCGCCGCCCTCGCCGCAGCCGACAGCCCGGCTTTGGGGCCGGGAGGCCGCCCGCGAGGCCGTTTAACCTTCTGTGGGTCCTCATAGTCACCACTCCGCTTGCCGGGCATCTGACGCGCCTTCGCTCTCTAAGGGAAATACGCAAGCCGACCGGAAAGTCGGCCTCCGCGACCCACCGAACGGCGCCCACGATGACGCCCGGCCGCGACCCCGCCACCACTGGCGACAGTTGGCCCAGCCCCTGACGGCCCCCGTCTCGCGAGGCTTGGCGGCCCCCGAGCGCGCGCGCGGCCCGCCGGGCCCCACATCGCTATTGGTGCGGCCGGAGCAGCTCGCAGTCCCGGCCGAAACCCCGGGAAGAGAGGCTGCGCCCCGCAGATCTCGCGAGGCTAGGAGCGGCGCGCCGGGACGTGGGAGCCGCGAGCCGCGAGGCGGAAGCCCGCGGACCCGCGAGCCCGGGCGGCAGGGGCGCGATGGCTGCTCAGGCGCTGGCGCTGCTGAGGGAGGTGTCCCGGCTGGAAGCGCCGCTGGAGGAGCTGCGCGCGCTCCACTCGGTGCTGCAGACCGTGCCGCTCAGCGAGCTCCGCGAGCAGGCGGCGGAACTGCGCCTCGGCCCGCTTTTCTCCCTGCTCAACGAGAACCATCGGTGAGACGACCCCAAGCATAGAGACGGGGGTGGCTGGGACCAGGGGAGGGGCTCTCCCCGGTCGCAGGGAGCGTAAGGAAATCGGTGACACTTCAGCGGAAGGGACCCCGGGTCGGGAGGTCAGACCCGACGTGCAGGTCCAGCCTCTGAGTTGTGTGCCCCTGGCCGTCGCCCGGCCTCGCTGCCTTCATCCTTGAAACAGGAATTGGAGAGGGAAAGCGAGGTTGCCCACCTGGGAGGAGGCTCCGCAATCGAGTGTATGGGTTCGTGACTCTTGTCGTCGTAGGAAGGGGTCCTGTCCTGGCAATTTGGCAAGGCCCACCCACATTTTAAATTCACGTATCTTTTGATCCGTAGGCATGGAACAGGCAGGTATGCTCGCACTCGAAATGTCCTGTATAGAGAGAGAGAGAGATGCATGACAGAAGGTGACAGCAAAAAACTAGAAACAGCCTAAATATCCATTAAAAGGGGTTGGAAATAAATTAGGATACATTACTGTGTAAGCCTTTGCAGCTAGTAGAAAAATTGAGGTAGATCTATATATGTGGACGTGGAAAAATCTCTAATACAAGTTGTTGAATGAAAAAGGAATATTATAGGAGTTTATGGTCTCATTATGTGTAACGTTTTTAAGGATTTCAATCGCTGCCCCTCCCCCGCACTACACAGACTATTGTAACATTGAGAATATCTGAAAGGTACAGCAGAATCTATTAATACAGAAGTGGGACCTAGGATGGCAACTTTTTTCATTTTATGCCCATCTGTACGGTTCAATTAAAAAGCACTTTGCAGGGGCGCCTGGGTGGCTCAGTGGGTTAAAGCCTCTGCCTTTGGCTCAGGTCCTGATCCCGGGAGTCCTGGAATCAAGCTCCGCATCAGGCTCTCTGCTCAGCAGGGAGCCTGCTTCCTCGTCTCTCTGCCTGCTTCTCTGCCTACTTGTGATCTCCGTCTGTCAAATAAATAAACAAAATCTTTTTTTTTTTTAAAGCACTTTGCATTTGAGCGTTTGATCATTTAAAACAGTTTACAAATGTTTGTGATCCAGAAATGTAAAAGTGATCTGTCTCCTTGAAAAGGTGAAAAAAAAAAAAAAATCGCTGGATCAACACTGGCTAATTTCAGGGGCTTTCTTGGCTATATCCTGCTGAGATTCCTCCCTTTTTTATACATGTTACGCTTCATTAAGTCTGTTAGTTAACATTATCTGGTTTTGCCTATGAAATATCTCTTTTCTCTCCTCTTTAATTCAGGCCCTCATTTTCTCCCTCTTGCTAGGTCTCTTGCATTAGTCTGACTCGCTGCCTTTAAGCTTCCTTGTCCAGCACATTCTTCCCACACAGCAACCACAGTTAACTTCTTAGGTCATTTGTCCCAATTCTTATCCATGGTTTCCCATTGTCCACAGGGTGAAATCATGACTTCTTTTTCTGGCATTTGGGCCCTTCCAGTATATTTCCATGTACTTTTCCAGCCTCATCGTTTCCCTCCACTCCTGTACAAATATTTCATCTGCTTCAGCTCCCATGTGGCACCCTTTACTTTCCCTTGAGCATGACTTGGCATTTTCCTAACTTCGTTCATGCCGGTCCTTCTTTTTTTTGTTTTTTTAAGATTTTATTTATTTATCTGACAGAGAGAAAGAGAGAGAGAGGTCAGCAGCAGAAGCAGACTCCTTGCTGAGCAGGGAGCCCACTGTGGGACTTGATCCAGGGACTCCAGGATCATGACCTGAGCCAAAGGCAGTCATTCAACCAATTGAGCCACTCAGGCGCCCAATATTTTCCATTTTTGAAAGCCCAGGTAAAGTGCTGTCACCTCCAAAAAGTCTCATTTGGCCACTCCAGTTTCAAGTGACCTGTCCTCAGACCTCCTGAGAGACATTATCATTATTTCTGTTAATGATGCTTGACACTGTTGCATTATATTATAGTTCTTTATGTGTTTACTTCTAGTTTGAAAATTCTTTGAATGCAAGGGACATATTTTGTTCATCTCTGCATCTCTCTTAGGGTGTAGCACACAGTACAATATAAGCCAAATAGAAGATTATTCTCATAAATTTTAAAGAGGCCACCTAATCGAACCAGTTTATATCATGGATGAATAAAATTTCAAAAGTCATATTGTAAGTTACCAGAGATAGAGTAGGAAGTGAAATGAATGGGAGTTTGAAGAATAAAGTCCATGGGGGATGTGTTTTGCCTAATGAAGGAGCAGTGCCCAAGGAAACAATTTTAATTTAAAACAGGGTGATTCAGAACTGGGTACATAGTAGGTACCAATTGCAGTTTGTGGGAATAATTCTTATGCAGCTAGTAGATTGGCAGTCTCTAGATCTAATTCTGTTATCCTGGCAAAACCACCCAGGTTGCTATATATTGGTTCAGAATCTGACCTAATAGATGTATATCTAGAAACTTGACAGGAGTTTTTGTGAAATAAAGTAAGTCCTAAGATTATTGCTTTACAGCATGGAGATTGATTGTATGTGATTAACTCTTTGGCTCTTTAGTAAAAAGGGCCACATGTGACCTGAAATTTTTGTACTACACTGTTCAATCTATAGCTGCTTTTAAAAATAAATAGCTTTATTGAAATGCAGCTTGAATAAAATAAGCTGCACATAATAAAATAAACAATTTGAGGGATTACCTGGGTGGCTCAGTTGGTTAAGTATCTGCCTTCAACTCAAGTTATGGTCCCAGGGTCCTGGGATCAAGCCCCGTGTCGGGCTCCCTGCTCAGCAGGAAGTCTGCTTCTTCCTCCTCTCCCTCTGCTCCTGCCCCCGGCTTTTGCTCTCTCTCTTGCTCTGCTCTCTCTTTCTCTCAAATAAATAAATAAAAATTTTTAAAAAGAGTTTTATATAAATGAAATCCCATAGTATGTACTGTGGTTTCTTTTATTTATCATAATTATTTAAAATTTTTTCATGTGTGGTGTGGATGAATACTTCATTCCTTTTTATTGCTAAGTAGTAGTCCCTTGTCTAGATGTACCACATTGTTTTCTCTACCTGCTGGTGTACATTTGAGCTGTCTTCATTTGACTCTATTACAAATAATACTGTTATGAATATTTGTGTACAAGTCTTTACATAGACATATTTTTTTCTCTTTGAATTAATACCTAGGAGTGAAATGGCTAGATCGTATGGTAGGTGTATATTTAACTTTTTACAAAACTGCCTGTTTTCCAAAGTAATTGTACCATTTTACATTCCCACCAACAGTGTATGAGAGATTATAAACCTAAATATAAAACTTGAAACTATAAAACTTCTAGGAAAAAAAAAACCCGGGAGAGGTTTTTGTTTGTTTGTTTGTTTAATCTTGGATTGAACAAGGATTTCTTTGGTTTGACACCAAAAGCAAGATCCATAGAAGAAAAAATTGTTAATTGGACTTCGTCAAAATTAAATACTCTGCTCTTCAAAGGTCACAGTTAAGAGAATAAAAAGGCAAGTCAAAAACGGAGAAAAATCTTTGCAAAGAATATGTCTGATAAAGGACTTGTATTCAGAATATACAAAGAACTCTCAAAATACAGTAATAAGAAAAGTATCCAGTTTAAAAATGGGCAAAATATTTGAACAAGAAGATATATGGATGGCAAATAAGAACATGAAAAGATACTCAATATCATTAGTCATTAGGGAAATGCAAATTGAAATTACAATAACAAAGCAATTCAAGTGTCTACCAGCAGAAGAATAGATAGACAAAGTGTGGTATATACAGGCAAGGGAGTATTAGTCAGCCTTAAAAGGGAAGGAACTTCTGATACATGTTATAACTTGGAGGAAAGTTGGAGACACCATTCTAAGTGAAATAATGCCAGTCACAAAAGGACAATACTGTGTGATTCCAATTAGATGAGGCACCAAGGGTAGTCACATTTATAGAGAGAGAAAGTAGAGTGGTGGTTGCTAGGGGTTCAGGGGAGGGGAGATTGGGAAGTTAATGTTTAAAAGATGCAGAGTTCGGGGGCGCCTGGGTGGCTCAGTCGGGTAACTGTCTACCTTTGGCTCAGGTCATGATCCTGGGGTCCTAGGATCGACTCCCGTGTTGGGTGTCCTGCTTAGCAGGGAGTTTGCTTCTCCCTCTCCTTCGCCTTCTGCCCCCATCCCCTGCTCATGCTCCCTCACGCTCTCTCTACCAAATAAATAAGTGAATCTTTAAAAAAAAAAAAATAGATACAGAGTTTTCCATTTGGAAAGATGAAAAGGTTCTAGAGGTGGTTGATGGTGATGGTTGCACAACATGAATGAACTTTAATGCACAGAACCGTACATTAAAGAAATGGTTAAAATGGTAAATTCTGTGGTATATCCAGTCACAGTTTTTTAAAAAGGAAAAGAAACCCATATGCATTAACAGTCCTTCCTCCCCCTTTCTCCTCTCTATCCCTCCCCCAGTCCTTGACAACCAGGAATCTATAGGTTTGTCTGTTCTGGACATTCATTTAAATGGAATCATCATCAAAAGGAAGTTTTTTTTATATTTGGCTTCTTTCACTAAGCATAGTATTTCCATACTTCATCCATGTTGTATAATATTCCATGGGATGGATAAAACTGGTTTGTGTTTATCCATTCATTAATTGATGGACATTTGGGTTGTTTCTCTTGCTGTGAACATCCATGTACAAATTCTTTTTTTTTTTTTTAAGATTTTATTTATTTATTTGACAGACAGAGATCACAAGTAGGCAGAGAAGCAGGCAGAGAGAGGAAGGGAAGCAGGCTCCCTGCTGAGCAGAGAGCCCGATGTGGGACTCAATCCCAGGACCCTGAGATCATGACCTGAGCCGAAGGCAGCGGCTTAACCAACTGAGCCACCCAGGCGCCCCCCATGTACAAATTCTTGCATAGACATACAGTTTCAGTTATCTTGGGCATAATAAAGATTCTTAATTATTCCCATAGGTGTAGTTATACAAAGTGGAATCCCTAAGTTAAAAAGGTTATGTTCATTTGTAAGGCTTTTGCTATGTATTGCTTAATCAACTTTTAGAAAAGTTGTGTCAGGGGCACCTGGGTGGCTCAGTTATTAAGCGTCTGCCTTAGGCTCAGGTCATGATCCCAGGATCCTGGGATCGACCCCCGCATCAGGCTCCCTGCTCAAGGGTAGGAAGCCTGCTTTTCCTTCTCCCACTCCCCCTGCTTGTGTTCCCTCTCTCTCTATGTCTCTCTCTGTGAAATAAATAAGATTTTTAAAAAGAGAAAAGAAAAGAAAAACTGTATCAGTTTAATTGTATGCTCCTATTAACAGTATATGAGTGCCCGGGCTTTTTACTTGTACTGCCCATTAATAGAAAAGAAAGTTATTCTTGAAACATCTTCTTTATCCACAGCTGGTAATCATCAAGTTCTGATTAATTTACCTCTTTAATTGCTCCTGAATCTTTTCCCTCTTCTCTATCCCTCCTTAGTATTCCCTCGTTTCATTCCCTTATCACCTGCCTTCTAACTGAAAAATTCTAACTGATGCAGAGTAACTTCCTCAAGTCAGATCTCATCATGTTACTTTCTGCTTAAAACCACTTCTTGGTGGGGAACCTGGGTGGCTCAGTGGGTTGGGCCTCTGCCTTTGGCTCAGGTCATGGTCTCAGGGTCCTAGGATCGAGCCCTGCATCGGGCTGTCTGCTCAGTGGGGAGCCTGCTTCCCCCGCCCCTCTGTCTGCCTCTCTGCCTGCTTGTGATCTCTGTCTGTCAATAAATAATTAAAATCTTAAAAAAAAACAAAAAAACAAAAAAACACTACTTGGCTTGCCATTGCTTTCTGGAAAAAGTCTGAGTTCTGTAGCATGGCAAAAAAGACCCATCAGAATCTGGCTTCTGTGCATCTTTCCTGTTTTATTGCTCCCCATTCATACACTTTCTTTTTCTTTCTCCCCACTTCTCTCCCATTCTTCCCCCTTGTACTTCCTTGAATGTATAACACTGCCTCATTCCTCTGTTCCTCTTCATGTGTCCTACCTGGAACACTTTTGTCCTAGGTAATCCCCACTTTTTTCTTAAAATTTAGCTCAGCTGTTGCCCCTCTTGGTGGGCTTCCTAATCCCTGTGTTCTTTTTTGAGCTCCCGTAGCTTCCCACCCCAACCTCTAACATTTATCCACCTAATTATAGTTGCCTTTCTGTTCTCCTGTATTTTCCACTAGACTGAGTTCATTGAGGCTAGAGAATATATATTCTCCTTCTTTGTAGCCCTAGCACAGGCATGGCACATAATAGGTACTTAGTAAATGTTTAATAAATTAATAGAAGTTTTTTTTTTTTTTTTTTTTAAGATTATTTATTTATTTATTTATTTGACAGAGAGAAATCACAAGTAGACGGAGAGGCAGGCAGAGAGAGAGAGAGGGAAGCAGGCTCCCTGCTGAGCAGAGAGCCCGATGCGGGACTCGATCCCAGGACCCTGAGAACATAACCTGAGCCGAAGGCAGCAGCTTAACCCACTGAGCCAACCAGGCGCCCCATAGAAGTTAGTATTTTTTTTAAAGATTTTATTTATTTATTTGGGAGAGAGGGAGAGATAACGAGAGAGAGCGTGAGCAGGAGGGAAAGGGAGGCTCCCCATCCAGCAGAGAGCCTGACATGGGGGTGAGACTTGACCCCAGGACCCAGGGTTCATGATCTGAGCCGAAGAAGACAGAGTTACTTAACTGACTGAGCCACTCAGGTGCCCCTGAAGTTAGTATTTTAAAGGAAAGTCTGTGTGGGGAAGATCCTCATTAAGCCAGGCTTCAGATATTAATAGGTTGTTACTTCATACCTGGCAGGACACAAACTAATGAGATCTGTGATGTTTTCTTTAGGGAACAGACCACTTTGTGTGTATCCATTCTGGAGAGATTGCTCCAAGCTGTGGAGCCAGTTCACGTGGCCCGGAACCTCGGGGCTGACCTTCAGAGGGGACTGACTCACCCCAATGATTCCGTAAAAATTCTCACTCTATCCCAGGTATGAAGTTTTACTAGCACATAATAAGGGAACTGACATTTAATGACCACCTGCTCTGGACTAGCTCTGTGTTGGGTGCCAAAGACAGAGGGATGAAGAAAACGGGATCTGTCTATGCCTAGCAAGTATCTAGTTTATTCCAGTGTGCATAGCTAACTACAACCAGGAGGATCCAAGCTAGAGGAAGGAGTTCTAGTAAGTATTGTCCGAAATACTCATTCATCAAATACTGACTGAATTCCTTTTACATGGCAGGCGTTGTACAATATACTGTTAGAATTACCAAGACAAATAAAGCCTGCTTCTTCCTTCAGGGAGCTCCTAGTCTTAGAGAAAGTCATTGCCATAGTAGGTCTTATTATAGTGGCATGGAAAAAGTAGTCTTGTAAAGGTCACTAAACCAAGAATTAAGACAGTGACTCTTAGAATCCTGGTAACCAAACTACTCTACTATTCTGGTGAAGAGCTGCTGCTGAGGTTTATCTTGTTAAGTTGTTAGCGACCAAGCAGTTAGTTATTCAGTAGACATTCAAGTGCTATTTCTCCTTTTCTCCTCTGGAAGTATGAGTTAACAAAAAAGGAGAAAGTATTGATTGATTCTCTAACCATTTATGTGCTAGACACCATAGTAGATACTTTCCTCTTTAGTCTCCTTCAATCATCATAATTATCCTTTAATTAAGTATTGTATCCTCACAGATAAGAAATTAGGTTCAAAGAAGTTAGTTAATTTGCCTGAGGTCAGTACAGCTAAAAATGGATAGAACTAGAATTTGTATTGTCTTCTGTCACTGAAGTGTCAACTTTTTACCATTAATTTTTTTTCTTTCTTTTCAGTAATGTGACTATACATGAGTGTGTTCAGCTTTAATGAATTTGAGTCATTTGGAATTTTTAATGGCTTGTCTTATAGCTGTAATCAGTAACTTCTAAGATAAATGAACACTAAGGAAGTTTCTGATTGCTTTTTTATTTTAGGTTGGAAGAATTGTTGAAAATTCTGAAGCTGTTACTGAGATTCTAAATAATGCTGAATTACTAAAACAGATCGTTTATTGTATTGGTGGAGACAATCTGTCTGTAGCTAAAGCGGTAAGTCACCTAGAACCATCAACTTAAACAAAGAGTATCCTAAAAAACAAAGAAGACCTTCTGGATGGAGAGGTGAAAGTTTAGGATGAATGAGTTGTATAGTTGAATTCCCAAACTCATATAGATGGTATCAGATAAATAAATGGTGTCAGATAAATACCAGTAAACCCCCTCTGTTTTCTGGAATACACATATCCAAAGTACCCATCATGGAGCTTATATTAGGTTGCTTGAGAAGACAACAAAATTACATCATTGTTTTCTAGAGGGAATACTATGTATCTTTTTCAGTTTTAAATAATGATAGTTAAAACATAGTGAATGCTCATTGTGCAAGATGCATTCCACACACTAATTTCACATCAATCTCATGAAGTAGATATTAATAGTCTGCATTTATGATTTAAGAGATATTTTCTTTTCTTATAAGGCCATTAAGTCCTTATCAAGAATATCACTAACCCAAGCTGGACTGGAGGCTTTATTTGAAAGCAATCTGCTGGATGATGTGAAAAGGGTAATGAAAACAAACGACGTTGTTCGATACAGAGTGTATGAGGTAAGACTGAAAGCATGCTTTTTTTTCTCAAGAGTGAGTACAGGAGTGCAGGGGAAGGGGCAAAGGGAGAGGAAGAGAAAATCTTAAGCAGTCTCCTAGCTCAGCATGGAGCCCAACACAGGGCTCAGTCTCATGACCCTGAGATCATGACTTGAACTGAAATCAAGAGTCGGACGCTCAACCAACCTAGCCACCCAGGCATCCCTAAAAGCACACTTTCTGATGCCTACAATTCAGAATGCAGTAGTGCTCACGCTGGAAGGCAAGATGGCTTGTTTGCCATGCATTTACTGGGTGTGTTAGGCCCTATATTAGATGCTGGGGATGTGGGGCTGAACAACCACCCTAGTATGTGGGACAGTCATATAAAAACTATTTACAGTGCACTACATAAAGTACTATAATAAAGGAGATAATGTTAAAACTAAACTTTGAAATGATTATAATAGTAAGATGAAGAAATGACTCTGATTTGCACCCACTTTGTACTTAACATTGTGATAAATCTCCAGATATATTGTCTTCAATTTTTATAGTAAACACTATACATGATCATCATTAACCTCACTATTTTTTTTTTTTTTAAAGATTTTATTTACCCATTTGACAGAGATCACAAGTAGGCAGATAGGCAGGCAGAGAGAGAGGAGGAAGCAGGCTCCCCACGGAGCAAAGAGCCCGATATGGGGCTTGATCCCAGGACCCTGGAATCGTGACCCGAGCTGGAGGCAGAGGCTTTAACCAACTGAGCCACCCAGGCGCCCCTAATCTCACTATTTTTTTTATCTTTATTTTTTCAGTATTCCAAGAGTCATTGTTTATGCATCATACCCAGTGCTCCATGCAATACGTACCCCTCTTAATACCCACCACAAGACTCACCCAATCCCCCACCCCTCTTCTCTCCAAAAGTTTGTTTGTTTGTTTGTTTGTTTCTCAGAGTCCACAGTCTCTTATGGTTCGTCTCCCCCTCCCACTTTCCCCCAACACCCTTCTCCTCTCCTTCTCCCAGTTTAACCTCGCTATTGATGGAGGAGCTAACTGAGGCCATACAGTTAATAGACTGCATATTCAAAATGGAACTGCTGACAGTCTAATTCCCTGTTCAAAACACTTTCTTACTTTGCATGTCTTAATACCATGCTATCCTGGTTTCCCTTCTGCCTCTCTGGTTATTTCTTCTCACTCTCCTGGCTCTTATCCTCTATTGAACTTTTAATGGGTGGAGTTCATGAAGGTGATTTCCTGAACCTTATTTCCACTCTATATTCATTTCTAGGCATTTTTATTCATCTTATGATTTCAGTTCCCATCTATATGGGATGACTCCATAAACCTCCAACACAGACCTCTCTTCTGAGCTCAGACCCTCATGTCCCAACAGCTTACTCACTGTTTTCTCTTTAGACCTATGTATCCTAGGCCCCTCACACTCATGCTCAAACCAAACTCCTGTGTTTCCTTACCCAGCCCATGCTCCCATCAAAACTAGCCACAACACCCTGGCCCTGTATCATAGTCAACATAGTTGGGTATTAAACCTTGAGCTCATTCTCTGTGAGTCCTTGTTTTCCCTGCTACATAACCATTAGGTCATCACACGGGGTCAGTTTTACTTAAAGCATGCACTTCTCTTCCTCCATACAGCCACCACCACCCTAGTCTAAACTACCAGGAGCTCTCACCACTAGTCTATTTTCACATGCTGTCAGGATGATCTTTTAAAAATTCAAATCTGGTTGTCATTCCTCTACTTAAAAACATTCATTGTCCTATATCTCTCTATAAGCCCTCAGGACAACCTTGTGGAATGAGTAAGTGAATGACTGACTGATAGAATGTATGAATGAATGAATGATTTATAACTGTCTTTTTGCTGATTTAGGCTTTTGTACCCTGATTGATGAATTGATGATTTCTTAAGGAAAAAAAAAAGGTACAGATACAATCAGATATAGTAGAGTATTTATGTGCCAGAGTAATTCTTACATGTTTTATGAAGTTTCTCTACTTATGGAGACAAGTAATGGACTTTTTAAAAAAATTCAGTTATATAAAGTACCTAGTCCTGTGTTTAATTTAAAATGATATCTAACACATGAAAAAATGTTCAACACCACTAGCCATCAGGAAAATACAAATCAAAACCACATGAAATACCACCTTACACCAGTTAGAATGGCAAAAATTAACAAGACAGGAAAAAACAAATGTTGGCGAGGATGCGGAGAAAGGGGAACACTTTTACACTGTTGGTGGGAATGCACGCTGGTACAACCATTCTGGAAAACAGTATGGAGATTCCTCAAAATGTTAAAAATAGAGCTACCCTACAACCCAGCAATTGCACTGCAAGATATTTATCCCAGAGATACAGATGTAGTGAAAAGAAGGGGCACATGCACCCCAGTGTTCATAGCAGCAATGTCCACAATAGCTGAATTGTGGAAGGAGCCATGATGCCCTTCAACAGAAGAATACATAAAGAAGATGTTTTATATATATATATCAAACAGAATATTCCTCAGCCATCAGAAAGGATGAATACCCACCATTTGCACTGACATGGGTGGAACTGGAGGGGATTATGCTAAGTGAAGTAAGTCAAGCAGAGAAACACAGTTATATGGTTTCACTTATTTGTGGAACATAAGGAGCAGCATGAGGACATTAAGAGAAGGAAGGGAAAAATGAAGGGGGGAATCAGAGGGAGAGACAAACTGTGAGAGACTATGGACCTCGAGAAACTGAGGGTTTCAGAAACTGTTACCCTGGGGTGACGGGGTAACAAGGTGATGGGTACTAAGGAGGACACGTGTAGCGATGAGCATGGGGTGTTCTACACATCTAATGAATCATTGAACACTACATCAAAAACTAATGATGTACTACACAGTGGCTAACTGAACATAAAAAAAAAAGAAGAAGAAGTAATATTAAAGGCCTTGGGCCAGGGAATTTTGAAAAGTGTAGAGTCTTCCTTATGTTAGAAGACGCTTCATTTCATCTTGTCATCAGAAGAATCTGAGAAAGGACAAGAAAACCTGTTTGGTTATAAAAATCCAATTAACTGTTTAAAAAAATGAGATCTAACAGATTTGGGGCTGTTCTGACCTTTTTGCTTTTTCTGTTTCTTTTTCGTCCAGTTAATTGTGGAGATTTCTTCCGTGTCAACAGAATCTTTAACCTACTGTACCACCAGTGGACTGGTAACTCAGCTCCTCAGAGAGCTGACTGGGGAGGATGTGCTGGTCAGGTATGTTGGTTGAGAGAGCTCTTAAAGCAAAACGTCTTTTTTTGGAGGTCCAGGAAACAGCTTGGGACTTAGTAACCAGAACACTAAGATCATGGCCTGAACTGAAATCAAGTCAGCTGCGTAACTTAGTGAGCCACCCAGTTGTCCTGATACCAAGCACTTTTATCAATTTTTAAAATATGTGGAAATGACATAATTGTTTGAGGAAGTTTTCGTGTTTTTTAAAGATGCATACCGAAATATGCAGAGATAAATGGCTAGATGACTAGAATTTGTTTTAAAATAATTTGGCAAAAATGGAGGGAAAAAGATGAAAAGCAAAACGTTATTAGAAATCTTATGTAAGGGGGCGCCTGGGTGTCTCAGTCGTTAAGCATCTGCCTTTGGTTCAGGTCATGATCCCAGAATCCTGGAATCAAGCCCCGCGTCAGGCTCTCTGCTCAGCGGGAAGCCTGCTTCTCTCTCTCTCACTCCCCGGGCTTGTGTTCCCTCTCTCTCTGTGTCTCTCTCCGTCAAATAATAAATAAAATCTTTAAAAAAAAAAAAAAAAGCCTTGTGTAAGGCAAGATCTTGATGGCTATGCCCATAGTCAGGATTATGGGTACATGGGAGCATACTGCACTGATCTCTTTACTTTTGTATATGCATGACACTTCAAAATAAAAATTAAGAAAAATTCTTTAAAGCAGGTCTGTTATAGTGGAAATAGTAATGGGCCTCAAGTCAGATCAAAATTTAAGTCTAAACTCTATCTTGTAATAACAGTGTGATTCTGAACAAATCCCTGCAATTATCTCATCCTTGTGTCCTCATCTGAAAAGTAGAGCCAGGTTACTGACGTTCCGATTAAAAGAGTTAAGTAACATAGCCTATGAAAACAGTTTATAAACTATGTTAACCATATGCAAAATCTTGGCATTTCAGAGCCACCTGTATAGAAATGGTGACATCACTGGCATATACTCATCATGGACGACAGTACCTTGCTCAAGAAGGAGTAATTGATCAGATTTCTAATATAATTGTTGGGGCAGATTCAGACCCTTTCTCTAGTTTCTATTTGCCAGGTAAGAAATACTGGTTTCTGTTTTTTCTGAGTTATCTCTGACAGGAGAGGCCAAGGATTATTTTCTTTAGAGCAGATTCCCTTTAGATGATACCTGCAGGCCCTTAATGAGGTGGAATCTATTGCCATGGGAGCCATGCCTTTTTAATTCTGATTTTCTGGAAATACCATTGCTTTTTAGAGCATTAGGATGGTTTCCTTCAAACCTCAGTCAAAAGCAACATAAATAAAAATACTACTACTGTATATTTCACAGATTCAGCAACTCTCTCTTAGAATCTTTATCTAATACAGGATCTAGTCCAGCCATGCTGTTCTAGGATATGGCCAATTAGCTTTTCTTGAGCAGTTGCAGAAATTGGAACTGTATTCCTTCCTTAGGTAGCCTGCTTACTTCACCAGTGAACATCTCTGTTTAAAAATTTCTTGGGGCACCTGGCTGGCTTAGTCAGTAGAACATGCGACTCTTGATCTCAGGGTCATGAGTTCCAGCCCCACATTTAGGCATAGAGCTTACTTTAAAAAAAAATTTCTTCCTAACGAGCATTCCGAACTTGCTTTCCTGGAGTTTATATCCAGTGGTCTTTGTTCTTTGCTCTTCCCCCTGCATATGACAGTGCTTCAGTGCTTGACTTCAGCTGCACTGGCAGCCTGGGGTTTCTGTTCTCAGGAACACACATCACAGGTCTTTTGGTATCTTTTTATGGGCGATCAGATTGCCAGGCAACCGAGTAGAGTACTATAACCATTTTCCCCTTCCTGGCCAGTAGTTTATTACCCTCCCTGGGAAAGCACTGGGCCCACAATTTGTATGGTCTTCCTCCTCTATTAACGTATATTTTTGTAAATATCTTTAGGATTTGTGAAGTTTTTTGGAAATCTGGCTATCATGGATAGTCCTCAACAGATCTGTGAGCGTTATCCTATCTTTGTGGAGAAAGTCTTTGAAATGACAGAAAGTCAGGATCCCACCATGATTGGTGTAGCAGTGGACACAATTGGAATCCTGGGATCCAATGTTGAAGGAAAACAAGTTTTACAAAAAACAGGTTGGTATGACTTATTTTGGCTTTCTTTAGAGATATCTTCACTTTTGACAAGGATTAAATATATAAGCTCACTTGCTGGTGCATTAGCTACATTGTAGAAACTACTCTTACAGAGGACAGCCTTTTTACTGTGACTTTGGATTCATCCCTAGAAAGTCTCAATTACTAATGAATTTTTGTTTATTTTTTTATTTGGCTAGACCAAGCACTGTGTCCCCTCTATACCTTCCTTGATAGTATTCATGGTTCAGAGACCGTGGACTGGAGTCAGACCTGAATTCATGTCCCAGTTCTAACACTGACTTCATTACTGTAGGCCCTGTTTTCCTCATTCATTCATAAAAAGAGTAAACAACTGCTTCTTGGGATTGTGACTACTTAATGAAAACACATATTTGTTTTATGTTTGTAATATCCGGGAAGAAAAAGAAACAAAAATTTGTTAGAAATTTTTTGTTCAGAGTGATACTTTATGGCATATCCATGAGTATCATTTTTTTTAAATTTTATTTTTTTTCAGTGTTCAAAATTCATTGTTTATGCACCAAACCCAGTGCTCCATGCAATATGTGCCCTCCACAATACCCACCACCAGGCTCACCCCATCCTCCACCCGCCCAAAACCCTTAGTTGTGTCTCTCGGTGTCCATAATCTCTCATGGTTTGTGTCCCCCTCTCATTTTCCTCAACTCACTTCTCTTCTCCATCTCCCAGTGTCCTCCATGTTATTCCTTATGCTCCACAAGTAAGTGAGACCAAATGATAATTGACTCTCTCTGCTTGAGTTAATTCACTCAGCATAATCTCCTCCAGTCCCATCCATGTTGCTACAAAAGTTGGGTATTCATCCTTTCTGAGGGAGGCATAATACTCCATTGTGTATATGGACCATATCTTCTTTACCCATTTGTCCATTGAAGGACATCTTGGTTCTTTCCACAGTTTGGCAACTGTGGCCATTGCTGCTATGAACATTGGGGCACTGGTGGCCCTCCTTTTCACTGCATCTGTGTCTTTGGGGTAAATACCCAGTAGTGCAATTACAGGGTCATAGGGAAGCTCTATTTTTAATTTCTTAAGGAATCTCCACACTGTTTTCCAAAGTGGCTACACCAGCTTGCATTCCCACCAACAGTGTAAGAGGGCTCCCCTTTCTCTACATCCTCTCCAATACTTGTTGTTTACTGTCTTGTTGACTTTGCCATTCCAACTGGTGTAAGGTGGTATCTCAGTGTGATCTTGATTTGAATCTCCCTGATGGCTAGTGATGATGAACATTTTTTCATGTGTCTGTTAGCCATTTGTGTGTCTTCTTTGGAGAAGTGTCTGTTCATGTCTTCTGCCCATTTTTTGACGTGATTATCTGTTTTGTGTGTGTTGAGTTTGAGGAGTTCTTTATAGATCTTGGATATCAGCTCTTTGTCTGTACTGTCATTTGTGAATATCTTCTCCCATTCCATGGGTTGCCTCTTCGTTTTGTTGACTGTTTCCTTTGCTGTGCAGAAGCTTTTGATCTTGACAAAGTCCCCAAGATATCATTTTCACTTTTGTTTCCTTTGCCTTTGGAGATGTGTCTTGAAAGAAGTTGCTGTGACCGATGCCCAAGAGGTTGCTGCCTACGTTATTCTATAGGAGTTTGATAGATTTCTGCCTCAGGTTGAGGTCTTTTATCCATTTCGAATTTATCTTTGTGTATGGTGTAAGAGAATGGTCGAGTTTCATTCTTCTACATATAGCTGTCCAGTTTTCCCAGCAGCATTTATTGAAGAGAATGTCTTTTTTCCACTGGATATTTTTTTCTGCTTTGTTGAAGATTAGTTGACCATAGAGTTGCGGGTACATATCTGGGCTCTCTACTCTGTTCCACTGGTCTGTGTGTCTGTTTTTGTGCCCGTACCATGCTGTCTTGGTGATCACGGCTTCATAGTAAAGCTTGAAATCAGGCAATGTGATGCCCCTAGTCTTGTTTTTCTTTTTCAACATTTCCTTAGCAATTCAGTGTGTCTTCTGGTTCCATACAAATTTTAGGATTGTTTGTTCCACCTCTGTGAAAAGTGCCCGTGGAATTTTGATTGGGATGGCATTGAAAGTATAGATGGCTCTAGGCAGTATAGACATTTTAACAATGTTTATTCTTCTGATCCATGAGCATAGAATGCTCTTCCATCTTTTTGTTTCTTCTTCAGTTTCTTTCATCAGTGTTTTGTAGTTCTTCGAGTACAGATCCTTTACCTCTTTGGTTAGGTATCTTATGGTTCTTGGTGCTATAGTAAATGGAATCGATTCTCTAATTTCCCTTCCTGTATTTTCATTGTTAGTATATAAGAAAGCAACTGATTTCTGTACATTGATTTTGTATCCTGCCACATTACTGAATTGCTATATGAGTTCTAGTAGTTTGGGGGTGGAGTCTTGGTTTTCCATATAAAGTATCATGTCATCTGTGAAGACAGAGAGTTTGAGTTCTTCTTTGCCAATTTGTATATCTTTTATTTCTTTTTGTTGTCTGATGGCTGTTGCTAGGACTTCTAGTACTATGTTGAACAATAGGGGCAAGAGTGGACATCCTTGTCATGTTCCTGATCTCAAAGGGAGGGCTGTCAGCTTTTCCCCATTGAGGATGATATTTGCTGTGGGTTTTTCATAGATAGATTTTATGAGGTTGAGGATGTTCCCTCTATCCCTATACTTTGAATTGTTTTAATCAGGAACAGGTGGTGTATCTTGTCAAATGCCTTTTCTGCATCAATTGAGAGGACCATGTGGTTTCTTCTCTCTTCTTTATTGATTTGTTCTGTCACATTGATTGATTTGCGAATGTTGAACCACCCTTGCATCCCATTGATAAATCACATCTGGTCATGGTGGATAACCTTTTTAATGTAGTGTTGGATCCAGTTAGCTAGGGTCTTGTTGAGAATCTTGGCATCCGTTATTCATCAGGAATATTGGTCTGAAATTCTCTTCTTTGGTGGGGTCTTTGCCTGGTTTGGGGATCAGGGTAATGCTGACTTCATAAAAAGAGTCTGGAAGTTTTCCTTCTGTTCCTATCTTTTGAAACAGCTTCAGGAGAATAGATATTTCTTCTTTGAATGTGTGGTAGAATTCTACCAGGGAATCTGTCGGGTCCTGGGCTCTTGTTTTTTGGGAGGTTGTTTGTTTGTTTGCTTGTTTTTTAAAGATTTTATTTATTTATTTGACAGAGAGAGAGGAAGGGAAACAGGCTCCCCACCAAGCAGAGAGTCCAATATGGGGCTCGATCCCAGGATGCTGGGATCACGACCTGAGCCGAACGCAGAGGTTTTAACCCATTGAGCCACCCAGGTGCTCCTTTTGGGAGGTTTTTGATCACTGCTTCAATCTTCTTACTAGATATTGGTCTATTCAGGCTGTCAGTTTCTTCCTGATTCAGTTTTGGAAGTTTATAGGTTTCCAGGAATGCATCCATAGGTTGCTTAACTTATTGGCATATAATTATTGATAATAAATTCTGATGATTGTTTCTATTTCCTTGGTGTTAGTCATGATCTCCCTTTTCATTCATAGTTTTATTAGTTTGGGTCCTCTCTCTTTTCTTTTGGATTAATTTGGCCAGTGGTTTATCGGTCTTATTGATTATTTAAAAAAACCAGCTTCTAGTTTCATTGATGTGTTCTACTGTATCCCTAGTTTCTATCTCATTGATCTCTGCTCTAATCTTGATTATTTCTCTTCATGTGTGGGAGGTTCGCTTAATTTGTTGTTGATTCTTCAGTTCTTTGTATTCTAGATTTTTCATTTTTTTTTGAGGGAGACTTGGATAGCTATGTATCTCCCCCTTAGGACTGCTTTTGCCATATACCATAGGTTTTGGACCAAAGTATCTCTATTCTCATTGGTTTCCATGAATTGTTTAAGTTCTTTCTTGATTTCCTAGTTAATCCAAACATTCTTAAGCAGGGTGTTCTTCAGCTTCCAAGTGTTTGAATTCCTTCCAAACCTTTTCTTGTGATTGAGTTCCAGTTTCAAAGCAGTGTGGTCTGAGAATATGCAGGGAATAATCTCAATCTTTTGGTATCGGTTGAGCCCTGATTTGTGACCCAGTGTGTAGTCTGTGGTCTATTCTAGAGAAAGTTTTATGTGCACTCGAGAAGAATGAGTTTTCTGTTGTTTTAGGATAGAATGTTCTATATATATCTATGAGGTCCATCTGGTCCAATGTGTCATTCAGTCTCTTATTTCTTTATTGATTTTCTGCTTGGATGATCTGTCTGTTACTGACAGTGGCATGTTAAGATTCCCTACTATTAATGTATTTATATCAATATGACTCTTTATCTTGATTAACAGTTGTCTTATTTAGTTGGCTGCTCCCGTATTGGGGGCACAAATATTTACAATTATTAGATCTTCTTGGTGGATAGACCCTTTTAAGAGTGATGTAGTGTCCTTCTGTATTCTGACTAGTCTTTAGTTTAAAATCTAATTTTCTGATGTGAGAATCTCTACCCTATCTTTCTTTTGAGGCCCATTACCATGAAAGATGCTTCTCCATGCCTTCACTTTCAGTGTGGATGTATCCTTGGGTTCCAGATGGGTCTCTTGTAGGCAGTGTACATCCATTAGTATATTAAAGCACTCTGAATTCTATACAAAAAATAATATGGACAAAAAAATAATACGGGCACTGTAAAACCTTTATGACATATATCTTGAATTGAAAATTGAAAATGCTATTGTGTATCACAACCGGTATCCTTGTGATACATACTTTTCTAAGTGCTTTTACCTATAACATGTAATCCTTTTACGGTCCTGCAAAGAGCATACTTTGGCGATCACACAGACGGGGTGGGGCAACTCATACTCAAATCCAGGTCCTTTGATTCCAAATCCTCTATAATTGTCATATATATATATATATATATATATATACACTGTATTACATACGAATGTGTGTTTTAGGTTTGTCATTTAGTCTCTGACTGCATGTTTAATTTTTGTGTCAATTTAGGTTGATTTCATTATATATGAAAGCATACTTTTTTTTTTAAAGATTTTTTTTTTTTAAAGATTTTATTTATTTATTTGACAGACAGAGATCACAAGTAGGCAGAGAGGCAGGCAGAGAGAGAGGAAGGGAAGCAGGCTCCCTGCTTCACAGAGAGCCCGATGCAGGACTCCATCTTAGGACCCGGGATCATGACCTGAGCTGAAGGCAGAGGCTTTAACACACTGAGCCACCCAGGCGCCCCTGAAAGCATACTTTTAAAAAAATCCCATTGTTTACTTCATACCCATTTAGATGCTATTAATGACAAAAAAAAAAAAAAAAAAAAAAAAAAAAAGACAACAAAAACAGAAAATAACAAGTGTTTACAAGGATGTAAATTGGGATCCTGGTACATATTTGGTGGGAATGTAAAATGGTACAGCTGCTGTGGAAAACATTATGGTGGATCGTTCCTCAAAAAATTATACATAGAGGTGCACCTGGGTGGCTCAATTTGTTGAGAGACTAACTCTTGGTTTCAACTCAGATCATGATCTCAGTTATCCTGAGATTGGGCCCCACATCAGGCTCCACACTCGGTGTGGAGTCTGCTGGAGATTCTTTTGCCCTCTCTTGCTCTCCTCTTCTGCTCCTCTCCCCAGCTTGAGTGTGCTCTCACTCTCTCTTTCTTTCTAAAATAAATAAATAAAATCTTTTAAAAAAATTTACTTAAAATTACCATCTGATCCAGCAAATACACTTCTAGATATACACCCAAGGAAATTGAAAGAAGGGACTCAAAATTTATTTGTACACTTGTCTTCATAACAGCATTATTCATAATAGCCAAGAAGGATTGGCTATGAAACAATCCTGTTCATTGATGGACGAGGGCTTAAACGAAATGTGGTGCATACAATACAACGAAACATCCAATCTTAAAAAGGAATGACGGGCACCCGGGTAACTGATTTGGTTAGGTGTCCAACTCTTGATCTCAGCTCAGGTCTTGATCTCGAGGTCATGAGTTAAAGCCCCACACTGGGCTTCACCTTGGGCGTGGACCAGTGTGAACCAAAAGAGGGAATGAAATTCTCATACATGGTATATAACATGTAGGGGTCTTGAAGACATTATGCTAAGTACAATAAGCCAGACTCAAAAAGAGGAGTATTATATGATTCCACTTAAAATAGATACTTAGAGTCATTGAATATGCAGAGACAGAAAGTAAAATCCTGGTTATCAGGGGATGGAGGTGGGGGAAATGGGAAGTCACTGTTTACTGAATACAAAGTTTTGATTTGAGATGATGGAGTTCTGGAGATGGATAATGATGATTGCACAACAATATAAATGTACTTAATGCCACTCTGAGCTGTATACTTAAAATTGGTTAATATTAATTTTATCACAATAAAAAACATTTTGTTATCCTTCAAAGGAACTCGCTTTGAACGCTTGCTCATGAAAATAGGATATCAAGCAAAGAATGCCTCGACAGAGCTCAAAATTAGGTGTTTGGATGCAATTTCGTCGATTTTTTATATACCGGTAAGTAAATCAGGAAGTTAATGAAGGGCAGTGGGATATGTTTAGGAGAATAAATCTGTATAAATCAACAAAATACTGGTTAACTTAATATAAATGTTACTCAACTCTTAGTTAAAGTCAGTATATGACTAGTGACAGTTTTGTTTTGGTTTTTTAAAGATTTTATTTATTTATTTGACAGACGGAGATCACAAGTAGGCAGAGAAGCAGGCAGAGAGAGAGGAGGAAGCAGGCTCCCTGCTGAGCTGAGAGCCCGACGCGGGGCTCGACCCTAGGACCCTGGGATCATGACCCGAGCCGAAGGCAGCGGCTTAACCCACTGAGCCACCCAGGCGCCCCTGTAGTTGAGACATTAAAGGGCATGAGTAGAAAAGATAAATGGTTTGAGAGAGCAATGCCTGAAATTGAGGTCATACAGGGATTTCAGCAGGTCCTCAGGTATGTTCATGGGAGTGAGCCAATGAAGCAGAGTGGATGAATACATCATTCATGGAAAGGATGAAGAAGTACTATGTAAAATGATAATGATCCAGGGATAAAACTGTTGATCAATAAGAGAAAATGACCTACTTGTCATTTGATGAACGTACAGGAAAACTTTATTGTAATAAATTGGTTGCTTGTTATTTCAAATTATTTGATGCCCTACCAGTAAGAAAGATGTGTAACTGCCATTTACCATGTGACTTCCAGTGTCTCTTAGTGGGCAGAGAATTCTTCCTAACCCATAGAGATCAGGTTTAGCTGTGAAAGAGCCTGACACCGGGCTCCATCCCAGCACCCTGGGATCATGACCTGAGCTGAAGGCAGAGGCTTCAACCCACTGAGCCACCCAGGCGCCCCTAGTGACAATTTTTAAGTTAAAGTGGAATCAGCCAGGTCAGAACTGGAGAGAGAGGACCCTAGAGCTTGCCTAATCAACCCCATCAGGAAAAGGAGAAACGACTAGGGAAGTGTGAGCGGGGTTTGGGAAAGTGTGCTTCAGACTTAGAGATCAGAGAGCAAACTCAGGACATGTGCCGTCAGACCCAGGCTTCCTGAATTCCAAAAGCTTGAGATTTTTCTTTTCGGTCCTGTAGCCAGAGCAGCAGACTGATGACCTCCTGCGGATGACAGAATCCTGGTTTTCTTCTTTATCTCGGGATCCGCTGGAGCTCTTCCGTGGCATCAGTAATCAGCCCTTCCCCGAACTGCACTGCGCTGCCTTGAAAGTGTTCACGGTACACATCCTCTTCTTTTTCACAGGTCCTTCTGGTACAAAGCTAGCTCAGCACATGAGTACTTAGAATGCGCCAGTACCTCTGCCATGGCCTGTGATATACGAGTACATAGTGCACGTTCTGCCCTATGCACTTTGTGGACTAATGAGGGAGACAGGTGTGTAAATGATTGTCTCATTAAAGGTATTAGGTATTATGGCAGAGATTTAGGCAGGATTCTATGGGATCACAGAATTAATTCCAGATTCCTTATGTGCCATCAAGCGAGCCCTCTACTGTCCCAGCCCTGGTCCTCTTCCTGAGCTTTATTTCCTGCCATTTCCCCTTCTGGCACTTAATGCTCTAGTGACACCAGACTGCTTGCTTCCCATCTCTGGACCTTTTTGTGCCCTCTACATTCAACAGTGTTCCCCAACTTTGCTTGGTAACCTCTATTCTTAAAGGACTAGCTCAGGTATGTCTTCAGCAAGCTTTGCCCAAACCCACAAGGTTGAGTTAAGCCGTGTCAGCTCGCATAAAAGCTGTTTATTCATTATTTTAAAATTTGGTAAACATTAAGTAGAAATTTTTGAAATCACTTAAAGTCAGACCTGATTTGTGTATTTCCTTTTAGTGTTAGTATTTATTTACTTTTTTTTGGTGAAGTTTTGTTTTTTTAAGATTATATTTATTTATTAGAGAGCGAGAGCAAGAGAGTGCACAAGCAGGGGGAGGGGCAGAGGAAAAGGGAGAAGCAGACTCCCCGCTGGGCAGGGAGCCTGATGCAGGGCTCAATCCCAGGACCCTGAGATCATGACCTGAGCCGAAGGCAGATGCTTAACCCACTGAGCCACGCAGGCACCTCCTTTATAAACATGCTTAATGTTTATTTAATTTTTTCTTACTCTATATCGTAGTTTACTTACCTGTCCCTCCCACTATTAGACATTTATATTATAACTTTCACCCTATGATAAACATCTTTGTAAACAAAGCTTTTTAATATTTAGATTTTTTTTTTTTTTTTTAAGATTTTATTTATTTGCAAGAGAGAGAGGGGAAAAGAGTGCAAGTCGGGGGAGTAGTAGCGGGAGAGAGACAGGTAGAGTCCTCGCTAAGGATAGAGACCAACACTGAGCTCAATCTCATGATCCTGAGGTTATGACCTGAGCCAAAAGCAAGAGTCAGATGCTTAACTGACTCAGCCATCCAGGCACACCTAGATTATTTTCTTAAGTTAGATTTTTGGAGGGGAATTTATTTAGGCAAAAGTATCATTTTTTAAAGATTTATTTTTATTTATTTTAGAGAGAGTGTGAGTTGGGGGAGGGACAGAAGGAGAGAGAATCTCAAGCAGACTCCCTGCTGAGCATGCAGCCTGATGTGGGCTCAATCCTAGAACCCTGAGATCACGTCCTGTGCTGAAATCAAGAGTCAAACGCTTAACTAAGCAAGCCACCCATGTGGCCCCAAAAGTAACATTTTTAAGGTTAATGTGCTATCCAAGTAACACATATAACTTCTTAAGGCTCAGAGGAGTTGTAATCTTTCTGCTTTCCATTTCAGGCCATCGCAAACCAACCCTGGGCTCAGAAACTTATGTTTAATAGTCCAGGGTTTGTGGAATATGTGATGGACCGGTCTGTGGAGCATGATAAAGCTTCAAAGGATGCCAAATATGAACTGGTGAAAGCACTTGCCAATTCCAAGACAATTGCAGAAATCTTTGGGAACCCAAATTATTTGAGGCTCAGAACTTACCTGAGCGAAGGTCCATACTACGTGAAACCTATTTCCACTACAGCTGTGGAAGGAGCTGAATGATTTCTTCTAGAGTACAGACCATTTTTGACCAAAACTTCTCCTAAGGCATTTGATTTCACCTGTATTTTACAAAAGAGAGGCTTCCCTTCCCCCAGAATTATCATGGAGTGTCTAATGTTATTGTATCACTATGTCTGTGGTGTTTCTACATGGAAGCATAGTGTGGAGCCAGGAAAGCAGGCAAACTTGGTCTTCATGGCACCGGGTATTTTTCAGATTCCTTTGACTGCCTTAATCTTTCCAAGAAGATGGTGTTTTTGTTCTCCCAGAAAATTTTCATGGACTTACTCAATGTCTTATTTAAAGTTCTGCTTCAGATGGAATGGAACCAAATTGTTTCTGAATTCACTTTACCACTTTTTTTTTTCTTTTTTGGTCCTTTCACCTTTCTGATTCCACTGTCAAAGTGTTGAGTATAAATATTCTTTGAAAAACAGTATAGAATCTTGAAATTATGTTCTCCATACTAAGAATAAAAACTTAATATGATGTCTTTGGGTTTTTTTGTTACCATTATATCCCTTTAGAAAATGGACAATAAATAAATCTTTAAAAAATGTTTCTGGTGTTTTTTGCTTTTTTTGTTGTTTGTCATTGACTTTTATTCCGTTGTGGTTTGTGGTTTGGAAGGATTGCTAACATGCTAAAGCAAGAAGATTCCCCAAACTCTTGTTTTACTTATTGGTGGGTCAGCATCGTTGAAGGTTTCGCTTTTAATCTTTCAGAGCCATCAAGTCAGAATTGAATTGACCAGAGAGAGAGAGACGCTGACTCCTTAATTACCAGAGTCTGATAGCAGGGCACTATACAAAAACCAGGATGCCATCTCACTGATTAACAAAGGATGCACTTTTCATTGACAAAGAGAAAAAAAATGTTCCCACCTATTTCCATTGCGCTGCTTTCTAACTGGAAAAGTACTCTGCACACCAATCACCAGTCAGAGGTTTTGGCATGAGTGTTTTATCAAGAGTGTGATTCAGAATCAGGTAGATCTCTTTTAAGCCATAGTGATGTTGATAAACCATTCCCACTCTGTAACAAAGTGGTTCACAGGTGCCCGGAATTCCCTTGTCCCAGATTAATCATCTCATTTCTATCATCTCTGACATCCCTCTGTGGGTGATTTGTTTGTTTCCATGCTCATTGTTTCTCTACAGCTAATACCACTAGCTAGTCTATAGCCAAGTCTTTCCTAGCCTGAGAAACATTCTATCTCTAAGTTGACTTTTGTTTAATCTCATTCTTGATGTTGATTTTAGTCATTTAATGTCCAAGTTCAGAGAGTTGCCCTCTCTCCTATGTGTGACCTATAAACTCATTCTGATTTTGCACCTGTGACTTTTTTTTTAAAGATTAAATAAAATTTGCAAATTATTTTATTTTGCATTTAATCAATAAACACTATTGACTGCTCATTGTGTGCTTGGCATTGGGAAAAGCGTTAGACATTGTCCTAAGTGCTAAATTCATCATGTTGACATTTTTACATCTGTTATTTCACTGACGAAGAAACCCAGGCTCAGAAAAATTAAGTAGGTTGTCCAAAATCACACAGGTAGCAAGCCACGAATAGTGGAAGAAAAAAGAAACAAATTCTGTTAGAAATAGATATAGAACATTAGTGTATAGTAAGTACAATAAGAGAGAAAAACAGGAAACATCTACCCTAGACTTGAAGGAAGGATTTCCAGAGAAGGAAACACCTGAATCTTGAAGAACCAGTAGGATAGAGTCAAGTGGAAAACAACAGAGAGCAGCAGGGAAAACAGAGGTCCAGATATGAAAACAAGAAACATTTGGAGGAACTGCAAGGCAATATGACCAAAACCTGGAACTTAAAAGGGAAAAATTACAAAATTCTTTACCATTATTACTAACAGTGACTACTATTTCTGACAGATTGCACACTCCAGAGCTAGAATGTTAACCTGGCTTCCTCGTGGCTACTCAGATGTGTTACTTGATTATATTTTGAAGATATCAGCAAACAAATGTTTGTGAAGCATTGTTCTAAAAGCTTTTCAGGGGCATCTAGGTGGCTCAGTCGGTTAAGCATCCAACTCTTGATTTCAGCTCAGGTCGTGATCTCAGTAAAACTGAGCCCCACGTCAGGCTCTTGGTTCAGCGAAGAGTCTGCTTGTCCTTCTCCCTCTGCTTCTCTCCCACCCCAATAAATAAACAAATAGCCTTTCATCTATTAACTCATGTTGCTGTCCTTCCTCTCCCAGGAATAAAATACTGTTATTACCCTGTTTACGCATGAGGCCAAGGCACAGCAAAATTAAGGAACGTGCACAAGATCACAGAGCAAATAAATGGAGCCAAGAGTTGAATCTAAGCTATTTAACTCAGAGCATACATACGTTTTTAAATGCTGCCTCTTCCTCTTATTGGACACTTACCATGGGCCAAATCCAATGCTAAATGATTGACAGATCTCATTTAATCCACAAGTCTGATTTTATACATAAACTGAAGTCATTTGTCAAAAAATACAATCTAAGAAGTGTAATGGCAGGGATTTTCAAAGTGTGTTACTTTGGGGACACCTAAAATCCCAAGAACCCCGGGATGGGAGCTATTGATCTAGGACCTGGTCTTTATACAAGAGAAATCAGAAAGTGTGTTGTAAGTTGAATTGTGTCCCCCCAACAAGATAATGTTGAAATCCTAACCCCTGATTCCTAATGTGACCTTATTTTGAAATAGTTTTGCTGGTGTCATCAAAGTACAATGGGGTCATTTGGGTGCCAGTCCAATGACTGGTGTCCTTAGAACAGGGAAATTAGGACACAGCACAGAGGGAAGATTGTGAAGTCACAGACACACAGGAGAAGGCCATGTGAGAAGATGGAAACAGAGATTAAAGTGATCTCTCTGCAAGCCAAAGAATGCTAAGTATGGCTGTCCACCACCAGAAGCTAGAAAAGACAAGGATTTTCCCTTCTATAGGCTTTAGAGAGAGCAGGGTCCTGCCAACACCTTGATTTCAGACATCTAGCCACCAGAACTTTGAGCAAATACCGTTCTGTTCTCTTAATTCACCCAATTTGTGGTACTTTCTTAGGGCATTCCTAGGAAACTAATGAAGAGTATACACATAACACAAAATGTGAATTTGTTGCCTCCCATCTGTAACGCAGTGTCTAACTAGGACTTGATGAAAAGTGCTTTACCAAGAGAGATCCAAGTCTTTGGTATGGTTTAAGTTAACATATACTAGGTGATTAATGCTTTTAAATTAAGTGTCATTCCACCACCCGGTTACCAAAATATTTCTTGCTTACATCCAAGATGAAAATTTTGTTCAACACATTCCTTAGTGTTCTCTTTCAATTCTGAGCATTCTCAAAAATCAGTTACCCTTTCTGTTGGTGAGTCACGAGAGTTCCACAGAATATGATTTTGACAAATACACTTAACTGTAAAGAGAAACAAGACTTCTGGTTATAATTAATGTTCTCTCATTTCTGGATAAAAGGTTTTTTTTTTTTTTTTTTTTTTTTTTTTTTTTTTAATATTTTATTTATTTATTTGACAGAGAGAGATCACAAGTAGGCAGAGAGGCAGGAGGAAGCAGGCTCCCCGCTGAGCAGAGAGCCCGACGTGGGGCTCGATCCCAGGACCCTGAGATCATGACCCGAGCCGAAGGCAGCGGCTCAACCCACTGAGCCACCCAGGCGCCCCAAAGTTTTTTTTTTTTAAGATTTACTTCTTCTCCCTCTCCCCCTCCCCCTCCTCCCCCTCCCCCTCCCCCTCCCCCTCCCCCTCCCCCTCCCCCTCCCCCTCCTTCTCCTTCTCCTTCTCCTTCTCCTTCTCCTTCTCCTTCTCCTTCTTCTTCTTCTTCTTCTTCTTCTTCTTCTTCTTCTTCTTTTAGAGAGAGAGAGAAGCAGCAGGGAGGGGTAGAAGGAGAGGGAAAAAGAGTCTTAGGCAGACTCCATGCCAAGCGCAGAGCGTCATGTGGGGCTCGATGTCACAACCCTTTGATCATGACCTGAGCCAAAAACAAGAGTCCGACACTTAAGTGACTGTGCCACCCAAGCACCCCAAAAGGTTTTATTTTGAAAAGAATCATACTCTATCAACTTAAATACCATAAAATAAAATCTCAGTATGATGTACTACATCACAGCACTAATAACATTTTGAAACTTGCTAAGAGAAACTACAGAAACACAAGGAAGGAGGGACGCTTTTTATAGCAAGGTATGAGTTAATTTACGAAGAACACATTTATAAGAAAATGCCAAAAAAAGAAAAACCCACAAAAATCCCTCCTAATCACCAAAATACATGTCATAGTTTTTTACGGTATTCATGTGAAAATGTTTAAAGCTGTCAAGGTATGTCAGAAGTTTGCAGGAAATGAGTCCGTAGTAAGTCTCAAACAGGGTGCATTCTTTCCCACTGCTAATTTCCTCCCATGCCAAGGGTATTTCAGCATCTGTAGTTTCCAAGGATGTAAAAATGAACTTATAGCAACATCTGTTGTATCTGATGTGCTTTTTCCCAGAAAACCTTGAACTGTGGATGGGTATAAGGCCAATGAACTTGGCACAAATCCCTACAAACACATCAGCAGGAACCATTATGGGAACTTCGTTGAAAACCACATACATCATCCGAGCCACATCTTGGGACATAATAAAGGTTTCACCACTGCAGTAATCTGGGTAGTACTTTTCTGGGTATTTGCTAAAAGGGACAAATTCTTGACTATTGGGGTCTCTGTTGGGTGTATCCTGATGGATAACTTTTCCCACATAGATATCCTCAAGGTGTTCTTTCAGATTGAGAAGATAGTCTACCAAACTTGGAAGATTGACAAACATCTCTTCATCAACCTTGAGAATGAATAGGGCATTAGGGCAAAAAGTCACAGCCCATTGCATCATTGTGATGATCTTCAGGGTTTGGTTCTCAGAAGTGTCCAAGAAGATTCCTTCAATTATATCATTATTCTTATGGGACTCTTTGTCTATCTCTTGCTGGGTAGTTACCAAAACAGGCATTCCTAAAGCAAACAGTGTGAGAATGTGGTACCCTTGGACACTGGTCACATTACCCCAGGTTTTCCTGATGAGGTCTCGCCTTGTTCCATTTTCTGGGCTACTGAAGATAAGAGAGAGTAAAAATATATTCTTCCCTTTACACACCTCCGACTGGCTTAGGATATAATGCTTGGAAAGGTTACTTCTTAGGGGTTCCACGTTCAATTTTCTTGCCTTATCCTTTGTTTCAAGAACTTTCATATCTACATAAGGCAAAGCACGCAAAAAGTATTCTTCCACAAAATCAGCCCCAAAAAGCAAGGCATGAAATAAGATAACATTAAATAGAATGAAACACCACTGGTGAGTCCGAAGTCTGCAGAATGTCACCTAAATAAGAAAAAAAAACATGTTCATTCAAACTTCATCTCCATTCTTGTTTTTGCCCCCACTGAATGTTATAAGTACTCCTCACAGCACTTAGAAGTACACTATTTTAAGGGTTTCTGACTTATTTTTGCTCTAAGCCTCTCCCACTATATCATGGCTCCTTGGACAGGTGATATCATGCCTCTTTCTTCTTCAGTTCTGCAGAGTTCAGTGTTTGGTATGAGATAGAAACTGAATAAAATGTTAATTGGTTATTTTCTTCCTCGTTTGGATGAAAGCCTACTTACTAAATGCAAGGCATTGTGTCCGTCGCTGGAGAAGCAAAGAAGAATCAGACACAGACACATGATATAAAGTAGCAAGTGGCATCATTGTGCTAAAAACCTATAGGAAAATATATGATGTTCTCTCAGGAAGTGAAACACTTGGATCGGTTTCTTCTCTAATTACAAAGGTCAAGGGCTAATTTTCCATGAAGTAGTTGCTTTTGTTGCCCAGTGAACAATGGCTACTATAAAACATTTATATCCTTCCAGTATGGTTTTCCAGTTTAATCCAATACTGAATTCTGACATTGTCTGTTTTGGCAATGTCCCCTAATCCATCCGACACATCTATCAATATGGACAAATTCCCGCTATCTGCATAGCACCCCTTTGGAGATCTAGGGTGGACCTATGCCAAGTTTACTCCACATCATTGAAGAAGATGGAAACTTTCCTTCTGGAAGGGTAAATACAGTATTGTAACATAATAAAGCAAAGGAAAATTCAAGGAATTAAATTTCTACTGGAGCTTCAATTGACAAAGCTTCTCATAATAAAAGTAACCTCTTACTGAGCACTTGCAGTGTTCCAGGCACTGTGCTAAGCACTTTATATGCCTTAATTAGCCCTGGTAATGCTTTCAGATAGGTTATCTTCAAAATTAAGCATCCAGGTTTCATAACTTGCCAAAGAACACTCAATGGGTAAGTACAAAGAGTAATGTCATGATTTGAATTCAAGTCTGCAAAATTCCAAAGCTCACTCTTAACCCCTGAGAATCCTGACTCTCTTCCTTCTCCGTGTCCACTGAATTGGAAAGGAACAAAACAAAACGAACCCCTGCAATTATCATCTGAACTCCTTTCCATTTGCTCAATTGCTAATGATTTAAAAAGAGAAGAAACTTCACTTTCCTCAAGCCTATTTTAATAGACATCAAATGCTTCAAAGATTTAAGAAGCTTACCTGCATGTTGTCTGTAAGCAATTTCAGGGCTTTGGAAATTATTGAGTCCAGATGCCAAATGATGCCCGAATGTAGCTCAGCATCATTCCAGTCTAACAGCAATTGAAGTAAAGTGCTTGGTGCCCAAGACTTTGAGGATAAAGTTTCTTCCTAATCAACTTGAGCTTTTGTCCCAGAATACCTGCTGGCTGCATAGGAAAGCAAGTGAAGATTATGTTACAGCTAGAGTGAATCCAGAACAAAAAACAGAGAACACAAACCTGTTCAAATGCTCCCAACCTTGTGTACCTCTTGAAACGGACTCCTTGCCTTTATGCTGAATTCCTGGTGAAGTAAGTGTGGGAGTTGAAAGAGCAGTTCACCTACATCACCCCTCCACACATCATCACACAAGGAGAAATGTCGTACAGTCTGTTTTGGAGTGTTTTCAAGAAACTAAACAATTGGAATAGTTCCTGCTCCCTAGTATATGCACGTGCAAGACATAGACTAAAAACATCAAGGAATAGTCATCCCTAATGGGTGCCTACTTTTCTTCTGAAGAAACATCATATGGTGAGATTTGTTTAATGTTTGCCATTTTCCTAGGGCATGAATGTGTAGGAATTATTCCAAACACTGCTCCTACCAGAAAGCTGAAGAAAAAAAACAACATTCAGCATATTTTCATGTTCTTGTCACATAAGCAGTTGTATTGAGCATTCTGTTTTTAGGCAGGGCTATATTTCATCTTTGTTTTTTCTCATGCTGATCTTCCTGCCTGCCACTCACAGCATTTTTTTTTTTTTATTGTTTGGCTAGGAAAATCTTATTACATTCAAAGCTGACTATGCTTTCTCAACCACTGTCATGCAATCTTGGAAATTTGTTTTACAAAGTGGGAAAATATAACCTAAAAAAATGCAAGTGAAAAGAAATTGTTTATAAGTTCTAAGTTTAGCAATTAAATAGGTCTTGTATTTAATTAAATACAAATCCTGTTTTGCAACTTTCAGTTCTCAGCTATAAATTTTGTTCCCAGATCTCCTCTTGGCTTCAACTTAGTTTGGTTTCTTTCTTTCTTTCTGTTTTTTAGACAGTTTGGTTTCTTTGTCCATGGGAAGGTCTAACAACACTATCTCCAGGCAGCTCCATCTGGGATTTTCAGTTTGATTCATCAAACTCTTACTTCACTGGGTTGAGGCACATAGGGGTGCTTGGTTTTCTTAATTTCCTTGGCACTGCCTTCCCTTTCATAGAGGTTATCTGATCTTTGTGTGCATTTCTTCTTAAATTTTCTTAGAATGTCATCAGTCACTCTTTGGCTACAGAGACTCCCTTTTGCTCTCTTGAGACCTGACTTTCAAGCCATCATAGTGACTTCTACCTCAGATAGTCAAATTTTTACTTCCTATGTTTTAGGTACACTAGATGAACCCAGGATGCTTGGAGTCTTGGCTATTCTCTACCACTAACTGAATATGTGACTGTCTTATTGTCTATATAATGTGATATATCTATTGGACCAGTCTGTTCAACAGGGTAGCCATTCGCCACATGTGGCTATTTAAATTTAAATCTATTAAAATTGTATTTCCTCAGTCATATCAGGCATTTTCAAGTGTTTAATGGTCAGAAGAGGCTAGTGGCTGCCCTATCAGACGATGCAAATTAGAATATCATTGCTGAAAATCTTATCAGATGGTGCTGGTATAAGATAGGAGTATGTGTATGTGGTTTATGAACCTTTACAGAGAGACCAGGAGAATTTATGTTCTGAAGGGGGCTTGAAATCCTATGAAGCCAGTTACTAAGACTTTAGGCAAGATGCCTTTGACCTCGGTTTCCCCATCTCTAATAATAGTAACTGCGGTGTAGGGTTGCTGTGGGAATTGAGTGCGGTGACACAAATTGATTTAGGATACTGCTGGGGACATCGGAAGCACAGTTCAAGCTTAAAGATTTATGCTTCAACTTTCAGTCCTCAGAAGGATGGCATGAGGAAGGTACTAAACTACTATGCAGAAGAAGGAAATAAATGCAGAGAGGTTAAATAAGTAGGCCATAGGCACAGCATGAGTGTAAGAACTGGGATTCGAACCTAGATCACCTGACTGTTCTTTCGCTCACCGATTCCCTTAACTTGCTTAATTTTTCTCCTTGGCACTTGCTAAGACTTGCACATGCCTTGCTTAGTTATTTATCTGTCTGCCTCCCTCGCTAGGACGTAAATCCCAGGGGTTCCGTATTTTTGTGCTTTTCGCTCATTAACCCTATCTCCCAGAACCGTGTTTGGGAAATAACCGGTGACTCAATGGGCTGTTTGACTTCGGACACGTCTCTGAAATTGTCCTGCCTCTCCTCCGTAAAGAAAGGATAAGAAAAAGGGCCACACAGGGCCAGGTCAGGTCGGATGAGACACATCCCCGATACACAGCAAAAAATAAGTTTAGGACGACGGTCCACAAGCCTAAGCTGTACTGCGCACGCTCCCCCTCCCTCCGCGCTCTCCCGGGCCAGCCCGCTTCCCCCGGAGGCCGGGGCCGGAAGTGCACCCGCGTCCGCTGGGCGCCGCGGGCGGAGGGACGCGCGGAGATGACGCAGGCAGCACCGGAAGCCGCTCCCCTGTGAGGTTGCAGACCCCGAGCGGCGGCCGCTGGTCCAGGTCTGTATGTGAGGCGGGGTCAGGCCGAGGAGGGGGTTCTCAGGCGCCCGCGCCTCTGCTGACCAGCCGCGCCTCGGGCCGTTTGTCTTTCTCTGCAGGCGCCATGGCTGCGGAGCGGACCCGGCCGCTGCGAGGCTCTGGCGGCCCGAGCGCGCCTAGTCGGTGTGAGCCCGGCTCGAGGTCCTGGGCCCCGGGGCGCTCGCTCAGGTCAGTGCTGCGCGGAACACGACTCTGGAAGCGGGGGACCTGGGAACTACGAACGCGGGTTGAAGGGATCTGGAGTTGATTTTAGAGATGGGAAAATTGAGTCTCGGAGTTACTGCCTGTTAGTTGCTCAGTTTCCTTAGCCGCGAAATGAGTAAACAATGATGCTACCATGACTTTGAAAGATGATCAAGTGTGGCGAGGTGGTTTCTGAAGTACAGAGCGCTGTATTAATGTGAGGGACTGCGCCATAGTTGTGGGTTTGCGATGGAAACAGGTGTGTATGTGGGGTGCCGCTTGAGATACAGATAACAATATTAATGCTGAATAATGTAACTGGCATTTCCTGGAAGCTTACAGTGTGTCGGGTACTGCGCTAAACGCTTTACGTGCGTTATCCGACTTAATCCTCACAAAAACCCTTGTACGGAATGCTGTGCGTGGTTGCATTTTACAAGTGAGGAGACTGAACTTGAGATGGGTGAAGTGATTTCCCCAGGGTCACTCAGCAACAGGTGGAGCTGCAGAGCCTGTATTTAACACACTGTTTCTTTCCGAGCTGTTTTTATTTATCTTAGAGCTAAAGGCGGTTTTATCTTATTTTTTAAAAAAGATTTTATTTATTTATTTGACAGACAGATCACAAGTAGGCAGAGAGGCAGGCTGAGAGAGAGAGGGAGGAGGAAGCAGGCTCCTCGCTGAGCAGACTGCCTGATGCGGGGGCTCTATCCGAGGACCCCGGGATCATGACCCGAGCCGAAGGCAGAGGCTTTAGCCCACTGAGCCCCCTAGGCTCCCCTAAAGGCGATTTTAAAGTAAATAGTATATTCACATGGTTTTAAATTCAAGAAAGGGCTCCTCGCTCCAATTCCTTAGCTCTCCAGTTTTCCCGGGAGGCAACCAGGGTTACCAGCTTCTTGATATTCAAAAGATACCGGGCACGTGTATGTTTATAAATAACATGTGTTCAGAACCTCTGTACTGTAACTGCTGATAGTGCTTGATAAGAAAACAGGGAAGATGAATCCTCCTCTCCAACAACAGATGTCTTGCTTTCATTCTTAACTAGGCCAGGTCCTGGTGGAGAAGAGGAGAACACATATGTGGTGTTTTATCTAGAATGGCTGTCTCCAATAAAACCTAGGGGTATAGTTTTGTTTTGTTTCGAGGGGGTGGGGGCTGAGAAAGATGTTAAGGTGCTTCTTATGGGACCCTGGGGAAGTCACTCCACTTCTTAGGCCATAAATTTCCTCATTTTATTCGTTAAGGGCAGTAGTACTGATACTTTCCATGAAGTTCTGATAATCCAATGAGGTAATGTCTATGAGTAGTACTTGAGTCTTTTAAATCAGTACAAATATGAGAGTTGCCTAAGGGAACAATAGGGAGCTAATGGCAGAACTAGAGATCAAACCTAGACCTCCCACCTTCCAGTTTAGGTGTCTTCATCACGCCACCCATTTCGGAGCCTTAGTGATTGTTAGTATTGAGGGCAGAAGGGCAGGTTTAATGTTTAATCTGAAGTGGGGGCAGGGGAGGGCAAGACACAATGAAGTGTGGGTAGAGACAAAAATGCACCTAGTGGGAAATTCTAGCCTCAAGTCAATAACTGCCCTTAATTATAAAACTAAATCTCAGTAAGTTTAAGCTCTCGAATTTTTCCTCCATATATTTTAAGCCATTTTAAGGGAAATTTTATGATTAGGGTCATAGGGTCGAAAGGGATGTTGGTAGCCCTATGTTTTCCAGCCTTAGGGCTACTGCCAGCTTTCCTGGCAGGTATTCATAGCGATAAAACTATGAAAAATACCATGTGAGTTACTTCAGACTGTGTGTTAAAGCTGTTCTGGCCCCTGTTTCTGATTTTCATAACTCTCAAAGTGAGTGATAGCTTCCATTTTACAGATGACTGAAGTTTTAGAAGTTGGTCTCAGAGTTGCCCATAATCCCATAGGAAGTGGCTGAATCAGTAAAAGATTTGACTGACTCCAGGGCATTTTCATTTACCTCATTCTGCCTCTGTTTCCACTGTCTTTGACTTTCCCAGCAATGGGAATTGCATTGGGTTCTGGAGACAGCCCTTACATTATTGGAAAGCTCCTGTTGAGTTGAAATCCTTCTTCCTGAAGTTGTCCTGTTTGGGCCTTGTGCTGCCAGGAGTACATGATATTCCTAGAGTCTCTCCAAAAGGGTTCATTTTAGACCTGTGATCTTAAGAAAGTTCCCTCCAAAGTCAGTTGATTTTTTTTTTGTTTGTTTGAAAAGTAAAATCTGGTGGGTTTTGTTTTGTAATAGTGCAGAGTTGGGGAAAAAATTATTAGGGGTTAAGAGAATATCTGAATCTCAGACATGGCTGAGTTTTTTAAAGGTGCTCATTGGAAAGTTTGTCCCATAATCTGTGGTGTCATGACTACATTAATTTGGCATTCTGTAGGATGTCTTAGTTTTTGTCAATGGTGGAAACCTGATAACATTTTCATGGGTATTATAAATTTGCCTTGTAGTCATTTAAATAGTAATTCAGCTTCTTATAAGCAGAAATAAGCATTTCTGTGATGGATGTGTGGATACTTCTGTGTGTGTATGTAGGTGTGAGAGAGGAAGTCCTCTGCACTTATTCCTGGGTAGATGTTTTGTTACATGTTTTTAATTGGCCAGTATTAATTAATTAGATTTTGTGACATTTTGTGAGTGTCCACAGAAAAGGATTGTTTTGACTTGCTATGAGTGGTTTTTTTAAAGTAAAAAATTTCCAGAAATGTTATAGATAGAATGTTGTTTAGATTCAGGAAGAGGAAGCTTGTTAGCTTGTTTTGTTGATAAAACTTTTGGTGAACTGATTATTTTTTGGCTGCCTAGTAAATCCATGAACTAAAAAGTCCTGCCTAGCCCAAGCCCTGAGGATTCTGGAGTATTATTTTAAAGTTCATTCACTGTTCCCAAAATCAAACTGTTCGATAGGAGATAATATGATTGGAAGGTTTGGTTGCTTTTACTCTTTAGTGCCCAATAACATTCTTGCCAAATTTGATATTGGAAAATTAATGAAAATGATTTTTACTGACCTACATGAACAGAGTTGGAAGATGAGATCTGGCTTTTGACGTAGACTTGACTTAGATGACATATATGGGAAGGAATTTATTTTCCTCTTCCACATTAATTTGGATATAAATTTTTAAAATTAGTATGACAATCTGGTTGGAGAATAAATGATCAGATAGAAGGAAGGTTTTTTTTTTTAAATTATGGAAATGTTTAAACATATAATAATAAAAAGAACAAAAAAACCTCTGTGTACTGATCATTCAGCACCAACATCTATCAACATATAGCCAACCTTGGGAAAGATGTTTTTATGGGTTTGCTTTATTTTTTGTTTTCTTTTCATTAGTTTAGTCCCTTTTGTCAAAAGTGGATTGACACCTTGACAGTATGTAATGCTGTCTATTTGTAAGGTTTTTTTCTGTTCCATTTAGTCCTGGAGCAATTTGTCATTCTCCTAAAGGAGAAGGTGCTATAAGCAGATAGTCATAGTGCCTCCAGATTTTATAACCAGGTTGTGATTCTCCTGGTTGTGGCTGTCATCAGAGAGAGACAGCTTGGTGTGGTTGGAAGAGTACGGATGGTGAGAGCACTGACCTCCGGGTTGTTCTGATGCTATTTTAATAGCTCTGTTGACTGTAGGCAAATCACTTACCTTCTCTGACTTTTAACTTCCTCCCCTGCAAAGTAGAGATGATGCTTCTTGTTTTCTTGGTGTTTTCGAAGCTTCGGGATTACTAATTTGACTTATTTGTGAGGCTTCCTTGACCCTCACTGCTCATGTGTGTGGCACATGGTTAGGGGTTGTCACCAGCTCATATGAGGCTTATAAAAACTAGGTAAGGCCATGTAAGGCCTTTAGTAATTCATGTTCTAACAGGCGGTGCCATAAAAGAAGTAGAAGAACCAGAATACCTGTACCTTAAGACATCTGCTTATGTTTCTTCCCTAAACCTTTTTGTCTGAACATCTATCGAAAACCCAGTAGTTGGTTTTGTGATTTTGGTAACAGGTCAGGCTGTGCCTAGCATGATAACTAAAATGTCCAGTTACTGCTCAGGAGACTTGCCTTCTGGTTGTTTTTGTGATTTTAGTACCCAAATAGAGTGTATTAAGTAAACAGTGTTATGAAGGTTTTGATGAGTGGTGGGGTGGGGAGAAGTATATTACGTAGAAAAAGCTATTTTATAATGAACATTTTGTAAATCTTTTACTGTGAAGATGCATGTAGCATGTGCTAGACTTCAAAAGGAGCAAGTCACATACACCTACATAAGTCTCACTGACTTGTGTTTCAGAGATCATGATTTATTAAAGTATGTTTTCTCAGTATGTATTTTCCTCTGTGTGCATGGAAGATTTTCAGATGGAATATGTTTACTGTAAAGTTGTAATGTGGTAACTAAGCATAAAGTTGTAATGCCAAGTTTTTTACACTAATTTTCATTTGTTAGCAGTCTTGCTTGAACAGTCTTTTTGAGCAGAACTAATACAATATTTTGATGTGCCACAGGTAAATTTTTCCATAACCTTATGGAGAGAAAGGACTTTGAGACATGGCTTGATAACATTTCTGTTACATTTCTTTCTCTGACGGACTTGCAGAAAAATGAAACTCTGGATCACCTGATTAGTCTGAGTGGGGCAGTCCAGCTCAGGCATCTCTCCAATAACCTGGAGACTCTCCTCAAGCGGGACTTCCTCAAACTCCTTCCCCTGGAGCTCAGTTTTTATTTGTTAAAATGGCTCGATCCTCAGACTTTACTCACATGCTGCCTCGTCTCTAAACAGTGGAATAAGGTGATAAGTGCCTGTACAGAGGTGTGGCAGACTGCATGTAAAAATTTGGGCTGGCAGATAGATGATTCTGTTCAGGACGCTTTGCACTGGAAGAAGGTTTATTTGAAGGCTATTTTGAGAATGAAGCAACTGGAGGACCATGAAGCCTTTGAGACCTCATCATTAATTGGACACAGTGCCAGAGTGTATGCACTTTACTATAAAGATGGACTTCTCTGTACAGGTAAGAGACCTCGGAACTGTTATGTTGTTTTGTATTTCATAGGTTATAATTTTAGAACCAGAAAAAAATTACTCCTTAGGCTTGAGAATGGCAAGATTAATTATATGAGATATCTGTAGTGGCATTCTCCCTTCCCCCTTCCCTAACCCTTTCCTCTTTCCCTCTAGAAAACAAATCATTTTTATAAAATTGTATGAGAAGAAAGCTCCAGACATTCTTTTAAATGTGATGTGAATCGGGAAGCTGTAACTGTTTTTTTCAGTGCTTCTTCCTTCCATGTACAGTTCTCCATATTGGTTAAATTTTTTTTTTCTGTCAGCAGTATTTTTTGAGAAAAATCAATGGAAAAGTTGGTGTCTAGATCTAGCAAGTAATTAGCTCATCTTGGAAGAATTACTTAACCTTTGTGTGTTTGTTTCCCTGTCTGTTTAATATGGGAAGGGAAGTATTTCTCTTTTGCTGTAAATTCCTGTGGTTCTAAGAAGACTTAGACGAGTTTACACATGGAAGTTAGATATTTTAACCCTAAGCAATTGAGTAACTATATAACAAAATAATCATTAAAATTTGGAATTATGTATATCTTAATTATGATGGGCGTGTGCTTCTACTTATAATCAATGCATATGTTTTAGGCAATACATTTTGATAGGCATTGTAGATAACTCTTAGGCAGTGTCTAGAATGATTCCAGGTAGTTCTTATCAATGATCCCAATGTCTGTTCACTTTCATTGTGTATAATATTTAGGGATACTTGGTGTTCTTTCTTCATTCAAGATAATTTCTTTCCTTCTTTAAATATTTATGAGAGAGAGACAGGGAGCAGAAAGGGAGGGATACAGGAAGAGGGAGAGGGAATCTCAAGCTTACTCCACAGAGCATGGAGCCTGACACAGAGCTCAGTCTCACAGCCCTGAGATCACAACCAAAGCCAAAATTCAGGAGTCAGATGCTTAACCAACTGTGCTATCCAGGCACCCCCCAAGATAGTTTCTTTTATTTTTTCTTTTATTTATTTATTTTCCCCAAGATCATTTCTAATAGACATTTGAGTTTTACCTAAGTATATATTTGCCTTTTTAAATAGCATATACTGTTCCTTTGTGTAACTATGTCACCATTATTTGGCCAATTCAACATTAATTCATATTTAGGTGGTTCTATTTTTATGAATATCTCTGTTTGCACTTTTTTCCCTTGAATTATTTCCTTGGGGCAGAAGCCTTAAAGTAGAATCACAGATCCAGGAATATGAATGATTTTAAAGTTCCTCTTACTGTCCTTTCCAGAGAGATCAAATTGGTGCCATGGCCACAGCAAAGTTTTAAATAACCCTCCTTCTCTCTGAGAGTTCCACCAGACTCAGTTTTAACATTTTTGAGATGTAGGATTTCTCAAGCATATATATTTTCTCATGTGGTGATATATTCTCTGAAATGCTAGATACCTTGCCAGTTTTATAAAATAAACATTAAATTTAAGGCATTTCATGGTTTCGTTTGTCATCCAAAAGCTATTCGTGCTCTTGTTATTCCCTGTCTTATAAGTCAGATTATTGGAAAGGCATCATCTGTTCTTTTATACTTTGATGTACTTTCCCATTGGGGTGAGAGCTTTTCTGTGTTCTTTTTGCCTTAGGATCAATCAATGGCAGGTAGTTTTTAAAGATTAAGATGCAGTATTGCCTTTGAGATTTGTGCTCATTTATACTTAGGTAAGTACTGGCGAGTTGACTCATTTTCAGAGCCACATTGAGCTTTAAAAAAAAAAACAACACCTCTCATCAAACTTTACTTTTGAAATGTAGTAAAGCTGCATTAGTTATTTGAAGCAGAAGTGAATGGGAAACATTCACTGAGTTCTTTAACTACCTGGAAAGTTAGTATCTACAATAACTATGAACCCAGCCCTGCACTTTAAGGTTGTTTTCTAGGTGGGTCTATAGTTTGTATTTTTTATTCTGATTAAATTCATCAGGTTTGCATATTGAAAATTCTGCTCTGTCTTTTGAAAATAATCCAAAGCATTAGTTTAATTTTTCTAATAGCAGCATCCCTGGAAGCATAACCAGTGAGAGAAGTATTTGTTACACAATCATACATGTGTTTGTTCCCTGCTGTTACTGAAGAGCTCGTGTTTTCTCCGTGGTAGAATTGGGAAATTCTGAATTTGGCAATAAGTTTACAGTTGACATTTTTAGATTAGCCCCTTGAACAAGCAATAAAATAGTATTGCCAAAAAGATTGATGGCTGATAGTAAAAATTAACATAGCATAGTGAATTAGGTAGTTACCCTTCTGCTTAGTTCTAAAATGGTAAGAAAGGAACCTGTTGTGCTTTGTGCCATTCAGTAGGTATATATAAAATGACTTCCATGTGAAAGACAATGTGAAGTATACATGGATGAATTAGGACAGTTCTTGCTCAGAGAATGTGCACAGTGGGATCAGGAAGGTACCCTGATTAGGTAGAAGTCTCCATCTAGACTATGAAAGAGCAAGCACTTGCCCTTTTAGAGAGGATAGCAGCTGCTCCACTGTAGTGAATTATTGCCATATGGGATTTAAGGTTAGAGTGATCAGATCTGATACTTAGAGTCCCAGATCTAGATTTCTGTGCAATATTCTGATTTTTTTTAGTGTGTTTGTTTGTTTGTTTGTTTGTTTTATAGTGTGCTGATTTTTAAGTATTATTCACATTTTAAAAATATTGGTTGGGTCATATTGAGTCTGCAGGCTGCTGTAGTGTTACCTTGGCTTATAGTTGAATAAGAAAAATAATAGCTATAAAAGAGGTGTTATCAAATGATACAGTTGAATTATATGAGGAGAACAAATCATATAATTGTTCAGAGGAAGCAGTGCTTTCCTTCACTTGGAAAGTGGGCGGATTTTAGAGAGATGAGAATAAGTGCTTTCCAGTAGGAAGATCAGCATTAACATTAGCAAAAGTGTGGAAAAGACTAAGTGTGGAGCTTATAGGAGAAAAATAAAGAACATTCATTTTAGCTGATGTCAGGATATAAGTAGGGACCCTGTGAGATTCTTAGAATATAAGCTGAAGAATTGGCTTGAGGTGTATTATGAAAACCTTAAATATTGGGAACATGAGTTTGGACGGTTTTCTGTGAGTAGGAAGAAAAAAATATGAAAGTTTTCTGAGCTGAAAAAGGGCCAATATCAGAGTTGTCTTCAAGTAGACCAGTTTTTCTTATTTCTGTCAGACCCAGGTCCTCTTCTTATAATATTTTGTAATATTATCTTACCTTAAACTAAAATTCATAGAAATAACTTACTGGCACGTATTTCAGAAAGTTAATGTAATACCTAAATGCTGATCCAGAGCAGAAATAAAAAGATAGTAATTTTAGAATAATACACATTAAACATGTTGTGCTCAAGCCCAGCTGTGCTAGAAGACAGAAATGTAATGAGATGTTTGCACCTGTGTATGTACTGTTGTCATGAACATGACGGCTCTAAGTGCAGTGTGTTGTATTTGTACCATCAGTGGTATGACCTCAAGCAGTGAAAAAACTCTTAGCAAAGTCCCCAAGAAAGCAAAATACATTTTTCCTCAATCTACCTGATATACTCTGAAAATTTAGAATAAACTCCATGCTTTGTAAAACTGGTCTGAGGCTCAGACAACTAAGGATAAGCTTTTTACTTAGGAATATCGGGCAGAATCGTTAAGAGGTCATGCAAAATACGAGACAATTCTTTTCGTGTACTGTCCATGATGTCTAGCATTTTCAGCCTTAGCCTGGCAGAGGCTAGTAATGCCCCTTACCCTCTGCCCCAAAATCATTGTGACAATTGAAAACACACTAAAAACATTTCTAAAATGTTCCCTTAGGAGATGATACTTCTTCTGTTGAGACCTGTGGCATTGACAAATGTAGAGTTTCCAAATTAAAGTATTAGAGTATTGCGGTTTAGGGAAGAGTAAACAGAACTAGAGTTTCTGAATTGAAGTATTAGGGTAGAGATGAACAATGAGAGACTGTGGACTCTGAAAAACAATCTGAGGGTTTTGGAGGGATGAGGGGTGGGAGGTTGGGTGAGCCTGGTGGTGGGTATTATGGAGGGCACAGATTGCATGGAGCACTGGGTGTGGTGCATAAACAATGAATTCTGGAACACTGAAAAGAAATTTAAAAAATAAATAAAAATTTGAAAGTATTAGCGTGTTGCAGTTTAGGTCAGAGTAGATAGATTTAGATATAGAACAGTAAGGATAGAGATTTTTTAAAGGAGCAGTTAAATGGAAGAGCCACCATTAAAATGGAATTGACAGAATTTTGGAATGGATTGAGTATGTGGCGAGGAAAGGGTTAATTTAAAAAATAACTGGGATTTCTAGCTATATATACACCTGGGAAGTTGGTGGTGCTAGTAACAAGAACAGAAAATGAAGAAATAGAGAGGGTAGAGGGAATTAAATTTGGGATGAACTTAACGTAGTTGGATGTGAGTGGAGATTCCCATAGGTATCTGGAATGCAACATCAGAGCTTCGGGAGTAGCTCAGGGCAAGAGCAAAAGGTTGAGGGGTTAGCCACGTCATGGCTATGGCTAGAACAGGGGTTTTTTAAAAGGAGTTGGAGAGGAAGAAGAATATAGCCTAGGATGGATCCTTGAAGAGCGTAGTTAGAGGGGGAAGAGGTACAGAACCAGAATGGTGAAGAGTTTCAAGGACATTTTAGTCATCAGAGTCAAATGCCCCCAAGAGGCAGCTGAGAGCTGAGATCTGATTCTACCAGTTAAATATTTAAACTTCACTTGATCCGGTAGTTTACTACTCCATTTGAGTTACAGCTCCATTTTCTGCTTACCTTTTTGTTACATACCCATCCCTGTGCTTTTTTATATCAAAGTATTGTTTTCATCATCTTTCCTGAGTAGAGAGGCCTTGTTTTTTCTTTCATATAATGAAAAATAGTCTTCATTTATTTAGTCCCCTTTCATCTCTGGGTTGCATCATTGATGACCTGCTGCTAGTCAGTGCAGCAAATGGGAGTCCACAGGGGAGGTTGAAATAAAAATTAAATAGGAGAGGAGAATAGTGGCTCCTGAAGGCCCAACAGAGTAGACTTGCAGCTCTGTAAAATGGGACTGACATCAAGCTAATTTTCTCTGATACTTCTTTAGGGTGTAAAACTGAATATTTTCCTATATAAACTAATTTAAACAATTAGGATAATTTTTTTTTGTTTTTATCAAGTTGTGGTAAAATAGACACAAGATTGAGGATCCAGTCATTCCACTTCCTAAGACACATTTATGGAACATTTAGATTTATCATTTTAACCATTCTTAAGTGTTGTATAATTGAGATTATCTAGACATACTGTCCAGTATAGTAGCTATAGGCCACATAAGGCTTTTGAGCTCTTGAGATGGCACTAGTCCAAACTGAGATGTGAAATGGGAAATACTCAATGGATTTAGAATATAAAATATTTTATTTTTTATATTGGTTACGTGTTGAAATTTTATTTTTGATACATTGGGCTAATGAAATTATATATATTTTTTACTTTTTAAAGTAAATAATAGAAAATTTTAAATTACATATCTGAATTACTTCTGTGGTTCGTATTTTGTTTCTGTTGGACAGTGCTGTTTCCAAAGATTTTATTTTTAAGTAATCTGTACACCCAACATGGGGCTTGAACCCACACCCCAAGATCAAGAGTCTCATGCTTTACCTACTGAGCCAGCCCAGTGCCCCTCCCCAGATGATTCTGATGCCCCATATGACTATTGAGGAGCACCAACCACGTCCCATCTCTAGTTTTATAAAAAGGAAACTGGGTCTGTAAATACCTAGAGTGACAGCAAGTACAGTCTTCATTTCCGTGTGTTCTCCTGGCGTTTGTCCAGGTTGAATTTCATGCTCTACCCTTTTCATAAGTGTTATTTTTTTCATTGTGTGAAACAGTGGCTTTCTACCAACCTTAAAGGTAGAATTGTGGCCAGTTTTATTTAGTCATTTCATCTTTTCCAAAGCCAGTGATTCAGTGCTTTCCTGCATACTGTGTCCTTGTGAGTGTATTTTTTTATTTTCAAAATGTCTTTAACAATTCTTATTACTACTTTTTTGTTATAAAGGTAAGTTTGTGAGGCTGATTTAATCATTAGACTTTTAAACGTAAAGCTAATCCTGAATTATCATCATGATCAGTATAATTTGATCAGATGCGGAGATAAAACTCACTTTTTTTCTGCAGAATCTTGAGACGCTTTATAGGCTAATTGTTGAATTGTGAATGTGTGGGAATAATTTATCCATGGTTTTCTTAGAGGTTCCTTTACAGATTTCAGGATGGCTTAAGGAAATAGCAGTTAGCTTTTGCAGAAGTTAGCCTGTGATCTGTGGCTTATCTTTGACTTATCTTAGGGTAGAATATATTCCGGCACACAGGTTTACTCTTCAGCATTCTTTATTCGCTCAGAGTTGTTGGGTCATGGGTAGGCATACAAATGTATACGTGCAATCGTAGGTAATACTCATCATTTCAAGCTCAAATCAGAAAGCTCGTGATAGTCAAAGGTATATGAAATTTTGCAAGTGCAAGCCCAAGGGATGCTTTGTCTAGTACTCCTCTGTCACCTGGAAAATTAAGGAAAGAGGACTAAACCAGAAAGCCTGCATTTAGTCCCTGTGCTGTTCACACCATTTTGGTGACCCTGAGTGAGTTATTACCCTCCCCATGCTTTGCTTTTTTCAGCTATTAAGTGGAAATGCTAGAAGGAGGGGATCATGAGGTTCTGCTTGAAGAATACCATGGTTTGGGGATAGATTTTCCTTCTTTAGTGTTTGGTTTCTTACTAACTTCCCTGTTTTTCTCTTGAAGGGTCAGATGACTTGTCTGCAAAACTGTGGGATGTGAGCACAGGACAGTGTGTTTATGGCATCCAGACCCACACTTGTGCAGCAGTGAAATTTGATGAGCAGAAGCTTGTGACAGGCTCCTTTGACAACACTGTGGCCTGCTGGGAGTGGAGTTCCGGAGCCAGGACCCAGCACTTCCGGGGGCACACAGGGGCGGGTGGGTTGCCCTTTTTCAGGGATTTCTACAGTTAATTTAACCTCTCATTCCTTAAAACCAGGAGCCAAGAATGTGATCCTGTTTTGTTTTCTTTTTGTTTTTTTAACTTAACCTGCCTTTCCCTCCTATTATTTCTTAGTCATAGCCATTAATCCCTTTACTTAAGGCATTCCTATTTGGAATTTTTTCCTGAATTTTGCTTTTCCGTGGTGTATTTTAAAACTCTTCTGTGTACCCTTGTGCTGGGAGGGGGTGGTATTCCTTGACGTATTTCATTTATACCGTGTTGAACAGTCAGTTCATTTTGCTTTTGTCAGATTCCTTACCTCCAAATTGAGCAAGTCCTACACTTGTAAATTCAGTCTACTCTGTTTGTAGAATCAGGGCTGAAAATCCTTTGGAGTGACAGTAGTTCTCAGATTGTATAATCTATACATACTATGTTGAGTTGGATCTTGGTTGACAATTGATTAAAATAAACCAGTGTCTAGAGATAAGATAAACAGATACCTGAGTATTCCTAGTAGTTTTATAGTGGCCTAGTGTGTAGAAACTGGTCATTTGAGTATAGCCTTGAGACCTGAGCTGCTAATCTCTGCTGCATTGTATTTTGGAGCTTTGTGCAGAAATCCTGTTGAGCTGTTTCCCATCTTGTGCATCAGCTCCCTTCTTCCTTTTCTCCATTTACTCACTGCCTCAGCCCTGGAGAGTCATAGTCTATGATCTTCAGCATCCCGTTTTATGAGCAGTCTTCTTGGACTCCCTTCTACTGTAGGTTTCCCAATAACCTGAATTTTGTCATAACACTCACCATACAAATGAGTATGGTAATCCAGTTCCCCGCCAGGCTATACATGCCAGAAGGACAGGGACCCTGCCTGTCTTATTCACCCTTAGGTCCTGAGTTCCTTTTATTGTGTCTGGTGCTCAGTAATACTTTGAAGTAAACCTAGCTATTTTGCTGAAAACAATTTTTTCCCTATTTTTGTTTGTCATCTTAAACATTTTCCCTCAATTTGTTACCACTTGCTTGTTACAGAAATTAATATTGGAAGATACATGATTTAGCATGGTATATATTAAATTCAGTATACCGTTCCATATGTCAGGATGTACATTCCAGGTGATTTTATACCTGATCAACTTCACGACCTCTGCTCTAAAAAAATTTCGTCTTTGCTGTTCCCTGGACATTGCTATGGCTTTTCCTAACTCCATGCCTTTGCTGTTCCTTCTACCTGCAATATTCTCTTTCCTTGATAAACTCTACTCATCCTTCAGGGCCATCTCCAATATCGCCTCCTCCCTGAAGTCCTCTCTGATACCTTTGGGCAGAGTTAGTCATTCTCCTTGGTGTTTCCCTAGCAAGAGGTAAACATTTAAATTTTTTGGACTCCTCCTTTACCCTTAGACTGAGTTCCTTACGGAAAAGCCCAGTGTATATCTCTGGGTCCCCAATGTTCCTTTAGAGAGTCTGGCAGGCATTTAAAAACAAATGTTTGAGTATTTGCTATACTCAGGCACTGTTTTAGGTGCTGGGGGTACACCCCTCAAGAAATTCAGAGAGTTGGAGAGAAGGGCTTAGTCTCACCTTTGAGATCCTTATGTGTGTTTTGTTTTTCTCATTACACTGGCTTTTCTTGGTCATGGGTATTGTTCTTGACATTTTGTCTCATTGTGAAGAATAGGGCAAATCTGAATAGGGCCACCTATGTTGTTTTTTCCCTGCATGAGCTGGATTGGTTTTGTGGTGTGTCAGGCAGGCAAGGCTGAGTGGGAATGCCGTTATCTCCAGCACTGGTGTTACCTCTCACTTCGAAGCTAGTACAAGGATAAGAGATTGTGTCATTCCAGGGATGCTCCATCCCTAGAAGAATAAGCTGTAATAATAACAAGAATTTTGAAATGAATATATTTTTTATCATAAAATCTTAGTTGAATAGCGCCATTCTTACAGTATCTCTGGCTGAGAATTACACAGTTGGTCAGCAAGGAGAATGAACACGATTGAACTCTGTTACAAAAGACCCTCACAGGGGCATGTTTTAACTTTGTGTATGTTATATATACTAGTGTTTAGCGTTGACTACAATGATGAACTGGATATCTTGGTGAGTGGCTCTGCAGACTTCACTGTGAAAGTATGGGCTCTATCTGCTGGGACATGCCTGAACACACTCACCGGGCACACGGAATGGGTCACCAAGGTAGGAAGACTTACAGAAGAACTCTCCTTGACATCAGGTTTTGTAGGGGTGAGGGAGCTGTGGATGGGGTGGAGGATGGTAGGTGCTGTCTTGTTAATTGGTAGGTGAGCCCTAAAATGGAACAGATGTATCCACAATGCACGATGGCCTGCATTAGCGACCAGCCAAGTAAGGGACACTTGGTAAATAGTTGAACAAATGAATGACTCACGGGCACAGAAAAATGCCCACAGTGTATTTGGTGGGTGGAGGGAACAAATAAAACAGGTCATGGACAAAAAACTACATTGTAGAGTATGATAACAATTTCTGAATAAGTGTGTTATGCACCAGAATGTTACAGGTTATTATCACTTATGGAATTGTAGGTGCTATTTTTCCTTTTAGGATAAACATGTATCTTTTTGAATCACGAAAGCAGTTTTCATCTTGAAAAAATAATAGTTGTAAGAAATGGGATAAAGAAAAATGTATAGGATTTTTAAAAGAATATCGTGTTTTCTTATTTTCAAAAAAAGGTGATTACGAGGATCAAATGCAGTATTAGTCATGGAAATGTCATATAGAAACACTTTTCCTGAGCTTCCCGTTCCTTCCTGTCTGGGATAGCAGATAGAGGAGTGAGCAAAACAGACTTGGGCTTGACACAGACATTATTAGCCCAGTAGGAGAGATAGTTATTAAACAGTAATTTCACAAATAAATGTGCAGTTACAAATGGTGTTAAGTGCTATGAAAGCAAAGTGCAGTGCTCTGTGAAAATGTCTAGAAGGTACCCAATTCATTCAGGGAGAGCTTCTTGAGAAGGGGCAAAACATGAAGAAGAAATTGGAGGTAGCTAGATAAAGAATAAAGTGCAGTGTTTCAGAGTACGTGGTATGTGCCCAGGCCCTGGCGTGGGAAAGATCCTAGAACATTTGTTGGTCTGAAGGCCAGTGGAGCTGTGCTATGGTTGGGGTGGTGTGGAAGAGGTGGCCATCGTGTAGGCCTGCCTTGGGCGTGTTAAGGATTTGGGTGTCGTACGTGTAGTAGGAAACAATTGAGCGTTCTCAGCAGGAAACTGTGATTTATGTTTTTAAGAAAATAACTGCTAAGTAAAAAATGGATTGGAGTTGGGACACAAACAGACCCAGGGAGGCCAAGTAGGCTTTTGCAGTAATCTAAGCAAAAGACACCTGTGGCATGGACCCATGTAGCAGTGAAGAAAGAAAAGAGCACACATGAAGGATATGTCTTTAAGGGAAAGGCAGCCGAACTTACTGACTCATAGGTAACAAAGAAGGAGGAATTAGAGCTACCCAGTGGGTTTTAGGTCAGGTAGATGAATGTGTTTTTCTGAAATAGGCAGAGCTAAAAGGGTGGTTTGTGAGAAGATCAGTAACATTACTAAACTGTTTGATTGAGAATAGTACATTTTATGTTATGTATCGTTTACCACAGTTCTGTATTGGGTACATTGACTATTTAAGCATCGCTCTCTCTCTCTCTCTCTTTTTTTTTTTTTACATTGACTATTTAAATGGAAAAGTTACATAAGACAATCTCGTGTTTTGTTAAAAACACTGGACTTGGGACCAGGATGCTGACTGTGTGATGTCTTAAGGCAAGTCACTTCTCCCTGTAGGGCCTGAGTTTCATCTGGTAAATGTTCCTGTGAATTCTGAAAGAGATGATGGGACAGGACCCAGCAGGGCATCTGGGTGTAGTAGGTCTGTCAGTTTCAGCTGAATCGGGAGCACAGACTACTGAAGAAGTGAGCTTGGCCTCCCTCTCACTTGATGCTGACTTACTACAAAAATAACTAGCCACTAAATGTTTACAGCCTATCCGAAGGGCTAGTGAAATGTTAGCTTTTATTACATCATCATCCTCATTTAACTGTTTTATTTCATTTTCATTTCAGTTATGAGATATAATAAATGCCTCATCCCCTATTTTAAAGATGAGGAAATTGAGAAACAAAGATGCTGGCTGGTCTTGCCCAAGGTTACAGAGTCAGGATATGGCAGATTCTGGTCCCAAGTCCAGTGCTTTTTCCATTATAATGCATCTGCTCAGGAAAACAAATCATTCGTATTTGCTTTTAGGTCTATGGGCTGTTTTCTTTCCTATTCCTCTCATTTGTTATAAAGTCACATTTTACAGTTTTTAAAATCATTTCTAATATTTGCTTCCAGAGTAAAGCAGAAATTAAATGCTGCCGCCAGCATTAGACAATTTTACATCCTGCTGACATTATAGAGAATCTGTTTGTACTAACTAGAGGCTAACATCATAGAATTACAGCTTAGCTCTTGTAGCATACCATCTCATTTCAGGCTCTTTTTCATATTTTAATTTTTTAAAAAGTGATATAGAAATAGTTTTAAAAGGATCATTCTGTAACATGGATGCTTATATTTCTAGGTGGTTTTGCAAAAGTGTAAAGTCAAGTCTCTTTTGCACAGCCCTGGAGACTACATACTCTTAAGTGCGGACAAATATGAGATCAAGGTGAGGTTTTCTCCTCCATTAATTTGCCTCATCAAAGAAAAACTGGGAAATATAAGAAAATTAAAATGGAATAGCACAGAGGGAATATTTCAAGGGAAGCAGGAATGGCTTAGTATAGCCATCTTAAACTTCTTGGGAAGAGAATTACTCATTCTATGTATGAAGACCTTTCTTTTTAAAAAAAAAAAAATTTTATTTATTTATTTGTCAGAGAGAGAGAGAGAGACTAAGGACAAGCAGGGGGAGCAGCAGTTAGAGGGAGAAGTAGGCTCCTGGCTGAACAAGGAGTCTGATGCAGGACTTGATCCCAGGATCTTGGGATCATGACCTGAGCCAAAGGCAGACGCTTAACCACCTGAGCCACCTGGGAGTCCTGTATGTATGAGGCAGTTTCTACCCCTGATTTGTAAATGAAGAAAAAAAGATCCACAAAAACTTATCTTCACATTCTGTTTTCTTAAGACTCATATCTCATACCCTTCTAATTCTTAGATCTAAACTATGAAAACATAAAAATCTACTTGTGTTTAAAAAAAAAAAAACAATTTGCAAAAAGTTGACGGAGCACTCTCACATCTGTTCTTACTGCATTTTTTAAACCATTCCAGTGGTAGGTGTCTTCATTGTGGGAACTGAGATTCAGAGAGGTTAAGTATCTTACCCAAGGACACACAGTGCATACATGTAGCATCAGAGCTTGAACTATAAAACCTGTGGTCTTTCCGATTTACTTCACTTTCTATCTGGCTTCGGCAAATGCAAATCACATTGTTTAAGGACAGGTTTTTCTATGGTGATGTGATCTGTCATCGTTCCTTATTTTCTTTAATCTGTAGATTTGGCCAATTGGGAGAGAAATCAACTGCAAGTGCTTGAAGACATTGTCTGTCTCCGAGGATAGGAGTATCTGCCTGCAGCCAAGACTTCATTTTGATGGCAAATACATTGTCTGTAGTTCGGCACTGGGTCTCTACCAGTGGGACTTCGCCAGTTATGATATTCTCAGGTAATGTTTTTCTGAGCCTTCCCTTTGACAGAATATTCCCGTTTATCTTTTTGTTGTGGTTTAATATTAAAGACAAAACTAAATATTGGATGAACTAGTCAATAGCTTGAATCTGGAAATGTCATAAACAGTTATATGCTGAAAATCACACACATAAAAAATATTTTAGAGGCATATAGAGTTTTATGCTAGAGTCTAGAAGACCTAAGTTTTGATCTGTCCCCTTACTATGTCACTTCCCCTTGCAGAATTAAACCTGCTGGGCAACCCTCTTCTGTCCCCTCCCTCTTTGGGAGCTTTATACTAGCCCTCAATAAACTTTGCTGCCCACCAAAACAAACAAGCAAACAAACAAACAAACAAAGTGCTTTTCAGGAAAATGAGGGGTTTGGATGAAGAGATCTTTCAGGTCCCTAGTTCTGATATATTTAAAAAAAATTTTTTTTAAGGTTTTAGACAGATAATGTGTATTTAGTGAAATAATGATATATTTATTTTCTTATTTTAATTCCAGTATAGTTACCACTGTAGTGTTATATTAGTGTCAGGTGTACAATATAGTGATTCAGCATACACTGTACATACATACATACACCACATCTTTATTCATCTGTTGATGGACACTTGGGCTGCTTCCATATCTTGGCTGTTGTTAATAACTGCTGCAGTAAAACCACCAGGATGCGTGTATCCCTTTGAATTAGTGTTTTCTATTCTTTGGGTAAATACCTAGTAGTGCAGTTACTGGATTGTAAGGTAGTTCTGTATTTTTAATTTTCTGAGGAACCTCCATACTATTTTCCACAATGGCTGCACCAGTTTGCATTCCCACCAGCAGTGCAGGAGGGTTCCGTTTTCTCCACATCCTTGTCAACTCTTGTTATTTCTTATGTTTTTGATTTTAGCCATTCTGACAGGTACGAGGTGGTACCTCATCATGGTTTTTTGTTCTTGTTTTAGATTTTATTTATTTGAGAGACAGCAAGTGAGCATGAGCAGGGAGAGAGAAGCAGACTCCCCGCTGAGCAGGGAGCCCAATGCAGGAGTTGATCTCAGGACCCTGGGATCGTGACTTGAGTTAAAGGCAGATGCTTAATGCACTGACCCACCCAGGCACTCCTCATCATGGTTTTGGTTTGCATTTCCCTGACGATGAGTGATGTTGTACATTTTTCATGTGTCCTTTGGCCATCTGTATGTTCTCAGGTATGGTTCTGATATTTTAAGTTTTGCTTCCTCTTCAGTGGAATTCTGCATTGAGGGATCAAGTTGCCTTCTGTTGACTAGTAGAAAGACAGAAGTATTTAGAGAAAAATAAAACTTATAGGATTTCTCTCCAAAGAAATAAATAAGAACAGGTCCATGGCCAAATAATTTTGTGATTTCCTGCATAACCTTAGACCCTTCTTGGAGATTGATGGTATCTGTAAGCATGTTGGAAGCTAATGGAAGCTGGTGCTGTATGTGACTAAGAGAACACTTTGGTGGAACACCTGAGTGGCTCAGTTGGTTAAGCATCCCAGCTCTTGATTTTGGCTCAAGTCATGATCTCAGGGTTGTGAGATCAAGTCCCATGTCAGACTCCACTCTGTGCATGGGGCCTGCTTAGGGATTCTCTCCCCCTTTCCCTCTGCCCCTACACACACCCCACCCCCGCCTCAGGCATGCATGCTCTCTCTCTCTCTCTCTCCAAAAAGAGAGAAATTATTTTGGTGATAATCCTTGATTTAAAACCCAGCATCACCTCCTGTAAGTTGGAGGATTTTATATAAGTTTCTTAACATTTCAGTTAACCTTTAGTTCAGTTTCCTGATCTGGAAAGTGAAGATGAGATGAAGTACCTGTGAGGACCAAGCACAGGACCTGGGGGATTGGTATTACTGACAGCTCTGAGAAGTTCTGCATGAAGAAGCCTGCTTGAGCTCGTTTAACCTACTGTGCCTCACACTCACTGTACACAGAACCTTTCTTTTAAGGAGCACCTATTACCAGCTCCCAGAATTAGTGTTCTGCGGCATGGTTCAGAAAATGCTGACTTGGAGTAGTACAGAAAATTGAATGTACTCGTCATTGTTTTTGTGCGTGACTGTTTGAGGTCAGCTGTATGGGATCTGTCACACTAGCCTGCAGGACTTTGGCAGGCCCTGCCTCTCTGGTCATACAGTTATAACCCCTTTTATATCTTCCTGGAATCAGACTTACATTTCTAACCAATTAGGATTCCAAACTGTCAGAATCATTTCTAGAAATGATTGATAATTACGCTTCGAGAAAAAAAGACTGGAACAGGTGCCAGAGAACATTAGTCTAAGTGTTTCATTCTATAGATGGGGGAAATGAAGCAAGAGTGGGTATGGGCCTTGGCCAGCATCCCACACAGCTCACCCTAGCCCTCCACCATCCATCCATCCATCCATCCACCATCTGTCTGTCTCTCTGTCCACCATCCTGGCATCATCTAGCAGGCATATGCTTAAAGTACCAGCAAGCCAGAGAGAAGGAACTTCTGAAGGAATTTCAAATCCAAGTAGTTACTGTGGGAAAATCAGATCTTTTACAGTTTAGTATCATTTTTGTTTTTAAAGATTGTATTTATTAGAGAGAGAGAGCATGAGCTGGGTGAGAGGGAGAAGCAGACTCCTGCCTGAGCAGTGTGCCTGATGCAGAGCTTGATTCCAGGACTCCAGGATCGTGACCTGAGCCGAAGGCAGACGTTTAACCACTTGAGCCACCCAGGCATGCTGTGTTGTTTTTGTTTTCAGTTAAGACTTGGATGGGAGGGATGGAGAAGTAGGGTGGAATAGAGGTATCATCATCTTTTTAATGCTTTGAGTTTCTAAGGGTTTTAATTTGATCCTGCATTTGCCTTTCTTGTGTATGTATTTTTTGCACTCTGAGTGGCATGTACAGAGTCCAGAGGCCCAGATGAAAGTTGTGTTAATTTGGGGATTCGGATACACTAGCTTTGAGCAATAAAGCTGCAGAATTGTTTGCCGCTAAGAATTGTTAGATTCAGATTTCTTGGAAGGTGGGCCGTTTTATCTCTTGCCTCCTCCCCACCTGCCACAACACAAATAAACCGGCCTCTTTTGAAATCATAGTGCAACTCCTTTGGCATCAGTTGCTAAGATCGGATCGGGCTGCTGACGCTTTGAAGCTGACTGAGAAGAAGCAAAGCACGAACGGTCGCCTGTTGCTCAGTAAATCGACGCTATGACGCAATCTCTGGAGCTGAGTTCTCTTGGTACAGCAAGCAGGGTTATTTAAGTTCAAGGGCCCAGACTACAGGGCAGGGATGTGTGTTTACAGTTCTAAAGTAATCAGAGTTAAAGGGGCTGTGAGCCTGTCAGGACCTGCATTCTCTGCAACATACATGTGCTTCAGTCTTTGGAGTCGGTGCTCCTATCCCCAGCCACCCAGTTATCTAAGTTTCTGGTTATTTCCTGCTTTGCATTGGTGATGTGGGGCTTACTAGACTTTCTTGCTGTTTTCCTAGTTTCCTTTGGATTTGCTTTGTAGGCATTTTCATTTGCCGGTGTTCATTGCTCCACGGCTGCATTCATTATGTGCTGCAGATGGTTACTGAGCACTGCCTATGTTTTAGGCATCAGGATCTACATGGGAGCCTGCAGAAATACTCACCACACTGGTGGAAATTCCCACAGGAGGGAAGATTGATATTAAATAGCTAGTTACCTAGAGATGTTTTCATGGTTGGACTAAGGGCCACACTGTATGGAGTAAGTACTTCAAGACCTCACGTAGCTGAGGAATAAGGGAAAGCTTCTTTGAAGAAGAGGCTTGGGCTTAGCTCTGAAGGACGAGTATCTGCATTAACCGGCAGTGGGCGTGCAGTAAGGAGCATTGGAGACCAAGAAACCAGTCTGTTCAAAGGCCCTGAGACTGAAGGAGCCTGGTGCTGGAGATGCATGAGCAGTAGAGAGCCCTCAAAGGGTTTGAAGTTAAATGAGGTGGTAATAGGATTAGATTTTTTTTTAACTTTTTTTTTTTTTTTTAAGATTTTTATTTATTTATTTGACAGAGATCACAAGTAGGCAGAGAGGCAGGCAGAGAGAGAGGAGAAAGCAGGCTCCCCACTGAGCAGAGAGCCTGATGCAGGGCTCGATCCCAGGACCCTGAGATCATGACTTGAGCCGAAGGCAGAGGCTTTAACCCACTGAACCACCCAGGTGCCCCTAGGATTAGATTTTTAAGGTGAGATTGACTGAAAGGGGCCAAGAGTAGATGTGGTGAGACCAATTGGAATTGTCAGCAGCCCTGCAGGCAAAAGATGACATCTTGGATCAGAGTCGTCACAATTGAGATAATAGTGAATAAAGTAGGAGAGAATTTAAGAGGTAAAATCAATAGATGGTGGTGATTGAATTTGTGGCTTGAATAAGGAGGAGAGTTGGATGGTTGCCATGTTTCCTAGCTTGAGTAACTGGGTGAAGGAGCAAGCCAGGAAGTAAGAAGGAGAAACAGGTTTGGCCAGCAAGTTCGGTTTGGGACAGAGTGAGTGAGGGACAGGTCTTCTTCATGACAGAATCCCTTTCCCTTCCTAATGTCAGGTGAAGTCTGCTTAGCTGTGACTCTCTGACGTGGACTGAATTCTCTCTTCTAGAGCTCAGCATGTCTGGCCTTACACATCCTTCATTTCATATTTACAGGTGGTGACCAGCTATTTGTTCCTGCAAATTCTGTTTCTCTCCCTCTCAGCTGATCTCCTTCACCTGCTCCTTATTTGTCCTGGTTACCAGGCCCTGCCATTTCTGGTTGACCTCTTGGACAGTCGTGTCCTTGTTGCCAGTCAAGTTAATTGACCTCTCATGGGGCCCAAACTGATTTTCCCAGAGCAGAATTTGCATATCCTTCTCTCATAGCTCTTTTCTTAGTGCCTCCAAATTATCTAAGCGTGCTCACAAAAGACTTAAGTGTGCAGACAACAGACGATGATTTTTTGTTTTTCATTTATGCTGCTGTTTGGCGGGATCGCTCCCACTCTGTGCCTTTGTCACCAGCATTTGGGGAAGGTGAAGGCTGTCTGCCCTCCCACTCCCTGAGTTGTCTCTAACAACTTCTGAAGCATTTATTATTAATGTTTCTGGATTATTTAGGAAAACTAATCTTTCAGCCTCTACTGTTTTTTTTTTTTTTTAAAGATTTTATTTATTTATGTGACAGACAGAGATCACAAGTAGGCAGAGAGAGAGAGAGGAGGAAGCAGGCTCGCCACTGAGCAGAGAGCCCGATGCGGGGCTCGATTCCCGGACCCTGGGATCATGCCCCGAGCCGAAGGCAGAGGCTTAACCCTCTGAGCCACCCAGGCGTCCCCAGCCTCTACTGTTTTTATAGTTTGCTACCTGCTGAATAGAGTAGCACGTGAGTCCCTTGGTTTCCAGTCTTTATTCCAGGCTTTAAGAGGCTGATGGTATTCTAGGATTTGATGAATCCATCTTTTTACCTAGTCATGAAGGTGATTGCACCCCAGTTCTTACTGGTAACTGACCAGTTATGAATCCTTAGGCAAAGTATGTACCTCAGCTAGACTTCAGTTTTTACATCTTGGAAATGAGATGTTAAGTGAGATAATCTGGGTGGGCATTTTGTGCTTCCGTAAATTTTCATCAGATGCTGCCTTTCCCCTTACATGCCTATGTTACCGTGTCATTGTGAAGGGTTCTTCCCCCGCCCTTTCTTAAGGAAGCTCCGTGTTTTGTCTCTTCTTTTTTATGCAAAACTTTAATTTAACTCTCTAAATTTTCTTGAATTTTGCATTGTCTTTCTGTGTCTCCAGAAAAGATTACAGTGGAAGAAACAGAAGTAATATTGCCTTCTGATTCATATCTCCTAACTCTTGTCTTTGTAGGGTCATCAAGACTCCTGAGATAGCAAACTTGGCCTTACTTGGCTTTGGAGATATCTTTGCCCTGCTGTTTGACAACCGCTACTTGTACATCATGGACTTGCGGACAGAGAGCCTGATTAGCCGCTGGCCTCTGCCAGAGTACCGGAAATCAAAGAGAGGCTCGAGCTTCCTGGCAGGCGAAGCGTCCTGGCTCAATGGATTGGATGGGCACAATGACACGGGCTTGGTGTTTGCCACCAGCATGCCTGACCACAGTATTCACCTGGTGTTGTGGAAGGAGCACGGCTGACGCCACGAGCTGACCACCGCTGACTGACTTTGGGTGCCAGGGCTGCGGGTTTTCAGTGCAACCTTTCTGGCAGCCAACTGCATGAACCAAAGTTCTCACCTAACGGTATCATCGCGCAGTGCACAATCATTTATCTGTGTTTGCCAGGGGGCCAGGGCTCGGGGCGGGGGAGGGCTTGTTTTCTTGACACACAGCACAGCATGCTAATGACTTCATTTGTACTTAGTTACGTTGGTCAGTATAAGAGGATGCATTTGGGATTCATCTTTCTTGAATATTCGTTTTTAGTAAAGAAGGTTCAATGGTTCATTAATCTGCTAATTGGTTGCCTATAAAAACACATTCAGTCTATTAAAGCTTTTTATTATCGCCTTTTTTTCCTTTTGAAGTTGAAGCAAAGGTGCTATGATGTTGTTCCAGCAACTTCTCTCATGTGGGGCTTTGCTTTTATAACCACCAGTGTTATAAAGACCGCTGAGTCCTGTGACATTCAAAAACTCTTCACCAAATACCAGTTCTAAAGAAAGTCTGTCTTCCAGGGCAAATCAAGTTCTACAAATTGATTGTTCACAACACATTCTAAACTCTCGCACTTGGCAGAGTCAAGGTTGGCTATGTCTGAGGTGTAAGGGGGTTCTGGAGTTTTTGTTCCCCTGTGGAACACACTTGTCCTCGACCCCTACCACCTGGGTGAGTGCACAGAGGTGATGGGATACAGTAGAAAGAGCACTGAGCAGGAAGGTTGAAAACCAGCTCTATCACCTAGCATTTGTGTGGCCTCAGTGTATCACTTCGCTAGGCCCCGTTTTCCCTGTCTGTGTAGCCACGTTTGTTAAGCTGAATGATTTCTAAGGTTTTGGTCCTGTGTCTGCTGAGGTGTGGGCACGAGTTGGTATTTCAGTTTTGTCTGATTCATTGTTTCATTTAGGTCGAAGATATTTAAATGAAATCATTGGTACAAAGTTATTCTCTATAAGGAAACCAGGTATATGAAAAGGATAGATAAAGGAGGAATGTAGAAAATGTAACAGATTTTACCTAGAAAATGTTAGCTAAGGGGGATTGTGGTTCTTTAGACAGAATGGGCAGTCTTAGACACCTGAACCTGACTTTTCTTGCTCCTTTGCCTCTAACCTGATGTGTGGCTTTAGGCAGATTAACTTTCTATCCCCCGACCCTCATTTTCTTCATCTTTAAAATGAAGGAATTGCCCTAGATTGGGGTTCACAAACTCCAGTGCCATGGCAGCCATGTACATGATGTAAATGATTGGAGTGTGCTGGACAGAGTTGTGCTGAATCATGGAAAGCTTATCTAATGGGGAAGTTACTCAGCTCTAAGTGTTAGGTAGAAGTGAGCACAGTGGAGGCAGGTCTTGTGATTTTCTTCAGGAGGAAGTGGAAATCCAGATTTTTATTTGAAATCTCCTGATCTGTAAAATGTTGACAGCTAATTGAGGAAAGTTTAAAATACAGTGAGCTAAACAAAGTAAGTCTGCGAGCTGCCAGTTTGTATCTTCCACCTTCTCATTCTTGTAAAGTTAGGTAACTCTGGGATCAGGAGTGGGAATGTTTTAACATAATTGTCATAGACATGAGGGGGAGAGTAGAGGGAGCCAGCTCCAGGACAATTCAGCTGTTTCCTATTGTGTTACAGGAAGTGAGGGGGCTTATTTCATCCGCACACCAACAGGAAGTAGTTTGAAGATGGACACATAAACTGGAACCTCAGTTGTAGCCTCTGCCTGGGGGTATGGTTGACTCATTCTTGCTGGTGTGGATATAAAGCTTATCCACTTCACAGGTGGGCAGAGGGCTTGCTGGCAAAGCTGAGAAGGAAGCCAAACCTGGTGGGGACCCTGCTGTTCCAGAATCCGCAGTAACACAGAGCCTGGCTGGACATCTGAATGCTGTGGAGTTAAGACTCTAGAGAATCAGTGTTCGGTTTCAAGGACAGGTATACTTCATATTCCTGTAGACTCTAAGGAGGTTAGGCAAAAGAATATAGTATCGTGTCCATCCCTGAAGTCCATCTCACACTCAGTCGTGTGCCTGAGGTCCGCTTGGGCTTCTCAAGAGATGGGCCAGGAATTGCGGCTGGAGTCCATTTTGGAGGAGCCTCGGGAGACGTGGGGCAAGGAAGAGGGTGACTGCCTTTCTCCTCTACCTCCGACCTGAACAGATCTCTGAGGTCACTGATCTGATGACCATCCCTATCCCACCTCACCTCCAGATACATCCAGCATTTCACAGGGCAAGCAATTATAGTTATTTGTGGGATTTTTTTTTTTCAACGACAAACCTGGAACTTGTACGACACGTCCCATTTCAGTTTTCGGTGGACACTGAAGTTCCCCTCCGGGTGGTAGCATGGTACAGCTTTGATTTCCTCCTCACAGAGGCCTTCATTTCACCGGAGCATTTTATTTAAAAGCTTTATAGATGCTGGGTTTATTCATACAAGTGCCAGCTTTTATAAAAATGAAAAACTAATGCATCCTTTAAAGAATAAAGCCAAGTGGAGGGCCAGTGAGAGAAGTGGGTAGGGGAGAGCCAAAGCTGGAGTGGCGTAGTCCCCTTGCGTTGCATGAGGGGGCTGCCCTTCCGCACGCAGTGACTTCTGCTTCCTTAGCTCAGAGGGGAAGAAATTGCCTTTTACTCTTTTTTTGGTGAATATTCTCATTTCTGAAAAATTCGTAAGTCACGAGCAGAAGAGACCCCATCCTTTTTTGATGAGCGTTGGATTTCTTGAGTGAAGTTGTTGTGGTGGAAGCAAAGGGCCCCTCTCCTGTCAGGTGCATAAAGGGCAGAGAAACAACTTCGGGCTCCGGGGTGAGCGTTGGGGGTCTAGGAGAGCTGAGTGAGTGGGACATTTTCGCATTCCAAAGGGTGGTAAGTTCCTCCAGCCCCCTTATTTGAAGTAATAAGTCAAATTTGTCAAAACTGGCCCTGAGCTGACCTTTAGACCTATGGGTGAAATAGGAAGAAAGACTTCTTTTCCGGGGCGGGGTGGGGGGGGGGGGTTGGATGTTGAAAAGTTCCACAGGAAGGTACATAGCTTTGGATAGCTTTTCACAAGTGGAAGGTAGGGGACTGTTGCTACTAAATTTTAAGGGTTGTATTTCATTTTTCATGGTTAAAAAAAGACCATTCTGGCCACTACAGACACATTAAATTATGAATGAGGATTGTGTGATCACTCTAGTGTTTGTTCTCAGGAGAGTGATTATTGCTCTGCATTTTAGAAAACAGGGAGAAAAGAAATATTTTTGGAAACAGTATATTTTAGACATGAAGAAGCTGTTTGTTAGGTTAGGCATTTTGACCTAGCAGAAGTAGCAAACGATGGTGGAGCTGGGCTTTACGACATTGCCTTGGCCAAACCCAGCCAGCTCCCTGCAGCTCTGGCTGTGTGCCCTGGCTTCTTGGGAACCTCGCGATGAATCTTCCAAAATCACTCTGCCAGTCTCTGGGCCTCCTCCTCTTGCGGGCCGAGGTGGCCTGCAAGTGCCTTTCTGAGTAGGGAAGTGTGCAGAATCAGATCACTGTTCTAGGATGCAGTCTGGGGCAGGGCATACGGTCACCTTTGCTTTTAGGGACAGAGTTCGTTGGGGTAGGGGAGAAGCTCTTTAGGTCTGTCCCATTGGTGCAGCCTTCCTACCTGGTTATGTTGGTGCTTGCTAAGATACTTTTAAGATCACCAAGTCTGTCTTGAGAATTATGCAGTCCCCAGCTAGAGTGTCTGATGCAAAGAGCAGGTTAGCATTTTTGATAGAAATACCCACTAGCCATCTCTGGCAGTGTCTGATCACAGGGTCCCTTGTTCGTGACTACTCTAGGAAAGTGAAGGTTTTTCCCATAATAAATCCTCCAGTGGAGTCTGGATAGTCTTTGCACCGCTCCCTGGTCAGGCGGGATGGTCATGCTCAGTGCAGATGGACGTTGGCAGTCAGGCGGTTTCAGTGTGTTTCCAGTCTTCCCTACAGCACGGAACTGTGGTTGCTTCAAATCCGTATCACAGTCCTGAGGAGTGAGACCCCACTGGATTATTACAGTTTAAAGAACCCAGCTACTTCTACTCTTCATGAATGTGCTCAGATTAAAATGTTTTTGCATATTTAAACCTGGAAAATCATGAGTTCAGATGATGAAACTCACAGTTATTCTGTGTTCCCTCTATTCACATTGCAAACAGATGAATTTCACTAATTTAGACTTAGTGCTCTTGAGGAGAACGCTCAGGTTGAGAAAGGCTGGTCTCACCAATCCAGCATCTATGGCAACGTGATAAACACATCTCAGCTCACGTTTAACTAATTTGATGTATGTTGTAATCTAGGGAAAGAGGTAAAGTTTATCTGAAGTGTCTGGGATGCGGGGAGAAGGGAGTGCCTAAGATAGTAGAGCAAATGTGGGACAAGATGTCTCTATAAAATGAGAAATTATTTTCATGCATCACAGAAGCGTTGTTCTACCATGGGTGATTGTGCTAACTATAAATCATTGATATCTACACATTAAGGCAGGTTCTCTCACTTAGGCAACATTTGGTTAGTCAAGTCCAAGTTATTGTTTGTACTTGAAAGTAATAAAGCTGCATTTCCTTAAAAATATAATTCTGTAGTGAAGACTATTTTCTCACCTTTCCCCAGTGAATTCGGATGGGACTTTGCGAGAGCACTTGCATTTTAGAATGTGTTTTTAGAAGTGGAACTGCCTCTCATGTGAGCTGAAGCAGCTCTGTGCCTTTACTGTTCCTGTGTGCTCTAGAATGTAAACCCAACTTCATAACAATTTCTGAATGAGATCCAAGAGGAAAACCGTACACTGAAAAGTCAGATGCAAGGAAGGGATTCTGGTGACCCCATGAGTAGATGCAAATTGGGCAGGGGTGAGGGGAAGAGTGCCATTAATGCAGGTTCCGGATTTGGGGATTGTCTTCCTGCCTCCGCTACTCAATCCCCTAGTTAGTTGATTCTTAATTTAAATTTGTAGGACTCCTTGTTGTTCACCAAGCATGGTCCTGTACCTTTGATCCCCAATAGTACCGTCATAGGCAGATTGTCACTTCTGTTATACAGAGGAGCAGATTGAGGCTTGGAAAACGGCCAGTTGCTTAGAAGAATAGTGAGTGCTGAGGAGGTTGGGGCCCAGAGTTTTAGCCTCCACAGACCCAGATCCTAGATTACCGCCCCCCAATCCTTGTTTCTCTTCCCATTTTCTGCCTACTTCAAGGCTCTTCCATCCAGACCTGGACAGCTCCCCTCCCCCTCGGCCACTTGTGTGTGCCTTTCAAGCTACTGGCACCTGCCTCTAGGGCATCTTACCAGCCACTCCTTTGAGCGCGTGGCCCCTCTGTGGAAACAACTGCAGTAACTTCCTATTGCCAACAGGGTATGTCTAGATTTATTAACCTATCCATAACCGAGTTCCAGCTCATCTCTTTAAACCGTTCTTGCTCTTTGTTTTCCTGACTTTGCTCTTGGATCTTCTCCCATCCTCATGGAAAAGCCCCCAAGTTCCTTGTTACCACTCCTAGAGCCAGACTTTAGGATCCCATTGACCTCCCGCTAGCTTTCAAGCCTCCGTTGACCAACATGGCCCACTCAGCCCGACTCAACATTTTTGCCTGAGGTAGTTAGATGTGCAGTCTGTTGGCAGTTCTTCACGTTGTACCTTTTCCAGATGGCAAACCATCAACTCACCTTTGATCCATAAACTTTTCAAAATTCAGGTAAACACCTTACCTCCCCAGCAACACTGTTTAAGGTTGAATCATTACATGATGCTCCATAGGTTCTTGGGAAGTTATTTTAGTAAGTTCCATGGATCATCTTAGGGGCTACGTTAACTGGAAGAAAAATAACTTTTGAGTATCCGAACACTGAAGCAAAATGAAAGACCAGTGACACACAGCTCTACCTCCTAGATTCCCCTGTTCTGCATATCGTATAAACATCTAAATTGTTCTGAGAACATTTGGGCACAATGTTTGATGATTGCTCTGATTAGACATGAGTAGTCTTTACCAGTGGGATGTACCTGTTCTTTGCATTTGAACCACATGTTCTGCTCTCACTGTGGTAAAGATCATCTAACAATAAGACAGATTTATAGAGAAAATTCCCCAGAGCTCCTATATCGTAACAATTTTAAATATTCTAATCCTTATCACCTAAGTATTGATTCATATGGTAACAAATCTTTGTGTTTTATTGCGCTGTCAAAAATGTGCTCTCTTTTCCGTTACCATAATATTTTGTACTATTCTTTTATTATCATAATTTGCTAAGCTGTTCCTATTTTGGTGGGTGATTAGGTACCTTCCAGTTTTGCTTTTAGACAGTGGTACAGAGGACTTCTTTGTGCATATTTTCTTAGAATAAGTTCCCAGTAGAAGACTCAAGAGTAAAAGCAGAGAATTCTTTCTTAACACTTTTGTCACTGACAGGGAAGAGTGCATAAAGCACACAGTTTATTGAACAGTTACAAAGCGAACACCTAAGGACTGTCACAGTCACGAAGGATCATTTCTGGCTCCCCAGAAACTTCCTCTATGTGGGAAGGAACATTTCATGACCTTTGTATCATAATTATCTTATGGCTTTCCGAAGGGGTTACAGGGATTTACTTTTTATCACCTTGCTGGATTAAATACAATGTTTCACCACAACACCATCAGTTTTGAGTGTTTTTTTTTTTAACATCCATTGTGTGGCTTTTCATGCCACTTGAAATGTGTATCTGTTTTCCAGCGCTGATTACTGCAAAGCCATTATAAATTACTGAGGAGGTATTTGGTTAAAAAAATAAATCATAAATCACACTGTCCAAATGAATCAACTCTTGTTGTTGGACAAAGAATTTAACAGTATTTACCTGTAATTCTTATGTTGACTGGAAAACATCACAGATGTATTGCCATTATTTTCTTTTATATTGATGTAACCTATATAGTTTGCAGAATTTTATAAAGTCATTCCTTATGGTAGCAGTTAGTTTAATGGGAAGATTGAGTGGTTATTTTGAATATGTTTGCCAATTTAGTTTATATAAAGAGGGCATCTCGAGGTTGCTTTAACTGACATTTCTTGTCTTTATGTGAAGACAGAAAACAGATTTTTTTACTCTATGTGTGATTATTTGTACTTGTTTTTAATTCTTTCTTCATCTTTCACCCATTTACTTTTATTACATTTTCAAATACTTGGACAATATTGTTTAAGATGAATTAAGGTCACAAATAAAATTTCACTAATCTGAGCATTACTAATTTAGAAATAATAATTAAACCCAAGGCATGTGTTGAAAGCAAACCTATCAACAATCACAATTAACATTCCAGTAATTAATGTGATAGGTCACAAATATGCATTGTCTCTCTCTCTCTCTCTCTTTTTTTTTTTTTAAAGATTTTATTTATTTATTTGACAGAGAAGAGAGTACAAGCAGGGGAAGCTGCAGGCAGAGGAAGAAGCAGGCTCCCCACTGAGCCAGGAGCCCTACGTGGGGCTCAATCCCAGGACCCTGAGATCATGACCTGAGCGGAAGGCAGATGCTTAACCAACTGAGCCACCCAGGCACCCCTGCGTTGTCTCTTAAAGTAGGTCTAGTAAGACCCAGAACTGCAGAACAGAGCTAATCAACAGTATTGGTTATATAGTAAAACTGTACTTTAATTTTATCCTTTACTAATGTGGATGTATCACAGGTGATGAGTAGTATTTAAAGGAAAATAGGGACAATCACGAGCCAAGTTTTTCTTCCAAAATTAACCATAATATGTTTGAAATTTAAAATGGGGGAGTTAATCCAAGAGGCAGCCAAGTGCAGATACCAAGAACGTAGTCATACCAATGTTTTGTTTTTCCTCATGCAGAGTCAGGGAAGAGGTTGTCTGGTGTGCTTTTATATCTCAGGTTCAGAGAGGAGAGATTTCATCTCTGGGAATTTTTGGAGAGCAGACATACTGAGTTTGGTGTTGAGCACATTCAGCCATGTGAGGTGACTCTTGACCTAGTTGTCCATTCAGGCTTTAAGGGCGCAAAGCTCGAACTCTCTTTGGAGACAGGATCAGAAAAACAAACATTCATGAAGGCTGCATGTCAGGAAGAAAAACACGGAGAGGTACAAGTAATAAGCAGAGCATTATTTGCTTTATTCCTCCTCTCTCCTGCCCCCCCACCCCTTTCACAAGGCTATGTCTGGAGAACAGGAAATCTCTTCCTCTTTCCTGTGTTCACAGAACCGGTGGAAAGTAAACAACACGGACATGCATGGATGTGTGGGTGAATGCGCTTTGGATTGATCTACATCGATTTCCTGTAATTCAGAGTTCTCCCAGTGTGTTTCCTTCCAGCGTATCAGAATTACCTGGGACTTATCAGAAATGCAAATGACTGGGCCACGCCAAGGCTATTTACTCAGAATCTCTGGCAGGAGCCTGGCAGGTGACAATGCCCCATGGAGGTTGAGAACCACTATTAGCTAACCTGTTCTGCCACCTACTGGAATTTATGGGAATAGCACCTGGCAATGAGTCTACTACATTAATTCTATTAATTTTTTTGCCCTTAAGCTTCTCTGAATGGATTCTAAAACGGGAGTTGCCTTATACTCATTTCCAGTTATTATAGGGCAGGTTATGTCAAGATATCAGCAGGAAGTCTGTGTAAGCTCATCTTTATTGAAGTGCCTTTAATTTTGTACTGAAATTGCTTTTATCACACTGGAATAATACGCAGCTATTAAATAGTGCTAGGAAGAATAATACACGGGAGAAGTGCAAAAATATATATGAAAAACGGGGTTAAAATGGCCTACAACATTTTTCCAACTAAATAGTTTAAATATGCAGAAGAACAAAATGGAATAAACCAAAGCGTAATTAATAGTGGTTCTCTCTTGGGGATGATATTGTAGGTAAATTTTTTCTATATGCTTTTTAAAAAATTTTCTAAGTTTTATATGATGAGTCTGAATTATTTTTAAGAATAATTTTTTAAATGTTGTAAGTTATGTAATACAGCTGTAAGCATTATTTAGCTCAAATTTCTTCTCTCAGGAAGAATTTATGAAGTCCCCATACCAGACAGACATTGTGCTAGGGTCTGGGGTTGCAGAGATGAAATGTGTATGGTCTCTGCTTCCTGGAGCTCTCAGTTCTCTGGGGTGGCATACACACTAAACCCAAGCGGTATAATGAAGGAAGTACAAGTAAGGGAGAAGCTCTACTTAGGCGTGGTAACCACAGTTTCCCAGAGGAAGTAACTTTCCAGAGAGTTCCCAAACTAAGACAATTCTAGATTCAGATACCCTGTAAGTTACCAGCCTTTGTAAGCCGACTGTAGGATATTCGTGGTTGACTGGATTGTATTACTCCTGGGGGTCTCTGTAGTCAATAGAGGAACACATAAGACAGTGCTAGAATTTGGAGACAAAATCATTAAACAACTGAAATTCAACAGAAAAAGCAAGTTGTTGGTGGAGGCCTATTTTTTCAATCTCTTCAAATCTGTCCATTAAAAAAAAACCAAACCCTCAGTAGCAAAACTAAAAATTCAGACAATACTTGGAAGTAGGTCACAAGGTAACCCCATGAGCCCCAAAATATAAGCAGGTGGGGCAAACAAAAAACTGCCACGAGAACAGCATTTGTGCAGGAGGAATAGGAAGGAACGAGGTAGTGTACGATGGACGTGAGAACAGGAGAACCCACGATAGGCAACAGGTGATCACTGAAGAGGGGAAGCCCATCTAAAAGTGCTGGCTGAAGCTGAGAGAAGTTTTGTCCTCTCCCAAAAGTGGGTTCATGCGAGGGCCTGCTGGAAGAGCACCTGTAAGGGCTGGAGCAAGGCAGCCCTTATAAGCTCATGAGGCTGCCTGCTTTCTTCTAGGACAGGACTCCACACTTGCGAAAACACCTGGGACTAAAAGCAGAATTGAGCAGGACAGAGACAAAGGGGAGACTATTCCTCTTGAGAGTCTTTGTAGGCAGTGTAGGAACATGTAAGACCCTACAAGAATTTGAAGACAAGGAAAGAAAGATGGCCCAGACTCAAGAAAGGGTAAGGACAGAGGCAGTCCCAGAAAGCAAGCTGTTTTATTTTTAAACTCCATACAAAAGCAACAGAAGAGAGGGCTCTGTGAAGGTTGAAAATCTTTTCTGAACATAGCCTTAATCCAAAAAGCCAGGAAGGATCATTTCACAATCAAATAAACAATAGAAAAGTATTAAGGCCAAATTCCATCCAAAGTTATGAACAGAAAAGGGACCAAGAGGAAGCACAATAGCATCCCTATAGACAATGGAAGCACACCAGGGAGACGTGGTTAGAGACCAAAACCATAACATATTTAAAAATGAAAATACACTAAGCACATGAAAGAAGACATGAGAAAATTACATAGATTGAAAATGGAATGAAGAATTAAGAAAATGAGAAATTATTTGAGAAATGAAGACAGGGCGCCTGGGTGGCTCAGTCCATTAAGCCTCTGCCTTCGGCTCAGGTCATGATCCCAGGGTCCTGGGATCGAGCCCCGGGTTGGGCTCCCTGCTCAGCGGGGACTCTGCTTCTCCCTCTCTTTCTGACTCTCCCTCCTGCTCATGTGCACTCTCTCTCTCTCAAATGAATAAATGAAAAGTTTTAGAAGAGAGAAGTGAAGACTGGAGCACAAGCAGCGTTAAGGACTAAACACAACAGATAACAAACACCTTAAGAAAAATAGAGGGTGATAAAGAAAAAGACATATAAGTAAAGAGGAGATGAAGAATTGGAGACACAAGATTCGAGAGAAAGTGACCCATCTTTGAGGCGCGCAAAGGAGATCAAACACAGGTAACAGGCCTGAAGAAGAACCCCAAAGCAAGAAGAAATGCTAAAAACTGTAATTCAAGGAAACATTCCATTTAAACAAAAAGGTCAACACTGCATATTGAAAGTATACCATGTACCTGAAAATATTGACCCAGAGGGACCACCCAAATAACAGGTGAGGAGAAACGCATCTTAATAAAAGCATTTCAACTCTAAGCGGGAAAAGAGTGATAGAAAAGCACGGGTTGTCAGCCCCACTGAACACTTAGGCATGAAGCATCAACGGCTTCTGAGATCCCAGGGGAGAAACAACCAGACACGGGCCTCTTACAGCCTTGCCAAAGGGACCAAACCTGAGTCTGAACCACTCTCTGAACACTGCTGCTGTTGTACAGGAATACGGAGGACTGAAGACAGTGTGTGTGTGTGTGTGTGTGTGTGCAGGGTGGCCTGGGGGAATGCGGTCTGCGGGAAGTTGCAAGTTCAAAGATTCTGCAACTCATACTTGGTAGGAAAATGAAAAAGGACAGAAGAGGAATCTATAGATTAAAAGAGACAAAAGATGGGATTTTATGAAAGAGGCAAGGCTCCGAATGTTTCTCTCTTTTTTTTTTTCTTCAAATTTATTTACTTGTCAGAGATCACAAGTAGGCAGAGAGGCAGGCAGAGAGAGAGGAAGAAGCAGGCCCCCCGCTGAGCAGAGAGCCCGACTTGGGGCTTGATCCCAGGACCCTGAAATCATGACCAGAGCTGAAGGCAGAGGTTTCAGCCCACTGAGCCATCCAGATGCCCCAAGGCTCTGAATGTATCTTAACCAGTATATTTTACTCCTGGTAAATGGGTAAACAAAAGCAGGTATGTCCGCACGACGGAATGATACTCAACAATAAAAAGGAAAAACTACCAGCACATATGGTAACATGCGTGCACTTCAGAATTATCACGCTGAGTGAAACCCGCCGCACACAAGAGAAAGCAGCCTCTAAGATTCTAGTGACACGAAATTCTCAGTGTAAAACTGACTCCTAGTGACGGGAAGCAGATCAGCGGTGGTCTAGATGGAGACGGAGGTAAGGGCAGGTTATGGGGGCGGGGAGGAGGAACCTTTCCAGGGGGAGGAGATCTTCATTATCTTGATTAGAGCGGGGGCGTCACAGATGGATACTTATGTCAAAATTCATCAAATCGAATACTTCAAATGCGTGCAGCAAATTGTATGTTAATTACACATGACGAAAGTTGGTTAAAAACAACTTCCTGTTTTTTGCTTTCTATTTTTACATTTTTTTCTTTCTTTCTTCCTACCATCCTTTCTTCCTTTCCTTACTCACTTACTTAAAATGCCTTTAGTGTATTTACCATGCGTATTCTCAGCCAGTCTGTTCCGGTCATTTTGGTTCAGATGGTTGGATGTCTGTCCTGGTAGATGTTTGTCCTCCTTTTACTGTGATTGTGCCTCTCAAGTGGCTCATTAGTTTGGCTTGTGAGCACAGGTTCCCTTGAGATATCACTGCTCTGTAATGTTTTGGGGGAGGGGCTGAGGCCCAGGCTCTAGTCTCTGTCCTCCCGCCTCCCCGGGGGTTTAAGGTATGAGGAGGGGTAAGCCCCAGGTCACAGACCCTCAGTTCCCTCCACAATGACTCTTGATCTCTCTGGTTTAATCCCACTCTTCTAAGTGGACTTAATTCCCTGATCAGGGATTTGTCTTTAAAGTCACAGTAAGCGGCAGCATTGGGAGGAGGCTGTCTCTCTGAGGTGTAATCTCTGGCTCCGTTTTCTTTTTTTGTGGAGGCTTTTTTGCTTTCCTGACAGGCTGGCCTGTGGCCTGCCTGGGCTTCTGGCTTCTCACGGGGAAAGGCAGAAACTCACGGGGAAAGGCAGACAGTGGTTATCCCAGAACAGTACCTGATGAGGCAGTAGCCAGCCTTAAAGGCCTTTCTTTCAGCCTGTCTTCTTTCTGCTCCCTCTGTCAGCCTCCCCGCGACCCCCCCCCCCCCCCCCGGCGCTGCAGGGACCCCCTCCCTGCTTCCAGGTGCACACACAGCAGTTCCAGACACACTTCTGGCTCCTCAGGGGCCCCTTCTTAGGTGTTGTTTGCAATCTCCTCAACTCTGTCCTTCCATTTTCCTAAAGACAGAGGGCCCAGTGTTAGCTGACCATCTTCATATGGACCCCATAACTTAATTTGTCTGCTTTAAAACCGTTAATATTCTTTGAAGAGGTGGTTTAGGTCTGAACATCTGGTTGTGAACACTGTAAGAACACTAAAGACAAAATACACCAAAGAACTATAGAAAAGTGGAAAATAGTTTGCTGATTCTAAAGCCAGAAAAGGAAAGAACTTTTAGACATCTTTTGTCAAATAACTTTCGAACTGTATCCATTTGAGTTAGCACTTCAGGGTCAGGAAAGCACTTAACCCTTGTTCTGAGGGAAGTACCAACTGAAATCTAGAGAATTCTAAATATGTTACAAAGTTACCTTAAGCGAGAAATGTTGTATTTAACAGATCCCACTGGCCTCCAGGCTGTGTGTGAATATAAAGATTTTCCTGCTTTGGGTATGTGTAGTGATTTTTCCATTTGCCTAGAACACACTTCTTTCAGATCTCTGCTGGTAGCCATGTTTCTCAGTACTTAGGACTATCCTCAGATTTCCCCTTTCTAGAAATTTCCATGACCACTCTACTCTCAAAATACGCATGCCCAACACCAATCACTTTCAAATTTATTTGCTTTGATTTTCTTTACACACCTAATCCCCAGTGAAATTATATGCCTATCAGTTTACTTAATTATCGTCTCTCTTCTCCCATATGAGGCTGGGGCTTCTCTCTTGTTCCACAAGGAGAAGATCCCAACACCTAGGATAATATAAAACCTGGTGCACAGTACACCCTCAGTAAATAATTGTTAAGGGAATGAGTAACCCTCTGTGTATTGCTGTTTCTAGCTATTGCCAGGTAATATTCTACTCCGAAAGTAAGTGGCTTAAAACAACAGTGATTTGTTATTTCTCACAGGCTAGCAGGTGGACTGGGCCTGCTGACCTCTCCTGGTAGCCTGTCTGGGTTTGCCTCCCCCACAGGTCGGGGCCTCCTCTCTCTTGTGGTCTTTCACCCAGGGCTTCTCTTCTCCATGGCAGAAGCCTTCCAAAGGCTTCTGTAGAAGGAACACCACAAGTTGCTTCCACCAGGTTCTTTTGGTCAAAACAAGTCATGAGGTCAGCCCCAAATCAAGGGGTGAGGAAACAGATACCACCCCTTGATGGGAAAGTCTACAAAATATTATTAAATTTGCTCCAAAGCAAATTTCCTAGTTTGTAGACAGCGGAAGAGTTACAGGAATCATCCACCATTGACCGACTCAGTGCCTAGCACCCAGCAGGCCCTCACTGTTGGTCCAGTGAATGAAAGAATGAATGTCAAGGCTGATTCCACCACCCCCTTCAAGTATGGACTGCTTCTCTGGACCCAGTGGGCTATACTGCCCCCTAGTGGAATTTGAAGATTGAAGAGGGGGCTAATTCCTTTCTTGGAAGGTTGAACTATAGGATTCCAGGTTACAGGTTAGGGTAGTAGTTCCTAAACTTTAGCATCAGTATGGAGTATATAGCGATCTTACTAAGAACAGAAGATTCTGACAATAAATATAAATAATAAATAAATCTAACAACTGATTAAAAAAAAAAAAAAAACAGAAGATTCCTGGGTCCCATCCCAGTAAGTTCAGTAAGTCTGGATAGGTCCAAATACACCAAATCCTAAGCTGTTACTTGGGCTTTGTGATGAATGGGTGTTGGAAGGAGAAGTTGCCTTGTAGGAAACAGAACCCTAGTTTTGCAAGCAGAGAGACATGCATTGGAAAAACAGCTCTGCCCCTGATGGTCTGGTCTGTGTCACCCTGGGAAATCCACAGACTCTCAGATTCTCAGGTTTCACATCTATAAAATGGGGTTAATGACAACTATCTCATAGGGTTGTTATGAGATTAGAAATAGTTCCTGGTTATGGCGCATAACACACCCTAACTCAATAAACAGGGTTAACATTATTGCTTTAATACCACAAGCGTACAGTGTATAATAGATGTTCAGCAACTTTTAGCCAGATTTAAATATTGTTTAAGACTACACGGGCAAGAATCTTATCTTTTTCAATCACCATTGATTACCAGGATCTAGGGTATCAAAAATGTCTTATAGCAGGTGCTTAACCAATAGTTTCTCAAGAATAATGAAGTCCTCATATCCTATCTCTATCAACATGAATGTGTTCGCTGGTTGTACCAAGTGGGTGTGAATGCACACATGTATACCTGTGCCTGTATGTGTGTGTTACGTGTGTGTGTGCGTGCATGTAGTTATTTTATGTCATCTAAGGACTTCGAGACACATTTTGCTTTGTGTACACTCAACACTGACTAAGCTGCCAGGGGTCCAATTGTTTTCAGAAGCATTTTTTTAATTGTAGCACCGTGAAAAGTATACGAGCCTTAAAGAAGACCTTGGTGCAAATCCCAGATCTGACCAGTCCTACTTTAGGCAAGTCCCTCATCCTCTCTGAGCCTCACTTTTCCTGTTGGGGACATAAGGAAGTTTTTGCAATGGTCAAATCTGTTCTAATGTGTTAGGATTCTGTATGTAATTGGGAGAACCAGCATACACAAGGGTTGCCATTTTGTATTTTATTGTTGTTTTTTTAATTGAAGATCATCACTTTAAGTCACTTGTTGCTACATTGCCTTCATCGTTATCATTTTCACCGACTGTACATTATTCTGTTGAATAACAGAATTTATCTAAACATCTCCTTTATTGTGGACTCTTTAAATAGTTCCAATTTTATGTAACTGTGAAAATTGCTGCAATTAACGTCTTTGTCAACATAACTTTTTGCTTTGGTTGGATAATTTCCTCAGGAAACGGGGTGATTTTGACTGCCTCATAGGGAAGACTAGAAGGATGTTGTGGCAACATTTTTTGCATTAGCATTTTGTGTGAACCAAATATGAGAAAGATCAGAACTGTCCTTCAGGAGCAAGTGCTTAAATAAACTACATGCCAACCAATCAATGAAATATGATGCAACTATTAAAAAGAACAAGGATTATGGTGCACTTAGGTGGGTCAGTGAGTTGAGTATCCTGACTCATGATCTCAGCTCAGGTCTTGATGTCAGGGTTGTGAGTTCAAGCCCTGTATTGGGCTCCATGCTGGCAATTGAGACTACTTTAAAAAAAAAAAAGAAGAAGAAGAAGAAGAAGAAGAACAAGGATTATTCATTATAACCAAAAAGTAGAAACAAGCCAAATGTCCATCAACTCGTGAATAAGCAAAATGTGGTATGATATCCATACAATGGAATATCACTCAGCTGTAAAAAGCAATGAAGATTTGAGACATGCTACAACATGGATGAATGTTGAAAACATGCTGAGTGAAAGGAGTCAGAGGCCTCACATAATAGATTCCATTATATGAAATGTCTAGAATAGGCAAATCTATGGAGACAGAAAATAAGTAGTTATCAGGCGTTGGGAAGGGAAGGGGAAATTCTAACTATTGATCTATACTATTGATATAATGGGATTGCTAACAGGAACTAGGATTCTTTGGGGCATGATTAAATTATTCTGGAGTTAGTAGCGATGGGTACATGACCTTGGGAACACACAAAATCCACTGAATTGTACACTTTGATTTTTTAAAAGATTTTATTTATTTATTAGAGAGACAGCAGGAGAAGTAAGAGGAGCAGAGGCAGAGGGAGAAGCATATTCCCCACTGAGGGCAGAGCCTAACTTGGGGCTCGATCCCAGGACCCTGAGGTCATGACCTGAGCTGACTGAGCCACCCAGGAGCCCTGAATTATATACTTTAAAAGAGTAAACTTTATGGTATGTAAGTTATAGCTCAACAGAAAAAAGAATGAGGAAGACCTATATTGACATTGAAAAAAGCAAAGTGCAGAGCACTATCTAAGACATAGCACTTTGGTGGAAGTTTTGTTTTCTATCCTCAGTGTTTGAAGTTGTGAGGCTTCCCCCAGGAAATGTCTGTCCTGCCCTCACTGTGCTGTGACCTCAGGCATAAGAGCACCCTCTTTCTCTGGACTGTAGAACCGGTTGCCTGCTGGGGGCTGAGATAGTGCATCATGAATGTAATATGTACATAGAATGTAATATATAATTATTCTCATTGTTTCAGATAACAGAACTGAGAGGTGAGAGAGACAAGTGGCTTCCCAAGGCTATACAGCAGAGAATGTGGCCCACCAGGAATCAAACCCAGGCCTGTATGACTCCAGAGGAGGGGAGTCAGAAGCTTGGGTGCCCAGAAGCTAGTTTATTTGTTCCCTGTGCACTGACGGACCAGGGGGATGGAGCCTGCTTTGCTACAGAGAACATAGGTTCCAAGAATGGTGGTTTATGTACTTACCCAGAGAGGTCCTTTATTTTCCTTTATTTGAGGGTTAGGAAGGGGATCTCAGAGACTTATCTTGCCCCAGACTAGTCCCTTATTGCTTGATGGGAATATTTTGGTAGTTCCTAACTGGCCCACTCAGCTCCTTCACAAAGTTTGTCCTTGCTGTTGTTTCTAACTAGAAAACCCTTCCTGCCCACCAGCCACTCAACTCCATGAACTCCTACTTACCTGTCAAAACCCAGCTCAAATGTCCCTTCTGTTGTTTTCTTTTTATCAACAACATTTATAGATGCCCTTCCTGGCATCTGTAGAATAATACCGATAATATTAATAGTAGCTATCATTTGGAGATCCCCACTTTGTGCCAGGCAATTTTAACCATTGACATATTTGTTCCTTTTAAGTCTCATGGGAATTATGCAATGAAAGTATAATTATTTACATCTCTTTCAGAAGAAGAAACAACCTTAGAGAAGTTAGGAAATTTGCCCAGAATCACACAACCAGGATGTGATGCAACAGGTCTTTCTGACTCCAAAGTCATACTTTCCCCTTACCCCACATCCTCTCTCCTACAGCAGTCACCTTGAATTGCAAATCCTGTTTACTGCTGTTTTCACCATTGCCTTGTGAGCCCTAGAAGGCAAGTAGTCAGTCACTCTGATTTCAGAACTGTGACCCTACTGCCCCGTGTGGGGTCTGCTCCCCAGTGGCTGCTCCTAAAAGAGACATAGGAGTGAATTGTTCCATTTGCTGGGACCCAGCCTGGAAAGTAAATGCAGCATATTTGTCCTATCCCTGCAGAGGGGGCAGGCTTGTTATCTGTCCTGGAAGGGCGATAAAGGGGCAGGTCTTGCCTCCTTGAGGACTTGCAGATGTTTCCTGAGGCCATGAGAGCACTTTCTGCTTCTTGCCAGTTCGTGAGAGCTGCTAGGAGAGTGGGCTTCATGGCTCTGCTAGCGTGAATGTCAACAACCAACTCCAGCCAGCACTCTGGAAATCGCACAGAACAGTTGGGGCCCGTAGGGGCCTGTGGAGGATGGAGGCACCATCCCCAGCTGGCCGGATTTTTGCTCCAGCCCAAAAGAGGCTTCACTGTCGGGACAGCAGGACTGGATGGGTGGGACCTCCAGCTTTGTAGTTAGCTCTGGCTTTGAACACCATCTCCACCGCTTACTAATCCGTGGCCTTGGAGCAAATTTGGCAACCTTTCTAAACCTCAATTACTTCATTTTTACCTGGGAATAATTGCCTCCTTTTTTTTAAAATTATGGATAAAAAGGGATAATGCACATCAATCCTTGCCACCTAGCCCGGGACAATGCCAGCATCTAGTGACAGGGATGCCAACGATAGTAATAGCAATAGGAATTATTGTTATTTTTGAAAAAAATCCATAAGAGATATTTGTTGTTTGCAGCCAAGAATCCTGTCTTGATATGGTTACTGTTATTAGTTGGGGAGAAGAGGAGTTCTCTAGGATAGGCCATTGGGGCCGGAGGGATGGTTTCCCCTGGGCCAGTACAAGAGCTGGCTGACAGAGTAATCTCCTGTGCTTTAGCGTGAGCAAGTGTGGTTCTGCCTGGATCCCAGTTCCCGGAGTAACCTGAGATGGGGAGTGCCCTGGTCAAGACTCAATCCCTATTCTTCCCGACCCCAGGCAGCAATCATTCTTCTGTCCTGACCACCTAAGGGGGGATTGAGCAATTAGCAGTTATTAAAATCATGGACTATATTTTGGAGAAAATTAATAATAATTTTATATTGAACCATCCTGAAATGTTAGCATTTTCCCCAGGTTTATTTTATTTACTTATCTAAGCACCCAAATATCCACAAAATAGAGATGTGCTTTATTTAAGTTGTATTTAAAATTTCCGTGAGCTCTTCCAGTTTTTAGGTATAGCCCTCTGGGGAAGAAATTGATAGACCTGTGCAGTTTTGATTTCTCATATAGTCACCGGACGTTCTTTCATACGTGTTTTTCTGTGTCTTAACAAGATTTATATTTGTCATTTGTAAGGCTTGTCATAATATTCCTTCAAGTGGATGGGCCAGTTTGTCCTTCCACCTGTCCTTTGGCACTGGGGTAGTTCCAACTTTCTGCTGTTGTATGTAATACTATCAACCTTTATGAAAACAAGCTTCGAAAACAATCTTTGGAAGTATTTCCTTGCAACACATTCCTAGAAGCAGACTGAAGGACCAAAGGGTGGGAATAGGTTTTCTTGGCCTTGTAGCTTAAGGTTAGATCATTCCCAAGGAGAGATAAAACCAAATCGCAGAGATTGCCCATGTGTTCTCTCCTGGTCTGAAATGGGTAAGAAATACAGACGCAGTGCCAAAGAGACAACAAGACAATTTGCTGAGCCAGACAGAACTTTCTGGAAGGGGCTAGACTTTTCCATGAGAACATCCTCAACTGATACCCAGTTCTCTGACTGTCCACTTATTTGGGACTACCCCACCCTTCCACAGGAGTCAGACTCCTGCCATTAGTGCAGACCCTACAAATTCCGGAGAGTCAGATGCCTGTGGTGGGTGGAGTAAATGTCCTACCGGAAGAAGGCCACATAGCCTGGTGGAGTGAACGCTGGAGCCTGGAGCCAGAAGCCCCAGCTGCAGGCAGGCAGGGCCCTGCCATACACCTGGTACCTCCACAGGTGCTCCCTCCCGTGCCCACCTGGAGGGCAGATTACCAAAATTAAGTTTTGGTATATTTCTTTCACTCAGGACTTTTGACTTCTGAAAAAATACAGGACTCCCTGGGAGAGGGCATGGTGCCACCGATCCCTCCTGGGTGAACCGTCTTGTCATCACTGACCCTGAGAACTAGTCGGACTGGAGAAGACAGTGAAGGGTCCCCGACAAGACTCTGAGAGCCGGGGAAGGAGCCCCACGAAGGAGGTGAAGCTCAGAGTCTAGCCTTTCTCAGAAACTTTGAGAACAGCGTTCTCTGGTTGCCTCTGGCCTGTGTGGCTGCCCCAGGAGCGCCGAGTTCCCTGGGGGAGAAGCAGAGGAACCCTCCTGACATGGTGGCCTAGGCAGAAAGCCCAGGTGGATGGATGTCTGCTGTTGAACTGGAAAGCTGGGTAGGAGCAGGAGTCAGACAGTAGCCCCCGTGACCCCAGGCTAGCCAGGCGCCTGAGAGCACCCGGTCCTGACAGGTACCAGCAGGATGCTGCTGTGATTTCTGCTTTGCTGTAGCTCTGCTCCTTGGGGACTGGGATCATGCCATGACTTCTTCTTGGGCCAAGCACAGCACAGTAGGTCGTGGTGCAGACCACAGGCTCCTCCCAGATTTTATTTCCTACCCTCTTCCCCTCATTCATCGTGCCCTCCGCATGCTGGCTCTTCTGTTCCTCTGTCCCAGAGATGGACTTGCCATCTAACTTCCTCCTTGCCCTCCTTCTGGTCTCGCCTCTTTTCTGAGATGTCATGTTGGCCCCGAGTCACTGTTCAACTCGTCCCTAGCGTGTTTTTTTCGTAGCAATTTCCCACGATCATCTGATTTCCTTTAACGGACTCCCCAACGGGAAAGGAAGCTCCAAGAGGGCAGCCTCAAAGGCCTTTGTGCTCTCTGCTCAGGGCAGAGAACCATATGGGCATGTGTAAGGGAATCCATCTAAGACTCCCTCCTACCCCCATGCCCCAGAGCTGCCCTTGTGCTTCCTTCATTCAGTTGTAACATTTTTCTCTTCGGAGGGCTCTGCCCAAGGGCCTGGCAGGGGAGAGAGCTTGGCTGGCCTGTGTGCAGATTGGGGTTCCAGCCTGACTCGGCAGTTTCACATACGGTGCCATCTGGGCCGCCTCCTACCAGGGTCTGCAGGAGGAGAAGAAGGGACCCAGCGGGCGGAAGCGCACAGAGGCAGACTGTAGTCCCATCTGAAGAGGATGCTGGAACAGAGCTGATGGGAGACAGGAGGGTCATTCCTCAGCTTACCTAGGCTAGCTCCACGCCTCCCTGGCCCGCTCACCACCCTCTGCCTCCTTGGGGTCTGCCTCCCCACCTGCAGCCTGGGAGAGCTCCCTGGCTGCTGGAGCTCTTTCCCAGCACAGGCACTGGTCACCCTACCTTGCTAAGGAGACTGGACCAGATGCTCCCTGGGGGCCATTTCACCCCCAGTTCCGGGGCCTAGTGGAGAGCTGTTTATCTCTAAGCCACGGACTGGGGACCGCAGGACCTTCAGGCTGGAGAAGATGACAGTCTGGGTGAAGATAGTAATGATGTGCGGAGGTTAAAGCTCAGTGATCCGGGGCACCAGCTCCCAGCTCAGGGACCACATCCGCCCCACCTGCTGCTTGCTCGTCACTCAAAGCTGAGCATCTGAGTCAGGAATGCCTCATCTAGAAGAAAAATGAGTTCCAGGCCTGGTTCTGCTGCCAAGTTACGATGTGAGCTCAATTACAATCTTTTCTTCTCTGAGATTGGTGTTTCTTTCTGGGGAAAAAAATATGAGAATGTTCAGATCCCACTGAGACATTTTGAAGGCTCTCTCTCCTAATCCTAACATTTTAAGACTCTGCCACTGAGCGTCAGATGTGAAAAACAGGCTCACCCATGCTCACAACTCTTCAGCAAGTCACCTTTTTTAGTTGATAGCCTGGCAAGGAGCCAAGACCCCTGACCTCTGTCATCAGCTGTGGAAGCCTTGCGGAGTGTCTGTGTTTATTTGCAGCTGTGGCTGTGTGGATGACATAAAAAGGTGATCTGTCAGTGGGCAGAGCCCAAGGTGTCCATCAGGCGAGAGACGAGCTGAAGCTAGTCCAGAGTCACTGTGGAGGAGGCCTGCCAATGCCACTGAGGGGTCCGCTCCTCCAGGGGGCAGGAGGGGGACTTTGTGTTCTATCTTTGGCAGTGTCTTCTGTGGCTTTTACGCCCTGACCACCCTGGGTGTGGCAGCCCTGGGCAGGCCTCCCTGTGATCCTGAACTGGGAATGGGAAAGGAGCATTCTGAAAAGGAGCATTTTTGTGATGCCCTCTGCTAATTTCATAATGTTCTATAGTTTCACTCTGCTTTCCAGAAATGCATCTGAAGTAATCTTAAGTATAACCACCTAGAAAGATTGGAAAGCCTAACTTGGAGTTCCTGGGACCATTCTCTGTCCTGAACCAACTTTTCCTGTTAGCCTGTGGGGTTCCTATAGGAATGAGAGGCTCAGAGGTCCAGTATCTGAGTAAGCATTTCCCTAGAATCTTCTGGGAACTAATTCCAGATTGGGAACTGAATCATTAACTTCTCAATTCTTGAATGGAATCATTAACTTTTCAATTATGAATCATTAACTTTTCAATTCTCCATGCAATATACTTATCTATACAAACACACGACATCGATTCTCAGAGTAGACTTTTCAGGAGGTGTGAATCTCTCAAATCACCACCAAAGGGACTGATACACTGGCTTAGGGAAATATGTTTTTCATGCTTAAAAAATAAATAAATGCATAAAAATATATGTTTATAAAAAATAAAAAATTAAAAAAAATAAATAAACCCAAATTTTAAAGATGAATCACACACGGTCCCCTGCTCCTACGGAGTTTCGATAAACCCTTTCACCCCTCTGAGCCCTCTTCTGCAAAATTGGGTTAATGATCCCCACCTAGGTTTGCTAGACTTAGTAAATGAAAGGATACCTAGTTAAATTTGAATTTTAGATAATGAATACTATTTTAGCATAAGTGTGTCCCGTGCAGTATCTGGGATTTACTTACCATACAATATTATTCATTGTTGATCTGAAATTCAAATGTAACTGGCATCTCGTATTTTATCTACCCTGTGCACACAAGTTCAGAAATTGTTTGAGGGACAAAAGGAATAACATGTGGATTAATAATATATGAAAGTGCTTTACAGATGACAAAATTCTGCGTCAGCAAGAAGGGTTGTGATCGTGTTACTTGGATGGAAAAGGGTCTCTTGCAGGCCTGTGAGTCTGTTCTTATGGTGGAGATCCCAATGCATGAGTAGAAAAATCCAGGGCTGCATCCCAAATGAACGCTTTTTTTTTTTTTTTTTTTTCTTCCAGGGTAGTGGATCCCAAACCGAAGGAACAGAATGGAGCACATGTGAGGAAGTCCTGGGGGTGGTGCTTCACAGAAAACTCAAAACAGGACCCCCGGGATGGAATCCGCACCTGCGTTTTCTGGCTGTATCCCAGAAGTGGGGTCTGAGATACTGTCTGTGTTGCTCACGCTCCCCCTGAAGGATTCAAAGGGCCAGGAATGGGCTGCAATTAGGAGCCCTGGAAACCAGTGTCCCGGCAGGGGCAGGAGGAGTGAGGCGTGTTCGACTTGGACATCTGTGGACTCAGGAGACAGAAGCCGTAGGCGACCCGTGCTTCCCGGAGGGCGCGCCTCCGGTCCAAGGTGGCTTTCGGCTTTGGTAAGGGGCCCCACACAGACGGTCCTTCTGTTACTAGAGTGAGAAGCAGAGCGGCGGGAGCGGGAGCGGGAGCGGAGCGAGTGTTCAAAATGCGAAGTCTAGAAAAGCTCTTAGAATCCCCGTTCCTCCCTCCTTCCACCTTCCGGATGGGGGCACCAGGCTGGAGAGGTGACTCCTCCAAAGCCCGGTAGTAGGTTAGGGCAGGACTAGGGCTGGAGCCCACACCCGCCGCTCCCTTGCTCAGCGACAAAGTCTGCTCAGCCCATCCCCTGAGAGTCCTTCTGTTTGGGCCCTCGGAGCGGCCACGGTCCTCCAATCACTCCCGAGGCTGCAGCCCCAGAAACCTTTGCTTGCGGCGGAGGCGAGGCCGCTTCTGGAGTACTAGCGATGGGGCTCTGCGTGGGGCCCGTGCTTTCCAGTTTGCAAAACACTTTTGCGTCCTTTCTGCCGCCTGCTCTGGACTTCTGCCCTCCTCCACTTCCTCCAACCTCTGTTTTCTGCTCTGGCCTCCCAGAGAGGCGGTTTGTACGCGGGGGAGGTCAAGGCCTCCGGAGCCCACGTGCGTAAGACTGAAGCCTGCGGACGGCTGGTGCGGCCTTTCGTGAGTCCCCCGGGAGGGCTTCGCGGGGCCTCCGTCTCCTCGTCCGCCAAGCGCAGATGGTCATCGGAGTATCTAGTCCTCGAGTGCTCCTGTGAGGCCTCGGTGCGTTAACTCGAGCTCGGGACCGTCCCCCGCACGCCGTCAGGGCTTCCCAGACACCAGCACCTTCCCCACTCCCATTAGCCTGTCCGGCATTTGCTATTTCACAACCGTGATCTGGGACGCCGGAGCCCTTCTCCGCCTCTTCCCGTCTCCTCGGAGGCTCCGCTCACTCGGCCCTCCCAGCGCAGTACTCCTTTGATGCCTTCCTCCCAGCGCTGCGCGGTCGGGCTCCCTGTCGGAGCCGGGAGATCTCTCGGGGCATCTTGAGCGGCGACACCGCGCCCCGGGGTGGGGCTGGGGGGCAGGCGAATCTCTCTGCTTCCTTGATGTTCGGTGACTGCATGAGTCACCCAGTGATCCCCCAATCTAGACATCCATCTTGATGTCTTTCTTTCGCCTCACCCCACACCCAATCCAAGTCTTGACGAGTCCCGGTGGAAACTGGATCCTGAATGTGCCTCTAGGCCAGTCCCAGGCCAGGCCCCGCCCCCGTCTGTCTTCTCACCCCTGGGCAACTGGGCCTTCTCCGCTTCCAGGCCCCTACACTTACTGCCCCGGGATGCACCTTCATCCCTCTCCTTAACACTCTCCCTTGACTTGCTGTTGCTCTTGGAGGAAACTCCCATCCGCAGGCCTGGCTGCAGAGCTCTGCCTCGCTTGCTCCCACCTCATCCACTTCCCTTTCACTCTATAAGCTTCACTGCCCTGGTCTCCTTCCAGCTCCTTCCCCGCCTCCTGTCCTGCATTTGCCACTCCTTCTGCTTTCTGCTCAGCCAGCTGCTTCTTTTGATTTCAGGTTGAAGGTCACATCCTCTGAGAGGCTTTCCCTGTCCGACTTGAGGGGGGACGTCTCCCAGTTTTTCTGTGTCCCAGCACCCTTTTAATCTCCTTCATACAGCCCATTATTTATCTGTGAATATCTTGCTTACTTACCCATTTGTTAGCTGGCTATCTCACTTGCTATATTGTATATATTTTTCATGATTTTACTTATTTATTTATTTGCTATATTGGATATATTTTTCATGATTTTACTTACTTATTTGAGAGAGAGTAAGAGCTCAGAGGGAGAATGAGAGGGAGAAGCAGGCTCCCCACTGAGCAAGGAGCCTGATGTGGGGCATGATCCCAGGACCCTGAGATCATGACCCGAGTGAAAGGCAGAGGCTTAACCCACTGAGCCACCCAGGATCCTCTCACTTGCTATATAGTAAGCATCATGAGTGCAGGACATGGTTTGTGTGTGTGTGTGTGTGTGTCCTTCATAGGGTATATCTAGACCAGTCTTTAATACACTTCTGCTGATTGAATGAAGGAATCCTCCTAGCAATGAGTAGACTAGGCATTATACGTTCACTTTGCAATGACAAAAGTGTAGAGAGGTTGATTCTTGCCCTAGGTAACATAGGCTAGAAGAAGTGCAACCAAGCCCCCTAGGTCATGGGCTTTTCCTGCTAGACCATTCCACCTCAAAGGGACATAGACCTAGCCCTGGGAATCCAGCTGGGCTGATTCATAGACTAATGCTCTGACGTGAGACCAGATGGCAGAGATTCCGAGATTCCTATCTCTAAAGGAGTAGCACTGCCAGTATGTGGCTAAGGATTACATCCCATTCCAAAATCTGGGCTATACTCGAGACATTGCACACACCCAATAAACACCCAACGACTGTACGAAAAGTGACTTCCTTTGAGAAAGGAAATCAGATCCACAGGCCCGAGAGCAGGCTTGATCTCTCAGGACCCTCTTTAGAGCCCTTCTAATTTAAGCTTGTTGGAAGGGGAAAGATGTTTTTTTCTAGCTCCCTTACAACAATGTGGCCTAATTTGGAAGATTTTGCCATTCCTCAAGTCCTGACTGCTGCCTGAGAGCAGACCCTGATTGTCATCATTTAAAATATTGCCTTGAGCATTGATAAAAAGCTGTCGGGAGGGTACCATTTCTGTGATTCCAGGAGGAAAGTGCCTGGGCAGAGACCCTGGTGACATAAAGAGCTCTGGACCAGAAGTCAGAAGGGCAGTGCTATGGGAGAGAAGGCTCTGGGGTTTCTAGCCAGCAAACTCTAAGTCCCCTGCTAGCCCTTAGCTGCCCCTCTGTAAGGAATGAAGGGAGTCTGATGGTGACCTAAGGGTCATAGGTGTGGCTTTGACCTGGGCTCTATAACAAATGTGCAGGGAGGGACCTTTTAAGGTCTTCTCCTTCTCTGGATCTTGGTGTATTGTCTTTACAAGGCCAGGGTTGGAAGGCCTGACTCCTCAGCCTCTTTCCCACTCTGATATTTGCTTTTGCTGTTTCTGTGAAACATCGTCTCCTCCAGGGCTGGGCTTCCTTATCATCCAGGCCTCAGAAACCAGCGTGAAATTGACATAGCTATTACAGAACAGTTCAACAAAGAGCATCTTTAAAAAAAAAAAAAATCATTTATTTATTTTTAAAGTAATCTCCATGCCCAACATGGGGCTTGAACACATGACTCTGAGATCAAGAGTCTCATGATCTTCTGATTGAGCCCACTGGGTGCCCCTCAACAAAGGCCATCTTAATTCTGAAGGCCTGGACTTCTTAGGGGTGCCCGAGGAGTCAAGTGCTCACTCCTGCCACTCTTCCAGGCCTAGATGCTAGGCACCTCTCCAGTGACAGGTGCCCCCTCTAATGAACGGGGCGTGGGGGCGGGGGTGGTTCTTCCAGAAGGGTGAGGTCATGGAAGCAGGTCAGGGAGTTTGACTCCTCTGAGAGTCTAGAATTTCGGAACACTGAACCCTAAGGACATTGTACTCTCCTGCACTTGACCCCCCAAGTGAGAAGACAAGGTTTAGGAAAATCAGACACGTTCCAGTGTTATTTGAATGTTTACTCTGGGGCAGGCTTTGGTTCAACACTTCCTATACATTGTTTTGTGTGACCTTGAGTCCTATAAGATAGACATTGGGATCCTCATTCTAAAGAAGAGGAAGTTGAGACACAGAGCTAAAGGGACTTGTCCAGACTCTAAACTATAAGAGACAAACTGAGGGTTGCTGGAGGGGTGGTGGATGGGAGGAGAGGGTAACAGGGTGGTGGCCTTTAAGGAGGCACATGCTGTGATGAGCACTGGGTGTGTTATACGCAACTGATGAATTATTGAACACTACATCTGAAACTAATGATGTACTATATGTTGGCTAATTGAATCTAAATTTAAAAAAAGTTCAGTGTTTTGTCCAAGGTTATACAGCTAGAAAGACCAGCATTGTACCCAGCAGTCTACTGCTACACTAATGTCTCTCTTAATAATAGCAATAAAAAATAATCAACGTTGAGGAAGTTCAGTAAGCATTGGAAATCACTCTGAACTTGAGGGTCAGATAAATGGCTATACATCTAGTTCTTCTATTTATTGGCTTGGTGACCTTGAGCTAGCCATTTCACTTCTTTAAGTGACAGTATACTGACCTTTGTGGAGATGCCCACTTTACAGTAGAAGGACTGAAAAGGGATAATGTACACGAAGTGGTCAGCATTGATGCCTGGCATAAAAGTGCTCGATAAATGTTAGTCACAAATATAATATTATCATTACTGCTATTACTATCATCTTCCCTCCAGAGTGACTGCAAAGTTCAAGTGAGATAATGATAGTGAAAGTTCTGTGTTCTGCACCTGTCAGTGATCCTCTTTATTACAATTACAGCAATCTAAGGGAAGGGGTTATTTAGAAAGCACTGGCCCCACTCCTCCCCCAAATGGCTCACATTCTTTGCTCTACGGCCAACACTGATGACGAGTGAGGGTTTGAGTTGGTGCCCACTCCCAGTGACGTCCTTCAGTAGATCTCCAAGAACTGCAGCAAACACTTTTCCGAGCTTATTTTTAGCATCTTTTAGAAGGACTTTGAAGCAGGATTTCAACATTTAGCTTCATTGTTTAGAGAAGGTGCCTTGCAGTTAATGTGAATGTATGACTTAGAGCTTTCTCTTATCCTAAGAGAGATTCCATGGATGCAGATCAACGATGTGGCTGGCAGACATATGCCCAGATCCAAGTGAATTCTGTTGCTGGTTCTTCCTGATTGAAGTGCTATGTGTTTGTTATAACTAAAAATTTGGAAAATGCAGGAGCACCTGGTTGGCTCAGTCAGTAGGGCATGCGACTCTTGATCTCAGGGTTGGGAGTTCGAGCCCCATGTTGGATGTAGAGAATACTTAAAAATAAAATCTTAAGGGGCACCCGATTGGCACAGTCTGTTAGGCATCTGTCTCCTTGTTCTGGCTCAGGTCATGATCCCAGGGGTATGAGATTGAGCCCCACATCGGGCTCCACACTGAGCACAGAGTCTGCTTGAGATTCTCTCCCTCTCTGCCCCTGCCCTACTCAAATAAATAAAAAAATCTTTTTAAAAAATAAAATCTTACAAAAAATTGGAAAATGCAGAACAATATAAGGAGAAAATTTTACCCACGATGTAATCATTCAGAGACAAAGATTATTCCTATATTGGTGTATTTCCTTTTGGTCTTTTATATATATATTCTTTTACATAATTGGGATCATAGTATGAATAGTCCCTTATATATTTTTACATTTTTAAAAATAAGCAATATGCATTTACGTTTCCTTCGTATCTTTTTATGGCTTGATAGCTCATTGTTTTCTAATGCTGAATAAAATTCTGTTGTCTGGATATACCACAGTTTGTTTATCCCTTACCTACTGAAGGATATCATGGCTGCTTCTAAGTTTTGACAATGATGAACACAACTTGCTGTAAAGATCTGTTGGCAGGCTTTTATCTGGATATACGTTTTCAGTTCCTTTACATAAATACCAAGGAATCATATGCTGAATCATATGTAAGAATATGTTTCATTTCATAAGAAAGCATCAAACTATCTTCCAAAGTGTCTGAACCATTTTGCATTCCCATCAGTAATGAATGAGAGTTCCTGTTGCTCCACAACTTCACCAGCATTTGGTGTTGTCAGTGTCCAGATTTTGGCCATTCTAAGAGGTGTGTACTGGTAAGCTATTTTTTTTTTCACTCTTTTATGTTGTAAGCTTTTCGTTCATGCATGTCATTTTAAAAATAATGTACAGTGGCTCAACATAGAGAAGTCATATAACATAAAGTACTTAACCTATCCTTCACTGTGACCTGTTCAGATTTTTCTAATCTTCACTATTATCAATTACCCTCTGGTGAACATTTTTTGTGTATAAGTCTTTATTTATTTATTTATTTAATTTATTTATTTGACGAGAGAGAGAGAGAGACCAGAAACAGAGGGAGTGCAGGCAGAAGGAGAGAGAGAAGCAAGCTCCCGGCTGAGCAAGGAGTCTGATTCCAGGCTCTCCACCCCAGGATCCTGGAATCATAACCTGAGCCGAAGGCAGGCATTTAACAACTGAACCACCCAGAGGCCCCTCCCTTGGATATATTCTTAAAAGTGGAAATAATTAAAGAGCACAGACATCTTTTAAGATTTCTTGGAGAAGTTCTATCACTTTACATTCTTATCAACAGACTGAGGGAGCAAATGTCATTGCAAATATTATCAGTTTTTAAAAATTCTTGCCAGATCAGTTTTTTGAAAAAAGGTAACTCATTGTGTCAATTTGCATGTATTTGACTACTGAGGTTGAATATACAACATTTCATGTTTTGTAGCCATTTGTACTTCTTTTGTGAGTTTTCTATTAGTGTCCTTTGCTGGGTAGCCTTGTTAATAGAGGCCCCAATAATCCAAAAGTTGTCTGCAGATGATGCCAAATCTTGCATTTAGCCACATCTGATAGGAGGCCAGGCTCCGGGAGGATTAGAAATTGTCCATGTCAGCATTGCTGTTTCAATGAAACCAGAAAGGGGAAAGTTTCCATGTTTTATTGGAATCTGGGAGATGAAGTTATTTTGCTGAGCTGTGTCTATTATTTTATTATGGTTTCTCTTCTTTTCATATTCCCAAAGCTTCTTTCTCTCTCTCTCTGTCTCTCCTTCTTTAAGATTTTATTTATTTATTTGACAGAGAGAGAGATCACAAATAGGCAGAAGCAGGCAGAGAGAGGGGGGAAAGCAGGCACCCCGCTGAGCAGAGAGCCCGATGGGGGGGCTCAATCCCAGGACCCTGAGATCATGACCTGAGTGAAAGACAGAGGCTTAACCGTTGTAGCCGCCCAGGCGCCCCTCTCTCTCTCTTTTTAAAAAAGATTTTACTTATTTATTTGACAGAGAGATAGGAAAAGAGGGAACACAAGCAGGGGGAGTAGGAGAGGGAGAAGCAGGCTTCCCACCAATCAGGGAGCCCGATGCAGGGCTCAATCCCAGGACCCTAAGACCATGACCTGAACCAAAGGCAGACGCTTAATGTCTGAGCCACCCAGGAACCCCTAAAGCTTCCTTTTTCTTAAATTCTGCTCTTATAGGAGGGTAAAATTTCATGTGTATGTGTCCTTTTTTCCAGTATGTGTTCATCGACCTCCTACTATGTGCAACACATAGTGGCCACATTAATGGATGGTGGAGTCTCAAGAAGAGCCTGGGCTTTGGAGCTGGGTAGATCTTGGGCAAATCCCTTTACCTCTAAGAGACTCAAATTCCTGTTCTTTCAAGTATGGGACAGCCCTATCTTTGGGAAATAAATACATTATGAGTGCAGAACTCCAAGGACAGTGTTTGCCACTCGCTAAGACTCCATTTAGTTCAACAAACAATTCCTCTTTTTTTTTTTTTTTAGATTTATTTATTTATTTGAGACAGAGAGCAGAGTGGGGGATGGGGAGAGGGAAAATGAGAGAAAGATGCAGGGCTTTATCCCATAACCCCGAGACCATGACTGAGCTGAAACCAAGAGTCAGGTTGCCCGACCCACTCTGCCCCTGACCCAGGCTCCCCTCCACCAACAATCCTTGTCCTGCATATAGGACATTGACATCGTGCTGGGTACTGAGTTTACAAAGAAGAATCAGATGGGGCACTTTACAGCATCTCCATTATCTGCAGGAGAAAGTTCAGGCTGCTCATCTGCTCTGACAAGGTCCCCTCTGACCCTGTTATTCCGTGGCCCCTCGTTAGTAAGTCTAGTGGCCCCATGTGTCATGGGTGGGTTGTCAGCTCTTCTTAGAGCCCTGGGTTTTAGCCACAGGTCTGGAGCAATGGGAAAAGTGCCAGCCAACATTCCGTTATAGATAGAGTCACAGCTATATTTCCCCCCCTCTTTTCTTCTTAACGTTATATCATAAGCATTTTCCCATTACAGCATAGTTGTTAAGGGAGCTACTGGAGCTGGTGAGCCTCAGTTTGATTTCTGGCTCTGCCACTTACTAAGTGACCTTGGGCAAGTGTCTTAACCTCTCTGTGCCCTAGTTTCCTTATCTGTAAAATAAGGATAGTAATAGTGCCTTCTTCCTGGGGTTCTTTGTTTGATTAAACAAAATATTGCATGTGTGGCTTTTAGGGTAATGCTAGCACAATAAGAGCTCAATGACCTATTTTGAATATTTACTATACTGTCTTCAGATCCCCCCTTACAATGACTTTATATGATTAAATTGAACAGACATAATAATACCTTGTCTGATATTGGATATTTAAGGTGTTTCTCATTTTTTAGAAATTTTATTTATTCATTTGAGAGAGAGAGCACGAGCGGTTTGGAGGGGGGTGCAGGGCTGGAGAACGTGATTGGGGGAGAAGCAGAGGGAGAGGGAGAAGCAGACTCCTGCTGGGTGGGGAGCTGGCCTGGGGCTGGATCCCAGGACCTCTGGATCTTGACCTGAGTTGAAGGCAGCAGCTTAACCAACTGAACCACCCAGGTGCCCTTAGTGTTTCTGATTTTTCAACACAAAATTATTATTCCTAAGAAATGAAAAAAAAAAGTTATCTTGTGGTTTAGAGATAGAGGCAGAGCAAAAAACTTAAAGAATTAATTGTTGAATGAGTTGACATTTATCCACTTCAATTAGCTTTCAAAATAATTCAACATTTTCTAGACACATTACAGGGTAATTAACCCATTTTAGAAGCCTGGTCATATCCCTGTCTGAGGCAGAGTGCTGGCACTTTGGTAAGGGCTTCTAGTCTTTCTCTGTGATTCTCCAGGCAAAGAAGCTGCATCAGCTTTTCTTCCCTACTGCCAGAGAATCTCTGATCTAGCACATCTTAGGGCCAGCCCAGCATTTTTCAGCTATCACTTGTGGATAGCTGGTAGGGCAACCATCAGACCATGATCACCTGATGGGGAAGCTATGACACAGGTTTTTGTCGTGGTCCTTCAGCCAACAAGGCTCAAAGTCAGCACTGGTCTAAAGGAAAAATGAACGTACACAGGTTGAGCACTTTCGGTATACCGGGCTCTGTGAAAAAATTTTCTTCGATCCTCAGCTCCCCTAAGTGAGACATAATTTACTGACCTCACTTTATAGACGAGAAAACTAAGACTCGGAGAGGTAAAATATTTCCTCCAAGGTTACATAGCTGGCGAAATAATGAGCCAGGTCTCTCTGACTCTATGAGTTCTTTCCATGGCACCATCTCTTTTCAATTTAATTCAATTTTATCAGCATGGATTAGTGCTCACACATATTACCCCTGCTAGGCACTAAGAACAGAGAGAACAGCCTAATGGGAGGGACAGACACATAAATTGCAAGTTTTAGTATTAATGGTTGATGCGTGCCTGTGAGAAGTAAAAAAAGCCGGGTGGGCAGTTCAATTTATCCTACTGTATACATTTCTGAAAGCCATTCTTAATCCTTTCAGGAAGAGGCAGGGGAGAGATAGACTGATAGATTGGGACTCTAATCAATGAATAAACAAAGGGCCATGGGCAGATGGGAATGGAGTGTTTAATTCCAGGAAAGTCTCTTAAAGGATATGGTATTTTGGTTGGGGTTTGGAAGGCTAGGAAGAATCAGCAGGAGGACATGGGGAAGGGGCTGACCTGTCCACCTCCTTACCCAAGAGAAGTAAAAACAGAATCTTAATTTGCATTTGCTAAATATTGGTCTGAAACCAGAACACCTACACACACCCCTCTCATTTTGCAGTCCTCTTCCATACATAGACAGACCTACCAACACACACACCCATATATGCTCAGAAATAAAAAGAAACTAACCCTGCAGAAAATACCCATAAAACATACACCAGTACGTGTGCAGATACGTAAAGCACACAATACACAAAATAGACACCAGTCTCATAAACTCACACAAACACATAGAATACTCAGACGCACAGACTCACAAAGATGTTTATGCTCATCCACAAGCCTGTGCAGATCCTTTCTCCACTTACTACTCACGCAGGTGAATAAACGCGTTTTTAGATTAACATATACCCAAGTCCACATACAAATCTCATCCGGCCTTTCTGGTTGGAGGCCAGTGACTAATGGGAAACCATGCACAAAGGCAAGCATCCCGTAGGAGAGGCCAGGAATGGGTTGGCGTTGGGGCTGGGATTAAGCCCTGTCAGATGACAAACCCGCCCGGCCTGGCTCTCCCTAGAAGCCGCAGCGCCTGAGCAGGCTCTGGATCCTGGGCAGACGGCGCGAGGCTGCGCGTCGGAATTCCAGCTTTACACAGGATTTGGTGTCACCCGGGGCCAAGCTCTGCTATCAGACCCACCCCAATCCCTGCAGTGGGCAGGCGGCTGAGGACACTTCAGGGCTGGGGCGTGGGACTTGTCCGAGCACAGTACCCTGCGCCTAGTGAGCATTGAAGAGGGTTTACTGCGAGCCGGGGACTGGGTTTAAACTCTTTCAGTGCATTACTGAATTCTCACATCATCTCTGTGACAGGAGGTGTGGGGGTGTTCTGTCTATCATGCCCATTTTAGAGGTGAGAAAACTGCACTCAGGCCACAAAATCGCTCAGCAGGAAACAGGACGCTGAGGTTCAAACCCCATCCGAGCCTGTTGTTCCGCGGGGAGGGGATGGGGTGCAGGGTCAGGGCAAAGTGTGCACGTGAGTCTGTCTCCACTACACGGGAAGCTTGCACCTTCGGCTGCCGGCGGGTCTCTACTACCCCGGTCCCGCCTGGCACGGCGCCGAGGCCCACGGCAGGTGTCTGGTCCCGGCCTGGGTCTTGGCTCAGCGGGGCCCTCAGCATGGGCCTCAGTTTCCCCATCCCTGAAATGGGAACGGCAGGGCGGACCTCGCAGGGCCGAGGTCAGGCGTTCTCGGGCAGCACAAGCAATGCTGAGCTCTACATCCTCGCTGCTGCCGCCTCGCCCATTGTGGGGGTTCCAGCCCAGTCTCCACCCGAGTCCGGGTGCGGCGCCGGCGCCCCATTGTTCAAGAGGGCGGGGAAGCTCCCGAGAGCGGATTCCCCGCCCCGGGTCGCCCTCGCCGCCCAGTGGAGTAGACGACTTGGCCCCGGCGTTTGCCGCGCGGGGCGCGTCCTTTGTCTGCTCGGCGTCGCCCGATGCCCGCGGCCCGCGCCCCGCTCCTCGGGCAGACAAAGCCGGGGCTGCCGCGAGCCCGAAGGGCTGGAGAGGGGCTCGCACCACCCTCCTCCCGCCTTAACACCGCCCCCTGCCCTCGACGCCCTCTGATTGGCCCGCGGGGCTACAAAGAGGCCGGGAAGCGGGCGGATCACGTGGGCCAGCGTGGCCTCCCATAGGTCGACGAGACTGCCAATCGGGGAGGGCGGGCTGTCCGCGCTCGGCCGGGTCGCTCCCTCCGTGCTGGGGCCCGCCCGCGGGGCCGGCCGCCTGTCAGAGGGAGGTGGCGATGGTGCGCCCGGTGGCGGTGGCGGCTGCGGCGGCTTCCCTGGTCCGAGTGCAGGGAGGAGAAGATGACTGACCGACCGACTGAATGACTGAATGAATGAATGGCGGAGCCGAGCGCGCCATGAGGAGCCTGCCGAGCCTGGGCGTCCTCGCCCTGTTGTGCTGGGCCGCCGCCGCCGCCGCCGCCGCCTCAGCTACCTCGGCGGGGAATGTCACCGGTGGCGGCGGGGCCGCGGGGCAGGTGGACGCGTCTCCGGGCCCGGGGCTACGGGGCGAGCCCAGTCGCCCTTTCTCTAAGGCGACGACTCCCACGGCCCAGGCCCCGAGGACCGGAGCGCCGCGCACTACGGTCCACCAGCCTCTGGCGGCGTCCTCGTCAGCTCAGTCCCCGGAGACCACCCCTCCTCGGGCGACGGCCGGACCCGCCTCGACCACCTTCCAGGCGCCGCTCAGCCCCTCGCCGACTGCCCCTCCGGCGGCGGACCGTACTCCGACCGCCCCTCGCGCGACAACCCGACCCGCGCCGACCACCCTCTCGACGACCACTGGCCCGGCGCCGACCACCCCCGTTGCGACCACCCTCCCGGCGCCCACCACTCGGCTGAGCCCGACCCCCGAGCTCCCGGGCGGCAGCAGCGTCCCGCCCACCCCACCTGCCACCGAGGCCCCCTCCGCCCCTCCCCCAGGTGAGTCCCCGCGCCCCTCGCCGGCTGCACCCCGCGGCGCGACTGCCCACCCTCACCCCAGCCCCGGGCCTCCAGGCTTGGGCTGGTGCCCGGAATTGATCATTCCTCACCCCAAAGTTTCCCCGGATTTGGATTCCCAAGGGGGAGGTTCGAGGTCCAGTTCGAACGCCTCCCCCTCCCCAATCTGGAAAGTCTTTTGTCGCCCCCCACCCCTCCCTACCCCGGGCTGGGCTTCCCCGGGAGGGGGGCGGCTGCGATATGGAAGGCATCGCATCTCCTTCCAAACCGGGCTTTCGGGCCTTTGTCAGAGACCCTGAATGGGCGCAAACTTTTGGGTTCGGTTCATTCACCCTGCCTCTCCGCCTGGGTTATTTCGGGAAGTTTGAAAGCCAGAATAGTACCTCCTTCAACAAATGGGTCAAAAACTGAGTAGAAGGGATTCCTTCCGAACCCTCCGTGTGCTTGCTCATTCGTCCCTGTGTGTGTGTGTGTGTGTGTGTGTGTGTGTGTGTGTATAATGTGTGCACGCATGTACACACAGTGCATATATGTATAACGTGCATGTGACAGGTGGAAGAGATACTGAGGAATTTGTTTACCACAGTTGGACAGACCACGGGGGCGGGGGGAGAAGACATTGTAATCCATGTTTTCCCTGCAAATAAGTGGATTCAATAGGTCATCTGGGACAGGTGTGTATCTAGGTTGAGCATGCCTATAAATTAGGTTAAATCCCTTCCTTGCACCATTTTTTCCTTCCTCAATTACAAGGTCAATAGGTTTGGACCAATGCACAATTTAAGCAGGGACGCCCATTTTTTTTTTTTTCCCCTCCTTAAGTTGGAAGGTTCAGTTTGGAGGATGCTCATAGATGCCGGTGTCTATTTTGAGTCCGCATAGAAAACAGGCCCTTCTTCCTCCTGACTGGAGTCTTCAAGCAGAGTTGAAGACAACTCCTGTTGTTGTCTCCTTTTAATCTAAAACGGGCCTGGAACGAAACAAATAAAAACTCCCTTGTCAAGACCTCGGACAAGAGTTTCTGAATTCCTTTGCCTATGTTGGGGTGGAGATTTGTCCAAACTATTTGCCAAGCTGTACTTACAGTAATGGATCTCTGACCTAATTCTTAGGCTCAGTGATTTGCTGTAGAGTCAGGTATGGACTTTGGACTATAATTGAATTTGTGGAGAGTTTTCCCACATGATTATGAGTCTTAATACCGTCTTGAATCTTGGGTTGGAGCGTGGCATTGACATCAGTAGGAATGCAGATTATTCAACCATAAAAAGCTAAGTTGGCATCTCTTCTAGCTTGAAGGAGTATATTAACTAGTGGGATTTTGACTGTAACCTTTTTTGGCTCTGGTATAGAGAGATTGACATATTACTAAGAGACAGGAAGTACCGTGGTTCAGAGTATGGACTCTGGAGTCCATTTTTAGGTTTGAATCCTAGCTCTGCCCCTTATTAACCGTGTAATCTTGGTCAGGTCACTGAACCTCTCTTCAACTGTGAAATGAAGATAATAATAGTACTTACTTCATAGGATTGCTGTGAAGATTAACTAAGTTAATACATTTATGGTGCTTAGAACAGTTCCTGGTACAGAGTAAAAGCACCATGTGTGTGTTAGTTATCCTTGTGACTACAATTTTTTTTTTTTTGAGAAACCTAGTAGTACTGTGATAATTTTTTTTTGTTGTTGTAGTAAAACATAATAGAAAAAGGATGAATTAGATTTTCCAGAGTTTGAAGCACACAGTAGAATTTAAGTAGTAGCAAGATTACTTATTTTGAGTGGTTAGTATACGATAAATAAGTCTGTATAATTGATGTTATTTTACCTTTATTATTTTTGTATTGCTGTTTTTAAATCACAAAGTTAACCTTTACTTCCAAAAAATACAAACAACAAGAAGTCTATAAAGGAAAAAGTGAAAGTCACTCCTTTACTGCTTCCTAGTTCCAGTCAGTCCCTAGAGGTTCCTACTGTTAACAGATCTCTTTTCAAATGTTTTTCTGGGCATATATGAACATACATACACAGACGGTTCTTAAAAATAGTTTTAAAACCTCAAAATAATTTTACACAAACAGTTTTTACAGCTTGCTGTATTCACTTAACTATATATCGTGAATTTGTTTCCATGTCCATACTTAAGACCTACCTTATTCTTCTTAACAGTTGCATTTTTTGGTATAAGCATAAAATAATTTTTTAAAGCAATCCTTTACTTATGGACATTTAGATTGCTTCGGGGGTTCAGTTTACAAAGCTCAGGGAAGAATGTGTTCTTGTTAAGCCCATCATGGACATATTCTCCAATACTTCAGTTGGAGTTTCAGAGAATCCAATTTCAAGTGAAGTAAAGCTGGATTGAGTAACAGGCGCCATCCGAACTGTTCAAGGCTCTAGTAATTTCCATGGGCTAACTTAGACTGTTGTCTATCATGGTCTTTAGGTGGCAAAAGTTTTAGAAGGCTGTCCAACTTTGGTAGCTCTTCTGTGTCTTAAATATAACACAGTTCTTACTTTTTTGATGTGAATGCACTATGGATTGCCTATGTCCAGTTCTCAGCAGCTGAACTGCACTTTGTGGGCCTGTTGATATGTAGTTTTGGCTTTACAGTGTGATGCAATCAAGGATGACCTTTTTATCTGAGCATGGGTTCTAGTCTACTTCAAACAGTACCCACATCTCTTTGACAGAAGGAAAGCTTCTAACTGATCTTGAGATACCTAGTTTGATTTGCAGAGTTGGATTCTCTGGCATTTGGGAAGATGATTGTACTGGGTATTTTATTTTAGTGTTCCTGTAAGGACTGAATGCTACTGATAATATATTATATAATTAGATGAGTCTTCTACCTGCTCTTTGATTTCATAAGAATTTCTTTCATTTCTCAGGTCTAGCTGAGAGCTCTTGCCTGCCCCTCAGCTAGGGCCCTCTTTTGTTTATAAGGACACTGATCTGCAAACTGAAACTAATTGCCCAGCAAACAGGCATTTTCCTCCCACAGGCTTCGCAAAACATTTGGCTGATTGGTTGGCTGGGTAGGACATTTTAAGAAGAGTTAAGGGAGAGGTTGAGATGTCAGAGGATGGTGGTTACCAGCAGTAAGAGATTAAAGTGATGACAAGTGTCTGATTTTTTAAACTATGGACCTTTAGGGTTAGATAGGACTTTAGAAGCCACTACCTCTTAGTGTGGCTCTACATTTTAAGAAGTACTTCCAAGAGTTAGCTGAAATCTTTCTCTCTGTTGTTAACACCAGTTGGTTCTGGTTCTGTCCTTTGGAGCCATGCAGAGCAAGTCTGTTCTCTCTGTCTCTCTCTGTGCCATGACAGTTCTTCAGGGGCTTGGGGATAGTAAGCGTGTTGTCTCAGAGTCTGGACTAAATAACTTTAGCTCCCTCAACTGTTCTTTATGTGACATGGTTTCACATTCCCTCACTGTCCTCATCTTTCTGCGTCTCTCCCAAAGCGTGGAGCACCGAGCTGAACATAATACTCCAGATATGGTCTAACTAGCTTGCAGTAGAGAGGGCAGTTACCTCGTTCCTTCTGGATGCTATACTACTGTTGATGTAGTTAGTTCCTAATCACAGTACCGTTGTGGGGCAGCCACATTATGTTGTTGACTCATTGAGTCCATTAAGATAGCTAAGCCGATTTTTTTTTTTTTTTAAACAAAACAAAACATGTACTAGATGACTGTTTCTTCATTCCAGGCTGGGAAATTCTTGTTATTTTCTAAAGTATGAACCGAGACATTTGCCAGACATGTAGATGTATTGTGTTAGATTCAAGCCATCCTTTTAGATCCCAAGTCTGTTAGTGTACCCCACCCAGTTTATTCACATTCACCTACAGGGTGTTCCTATAGACAGAGTCTAAGGACAAGTTAGAGCAGGTTATTCTTACCTCACAGGGTAGAGCAAATTTATGAATTATAAGATAGTTTGGAAGGGAAGGAGTAATAGTTTAGTTCTAGCTTTAAAGTTCTGTGATGATTTGGTATGCATGATTCAGGGCACATTATTGCCCCCAAAGAGTCTTAATCATTTATTTATGGTCTAAGTTAAGAGAATAAGCCTTGTTTAAGCAAGCCTTAGAATTTAGAGCTTTTTAAGAGCTTTTCTGACTGGTATGACAAGTAAATAAAATATCACGATTGGATTTTGTTTGAGAGGAACGTTCTGGGAAGGCAGGGCCCTCCTAACTATACCGGGTAATGTTTTCTTCTTCCTAAAATTTTTTTCCTCCTAAAATTTTCTTCCTCCTAAAATCCAAAAAAAATTGCTGTAGGTACAGAGCATCATTTGCTTGTGTTTATTTAAGAAGATACCATTTGTTTTAGGGACATAGAAATTGTTCAGGCTCCAGAGGTAATGTAGGTCCACTATCTTTTATCCAAAACCTATAGGGCTTGATGTGTTTCAGAATTTTAATTTTTTTTCCCTTGGATTTTAGGAATTTAATAAATGTACCCCAGTGAAGTCTGGGGCAGCATCTTATGATCAAATACATGAAGATATTTGCAGCAAAATGAAGAAATTTGTAGCAAAATATTTGCAGCCAAAAAAAAAAAAAAAAGAAAAGAAAATTTGCAGCATGTATATTTACAGTGAGTGGGATAAATAAAGACTGTAAATAGCCTTGCATGTGTTTGGGTCAGGTTTTGCTGCCAAATGAGTTACAGAAAGAATTTTGGTTTTTGGGTCTTCTGATACTTGGCATCAGGTCTGAGGGCTTATGGGCCACTGTAACAGTAATTGCAAACACATATCGTATTTACTATGTTTCAGGCCGTGTTCTGAGCACCTTATACATACCAATTTATTTAATCTTCACAACAGTTAGGTACAATTGAGTTAGATACTATTGTTATCCTTATAGATAAAGAAACTGGGGCTCACAGAAGCCCAGCTATGGCAGAACCTAGATTCAAACGTAGTCATTCTGGTTCTAGAAGAGAAGAGAAGGAAGCTGGTCTGCTAAAAATTATTGGTCCTTGGATACCAATCTGAGAAAATGTCTACTGTTCTACTGGCATTTACTCTCTTCACTCCATTGTATGCTATTCATTCACCTCCTTAAATTTTCAGTTTTGCGGTGTTTTACAACTGTGATTTTAAATTGTAGTTCTAAATCTTCCTTTGATTCAATTTTAATATGGTCTGTGATAGAGAAGTTTGTCTGTACTCATTTTAGGGCCAGGCCCAGGGACTTCTCAAATTTACTGTATCTTATTCATGGCTTAAGTGCCTAGCTTTCTGCAGAAATTCCTTAGTCTGATTTATTTTTGGAATAGCATAGTTAAACTCCATAACATTAGTTTCAAATCTTCTGAATTACAACCCCAGGAAGCCTTCTGGCTAATTGAAAATGTACACATTGAAATAATCTGACCAGGTCTTTTTATTTTGAGTTTTTTTTTTAAAGACCCATAAAATTAAAGTGTGCATTACTTTTCATCTCAGCATTTCTAAACATGTACATATTAACTTCCAGACGTTCTGGCACCCATATAAAAAGAATGGAAGAAAAGTATCACAGTACTGTTTTTACTGATGGGTAAATTATGGGTAGAGAGATTACTGCTCTAGGGCACTTAATAGATCAGAGGAGAATAGAAATATAAGATCTTGGTTAGCTGAAAGACAGTGTTAGATGACATTTTTCATTATAAAGAGCTTTAATTCATGCTTTTTGCCTTGATCTTGATTTTTGTTTATTTACTATAGATGTGATATAAAAATCTTTATTACTAATGTTGAGATTATGTTACAGGCACCTCTTCTGTGGTCATTTAGTCTTTTTCAAGTACGTATTTTGGTTTATCTGTTTTTCACTGGAAACAACTACCCAGACTACACTAGTAATTTTGAAGGGAGATTTTTAAAAATTGTGGTGAAAAAGATAATGTTTGGACACCTATATGTTTTGATCATAGAAAAGGCTTATTCAAAAGAATTATCCTCGTAGATGTCTCTTCTAAGTACATATGATAAACTTGTGTCAAAATAATCCCTCTGGTTATGCTACTGTTTCACAGATAAGTACTATTGTAAACAAAACAAAACACCAAAAAACCTTTCCCCATTATTTTTCCCTCATTAAGAAAACAGAAAACAAAAACAAAAAAACCAAAATCTTTCCTCTGTTCTCCTTGCTCATTTTTCCACTTCAAATTCCTCTATATGTCCCTCTCACTCTTGTCTTTCATTCTTAGCCCCATCCATTCTTCCATGTTCTTTAAGGAATCAAATTATCCTCTCTATTTAACAATTTACCACTTTGTCCTCCTTCAGTGCCTTCTCAAAGCCCAATTCTTCCAAGAAGTCTCTCTGGAGGAACAAAAGATGTCCTTGAAGATGGCCTGGTAACAGGGTGCACAGGGTTGAACACTTTGCACTTTGAACAAAACCTGTCTGTCTTTCTCTGTGACTTTGACTTTTTTCCTATGGATTTGTTTTTAGTCTATTTAATTTAGATTATTAAGCCCATTTGAGAAGAAAGTGTCATAATTTATATAGTTTTCAGGACATGATATTAATTCTTTATATGAAAATAATGAGAGGAAAGTTTTTTCTTTTCACTCTGAGCTCTTTTTTTGTTGCCCAGATTTTTGTCTGTCTTTCTGTCTTCCTTTCTTCTCCCAAGGAATAATACAGAAAAAACAACCAACAACCTTGTCACAACAGAAATTATCTGCTTCAAAATAATTAAATACTTTGAATAAGTAGCAAATGTATTTTTCTGTTTACAAATAATATAAGTTGTTTCTGTTGGATAGGTGGATTTGGGCTTCATACCAATATGAAAGGTTTAATTTGGTTGAGAAACAAATGTTTGATCTGTTGAATGACAGAATTTCCTTTGTAGAAATCTAAAGTTGATTGTGAACAGAATGCTTCTAATAATTAACAAGTATACAGTACTTTACAGTTTATAAGGTATTCTTAGAGAATCCAAGACATTCATATTTTGTTGAGTTTTCTCTGTGTGTGTGTGTGTGTGTGAATAAAGCTTAATTTCTTTCCTCTGTTATAATATTCACTATAACTGGTGAATATTGACCTAACCTTTGCAGGTTTTTGTGGGTTTCACATTTGATATTTTGTATTTCAAACTGTTGTCTTTTAGGTTTATTCTGTTGAATATAAATCTTTAACTGATTTGCTGCCCATAATTACAGGATGGAAAAATGGTATGTGAAGATGAGGATTTCTTTCTTTCTTCTTCTTCTTCTTTATTTAAAGATTTATGTTTATTTCAGAGAGAGAGAGAGAAGATGAGAGAGAGCATGAGAGGGAGGGAGGGTCAGGGGAAGAAGCGGACTCCCTGTAGGGAGCCCGATAAGGGACATGATCTTGGGACTCCAGGATCGTGACCTGAGCCGAAGGCAGTGGCTTAACCAACACAACCACCCAGGTGCCCCTGAGGATTTCTTTATATTTTCTTTGCCAGACACTCTGTGGGGTTGACTGTGAAGGAAAGAGCCCACTGGTCATTGAAAACAAGTGTGATGTAGATGACAAGGTGAACTACAGTACTTGATGGGAGGGCTCATGTAAATATCCTTTTTTTCCCCAGATTGATATATTATTTACTTTCTTTCTAGTGTAGAAATCTGTTTGGAATTACCTTAATATACTATTTCAGGTGTATTCCCTCAAATCAGTGTGTTAGTAGCACAGAGACTTGATACTCTCACTTCTCACTTCCTGATATTTGACACTTAGGCTGGAATAGTAACTAATGTTAACTGAGCGCATATTACTATATGCCTGGCTACCTATCAGGATTGTTTCCCCATATATCATGTCATTTAACTCTTCAACAAAGCAGTAGTTCAATATTATTATTTTTACTTTCTGGATGGCAAATATAGAGATTCAGAGGGTTAAAGTAGCTTATTCAAACAAATGAGGCTTATAAAGTTCATGAGGGCAGGGATTTCTGTTTGTTTTGTTCACAGTTATGTTCCCAGGGTCCAGCCCAAACAGTTTCAATAAATATTTAATGATTGAATGAGTGAAGAAGAGGGAATGGTTTGTTGCTATACTATACTCAGCAGTGTATTCTTTTTTTTTTTTTTTTTAAGATTTTATTTATTTATTTGACAGAGAGATCACAAGTAGGCAGAGAGGCAGGCAGAGAGAGAGAGGAGGAAGCAGGCTCCCCGCTGAGCGGAGAGCCCGACGCGGGGCTCGATCCCAGGACCCTGAGATCATGACCCGAGCCGAAGGCAGCGGCTTAACCCACTGAGCCACCCAGGCGCCCCTCAGCAGTGTATTCTTGGGGAAAATATTGTAATCTCATGGTCTTTTTCCTCAGTTTTGAAATGAACTTTTGTCCTTTTATCCTTCACTCACAGAGAGAGTATGAAACTTACTTAGGGTAAGTGGAGTTCTTTGAGATCTAGCAAATTACATTAATTACTCAGTTTTTTTTTTTTTTAACCTAACTTTGTTCCTTCTATTTATCTTAGTGAAGGAAGAAGAGCAGTAGGCAAATGAACATCTGAAGACTTTTGTAGAGAGAGTAGCTAAATTGGAGAAGTTGAGCGTTTGTCTGTAAGCCATGGGACCCAACGTTCTTTCTCAGTTCTCTCACCAGTTCTGGGATCTTGGGCAAGAAATTTCTTCTGTAAAATGAGAGAGGTAGATTAGATTTGTGGTTTTTAAACTGTATTGTTTGGGGGGACCTGAGTTTCCTCAAATGTGTTTGGGAGCCAGTAGAGGGACTAAGGAGACCAAGTGGGTCTACTTCTGAGCCCTCCTCCCAACACTCACCTCTCACTCCTACATCATTGTTCACACTTGAATCAGTTCCACTCTCATTTGGTTTACATACTTGTTTTGTTCTTTCAGTAAAGATTTTTGAAATAGGAATTCTTCTAAACTTCTGTGATAAAGAAATTATGGCAATCTCTGAACTATTATGCGGGCATTAAAATGCTTACATTATGTTTAGTAGCAATATACGTAGGAAAAGAGAAACACACCAAAATATGAAATGGCTAAAGCTAAGTAATGGGATTATGGGTCATTTAAATCGTGTTTTTCTGAATTTTCCAAGGGCTTTTTTTTTTCCAATGAACATATCCAATTTTAATTTTATAGTCATAAAAAATAAATGAATAAAATGGGGAGAATGAATAAAAAGGTATGACAAGCTTTTATTTATGTGAGATTAAGTCAGGTGATATCACCAGGGCTAGTTTAATTTTTAATTCTTGACATTGACTCAGCAATTTTGATCTGCCTCAGAGATAATTGTTCTCTTTGAGTTGTGGTTCTGAAGAAAATAGATTACTGAAGACAATACCCAAGAAAGGAAACAATTCCTGAGGACTGACAAATTTTAAACATAGGGTCGGATCAACATATCTACAATTTGATCCCTCTAGGGGATATTTAACTGATATCTTAGTAAAGGCTGAAAACGGAGCTCGTTCTTTATCTGTCTTATTCTGTTTGGGGGATGTAATTCATACATCCACTTCAAATTAATTAGTAGTTTAGTGAAGTATATCTGGTTTAAATTGTGCAAAATTTGAATTCATAACATTGTTCACAGCTCTTACCAATAGAAGAGGTTTGATTATTTCTTCTTTTAAAGATACAGAGCCCCCAAAAGTTTGGTTTCATTCTGTCCATATGTTTTGCAATTAGATCAGCTGGGATTGCTTTTATACTGGTAATACAACAGCTGTTCTATATGATATCCTTGCCAGGGAGACAGCTAAGCTCTGAGGGAAGGGGAAATTTATTCAATTACAAAAAGGAATGTATTCTGCCTAGTCATAAGGAAAATGATAGGAGTAGGAATGTTTTCAACCTGCCTGTAGAATGTTAAATAACCTTGCTTAGCAAATTGTAGACTCTTTAGATAACTCATTTTTGTAACTTTTGTTTCAGCCTTAGATGCATCCTAGAAACTGGCATATTACCAGGAATCTTGCTAGACTTTTATTATTTATTTTTAAAAATTGAGTGCTTTTACTTTTTTTTAAGTACTTTTTACTTTTTTTCACTTTACTTTTACTCGCAAAACCAAGAAATTACGAGTAACATGGTTAAATATAAGGAGAACATCATATTCTCTGATCCTTTTAATTTTGGAAATGATTTTTAAAAGTGTAATCCTTAAAAAATATTCCAGAGAAAGTTTAGATGTTGTTGTCTCTGAAGGAGATTGGATGAACTGAGTAGTTTTTAGGTTCTCTTCAGTCTCATCTATCATTTTTGGGATGTTATATTCAGTTTGGGAAGCATTAATGGAAATAATAAGGAAAAAGAAGGGATGCTTGGTATTTCAACAAACTTATCCTGTTTTATTTGTGGATTGAAGTTTGATTAGAGGAAAGCATTGGATTTTTTCTGCTGTAGTTTTCTCATTTGATTTTACAGTCATTATAATCCTATAGTATGTTTTTACTTATTCATTCTCTATGAACTGCATTAACAGTATAGCCCCACCATCCATTGATGTTGTGTGGGTTAATGAATAGTTATAAAGTGTACCAAAAACACAAAGCAATCTAGCTGTTGGGTATTATTATACTGAATTGTTGGTGTATTGCCTGCAAACCTATCCTGTTCAACTGGTTTTAGTTTCTAAGTTAGTTTGTTGCTTCAACTTGTCCACAAAGGCAGGGCTAAATGGTTTAGCTAATCAGTAGAATAGCAGTCAGAACTAAATCCCAGTTTGCCTTTCTGTTCACTTTGTATGTTCCTTTATACAGTTTTTAAAAAATGGCTCTGTTACTTAGTTTCTCTAGCTATAAAATGAAACTTATTCCTTACTTCCAGTCTTCCAAGGTTTTTGAAAAGTCTCACTTGCAAATTACTGTGGGCTTTTTTCAAGTGCAGTGGCTTTATAGAATTCAACCTGTTTTCTGGTTTTCTTGCCTGATTACATGGTTCATAGCTTATAATATAATGTGGATAAGATAGGTTTTGACTAAACAGAACAAAGAAATAAACAGATGCATTTATATGTGGCTTTCTTATGTAAAATACATCTTATACTGTTTTGTAATTAACATATTTGTATAATTTATAGACCGTAATGGTATTTTCCAAAGTTTGGTATACTTTCGTATTATTTTTCTTTGCATACTACCTTGAGAACATAAAACATAAAATCTTTATCTCATATTAAACATAAAATAAGTTGTTCTTTTGTAGATCTTTAGTATCACTTTTTGCTGAGCTGTTTAGAAGGGATTCACTTAACCATTTTTATGATTATAGAAATAATATATGTTCATTTTAGAAAATATAAAGAAGTGTAAAAACAAAAAATGAACCCAGATAACTAGAAAGTTAACATTTTAATGGTAACTATGGAATTTTTTTACATCTATATTTACTTTTCCCCCTTCTCTGCCATTGAGATAGTTCTATGTGGATGTATTACTCTGATACTGCTCTTGAACAGAAAATATTTATAATAAATACAATAAAATTAGTGCAAATATTTTAACTTTTTAAAATCGGACATTTTTCAAACAATGTTGAGAGTAGCAGTATTGGTGATATACTGTAATCTGAGTGATCAAATTCTAAATGCCAAGTTACTGTATTAGATGCTTCCTAATAGCTACAGAAAAAATAACTAAACCATAAAGCTTTATATTATTGACTGAGTTTAATATTTAATTACTGCATACATTGCTCCATTTCTCACAAATGGATCTCACAAATGAGATCACTTATTTTTTTATGAAAACAGATGTGTGAGTTGGGTTTAGCACTCTTCTGATGTCAAGTATATTACAGATTAAAATGGGAAAGAATTTACCACATTTAAATTATTTGTCATATTACCAAAAAGAATGTGACTCTGTTTTGAATGGAGATGTTAGTTTCCATATGATGCTCTGCTTGAGACTTGGTACTCCTTGTCAGAACCAAACTAACAACTACTTCTCATGTGTCTGTTCCAGCACAAGCATGATTTTTCCTGGGTTCAAGTGGCCTTCAAAAGCCCAAAGCAGTCTGGAACCATGCCAGGCATTTGATATTTTCAATTCTATGATGAGGGAAGTCAAAGTGCCCATCTGCCTGGCTCAGATATTGCCAAAAAAGGCCTGGGTGCTGTGTTAGAGAATATGCCAGAAAAATGGCTCTGGCCTCCAGGAAACTGATATCCACCTCACAGAATGATCTCTGTTCTCTGAGTTTTGTGAAGAAAAGGCTATAACTTTTATATCAAAATAGTAATGAACTACAGTGTTATTGAGAGAGGATGAAATTAATGCATGTAAAAAAACCCTTGATTTAGTAGTGCTTAATAATCAGCACAGAGTAAACACTCAAAGATAACTATTATTATTATTAATATTGTTTTTATTACCTATTCACAGCATTTAAAAAACAGCAGAGAGAACTTTGTCAGTTCTAGATTAATACATTTACCGACTTCTCTAACATAGTCTGTAGATTGGCAAGACATTGGTAATCAGGAAGGCTTGCACATTGTCACAGATCAACCTTTTCTAACAAGTGGTTCTAAGGTATAGGTAGGACCTTTTGCTTGATGCAAAAGGCTACCTCCTGTCCTGTCAGAGTGGCCTAGATTGAGCCAGAATTATCCTGTGCCATGTTGCCAGATACACAGTAATGGTACTGCTCAGAACTGAACTGAATGGAAGCTTTTTTCAAAAAGCAAATGCAAAGATGGGACTCTAGGGAATCCCTGAAATAGCCATTGTCCAGTTCTGACAGATGTTTAATCCTCTGGGATCTTTTGTACATATTCATCCCTAGCCACAAATGACCCAGTAAAGTGAAAATCAGACTGGGGCCTATAGAAAGACAAGATCACTCAATTTTATATTGGTTTCACATTGATATTTTTGAAAGTATGGCAAATACAGCATGCATATACACAGTGCAAGTCACTTAAGCTTTCTGGGCTTCTCTATTGTCGTCTGTAACATGAGTATAACAGTGCCAACCTAATAGGGTTCCTGAGTGTTGGCCTAGAATTCAAACCCAGCTCTGTCTGACTTAAAAGTCTGTGCTTTTTTCTTTTGACTAGACTATGCTGCGTTGCCAAAGCAGATGGGAGTAGCAGAAATGAAATAAAGCATTCAGTGGGCACAGAACACATTTTGGGTTCTGTTTTGTCACCTTCCCTAGCATCCCCCAGCAAGCCCATACATTGTCTTGTCAGCACTCATTTTGAATTGCACAGTGACTCTGGTTTGATTTTTTTAGCTACTGGGAAAATCAAAATTAGAGCAAAGAGTGTTTCTTGGAGGTAGATATGGGTGTGGAGTAAGGGTGGGGAGAGGAAATAATGGTGGAAATTAGATGAGAATAAACAGGTAGACAACCATAATAAATGGAAAGCAGAACTGAACACTAACTGTAAGACTGTCTAATCAGCACCAGAAGGATTAGTGCTAATACAGACAATGTAATGCTTATTAGCATTTGGCAAGATATGCCACATACTGCAAAATGGTAGTATTGATTGTTCTTGACTTGACAATAAAGCCTTTCATCTTTAACTTAATATGGACTCTAGGTCAAGATGCTAGTGCAAAACAATGTTATAAAAATAGCAGGTGATATTTGATTACATTAAAGTCAGAGAAGAATCTCAGACTGGCAAATGTGGTTCATAGTTCTATGGGTCACCTGAGGATGCATTCTTCCTTTCCATTTTATAAACTTCCCTCCTCACTAGAAGGTTAATTGTCTCTCAGATCAGAGAAAGGAGAAACTATTATTTCAAATATAGATCCAGCCCCTTCTGATCCAGTTGTAAGGCATATTGATGAATGATATATATGCACACCTTTGGACAGTTTGTATTTATCAGAAAGAAATCGTTTCAGTTTTTATGACATCAAGACTCCATAACAGCAATTTATATTACTACATCCTACAGTGTACAAGTACAGTGTCAGGTTGAGCTCTACAACTAGCTGTGGAGGATATATATATACAATGCAATCCTGGTTATATCGTCTTCTAGTTCATTTAAAATATGATATTTATACTTCGTTATAATTCTCCTATTTAATGACCATGAGCGGTCCCAGCCCGTAACCCAAGTTTGTTATTATGACTTGTAACTTCTCCATAATCTGTCTTTGTCCTCATTTCCTACCACCCCTCTCCTTGTGCTTTAAATCCCCGCAGAATAAAACTGCTTATATTTTCTCCCAAAACCCATGCTATTGTCGTCATCATTATTATTAATAAAGCAATCACCTGTGGAGGTCTTGTTCTGTATGTGATACTAAGAGCTTTAAATGAGTTATCAAGGCCTTGTTTAATTCTCAAAAGAACCTATTAAGAAATACACACTACTATCCCCACTTTACTAAGCAGGAATCAAGGCTTTGAAAGTTTAAATACACCGAGCAATGGCTCATAGCTAGTAAAATATAGAACCTTGATTCAGATTCAAATCTGTCTAGCCTCAGAGCCCTCTCTCTGAATCACTAAGCTAACTAACTGGCCTCTTGTTCTTTTGCTTATATTGTTCCCTCTGCCTGGATTCTCCTTCTGTTCAGTTTTAATAAAGGCCTTAATTGTAAGCAATAAAAATCCAATGCTTGCTGATTTAATCAGAAGTGGAATTTATTAAAAGGATATGGAAGATTTCACAGAATCTCCAGGGGAACCAAATTCAGGATGTGGAACTGAAGATAATGCTCAATCATGTCCCAGGGAGGTCCACTGAATATGCCACTGGCACCACCACTGAGCTAGATGCTGTTGTTTGCACCGTTGACACTAACACTAGGCGGTGGGTATGTTGTAGTAGCAAGTACTGCTGCCACTTGCCATACTGTAACCATCTCATCTGCTACCAGAGAAGGGGCCTCATGCTCATTCTTGGAATCTTTAGTTGCTCATTCCAAGTGGAGGGTGGATAGGATTGTTGGAGCCTCAAACACTTGCTCAAGGCCTGGATGCAGGTGGGGGTGGAGAGCAGGGAGAACAATAATTTGGCATTACGAACCTTTGAGATGGGAGAGCCAGGCTTCTTTCCCTAGATAGGAACAGATTCTAAAATAGTGGGAAATTATACAATGATACTAGGTGGCCAGAAACAATGACAGATGTCTACCATATCCCTTTCTTTTGCCTGAGAAATGTATTTGTCCTTGAAAAACACCACCCACGTGGCCTGCTATACTATGGTACCTTATACAGTCTAGTGTGTAATATATATATATATATATATATATATATATATATATATATATATATATATATCTTTGATTACTTGCTTTTTAAACATTCTTATTTTAACTATTACTCGTTTTTGTAAATGACTCCTCTATACCTTGTCCTCAAGTAGCTTATAGGCTGTTTTATTGATGTCTGTACTCTAGCATCTGCCTAGGATACTGTTTAGCACATAGCAAGTATTTGATAAATATCTGAAGGGTAACCCTCCTGCTCACACCCACCAGAATGTAGGTTCCATAAGGGCAGAGACTTTTGTCTTTGTCTTTCTCTCTTTCTTTTTTTTAACCACTGTATCCTCAGAACCTAGATTAGTCCTAGGATATAGTAGGTCCTCAGTAAATGTTTATATAACAAATGTATAACCCTAAATAATAAATTATTCATTTCTGGGAATGACACTGTCAAAAAGACCTTTGAATGTGACAGCCGAGTCAAAACACTCTGGCTTAATTTCCAAGTAGAGCACATACAATGTGAGGCCAAAACTGGCCTCATTATTCTCTGCTCACCTCTTCCATTTAGAAGCATGACCTGAAAAGGGCAATTTGGAATTCTTTCCCAGACCTTCCACAATAGTCACCAGCCACAAAAAGGGCCTGAAGTACCATACCTGCTTGACATGAAACTTTTTTTGTCCCCTTTTGTATAACCAGCCAAATCCTGAGACTGCATGTATTCTGGGAAGAAAGGCTTTTGGACAAACAGTCTTGTATCTTATATTAAAAAGCACAATAACCTAGGGAAGTTAGTATTTCACTTTGAAGAAATAAGGAAATGAGGGCCTATAATCATGGAATGATTTGTACAAGGGCAGCGGAGTAGTGGAGAGGTACTACAGACCAGGGTTCTGTGGCTTTTAGAGGTTAGATTTCTGGAGGGAGCAAAAGGACAATTTAGTCAAGCTGAAAGAGAACTTGTGTTCAAACTAAATTAATAATAATAATAACTATTATTATTATTATGAGCGATACTATCATCTAGAGCCAGACTGCCTAGATTTGAATCATTTTCTCTGCCACTCACTGTGTGACCTTGGGCTGTGCCTCAATTCCCCCATCTGTAAATTGGGACTAAGAATAGCACCTACCTCACTCCATTCTTATAAGGTTTAAGTGCTAATGTATGTGAAATACTTAGAATGCTGGCATAAGTAGGCCTTCTACATGTTAGCCTTTCTTTTTATTATTATACTTTGAATTCCTGTTTATTTTCACTACTTTCAGTCTGTTTAATTCTTCACTACCTCTAACCGTTTCAATTCTGAATTAGTAGCATTACCCTGTTTTACCAAGAACCTGGGTCTGAAATGAGATTAAGTTGTTAGCCCAATAGTCACTAGCTGAAAAGTACTGGTTAGCTGGGATTTAAACCCAAATCTGTCTTATTTTTCAAGTTTTTATTGGGGCAAAATAAAAATCTCAAATTGAGTTTCTTGTGCTCTATTATATTCTTCCAACCACTCCTTTTAGTTTTGATGCATCTTTTTTCTCGTGCCGCCTTCACTCTCTTCTGATTTATAGTCATTCTCTTTCTGTCCATACCAAAGATCCGTTTACCACCCTAATTGGTTTTCCTCTTGATGCTTTGGACTTTTATTTTTTATTTTTTCCAGAATTTATTTATTTATTTATTGATGCTTTGGACATTTAGTAGAAACTATGCTGTTTACCTAGAAAGACCAAAGCATTTCCTTGTTTAAGTTAAGTGGACATGACTGTCTACTTAAATTTCACTTTTACTCTTTTGTTAGCCTAATTGATCTGTTCAGTGGACTGGTTTCCAGAAAAGAAAAGTTAGATATCTGTTATGAGTCAGGTAAGGAATTTTGTACATTAGCTAGGATAGCATTGAAGGGCAAATGGCATACATCCAAGAGATAAGGGCCATTTCAGCCAGTGTACAAGTTCATCAGATATAGAGACAATATCAAATTATGATATTGAGTTGTTACAAAAGTTTGCCACCTAGTAAATTACTTCTCTGTGTATTGATTAACTTGTGCATAAAACTTCTGTTGAGAAATTCCAAATGGACTCCAGACATTTGGGGCAAAAAAAAATTATGATTACTTAAAATTTACTGTTTTAGAGAGTTATTTGGCTTAGTATGTGATCTTTCTTGTTAACAACAAGCCTTTAAACAGCTTATTGGAAGGATTTCTCTTGCTAAATTTATTTCAGTTTATAGTCTTATATAATTGATCACTTATTTAGAAATACACTTAAAATCAATGATCAAGTAGTCTTCAGGGACAAAAGCCACAAGTGTCAGGAAGCTATTACTTCTATTTCCTTATTGCTTAACCAATCTACAATGGTAACTCCCTCTTGTTTTCCCTTTTCTCCTTCTCCTCCCTCAGGCTTTTGCCCCCCTCCTCCCCTTTTTTTTTTTAACCAGAAAAGACTTTAGGCCCTTTTTTCACCTGTTTTTTCCTAAAAGTTTATTTATTTATTTAAGCAATCTCTACACCCAGTGTGGGACTTGAACTAATGACCCGGAGATCAAGAGTTGCATGCTCTTCCTACTGAATCAGCCAAGCGCCTCCACGTGATTTTTTTTTCTTTTTTTTTTTTTTTTGTGGGTCTCATGATGCCCAAACTAGCCTTCAACTGTGTTTTCCTAAAACAGCTCAGCTTAAGACTTTGCATTCATTTTTACTTAAGTAATAGGGAAGAGGGTCTGCCTTTGTCAATAAATTTACAGTGGGCTTTCCATGTTAACAAAATAAGATTCTTTAATTCATGTATTAGATTGTTGTTAGTCATCTGCTGTACATCTAGTGCTGGGCTAGAAAGATGCTGTTGAGACAAATTACACATGGTTTCTGCCCTTGAGCGCCCAGTGGAGGGTAGAGAAGATCAGACTGCAGAGTGATAAGTTCCATCATAGTGGTGTGCACACACTACAGGAACAAAGAAGGACTTCTTCTCACCTGGACTTTTGATGGGGGTGAGGGCAGAGGATGTTGTCAGAGCAGCCTTTCTGGAGGAAGTTTGGACTGAACTGAAATAGGAATTACAAGGTGGAGGAAGGGGTGGCCCTCTGGGAAAAGGGAACAGCATATGAAAAAGCACAGAGGTAAGAGAGCAGGTGCCTAGCCTGAATGGCTTGATTAGGGAAGAATAGGATATGTGAGGAAGAGGAACTAGTGGGATTTGAGTCTGAAGTGGTTGGCAGCCATCAAATAAAAAAGTGTTTTGTATGTTATACTCAGGTGGATTCTAAAAGTAACAAAGAAGTATAAGCTCCCAGGTGACATAGTAGGGTTTGTGTTCTGGATCAGCCTAGAAACTGCAGTGTACTCCTAAAAGAGTAAGTGATCCCCAGCAAAGATAATTAGAGGCCACTGATGGTCTCTCTAAAACTTTTCGAGCATTAATTTTGAATTAAAGGGTTTACATGTTAAGATAATGTAATAATAGAAGGGTGACATGAATTAGTTCTTCTATCCTCTCTTATTAAGAAAACATTTTGCCTGTTAGTATAACACACAGACTTAGGTGACTAAAATTAGAGACTAAAATTAAAGCCAACATTTGGTGCTGGACCTCTTAAGGGATCTGGTGTTAGGTCAAACAAACCTATTGGGCCTCCTGAATGCCAGGCACTGTCCTAGAGCTCAGGGTGGAATTGTGAATGACTTAGGCATCTAGAGTCTGGTGGAAGGACAGACTAATATGCAAATACGTTCGGATACTTGTGTATTAGGTTCCTTTACATACATTTTCGCTTGCCATCTTATATCTTTGAAGTATGGTTGAGGAAATCAAAGGTAATAGAGTTCCCCCCCCAACATTATTGAGATATAATTGACCTATAACATTGTGTGAGTACACTATACAGTGTGATGATTTGATATACATATATATTGCAAAATATTTACCACAATAAGGTAAGTTAACACATCCTTCATCCCATGTAAGTATCATTTTGCTGGTGGTGTTATGGTGAAAATATTAAAATTCTACTAAGAGAAGTTTTTAACTTAGTCAAGATCATATCATGATGAATGGTACATAGCTACAATTCAATATTCAGCATACCTAACTCCCCAATTTTTTCCATTCAGCACCCCCCCCCCCCCATATATACTGCTTCCCTGACAAGGCAATGCATATATATTTTTGACCCTGGTGTAGTTTTCTTCTCTTCTCTTAATTCTTTCCAACACAACCTAAACAAATATTGAGGAGCCTTGAAGGATCAAGTCATTGGTGGATGAAAGTGCAGACTTTGGAGGTGCCTGTCTGGCTCAGTCAGAAAAGCATATGACTCTTGATCTTGAGGTCACAAGTTCCAGCCCCAGCTTGGGTGCAGAGATTATTAAAACAAACAAACAAATTAACAAATAAAAAAAACTTAAAAAAAATTGCAGGCTTTAGAGTCATAATGTCTGGATTTAAATCCCAGCTCTGGGTGGGCTTCCTGCTAGGTGGGAAGCTTGCTTCTGCCTCTCCTACTCCCCCTGCTTGTGTTCCTGTTCTCCTTGTCTCTCTGTCAAATGAATGAATACAATCTTAAAAAAAAAAATCCCAGCTCTGTCACTAATCTAAGCCTACTTCATGGAGTCACTTTTATGAGATAATGTTGCTAAAGCATTTAAAACAATGAAAGCACAGAAAAGACTTCAATAAAGACTTCCGTTAGTTGTTAAAATCATCTTTGGAATAGCAACCCATCTTTTTTCCAAACATTCAGTACATTTTATTAAAATGAATTTAAATCAGCCTATTCTTATTTAAATTAACCTTAAAGAAATGTTTACCTAGCATGCATATTTGAAATATGACCTCTTATTTAGGGGATCAATGAGTGGCCTTGTTATTATAAACAAAAACCTAAGAAAAATATGCCTATGAAAGAAACATAAAGACACTTAAAAACTCTATCATTATTGAAAATTTTGGAAGAGTTAACAGAATAGTGTAATGACCTCACTCATACCTATCTCATACCCACCCAGATAATCATCTAGGCCAATCCTGCCTCCTCCATACCTACATCCACTTGCTTTGCCCCTGTATTATTTTGAAATAAAATCCAGACATAATATCATTTCATCCAGGAATATTTCAGCAAGTATTTCTAAAATACAAGGCTTCTCTTATGGTTCTTAAATAATCACAAAGCTTTTATTAGATATAGTCAGCAAAATGCTTTCTTTATGACTGAGGGGAGATCCTTTTTTCTTTTTAAGCTAAATCTAGAGACTTGATCATTTTTTTGGGTGAAGTAATGAAAATTGGTAGCTTTTTTGGTGGTTGTTTCTGACATGCTAAGTACTTCATATAGCCCAACTGAAGATGAAAACTAACAGAAGGACAACTTAAATTGTTTGGGTAGAGTTGGGTACAGACTATTGTCCAGTTTTTACATATGAGTAAACTGACTCAAAGAAATGATTTGTCAATGCAGTCATATAAACAGCAATTTGAAAGTGCTGAAATCCATCATTTGAATCACGCTCATTCTATAAAAATTTACTGAGTTCAAGAAACTTGCTATTTATATTTCTTTATAAATGCCTATGACCCACATTATTTTTATAGTAAGGACATTCTTCTCTTTGATTACCTAATTTCTTTTATCTTTTGTTGTCTTAGAATTTAAAGTACTTTCCCCCTCCCTTGCTCTACCCTAGTTTTTAGCTGGTGGAGTGATGACTTCAGGGTAACAGAGGTGCAGTTTTGGTCTCCAGCAGAGGGTCAGTTGCAATGATGAAAACAACTCAGGCGAATGGTCTATTGATAGTAGAACTTTTCATTATAAAAAGTCCTTTTCAAATTCCAGGATATTGGTTGCTTAGTCACTGAAGAGTCTGTCCTACCATTCACTAGCACCCCGGGTGTCTGAGCAGACCTGGTGAAGAATGTACTTCTCATTTTGAAAGAGAAAAAAGGATAGAGAAGCTGCCTCAAACATTGTATCACCTAAGTCAAACATTCTATACATTATATACAGTTGATATAAGACATTAGTCTTTTAGACTATACTGTAACACACAAATAATTTTCATTTTGAGTGGTGCCATCTTGGACCACAGCCACAAATCTTTTAATATAAGTTAAAATGGGCATTGATCAAAGCACATTGCTTTCCTGGTCTCTGTGGGTGAGTTAAATTGTTTTAATGTGTCAAAACTGATGCTGCCAACAAAATATCCCAGTGTACCTACCTTCTTTATTACCCTTCTTTCATTTTTAAGCCCTTCAACCTCAAAATTTGCCCTGAAGTTTTATATACTGTCCACTCAACAGCGAGCAGAAATGATAGTGCTGATGAAATCTGTCTTTGATACTGGTTCAGTTATGTATCTGGAATGTTTATTCCCCTGGGCTTTCCAACCGAGGGAACCCAGCATGAACTCCTACTTTGGAAAATATCTGAGTGGGCAGACTCGTTTGCCACATTGCCCTCATTGTCTGTCTTTGTTTATTCAGCTGAAAAGCTGTACTTGTCTCTTATACAGCCAGGCATGAATCTCAAGGTCTCAGATGCTGTTAAAATGGGTAGAAAAATTGTTTGGGGGAGGGAACGAATGAAAATTATTATTACATTATTGTTATATTGAAAATTATTATTATATTGACATAATGTGCAATGAAGGTGCTGTCTTATGGAAGGGCATAATGACTTTCGGTGGTTATAAAATACAGCTCTGAGAACAGTTTTATGGTTCTGTTTTATTAGGGTCTTTGATTTTCTGTGATTTCCCCCACCTTTTGGATAAGAGACATTGATTATTTATCAGTCAATATGATTTGGTTTTGCTACAATAGAAAACTAGGTTTTTGGGGCATAAGCATACCTTTGGACCCAAGTAATGATAAATTTCCTGTCGTCATAGTATCATGTACATGCTCTTGGCATTTATTTTTCTGGCTATCTTTATCTTTCAACATGATTATTTTAGCAGGCTACTAAAGGACTCTTTGCCTTAGTTCTTTCCCAGTCCATTCTTTCCACTGTAGTCCAAGTTATGTTTGTAAAATGAATATCTGGGGGCACCTGGGTGGTTGAGTTTGTTGAGCATCAGACTCTTGATTTCAACTCAGGTCATGATCTCAGAGTTCTGAGATCGAGCCCTGCATCAGGCTCTGTGCTCAGCAGGGAGTCTGCTTGAGATTCTCTCTTCCTCTGCCCCTACTCCTTCCCCAGGAATGCTCTTTCTCTCTAAAATAAATAAATATTTAAAACAAATAAAAAATAAAATATAGATATGATCATGTCATTCTATCTTGTTTAAAATTCTTCCATGGGTACTTAAATGCCCTTGACCTGTCACTACTCTGGCCACCTATTCTATGCCTATGCCACAGTGAATTTTTCTCTATTCTCTGTGGTACTACGCTGTCTTAACCTCTAGGTCATTACATATCCTGCCCCCTTAAATTTGGGATATTCTTCCCCTTTACTCTTAGCTTGGCTAAATCTCTTCTACATTTTTGTGTGCCTTTTTAGATTTCTTCCTTTGGAAAGACTTAATTAGGTGTTTTTCTCCGTACAAACACACATACCATGTTTCCCATAACACTGTATGCAGATTTCCATTTTACTACTTATCACAGTATATTGCTCTTTTGTTTTTCTCTCTGCTATAAGACTATAAGCTGTATGAGGTCAGGGACCATAGTTTTCTTCTACATTGTTGTATCTCTGGCATCTAGAAACTATATTCCCCATTTCTGGTACCATACTATTTTGTAGAATGAGTGAATTAATCATTATGTGCCTTGCCAAGATTCTCTTCTTTTTTTTTTTTTAATTTTTTAAAAAATATTTTTATTTATTTACTTGATAGACAGAGAGAGATCACAAGTAGGCAGAGAGGCAGGCAGAGAGAGAGGGGGAAGCAAGCTCCCCGCTGAGCAGAGAGCCCGATGTGGGGCTCGATCCCAGGACCTTGAGATCATGACCTGAGCTGAAGGCAGAGGCTTAAACCACTAAGCCACCCAGGCACCCCCAAGATTCTCTTCTTTAGCAACCTCAGAGAAGAATTAGGGTTCTCTGTTTTCATGTTCTTGGTATTTTTCTTCCCATCTTTTAGTCCTGTTCATTCATTCATTCATTTTTTAGAGAGGCAGCAGGGGGCAGGAGCAGTAGGAAGGGGCAGAGGGAAAGGGGGAGAAAGAATCTTAAGCAGGCTCCATGCCCATTATGATCTCATGACCCTGAGATCATGACCTGAGCTGAAATCAAGAGTCAGACATAACCAACTGAGCCACCCTGGTGCCCCACATTCATTATTTATTCATTCAGTTACTCAACAAAACATTGCTTTGAACCTTTTAAAGCTCTTAACCTTGCCCAGAAGCATGTGAAAAGAACATGTCAAAGGAAAACTAATGCATACACTTACCATATGCTTCTTTCGTCCATTCTACCATTCCCCATATGCATGCTTACAGTTTCTCCTCCTCTCCCCTACCCCTGCCATGTTTCCCTTCCCTACACTGGGTTTTCTCCTTACCATTGAACTACCTTTTAACATTCTAAGTATTTAACTTGTTTGTATTTCTCCCCGCTACTAAGATATAAGGTCCATGAGGGTGTGAATTTTTGTCTTTTTTTAATTGATTGCTGTATCCCCAGCACCTGATACAATGTTGGGCACATGGTAGACTGATGCATATATTTGCTGACTGAATGAATAAATTCATGCCCATGGAGGTGCATTTTTTTTTCTACTTTACCTTTTCAGTGCCTCTGATGAAGTCCTGCTTATAAAACTGTGCTATTTATATTCTTTCTTTCATTTCTTGACGTTACATTTAGTCCTGTTTTGGGGCCATAGTTTTGGCTGCCCAGGCAAAGATTCTGTTTGTCCATTTTATTGCCTTCAGTAGCCATCACTCCACTTACATCTGACCTCTTCATCTCCAACTAGTATCTGAAGCCCAAGAAACATGTCTGTGTGTGTTGGGAAAGGGTGAGCATGCATTCAGGGATAAGTCAGATGTAAAACCTGTTCTTCTGGAACCTAGATTGGACGAGTAGATAAATACCCATAGTACAAGGTTGAGTAAGATAATATTTATTAATGAGAAATGTTAATTAATGGGGAGAAACTATGTCTCATAAAAATTATGAAATATATCAAGCTTTCAGAAAAGCTTACAGAAAGTGAACACTCTCTGTATACCTGCCTTACAACTTTATAATATCTGAGTTTTCTCCCACATTCACTTTGGATTCTTTTTTCATTTTGAAATAAAACTACTAGGTATGATTAAAGCCTCAAGTGTTTCTCCTTTATCCTGTTTTCTTCTTTCCCTATTCAGATGTAACCACCGTTCTGAATGTGGTCCCATACATTTAAGAAAGCTTATACACACATGCATACACACACACACACACACACACACACACATAAATATAGTGCTGTTTCAATGTTTTGGCATTTTTTTTTAAAGATTTTATTTATTTATTTGACAGAGAGAGATCACAAGTAGGCAGAGAGGCAGGCAGAGAGAGAGAGAAAGAGGGAAGCAGGCTCCCTGCTGAGCAGAGAGCCCCATGCGGGACTTGATCCCGGGACCCTGAGATCATGACCTGAGCCGAAGGCAATGGCTTAACCCACTGAGCCACCCAGGCGCCCCAATGTTTTGGCATCTTATCTTGCTGTTCTCCCTCAGCAATTTTTTTGAGATTTATCTTTGTTCGTTCATGTAACTCTGAATGTATTCATTTTCTTATTGAGAGTCACTTCAAATAATGTTACAGTGAACATCCTTGCACATGTCTCTGTCTTCAATATGGGAGACTTTCTCTAGGGTAATGCTCCTCAACTGATGTGCATAGGAATCATCTGAGTACATTGTTAAAATGTAAATTCTGATTCAGTTGGTTTGAGGTGGGTCTGAGAATCTGTATTTCTCTTAAGTTCTCAGGTAATGCAGACTCATGAACACACACTGGGTTCCTAGGCACTACTAGGTTGTAGCACATCATTATTCTTCTAGATATTGCCACATTATTATGTAAAGACCTTATACAAGTTTGTGTTTCCATAAAGACCGTGTGAGATATTTGGTTGTTCCAGGAATAGCCTCTTTTATATGACCACCTAAATTTAATCTGTTATCATTCTCTCCTTAAAATTAGATAGATATTTGGGAAGGGAAATATTAAAAAATAAAGAAAAATTACTTCAGTAGATAGCTTACTTTCAACATTTCTTAGGAATTGATCTAAATTACATATATAGTTTTTAGTTAAAATATTTTATAAAAATTCACCTGTTTCTGGGACACCTGGGTGGCTCAGTTGGTTGAGTGGCTGCCTTCGGCTCAGGTCATAATCCCAGCGTCCTGGGATTGAGTCCCGCATCGGGCTCCTTGCTCGGCGGGGAGCCTGCTTCTCCCTCTGCCTCTGCCTGCCACTCTTGTTTGCCTGTGCTCGCTCTCTCGCTCTCTCTCTCTCTGACAAATTTTTTTTAAAAAATCTAAAATAAAAAAAATTAAAAAAAAATTCACCTGTCTCCTTTTAAACAGTCACTCTATTTATCATTGTCAACCCAGATGGAGCTCTTACTCTAGAATGAACTATCCCAGTTGCTGAAAGGGAAAGAACTGTGTGTCAGGCCCTGTGCTACATTGTTTCATCTCCACAGTTGTCCATGCTCACATTTAAGTGGTAGAGCCAATGTCTGTGGTCTGGTCTTTCTGGCTTCAAGGGGTATATGGGAAATTACTTTACTACTCTTAGCTTCAGTTATCTGTAAAAAGGGGGTAGACCAGACAATCAGATTCCTAAGTCCCAGCATTTAACATTTCCTAGCTCATTTGGTAAAGTAAGAAATATATACAAACATTCTCATCTTGCATTCTGATTTCTCCCCCTTCATTTCCCCCTTCCTTCTCCTAATGTCCTCCCTGCTATTTATTATGTTCCACAAATAAGTGAAACCATATGATAATTGATTTTCTCTGCTTGACTTATTTTGCTTAGCATAATCTCCTCTAGTCCTGTCCATGTTGATGCAAAAGTTGGGTATTCGTCCTTTCTGATGGCTGAGTATTATTCTGCCGTGTATATGGACCACATCATCTTTATCCATTTGTCTGTTGAAGAGCATCTGGGTTCTCTCCACAGTTTGCATATTGTGGACATTGCTGCACATTGGACATTGGGGTGCACATGGCCCTTCTTTTCACTACATCTGCTATCTTTGGGATAAATACCCAGTAGTGCAATTGCTGGATCTTAGGGACACCCTCACTTTTTAAGGCTGAATAATATTCCATTGTATGTATATCCCACATTTTGTTTATCCATTCAACCATCAATGGACCTTTCAGTAGCTTCCACATGTTGGCTATTATGAATAATGCTCTAATCAGAGGTTTAAAAATGTACAAGGCTCTGCTTTCAATTCCTTTGGATATTATACCCAGAAGTGTGATGAATGGGTCATATGGCAGTTACATTGCTATAGGAAACTCTATACTGTTTCCTATAGTGATTGCCCCAATTTACAATCCAGCCAACAGTGTGGTGAAAGCTTTTAAAGGTATAGAAGGTGGTGAATGGGATGCCTGAAATCAGAAGTGAAGGAGGAATAGGTAAATTCCACTAGAGTGGTGGTAAATTTCACTTTTCTGTTTCTCTCTCTTGCCCTCTTTTTAAAAGATTTTATTTATTTATTTGACAGACAGAGATTACAAGTAGGCAAGAGAGGCAGGCAGGAAGAAAGGAGAGGAGATGTGGGGCTCGATCCCAGGACCCCGGGAATCATGACCTGAGCCGAAAGCAGAGGCTTTAACCCACTGAGCCACCCAGGCACCCCTCACTTTTCTGTTTCTCTTAGATATTTTGGCTAGTGTTGTTTGTTTCTCCAAGACTATTACTTTAGGAGTGGAGGAGGGAGTCAAAGTATTTCTTTTTCGATTTGTTATTAACCACTGGTCCCTGAGAACTTATGAGACTGCTAACCGCCACTAGTGCCTTGGGAATGATTAGGGGAAGTCTGAGCGTTGTGTTTTGTATTGTTTGCGAACTTAACATCTTGGTGCTTCCAAATTCTCATTAAAATAAATAAATAAATAAATAAAAAGCCTCCCAATGTATTTTAGCACTGACTTCTGGCCATTTCTGTTTTCTTTTGAACATCCTTTTGGGGAGAGAGAGAGAGAGAGAGAGAGAGTGTGTGTGTGTGTGTGTGTGTGTAAACGGGGTTTGATTAGGTTCCTCTAACAGCCTGAACAAAATCAGGAGTGAGTTGTGGAGTTGGAAAAGGGGTTTCTCCTCTCTCATGCCCATAAGGTTTTTGAATTTGAAGTGTCACCCAAATGCTTAGTCATGATGATAAAGCAAAGAACTTCACAGCTTCCAGTGTAGAACAATGTTTATACTGTATAAGTGTTTGATAATAGTGAAGAGTGGCAGGAGAGTGGGAAGAATTTGTCAACATGTTTTGAGGAGTAAGAGGATTAGATAGGGCATACAAAGTAACATAGCCCACTTCCAGTTTCAAAAGAAGAAAGTACTTCTTTTAAGTGTCCTTTGAAAGAACTCAAGGCTCAGCTATTTCACTTGGCTCTTAACTCCAAATCTATTAAACTTTTCGCAGACAACTGTAGACAGGTATATTTTCTGCTTTGCAGTGTTTATTTATTTAAAAAGCAAACAGATTTAGTTTCACTGTACGATATACAGACAGGTATCTGTATGTCCGCAGGAGCAATCTTTACTAGTGACAGTGCCCAGATTTAGATTTTCCTGTTGGACAGCTGCAGTTGATTATCTGTAAATCTGCCACCTCCAGTCTTCTCCCCCTGGTCCCTTCTTCACACATCCCTTCTGTTAAAGGTGATCTAATCTCAGTTGGACATCAGTGGCCTTCTGACTTTGGGGAAATTCCTTACTTTCCCTGTGCTTCCATTTTCTTCTTTTATCCCACTATCACCTGACCTACCTTAGAGATAGGACCTTTGAATACTTTAAATGTTTGTGCATGTAAAGTACATAAAACAGTGCCTGGCATAGACTGAGTCAATACATAAGTAAGCACTAAGTAGTGGACTGGAGATCATTACTGTTGTCATTATTGTTATTTTTGTGTTTGTTGTTTTTACTTCTGAAGCCTCCCTCTGGCCACGTCATTACTGTGCTCAAGAATTTTCCATATTTCCCTTTTGCTTATAGCAAACTTTTTAGGTACATCAGAATCACTTTTGAAGCTTGTAAAAAAATGCATATTCCTGAGCGCCCCCCCCCCATTCAATATGTGTATCATGGGACCCAGGAATCAGCATTTCACTATGCTCCCCAGGTGATTCTGAAGCAGGTGGCACTGATTTGGAGAATTGTTCCATGCAGGATAAAGTGCCCAAGTATAACTTTCTAGTAGGTATTTTTTTCTCCTATTTCTCCCTGTCAGTCTTTGTTGCAACCATAATAAGTAGATTTTCTCTCTACTTACATGTCCGTACATATCCCATGTATTTTCCCAAGATGGCATGGCATAATTTTGTAATCAAATACATATTTATTCCTAATAATCCACAAACCATCCACTTAATAATATGTTTAAAAATTGGCTGGGATGAATGTTAAACTGTAATATGTGCGGCCAACCTTCTTTTATTGGAAATTAGGAACAATTTCTAAGTTAAATCCTGGGTACCTTAGGACAGTATATTTAAGTTGACCTTTTCTCTTGCTCTCTCTGTGCTCCTTTTCTCCAAACTAATTTTCCAGGTATTACAATGAGCAAATAGTGCTAGCCTTTAAGTTGCTCAGCTGTGCTCTGTAAATAGACACACTAAGACAAATCTAATCCCAACCTCAGAAGCAATCGGCAGCAGTTGAAATTAAAGCTCTCCTCTTTTTCTTGTCCTTTGTGTTCTATTGCTACAAAATTAAGGCATTAATGGCATTATGTAGGGTAATTTGAGTGCATTTAGAGATCTCTGATGGTCCCTGTTCTCAATTCTTGCAGTCTGTAGTAACATCTAAGGATGCTACTTTGCTAAAAAGGTGGCTTATGATAAAAACATAGGATGGGGAAAGAGAAGGCCCTATCCTAGGTGTTTTTTGTTTTTTGTTTTTTGTTTTTTGCCTTGTCTCGGGTACTTCTTAGAACATCCTCGTAAGTTAGGTATCATTACCCCAATTTTATAAAAAATCTTTACAAAGAGGGCATGAGTTTTAAAATCATAAACATTGGTTTCAGTATTTGAACCCAGGTCCCTTGACTTCAGATTTTAAGTTGCACAAATCCATTTCCTGTATTTGCTCCTCCCTCCTCCCCACCTCCCCTTAAACTGAAAGATACTGTGAACATTTTCTAAATAAAAAAGTTCATATAAATTCAAAGTTTGATTGAGCAGTTATTCTTTCAGGGCATATAGACAGTATTTGGCCAATTCTTGCAGTACATTCTCAATTTGATAATAGCCAGAAAGAATAAAATGTCCTTCCAAAAAAGTAAATAATAACTCTTACTAAATGACAAAATTGATTTTTAAAAAGAAGCCTTGGAAAATGCAAACAAATAGGAAAACGGTGGCACAAAAAGAATTTTTTTTTTCTTTTAACTTATGTTCAGGTAGCAGTTTTGTAGTTCAGCATGGTCTGTATCCAGAATTTAGAGACATACTGGAGATACTAACTAACAGTATTATTTTAGCAGTGAGATTGTATTTAAATAAAATAAACTGGTCCCAAATACAAAATCATGAGTGTATGTTGTAGCTCTGAACAATATATTAAGACTCGGTGACCAAAAGCAAATGCAAGGTGTCCTAAGTCTCCCGCTGAGAATTATTTCTGTAGCTTGAGCAGCTGTTTTCCCCCATCCTACTGTTTGCTAATCATCTGAATTGATGTCACCAGCTTACAAAGAAAACAGACTGGAGGGAAAAAAAACAAAAAACAAAAAATACCCCACCTAACTGCATTTAACAGTAGTAGGTGGAATTTCGATTTCTCTTTCTTGTTTTTGCCCTTCCCTCCTTCCCTTTTTTTAAAGGAAGAAAGTTCTGTGGTGAAGTGGAATGAGGAAGAACTCTAGAATAAGAGAAACCTGGGTCTGAATGCTGTCTCACCATGTACAGTAACTCTGTGGTCTTGGGCAGTAACTTTGTTTCTCTGAGTTCTTGTTTCCCCAATTTATAAGTACTCCTTGCAAGGTTGTTGGGAAGCAAAGTGTTCATTCAAGTCAAATGTGTGACTGATAAAGCCTGAGACATTGTAGGTAATAGTAAGTGGTAATTGCTTTTCTTATAATTAATAATAAGGCTCACCTAGGGATTAAGATAATCAGTTGTGTGAAATGTTTTTCTCTATTTTCCCAACAAACTGTTGTGGTTGAGGAAACTCAGAGCTGTATCTATTGATAGCCAGGTAAGATATGACCTTCAGTGGAAGACCACCATGTAATTTAAAATAGAAGTCTTGGTCGAAGGCAGAGGCTTAAAAAAAAAAAAAAAAATAAAATAAAATAGAAGTCTTACTCAAAATAATCAAGGCAAAAACCACTGGAAATAATGAGAGTTCATCAAAATGACTATGTATATGTCTCCAAAAAACACAAAGTTAATAAGTATTTCTAGCTAATAGCTAATTAGAAGAGATAATGGGAAAAAAGTCATACTAATACTGCCACTACTACCATGAATGATAAAAAGTTTGGGAATAATGTCATCAAGATATGTATGAAACTCATATACATATATTTTTAAGTTATAAAATTTTGCTGAGAGATACAGAGGAAGGCTGAGTACATGGAAAGGCATTTGGTAGTTGTGAATTTAAATTTATAAGAAATGGCCAGATTGTTTTGTAAGCATTCCTATTAGTAACATGGAATAGTTCCAGTTGCTCAGCACTGTTATTAGTACTGGGTACTGGCAGTTTCTTAAAATTTAGTCATTCTATTAAGTGTGTAGTAGTATGTCATTATGGTTTCAATTTGCATTTTCCTAATGAAAGATGTTGAGCATCTTTTCAAGTGTTTGTTATACATACATCTTCTTTGGTGAAGTATCTGTTCAGACCTTTTACCCATTTAAAAATTGTGAGTTTTTTTACTGTTAAGTTTTGAGAGTTCTTTGTATATTCTTGACACAAGTCCTGTGACGGAAAGGTGATTTGCAAATATTCTCCCAGTTGGTGACTGTTTTCATTCTCTTAGTAGTTTTGTGTGGAGTGAAAGTTTAAAATTTTAATAAAGTTCAATTTATAAATTTTCCTTTTATGGATTTTGCTTTTGGTGTTGTATTTAAAAGTTCTTTGCCCAGTCCGAGGTTAATCACATTTGCTCCTGTGTTTTCTTCTAGAGGTGTTGTAGTTTTACATTTTACATTTGATGCTGTGATCTGTTTTGAGTTAATTTTTGAACAAGGTGTGAGGTTAGGTCAAGGTTCAGCCTTTTGCATAGGGACACCAACTGTTGCAACACCATTTATTGAAAAAACGATCCTTTCCCCTTGAATTTCTTTTGTACCTTGTCGAAAACTAGTTGATAATATTTATGAGGGTCTTTTCCTGGGCTGTTTTGACCATTGACCTTTGTATCTTTTCTTTCAACAATAACACATTGTCTTGATTATTATAGTTTTGAAGTAAGTCTTGAAATTACTGAAAGTCTTCCAACTTTATTCTTCTTTGGCTGTTCAAGTTTCTTAACTTTTTTTTTTTTTTTTTAAGTTTCTTAACTTTTTAAAAAATTTATTTTAGAGTTAATTTGTGAATACCTACCAAAAAATCCTGACGGAATTTTGATTGGGATTCACAGAATCTATAGATTTAATTGTTATGTTGTGTCTCTCTATTTATTTAAGTCTTTTTAATGTTTTTTCCCCTTCAGTGTCTTATAGTTTTTAGCATAAAGATCATATATATATTATGCTAGTTTTATTGCTAAGTATTTCATAAAGGCAGATGATAAGAATTATCTACATTTTATAGATTGAGACACTGAAACTCAGAGCAGTTAGACTTGTTTTTTTGTTTTTTTTTTTTAAGATTTTATTTATTTGACAGAGAGAGAGAGATCACAAGTAGGCAGAGAGGTGGTGGGGAGCAGGCTCCCCACTGAGCAGAGAACCCAATGAGGGGCTTGATTCCAGGACCTGAGCCAAAGGCAGAGGCTTAACCCACTGAACCACCCAGGCACCCCAGCAGTTAGACTTACTAAAGGTCATGGAGCTGGTTAATTGGCAGTAAATTCTGATTGTAAGATGTCCTGGGTCTGCCTAGTGCTTTTTTGTACTTGTTTTGATAGAAGTTTCTCATAGTGAAAAGACATGGATTTTGGAGTTCTTTAGCTTGGGTTACAATCTGTTCAGTACTGGTTGGTTGTGTGGTTGTTTCATTTCCCTAAGTCTTATGTTCCTTCTTCAAGACACCTACCTCGCAGGATTGTGGTGAAGACTGAGGGATGTGTACATGTGAAATTTTTAGTGTGGTGTTGGATATACACGTAGTGTATGCTCTGTAACTGGTCATATCATCTTGGTTATTAGTAGTAGTGAAAGCTTGTTGTGACAACCTTTCCCAGAAATTGTCATTTTGTCTCATTAATTTGATGAATTGTCTTTGAATTGTGGAAAACTGTCAGTGAGCCAGAGGCAAGCACTAACAAAATGGTCCTTAAATGTGAGGCAGAAAGTTTTCTACAGAACCTGTGCCAAGCATCAGGGAAATACAAATCAAACCACAATGAGATACCACCTCACACCAGTCAGAATGGCTAAAATTAACAAGTCAGGAAATGACAGATGCTGGTGAGGATGCGGAGAAAGGGGAACCCTCCTACACTATTGGTGGGAAAGCAAGCTGGTGCAACCACTCTGGAAAACAGCATGGAGGTTCCTCAAAAAGTTGAAAATAGAACTACCCTATGACCCAGCAATTGCACTACTGGGTATTTACCCTAAAGATACAAATGTAGTGATCCGAAGGGGCACATGCACCTGAATGTCTACAATAGCCAAACTATGGAAAGAACCTAGATGTCCATCAACAGATGAATGGATAAAGAAGATGTGGTATATATATACAATGGAGTACTATGCAGCCATCAAAAGAAATGAAATCTTGCCATTTGCGACAACGTGGATGGAACTAAGGGTATCATGCTTAGTGAAATAAGACAATTGGAGAAAGACAACTATCATATGATCTCCCTGACATGAGGAAGTGGAGATTTAATGTGGAGGGTTTGGGGGGTAGGAGAAGAATAAATGAAGCAAGATGGGATCAAGAGGAGACAAACCATAAGTGACTCTTAATGTCACAAAACAAACTGAGGGTTGCTGGGGGGAGGGGGGGAGGGGGGTCGGGAGAGGGTGGTGGGGTTATGGACATTGGGGAGGGTATGTGCTATGGTGAGTGCTGTGAAGTGTGTAAACCTGGTGATTCACAGACCTGTACCCCTGGGGATAAAAATACATTATATGTTTATAAAAAATAAAAAAATAAAGATAACAACAACAACAACAACAAAACCTGTGCCATGGTTACCCACTTTTTTCCCATGTGTCTACCATAAAGTAGAAGAAATGTTTTGTGATAGTGAATTATGACCAGGAATTTCAATGGATACATTTTTATTTTAAAAGGTAAAGCTTAAAGCTTTTCTTTAAAAGTAGTGGCTTTAAAACTTTCCACATTTCCGTGAAGTCTGATTTAATGCAAAAAAACTCATCAGCTTTAATATTGAGTTTCCCAGTTTTGCAAAGATTTGTGATCCTACCTTGGCATAACATAAATATGGAATGTAATTTGAGTATCAGTGTTATGCTAGAGTAAGATCTTTTATAAAAATAAAAATTCTGTGTTGATAATTCCTTTTCTCCAGAATGAGGCCTTTCCAAGATTTCTTTACTCTAAAGCTACAAAGATGGAATATGGGCCTAATAAAAAGTACATTTTGAAATAAATACACCATTTTTATTTTGAAATAAATTATTTATTTTGAAATAAATACACCCTATACTTTGGAAATCAGGCCTGTAGTAAAGACAATATTATTTGTTGTTGTTGTTTTGTATTCTTTTGATGTATAGACAGAATTTGAATTAAGTATTCCCACTATTGATTCTGACAACTATTTTTCTATTTCTTTCTGATTTGAAAATCAAGAGATATGTTATTTTTGTAGATATTATCCTAGGTTTGTGGAAAAGACAGACTGGGTAGATTCGAAGTCATTATACTTACATGTATTTCCCTGGTGTTTATTTAAATAGAGTAGTGTTTTTAATGATGAATCTCAAAGGAAAAGAAACAGTTGTGTATGAAAAAGGAATTCGAATCCTATACCTCTTTATCTTATTTTTTCTTTTTCTTTTTCATTTTATATGGGAGCAATTATAACCAAAGACTTAAGTTGGAGCCAAAGGAAAAAGATTCTACTTCTTTTAAATAACATTTTATTTATTTATTTTGTTATCAGTTGATTAATTAATCTATTTTGAAATTATTTTATTTTTTAAATTTATTTATTTGACAGAGAGACACACAGCAAGAGAAGGAACATAAGCAGGGGGAGTGGAAGAGGGAGAGGGAGAAGCAGGCTTCCCGACTAGCAGGGAGCATCCTGTGGGGCTTGATCCCAGGACTCTGGGATCATGACCTGAGCTGAAAGCAGAGCTTAACCACTGAGACACCCAGGTGCCCCTAATTAATCTATTTTAAAGAAATAAAGAGCACATGTATATGTGAGAACTGGAGTGGGGGGTGAAGGGAAGGGGCAGAGGCAGAGGGAGGGAGGGAATTTCAAGGAGGCTATGCTGCACTCAGAGCAGATCCTGACACTAGGCTCGATTTTAAGACCCTGAGATTAGCACCTGAGCCAAAATTAAAAGTTGGATCTCAACTGACTGAGCACCCGGGTATGCCAGTTAAATAGCATTTTAAATCCTAAAACGTTCCACAACTTTTTAAAAACATTTTATTTTATTTTATTTTTTAAAGATTTTATTTATTTATTTGACAGAGATCACAAGTAGGCAGAAAGGCAGGCAGAGAGAGAGGGGGAAGCAGGCTCCTTGCTGAGCAGAGAGCCCGATGAGGGGCTCAATCCCAGGACCGTGAGATCATGACCTAAGCCAAAGGTAGAGGCTTAATCCACTGAGCCATCCAGGCGCCCCATTCCACAACTTTTTGGCAGTAATCAACTGAAGCATTCATCAGTTCTTGCTATCTTAATTATAACATTAGCTTTGCAAAAGGGTTCAATTATTAGTTGGGCCCCATGTGATTTAATGTCACAGTCCAGCTAAAGTAGTTGCTTATGGGACACCAAGGCTTCTTGTAAAATCTAAGAATGTAGGAAAAAAAACCCAAAAGAAATGAAAAAAAACGAACAAACAAAAGAAAACAGAGTCTAGTAAAACCTCATTGCTTTAAAAAAAAAAAAACTTTTGTGTTTTTTAAATTTACATCCAAAAAATTTTATTCATATGGTATTCAGTTCTATTAATGTTTAAAATTTTGGCATTAAGATTAAGTGCTGAGCCTTGATACATTTTAAATACATGTCTTCTAGCTTTTGCTACTTTGACATTGAACAGAAGACACATCAGTAAATATTATAGTACATTTTTTTATCTCTTCTGAATATGGGGAAGAATGAAAAGTTTTAGAATAGCCTAGAGCAGATTTTTTTAAAAAAATATTCTTAATAGATAATTTTTTTATTCTTCCAATATCTGAAGATATTGAAAACAAGAGTGAAATCTTTGTTAAAGGAATGAAAAGGAGTCGGAAATTGAGTTTTGCAAAGGTATTTCCACAATTTTGCAAGAGGCAATAGATAGAATTCAGGCTATATTCCTGAACCAGATTCCTCTGAGTGTTCTGTGTTAGTTATATTTATGAATATTTTTCCAGCATCTGTGCATAAATGCAATACTTGCTTTGTAATCATTTTAGTTCAGTAACAGTGGTCTTATCAATGAACACTTCTTTGTTCTCTGACATTTGCATCATGAATTGATAGGGGACATATTTTTTCATTTTCTTATTCAGATCTTTCATTTACTGCTTTTATAGTTCTTTTTTTATCTGCAAAGCCTGACAGAAAAGGTACAAAAGGTTGTATCAAATTGTTTGAGTCTCCAGACCTCATAGTTAATTACAACATTCAGAAAGGACTTCAAAAAGAGACAGGGAGAGAAAACACATTAATTGGGACATAGTATCACAATTAATAAATTTCTAAAAACTACCATCAAAGTAGCTGCAGATACCAAAACACAATTAAAATTCTCTAGAAGATACGGTGAACTTTTTTACTGAGTGACATGAGGTGGTTAAGGGCTGGATTCAGAAAGAAGACTACCAGGTATATGAGAATAAGTCTTTAGTATGTTTAGGGAGACAATCTCTTACCAGTACGGGTGTTTGTGCACAAAGGCAGTGGAGAGTTTATGGGGCTTCTAAACAAAGTTACTCTGTATTTATTTTTCATTGCTAAAAATATTCATCTTCCTGGACCTTGGTAAGGAATGTTTGAAAAAGTTCAGTATTTGATTTAAATGCAATGATTACTTTGGATACTATTACTACAAAATCATAATGTATGTTTGAATTCTCAGAGAAGAATGCCAAGTTATTGTCTCTTCTCTGGGCCTTTGTATTTCTATTTTCAAATAAGTTTGGCACCAGATTTTAGTTTCTTATTCTTCCTTAGCATTCAAGTCATTGCTCCTCAAAGTATTTCATTGCTTTTCAGAAGTCAAACAAAAAGAAAATATATTGCCAAAGATTGCCATCTCTCTGCTAACATTTATGTTACTTTCCTCTAATTATTTCTCTGTAGAGCTTTCCCAAGAATCACAGGGCATTGAAAGAAAACCCACAGCTCAAATGATGGAGAATTTACTTCATATGTACTCTCAGGCAGCCAAATGAGATTTTTGGCATTTCATCCAGACTTGTCTGGGATTAGTTTTTGTGTCCTCTTCGTATTGTTTCCCATTAACACCCATACTAGTGACTTGCCATCAGTCATGTCACTGACTCCTTTGTGCTGCTTTGCTAAGATTCTACCTCATTAAAAAGTCGGCACTTCATCTCTTGTTCTTGACTGTAGGTCCCTCCCACTGCTTCTATCATTTGAAATTCCTTTCTTCTTCATATTGCCAGCCTCCTAGTAAATTGCATGGTTTCTGCATTAACTTCTGTCTGGTTCTATATGAATGTCAAGAACTGTGAAGGCTCTGAGTTTTTACTCTACTTACAAGCTAACAAGTTATCCTGATACAATTTATTGGATATTCATAGTGCTTTACATTTATCACTGTTGCTCATACTATTCATTTAACTTGGGTCATTTCATTTGAGGTCAGTCACTTGGACAGGGCCTCAGATTCTGAGCTCCAAACAGAAAAGACGCATATGTCCCCTGGCATTTGGTATGCTTTGGTTTAACTTCCTTTCCTTTGGTTAATTTGGGGAGGAATGTTAACACGATAGTGTATTTTGTCTCCATAAATCAACCCCCTTCCTGGCATGAGGGTCGTCCCTCTTGCTGAAATATTTGCGATGTATTCCACTACTGCTAGGATGATTAGTACAAGGGGCATATAATGAATAAATGCTCTTTTTCATCCTCCCTAAAACCACATCCACAGCCCTTCTCTTTTCATCATTGTATTTGTAGGCACCTATATCGTTAATATATGAAGCTCAGGATACATATTATACCCCTTATTTTCTTCCTAGATAACCTACAACTTGGATTTCTGAATGTTGGGACACTAACTCCATTTCCTAAACATTGTCAAAAACCACCATGGTAATAAACCCAACCCCAGGCTTTCTTGTCCACAGGGTATAACAAAGTGGCCTATGAATCTGACATCTGAATTGTTGTTTATGTTATCTAGTATCTCTTTCTTCCAGCTGTTCTACTACTTCTCACAATACCCCAGACTACCTCCAGCTTAGGGGTTGGGGCTGAGTGTAATAGGTACTATATTATGCCCTGTTTACAGAAGAGAAAAGGAAGGCACAGGAGGGTGGTTAACTTCTCTAAGGTCATAAAGTTAGTAATGAGAGTTGGACTTCAACCTATAGCTGTCTGCCTTGATGACTGTACTCATAACTGCTTCACTTGACTGCCTCTTCAAATTATTGGCATATAAGAGTTATAGGTAGTAGATGTTGTTACAGATTCACACTAGGGATGATAGAATTAGAGTTTGAGGAGGAGTAAGTTTCAGCTGATTCTTGAAATAGGGGATAGGTTTGAATATGTGAAGAGTAGAGAGCATTTCAAGGAGGACAGAATGAGCAAATGTCCAAAGATGAGGCCAAAAAGAATATGTTTAGAGGATATTGAAGAGATTGACTAGGCTTTATAGAAGTATAAATAGCTAATTAACTTGATTAGTACTGAAGTATATCCATTAGAACTTTATTTAAAAAAAACAAATTTTTTTCTTCAAAGTTTTTAGATTAATTGTGTTATTGAAAATACTTATCTAATTGATTGGGAACACTGATCCAGGTTTCAGATGGAAGTACATTAGTAAGGAGATAACAGAATAAAATTCTCAGTCTTAGACTTTTTTCTTAATCTGTTCATTTTGCTTCAGCTAGTTCTGCCCACACCAACATAATTTGGTCAGTTTAATTTGTGATGAAATTGGTCCAACAGGAGGAATTGGATGTATGTTGAAATTCTTCCAGATTCGGAAGAAAAATGTTATTTTAAGCATTCTGGTCATTTTTGGTAGAGTGTAGGTTTTACCATGAAGTTGTCACTGGCAACTTTTCAGACCACTAAACATGGCTTCCTTATTTACAAAAACCACACACACACACACACACACGCATGCACACACACCAAACACTAGAAATAATGAGAAAAAAAAGTAACTCTGTCAAAGAAATGTCATGCTTACATAGGCTAGTGAAAATAAGAACGTTAACTGTGTTGAGAAAGTTTACTGATAACTTTCCTAATTTGGAGTTTAAGAAATCTTGAAGTCTTCTCTGAGATTTGTAACTAATTTACCCCTCATACTTGAATTATGCATAAAGTAAATCACTCACCGATATATGTATATTCATGCATTTGATCTATTTACAGATTAGAAGAGATGGAAAGAGCAGGGAGATAAGCTGACCCCAAAGGTTAGGAACTGAAGAAGAGTGGGAGGTATGGATTGTATGGGCACAGTCAAGTGGGAATTTCTTTGTGGAATCATTTGCTTTGACTAGTATGGATAAACAGCTTGTGATGACATTAGGAATCTCAATTTCCTTTTCCAGACTAGAGAAGCAAATGCATTTATAACATTGTATTTAAGACCTATTAAGACCCTGGATTTGCAGTTATTCAGTAACTTTTTAAAAAATCATCAAAAATGGCATTAAAGATTTATTTTTCCAAGCTACATTTTTATCAGTATAATGCCTTATCTCAGAAGTATACTCAGATGTATATGCCTTATACTCAGAAGTATAATTTATGCTAGATTTGGCGGGGTGGAGGACTTGTTAAACCTAGATTTGTGGCTATTTTGGAATTGGGGCTATTCCTAAACTGTGTACAAGGTTTTATTTTATCTGCAGTTGACTTTACTTATTTTTCACATGCTCACAATAATTTGTGTTGATACTGTGTCAAACCATGTTGAAAATACTTTCTTGGTAAAATGAGTATAAACAATAGCAAAAACCAAATTCAAGCTGACCTTTAAATACATCTACATTTAAAGGCTAAAGCCAAGGACTTCAAAATATTTTCATCCAAAGAACTCTTTGAAATGTAGCTAAAGGAAAGTTCTTTTTCTAAATCTTAAAACTTAGGAAAGATATTCAAACTGTGATTGGTTTTAGCCCACTGATCAAAATGACGGTGTAAACTTTCTCATCTGGGATTTATTGTTCATCCTTTCCTTAAAGTTTCAACTCTCCATGAATTCTTTCCAGGGAAGAGTATATTAGCTTATGATTCCAGCTCTAGCATAATTTTGTCTGACGTGAATAAGTGACCGCAGTAAACCATTTGAGCTTTAGACTTGTGCTGCTATACAATGCGAGTATTCATTATTTAACATGTTGCCATTTCCAGCATGTGATCTCAGTGCCATGTAGGTAAGAATAGGTCTTTAGAGGTTTCCAGTCCAGAAAAACTGAATGGTATACAGGATTTCCCTCATTCTCCCCACCCCCCTCTATGGGAGTGTATAGTGTAGGAGGCTAGAAGATAAAGATTACTGGCAAGGACATTGAGAATATTAGCTTCATAATTATGAGTGATGTATGGTTTTACATTCTTGACTGTTTATATTTCCCGTGTTCAATAAATGGGACAGCAAGTGAATTTGAACCCAAATTCATGTTTTTCCATCCTTATAAAATTGTCATGAATACTTATTAGGAAAAATAAAATAGCATTCATTTTATTAAGAAAGCATTAAATCTTAGCTACTGATGTCTCTTCTCTTCTCTCCTTTATAGAATATGCATGTAACTGCTCTGTGGTGGGAAGCCTAGATGTGAATCGCTGCAACCAGACCACAGGGCAGTGTGAGTGTCTGCCACCTTATCAAGGGCTCCACTGTGACACCTGCAGGGAGGGCTTTTACCCGAATCACACTTCTGGGCTCTGTCTGCCATGTGACTGTAGTCCACAGGGAGCCCTCAGCGCGCTCTGCAGCAGGTAAGCAGCAGAGGGTGGAGGTGAGGCTATTTTTTCAAGAAAGAGAAAAGGCTCTTGTTCTCAAGGACCAGAGTGGTTTAAATAAAGGGGGAAGGGAGGCATCGATTTATAAAATATTTCATATACTTGTATCTCCTCACTTTGTGTACTTAATATCAAAATTTAAAAGCCTCTAATTTGCTGATCTAGTTCTTCAAAAGCACCTGGTCACCAATTTTGCTTTGTGATAATTTTTCTAAATTTCATGGAAAAAATTATTGAGAAAGCAATCTCCTCTTGGAAGTGATAACTTCCTGGCATTTCCAGTGGAAACGTTCTTGTTGTTTATTCACATGCCATTGGATTTTCAGAAAACTTACTCCTTGCTTTATTTTGTCTCTTATCCAAATGCCAGAACTGTTTCTTTGCACATCTGAGGCTTAAAGTTGGTAATATCCTAATTTCTCTAACTTTTGGGGAGAAGACTGGTTTCACCAACACAGTTTGGGGAACCAAAACTTGATTAAGTAGGAATTACCTGGAAATTACCTTTAAAATAGTACGTTATTTGGAGACTATTTAATGTTGTAAAACAGTGTCCCACCATCTGAGGATTTGCCTTCTACTACATTGAAAGTAATTATTCTTTGACCTTGTATGAGGCACCTAGCTTTTTGTGAACCCCAAATCAAAAAGCTGAAAAGACAGTGTTATGTGATGATAAAAACATAAGCTTTACAATTAGGCTAACTTGGGTATAGATCCAAGATCTTTTGCCACTTGGAGCTTTGTGCTTTCAGCAAGTTATTTCATTTTTCTGAGCCTCGCTTTCTCCTCAAGTTCATTGTGAAGGTTAAATGGATAAATGCACGTAAAATGCCTAACACACATCACACAATACATTCTGGTTTGTTTTAATGTCAAAGGAATACTGTTGGCTTAAATGAAGGAATAGTTTTGAAGAACTTTTAGCTCTTTGGTAGAAGTCTCTTTATACAAGCAGTAGTTATCTTGGATGCTTTATAAATCATACTATACACATGATATGCAATATTGTATCATATCATACCTCTATTAAAAATATGGATGTGAACTTGATTAAGAAGTTTATAATTTTAGGTGCCTGGGTGGCTCAATTGGTTAAGTGCCTGCATTCAGTGCAGGTCATAATCCCTGGGTCCTGGGATTGAGTTCCACATTGAGCTCCCTGCTGAGATGGAAGTCTGCTTCTCCCTTTCCTTCTGCGCCCAAACCCCACGCATGCTTTCTCTCTCTAGCTTGCTGTCTCTCAAATAAATAAATAAAACTGTAAAAAGCAAAGAGAAGTTTATAATGCAACCATAATCAATGTTTATGATGATTGATACTTTTAGAGAGTTATTTGTTTTAATCTTTGGAACTCTATTTACATGGGTTTTTATTTTTTTATTTTTTTATTTTTTTAAGATTTTATTTATTTATTTGACAGAGAGAGAGAGAGAGATCACAAGTAGGCAGAGAGGCAGACAGAGAGGGGGAAACAGGCTCCCTGCTGAGCAGAGAGCCCGATGCGGGGCTCGATCCCAGGACCCTGAGATCATGACCTGAGCTGAAGGCAGAGGCTTAACCCACTGAGCCACCCAGGCGCCCCAACATGGGTTTTTAAATCACAGGTAAACTAAGTGGCAGAGGAAGAAGTCTCAGTTAGGATTCTAAGCCCAGTGTCCCTATCACCATGTCCTGCAGCTTCTGTAATGAGAAAACTGATAATCATTCTGTTATTGGAGACTGAGAATATAGTAGTTGCTTATCATTGCTCCCTTTGCTCCCATGTTTTTATGGGAGCAAAATAAAAACATGCCTGCACAAGCTATCCTTAGAAGGTTCAACTTTCTTACCATTTTACAAGATGAGATTTGGATAAGTTTGCTCATTCTAATATCTAATGGCATGATACCGCTTCCTTTAGAATGCGATTCTACAAACACATTGTTTTTCTTGAGAACCTTGGAGACATAAAACAGTGTTTACTTCTAGGCCAAACTGCTTTATTAGAAGAGAAAGAAATAAGGGGAGCATTGAGAGGGAGTTTTAAAAGTTGGAGAGGAGGAAAAAACAGTAATTTTAAAATTCATGTAGTATCTTGCTGTGTCCATTGATCTTTTACAGATTATTTCTTTTTAAAAAATATTTATTTATTTTAGACACACAGAGAGAGGTGGCATGTGAGTGGGGGGGGGGGAGTGACAGGGGAAAGAATCTTCAGGCCAGCTCTCTGCTGAGCATGGAGCCCTACAAGGGGCTCGGTCGATCCTGCCACCCATGAGATCGTGACCTGAACTGAAACCAAGAGTTGGATGCTTAAGTGGATGAGCCCTATAAATTATTTTGTAATTTATAGGCAGCCCTATAAATTATTTCTGATTTTTTCCCCCGACAGTTAATGCCATTAAGTGACATAGGCTAAACACTGTTCTGAAAATAGGTCGTAACTAGAGAATAGTGGAAAAGTGCATTGGACTAGTAACTCAAAGATCCAGGGCTGGGGTCGGTAAGCTACAGCCGTGAACCAAATCCAGCCTGCTGCTGCTTTTGTAAGTAAAGTGTCATTGGGATGCAGGTGTACTCCCTTGTTTATATATCATCTGTGATGGCTTTTGTGCTGCCGTGGCAGAGTTGACTCATTGCAGCAGAGACTGTGTGGCCTGCAAACGTAACGTATTTACTGTCTGGGTCTTTAAGAAAAAGTTTGCCAACCCCTGGTTTAGAGTTCCAGTCCTAGTAGATATTGCCGGGTAACCATGTAGCTTTGGGAAAGTCACTTTACTTTTCAAAGGATTTATCTTTTAATTTGTGCAGTGGTGGTTATAATCCATGTCCTGTTTCTCTCTTGTATAGAGTTGTTTTGTCTTAAGGATCAAACAAGAAAATTCACATGTCAATTTTTACAACCCATACTTTCTAGACATATAATAAAAATACTAGTAGAAACCATTTTAAGCATATACTTTATGCTAGGTCACTTACGTTCATTATCTCATTTAATTTTCAAAAAACTCCCTTGAGGAGAGCACTGTTATTTTCCCACTTTGAATATGAGAATTTTGATGTTTAGGGGGTACAGTTAACTTACATAACTTACACACCAAAGCTACCTTTCAATTCATTTGAACAAATGTAATAAGCAAGTGCTTATTCCTTGAAGCAGAATGACTTCATACTTACACAATTGTTTTTCTTAGTAGAAAGGTTCTTGGTATTTAACACCCAAATATCCCAGAATGTTTTTATCTCTCAATTCAATGTGTTTTGGCTGATGGTTATAGAAGAAAAATTTGTATTTATATCCCAGGAACACAATAATGTCATATACAACATTTTAAACAAAGTAACATGTGGGAAGTCTTGTAACTGGGGTAATGTCAGAATGCCATGTAAACAATTTGTAAAGTGCACCACACGTCAACAAAGAGGATGTGCACATGTTACTGCATATAAGGCCCCTGGTGACAACCGTGGGAATTGCTTTGGATCAGGAAGGGACGTCGTGGGCATTATACATCTTAACAAGGGAGTTTGCTACTTATTTACAGGTGCTTTATTGTGTTTTAGTTACACTTTAGAAAGTTGATTAGTAGTTTTTGGTTGATAGGTAATGGATTGTAATTATTTTCATTTGAAATATTAGAAAATGGGTTTTTTATTGGCGTTTCATGTAGAATATATGATTTTCAGTAATGGATGCTTGATGTTAAGCAGGAGGGAGAAGATACCTGTATTATTATTATTATTATTACTTGATCTATATGGACTGTTTTCTCTGTGTACCTGATGTACCTATCCTTAGTAGGTCTTTTGTTATAAATAACATGTAATTTTATAATATCTGCATGCAGTCAAAGTATGTTGATTTTTCACATCATTTACCATCGTCTTCTAATTGCCATGGGAAAGGACCTTGTTTCCCCTGCAGCCCTTAAAAGTGATGTCTGTTTTCTCTCTCTGATTCCTCTTATCTTAAGACCTGGAGTTGGAGTAGATCATCTTCCTTGCTCCTCATTGCTGCTTGCAGAGTGCTCTCCCTTCTCCCTTTCTAAAACCCTGCATCTGAAGCTCTTAGCAGCAGAGCACGCTGTTCTACTCTGTGTCGCTGTTCCCCTACCAGGAACCACCCTGATCTCTTATCCATGGCTCACTGTTGTCTTTCTGCCATGACATCTGTCAAAATCCTGCATGATTTCAGCATCTATAGATGATCTCAATGCTTTGGCCTTTCAGTTTCTTGACCTCTCTTCCAATAAGCCTTCCTCCTTGCTTCCAATAATCTTTATTTGTTTTACTTGCCCTATTTCTTGATTGTCTATGGCTCCAAAGTTAGGTATATTAATTTTTTGAGATAAATCCATAATCTTTTTCTGTGGGTTACTGCAGAGTAATATTTAATTTTAAAAATTTTAACAGTGTTATTTCAGAATGTCAGGCAATTTGTCAGAACAAACAGCACATCACTGAAGTCCTTTAAAAACCTGTAATCAAAGGAAGTCTTTAGAAAGAAGATTTGGGAGTTCTAAATACAGCTGTAAGCAATGCATTTCTCACTACCAGAATGGAAGTTAAATTGACATAAGACCAGAAGAACAGAAATGGGAAGTTGCAGGACTATGTACTTTGGCAAGAACATGTGGGTGAACCATGAAGAAACACCTCTGTGTTCTGCTCTACTATAAATTATATGAGTTAAGGAAAAAGGAAATTGTAGGCAAGTAGCGTATGTGTAGTAGAAAGGAAGTGGAATCTGAAATCAGTGACTTTGATTCTATTCTTAGTTTAGCCCCTACTAACTGTATAACCTTCATACTTATGGAATATAAGGAATAACATGGAGGACATTGGGAGAAGGAAGGGAAAAGTGAAGGGGGGGCATGGGAGGGGGAGACAAACTATGAGAGGCTACTTTGAGAAACAAACTGAGGGTTTTAGAGGGGATGGGGTAGGGCGATGGGAGAGCCCAGTGATGGGTATCAAGGAGGCATGTATTGCACGGAACACTGGGTGTTATACATAAACAATGAATCTTGGATCACTACATCAAAAACTAATGATGTACTATATGGTGACTAACATAATATAATATAAAAAATTAAAATTAAAAAAATTAGATATCTGACCTCTCTGAGCCTCAGTGTTTTCATCTGTAAATTATATATTTGACTTGAAGGATTTTTGTGAGACTTGAATTGTGTGTGTGTGTGTGTGTGTGTGTGTCCCCACTTACATTATGACAGGCACATAGATTCAGCTCAATAACTCCCTAGAGGTTGAGTCTATTTTTTTTTTTTTAAACATGATGAATAGAACTGGTGACTCACCAAAGAGGAAGGTTAAGTCCACCTGTGTTGTGCATGAGGAGGGATTGGGGTACTTGTTTTTGTTGGTAGGCTAAAGAAGAAATTGTTCATTCTAACAGGAAAAAAAAGTTTAAATTATTTTCCTCCATTTTCACAAACATGTTAAACCTCTTAAAATTGGACAATCTGTATTTTCTTTTCTTTTTTTTTTAAAGAGGTGAGGAGAGAGAGAGAGGATAAGTGTGGAGGGGCAGAGGGAGAGGAAGAGAATCTTAAATAGGCTCTACGTCCAGCTTGGAGCCCAATGTGGGGCTTGATCTCACAACCTGAGATTATGACTTGAGCAAAAATCAAGAGTTGGATGCTTAACCAACCGAGCCACCAGGCACCCCAACAATCTGTATTTAGTAATAATAATAATAATAATAATAATAATAGTTAAAGTTAATCAAACACATGCTAGGCACTATCCTAAGACCTTCATTTGCATGTAACAGTTGATTTAATTCCTATAGCAACTGTATCAGCAAGCACTATTATTATAATTCTCATTTGCACAGGAAAAAAAATTGGAAGCTAGGTAAATTGCCTAACTTATGAGTAATAACCAGTAAGTAAAAGTGTTGGGATTGAAACATTTGTAACTTGGAACTAGAGTTTGGGATATATTAGATTATACATACTAAAACTATGTAAATTATACATTCGATTATAAGATTGTTAACTCACAAAGAGGAGCAAAAATTCTGGAGTAAAACAATATTGCTTTTGCTCTTGTCTAGAAGCCTGTAACCTATGCTAGACAAAAGGGCACAAAACTACTAGAAGACAATAAAAAAAACAGTTTATTAATACATGCTGAATTTCTAGGTCAAATAGTCTAGAGCGAGAAAAGAATAAACTGAAGTAATAAGAGAAAAGGCTTTCCACAGGAGGTGGGAACCGAGATGCACCTTCTAAATTATGATTTGGGAAGGCAGAGGGCTGAGAAGAAGACCTTATCAGGAGACAAAAAACCATGCAGATTAAAGTGAATTTCCTAAGATTATACAATGAGATGAGAAATCTGAGCTCTTAACACCTACTCAAAATTCTTTTCTGTTTCCACCTCCTTGTTCTCTTTTTAAAAACAAATAGAAGTAGAAGAGTGGACTCAATTCTATCCTGATTCTCTTGTACATCTAATGCTCATGGAACAAACAGCTGGCTTTTAAAAAATTCATCTCCCTGTTCTTTATGCCCCTATATTTTCAGTGGGAGTTGCCCTAGTGAGGGTAGAACTTGGCTGTGGGAACCAGATGTGGGTTGAGCAATGTCTTTATGTGCAAACACAAAGTCCTTTATGTACTGACAGATGGCCACCCCCGCACAGCACCATTGATGTTCCAACCTGTTTAATTGGGAGGGAGTCGGTCTACGATATCTTTTCATTTTTGCTTTTGCAGTGCATTTCTAATGTTTTCCTGATTTATATTTGGACATATGTTTAATAAGTGAATGAAGAAATCATATAACATTTTATCTCAAAAAATCAGCTTGCCTGGTGAGAGCTTGTATCTCTTACTACAGCCCTTAAAATATTGTCAGGGTTGGCTTTATATGGGGGCAATTATATAATGATTTGAGATTTTTAAAATGCATCTATAGTAGGTCAGTATGTTAGGTGCATCGTTATAGACTGTCTCTGTAGGATAACAAAGAAGCTCTGCTGTGGTGTAATATCCTTTTACATAAAATCTGTCATTGCTGCCATACCCTGAGTGTATTTTGAAATATTTATTATTTTACATCTTAACTGTGGGAATATGCCCCAGGACAGAGGGCAAAATTTTACTCATGAAGTCAACTTGAAATAAATGTCGAACAGAAAGATGGCAAACCACTGAGGCACACATTCACATGGGACTCAGATAAATCATCGCTTGTGTAATAATTTGGAGTAACAGCTGCTTGTGTAAACTCTTCTTTATTACTTTGCATATAATCTGGGAGATACAGAAAAAGTAATTTGATTACTGGAAACAATTAACAATTGAGGAAAGCTGTGCCATTTTATTCATTCATTCATTTCATTCAATAAAGGCATTGCCCTTGCCAACTCTGTGTCCAAAGACATTATCCCTGTGCTCATGGCACTTATTGTCAGTGGAAAGATAGAGCATGGGATATTTTTCCATCTTTTTGTGTCTTCCTCAATTTCTTTCATAAGTGTTCTGTAGTTTCTAGAGGTTAGATCCTTTACATCTTTAGTTAGGTTTATTCCTAGGTATCATACTTATGGTTTTTGTTGCTATTGTGAATGGAATTGATTCCTCAGTTTCTCTTTCTACAGTTACATTGTTAGTGTACAGAAAAGCAACTGATTTGTGTGCATTGATTTTGTATCCTGCCGCATCGCTCAATTGCTGTATGAGTTCTAGTAATTTGGGGTTGGAGTCTTTTGGGTTTTCCACATGCAGTATCATGTCCTCTGCAAGGAGAGTTTGACTTCTTTGTCAATTTGGATGCCCTTTATGTCTTTTTTTGTTGTCTGATTGTTGAGGCTAGGATTTCTAGTACTGTGTTGAACAATAGTGGTGAGAGTGTGCATCCCTGCCCTCTTCCTGATCTTAAGGGAAAAGCTCTCAGCTTTTCCCCATTGAGAATTATATTTGCTGTGGGCTTTTCATAGATGGTTTTTCTGATATTGAGGAATGTTCCCTCTATCCCTATACTGTGAAGAGTTTTAATCAGAAATGGATGTTCTATATTTTCAAATGTTTTTTTTCTGCATCAATTGAGAAGATCATATGGTTCTTGTCTTTTATTGATGTGCTCTACCACATTGATTGATTTGCAGATGTTGAACGACCCTTGTGGAAAGATAGAAACACAAACAAAATATGAGTATTCAGAAAAGTGCACAGGAGATTCAGGGAAGTGCTGAGTGAAAAAGTTGCATTTAAATTGAGACCTGAATCACCAGGTTATAAAAAATAAAAAATTAAATTGAGACCTGAAAGAGGAGTAGAAATTTGTATGAAATAGCAAGGCATCTTCAGTAGAGTGCAAGTGTCTCACTATTTCTCAAAGGCAAGAACACTTGTTAGTGGTAGAAAAAAAGGGTTGAAGGAGAGTGGGAAATGATGAGATGAGACTTTTTCTCTTTACTGTTGTTATCTTTAACACTTAGAACAGTGCCTGGCACACAGTACATTCAGTAAATACTGGATGAATGAATAGAATGAATGAATGAAGAATAAGAAGGACCAGACCATAAAAGGCCTAATTTTATCCATTGAAGAGATGCAAATTTTATCCATTGAAGAATATCAAAAAAGGAGTGATGTTGGATTTGCTTTCAAGAAAAATCACTCTGGGGCACCTGGGTAGCTCAGTGGGTTGAGCCTCTGCCCTCGGCTCAGGTCATGATCTCAGGGTCCTGGGATCGAGCCCCGCATTGGGTTCTCTGCTCAGCAGGAAGCCTGCTTCCTCCCCTCTCTCTATGCCTGACTCTCTGCCTACTTGTGATCTCTTTCTCTGTCAAATAAATAAATAAAAATCTTTAAAGAAAAATCACTCTGTCAGAAATATGGTAGATAAAAGAGAGTGAGCTCAGGGGAGGAGACCAATGAAACTGGACACTGGCATTGGTATTGTCAATGGTACAAGAGAGAAGGGAACTAATATAAGAGGTAATTGGAGAATAAAATGTGACAAGGCTAGGTGTTTGTTGGTACATAAGGAGTAATGAAGAGAGCAGTAGAGATGACTCCCATGTTTCTTTCTGGCTTGGGCACATGAGGGAAGAGATATTCCATTAACTAGATAAAGAATACAGGAAACTTAGCAAGTTGGAGGGAGATGATGATGTTAGGGTTCAAATGTGTTCATTTTGAAGTAATTATGAGATATTCAGATAGAGATATCTGATAAGATAGGTGCATATCCATTGTGTAACAAACTCAAGAAATTTTCTAGGATATTCTTCTGCCATTCCTTTGGAAAATAGAGCAGAGCCTTACAGCTTTAATTTTATTTAAACATAATTTTATTCTGTATCCCAGTTATTCTGGCAATGGTACGAATATCTAGTTTAAATTATCTTTTTTAAATTCACTTTTACGTTTTTTTCCTTGAAGGTAGAATTTTAAAAGGTGGCTGTCTTAGTCAAAAGCAGGTAATTGACCCCCTTATCCTATCATGATTAATTTGTTTCAAAAAATGTTCATACAGTGCCAATGGCTTATGTGTTAGAAGATGTTTTAAGCACATTACACCAAGCATCCTGCTAAGTTCATGGTAAAAGAAATTAGACTAAAATTTGAATGTTAACAAATGGCTAGACAGGGCCCATTCAGAAAAAGGCACCAAGAGCATTGAATTTAAGTATAAATAATGTATGTCTATTACAGTTTAGATGGCTCTGTGTGTTTTTCAGTATACTTCTATTTTAAATCCTCCATTCAATACAGGGCATGTTCTGCTTTCCTGGTCTTCTAATTATTAACTAGATAACAGCTGTAGTCAAATGAATGGAAAAAAACACAACACATCTTTCTTCCAGCTATTGGTGACCTTTGAGAACATGGAAATAACATGTCACAGTGAGTTGGTATAGTGGCTATTGATCAAACAGGGTATTTTCCCTAACCCATGCTGCAGACTCTTCTTAATTATTTTTTTTTTAAGATTTTATTTATTTATTTGTCAGAGAGAGAGCGAGCGAGAGCGAGCACAGGCAGACAAAGTGGAAGGCAGAGTCAGAGGGAGAAGCAGGCTCCCTGCGGAGCAAGGAGCCCGATGTGGGACTCGATCCCAGGACGCTGGGGTCATGACCTGAGCCGAAGGCAGCTGCTTAACCATCTGAGCCACCCAGGCATCCCTCTTCTTAATTATTTTATTAAGCCACTTTAAGGCCAGTTTGAGATTTTTGAAAGAAATATTTTAAAGCTTAAATTTAGTTATTGATAATGTTAAAAGTTCATTTGTTTGGCTTCTGCTGAGAGACTCTCCCAAATATGTAGATGTATATATGCTAATAACAAATAATCGTGTTCATACAAATTGGAGTATTTGGTATCAGGGTGTTTATATAACAAATTATGTGCAGGATACTTTACTAGACTTTGTGGGGAATAAAAGATTAGTAAGACAATGGGCCTTGTTCCAAAAGAGCTTCCTATCTAGGAAGGACACTAAAAAAGTATAGAAATAATTATAACAGGAAGTAAAAATTGACCGACATCATAAACTATAAGGGTAAATTATTAAGGGGATTAAGAATCTGGGTGATCTCACTTATAGCTGAAAATATCAGAGATTATTTCATTGAAGAGATAACTTTTGACCTCAGTTTTGAAGATAGGAAAGGATTAGGCTTACAGAAGTGGACAAGGTGGGAAAGGATGTTAGAAAACAGGAAAGAGGAAGATTAATGTCTCAGAGATGTGCTTACACAGGATGTAAGATGGAAGAGAAGTGGAGGCAGAGGAGATAAATCAGGCAAGTCCTGCTAGGGTCAGGTCACAGAGGGCCTCAAGGGCCAGATAAATGATTTGGCTTTTATTCATGATGCCATTTTTAAGCAGAAGAAAGATCAGCACTGTGTTAGGACACAGTAGTAGAATGGATGGATATAAGCAGGGGGCAATTAGAGGCAGAATGAAAACTAGTGAGGGCCAAAATTAGGATAATAATTAGAACAGAGAGAAAATTGACAGTGGGCAATAGTGAAAATGGTGATATGCCCCATGATAGCAGGGTTTCTGTGCATAATTGTCTAGCAAGTTTGTGATTTTTCACGCTACTACGTATCCACAAATCTAAAGGTAGTTTGTATTTCTAAATTGTATTTAAGGAATCGCTCAGTCCAAGGGTTCCTTCTCAGCCCATATTCTCTCCCTGTGTTCCCGTTCTGCCTTTGTTGCAGGCTGCGGGGACTGAATCTGCTCTCCTACATGCTTCAGTAGCTGCTGCCACACACCGCATTGCATGGCATTTGATCCCCCCTGAGCCTTGCTGCGGAGCATCAAGCAGGGTCCCCACACCCATGTTCTTTCTGTGCAGCTAAAAATAATTCCAAGGGCCCTTTACCTTTTGAGAGTTTAAAAACTATTAATCTTTGTAGAGAGGCCTGTGGGGGTAGCCAGTATAATACATATGGGAAAGTTGAATGGTTATATAAGTGGCAGACTTTTCCACAAACAAGGTTCAGATGTAGGCACACCTCTTTTATTTTTCCACTTAATTACTCTGAGACTCATATGCCTCAATAGCAACCCATTTTCCTTTTGAGGCAACCCATTCTCCAACAATTACTCATTTTCCAATAACTCTAAGAGTTAGTCCTCTGATGCTAAGTATCAGGGGAACGGGATTCTGAACAGTTCACTGCCATTACTGGCTCCCACTCCTGTATGGCATTGCCAGGTTGGACAACCTGACAGGTGATGTAAGGATGTAATGATGCTTTCACTGTTCCGGATCCTTAAAGAGGCCAGAGCAGTTCTTTGAGGGAGGATGAACCCACTCCTCAGTGCCAAGTTCTTTCAAGGAGGTTCTACATTAGGGCTCTAGAGTTCTAGATCTTAACAGTCAGCTCCTTTGGTTTATACATGCAGCTGTATCTCAGTGTGCAAGCCAGTTCCAAGTGTTCTAGTTGAGGACTTTCCATAGAATCTTTCACCTAACAAACCCCAAGTCTCCCTCCCTCCCCAATAACAAAGTTCTTGCTACACTTTTGTCTCAGGACAGTGGGGCCTGTTCACTCTGTACTGACACAACTAAAGAAGCCTAAACAAGTGATTCTTCACCCAGATGGAAAAAATCTGCTTCAAGATTATTTTCTCTTCCTGCCCAAATGGCAATGCTGTTGCAAAGTTCTCTTGCTAAGGAAAAAAGAAACCACAATTTAATCTGTAGCTAAGCATCTCTCAGGACACTTTACTACACTTAAAGAGTGTAAAAATCTTATAAACACATCATGTTTTTCTGTCCTAAAATTTGACTTCTTTCTCAGATGAAATTATGACATAAGTTGGCAAATAATATTAACATTATTACTACCACCATCAACCCCAGAATGAACAGTATTAACATTTATTGAATGTTTGCTCTGTGCCAGGCTAAGTGCTTTATATATTCTAACTTCTAAGGATAAAACAACAACTGACTGAAGTGGAACTAGTCTCATTTCACAGATGAAGAAACTGAGACTTGAGTAATTTGCTCCAAAACAGATAACTAGTAAGTGACAGAAGCAAGTCAAACCAATACCTGACTATACTGCCTTTATTTTATCAATTGAGTTTATTAATTGAGTGTTTTTTTGAGTGTTTATTAATTGAATGGCTGAATCTCTGCCTATTTTCTAAATATACCTGGTAACTGTTCTAAGTTTAGCTACTATACAGACAGATTCTTAGCATGAAGAGTTATCATTTGAGTGATCAAGATAACATCATCAGTAATAAGTCATGTATATAGTGTCGTGTATCCCCTAATACAATGCAGTGAATGAGAAGGGCATGTTACCTCTGAGGTAGTCTTTGCTAAAATTCATAATTTCAGTCTAATCACGATGAAACGTCAGACAAGCCCAAATTGAGGAACATTTTACAAAATAACTAACCAGTACTCTTCAAAAGCTTCAAGGTTATAAAAGACAAGGGAAGACCAAGAAACTGTCAGAATGGAGGAAGCTAAGGAGACATGCCCTGTAAACAAACATAAGATAATATCTTAGATTGGTTCCTGGAACAGAAAAAAAGACATTAATGTAAAAATTAGGGAACTCCGATAAAGTCATAGTGTACTTAATAGTATTATAGCACGGTTAATTTTCAGTTTTGATGAATATGCCATGGTTATATAAGAAGTTAACCTTAGGGGAAGTTGGGTGAATAGTATACAAGAACTCCCTGTACTATCTTTACACTTTTCTTTACATCTAACATTATTTAGAAATAAAAAGTTGATAGAATTATTATTTAGAGCAGTCAGTCAAGGGAATATGGATAGTATTACTGTCTTATGATGAAGATGTAGCTGGCCCTAGTGATAATTCTTAGTCTTAGGTGCAGACAAGGAATCACAGTAAGGAAATTAACGGACTTTGCTGGCATGGAGATCTGCCACTTTAGATGTATGGCATTGTGGTTAGAATATACAATCCAATTCATAGCCTCTTTTAATGTTTTAAGTATTTTTTTTTCCTATAAAGTTTTAAAAGAAAAGCTTCTAAATCTTATGTTAGTAGACGACTTAGGCTGAAATAGAAGGACACTTGTTCCCACAGAGAAGGCTTTGTCTTCCCCTGTGTCCCCTGAAAGAAAATTAAATCAGCATGACTTGTTCCATCTCAATTTTTTTTTTTAATAGCAAGAAATATGTTTCCTAGAGGGTAGAGAGAATATGGGACTATTCATCTTTTTTTCCCTTGGATTTGGCTTCCATTCAAAATACCTAAATTTGTCAATTCCAAAGAGAGATCTTGACTTGAAGTTTCTCTAGATTTCCTATAAAAAAGATACAAATGCTTTAGCCATGATTATTTTGACATTCAAAGTATATAGGGCTAGTTTAAAAAAGTATCAGTTCTGGGGCACCTGGGTGGCCCAGTGGGTTAAGCCTCTGCCTTCAGCTCAGGTCATGATCTCAGGGTCCTGGGATCAAGCCCCACATCAGGCTCTCTGCTCAGCAGGGAGCCTGCTTCCTTCACTCTCTCTGCCTGCCTCTCCGTCTACTTCTGATCTCTGTCTGTCAAATAAATAAATAAAATCTTTTAAAAAAATGATCAATTCCATGATTATGGTTCTTTATATATTAAATGAATTCTATAGTATGGTATATTCCATGTGTTTTAACAGTGAGGGTATTTCAGGCTTGCTCCTGTTTTTATAAATTCAGTAGGTTTCTAAGTAATGTTAATAACTGATATCTGAACTAGTATTCTCATCTCCTGTACATTTTCTCATTTGATTCTAGCAACAACCCTGTAGGTAAGGTAAGGATGAGGTAGGTAAGGATGATTTTTACCAAATTACTAATGAGAAGAAATAATTAAAATGTTGGAGCCCAAGCTTGGACATTTATTAAATACCAGAGCAAGAGCAGTAGACTCAAGCTCTTCTGACAACTTATCTCATGTTCTTTCTGTTACCTTCAACTTCCGTGGCACTCAGTTCTGGGTTAGTGTATACTCCTAAGCTTGAGGTCAGAAGTTCTTAGTCTATGAAGGGGGAAATGCATGAAATATAATGGTGGATATGTATTTTTCTATGGAGAAGGTCTATAAGATTAAATGGGTTCTCAGAGAGATCTGGGATGTCATTAAATTTAAATTTTCTTCTAAATGCTATACAGGAAAGTCATAGACATTCTTCTCACACTGCCAAAAGCATAATAAAAAACATGGCTTATATTGTCAATGACAGAATCCCTTCCTTCACTTCTGCCAATTCCTAACACATACATTGTGACCATTTCCTTAATTAAGTTTCACTTTTGCTGATCCTGAATTGATTATTTAAAGAGCTCTAAGGTAGAATACAATGTCCAGTAAAAGATATTATAGATATTTGAAAGAAGAGATTTCACAGGAAAATATATTCATTTTTTTGACTAAACTGTTCACCTAAGGAAGCTGCATAATGCAGGAGAGACAGCAGAAGGAAATTAACATTCAATGAACACTGTTTAACCTCTGTTCTTGATGCTTTACACATACGACCTCTCTGACTTCTCAGAACAACTTAGCTGTCTTGCTCTTGAGGTTGAGTTACTTAACAGTATGGCATAATTAATAAATGTCAGAGCTTAGATTTGGGCCCAGGTCTGTCTGATTCCAAGGCTCTCCCCACTGCACCCTAAAATAGAAGGGCGAGATTAGATATGGCAGTGTGAGTCTCAGTGTCAGTATAGGTCTAGGTATGGGTGAGCATGATTGATCAACCTAAGGAGTAGCCCATGGAGACATAAATCTAGAAGTCAGATCTCCTACAGTGAAATTAAATACTGTATAGAAGAAGTCAACTTGAAGTCTTGAGAGCATCCATAGAGAATCATTTGAAAGTCAGGAATTAGGACATTATAAATATCAAAGTTGAGTCCACTTGCCTTGTTGGGGCTTAAATGGCAGACGTTTAACATGTGGGAGATCTGAAAGCAAGTGTTGTGAACCTAGTCATTGGGGTAGGAAGTGGTGAGGCACAGCCACTGGGACAAGGAGCTGGACATCAGGAAACTAGGGACAGTAGTTGTAATTCAGCCATTGAGAATATAGGGACTAAAGTCAAAGGAACCAGTAGCAGATGAGACTTAATGATAGTTCACTGAGGTTGACTGCCTTAACTACCCACTTCTTAGATCAGAACTGATACCAAATTAAGGGTTAAGCACTAAGTGCAGAGATGGAAATCAAGCAGCTTTACTAGTCAAGGCTTGGGATTGAAAAGTAGAGTGAAGCAAGTATAGTGACATTTTTCTAGTTAATCTATTACAGTGGTTCTTCAAGTATGGTCCCCAGATCAATATCAGCATAACCTGGGGATTGGTTAGAAATGTAAATTCTTGGGCCCAACCCCTGGCCTACTGAATCAGAAATTCTGAGATAGGGCCTAACAATCAGAACCACTGATCAATCTGTTGACCCCCAAAATCTAATATATGCAGAAGAAAACCAGAAATAATAATGAGTAGGCTTATTTGAGGCATTCCAGTCTCTGCTCTTTACTTATATAAGGATTATATAAGCTAAAGAAGCTTTTTTAGTAGGGTCATAATAGAAAATTGGGGTTAAGCAAAACAGATTTATCTTTGTGGGCTAGTAAATTATTTTTTTCCCTTTCTGCTCTTCTTCGTCCTTTAAAAAACAAATCCAAGGGATCAATGTCTTACAATGTTGACTGGCCCATCATGGACCAGTCAGTCATTAAATGTCTCATTTTGCTCACCTAGATAAATATCCTGTTTCTAAGATTCTAAGAGGTTTATTTAAATGTAATATAAAATATTAAATAGGCTAAATTGAAGACAAATATTGTGCTCAGAAGGCATCATGAATTAATAAATGAAACATACATAGATTTTGAGCCAAATTACACTATCATTACATGAGAAAGTTTAAGTGTCTATCATGTGCCAGGTACTGTGGTAGGCTCTGGGAATATAACAGTGGAAACAAACAAACAAACAAAACCCTCTGATTTCATAGAGCTGACATTCTAGATGGGGAGAGAGATAATAAAAAATAAATATATATTATATTAAATAGTAAGAGATATTACAGTTTTAGATGGTGTGGCTGGTAGAGGCCTTGTTGAGAATATGACATTTGAATAAATAACAAAAAGAAGTAAGGGGATATGCCATGTAGAATCCCCTGGGTGAAGGGTATTGCCAACAGAAAGGGCAGCAAATACAGGGTCTCTGATGCAGGAACATACACAGCACATCTGAACAACAGTAAGGCAAGTGTGGCTGAAGTGATGTAAGTGGGGAGAAGGGATTAGAGGGGTACTGGGTAAAAAGCAAAAAATATGTATAGATACTGAGAATACTGTTCTTTCAACAGATCTATATTTTTCAAAAATTTTATATGAAGAACTTAGGGGAATTAAAGCTGTAGTAATTAAGAGAGTTTTGTTTGGTTCAGGGATAGACAAATAGATAAATAGAACATGACCCAGAAACAACCCATGTATGGAAAGATATTTGACATATAGTTGAGGAGGTACGAAAGCTTAGGGATAAGTTTCAACAACGCTAGTAACATAGTAGCAGTACTTATACAATTTTTACTATGTATCAGTCACTGTTCTGCATGCTTAACAAATACTAACTAAATTAATCTTCACAACACACTTGTGAGAGTGAGAAATTATTTTCTTCATTTTACAAGTGAGGAAACTGAAGCAGGAAGTTGAGGTAATTTATTTACGGTCAAATGACCAGTAAGTGATAAAGCCAGGATTTAAATCCAGGTAGTCTAGCTCCAGTGTTCACACCTTAACTACTTTGTTAAACTGTAAAACTTATACACAAGACAAGCCTCCAACTGAGAGAAAATAATTGTAGCACATTATACTGACAAGGGATTGATTATTCCAGGAATAAAGGATATCTACAAATCAATGTCAAAAATACTCAGGGGAAAACAGTGTAACTTTGTATGGTGACAGGTAGTAACTAAGCTTATTGTGGTGATGGTTTTGTAATGTAAATAAGTATCAAATCATGTTGTATACCTGAAACTAATATAATATAACAATTATCTTTTCGTAAAAAAGAATGGTTGGCAGATTCTTCATAGACCTGGGTTCTAATTCTGGTTGCCCTCTGGGTGTGTGACCTTGAAAATTGAGTCATTTCATGTCATGGAAGCTATATTGTTTGGGAATGTTGAGTATCCCTAATTTGACCAGATAGAGTGCTACTAAAATTTGGAAGATACTTAAATACGTAGTTTTAACTAGTGTTCACAATCATTTGAAATAGGGATTATTATTACTTTTTCAAATGTGAAAACTTAATTTGGTCAACAATCAAACAGCTAGAAAGTGGCAAAATTGAGACTTAATGAATGTCACAGAATTATCATAAGAACGAAAGTAACTAATAAATATATAAATATTGTGCTATGCACTTTATTTATATTCCCCCCAGTAAAACTCAGTAGGTGTTAATATTGCCCCTGACTACTTCATTCCCTACAGGATTTAGAACTCAAAATCTTCAGACTTGGGTAAAAAGGACTTGGTTCTTAGCACTGTCAGTATCAACACTTTGAATTAAACAGGTTTTTGTTTGCTTATCTGGAAACTAAGCCACCACTTAAGCAGTCATTTCTGTGAGAAAATGAGTTCTAAATTCAAGGCACTACAAGTTAAGTTAATTTTTGAAACACAGCATATACACAGATCAAGTGTTAATAATTACCCATTCAGGTTAGTACCCAAAATATATGAAGACTGTATAAAACTCAATACCCAAAAAACAAAGAATCCAATTAAAAAATGAGCAAAAGATAGGAATAGACATTTTTCCAAAGAAGACATACAGATGGCCAGCAGGCACATGAAAAGATGCTCAACATCACCCAGCATCAGGGAAATACAAATGAAAACTACAATAAGATATCACCTCACACCTGTTAGAATGGCTAAAATCAACAACACAAGAAACAAGAGGTGTTGGCAAGGATGTGGAGAAAGGGGAACTCCTTTGCACTGTTGGTGGGAATGCAAATTGGTGCAGCCACTCAGGAAAATAGTTTGGGGTTCCCTCAAATAGTTAAAAATAGAACTACCCTACAACCCAGTAATTGTGTGGGTACTTACCCAAAGAATACAAAAATAACTAATTCAAAGGGATGTATCTACCCTGATGTTTATTTTTTTGTTTAAAGATGGACATGCTAGAGTCTCAGCAAGGTTTGACTTTATTTTATTTTTTAAAGATTTTATCTATTTGACAGAGTGAGAGAGCACAGCAGAGGGAACAACAGTGGGAGAGAGAGAAGCAGGCTCCCCTACTAAGCAGAGAGCCCTACATGGGGCTTGATCCTAGGACCCTGCGATCATAACCTGAGTCAAAGACAGACGTTCAACCATCTGAGCCACCCAGATGCTGCTTTATATGCTGTTTATAGAAGCATTACCTACAATAGCCAAATTATGAAAAGAGCCCAGGGGTCCATTGATGAATGGGTAAAGGAGATGTGGTGTGTATGTATGTGGTGTGTGTATATAAACACACATACACACATACAAATGCAGTGGAATATTTCTCAGCCATCAAAAAGAATGAAATCTTGCCATTTGCAACAACATGGGTGGAGCTAGAGAGTATTATGCTAAGTGAAAACTCAGAGAAAGAAATACCATATGATTTCATTCATATGTGAATTTTAAGAAACAAAACAAGTGAGCAAAGGGAAAAGAGAGAAAGAGAGGCAAACCAAGAAACAGACTCTTAACTATAGAGAACAAACTGATGGTTACCAGAGGGAAGGTGGGGGGGGATGGGTGAAATTGTTGATGGGTATTAGGGAGTACATTTTTTTTTTTTTAGGGAGTACATTTGTGATGAGCACTGAGTGTTGTATGGAAATGTCAAATCACCAAATTCTACAGCTGAAACTAATATTACCCTGTATGTTAAGTAGCTGGAATTTAAATTAAAAAATATTTTAAAAAATTAACCTTTCATTAAGCAAATCTTTAACAAAGGTTACAAAAGGATACAATGTTAATGTGTTTGAGGGCCATCTTCAGGAAGATGGTATCGGGACATGCTTTTTCTTTTTTCTCTTCAAAATGACTTTGGAAATGCAGAAATCTCTATCAAATAATGGAGTAATTGTGAAGATTTGAGTATTCTTTTTTATTATTTATTTAAGATTTTTATTTATTTGAGAGAGAGAGCAGGAGAGCACAGGCAGGGGGAGCGGCAGAGGGAGTGAGGAGCCCGATGTGGGGCTCAATCCCAGAACCCTGAGATCATGACCTGAGCCGAAGGCCGCCATCACTTAACCAACTGAGCCACCCAGACGCCCCAGGGTTTAAGTATTCTTATGGCCATATTTATTCCACTCAAAAAGTGAAGGAAACAAGAAATAATTTTCCTAGTTGAATTAAGGTAAGCCTTCCCAAGTTATGGCTCTGGAAATATACTTTTTATTTTTTTGCCATTAACTTTTATTTCTGACTTTTCAAATAAGTTTTTAAATTTGATTTTAGTATGATTGGCTATCAGAAAATATTTTTGCACTTAGGCAATACCCTTTTGAGTGCTAAGAATTTCTGTCTGAATATGGATTTCCTCTAAGAATATTTTAGACTATTTGCCCGCAAAAATACAAGGAATGTTTAGTATAATAGCCCAATGTTTTCAACAATAAAGCTATCCTTTTTTTTTCTCCAGCAAATGAGCTTTGCTCATTGCATCATGGTCTTTTCCATGATTGTAGAAAGACAGAGGAATGCTAAATGCAGATGGTCTTTTGCCAAAATGTCCAATTACTGAGTTTCTTTCATAACCAAAGGAGAAACTATTTTTACTACCTTTACAAAATCATGACACAAACATGAAGTTAAGAATTGCTAATAACTTCACTTTTATTGTTTTCTCATATAAAGACTTTTTTCTAGTTAGATCAACTTTTCCCAGCTTCTTTTTAATATTATATATTTTTTAATATATCGAGAGAGCTTATAATCAACAATTTTATTAATTTCATATTGTGTTTTAACTAGTGGTTCAATCTCTTTCTTCACTAAATTGTTTATATTATTTTTTTTCAAGATTTTTATTTATTTATTTGAGAGAGAGAGACAGTGAGAGAGCACAGACAGGGGGAATGGCAGAAGGAGAGGGAGAAGCAAGCTCTCTGCCAATGACACAGGACTCAGTCCCATGACTTGAGCTGAAGGCAGATGCTTAACTGACTGAGCTATGCAGACATCTCTATACTAAATTGTTGTTAGTTATTAAAGATAGAAGAAAAAATTCCTTTTATTATCCATTTTTTCTGTTTCTTGTTCTTTCCATATCAGAGTGCCAACATGTAAACTATGTGAGGAAGAAGGAAAAGCAAGGCTTCTGAATAACCATAAATTTCTCTTAATTAGAACTGTATCTTTTTAGTTATTCTATGACTTCTTAAGTTCAGATTGATAACATGATATCTAAAGATATGCCATGCACATGTAATTTATATCTTACAACTCTTAGGAAGAAAATAGATGATGTTTTTGATAACACAAAATTTGCTGAGAGATTTGACAACTTAGAAAAAATTTAAATCAGTTAGCTAGTTTGTACAAAAACTATCAAGTCTCACCGATTTAAGTCCTGCCTTATGTAGGCTTTTTCAGATACTTTCCCTTCTCACTTTTATTATTTTTGGAAAAAAATTTTAAAGATTTTATTCATTCATTTGAGAGAGAGTGTGCATGCACATGAGTAGAGGGTGGGGCAGAAGGAGAGGGTGAGGGACAAGATCTCCCCCACTAAGCATGGAGTCCAACGCAGGGCTCAATCCCAGGACTCCCAGAGGACTCTGAGGTCAGGACCCCACCTGGAGTCAGATGCTTAATCAGCTGAGCTGCCCAGGTGCCCCTCCCTTCTCGGCTTTAGAATTTCTTTCCCCAGACTATTTCTACTGTGCTTTTTTCATAATGTGCTCTTTTTTCCTAGCCACATTTTTGCTCCAAACTAGCAATTACCCCCATAAATTCTTGCAGTTTCTCTAGGTTTATTAACAGAATTTTAAAAGTAACTTAGCCTTGTCTGCCTTTTTACCTGTTAGAGAGTCCAACCCATTTTCTTTATAATTCTTAGAAAAAATTCAAGATCTAGGATTACTGTCATCACCTTCATAATTCTTTTATTCTTGAGTATTGATTACATACCAGATGCTATGCTGAGTACCCTTGGTATATAATCTTTGATTTTCACAGTAACCCTACAAAGTTTGGTATAATTATCTTCATTTTACAAATGAGAATACTGAGTTTAAGATTGAATAAGCACATGGTCCCACCTAGTTACTAGCAGAGCTGGAATATGAACCAAGCTCTCTGTCTTCTTAGGCTATGAATTTTCCATAGACCCTGATACCTTCCTTCCTGTTCTACCCTTCCCACCCTAGTCAATGCTTTTATAAAATAATGGAAATTTTGGAGATTCTCCATCTATTTGTCTTAAACAGACAAAGACATTTTGTTTAGTACTTGTATGACATAAATACATACCATATCTTGAAATGTGATACACCATTGAATTCCCTTTTGAAAAATTAATGACTTCGTGTCAAAAATATATATTATTCATGTTTTAAGAGATAGGTTTTTTAAAGTTTTATTTATTTAAGTAATCTCTACACCCAGTGTGAGGCTTGAACTCATGACCTAGAGATCAAGAGTCGCATGCTCTTCTGACTAAGCCAGCCAAATACCCCTTAAGAGATCATTTTTAAGTGATCAAACCCTGTAATAATGGTTCATACTTAGGAGTGCAATAAATTCTGTAACTAAGCACCTGACACTCTAAGAAAATCTGAGAATCCTATTTGGGATAATATAAATGTAAAGTATATACTTAGTTATACTCAGTATGGCTTAGTTGCACAATGCTTGTGCTTCCTTTATAAATAACTCTATGTTCTTCTTTCTGATATAATTCTCTATACTATAGTAGTACATTGCTAGTAACTAACTTATGTCTATAAAAAGTGACACCAGATGAGCAAATTCTTAGTTTATCTGAGTTGATCTCAGTAGTAGAGATTTCTGACTTCTGTTCAAAATCTGGTTTTGTGCCCTTATTTTTCAGATATGAAGCTATGAGTCTTTGGTTCTTTCACTTCAAATCTATGGATAAGCATAAGTGGTCTGTTAACAGGACTTTTTTTTTTTTTCCTGTCTTTGATTTCATTGCATTTATATCATTGACCTTTGCTTCAAAAAGCATTCAACAGTCTTTAACAGAGGGAGACCATGAAAGGGGGTGTTGTAAAGGCTTTATTCTGTAAAAGAAGTCACACAGGCAGAGCTTTATATTTGCTGAGTGATTTAATTCTTATACACGCAGAAGCTGGCGATGGGCCATGAGTAACATGGAGAACAGTACTAGCGTAGTCTCACTGCAACTTTCCCACTCTCTGCTATATTTAAAAAGAGAGAGAGAGAAAGCACCTCCTTTCCTGTGTTTTAAAATTGACCCAGGGAAAGTGCAACATGGTATCTAGACTAGTCAATCGCTTTATCAGGATTCATAAAGCCACTCATGGGGTTTTTATTTTTACATCAACAACTAAGGAACATATTCTCCAGGGAGAAAGATGCCTGCTTAAATAAGTCTTCTGAGTATGCAGAGCAGAATTATGGAGGGAAAGTCCACTTACAGGAATAGCAACTACTTTGAGAAATGGTTTATGATTATGAGATGTTATGAAGTGATTAGCTATTCCAAGATAATATCATTTTCTTGTAGGTTGGTGAGTTCGGCAAACACTGCCATTAAAAGTAACTGTTAATTCTTCTGTTTACCGAATAATCTATCTATAGAGAAATGAGGAGCAAGCATATTTTGATTAACATTTTAAAAGCCTTAGAAATTGGCTAATAAAATGTTGTTAGCAATTCTTTGGAAGGCAATTTTATCCTTTATAATTTTCTGACAGTTGAGTGAGACTTAGGCTGACTAGTTCCTTCTTGTTGAGTAATTACATTCCTGAACTTCATATTTGATGAATACAGATTTGCTTTGCTAGCTCTTTAAGTACCTTGGGGTATTTTTGTGTAAGACTATGTAAGCGTATATGTGTTTGGATTTTTTCCATTTGTTTTATTTTTTTGTGAAGTTACTTAAGAGACGTACTTAGTAATGTACATTTCTTTGCATGTTTAAAATCAAGGCTCATCTTCTTCACTATGATCAGTACAAATTTTAACTAAGCTTTAAGCATCAAAATATTTCACCTTACATCTCTGGGAACCTTGGACTTTTGCTAGGCTGCAGTTTCTCTTCAAGCACTGAGAACTCTTAGCTTTTGTTAAGGAAGACCTGATACTTACTGGCAGTGAGAAAGAGACCACTTTTCTTAGGTGGAGTTTATTCTGGGTAAGGCAGAAACAGCTCACTGGGGTGGGCACCTAAATAATTGGTGAGTTGTGGTACTTGGAATCTACAGAGTGACTCTTGATACTCAAGTAGGTATCAAGTTGTTTGGCATGCAAATTTCTTATGCAAATTTAGATTCAGATTTAGGGAGCAGTAGGTAACATGGTATAATAGGAAAAGTCTGGCTTTGTATAAATCAGCCTGACTTACTAGGTGTGGACAATAACTTTAACCTCTCTGATGTCCTTCAACAGTAAAACGAGGATTAGGATTTCACCTAGTAGGGTTATTTTGAGGATTAGAGAGTATATCTATATTTATTGACATCATTCTCAGTAAGTGATGGCTCATTATTTTTATCATATTCAGCAGCAGCAACAGCAGCACTCCTGCTCAGATGGCTCTGTTTTTACATTTTCTGTAAGACTACTTGTTAGTCAAGCAATTGCATAACCTAATATACTAGACAGCTTTAAGATAGGAATACATAGGGCTATGGGTAGCTTCTCAGGACACAAGACTTTGAAACATATAAAGCATATATTATTTACATAAGCCTGGCTTCCTTTCCCTTCTGGACTGGCTTTGTTTGAGTAAAAATATATTCCATGTTGAACTGTTTTTCTACTTTTCTACTCCTTTTGACATAGCCTGGGATAGTGCAGAGAACTGTAAGTGGAAGAGAGAAGTAAACTTTGACTCTAGCTGCTCGAAATAGTTTTTAGGGCTGAAGGATGAAAGCCTCATTATTTAGCCCAAGGGATGCTGATGAAAAAGAAAGGCATTATCTATTAAAAAAAAAGAAAGAAAGAAAGAAAGAAAAAGAAAAGAAAAGAAAGAAAGAAAGAAAAGAGAAAAAAAAAGAAAAGAAAATCCTTAGATTTATATACTACAAGTAGAATACACAGGATTGAAAGTTGCTTTACTTGCATTCTGCAGAGTTCAACTGAAAATTCCAGTACCTCTCAAATTTGGAACTTCTGGTTTTATTATAGAAATAAGAATATGAGGATTTGAAGGGGATTTAACTGATATGTGTAAGAGCTGTGTAAGTATGAATAATTTGAGCTTGGTTTCTTGAACTAAAATTATCAGTCCCATGGGGGCTCATTATAAGGAGCTGAATCTCTAAAAAACATTATATTGAGAAGCAATTTTACCTTAAAAGTTTTCCATCCAATATGACTGGTGCCAAGATATGCTCAGGTGAAGTCTAAAAATTTTAGGTTCAGAATAAGCATATAAAGAAGAGTCACATTGCTAAATAAGTTTCTCTTTCTTTCTATTTTTAAAGATTTTATTTTTTTTTTAATTTTTTATTTTTTATAAACATATATTTTTTATATACATATATTTTTATCCCCAGGTCTGTGAATCACCAGGTTTACACACTTCACAGCACTCACCAAATCACATACCCTCCCCAATGTCCATAATCCCACCCCCTTCTCCCCAACCCCCTCCCCCCGGCAACCCTCAGTTTGTTTTGTGAGATTAAGAGTCACTTATGGTTTGTCTCCCTCCCAATCCCATCTTGTTTCATTTATTCTTCTACCCACTTAAGCCTCCATGTTGCATCACCACTTCCTCATATCAGGGAGATCATATGATAGTTGTCTTTCTCTGCTTGACTTATTTCGCTAAGCATGATACGCTCTAGTTCCATCCATGTTGTTGCAAATGGCAAGATTTCATTTCTTTTAATGGCTGCATAGTATTCCATTGTGTATATATACCACATCTTCTTGATCCATTCATCTGTTGATGGACATCTAGGTTCTTTCCATAGTTTGGCTATTGTGGATATTGCTGCTATAAACATTCGGGTGCATGTGTCCCTTTGGATCACTACATTTGTATCTTTAGGGTAAATACCCAATAGTGCAATTGCTGGGTCATAGGGCAGTTCTATTTTCAACATTTTGAGGAACCTCCATGCTGTTTTCCAGAGTGGCTGCACCAGCTTGCATTCCCACCAACAGTGTAGGAGGGTTCCCCTTTCTCCGCATCCTCGCCAGCATCTGTCATTTCCTGACTTGTTGATTTTAGCCATTCTGACTGGTGTGAGGTGATATCTCATTGTGGTTTTGATTTGTATTTCCCTGATGCCGAGTGATATGGAGCACTTTTTCATGTGTCTGTTCGCCATCTGGATGTCTTCTTTGCAGAAATGTCTGTTCATGTCTTCTGCCCATTTCTTGATTGGATTAATTGTTCTTTGGGTGTTGAGTTTGCTAAGTTCTTTATAGATTCTGGACACTAGTCCTTTATCTGATATGTCGTTTGCAAATATCTTCTCCCATTCTGTCAGTTGTCTTTTGATTTTGTTAACTGTTTCCTTTGCTGTGCAAAAGCTTTTGATCTTGATGAAATCCCAGTAGTTCATTTTTTCCCTTGCTTCCCTTGCCTTTTGCGTTGTTCCTAGGAAGATGTTGCTGCGGCAGAGGTCGAAGAGGTTGCTGCCCGTGTTCTCCTCAAGGATTTTGATGGATTCCTTTCGTACATTGAGGTCCTTCATCCATTTTGAGTCTATTTTTGTGTGTGGTGTAAGGAAATGGTCCAATTTCATTTTTCTGCATGTGGCTGTCCAATTTTCCCAGCACCATTTATTGAAAAGGCTGTCTTTTTTCCATTGGACATTCTTTCCTGCTTTGTCGAAGATTAGTTGACCATAGAGTTGAGGGTCTATTTCTGGGCTCTCTATTCTGTTCCATTGATCTATGTGTCTGTTTTTGTGCCAGTACCATGCTGTCTTGATGATGACAGCTTTGTAATAGAGCTTGAAGTCCGGAATTGTGATGCCACCAACGTTGGCTTTCTTTTTCAATATCCCTTTGGCTATTCGAGGTCTTTTCTGGTTCCATATAAATTTTAGAATTATTTGTTCCATTTCTTTGAAAAAGATGGATGGTACTTTGATAGGAATTGCATTAAATGTGTAGATTGCTTTAGGTAGCATAGACATTTTCACAATATTTATTCTTCCAATCCAGGAGCATGGCACATTTTTCCATTTCTTTGTGTCTTCCTCAATTTCTTTCATGAGTACTTTATAGTTTTCTGAGTATAGATTCTGTGTCTCTTTGGTTAGGTTTATTCCTAGGTATCTTATGGTTTTGGATGCAATTGTAAATGGGATTGACTCCTTAATATCTCTTTCTTCTGTCTTGCTGTTGGTGTAGAGAAATGCAACTGATTTCTGTGCATTGATTTTATATCCTGACACTTTACTGAATTCCTGTATAAGTTCTAGCAGTTTTGGAGTGGAGTCTTTTGGGTTTTCCACATATAGTATCATATCATCTGCGAAGAGTGATAATTTGACTTCTTCTTTGCCGATTTGGATGCCTTTAATTTCCTTTTGTTGTCTGATTGCTGAGGCTAGGACCTCTAGTACGATGTTGAATAGCAGTGGTGATAATGGACATCCCTGCCGTGTTCCTGACCTTAGCGGAAAAGCTTTCAGTTTTTCTCCATTGAGAATGATATTTGCGGTGGGTTTTTCATAGATGGCTTTGATGATATTGAGGTATGTGCCCTCTATCCCTACACTTTGAAGAGTTTTGATCAGGAAGGGATGTTGTACTTTGTCAAATGCTTTTTCAGCATCTATTGAGAGTATCATATGGTTCTTGTTCTTACTTTTATTGATGTGTTGTATCACATTGACTGATTTGCGGATGTTGAACCAACCTTGCAGCCCTGGAATAAATCCCACTTGGTCGTGGTGAATAATCTTTTTAATGTACTGTTGAATCCTATTGGCTAGTATTTTGTTGAGTATTTTCGCATCTGTGTTCATCAAGGATATCGGTCTATAGCTCTCTTTTTTGGTGGGATCCTTGTCTGGTTTTGGGATCAAGGTGATGCTGGCCTCATAAAATGAGTTTGGAAGTTTTCCTTCCATTTCTATTTTTTGGAACAGTTTCAGGAGAATAGGAATTAGTTCTTCTTTAAATGTTTGGTAGAATTCCCCCGGGAAGCCGTCTGGCCCTGGGCTTTTGTTTGTTTGGAGATTTTTAATGACTGTTTCAATCTCCTTACTGGTTATGGGTCTGTTCAGGCTTTCTATTTCTTCATGGTTCAGTTGTGGTAGTTTATATGTTTCTAGGAATGCATCCATTTCTTCCAGATTGTCAAATTTATTGCCGTAGAGTTGCTCATAGTATGTTCTTATAATAGTTTGTATTTCCTTGGTGTTAGTTGTGATCTCTCCTCTTTCATTCATGATTTTATTTATTTGGGTCTTTTCTCTTTTCTTTTTGATAAGTCGGGCCAGGGGTTTATCAATTTTATTAATTCTTTCAAAGAACCAGCTCCTAGTTTCGTTGATTTGTTCTATTGTTTTTTTGGTTTCTATTTCATTGATTTCTGCTCTGATCTTTATGATTTCTCTTCTCCTGCTGGGCTTAGGGTTTCTTTCTTGTTCTTTCTCCAGCTCCTTTAGGTGTAGGGTTAGGTTGTGTACCTGAGACCTTTCTTGTTTCTTGAGAAAGGCTTGTACCGCTATATATTTTCCTCTCAGGACTGCCTTTGTTGTGTCCCACAGATTTTGAACCGTTGTATTTTCATTATCATTTGTTTCCATGATTTTTTTCAATTCTTCTTTAATTTCCCGGTTGACCCATTCATTCTTTAGAAGGATACTGTTTAGTCTCCATGTATTTGGGTTCTTTCCAAACTTCCTTTTGTGGTTGAGTTCTAGCTTTAGAGCATTGTGGTCTGAAAATATGCAGGGAATGATCCCAATCTTTTGATACCGGTTGAGTCCTGATTTAGGACCGAGGATGTGATCTATTCTGGAGAATGTTCCATGTGCACTAGAGAAGAATGTGTATTCTGTTGCTTTGGGATGAAATATTCTGAATATATCTGTGATGTCCATCTGGTCCAGTGTGTCATTTAAGGCCTTTATTTCCTTGCTGATCTTTTGCTTGGATGACCTGTCCATTTCAGTGAGGGGAATGTTAAAGTCCCCTACTATTATTGTATTGTTGTTTATGTGTTTCTTTGATTTTGTTATTAATTGGTTTATATAGTTGGCTGCTCCCACGTTGGGGGCATAGATATTTAAAATTGTTAAATCTTCTTGTTGGACAGACCCTTTGAGTATGATATAGTGTCCTTCCTCATCTCTTATTACAGTCTTTGGCTTAAAATCTAATTGATCTGATATAAGGATTGCCACTCCTGCTTTCTTCTGATGTCCATTAGCATGGTAAATTCTTTTCCACCCCCTCACTTTAAATCTGGAGGTGTCTTCGGGCTTAAAATGTGTTTCTTGGAGGCAACATATAGATGGGTTTTGTTTTTTTATCCATTCTGATACCCTGTGTCTTTTGACAGGGGCATTTAGCCCATTCACATTCAGGGTAACTATTGAGAGATATGAATTTAGTGCCATTGTATTGCCTGTAAGGTGACTGTTACTGTATATGGTCTCTGTTCCTTTCTGATCTACCACTTGTAGGCTCTCTCTTTGCTTAGAGGACCCCTTTCAATATTTCCTGTAGAGCTGGTTTGGTATTTGCAAATTCTTTCAGTTGTTGTTTGTCCTGGAAGCTTTTAATCTCTCCTTCTATTTTCAATGATAGCCTAGCTGGATATAGTATTCTTGGCTGCATGTTTTTCTCGTTTAGTGCTCTGAAAATATCATGCCAGCTCTTTCTGGCCTGCCAGGTCTCTGTGGATAAGTCAGCTGCCAATCTAATATTTTTACCATTGTATGTTACAGACTTCTTTTCCCGGGCTGCTTTCAGGATTTTCTCTTTGTCATTGAGACTTGTAAATTTTACTATTATGTGACGGGGTGTGGGCCTATTCTTATTGATTTTGAGGGGCATTCTCTGAACCTCCTGAATTTTGATGCTTGTTCCCTTTGCCATATTGGGGAAATTCTCCCCAATAATTCTCTCCAGTATACCTTCTGCTCCCCTCTCAATTTCTTCTTCTTCTGGAATCCCAATTATTCTAATGTTGTTTCGTCTTATGGTGTCACTTATTTCTCGAATTCTCCCCTCGTGGTCCAGTAGCTGTTTGTCCCTCTTTTGATCAGCTTCTTTATTCTCTGTCATTTGGTCTTCTATATCACTAATTCTTTCTTCTGCCTCATTTATCCTAGCAGTGAGAGCCTCCATTTTTGATTGCACCTCATTAATAGCTTTTTTGATTTCAACTTGGTTAGATTTTAGTTCTTTTATTTCTCCAGAAAGGGCTTTTATATCTCTCGAGAGGGTTTCTCTAATATCTTCCATGCCTTTTTCGAGCCCGGCTAGAACCTTGAGAATTGTCATTCTGAACTCTAGATCTGACATATTACCGATGTCTGTATTGATTAGGTCCCTAGCCTTCGGTACTGCCTCTTGTTCTTTTTTTTGTGGTGAATTTTTACGTCTTGTCATTTTGTCCAGATAAGAGTAAATGAAGGGGCAAGTAAAATACTAAAAGGGTGGCAACAACCCCAGGAAAATATGCTTTAGCCAAATTAGAAGAGATCCAAAATCGTGAGTGGGGAGAAAGGGGATAAAAAGAGGTTCAAAAAGGAAGAAAGAAAAAAGAAAAAAAAAAAAAAAAAAAAAAAAAGAAAAGAAAAGAAAAGAATTTTTTTTAAAAAAAGAAAACACCTAAGAAAAATGTAAAAAAATATATATATATATTAGATAAACTAGTAAAAAATTGTTAAAAAAGAAAAAGGTAACAGTTAAAAAAAAAAAAAATTTTACCCGAAGGCGAGAAAAAAAAAAAAAAAATGAAAAAGAAAAAATTAAATTAACTGCAAGACTAAAAAAAATCACAGGAAAAAAGCCATGAGTTCCGTGCTTGGCTTTCTCCTCCTCTGGAATTCTGCTGCTCTCCTTGGTATTGAAACCGCACTCCTTGGTAGGTGAACTTGGTCTCGGCTGGATTTCTTGTTGATCTTCTGGGGGAGGGGCCTGTTGTAGTGATTCTCAAGTGTCTTTGCCCCAGGCGGAATTACACCGCCCTTACCCGGGGCCGGGGTGAGTAATCCGCTCGGGTTTGCTTTCAGGAGCTTTTGTTCCCTGAGCGCTTTCCGTAGAGTTCCGGAGGACGGGAATACAAATGGCGGCCTCCTGGTCTCCGGCCCGGAGGAGCCGAGAGCCCAGGGCCCCACTCCTCAGTGCGCCCTCAGAGAACAGCGCCCAGTTACTCCCGTCTGCCTGACCTCCGGCCGCGCTCCGAGCTCACCGAGCCTGCGACCGGTTCAAGGTAACACGGAGCTGCGAGCTTACTGTCGGCTCTGTCTCTGTAGCCGGCTTTCCCGTTCCAATACCCGCAAGCTCTGCGACACTCAGACACCCCTTATCCTTCTGTGACCCTGCGGGACCTGAGGCCACGCTGACCCCGTGTGGGCTTCGCCCCGGTTTAGCCTCTGGAGCGATGTCCCTCAGCGGAACAGACTTTTAAAAGTCCTGATTTTGTGCGCGGTTGCTCCGCCGCTTGCCGGGAGCCGGCCCCTCCCCCCGGGGTCTATCTTCCCGTCGCTTTGGATTCACTTCTCCGCCGGTCCTACCTTTCAGAAAGTGGTTGTTTTTCTGTTTCCAGAATTGCTGTTCTTCTTCTCTTCGATCTGCCGATGGATTTTCAGGTGTTTGCAATCTTTAGATAAGCTATCTAGCTGATCTCCGGCTAGCTGAAGCAGTCTCAGCTTGCTACTTCTCCGCCATCTTGACTCCTCCCTTAAAGATTTTATTTTTAAGTAATCTCTATACCCAACATGGGCTTGAACCTACAACCCCCAAACCAAAGGTCATATGTTCTACTGACCGAGCCAGTGCTGACTACTCTTATTTTTCTTACTTCAGATTTTAGACTCCTTTTTGGGCTGACAGTCTAGACTTTTGTATGGATTTAAGCCAGAAAGCAAGAGAGGTCCCCCTTACAGTCATATTTACTGAATTATAAATTCTAGTTTAATTGCCAGAAATATAATTTTAATATAACCTGGACCTAAAGTAGAAAATTATATCATTTTCAGCATCTAAATGAATATGAATTGACATATTTATTAAGATCTTTGCCTTCATATTCTTTAGCTAGAAGCTAGTTGGGTGAAGACAAGGTGGAGTTTCTTCTCTTCTCTATATTGGGCAGGGTGGATGCTGATGGAACTGTGGAATAATCTAGGGGTGAGATGCAGTAATGGTACCAGTTCTATGCCCCATTGTTTAGGAAACAAAGATTTCTAAGCACTGGGATTTATGTTCTCCATGGCTCCTTTATCAATTATTTTAAACTACATTAGTGCAGAGGATTAAATTGTCACAAATGATTAGTGTTAGTGTGTCAATTGAATGTATATACTCATGAAGTTGATCAACTTCCAATTCAAACGAAATCATAATAACCTAATAGTTAGAATCTAGTCGAAACTATTTCTACATTAAGATAACCTAGGATGGGATGTTAGGTAACAAAACTTTCAAACTCATTTATTTTGTTCGTTGTCTTTGCTTTTATTTGCAGTTCTGGGAAATGCCAGTGCAAAGTGGGTGTCACCGGCTCTACATGTGATCGATGCCAAGATGGATATTATGACTTTAGTAAGAGTGGCTGCTTGCCCTGCCGATGTAATAATCGGTCTGCCAGTTGTGATGCCCTCACAGGTACACACTTTCTTTAACTTTGTTATGTAATTAGTCTCTTGTTCTTTTCATAAATTTAAAAAATCATATTAGTTGGAGAACTATGGAAGCAAAGAAGACAATATGAACTAAAATTCTGGAAAGGGTAGAACTCTTCCCAAGTCAGTGGATGACGATTAGCCACTTTATTTCCAGAGGACATTTGCCGATTCTGGTCATAGGCTAAAGAGCAGATTTAGCCCAAGCAAAGAAATTCTTGTGGAAAGAGATACAAGAAGAATTTTTGGCAGCTGTTTGGGACTTGTATGATGGATTAGAACCTAGAGGAGCCCTAAACACAAGGCCAGTTTTCCCACAGGACATTAGTTGATTGTGTAAGAGATGAGAGGCTGACCCAAAAGGTATAAAGAAGACTCTAGGTCTTTCATTCTTAGGAGACAAAATCCCTTTAGAAAGAGAGAAGCCCTGTTACCATATACCACCATCTCTCTTTCAAGACATTACCAGGTTCTAAAGTATGTGGAGTGGGACCTGGTGTGAAACCACCAAAAGGCAGTACTGAGTCTGTTGTAGTCTCTCAGAGCTGAGGAGACTCAGGATGCTAGGCTCTCGGTCAAAAGCATTAGAAGGCCAGGACCAAGAAATAATGCCGAACCATAGGTGAACTGGCTCATACTAAAATTGCAACCCATCTTCAACCCATCTCAATTTCAAGTTGGATTTAGGTTATTCTCTCATTATATCTGCCTAACAGAGAAAAAAAGCAGTCATCTATGGCCCTTTTATACACTGTATCTGGCATTAAAAAAAAATACTAGACAATGCTGAGGAGGGAAAATATGACCAATAATAAAGAGAAAAAAGAAACAATGGAAGCAGACCCACAGATGATCCGGATGTTAGAGTTAGCAAACAATACCTTTAAAATAACTAAAATTAATGTTTTAAGAAAATAGAGGAAAACCCAGAAAATAGGTAAAAGAGGCAAATTTCAAGAGAATTGGAATCTATAAAAAATCAAAAATTCAGTCTATAACTGAAAAATACAGCATCTGAAATGAATAACTCACTGCATAGGTTTAACAAAAGATTATTCACAGTGAAGATAAGGTGAGCAAACCTGAATTCAGCTCAGTTAAAAATATCCAACTAAAGCACAGAGGGAAAAAATGCAATGGAAAGAAAGAGCAGGAAGGAACATGTGGGACACAGCCAAAAAGACTAACATAAATGTAATTGGAGACTCAGAAAGAAAGGAGAGAAAAATCGGGGCAAAAGCAAAATTTGAAGAGATAATGACCAAGAATTTTCCAAACTGGTGAAAGACATCAGCCCATCGATTCCGAAATCTTAGCAAACCCCAGGCAGTAAAACAAAACAAAACAAAACCACAAAGAAAACCATATTGAGGCAAACTATAAAGACAATGAGTTCTTCCAATGGTCAGGTTTCCTAAATATAAGGAATAGAAGTTCTTCTTTGGAAATCTTGTTTTTTCCCAACAGAAAAATCAGGACAAACTAGTCTGACAAGTACAAGTATTTTTATGAGAGCAGGGTAGAGTACTTGAAATTGAAAGTACCCTGGAAAGCATTTGAAATTCTTCATTTTTCTCCTCTAGTCCATGGTGAAACAAATTAATTAGGGAGAAATTGTGTTATTTTTTTTCTGTTATGTGATCTGGTCCCTGGCTACTTACTGGCTCTCTTATGCTATTCTTTTTCTCAACTGCCTGTGATCCAGTCATACTGGCTTCTATCCCTTAAACAAGCTAAGTTTCCTTGTCCTAAGATCTACATACATGATCTTTCCTCTGCCTAGAATGGTCTTTCTAATATTCCTCTACCCCACAGTCAGCCCCTTTGCCTTATCATTTTTCCTTAAGGCCTTCAGTTAAAGTTTACTACATTGGAACGCAGTTCCTGATACTTCAGGCTGAATGACAGTCCCCAATTATACACTGGCATACGCACTTGTATTTTTTGTTACAATACCTATCATAGTTTATAATTATGTATGTATTTGTGATTATGAGTCATGTGTGGCGTACTCACTACATTGTAAGTTCCATGAGGACAGGGGCAATATCAGTTTTGTTCATCATTATACAGAGTCTCTAGCATGGCGCTTGGCACGTAGTCAGTACTCAAATATTTGTTAGGTGAATAGTACGTAGGTGAACGAACAAATGAATGGAAAAACACGGAGCGGAAAGATAAATTTCAGTCCTGTTTAAGCACAGGAATGCTTCATCATACTGAGTTGATTTACATTTTTCCCTAGGTCTTATACAGTAAGAAGGTGGTCTACACTGCGGGCTCTCACTACTAGTTTTGCTTGCAGCAATGAGGTAGCTGTCTTTAATGTCAAGTAACTCCCAACCTGTCCTTGCTCAAGATAATTTAAGGCAAAAGATATCCTTTCCATGGTTATGACTTCTAAAAGCAGCTAATAATAAGAGAAATAAACGGTTTCTCTGTTTGGAAATATAATAAAAGTGGAACTCAACATGAAGGGATGCAAGTACTTAATTTAAACCTGCAAGCTTAATATATAATCAGCCTTTCCTTTTGTCTCAAAGATTTGTTTCCAACAGCGCTGTGATACGACTGCCCTCTGGTGGCCACTTACTATGTTTTCACAGTCCTTATGTTTCCCTTTTCTAGTCTTTTTCTAGACCTTGTGTTTTAGATGAGCCAGATTTTAAAGTAACCTTTTTGTGATAAAATATACTGGGGAAAAACACTTTGGAAAATGGTTCCACAATGTGTATTGCAGTCTTCAGAATATCTCCTTGATCCAGTAATTTTGTTTCCAGAAATCTGAGGAAATAATTCTAAATTCATAAAAAGCTTTGTGTTCAAAGAAGCTTACTAAAGTGGTAGTTATAATTTTAAAAATTAGAATTATAATTCTAAAAATTAGACAACCCTATTTCTATTAACAGATAATGAAGCCAATTATGTTACCTAGGCAGTTAAGAGCACAGCAAGTGCAATCTTGTCTTTACTTTGGCCAAATTACGTAGCCGGTTTCTTCACGTAGAAATGCAGTTAATAACAGTAACTGTAATGATTCAGTGCAATATTATTTATAAAATCTTTAATACAGTACCTGGATTATTATGAGTAATCAATAAATAGCAACTATTAGGTTGTCATTAAAATTTTTTAAAGAGTGGTGTATATAACAACATGAGAGGGTGAAAAAAGCAGGGTATGAAATGACATGGCCATATAGTTAGACTCTTTGAAAAGCAAAACTTAAATTTCTATACATAAGGAAAGTTTTCCAGGAAAAGTATTCAAAATCTTAGTGACATATTTCTTATGGTGATTTTTTTTTCTTCTACTCTCCTGTATTTTCTAGATTTTCTTTATTGAGTATATATTTACTTTAAAATGGAGGTGGGCAGGCTATTATTTTTTCAAACTAGAACTTTATGTTCACATGGTGTATTTTTTTTCTTTCTTTCTTTCCTTTTTTTTTTTTTTTTTAGAAGATTTATTTATTTTTGTCCTCTTGGGGCACCTGGGTGGCTCAGTTGGTTAAGCTTCCCACTCTTGGTTTCGGTTCAGGTTATGATCTTAGGATCCTGGGATCAAGACCTGTGTCGTTCTCCATGCTCAGTGGGGAATATACTTAAAGATTCTTTCCCTCTCCCTCTGCACCTCCCCATACTGCGTGTGTGCTTTCTCTCTCTCTTCCTCTCTAAAATAAATAAATAAATAAATCTTACATGTTTGTCTTCTCCATTTATACTGTCCCCTAAGTTATCTCATTCAGTCCCCTGGATTTAATTTAAAATGCCATCTACGTCTGTGCTCACTACCAGATTTATATTTCTCCCTTGATCTTTACACTCAAAGGTCTAATAGTACATCAGACATCTTTGTCTGAATGCCTCAACTGGCATCAAAACCCCAAGATATCCAAAACAATTCTTTATTTTACCCTGTAGGCCAAGCCTGCCTTACTCCTCGTGTTCTTCATTTTGGTGACTGACACCATTCAGCCAGTTGCGCAGTCCAAAGCCTATAAGTCATATTTGGTTCCTTTCTTTTATTCACTGCAAATAACCAATCCATTGGCAAGTTCTGTCAGCCCAGCACTCAGAATACACCGTGAATCTGACCACTGTTTATGACCTTTGTTACAGTCATCCTTGTCCAAGCCCCTGTCATCTCTGAACTACTGTGACACTCTCTGATCTCATGTTATCTCTCTGCCTTCTCTCTTGTCCTCTCACGCCAGAGCTCAACCCACCACAGTCCAGTCTCCACAGAACAAGCAGAGTGATCTTTTTAAAATGTAAAACCACATCATGTCATTCCTGTGCTTAAACCCTTGGATGGCTTCCTGTCCCTCCTGCAGTAAAATTCAGACTTCTTTCTATAGCCCGCATGACTTTACATTTTGTGGCCCCCGCCTTTCTCTCCGACCTTATCTATTACTCTCCCTTGTTCACTTGCGCTTGGCTTTCTCTCTTTTTGACAGTTAAAATTTGCCTTCTCCTCTATAGGGAGGATCAGGCATTTCTTCCCATAACAAAGCACATTGCTGTATTTCCGACAGGTTTATATATAAACTATGAAATGACAAAATAAATAAGGACAAGTCTTTTTACAGGTGGCGATTTATGTTTTCAAAGCGTTGCATTGAATTTGGTTGGAAAGGAGCCCCACATTCTTTTCTTTGACTGGTTGCCTTCCTGGTTACCCCTACCAGGTTGGTTTGCTGCCTAGCCAGTGAGCATGAGATCATCTTCAGGAAACACTCACTTCTTTTTTTTCTTTCTTTCTTTTTTTTTTTTTTTTTAAATTGGTAATCCGCTCCTTTGGCCATCTTTCAACAAAAAGAATGTGAATTTTAAGACAGTGTTATTGTATTTTGGGAGGTTGCCGGCAAAGTATAATAAAATTAAACTTCAGCTAAATTTTACATATCTTTTATCATAAAAGAGAGACCTCAGCTTTTAGATTTTAATGGGAACTTAGATTTAATCCAGTGCAGCTTTCTTAGTTTATAGATGAGGAAATTGTAACATAGAGAGAAAATATTTGTCTTATGGAATAGTTTTTCACTCTTTGAAATACTCATGTTACATTAAATCATTAGCCCAAGAATTATCCCACTTTTTAGATTAGAAAAATGAGTCAGAGAAGCTACTTCCTGAAGGTCTCATACTGGTAAAAGGTTCCATTGGGAGTGGAACTCAGATCTGACATTAAAAACCAAGTTCCTTATGCCCTCTTGCCTCTTCAGGAGGAACTATAAGCTGTTAGAAAGGCAAATCCACACCATCAGTTCCTACGGGATGTGGGTTTGAAAGGATATGATCTTTATTATTATTATAAAAACATTTCCTCCAAGTTTCTCATGAAATGTTTTAAACTTGCTTGCATTCTTAAAATATTTTTATAATATGCATGTGATAGTTTATAGTATATTAGCTTTGTAATCAGGAAAAAAAATCGAGACAGCAACAAAAAAAGGATACATGCAGACCAGATGCTGGAAAATTAGAGGGGAGAAACCAAAAGGACGGTTGCCCTCACAGCTACTGTTAGCACTCTGCTGTATTTATGTCTATCTGTCATAACTTATTAATTTTTTTTCTCTGTGGCTGTGTTCCAGGTGCATACTCTTTTTGAAGCAGTGTCGAGTAATGAGTCTTATTATTAGACTTGTTTTCATCTTACCTTTTGAGTAAAGTTTTCATCTTTCCTTTTGAGAAAATTTATTTACCACATAGGGTTATTTTTTTCCTCATTGACTTCTCATTGTAGGGAATGGCATAAAACAAACAAATAAATTCTTCTGGAAAAATGTTTAATTGTTAAAAATTTTATAATTTCTAAAAAAATTTGTATTCTAATATAAATGGTTTAAGAGACCAGAATGATATTGTCATAAGCGCCAAGGCTTGAGATTTTATCTAAAATAGTAAAAAGCCCCCAAACAATAAGCATGGTAGAAGCAAGATATTAACAGTATATGTATTTATCATTTTTAAATATATTTTTTTAAGATTTTATTTATTTATTTGTCAGACAGATCACAAGTAGGCAGAGAGGCCGGCAGAGAGAGAGAGAGGAGGAAGCAGGCTCCCTGTTCAGCAGAGAGCCCGATGAGGGGCTCGATCCCAGGACCCTAGGATCATGACCTGAGCCCAAGGCAGAGGCTTAACCCACTGAGCCACCCAGGCGCCCCTATTTATCATTTTTAAATAAGAATAGTGATAGGACCTGTTCTTGCCCCATTAGTCACATGCAAATGGCATGTTATGGGAACACATCTTTCCTCAAACATCCATATTCTGTCAGAGGACTATTAACATATTTTGAAAGTTTAGGACTTTATCAGAACTTGTTTTCTTAAAAATTATTTCTGTTGCACATTTTTAATAAGGGGCAAGCAGGTGGCCACATTTTATACATAATGCAGGTTTTGATTTTTCCTAACTGCAGAACCCTTTAACATTTCAGATTATCTTATCTGTTGGGGCGCCTGATTTTGGCTCAGGTCATGATCTCAGGGTTGTGAGATGGAGCCCTGTGTTGGGCTCCTTGCTGGGCATGGAACCTGCTTAAGATTCTCTCTCTCCCTTTCCCTCCACCTCTCCTCCTTCCTCCCTAAACAAACAACAAATGAAAGATTATATTATTTGTAGAGCCAAAATCTGCCGTTTGCAGTTTCCTAGTATGTATTTTTTAGCTATTTTTATTGTCGCAAACATACATAGCTGAAGGGGAATCAGGATATAAGATCTGGAAAGATATCAGTGCCTCATGTGTTTATCACCATATGAAAATATACTACCACTTTGTTATATATGTGAAAATTATCATTAACACTAGCAGGCCTTAAAAAGTTATATGACTGGACACCTGGCCAGCTCAGCCAGCAGAGCAGGTGACTCTCAATCTTGGGGTCATGAGTTCAGGCACCTTGTTGGGTGTAGAGATACTTAGAAATAAAATCTTAAAAACATTATATGATTGAAAGCAACATTTTCATGCAAGTTTGATTCAGTTCAAAGTTAATTGTTTAGGTAATAAGCTTTAGAACCTGTCTTTCCCCATCTGTTCATAAAGTTTGGGGGAATTCTGTTGTAGTCACTTAAGAATTTAGATGTGCCATGTGTGTTAATAACATTGTCATTATTTGGTTTTTCAAATTTTGATCCAGTTGTCAGACCATTTTATTTCACAACCTCAGTCTCTCTCTCCTTTTTTTGTAAATATTTTACTCATACTGAAAAGAAATCAAATACAACTGTTTATGAATAGTTTGAGTATTGAATGGTTTTTGGCTTATCATGTGAATTTTTATTGTCTTAGATTTCTATGTCATATTTTCTCACTTATTCCTATAATGGCAGTTGGAAGAGTCCCTGTGCATCTTTGTGGCCCCTTACAGAAGGGCTGTTAATTACACTATACTTTTTCATCTTCTGTTTTCAGACACTGTGCTGCTTCAGTGCCAGGACAGTATCTTTACTAATACGGTACCATATGAGGATTATTACAGAATACATCACTTTGCTGTTACTCCTTCCTTTTCATTTTCTCTACTAATTTTTTTTTAAGATTTTATTTTTTTATTTGACAGAGAGCGAGATCACAAGTAGGCAGAGAGGCAGGCAGAGAGAGAGGGGGAAGCAGGCTCCCCGCGGAACAGAGAGCCTGATGCGGGGCTTGATTCCAGGACCCTGAGATCATGACCTGAGCCCAGGGCAATGGTTTAACCCACTGTGCCACCCAGGTGCCCCATTTTCTTTTTTTAAGTTTTTATTTACTTTTTTTTTTTTTAGTAATCTCTACACTCAGCATGGGGCTCAAACTTATGACCCTGAGATTAAGAGTCGCATTTTCCACAGACTGAGACAGCCAGGCACTCCTATTAATTGTTTTTACTTTGATCTTGAATTTTTAAAATATAAAAATTTATGGAGAATAAAATAACACATACTCATATACCTACATCTAGAATTAATAAATATTAACATTTTGGTATTTTGCTTAATATTTACACATATTATATATAGTTATATATTTGAAATAGCAAATTTGAAATACAATTGGAGTCCTCTCTTTTTTTCCTTTTTTTGTTTTTCTCCTTCTCTCCACAAAGATAAGCAGAACATAAAATTCCCCTATACCTCCTCAATCCACATTTAATTTTTACTGCATATCATATGTATGTATCCATTTACCTAGTATATTCTGTATCCATTTGCTTAGTATTGTTTAATATGTTTTTTTAATTTATTTATTTGACAGAAAGAGATCACAAGTAGGCAGAGAGACAGGCAGAGAGACAGGAGGAAACAGGCTCCCCACCAAGCAGCGATCCCGATGTAGGGCTCGATCCCAGGACCCTGGGATCATGACCTGAGCTGAAGGCAGAGGCTTTAACCCACTGAGCCACCCAGGCACCCCAGTATGTTTTTTAAAATTTTACATGATAAAGAAGTACTCTTCATCTGTTTTTTGTCATTCTGTAATTGGCTTTTTTCAACCAACATCACTTTCAAGATTCATTCATATTCATACATATAGGTCTAGTTCACTTATTTAACTATAGTATCCAAACTATGAAAATAGTATATCATTTATTATTTTTTTTAAGTAGTTCTTTAGATTATTTTTATTTTTAACTTGCAAATAGTTGACCTGCTTTCCATATGTTGTCAACCATCAACCCAGGCTTAGTGCTCTCTACTCATGTAACCAGACTTTCCCTAGAGTTTACAATCTGGAAGGGGACACAGACCTCACAGACGTGGCCAATGTAGAAATAAGATGGGGTAGAAACTGAACTCTATCTAATTCCTGTCAGATCACTTCTTCCGGTGAACTCATAAGGTCTTTTGGTCACAGGAATAATTTATTTACAGTTATTGTGCTTTCAGAGTAAATCTTTAACTTCTTAAAATAATTTGCTTCTTTTAGGTGCTTGTTTAAACTGCCAGGAAAATAGCAAAGGGGATCACTGTGAAGAATGCAAAGAAGGTTTTTATCTGAGTCCTGGCGCCACGAAAGAGTGTTTTCGCTGCCCTTGTTCAGCAGTGACATCGACAGGCAGCTGTGTCCTAAGTAAGGCCTTCCTCGAATTATTCATTTTGAGAGGAAAAACCAGGCAATCAGCTATCAGTTCCTCTCAAGTGTGTTGAAAAATGAAGTTCTGGGTAAAGAGGAGTGAGAATAGGGTGAGAGGGGGTGAGAGGCGTTATAGAAACAGCAAAGGTTTTTCTTTCTAGGGATTTGCAGCCAAATCCAAATACCTATATGAAATGAGGCTTGAGGGAGAGATGAGGAAGTTTTGTTAGAGTCATGTTTATTCCATCTGTCAGGACTAAAAAAGCAATTAAAAAATCATGAGTATCTCATCATTACAATTATTCGTATTCCTTATGTAAACATATTTCTTCTGTTCTCTACCTGGGTGGGCCCCCATCATTTTTACAATAAACTGGATAGTTAAGAATTAAGAAATAAGCTAGATCATTAGTCTCTTTACGTTTGAGAGGAGATAGTAGGGAAGGTTTAAAAACCATTTTGAGGACTAGCAGTTTTTTGCATTTTTAACTGGAGCTTGGGACTGTGCTGAATTACTTTGGTGTTCTCTCACTTTTAGAATTGGGTAAATTGGAACCTGAGTGTATCCAGTGTAAAGATGGTTACACAGGCCAGAACTGCAACATGTGTGAAAATGGCTACTACAATTCTGACAGCATCTGCACCCAGTGCCAGTGTCATGGCCACGTGGACCCAATGACAACTCCAAAGATCTGTAAGCCCGAGAGCGGTGAATGCATCAACTGCCTCCATAACACCACTGGGTTTTGGTGTGAGAACTGCCTCGAAGGCTATGTCCAAGATCTGGAGGGAAATTGCATCAAGAAAGGTAAAACTTCACCTAAGGTGGTACATTTAATATCTAAGCCTAGCAATGAAAAGTTCAGGACACCTACCTTTAGCTTTATAAAACCTTCCAATCCCACCAGAGGAGTTTTCTGGAAATAGATTTTGATAGATATTTGCCCAAAGGGATCTCCTTCTATTCTTGCTGCTCCCCTGCTGCTCCAAAGTCAACTCCAGAAATCTGAGGCCCACGACAAAGTCATTGCAGGGTTCCCACATTTTCTCTTCATCTATTTTCATTTTTATGTTAATAATTTAAAAGTCCTATCATTTCTTTTATCCTTTCCTTCCTATATTCTCATCACTCCCAGGGACGATCAAAGGTCTTTGGAAGTAGGGACCTATAATCTGGTCAGAAGTTCCACTGAGAAACAAGAGTCCACCGTGGCTTCTGCCCTCACTTTGGGCTTGACTTTCCCATGGATGGTGAAGGAAAGAGGAAAGAGTAATAATATTCCTTTTGACTTTTAAAAGAAAAAGTTACTCATATGGCAAAATGTTTCTTGCAGTTAAGGTCCATAAAGGTTTAGATAAAAATTGATGATTAGAGATTCAGGATGAGTTAGAGATATCCAAGCTTTATTGGGTCACAGAGTGATTAGACCATGCTCTTCTAGAAACCACTCTTTGATATCGTGACAGATGCTGAATACTGGGCTGATGATCTATGGCAAGTGTCATCCCTCTGCCATTTTCTTGATATCCTTACTCTGTTGTGATCAAGGTTAAGAGACAGAGCTAGAATGCTGTCACTAGCCTGGAGGACTAGTGACATTTGGAGGCATGCTTCATTTATACTTAGCTGATAGGATCATGGTGATTTTTTTTTTTTTAGTTACTAGATAATGTAAAAAAAAATACCTTTTTTGGCGACAAATTAATGTGTCTGACTGTGGTGATGAATTAGAATGACAACAGCAGCATTTTATCGAGTGCCTAGGATGCGCTGAGCCCTGGGAACGTTCTTTGCAGTAACGCTCCATAGCACACTGTCTCAGCTAACCCTCCCAGGAACTCCGCAAAGTAGGTACTATCATTCCCATTTTACAGATGAGAAGGCTCAGTGTTAACAAGATTCACTTACTCATCTATAGTCACACAGATCTACCTGATTCCAAAGCCTTTTTTGGGTATTTCTACTGGACTGTGTCACAGTAGCACTTTAATTATGAAATCATCCATGATCTACACGAAGGAAGAATTACTACACATATGATTAAAGGAAGGCTGTGTTTTCTCTTGGCTGACATCAACTTTGGACATTTAAATTGTGTTTTTCAGAAGTGACTAGAAATACAATTTTCTTTATTCCATTTTTGCCTCTTTTGAAGAGAATTTCACCCTTATGAAATGCCATCAGACATGTTGAACTTTTTAGTTCAAATGATTGCCTTTTCATCCCTGTCACTTTTACCCAAGTGACTCAGGACTCAATAATGATGTATTTAATGTTTGCAGGAATCTCTGTGAATCTGTCCAAGAATCAAGGATAGGAAACTCCAACATCAGAATTTTCCCAAAGATTTAATATTATACATTATGGAGAACAGCCATAGAATGTAATAATCTAGCTTTCTAGACCTTTATTCTTTTCACTATATTTCTTTAAAAATTATCTTTAACTCGCATTGCCTTAAAGCAGAATATCATGTCAACATCCCATACCAACTTCCACTCCCATGTGTATTTCTTTTATTGTTTCTTAAAACTAGATAATTTTGTCTTTTACATTTCATTCTCTGTTTTTATTTTCAGAAGTTATTGTTCCAACACCTGAAGGTTCTACCATTTTGGTTTCCAATGCCTCTTTGACCACATCAGTGCCCACCCCTGTTATAAATAGTACATTTACCCCCACAACCCTGCAGACTATCTTTTCAGTAAGCTCTGCTGAAAACAGCACGTCAGCATTAGCTGACGTCTCATGGACCCAGTTTAACATCATCATCTTGACAGTCATCATCATTGTGGTGGTGCTGCTGATGGGCTTTGTGGGGGCCGTCTATATGTACCGGGAGTACCAAAACCGGAAACTCAATGCCCCCTTTTGGACCATCGAGCTAAAAGAAGACAATATCAGTTTCAGCAGCTACCATGACAGCATTCCCAATGCAGATGTGTCAGGACTCTTGGAAGATGATGGTAATGAAGTGGCTCCCAACGGGCAACTGACCCTGACGACTCCCATACATAACTACAAAGCCTAAGGAGCGAGAACCGTTGTCTGGATGGTTAGAACACAGGGCTCACTAAGACTGCATCAGCTCCTAGGCCAGACAAGGCCTGGGGAGAGTTTGCAAATGCATAGAGAGCATCTGAAATTTTCAGGTACAAATTTGTAATGCACTTAGCCCATTACTCTTAATTTCCCCCATGAAGATCTGAAGCAGTCACTGTCAATAAGGACTTGTAGTAAAGTATATTTTTGTACCAAACTGCATGGGAGTAGAGAAAGGCTGAATCCCGCAGTGCAGCCCACATCTACTTTGACCTCTGAATGGACTCCCGGGGAAGTGTTCACTAAACCAGCGGAAACAGGATGGAAGTGGAGAGGGAAGGACTGCCCGAAGACTTCATCTCCATTCCCGAGACACCTTTTTTAAAAAGGAAAGTCAGGGATGATATTCCTTTTACTGTGCTAAAAGACATCACCGAAGAAAGTTTAATGTCTGGGCCATGTCACAATAAACAATCTCAATTGTTTCTAAAATAAGGACAGAAGAGTCTCAAGAAGATCTTTAGAAAGGCTGATTTTTCCTTCCTAAATTCTTGCTCGATGACAGGATCAAAGCACAGGATAAACTTCTAATGATAGAAAGATGAAGGCAACATCTGGGAGCAGGAAGCTGATGGTCCTCCTTAGGGCTCAGTGTAAATGGTAAATTGTCTAAAAATAAGGACTCTTCCTGCCTCTAGAGAAATAAGGTGTATATAGTTAATGTAGCATATCTGGTCAACATTGTATTTGTATCTATTTGTAAAAAAAAATCATGTCATATTTTATCATCTAGAATTTATTTGTACAGCAGTTAATGGTGTTGTAAAAAGAAAATACGGGATTGGTTAAAATAGCATAACATAGATGGCAATATTGCTAGAGCTGGGACTCTGGTGACCATCAGTCATTTTTAGTCCCTCTTTGGACACTGTTGAAATTTATAAGAGGTTGAATGTTTCTAACTTTTCTTTCCCTTTCTCAGTCTCAAAGTAGAGTTATATGTTCTCTGACTTACTATAGATACAAGCAATAGATTTTTAAGTCATTGATAGTGAAGCTGGGACAGAGACTGCACTCTCCAAAGGACTCCCCCGATTAAATGTTAACCAGTCTGCATATTTTACATAGATTAATGTAGAACATATCCTCATGAAAAAAGAAAGTCTCTAAATGTAAAAGATAGTCTTCCAAAGGAATTAGAAATATTTTAGTTCCAGAAGAAAAGCCATCCTATCACTTGGAATCCCCTGTTTCCACGCCTGTGAAATATTTATATTCTTCCTCCATCCTTCTCCAAAAAATACCTTCTACATTTGAAAGCTTATCACCCAGATGCCAGGTACACACCAGATGAGGTGTGTACCATGTTCCTACAGAGCTACAGTTCTGCTATCTTCTTGTCCAGTTAGAGGGTAGTTCTGGAGGTGGGTGGGTACAGTTACATCCTTGCTTTTAGACATGGTTTTTCCCTAGAGGCCATGTACTGTAGCTCTCATCTGTTATGATACTGACTGTAGATTAAGCAAGCCAGGACAAACAGCAAGAAGTCAAAGACGATATTTATTAGGAACATCAAACTGTCAAATGGTTAGAAAAAAAGCAAAGATTTATTAGATCAGACCTAGGAAATCCAAGTTGACTGCCTTGCCCAACTCCCCCGGAGAAAAACCTGGAATTTGGTCATCCCTCAATAGGACACCCCTAAGTTTTCTCAGGTTTTAGAGATGATGTTCTGGAGGAAGAACAGACAGATAATGGACTTCTGGTAACCCGGGGTGCTCTGAACATTTGGCCATTGCTCATGAGAGTAGAGGTTAGTGACATTACATTGTATTAAAATCTGTGAATGTTGATAGAACCCTTAGCAGTTCACAAAGCACCTTTCTATATATGTGTCCTCTGTTCCTCACCATAGCCCCCTGAGGAAGTAATTATTGTCCCCATTTTATAGATGAGGTTAAATGTCTTGTTCAAGGCTATACTGTATGTCATTATCAGGCTTGGGATCAGGCCTCCTAACTGAAGCACATGTTCTCTTAAGTATATGCCAATGCAGAAACCACCTAGCCACAGACAAAGAAGGCTGGGGGGAAGAGTCCTGTCTGTGACTGTTTCTAACTTCTGTGGTACAGTCCACGACCATACAGCTGGGAAGGATATTGTGAAAAGGACACAGGAGGATTACTATCTGAAGCTAGTATTGGTGATAAGAAAACAGAACTACCAGTTTGTCCTTCATTAAAGTGAACTAATCCTCGCAAGCAACAGGGGGGATATGTGCTTTCCCCAGCAGCTGCCACCTATGCACATACAGACTGGGCACTGCACAATTCCAAGAACTGTGTAAACTGACACACCTGCCTCTCTCCCAGATTGCTGACCCCCACCCCCACAACATGACGGATTGGGGTGGTAAAGAAAAAACATTTGTTAAGTAGAAGCTAACCCAATAGAGAAAGCATGAGTGTTTGTCAGGGTCTAAGCGCCAAAACCAAATAGTCCAGATTCTGGCCATATAGAGATTTTTTTTTGGAAACAGACCTTAAGAGATATTGCAAACATTGAATCACAAGAAATGTTAACCTCTAAGTACTTATTAACAACTCCTAGGTCATGTTCTTAATTCTTTCCAGAAAAAAAAATTAAGATCTTAAAATTTGTTTTAAACAATATTCTTTTTGCTGGGGGAAATAATTTTGCTGTAGAATTTAAATCAATCATGAAGTGATCTACCAGCAAAATCAGGCTAGGAAACTAGTAGGGAATATGCATTACACAATATTCATTCCTCTGAAAGCAGGATCCCCATGAACTATGGCGTTCAGCACCGGGATCCCACCTCTCCTTTAGAGAGATAATATTGGAAGAATTTTTAAATAAGGATGAGAGATGTGTTTATTTTCAAATAAGGCGAGTGTGAATCTTATTGATAAATGACAGATACTGCTATTAGGTGATAATTATATCTTCATTCATTCATTTTCATAAACCTTGACTCATTTCTAACAGATGCCCTAGGTAGTATTGTTATATCTATGTCTATCCTCTCTTCTTTTCCTCTCCTTCCCTGCACCGTGAAGCTCCCCGGTGTCTTTTATCAATGGAATTTCTCCAGGTATAGAGAAAAATGCTAATAAAAACTAAAGCTCACTTATACAAGGTCCTATGGATTTGATGTGTTTCAACTCTTAGGGGCATCTGCATTTGAAGAGAGAACAGAGCAGATGTGGGTGGGAAGAGAGAGATTGGGGCGGGGGGAGGATTTGTCCAAGTGTCTGATTACATGGCTGCTCTCTAGCCCTAACATCCCCCAGAAAATTGGTCAGTAAAGCAATACTCAGTTCCCCACTCGTTCATTTCGGTCAGCCAGTGCCTTCCGGACATTTAGCCCTTCTCGTGCTGTTTTGGAGGCAGAGAGCTAAAGCAATACATCTTCCTAAGAGCCTCAGTTGGGACAAGGTTATTAGATTATTCACCTCGGTCCTCTGTTTTTTGTAGGACACACGGTGAACATAACAGCACTGATAATGAACATTCCCTAGTTCTTATACTTTGAGGTGTGTGGGTAGGAGTTGAATCTTTGCATCAAGGAAAGCTCTCTGACAGAAAGTTCAGAGAAGAAAAAAGAGACCCAGTGTAACCTGTCAGAGCTAGGAAAACATTTATGGCCTCATCTGCAAAGAACTTTTGGTCTGTTATGATCTTGGACAGTATGGGGTTTGAGAACTAACAGGAGTTTGCTGTGTGCAGGGGAGTGACAGAAGGTTAGCGACAATTTTCCTCTTTAAACTGAGCCAGTGACTATGCTGAGGGAAAGGTAGGAAGAGCGCACTGGTTCATCCGAAGATGTCCAACAACGTCAAATGGACTGAAGGTTACGGATTGTTAAGGTGGCAGCGGTTGAATGATGCTTTTCCAAAGGCAGCTGGGAGTCTCTCTTACTTGTTCCTTCTGCATATGCAATCACTGCAGCGCGGGGTGACCACGTGAGCCACGTTAGCCCAGAGCCCGTGATCCGCAGCTGAGTTCTCATGCTAGCCACACGCACTCTGTCCCGCATTACATGTCAGCCCGAGTGATTAGGGAATGTTTCTGAAACATTTAACTCATCTGTATGTCACTAAAATTCTAACACAAATTATAAAAACGTGTCTCCTACCTATGCTGTACTAGGCTTCATGATGCATTTCTAAATTTGTGTATGATTTGAATATATGAAAAGAATTTATACAAGAGTGTTATTTAAAATTATTAAAAAAATAAATGTATATAATTTGTACCTATTGTATATTTGTTGCTTTACTTTTTTTTTTTTTAATGTGGTCAGAGTTGTTGGAAGTATGTGAGTATATGTCACAGAGCATTTATTTTCAAACCCCTTCATGAAAATCTTTGAGCCCTTCATTTATTGACCATACTTTTTGTTTTAACTTCCTTTGAATAATGTTTTTCCACTTAGGAAAAAAAAGTGCTGTAAGATTCCCCCTCTTAGAACAAAACAAAACACCCTGAAGGGGGGAAAAAAAAAAGCATTTATTAGCCTAAATCCTTGTTTGTGCTTTTGCCTGTCCCCTGTGAGATTCACTGGGATTTCCATGAAAATTTTAAAGAAAAAACTTGTTCCTTTTGAATTTCTTTTTTCATACCTATGAAAAATTTCCTTCCTTTAGGATAAATCTAATGGGAACCATGTTCTATGTGTTTGTTAGACCTGCAATGAGAGTACATCTTTTTATTATTTTGAGATACCCCTGAAGATCCTGTATTTTGACAAAGCTCACTGGTGTTTAATGGGATGCCATCTGGAGATCCAAGGGGTACTCTGAAAAAAAAAAAAAAGACAAAAAAGAAACACTAAGTCTGGCCTTCCTTCATGCTGAGACCTTTATAAACTTTGATTGGCTTATTCAACTTCAGACAGTAGATATTTAAACTTCAAAACCCTGTTTTTCCTTTCCTAGTCACACAAGAAAACAAGTCATAGTACTCTATAATCCCACCTCGTATTTTTATACAAGTGGTTCTATACATGTAGGTCTCAATGTATATGATTTGGGTATAATTTTGAGGAAATGGAATAAACATGGAAGAAATCTAACCAAACAAAATTTCAAAAGAAAGGAAATGTATGTACAATCTTAGCACACAAGGAGGAAACAGTAACAAAAATATTACTTTTATAGTATTGTATTTGTACTTCGGATGAAAGTCTATTGAAGACCTTTATTAGGTTATTAAAACTGGGTGTATTCCTTTTCCATAGGAGTATACGGGGCCTATGTTTTACAAAAATTCCACATCTTCTATTATAATTAAACCAGTGACTTCAAAGGAACAATTATGTTTAGTTACATTTAAAAAGTGAGACTAAATTCAAAACAACAAAATGATTTTCATGAGATGATAGTATTAGAAGTGTTTACTGACAGGCTGGAAAGAGGTTATTTTAGGTGAATGTTAAAAAGACATAGTTTTACATGTAAGTTAGCTTTTCAAGACAATTTTATGAAGAAATTATTGTCATACTTAATGTACTGGCTTCCTGATACTTCCACTTTAAAAATGAAAGCCATCAGACTTTAATGTGTTGTTTGTATTAAAAAGTTCTTTTTTTAAAAAAAAGATTTTATTTATTTATTTGACACAGAGAGATCACAAGTAGGCAGAGAGGCAGGCAGACAGAGAGAGAGGAGGAAGCAGGCTCCCTGCTGAGCAGAGAGCCCGATGCGGGACTTGATCCCAGGACCCTGAGATCATGACCTGAACTGAAGGCAGCGGCTTAACCCACTGAGCCACCCAGGCGCCCTAAAAAGTCCTTTTTAAACCTTAGATGTTGAGCACTGGATTTTCAGACAGTTGCACAAAAAACAGGAAAAATATTTTCCTCTGTGTTTAATAAGAGTAGGTTTAGGGTAATAAAGGAAGTGTTTGGGAGGAAATCTTTTGCAGTTTCTGTTGTCAGACCAACAGCTACAGTATTCTATGTCCACACTGTTTTCTTATCTCACTCCCAAATAAGGAAGAGTCTCAGCCCTTCCTTACATTCATTACTATTCTAACCCAATAATACTTGACTCATGTATGACTTCCTATAGGTGCCACATTATATGATGCCTTTCTCCCTTTGCTGGTGCGGTTTCTCCTATCTATAACATCCCTGAGAATGTTTATTCACTCTTCCCAACCCCTTGGTAAAGGAAAGTTGACCAATCCTTAATTTGTATCTCTGCTTTGACTAATGAATAGCTCTCTTATTGCACATGTTTTATTGGAAATACTTGTAACTTTATGGCTTCCCCAGTAGACTCTACATTCCTTGAAGCGAGGAGTGTTTATTCTTCTATCTCTAATATTTGGCACGGTGCTGGCACATTGTAAATGCTCAGTAAATTGTGGTTTGAAACAAAAGTTACTTGACAGATACAAGAGTTGGTATGAGAACTTAATTGGCAAAGTGTAAGAAATATTCATAGGCAAGGCAGTATATCTTCTTTAATAGAGATGTTAGCATATGTACTTCAGAGGGTCTGTGAAACTCTTGAAGTGGCATTCCGCTTTGTTTGTGAATACAAATAATTTGTGTGTGTGTGGTGTGCATGTGTACACGTGTGTGCTTTTTTGGAGGAACGGCCATACCCATAATCATAGTCTCTAAAGGATTTATTATGCCCACAGGATTAACAACTACTTGGATGATGATTACTCTGTACATCGGCAGTAAAACCCTTCCCACTGAATGGTGATCAGTACAACCTTGATTCAAGAAATCCACTTCTGGGAATGCTTCCTAAGGAAATGACCTAAAAAGCAGAAAATTCTGTGCAAAAGAAAAAAAAAATCCCCAGAGTGTGTCTAAAGGTTAAAAAAAAAAAAGTGGGGACAAACTCAGGATGGTCAACAATAGAGATGTGGCTTAGCGCAGGCACTTGTTGAGATAAAATACAATCATTGAAGAGAATTAGGAAGAATGCCTAAAAACAGAATCAAGGGTTAGTGAAGAAAAACGGGGCATTTGCAGCTGTGCGTGCCATTCCCCTTTTGGTATACAGTTTAGAGAAACTCTGATGTATACGCACAGGACCCACATTTCAAATTCTTCACTGCAGCATCATTTGTTATAGCAAAACAATGGGAAACACCCCAAGTATCTTAGAAGAATGGATACATTGTCATGTATCCAAATACTTAACCAGAATTTTACGCAGTAGTCAAAAAAAAATGAATTATAGCTATATATCAATATGGATGACTCTCAGAAATGTAATGCTGAGAAAAAAAAAGCCATAAAGAACATATACAATATAATTTCTTTTCTATAATGTCCCAAAATGGGAAATAGAATATATTGTTTAAAAATACATACATCTATGAGAAAACTATAAAGAAGAAGAGAATGATTAATATAAAAGTGAAGATAACTTTGGAAAAGAGAAGGGGATGCACAGATTACCTCAAAGGTACTAGTAATGTTCTTAAGAAGTGTGTGTTTACATGGGCTTTTTAATGTATTCTTTTTTTAGTCCTGTGTGTGTATACATTCAAGCACACACACATAGTCTGGTATATATGTGTCACATTTCACAGTGAAAATTTTCAATAGGATATAAACCAGTGAATATAACATGATTTCAACTATGTTGAAAAAAATTATACAGAAAATGTTTGGAAGGTAATACCATCACTTGTGATACCTGTACCAAAACTGTAATGTTCCTACTGATACCACAGAAATACAAAAGATTCCAAGAGACTACTATGAACAATTATATGCCAACAAATTGGACAACATAGAAGAAATGCATAAATTTCTAGAATCATGGAATCTACCAAGACAGAATCATGAAGAAATAGGAAATCTGAACAACCCAATTACTAGCAAGGAGATTGAATCTGTAATCAAAAACCTTCCATCAAAAAGGGGTATCTGGGTGGCTCAGTGGGTTAAAGCCTCTGCCTTCGGCTCAGGTCATGATCCCACGTCCTGGGGTTGAGCCCTACATCAGGCTCTCTGCTCCATGGGGAGCCTGCTTCCCCTCGCTCTCTCTGCCTGCCTCTCTGCCTACTTGTGATCTTTGTCTGTCAAATAAATAAATAAAATCTTTAAAAAAAGAAAAAAAAAAACCCTTCCAACAAACAAAAGTCTGGGTGAATTCTGCCAACCATTCAAAGGAGAATTAATACCAATCCTTCTCAAGCTCTTCTAAAAAGCCGTAGCGGGGGAGCTCTTCCAAACACATGTTATGAGGCCAGCATTACTTTGATACCAAAACTAGAAAAGGATGCCACAAGAAGAGAAAATTACAGGCCTATATCCCCGATGAAGGTAGACACAAAAATTCTCAACAAAATATTAGCAAACTGAATTCAACACTATACTGAAAGAATCATACACCATGATCAAATGGGATTTATTCCAGTGATGCAAGGATGGCTCAACATTCACAAATCAGGCAATGGGATAGACCAGATTAACAAAATAAAGTATAAAAATCATATGATCAAAGGGTCACCTACCTGGCTCAATCACTAGAGCATGTGACTCTTGATCTTGGGATTATGAGTTCCAGCCTCATGTTGGATATAAAGATTACTTTAAGAAATGATTTTAAAATCATGTGATTATCTCAATAGATAAAGAGAAAACATTTGTCAAAATTCAACATCTATTTATGATAAAAACTCTCAACAAATTGGATATAGAGGGAAACTACCTTGACATAATTAGGGTCATATATGACAGATCTGCATCTATATCACACTCAATGGTGAAAAGCTGAAAGCTTTTTCTTTAAGATCAGGAACAGGATAAGGATGTCCACTCTTCCCACTTTTATTTAACATACTATTAGAAGTCCTAGCCAGAGCAATTAGGCAAGAAAAATAAATAAAACCTATCCAAATTGGAAAGAAAGAAGTGAAACAGTCACCATTTGCAGATGGCATCATATTATATATAGAAAACCACAGAGACTCCACTAAAACAAACCAAACGAAAACAAAACAAAAAATTGTTAGAACCAATAAACAAATTCGGTAAAGTTGCAGGATACAAAATCAACATACAGAAATCTGTTGCATTTCTTTTTTTAAAAAAAGATTTTATTTATTTATTTGACAGAGAGAGAGATCCCAAGTTGACAGAAAGGCAGGCAGAGAGAGGATCTGTTGCATTTCTTTACACTATAATGGACTATCAGAAATTTAAGAAAATAAACCCATTTACAATTGCATGAAAAGAATAAAATACCCAGGAATAGACTTAACCAAGGAGGTGAAAGACTTATATATTGAAAACTATGAGACATTAATGAAAGAATTTGAAGACGCAAATAAATGGAAAAATATTTCATGCTCATAGATTGGAAGAATTAATATTATTAAAGCATCCATACTATCCAAAGCAATGCAGAGATTCAATATAATTGTTACTGAAATTCCAATGGTTTATTTCTCAGAAATAGAACAAATAATCCTAAAAATTGTATGGAATCACAAAAGACCTTGACTAGCCAAAACAATCTTGAGACAGAAGAACAAAGCTGGAGCCATCATGCTCCTTGATTTCAAACTATATTACAAAGCTACAGTAATGAAACAGTATGGTTTTTACATAAAAGCAGACAGGTAGATGGAACAGAATATAAGTCCAGAAATAAACCCATACATATAACATATATGGTCAATTAATTTATAGCAACAAAGGAGCCAAGGATATACAAGGGGAAAAGGGCAGTCTCTTCAATAAATGGGTACTGAGAAAATTGGATAGCCACATGCAAAAGAGTGAAACCAGACCACTGTCTTATACCATACTCAAAAATTAACTCAAAATGAAGTAAGGACTTGAATGTAGGACTTGAAACCAATAACAGCTCTTATCTGTGTATTTGTTTGTTTGTTTATTTATTTTTGTAAATCTTTTTTTTTTAAGATTTTACTTTATTTTATTTATTTGACAGACAGAGATCACAAGTAGGCAGAGAGGCAGGCAGAGAGAGACAGAGGAGGAAGCAGGCTCCCCACTGAGAAGAGAGCCCGACACGGGACTCGATCCCAGAACCCCGGGATCATGACTGGAGCCGAAAGCAGAGGCCTTAACCCACTGAGCCACCCAGGCGCCCCTGTTTATTTATTTTTAAGTAAGCTCCATACCCAACATGGAGCATGAATCCATAAACCTGAGCTCAAGAGTCACATGGTCTACTGACTGAGCCAGCCAGGCGTCCCCCAATAAGTCTTATAAATGAAGAAAAAAAATCAAATTGTACAAAATATTTTCTCTGACCTCAGTGGAATTAGAAATTAGTAACAGAAATATAGCTGGAAGATTCTGAAGTCTTTTAAAACCAACATACTTCTAAATATAAAGGTCAAAGAAAAAAATGAAGAAAAGAGAGTATTTGAAACTGAATTAAAATGAAAATGCAACATTTCACACTGGTGGGATGTAGCTGGAGCAGTGCTTAGAGGGAAATTAGGAGCACTGAATGTGTATATTGGAACAGAGGAAAGATCTCAAATCAAAGATCTTAAAAACAAAACTAGAAGGGATTTCATCAAGATCAAAAGCTTTTGCACAGCAAAGAAAACAGTTAACAAAACCAAAAGACGACTGACAGAATGGGAGAAGATATTTGCAAATGACATATCAGATAAAGGTCTAGTATCCAAAATCTATAAAGAGCTTAGCAAACTCAACACCCAAAGAACAAATAATCCAATCAAGAAATGGGCAGAGGACATGAACAGACATTTCAGCAAAGAAGACATCCAGATGGCCAACAGACACATGAAAAAAATGCTCCACATCACTTGGCATCAAGGAAATACAAATCAAAACCACGATGAGATACCACCTCACACTAGTATGAATGGCTAAAATTAACAAGTCAGGAAATGACAGATGTTGGGGAGTTGGCGAGGATGCGGAGAAAGGGGAACCCTCCTACACTGTTGGTGGGAATGCAAGCTGGGGCATCTGGAAAACAGCAGGGAGGTTCCTCAAAAAGTTGAAAATAGAGCTACCCTATGACCCAGCAATTGCACTACTGGGTATTTACCCTAAAGATACAAACGTAGTGATCCGAAGGGGCACATGCACCCAAATGTTTACAGCAGCAATGTCCACAATAGCCAAACTATGGAAAGAACCTAGATGTCCATCAACAGATGAATGGATAAAGAAGATGGGGTATATATATACAATGGAATACTATGCAGCCATCAAAAGAAATGAAATCTTGCCATTTGTGATGGCGTGGATGGAACTAGAGGTATTATGCTGAGCGAAATAAGTCAATGGGATAAAGACAACTATCATATGATCTCCCTGATATGAGGAAGTGGAGATACAACGTGGGGGGTTTGGGGGGTAGGAGAAGAATAAATGAAACAAGATGGGATCGGGAGGGAGACAAACCATAAGAGACTCTTAATATCACAAAACAAACTGAGGGTTGCTGAGGGGAGGGGGTTCGGGAGAGGGTGGTGGGATTATGGACATTGGGGAGGGTATGTGCTATGGTGAGTGCTGTGAAGTGTGTAAACCTGGAGATTCACAGACCTGCACCCCTGGGGCAAATAATACATTATATGTTTTTTTTTTTTAAAGGAAATACTAAAAAAACAAAAATTAAAATTAAAAAAAAAAAGCACTAGAAAAGGAAGAGCAGAAGAAACCCCAAATAACAGAAGATAAGTTATAATGAAGATAATGGCAAAAATAAATACAAAGGAAAATAGAGAAAATCCACGGAACTAAAAGTTTGTTCTTTGAGCAGTCCAAATAAAGTCGATAAACTTGCAACCAGAATGATCAGGAAAATTTTAAAAAGAGAGAAAGAAGACATACAGAGAACCAAGACTATCACTATTAAAAGAGCAATAAGGGAAGTTGAGGTCCTCATGAACTCGCTCAGAAGGCGCACACAGTTGTGTCTTTCCACAATGTTGGCTTTTCTTCAGTCGTAAAGCAAAGTTAACACAATTATAAAGCAGGATTCCAAACCCGAGGACATTTCACTAGGTGTTTAGCTTGGCTTCTCACACATCACACAAAGCAAAGTGCAAGACAAGTCACACAACCGACAAGATAGAACGGGGGTAGGAAGTTAAAGGACCCAACGTGGAGTTAGTCTATGGGTGTGCCGTTGAGATACGGCCTCGGTCCCATCCAGGTCTGTTGTCGGCACTTGCTGCTGCTTATGTTCAAGCAGGGAATGATCTCAGTTCTTTTTGGAGATCAGCTGGGCAGAACCTTCGGCTGCAGCTGCTTTTTGAAGTGGTCGGACAGAGAGGGATCTGTGTCTGAGCAGTCTGGCAGCTGGCTACAAAAATCCTCCCTTTTTAAAAGGGATATAGTCAGACTTGGGCCTTTGCAGACTCTGTTTCTGCAGGTTCTTGGCTCTGAGTGTGTCATCAGCCGTCTCGGCGATACCCGGTCTTAGCTGCAGTGCCTTTAGCTGCTTGTGTCATTGCCTGGCCCTTTCTCGACAAGTCACTCCATCTCGTTCCCCACATAGTCAATACAAGTGATGACTTGGGCAAAACACACAGATTCCCTGAAAGACACAGACTGTCAAATCTCTCTCAAAAAGCAATAGATAATATCTATTAGGAAAGAGAATTTGTACTCAGAAATGGAATTTTTACCCACCCACCCCCAAATCCAGGTTTAGATAGATTCACTGGTGAATTCTACAAAACATTTAAAGAAGAAATAATACTAATTCTACATAAACTCTTCCCAGAGACAATATGTCCCAACTCATTCTAGCATTACCCTGATACCAAAACGAGGCAAAGCCATCGCAAGAAAACTACACTTCAACTTCCCTCATGAGCACAGACATCAATATTTCTAAGAAAACTTAAGCAAACTAAATACAATGAAATATTAAAAAGATAGAACTTCCTAACTGGGATTTATCCCATGATTGCAAAGCTAATACAACATGCAAAGTCACACAAAGTGGAAAAGAATTATATGATGATCATCTCAATAGATAGAGAAGAAACATTAGACCAAATCCAACATCGATTTATGATCAAGATGAAGAAGAAAATGATGATGATGGTACTCGGTCTACTCTCAAGTTATCTGTTCAGTGTGATGGCTGGGCCATCTTCACCTGTTTAAACCCACTGCTAAGCATAGGGTCTGGTCCCAGAAAGAGCTCCACAAGTATTGGTAAATGAATGGGTGAGTCAGATACATTGCAATGTTTGGATTGGGTGAACTTGGTGGAGAGACCTAGGTATAATTTGGTTGGTAAAGGCTTCCAATTAATGTAAGCCTGAACCAAAACCCAAATAGACTGTTATTCTGGGCAGCACCAAATCACTTTTAAGTAGGAATGTTTTGGGGAGGGAAGAAGCAGCACAGGATTTCCTTCAGTGGAATGGTGCTGACCAAGTTCATTGCTTCAGAGAGAGCGAGATCTCGCCCACACACCGGACTACAGATCCTCAGACATGTTGGCACCTGCTGACCGTGTAGGAAGGATGCTCCGTCTGATCTATGGATGCATTGGGGGCCCGCCCCTCCCTGCCTTTATTTTTAGTCGCTTGCAGAACCAATAGGCTATCGCTCAGCTTTTTAATTTCCTCCAAACATTTTCTAAATGAGCCATTGTTATCTTTAATCACCATGCGAGGGGATTATCCACTTTCACTTGAAGAAGCTATTTTTGCCAAGAGATGAGATTCTTCCAGACAAGGACAAAGACATGAATGGTTGTCTATTAAGATTCTGTTTTAGTTGAGATAATAATTTGGGGGCAATTAAGCAAATTGTATAGACTCCAACGGACCATTAATCTCCAAAGGAATTGTCTGAAATGGAGAGGTCTTTATACTCGGGAGCAAGAATCAGAGTTTGGTGACAGTGATATTTGGAATTTCCTGAATTAAAAAGGAAAAGGTAGCGATATGAACAGGCATGGGACCTGGGCAAAGGACTAGCTTTATTTCCTTATAACACGCAACTCGCCTTTTTGTCTGAAAAGACAGAGATTATCGCACTATTAAACGAAGGTGTTAAAGCATCAGTTAAAGGTGACAAAGAGGAGGCAGAAGTCTGTCAGCACACCTAAGCCAAAGGTCGCATTAGCAGCTGACACCCAAATTTCGCTGAGTTTCCCATCAACCAACAACATCTGTGACTTAGCGGTTACTATCGAGTTAGAGGATGCATCCTGGCCCCGCAGCAGAAAAATCTTTTTCATGGAATTCTAAAACACAATCCGTAGCGGTACGAAGAGCATCAGCTTTGTACTCAGAGCAACAAGGATCCCAGCGCAGCCAGCAACTCTCCAACCTGGGAAGGTTCATAAATGGCTTCGTGCTCCTGTCCGTACCTGTACAAGGAATGATGCTGACCTCAGAGTTGCACCGAGATTAAATTAAACCTTATACGAGAAGCATCCCCGCTCATGCCATGTCTACCCTGAGTGATACTTCCTCCCTCCCTCCTTTTGTCTAAGAGATCATTAATAAAAGCTTTCCCCAGCCCACGCCCCCCTCCAAAAATGCAGTGTTGTGTGTTGTTCTTTCTGTGATGACTGGGGAATTGGACCAGGGACCAGGGGACTTGTTTTCTGAGTAGAAAACCAACCCACAGCCCAGTGCCGGAGTAAGGCTACTCCTCGGTTTTAAGTATATTTGGAGTGAAACGAAATACTTTTCTAAGTTGAATTGCTGGTGTTTTGTGTTTGCAGTTGGGGGGGGGGAGGCGCTGCGGAGGGGTCCGCGGCCAGGAAGCTGAGTGTGACAGGTGTCCCTGCGGTCCCACAGGGTCTCGTAAGCATGGCTGTGTCCGCCTGTGGGGAATGGGTGAGACGTGGGCTCTGTGAGCGGAGGGAAGAGCAGGCCTAGGAGTCTGCACGTTCAGTGTGTAATCCAGGCGGTGAGAACCGCACAGAGTGAATTGCCACAGGCCACTGAACCCACCTGGGGCTCAGTTTATCCATCGGAACATCCAAGAGACTTAGTTAAATGTCCTCCGTGAGGGCCCTTCCTGCCCTTGTAATTCTATGAGGGCCAGAGAAAAGTTTGGGGAGGAGATTGTTAATTCTAACTCAGATCTATTCATTCTCTTGCCAACATGTATTAAACACCTATTATCTGCCAGGGACTACCAGAGACCCTAGGATATGCAGTGAAAGGTCTCTCTGTCACAGAAAGCCAGAGTACACACTGTAGGACTCTAGGTATCCTCAAGTCGAGGTAAGATGTATCTTTGGCGACAGAAAGCGGACCAGTGGTTTCCTGAGGTGGAAGGGAGATTCGACCGCATTGCAAGGACACTTTTTGGGGCGAGGGACATACCTCATATCTGCGTGCATACAGCAGCCACTAGCCTCACGTGGCCGTTATGAATTTCAGTAAGATCAAGCTTTTTATTTTATTTATTTATTTAAAAAAGACTTATTTGACAGAGAGATCACAAGTAGGCAGAGAGGCAGGCAGAGAGAGAGGGGGAAGCAGGCCCCCCCGCCGAGCAGAGAGCTCGATGTGGGACTCGATCCCAGGACCCTGGGATCATGACCTGAGCCGAAGGCAGAGGCTTTAACCCACTGAGCCACCCAGGCGCCCCCAAGATCAAGTTTTTTAAAGATTCAGTTCATTGTTCACACAACCACATTCCCAGTGTTCAACACAATCTCAGTGTTCCCTTTGGGCAAGTCAGAAAAGGATGCGCCTTCTTTGGAATGGATTCATCTTGGGAAACAGAACCTGCAGCGTGGCGAGCAGAGCAGACTGGACTTCAGCCTCTACTTGTCCTTTGGCTGGATGTCCTCCAGCAGGACACAACCTAGGCAGCGTAGCCGGTGGCCTGCCAGCGGTGGGGAGGCAGATGTGAAGGCCTTACATTCATCCCTTTGAGGACGTGTGTCCTGCGGCCACGCACTTGTGTCCCTCCTTCCCTAGGTCCTGACCTGCTCTCTCAGTAGAAAGTCACTGCATTTGAGGGAGAGGGGAAGGCTCCCCCTACCCCCTGCAACTTACAGTCAAGATGTTTTGTGCTTCCTTTAAGCTGCAAAATGTTCAGTTGATTCATTCCATGATCCTTTCTTGCTTGTGGCTATTGCTACTTTACATACTCCCAAGTGCAGCTGGGAAGGATGCTGGAAACCTCTCCCAGCATAATTTTCCCAAAGCCTTTGACTCTCTAATCCCCCAGCCTCTGGGTTTAGACACACGGGGATCTGGCTGGGGTACTGAGGATGATCAGTGACGGGACATTTTGATTTGGGGTGGAGCTAGGCCTTTTGGAAGTTGCCAAGAGGCTCAGAAGCATCAGCTTTTGGGAACTGTGAGACTGAGGTCCAAGTTCCTTTCTCTGTCACTAGCTTTTGCTGTGTGACTTTGGGAAAACTGGTTCATGTCTGGAGCCTCAATGTCCTTATTCATAAAGGCTCACAAACTTGCCTGCGTGTAAGAAAGCATCAAGGGATGAAAAATGTGATACGGACTTTGTAAATAGTGCTGCATCAAACAGTGGTTTTATTTCTGCTGGACTTAAAAAGTGAGGGCCTCGTGAACATAAGATGTGAACAAGTTTGTATTTTCTTTTCAGGGAATGGATCTTGCTTATTAAAACACCTTTCCCCAACCCCTCAGTCAGAATGCCTCAGTCTCCTCTCTTTGTGCCCCTAGAATCTTACTGTTAGTTTTCTTTTACAGGCAAAGTATTGAAAATGTCTTTTTTTGATTTGTAATGATGCCTTTTCACCAGCTTCTGAAGGCAGGGGTCAGGGGAACTCAGTGAGAGGCATTGTGGCTTCGTGATTAAGAGTATGGGCTTTCGAATGAAGTGCTGGGTTCATCTGGGTTCAACTCCCTTCTCCTCCAGTTCGCTGCTGTGTAGCCAGGCACCTCCCTCTTCTGTCTGAGCCTCAGTTTTGTCAACTATAAAACTGGAGTATAATCTGTCCCTGCTTCATGCAGTTAATGTAAGAACTGAATAGAATGTTATTAACACACGTCCGGCTCATAGAAATAGCTCATCAATACATGGTGTCTAATATCAGTTACTCACGGAATCAGAGCCAAGGGGCCCCTCAATGTTGTGGTCTGAGGCACTGAGTTCACAAATGAGAAAGCAGGCTCAGAACATTGAATTGGCAGGTCTGTGATCACATCCGGTGGCTGTGCTACCCTCGTTACCTGTTGTTTGTTTGTTATGCAGAGTTTCTCGTTCCTCTTTCCATCGCGAATCAAAAATCAGGACTTGGTGTGAATTTGACAAACTGGCATTGGGCACCGACTCTGTGCACATCCTGGGACTCGTGTGGGCCCAGATGGCATCACTAGCTCAGTAGCCCATCATGCTCTGGAAAGGACAGTGGGTTCTGCTGATGGGGAGGGCTGGCTGGGATGAGCTCCTGAGAGCAAGGGGCTGGGGTGACATGCTAGAAATTCTGCCGGCCTTGGGACCAGTCACACCTGGGTCTGGAACTTAGCACACCTACATATTAGAAGGGTGCCTTGGCCAAAACTGGGACCTTTTGTGTAACAAAAGAAATAAGGATAGTAAGGGATTATAACCCACCACATAAAGCGAACACCCACACGTCCATATGGATTTCAGTGAATAACTAACTAAAAGATGGAGAAGAGAAAGCTCTTTCTTCCAGTAGAATTCCAGTTCAAAAATATAGAAGGAGGGGCACCTGGTTGGGTCAGTTGGTGGAACGTGCGCCTCTTCCTCCTGGGGTTGTGACTTCCAGCCCCACACTGCGTGGAGAAATTACTTAAAAATAAAATCTTTAACAGGCATGTAGAAGGAAAGATGAAAATAGTAAATCACCAGTTGGTGAATCCACAGTCATGATTGTGCAATGTTTTAGGAAGGAGTTCTCCTCAGATGCTAAAACTAGTGAGTGAGGGTGCTTGGGAGCTCAGTCAGTTAAGCGTCTGCCTTCCGCTCGGGTCATGATCCCAGCGTCCTGGGATCGAGCCCCGCATCGGACACCTTCTCCCTCTACCTCTCTCTCTCTTTGTCTCTCATGAATAAATAAAAAGATAAAAGTGGGTGAAAGTTTGATGAAAACCAGGATATCTGCATAGTCCCAAATATCACCTCACAAGACTTTTTAACAAAAAGAAAAATAATAATGTTGCCAGGGAGAATCTTGGCAGATAGGGCCTCAGCCAGGATCAGGGTTGATATTACCAATGAATGAGTTGTATGAACATTCTCTCTCTCCTGACATCCTGGGAATGGCATAGTATCACTTTGGTGGCCTTCGTGTCCAAAGTGCATAACGTCTTGATTTAATCATGAGGAAACACCACGTGAACCCAAACCGAGAAGCATTCCCTCAAATAACTGGCAAGAATTTTCCTCAGGTGTCAGTGTCATGAAATCGAAAGACAGGGTAGCTGTCACAGGCTGGAGGAGAGTCAGGAGGCAGAATAACTAAATGCAGGGTGGAATCCTTTCTTGGATCCAAGAAACAGGCATTCATGGGAAAACTGATTAAATTTAAAGAAGGTCTGTAGTAAACAACACTGTATCAATGCAATTTCTTCATTTTGACAATTACACCATGGTTATATAAGATGTTACTATATTGGAAAGCTGGGTGAATGCTCTCTGGGGAATTCTTTGTACTATTTTCGCAACTTTTTTTTTCAAAGTCTGAAATTATTTCTGAATGAAAAGCTAAGAAAAAGAGAAGAAAACAAAGCGAGAAAGAAAGAAGAAAAGAATGCTTTTGGGAAACCTCTTCCCTTCCATGATCCTTTCTTTCTCCGTCTGCAGACTAGGGCACCAGCTCCAAAGACCTCCTAGTGGCATGAGGATAAAACGAAATAGTGCAAAGCCGCAACATGTAGGTCTTGATGTTACAAAGTTATTCTTTCTGCTAGTAATGGCAGCCCAAGTGTCTTGATGAGATGCTGAACTGCAAAAACTTCGGGAAGGTTCTACCCTAATGAGAAACATCTGCCTGCAAGCTACTTCCTCCCAGCCATTTGCTCTGACCTAGCCCAACAGAATAATAATGCCAGCTTTGTGGCTGGGTGGCTGTTGTCAAGGAGATGGAGCCAGATAGCCCAAACAGCTGGTGGTGGTGACGTCATCTCCAGGCTTGGCAGAGAGAAGGGCCCTGGTGAGACAGGGATGGGGCAAAGGGCTCATCCCTGACCACGAAAATGGGAAAAACAGCTTCCCAAATAGGCTATCCGTTGTCAATTGATTCTATTTTCAGTTTCCAGGTTCACTAAAGGGTTTAAGCATACCATCCAGGAACATAACCATTCGCTGGACAGGGCGATGGATTCATCATAAGGAAAGGAGCTCACAGGCTCTTTCTATATAGTTTTCAAAGTATCTAATTAGATAATGCAACTGTGTGAGCTCAGCATTGTCTGGCCTATTTTACACATGGGAAAACCAAGGAGGAGCAAGGCGAAGGGACCCCAGTCATAGGAAAAGTCAGAGGACTTTCCAAAGTTTGAATCCAGGTGTGCTGACACTTCCAGTCCTGCAATCATGCTGCCAACACTAAGATCCGCCTTGTGGCCACCTTGCCGTAGTTACCCAAGGACTAGAGTCTGGTGAGCACATCACTGAAATACTGTTGTCTGGATGTAGACCTCACCTCTTAATCCTAAATCTTAAAGTGAAAGTTAAGAGAAAACCAAACAGAGAGGAAAGACAGTCTGCCTGAAACAATGAAGACACTGGAGATTAGAGGAACCTGGGCTCCAATCCCACCTCTGGAACTTAGCAGCAATGAGACTGGAAGTGAGTTATTTTTACCTTTTTTGGTCTCTGTCTTCTCACCTGTGAGTAAAACAAGAATAACAGCTGTACCTACTCCAGAGGACCATTGCAAGAGTTCAGGGAGGTGGTACATGTGATTAGCTGGACACAGGTCACACATGAGAGATGCTCCAAAGGTGTAAGTCCGTGTCCTCGTTTCTTTCCTCAAGACCTTCCATCTGTGGGATGGAAACTTAGTGCCTTCATTTGAGAAGTGATGATTCGTGACTCAGCCTCCCTCACCAGAACAGAATTGGCGGTGTGTTTGGAGCTTTGAGGACAGTGAAATCGCCTCCAGAGCTGTGAGGTCCTGAGACATCCATCTAGTCCAGCCTTCTTATTTCAGAGGTGTAGAAGCTGGCCCAGAGGAGTGGTCTGCAGAGATCACAGAGGGCTGGGGGAAGAACCAGGGCAGACGTCCTGATACCTCCAGCTCCCCTGCTTTGGGACACACTCATCTCTTTGGTTGAACTTAGTGCCATTCCAGGGTGTCAAGGACTGTCTCTTCCCTGGGTCAGGGCATCTGATGTGCCAACTAGTTCCTGGCCACTCTCTCTTTCAGGCTGCTGTTTTATTGCTGATTCACCGGTGGCTGAAGAAGAGGGACAGGTACAGGATCATGAGTTTTGTAGACTTCACTGAAGCTAATAGAGGGATGTATGGGATTACCGTTGACAGGGCTTCTAGACGTATCTTGGGTCATCCGTTGACAGGGCTTCTAGACGTACCTTGGATCATCCTCACATCTTCACAAAAATCTTGCAGGATAGATATTAGCCCCCACTTTCCAGATTGGTTGAATCATTCATTCACATATATTTTAAAACACCTTCTGGGTGGCAGGTGTAGTGTAGGGGATATAGCAGTGAACAATCAGAACACAGTATCTGTCCTCATGGAGTTTCCAGTCTAGAGCAAAAGGAAGATTTTTTTTCAAAACACAGAAATACATAATTGCAAAATATGGTTAAGTGCCACAGAAGAAAAATATGGATTGCTAAGAACAGAAGGGCGTGTCTCGAGGATTAGAGAAGGCCTCTTTTGGGAAGTACACCTACATTTTAGCACACCTAGAGGACTGGTACCTGATTACAGGCAAAGTCATCCTCCCCCCACTCCTCCATCTTTTCAAGTTATTTTCTTCCAGGATTCTTCTGATGGCTCACACGGGGAAGGTAGCAACACCAGATGGGGAGAGGTAGGTTGACTTTGCCGGCCACCTCTGTCAAAATCTGTGTGTTTGCTGGTTGCTCTGTGCTGTAGGAAGGGCAGCCGGAGTTATGGAGAGCCCCGATCTAGTTGGCAGGAGCTGTGGCTCTGTTGACAGAGTTACTGTTCATGACTTTGGGGGATTCATTTCCTTTCTCTGGGCCTCATTTATTGATCTCAGGTGCGTTTAAGCCTCGGGAGATTGGAGGAGTGTTGCTAACCACCAGCTCTAAAGGATGAGCTTGTTTGCCTCACACTAAGTGCAAACTATTGCTGGAGTTGGGATTCCGCAGATACGATTTTTATAAAGTGAGGCGGCATTTGCTTATCTGAGTTTCAGCTCAAGGCGAAAGCCTTCTGGATGCACAGTATAATGACCCTTAAGATTAGGGGGTCTTTGTTCTAGAAAAACATTTCCTGGATTAGGAACTCTGACGGTCGGTGAAAGACTGGGTTCCCATCTCCCGCTTGAATTAACGGACCAAAGCCGGCCTTTGCCCTCAACAAAGATGGCGATTGCCTCGGCCTCGGCCTGAGCGCCCTCACAAAAAATGGCAGCATGCCTCTCTTTCCATAGTCTTGCTGGTCCAAGTGCGAAGGCTTCTGCCCTTAATCAAGATGGCACCTGCCAGCGATTCCCTGCCCGGCCTCTGGCGCCTGTCTGTCGGCTTCACCGCGCACGCCTGGATGACCCCGCCTCGTTTCCGTAGGAAGAAGCGCCGGGAAAGATGGCGGCGGCTGCGGTTTGAATTCCAGCGGCGCCGCCAAAGTCCGAACAAGAGCAGGATTGGAGGGGGCGGGGACCTGGGGAGCCTGCGGGTCGCGACAGCGGGGGGAACCAGTTGACCCCGCCGCCACAGACACCAACGCCACCACCTCCTCTGTGTCCACGATGGACTCGGTGTTGGAAGAGGACGTCACCCTCCCCGGGACGCTCAGCGGCTGCAGGTGCGGGAGATTTGCAGGGGCGCGGTAACCCGGCCGGGATTCCCGCTGATGCGGGTACACCCTAACCGAGACTTGGGGTTTCCCCTTGAGGGTGTTTGAAGGCGTCCGGACAGGGGCAGTGTGTGGGGTGGGGTCTGGGATGGGGCGTGTCTCGAGGACCCAGCAGCTTATACTGATGTGGGGGAACCGGGGGTCCCGACCTACATCACACCTGCCTCTCGTATTTCGGGAGATACTTTGAAGAGGATGTGAGGGTCCGCTAAGGGGTTTTCTGAAAGAGGGAGAGGTGGGGACCTCTTGGAATGTACCACTGGTAGGGGCTGGTTGAGGAGTAGGAACCTTGGGGGCACTTGATGGTTCATTCTGACTTGGAGCTTTGCTTTCATTATGGGCAAGGTATCATGGGGTCACATAGTGGCCCCCAAGACGGAGGCAGTGAAGTGCAGTTAAGAACTGTGGCTGGAGGGGCGCCTGGGTGGCTCAGTGGGTTGGGCCGCTGCCTTCGGCTCGGGTCATGATCTCGGGGTCCTGGGATCGAGTCCCGCATTGGGCTCTCTGCTCGGCAGGGAGCCTGCTTCCCTCTCTCTCTCTGCCTGCCTCTCCATCTACTTGTGATTTCTCTCTGTCAAATGAATAGATAAAGTCTTAAAAAAAAAAAAAAAAAAGAACTGTGGCTGGAGTTGAACAGAACTGGATTAAGATCCAACCCTTTAACCTAACCAGTTGTGCGACTTTTTAGTAAAGGGATTTAACCTGTTTTCCCGTCTGTAAATTGGGGCTAATAGTTAACATCCACCCAACAGAAATTGGGGTGAAGGTGAAAAGAGAAGATGCCTTCCCCGCGATTTGCCTGGCAAGAGTAGTGTTTGGCACATAATTGGTGCTTAAAAAATGATCCTGTGTTACCATCTTTAGCATCGTCATCATCCGTATGTCATACTGGGGACTAATGGCTGGGAGTGGCCTCCCAATGGACCTGACCCAAGAGGCTGATGGAGCCCACATTGTCTGTGGGACCTTTTGGTCGGAAAGCCCGACAGAGCCCTAGACTGCTCCAGGGCTGGGGCCGTTTGGTTTTTGGGGGCTCCTGGTGGAGAGTGGGAAGAAAGACGTGGAGGAGAGCCCTGACTGAGTATTCATAGTGTTTATCCAGCTCTGCTGGGGATAGGCTGCTGGTTTTATTAAACAGACCCTCACTGAGAGGGTGCCCATGTTGTTTATTGTGAAACCCGGGATACTTTTAAGAGTGAAATGGGCACAATTAATATTTATGTCTAGACAGCGGTCATAAACTGGTCCTATCTTGGGCAAACCTGGACACACGGTTACTGTGTTTACTGAGAACCCATTATGTATCAGGCACAGAGCAAGGCCCTTTGCAGCTCCTGCCTGACAGCCTCCTTGGTAGCCTTGGTAGTTCATCATGGCCCTTTCTCTTCCTCTGATTACCACTGTCCCAACATACTAGGAGGACCTCTCACCTGGATTGTCCTCACGCCGGTAATAGTCTTTATACTACAGTGTGAAAGCCTTTTTACGGTGTGAGTCTGATGGTCAGTCTGCTGCTGTGTATATGTTTAGTGCTTCTCACCGCCATTAAGACAAAGTCCATTAATGGTCTCAGCTCTTATCTCTGTGCCAGCTGACCAAGCCATTGGGCTTTGGGACCCAGGCATAGGTGGATTTTAATCCCAGTTCTGTATTTAACAACCCTGTGGTCTTGGGCAAGACCCCTTGGGAGTTTCCATTTTTGTCCTCTGAAAAATGGCTGAATCTGAAAGGATTTTGACCAGTGTCTGAACAGCACAGCGACTCCGCCGATGAACACATCTCCTCCCTTGCCTTCCTCTCCTGCCTTCGCTGTAGACATTCCTGTGACTGGTCTCTTACCCGCTTCAGACCCTCCCTGGCTCCCCAGCCCTCTCAGGATGAAGTTCTTTACCATAGTTTCCAAGGTCCTTTGTAAGTTGGCCCCATTTACCTCCTAACCTCCGCTGTCCTCTGTCCCTGTCTTTCTCGCCCCCAAACACTTCCCTCTGCCTGGCTGCCAAGCTCTTTGTCCCGGGTGGCCTTGCCTTGTTCTTTCTGACTGTCGGGCCTGTGCACCGTTCTTCCTGCTGCCTGGGTTGCCTTCCCTTCTCCCCTTTTGCCTTATTAATGCCTCTTATTTTTCAGGTGTCACTTAGATTTCAATGTCAGGAAGGCTTCGCTGATATGCCCCCATCCCCACCTGGCCCCTCTGGGCTCTTCCAGCCACCCTGCCCATCACTGGCCCCAGCTCAGGCCTTATTTATCTCACTGGTTTTGTTTTTTGTTTTTTTTTTAAGATTTTTTTTCTTTGAGAGAACGTGCACAAGAGAGGGAGAGACAGAGAGAGAGAGAGAGAGAGCCCATGCACATGAGCGGAGGTAGGGACAGAGGGAGAGGGAGAAGCAGACTCTCCGCTGAGCAGGGAGGCCAGTGAGGGACTCAATCCCAGGACCTAGGAATCATGACCTGAGCCAAAGGCAGATGCTTAACTGACCGAGCCACCCAGGCGCCCCTACCTCACTGAGTTTTATTGACCAACACTGTTCAGTAGAAATATAATGTGAGCCACCTATGTAACTTAGACTTTTCTAGGAGCCGCAATGAAAAAGTAAGAAAGAAACAGGTGAAATTAATTTTAATAATATATTGATTTAACCCCAAATTTCCATATATTATCCATCTAACTTGCAAACAATAAAAAATGATTAGTGAAGTATTTCACATTCTTTTTTACCTTACAAAGTCTTTGACACCTGGTATGCATTTTACGCTTACAAGCCCTTCTTGGTTTGGATTTACCACATTTCAGGTGCTCAGCAGGTACGTGTGGCTGGTGGCTCTGTGTTGGATGGTGCAGGGACACCTATAACGTGTCTGTCTTCCTAATTCGACTCTGACCTGTTGCCGAGCAGGGCCTTTGTTTTGTTCATCTTTGTGACTCCGGTTCCTAACCTGGTATGAGGCACATAAATGGACAGAACTATCCCCTTTTATAGGTGGGCACACTGAGGCTCAGAGAGGTGAAGTGAATGGTCTGGGATTTCATAGAAAAGTACATGAGTGAGCAAAGATTTACTTTATTTATTTATTTATGTATTTATATTATTTAAATTTTAGGTAGTTCCCATACAGTGCAATATTGGTTTCTAGAGTAGAATTCAGTGATTTGTCACTTATACTTACAACACCCAGAGCTCATCATAACGAGTGCCTTCCTTCATCCCCATCCCCCACCTAGCCCATCCCCTACCCATGTCCCTCCATCAACCCCCTTTGTCCTCTATCAGTTAGGAGTCTTATTGGAGCCGGGATTTTAATCTAGGCTTTCTGACTCCAATGCCTGGCTCTCGGTACCTGTCATACCTTCAGCTAGTTCTCTGAACTTGTGCTGAGAGGCCTCTGGGAGGATCTTAGGGAGCTGCTGCCACGTGAACTGGCCTTTCAAGAGTGGCAGAAAGGTCCTGAGTGAGACCGAGTCTCTATTAGCTGGTCGCAGTGGAAGAGAAAAATCCGTGGAATAAAATCATCTCTTTTTAAACTAACATGAGTACTTCTGGTTGGTATTTCCAAGCCCCAGTTTTAGAGACGAAACAAGTCCAGTTTGTCCTCAGACTTTTGTTGAATCGGTTGATATGCATCATTCTCTCCAAACTTGATCACCTGTGGGTGCCCCAGAGCGCTCCAGGCCTGTGAGAGTCGGGCTCAGATGCCATGCCTGGGAGCCTCCCCAACGCTAAGGCCCTTTATTAAGCCCTGCCAGGTGGTTTTGGAAGATCCTGGTCTTTGTACTCAGGACGACTGGATCTGAATGCTGCTTCGGCCACTTACTGGCAGAGTTGCTTTAGTAATTCAGTCAACCCTTCTGAGCCTCAGTTTCTCTTCAGTGATAACGCCTAGTTATCGGGTGACTATATGGATGGAGCAAAGCTTTGTGTATTCTGTGCCAGACAACTGCTGGGCGTACATTACATGTTAGCTGTTTTTATTTTATTGTTACGGTGTTGCACGGTTTCCTGGACAAAATCCTTGCTGCCCACTACCTTGGATTTGTCCCTTAGTTTTCATGTCTGCGGTTCTGCCTCTCCCTAACTGTGAATTTCTGAAGGCCTGGGCCCAGGTTTGTTCTTCTGTAGGTTCCTCTGGTGCATGACCAATAAGTGCTTGCTCTCTGGTGAGGGGCAGACCAAAAGGAAATGTTTTCCTGCATGTTTGTACACAGTCATACTTTGTCAGGCCAAGAATGTCTTCACGGACTTTTGTAGAAGGAGGTCGAGAAAAAGGATAGTGGGATGAAATTTTGGTGACGGTTTGTAGGCTTGAGCTAAGACTGAGCTTGGATCAGGGGTGCCCCTAGGCTTGAAGTTTGTAGAACGTGTTCCCAGTCACCAGTATAAGCTTAGTGAGGGCAGGGAGCGTGGCTGGCTTGTTCCCCACTGTATTTTTAGATCTAGAACCATGTCTGGCACATAGATAGTAGAGGATCAACAAATAATGAGTCAATTTTGTTCAGTCTCTAAAAAGACAAATACCATGTAAACACAGGCTCCATATTTAGCAGTGAAATGCTGCATTATAATCACTCTGAAAAAGTGCATACACAGAATGTCAACTGCTGTAGTCTTTCTGGAAGACAGTTTGGTGTTAAAAATATGCCCAGGTGTGTTTTTTTTTTTTTTTTTTTTTAAAAACAGCTTTATTGAAATGTAATTTGTATGCCCAAAAGTTCACCCATTGAAAACAGACTAGTCAATGATTTTTTAGTGTATTTACAGAGTTGTGCAATCATCACCATAATCCCATTTTTTAAAAAAGATTTTATTTATTTATTTGGTAGACAAAGATCACAAGGGAGAGGGAGAGGGAGAAGCAGGCTCCCCGCTGAGCGGAGAGCCTGATGCAGGGCTCGATCCCAGGACCCCGAGATCATGACCTGAGCTGAAGGCAGAGGCTTAACCCACTGAGCCACCCAGGCACCCCTCCATAATCCCATTTTAGAATACTTTCGTCATCTAAGAAAGAAACCCTGTGTCCATTAGCGGTCACTCCCTGTCTAAGCTTGGCTGCTGTAACAAAAATGTCAGAGACTGTGGCTGACTTATAGATGACAGAATTTATTTCTCCCAGTTCTGGAGACCGGAAGTCCAAGATCAGTGTGCCAGCATAGCTGAGTCCTGGTGAGAGCCTTCTTATGGGTTGCAGACTGCTAACTTCTCATTGTTTCCTCTTCGGGTGATGAGCAGAGAGAGGAAGCAGATCTCCTGTAACCCTAGTAAGGGCACTAATCCCATTCATGGGGCTCTACCTTCCTAGCCTCATCTAATCTTAATAACCTCCCAAAGACCCCACTTCCTAATGCTATCACTTGGGACAGGGAGTAGGGTTTCAACCTAGGAATTCTGGGAGGGGACACAACATTCATAACACCGGCTAGTTCTCTTCCCCTACGCCGCCCCCAGCCCTGGGCAACCACAGTCTAGTTTTTGTCCATTGATTTGACTGTTCTGGGTGTTTCATATAAATGAAGTCTTATACTATGTGGTCTTCTGTGAGGTTCACCCATGTAGTGGTATATCTGTGACATACTTCATTCCTTTTTATGGCCAAATAATATTCCACTGGGTATATGTAACATGTTTTCTTTGTTCTTTCATTGGCTGATGACATTTGGGTTGTTTCTGCTTTTTTTTTTTTTGGCTCCTGTAAATAATATTGCTATGAACATTTATTCATGTATAAGTTTTTGTGTGGATGTGTGTTGTCCTTTCTCTTGGATATAGAGCTGGGGGTAGAACTGCTGGGTCATATGCTAACTCTGTGTATGTTTGACATCTCGAGGAACTGCCCAGCACTTTGTACCCTCCCTCCAGCAGCAGAAGAGGGTTCTTCTGTATCTTCACAGCCTTGTCAACACTTGTTATTGTCTGTCATTTTGGTGAAGGCCAGCCTCCGGGGTGTGACATGGTATCTCCTTGTATTCGTTTATATTTCCCTGATGACTAATGATGTTGAACATTTTTTCTTGTGTTTCTATAGCCGTCTGTGTACAATTTATTCCTGAACAACATGGGGCTAGGAGCATGATGTCCTACATACTGGTTAATCCACATGTAACTTCTGACTCCCCCCAAAACTTAACTACTAGTCTATTGTTAACCAAGAGCCTGATTCATAGACAGTCGATTAACACATATTTTGTGTGTTATATGTATTATATATATACTGTATTCTTGCAGTAAAGGAAGCTAGAACACAAATAGAATTTATTATTAAGAAAATCATAAGGAAGAGAAAATACATTCACAGTATGGTACAGTATTTACTGAAAAGCATTTGTGTGTAAGTGGACCCATGCTGTTCCACTCATGTTGTTCAAGGGTCCACTATATTTTCACATCCTTTGCCCACTAAAAAAATATGAATATGTCTTGACCCAGCAGTTCCACTTCCTGTTATCTTAGAGAAATTATCACGCACCTGTACAGGGAGACCTGTATGAGGATATTCATAAAGCATTGTTTGTAGAAGGAACAACTTGGGAGCAAATTGAATTACCGTCAGGGGATTGGGTAAATACACATCCTTTCAAAAGTGAATTTCAGACTGTGACACATTGGCAGCTCATGAAATTCAATTTTGTAGGTGTCAACTAGAATTTTAAAAATATAATAGTATAGAATAGAAAGCATTTCAAGAATTTAAGGGTAATATATTTCCTTCTCTGGATTGTGGTCAGTGAAGTTTGAAAAACACTGCTGCAGAATGCTTTGTGGGAGTTAAAAACCTGAAGGTACTTCTATTTGTACTGTCATGAAAACTTCTTTGGGACACATTATGTAAAGAACAGATACTGCGGAATAATATGTACAGTTTGATGGTATTTGTTTTGCTTTTAAAACCACAAAATGAAACTATGTCCCTGTATCTGTAAATACATAGAAAAAGGCCTAGAAGGACACCTGTCTTGCCAACAGCAGTGACGACCTCCTAGGGGGCTCAGATGGGAGTGGGGCGTAGTCAAGAACTTTAGGCTGGTCTTTTTTCCTTCCCACTCCCTTCCCCCATTTTGCCCCTTCCTTCCCTTCCCCCTACCCTTCTGGCAACCACCCATTTGGTCTCTGTGGTTATGAGTCTGTTTCTGCTTTTTTGTTTGTTTTGTTTTGTAGAATCTCTATTATAAATGAAACCATATGGTATTTGTCTTCCTTTGACTTATTTCACCTAGCATAATACCCTCTAGGTCCGTCCGTGTTGTTACAAATGGCGAGATCTCCTCCTTTTACATGGCTGAGTAATACTCCAGGTCACGTATATACCACGTCTTTATCTGTTTGTCTATTGATGGACCTTCAGGTTGTTTCCTTATCTTGGCTCTTGTACATAATTCTGTGATGACATAGGGGTGCATCTCTCTTCATATTAGTGTTTTCATTTTCTTTGGGTAAACACCCAATAGTGGAATTACTGGATTATATGGTAATTCTAGTTCTCATTTTTTGAGGAAACTCCATACTGTTTTCTGCGGTGGCTGCACCAATCTGCATTCTCACCAGCGGTGCAAGAGGATTCCTTTTGTCCCCACATCCTTGCCAACACTTGTTTCTTGTCTTTTTGAGTCTAGCCCTTCTGACAGGTGGGAGGGTGTATCTCATTGTGGTCTTGTTTTGCACCTTCCTGTTGGTCAGTGATGTTGAGCATCTTTTCTTGTGTCCGTTGGCCATCTCGATGTCTTACTTTGGATTTTTTTTGTTTATATATTTCTTCGCTAATTTAGGATAAATAACAGAATGAAAAATGAGTTGTTAAAAGACAGACCAAAGTGCACTTGGTATAATTGTTTTCTGAACGTGGTGCCCAGTTCCAGTCACAGCTCTCCCGACACTTTATCAACAAAGCCCGCGGTCCGCTGGGCCTTCCTGGGGCTTGTGGTGTGAACGGACAGCGGCTCTGCCACCCACGGCACAGAAAGCGACTGTGCCTTTTGGGTGGTGGTGGAGCGAGACAAGAGGGTGAGGTGGCAAAGCGCGGCTGAGCGTCTCTTCATTGACCCAACACGGAGTCTACAAAAAGCCTTGGAAAGGGTGCTCTGTGCCGGTCACTGGGAATCCTCTGCCTCGGTTCATTTGGCCTGTATCATGTTCCCCTGCAGGAAGGCGTGAGGGGCATCTATGGGCGGAGGGAGGTAGGGGCTGTAGAGGTTAAGAGCACGGGGCCTGAAATCAGGCCAGCTCGGGTCTTTCAGCTTACTAAGTTTTCTGAGCTTCTGTGTTCCTTGTGTGTGTGTGGTTTATTTTTAAAAGGCAACAATTAAAAACTACCACCTTCCACAGAAGGGCCATGGTGAGGCCACAGTGGGAGGCCACCTGTCCCGAGTGTGGTGCCTGTTCCCCTGTGGGTGCCCCACACGATGGCTCAGTAGGGTTATGCTGTACTTGGCCTTTGAGGAAGCTAGCGGTGACTAGGTGCCACATTCGTCTAGGAGCTTTGGGCGGCCCGGGCACAGGTGAGCAAGTGGAATACGGACCCCGAGAAACTGGATTTTGGTCTCTGTGTGGCTGAGATCCCCTTGTGATTTTGGGCCAAGAGGTTCTTCCCTTTTTGGGCCTTTATCTCCCCCACCGATACCGTGATAAAATTGTACCTAAGCCCTCTGCTTTTGCTTGCATAGTTCTGATTTCTAGTGGGGGTCCTTGAAGTCCCACGGCTAAGAGCAAAGGGGACGAGGAAGCTACTTGAAGCTGGAGGGTGGCTGGAGCTGACGGGAGATGCAGATGACAGAGTCATAGCATTTTGAAAGTGGTTAGGTAAAGTCCAAATAGAAATTTGGCAGGAACGAGGCAGGAACTTCTGCATTAAATAGTGGTTTCTTTTCATAAATGGAATGTCAAGTGTCATTTTTCAAGCTTCATTGTTTGCCTCTTGGAAACTTGTATAAGACCAAATTCTTTGGCTTTGCTTGCCATGTAGTTTTCCAGTGTGTTTCATCTTCGCTGGAGTCATTGATGGGCCAGTTCAGCCCGTGGTGGTTAGTTAGTGGCTGTGGTGGAGAGAACCCCAGATTGGGAATGTGCAGACCAGACTGTCGGCTAAGCCCGACTAGTAAGCTTGTGTAGCACTTTGGACCTTTGGGCTACCATCTGCAAAAGGTGCTGATTGAACTTGTTTTTAATTTCTAATATTCAGTTTAGGGAATGGAGTTTGTTCTTCTAGTGATGGTAATTGGAGGAAATGAAGAAGTATAGAAGATTTGAAAGGAGGAGAATATCTCTCATTTTCCTACAAATGATAATTTTTTAATATTCCCTTTGTCTTCTTACAGATGCATAGCCCACTTGGTTTCCAGGAAGGATTTGAGGTGACTTTAGTGTACATGTATTTTTCTTTTTTCATAGTTGAAGCCATAGTCTACTGAAGTTTTTTTCACTTATCTTTGTAGCAGACACATACTATGCCATTGTTCTCTTGATGTTGGAATCTTATGATATCCAATTTTTTGCTTGGCTCTGATGGCAAAGGTCTATTCCCAACCCCAGAATTGGGTGATCAGACAGAATTTTCCTCAGAACAGGATGGATTTGGATTTAGAAACATGGAGAGAACAAACTGCCGGAAAGTCAAGCTGAGCGTGCCTCAACCCATCGTTTATAGCTCGGGACAGGGAAGCATTATTGGAGGTTAGACAGAAAAGGCTCGGGTTCTGGATTTGGTTGTCCACTTGACTGCCATGTGACTCTGGCCAGGCTGACTCTGTGCCCTAGTGCCTCCCTTTGAAAATGCATGGACTCTTGGGGCACGGGCAGCTCTCACAATGGGAAATCTTTCATAAATTTCCAAAGCGCTGGATATTTTATGGTAACAGTAATATTTTGTTCCTATTTTTGGAGTGCCCTCAATGTGCCAGGTGCCTTGCTGGGCACTTTGTGTCTTTGATATTCTGTGACTTATGAAGTAGCTGCTGTTCACCTTTTACGGATGAAAGAAGTGAGGCGGGGAGGGGTATATGACAGAGCTTAGAATAGAATCTAGCGTAGTGTCTTTTCTCGCCAACCACACCTCCTGTTATGGTTCAGTTTTCTGTCAGTGTCTCCAGATCCTCACTTAACCTGTTTTTATAATTCAACCAGTAAAATTTCTTGGAGTTTGCATTTTTGTTTGACTTTTTAAAAGCGTCTGAGTTGGTATCAGGTTCTTAGAAGCTTAATTTTTGGTCGTGGTAGGCATGTCAATAGTGACAATTCTAGTAAAGACAAAAACAGTGTATAGCACTTATCGAGTGCTTACTATGAGCCAAGTGTCATAAACATGAGCTCATTTAATCTTTACAGGGAGGGGGTGGTAAAGCCCCATGTAGCAGGTAAAGCGAGACTCAGAAACGTCAGTAGCTTACAGTTGGCACAGTGTCTCTGCGCCTGGCATATATACGCTACTTGGAACACTTGCTGTCTGAATGAATGAATGAGGAATGACTGTCCTTGCTGAAGGTCACTCAGCCAACACATGTTAGAGCCCCAGAGCCAGAGTCCTTCCCCTCTGCGCTGTGTGTCTCCCAGTGAGCTCAGCTGTGCGCTGCTCACTGCCTATGGCCTGATGATTGTCAAGTGCAGTCCAGGCAGTCCTCACAGTCTCTGTTGTTCAAACACTGACTCATGTCTTCCTGCCCATGCTCTCTCCTAGTGGCCTTGTTCCCAATTTACCGGACGAAGTGGATGGCATCAGCCCCATTGCTGGTTTGGGAAGTGGTGGTAAGTATATAGAGCCGGGCATTCTCTTGACCATGGGGCCCTTGAGGCCTTGGGCCTGGGACTGGGCTTCGAAGTCTCTGGGGCCCAGAGCCTACCCATGCATGGTGAGGGGCTCTCTGGCGGTGCTCAGTGTTTTTGTACCCACTGAATTGCTGTCTGCCTCCTTCCATAAACACTGGCGCGGAGGAATTGAGGTCCTTTATGCCATATTCCATGAGCTCGATTTCTTGCCACCAGGCTCGTAGAGATTGAGCTGGCGTTCGCCGAACTGGGCGGCTTTGCAGAGGCTGGACTGACTGGGTCAGGCCTGGAGGATCTGCTGGTCTCGGCCGCCGAGCAGCGGGGGGCCCCTGCGTGCTGCTGAGCGTCCGTGTGCCAAGGCCTTCCTGGCAGGCTGCTGGATTCCATTTGCTGGTCGAGGCCCAGCATTCCTCCACGGGCCTGCCCTTTGGAGACAAATAGTTGGTTAGACCACAGGAGACGGCGCTGAGGAAATAAGCAGTCTGTTGTGTTTAAGCTGGATTAGGAGGAGACTTTCCACGGGGCAATTTGGCTTTTGCTAAGCATTCTTCATAATTTTTGTTTCTGAAAGAAGCGAATGCTGTCATAAGCATCTGAGGGATGTGCTGCTAATCTGCCTTGTTAAGTATCTCAGAGAGGATTTCACTTGTGGTTGTGTTTGTGTTTTTGTTTTCCTCTTCTCCAAAGTGATGAGACATGCAGAAGGAAGAAGTTTTAAGAACAGATAGTATCAGTGTCATGAGGTGTAATTTCTGGAGAATATTTTAACTTATAGGCCCCTTCAGGTTTTCCTTGAGAACCTGTTAACTTCTTCTTCTTCTTCTTTTTTTTTTTAAGATTTTATTTATTTATTTGACACACAGAGGTCACAAGTAGGCAGAGAGGCAGGCAGAGAGAGAAGGGGAAGCAGGCTCCCTGCTGAGCAGAGAGCCCAATGCGGGGCTCAATCCCAGGACCCTGAGATCATGACCTGAGCCGAAGGCAGAGGCTTAACCCACTGAGCCACCCAGGCGCCCCGAGAGCCTGTTAACTTCTACCTTAAACGCAAAATCCATCAGTTTCTGTTCTTCCTGTGAGCAGGCAATTAGAAGTGGAGAATTGATAGGACTGCTCTTTGCTTCAGCCCATAGTGTATGTTGCCAAACCCTGGGCTAAATGTTGAGATTCAGCCTTGAACATGGTTGTGACCCAGCCTGGAGGATAGAGAGTACAACAAAGAAATGTCATGGTAAATCATATGATTAATGTGATGAACAAAGAAAAAAGGTGCTGTGAGTGGGGATGTGGGTGAGGTGGGCCAGGCAGTGAGGGGGTGGGGGTGTGTGTGCCCTAGTGTGGAGAAGGTGGGCCAGGCAGTGAGGGGGTCAGGCGGAGTGGTACCCTGGTGTGGAGGAGGTGGGTCAGGCTCGAATTCTTAAGACAGTGATCGTGGAGCTGAGACTTGGGGAATGAGTAGGACCAGGTAGGATGCAGGCGTAGGTAGGCGAGCATGGCCAGTCTGAGAAGCAGGAAAACGAGCCTTTGTGCCCTTTGCCTGGTACACAGGGCTCTTGACAGTCTGCCCCTGCCTCTTTCCTGAGCCTCTTTTGGGTCAGTGGTTTCTGAAGACCATGTCTACCTCTGGGCCTTTGCTGGGAAGTTTCTTTTTCCTTTTGTCTTCCTCTGCCTGCTGCCTCTTTGAGACTCAGCTCAAGGCTCACCACCGTCTTGGCTCTCCCCAGGCTCATTTCTTGCTTTCCTCTTCAAGCTTACACGTTTCACCTGTTTCAGTTCATTTATTCCTTTTGGTGACTTTAAAACATCCAGGATCAGACCCTCCTCCCCTGCTCGTCATCCTGCCACCTGCTTTAAGCCACCGTGGTCTCCAGCCTATCCTGACTGGTCCCCTCGTTTCCCTCTAAGTGCCTTCAGTCTGTTCTCAGCGAGGCAGCCAGAGGTAGAAACCTAAGTCCAGGTGTGTTACCCCTCAGCCACGGGCCCTCTGGGGGCTCCCTGTCCCAAGAAGAGCCCACAAGACTGCGCAGTATGTCCGCCAGCACCTCACATACCTCCTGTCCTGGGGTCGCCTTTGTTGACTGCTGGTTCTCGCAGGCACGGGGCTTCTCACTTTGCCCTTCTCTTCAGGTTTGCCCGATGGGCACCTTCTCAGTGCAGACTTCCCGATTTGGCCCTGACTTAAAATTGCAGTCCGCTCCCCACTCTGGATCTTTCCAGTCGTTATCCACTGAAGTTTTCTCCATGGCCTTTCTCACCTTCTCACATCCTATGTAATTATCCTGTTATTTTGCTCATTTCCATCTTCTCTCTCAAGCCCATCAGCTCCATTTGTTTGTTTCCTGATGTAGCCAGATCTAGAATTGTGCCGGGCGGAGAGTAGGCCCCCAGCGCATATTTGTTGGAAGAATGGATTCATTCACTGATGCCGTGCACGTTCCCCCAACATCCGAACAGCGCCAGGCACTCTGTGAGCACGGTGCCAGTTTGGTTACCCGCCTGTCTTGCCCCCTAGGTCAGAGCCTTTTGAGCACAGGCTCACCGTCTCTTTGTCCCTTCTTTCCCCAGCACCTAGCATGACGCTTGGCACACAGTAGGTGTGTAGTAAACGTTTGTTGGAAGAAAGGAACTGTGGAAAGCTTTGGGCATCGGCCAAGTCTGTAATCACCCTGAAGCGGGGATGGGCAGTTTCCAACCTGCTGCTTGCATTTGGAAGTAAAACTTCCGGGAACGCAGCTTCCTTCCTTATGGATTTTCTGTGACTGTTTTTTGTGCTACGACAGAAGAGCTGACCAGTTGTGACAGATTTTGGGCTTTATGTTCTACAGAGCCTAAAATATTTATTGCCTGGCATTTTAAGGAAAAGTTTGCCAACCCCAGTCAGTGACCTCTGCTTCAGTCGCTGGCACGTGAAGAGGGTACACCGCGCAGCAGGAGAACCGTATGACAAGCACTGGGGAAGTGCTTATCAGCACAGTTTGGCTGGGCCCCAGCCTGGCGCGTTTTTTGGGTTTGTTCTCTGACACGTTACACTGGGGCTACTTTAAGTAATTTGTAAATATTTGAAATCTAATGGTTTCGAGCTTTCCCTAGACTCAAGCCAGTAAATCGCAACAGACAGAAAATGCCAGCAGGATATACTGTGGGAGCTGTTCTTGCCTTTTTTTTTTTTTTTCCTTTTTTCTTTTCTGGGCTCTATTCCCTATAAAGTTTCTGGGCAATTTGCATACCATGCCGTTTTCCTGTGTCTGTTTTACCTTTTTTATAGTGCTCCCAAACGTGTCAGAAGAAACGGTGTCTCCCACCAGAGCACGGAACATGAAGGACTTTGAAAATGTAAGTGGAGATGCCACATCATCTTCCCTCACAAACCACGTCTGCTGCTGCTGTCCAGCCAGGCCCGGGGGGAGCTGTAGTTCTTAAGAAGTGTCGAGGCTGGATAATGCCAGAGTCAGGGGCAGTGCCGTGTCTTATGGGCGTTCTCCGTGTGACAAGCCCATACCTATGCCGTCAGCCCTTTTGTACAAGGGGCCAGACACGGGTTCCGCCAGGATCACCAGTTTCCAGCTTTGGGGAGTTTGGTGTCCTCCCTGTGGCCCGGACATAAAGCTCTTCCCAGACCGCCCAGTGAGAGGAGCTCACGTTTGCCAAAGGCGTCCCTGTAACGTAAGGCATGTTACCAATGGTCCCATTTAGTCCTTGCCAGAACTCTTTGAGACACTTATATTATCCCCATTTTACAGATAAGAAATCTTAAGCCTAAGAGAGATTCGTTTACAGTCACATAATTCTCGAGTGGCGGAGCCGGGATTGGAATCCAGGTTTTTAAGGATTCCATTATTCTTTCCACTATCGTGTGCCAGTGCCTTGCCTTTTGCAGGCTTCATCTTTGTTGCTGTGGAAGGAGACGGGAGCTGCCTGTCCCCAGGTCTGCATACAGAGTGAGGACGGGTTACGTGGTGACGGATCCGGCTCCCGTGCTAAGTGTCTTCCAGCATCGTGTTTTTCATCTGTTAGTGGAGGGGGCTTGTTGTCAAGAAACAGGAAAATGAGGTTATTTTTCCAATTCCAATTCTCCTTAACAAGTTACCTGTTCAGCGTGCTCATTTATCATGGGAAGGATTAGACCCTTCTTCATTTGTAGCCAAATGAAAGCCAGACTATGCAAGACACAGGAGATGTTTATCAGGGAGAAGGTGGAGGACAGAGAGAAGGACGCTGCACAATTACGTTTCTCTCTCCCCAGTTGTCTTTACAGAGCAGAGCGGTACTGTCTCTGGATTTAATTTAGAATACTCATTACTGCTAATAGTTATCTGCAAACCACCAGTGACCAATTGAAGAAATGACTTGTCAGATCTCTAATGGAAACAAGTAATTTCCGAGCTTTGAGTTGTTCTAATTTCAACTGTACAACCCGATCTATGCTGTGGGGTCTGGGGCCTCAAACAAATGAGATTTGATTATTCCACATCGTGTATAATTAAAACGTGCTCTGGTATTAAATGGCTGTTGCTGTTTTATCATAAGAGTAATAATAGCTGCTGTTTATTGAGCTCTGGCTCTGAGCTGGGCACGTTAAATGTTCAGCTCTTCACGTGTGTTCCTTTAATATAAGAGCTGCTCCGCAAGATACAGAGTTATTTAATTTTTGAAGGGCACCATTTTGAATTTTATTTCTAGATGGAAAAACTTAACAGAATCTTGGAATGGTGGTTTCACACTTAATCGTGTGCCTTTTGAATGGGAAGGAATCTGAGAATTGAGTCCAACCCTCGTTCTGTAGGTAGGAGACAGCGAGGCCCAGCATGTGACATGAAGAGCTGCTCTGGGAGGCTGTCTGTGCCACCTGGGGGCCCGGCCTCTGGAGCCGGCTGCCTGTGGGGGGACCTTGGGCCGGTCCCGTCATCTCTCTGTCCTTTGTCTCTGCCATGAGCACAATCACAGTTTCTGCTGCTTCGGGCTGCAGTGAGGGCGGAGCGGGCGTGTGCGTGTGAGGCGTGGGGAGGCCAGACACCGAGTTCCTTCTTTGTGTCAGCTCTTTCTCCTCACCGTCATGTCGTCCGTCCGCTCTTCTTTTCCTTAACTCTGTCACGGACTTAAGTCTCCCTTCCCTAGATGGGTTCCCGAGGACCTAAACATTGTTTTTCTTGAAGGTGAGAGGGAGCCTTCTATGCTGATAGGTTTTAGGATTTATGTTTTTTCTTTATGACTGAGGTCCTTCGGCTGCTGTTCGGTTTTTATGGCATTAATATTTTTTATTGTAGCATTTTCCAGAGCAAATTCTGCTGTTGAAATGGAAATGACCACAGTGTTCTCAGCGTCTCCCTTTCAAGTCTTTATGAGTCACTGAAATGTTCCATTTGGCCTGAGCTGCGAAGTGCATGATCTCTGTGTGGAGGTGGTCTGAACTTTCTGTGGGATGCTTATAGGAAATGCTTTTGGCATTGAATGCTAATTTTAAAGTTAGCATGCATGTTAAGGAGGGGTTGGAATACTTTTGATTTAAAGGGAAACTCAGGCTTCCTAATACTTTTGATTTAAAGGGAAACTCAGGCTTCCTCTTATGCTAGTCTCAAATGCTGGGAAACTGAGCGTCAGGGTCTGTTAGCTAATGTCTCGCAAGACATCAGCCTCCTGGTTTTGGTCAGAGTTCATCCATTCATTGACAGATATTTTGAATATATGCCCTGTGCCAGGCTGTGTGCCCGGGACTAGGGAGTCTGCAGTAGATGAAGACCAGGCCCAGGTAGGCATCCCTGTCACAGGCTGGTTGGGGAGATGGATTGGGAAACAGTGCAGTGACAGAGGTAAGTTCAGAGTGCTGTGGGGGACAGAGGAGGGCTCTGAACCTGGCCTGGGGGATTCAGGGAAGCCTCCCTGGAGGAAGCATCCCTCCAGTTGGGTCATCAGGGACAAGGAGGCATTAGCCAAGGTGAGAGACTAGGAGAGCATCCCAGGCACAGGGACTCAATGTGGGCAAGGGCAGCACAGGAGTGCTGGGCTCAAGGGGTTTAGGGGATTGTAAGCTCCCTCTGGCTGGAAGGGGGCCATGTCCGGGATCCTGAGACAAGTAAGCCACCAAAGAAGGCAGGGGTTGGGGGTCTTGTGTGTTACACTGCTTTGGTTGACCTTTGTCTTGAAGATGAAGGGTTGCTGGTGGTAGATGTTAATCTGGGAGGGAAATGACCAGAATTGTGCTTTTAAAAGCCCCTGGGGTTGGTGCTGGGAGGAGGGAACAGCCAGCCTGGTGGTGGGCTGTCAGTGAAGGGCTGCTGCGAGGGTGATGCTGGAGCCCAGGATGTGGTCAGGAGGGGTCAGAAAGCGGGCAGGGTCCCAAATCTGGGGGAGCTCCTCCTGTCCCTTCGTTGGACACGCAGGTGCTCTGCAGCCCAGGGAGGGCACAGACTTACCCAGGCTGGGAAGCAGGTCTACACAGGCAGATCTTTCCTTACTCCAGCATGTGAAAGCCACTTTCCTTCTTTTGGGTCTTTCAACTGGTGGTCTCTTGTCTCAGAGCTCATTAGCTGAGGCTGTACTCACCGATAGGGCAGGCCTTAGGGGAGAAGGCTGTCCAGTCAGCTTGGTCTTCGGTAGGAGCCTGTCTCACTGGTCCTTTCTAGCTGAGAGTGTAGTGGGGGCTCCTGACCTGAGGAGGCCTGGCAGAGGCAGCGTTTAGTAAAGGATTATGCTGTTGTGGTGAGACCTGTTCTGGATGTTAGAGTCAATCGATTTTTCTCTCTCGCTCTCAGAATTTTTCGGGTGATTAGGGAAGGCCCAGAACCTGGATCAGCGTAAATGTTCATGTTGCTATCTTTATCTGTACATGGAAAGTTTGAATTCTGGCTTTTCCTGTGGCTTCTAGACAGAGAATGACATGGGTAGCTTTCCATTTCAGTTAATACAGTGGATAGTATTATTTAATGACCAGCTGTTCACAAAGACTTGTATTAAAAGGGAGGGCTAGAAACTTAGTTCACATAATCTCTTCCTGCGGGTCATCCCAGGTGGTTTCTAATTTTTCACCTTTTTTTAAAAAGGTTTTATTTATTTATATGACAGAGAGAGAGAGATCACAAGTAGGAAGAGAGGCAGGCAGAAAGAGAGGGGGAAGCAGGCTCCCTGCTGAGCAGAGAGCCCAATGCGGGACTTGATCCCAGGACCCCGGGATCATGGCCTGAGCCAAAGGCAGGGGCTTTAACCCACTGAGCCACTCAGGCGCCCCTGACTTTTTCACTCTTACGAAGCTTCGATGAGTATCCTTGTGCGTATATCATTTTACGGTTCCAAGATGAGGTCCTTAGGGTAAATTCTGCAGCTCTTGTCTCACAACCACCTGCCCTGAGGTGCTGGTGTTCTTGTATCTGGGCCTTTAGTCCCTTCTGTTGGCAATTCCTGGTCTCAGCTGAGGCAGTTGGTCAGATTTAGTGTTTTACCTAGGAGGTTTGCATCACTAGATTTGTTCTGTGACCTGTCTATGGTGAGTTACTTATCCCCAGAGAAGAGATGCCCTTGTCCTCCACCCCATCCCGTAGGCCCTGCCTGGGAAGCTTTTCATGCTCCGTGGTGTTCGTATATGACATGGACTGGAGAATGACCAGGAGAGGGCTTTAGGTCTTGCTCTGCCACTAACTGACCTATGAGCTCGGTTAAGTCATTTCGAGAAGCCCATCTGTAAAGTGGGGCCGGTACTGTCTTTTGAGTCAGAGTAGTCCTGAGGGTTTGGGAAGCATCTCATGGGATGCCTGGCACATGGTGGGTATATAAATGCTGGTGTGTCCATTCTAATCTGAGGACTGTTTATCACAGCCAACTCCCTCGGTTCTGGGGACATTGATAGGTCCCAGCAATGTTCAGTTTCTCTTGATCCATCTGTGAAATTTTTTTGATCTTGGAATGAAATCCTTAACTTCTCGCCATGGTCCACAAGACCCTGCCCTGTGTGATGGGCTCGTCCTGCACTGCTGAGGTCAGCACCTGCCTGTCTCCATTATGCCCTGTGCTCGGCCGCACGGGCTGCTCTCACTAACCCATGTGGGTAGGGCCTTCTCACGTGCTCCTCCCTCTGCCTGGAATCCCCTTTCTCCCTATCCTTGAACGGCAGGCCCCTGCCCTTCATGTCCCAGCTTTAATGTGACCTCGTTAGACAGGCTGTCCCTAACTCCTTCCCCAAATTGCCAGAGACCTCCATTATTCTCTCTGATAGCAGGCACTCAGCACCCGGCCTTTTCCACTCCGGATCTTACAATTGTTTGTAATTACATGTCTTGTTTATGTACTTGCTTAACATGTGTCTTTCTACTCTCTCCCTGGTTCTCAGCAAACCTAACAGGATGGTGGGTGCTCAATAAATGTTTGTTAACTAAATGAATGTATGACCTTATATAAGAAACCAGATCTGTAAATTTTGGTTGCTTTGTCTGTGACATGGGTAAATAATTTCTGTCACGTGCGGTTGTGATGAAGATGAAGTTAACGGACGCCGGGACAGCTCCTGGGGCCTTAAGCCTGCGGTGGGGTGGGGGCTGCTGTTGTTGAGATAGTGGCTAAGACTGGTAGTTGGAGCAGGCTGGAGTTTGTGATTGGGGTGGGGCCACGCTGGGTTATAGTAGAGCAATCAGTAATGCAGGCAGGTGAGGCTAAGAAGGGAGAACAAGGGGTGTGATTCGAGCAAGGCAGGAGACCAAGAACTGTGTGGGAGGCGGGTCAGTGGACGGCGTTCAGGATGGTCTGTAGCTGGCCAAGTGGGGTTGTGGCCGCTGTCCTTGGTGCTGGCTGTGTTCCAGATGGGACTTGGCAGCACCCAGGGCTGTGGGACTCAAGTTTGACTTGTGGCTGGTGGGCTGTCTGGTCAGTGTTAAGTGCAGGGTTCACCCTTGCTTACGGCTCGTCCTTGGCCTCCTGCTTACCAGATTGAATGCTGTATGTTCTCACACCTCTGCACGTCCTGCCCGTGCCCTCCAGAACCTGGCCAGATGGCGGGCTGGGCAGTGTAAATTTTTACAATCTTTTTGAAGGCCATTTGGAAAGAGATTTTGATAGTCATAAAAATAGTATTACTCTTGAGCTCAGTAATCTGTTTGGGGGAAATTTGTCCTAGGAAACAACCCAGTGGAAGGAAAAAGCTCTGTGTGTGAAGCTGTTTGTTGCCACATTGTGTACCATTGTGAAGAAATAGAAACAAGGGAATTGTGTTTTACATTTTTTATCTCTTTGTCTTGCAACAAGTTCCTGAGGAAGGTGTTTCACAGATGAGGTTGGAGAGCTCACATGACTTGCCTGTGAGCATGGTGTGTTGAGAAACTAAAAGAGGCAAATTTAAAACTGGTCTTTTTGATTGTAAAGCCTGTCCGCTTTCCAGGAGACCCACTGAAACCATAATCTCTCAGTAGAGGAATGGCCAAGTAGTTGGCTGTGAGCCAGTGCAGTGGAACCTAGGGTGGTTATCTCACCTGATAATTATGAATAATTCTACAACAACATAAAAAATATGTACGACAGACCAGCAGGCTGAAAAAAACATAAAAAGATTGGTTTTGTAATGTAGTTATATTCCAAGTGTTGTTTGGGGCTCAGTTTTTAAATTCTGTTATGGCTACAGTATTGTTTGTGAATAAACAGATGTTTGCCTAGTAACGGTTTTCGTGATTTAAAGACACGAGGGAGAGAATTGGAATCAGAAACCGATTCCAAAGTGTCCTCCTCATTTTACAAACCTCGCTTAGCTGCTGCTGGCAGAATGATCTCACATATTGTATTTTTGAGCAGAGGTGAACTTTGGGCAGCAAGAGGTCATGGTTTTTGTGATGTCTAGGTGAGTGGCCTAACAGTTTTTGGACTTTCAAAGAGCATAGAAAAACTGATGATGGCCCAAAGATCTGTTTATCGAGGGCTTGAGTGAGACATGGGTTCCTTTGAAAGCTGTCCTCTGTTTTCTGCCTGCAAGATAACTCCTATCATTGTCACAACACTCCCATGAGGTAACTGATTTTTATCCTTATTTATGGATGAGCCAGCAGTGCCTCAAAGATGTTAAATAAGTTTCCCAAGGTCACATGGCTCACAAGTGGTAGCACTGGGAGGTCAGTCTTTTTCCAGTGACCTGAGAAAAGAGCCCTTTGCTCTTTGAAGGGCCTTGCTCTTTGCCCTTGTTGCCTTGAATCCAAAGATGACCTGGTGGGGTGAGCTTCAGCTCTGAGTGCCCAGACTCTTGCAGGCCACTGAAACTGATCACCAGAGTTAGGTGCCTTGCTCAGATTTTAGTAGAGGTGGGCCGAGGTGGAGTTGCCCTGGTTCTTTTTTATGTTGTTGGCTTTTGTTTTTCTTCCCTTCCTGATGGAGCTCTAGGCTAGGCAAGCTTTTGACGGGGAGTGGGAGGAAGCCAGAGTGACAGCAGCTTCTTCAGAGTCTGTCCTGCTGCTGAGCTGGGGCCTCTTTCCAGCTTTGGAAAGCACCACCCATCATCATGTTGGGAGGTTTCCCATTTCAGACGACTGCAGTTCCACAGTCCTGGGGTTCCAAGGGCTGGGATGTGGCAAAGTACAGCTCATGTATTAGCTTATGTTTCAGCATTAAGTTTCTAAGTCATATTTGGTGGGTTTTATTTTGGGGGTGTTTGTTCCTACTATATGGTAAGCTGTTTTCAGTTTTTCCAGCTCAAGGTTTTTTTTCCCCCCGACTTCTTATTGAATTTGATTCTCTTAAAGGGAAAAATACAAATGAGAAGATTATTAATATATTTTAAGCCCTTATGTCATGCTAGGTACAATACCAAAAATTCTAATTAATTTCTTTTAATCCTATAATCAGTCTCTGAGATAAGTATTCCTGTAATCTATAAAAAGGAATGGAGGCACACAGAAAAATGAACTTGACTGCGGTCATACACCTAACAGGGTGGTCTGGATTGTATTCACTCATCTGTTTATTTGCTCCTTTAATAAATGTTGATGCAGCAGCCACTGTGTTCCAGATACCGTGCTGACACCTCAAGGGAAACAGCTGTGAGCAGATAGCTGATGTCCCTGTCCTCCAGAAGTGGAATATAGTCCTATACTCAGAGTGAAAATGAATAATAGATGTGTAAATAAGTGAGTACAGATTGTAAAGAGTTCTGTGTTCAAGAGTGACGAGGTGGAGGTTGTAGAGACGGGGCCACTTTTGATGGGGTGGTTAGGATGGGCCTCTGAACTGTGATGAGAACACGGGACTGAAGCGGCCACCAAGTGCTGCCCGGAGAGCCAGGCGGCAGATGGGTTTGGTGCATTTGAGGACCAGAAAGGAGGCCAGTGAAGTGAGAACATGGTGTGTGAGGGACAGGATGATAGTGAGGCTGGAGAGGAGGCAGGGTGGTCAGATCATACAGGTCTCAGTACCCATGGCAGGGAGTTTAATTCTAAGAGCGATGGTCAAAAATCAATGGTGTGATGGGAACCAGATCTGAATCTGAAGTCTGTGGACTCTCCTTGTATCATATTGCCTTTGAGAAATTCTTCTTCTTCTTTTTTTTTTTTTTAGATTTTATTTATTTATTTGGCAGACAGAGGTCACAAGTAGGCAGAGAGGCAGGCAGAAGAGAGAGAGAGAGAGAGGAGGAAGCAGGCTCCCTGCCGAGCAGAGAGCCCGATGTGGGGCTCGATCCTAGAATCCTGGGATCATGACCTGAGCCAAAGGCAGAGGCTTCAACCCAAGAAGCCACCCAGGCGCCCCTCTTCTTCTTATATATATGTAGAGAGAACGTGTGTGCGTGCTCACCCGTGTGCGCAATTAAGTGGGCGATGGGCAGGGGGAGAAGGAGCAAGAATCTCAAGTAGACTCCCCAATGAGCGTGAAGCCCAACACAGGGCTCCATCCCACCATGCTGAGATCATGATTGGAGCTGAAACGGAGTCAGACGCTCAACTGACTGAGCCACCCAGATGCCCCAAGAAATTCCTAAATGTATCCACCCATCCAGTCAGGCAGCCACTGGGTATTTAGTAACTGTCTCTTAAGTTTCAGACGAGAACGTATAAGGTGAGCGTGGCTCCCAATCTCTTGGAGATGGCTTGGTTGGGAGGGAGACAAACCATAAGTGACTCTTAATCTCACAAAACAAACTGAGGGTTGCCGGGGGGAGGGGGTTGGGGAGAAGGGGGTGGGATTATGGACATTGGGGAGGGTATGTGATTTGGTGAGTGCTGTGAAGTGTGTAAACCTGGTGATTCACAGACCTGGGGATAAAAATATATGTATATAAAAAATATATGATTATAAAAAATAAAAAATTAAAAAAAAAAAAAAAAAAAAAGCAGGTTACCAGCTGGTGCAATGCAGTGTGATAACTGCTATTGTAAAGGAAGTAGAGGGTATGTGGAAACATGTAGAAGGGTCCCCAGTCCAGCGTAATGGGGCTAGTCAGGGAAAATCTTGTGGGGGAAGTGGTATTAAGTGGAGAACAGGGTTGGCGTTGTGGGAAAGATGGTGCCTCTAGTTGATTGTGTTCACTTGGGCCTATCTGTATTAACCTTGTCAAGGCTGATTGGCCTTTCTCTTGTTTTGTTTAAAACTCCTTTACCTATAAATAGGACAGATATTCTTTCAAGTGTTGTTAAGAATTGTAGCAATGTGTACAATGCAGGTATTCTAAGCAACCTCCATAAATATTTTATTGCTGGCTGTGTAATAGAATAAGGCTTCTCTTTATAGGAAGCATCTGGTGGGGTAGACTTTTTTGTTTCAATGTTTTATGTGCTGTTTCCTTAAAACATTTAAAGGGAGGCTTTAATGAACTTACCAATTGTTTCTTGTGCTGTTCTCGTTAGTGACAAAACAGAAAATGTAAGTGTTAACAAGAGGGCAAAGGACAGACAGTTTGATGCAGTCTGTTGAACGTTTTCTTTTATCCAGTCCAAAAAATATATATATATATATATATTTCTAAGATTTTATTTATTTGACAGACAGAGATCACAAGTAAGCAGAGAGGCAGGCAGAGAGAGAGAGAGGGGGAAGCAGGCTCCCTGCCAAAGCAGAGAGCCGGATGTGGGACTCAATCCCAGGACCCTGGGATCACGACCCGAGCCAAAGGCAGCGGCTTAACCCACTGAGCGACCCAGGTGCCCTGTCCGAAAAATATATTTATTGAAAAGTATTATATGCTCTAACCAATTATTTTTTTAAAATGCTGGACCCCTCCCCCACCCCCCGGAGATGTATTAACATTCGAGTATAGCTATTACTATTTTACTGTATTTCATTTTAGTTCTTTTAAAATCAACTTTATTGAAATATAATTAAAACGAGCAGAATTCACCAGTTTTAAGTGTTGGATGAGTTGTGACAAGTGTGTACTCCCTTGTAAGCTGTCATAATCAAAATACACATATATATATGTATAAAGCATATAAATATGTGTTTTTTTGGGTTTATGTCTGTACAGTTCTAGGCTAATATAGCCATCACCACAATTAGAATACAGAACATTCCATAATGCCAAAAAATTCCCTTGCGTTGTCTCTTTATGATCAAGCCCTCTCTTTACCCCAAACCTCTGGCAACTAGTGCTCTGGTCTCAGTCCCTATAATTTTGCTTTTTCCTGATGTCTTATAAATGGTATCATACAGTAACATAATCTTTTGAGGCTGACTTCATTCCCTTACCATAAGGTCTTTGAAATTCATTCATGTTGTTGTTTGTATCATAGTTACTGGGTATTAGTCCATCATACAGATACACACTTTATGTAGTCACCCTTTGAAGAACATTGGGTTCTTTCCAGGTTTTGGTGGCTCTTATTAAAGTTGTTGTAAACATTTGTGTACAGGTTTTTGGGGGAATGTAGGTTTTTATTCCTCTAGGGTAAGTACCTAGGAGTGGAATTGCTGAGTCATGCCCTAAGTGTAGATTTTTTTTTTTTTGGTGGGGAGGAGGTGTAAGGAACTGCTGAACTCTTAGGCAGTGGCTGTGCCATTTTTGTGTTCCCGTCTGGAGTTGGAAGATCCCGTTTGCTCCATGTCTTCAGCAGCATTTGGTGTTCTCAATTAAAAAAAAATTTTTTTTTAGCCATTTTTAACAGGTACTAAAACTCACTGTAGTTTTAATTTCTGTTTTCCTAATGACTGAAGATGTTGAAAATCTTTTCTTGTGATGATATGTCATCTGTATATCTTCTTCTGTGAAGTTCCTTTGAAAAATTTTGGCCTATTTTTTTTTTCTTTTTAATTAGATGGTTTTCTTATAATTACATTTTGGGAGTTATTTATGTATTCTAAATACTGTTCCTATGTTGGATTTGTGATTTGCATATATTTTCTCCCAGGAGGTAGCTTGTCTAATCATTTTCTTAACACTGTTTTTCAAAGCAAATGTTAGATTCTGACAAAGCTCAATTTATTGATCAAAAATTTTTTTAAAGTGGATCATGGCTTTGGGGTGTTAGATAAGATCTCTGCCTAGCTCTGGGTCCCAAGGATTTCTCCCATCTATTCTTCTAAAAGTTAGTTAATTTTATATTTTACATTTAGATCTATGATCTAATTTGAGTTAACTTTTATTTAAGGTATGATAGGTTGAGGCTCATTTTTTTTTGGAAATAGATGATGATGTCGAATCATCAGATCAGATTTATTATTTTGTAGATGGATGTCCAGTTGTTCCCATGGCATTTGTTGAAAATGAAAAGACTAGCCTTTCTCCAAATACAATTCTCCACTGAATTGTTATTTGCACTGTGAAAAATAGTAAAAGGAAAACCTTGTTTAGAAGGGAGTTAGAGGCCAGGAGAGGGAGCTTTCAGCCCTGTCACTTGTCAGTCTCTGAGCCTGCCGGAGGAGAAGCTCCTTGCTCATAGGTACTTAACTATCCCAGCAGGAGGAAGGAAGGTTTCTTATGCCTCGCAACAGCCCAGCCAATGAGAGACTGTCACCCAGGGAGAAGCCACCATACTTAGAGCTCCCAGTTTACCCCAGTGGACTTTTCAGCCCTTCCCGACTTATCCCTTTCCTGTGTAAAACAGCATTTCTTGCCTCTGTTCTCTGGACTGGCCTCTGGTTTTTCCACAGCTTGCTTGTCCTGGATTGCAATTCTCTGCTCTTCCTGAATAAACCCATCTTTTGCTGGTGGAAGAACTGGCAGTTTCATTTTTAAGGTTAATAGCAGCTTTTTCAAAAATCAATTAGCTGTAATTGTATGGGTCTATTTATGTAGTCTGCTTGATTGGATTCTCTTTCAAAGTTGTTTTCACCCATCTAGCTCTTTTACTGTTCCATATAAATTTTGTAATCAGCTTGTTTCTACCTACCAGAAATCCTGTGGGCATTTTGATTGGGATTATGTTAAATCTATAGATCAGTTTGGAGAGAATTGACATCTTTATTATATTGTCTTCCAATCCATGAATTTGGTAAATCTCTTCACTTATTTAGGTTCTTGATTTCTTCAGCATTTTGTGGTTTTAAGCATACGTAATGTTTTATCAGATTTATATTTATAAATTTACATTTTTTTTGGAGGTATTCTAAAATGGTGTTTAAAAAAGTTCAGTTTCCAGTTTTTTGTTTCTAGTTTATTGAAATATGCTTGGTATTTGCATATTGACTTTGCTAAACTCAGAATTCTGGGATCTTTTTTGTAGATTCCTTGCGATTTTCTATGTAGATAATCATATTGCCGTCAGATAAGGATGGGGTTTATTTCTTCCTTTCCAAACTGGATGCCTTTTATTCCTTTTCCCTCGCCTTATTACGCTGTCTAGGACTTCAAATGCAATGCTGAATAGGAATTGTGAGAGTGGATATCCTTTCCTTGTTCCCAGTGTTAGGGAAATAGCATTGCTTTTCATCTTTAATTAAATATGTTGTTTGTAAATGTATGGGTTTTTTTGTAGATGCTCTTTAGCAGATTAAGAAGTTTCCTTTAATTCCTAGTTTGCTGAGTATTTATCTTGAGTGGCTTGTTGGTTTTTATCAGATGCTTTTTGTGCATCTGTTGATATGATTATATATTTTTTCTTCTTAGTTTTTTAGTCTGGTAGATTACATGGATTGCCTTTTGAGTGTTGAGTTAGACGTATATTCCTGGGATAAATCCCACTCATGATGTATTAATCTGCTTTTTCAATTTGCTAAAATTAATTGAGGATTTTCCATCTCTATTCATGAATGACTTAGTCTATAGTTTTCTATAGACTATAGTAATGTTTTTTTTGTCTGGTATTGGTATTGGGGTAATGTTGCCCTCATAAAATGAAGTGGGAAAGTTCCCTTACCTTCCATTTTCTGCAAGAAATTGTGTAGAAATGGTATGATTTCTTCTTTAAATATTTGATAAAAATTGCTACTGAAATCATCTTGTTTCAGAATTATCTTTCCTGGAAGGGTTTTAATTACAAATTCAATTTTTAAAATAGATACAAGACTATTCTGGCTATCTGTTGCTTCTTTGGTGAATTTTGATAAATTGTGCTTTTCACAGAATTGGGTTATTTCATCCAAGTTGTCCAATTTATGTGCATAGAGTTGTATGCATTTTTCTCTTAATACCCCTCTGCTGTGGGAACTGTAGTGATAACCTCTCTTTTGTTCTTTGATATCGGTAACTTATGTCTTCTCTTTTTTTCTTCTCCAGTCTTGCCAGAGGTCTGTCAATTTCATTGATCATTTGAAAGAACCATCTTTTCAAGTAGGCTTTTTTCTGTTATCTTTCTGCTTTCCATTTTATTATTTTCTGCTCTTATGTTTAGTATATCTGTCATTTTGCTTGCTTGGGGCTTTTTTGCTCTTATTATAGCTTCTTAAGGTAGAAGCTTAGATTGTTGATTTGAAACCTTTCTTATTTTCTAACACATTTAATCATAGAAATTTTTCCCAGTCACCACTTTAACTGCACTCTACAAATTTTGATAATATTTGCATTTTTATTTAATTCAAAATATTTTCTGATTTCCTGTGAGACTTCCTCTCTGACCCATGGATTGTTTAGAAATGTGTTATTTAATTTCTAAGTATTTGGGGATTTTCCATTTTCTTTGTTATTGATTTCTAGCTCAAGTTTATTATGGTCAGAGAACATGGTTTGATTTCAGTTATTTAAATTTGTAAGCTTTGTTTTACGACCCATGGTATCTGCGGGCGTATCCATGAACAAGCAAAGTGAACCTATGGAAAAGTTGCAAAATTGCCCAACAACCAACCGTATATACTGTGTCTAGGTTCATCAATTAATATTTTGCTTCATTTGCTTTCTCCTCTCTTTCTATTCCTTCTTACTTGTTAGAGTTAAGTGCAGACATCATGACAGCATCCTTAAGTACAGAGCATGTATTTCTTACTTAGGACATTCTCCTGCAAAATCATAATACTGTTACCCAATACAAAGTTGTTACTCAGATTCCCCCACTTAGCCTCATGAAGCTTTTTTCTTTTTTTTTAAAATTCAAGATTTATTGTATGTTTTCATTGCACTTAGTAATCATGCCTCCATTACTTCTATTTATTAAAAAGAATTCCCCAACCATTTTTGCCTTAAGATTGTTGTTAAGATTTTTGAAGGGGCACCTGGATGGCTCAGTTGTTAAGCATCTGGCTTTGGCTCAGGTCATGATCCCGGGGTCCTGGGATCGAGCCCCACATCCGCTCCCTGCTCAGCGGGAAACTTGTTTCTCCCTTTCCCACTCCCCTGCTTGTGTTCCCTCTCCTGCTTATCTCTCTCTGTCAAATAGATAAATTAAAATCTTAAAAAAAAAAAAAAAGATTTTTGAAGAGTTCAGGCCTATTATTTTGCTAATATCCTTATATTTGGCTTTGTCTGATGGACTCCTTAATTGGGTGCAGGCTCAAAGTTGTGGGCAGGAACATTTTAAATGAAGTTGCTGCTTTCAGTGCTTTATTTCAGGAAGCACGGCACGTCAGTTTGTCCTACTACTTGTGATATTTAATATATTCCCTTGATTGAGGTGATGTCTACTGGATTCCTAAATTGTACCAATACCAGGGCACCCAGGTGGCTCAGTCTGTTAAGCATTGGACTCTTGATTTCAGCTCAGGTCGTGATCACAGGGTTGTGGGATTGAGCCCTGTGTTGGGCTCTGTGCTCAGCGGGGAGTCTGCTTGAGATTCTTTCCTTCCCCCTCCTCCCTCTCCCCATGCATGCCCATGTTCTGTGTCTCTCTCAAATAAGTAAATTTTAAAATAAATGAATAGTAATGGTAGCTTTTCCTTTTGTAATTAATAAGCCATTTTGGGGGCATTATCTTGAAGCTGGGTGAATATCCTTTTCTCCAGTGATCTTTTATCTGATGCTTTTAGTGCTGGTGATTCTTGCCTGAATCAGTTACTACTGTGGTGGTTGTATAATGGTGGTGTTCTTTTCCTTTTATCCTTGTACGTTTATTTACTGGATTTCTTTTGTAAAGAAGAGATTTGCCTCTTTCTTTCTATTTTCTTTTTCTTTTTTTCCTTACTTATTACCAATGTGGAGACATGAATTCTTTCCTGTCAGTATCATTCCAGTGCTCAGCTTGTCTTAAATTTGAGAACAACTTAAAATTGAGAACGACTTACTCCTGGGTTGGTACAGCTGCGGCAGAGGGAAATTTTCTGTAGGATTTAACATTTAAATCCTAACATTAAATCCTTAGGCCTTAGGCCTTAGGACCTGTGGGGGTTAATGCAGGTACCATGCTTTAGAGCTTGCTTTTCGATAACCCTTCTGTGCTTATTTTCCAGCAAATCACTGAATTGAAGAAAGAAAACTTTAATCTAAAGCTCCGCATCTATTTCCTGGAGGAAAGAATGCAACAGGAATTTGACGGCCCCACCGAGCACATCTATAAAACTGTGAGGTCCCACTTCTCACCGCCACCCCCAGTGTCTTTGCTCATAGTCCTTCCCAGCAGAAATTTGATTAATATTTGTTCTCAGAGTGAGCCTGAATAGACAGAGCTGCTTTCATTTAATTTGAATTGATTATGGGCAGCATAAAGACAATAGGATGACCTTAATATTAAGCAAAGAGATACAAGATTAATTTTAAGGGAATCTTTTCTCTCGTTTTAAAATCTGAATTCTGATTTACTGTCTTTATCTCCATTGCCTTTTTGTAATTATTTATAATTTAGACAAAAGCAGTGAAGTGGTGGAATGTCTTTGGAATCGCAGATTGCCGGTAACTGCTGTTACCAACTAACCCGTGTGACCATAGGCAGGACACCTCAGCTCCCTGGGCTTGCTTTCAGGGGGAAGTGATCATCCCTCTGTCACAGAGTTGTTGGTGTGGATTAGAATGAGATGACAGACGAGGAGCCCCAGCACACAGTCAGTGCTTGACAATTGTCACCATTGTCTTACCGAGCTTCCCTTGGCAGCCCAGGTTAGGACTGTCAGTTTTCTGTGCTGTGACTCTTCTGGATTCCTTGTGCGCTTGCTTGTAAACTGTCAGAAAAACGTCTGTTCCCTTCTAAAGTCTTGACCTGGGGGCCTCCGCCTGAGAGTGGAAAACAGAACTTGGCTTTCGTGAAAAGACATGAGTACGAGCAATATTTCAGTGCCCAGTTTTTGGCTTTCTCTAGTAGATTCGCCCTCGGCCTGGGAATTGGTCCATCTTTTCTCCTCTGAAGTTTGGACCAGTGGAAACTTTTGGAGGGAGAAAAGCACCTCTCCTTGAGTTTCAGCAGCTGAACTTAAATGGGCTTTTCTTGAAGAGGGATTGTTGTGCTTCTGAGCTTTTCCAAGAATTGAAAAGCCCCCTTGTGCCTTAAGACGGTTTTCTTTTTTCTGTAGTGTGGGGGTGGAAAGGCAGTGAGAATGTCTCCTTTTCTGGAAGGGAGTGAAGATGCAGTCACAATTTGAAGGAAAGGCCAATAGCCTAAAACATTTTCTATGTAAGTACGGTTACATACTTCTGGGCGATAAGGAGCCAAATTGTGTTAGTTGCTTGTTCTGTGTCAGGCACTGTCCTGGGCGTTGATACATTCATCATCTTATTTTAATTGTTGGGACAGCCCTGTGCAGTGGAGATTATCCTCATCTTACAGAAAAGGACACTGAAATTCAGAGATGATCAGTAACTTGCTTGGTGTCACATAGCTACTATGAGAGGTGGATTTTGCACATAGGCCTGCTGACCTTTTGTCCTATGCTGTTTAGCCTTTCTTCTTTTTACATGGCTTGAATAGATGACCTGATTTAACTGCGCTTTTATTTCAAGTTTTTGGATAAGTACATGGCTCGAAATTCAAAAGGCATCAGAGGAATACACTAAAAAGGCTTTCATCCACCCTTGTCTCCTAGTTCCCCAGATCTAACTGATGTTATTAATTATTTATGCAGAGGAATTTTATGTATATACAAGCGTGTGTGTGTGTGTATGTGTGTGCGTGTGTTTGTATAAATCCCCTTTCTACATAAACACAGGCACGTCCTGTTCTGCACCTTGCATTTTTCCTTAACACTATCTTGGATATCTTTCCTTAACCGTGGTTTGAGAGCTTCTTCGTTCTTTTTTATAATGGTATTCCATTTTCAGCTTGTACGGTGTCTTGATTTGGGGTTGGGAAACTTACTATCACATGCATGAATTTATAACTTGAGGAATTGGGCTTGAGAAAAATAGCCTAGAGGACACATGAGCCCTCCATCCTTTTAGATCCCTGGGTTGGGAGCTAGTTAGTTTGTCAGAAAGCAGTTTAGAATATCTGGTGTCAGTTCCCACACAGAAACCCTCTGCCCTTCCTGGAGCAGAAAAGGAACCCTCTGTCTGAAGGGTTTTCACAAAATGCAGTTGAAGACCAATGCACTGGCATGTAGCATCCTTTCTTCGAAGATCAGCTTCTTTTAGAAAAAGTTGGGCCTCACAGATGACTTGTTCAGCTCTTGTTGTTGACAGCGAAGAAAATCTTGAGCGCTGTCTGCCAGGCCCTTCTCATCTGTTAGCTCCTTTGCTCCCCACATCCCCTGTGTCAGGTGGGCTTGTGTCATTCCTTTGACGCTTGAGTGGCCTGAAAGGACACATTCTGCTTTTTTCCCTCCTGGACTTGTGCTTGCAAGGGCGAGTACAGGCTGGTGCTTCCGGTTTTGTGTTTGATGCTAGCGTGAAGCCAGGGCTTGTGTCTGCCTTGTTTACCATGGTGTCCCCAGTGCTGAGTGCCATGCTCAGCCTGTCCCAGGTGATGGGGATATGTCTGGGACATGACAGGAGAAATACACGAGCAGCTGCTGACTTAGGACAGTTTCCTCCTGGTAAAGAGGGGAGGGAGCGTTCGAATTCCTGTCCTCGTGAATGGATTGGTGTTCATTCCTGCTGACTTCTCATTCTGGGGTCCTCGTTGCCCCAGGGCTGCTTGGGAGAAAGATGGGAGGTGTGTCCCCCGAGATGGTAAATTTTCCTGGAAATGGGGCTTTTATTTAAAATAATATGCATGTATTATGGAGTAGAATATAAAATTGTTATGAATTATTAAAACCAAACAGGAGCAAGATCTCAGAGAAATCTTGGGTTTATAGCAACCCCGTTGCAAACTACACACTCAGACCCCAGTCTCTCCTACTTGAGCTCATCTGATATTCTGTCTGCAATACACTTGTGGACCAGTTTGGGCAGCTCGACCCTGCCCCTCTGTCTCACATTGCAGTCTGTTAGCCAGAGAGTCTGTCTTTGGATTCCCGCGTGAGTTAGAAGCCCACGGCCATGTGTGACTCCCCTCATCCCAGTCCGTTAGGAGAAGGGTGGTTGGTTGGAGAGCACCGTGGTGTCCCTTATAGACAGCTTGCCCCATGCAGTCATGGCTCTTTTGGATGAGCCGTGAGACCGTGAGATGCACTGATGTGACCTCCCAGTTATCCATCCACATGTTGTGGGGTTTTTTGTTTTTGTTTTTGTTTTTTTTTTTTTTTGAAGCTGTAACACATTCCCACTGCTGCAGCCCCCGCATGCATGATTGTAAACAACCAGAAGTAATTGCCTTGGAATGGTAAAAGCAAACTGCAGAATTGCTTGTAAATTTGCTTGGCGGAGGGCAAACAATTTTTAAATCAGCCTCACTTGTATGACATTTATGCCTCAGTGTTTGAATGCTCTGGCTGTTAGAAGCTTGGAAAATTTACATAATTGTTCCAAGTCTTGAGAAACCCAGGGCTTTCTTGTGAGACCACCAGTGTTTAATAATTCCCTTCTCCCTGTGCCCTGAGGCTAATGAGGTTTTGAATCTAGCACCTGCCTATTATAAGCATCATGTAAGTTAGTGTGTGCTGAAAGCGGTTTCCCCACTGCAGACGTTCAGGTGTTCCACATTTTACATTGTTTCTTTTCTTTCCTGCTCTTGACTGGAAGAACATCGAACTCAAGGTGGAAGTAGAGAGTCTGAAACGGGACCTCCAGGAGAGAGAGCAGCTGCTCATCAAAGCCTCGTGAGTACCTGTTGTCCTGTCACCTGCTTGCAGGGCGCTTGGGGTCCCAGTGGCGAAGGCTGAGTGGGTCAGTAGGACACAGCCGTGCACTTTCTAGGCCAGTTTGCTCTCTCTGGGCCCCAAGGATGCCAAGGAGGTGTTCGTTTTTATTTAATTAATTTTCAGCAAACTTTGAAGTGTAATATAATGGGGAAAACTATCCCATCTTAGGGGTACAGTGTGATGACTTTTCAGTAAGCAAACACAACTCATGGGGCACCATCCAGATAAACCAGAACATCACCAGTCCTCCGGGAGTCCCCTTTGTGCTCCCAGAACTTAGCCTTCTCCACCAGGATAACCACTGCGCTGACCACCGATAGCATCAGTTTAGTTCTGCCCGTTTCTGAACTTTATAGGAATGGAATCGTGCACTGTATACACACCCTTTTGTGCCTGGCCTCCTTCCTCAGCACTATATATGTGAGATCCATCCCTGTCCTGAATTCTAGCGGTAGCTCATTCATTTTCATTGCTGTGGAAGCTGGAGGGGCTCACAGGGGTCCTGAGTGAGGCTGGGGGGCAGAGGGTAGGGCTTTTTTTTCAGAATAACTAATTTCTGTATCTGTTCAGCGCACTGGGGTTTCTTGTAATATTTTATTTCAAAAAGGTGTCCTGCTTAAAACTAACCATTTGAAAACTGTTATTTCAGTTAATCACATAATTAATTTAAATATTTATTGATCAACAAGCCTAGCTTAAAGAATGCAGTCTATGACTTGATTGGTTATCCATCTATTCATAAATGCTTACTGCGTAATTGTGCTATATACTGCAGATCTGCAGAGCCCTCTTCTCGTGTCTGCAGCTCAGCAGAGCCCGGGGAGGTGTATAGCACGCCTGGAGTCTCATGGAGGCACAGGGACAGAGGGCGTCTGGGGGCCCAGGACCCCAAAATGTACAGAATTTTGCTTGGTGAGCATGGACTAAGACTTCCCAGGGCTGAGCCACCAAGGATGTGGCTGAAAGCTTAGGTGAAAACGCCTCATCTGTCACGGGAGCCAAGCTCTGGCGTGATGTGGTGGGCCAGGAGCATGGCACCTTCGGTTTAGGACGAGTGGCACTGCTCTGGGCCTGGCCCTGTGATTCCTTTCACTGCCATGCCGCTGGCCGCTGGAAGCTGGGCCGCTGCTGGCTCTTAAGACTAGAGGTTCCTGGGCTTCCCTGAGTTACGGCGGCCTTGCACATGTGGTATTTTCTGAACGAGTCAATGAATAAGTGAGTGATTGAACAAGTAAACTAGATTGATAAGTTTTTGTTTTTTTGGTTTCTGTTGCTATTTTGCTGCTATTCTTGTTTTCGTTTTGAAGCACAACATCTCTCTGGCAGGAAGTCAGATCGACTTTACCAAGTCGGAAGCCAGTAGGAGAGTTTGAACTTGGTTTTTTTTTTTTTTGTCCCCACCTGCTGCAGGTCGTGGCTAGGACTTGTTCACAGGCATGCACCTGCAGGAACCCAAACCCATGAAGACGATGCACTCTTTTCCATGCCACACACAGGGCCGAATGGTTTCAGGGCTCGTGCACGTGTTTCTGTGCATAGGTTCCCAGGTCACTGAAACAGACCTTTTTGGGTCTGATCAGTTTTATTAATTTATCCAGAAAATATTTATTAAGCAGCTGTTGTGTGCTGCCCTGGGGATGCATTGGTGATCCAGGTGGACACTTGGGGCTTAAGTTCTAGAAGGGGTGATGGCGAGAAAATACTTGGAATAGTCAGCGTTTGGATATGAAGTGGGAAAAGAGCTGTGAGAAAGGAGAGGAGCAACGGGTGCTGACAGAGTAGGAGCAGACCTGCAAACAGAGACGTGTGGCCAGGAAGGGGCCCCGAGGAGCCCGTAGGAATGAGCCGGTGCCCTTGCAGGTCTGAGGAAATATGGGAAGTCTGGGGGGCCTTCCCCTTGTTCTGGAGGGTCTTGAGGCCACAGCAGAGATTATCCCAAGATAAATGGAAAGCAGTCACGGGTTTCCAGCAGCGGACACAATGAGAGTTTAGTTTTGTGGAGGTCACTGTGGGTGCTGAGTGGGAAGTGATGGTCCACAGAGCACGAAGGGAGGCAGAGAGACCTTTAGGAGGCCGTCCAGGAGTTCAGGTGAGAGACTAGTGACGGAGGTGGACGGGTGGGTTAGAAGGACATTGGGTGAGCAGCGTCAGCAGGGCTTGGTAATGGCTGGGAAGGGCATGTCAGGGACGACTCCTAGGTTAGGACCCAAGATCCAGAGCTCTGTTTTTAAGAATGTTTGCAATGACTTACCCGTTCCAGCTCTCTCCACCAGCTCTTCATCCCACCGGCATAAGCTCACAGGCACTAAAAATGTTCTGTTCCTGCTGCTCTAGCTTTGGCCCGGCTGACACTTCTGCCTCTTGTCCTCTCCCAGTCTAGATGCCTTCCCTGTCACTTACCTGACACGGAGACTCATGGTGAATCCCGCGTGGCTGCCTGGAGCCTGCGTCTCAGACTCTTCCTGAGCTTCTCTGGTGTAGAAGCTCACTCCCATGTGTGTGCAGCACTTGGCTGGTTGTTGGTTTATTTATTTATTTATGTATTTTTAGAGGGGGGCAGGGGAGGGGCAGAGAGAGAGGGAGAGAGAGAATCTCAAGCAGGCTTCATGCCCAGCACGGAGCCTGGCACGGGGCTCGTCTCAACCCTGAGAGCATGACCTGAGCTGAAATCAAGAGTGGGACACTGAACCGACTGAGCCTCCCAGGGACCCCAGCACTTTACAGTTTATAAAACACTCTTGCTTCCATTTGCACGCCATCGTCCTGGGAGCTAGGCACATCTGGAGGAAGATCTCACTTTGGAGAGTCGGGGGTTTCGGCCTGGAGAAGGGAAGGACCGTGAGGAGCACCGCTTCAGCAGGGTGATGGAGGCTGGGATTCGAACACGAGCCCCTCACTTCTGGTCCAGCACTGGTTTCGTATTCTTTTTTTCTTTCCATGTGTGTGATTCTTGTGCCTCCAACATGACTCTTGTGTCATGACAAGAGTCTGTTCTCCTTTAGTGGAACATGGGGCTTCTCGCCCGTTCCTCCTTTGTGGGGCCTCTGTGTGCCTTGCCCGCCCTAAGACAAGCCCAGGGGCTGCCACATCCCAGCGAAGTGTGCCTTTCCCTCTACCCTCACTGCCCAGCACGTCCAAGTGTGTGTGGCACATTGTTGTGGTGGAAAAATAACCTTTATTAATGCCCTCAGCAACCTTTTACTACCCTTTCATGATGGTTGCTTTTTCAGAGGGCGGGGGCAGGTGGAAGATACGGGACCTGTCACAGGAAAAGCCCCTGCTTATTCTCAAGAACTATAATTAGAATGGAAAGACTCAAGGGAAAGTGTTGACAGTTAAAAGGGGGAAGCAGGGGTGGTATTTATAGAAAGTTCTTTTTTGTATCAGGGGAATGCTGGGTTAGACCACTTTGTCCTACCCTTGCCTCACCTTAGGCCTTGCTCTCTCTCTCTGTCGCTCTCTCTCTCATCTGTTGGCCCAGATTCTATAAGGAGAGACAGGGTAGGAGGAGTGAGCTGGCATTTATTGAGATCCTACTCTGCCCCAGACCCTGTGCCAGGCACTTGATATGCTTTATCAATTTCACAACAATGCTGTGAGGCAGCTGGGATTCCCATTTGAGTGTGGAGAAAACTGGGGCTCAGAGGAGTTCGGGGCCTGTCCAGGTTGGTACCAGAGGGTTGGGATGGGTCTGGCTCGGGAGCCCACTCTGTCTGTGGCAGAGTAAACATGTTTGTGTGCTGGCTTTTCACTGTTATATTTATCAGTTCCAATAAGGGGACATTAAAAACAAAAGCAGACATATTGTCGGGAGTAAATTTTATCTCTGTAGCTTTAAAACACAAACAAAAATAATAATTCCATTAGTAGAGGAAAATTGCACCGTACTGCTGAGTATAAATTTTATTGCTACAGTAACTGTAAAATACAAAGATGATAAATGAGAAGTTGGAACATTTATTATTGGGAATATATTTTATTGGTATAACTAAAATGCAAACAAACTGAATAATACTGGTACTTGTTAAAAATTGTAGTCCGCCTCTTGACAACGTATATGAGTCCAACTGTAAAACACCAAGGTTCGATCTGAGTCGACAGCAAGGAGACGGTGTGCTTGCCCTTGCTGGGCAGGGGTTGGGGTGTGGGTCGGGGTGCGTGGCCAGACGGAACCGTTCTGTAGAGGAGGCCCTGTATAACCCAAGGGCTAAAACAGTTGGTGGCTAGTGGGAATTCAGGACTGGGAACATCCCATGTCCGAGGCTCAGGAAGAAAAGCCGCTAGTCTGGAATTCTTCAGCCATGTGTAAGACGTCTTGAGGAGTGGTAGGAATGACTGGATCCCCGTGAACTCCAGACGGCACTGCTGGAGAAATGACCTGAGGGAGTGGTGGCCGAGGACATTTCATGGCGTTGGGAAGTGGAGTGGTGGCCTTAGTTCTGGCCGGAGGATGACCCGTTCTCAGCTCAGAGGGGTAGACTGAGGCCTCTCAGAACATCGCAACAGGGCCTGTCAGGTGGCCTCAGGGACAGCAGGCGGCACTCGGATCCGAGAGGAAGGGGCACGGTGATGTGGCCCCCACAGGGGTTAGCACGTGAATTCTCAGAGGCAGTCATGTCGTTCTTCAACCGAGGAAACTGAGGTGTGGAGGTGATTTCCCCGGAGGCGCCCTGAGGACATAATAGAGTCTACTTTTGGAAGCAAATTGGTTCAAGCTTCAGAATCCCACGTTCTTTCTTTCAGTTGTTCGCATTGGAGTCCTTTAAAATGATGTCCCGTCACTGGGGCCTTCTGAAGGCTTATTGGTGACAGGGAAGCATGATATAAATAAAGTCTGTATTTGCAGGCAACTCATGTTTGATGGTTGGGCAGCAAGTGTGGCCTTCTTGACTTTCCATTGTTCTCAGTCAGAAATTCACAGGGCCTGTACACGTGAGTGTCTGATCACAAGGCTCTTGGTTGGGAAAATTGTATATACCCCAAAGTAGGGCAGGGAGGCTGGTGGTGACCAAATCTGTTCTGTGGCAGTTTTTCCGAGAAACCAGCTTTAGGTGGAGCCATTTCCTTTATTATTCTGCCTTCTGGAAACCTGCAGTCATTTTAGAAATCTGATGAGAACTGCTCTGAGTATATGTCTCACAAATTCGTATCTGACACTTATTTTTCTTTTGAGGAGAACCAAAATGAAAAGCGTCCGTGGTTGTGGTCCTGTGTCTGATTTTGGTGTGTCATCCCCACCCCACCCCATCCACTGGACACAATATTCCGTGGTGTCACCACTGTGCGAACTCTGCATTTTTCCGGAGTGGGTGCTGCTTGTGCAGCGTCCCTTCCTCATGCCCCAAGTGGTAGCTGATGCTTGCAGACAGATCGTGCCTTATTTAAAATGCTTCCCACTCCATTTGGCAAAAGCTGATGTATAAAAGCCCTTGACCCCTCAGATTTATTTTTGGGGCATGCTACTTCTTTGCATGTTGGTTTGTCAGGCCTGTCCCCTGCCCCCCGCCACTGGTGGAGGGGTACTTTGTTGGAAATGTCCTGGTGGGAAATTGGGCAACAGCTAACAAAGGTCTTACATGTGTGCTCACCCCTTGACCCAGTGATTCCCTCTGTAGGAATTGATCCAAGGAAATCACTAGATAATAAACATACAAGGATGCTTTTATGATAACATTGCTTATGATACAATAAATAATAACACTAATGTTTATTTGGGTACTTCATAGTGGGCTCTGTGCTTTAGACATATTTTCAGATAATATAAAATTAGAAATCTAAGTTTTTTTTTCCATCTGAAAGCTTTAAAAATAGGGGATTGAGGTGTGTCAACTGTACATCAATAAAAAAAATTGGGGTTTGATTTAATATATTACAGTATATTTTGCACAGTGAATTAATATGTAGCCTTTAAAAATGATAGATTTATATTTATTGACCCAGTATATTATGTGATAAAATCAGATCATAGATATATGATTCTCTTTTTGTAGAAAATGTCTGTAAGTCTGTATGCTGAAATGTTAACTTGGTTATTCTGGCTGGTAAGATTACAGATGATTCTCCTTTCTTAATTTGTGTTTACATATATGTATTTTAAACTGAGGTATAATTGACATGTAACATCTAAGTTTAAGGTGTGTATGTTGATTGATTTGAAACATTCATATACTGCACTATCGTGTTTTTGAATTACAAATACTAATTAAAAACAACAGCAGCGCAGGTGTGTGGTAGAAGGGACAAACTGGGGGCTGCTGAAATCCCCGTCCGACTGTCCCTCCATGGATTTGACACCTTTGCCCCTTTTTGCAGCAAAGCAGTTGAGAGCCTTGCCGAAGGGGGTGGCTCCGAAGTTCGGCGGGTGAGAGAGGATGCCCAGAAGAAGGTGCAGCAGGTCGAAGATCTCCTAACCAAGAAAATACTGCATTTGGAAGAGGCAAGTCTGCAAACCCTGAGGCCAGTGTGTTCTGACCACGGGTTAAGAGAGGCAAAGGCAGGGGTGCCTGGGTGGCTCAGTGGGTTAAAGCCTCTGCCTTCGGCTCAGGTCATGGTCCCGGGGTCCTGGGATCGAGCCCCGCATTGGGCTCTCTGCTCAGCGGGGAGCCTGCTTCCTCCTCTCTCTCTGCCTGCCTCTGCCTACTTGTGATCTCTCTCCCTCTCTGTCAAATAAATAAATAAAATCTTAAAAGAAAAAAAAAAAAGAGGCGAGGGCAGGATTTTGTTCCTTTTCCCCTGAACTTTCAGAGTTTCAGCAGAAATGGGAGCAGCTCGAGGGTTCCGGCCCTGTCTGAGGCTCCGTGCGTATAGAATTGGTACCCTCACACCCTGCCTCCCGGCTGTCGTCTCTGTTCCTGTGGACGCAGACAGTGAAGTACGGAAAGACTAGTCAGGATTTGAGCTTGGAGTTGAATCGCGGCTGCTGGTCTTCAAGCCCCTGCTCTTCTTCTTACCTAGTTTGGTCCCTTGACTTTACAGAGGAGGAAACTGAGGCCCGGAGCGGGGAAGCCACTCCTCTGACTGGCGCTAAGCCTGAAAGTGGGTTCCGGTTTGCAGGCCGTGACATGCCCACGCAGCCCTGTCCTTGGTACCTGGCCTCCATCCCACGTCACCTCAGTGTTCGCCGAATGCCTCTTCTCAGGGTGACGCTGCATGGAACCCCTCCTGCTTATTCTCAGGCGCTTCCTGTGACCATACCAGGAGGCAGGCTGTGTCTTGGCTAAAAAATCCGGTCTCCTAGATGTGAGAAGTTTCTGCCCACAGTCAGCCAGTGTTCAGTGACACTGGTTACTTCGTTCTCGGTCTTTGAAGTCTGTTGGTGTCCGTCCTGTTCTCCACCTGGAGCCCTGGCTCTCCTTAGATCCGAGGAGGGATGGCAGCACAGAGCATGTCTGGATCCAGAAGGCAGACGCTCCAGTGCAGACTTTGCAGCCCAGAGTGGTCTTCTGCGTTTGTGTTGTTCGCACAGGCCCCACGAGGCTGTGTAGATTCTAGGTCCAGAATACAGATGAGGACACAGCTCTGAGAGGGAGGGAGACTTAGTCCTCGGAGCTGGAACCGAAACAAGAGTCTTCCGACTCCAAATTCGGAATTTTAGTTGAAACGTCCTTGTTGGTTCAGTCATCTGGTCCCCAGGAGGCACCGGCCAGCATTTTAGGGTGCTGGCATGACTGCCAGCCCGTGCTTGGTTGACCCTTTGCTGTGTCGCTGATTGGCCTTGTCCCCTTCTCCGAGCCTCTGTGGCCTCATCCGTCAAGGGAGGCTGGTGACATCTGCTTTGCGGTAGTGATGTCCTCATAGCCGTGGCCCTAGCAGTGTCCGGGGGGCCTGCCGCGTGCGAGGCACCCTTCTCAGCCTTTTCACACATCCTTTTAGTTCATCCTTTCAGGAAGCCTGTGAGGTAAATACTTCTATCATTCTTTTTGAAAACAAAAACAAAAACACAATGACCCAGGCACAGAGTGGCCAAATCCCTTGCTCAGGGTGGCACAGGCAGGAATGCCGGGTGCTGTGGCTGTGGAACCTGCATTCTCAGCCGCTGGAGGATGTCTCTCCGTGCATAACGTTTTTAGTTAGGTGAGGAGTGGAGATGAGATGAATCAGGCTCCTTGCTCAAAGCCTGGCATTTAACAGGCACTCAGGAAGCAGGTTTTGTTTGTTGTCTCGGGATATTGGGCAGTGACTTTTCCCCGGCTATCGCTGAGCTTGCCAGGGAGGCCTCCTGGGGAGGGGAGGCTTTCTCCCCTACCCAAGTGGGGGCAGTGATGGGGCCGGCCCCGAGGAGGGAAAGGACAGGGAAGAGGAAGCCAGTGATTCTTTGAGCTTCCTGTGGTGCAGCAAGCCTTTGACAGAGTCTCAGAGCAAATCCTTGTTGGGATGGTGGTGATCCCCGTTTTAGAGATAAGCTGGGGCCCAGAGAGGCTAAGTGACTCTCTAACGTCTCACAGCAAATCATCAGGAGAGCTGGGTTTTGAACCCAGTTTGGTTTGACTTGTATCTTGGTGATGTAGTCCAAGGCTGTGGGCACTTGGAGGTCCAGCTCTACCCCAGGTCATTTCCCTGAGCTCCAGGGCCCTTTTCCCTGAGGTGGGCACTGCCTGCATGGTTAAGGGAATTTCCTCGTTGGCCTCTCTGAGCTCTCAGGAAGAACGTAGTTTTTCACCACCGACGTCACCTTGGAGATAGAATGTACTTGAGAGATGTGTAGTCATGATCTTAAAAGAAGTAGGGCGAGGGCGGTGGGGTGTGGGATGTATTTGTATGGGGGTTGTGGGGACTATGGAATTTATGTTTAAAAGTATTGAGAGGCACATTTCTCCTTGTTCTCATTCAAGCTGTAAATATTGATCTGATTTTTCAAACCCAAAAATACAGTTTTTGTAGAGTTGAGTCTTTTCCATTGGAAATGCTTATTACTCTTCAGGATACAACAGGGAAAAATGGCTGGCAAATGTATTTATTACTGATTCTGCCCATGTATAGTACAATTCAGGGAGGGGAAATGTGCTGGAGAAAAAGTCATAAATATTTATATTTTAATCCAATTTCCTTTCAAAAATGTTCCCAATTGTATTGAAAAATTGCATCAAATGCATTTAATTTAACTCTAGGATGTGAAAGCTGCCCAAGCAGAACTGGAAAAGGCCTTTGCGGGGACGGAAACAGAGAAGGCTCTTCGGCTGAGCTTGGAAAAGAAGCTTTCAGAGATGAAGAAGAGGCACGAGGGGGACTTGGACATGGCTGTGGTCCTGGAGCAGAAAGACAGGTCTGGCTCTTCTCTCTGCGACGTGCTGACCTTTGTTTCCCGGGCAGCAGGGCTGAAAGGGTGTCCTCTTCTTCCCAGTCTTTCACCCCTCCTTTCTCCGCTTGCTTCCCCACAGTGAGAAGACCTGGAGTAAGATCGGGGTGGAGGGAAAAGGAATAGGGTTAGGGCTGCAAGGGCAGGGATAGAATTATAGATAAAAAATCCCGCCGAGAAGTTCTGTTCAGATACTAGACGTAGCCTTCAGTTTGACTGTGAGCTTCCTGGTAACCAAAGGAAGGAGAGAAAAACAGTCTTGATGAACATTAAGAGTCACACTGCTCACGGAAGGATGTGAGCCAGGAACTCAGGAGAAGCTATTTTACTTGACATCGTAGGGGAAAAATTTCTCTTGTGAATCTTCCCAGAGGGAACAGGAAGTGATTTTATCCCCACAGGAGATGCTAGTGAGTTTTGTGGGACCTGTTTTTCATGATGTCTTTTTTTTTTTGTCTTTTTTTAAAGATTTTATCTATTTGAGAGCCAGAGAGCACAAGCCGGGGTGGGTGGGCAGAGGGAGACGGCGAAGCAGACTCCCCGCTGAGCAGGGAGCCCAACTCGGGGCTGGATCCCAGGACTCCGAGATCATGACTTGAGCAGATACTTAACCAACTGAGCCACCCAGGTGTCCCTCATCATGTCTTTTAATGCAGGCTGAGGGCCCAGATTAGTACATCGGCAAGGGGCCAAAACAGTGTAGACTGAGTATAGAGCTCTCTCTTGGTCCAGAAATAAAATGTGTGCCACGTAGTCAGAGAAATGGATGGGCCATAGGACTTTTAGGCAGTCTTTTTTTTTTTTTTTAAAACCTTTAGGCAGTCTTAATCAAACTTTGATCAAAACTGATCAGGAGTGAGTTGAGGTTTTCTTCTTTATCATGAACCTTATGTGTTGAATCTCTTGCCTTGCTTTGCTGGTCACCAGGTAGAAGGCTGTGTAAACTAAATACAAGTGAAGCTTCTGGCTAACCTGTGACCTACTGAAGAGCCAGCCTCATTTGGAATTTGACAGAAATTGTTCTAAAGCGAATGATCTGCTTTCCTATTTCCTTAAATAGAGGGTACTGACTCTAGTCCCCTTTTTTTCGGTTGCTCAGTGACTCCCGATTGACGGGCCAACCGTGTTGTTTGGGTTCTGGTGCCCCGTCGCCCCAACTCCCAGCTGCTGGTCGCTTTTCATTCTGCCTCCGTACCCCCTTATGAGATTCGAGTCTGCAACTTGTTTTCCTGTTTTAGGATTATCTACAAAAGAGGAATGAACAGACCGAGGGAGAGGCCATGGTTTCCACTTACGAAGTGTCCTAGCTTCAGTGTCTGGAGGAGCTAGCATTTCTTTGATGTGCTGCAGCCTTGTCTTAGCTTTGATCTGGAAAATGGGAGTTTGGGGATGAATCTCAAGAGTCAGGAAACAGAGTTCTCTGTGAGGTGTAGGACCTTAGGGTTGAGTAAGTGAGCGTTTTTCTCATTTATGTGGCTAAGAAGAGAAGCCTCCCCAGATCGGTGTGGTGTTTTTTTTTTTTTTTGGCTGGGCCTCCCCTTCAGGGTCGCAACCTTTCTAGCGCTGTACTCTGAGAGAGTCGAGAATCCTTTTCCACACAAATTACTTATACGTTCCCTTGTATCTCTCCCAGCTAATGAGTGGTGAAGCCTTTAGAAGGCTTTCAGGGTTGTCTTTCCTGCGGAACTGCAGGTCTCCAGCAGTTAAATTGGAAATAGGGAACCCAGGGAAGAGACCAGAATGTGCCGAGGCAGTCACCAAAGGAGAAAAACAGACTTCCTGGTGCCAGTGAAGGGGAAGAAGGGAGAGGACTGGGGGTGGGTTTGGGAAGAGGTCGCGGGCAAGAGTGGATTTGGAAGGGTCCTGCAGGGGTCCCAGCAGATGCTCGGCAGTTGGTTCATTGGTCTGTTGGGTCATGATGCCCTTTGTTCACAAATACTTCCTGAGCATCTTCTGCTCCGTAAGTGGTGGTTACAGTCTAGGTATGAATGGTACAGACGGGTACAGACGGGGTCCCTCTCCTAAGGAACCTCATGTCAAAGTGTTTGCTCGTCATCTAGCTAGGTGGGAGGAGTGGAGGGCAGGAGCAGAGTGAGAGGGGCCACATGGACAAATGCTGGGTTAACCTAACATCTTTCCGATTTCGTTCAGAGGGATTAAGAGAGGCTTCCCGGGGAAATATGAGGATAGAGGAGGAGTTACTTGGAGGAAGAAAGGATGTTTCAGGCATTGGGTACCTAATGTATGGAAGTTCAGAGGCCAGAGGGCACAGAGCATGACCCAGGGACTTACGGAACTATAGCGTGGCTGGAGAGTTGTATTCTGGAAGGGAGATGGGAAGAGACGAGGAGAGGGAAGCTGGCCAGATCCTGTGGGCTTTGTTGGATAGTTTGGGTTTTGTCTTCAGGGCGTGTGACATGCTGCTGATGAGTTAAGAGTGGGAATGGGGTGGTGTCAGGGTCTGGCTATAGAGCGATTCTTCTCCCTCTGGCTGCCCCTAAAGGATGGGTTGGCGGTGGGACTGAGTGGGAAGACTGCCCCCCAGGCTGATGGAGAACTCCAGACAAGGGATCACGGTGACCAGGACTGAGGTGATGGAGCTAGCATGGAGGAGAACAGGCAGAGATGTTTGGAAGGTAGAATTGACATGATGACTTGGAGGGCTTGGTCGTCGAGGAGTTTGGGGATGAGGAAAAAGGCTGCAGAGATACCTCCTCACTGAAGTTTTGAGCGTGAGCAACGGTAGGATGGCAGTACAGTGTGCTGAGTTTGGGGAACGAAAGGGGGAAAGAACAGAAGTTTTTGTGTGGGTTTTTTTTGTGGAAGATAAGCTCTATTGGGAAATGTTGGGTTGAGGGTTCATGGACATCCAAGAGTGAGTCTAGAAGATGCATGGGTATATGAATTAAGTCTAGATTAAAGGAGCTATAAATTGATTTGTTGACCAGCTACTGGGCAGGCCTGCCTACCAGCGAAATGGGGGGTCAGAAGGTGAGCTGCTAAGTGGACTTGGAACTAGGGTGCTTGGGCATGTCCTGGTGAGATGGGGCCAGATGTGGCATCCAGACTGGCCTGTTGTAGGGCGGGGCCCTTGCTTGATGGGCACTGCTGATGTCTTTCTGACCTTCCTCCACCCTTTTGAAAGCTGTTTGCTCTAACTACTCAATCTCCTGCGATCTGACCTTAGAGCTAGTCTGGATCCTTAAGGCAACTAACACTGGGGAGCCCTGTGGGTCAGATGTGGCCAAACGATATGTTTTATTTGGCCTACACAGTGCTTTTAAAAGTTTGGATTAAGGGTGCCAGGGTGGCTCAGTTGGTTAAGTGTCTGCCTTTGGCTGAGGTCATGATCCCAGGGTCTTGAGATCGAGCCCCTCATCGGGCTCCCCGCTCGGCGGGGAGTTTGCCTCTTCCTCTCCCTCTGCCCCTCTCCCCACTTGTGCTCTCTGTCTCTCAAATAAATAGATAAAATCTTAAAAAAAAAAAAAAGTTTGAATTAGTTGCTACTATTTAAAAAAAAATCTAGTTTCACGTAGAAGTTTGGCTTTCTAGCCTCTTTTAAAAACCTGGAAGGGGTGGCAGGCCTGGGCTGTGGTCTTGCAGGACTGAGGCCACTCCTGTGGATGGCCCCATGCTCCAGTTGTGCCACAGTCCCCACAGGCTGGCCTCTCTCATTCCCATCTCTACTGGAACTTGCTTTAAGGTAACTAACACAAATCATTTTTGTCAAAGTATAAGATACCTGCAATATAGCACATCCGTTTCAAGTATACAGTTAGTGACTTTTACCTCTTCAGTTGATTATGTGATGATTTCAGAGTAGAACCCCTAGAGGGCAATCTTACTCCTCTGTCCCAGATTTGGTGACATTGCACTGGTGCTGCCCTGGTACCCTCTGTGCCTAATTGTCTTTGCCTGTTTGAGATGCTATAACAAGATGCCAGAGATTAGGCAGCTCACAACCAATAGAAATTTATTTCTTACAGTTCTGGAGGCTGGAAGACCAGGGTGGCTGCATGGTCAGTGAGAGCCTTCTTCCAGCCTGCAGACTTCCCACTGCATCCCTGCACGGTAGAGGGGGTCAGGCATCTTTCTGGATCCTCATTTTTCAGGCACTGCTCACATTTCCAAGTTCTACCCACGTGACCTACTTGACTCCCAAAGCCGCACCTCTTAATCCTGTTGCCTGAGGGGGTTAGGATTTCCATATCTGAATTTGGGGGTGCTAGGAGCATTCATACCATAGCACCAGTGCATTGCCAGCTGCCTTTAACTACTTACAGCTGACTCTTGACTTTCACCCTGGGAGCCAGGGAAGCTCTCTGACTGTCAAGCCTTTGTTCTTCCTGCCATTCAAGTTGCTTTCGAGGCTTCGCTACAGAAAGGCTCTTCGGAGGGTTCTCTGACAAAATGCTAATTGTTGAATGTTAAAAAAGGGTAATAATTATAGCAACTGTCATTTGTCGAGTTGTGCTGTATGCCTGGAGGTATGAGGGCCGTTTTAGATGTTTTATTTCTAATCCACGTGAGCAAGTAATCCCCATTTTATAGCCGAGGAGATGTAGACGCGTAGGGGTTAAATAACTTGGTCGTGGTCGGGGGCATAATTTGGTGGCCCCAAGGAGGTGTTCAGCTCTATCTGAGGGGGGCCTCAGGGTGTGGTTGGCACAGTTGCTTCAGGGGAGTGCAGGGCCCGTGGGTGTGTATTAGCAGGTGGTGGGGATGGAGTGGTGAAGGGCGTTCTGGGTGGGGAGACAAGTGTGACCAAAGGTCTGGAGGCACAAGACAGCCTGGCATGTGGAGAGATCTGGAAGCGAGGCCCCGGGTGGTAAGGGAGCGGGTGGTGGCCTCCTGCGAGAGAGGAAACTGAAGCTGCCCACGGGGCCTCTGATCTTCTAGGCCTGAAAAGCTAGGGCCTTACCTGCCTTGCTCACGAGTTTGGCCTTTATCTTGAAAGTCAGTGTATTTTAAACGTTGCCCTGAGAAGCCAGGGAGAGAGGTTCTCGGGTTTTGCCTACTCCCTGGGATAGTTCCACTCTATCGGTCATGTTTGTTCAGGCTTCAGGGCCCCATTTCTTTTGCAGAAAGGATTCTTGGTAAAAAAAATTAGTAGTCGGCTGCCGTCTGTGGTGGGGGCTGCTGAAAGTCTGAGCACGGGGGGTGCTTGGTCCGGCCGTCGTCCGGCAGCTCGGAGGCTGGATCCACCGGGGCCCTGCTGGAGGCGAGGGGACACCTAATGTCACGGGTTTTCTGGCCCTTACTCTCCGACCTGCATAGTGCGATTCCGTTTCTGTTCAGTCATTGGTCATGTCTACTTTGAAGATGTCTGGCCCCATTTCCTGCCTCCTCCTGCTCCACTGAGCTAAGAGAACAGCTTAGAATTAATATTTAAATTTTGTTCACTTTTAGACTGATTGAGGAGTTGAAGCTGTCTTTGAAGAGCAAAGATGCTTTAATTCAGTGCCTTAAAGAGGAGAAATCTCAGATGGCGTGTCCTGATGAGAGGGTGTCATCTGGGGAGCTCCGAGGACTCTCTGCTGCTCCGAGGGGAGACCAGGAGGGAGGAGCCGAGGTGAGCCGGCGGGGTGTGGAGGGGTCTTGAATTAGCACCCCGGACTCCGCTGTGGCAGAGGGGATGCATCCTCGGTCCCTGCAAGTCACACCGACTGCTTCCAAATACTAGCTCCCCAGCAGCCGAGGAATGAGCAGGAACTCCTTTGTCAGGGGCCCCGACATGTTTTCCCCCTTCCAGCCTCATGTTTAGACACAGTTGGTTAAAAAACAGCCCGTACCTGCTTGTCTCTGTCTCACTGTGTGTTGACTTGTTGCCCCCGGACTTTGCGTTTTCTCAGGATAAAACTTAGTACCTGTTGTAACTTCGCGGTTAGAGACTGTGGGGGGAAGGGAACTACGTTGTGTCGGGCCAGGCGGCTGGCGAAGCAGGTCAGTGTGCCGCTGCAGTTAATCCTTCTGGCCGCTCTGCGAGGTCCTGGTCACGGTCCCCTTGTGGAATTTGGAAATGCGCTCGGAGGAGTTGCTGGGTTGTTAGTACCAGACCCCAGAGCTTCCCAGAGGTCCTCCCTCCCTCCCACCCCCCACATGAGGCAGCCTCCGCGGCAGCTGCAGGAGGGCGGCCTGGGCCTGCACGTGCCCGTGGGTTTAGCTGAGACCTCCCAGCGCTCACTGGACCCGGAGTGGCCCGTGCACGTGCTGGATTCCCAGTGTGGGTGTTCTGGGTATTTGGGAAAGTCTTGATTTTTCATGGAGCATCACGGGTTAGTTTTTGGCTGTAATCAGCCCGTGGCTCCTGCTCGTCCCTTGAGCCCTGCAGGCCCTGTCCTTCAGCGGGCCCTTTTCAGCGTCCAGCGGCTCCATGGTTCGCTGTCTGTGGGGCTGGTGATCAGCTCACATGGCTAGCTGGTCTTTACGTTCCTCTTCACTCGGGTGGGACACCGTGCGAGCCAGACAGGAGTGGACACTTACTGCCGTGACTTCCGCAGCGGTGGGGAAGTCAGGAAATGAGACGGTCGTTCTGATTGTTCTGGGGAAGCTGTTGGATTGTGAGTCCCTTCCGGTGCCAATTAATGCCTTTTCTCAGGCTGCACAAATGGAGCGCCAGCAGGAGAGACACCGCTTTGAAGAGAGGATCCAGGTATGTTAATGCAATTTAAAATAACATATTGAAGATTTCCCCTTGCCTCATGCTTTATTCCGAGAGCAGTAGGTAGTTCGGTGTGACAATAGCTGTCACTTAGGGAATGCCAGCGGGTGCCATTGAGGCCTTCCGGACTTCAGAGAAGGCCTCTCGGTCTCGACAGGAATTCTGTAAAGCCAACATTCCCATTGCGCAGATGAGGCTTGTGGGGCTCAGAAAGGCGAGGGCCCTTTCCCGAGATCAGGTGACTTAGAGCAGCTCTAGCAGGGACCCAGACCTGCCGCTGTTCTGTGTCCCCCGGTCCTAGCGGCCGACATTTATGCGGCGCCTGCCAGCTTGGAAAGAGCTTGCCGTCCATTATCTCATTTGATCCTCACAACAGCCGGGAGGGAGGCAGCCTGATCATCTTTAGAAATGAACTCAGACTATGACTGTGTATGTTGAGTCTCCATCAAACCAAATTCTCTGCTAGCTTTTGTAGCATTAAGGAATGAAATTAATGATCTGTTATTTTCCCCAAATAACCTGGTAAGGTTTCAAAGACTCTGATGTGACTGTATTCAAATTCCAGAAGGCATTGGAGTCCTTCCCACAGGAGCAGCTGTCACCGTCTTAACTGATCTGATCCCCTTCTTCTCCCCCAGCCCTGTTGCCGTGAGCGCTAGCACCATCACGAGGAGCTGCCGCCGCTGCGTTCAGCTCTACTCGGAAACATTAATCACACGGTGACAGGAATAAGATAGAATAACCGCGTCTGAGTGTGCTCTTACAGATATATTTACAGTGCATTTTGGTTGGAACGCATCAACTTAGTGAATCTTTTTCTAATCTAATTTAGGCACTTCAGGAGGACCTGAGAGAGAAGGAAAGAGAAATTGCTACAGAAAAGAAAAATAGTTTAAAGAGGGATAAAGCCATTCAGGGTCTAACCATGGCATTAAAGTCAAAGGAAAAAGAGGTATGTGGTGAGTCTGAGACACCCGAAGTGAGATTTTTCTTTATTAGCCTCTGTGGCTGGCCTGTCCAACCCTGAATTTTTAGCTTTGGGTGCGAGTTACAATTCTACGAGTGGGTCTGCTTGTCTCGGGAATGTATAGAAGGGGAAGAATAAGGCTGAGGATGGGGCCGCAGGGGACATCAGAATTTCAGGCACGGGGAGAGGAGGCTACGGAGGAGACAGGAATGACTGCCCAAGTATGAAGAGAACCAGGAAACCGGGGCGCCGGAGAAGATAAAAGGGGAGAGTCTGGGTAATCACCGGTTGTCAGATGCGGCAGAGATTTGGCTCATAGTAAAGTAGTTACCATTCCTACCGTTGCTTAATGTGGGAGTTCAGGGCCCAGCTGAAGTTGGAGACCTTCAGTGTAGAGTAGCACTGTGGAGGGGCCATCGTGGGCGCTGGCCAAGTCCAGCGTGTGGCCATGGGCGTTACCGCTGACGGGGCTACAGGAGGAGGTCAGCAGAGATGAGAGATTCTGGAGTGGCCAGGCCCCTCTCTATGGGCAGCAGTGCTGTAATGCTGCTTCTCAGCCAGGCCTGATTTGAGCACCAGTACCCATCATGCACTTGGCCCTACTGAAGCTGGAGTGGGGTGATTAGTAGTCTCCTCGTCTTCTGGTTGTGGGAATTGAGGCTCAAGGAGATTATGAAGTCCACAGCTAGTGAGTGGCCAGAGTTGGAGTCCTGCTTCTCCGATTCTTGCCTTCCCTGATGATGAAGCCCTTGATCAGAAGACTGTGCCGTCCAGTAGGAAGAGCACTTGAGTTGTCCCGTTGCACACTTGGCTGCTGTTCTTACTTTGACCCAGGTGGAAAACCTTAACTCTGAGATCGAAGAGCTCCGTGCTGCCTTTGCAAAAGTCACAGAGGTGCCCCTGAAAGCACAGACACAGAAATTCCAGGTAAGCGTTTACTTGGCTTGAAGTGGCTGTGCCATTGGTCCAGACTCCTGGGGGAGGACAAGACCTAGCAGCTGAGAGGAGCCTGGGACAACCCTGCATGGCCTATGTTAATGGAGTTACCAGTCTCAGGACAAGATGTTCTCTCCCAGCTCTGGGGGCTTCTCCAGCCCCCTCCTCACTACGTTAACGGCAGTGGTGACAGCGACCCCCACGGTTAGGAGACCGTGCAAGATGTGTGTTAACTCCTGTCATCTTTACAGCCCTGTGGGGAAGGGCGCTATCGTCCTTGCTGTATTTGTGGGGTTTTTGAAGCGCAGCGAGGGTGGGCAGCTTATCGATTGTCACACAGCTCATTGAGGCAGGGCCAGGATTTAAATGTAGTAATTGTTGATAGTAATGGCTGGCATTTACTGCACACATACTATGTGCAAAGCCCTGTGCTCAGGGCCCTCTCTGGATTCGCTGAAGGGATCTGTGCAGCAGATCATGGAGGAGGCACTGTTAATATCCAGGTTCAGGTCAAGTCAACTTATTCAGGTCAATTCAGGGTTCAGGTTCAGGTCAAGTCAAGTAACTTATATAGGGTCACAAAAGCGGTTTAAGTGAGAGAGCCAGGGTTTGCCTCAGAGCCGGTCTACTGCAGGCCTTTCCTTTTACAGGCCCCCACCCCGCCCCTAACCTGGCTTCTTTAGTCCAGCTGCTCCCTGCCACGTGTCACTTCCACACCTTGATGTTTTGACCTGCCTTTTCTCCTTTTTTCCCCAGCCTTGTACCCTAAGGACCCCTGCTGGTCACCTCCTTGATGTTCTACCTTTCTGGTTAATTTTAGTATTGTGTTTTTCATTTTTTAATATTTTCTTGCTCTGTTTCTAGTTTCTCTATACAGTGTATCCCTATTACTTAATAACGAGTCAATAAGGTTCCATCGTCTGAATGAGGCCCATACTGCTTAAAGGTCTCTCTGCCGCCTCTCCCCCCATGGTATTTTTGGTTATAAGCTAGAAATTAGAAGTTAAGTCTAATTTAAGACTGCTTGATTCTTAAGATTCATGTCCGACGTCTTATCTTTTGCAGAGCTCTGGTTCACAGTAAGAATAATTGAAGTAATTTGGTTTAAATCATGGTGCACTAGAAGCATAGGCAAGTCTCTGCCTTTGGAATCTCAGATTTGCCTCCCCTGCCATTTGGTTGATGGAGTGGAGCTGGGATTACACTGAGATGGCTTTTTTCCCCCTCTTGCTTTGAAAATAACAAGTTTTAAAAGCCGAGTTCTTAGGAACGCCAGTGATATTTCCTACTGCTTGAGGAAAACAATGTTGGCAGTTGACAAGAGAGACCAGACAGACATCCTTATAATCGCTGATATTTTGCTTGTTATGTTAGGCCTTGAACATTTAAATGCTACCCAGATTTATCACATAACATTTATTAATTTCCTAACCATCAGTCCTAGTTAAAAGACTTTCAGAATGATTTTTGAGGTCTTTTATTTATTTATTTATTTATTTTGAAGATTTTATTTATTTATTTGACAGAGAGACAGCGAGAGGGGGAACTCAAGAAGGCAGAGAGAGAGGGAGAAGCAGGCTCTCTGCTGAGCAGGGAGCCTAATGCAGGGCTGTATCCCAGGACCCTGGGGTCTTGACCTTAGCTGAAGGCAGATGCTTAATGACTGAGCCAGCTAGGGGCCCCTGATTTTTGAGGGCTTGTCACTTAACAGTGTTGGCTGGGGTTCTTGTCTTGCAAGATTCAGAAGCCCCAAGCTTTTGAAAGTCCTTAGGTTCTGCACGCTCCTTTAGTCCTTAGCCACGGAGGTAGCATGTCTACTGGTTTGGCAGGTTGTTGGAACTTGCACTTAAGTCTGATTTCAAAATCTGTGTTCTTTTTTTTTTTTTAATTTAATTTAATTTATCTGTTTGACAGAGAGAGACACAGCGAGAGAGGGAACACAAGCTGGGGGAGTGAGAGAGGGCGTAGCAGACTCCCTGCTGAGCACGGGTCGATCCTGAGACCCTGGGATCATGATCTGGGCTGACGGCAGATGCTTAATGACTGAGCCACGCAGGCACCCCCAAAATCTGTGTCCTTGCCACTGTTCTGATTGTGTGTGTTTGAGTGTGTGAGTAAATGCCCGTGGTTTGGTTATATTGGCTGTTCCATTATAAGGTCTACATTTGAATGTTGCAGAGGCCCTTTAAAATGCATTTTCTTCCACATAGTAGGACCTTTTGGGGATGCATGTGATCTGAACTAATTGCAGATTGAATAGAACAGCCGAAGTTCACAGGGTTGGCATTAAGCCTGACACTGAGACAACTGTTATGCCCCAATAATGGGTCCATGATTAAAGGAGCGAGACTGATACAAAGCGAAGGTGAAGCAAAGCTTTATTTCGTGCCAAGCATCAAGAATCGAACCGAACCGTTCGGGGCCGCACCTCTTCCAAGAGAGGGCGACCCTTCTCTGTTTCACAGACTAGCTTTTAAGGGCAAAGGCCATGCGGTCGGGCCTGGCCACGCACAGGTGGCTAATGAGATTGTAACACACACAGGAAACTCCACAGTGATGCTAGGTTGGGGTGCTTGCTGCTATGTCTAGACCCATTGAAAATTACGTAATTTCAAATGGGAAATACAGGTTTCCCCCACTATCCAAAAGTAGAGCTTCCGTATGAAATCTTTATTAGCCAAAATGGCGTAAAGCAAAGAAGCAATTACCATTGATTTGCATGGGAAAATTTGTGAGCATTTCTCAGATCCAAAAACAACTTCTCTTTTTGAGGCTTTTCTGACCTTTTAGGACACATCATCTTGCTAAGAGATAAACAAAATAAATCAAGATAAAGCACAGAAACTCCCAAGACTTCGCAGTTCAGAGGTGTGGTTGGGATGCCGTGTAGGAGCTCGGTGGGTAAAGGCTCACTGCCAGACAAAGGCGGAATGCCCTTTTCACTTAATTTTTTTTTTCCACTTAATTTTTTTTTTTTTTATTGACGTGTAGTTGACACACAGTATTATATTAGTTTCACGTGGACAACATAGTGATTCAATGTCTATATGTATTACGAAGTGGTCATAGTAAATCTAGCTGCCACCTGTCACCACATATAGTTGTTACAGTGTTACTGTGTTCTCTGTGTTGGCATTACCTCCTTGTGACCTGTTGTCTAACTGGAGGTGTGTACCTTTTACTAACCCCATTCTTCTCTTTTGCCTCTCTCTCCACCCCCTTCTCATCTGACGACCACTGAATCACTGTGTGTGTCTGTGAGTGTGACTGGGTGCCTTTTCTCATGAAAGCGCAAATCCTCTTCTGATTTCTCCTGGTTAGCGAAAACAGGTGCTATTGTAGGTCTTTTATAAGACAAAGTGGCGTAATGTGAACTTTTGAAAAGTGGGGCATACCTGTGCATTTTGTTCTCCTCCCCGCCCTCCTCAGCTATAAAAGTAAAATTGCACGTTGTAGGAATTTATAAAATACTTAAAACTATGGGAAGAGGTGGATAGGTGTCACCAATAAACTCGTGTCAAAGATGTTCACTATTAATACCTTGACACTTTCAGTGCATATTTATGCAGACATACAGCCTTTGAGAAAGTAGAAGGATCAGATCTATGCTGTTCTATAAACTTTTTTTCATTGAATATTCTTTTTTTAAATTATGTATTTATTTATTTTTAAAGATTTTATTTATTTATTTGACAGACAGAGATCACAAGCAAGCAGAGAGGCAGGCAGAGAGAGAGGAAGGGAAGCAGGCTCCCCGCTGAGCAGAGAGCCCAATGCGGGGCTCGATCCCAGGACCCTGGGATCATGACCTGAGCCGAAGGCAGAGGCTTTACCCCACTGAGCCACCCAGGCACCCCTTTCATCGAATATTTTTATCATAACAGTATATATAGATCTGCCACTCTGTTTTTAAAATTTTCATTTTGAAATGATTGTAGATTCACATGCAGTTGGTTTCTGTATACTCTTTACCTGGTTCTCCCAAAGGTGACCTCATCCCTAACTTTAATAACAATATCACAACCAGGGCATCGGCCTTGGTGCAATCCCTGCTTTTTACTCAGATTTCTGCAGTTTTACGTGCACTCATGTGTGTGTTTTATCCCAATGCTCTTTAAACAGCCTTTTTTTTTTTTTAAAGGTTTTATTTATTATTTGACAGAGAGATAGAGCACAAGTAGGCAGAGTGGCGGCAGGCACGGGGAGAGGGAGAAGTAGACTCTCCACTGAGCAGGGAGCCTAATGCGGGACTTGATTCCAGGATGTGGGGTCATGACCTGAGCTGAAGGCAGACACTTAGCTCTCTGAACCACCCAGGTGCCCCTTAAACAACAATCTTTTTGAACAGCCACATGTAGGCCTCTGTATGTATGTGCCGCATTGTTTTTAGGTGGGGGGATGTGGGTGGGACATGTGTTTGAATCTTGGCTCTGCTCCTCACTACTGCTGTAGCCTTGGGCCAGATCCTTGAGCTCTCCCAACCTGCTTACACATCGTAAAATCCGGATAATCACACTTAGATCCCGTAATCCTCACAAGGATTACACAAGACGGGGCACCTGGGCATAGGGTGTAACTCAGTAAATGTTGTCAAGTCTTCCTTAAGTTGGGTAGTATCATCTTCCGGCATGAACATAGAGCAGATACTGTGGTCGGTTTCGCAAGCCCTCTCTTCACGGTGTTGTGCAGATAGCTTTTAGTTGGAGGAGACTCTCCGTAGTGTCTCTTGGCTGGGAATGGAAGATCATGCATGTGCCGGAGAATAGGAACTAGATTTATTGATCCCGCACTCCCAGACACGGAATTTTTGGTGTCATGTTTCATCTTCACGACCGCCTATGAAACAGAGATTTCGCAGACAAGGAAGCTGAGGAGCAGAAAAGTCAACTCCTCCTAAGCGACATGGCTGGAACCGGGCTTTGAACCCTGGGCTCTGTGACTCTCTCTCTGTTAGACTCATCATGTTTCCGCACTGTGGGGAATGGAGCCAAACGTGATTTGGCTCATATAATGTTTGGCCTTGAGTTTCTGACTAGGTCTAATGACACCAAACATTTTGCTGCCTTTTTGTAAGCCCCCCCTCTGATGACAGGCGTTCTGAAAGCAGGGTGTCATTCAGGAAAAGTACAAAACTTTTCAGAGTGTCTCTGGGCACTTAAGAGGGCCACTTAAGGAAAACGGAAATGTAAAGTATCTTCATTGTATGAGTATGAATTTGAACTTTCTAAAAGAAGCTCTATCATCATCATTTATGCGATAACCCACAGAATGTCCATCACTTTATGATAACTATTATTTAATTGTCACCATGGCTGGCCTGTGTTTAACAGGCTCCTAATTGGTGTTCCTGGCTCTAGCCTTCCCCTCTTTGAATTCAGTCTTCTTGTTTTAATTCTTACTAGTTTATTGGTGTTAATTGGAATCTTCCCTGGAACGGGTACGGCAGTGTAGTGCTATGGAGAGAGTCCCAGATTTAATCAATTATGGTCTGATGACAGACTCGTCACTTAACAGTTCTGAGCCTCCGTGGCTTAAATAGGGACAGTAATGTGTACTTCGTAGGGTTGGTATGAGGAGTGGAACTACAGTGTGTGCAAAAGTGCCTGGTTTAGCTCCTCATACATAATCAGTGCTTAATAAAATGTGTGCTGTGAAGTGTGTAAACCTGGTGATTCACAGACCTGTACCCCTGGGGATAAAAATATATGTTTATAAAAAATAAAAATTAAAAAAAAAACAGGGAATAGGTAAATAAATGTTAGCATACTTACACAGTTAAAAAAAAAATAAAATAAAATGTAGCTTCATCCCTGAAAAAAAAATGTAACATAAAAATGGCTCAAGATGGGAGTTTTTCTTGTATTCTTTTTTTTAGTTTTTTTTTTTTAAAGATTTTATTTATTTATCTGACAGACAGAGATCACAGGTAGACAGAGAGAGAGGGGGAAGCTGTTTTTTTGAGTTTTTATAAATAAGCATTGCCCCGGATTTTTTTTTTTTTTAGGTCTCGTGACCTTGGTTTCCCACTCTTTTTTAAAATTTTGATTTTAGGGGTGCCGGGGTGGCTCAGTTGGTGAAGCACCTGCCTTCAGTTCAGATCATAATCCCTGGGTCCTGGAATCAAGCCCTGTGTCCTCTGGCTCCCTGCTCAGCAGGAAGCCTGCTTCTCCTTCTCCCTCTGCCCCTTCGTCTGCTCATGTACTCACTCTCTCTTGCATGTGTGCTCTCTCTCTCAACTAAATAAATAAAATCTTAATTTTTTTTTTATTTTAAAGGAAAATAAAATGGAAGCTTCTGCAAAACCGACTTTGAAATGTGAATTGGGTTCCCCCTCAGTCCCTGTTGCTAGGTCTTAAGTAGTAGTGTGCAAATAGGGGATGGCCGGGCCTCACCTCTCGGGAATTGACGGTGGCTGTAGCCCACGTCTCCTAACAACTAGGACTTAACCAGCATTGGTGGTGAAGCTGGATCTGGAAAGACCAGGAGCCTGGAGCCAGTCTGTTTACCCCACAGCCTGAGTTGTGAATTTTTAATCATGAGCCTTTGTTTAATCCAAAGATCAGATGTTTAAAAAAAAGTTCATTTTCTCCTGATTATAAGTAATATATGTGTTTCGAATTTTCTTTCGGGAGACTAGAAAGAAGGAAAAAAGGGGAATCAGGAGATCACCCAGCCATGCTGTTAACATTTTGAGGCCTTTTTTTCCCCTCAGCTTTCTCCTATGCATAGATTTTATTTTTTTAGAGCATTTACAAGTTAATCTTCTGTTTTTTCATGCCATGTTGTGACTTGGAATATCCTCCTGTTATCGGTTTAGGTTCTTAGTTTTTCCTGTTACAGTAAATCTGTGACGGATGACTGTGTACGTAAGGCTTTTTCATATTTTGGATTCTTCCCCTGAGATTCAATCCTGGGAGCCAAATCATTGGGATGAGTGTGAACACCTATCCTGTACATGCACACTCGACGTATATATTCTGTCCATAGAGAGTTACATTAATTTACATCCTTGCCAGTATGTTTCTTGGCTTCTAGATGCTTGGTCAGCTCTTGTAAAGTTAATATTAATTGTGTTGCTTCATAGTAAGTTTGCCGGCACTGGATATTCTCATTAAAACCATCTTGTTAAATGAAAGCTTATTTTAATTGGCTCTTTTTGATTATTGGTGAGTTACACTATTTTTTCAAATGCTTGATAATCACGTATGTATTTTCTACTAAACTGTGTGTTAATGAAGTAAGAATGTTCTGGACACAATTAACCCTTGGACTCTGCTGAATTTATGGCCACTCGAGGTGGCCATGGGACTGCCATGCTGATGACTGTGGGTCCAAGCTGCTCTAATCTCTGGGAGCATTGCCAGTCCTTGAATCTGCCTCTGCTTGTCAGATAGCGCTCTTTATGTTCTACCTTTTATAAATAACTTGAAGTTTTTCTTTTTTTTAAAATAATTTTTTAAAAAGATTTTATTTATTTATTTGTCAGAGAAGGAGAGAGAGAGAGAGAGAGAGAGCGCGAGCACAGGCAGAGTGGCAGGCAGAGGCAGAGGGAGAAGCAGGCTTCCTGCTGAGCAAGGAGCCCGATGTGGGATTCGATCCCAGGACACTGGGATCCTGACCTGAGCCGAAGGCAGCTGCTTAACCAACTGAGCCACCCAGGTGTCCCTTGAAGTTTTTTTTTTTTTTAAATGATTACAAAAGTAACATGCTTGGTAACCTTAGAAAATTTGAAAGAAGTGAAAGAAGAAAATCACCCATGTACCCACCTAACTAAAGATGGTTTCTGAATGTCTGCGTTTTTCCTTGTAGTCTTTTTATTTATATTTTATTTTATTTTATTTTATTTTTAAAAGATTTTTATCTATTTATTTGATAGAGATCACAAGTAGGCAGAAGACAGGCAGAAAGAGAGGGGGAAGAAGGCTCCCCGTCGAGCAGAGAGCCCGATGCGGGGCTTGATCCCAGGACCCTGAGATCAGGACCTGAGCTGAAGGCAGAGGCTTAAACCACTGAGCCCCCCAGGCGCCCCCCTTGTAGTCTTTTTAAAAAAGAAAAAGAAAATACTTTTTTTACATAGTTGTAGCCTTTTCCCCTCTTAATGTCAACATTATAACATCAACATGATAACATAATCATCACTCTGTGTTATTTTAGAATCTTCTTAGTATTTGTGCTTTGGGTCCTAGAGGTTGTTTATGTTAATCTTTTTCTTTTCGTTTTTTTTTTTTTAAAGATTTTATTTATTTATTTGACAGAGAGGTATCACAAGTAGGCATAGAGGCAGGCAGAGAGAGGGGGAAGCAGGCTTCCTGCTGAGCAGAGAGCCTGATGTGGGACTTGATTGCAGGACCCGGAGACCATGACCTGAGCCGAGGGCAGAGGCTTAACCCACTGAGCCACCCAGGTGCCCCTTTCTTTAGTTTCTTAGCTCCCTTCCGCTGACCCCAAGGTGAAGAAGGAGCAGAGATTTCTTGGGGTGTTTAGTGTGGTACAGAAATCAGCTCATCTCCGCTGTCTCCCTCCTCTTGTAGGGGTCTGAAAATTATGAGGCTGCTCTGTTAGAGAAGGCAGCCCTTCTCGCACAGCTGAACTCCGAAAACCTCAGCAAGAGTGCAGAGAACCACAGACTGCGAAGGAACATTAAGAAAGTCACCCAGGCACTGAGCACTCTGCAGCAGGAGAGGGAGAGGCTGGAGAAGGACTTGGAGGAAGCCCGTCGTGAGAGGAGCAGAAGCGACCACACCATTCACGTGAGCAGCAGTGGCGTGGTCGGGCTGCAGCTCTTGATAGCTGTTTCTGGTTTGAGGGAGATGTCTTCACAAGACTTAGAAAAATCTGGAAAGTGTAAAGGAAAAAATATTTCACATCATCTCATCATGAAATTCTCTGTCTCACATGCATGTGCACACACCCATACATATACATTATTGGTATCAGCCTGGAAATGCGGTTTTGCAAATGCTTTATTAATTCCATATTCTCTTTTTGGTGTGTTGCCATGTTCTGAGTATTCTTCAGAAACTTATGTTTGTTTTTTGGTGCAAGTGTTAGTATTTCATCACTTGGACGTGCTACAGTTTATTTAGTCCCTTATGGTAGAACATTTAGGTTGTCACACTTTTTTTTTTTTTTTGCCTTATAACAAATGCAATAGCAAATGTCCTTGCATCTAAATATTTTTAACATTGATTATTTCCTGATAAAGGCATAATTATTGGGTCAAAGAGTATGAATATTTTAAACATTATTTTATAGGTGTACTCAAATTGTTTCCCAGAAGGATTATACCAGGTTTGTCCTGTTTAAAAGACTGTTCATTCAGCACTGGATGTTAGCATTTAAAAATTTCTCTCTGGATCTGGCAGGCAAAAAATAGTTTATCTTTAAAAATTTATATTATAGGGGCACCTCAGTGGCTCAGTCAATTAAATGTCCAACTCTAGTTTTTCATTTTTAATTTTTACAAGATTTTATTTATTTGTTTATTTAGTTAGAGTGAGTCGTGGAAGGGGGAGAGAGAGAGAGCCAAAATCGAGAGCCAGTTCCTTAACCGACAAAGCCACTCAAGTGCTCCAAGTGTCTAACTCTTGATTTTGGCTCAGGTCATGATCTCAGGGTCCTAGGATCAAGGATCAAGTCCTACTTTAGACTCTGTGCTCAGCAGGGGTTCTGCTTGAGGGTTTTCTCTCTTCCTCTCCCTCTGGCCCTCTCCCTGCTTGTACTCTCTCTCAAATAGATAAATAAATCTTAAAAAAAAAAGAAAAAGAAAAAATTTCTATTGTGTTTAAACTGAAGTATTCAGCATCCCAAGAGTCACGTTCAGATGCACAGCCTTGGCGCAGGGAGGTGGGGAGGGCCTGAGTCTGAGTGATTGTGGACATGCTATGAGTAACTTGCACAGGCACCCTGGGCTGGCAGAGGACCTCCAGCGGACAGAGTCCTTAGAGAAGAGTTCTCAAAGGGAACCTCTGGGGACTACAGTTTAGTTCTCCAGAGCCTGCTCTGGGCAGGGAGGTCAGGATCCCCTGCTTGAAATCCTAACGCTAACACTGACACGAGAATTGACATACAGATGTTTGTATATCTTAACAAAAATATTAATGAACATTAAGGGAATGGTAATGGAAATTTAGAAAAATAAAACATCACCTACCATTAAATATATCATTAAATATAAATATACCATTAAAAATAAAACATCACCCACCACCCTAATAACACGGTAGCTCTTCCTGGTTTTCAGTGTCACCCTTCAAACCTGGTACAACTAGGCCCCTAATCTAGTGAGAGGCTGACTACGCTTCTGTGTTCTTTGACCCCTTACTTCATCATGGGCGTCTTTCCCTGTCGTGCGGCCTCCAGAATGGTCGTGTTGAATGGGGCACGCTGTTTGTTGAATACAGATCACATGCTTTGCTGGATTTCCCACTCTCTCGGACACCTTGGTTTAAATGATGCTACAACAACATCTTCGGGCCTAAAGGCATTTTCCCTTGAAGTTCCTAGGATTTGAGTGAGTTTACTAGGTCAGATGGTACAAATATTTTATACTAGTTAATCATGTTGCCAAATTATTTGCCCAATGGGCTGGCCCAATTTATTCTGCCACCAGTGATCTTGGAGTGTAGCAGTTTACTACACATTATTAAAATATGTTTCCCATATGTTATTGAACACCCACGTGTCTCTGATTTAGATATTGATGGAAGTATAAGACGTGACCTCTGAAAATTTTCTCTTTTCTAAGGACAATGGCGATGTTATACGTGACAAAATGCAAAAGCAGCTTAAAATCTGTGGAGTCAGTGCAAAAGATCCTGATGGGATGCGGTAGTCGGGAAACCTTCTAGGAGGAGGTGACACTTGAGTTGAGCGAGAGGAAAAAGGTTTGAGTAGAGTGCTGAATGGAGGAGGTAAAGAAAAGACTGGCCAGATGGCCCCTTGATGGAGGTGCCGTTTTCATAGGCTGGTCTTACACCCTTACTGCTGGATAAGTTCATAGCTTGTCCTCTTCACCCCCACTGTCATTAGAAAAAGGTTCATTCAGTAGAATTTGGATTGGGGATATACATGTATCTATATATCTATATCTATATAAAATATGTGATTTTTTTACATTATAACTTATTCTTGGTAAACATTTAAAATGGCTGTATAATATTACATCAAGTAGACAGGCTGTAGTTCACTTACCTGTCCCTCTGGTGTCAGACATTGTTTGGTGGTTCCGTCATTCACTTATTCATGTAAACCTTGGTGCTTCTGGGATAATGTTGGGCTGTTGTTGACAGCTGACTGTATTCCTCTGTAATGCGTACACATCTTTGTAAGGAGGGAAAATTGTGGAAACATTTTTGGTGGAAAATTGTGGAAAATTTGGTGGAAAATGTTTGGTGAAGAAAGTAAGGGGAATGTGACAGTGCTTGGGGTCAAGAATACTGTGGGTGGGAGGGTTTTTGCTTTTGTTATTTTCCACCAGTGACAGAAACCGGCAGAAGAAACGTAGGTAAAAAGAGCAGTTTCTCGTCTTGTGTGACTGCAGTGCTGGAGGGACAGAGACTGGGGCACTGCTGGGACCGAAGCTCGGTCTCTGGGCACTGGCTGCTTTGTCTCACATCTCCTTACTCCAGTTCCGGGCGGTGGGACCACTGTTGGTGTCCTGCTGGGGTCACATATTTCTGGTTTATTACACAAGAGGAGGGAGGACTTTCACACTCCGTTGCCCCCACTGGGTCCCTGTCAGGACGGCCAGAGGCCCGATGTGGGTCGCATACCCATTCTTTGTCAGAAGTGTGTCTTGTGCCCAGGCGCACGCATGTGAGTTCCATCATGGACAGCCTCCTCTAGAAGCGCATGTTTGGGAGGGATGAGCAGTTACCCAGACCAAAGCTGCCACTATCCGCTCTGAATGCTTACTTGCCTCTCCTTGCAACTCCTTTTGAACCTCAGGTCATCTGTGTTTCTGGTAAGATGATTTGGCCATGGCTTCTTTCCTTTTGTGTCTGCACTACATCTGCTTACATTCTGGTGACGGTCTAAGACTATGGCTGTGTCCATCTCATAGGAATGTTTCACCCCGGACATTGGGGTGCTGGCTTGTTCAGCGACTGAGGAACATCGTGGGTGGTGGTTTGCCTTATGGTGTCAGGATAAATGCAAAGATGGGGCCTAAGATAGGGCTTGATTGCAGGACCCTGAGATGACCTGAGCCAAAATCAGGAGTCGGGTGCTTAGCCAGCTGAGCCAGCCAGGCTCCCCTAGTGCCTCTATTTCTGCCCTGGCAGAGGAAAGGAATCCACACATGCATTCAGCAACACTGAGCACCGTGCAGGCCCTCTGCTGGGCCTGGGGCAGTTCCATGATAGCAGTGTGAATGGAGCACCCTGGAAACACGGAGCCGGGAAGTGGCGTGCAGAGTCAGAGAAGGCTTTTGGGGAAAGGAACTTGTGAACTGGTCCTGAAGCTTGAGTTAAATAAAGGTTAATCGATAGGCAAGGGAGCAGAGGGTTTTGTACGGCGGGCGAAGGCACAGAGGTGTGAGAACATATGGTATTTTTGGGGAAACAAACAAAATGCCCGATTTGAGGTATTCTGAAGTATTACTTGGAACTTTAAAGATTATAATTTATTCCTTTTGATGTTACAAAAACATTTTCAGAGGTTTATGGGAAGTCATGTAAATGAGATTAAAAATAAAGGTGAAGGCATTCAGATCAAGAAAAACAAGGGTGGCGAGGGAAATGGAAGCAGTGAGCAAGGAGAAACGCATGCTGTGGAACCCAGCCCCCTCCCAAAGACGGGGACTGAAATTCAGCTGGTGGCTCCTGACAGCGAAAATAAACAGGGACATTCGGTTACAGGGTCTCCAGTGTCTGAAGATGAGCAGGTTAAGGTAAAAGGAGAGCTTTGGCTGGCCCTCCGGCCCAACAGTGCCCCTCCGGAGGGCTGCTGGAAGGTTCTGGGAGCAGGACAGAGCCTTTGCCTGCACCGCCTGCAGTGTGAGCAGTGTTGTGGCCCCGTCTGTGCCACCCAGGTCCATGAGCTTGTAAGGAGTATGGTTTTCAGTCTGGGGGACAGTGTCTGGCCATTTCCCGTTATTCTTGTTTCCTGGACTAGAACTACCAACTCAGCAGTGTTGCAGCCCTGTTTACGGATGAGCCCTGCAGGGAGGCCACTGGCACACATGCCGGTTGTTGTTGTTTTAGCATTCCCTGGATCCTTTCTGATGGTCAGCCAACCGGTTATTTTCTGGGTGCTGTCAGACCATCCTTTGCTCCTGCCGGAGAGCCTTCTTGCCTGGTCCATTGTGTGTGCTGCTAATCTCTCCGGAGGGAGACAGCTCCTATGTGAACGGGCATCTTGTGGCTGGGGCGTGGGAGTCCACCGTGTCTGATGGTGCCCGGGCATGGTGGGGTTGGGCCATGAGCAGCCTGCTCGTTCCCATTGCCTGGGATTGCGGCGATCTAATGCCAGCTGACTCAGCACGTGGTATCCTTTGCAGTCATTCATTTGTTTATCCAGGGGACATTCGTGGCATACTTGCAGTGGTACGGGCATTGTCGGTAGGCCCTGGTGAATACAAGCTTTGGTTTTTACCTGGGAGATCTTTCTACAGCTGGAAAGGTCCAAACGTGAGGGTCTCTCGGATAGATCCCTTTTCTTGTATTTTACCCCCTTGTCACCAGAGGGACCCACATCCCCACAAGGACATTCAGGAGGCCCTTGCAACAAACCAGCAACAAACCTGGTATTCCCAAGTCGGTGTCCTAACAGTGATGTTGAACGTGTTGCGGTTTATGTGGTTTTTAACAGGAATGCTGCTCAGGCTGTCACATCCCTGCCCTCACACCTTGACTTTAATGCATTGTTTGGCTCCAGTGACTTAAGGCTCTCCTTTTTAGTATGTACGTATGTGTGCGTGTGCATGTGTGTGTGCATGTGTGTGTGTGTGTGTGTGTGAGTGCACATTTGGTGGAAAGTGATAGAGGTAAACCTTTATTTTAGATTTGCTCTTTCTGGTTCAGGCATTCTATATGCTACTCGGGGTGGGTGGGGAGAGGAGCAAGTGCTAGTCTTTTTCTTCTGCTTTATAGAAGCAGCGTATATGAGACATTGGTTTAGCTGTATTCCCCAGACTGTCTCATAATGCTCTCATCTGTTTCAAGACCTGTCGTCCGCTATTCTGACAAGCGTGTGCTTCAGTACCTGGGCACTTAGCTCTGTGGGGATGCATTTGCTGGCTAAAATCCAAAAATCTAATTAAAGTTGTACCCGTCACCCAGCTGGCTAATCCCATGTGCTTTGACAAGAGCTGGTTTAATTTCAGGGTAGTTCATCCTGAACCCCTCTGGTTTCACATGTGTTTGTTGATGGATAGCTCCAGACAAGATTGTGACAGCGTTCAGAGCATCTCTGGTGATCCATAGTCAAAACACGGCGTTTGGAGTCAGTGTCTGTAAGCTGGTTGGAGAGGCCTGGGACCACAGACCTGAGGTCGTGTGATTCTTACCAAGGGTCAGAGCTCCCCTTGCCTTGTTTTTGGTTTAATCAGGTATGAAGAGTCTGAATGGGAGTCCTTGTGGATCTGTGCTGGCGGAAGTTCTACCTCTTAAGAGAGGCTGAGTGCAGAGACTCGGGTCAAACTGGCCTTGAGTCCTGGTCTGTCACTGGTTGACTGTTGGACTATGAGCCAGTAACTTTGCCTTTTCAAATGATGGTGCCTGTTTCTCGTTAGAAAATCAGAACTTAGTTGTGGGGATGATCTGAGATGGGGAAAGCAGTTATGAACGTAATACCTGCCACACCTTAGCTGATTGATGGATCGGTGCTGTTTTGGTGATGGTGACGATGCCCCTGCCCTGGGCAGGAGAAATTGACAGTTTGAACTGGTGTCTTTGGAGCAGTGGGCAACAGGGCCAGATTGGGGTTTGAATCTCCGCTTCAGCAGACACTCAGCTCTAAGCCTTTAGGTCAGTGGCTTAACCCCTCTAAACTCAGGTTTTCCTCCCCTACAATGGGGTTGATTATACCTTCTTTAGGAGGAATGAATGAATTATACAACTTAGTGCACGAGAAAGTGTGTCCTCTGGTTCCTGGGTGCTCCGTGGATCGGACTCCTTTCCTGCTTTTAATTGCCTGGCAGCTGCTGGCTCAGGACTTTGAACGACAAACCACTGCCTGCTAGGATCTAATGGACACTGTTGACTAGTAAATGTGGTTTGCCCAGTTACCAGCCAAATCAACAAAGCTGTAAATTTTTTCCTTGATTCACGCACTCACCTCTCCTCTGAAGAAAGTGCTAGTCTGTTCCTTTCCAGCTGATTGATCCCTCTAGGAAGGGAGGCAGAACCCGTTTCGAGTGACAGATTCTGTAGTATCTCAGTGGCTCGTGCATGGGGCAGCCGTGGAAGCTGCTTTAAAAGGCTGTTCCCATCAGTCTTCACGTGAAATTGCTGTCGTCTTTCTGGAGGCTTTCCCTTATCTCTGGTTCTTTATAATTTCTGTGCCAGGCTCTGTCCTGGGCACTGGGAGTACAGGACTGAATCAAATCAGGCACAGTCTCTGAAGGAATCTGGCAGAGAGATAGACTAGGAACACAGACAAAAAGCTAATTAAAATATAGCATGATAAGTGCAAGTAGGGGGATGGGCCAAACACTTTGGAAGCACAGAGCCTGGAACTTGCTAAGCGTGGGAGGGGGTGGTAGGGAAGGCTTCACAGAGGAGGTGGATTGGAGCTGAAGCTTGAAGGGTCAGTAGCTATTTGCTGAGGGGCAGGTTGGATGGGGAGCATAAAACTGCATTCCTGGTCAGAGGAGGGCCCCTGGGGAGGCATGAATGAGCCTGGCACAAGGGGGCATAGCGGGTGGGCTGGTGGAGAGGGCAGGAATGGTCTGTCACATCGTCAGGTGGGGATTTAGAGAGGTGTGGTGCCTGGTGGCTAAGTGACCCAGCTGGCCCTTGAGCCCTGCCCAGTGTGAGCCTCCGCTCCTTTCTGCTGAAAGCCACCCTGAGCTCCCCGCCCGGGACTTCTGGGTCAGTCCTCACCGTCCTCACGCCAGCAGCACGCAGTAGCACCTGTGCTTGTTAGAGCTCTGTCTGTGCGAGCACGGTCTCATCCCAGTGGTTTCTGTTTGTTTGTTTGATCATAGGGATTCTTTGTTCAAATATGACTCTCCTGAAGAGGAAACCTGAAAGCAGAGCTGCTCAGGGAGATGGGAGGGCGCCTTGTCCCCACGGTGTCCCGCCTCCGCCGCAGCCCCCAGGGGCCGCCAGGCTCCACAGAACGCTGCCCGAACACCACTATCTCATACTAATTCTGGAAATTCTTACATCACTGGGTTCCTGTTCCTCATTAAGATTTTGGAGAAGTTTCCTTTGTGTATTTAAAGGGAACCACTGAGCACTTTGACAAGCTTTCTCACCGCGAAACCTGAGAAGGTGGAAATTTGATGGATGAGAACCTTCTCGTTCTCCATCTGGCCAGAGATAAAACAAACCAGCTGACTGCAGAAGGAAGTAAGATGGCCTGGCTTTTCATTTCTAATGTGATTCTAAGATTACAGGGATATTTTATTTTTAAAATAATCCATTTTTTTTTTTCTGTCATCCTCCCCTGAGAATGCCCTGGTATGCAAAGGCAACACTCGGCTCCATGTTGGTCCCGAGTGCACCTGCGAATCTTAAAGGAAAATTGCCCATTAGGTAGAAAGCGATGCCACTCAGTTGATGTCACCACACACAGATCCTGCTGTGGCGCGCTTGCCTGAAAGCAGGGTGGGGTCTGGTACCAGAGAGGGGTTTTCAAACTCTTACCTGTCCCTTTGTTCAGAAGCAAGTCAAACAGATACACCCAAGGGACTTGGCAGTTTCCTTAGGATGGTGGCTCCTTGCCTTACAATTAAATACACATTACCATTCTTTTCCCCAAGCCAACTGAGTCAGGTTTTGGAGGAAGGCCCAGGAACATGTAGTTAGATGATACCGATAGCCAGCCAGCCTTAGGCTTCTTGAACTCAGTTTAAAAAACCAGTGGTTTAGTGAAAAGAACATGAATAGACCAGACTTCAAGTCCTGATTCCAGCACCTTTTGGTTTGGTTCAGTTGCTTTAGTATTTTGAACCTCTGTTTTCTGATCGGTAACACGGGTGGAATGAGAGCATAGTCTGCTTTGCAGGGTTGCCGTGAGCGCTGCGGGAGGGCACGGGTGTACAGGGCTGGCCCTTTCCTAAATGCTCTAGAGCTTTGCAGAAAAAGGTGCTGTTTTGAGAGGATGGTTGCTGAGGGCCAGATTAGTCAGGGGGGTGCTTTGTGGAAGAGGTGGTACTTGGATTGGGCCTTGCAAGGTAAGCATGCTCTCTCCAGGCAGAATCGGGCACAATTGTACTTTTTTTTTTTTTTTTTCCCAGGATGGAGAAGACTGGGCGGTCAGGTGAGGGAGGCTTTAGGCTGGAGCCCACAGTGCGTGGAGAGCCTGGAAAGAAGGTTTATTAAGGAGGGTGTCTTCCTCTGCAGTTAGCATGGGGTCCCTGCAGGGTTCTGGGTAGAGATGTAAATGTCAGGGGGGAATATGTGTGATTTGGTGGGTGAAGACAGACATAGGGAGACCAGTTACAGGGCTGTTGCTGATGATCAGCTGCGAGCTGATTTCTGAAGGCGGGGCAGTGGGACGGAGGGAGGGAAGGGCTGAGCGTGCACGGGGTTCACTTTCCTCCCCAGTACTTCAGATTCTGTCTGTCGTCTTCTTTAATACCTCCTCAAGGGAGGAGGGGTGACTGTCCGGGTGATCAGAGTCCAGGGTGCTCACCGGGCCAGCCTTGCCGACGCGTGGTTACTGTACCTGAAGACAAGACCCAAGTTCCAGATTCTCTGGCTTTCTTGCCCCAGACCTAAGCACGCCTGGCCCTTGTTGGGCAGGTGGCTTCCTTAAGATGCATATACCCTCCTCCTTCAAAAAGCAAAACCAAAAGCAACCCCCAGTTTATCGGAAAGCCCTGCTTTGGGTATGCAGTTTTCACCGACTTGTACTTTGATTCCCGGTCCGAGATGGTTCTTACCATACTGATGGATTCCACTCCTTTGAGAACTCTGAGGGTAGGGTAGGGGAGAGGGGTAGTTGGTAGGGCAGGATCTGGGCACTCGTGTGCACATAGAAGCACCAAATACTTGCCTGCATCTCGCGTGAGCTCTGTGTGGAGGCTTGGCTCCGCCTGCAGGCCTGAGTTACCTGTGGGATGGGCAGGAGTGTGTGAGAGGGAGGGGAGGGGTGCTTCCGGTGGCTGGCTGGCTGGTGATGTGCTGATGCTGTGGCCACAGGAAGAAGCCTGGAGTAGAGGCAGCCTGGAGGATATGCGTGTGGGGAGGCGCGGGGTGCAGGGGCGGGGGATGACGGAAGATCATTTCCCACACACCTGCTTTCGTGCCAGGCACCCATCCCACATTCTCTCGTTTAACCCTCCCAGGACCTTAGGAGCCGGTATTATTAACCCCATTTGCTGAAAAGGAAGCAATGGTAAGGATTTAGGTTATCTGTCTGTGGTCACACAGCTAGTCAGCAGTAGAACCCGGATTCAGGGCTAGTTCTCCCTGTCTTCACAGCCTAGGAATATTGAAAGAGGTTTGGGGAAACCACCCAAGATTATCAATTTTCAGTTCTGATTGTTTTGCTTAGGCAAGACATGCTGTCTCCATGCCTCCCCTAAACACTGGTTATAAGCGCACTGGGGCCGAGCTAGGAGCCCTGTGCTGCCTTCGTGTTGCCATGGCAGCTGCTCCTCCTCAAGGCCGCCTCAGCACACGGCTCCCCCTCCCTGCCGTGGTCCTCTTACCTCAGGCCTTTTCTGACTGCTCTTCATGTGAGGTCTGAGATCCTTGGTCCTGCCCGGTTCATTAGCAGGAGGGCCTCCGTCTCAGGCTGGATATTCCATCAGTCCTGAGTCCTTAAGTTACTGGAACTTTATCTCAGGGCACTGGAATTAGTGACCAATGGCAGTCCATGTCGCAGACTGGTTTTTCTTAACAGTGGTGCAGTTGGGTGGAGAGAATGCAGAATTTGGGGTCTAAGTGACTTGGGCTTGGATTTCAGTACTAGAACTTAGGCGTAAGGCTTTGTAAACATCTCTCAGCCGCTGTGAGCCTTGGTTTCCTTTCTGCAAATATAGGGCTCCTAATATTTACCATGTGTGCCATCATTAGGGTTAGAGGTGCTTTCTGTAAAAGTGCCTTGACACATGTGTGGCTTGGCTTGTGCTTGGTAAATAGTAGTTTCTGTCAGGAATGCGTATAACAGGAGAAGTACTTTGTCATCTTTAGTGACCTGACTTGTGCTGAGGGCCTGCTACCACCAAAAATATACGCACGCACAAATTTGCATAGGCTCCCGGGGACCCATTCGGTGGACCTCAGATTAAGAACCCCTAATCTTGAGGAATGACCCAGCTACATGTGCTCTGTGGGACTTTGGAACAGGTCAAGTGTCTTAGTTTGGGAGATACGTGGGAGAAATGTAGCACATTAGTCACCTTTATCACTTAAAACATGCAAGTTCTTGGGACGCCTGGGTAGCTCAGTTGGTTAAGCAGCTGCCTTCAGCTCAGGTCATGATCCCAGTGTCCTGGGATCGAGTCCCACATCGGGCTCCTTGCTCGGCAGGGAGCCTGCTTCTCCCTCTGCCTCTGACTGCCATTCTGTCTGCCTGTGCTCGCTCTCTCTCCCTCTCTCTCTCTGACAAATAAATAAAATCTTTAAAAAAAAAAAACAAAACAAAAACATGCAAGTTCTTAATTTACGTACCTGAACTAAAATTGTATAAGCAAATGAGGTGGGAGAATGGAGTAAGTTACTGTTGTACACACGCATATATGCTAGAACTTGAACCAGACCGCAGAGTAATGGGTCCTATAGGTGTCTGTGCAGAAGGGAGTACTGAATTCTGGAAATGATGTAAGTGGACCAGTAATTACTGTGCACGTGAATGGTGCATATTTTTTTCTTAGCATAATACAGAAATATTTTTTTTTAAAGATTTTATTTATTTATTAGAGAGAGAGAGAGAGGGAGAGCAAGCACAGGCAGACAGAATGGCAGGCAGAGTCAGAGGGAGAAGCAGGCTCCCCACTGAGCAAAGAGCCCGATGTGGGACTCGATCCCAGGACGCCGGGACCATGACCTGAGCCGAAGGCAGCTGTTTAACCAACTGAGCCACCCAGGCGTCCCAATACAGAAATATTTTAAGCTTAAAAAGTACACATGACCAGGGCCAGTTTAGGTCATGTTCTCAAAGTCGTGAAGTGGAGCCCTGAGTCAGGCTCTACACTGAGTGTGGAGCCTGCTAAGATTCTCTCTCTGCCCCTACCCCCTCTCTTAAAGAAAAAAAAAAAAAAAAAAGAAAGAAAGAAAAAGTAGACTTGATCTTCTTAGGATGATCTTTCCAGGATGGTGGGCAGATTTATTGGGCTTTAAAGATGTACCTAAATGGCTTCATACAAGATTTTGTGGTCCCTGTTACCCAGTTTTCAGAGGGAGTTTTCTAAAAGCATGTGTCAGATGATTCTAGGAGGATGTGGATCATTTTGAAAGAAATCTAAACCGTGGCCGTGGTGCAGAAGTGAGCTGAGAGGCTCACAGTCAGAGTTGGGATCAGGCAGGTGCTGCCCCTTAGTGACTGTGATGGTGGGTAAGTTACTTTATCTGAGCCTGTTTCGGCCTTCATAAAATGGGAGCACTCCCATCTCTCTCTCCATCTGTCCAACAGATACTTACTGAGTGCTGTTTGGTTATCTGTCATATTTGCCATTCCCAGGTGACGCTGATAATGTTGTTTTAGGGACTGTGTTTTGATCATTCTGGTTCTTTTTGGTGGGAAATGGTATTTAGAGACTATAGTCTGGATACTGGGGAGGATGCTGATTTTAGGCTTTCTTGGTGAGAGAAAGGAAATAACAGAAAATAAAAGTTCATATTGATATTTCCAATTCATATTTACAGGGACATGTTTTAACTTTGTATTTGTTTTGGTATTCTCTTAGGTTTGTAATCTTGGTTATCACGTTAATAATGACTTATTTAATAAATATATATACATGCACACAGTTTCAGAATAATAATGCAAATATTATTTCTTCCAATATGATCACTAAAACAGCGTAAGATTTTCTGCAGTAGTCCCTTTTGTCCTTAGAGAAATAGCCCCCTAGGGGTACACAAATTACTCTTCTTTTTTTTTAAGATTTTATTTATTTACTTCAATGAGAGCAGAGGGAACAAATCAAGGGAGAGGGACAAGAAGACTCCCTACTGAGCAGGGAGCCCAATGCGGCGCTCGATCCCAGGGCTCCGGGATTGTGACCTGACCCAAAGGCAGATGCTTAACCGACTGAGCCAACCGGGTGCCCTAAATTACTCTGCTTTTAGTTACTGAAATAATTCCTCTCTCTTTGGTTAACCAATCAACCTGATACACAATTAGGTTTATTTTTTTTTGCTCCGCTTCTAGTTGTAGGAGATTTTTATTTTACTTTTCAAGTAGTTATCATTGGGTTTGCTTCAACGTTACCTTTGTAAAATGAATTCTCCCTCCTTCTGCCTTGTTCTCTTTTTTATTTCCCTGTAAACAACCATTTCCTTTATTTTATAGTTAAATACATGACAGTATGTTATCCATACTTTTTTTCCCTATTAGGGTCTTCCTGACCCCCCACCTGAGCAGTATATTCTGAAGATTACGTTCAGGCTTTGTGTTTATAGAGCCCTCATTCCTTTCTCTTGATCGCTTCAGAGTGCTCCGTTGTGAGAATGTACCTTAGTTCATTCCTCTATGGTGAATATTTGGGCGGTTTCCAGCTTTTGCTGTTATGAATATTTCGGTATTACAAATAGCATAGATCCTGAGGTGGCTCAAATCACACTGTTCACTGTTGGTTTTGTGTTCCTCCCCTTGACATTATAACACAAGCATTTTCCATGTTAATTGTAAATGTCATTATTTAAGATCTTTTTTTTTTCTGATTGTGAAATTAATATAGACTGATTTAGAGATTTTAGAAACTCAGAAAAATTAAGAAAAAAAATCAATTGAAAGTCCCCACAGCCCCTCTATTTAGGTATACTGTTACTCTTTTTGATGTGTTTCCTCATAGCCTCAACGATATTTTGTATAAACATTTAGGAGACAATCGGCATCATATTGTGTAGTGTTTGTTTTCCTCACAATTGTGCATTAAAAAAAAAAAAGATTTTATTTATTTGAGAGCGAAAGTGTGCAGTGCGGGGTTGGGGAAGGAGCAGAGGGAGAGGGACGAGCTGGTTCTCAGGTGAGGGCCAAGCCCAACACGGAGCTCAATCCTGGGACCCTGAGATCGTAATCTCAGCTGAAACCTGAGCTGAAGCTGAGTTTCTAGAGTCAGATGCTTAACCAACTGAGCCAGCCAGTGCCATAATTGTGCACTTCTTTAAATGTCATATTTTTTTTTTAAGATTTTATTTATTTGACAGTCAGAGATCATAAGTAGGCAGAGAAGCAGACAGAGAGAGAGGAGGAAGCAGGCTCCCCGCTGAGCAGAGAGCCCAATGCGGGGCTTGATCCCAGGACCCTGAGATCATGACCCGAGCTGAAGGCAGAGCCTTTAACCCACTGAGCCACCCAGGTGCCCTCAAATGCCATATTCTTTATAGTTAATTCCTTATTTTTAAAAAAAGTAATTAATTCCCTGTCATTGGATATTTAGTTTCTTTCTTTCTTTCTTTCTTTCTTTCTTTTTTTTTTTTCAGTATTGCAAACAATGTTGTGCTAAATATCTGTGCATAAAGCTTTTTCCAGATTTCGGCTGCTTCTTAAAGCTGGTTTTCATCAGACTTTAAAAGAGAAGGAAGTGCACATTGTTGAATGCACGTGTTAGCTTGCTCTCGTATAGCGGTAAGCAGGAGAGATGATCATCTTGAAGTGCTTATCAAGTAAGTTCTATTTTTTCTTTTTCTTCGGGTAGGACCTTAGAAATGAAGTTGAGAAACTACGCGATGAAGTGAATGAAAGAGAGAAAGCCGTGGAGAATCGTTACAAGAGTCTTTTGAGTGAAAGTAATAAGAAATTGCACAGTCAAGAACAAATGATCAGAAGTCTAACAGGAAGCATCGATCCAAAGGACTTGTTGCTTCAGGTACCATAACTTCTTTTTCTTTTGTATTTCAATCTGTTGACTTGGCATAGGCTGTTTTCTTTTTTTTTTTAATATTTTTTTAAAAAAGATTTTTATTTATTTATTTGATATTCAGAGATCACAAGTAGGCAGAGAGGCAGGCAGAGAGAGAGGAGGAAGCAGGCTCCCTGCCGAGCAGAGAGCCCGATGTGGGGCTCGATCCCAAACCCTGAGATCATGACCTGAGCTGAAGGCAGAGGCCCAACCCACTGAGCCACCCAAGTGCCCCCACAGGCTTCTTTCTTTAAAAACTCTTTTGCAGAAACGTTTGTATAAAAATAAGGCTGGCAACAATGACGATAGTCTTCATTGCTTTATGTCAGAACATCAGAGCTTCCTTTATGTGCTGTGGGCATCAGCCACCAGCAAGAAGGAAAGGACCTTGTTCTGGGTCATGAGACGGTCCACAGCAGAGCCTGATGGAGGCCCTGGCCTATTCCGCCTTAGTGGCCAGCTCGCTTCACAACGGTACTTCTGGTGTGAGTGTCTGCTGCTCCATGGTGTGCCAGGCCCTCTCACCCCTCTGTGCTTTTCCTCTAACTGTCCCCATTTGGTCTGGGAATACCCTTCCTGTCTGATTGTGTAGCGAAGTTCTGATTTAGTGCAGGCTGGCAGGTGACCGTGGTGGGTTCAACACGGGTGTTGAGCTCTGCTTCCTCCTGGAACCTTGTTAAAGAGACAGTGGAGGGGTGAAAGATACAGGCCCACAGGACTAAGAGCACTCTGCTCCATGCCTTTGGGGTGAAAAGCCAACAAGAAACAAGCTGGTGTACCCTACAGAGCCCAGAGCAGCTCAGCAGGCAGTAGAGGGACCTGGTCCCTGTGTAATCGGGAGATTTGGTGGGAAAGCTGGGCAGTTAGGTGACCTTTCTCTTCACTAGCAGGAGATGGGGGGAGGGAGCATGTGGTTTCCTCACTGGTGACCTTAATAAACCGGGGATGGGGGAAGTGGGTCACCAAATGCACCTAAAGGCAGGAGTGGGTCTCTTGAATGAAAACGGGCGTGGAAATGTGCATCCTCAACATTGAGAGTCCTCTGAGGGGAGAAAAGACAGATGGGTATCTTCCAACAGAACGAGTCTGTCCCCACCTGGTCCTCTGCCAGGGAGCCTGCCGTCGGTGTGTTCTTCCCACACTCAGAGCTTCTGAGCACTCTTCCCTTTAAAGGTAGATGGGGGGCCTGAGCCCCAAACAGGGGGAAAGTGTGTAAGAGGAAAGCCAGCCAGACAGAACAAGGCTATGTAGAGGCCATGGAAATAGAAGGAGGCTTAGGTTGTGAAGCAACCAGACAGCTTTAAAAGACCTCAATAGTGTAATCTTTAGATAAGAACTAAGATCAGGATCGGATAAAAAAGGTACTTGGAAAAGAAGAACGAGCTATTGGAAATCGGAAGTATGATTACAGATATAATGAGTTTAATAGGAGAGTTAGAAATACTGGAAGATAAAGTTGAGTGAATCTTCTAGAAAATAGAATCCAACAGAGAAACAGAGAGGTGAGGAAATGAGAGGGAAAGGCCTGATTCAGAAGTTCCAGTATGTGATCGACCAGAGGTCCTGAGAGATGGGCACGCAAAGCAGAGGGAAGGGAATGGAATCCTCAAAGGAATGGGAGAGCTTGCAGAGTGAAGGGACAGGCACCTGTGCATTGAAAGGGTCCCTCTCCTTCTAGCACAAATAGTGGTGAGATGCCCATGCCCTTGTGAAATCATAGCACGTGAGGATGAAGAGAGGATCTGAAAGGTTCTGAGGTGAGATGTGAAGGGCCCAGAGCTGGAATGACACCGGAACTCTCAGCAGCGATACTGGAGGCCAGAAGGCAGGAGAGCAGGGCTTCCAGATTGCTGAGGAAGAATGGTGTCCAGCCCAGCATTACATACTCAGCTGAGCCAGCAGCAAGAGTGAGGGCAAATAAAGCGGTTCCCCGACATTCAGTGCCCAAAACCCTCTGCCTCCTGGGGAGCCCATGCAGGGAACACCTGGACAGTGATCCCATACAAATGAGGAAGAAGCCCAAAAGGAGAGAGACGTGGGATCCAGCAAGTAGGGGATTCTCTTGGGATGTGGTGACCTGAAGGCCCAGGATGCAGAGAGCTTGTATTTGAGCTCTTGAGACAGGGCCTCAGCTGGGATTTCTCCAAGAAGTGGAAATGGAACCTATCATTGACCTGATGTGTCTGGCCCCATCTAAAGGCATTTTAAAATTCTCTTAAGGGGTACCTGGGTGTCTCAGTGGATTAAAGCCTCTGCTTTCGGCTCAGGTCATGATCTCGGGGTCCTGGGATTGAGCCCCGCATTGGGCTCTCTGCTCAGCGGGGAGTCTGCTTCCTCCTCTTTCTCTGCCTGCCTCTCTGCCTACTTGTGATCTCCGTCTGTCAAATAAATAAATAAAATATTTAAAAAAAGAAAATTCTCTTAAGAGAGTTTAGAGATAAGTCTACCTTAAGTACCTAATTTAGTTTTATGAACTAAATGAATAAATACAGTAAAGCAGTTGTTACTGATTCCAAGGAAAGCAAAGAAACAAATCTGGAAGGAAATGTAATCTCAGAAGGCTAGATGGGTGAGTTGTGCCCAGTGTTTGTGTGGTCCTAACAGTGCGAATGCGGACTGTTGATGGAACCGAAATTGTGTTGTAACTATGAGGATGATTTCTGGGGGTGGGGCAGACGTTATAAGAACTAAGTCCTGAAACTCCTATGGTAGGAGCCAAGAGATAAATCTTGAGAAGTTAGTGGGACGCCTGGGTAGCTCTGTTAGTTGAGTGCCTGACTCTTGATCTTGGCTCAGGGCATGATCTCAGGGTCGTGAGTTCAAGCCTTGTGCTGGGCTCCAGAGTGTGGAGACTACTTAAAAAAAAGAAACAAGAAGTCAATCAGGTGAGAGTAGTAATGTAATGCAAATAGTAGAAGAGCCTGAGGAGTTGGAAGTTGTTTTTTTCTGGGAGTGGGACCCAGAGGTGAGAAGTATGAGGTGGGGAGGGGGGCCCAGTTTTTCAAATAAGCTGTGCCGACTGTTGTTAAACAGTGTGCACGTATATTTGGACTTCTAGAAAAGGAAAATGCAAAGTGTGAGTCAAGCACAGCTGTATGATGGCAATTCTCGAAAGTCCGTGTTGGTCATTTGATTTGTTTTTACTGTTTATAGTTTAACAGGTTTTTGTAAGAAGTTGCCTCTGTTTCTTTTGTGTTTGTGCTCATCTAATTTCTCATAAACGTTTGACATGCTGAAGTAATTCTGATAGGTACTTAGAAATAAGATGTGGTTCTTGCCCTTAATTTTTGACCTAAAGTGGACAGAGACCTCGTTAAGGAGTTACTAGGTTTTAAATAGTTAGGAATAGGTTCTATGCTTGAACTTGGCCAAAAGACTAGAGAGACGGTCTCTAGTCTTGTCATGTTGTCGAATGCCAGACCTTCTGAAGGGGTCAGTGATGTGCATCAATACGAAGGACCCTTTCACATGCGACCAGACCCCGAAACAACAGTCACAGCCTTTCTTCCTAGAAGTCAGATCTCCTCGTAGATAATAGATGGTTTAAGTTTTGTCAAATATGTGATATTTTGAGAAAGACTGGGTTTTGTTGGGTTGCGATGTACAGTTTCTCTAATCACCTCAGTAACCTCCTAGGATAGGAAATAGACCCAGAGGCCACACCTTGGCCAAGGGGGACAGGATGGGAACCCCATCCTGTGAGGCCAGGGCCTGGGCTTGGTCCTCCATACCTACCGGGCGGCCATCTGAGGGGTGAGGAAAAGGGCACTTTGTAATGACTGCTGCCACCCCTGCCAATGCCATGGCTGCGGGCTGCTTTTCCCCTGGTGGCAAATAACAAAGGCACTTGCATTAATTTTGAAATTGCCTAGTATTTGGGGATGATGGAAATTTTTTTTGAGGAAAAAAATGTGAAGAAAAAATAAAATGTTTTTCCTTAAAGAGTTTTGGACAGTCTGTTAAAATTTTTTCTCTTGTTGAAAACTTTCTTGTGATTTGTTTTGTTTCCTTAGAAATTCAGTGGAAAAGGTTTGGAATCAGTACAGCAGACTTATCCTTCACAGACCGGAGGGGAGCTTGGGGTCAGGATGGAGGGCTTCTCCGAAAAGTGCTCGCAGCGGTCACTAGGCAGCAGCCGCATCTTCTCAGAGGTAAGCTTGGCTGGACTTGAATGTGTGCAGGTGAGTTCATGTGCTTCCTGACACGCGTGTGGTAACTCCTCGTTACCTAGAGCGGTGCCTTCCTGCCAGTGATTGAACTCATAAGAGGTCGGAGGAGGGTTCTTAGACTGTCTGCCTTAGAGATGAGTACCCTTGGGCTGAGTGCTGGTGTTTGTACCACATAGGAAACTGGTAAGTCACAGCTTAGTTAGAGATGAGCCCCGTATTTGCTGTCCCAGGGTTTACCTCTCAACTGTGTAATCTCTTTGTATGTCATTTCTACATTAAGAAAGTTTTCCTGTTCGAATACACACAGAAACTGAGCCAGCAAGCCCTTCCTGGTGTGGCCTCAGGTCGCTCTGCATCATCTCTAATGACAGCTGACTTCTTGCATGTTTCTGAAAATGCTGTGTCTGCACCTTTCCCTGTGCCTTTGCATATGCTGTTCCATCTGCCTGGAATGGCTTTTCTTGTTTACTGGGTGACTCCTGAACATCCCCAAAAGTGCCCCGCTGCTGTCCCCTTCCCTGAGGCTGCTTGGCAGCGACATCTCTTCCTCCCTGGTACACGGCACTTTGCATGCCCATCCTTGCGTTGATGTTACAGGATCCGCCTTCCTGCTGCCCTCACCGGAGCCCGTACACACCAGGGTTGGGCACTTTAGATTAAGGAACCAGGATTCATGTCTAAATCCCAATGCCTAGCCCAGTCCTTGGCGTAGGATGTAAGTGTTTGTTGAGTGAATGAATGAATGATTAATTAGATTGGTTTGCGAGAGACGCATACAGATTGTTCTGAATCCACGCCCCCGCCCCAGCTTGCATGTAATGCAACTCGGCAGCCAGATATGGGAAAGGAAAGGAGCTCATCGTAGGCCAAGTTTTGTTTTTTTAAACCTGGCTTTAATTAAGTCCATACATTCCGAAGACAGAGAACTCTCTTACGCAAATTAGTTCTTTGATGAATGGCTCTGATCAGACTTGTGGTTTTGTGAAGGGTGATTTTCAAAATAATTAACAACCAGTGCAGCACAGGCATCAGAACAGGCTCAGGCAGTGGGGCTGGAGTCCCTGCTCTCGTGCAGAGACCAATGCTCTATACTGGCTCTTGGAGAGGTCCCTGAGGTCCCTGAGGGGTTCTGGGGAAGGGGCTGGGGCCAATGGGCTGGTTGGGTCGTTGGTAGTAGCTATTGGGCTGTGGGTCAGCTCAGCATCAGCCTTGCTCTGGGGGGCATCAGTGGCTGCAAGTGGGGGCTTTTTCTTAACTCTGACCATTCGCGGACTTGCATTTTGCCGTTTCTCTTGAATGAAAGTGTCAGCATGGAGTAGTGGAACTCCTGGGCTGGGCCAGAAGTCTGGAGGCCAGGATATTTCTCTGGGCTCTGTCACCACTTGGGGAATGTCAGGCACGTCCAATAACTAAATCTCAGAGGGCTAATATTTTGTGAGTCAATCTTGCATATAGTTACTCGATTTTGGCCAAGTTTAATCGGCTATTAGGAAGCACACTAACCTGGGGGCACCTGGGTGGCTCAGTTGGTTAGGCATCCGACTCTTGGTTTTGGCTCAGGTCATGATCTCAGGGTCATGAGATTGAGGCCACATGGGGCTCCACGCTCAGTGCTGAGTCCGCTTGAGATCCTCTTCCTCTCCCTCCTGATCTGCCCCTCCCCCTGCTCACACACTCTTTCATAACTAAATAAGATCTTTTTTTTTTTTAAGACTTTATTTATTTATTTGACAGACAGGGATCACAAGCAAGTAGAGAGGCAGGCAGAGAGAGAGGAGGAACCAGGTTCCCTGCAGAGCAGAGAGCCCGATGTGGGGCTCGATCCCAGGACCCTGGGATCATGACCTGAGCCGAAGGCAGAGGCTTTAACCCACTGAGCCACCCAGGTGCCCCTAAATAAGATCTTTGAAAAAAAACCTGTAATAAGGCACAGTTCAGTGTTTTGAAACAAGGTAGCAGCCCATCACGGTGTTTTAGATGGACAGATCTTCACTGATTTGAGTGCATTTCATCAAACTTTGCTATTTTGAATCCCGTTTCAGTCATAGAAAATGTGTCTAAATGTTGAATGAGATGTTTATAGATTTATTGAACAGGCTGAGTGTTTTACAGTTTCATCTCACTAGTTTGATCAGCTACAACTTTTTTGGTTTCTTGCACTGGGCGCTGTCTGCACTTCACAGAACCACATGTAAAAAGTCATATCATTTTCAGTTACACTTGGATCCTGGTGATGTTTAAATTACTGTGCAGAATGCCCAAGTACTTCAGCAAAGGCTTTAATTCTGTTCTGCAAGACTAATTGCAAATTGTGGATAAAGAATTATAAATGATCGTTTTGGAATTATAAATTTCTTGGTGCCCACGTCTACACAGTCCTGACTGTTACAGCCTATGGTTTTCTCCTCCCCAGGAAAGGTGTGCTGTACTTCTTTCTCTCTAGAAAACGTGGATTTCTTCTGCGGTGCCTTTGGCCACTTTGTGTTGATTTAGGGTTTATCCTCTGCCCATTTCTACAAAGAACTTGAGGCTGTGATGAGGTCTCCGTGGACTCGGGGCAGTCTCTTTTGCCTCTAATCACTGTGTGATCTTGAGAATTAATGCTGGGTGATCAGGGAATTGAAGAACGGGGAGGAAAGCACACTGACTGTATTTAACTTGTGCTGTGGCCAGAGATTTATAGCCTGGCTATTGAGATGGTTGGGACATCAGTGCTGAGTTTCCTGAGTATTAAAATAAATGTCTTTGTTGCTGAGCTGTGACATACCTACCAAAGCAGACACCATCCATCTACTAGGCCGCTAAATTGCCCTGCTTACCAAGAGGGGAGCCATTAAGCTTTCTCTTTACATATCTGCTGCCCCTTCAGATTGTGGTCTGCGCCTTACATGTGTTTCCTTCAAGTCATTGAGGAAGCCCGGCAGAGCAGGGACTGCTCTGGATTTGGTGTTGGAACGTCAGTTCTTCTTTCCAGTTCTGTGACCTTGGGCAGGTCACTTAATCTGTCTGAAACTCACCTTCCTGATCTGTAGATGGGGGACTTCCACGCTTATGTCCCGATAGGACTGGAAATAACCAAATGCATTAGTCACTAGTTAAGGCTCTCTGGGTGTAAGCTGTAGGATCCAACATTGAGTCGTGTGGTCACAGCAACAGTGCTGGAAGGGAGTACTTACTGCTGGTACGCCGGGGGCTTTCCCAGGTGCCCAGCGAGAGCTGAATAGCCGTGTCTTGGACAGGGTGAGACTGTGGCGGCCCTGTGGACACCAGAAGCCTCAGACTCTAGGGCTGAGTTTGATGTGACACACACCCAGTGTCCCGGACTTCTGGTTTCTCAGTTGAAATCTCTGAATCTGAAGACAGAATCATCCTGGTTTGGCATGGGTCCAGGGGCCTGGCTCACTGAGCGAGTCCTCTTCCAGGGTCTTGCCCCCATGTTTTAGGGACTGTTTTCAGATGACACAGGGAAGTGGTGAGCTAGGTGGTCACACCAAGGGCCATGGGGAATAAACCACAGAGTCAGACACCGGTAGGTGTGTGGTTGTCATGGTCTTTGGGATGAGAGGCCCCTGTCTGGGTTGTTTCTTGTTTGGAGGAGCAGGAATGGGGGTGCGGTGACTTGTTCCTGCTGAGCAGGTGCTTCTTGTCTCTCCCCTCGGGGCAGCCTGGCCCCACTGCCTCTACGCCGAGGAGATCTGCCGGTTTGTCAGCTCTGCTGAGGGAGCCAAATGACTTCATTCTAATGGGGCATGATTCAACGCAGGGGAATAGGTGATTGATGAAATGGGACCCAAATGGCTCTGTAGAGTTCATTTATTTAACATGGGTGAGCTATTTGCTTCTAGGAAGACGTTGACTCACTCTGACTTCCATTATGTAAAATATCCACAGGAATCTCTGCTCTTAAGATTCACGTTGGTCCCTGTGTTTTCCTCTTACCTACTTAATCATCAGGTCAGCAAGTATCTGGAGCAGCATTTGGTCTGCACCAGGTACTGTGCCTGGCCGGGGACACGGCCGCCGACACGGGGCCCTTGGGCCTGTCACCAGGTGGTTGGTACACTGGCTCTGGAGTGAAAGTGAACAGAGTACCCTGGGGACCAGAAGAGGGCATTTTTCTCAGTCAAGGAAGGCCTGCTGGTGAGAATTTGGCGTAAGCAGACCCTGTAGGGTGCTGGGAGTGTGTCAGTGGCGAGGGGTGAATGACGGTCTCTGCAGAGGGAGGAGCCCCCCCCCTCCCTGACCCCCCCACCCTGGGAACGCAGACAGAGGCTTCCTTCGTTCCACTGAGAAGAACAGGGAGAAGGGAAGGGCAGGTGTGGGTCAGCTGGTGGGGGGAGGCTGGGGGCTCAGGAGAGAGGGTTTGGAGGAGCTGTAGAGGGGAGTTGAGCCAGACATCCTGGCCCTGACCTTGCAGGGTGTCCTCTGCGGCCTGGTTCACCGCCGTCCAGTTAAGACACAGGGGCCAGAGTCAGGATTGTTTCACTGGGCACCTGCATTCCACGTCTGGAGTCTACTCCATGCAACAGAAGTCCGTATTTACCTGTTCTTTTCCTAGCCCTTCCTGACTGGCTTTGAAGTGACATACCTGAGCACAAATCTGACTGCCACTTATTAGCTGGATGGACTCAAACAAATATTCTTTTCTCAGAGAATCAATCTTTTCATCTGAAAAATGGGAAGCTTCACACACCTCCCTGGTTTCATTTAGAGATGATATGTGTAAAGCGCCCAGCAAAGTCCCAGGACATAGGAATAGAAGTATGGCTGACACTTACCAAGTATTGACTTTGTGCCAGGCATCACTGTGAGAACTTCGCGTAGATTAAGTCATTAAATCTCCGTCACAACCCTCTGAGCTATGTAGAGTCATTACCTTCATCTGTAGGTTCGGATACTGAAACAGAGAGGTTGAGGAACTCGCTCAAGGTCACACAGTTAGTAGGGTCACATACTCTTTTTTTTTTTTTTAAGTTTTTAAAATTTATATATTTGGCACACAGAGAGAGAGATCACAAACAGGCAGAGAGGCAGGCAGAGAGAGAGGGGGAAGCAGGCTCCTGCTGAGCAGAGAGCCCGATGCAGGGCTTGATCCCAGGAGCCTGGGATCATGACCTGAGCCGAAGGCAGAGGCTTAACCCACTGAGCCACCCAGGCGCCCCTGGGTCACACACTCTTAACCATCAGTGCCCTTCATGGTCAGTTCTCAAGAAGCAGTGGGTTTTTATTTTCTCTGTCATTTTCGGCTGCCTTTTACATGGCTGACAATGACCGTGTGACCCTGTCAAGTGTCCCAGTGCTCTGCATCCAGTGTGCAGCATTGATGGGTGAACTGAAGAGCACGGGCCTCAGAGTCTGGCTGCCTGGGCCCACACCCTACCTCTCCCCCCGACCTTGGGCCTGCTGATGGCCCTCTGTGCCACAGTCCCCTCATCACTGGCTTTGAAGTGACATACCTGAGCACAAATCTGAGGATTTGTGGGGAGGGGAGGGGTAGCACCTAAGCTCATTGGGTTGTTTTGAGGACTCAGTGAGAAAAAGCACAGGGAGCACTGAGCATGGTGGCTGACGTTGTCTGGTTAGCCTGTTAGATTCTTGCCTGGGCTCTTCCCTGGGACCCTCTGTCGACACACATGGTGTGTACAGGTGGGAGCCGGGAGAATCCCACATGACACTGTCACTGTGCACACTAAGCAGATGGGAGCTCCTTGTGCCAGTGACATGTGGCACGATTTACAAAAGGGCCTGACATTTCTAGCAGTCTGGGTAGCTGACTTATCATGAGCAGAATGGTGGTTTCGCATTTGCAGCCCCTCCCCTTAGCAGGTGGTGCCTCTGCCTGGTTTTGCTTGGGGCGAGAAGCTGAGCCGCATCCCTGCAGGTCAGGGGCTCATGACCTTTTTTGCCCTCTGCATCCCCACCGTAGTCTGCTGAAGCCAGGGATCTCTTCGCTGGAAGAGGATTTAAATGCGTAAAATATATGCATAGCATTATAAAGGAAACCAACTGCGTTGAAATTCGGTCATCAGAGTATTTAGAAAGATGCTTTGGAAGTGGCGCTTCTCTGTTAACGTGCTTGATGACAAGGTTGTGGGGCGAGTGTGGTACTGCCGTGGTTATGAAGTAGTGATGAGAGTAAGTACTTCAGGATACTCGAGGTGCCTGGGACACACACAGACTAGCTATTTCTTTTGATGGCCGAGTCACAGGAAAATGTGGATGCTGCTGTGGTTCGTGGCAGGAACAGTATTCCCGCAGTTTCTGTGGGGTTACAAGCCCCTGTCCTAGGTGCTGTGTTGACTTTAGGAGGAAGCCTGGGTCAGCAGGAAGGACGGGGGCTGCCCTCAGTGTGCAACCCCCGGGCATGGAGGGACCCCCCACCCCCCAGCGTTCAGGGAGCGTCCAGTCCACGCAGGACACCATGCTAGATATTCTGCACGCTAAGTATTTATTTTCACGTTTTTATCTTATTCTGAAATAATTTCACATTTGCAGGCTTGTTTCAGGAATCAAGGATCTTACTTTTCCCGAGGCATCCGAGAGTATGTCGCCCACGTGGAGCCCTGTCACCGCTGAATACTTTAGTGTGTACTTCCTGGGAGCAGGGACACTGTCCTGCTCAGCCCGGCACAGCCGTCAGGAGTGGGTGTAAGCAGACTCTCCACGACTTCTGATCCTCAGACTCGCTGCTGTTCCACCACTTGTCCCACCGCTTGTCCCACCAAGCCCCTCATAGCCTGAGGACCCAATTCAGGATCACACGTTGCTCTATCTTGATTCTTTAGTCTTCAGTCTGGAATAGTTTCTCCGTCTTTCCTTGACTTTCATGCGCTTCCTACTTCTGAAGTGTCTGAGTCAGTCATCATAGATTGTCCTTCCGTTGGGTTTTGTCTGATGTTGCCTCGTTGGTTGGGTTCAGGTCCGTGTCTTTGGCAGGCATGTCCTCTCATTGTGTCCTGTCTGCTGGTACATGATTTCGATTTGCCTCATTGCTGGCCACGGTGACTTTCTTTGATAGCTTTAGGAAGGTGGTGTCCTCTAGGTGTCTTGACTCTACGGGTCCTTTTTTTTCCTGTCATTAATAAGTAGTTTGAGGTGTGTTGGGTCTATGTAGATATCCCGATACTCTGTTCAGACTTTCCCCCACTGGTTTTCACTAATCTCTAAGGTCACATGCTTGGTAAGCAGCAGAGACCCGTCTCAGATCCCTTTGTCATCATTCCATTCGGGATACCTTTAGAGTGCAGCTCACTTGGCCTTTTCTACTTCAGTGTAAGTCTCTTGTCCCTGATACCAGGTTTGGGTAGATGCACTTCTCATCTTTGGAGCAAGAGCAGATGTGGAAAGGCACTGTTGTTAGTGACGAGAAAACGAAGACCAGCAGCCCTGAGGGGTGGCAGTTCCATGAGGGCTGTGCCGGGCAGCAACGATGCTCCTTTCAGAGCTGCTGTTCAGTGTTGGAAGCACACCTCCTGGCTTTGTTCCGAGGGACACGGTGACAGTCATTCCTCCACTTCTCCTGCAGGTGGTGCTCTCTGACTGTGACCTGAGCCAGGGCCTGGCGCTGGGGATCACCTCCGTCTGGATTTGTAAACTACCCACATATGTTTGCATAATGTCAGGATGTACTCTTTTGAAATTCTTCCCTTCATGTCAGATACCCATTGTCATTTCCAGGAAAAGCAGCAATTAGACTCTGAAGAGCTGATTCAGGTCTTGAAGAAGGAGCAGGACATCTATACTCATCTGGTGAAGTCTCTGCAGGACCCAGACAGGTAAGGTTACTGTTTGGACATCATATACATATGCAGACACTCGTATTTTGAACAAACAGTGTTGGTGTCTGAGGCAGCAAAGCCCTCCCCGTTGATTTAGGGAGCTTAAAGTGCTTGGATGGTGGTTGCCTTACTTAAATCACATAACCCTATTTTATATCAAGGATTATCTGGTTTTGAGGCACCTGCGCGGCTCATTTGGTTGAACATCTGGCTCTTGGTTTTGGCTCAGGTCACGATCTCAGAGTCATGAGATCGAGCCCCATGCCAGGCTCTGCACTCAGTGCAGTGTCTGTTTGAGATTTTCTCTCCCTCTTCCTCTGCCTCTCCCCCCAGGCACTCTCTCTCTTTCTCTCTCAAATAAATAAATACATAAATAAATAAATAAAATTGTCTGATTTTTGGATTGTTTGATTTTTTTATCCTAATGAATGTAGGATAAAAATAACATAATAATAATAATAATAATACTCGTTTTTATTGTACTTTTAATTTTTTTAATTAATTAATTTATTTTCAGCATAACAGTATTCATTATTTTTTCACCACACCCAGTGCTCCATGTAATCCGTGCCCTCTCTAATACCCACCACCTGGTACCCCGACCTCCCACCCCACCCCCCGCAACTTCAAACCCCTCAGATTATTTTTCAGAGTCCATAGTCTCTCATGATTCACCTCCCCTTCCAATTTACCCCAACTCCCTTCTCCTTACCATAGATTTAGAAAGTGCTTCCATGTGTATGATCTCATACAGTCCTTAGAGCTGTTCTGTGAGGTAATATTGTTATCCCCGTGGTCCATAAGGCCATGAACACTGAGAGAGGTGAGGTGACTTGTCCAAAGTGACACCGGTGGTGAGTGGCCACACTCAGGGATTCCAACAAGTTTCTGTGTCCTGGAGTGACTTGTGTCTTACAGGATTGCTGAGATGATCTGGCGCCAGGGTGGTGTGGTGATGAGAGTCTCCTGTAGGCGAGTGGTCGTACTTGCCTAGGCAGGTGGGCCCTCTGGGCCTCAGTGATTTCTCACACTACGATCTTCTCTCTACACACAAGGGTAGTTACAGGTGAAAGGGTACTGGGGTTCATTTCAAAACCATACAGGAACAGAGGAAGTGGGGGGGGATACTGTTGGAACAGGAGCAGCCATGGCTGCCTAGTGGGCAGGGCTGGGTGTGAATAAATGGGGAGGGGCTCTTCTATGAGCTCTTTTTCATTTGTGTATGTTTAAAAATTTCTAAAATAAAAAGTTAAAATATCCCCTCTCACTGCTCCTTTTCTGAAGCCTTTCACTCTGGCTGGAACGGTTTTCACTGTTACAGGCCACGTGCCTTCCTGCCTCTGCCTTCGCTTGGGCCCCCACACCCTCTCCCAGAGGCCCCTCGAGAATTCCTCTGGAGGACTGCACTTGTGAGGAGGCTGTTGTTGCTGTTTGTCTGCCCTCACGGCTGCCCCCGCCACCCTTTGGGTGCTTGTCTGTAACTGGCCTGCCCCCTCATCAGAGCCACGTGCCCCTCAGGGCGGAACCCCGTCTCCTCAGCGGCTCCGTTTCCCAGCGCCTGTCGCCACGGCTGGGTGGAGTGGGCACGTGGGAGGTGCTGATTGGGTGAGAGACCCCCCCCCCCGACCCCACGCCAAACCTGCGTCCAGTCTTCTGAGATAGGAGATTGTTTTCAGATTTGTTGATCTGAAGAGAGTTTATTTTTTTATTTTTATTTATTTATTTTTTTGATCTGAAGAGAGTTTAGAGAAAATGGAAGCATGCTGGTAAAATTCTGGGAGTAGGCATCACTCTCTAAAAATGAGCGTTTTCCAGAAGCCTTAGCTGCTTGGCATTACTGCTCGGGAAGGGGCGAGTGAAGCTGGGAAGCTGGGGTGGGAGTGGGGGTGGGGGGACGGGCCAAATCCCCACAGCTTCTCTGGGTCCTGTGCCTCGTGGGATGCTTTACAGCACCTCAACTTTTACTACTGCGTTCCAGAAGCGCCCTCCTCTGCCCCAGTGTGACGGCCAGCAGTGTCTCCAGATAGTGCCACATCTCTCTCGGGAGGTTAAATTGTCCCCAGATGGGAATCACCACTATAACTCAGGAGAATCCGAAAGCTCGGCTTACAAACATCCTCTTTCACTTGGGAGGCGCTCGGATGTGTGGACGGAGGGAAATAATGTGTCTGTGTGTTTGGCTTTGTGCTGAACTCTTTCCCATGTAACTCTCAACAGAGCTGAGAGTTAATCCTTCAAACAGTCCTGAAGGGAAGGAATTGTCCCCATTCCACAGATGAGGAAGGCGGCCAGGACTCAGGCAGTTTAACCGACTTGCCCGGGGTCACAGAGCTAGTTAGCGGTGGCGTGCCATGCCGTGCCCTGCCGTGCCTCCTCCCGCCCCCCTGCAGAAGGAGGAATGCACAGGGCTTTTGTTTCTTTCTAGGTGGAACACCTTTTGTTCCACCAGCTCCTCACACCTTGAAAAGGCCCCGGAGTTAGGGAACATAAATGACAGACACGGGAGCAGCAGCTGTGTACTTTTCACCCTGTCAGAAAATGGAAGAGGGAGGGAGCAGTCAGTGTTGCTCAGCCCTAATCGCAGCAGCTTCGCTAAAACAATCTCCTTTTTTCCCCTGCTTAAGTGTCTCTGCAGCACAACTGCATCCAAGCGAGTGCTGTGACACCTCTGTGAGGTTTTTCCATCAGCCTTACAAATTGATCATTATGATTGTCTTGAAATGGAACTAGGTACAGGCTGCTGGTAGGGCCCCTTCCTTCGCAAGAAGACCGCTTCACCATGAACCATCGTCAAAGCGGCGAGCATAGACGATTAGACATAATGGTTTATTTTCTTTCCTATATATGTTGGTTGTATGTGCGGTTCGATGGATGGAGCTGGAAGAAATCTCTGAAAGGGAGTGGGGCTTGAGTTTGTAGCACAGACATTTGGAGCAGTAGCTCCTAGCCATTTTGAGGCTCTGGACCCCTTTTGAAAAATCTGATGAAAGCTCCTGGGCCCTCTCCTTTGGAAGATCCACATATTACATTTTTGCAGATAGTCTCAAGGTGTTGATGGACCTTCTTAGGGAACCATAGGTCAGACACTGGACAGGGAGTGATGTATTTTTCAGGACTTAAGAAAGGAGGCTTTCTGATTTGTTAATGTGTTTTGCTAGTCTTGAAAAATGTTCATTTACTTTGACCCAGTAATTGCACTGCTGGGAATCGGGCTTAAGAAATGAACCTGGATGTGAAAGGCTTTAGGCACGGAGATATTCAGTGAAACATCATTTATGTTATGCAGATATTGGCTGGGGTCTCTGTTCCTCTGAGAGCTGGGTGCACTCAGTTCAGATCCCGGCCATGTGCCACAGTAGGCAGAAGCCAGAGCCCATTTGGTGGGTCTGTGCCACCCAGATCAGTAGCCACTAGCCAGGGGATAGACTATCAACATTGGAACTAAGAAAAATTATCCATCCAGTTCCTCAGTGGTTAGCCGCATTTCAGCAGCTCAGTAGGCACACTCTTAGCTAGTGGCTACCCTATAGTGCATATACAGAACACTTCTAACTTCCAGAAAGTTCTGTTGAATAGCACCCCAGGATTTCTGGAGATTCTGGGAGGTGTGCATTTTCGTGGCCTCTTCTGAATTCTGGGTTGCTGGTCTCACGCAGGCTCTCTGTTCAGGTCACACCGTGTCACACTGACCCAGATGTGACTTGGCACTCCCCATCTCAAATAAAAATCTATCCCACAATGCATTTGTGAGTGGGGCTGACCTATGAAAGCTGAGTTCTGTTGGCCCCTGAATCAGTCCTTTCTTCCCTCCTATTACCAGCTCCCTCCTTCTTCTCTTTTTCCGCTTCCTTCCTGCCCCTCAGTTTCATCCCCATTTCCATGTCTTTCAGGAGTGACATAGTTGCTCTTCTCCCTTCTCTCATTTGAAGCCTGGGCGCCAGGTGACACTGAGGCTCTGGAGAGCCTCCCCTTCTACACCCAAGCCCTTGCAAGGCATTACTCCAAACAGAGAAATAGTCTGGGGAATGACATTATCTCTCCCTGTTTATACCTGTAGCAAAAACCTGGAAATGACCCAAATGTCCGCTAATAAGAGGATCAGTTCGACTGAACGGTGAGAAATTCACCTGATTAATATTACATAGTCATTGAAAATGAAGCTTGCAAATAATTTCCAAAAATATAGGGAAATACATGAGGAACACAAAATTCAGTATCATGCGTCAAGTATTTTCACCTTGTAAAAATACTCAGGGAAAAAGATCGGGAGGAAATGCAGTCTGAGGGTGCCTGTCTGGCTCAGTCAGTAGAGTGTATGACTCTTGATCTTGGGGTTGTGAGTTCAAGTCTCACTTTGGGTAGAGAGTTTACTTAAAAATAAATAAAGCCTTAAAAAAAGACATGCAGCCTGCCCCATGTTAATTGGTAGTGGGATCATGGTAGTTTCTTATGCTCTTGTATTTCAAACTTCCCAAAAGGATGTATTTACTTTTTATAATCGGAAAAAAACCCACCGATGACCTAACAGTCGAGGGGAGGCTGGCTGGCTTTTGTATTTTAAAGCACAAATAGGTCTGTTTGAAAATGGCTGGTGTCTTTGGGTAACATACAGATGTGTTGAATCACTAAATTTCTTCTACACCTGAAACTGATATTACCCTGCATGTTAACTAACTGGAATTTAAGTAAAAATTTTTTCTGGTGTCTTTCTTTACCAAGTATCAACAGCCTGCAGAGTGAGTTAAACAGCATTTTTGCTTTGCGGAAGCAGCTAGAGCAGGACGTACTCGCCTATCGGAATTTGCAAAGGACCCTGGAGGAGCAGATCAGTGAAATTCGGAGGCGGGAAGGTGTGTGCTCTCTTGTATGTTTCCTTCTGGTTTTCCCATGTGGAAGGCCTTGGCTGAACTTTAAGAAAGTCCCAAAACTCCAATAGGGGAGGAGGAGTCCCCAGGATTTCATCTGGATTCCTCTTTTTTGTGGTGACCATGTTAATGTTGTCCCTGTGGGTCTGTGTGTGTCCAGCTTTGGCCTTCGTGGAAGGGCTCAGTGTGTCGTGTCCGTTTGCCTAGCGGGGCACCCGCTGAAGAGTCTGGGCCACATAGATGCATGGCACCGAGGTTGCTGTTCGTGTGAGACTTTGCTCTTATCGTTGTCGTGACCACCACAAGTGGATTCCTTAGGGGGGCTATAAGGTGAGGGGCCTGTGGTTCTAGCTTTGCTGTGCTCATCACAGCAACTCTCGGCCCTCTCCCTTGCTAGAACCTGAGCCCCCGCAAGTCTGCACCAGTATCCACTTACTCTCTGTCTTGAGTCTGGTACCTGGCATGTATGGGTACAAGGATTTGGCAGTGGTGGGCTTGATGTGTCTGAAGCATCTGCTGTGTACAAGGCACAGGACGAGGCACTTCACTTCTCATCTCTGGTCCTGACAATTACCCTACTGGCCGGCATCAGTGTTGACGTCATTTTACAAATGAAGAAACTGGGGCTCGGGCTGGGAGCAGGGGTTGATTTACTTACGTTCAAGCCAGAATATCATCCTTTGGAGTGTAGGTCTTTCTAGTACATTAGGTGTATCAGTTCTTATCCCCAGATTGTTAAATGAGATCGTGTTTGTAGACAGGCGTCATTCAGTAGATAGCTTGCCCTTCCTCTGTGCCTTCCCTCCTTGTTGGGATGTGACCTTTGGCGCAGAGGAAGCAGACCTTTGCGCAGGTGACCAGAGGTTCTCTTATCTTAGATCTAGCAGCCAATTTCTGCCCTTGCTGTGCTCACGACCACAGAGCGCTCTGGGGCCAGTAAAAAATACATCAGGCCCTTTTATTTCCCAGGAGCACTACCCTTGAGGGTCACGTCTAATTTTCCTGAATTCTCACCTAAACAGAATCACTCCCTCATTTGAACTGAAATCACCATTCGCTGGTGCCACTCAGAGTGGTCTCTAGGTACGACACTTGATATGCAAATTATAATTCAGAATAGGCCACAGTGAAATCCTGCAGCCCATGATGAAACCATACATTGAAATATCAGCCTGTAGAGAAAGAGGGAAAATTACTTTTGCTCCAAAGGTGGTACATTCAACTCCCTATTTGTACTTACTCCCCTCGCAGCGACCCCCACAACCCCCACTTCTCCCAATTCAAATTGCCTTATATGGATTATACTAGCATTGGGTTTGGAAGGATCTATTTCTGATATGCTTTTTCTCCTCCTCCCTCACCACCCCCCCCCTTTTTTTTTGCAGAAGAACCATTTTCATTTTATAGTGATCAAACATCTTATCTGAGTATTTGCCTTGAAGAGCCCAATCGGTTTCAAGTGGAACATTTTTCTCAAGAAGAACTTAAGAAAAAGGTATATTGACCTATTAACTTTTGGTCCTTTGTTGGTTATTTGTTGTCTCTTGTGTTCCTGATCTGAGGTGTGAGAATCTGAAAGCCGCTTTCCTCTCCTTTCTTCCCTCTCTCCCTGCCTGTCTTTGCTCCTTCTTTGTTCCTTCTGTGTTTGTCACCTGGCATGCCCTCCCCCGTGCCTGACACCCTCCTTTTCAGACTGGAGGACCAGCCCAAGCTTGATCTTCTCTAGCAAATGCTCTCCAGGCCCTCCCTCAGGTCATTCTCCTCTCCTCTTGTACCTAACTGCACTGATGTCGTGCACATCCTGATCTGGAATTATCTGGTTCCTCGTCTCTATCCCCACCAGGCTGTGCGCATCTTCAAGGTAGTGATTGTACCTTACTTATTTCTCATTTTCCAGTACCTACCCCACACAGTGGGCATTAATACGTGCTTTCTGAAAGAATAAAGATCCAGACTTGATAAGTAAATCTCTCTTTAAAATTGGAAACCAGGTTTCTCAATCTGTAGATTGTTGGTGTGATTAGAGTGGTTTAGTACTTCAGGATCCTAACAAGCACTGGTAAGAGTAGGAAGTGTGAGCTCAGAGGAGACTGATTCATTATACAATTATCATGTATGTATGACAGATTCGGTTTCTGCCTGGGAATAATTCTCATTCTGGCAGAGTAGTCAGACGTGTAAACAGCTGTGTGCAGTATGGGGTGCAGGGGTGGCCGAAGTGTGCGGATGTGCAGGGCAGGGGCGGCAGAGAAAGAGGTTAATTGTCGGGGGTTGGGGAGTGCTCACTTGATCAGAGGAAGCTTTTCAGCCAAAGTGAGGCCTGAAGTGGGGTTTGAAGGATGAATAGGAGTTTGTCTAGGTGGAGGGCCTTCTCTGCAAAGACAGAGAGAGAAAGTAGGTGTAAGGTACTAAAAGTAAGGAGTAGAAAGGAGAATTAAAAATTTCAGTATCTTCGGGAGGAGCAGAGCAAGGAGCATTGAAGCATCTTAGTTTTTGAAGACGAAGCGAATGGGGAAGATGAAGGCAGCTGACAGCACCTCCTGTGGCAATGTTTCAGGGCATGAGGCAGTTCACATGGTTGGCACTTAGTCCATGTTTATAGAGTCAGAATGTTTTGTTCTTCTCACTACAACCTCGAGGGTTGGGTCCAGCTCATCTTCATGTGTTGCTGTACTGGACATCTGCTGTGTAGTCAGGGGGAGCTTTCCCACTTTACTGGAGGGGCTAATGCTCACTCCATTAAGAAATCTGCAGAATTGTCATTCTGCCTGTGTTCTCCTCAAGGATTATATACACAATGGAATACTATGCAGCCATCAAAAGAAATGAGATCTTGCCATTTGCGACAACATGGATGGAACTAGAGCGTATCATGCTTAGCGAAATAAGTCAAGCAGAGAAAGACAACTATCATATGATCTCCCTGATATGAGGAAGTGGTGATGCAACATGGGGGCTTAAGTGGGTAGGAGAAGAATCAATGAAACAAGATGGGATTGGGAGGGAGACAAACCACAAGTGACTCTTCATCTTACAAAACAAACTGAGGGTTGCTGGGGTGAGGGGGGGTTGGGAGAAGGGGAGTGGGGTTATGGACATTGGGGAGGGTATGTGCTTTGGTGAGTGCTGTGAAGTGTGTAAACCTGGCAATTTACAGACCTGTTCCCCTGGGGATAAAAATACATGTTTATAAAAAAATAAAAAATTTAAAACATCAAAAAAAAAAAAAAGAATGAAATTCACCTGGAAAAAAAATAAAAAGAAATCTGCAGAATTATTGGCCATTGGGGTTTGAAGCTTGTAGGCAACAAAGGTGGTGTTTGCTTAATTGCTGATGTACCTGGTCCAGTGAGACCCATGCCTTAAGGAGGAGCACTGGACTCGGAGCCCTGGGATCTCAGCTCCAGGCCTGCTCTGCCTCTGTGGAGGCAGCTGCCCTTTCCCACTTTTCCCACAAAGTGAGGCACTTTGGCCGTCATTGTATGTCCTTTAATTGCCCACACATCCCCAGCTATGGGGCCCTGGGCAATAAACTTCTTTGTACTCATTGTAAAATGAGAATAGTCATTCCAGCCTGTCCACCTCCTCAGGATTTTTGTAAGGAATGGATGACTAAAGTTTGTGGGAGTATTTTAGTAGCTGTAAATTGCTTTGTAATTGAAGATGATTATTATTACTGACATCGCTAGATAGGTATGCAAAGAAGAAGGTTGATGCTCTAAAAGAAGGCTCTGACACAGTCTCAGAAATGTCAGTCTTGGGGGCCTGTCCTCCAGGGGGCCTCACGTACCAGATGGAGATCGTTTTAGCTGTCATAATAGCCTGTGCCAGGACCTCACTGCACTGTGACCATGATTCTGATCAATTCCCACAGTAGCCCACATCACAGATGAGGAAATGGAGGCTCAGCCCAGCATGGCTTTGGAGGGGTGGCTGTGGGATTAGAATACTCGTGTGCTAGTGGCTTTTCACTGCACCCTGAAGGGCTGCCAGAGGAGTGGAGTCGGGCTGCCTGTTCCACCACCCCCTGCAGTGGTGCTGAGAAGCCAGGAAGGTCTGTGTGCAGGGCTGGGGCCCTGGGAAACCGAGGTCGGCCATAGGCAGCCACTTCTCTCTCTGCTCTTATCCCCCAGGTCAGTGACCTCATACAGCTAGTGAAGGAACTGTATACAGACAACCAGCACCTGAAGAAAACCATTTTTGATCTCTCCTGCATGGGTTTCCAGGGAGGTGACAGACTTGAGTCTATAGGACAATCTGAGGTAAGGAGAGACAGTCGTGTTCTGTGCTAACTACAAAATGGCACCAGCCCCCTAGATGTCTCCGGACTGCATCTGTCCCGAGGAGGCCCTGCTGAGACTGCATTTGCTAGATGTGCTTTCGAGGGCCCTGGTCAGTCAGCAGCCTCCCTGAAAGTCTGGGGTATGTCTGCGTGGACACTTTGGCTATCTTCGGATAGCTTTTGACGCCAGGGTCCGGCCCTGGGACCTGTGCTACAGATGGCACATGTGGGTGAGCGGTTTGGTCTCAGAGGAATCTGGAGAGCTGCCGCATCACCCAGGTAATTTGGGCAGTGTAGATGCTGCTTTAAGAAATCCACTAATGTTGAAAAACAAATGAGTAACACGTATTTCATTTTTGTATGAATCTTCTGAATTTTGTGCACCTCCTCACTCCTGTGGCCTCTGGACTGATGGATTTGACTGGACATAGGTCATCCCCACACATACCCTGGGGGATCCACAGTCTGCCTTGGTGCACAGGACGTGGCGGGGAGTCCACAGCCTGTCCAAGCAGAGCCGTTGGGCTGTGGGAATTTTCTGCTGGTGGCATTTCAAAGTCCAAAGGGGCCAGGAAAGGTTAAATAATGGTGGCTTCAGGAGGACCACGAAGAGGCCTCTGGTTTGCTGGGCTTGTGTACTTGGTCAGCCCTCCCACCCCGGGAGAGATGGGGGGCCACATCCAGCCCGGTCCCGTCTGTGTGTCTGCTCGTCTTTGTCAGGTGCTGTCTCTGAGTCTCCGTTCTTGGCCCATGCGTACAGCAGGGAGACCCTGAAATCGTGCCAGTGAGGAAGAGCTTGTTTCCTCCCTTCAGCCCCTGACTGGCTTCACTCCGCCACGGACAGCGCCTGGCCCGGGCCTCCGTTAGCCTTTCTCAGAGGACTGGAGCTGTTGTTACTCGCAAGGGCAGGAGGGCCTTTGTCCGTGGGTCCTGGGCCCCTCAGTCTTCTTGGTCTTCTTAGTCTTCAGGGTTGTCTTGAACTCAGCCTAGCTTGCCAGGTAAAGGAGGTCTTGTTGCCGCATTCTGGGGAAAGCTCTGATAGCCTGAAAGCTGTCTCCTCCCCCCGCAACGTGGGAGCCGCTCACAGGTACTGATGCTGCGCTCTGGCCATCTGCTGTCTTTGAGACAGGAACGTTATTGATCTTAGCCTCCCGGGCTCCAGATAATTTCGGAAACTAAGAATATCTGCAGTCCATTTAGGGAGAAACAAGTCTCTTGGTTAGTTTTCTCCAAGGCAGCATTTTTAATAAGCAGCTCATTCTTCACCTACTTCGTTTGAGTCGTAAATGGCGAGTTTGTTTGTTCATTTGCCCTTTGAAAAAAATCTGTTAAATGTCCCATTATGTCCTTTGGAGAACAGAGGCTTTTTCCTCTTCCCACTCTGAGATCTCAATACCAGCCGATTCAGATTGGAGTCGTCTGTCAGATTTGCACTTCCACTTGATGTTCCCTGTGAAAGGCCTTGTCCTTTGTAGCCATTTCCTGTCTTTCCCCGGAATGGGGTGGGCAGGTCCGAGATTCCGCGTGGGAAGGAAGCTGTTCCCACAGTGATCTTGAGCCGAGGGAGGAGCGGTCGCTTAGGCGGTGGGATGGCAAAGGGAGGAGGCTGCCGTGCCCTGGGCGTGCGCGTAGTTCTCCTTTGATGAGGCCTGGCGATGCCCAGGCTGTGCACAGCCTTTTCGGAACAGCAGGGCTTGCAGAGCGGGGGCTGGGCACCTTTCCTGCTCCTGGGAGCCTGTATATTGGGCGGTGGGGGGCTGGGGGAGTAGGGAGGAGAGCAAATCTTTTTCGTGGTTTCAAGATTCAGTATTTTTCTCCAATATTTAATTAGCCCAAAACATTGGGTTAAAATAGAGAAAAGAAATTATCCCAGTCCTGTCACTTTAAAACGCGCACAGTTAATTAACATTTTGGAATCCTTCCTTCTCTGTTTTTATGAACACGTGCAGGCCCACAGTGCATATACGGTTTTGTTTCCTGTTTTATTTTTCCAATTGCTGCTATGTTATAGCATCTTAACTGTTTTTTATGGATGCGCAGAAATTGAGCTAACGGCCTCGTTATTGTTGGACATATAGATTGTTTCTAGTGACTCACTATCTTAAGTTACCTGATGAGTGTCTTCGGACACAAATATTTTTCTGGGTTTAGGTTTTTCCCCCCTTAGACTGTATTCCCAGATACGTACGTAATTGCTAGGTCAAAAGTATAAATAGAGATAGATACAGCTATAAAATAGGCATCTAATTTATTTTCATATATAGCCTCCCCCTGCAACTTTTAATTTGACGAAGGGTATAAATAGTAGGAGGCCCTTGACGTAGTTTGTCGGGTTTGTCTTCAACATGGTTGCCATGCAGTGGGTCCCCCCGGCTGATGAAGAGAGCGCTTACTCCTGCATGTGGGCCGTTCACCTCACAACCCACGAAACAAACAGAAGACCGGGGACAGGTGTCCTTTGGTTTTAAAGGGCATGAAAATCATCTGTAATCGGTTTGCTCCTCCTTTATGTTCATTTACTGGTTCTTGCGTATTATAAAATGTGGTTGAGGATTGATGTGCCGCAGTGATTGGAGCAGCCTACAGTCCAGGGGGTGAGCCCTGCAACCACGGGCCCTGTGTTGTGCGGAACCCTCCCCTCTCAGGGGTGGGGTGCAGGAAATGTGTCTGAGTGTGTAGAAGGAGCTAGTCTCTGTTCTGTTATTACTCACTTACGTCATCAGTTTTAGACATGGCTAGAAAACAAAGATTTTTTTTTTTGGATGGAAGGAAAACGTGGATTGAGGGGCATAATTTAATTGAACGTAGGTATTTGAAGGGTTGCTGTGTTGAATAAGAAAAAGACGAATGACTCTGGAGGAAAGACATGGTGCTCAGAAGGAGGGGATGCTTGTTAAATTCTGCTTTAGTGGCAGAATAAAATTTACTTTGTCAGAAGCAGATTGAATTTCATTAGAAGGAGGAGGATTTCTAAGACTTTGACTTCATAAGTTAGGAATTTTACATTATTTATAAAGGGCCTTTGGCACAGTGCCTGGCATGTAGTAGGCACTCAGTAAAACAGTTAATTTAATTTTTTTGGTAAGCTAGTGGCAGAGTTGGGACTAGAGCCTTCTTCTGACTCTGTTCAGTGTTGTTTCTGTGACACCATGGGCAGTGCTGCTAAAGTTTGATGTGCGTGTGACTTTCCTGGGCATCTTGTTAAAATGAAGATTCCTATTCCCTGAGCCTGGTGTGGGGCCCAACAGTCTGGATCTCTCATAAGCTGGTACTCTGAAGAATGCTCTTGGAGTAGCAAGACCAGAGGTATGCTGAAAACCCTTTGGTCTCAGCTCTCATTATGAAGGATTCTTTATTCATCCGTTTGGTCTTTCAGCAGTGTTTTATTGTGCACCAGGCGTTGGTGTTAGAACTGCCCCATCTGGTCTGGGGTGCAGGGAAGCAGAGGGGCAATTGCTGCCGAGTGTGTGTGTGTGTGTGTGTGTGTGTGTGTGTGTGTGTTGCGAGCTGTGGGAGCTGTGGAGGAAGAATGAGGAGTGCTAACGGAACATGGGGACAGGGGCCTGGCCTTTTGAGATGGAGGGAACTTCTTCCTGGAGGAGGAAGGGGAACCAGCAAAGCAGATGAAGGATTATCCTCACACATAGCCCAGGAAGCCGGGGTGGAAGCAGGAGAGCACAGTTGTTATGGGGCTGTGTTTCCAGGAGGGGTGTCTACGAGGGTCAAGTACTCTCAGAAGGCAGGAAAAATCGAGAAGTTGCCAAGGAGCCATTCACACGTGGAGCGAGGGACATTTCTCTGTGTCTACAACATTTAATTTCTTGGCCATTGCTGGAAATTGAGTTTACTTTTCATTTTGACCAAGTCAGCAGAGGTAAAGAGAAACAAAAGTTAATCTTTATTTCACTGTATTGGGTATATCACCATTCACACCACGGTGTGGTGGTGGTTCCGAAAACGAGGAATGACTTTTGATATTTCAGCCTGGAATGGTGTGAGTGACCAGTGTTTCGCTTAGCTTAACTAACGGGGGCCCGTCCTTCATCCGCGGGCCCGGGGAGGAGCTTCTCCGTCCCTCTTCCCTAACCCCGTGTGTGTTCTGTCTCTTGTATGAGGCGGTCTTTGGGGACCTCTCACATGCAATCTAGAGAGTGTTGGCAACGAAAGCCAATTGTAGGAGGTGGGGGTAGACCGTTTTCTCAAGAAGCTTGGAGAGGCAGGGAACGCTGAGTGACCAGAGCTGTTGGAGAATCAGAGTGAGACTGTCGTTTTGTTTTTTAAAAGATGGGAGAGGCTTTCCCTCAGCGTTTTATCCTGAAGAAATGTAAACACAGCAGAGTGAGAAGAACCTGACAGTGAACACCTTCGGACTCCCCACCAAGATTCTCCTGTTAACATGGCCCACATGTCCATCATCACTCCATCTTCCCTTTTGGATAAATTTTAGTGTAAATTACCAATATGGTACGCTTCCTTCCTCTGAAATACTTCAACACTTGTATCTTAACCTCAGTGTTTGTTTATGGTTACTTTTTCTTTTAAGGTTAAGTTTACATACATTGAAATATAGATACCCTAAGTCTGTATTCACTAAGTTTTACAAATATGTGTTCCTTTATAACCCACACCTCCTCAAGACCCTTATCGATTCTCGCCGCTACTCCCAGCCATTTTTCTTCTTTTGTGCCCTTATGTGTTAGTTTTGCCTGCCCTAGACTTTCACAAAAATAGAATCATCAAGTACACTCTCTTTTGTATAAAGCTTCTTTCACTTCACTTAACTGTTTTTGAGATTCATCCATGGCATTTGAACCAACAGTGTGTTTCTTTTTATTGCTAAGTAGTATTGCAGTGTGTAAATATATTAAAACTTGTTTATTCATTCTGCTGTTAATGTACATTTGGATTGTTTCGAGTTTTGGATATTATGATAAAAGTTGATACCAACATTCAGCATTCATGTACAGATCTTTTTGGAGACATCTGTTTTCATTTTTCTTAGTGAGTACCTAGGAATGGAATTCCTGGGCCAGGAGGTTATTCGTTTTAGAAGATACTGCCAGTGCTTTTTCTGCAGTAGTCTAACCTTTTGTATTACCCCCAAGTTTGCTAGTTCTAGTTAGTCTTTATCACTTGAGAGTGTTTTAAGGATGAAGGAAGATGCTGATGCAGGGAAACTCCTCATCCGTACGTAGAAACCTTTATGCCTTAGGAAGTACGTTCACACATGGCTAGCCTATTCCATGCTCGGCAGTTTAGGGAGCTCTGATTTGTAAGGTCATCAGTCCTGTTTGATCCCGATGGCAGATTCGGATATGGTTAGCTTGAATGTGTTCTGGTCCTGGAAAGTTTTCTATAGAATGACTTCATGAAGTCAGTTTGCTTCATTTTGTTTGCTTTTTCCAAAATAAGGGTTTCCTATAAAGGGAAGATCAGAAAAATGTACGTTGGTCTGGGAAAAGTCTGGACTAAATGTAGGAATTGATAAATAAAACTGTAGAGACGGGACCTTAGAACTCTCGTATGTACAACACGCCCCGCCAGTGACTCCGCGCTGTGTGTAGTGTTGATGTTGCCAGGGTGCGGCTTCCAGTTTCATCCGTGAAGTGAGGTTTGGCAATTTCTGACACAGCTTTGACTGATGACCTCCCTGGGTGTGGTTACCTCTCCTCTGTTTTTATTTGGTTTAATCCAGGTGCCCCGGGGCTAGAATTTTCGCCCTTGCAGCGAGCTGAGATCTGGCCCTCTTGAGAACATTGTGCTGTCCATTCTGCAGAATGTGGGAGCTTTGGGATTTGCACTTCTTGAAAGCAGTAGGGATTTATGCAGTCGTTATAGAACACTGTTCTTCATCTCCAAAGCATAAAGCTTTCGTCAGGCAAGCTCGATACTCATTAGTGATGAGGACTTTTTGTCAGCAAAATGACAGCATGGCTGGGACTGTCCATCTCGGATGTGTGACAGTCCAAAAAGAGGTTTATGCCCTGTGCTAAATAGGAGAAGTGATGCATAAATCGGGCACAGCATAAATTTCATTTACTGCCTTCTTGCTATTTGATATTTTCAATTCCATCAATAGCTTTTTTCCAAAATCTTGTTACTTTTATATAATCTGAAAGTGAATTTAGCCACTGCAGGAATGGCAGCCACACAGCAGACAGCATATTCGATTTACAGCAGCTCCGGGAAGGCCCTGCGAGGGCAGGGGGAGTGGCTTTCGTTATTTCTTGGGGAATTTGTCCTTCAATTATGCTCAATCCTAGACAGCTGTGTGTGATTTGCTAGAACTAGCATCTCTAGCTTTGGTTAATTTTTATTTCATTGGCTTTGGCATTTGTTTCTGCCTCCTTTTTGGTTTGTTTTTTGTTTTGCATTTAAAAAAAAAGACATCAGTGACTTATTCATGCATATTCATGCTGCGTACTTTTTTGGGTTGCATTTTCACACCATTCCGTGCTCCATGTAGCTTCTGGCTGGCAAGGAGGACGAGGACATGACCAGGACAGGAGAAGGTGACGAGAATCATTTCCTGAGCGACCAGCATTGGGAGCAGAGTGACAAGGTAGGCACGCCGCAGTCCACTCCCAATTCTGTCCTCCCCTCTCTGTGCCCAAGCCGGTCTTCCAGTTTGGAATGAATCTGTTTTCTCTTCTGTTCGTTCTGCCTGTCTCGAGTGCCTGCTGTATGTGGTGGAGAGTAGAGACACTGGGTCTCTTCCTTCCTAGGAGTTACAAACGGGTGTTGGAGCCAGTCGAGAAACAGCAAGATGTGGAGTTGCCAATAAAAACAGGGTTGTTGTAAGAGTAACAGGCATTGGATATTGGACGTGGTCAGATCTTTGGAGACCTAACGCCACCCGTTGGTTTTATGCATTGGAAGCTGAGACCTCTGAGGGGAGGGGATTTCTCCAGGGCACAGGGTAAGTCAGTGACCGAGTTGGGACAAGAGCCCCTGTCTCTGGACTCTGTGCAGCCCCAGATCACTTGGTTGCAGTGTAAGGACACTCAGAGGCCCTCCCCAGTCTCCTGACCTGGAATCCAGCTTAGTGTCGTGTGGGCATTGGTGAGAATGTGACTCCTTTGGAGAACGTTCCTCCAGTCACGTGGATACGAGGAGGCATTTGGGACATTCTCGAAGGTTGAAAGAACCCGAAAGACTAGGATGCGGTGGGACCGAGGAGGCTGCAGATCTGGCCTTTGTAACCTTTAAGGTGTTCAAGTTCTTGAGGTCATGAATGCAAGATCATTAAAATATAGGTGGTTTTGGGAAGCAAAGCAATTCAAAGATTTGATTTTGAGTCTTAGTCTTTATCTTTGTGACCTCAGTTAGCACTTGCTTCACCCCTACACCTGAATTTTTCCATCAGTGAAGATAATCCGTTCTTGCTGGAGTTTTTGTGATATTTAAGTAGAAAGGTATGTACTAAGTGCTCAGGAAACACTCTCTCTCTTTGTATTATGATAGTCTAGACTTTTCCTTTTTTGGAGGGTACTAATTTAGATGGATTTAATAACTAGATTGGTGGCAAACAAGACCCTATAAATAACAGCTCATTTGTATGGGTCTTGTCTTCCATTTAAAAAATCTTAATCATTTTACAAGTGTGAGAGAGGGGTGTGATGGTTAGTGTGTATATCACCAGCAGTAGTGCAGTCAAGGGGAGTTATTTATAGACTGGTAGAAGAAATTTACAGCTCTGGAAAGTGGGGGGAGACTGCTAATTGCAGCACCTCAGGACATGCCCAGTACAAGCTTTAACTAGATGAATCCTTGGTACCACTCCTGTGGGGCCCTCAGTGACCCCAGAAGGTGGATCCGTAAATAACATCTCCATAGGAATTAGGAACCCTCTACTTTCCTAATGAGACAAATCAAAGTCATGTTAATTAGGATGTCTCCATAAAGAGTAAGAGGCCTTTCTGCTCTGTAATGGGAGGACACATCACGAGAGGTAGTAGTTAATGGACATCTAAAGCATTGTTCATGGTGTGGGCTCCATACCCTTCTTAACTCACAAGGGGTGGGTCGTGAGGTGGGGGGACCTGCCCATGGTGGGCGGGATACTGTGCCAGGACCTTAGGTGAATCAGTCATCTCATTTGATTCTCATGGTCCCTTTGGGAGGTGGTATTGCTCCCCGATTTTGTGGATGAGGGAAGTGAGGGTGAGGAGAAGTGGTGTGAAGCTCTCCGTGCTCTTGCGGGAGCGTCTGCCCGCCCGGCCACAAGGCGCATGTGTGGACCTGTGAGCTGGAGCCTGCTCTCTGTCCTGCTTGCCTTTTCCCTCTGGGTTGCTTGCGCTGCTCATTTGCTCGCGGTCTCCGTTCTTTCCCTCTCCACGGATACCCCTCCTCTCTTCCAAGGTCCGTGTTTTGACCAGATGTTCTGATTTGCAGGTCACAGAGGACTATCCCAAAGGGGGCTGCAAAAACGGATACTTGAGGCACACAGATTCCAGTATTCTAGACGATGGAACCCACAAACCTGGCTGCCCCGGAGACCAGAGTGTAGAAGAAGGCAAGCTCCTAAACCTGCTTGCCCCTTTCTTCAACGAGAAGGCCACATTGTTACTGGAATCCAGGTAGACGTGGGGCCCCGCTGTTGCTTTTTCTTTCTAGTTTGAGGGGAGAGCAAACTCATTTTGCTAAATGGATGTAGATGGCAGTGCTGTGTCATTTAGCTGAGTGAGCCCCTGAAATGTCTTGGAAGGAATCTTGCCAGTCATGCAATTAAGTAATTAGGCTGTGCGCTAGTGGCTGGGAGGGTCCTCAGCAGAGCCTCATGCAAGCCCATTATAAAGAGAGAGAGAAAGCTTTCCTCTGGAATCGGTCCTGGGAGCCCTGGGAAGGGCTGTCTGGCTGTCAGCGAGAGGAATCAGCCCTACTGGAGTCTCTTCTCCAGTAGCTTAAGAACTGCAACAGCTTAAAAATTGCCATTGTAGTCGTGACTCCCTGTTTTACGTTGAACTTGAACTTCATTTCTCTTCTCATTTTATCTGCTGGGAGTCCTATGTCAGGAAATGCTTCAGGGTGTTTTCCTGAAAACAAAACAGGAGAAACATGCGGTACGTTTGTATTTTTAATGTTACCTCTTCAGGAGGAGACTGTCCCCTTGCACACTCTTTCAGGACCATCATAACAGCTGCCTGGGCTTTGGAGCCAGGAGGAGCCGTGCCTTCCTCTCTTAGGGACCCCAGTCTCTCCAAACACTTCCTCGGGTGCCGTGAGGAATGAGAGAGGGCCCCGTGTAAGGAACATGGCAGGCGGGTCGTGTGTGTTCCGTGAAACTGTCCAGTTCTCCTCCAGTGTAGGTAGAGAAACGGAGCTGCCGACTCCTGCCCGTGACTCTTGGCAAGATCCAGGAACCCTACCGTTTCTTACATCATTGGTCGACTAAGCCTCATCAACATTCTTTAGCTAAAAAAAGGATTGGAGTGTTCTGTTTTTGTGAGCTCAGGCAGGCTGACCCGTCCCCACTCTCTGGCAACTGTCCAGCATTTTTCTAGCACATCTTCTCTTGGGGAACCTGTCTAGTGGTCATTCTAGTTAATTATCAGAGAGAGTTAGGTGACCATAGTCAGTGCTTGAGAGAGGGGGTGTTTCTTGGTGTCAGGATCCCAAACATTCCATCAGAGTTCAGAGATGCAGCTGCCTGTCTGGGACTGCCTTGGACTGTGCAGGGGTGACGTGAGTGGGGGAGAGTCCGGTGGGCTACAGTGGGCACGGGTCCAGCAGCTGGGGCATATGTGCTCCCTGCTGGTGGGCAGGAGCTTCTTGGCCCCAGCTGACCCTGTGGCTTCCAGCCTTCCAGCCTTTCAGTGGAAGCCCCCAAACTGTATTCTAAATCTCTTGCTTTTTAAAAATGAAGACCTAGTTACATTTTTTAAGAGAATATCTTCTGCCTGCTAGGCAAGCTTGTGACATCTCTGGTTCAGTTCCCTGTGCTCTGTAAGTATCTGTTCCATAGGCTTCCAGACCAGTAAGGCCAGTTGTAGTGTTAGAAAAGGTTTTCTCACACCAACCTAAACCCGTAGCCTGTGCAGCTGTCACTCACAGTGCACCACAGCCCACCAAAACGAAGTGGAGTCATGGCTCTGCGAGGCCTCCCGAAGGCCTGGCGGTGGTCTGCAGCCCCTCCTGGCGCACACATGGGGCATCGCGTGCTGGGCTCCCCTTACCCTCACACCAGCTTTCTGGGTGCTGCTCCTGGCGATCTCCTTTTCATAAACATGGGCTCTGACGTTTGGGGATTTGACATTCCCTTAGTTATAAAATGCTAGAGCCGTTGGAGAACATTCTGGAGGAGTCCTTGGGGTAACCAGGGTTTTGGTCAGAGAAACACTAGTCTTCTACTTAGGAATTCCCTTTTGGTCCCAACTGCCACCATCTCTTTCCTGGACGCCAGCAGCACAGCCTCCTCTATTGTCCATTCTCCATAGAGCAGCCACAGTGATCTTTTTAATAAGACTTAAGTCAGATCAGATCCATTCCATGCTTAAACCTTCTAGCAGATTTCCGTTGCTCTTACAGTAAGATCACAGCTTCTCCACCTGGCACCCGCCTCTTTCTCTGCCCATATCACCTACCCCTCCTATTCACCGAGCTCTGCTCTGCTCCTCAGACATCCAGGCTGGTTCTTACCTCAGGGCCTTTGCACTAGCCATTCCCTCTACCTAGAATGTTCTCTTCCTAGGTGTGTATGTGACTGGTGGCATCTCAGCTAGACATCAGCTGTGTAGAGAGGCCTTTGCTGACCATTAATGGGAAATCCTGCTTTAACACGTGGTCTCCGAACTTTTTCCCTCCCTTTCTCCCTTAATTCATAGTACTTGTCTTTGCTGCACGTTGTCTTATTTAGTTATCAGTGTTTGCGTGAAGGTCTGTCTGTCTTCTCAGTGAAATGTGAGCACAATGTATGCCCACTGCCTTACGTGGCAGGTGGCAGGTGCTCAGTTAAGTATTTAAGTGTCAGTGCAGATGCTTAGAAGCCCAGCATCACAGCAGAAAGTGAGTGTGGAAAATTGGAGAGAGTGTACTGATCCTTCAGAGTCAGAAATATCTGGATTCCAGTCTTTGTTCTGCCACTTTGCTAGGGGATCTTGAATCTTTATGAGCCCATTTCTTCATCTGTAAAATGGGGTTAGGTTTGGCCCCATCTCCTCGTCATACAGCAAGGCCTGAATGTTTTTGGTGTATTTAAAGGACCTGACAGGGCACGTGCTTCACAAATGTCAGTTCCTCCCCTTTACATCTCTCACTGTGGCAGAGATCCCCTGGAAGGGTCTGTAAACAATGTTTGTGCCTCTGACAAGACCCTCGACTCAACCATTAAGAAGGTCCCGATCACAGTGACAGCTTAATGAATCTCCTGTTCAGAATTCTAGCAAAGTAACACTTGAAATGTTTTATTTAACATCACCCCCACTTTAGTATATTCTAATGGCCTCTTTCACCACCTTTTACTACCCATTTGTAAAATCTTTGTCCTCGGTTTTATTGTGTGTTGTTTGGTGGTGAGTAACGGTCCTCCTTCGGCTAGCTGAATAGTAGTTGTCATTATTTTTAATCTATATTAAGGGAAGGAGAGGAAAGGACAATTTAGTTTAACGCGCTTAAAGTGCCAGAAATATTTTTAAAGTCTGGGTTTACTAAATTTTAAGATGGTTTGTGTAGTCTAGATGATTCCGTATTAGAAGGGAAAAATGTACCATACATTTTAATTTTGTTTTTTAAACTTCTATTTTTTACCCTCCTTCAGTGTGCTGTAGCTGTGTGATGTGAATAGAATTGCCTCTGGCCCAGAGCTAGATGATCTGAACCCAGAAGGAAGTAGGGCCTTCCCTTGGCTCTTGGAGGGCTCCATGGGAAAGGTAGAACCAGGCCTCATGTCAATTGTCACATGTAGCGGGAACCCAGATATGGAGCAGGGACCATCAGGGTGTGCTCAGGGAGTCCGTCTGCAGAGGCTGGCCCTGGCCAAAGGCAGGTGGGAGGAATGGCAGAGAGAAAATGTGAGGGGAGCGTCAGTGGGCCTCTTCTGCCTCGGTCACTGCTGACGGCCACGACCTCAGCCCGACCTCGATGTCAGTGGCAGCTCTCCCACCGGCCTCTCCTTCTGTCCTTGCCTGCTCCAGTCCCTTTTAACATCGTTTCCTGTCTCTGTTTCCTAGTTTGTCTCTTCTTTCTTAAATGAGCCACTCTCCTTTATTTTTTAGATGATTTACATATACTTACATTAAAATCTTCAGGTTTCCTTGTTTATTTAATTGTCTTGAGTGTGAACTCTGATTCGTCGGGTTGTGACCTGTCTGTCATACTCACGGGTCATGTGTGCAGGTTGGGTTTGCCAGGGTGTGGACAGCCCTGCTCTGTCCCCTGTGCTCCCTCCTCCTCCTCCTGTGGGGTGCCACAGCTGCCTCTGGCTCATGAGATTTCCCTGGTTTCCTCCACCATGGGAGGACTTTCTGCCCCCAGTGCTTTCTGCGAATGTCCCCTTTCTCCTGACTGTGGTCTCCTCCATTTCTGACCTTTGGGTAAATTTTACCTTGATTTCGAGGCCTATGGGGCATCTTACAGTATTTGTTATGTATCTTTTGCTGTCACTTACATGGGTTTAGAGTGGAGTGGGAGGGGCTCCCGTGTGTGCTCACATGGCATGTAAACTGGTCTCCACTTCTCACTGCACTGCTGGGGGCCTCTGGGAAAGGCCCAAGGCAGTGACGAGAGGCAGGCAGTACTCTAAGTGGGACTGTCTGTGTCTCCGGCACCGTTTACACAGTGTGCACACAGCCGCAGCTGGGATCTGCAGGAGCTTAGGGCACATGGCCAGTGCCCTAAAGTATCTGCTGCTTAAACGCTCTCTTGTTTCGTCTTTATTGCTGTCCTGTGGAGGGAGACTTACCTTACTTCCAGAGCATCTCTGAGTTAAAACTTGAAGCCATTTTTATGTGATTTCACTACTATTTCTGTTCCAAGTAGTTCGCAGTATCCCTGCATTCAGTGCCTGTGTACTGAGCCTGACTGTGCACAGTGATGGGCCAGGTCACTCGTGGTTCCACCAGGTTGACCAGATCCTCCTAAGCCGTACTCACCCCCGGATGTAGGCATGGGGCCAGAGGCCGGGTGGACCTCACAGTGGTCAGAAATGACAATTCTTGATGACCCTACTTGCTCCTTCCCAAGCCCGGCTTTTTCTAGACCCTGTTTGCATCCTTACAGCACATGGCCTTCTCACTTGTAGTGTCCATGTGGAGTCTCTTCTTATCCATGAGTCGGACATGCCAGTACCCACCAGGTGTGGTTGTCATGAGGTGACAGGGGAGAGAATCCTTGGTGGCACATGGCGAGCGGGCTGCGTGCTTAAACAGTTTGGGCCGGTCAGTGGAGAAAACTTGGGAAATCTGGTAGGGCATGAGGCTATAGCAGAAAACCTAGTTCTTCCACTTCCTTCCCTTTTGGAAAAACAGGCCAGACCTTCTGAAAGTGCTACGTGAGCTACTCCTGGAACGAACGTGCTTGACAGAGCAGGAAGTGTCTGCACAACACCTTGATGGTAAAACGGAGAAGTTTTTTAAGCAAATGGCTGCTCAGCTAAGCGGTGAACTCGGACATTTCAACCAAGTCAACTCATTGTCCAAGTCCTGCGATGAAGGGAAGTCGCCGCGGACAGCCCAGCTAGGAAGGACGGGTCAGGTGTCCAAGCTGGAGCTGAAAGATGCCTCCGTGCAGACCGTGGCGGTGGAGGGGGACACGCGCAGATTCCAGAACGAGGGCAGGAGAGGGGCGTGGGCAGAGAAGCCCCCAGACGCCGCGTTTCACACTGAGGGCCCGCCGGAGAACTTGTGCATGGCACCAGGGCAGCAGGCCACTGCCCCTTCCTTCCCCAGCGGGACTGACAGAGTAAGCTTTTCTATTTATTATTCATTTGTTTTCTTATTTTATACAGATGAAAGGCTAAAAGACCAACTCTGATCTCACTGCTTTTTTTGATGTATGTAGAATCCGGTGTCTCCCCGGCCTGCACCCGTCTGGCCTCGGCCTAGAGGCGCGTGTTTGTCTTCACCTCCCTCCAACCCGCCCAGTCTCATTTGTCTGTACGTCATGACATTTGTGCAGTTTCCTTATAGAGTCGTATTTATACGTCTGTGTGTAGCTTTTTCTTTCATGCTCTGTATCAGGAACATCTTACCTTGTAACGGCTCTGGGAGATGCCATTGTGGGAGATGTGCCAAATTTCGTATGAATTTCACCTACTGGGGGATATTTACGTTCGCAGGTTACAGTGAAACTGTGATACCCTGACTTGAGGAGGAGGCCTGAGAACCTAGGTTTTATCTTGTGTAGACGTTGTGGTGGAGAGGTTCTGTTCTGTGAGCTTCATCTATGTTCTCTTATCCTTGCGACACCTGTCAGAGATGAGGAAGCATGGTTTTGAATGCCCACAGTTAGCCAGCAGTTACAGGGCTGAGTTGGGACCCCAGGGTGCCTGATGGCACAGCCTTACCCTTTCCCAGGCTAGCCCCCAGCTCCTGCTGGCCCAGAGTGGTGGGCTCCGATTCTGGTAGGGGAATGCATTTTGCTTCAGTCAAGAGGTTGTCTCTATGCTTCTCCTCTAATGCCATCAAATCTCCCATATTATTAAAAGCCAGATTCTCTTGGTCGTATTTGATTGGACCTTTTACTAAACTCCTTGTGGGCAGAGGGGTCGGGGCTGATGATCCCCAAAGCAGGGAGATGTCTATTCTGGTGGAGAAGTAGGTCATGTTTCTAATAGAACTCCAGTGACGGCTGTTGGTGTTCTTGTTTCTGATGGGTGTTTTGTATCTGAGAAATCAGCTGTACACACTGCTTCATAGCATCAGAATGGAGAATTAAGTTTATTTTCTGACCACTAAATTACTGCTTTTGTGCATACCAAAGGGAGTTAGATATATCATTAGCAAAATTGCTTTTGATTGTTTTAAATTATGTACCAAAACTGTAATTTCTAGAATAGGGTTTTCTAAAGATATCAGTAAAGACAAAAAGAAAAAAAAAAGAGAGAGAGAGAGACACTGCCATTATATTAACGGTACTCCAGATGCAAATTTGTGCAGTTTGGCTGGAATAGAAATGGTCTCATCTGCCCCAGCTCTGTTAGTTTGTACCTGTGTATTAGGAAAACTAGATGTTTTTCCCCCCGGTTTGTGTGGGAGATAGCCTCCTTTGTGCAGAAAAATTGCATAATTGAATGAACTCAGTAATTTCCCCAAATATATTAATTTTTTTTTAGTTTGGAATTATGCTTCTTGCTTATGTTTTCAAAAGGAAGGCTACTGTGTTTATTTTTTAGCATCTGTTGTTTGTGCGAGGATCATGCTAGATATTCTCTATCTATATCATCACATTTAATCTTCTCAAGAAGCGTGTAAATTAGGTAGATATTCCTGATATTTTACATATGAAGAAATACAGCCTCTGAAAGGCTCAGAAAATGGTCCAGAATGAGTCAGCTGTTGAGAGGAGTAGTAGGGATAGAGATTGAAGTCCAGTTTTAGGGACATACAGGAATATATTTATTTATTTATTTATTCATTTATTTTTTTAAGTTGGTTTCACACCCAGTGTGGGGCTCGAACCCATGACCCTGAGATCAAGACCTGAGCCGAGAGCAAGAGTCGGATGCTTAACTAACTGAGCCACCCAGGTGCCCAAGATAGGGATTTTTCTAAACCTACCTCTCGGGAAGGGAGGAGCCCTTGGTAAGGGATACCATCATAAAATGTACCGGGGATTGCTTCAGGCCTGGCTGCTTCCCTTTCTTGGTGGCTCAAGTGGGATCGGTGTGACCTGGAACCGGAGGCTGTCGCAGTGGTGATATGAGGAAATGTGTGGCAAGTGCCTGCCAGTGCCTTGTGCATGGTTGGGTAGGTGCATGTCAGGCCCAGTGGGTGTGTATTCCTGTCCCCTACCACCCCCACGTGAGGAGTTCCGTTATGACATCTTTAATAAGGTGGTAGGTGGGGCTGTGCTCAGTGTCCATAAGGTAGCATTTTGTGTGGTGTTATTTTAAAACCCGCATTAGGTTGACTGACGGCAGTCTTCCAGCCTGAAATTGGCTTTGGCATTTGTGCACTTGCAGATATCTTTTCTCCTGCCATATGACACACAGATTTGGATCCAAGAATAAAGATTGGTGGAGACAATTGGTGGAGACAGGCAAATGACTGTTATTTGGCAGTCCTCTTTGATGAGGCATTCCCCTGCCCCTTTCACCACTGGGCCCCTTCACCACCTCCAACTGTCCTTGGCCTTGAACCTGCTCTCTGGCCTGGAACTTCGGGGCAGAGAGTGTCTCACTTTCCTTAACTGAGCAATAGAGGCTGGAGAGTTGTTGTGAGGTCCTGCTCTTACATTCTTGTTGTATGACATTGTACTGGTTGTTGGACGTCTCAGTTCTTTGGAACATAGGCCCCGTAACTTCTGTTTTCCTGTGAGCTCTGGGAATGCAGAGCTTACTGGAGGACTGTGGGACAATGAGCTTGAAAGTATTTTACAACCTAAAATGTGCAAGCAGGGCTCCTTCTTCACTTTTCCTGCTTGGGAGACCTTGCTGATTTCATCATTCCCAGGGTCCTAAGTATTTCTTGTTTCCTTCTCAGATTCATTCTCTTCCACTTAAAAAATTAAAAAGAATAATAACCTCAGAGCGCCTGGCTGGTGCAGTCGGTTAAGTGTCTGCCTTCAGCTCAGGTCATGATCCCAGGGTCCTGAGATCAAGTCCTGCCCGCATCACTCTCCCTGCTCAGTGGGGAGTCTGCTTCTCCCTCTCCCCCTCATCCTACTCTTGTGCTCTCTCTCAAATAAATAAGATCTTAAAAAATAAATAAATAAATAACGACCTAATTCACGTATCAAACAATTTATCTGTTTAAAATATATAGTGCAGTGGTTTGGTTTTGTTTTGTTTTTGGTATATTTGTAGAGTTGTAGAACTGTTACCATAATCAATTTTAGAACATGTTTAATTATCCAAAAAGAAACCCTGACGCATTGGCGGTCATTTCCCATTTCTCCCCCATCTGCCCTAGCTGCAGGCAACCACTGATCTACTTTCTGTCTTTATAGATTTGCCTATTCTGGGTGTTTTATATATAAATGGGATCATACAACATGTGATCTTTGGTGACTGCTTCTACTTAGTAATGTTTTCGAGGTGCATTCGTGCTGTAGTCCGTAGCAGCAGTTCATTTCTTTTTATTGCCAAGCGATAGTCCATTGTATGGATGTAGCACATTTTATTTATCCATTCATCAGTCGATGGACATTTGGGCTGTTTCTACTTTTTAGCTATTATGAAGAATATTGCTATGAACATTCATGCACAAGTCTTTGCATGGATGTGTGTTTTCATGTCTCCTGGGTAAACACCGAGGCGTGGAATTGCAGGGTCCTATGGGAACTCTGTGTTTAACCCTTTGAAGAACCACCAGGCTGTTTTCCACAGCAGCTGCCCCTTGTTTACATTTTCACCAGAAGCATGAAGTTTCCAATTTCTCCACAGCCTTGCCGACACTTGTTATTATTTTGGTCATACGCTGTCCTAATGAGTTGGGAGTGGCAATATTTCATGGAGATTTGATTTACATTTCCCTGATGACTAATGACACTGAACATCTTTTCATGTGTTTATTGGCCATATATAGATCTCCTTTTGAATGTGTCTTTTAGACCCTTTGCTCATCTTTTAATTGGTCTTAGAAATCAAGGCCTATTGTCCTGAGGAAGATACATCTGAGTGGAGTCCTAATGAATGTATTGGGTATGGGAGACGTGGGGGCGGGCAAGAAAGCGTGTGTAGACAGAGGAGACAGTGTATGCCAAGGCCCTAGGGTAGAAGGAGCATAGACATTGGAGGAACTGATAGAAGGTGTGTGTGTGGGAATAGGGAGATGGCAGAGGGGCAGTGACTTGGGCTGCAGGTTATGCACAGCATTGCGGCTGTGGTACGCATTTTGACCTTGGTCATAAGAGACTGGGAAGTGTTCCCGTAGTTGTAAGCAGAGGCAAGGAATGTTAGGTTTGCCTTTTCCTGCCGCAGTATGGAGAGCGGACTAGAAAGGGCATGAGGGGTGGGAGAGGGCGCTCAGGAGGCAGTTGCCGTGGCTAGGTGACTGCCAGCAGTGTCTTGGGGTTGGATGAAGATAGTGCGGCGGGGTGGGGATAGTCCAGGGAGCCCAGCTGGAATTAGTGGAGCCCGGTGAGTGGCGAGAGTGGGTGACGAGTGTAAAGGTTTGATAGACTCGCCGGTTTGGGTGACGCAGTGAGGAGCTGGTGATGTGATTGACCAAGACGTTGGGTGTTGAAGTAGCGTAGCTTTGGGGTGGGGACTTGGGTGGTAGATGGAAGGAGCCGAGTGCTGGGCTGGCCTCAGAGTGCCTGGGAGCCGGTGGAAACGAACATGTTGAGGGTGGGCAGGTTGGGGCTCCGAGCCACTGGCTTAGTGACCCGCTAGCCATGGACAGCTTCAGTCGCGGTGATTCGGTGGACCAGCAGATTGGCTTAGACTGAGGAGAGGGGGCACGGGGTTGGAATAAAGAAATAGATACGGAGCAAGAAAATGTTATTTAGAAGATTGTGCTGGGAAAAGGGTTGCCATATGTCGAGCATCTGGATGTCCACAGAGACAGCGGGCCAGGGCCAAGAGGGTGTCGCGGAGGAAAATCTTGGCGCTTGCCAGTCACAGGAGGGGACCTGCCAAGACAGAAGTCCTGTAGACTGGGAGATAAACATAGAGGCCCTTCTAGGAACCAGAGGTCTGGACAGCCGGTGTGAATCCTGTTTTACGAGGTTGGCATGAGGGTGTTGCCTCTGTGACCAGAGGAAGTGCATTCATTGTCCTTTGCACGTGTCTCTTCAGGAAGCTAAGAAGTCCCGCCTGCCCATCCTGATAAAGCCGTCCCGGTCATTAGGAAATGTGTATCAGCTTCCCGTCACCCAGGAGGTGGTGGCCCAGCTGCAGGGCCAAGTCTTGGAGCTGCAGGGGGAGCTGAAGGAGTTTAAAATCCGCAATAAGCAACTTCACCAAAAGTTAATTCTGGCTGAAGCAATGACGGAGGGGAGGCCAGCGCCAGACAAAACGCTACAGAAAGGTAAGCAGCGAGAAAAATGTCGTCGCCGTGAGCTAGATGAACGACCCGATAGAGCTGCTTGAAATGTCAGCCTTGTTGTTTAGAACTGCAGTAAGTTTGAGCATAAATTTTATGAATTACCGTGATTAATCTTGAGTCTTGACAAATGCACAATCAAAGGAACACAATAAGGAAAGTGAATCTATTGTTTTCATTTTATTCTGGAGTCTGGATAAAGGGGACTTGGAAGTGCTCGTGGGTCTTGTCAGGTCACCGTTCCCTTCACTTGGGATGGTCTGCAGGTAACCCAGCTGTGGAATGACTTGAATCTGGGTGGGTTTTTTTGGCTTTGTCTGTGGAAGCCTCAGGCATATGGCATCATGTATGTAAGTTTTCTAGAACGTCTGGGCTGTATTACTCTGGGTTTCTCAGGGCTAATTCCAAACCCCATCCCAGAGCGGTGTAGGTGAGCACAAGGTAGTATTGGACCTCGTTTTCAGAGGGTTCATGAGTCCACAGAAGTACACACGTTGACTCCTGATTATGAACTTGTGCTGTGTGCACATGCAGCAGCACACGATACCAAAAACAACAACAGCAGTCTTTTATTGATCTGGTTAAAAAGTACTGATGAAACCCTGCTGTGCCAGGCACTGTCGTAGGCCCTGGGGAGGAAGTGATAAAGCAGATGATGTAAGTCTGTGTCTTCTGTTCCTGTCGTGGGGAGGACAGTATGCTGATGAGCAGGTATAGCGGACTAGAGATGGCGGGTGCTGGGGAGGAAGCGAGAGCAGGGCTGAGGGCGTGGGCAGTGTGGAGCCGGGCAGAGTGTGCCGCCGCATGCGGGATCCTAGAGCCTCCCTGAGGAGGTGACATCTGAACACAGACCGGGAGGAGAGGAGGGGATGAGCCAGCTTGGAAAGTGCGTTTTTGGCAGCAGGAAAAGGGCGAAGGCCCTGACGTTGCTTTGACCTTGAGAAGCTGGATGACGAGGAAGGCGGGGCCAGCTCTGCGGCTGGAGTGGAGTGGGGAAGAGAAGGCTGGAGGAGGTCAGGGAGGTAGTATGTCGGGTGCGCCCAGGAGGCCGTTCTCAGGCTTTGTCTGTCACTCAGGTAAGAAATGGAGGGTTTGGAGCAGTGGAGTGACGCAACTTCAGCTTTAAAGCAGGGATGGTCAAGCTTAACCATAACCCTGTGGGCCAAGCTCGCTAGCCATTTTTAAGTTTCTTGGAGCACCGTGATGGTCACTAATTGCACATGGCCTGTGACTGCTGGAGTTGAGTAGGTGTGATAGAGGCCCTGTGGTTGGTAGAGCCCAAAACAGCCCGTGTTTGGCTCTTAAAGAGAGAAGTAGGCCGAGCTCTGCTTGAAAGGATCACTGGTAACACGAGCCATTGGAGTGATGGCTCGTGCCGCCCTGAGCGGGAGAGGCAGAGGCGGGCGTCTGGTGTCTGGTCTGGGACTTCTTGAGACGCCTGTTGACCAGCCCCGTGGTGGTGCCATGTTGGCAGTTGGAGATACAGGGCCGTAAATTTAGCAAATGTCAACATATCACTGGTATTTGAAGCTCTGAGACTTGGAGACACAGGGAACAGTGAGCAGGGGTTGGACGCAGAAGGAGCACCCAGGGAGGCAGGGACAGAGCCACGAGAGGACGGTGTCTGGGAGCTGAGGAAAGAGCAGGTTCGCTGGGTCGAGTATCGTGAATCAGTCCGGCAATGTCTGAGGTGTGGACTTGGGATTTAGTAATGGGGGATCATCACTGGCAACCTTGAAGGAGCTGTTGTCCTGGCGCGGCTGAGGCCTGCCTCGGACAGGTTCCAGAGAGCCAGTGCAGGAGAGGAACTGAGATGGTGAGAATAACAGCTCTGAGGAGTTTTCCCATAAAGTGGGGCGGAGACACAGGGCAGTTAGGAGCCACGTCGTCAGTGAGGCTCAAGGGATTTAGGGAATCGGGACTGCAGGTGACCGCAGCCAGCTGGTCTGGCTGCATCAGCATCAGCTGCAGAGCTGGAGTTTTTAGGGAAGAGAGCATGATCTGGCGGTGTCAGCGAGAGAGAAGGCCCGTACACTCTTCCAGGTCTGGGATCACAGGGCATGTGGGAAAGATGGCCAGGGGCTGGCTCCACTCAGGGGGCGGCCGCAGGAGAGGCAGTGCCAGGGGACAGCCGGGGCCTTAGTACGAGGGGGCAAGGTGCATGTTCAGGGAGGACACTGAGCTTATTTGGGGTTTTGGCATTGGAAAGTTGGCACTCTGGGCTACATCCGACATGGAGATCTCGCAGGTGGCTCCAGGCTGGGAGACGACTGGGAGCCGTGCACTTCCTGTGTCAGGAATAAGATGGGCTCCCGGGATTTTTTCAGCCTCACTGCCCGCTTTGCGTACATGATCTAACGGAATCTTCTTAACAGTCCTCGAGGCAGGAGCAGTAATGATTTAGTTTGAGGTGGTTTTAGCATGAGGCGGTACTTTTTGAGACAAAGTGACTTGGGTGCCGTCACGCTGTCACTAACTTAGATTTGAACCAGCCTGCCTGTCTTCCAGGCCCGCGCCCTTTACTGCCTCATAAAGTCTAGCACCTTGATACCTTCCGTATGGACTTTCCGAGGCCCGATAGTGCGTGGTATTTTCCACTGATCTTTAGGTTCTTGAGTTCCCCAAAGTGGAAGTTTCGAGATAAGGGGGACTTTGGCCGTGTTGCTCTTCCCTTCCCACTTTCTCTCCAGCCAGCCTTCCTCGTAGACATCTGTTCATGCATTCAGTGACTATTCCCCGAGCCCCTGCCGAGTTCCCAACCTCATGCACTGGATGTAGGAGACAGAGACAGAGATGGAGAGGACCGAGGTAGTCCCTCCCTTCTGAGAACTCCCTGTCTAGTGGGAAGGAGCAGATAATGAAACACGCCAGTGCAGGGCAGAAGTAAGGGACACTTCAGGGAGGAAAGGTTTTATGGCAAAGGTGACTCAGCCCAGTAGAGGTCCTGGTGCCTTGTCCAGGGTTTGCGGTATGCCCTTACCATCGTTTTCATTTCCTTTTTTTTTTTTTTTTTTAAGATTTTATTTATTTGACAGACAGAAATCACAAGTAGGCAGAGAGAGAGAGGAGGAAGCAGGCTCTCTGCTCAGCAGGGGCTCGATCCCAGGACCCTGAGATCATGACCGGAGCCGAAGGCAGAGGCTTTAACCCACTGAGCTACCCAGGCGCCCGCGTTTTCATTTCTTGCTGAGACACCAGGGTGCCTCAGCCAGGTGCTGCTCCCGCAGCTGCCCAGTAGACCCCGGGGCCTCTCTCTTCTCCAGAAAAGTGGGCATGAGTCTATAGAATTCATTTTCTCACTCATAGTTTTTTGAGAGCTTGGACTTAAACCATTTGAGACAAGCTGCAGTGTATTTATGCTTTTTATGTCCTGTTATGGCAGCTCGATAGATTAATTTTATCTTATAAATTGCATTTTGCCTCCCTAGTGTTTTTATTTTCCCCGTTGTATCTTTGTGTTCTTCTCAGTTGCTTGGCTAACTTTCAAGTCTATGGTTTTATTTATTTTTCCTTCTCTTCGTGAATGCCTATAGCCCAGCCCCTTGTGGGAGCAGCCTACCAGGACAGCCCCGGAGAGCAAAAGGAAATTAAAACCATGCCCTGTGACTGGAGAGACAAGGAAGGGGACAGTGACCAGCACACCAGCTATGAGACCGGTCAGAATTCAACCCCTGTGTGTATTGAACAGCTTCTGTGTGCCAGGCACTCCTGGGGTGTTTCCTAGAAAAGTTGTTATGAAGCCCTGCAACGGGCATTTTACTACATCATTGCTATTCCCACTTAACATATAAGGAAGCTGAGTTTTTAAAAAGAATTGATCCAGGGTCATCCAGTTGGTGAGTGCGTAGCCGAGTGGGGGTACAGGAGACAGGGTGTCTGAGCTCGCTGGACCATTTGTCATGCTTTTCTCCCTGGCCTGGATGCTGGCGGGTGCAGTACGTGCTCACAGGAGCACCACAGCCAGCCCTGCGGCCAGGTGGCTCTCCGTATGGCACTGGCTGCGTTAGGCGGGCGTTGCTGGCCTCCCACCGCCCAGGAGGGTGGGTCACAGGTGAGCCCGAGCTGCCTCCTGGTGTGCGGGCTGTGTCAGGTCGCTCAGTGGAAAGGTACAGACACGTTAGTGAGGTCCCAGACAAGTCGCATCTGTTTCTTCTTAGGTATGTAGATAAGCACAAAGGATGATAAAAGAATATTCATGTTCCCATTCAACCAGAATGAACACATGCTGACATTTTTCTTTTTACCTTAGATCCACTCCCCTTTGCCTTTGTTTAGAAAAAAAAGAGTCACCTTTCATCTGGACCTAATTCATTCTGTAAGAAACAGTTGTCTTCAGGAATTCTAAATCTGTCATGGAGTGGTTATGAGGACGCCAGTCTCTCGGGAACTGAGTCATGGTGACGCTTTCCCAAGGCCTCCAGTCAGTGCGGTCGATACGTGGTCACATATTTCTGAATATTCTGGGCTTTGAAGCCCTCTACAAGCAATAAAGTACCCTTAGCTGAATTGTAGAAAGTTCCAGAACTGCAGTATTTCCTCTAATGCAAATAAACGGTACTGGGGATATCTTTGGATTTCTTGTTCATAGTTAGTTGATCGCTAAGGCTTCCTGTCTAACTAGCGGTTTCCCTTCCCCTCCCAAATCCCCAGCATTAGTGAACTTCCCTTTGTCTGAAGGTGCTTCTAGAACTTTGCACGTGTTGTTGCCTCTGCCTGAATGTTCCCTGTTTATTTGATGTCCCTGTCCCTGTCGTTTAGGTCTCTGCTGCAGTGTCACTTTCTAGGGAAGGCCTTCCCGAGGCCCTTGGTTGGGGAGACACTCCCAGTAGCTCCCGCCATGCTTCCATCTTGAGCTGACTTGCTCAGGGGCTGCCCTCCGCAAAGCTGGTACCGTGTATGATGGAAGTGGTTATGAGGACGCCAGTCTCTCGGGAACTGAGTCATGGTGACGCTTTCCCAAGGCCTCCAGTCAGTGCGGTCGATACGTGGTCACATATTTGTGTTCTTTGCTCTTCAGTAGCTCCTCGATCCTCGAGAAGCGAATGCAGGGGATTCCACACATGTTACTGAGGAAGGGAGAGAGGCCTTAGGAGGCCACATTCAGGGTGGTGGAGGCAGGTGTCCCGGCTTTGAGGGAAGGGCTCTGCTGCTTGCTCCCTCTTAAGCAAGTTCTTATCTCTCTAAAACTCCATTTCCTCTTCTGGAAGATGGGGAGACTAGAGCCTCCTCACGGGGCTGTTGTGAAGGCTCTCCATGTAGTCTTCACATAGGGGAGGTGCTTGGCGTTCGGCCAGGCCCTGGCCCAGTTGTGTGTCCTGAGGCCTTGCTAAACCCACGGGTTCACCCTGTACACCACAGCTTACGGCCTTCCCTCAGCCACACGCTCCATGCAGTGACTTTAAATGAAAGATCCACTTTTGGCCCTTCTTCAAGGGCTCCTGGGCTGTGGGGAGCAAAATCAGGTTGCCGTGTCGATGCTGGGCCACGAGCCGTGCTGGGTACCGGCCTTGGAGCCTGGAAACCAGATCTTTGCTGCTGCCGAATCTCAAGCTGCTGTAGACTGGGGGCAAATGTTACCTGTTAGATTTGTTGTATTGTGAGGAGCGAAGCTGAAAGTGGAGGTTAAGTGTTGGTAGGAGAATGCACACCGTCCCCCACTTTCTGAGATGCGTGAGTATGTGTGTGTGTGTGCATGTGTAGCTAAGCATCAGAGCTGACCACCGTCTGCATCACAGAAGGACATTTGTGTGTGTCTTATTACATTTGTCTCTGCCTGATGATTACTTAATGAAAATCATCGAAACCAATCTTTATTCCCCAGAGTGAACAAACATTGCTTCTTGCCATGAAATTCCATTATCATGAAGTTATTATGGCAAAGATGACTTGAAAGGTTGACTTGGAAGGTGATTTACCAGAAAAAAAACCTACTGAGATCTCTCCCTCTGTCTCTGTCTATCTCTTACACTCGTTCAGCCAGCAGTTACTTACAGAGTACCTTCTCTGCCCCAGGCCCTGTGCCAGACCCCGAGCACAGAGACAAATGACATGTCTGCACCCCGAGAGATGGCAGACACTAGTGACTATCACAGATTTTGTACAGTAGAAATGCTGTATTAGAAATGCTTCCTTTAGGTCATGTAGCAGCTGCTTTCTAAAATAAAAAGAGTTATTTTATGGTATTTGCCTCGTGAACACAGAGATAAGAATGGGCTTACAGCCACGAGGAACAGTTGCAGAACCCAGAAATTGGAATATACAGTCTGACGAGGATTTTTGTGTGCTTTTCCCTCTGAGAGCTCTCCCAGGCCCTGTCGTCCTACCCACACGGTTGCTTCGGCAGCGTTTGCCCTGGTCCACAGCCCCTGTCCTGCCTCCTGTGATAGGCATCCTCTTCCATCCTCTGGCAGTTCGAGGGAAGCAGAGAATATCAAAAGTAGTCGGGCTCCTTCACTACCGTGTGCCAGACACTTTTCGCGGATAGCGTCCCCTTGGATCCTCAGAACACGGCAGACCCAACCCTTCACAGTAAATGGTCTTCTTTCCATTTTGCAGATGAAGCCACTGAGGCTCTGAGAGGTTAAGTTATCTGCCTGGGGTCATGCAGCTAGTAAATGGCAGAGCCAGAGTTTGAAACCAGACCTGGTTAGATTATGAGGATGGGTTTTCTGTTATATTCTGCTGCCGCCTGAGTAAGCATTCAGACGCCCCTTATCCTGAGCGGAGCTTCCCCTAGACAGTGGGCAGCGTGCTCTGATTGAGGACAGAAGCTCTGGATGCAGAGCTGGACGTCTGAGCTGGAAGTCTCAGAACAAGCTGCTTAGACATCTTTTGGGGGGAGACTGAGGCCCTGAGACATTAAATTACTTGCCTAGGGCTGGTGTGTCACCAGCAAGCGGCAAAGCTGGGCGCGGTCTGCCTTCTCTTTGACTTCAGAGCTACGCCTTCTCTCCTCAGTGCGACTCCACCGCTTGCACAGGCTGGGCTGCGCGTCTTGGGGCTCGGAACCAGCTGTTAGGAAATAGCTCCCGGCAGGGTCGTGCGTCAGTGAAACAGCACACTGCAGGGGACGTCGCGGCACCTCCTGGAAACTGTTAGACGTGGAAGTGAAGGCTGTCCTCAGTCATAGGGGTTTTAGAATTACTGCTCTTGAACATCACCTCACACGCTGCCCAGTGTTTGTCCAACCCTTTGGACTGCTGGTCCGGGTGAGGGACTGAAGCAGGTCCTGAGAACATGAAGGGAGGGGAAAGGCCAGTCCCTTCTGTGAAGGAACGAGAGAGGAATCCAAACCACTGATGGCTATGTAAATAAGCAAACTGGTGTCGCTCCTGCATTTGCACCCAGAACATGGTGTGTGTGTCCAGGACGAGTTTGTGTAGGATGCTGTGGAAACACAGAGGAAGGGACAGGTTGGCAAAGTTTGAAGATGGGCTTTTGCAGAAGGAGAATCGAATCTGTATGTCGAAGAATGAGTAGGACTTCACTGAGTGGGCGTAGAGGACCAGATACATTCCAGGCAGAGGGAACAGCTCATGCAAAAGCACAGAGACACAAAACAGCCTGGTGTGTGCAAGGAATTCTGGGAATCTCCATAGGAGGTGTGAGGGGATGCTCCTTGGGTAGGTTGCCTGGAACCAGATTGTGGAGGGTCCCAGATGCTGTAAGAAGGAGTTTGAGCTTAATCCTCAACATAGCGGGGATGTTGATGAATTTTAGGTGGGCGCTGGTGGTTATCATGGTCTTTTTAGAGCTAGTTCTTTTTTAGAACTTTTTAGAATAGTTGCTCTGAGGAAGAGGGTGGATTGAGAGGTAAGAGGAAGGACTGGAGTCAGAGAGGCTTATTAGGCTGTGCGGGGACAGAAGGGGTAGATTTCAGCAAAGAAGGTACTGACATAAGTGTGTTTGATTCGCAGACTCTGAAATTTGCCAGCCTGATGGCCTTGCCATCTTGCCAACGTGCAAAGAGAATCCTTCTGAAGATTTTCCAGGCCCAACCTCAGTAGCTGCCTACTCGAGTTCTAAGAACCAGCTTTCCACCAAAGTCAGTGTGATTGGGACCCATCAGTCTGAAAAAATGGACACTTCAAGCGATACAGAAAACTTAAAACAGAAAATCTGTGACTTGGAAACTGAGCTCGAGGGCTACCGGAATTTCTTACTTCAGCTTCAAAAGCACTCCCAGTGCAGCGAGGCCATTATCACAGTTCTGTGTGGGACAGAAGGGGGCCAGGACGTCTTGAACAAGCCCAAGGGTAGTACCGACGAAGAAGAAATGACATTCTCAAGTTTGCACCAAGTCCATTATGTGAAGCGCATGAAGATCCTTCGTCAGCTGGCTCCAGAGGTGACCGACGGTGGGCTGCTGGAGGGCCTCAGACAGCAGCTGGTGGAACAGGAGCACGAGCTGCAGAGGGAGCAGAATTTGAACATGGAGCTTTTCAGTGAAATCCATAACCTGCAGAATAAGTTCAGAGATCTCTCACCCTCCAGGTACAACCCACCGCTGCCTCTCCCACTCTAGGAGCCTGCAGTTCCCCTGTGTTGCCACTAGGTCGGAGCCCATGAGTGCAGGGGAATGCTCCGGCAATGGGGGGGCTTGTGTACTGGGGAAGGATTGGTGGTGGGTTTAGGGCAGCTGGGCCCTGTGGAGGGTGAACGGGAGACCACAAAGAACAGCGGCTGTTAGCAGTCTAGTTTTGTGTCTTCTGAAATTGGCAGAGTGGATTTTCCCCTCGTCAAGCTGGGAACTGAGGGCAAAGAAAGGTATTATTCCAGTCGCTTGGTGAGTTGTGGTACGTTTGCAGAATGGCAGTGTTTACTCCTGGACCCCATTGTTGGCTTTCACTGTGGGACTGAAACTGATGTCCTAGGCATCATTCCCTAGGTAGGAAGAATATAGATACTTTCCGCGTCTTTACCCTTGAAAGAGAAGAATTCTTAGATCATGTTGAATGGACATAGATATGTAGAGTTTTGCTTTATGAGCTAATGACCAAAAAAAGCAATCATTTGTAAAGTTGACCTTTATTAGTCACTTACTTGAGACAAACACATAGTTCTGAATTACCATGAGCCAGAGTGAATTTTTTCAAGCCCTCCCGAACAGCAAGACGGGAGGAAGCTTGTATTTATTGAACGGCAGTCATGTCAGCCCCCCAGGTAGGCGCTTTCTTATTTAATCCTCAAAATCACCTGGAAAGGTGTTCTTGAACATGTGTCCGTGGATGAGGAATTGAGGCTCGAAGAGGCTGCTGTGACTGAGCGGACGGTCCGAGGACGCGGACGGTGTTGCTCCGAGGTGAGGCCGGTGCACAGGCCCGCACCGTTGCACCTTAGTTCTCGTGTCCTTCCTCACCCAAGAAACCGCCCACCTTCCGCGCAGCTGTCATGTGACCCTTACATGTGTGCTCGCCAGCAGAGGGGGTCAGCAGCCCCACGTACTGTCCTCTTCAGGGAAGGGGAACACGCTGAACTGAAGGGTCAGCATCTTCGCCAGGCCACGCTGGGGCCAGGCGACTGTGGCTGTGGTTAACAGGAGCTGTGTTTTCCTTAATTTGTGTTTTGCTCTGGAAAAGACATGTGGTGTCAGGAGGTAGTCTTGTATAATAGAGCATGGGCTTTGAGGGCAGACTGTGTTTGAGTCCGAAACCTTCCCTGTTTAACTTGGCGATCTGAGTTTGGTTTCCCTGTAAATGAGGAGGTGTGTCCGTTTGTCTGGAGATGGCGAGGAGCAGTTAACTTATTAAAAACACCTAGTGCAGTGACTGACAGGTCACAGACCCTCCATAAATGGTCTTTAGGATTATGATTACTCCCTGACCTTTCGGTCGAGAGGAGAGACCCCTGTTTTGGTGTTCCTGTGTTACAGTTTCTTTTTTGTTCTTCACGAGAATTTGCAGTAGGTCTGCTGGCCCTTGGAGCACTTGTTTCTATAATTTAGAATACTGTTTTTGAAGAATGTATGGAAACTAATTGTCCTCTTGAGTTCTTGCCAGTCTGTACTGTAATTGGGGGCTTTATAAGGTTAAGAATATTGCAGAAGAACCTTTGTTCCAGCATTTGTTGGCTGTTTTGAAATCGAAGGAGTGACCTTGCAGACTTCCAATTTTTCTAGAAGTATGTATACTTGTATAGCTGCAGGCTTTTAAAAATTGTGCTCTGTCATTTTTCCAATTAGTGTTAAGGTCACAAAAATTCAATTCTAAAATGGTGCAAGCATTTTCTCTCCTCCCCTCCCCCCGCTTTTATCAGATACGATTCATTAGTTCAGTCCCAAGCCCGGGAGCTCTCCCTTCAAAGACAGCAGATTAAGGATAGCCACGGCATCTGTGTCATCTACCGGCAACATATGAACGCCATGATCACGGCGTTCGAGCAGTTGCTTCAGGCCAGCGACGTGGATCACTCCGTGGCCGAGGGTTTCCAGGAGCAGCTGAATCAATGTGCGGAGCTGCTCGAGAAATTGGAAAAGCTGTTTCTCAACGGTAAGTGGGGCAAGGGATTGTGAGTCTTAAGACCCTTCATTTATTCATCCAGGACTTCTTTTGGAGGGGCCCGGGAGGAGCCGACTCCTCGGCAGCACTTATTTTACCTCTGCTCTGATGAGGTGACAGCAGGACCACGCCGGCTGCTCTTCCTTCCAGTGACGCTTCCATGGGCTTGATGGTCCCCCCTGTTTAAACCCGGGCTCCGGTTGGTGAGGCACAGGAGTGAGGCCGGCTCGGAGGCACCGCCCCTGGCACCTGCCTCGTGCCCTAGGTTGCTCTTAATTTAAGAGAAGGTGGAAATCTTTTTTTTCCTTTTCTTTCTTTCTTTTTTTTTTTGTTGGGGGAGAGGTGCTAAGAACTCCTAAGTTTTAAATGTTGGCAAGACTCAGCAAAACGAGCAAACAAAAACCCCAGGTGTTTATGGGTGAAAAAAATATTTTCAAGGGTCAGAGGTGGTTAGAAGAAGGATGAAATAGAACCTTTGTTAAACAGTTGCTGTGTGCTAGGTACTTTAGTAGATGTTATCGCATTTAAATAAAAAATACAATCATTTGCAATTTTTTTTGAGACTAGAATGAAGAATTCTTTTATACTGTTTACTTCATCAGTTTTGCCATATTTGCTTTGTCATTTTCTCTTTCTTTCTGTGTATTCAGATCTTCCTTGATTTATGATGGGATTATATTCCAATAGACCCATCATAAAATTGAAAACATCGTAATCTAAAGTGTGTTTAACACACCTAACCTACCCACCATCATAGCTTAGCCCACCCTACCATAAACGTGCTCAGAACCCTCACAGCAGCCTACAGTTGGGTGATACCCTCCTACAGAGCCGCTTTTATAATAAAATATTGACTGTCTCATGTTCTGCATTGAAGGCTGTACTGAAAGTGAGAAGCAGAATGGCCGCATGGGTCCAAGATGGTTGTATCCACTATGACCCTCGTGATGGTACGGCTCACTGGGAGCCGTGGCTCGCTGCCACTGCCAGGATCGCAAGGCACAGTCGTACTGCATTATCTCTAGCCCAGGAAAAGATGGAAATTCAGAATTTGAAATACAGTCTCTACTGGATGCCTGTTGCTTTCACACCATCCTAAAGTTGAAAATTATAAATTGCACCATTATAAGTCAGGGACCATCTGTATACACAATTTATTATTATTGTTATTTAAAGATTTTATTTTTAACTAATCTCTACACCCAGCATGGGGTTCAAACCTCATGACCCTGAGATCAACAGTCACACGCTCCACCAACTGAGCCAGCCAGGCACCCCTCCAAGCGCCCAACATTATCATTATTATTATTATTATTACGCAGAAACCCACTATTATTATCACTGTCATCATCATCAACCCACCCTCCAAGGGTGGATTGGCGATATCATGTCCCTTTTCCCCTCCCCCTAGAAGTATCGGAGTGTGTGGTGCCTCAAACTGAGGACACTCTTTTACATAGCCACAGCACCATTATTAAACCCATGACATAGGGTTGTTATATCATATACAGTCTACATTAAAATTTCACTAATTGATTCAGTAATGTCTTATGAGTCTTATTCCTGATTCCGATCCAGGACCCACTCCCCACATTACATTTAGTTGTTGTGTGTCTTTGGTTGTCTTTAACCTTCTCTTTCATGATGAGGACCTGTTTAAAGAGTTCAGGCCACTGCCCCAGTTTAGGATTATCTGTTGTTTCTTTTGGGATTAGTTTAGATAAATTCAGTGAGACTAGTTATGTGGTTTTGGCAGGAATGCTGCATTAAGTATTCTGTTCTCTTGGTATCGTGTTTATGACGCACGTGCCACCGGTTTGTGCTGTTGTTGGTGAAAATAATTTCTTTTTTAAAGATTTTATTTATTTATTTGACAGATAGAGATCACAAGTAGGCAGAGAGGCAGGCAGAGAGAGACAGAGAGGAGGAAGCAGGCTCCCCGCTGAGCAGAGAGCCCCATGCGGAGCTTGATCCCAGGACCCTGAGACCATGACCTGAGCTGAAGGCAGAGGCTTTAACCCACTGAGCCACCCAGGCATGCCGGTGAAAATAATTTTGATCACTTGGGTTGAGGTGATGTGTGTCCTGTTTCTCTGCTATAAATGACAGTATTTTCCTGTGTGATATACAAGTAATCAGTGGGGCGTACTATGTGATCCTGTAAGCATCTGTCTCCTCTTCAGACGTTTACCTGAGTTTTCCTGGACTTTCCTTGTCTCTGCTGTCACTACGCTGCTGGCAATGTGGTGATCTTTTTCCTCATTCCATCATTCCTTCTTCATTTTTTTATCAGGTGGCATCTGCTGGAAGGATGAACTCTTCCTTTTATCTCCCTTTTTGTTTATATGTTTGTTGCTTGTTTATATTTGTTTATTAATGTCGACTTGTAGCTTCTTATTTTATTCAATAGACTATATTTCATTCCATCATTCTACTGATGCTCAAATTGTTTGAGATTTGAAGAGTGGTAATTCCTTTTGACGGGTCTCCATCTTCTTGGGGAGCACGTCTGTACTTTCTGGAACAAAAAAAGATGTTCCAGCCTCACTGATACTGTCCCTGCCCTGAATTAGTCATTTCTCCAGGGAGCCCTGGTTCATCTTCTTTCTTTCTTTGTCAAAGATTCTTCTCCCTGCAATGGGAAGGGCCTCTATTTTTTTTTTTTTTGTTATTTTTCTAAAAAGATTTTATTTATTTGTTTGACAGAGAGAGAGATAGTGAGAGAGGGAATACAAGCAGCGGGAGTGGGAGAGGGAGAAGCAGGCTTCCCATTGAGCAGAGAGCCCAATGCAGGGCTTGATCCCAGGACTCTGGGATCATACCTGAGCCACCCAGGTGCCCCTGGTTCATCTGAAAGGGGCATGCTATTTAAAAACTGATTTGGTGCTGGGTGTTTTTGCCCATTAGCAGGCAGCACTAAGATATATCTCACATGCATACATACATATAGGTAATTTATTTAAAGAATTACGGTTTCAGAGTAGGTGCCTCCAATTCCAGACCAACCCACTGTGTCTTTTCGTGGTATTTCTGCTTCCACGTTATTCCCCATCTCCAGTCGTGAGGGTCCCGGTGCTCACTACATCAGTGTACCTGCTCCTGTGTTCACGTCTTTGTGATACACACAAATAGGTCCGGAACGGCCCTCTCCATACCACTGAGAGAAGCAGACCTATGAAAACATCATGATTTGTTTGTAGTCCTTTTATTTATTTATTTTTTTATTTTAAAGATTTTATTTATGTACTTGAAGGAGAGAGAGAGCACAAGCAGGGGCAGCGGCAGGCAGAGGGAGAGGGAGAAGCAGGCTCCCCCCTGAGCAGGGAGCCTGACATGGAGCTCGATCCCAGGACCCTGGGATCATGACCTAAACCTAAGGCAAACATTGAACCAACTGAGCCACCCAGGCGCCCCATAGACATTGAACCAACTGAGCCACCCAGGCGCCCCATAGTTCTTCTAGTTTTTAGGCTAAGGGTATATAGTCCGATATTAAATTTAAAAGTTCCTTGGCTTCATTCTTTTTACAGTGTTGATATGTGATTCACTTGAAATGTAATTATATTTACTTCGTTCTCCTTGTGCTCAATGTTAGGCTTCCCCTCCCCCATTTTTCTGATTTAGTTTTATTTTTTGAATAAAATGAAAAATATGAAAGTAGTTCCAAAGTTAAAACTTTATCCATTTAAATTGCCTATATGAAGTCTTTATTTTTGTCTCTCTCCTTTATATCCATCAGTATGCTTTCCAGCCCCCTTTCTCTCTCAAAGCGCCTGGAATTGGGCTTTCAGACATCCCAGCCTCTCCAGGGAGACGGCATGTGCCCAAGGGACTGACACCTGCCACTTTGCTGAACCTGGCCATTGGTTTTGGGCTGCACCTCCCTCACCTTGACAGTAGATTTGGATGTGGTCAGTCCTCTCCCTCCTGGGGGACATGCTTTCTCCCTGGATTTCTAAGTGGTTACCACCCAGTATTCCTCCCACCCACTCGCTGCCCCTTCGAGGCTCTGCCCTCAGTGTGTGTTGTAAATCTGACCAACTCGCACCACCTCATTGCTGCCATGGCTCTGGTTTGCTGCAGTCTCCTCTTATGGGTTACTGTAGTCCTTGCCCCCCTGGGGGTCCGGGTTCCCCCCCCCCCCCCATGTCCTGCCGTGGCCCCTTCCTGCACAATAGAGTGATCTTTTCAAAATGTAAGTCAGGTCATGTTCCTTCTGCTCGAGATCAGAGGCTTTCCTTGGTGAGCTGTAAGAGCTAGATCACGAGCACAAAGCCTCGACTCAGTGCTGGGTGCATGGCTCCCAGGTGCTCTGCACTTGCCAGTGTCTCTACCTGTTCTGAGTCGGGGGCTTGTCCTCAGAACAACCTGTTTTACTGGAGGAACTTGGCCTTACAGAGGAATATCAGTTGCCTAAAGTTACAACCGACTTGGCAAAACCAAGGTTTGACCTTAGTTCTTCTGTCTTCATACATTACAAAACAGATGGCTCGTGAGGGTCCACATATGTTCAACTTAATTCCAAGATGGAACGTGGGATAGTCTGGGCTTCTGGGCCCAGGGAATGTTTCCCAAGTTTTCTGCGGAACCCAGCAGCTTAGGCCTGTTGCAGACTTGTTGTCCTAGTCCAGCTGCCCCGGACCTCGAGGCCCAAGGACACAGGGACAGGTGACTTTTCCCAGCTTTGTGAAATCCACTTTCTCCTGACTAAGAGTTTCCAAAAAAGCTAGTTTTTATTTTAATATTGGAGAAATAACTGGGTCCTCAAGATAGAGCTGTATCTTCCTGGCCTGAGGCATTTTCTGTCTGTCTCTCTCTTCTTCCTACAAACCCTCAACCAGGGCCTGAGGAAGTGGGAGGCTGAGCGAGAGTGCCTCTGGCACCGGCTGCCCTCTCTCCCTCATCCAACTGCCCCCCACCTTGATATGTTTTTTACTTATTTACCTTGACAAGCCCAAGGAGATCTCAATTCTTGTTTCCTGCGGGTTCTGGAAGCAGAAGCATTTCAGGCTTCGCAGACAACACAAATATAGAACTTTATTTTCTTGTACAAAAGGCATAAAAGTCTCAGGTACCTCACGACAACTCCTATTCTTAGAGAATAAAATGTAACAGAGGTGGGTCTCTTTTTTGGATGCTATCTAAGGGGTTTGGCTTCTGAATTATGAAAGGAGCTTATTGTAGAATAGTTTTATATTTGAGGCGGTTGCATAGCATGAGTTCTTAAAAATTTTAAATATAGTCTTTTTTTTCTTAATACAAAGTAGTACATGTTTATTGTGGAATAACAGATAAGCAAATACTCCTATAGTTGCATTATTTATACAGCAAAAATGAACACCCTGGAGTTTATACTTCCAGATCTTTTTTATATGTATGTGTATTTTTTGTAGAACCAGAATTGCTTGCAACCTTCCCCTTTGTTCAGCTGTAGATAATAAATACTAACCTACATTGTAATTTTTAGTGGCTGCAGAACATTCTTCTGTATGAACGTACTATAATTTACTTAATCATTCCCCATTAGGTGGACATTCAGGGTGTTTCCAGTTTGGGGCTATTAAAAGAACAGTGTCTTGGAATCTTTGTACATATCCTTGCTTTCCTTTAATAATGTTTACTTGGTAGAACCCAGGAAGTAGGATGATAGTGTGCTTTCCCCCTCTTCGTCAGGACCAGAGCCGGGATCTTTTCTAGCTTTGCAGGCTAGGGATTTCGCTAGGGTCCAGAATCCTGCAAGATTTTCTGAGTGCCTTTTTTCAGGGAGGGGACCTATAACTCCGATTCCTGAAGTGCGCTGGGACCCAAAGCAGATCGAGAGCTGGTGTTGCAGTCCCATGGTGTCCTTGTTCCTGGTGCCTCCCGAGGCCAGTAGCATAAGTCAGGAATACTGTGTGCTCCTCGGGTATTTCTGAGTCAGCACTGGGGAGGGTACCGAGGAGGTTGTGAGGTGGTCTCTTTCCCCCATGAGCTCACCACATGTGTCAGGGTGTAGCCACATGGGTAGAGGACAGTTGTGGGGGTCCTTGACTCTCCTGTGCCTGCGGGGATGAACCTACACCATGCATTTCTTCCAAGGCCTTCTATAGTCTGCCTTGTCCCGCTCACTCCCCGCTCAGCGAGAATGACGGTGATGATGATGGAGAAGTGGTGAGGAAGGCTGGGCTTTATAGGCTGTGCGTTCTGTGTTGGGTATGTTCTCAGCCTATGAGTAGCTACTACTTACCACCTTCATTGAATGAATGAGGAACTGAGAAGGGAAGTTACTTGCTCGAGGTCACCCAAGGAGTGGCCAAGTCTGGGTTTGAGCCCAGGCAGTTTGCTTCCACAGCCTAGCCTCCTGACCGCCTTGATGTGGTGCCTCTCACACTCCTGCCCGGTTGGGCGTCCGAGCTGGTACTTCTGTGTTGCAGGCCTTGCTTGCATTTCCCCACTTCCGGGATTTTGCTCAAACCAGTCCCTTTTCTAGAAGGTTTGTACTTTCTCTTCTCTTCTAGGAATTCTGTTCATCCTCTAGGAAGCTTTTTTTGTTCACCTCAAGTAGATGCAAAACTCTTTGTTTTGTTTTTTATTCTGGGTTGGTTGTAGCTTGCCTATGACGGTTGTGTCTGGCCTCGTGATGGACACTCTTTGCTGGGTGGAAAGAACAGAATCTTTGGAGCCAGAAAGACTTGAGTTCAAATCCCAGCTTTATGCTTCTCGTACCCTCTTAATGGTCACATTTCCTGTGGGGGGGAATAGTACCTATGTTGCCCAGTTATTTGTGAGGATTAAATGAGATTATTTGAAGTGTGGTATCCCGTCTAACCATTCTTGGGAGCACAGGGGGTGACAGCAATGAAGCCTTGTGGGCACATTGTATTTCTTCAGGGCATAGACTCCTGGAAGATGGGGGCCTTGTTTTGTCCTGGCTCCCAAACTAAGCTGGGGCCGTACTTGTAGTGTTCAGTCAGGATTTGGTGACAATACTGATAGTTTTATGTGGTTTGGATCTTACTCTCGGGAGCCCTTTGATTCAGCATCCTCTGACTCTGTCTGGCCCGCGTAGTGGGGGCTCGGAATGAGGCGCCCCTGAGCTCCAAAGGGAAGGCTTCCAGGAGGAAAGGGTATTAGAGCTCAACCTTCCATATTGCAAATCACTGGGGAAGGGTATTTTAGGAGTGGTAAAGGGGGTGTGCGAAGTATAATTAGCATGGTAGGCAGGCGATCATAGAAAATGGAAGCTCTTTCCTAAGTATCCATAGAATCAGCCCTCCATGTGGCCCCTTAGCAGCTTCGTATTTTTATGCAGCAGTTCTTTCCTGCCTCAGACGTGTGTCCCTGGTCACCTCCTCTAAATTGTCCCGGGTGGTCCAGGCTGGCTCACGTTCCTTTCCTCTGCAGGCCTTCCCATGGTATCTCGTGCCACCCCTTGTGACAGCCGTGTAGTGTCATTTGTCTTTTGGGTCCCTCATCCCCCCGCAGCTGTGAACTCACTGAGGTTACGATGGAGCCTCGTCCGTCCCTTACCCTCAGCATCAGGCACAGGCATGTGGGAGGAACTGCAAATAGGTTCTACAAATGACTAGTGGATGCAAAGGGAGGAGTATTTGGGTCACATAGGAGATGCCAGGTTATGATATTAGAACTGAGTTCTGTACGGTTGGTGGATTTGGAATGAGGGGGACTGTTTCAAAAGAGGCTTTTCAAACAGAGGCAGTGTTCGGGATGGATCAGTGCAGGCAGGAGGAAGGGCCGACCGGTTACAAGACTGTCGCGCAGGATAGTTCTCTTGCTGGTTCCGGTATGGATCGGATAAGTAGAAGGCTTTTTGTTTGAAAGGATGAAGTTCCCCCTCCCCCTGTCACTGCCACCTACTCTACAGCCTTTCAGTGTAGTGGTAAGATTTGCCTGAAAGATGGGAGCAGCGCCTTCATGACATGCTTCCTAAGCTTCCTGAATAGGCTGACAGATGGTACCCTGTCACCTGTGTGAAGGCAGTTTCCACCATGGAATTCAGTGCATCGCTTGTCATGATGGCCTTGTGAGTCCCACACTAACAATTTGTCATTTGGCTTTAAAGCATTCCGTCGTGGCAGGGGAATGGGCAGAATATAATTGTGGAGTCATTAGCAGCTCCGCACAGGATGTCCTGTTCGAAGACAGAGAAGCCCGGGCTTTGGATGGCCTCAGGGCATTTCCTTCTCTGGTCGTGGATTTTGTTAGGAATCGAAGAGAGGTTTTTGTGATAGGTACACGATGAATTCATGGTCAGGAGTTCCAGAGTGCTTAGAGCGTGCCCCAGAGCAGTGATCCCCTAGCCGGTGAAGTTGCTGAGGTGTGTGTCCGAAAGCTCGCTGGTCTGCTGCAGCAGGAGACGACGCTGTCATGTGCATGGCTGGTGCGTGTAGACTCCTGAGCCCTTTGGAGGGCTGGGCTGGGCAGATGGCCCATCGTCAGGGTGGCAGCTGAATGTTGGGGAGCAGCCCCGTGCAGGTGCGAGATGGAAAGTGCTGAGCTGTTCTAACAACAGTTGTCTCTGCCTGTTCACGGTGGTCTTGAGGCCTGGGACTTCCAGTCAGTGTCTGGGAAATTGCCCCAGGCAGATGGCGATTTCCCCTCTTGAGTGTAGAGGACACAGGCGTGGAGCCCCTCTATGCAGTAGAGGGCCTGTCACCCTCCCCCTACCTTCTGGGGTGTTAGAATGTCGTGGTGTTTTTGGTCAGGATGTAACCAAGAGGATCGAGACCTAGATTTGTGGTCGAGCTAGCTCTGGAGTGTCTCCAGATCCCTTGCTTAGCTGGAGCTTACAGTGAAGTAGGTGATGGGATGTCGGAGGAAGAGAGGGGACACGGCAGATCTCTTGGATTTCCGCTTCACTGTTAAACGGAGATCCTGACGCTGTGCCAGTGGGATCGATGTGAGGCCAGAGGACGTTGTCATCATCATACTTGGGGCCTCGCACCTGATCTCGAGGGCCCCGTGTGACTCCTTCCTGGTGCCCGCCAGTGCCCTGCAGTGGCAGGTGATGTTCAAGCCCTCGGGATGTCTCACTGGCTCTCTCTGCCCACTGTTGTCCTGCTGGGGTGTTGAGGGAGCTCCAATAGCAGCACCGGGGAGCACACATGTGGGGTCCACGAGGCACAAGGCAAATGCGTGAGTCTCTGGTGCTCTTTTCCTCCGTGCTGTGATGTTCAAGAACTTTCCCTTTTCGGAGTAGTTTTGAAAATGGAATGTGTGGGTGCCGTTTAATTATAGTCTCATTTTTCAAGTGCAGCTCGAGAAGGGTTTGTTTTTTTCTTTAGCCACGCGTTAGCTTCTTCAAAGAGCTCATCCCAGTCTGCAATTTCCAGAGTTCTGAAGTATTTTTAACATGAAGTTGTTAGTCTCTTTGAAACCTGGGCTCCTGTGTTTCCTTTCAAACAGCAAAGCCTGCCATGCAGGAGAGAGCAGTGCATCTTTTGCCCACTTACGTTCTCGGCTTTATTTTGTTTTCTTTCGCCATTTCTCGTCGTCCCTCCCCTGCCTCAGGCCCTGGCTTATTCATCTGTACTCATATACTCCTCTTCCTGCTAATCCCACTTCTGAGAGTCTCTCCTTAGGAAATCATTTACATGCAGATAACGCTGTATGTACAAAGATGTTTATTTTATTGACTTATAAAAGTGAAAAATTGGAGATGACCTACATGTCAAATAGGGGACTGGCAGAAACTACGGTACATGCCTCCCTGCAGTGGAATAGTAATGCAGTCCTTCCAAATTAGGTTTCCAAGGCAAAACTCAGTAAGAAGCGTCCTTGGAATGAAATACGAAGGGAAAAGGTGAAGTCACGTACAGTGTCACCCATGCCAAAATACACGGAAGAAAGAACGGAAGGAAATCCATAACATGTCCGTACTGAGGACGTTATGTTACGTTCTTTTTCTTGTTCGTTACCCATTTCCTGTAACAAGCGTGTATTCTGTTAGTATCTGAGTTTTTAGAGGTGGGAAAAGAACCTGCACCTAGCAGCACCTTGGGGATGGGTTCTTAGATTCAGGCCTGTCCCCTCCCTCCTAGAACTGCTGCCAGAGCGGGGCTGAAGGAGCAGCCGCTGGTCTGAGTGTGTTCTTGGTGATCCTCCTTTAAATTTCCAGGATTGTTACGAAGAGTATTTAAGCAAATGGAATGGGGCCTCTGCAAGTGTATCAGCAAGAAATTATTAGGGAATACTGGGTTTTATTCTTTCTCTCTTTCTTTCTTTTCTCAAATTTTTAAAATGAACATATAATGTATTATTTGTCCCACAGGTGCAGTGTTGGTTTATTTTTAACGTCTTCCTCCTTCTTGATGTTCTTTCTGCTCCCAGGGAAATCCGCTGAAGTGGACAAGAGTCCCCAGAACGAAGCGATGGAGAGGTGAGCGTGTGGCATGGGGGAGAAGCTTGTGGGGTGGGTTTGTCCACTGGGTGTGGCGGCTCCCTCCTGGTCGGCTGGTTTCCCGCTGCTCGTGGGTAAGGCACACACTTAGGAAACTGGCCGCGGCCGCGCACAAGCAGGCGTTTGCTCCGTGTACCCTGCAGCCTTCATTCAGTTGTTTTGGGCCATTCCTGACGTCGGTCTGCCTGGTGCTTTGACGAGGATGACACGTTCCTCCTGTTGGCTCCTGGGCCCTGCAGGATCAATTTCAGATGCCTTAGCCTGAGCTTTGAGGCCCTGCTCAGTCCGACCCATCTTTCTTTCTCTCGTGTTCTCATGCTTCAGTCTTACCTGACTTTTTACTGTTCTGCAGCCTGTGCCTGACTTCTTCCTGCTGTAGTTTGAAAATCCTTCTTCAGAGTCCATTGATATAGCAGTGAACCTGGCTCTCCCCAACATCCCCGTCTCTCTTCTGCATTCCAGGATCAGTTATTTTTCCTGTAGTACTTGGCATGTTGTCACATTACAGCACTTAGCACATGGCGTTGTAGTACGCCCTGCATTTGTCTTTCCACTCGCAGACTTCCTCGACAGAGGAAAGGAGCTAGCGTGAACGGTGGGTGTTGGTGTGTGTTGGCTGCTTCCCTAGGCATTCACATGCATCCTTGCTGACACTACCATGCAAGCACTGTTCCCATTTTAGGACAAGGGTCGGAATTGCATGCTTGCCATTAAGAAGCAGAGCTGGGGTTTGAACTTGAATCTGTCAGACTCTGTTCTCTTATTATTGTTGTATATTACCTTTTGAGAACAAAGACTGTGTCTTGAATATCTCTATACCTGCTTCCGCCTTAATTATTTGGCTCATAGTTAGAATTCAAAAACTGTTGATGGAATAAATATGTTGTGTACTTCCTTAGTTTGCCTTGATGGCCTACAGGAAATGTCACGGTCTCGCCCCCTCTGGTTCCTGGTTTAAAGGTTCTGACCGTTGGGAGTGCTACGGGTATTTCCCTCCTCTTTGGAGCAGCAGACCTTTGGGCTTCTGGAGGTCAAATAAAGAGACAGAGACCAGAGTTTTGGAATTTCTTGGCATCACGAAGGCCACAGCATCATAGAGTAAGCAGGTGGGGACACATCCCAGCTTACCAGAGGACATTTCAATCAGAGCATCTGTACGTTCAGAAGAAGCACTCCTTTCCCACCGCAGTGTTTTCACAGATCCCTCCCCGTTCAGCCCTCTACTTCCATCCTCCTAATAATGGATCGCATCTCAGTGGCGGGCTTGTGGAGAGGGCAAGCAAGGCCTCCCAGAGCGCAGACAGTCTTAACTGAGATCTAAAGGGTGAGAGGCCCGGGGCAGGGACTGTCGGAGAGTGTGTATGAGGCAAGAGCGATGTGGCCCCTGCGAGCTGGTGCAGGGAACTTGAGGGTCGAGGCTGGAGAGGCAGAGGGGACTGTGCTGGGCTGGTCCTCAGATTCTGTGTTAGGAGTCCAAATTCTGTACTATGGGAAGAGGGGGGTCTTTGAAGGAGAATAAGCTGGGGCCAGACAAAATCAGATTTGCTGTCGTGAAAGACGACCGTGGTTGCTTGGAGAGGGGGCTGGAAGGAGGCAGGGAGCCTGCTTCAGTCCTCCTCAGCCATGTGTCCCCCTTCCCATCCCTGACAGGTTGGTTTCTTTTCCTTCTGTTCTGCCTTTTTCCGCTGTAGGCTTAGCACTCACACGGGTCACTCCTAAGCTAATTAAATGGGTGCCCTTGGCCCATTCGGCACTTTTGCAAGGCAGTGGCAAGCCCGTGCATCCATCACACTGTCTGAGTGAAGTTGCATCTGGTGTTTACCTGTTAATGAATGCGTTGCAGCTTTGGAGTCCTTTGCTCTTGTCTGAGCTCATGAATAATGAGACAAGAAGTAATAGGAAAAAGTAGAAGGGAAAAAAGAGCTTAAATTAAGGAGCTTATCTATAATGGAGATTCATGTGGGCTTTTCACCCAGTTTAGGGTGTTTTTCCTTATGGTTCAGGTGGCTCTTGGGAAATACAGGTTAATCAGATGATTGCCAGAGTGGTAGCATTGGGACCTGCATGGGGGCCCTGAGGGTTTTGAGATTTTTAAACCCATAAGGCCACTTCATGGGTTTGGGTTGGCCTCCCGCATTCTCCTAGGGCTGCAGAGACAGACAAACCTGGGCTCAAGTGGTGAGACTGTGGGCAAGCTTGTGCCTCAGGCTCCCCGAGTCTGCAGGATAGTCCTCTCTAGCTCAAAGGGTCTCTATGGGGACTGAGTAAGACTGTATGTCTAACACGCCCAGTACAGAGTGGGCACTGACTCGTGCTCTCGCAGAGGGCCCCTCCCCATGAGTCAGACAGTGGCTTCCCCATCTTCACTGGCTCCAGACTCAAGCCCACTGAGCGCTTTTTGGTTTTAGAGTGTCCTCCCTAATAAAATGCTCTGGAGAAACAAAAGGGCTCCAAAACAAAGTTGCAAATACGGGGAGATTACAAAGGGCCAAGTAACCTTAAGTGTTCCCAAGTCCTGGTCCTGGCTTGGGATCTTAGTGTGGGGAACAATTTCTCTCTCAATCCTGATGGTGAAGGTTGGAAGAAGACGGTATCACCTACCAGCACATCCTCCCTGAGTCTCCTGAGCCATCTGCCTCTCATGCGTTATCCGACTATGAAATGTCTGAGAAGTCGTCCGTCCTCTCACAAGACCAGAAGCAAGACAGCGAGACCGGGAAGACCTCGGTAGTGACGAACCATTTTTCTCAAGGTAAGCTAAGCTTTGCTCAGCATTTTAGAGGCGGCCAAGGCTTCCTGGTCTAAACAGTAATTTGCCATCTTGCCTGAGTAAGCAGAGTGTAGTGACATTTGAATATTCGTCTGATGGAGGGAGATCCTGGCAGGGCCAGAGCTGGTCATTCAGACTCTCATTTATCACTGGGGAAAGCTGCGGTTGTTGAAAGTGTTGGTGATTGGGGAAGAGTCATTTTTATTTCTTAATGATGACTTATTATGTGATTCGCCATTTCCTTGCTCTTCTAACAGTGGCAGAAACCAGACTGGCAGACCCTGAGATTCTGTGTCCATTCCAAGTCTGGTTAATTTCCCGTTTTTCCCTTCAGGCTCTTCTGAGACCCTGTCACTTTGAAGACCCATGCTTGGAATTGTACAGCTGCCCCAGTTACCTAACCACCCACCGTCCCCCTGAACCCCTGTTAGGATATTTTGTAATTCTAGTGATCTGCAGTGTTTCCCTTCAGGGTGTGACCTTTTGTCCACTGGGTCAGCCCCTTTGTCCTGCCACTGACCTTGGGCCATGGGCTCAGTTGGCAGCATCAGCCTCCGGAACCTCCACGTGCCCCTGAGCTCTCCTTTACCTCCTCTGTATTTGTAGTTTCGATTACCTCCTGTTGGGGTATTAGGTATGAGGTATTGGATTGGCGAATGTTTCCTAGGAAAGGGCAGATAGTAAATATTTTGGGCTTTGTGGAACATATGGTCTTTGTTGTAATTACTCAATCCTGTTGTTGTAGCAGAAGGCAGCCGTAGACAAAATGTAAGTGAATGAGTGTGGCTCTGTTCCAAGAAACTGTTATTTACCAAAATAGGTGGTGGGTGGGTTTGACCCAGGAGCTGTGGTTTTCTGACCCCTGGTATAGATTCTGGACCTTAGCTGACATCCTCTGGTCTCTCCTTTCTTCCAGTGGTTATGCATGCAAGGCAGCCAGAATGGATCCAGAGCACAAGTCAGACGCTGGCACCTCCTTTCTAAACACTTTTTTTTTTTTTTTTAAAGATTTTATTTATTTATTTGACAGAGATCACAAGTAGGCAGAGAGGCAGACAGAGAGAGAGAGAGGAGAAAGCAGGCTCCCCGCTGAGCAGAGAGCCCGATGTGGGGCTCAATCCCAGGACCCTGGGATCATGATCCCAGCCAAAGGCAGAGCTTTAACCTACTAAGCCACCCAGGCGCCCCTCTAAACGCTTTTTGTTGACACCTGATCACATAGAACTTGTTTTCAAAAATTCAAAGTCTGTTTTAGCAACAACTCCCCACTTTGTTTCAGATGAACTTTATATGGAGGCCTAATATGTAATTAAGATATGGGTGAGACTTTGTCCTCTACAGCGGCTCCTGAGGCTCCTCTGGGACACCGTGGGACTGGAGGAGCACAGTTTGAAAATACTCAGAGCAACAAATACCCGTGTTTCATAGAAGTGCGGTGTTAGCCGGGCTCCTCACCTAGATTTGCTTTCTTTGGGTTTCTGGCTGTATCCTTGTGTGATTTCTGTGAGTTTCTACATACTAGGTTTCTCTCGGTTATTTCAGGCTCTTTGATCTGCCTTCTCCTCATGTGGGTCAGACCCATGAGTTGTTTTCCTGTCCTTAGCTGCACTTCCTTCTGCACTGTATCAGCCTGGCAAGGAATTCAGTCCATTTCCAAGAACCCCTGAGACTCTTTTTTGTGGGAGGAACACCCTTGATTGAGGGCTGGAGGAATTACAAGGGCGTGAGGGTCAACAGTACAGCAAGCCAGATCACTTAATGGGAATATGTGGGACCCCTGTTCTTTCAGACCCTTCTGCTACAGTTTGGGCACCTCGCTCTCGGTTTCTTTTGTCCGCCTCTCTTTTTTCTACCCTCCCACATGTCTGCCACGCCAGTCTTGGTTTATTTCTAATACAGAACCTTTTAGGCATCTCCTTATGTCTTATGATTCTGGTGACTCATGACCTTGGGCTTGTCACGCCCTCCTTGTGCATTAGCAGGCACTTTCCCTGGGGGGGCAGTGCTCTGGAGCCATTCTAATAAGCCCACTCTTAGCTTTTTTGGTTTGCTTCTCTTCAGACTCTTGGTCTGTGCATCTGTTTTTTCCTTTTGTCATGTTTATATTCTAAGTAGAGAGATAATTTAGTATTTTTCCTCTTTGCACTTGACATTCTATCATAAGCTTTCTGACATGTTGTTACATACCATCATTTTTAGTGGCTTTAGAATAGTCCGTTGAATGGCTGAACTGCAGTTTTCCTTATGTTCCCCTTTTGCTGAACATTTAAGTCATTTCTAAAATTTCACAATTGTGAACACTGCCGCAGGGAATGTCTTTGAACATGAAGCTTTCCCCTTATTTCGGTACATTATCTTAACCTAGATTCTGTAAGGTGGAACTACTAGGCCAAAGATACACACACGGTTTTTGCTGGTTGCTTCTTGCAGGATTTATGGTATTAAAGAGTTAGCATTTGTCGGAAGGATGTTTATTAGAGGAGGGACAGATATTTTTCTCCCATTTTGTAAAGACGCATCTAGTGTTTCCTTCTCCTTGGTTGGGGCTGCATAATTAATAAGTGGTGTCCAGTTCGACTGGGAATGTTTCCTTAAGCCCTGATGATGAGTCTGGCTCCTGGACAGACACAGTGGCAGGTCCTGCGAACCGTTTTAACCAAGAAGCCTGCAGCGTGGGATGTGGATATAAACCAGCGAGGAGGACTGCGATCAGAATAGATAAGTTCCTGCCTCACTCGGACCTGACTAGTGGCTGGACAATTGCAGGGCAGGGGCGGGAGGTGTGGCAGGAGTTTGCTGCACAGGGTCTTCCGGCCCTGGGCTGGCCAGGAGGGCCTCATGCATCCCACCAAATGACTGCCACACTTCTGGCATTAATAGAAGATAGCTGAAGTCTGGGAATTAAGTCTTCTCATAAACATTCAGATTCATGGCAGAATTACTATTTAATTAGGAAAAGATCTGTAACATTGTACTACTTTTAAACGAAAGTCATTTTGGAGGAATTAAAACTGGGTCATAACATTAGTATAATGTTTTAAAACAAACATTACGAAGACATACTGAGTGTACCGTAATTGATGAATTAAAGACATTAATTTTGGCTTTGGATACTTGATGTGGCTATACTTTAAACACTGATTCTAGAAACCTGCCTCCAGATTGCAACTGTGCATCCTTCATTCTTTGCTAAAGTGAGACGTGGCAGTGGCTGAAAAAATAGGGCATGCTCATTGTAGAAAATTTGGGAAACTTAAATTTTTACGTATGAATAAATGTTACACTGAGATAGAATACAAACTGAGGGATTTGGAGGGGAGGGGGTGGGGGTTGGGAAGGCCTGGTGGTGGGTATTAAGTAGGGCACGTATTGCACAGAGCACTGGGTGTGGTGCATAAACAATGAGTCTTGGAACACTGAAAAAATATAAATAAATTAAAAAAAGATAGAATACAGAAGTTTTGAAAAACCTGAACTCTACCACCCAAAGGCAACTGCTGTTAATATCTCGGGATAGATTTTCTTATTTTGTGTTTATGTGTCTTTTTTGTCTGCAAATTTTAAAATTTAAAAATGTTATAATTATGCTAAATAATCCATTTTGTATCTGTATTTTTCTGTAAGATGATACGGTCTTCGTAATATAATTTCAGTAGCTGTAGAATACTGCATCACAGCAATGTAATGTAATACAGTTGGTTTAATAATTTGAGTCATGTTCAGTTTTTATTGCTCTATAATAGTGCTTCAGATGAACATTTTCATGCTTTCTGGCAAGTGGTTGTCAGTATCTCTGGTGATCTCTTTGAGTAGATTCCTGGAAGTAGAATTATTTGAGGAAAGACTTTGGAAAAGAACCTTTCTAAGGCTGATGATAAAAATAGATCCCAGAAGTCACGCACATTTACATTCACGCGAACAGGATGTGCTCTGGAGAGCACACACTTCTTACCATTTTCACGAGCTCTGGGATTACTGTTTTGCTCTGTTTTTGAGTCTCAACTGAGTAAATGATAAATGGATAAACATAGTCCTTTCAAAGAAATATCCGGATTCATTATGAAAGTGGTTTAATCCACGCTCAGGCAATTCAGACAGACTTGAAAGTGATCTGTTAGTTTCACCATGAGGAAAGTTTTAAATTAATATTTGATATTTAGAAGAATAAAGGGCCGCATTAGAGTTAGCATTAAAATTGTATGGAATATAATTTTTCCATGTGATATAGAACTCCCTGCTCGTGGAGGGCTGCAGAGAACCATTACAGAACTGTGTCCATGGGCCGTGGGCAGTCGCTCAGCCTCACCAAGCCCGGAAAAGTGTTGCCAGTTACCGACGATCTGAATACATCCAGCACGACTTGGAATTTTAAGAGCCTTGCATAATTTGTAAATTATTCAATTTGTTGGGGGCTTCAGACTTTAAATTAAAAATAACTCTCCCTCCTATAGACTTAGTAATGGAACATATTCAAGAAATTCGAAGTCTGAGGAAACGTTTAGAAGAATCTATTAAGACAAACGAGAAGCTTCGAGGACAGCTGGAACGGCAAGGGTCTGGACTCGACCCAGGTAAGGGAGAGCCGCCCCAGAGGGCTGTGTGCGCCTGCGAGGGCTTCGTCTGGGGCGCACTTGCCTGGATCGCCTGCTGTGTGTTGGTGAGCTTCACACTCACTGGTGGCCAGAGAGGTTTCAGCCCAGATCCTGACCTCGCTGCTTGCCTCCACGGTGACCTTGCTAAACACTGCAGACTATTTATAAAGTGGGGAGAATCATCCCCGTTTTATCCCGTGGCGATGAGTCAGGTGAGCTGACTGGACAGAGCGACCCCCACAGTCCCTCGCCCTGAAGGGGTCTGCTGGCTTCTGCGGCCCGGAGCGGGGCCAGCTCCTCTTCTGACTTTGGTCGCTGGAGAGAAGTAGAGGTATTTTAAAATAAAACAGGGCGGTATTTCGTCTTTTCATCAGTAATGGACCTTAAAAGTATGAGCTTGTTAGCAGTTTGGTGAGTCTCACCGGCCGGCCACGAGGTTGCCAGTATGCCTGCATGGAAACTCGGTTAGGTCTGAATGGTGTCCTTCCATGAAAGACTTAAAAATATGTATTTTTCCCGTAAGGAAGACATTCACCCAGTGCGAAGCTCACTGTCTCCGTTCTGCACCATTCGTCCTGCGCTCCCTCCTCTCCTACCTCTGTTAGTTGTCTTCCACATGCTAACAGGGCTTTCTCAATGCAGATACAAATGCATATGCTTATTTTCTCCTTCACCTAGAATACTTCGTATCTGTCTATCTGTCATTCTGTCCCTTTTCTCATTGAGCAGTGTGTTTTGGACATCTTTCCTTATTGCTCCAAAGAGATTGTTTTCATTCCACGAAGACTGTGTCTTGAGAGCAGCTTTGTGCCCCAGGAAAAGCCTGAGTTTGTTAGGGAGTTGCACTGAGCTGGGTGTGGACCCCAGGTCTTCTGGTTATTAGCTCTGGGACTTGGGCAAGTCCCCCCACCTCTTCCAGACTTAATTATTTTATAAAACAGAGCCACCCTGAGATTCAGTGAAGCAGTGCTCTCAACAGGGCCTTGCTCCGTGCCTCACTCAGTAAGTGGTGGTTTTCTTTGTCATTACCATGTTATTTTACCCTTTTATTTTGTATAACATTATTAGCTTCACGTCACAGAGCCCTGCAACAAGTGGTGACGCATTCGTTTTTAGAGACGAAATAACAGTTCTAGCAAGATGTACTCAGTGGCGGCGGCACTTGAGTCCTGGGACCCCTGGTCCAGTTCTCATTCCTGCCTGGCCCATCACAGCCCTCTGCGTAGAAGGTCTTTCCAGAGCCATGTAGGTGCTGATGTGCTGTGGTCTGTGAGGTCCAGGGTGGATCCACGCCTCTCTCTCTGCCTCCCGCCCCCGTCCTGCTTCCGCCCTCTCTCTCACCCCCAGGGAAATTGATTAACCCGAGTCATTAGTCATATGAAACGCAGGGAAGAAATACATGCCTGGGCCCTTCACATTCACTCGTGGTAATGCCTGAATTAGATTCATTCTGTTTTACATTTTTCCTGGCAAATTCAATTATAGAATTATTTGGGGGCTCGAATGGCCACCAGCTACAGTGGAGCTGGCACTGTTGCTCTGGAGAGTAATTCACTCTGATGGGAAGGTCTACAAAAAGACATTCATAAAGTATTTACAGTGTTGGAAAGACATGCTGTTCTCGCCCTGTTGTCACAACCTCTAGAAAGACAAGGGAATAAAAGTGGCTCCGCCTCCCCCCTGCTGTGAGGCGTTCATCTTGGGAGCAGGTCTGAGAAAGGCAGGGCTCCTTGTGATGCTGAGGCAGAATGTTGTTAAAAACTGTCACCTCGCGGGTTAACTTGTCATCAGGTGGAGGAGCTGGTAGTGATGGCCTTCAGAGGACACCCCGCCAGCTCAGGCTCTGTCCGGCTCTGGCCTCTGGCCCGACTCTTCCCTCGAGAAGTGGCCCCCACAGCTGTGGCCAGAGCCGACTTCCTCTGTAGGATTGTTCCTGTTCATCCAGAGGGCGCTTCAGTCCTGTTTTTGGTTCCAACGCACCACCCGTTAGGATGTTAACATAAATGATAATAGCAGTAATAATAAGAACATGGATCATTTTTACTGGGCTAGTGGAGACTTAGGGAAGTAACGTGACGGGCCTGAGGTCATATAGCTATTAAGAAGCCGGAGCCATGATTCAGACCCAGGTGTCTCCGAGAAGACACTAGAGTTCATAGGGGAGAGTAGAGGGGATTGTCAGGGAGAGACACACGGGAATGAAAAATTACATGGCGCTGTGATTTGTGAATCACTCTCATGGGGAAAGGTGGTGCTGGAGAGCGGAGAGAATGTGCCGCATTGGCTTCTGGGAGGCCTGATGTCCTACCGTCCTTACGGGGAGTTTGAATATTCGCCTGTAATCAGTTGTGTACCTGGATGCTTGCAGCAGCAGAGAACAGAATATGAGTGAAAACTGGTGTAAACAATGGCGATTTATATTTTCTGACTTAACAAGAGAACCAGACACAGGCAGTTCCAGGCAGGTTTACTGGCTCAGTGATAGGCTGGCAGGACTTGGGGTCCGTCTCCACGAGGACCGTGGTCATTCTGAGCATCACCTCCTCTCAGGACAGTGTCCACAGCATCGGAATGAAGATGGTGGGGCTCAGGGCTCCTCCCTGTCCTTCTCTTTTCATCCGAGTTCGAAATCTTTCCCAGAAGCCTCCAGCAGGCTTCCCTTCAGGTCTCATGTTCTAGTTGTCCTGGAGTTTAGGAAAGCAGTCTGCTTCTGTGGGGTGGTAAGGGAGGCGGGGAGGGAAGCATCTGCCGGCCCCGTGTAGAAAGCCCAGTGCTCTCCTGAGGGTCTTATGTTCCCGTGCTCTGGATGTCATATATGGCGCAGGAATAGAGAGCTGGAGGGGGGTGTGTCTCAGGGCAGCTGTCTGGCCAGAGGAAGGGGTAGCATTTTAGGAGATGGACCACAGCCTGAGCTAAACTGATCAGAGTTTGTAAGTAATCTCAAACCCAGTCTGTCTGGCTTCAGACCCGGATCTTTTTTTTTTTTTTTTTTTTTTTTTTAAGATTTTATTTATTTATTTGACAGAGAGAAATCACAAGTACACTGAGAGGCAGGCAGAGAGAGAGAGAGAGAGAAGGAAGCAGGCTCCCTGCTGAGCAGACAGCCCGATGCGGGGCTCGATCCCAGGACCCTGAGATCATGACCTGAGCCGAAGGCAGCGGCTTAACCCACTGAGCCACCCAGGCGCCCCAGACCCGGATCTTTTTAGTAAACACTTAGACTAGACAGTGAACTTGAGCTAAGAGTTAAAAGACGAGTGTGGTTTTGACAGGTGGAGGTGAAGGAACTGGGCATTCTAGGCACAGGGAATAAAGACCTCACTTTACAAAGTCAGGGAGATGTGTGACCGCATAGTGTGTGGGGGCACAGGCGTGGCCCGGTCCGGCTGCATTCGAGGACGCTAGAGTCGAGGGTGGAGAGAGAGAGGGTTGTGTGTGAGCTTGAAGTGAAGTCATGGAGATCTGAAGTTTGGACCTTGTGTTTGGTTTGTTCGATTGTCTGTCTTCGCAGGGGAGGGCCGTCTAGTGTTTCTTATCAGAGAATTTCATGTCTGGACTGTGCGCAGCCCCACTGGCAGAGTAGCAGGGAGGCAAGCTCAGGGCGCGCTGATAAGGTCTGAACTCCAGGGACAGGAAGAGTGAGCCAGCATCAGGCATTTGGGAGGAAGAACCAGCAGTCACGTTCGCTTGGTTGAGCAGTGTTGAGGATGACTCCACTTTCAGCTCAGAGTAGGAGCGGTAGAGGTACCGTCTGCTGGGGAGGGCAGAAACGAACCTGTTTACCTCAGTTCATGTGTAGGAGGTAAGAATGGGGGGCGGCTCTTGCCACCTCTTTCATGCTCACTCTCATTTCCCTTTGGGCTCTGGTGATACCTCATCTGGAATCATTTCCATTGCATGTTGTGTTTCCTCGTTGTTTAAAACATGTTCCATCCATATTGATCTGGTGACCATAAATCACTATTTATGTATATTTTTATAGGTTCTACAAATGCTTTTGCTTATGGATCAGAGCTGCATAATTCTCTGACATCAGAGATCTGTTTCCTGAGGAAGCAGAACCAGGCTCTCAATATGATGCTGGCCAAGGGATCCAGAGGTAGGAACTAAAGGAGCCACCGGCAGTCTGGACCCCCAGAGCCCTCTATGGCATGGGAAGAACGCACTGGAGTCTGACCAACCCAGGTTCACATTCTGTGGCTCTGTGACTTTGTGGCTTCTGTGGCTTTGTGACTCTGTGGCTCAGTTTACTTAATCTCTCTGAACCTCAGTATTCTTAGCTGTAAAATAGACATACCTCATGGGGCTGTCGTGACAGTCAGCCCTGTGAAGCCCTCAGCACGGCGTCTCTAGTAAGCACACAGGTTACAGTGGAAGACAGAAAGACTGGAAATCTATTACTGCTGAAATCTATTACTGCCAAAATCTCATCCAGAGATTCCCTCTTATCAGGAAGGTTTTTCCAGTATTTCATAGGAGGATCCCTTCTCTTAATTGTTTCTTTTTGGAGCTTAGCCCCGGACGAGTTTTCACCTACATTATCTCTCAATACTTAAAATGTTTCTGGACAGAGGAATTATTAGTCATGTTTTACAGATAAGAACCTGAGGCCTAAGGAATTGACCCACTGGTGGTCCCGGAGCTAGAAATCTGTAGAGCTAGGAGTTGGGCCAGCTTCTCCCATTCTCTCTGGAGGGTTCTGATGCTGTTTTTGCCTTGAGAGATAGAATCGAGGCTTTTGAAGATCACGCACTCAGCAAATGTGTCCAGGCCTGTGTAGACTGATACAGAAAGAGTGGGTCCTGGTCCCTTTCCTCGAGGGCCTTGTGGGCGGATGGGAGAGATGGCCAGGCAACCCACGGCAGGCCAGCATGGGGGTCAGCCAGGACAAAGGCAGGCTCGGGGAGCACAGGACCCTGGGGACGGTGTCTTGACCAGGAGAGGCTCGGCTTCAAGAGCTCAGTCCAGCAGGCTAAGCAGGGGTTAGCCACTGTGCCTAAGGTTTAGAGGAGCCAGGGTTTTCTAAATAGAAGAAAGAAAGCAGGCAAAAGCCTAGGTGTGAGAGGCAGGGAGAGTGTCGACCAGTCAGGAATTGTAGGAAGTGTCGTGGGGCTGGAGTCTGAGTGGGGAGGGGGCACTTGCTCAGAAATGGTCATGCCGTGGTGAAGGGTGGCATCAGAAAAGCTGGGTCTCTGTCTTGGCTGTGGCCCGTTTGGCTCTGTGACCCTGGGGAAGTTTTCATCTCTGCGATCCTTTGTTTCCGATCTGGAAAATGAGAAAAATAGTACCTCCTCGGAGGTTTGCTACGAAGATGAAATCAGATGATACCCATGTAGCTCTTGGTGTGAGGCCTGCCGTCAGAGCTGCAGACCTGGTAGCCGCCGCCCAGAGAAGAGCTGGCCCAGAGAAGAGCTGGCCTGGGGAGCGCTCGGGAAGCCTTGAGCTAAGCCCTTTGTGTGCAGTATCTCGGTTCAGCCTCACAGCGATGCATGTGGGGGAACTGAGGCACAGAGAAGTCAAGAAACTCCATGGAGGTTTTGGCACCAGTGGGCAGCAGAGTGCACTTGAACACACCTCTCTGCCTCAGGTCACACTCTTAACTGCCCGTCTCCAGGCTGTGGGCACATTTTATTCCTTGGGAGTGGTGCCATTGTCCTGGTCTGAGGAGCAGATGGGGGCTTACGGACTTCCCTTACATGCATTGCCGGAGTCTGGGGCAGATTCTTGCCTCTGTCTGTAATTTATACCCACTGTTTGCTCTGCGAAGGCAAAGTAACTAGGTTTGCACGGCCCATTATTGTATAGAAAATTAAACAGGCCCATTCCATCCCAGTGACGTTTAATCTGCAGCCTTGATGTTGACAGATTTATCTGCCCAAAATGCATAAGATAATTGGAATGCCAAAATCATAAATGCCAGATTAAATCTCATTCTGCTTTGTATTCCTGGAGTGCTCGAGCTGAAGTGCCGTATTTGCGTAATAAGGTTGGAAAAAACAAATGGTGTCTCTTCTCAGTGGCGCTTTTTTGTGTTTGCAGATAAACAGAAGGAGAATGAAAAGTTACGAGAGTCCCTCTCCAGGAAGGCTGTGAACCTCGAGCTCCTGCAACGAGAGTATGCCTGTGTGAAGGGGGAAAATGAGCGGCTGCAGAGGGAGGTCTGCGAGCTGGAGCGGCACAACCAGCAGCTGCTCCAGGAGGTGGGCAGCAGCCGCAGTGAGCTGAGCAGGTAGGGCTCAGGGGCACCCCCATCCCCAATGGCCGTGCCAGGCGTCCAGTCACAGAGCCGGGTGTGCAGGCCCCTGTCTGAGCGCCCGGAAGGCCAGCAAGTGTCAGGCACATGATGTCGGGTGGGAATCAAGCACGTGGGGCAGAATCGTCTAAGTGAGCAGGCCAGAGCATGGGGGGCAGAATGCTGGTCTTTTTCTGAGGAGGTCAGGGGAGACCTCTCTGAAAAAAATGGCATTTAACCCTCAACCCGAAGGCAGCAAAGGGGCATGAGCTCTGCATACAGCAGGGTCGGGGGGAGCTCACTGTGGCAGAAAGGGATGGGGCCCTGGGGAGTGGTGCCCTTGGCCTGTGCAGAGCAGAGCAGGGAGGCCAGTGCACCTGGAGGGAAGGGCAGAGAGACGGTGGGATGCCCAGGCCCGCAGGCCTTTGCAGCCGTGGGAAGCCCTCGACTTTCACTCGGCGTGCCTGGAGAAGATGTGGGGAGGTTCTGTGCTGAGGGGTCGGAGGCCCAGTTAGACATTAAAGGGCCCATACCAAGTGTCCCTGGCAATTTGTCCTCGCCCCTGTCCTGTCCCACGTGTTTCCTGTTGTTCCTCAGCGCTCGTGAGCGCCACGCTCTTTCAGTTACCGACGTCACCCTTGGTTGCCCAGGGTGGTGCGCTGACCTAGCAAGATCATTGTCGAGCTGTCACACGGTGCGGGTCCCTCCCGAGCTCTGCACCCCTGGCTAAGCCGTAACCCTGTAAGCTTTGCTTCCTCGGCTCCGCGCGCTGAAGAGCAGAGAGCACGTGCCCCTTGGGTGGCGGGGAAGACGGCATGGGGTGGATAGCACACGGACAAGGCCAGGCCCGGCTGGTCCTCGGGGGAGAGGGGCCCTGCTGGGAATCCTGACCCACCCTGCCAGTCTCATCTGCCCTCTGCCGGCTGCTGCAGGTGGAAGGGCTGCTCTGTGGAGTCCGGTCCATCCCCGGGCGTCAGAATTAACATCCCCTCCCTGTGGCCGTGGGGCCTTTCCAGGGTTCAGGAGGAGGCGAAGTTGAGGCAGCAGCTGCTCTCCCAGAATGATGAGCTCCTGCAGTCCCTCCGAGTGGAGCTGAAGGTGTACAAGAGGCTGGAGGAAGAGCACAGGAGGCCAAGAGGTACTGTGTGCCGGCCCGAGGCACATCCTGTCCTGGGGCTGCTGCGTCCACGCTGTGAGCTCATTTCAGCACACTGTCCTGAAATGCTGTCATCACAGCCCTCGCTGGCCTGCTGGGCAATGGGGGCACACTTTGCAGCAAGCCCTCTGGCCTCTCCGTCTTCTGAAGCAGCGTGGATAGGCTTGGGCTCGGGAGCTGGATTCTCATTGCCCCGCCTCCTGGCTATGCTGTCTTTGGCGGGTCACCTCACCCCTCTGGGCCTGTTCTTCCTCCATGAAACGTGTCTCCTAATAGCTAGTCTGTGGAGTTGTGAAAATGTAGTGAGATCATTTATGAAAAGCATCCTACCACAGTACGTGGGACGTCGCAGACACTCAAGGAATAATTTGATTATGAGTTTTCTGCTAGAGTGCGTTTCTTTTTGCCCATTCATTTGGCCAATAATTCTGGAGCGCCTACCACATGCAGGGCATTGCTGTGGAAATGCTTATTGGCCCAGATCCTCTGACAGATACCAGATCAGAGCGACTTGACTGCAAACTCTGATGTTTTAGAATCAGTTTTGAGGTGTGGTAACATTTTTTTTTTAAACTAATTTTCCAGATGATTTCTCCCTATTGAAAGTTTATCTAGAAAAGGGTCACCTCACACCTTCCATTTTCTTCTCAAGTTGCTTTTCTTATTCTTGCTGTTGTGCCTTTTTAATATACTGTGGTTCTTAAAATCAGCCCCTTTCATTCTATAATTCTAGCCCAAATAGATTTTATTACTACTAGACATAATTTCGGGGTTTGGTGTGCAATTTGCTAGGCTTTTATGGCCAGAAGCGAAAATTAATTTCCAGCTCTTATTTAGCCTGTGGAATAGCAGCAATTAAGTCTGCCAATATTTTTGTTTTTAAAGTCAAGTTGTTATTTTAAATTGTACCTAGTTCTTAGGGAGGGGAGGGTGGTGGTGGGTTTAAAACACTGTGGAGCTCCTTTGATGGTTGACCCTTTGGTGGCGGAAGCCGTCAGGTGTTCCCCTTGCTCTTGCTTGCAGAGGCCGGAGCAGAGACATCAGGAGAAGGCTGGAGGGGGCAGGACCCTTTCAGTGACCTGCATGGTCTCCTAACAGAGATCCAGGCTCTTCGGGGGCAGCTGGAAAAGAGCATTGAGACCAACAGCGCGCTGCAGGGCAGGCTGGAGGAGCAGCTGGCGACGGCGGGGAAGAAGGCTCATGAAGCAGCCTTCACCGTGGCTCTCCAGACCCTGTCGGTCCCGGAGTGGCCCCCGCAGCCGGACAAGCACGGTACTGCCCCTGCTCCTTCTCATGGAGATGACGGCCCTGTGTGTGTCGATGGGACACGGGAGCTTCTAGTTGGTGCCCTTGCCCCACGGAGGTGTCCCTCCGTTGACAGCAGACCACCCGCTGCCCCAGGAGCCAGGGGCCTGACCGCTGCTCAGCTGTCCTCTTCGGCGGGATAGTGTAGTCTCCGTCTGGGGGCCTCTTGGTGGAGGGAAGTGGGGTTTGGGCCACCAGCATCCTCATCACCTCCAGTCTCCTCCCCACTTCCATTCAGCCCTGCCCACAGCACTCCACGGCTGCAAATCCTTTTCAGTTCCTCGTGCTACTGCCTTTCAGAGAGATTCGAAACATCTTACTCTGGCTCTCAGTGTTTTTTTGTAGGAGCAGAAAAGCATCCTGGTGGGTTGGAAAACTGCTTCTGTTTTGCATTTGCTCACAGGTTTATTGTCTAGCTCTACCAGGCTGTGTAGGATAGCAGAGAAGGGACAAGGGTTTCCTGTCATTGTGCTGTCACTTGCCCAGCACTGGGCTAGGAATAAGCCAGCAAATTGTCAGTCTCTAGGCAATTGGCCGGGCCATCTTCTTTGCTCTGTGGGTGAAGGAACTGAGACCCAGAGAGGGTACCGGACTTGCCCAAAGCAATTCAGCAAGTAGGTGGCAGGACTGGAGTTAGAAATGACTCTTCAGCTCCCAAGACCAGTGCTGTACCTGGAGCAGCACCCAGATTTTTGGAGCCTCAAGTGTCCTGAGACATACAGGGCGGGGGATGCGCACATCCCGGGGACAGGGAGTGTCTGCACACTTTATAGACAGGTGACAGGTACTGTAGAAAAGTTTGGACTTAGTCTCTTCTGGGATTGGGAATTCTATTGCCTTTAATTAAAAAAAATTAAAATCTCTTAGAGAGCACCCAGTCAGCATGCTTTAGAACTTGTAGTGATTGGTTTAGTGATCTCTCCTTGATAAGGAATTTGAAATTTTCACAGAAGATGATGTGATGTTATGAAAAAAAAGAAAATGAAAAAAAAAATCCTTCACGATTCTACAGAATGATGATATTTTCCTTTGCATATTTCTCTTCATTTGGCGATCACATGCAGGCATGAACTTACATCATTCGCATTGGGTTTTGTGCCATTCTGCCTCCTGTCTTTGTTTTCGCCCAATATTATCAGAAGTATTTCCCACCCTTTCACAGGGGCTTCCTCATTACTGTTTTCAGAGGATCCTCAGTCACGAAACCATTACCGTGGTGATTATTAAAGTGGTCTCTGATTTGGAGCTTTAATAAACATAGACGTTAATGTGATTTTTGCTGTTAAACAGCACTTCTTAGGATAAAAATCCGACCAGTGGTATCTCAGAGGGTTGGAAAGGAGCCGTATCGCTGCCTTCTGCATGGGCTCTCCATTGGCAGTGGCATCTCTGCTTGAAATATAGGTCTGCTCCTGGCCCTTCTTAGGGTGTGGCAGAGATGGGACCGATGGGTCTACGGGGCCGCTGGGGAGTTCGGGGCAGGGAGGATGATTCAGGGCCCGGGCCGCCTGGGAGGGAGAGCTGGGGCAGCTGAAGGGAGGCGGCCATGGAGCAACCTTCGCCTGCTTCTGGAATTTGTCTAGGGTCAGCCGTGGGGCAGCCTCGCAGGAGGCACTCAGGACAGTGTGTTCAGAATCCACAGGGCTTCCTCAGTGCCAAGGTGGCCTCCAGTGAAGGTGGGAATTCTGGCAGCAGCGGCCTCTCTTCCTCTGCACAAGCCTTTTCAGGATCATATTTAGTGCACTTACTTGAAAGTTCTGCTCTAAAGATGGCTGGTTTTGGCAGAAAGTGATCCCTCTTAGGGGCCAGCTCCTTGGACCCGGAGTCGAAGGTGGCTCCCGATGGGCAGCCCCAAGGTTCCTGGGCAAGAAGGAGCTGGTGGGCCATCCTAAGGCCTAGACTCAGGGCACGTCCCTTGCTTTGCTGCCAACACTCTGCTAGTGCTGGGTGGGTCACCTCCTGTCCCTGTCCCTCTGTCTTCTGCTCTTCCCCAAGGTCTGAAACAGTGCCATCCCGTTCATGGTGCTCCTGAGAGTCGGACATGTGCACACCCTCTAGACTTCACGGTGTGGCGGTCATCTCGGATGGCGTCCAACTGACTTTGCTTCCTGACGTCATTTCCACTTCCTAAACTCTGCTTTGGGTCCCTCTTGTCTCTTGCTCGGATAGTTGCGGCAACCTCCAGACTCACTCCTCCAGTCCACAGCACTGCCCTCAGCTCGGCATTGCCCTGCCCGATGCCCTTGGGGGGCCGCCACAGTCCTCATGGTTCCAGCCTCACGTCCCACCGCGGCCCTGCCTTGCACCCTGGGCTCAGCCTCCCACCTGCTTGACCCCCCCCGCCCCGCGTCCTGCTGGTTCACACCTCTGTGCCTTTGCACCTGCTCGTTCCTGCGCCTGCTTTACATTCTCTCCTCTGGGCTAGCCCCTCCCCAGGACCCCACAGCCCCATGCTTCCCTCCCTTAGTCCTGGCCACCTACCAGTGAAGCTGCCTGTTTACTTGCTGGACGGGGGGTTCTTCCAGAAAGGACGCTGGGCCTGCTCAGTCTTGGTGCCTGGGGTCCTGCTGAAGGGATCCTAGTCCTGTTGTGTGTTTGATACTTTACTGTATTCTCATTCAGTTCTTTCTCCAATACCAATGACAGTTTCTTTTCTGTCTCTTGTTTTGCATCTCGTAGGAGGTGACACGTGCCCCACGGCGAGAGATGATTCCTGTGACCTGTTTGATTCCACACGGGTGGTGCCGCCACGATCAGGTAGAAAAGCTGAAGTCCGGGTTTCTCCGGTAGGGTTGGCTTTGGCAGTAGGACTTTATAAATGGAATGAAAGGGGGTCCCTGGTCCCAAATCAGGAGAGTGTTTGTCAGGATTTGGGGCTTCGTGTTCTCAGCATGTCTAGCTGGTGAGCTCCTCCCTGACACCAGTTTATCGGTTCCCCAGGGTTACTGACCTCAGCAATATCACTGGGTCCTTGTTGCCTCAGATGGAAGTGCGAGCACCTCAGTGTGGCTTTAAGGCGTCCCGTGTGCGCCCCAGTGGGCCCGTCCCGCCCTGTCCTCCTACATGGATGTGACCATCCAGAGGGGTCCCCATCCTGCAGATGGGCTCACACTCTCCTCTCGCTGGGACCGTGTGGTGCGGCTCCGTCCTTTTCCAAGCCACCCTTGTCCCATTCTCTGCCCGTGCAAATCCTCCTTCGGCCCTGAGACTCATCCCGAATGCAGACTTCCTGGTGCCATGCCTTTCCAGAGGCCCCCTTCAGAATTATTCATCTGTACTTGCGTTGATGCAAAGGTAAAAGCAACAGGCTTTACCTCTGTTCAGTGTAATTCTTGCCGCTTGTTCAACCAGCACAATTGTTGCTTCTCCTAGGAAGCCTTTCCTGATCTCTCTTCCTGCACAGAGAATTGATTATTTCTTCCTCTGAGCTCTGGCTCTTCGTCATCGTGCTGTTACACCTCCCGCGTGGTGACTGATTAGACCGTGGGCTCATGGAGTGCAGACACTAGCTTGATTCGTCTGTGTAGAGCAGGGGTCTTTGCAGAGTGGGTGCCTGATAAGTGTTGGTTGAATTGAATGGAGCTTCTCTCATCAGACGAATAAGGCCAGGGTAGGGGAACAGACAGACAAGGTCCCAGGCCACTTTCCCCTGTGCTGTGACGGTGGCATTTGGGCCTGAAGGCCTTTCTCTGTCCTCGCACCTGGCTTCAACATCGCCGAACGCAGCTCATCGAACACAGGATGGTGCCCCAGATGGCTCTGACGTCTTCCCTCTCATGTTGTAGCTTCAGAGACTCCTCCGCTCTCTGGAAATGACACGGACTCCCTCTCCTGCCACAGTGGCAGCTCGGTCACCAGCAACCCATGTGTGTCCCACCTGGTTGCTGGCCACCGCCTGTGGGCCAGCACGAGTGGCTGTCACGTCCTGGGCCTGACTGGGGACTACGAGGCCCTGTGCCAGCAGATTGGCCAGGGCCAGAAGCTCTTTGCTGAGATGGCCCTGCAGATCCAAGAGGCTCCCCGGCCCGCAAGCCCAGAGCTGGGACCAAAGGTAATCTGACTGACCGCCGGAGGGAGTGAGGTTGCTCACGGGGAGCATTAAGTGGAAGGGGCCGCCTGAGGGCTTTGAGAGGCAAAGGATGCCTGCATCCTCAGTAAGGCCCTGAGAAGAGGGACCAGGAAATGGAGCCCACGAGAGCTCAGAGGTCAGGTCCAGTCTGGGGCTGTTGAATGGGAGGAGCAGTTACTGAGGTCTGTACTCTGTGTTCGTGCGATCTCTTCCCTGGGGTCACTCCTTCCTGCCTCATCCTACTGGATCCTCCTCACTTTAAAGTTACCTTTTGTTGAGGACCTGAGTGCCAGGTGCTTGTCATAAAGTTACTCACTCTCTTCCTCCAGGGGTGGGGGTCACACTTTCTCCGTCCTCCCAGACTGGACCCAACCACCAAGCTTCCGTGGGTCATGTTTTCTAGTCCCTCTTCTCAGTCCTTACTGAGGCCCCCGGCTTCCTGGTGCCTGATTGGCCTTTTTGTTTTATTTTCTTTTACCGTACTGTAAAAGTCATTCTGTATTTTACATTTCACTAGACAATAAACTTTAAGAGAGCAGGGATAGTGTCTCTCTTACTCAATGTTGCATATTTACTACCTCACACAGGGCCTGGTGTGCACTTAGTGCCTGGTAAATGTTTGTTGAATGAATTAGTAAATGCTAATAGGATTACTGTTCTTTTCTGATCATAATCCTTATTATACAAGAACATAAAAACATCACATAGTGTTCAGTGCTTAATATTTTGATATGTACATATATACACACTCTTTCGCTCATTCATAAAGTTTAGTAAAACTGACTCCACATGAATTTCATATTTTGACTCTCAGTTAACATAGAAGCAATTTTCCTATCCTATTCAGTATTTTTCTAGAACTTTTGTTGGCTGAAAAATAAGCCAGTATGTGGCCGTAACACCATTTATTTACTCTTTGGCCCATATTTTCGACATTTAGGATGTGGCAAGCGTCCTTGTAAACGGATCGCTCAGGGCATCTTTGATTAGTTCATCAGGGGTGAATTGCTGGTGTGGAAGCTCCCAGGTCATGAGCCCTTCAGGGCTCTTGGTGAGAGTTATTGATGCATTACTGTCAAAAATAGGTGTCCCCGTTGGCAAGTGAGAGGATCTCACTACACCATATTCTTGGTGGAGTGATTTTATTTACAAATGGTTTTTTGCCCATTTGACAGCTAAAAGGAGGGCATCGTTTTATTTTGTAGTGATTTTATTATTTGTGGACACAGTGCTCTTTTCTTCTCTTTTTAAAATGTTTTGTGTTTCCCTTCTCTGGCTCCTGCGCTTGGCTTTCTCTTGCCCTTGACATCCCCCAGTTAGGGTTCGCATGTGTCGGCGGAGGGTGAGGGACACTTTACGAGGCCCCGACTTCATATTGGCAGTGCGTAGAGCTGTTTAGCAGGGGCTGCTGAAGGCAGAAACGTTCATGCTGCACCCCATGTTGCACCATTTGCCTTCGGGAAAGGCTCTGTGGGGTGGAGCATTGCCAGTGGCCCTCCGTGGACCCTCTTCCCTCTGCTTGGCGTAGTAAATACACTTCGCGCAGGTGGTTATTAATCATGCTTATTGATTGGGCTAAAATCACCACCGAAATTCTCTCATAATCTGTGATTCATCGGTCTTTAGGAACAATAAATTGGTGTTGTCTGGCACCAGGCTCCTGCCCAGCATGTGGGCACAAGCCTACGGTCTGGAGATTTATGCTGCCCGTTACAGCTGGCTTGTCCATAATCTTTTTCAATTGCATGTAACAACCTTCTCTCCCCCCTCACCTCCCCGTCCCTCGTGCAGGGTCCACACTTGGCACCTCTGAGCAGGTTCGTCACCAGTGTGGGCACAGCCAAGCTGATCCTCGAAGAGGCTGCGCGATTATTGACGCTTTTCTGGAGGGTCTCACTCCCCACAAATGGCCAGTGCACGCTTCAGTGTGAACAGGTAGGTGGTGATACGTGGACCCCGAGGCTTCGGGATGCCACTCGGGCTTGTGTCTCAGTCTCCAGCCTGGGCAGATGTGCTCTCAGTTTGGGGAACACGTCAGAGGGAGGGGGGAGGTGCCGTGTTTAAGGGTGACGTGTTAGGCACTGTGCTGGCTGCTTCAAGGTGTTCTTGCCTTCTCCCCTGGCACTCCTGTGGGCTCAGCCTGTGGTCCTGACCTGACCATGGCCCCACTCCTAGCTTGTCTTTGTGCAGGGAAGTCCTAATTGTGTCTTAACACGGGGAAGCTGAGGCCCAACCGAGGTGACAGAGCCGGTTATCTGAATCCAGAGGGCATGCTTTCATTTTTGTAGATTTTAAGTCCTAGTTTGTCCTTGTAGACTAGCTCATTCCCTTCCACTCTAAATCTCTTGTATTTTTGGTGCCTTTCTCTGGACCATCTAATTCCTTTGGTAGCTTTCAGAGTCATACTGTAGGGGTTCTAGTTTCAATCTGTTTTAACTACTTAGAAAGTTTTTTTCTTTTAACTATTGAAAATCATTTCTTATAAAATCATTAAAATTTCCCTCGAAAGCTTGACTTTGCAGCAACTTGAATGTGACCGAGTTAAGAACGGTTGATCCCACAGCCGTCCGCATTCCCATCTTTCGTGGCACAAACCAGGAGTCAGGCGGAGTGGAGGCCCTCCCTGGGTTTTCATCAGCAGGAGACAGCTGGTATCGTGCCACGGCGAGCAACAGCTCTGGTTGTCCGAGAAGCCTCCCAGGAGGAAGAGCAGGCAGATGAAGGAAGGGTTAGAACTTTGCGTGGTGGTCTGATAGATATTGCCCCCTGCATTTATCCAACCTATAAATTTTTGCCAAAGGCCAGCAGGACGGCAGAGGGAAATTTGCATTCCTTGTCGTTACTCATCTAGTTAAACCCTTTCTGACAGCTCTCAGATCTGTCAGCCGTGGCAAAGAGGCAGCAGCGAAACAGCTCTCTCTGCTCGGAAGGTTCTAATGAGCCTGTCCTGTGATTTCCCTCTGGGATCCTAGGAAGGAAGTTTGGGTGCACTAGGCTCGGGGAGGTAGGTAACCAGTCATTTTGCAGGGAAATCATGTTTAGGCCACTTTTAGCCAGTGGGGCCATGGAGAGGAAGAGGGCCCACTGGGTGCCAGACCCACACTGGCCTTTCATTTTCTGCTCCCCGACCGAGCTCTTTCCATCTTAGGCTCGATGACACAGATGCTGTGACTGTCTGTCTGCCCGGGCTCCCTCCTGGCTGGCTGGCTGGCTTCTTCTCACCTTTCCTGTCTCAGCTTCCATCTTACTTCAGGGTCAGAGAGGGCTCCCTGGTCACCCAGACCCAGCGCCCTCTTCTGCTTCATCATATGTCGCAAATTATTTATTTGTCTGTTTAATGTCTGTGTCTCTCTGTTTCCCAGGAAGGGCCATGTTTATTTTGTTCATATTTTTTAGTGAATAATAATTTTTTTCTCAAATTCCCAAACAAGTACTTGCCCATGTGATTTTTAAAGCACAATGTGGATGAAACTTGATGCAATGTTTTTGTCCTCAGTGCACAGTAATGTCTGTTAAATAGACGGAATGTAGTTCTTCTTTCTTTTGTGTGTGTAAATATAAATTATAGTCACATCCATCCCCCCTGCCCCCCACCAGGAGACTAGTCCGGGGACTGGCCAGTGCTTGTGATGACTCACCCTTCTTTCCAGGCGCTTCTTATATAATTGATTATGCTCACTTTAGCATCATAGAATTTTAGAGCCAGAAAAAGGACCTTGGAGTCAGTCTGATACAGTTGCTGGTGTATACAGACCCCCTGTGATGTGTTAAATTGCCTCAAGCCACTTTTCTGTCCCTGCCTATGTTTCATACAGTGCCTTTTTCTTAGTGTGAAATGTGTGTAAAGCAGATTTACAAGTTTTCACCCAGGAACCCCAATGGTTTTTTTTGTGTTTTTTTTTTTTGTTGTTTTGTTTTTTTACGACCTAGGGTTTTCTCTGAGTGTCATTAATTTGCCTTTTGCATTTAATATGCCATCCCCTGCAATCCCTAGAATTACTCTGGGAAGTGTGTGTCATCTACATTGGTTTATCTAAGAAAGTTGTGGGAAGAGATACAAATATATATACATATTTGTTTATAAAAATTTTGTTTAACTGGAAGGTTAAACAATAATAAGAAAACAGGCTACTTGTAGGGGTATGACGGAAGAGGAGGGAAGGGCATGGATAGCAGATTTCTCTGTAAAGATCTCGTTTTGTAAATTTGATGTTGAAACTGTGTAAATGCTTTAAATAATTAAAAATAAATCAAAATGGGAAAAAACAGTTTCTTAAAATTGGTAGCAAAATGAAACAAACCTTACTATAGATACAGTCTTGAAGGCATACCCATGCAAAAAGGAAACATTTCAAGAATAAAACATAGTAATTTGACTATATCCCTAGAGAGAAGTACTCTAAGGGTAAAAAGGACTGAAAAAATGTTTTAATTGTTTTCAGCGATGATACTGTTAATGTGATGTTGGTACTGGTATTTTAAAACTGTTAAATTTCTATTGCAGGATAAAACAAATAGCTAAGTAGGTTAAGATTTTTACTATCAGGGAAGAGATAAAAATTTAAAAACAAAGAAGTAAAAATCCTGCCATTTTTGATTTGGAAATATCAATATGTGATACATTTCCTATTAAAAACACTTACGTTTAGTCTCTAAAAATGTCCACTCCAGTACCAATGAGCACCTCTAGTGCCAAATTGTGGTTTCTAAATACCTTTTCCTACTAATAGGAACCAGTACTTTTTGGAGAAATGGTTTGATTCTAGGTCGGACAGGAAATGTACAATATGAGTGTAGAGCATCTTTTCATCCTGGGGGAAAAGAGGGGAAAGGGGAAGTAAAACTTCCAGATTTTCAGCAGTTCTCAAATTATGGTCCCTGGGCCAGCGGCATCAGTGCCATCTGGAAACTTGTTAAAAAGGCAAAGTTTAGGGCCTCACCCCAGACCGATTGAATCAGAAAGTCTGGGAGTGGGCCCCATGGTCTGTTTTTATAAGTCCTCTTGGTAGCCCTGAGAACCACTGGATTGAAAGAAACTTAAGAGACCTATCAAATGCAAAACGTGAAGTTCATTTGGATTCTAGTGAATTGGACCAGTTGTTCAAAAAATATGATGGGCTCAGGGAAATGTATCTCCTGACATACATGGTGATACTAAGCAATTTTCATTCTTTAACCCACTGAGCCACCCAGGCGCCCCTTTTTTTTAAAAAATATTTTATTTATTTATTTGACAGAGATCACAAGTAGGCAGAGAGGCAGGCAGAGAGAGAGAGAGGAGGAAGCAGGCTCCCGCTGAGCAGAGAGCCCAATGTGGGAAATTTTCATTTTTTAAATAATTTTTTATTTAAGTACAATTAACATATAATGTATTGTTTGTTTCTGGGGTACAGGTCTGTGATTCATCCGTCTTAAATAACACCCAAGGACTCATTATATCATATGTCCTCCCCACTGTCCATCACCCCGCCACCCCCCCCCCCCCCGCCAACCAAGCAACCCTCAGTGTGTTTCCTGAGATTAAGAGTCTCTTATGGCTTGTTTCTATCTCTGGTTTCATCTTGTTTCATTTTCTTCCCCTGTAATCCCCTGAATTGTTTGCTAAATTCCACATATCTGTGAGATCATACGATAATTGTCTTTCTCTGACTGACTTACTTCACTTAGCGTAATTCCCTCTAGTTTCATCAGCATCATTGCAAAGATTTCATTTTTGACGGCTGCGTAATATTCCATTGTGTGTGTGTGTGTGTGTGTGTGTGTGTGTACATATATATGCATGCGCATACACACATGCACATCACGTCTTCTTTTATTGTCATTGTTCTAGGTGTGGTGACAATGTTTCTTTCTAAAGAATATTTTTTCTAGAACTATATACCAAAATATTTTATGGACATGAAATATGATAGGCTACTGGGGATGAGTTTAAAAATACTTTTAAGGTATAAAATTGCTAAATTTTATAATGGGCAGGGGTGTAGGTGAAGCAGGTTTGGCATTGGTTTGATAATCGCTAAAGCCAGCAGTTCATTATCCCATTCTTTCTACTTTGTGAATGTTTGAGATTGTTCAGTATAAAACAGAATTCAAGAAGCCAGCTCCAGGAGGCAGGCCAAACATTCCTGATCAGTGAGTGGCCTCCTGGAAGGGACATGGGTCCCAGCTCTGAGCGGGGATCTGTGGCCTGAGGGATGAGTTCCTCTGTTGGGTTCTCCTCAGTGTCAGGCACTGTGCTGTACACACCCCATCTCCTTTCATGCCTTACAGGAGCCTCCAGAAAGGGAGGTATTATATTACCTTTTTCCAGACCTGAGAACTGAAACTTCCTTGCTTTGTTGTCATCACAGCTGGAAGGAACCGAGCTGGTCTTGGAGCCCTCTTGTAAAAATTAAGATTTTTAGTTCAGAGGAATAGCAGACATGCAGAATAATAATGCCTCGTTTTAGGTGCTGGATAGAAGATGGACAGGGTGTGTTGGGAGTACAGGAGAAAATATAACCTACCAGTCGGCAAAGGGTCTCACAGCACCTACTCCGTACCAGGCACTAGGGGTCAGAGGGAAGACTTGAGTCTCAGGAGAAGCAGCAAACAAGTAAATGATCAGTTCACTTCAGCACAAAATGGGCAGTGACGAAGAAAGGACTGGCATAGCGAGTGCCCAAAGGAGCAGTAACCAACCTAGGCTTCTGGTAGGGAGGAGTCTCAAGGAAAGCTTCCCGGAGATGTTGCCCAAGTTGATTTTTGACAGAGGACTAGAGGTCAGCCAGGCAGGGGTGAGGAAACCATGGTCCGTCCTCGGGCCTCATCCCCTCTGCGTCTCACTCTAGATGAATGCGGTCGGACGTGATCCCAGTTCTGCAGCTGGCTGTATGAGAATGACTGCCCCAGAATGTGTGGTCTAGGAAGCCGTGACCTGAACACAAGTCTTTGAGGGCTCTTAGCGCGAGGAAGAGAATCAGAGAAAACCTAAAGTTTAAATTAGTTCTGTTTGGGAAGAACAGCTGACGTCCTTGTAGCTGACACAGTTGGCTAATCTTGAAAGTAGGTTAAAGCAGGGAATCAGGAGATGATACATACCTTAAACAGCGTAGTTTAACTGAAAACAGTTAAATGCACATTCGTTTGCCTTTCTTTTGATGTGGGGCCAGGGCCTTTTCTTTGAATGTGGGTCTGCTGGTGAGAATTTCACATCTCCTTTCTTTGATAAACCACATCCATAATGTATGTCTGTCACTTCCGATTTTTGTTTCTTTAAGATGAAGAAAAAGTGTAGACACTTGTAAAGCAACTCGAATACAGCGTTCCTCTAGACTACGTTCCTCCCACACCCCTCAGAGTTGATTCACCCACACCTAATTTGCCAGAAATGTGGTTTTTAGTGACTTGCCTTTATCAGGTCTTTCCTGAGGCATATGTTAGTTTTCATACAACCAATTCTCTTTCCATATACACATTTCATGGGTTTACTTAATGCTTAATTAAGTCCCATAACTGATTGCAAGTGCAACTGCCATAAACAAATTTGGGAACAAAGTAAAGTGGGGTTCCTTGTAAGCGGGCAGCCCGACGTCTCCCCTTTGGGGAGCAGAGGTCTTTCCCTGTCACAGGCTGTGCCAGCATATCGTATGGTCGGGGGGGATGATGAGCAAGGAGTGTCCTTAACTCTGTGAACCAGTTCAGCGGAGACTGGCTAAGGGAGGCTGTGGGGTGTGTATATTTCATGTTAGAGGCCTGGGAACTCTGGCTTGCCACCCGTCCACTCTCCCCACACCTCTGAAGGATGAAAGCTCACCAGGGATCATACTCTCCTAATCACACTTTTATATTCTCTTTTTAAAATTTATCATTAAAATTTTTGTTTTAATGAGCATTATAGTTTTTATAAAAAAAAAACCTCAAACAATTCTGATAAATTTTTAAAAATGAAAAATAAAACTTCCAAATCACATCTCAGAGATAAGTCACTGTGAACATTTTGATATTTTCTCTTTGTTCATCACATGTTTTAGACATCACATACACATCTGCAGATATAGATCTGTGTATTCAGTTTTATGAAACAGGAATGCCTGGTATACAATAGCAGTTCTGGGCTCTTTCTGTCACTAATTATGATCTTTCAACGTCAATAAATAGAGTTCTGCAACATCATTTTTTTAAAAGATTTTATTTGCGAGAGAGAGAGAGAGAGTGAGTGAGGGGTGAGGGGCAGAGGGAGAAGGAGAAACCGATTTCCCCCGCTGAGCAGGGAGCGTGATGGGCTTGATTCCAGGACCCCAAGATCATGACCTGAGCCAAAGGCAGCCACTTCCTGATGAGGCCCCCCAGGTGCTCCTCCAACCTCATTGTTAATAGCTGCAAAATTATGCCATTGTATGTGAGTACCGTGATTTCTTTATGCAGACCGCTGTCGAAGCAAACCAGGTTGTTTACTGGTTTCTACTAAGAAGGCGCGGAGATGAGCACCCAGGAACCCAGGCATCGTCTATACCCACAGAGTTATTGCTGGGTCATAGACTTGCTGGATCAGAGGGTTAAGCGCATCTTACAGTTTGGTTAAGTCTTGCCAGCCGTTCCGCCTGCACCATGCTAACTGGCAGACCCACCAGGCTCGTGAGTGCTCGCCCCACACCCTGGCCCCGCTGGATTTTGCCTGGTTTTGCCCGTCCGACCAGCAGAGAATGGCTTCTAGTTTCCATTCAAATATTGCTGTTAGTAAGGTTGAGCATCTTTTTGTGTGTGTTTTAATTCTCTCCTATGTGATAGGATATTTTGTATTCTTTGTTCATTTTTCCAATTCCTTTTCTCTTGAGACTGGAGAAATGAAGGCAGAGATCACCAAACTACACAAAAAGCTGTTTGAACAAGAAAAGAAGTTGCAAAACTCTGTGAAGCTTTTGCAGCTGAGCAAGCACCAGGAAAAAGTCATCTTTGATCAGCGTAAGTGAGCGGTTGGGGGCGGGCCGCCGTGTCTGACCACTTCACGCCTCTGAGGACTAAAAACCCCGTCCTGGACACCCACTTGGGAGCCCAGATCACCTGTCATCCTGCCTCCTATTTATGGGTTTCCTTTCATACTTTGTCCTTTCTGACCTGCAGACAAATAAATTCACTTAACAGACCTCAGTGGAGAGGCCACGTGCTGCCAGCCACTGTCCTCTTGTTGGGGAGACAGGTGCATGGCGTGTGCTTTGACAGGAGTGTGTGTGGGGTAGGGTCTCAGGGAACACTGAGAGGGGCGTGGGAAGAGCGTCGTGCTGTCCTGGAGGGTCTGCTTCTTGGACACAGGGACAGCTGAGCTGAGTTTTCAGGAAGGAGTGGGTGTGGGTCAGGTGGAAAGGGGGCAGCATGGACAGAGGCAGAGAGGCAAGAAGGAAGTTCTTGTGTGTGAGAAGCCTACACCTGTTCCCGTGGCTGGAATAAGATTGCAGGTGGAAGGTTGAGGCGGGAGGGGTCGCTGGGACTGGAGCTTGCTGGTGGCCGCTGCACTGGTACAGGCAGGCCAGAAGGAGGGCCTTGGCCAGGCCACAAGGCTCCAGGGGGAGGGGATGGTTTTGAGAAATATTTCTCAAGGCAGATACGGAAACTCAGGCTCAAAGAGGCTAAATAACGTTTGTAACGGCAGCGCTCGTTCTGATCCAGGAGCATCGGAGATGGTGGGAGCAGATCCTTGTCCCCAGTAGAAACCTGCAGCACTACTGCACCCCGAGTCTTTAGAGGAGTGGCAGTTGCCTAGTTTCTGCCTGTGCCTGTGGGCATCACAGCCCTGGCCGAGCCTCGTTGTCCCCTATCCCTGTCCCTGTTCTGGGAGGGCCGCCGACCGTGGTGCTTTCCTCTGGAGCCGCCAGCCTGCCCCGTGCTGCTCTCTTATCAAAGGCCTACATTTCTGGGGCATTTCTGAGAAGCACAGAACATAGGTGGTCGTCAGGGAGTTCTCCTTAGCCACGCCGCTCCTACCCCCCAAGCCAGGTTCCTGGAGGGGAGGCCATGGTTTGGGCAGACAGAGGAGCCAGCTCTGACCGAGTGGTGGCTGTCATGGGGTTCTGGCCTGGGTTTCCTTCCCATCACTCAGAGAGTAAAGTGCTGGCGGGGCCTCTGGGGAACAGTGCCAGTCGTGGTCATGCATGAGGTGGCTGTGGAGCCCTGGGTTAGAGCCCCAGGGTGGCGGGGATGGGAAGTAGCAGTTTTGCACAGCCGCCAAGTCCCTGGATTCTGCAGTGGCGTCTCTCTGTGGCAGCCCCCAAACAGTCGTGGGGCACGTGAAATTCACCTCTCATGCCGGTGAGGAGATTTCGGGAGTGTCAGTAGGTCCAGATGGGCAAGCTTCCGTGGTGGGTCCCACCTCTGAGCCCTGCGTCAGGGATCCTGGAGTCCTTAATGAGCACAGATCAGATTTCTGCACCCCTGTGTGACCTGGAATAAATGACTCCAACTCCCTGACCTTCTGATTCCTCATCTCTAACCAGAGACTATAACCCCAGAGGACTGGGGCTGGCCAGACAGGCCTGGGTTCTAATCACAACTTAGTAAGAAGTGCCTCAGTTTTCTTATCTGTAAATTGGGTTGGTAATGATACCTAAACTTTACTGTACTCTTCAGGAACAGAGCACGTGCCCAACAAATGCTAGTTCTCTGCCTCCTTTTTCCCATGCGTTCAGCCTGGAGTCTCTGTGTACAGGTGGCAAACCATTCATAGAACCACAAAAGTCTCAGACCACTGTCCACACTGACGCAATGTCACCCATCTCCGTGCCTTCAGCGCTCAGCTCAGAGCTGGGTGAGGGGTTGCCCAAGGTGGCCCAGCTGGTGGCCGACCCTGGCTTGTACTGACTCCAGTGCCAGGCTGCTCAGGTCTGCTCCTGGCTCTGAGGGATGAAGCGAAAGTGGGTATAGTGTCCCTTCCTCTGCCCCCTCCCTTCCTGGGTCAAGCTGAGCACCTCGTCTGGTCCCAGAGTCTGCAGGGGAAAGGAAGGAAAGCTATCACAGTGAGACCCAGGGACCCCTGCCATTCCCTTGTCATGTGATTGGGAACCATGGCTTCCCCTCCAGCTTCTGATCCAGGGATGCTGTCCCCACAGGCTTGCAGTATTCCCTGAGGTCACAGTTGGCAAGCTGCCTGTCACGAACTAGACGCCGAAGCTGGTGTCTTCCTTGTCAGCCCTCTGCTGAGGTGGGAGCCCTGCGTGGAGTTGCACAGTCCTGGGTTCGAGTCCCGCCTCAGCACTGGGCACGCCTGGATTTGGGATGAGCTTGTTACTGCTCTGTCCCTTGGGCTTCTCCTGGCAGCAGGGATTTCTGGGCTCTGGAAGGTGAGCAGTACTGTTCAGTTGTAAGGCCCTTTCACACTTGGGGCAGGTGAGTCTTCATACTTCATGGGGAGTCTTGTGCTTTTGGTACTTCTGGTCCCCTTTTGGTATGACTTTAAACCTCCACACCTGAGGTACCTAATCTTTTCTGGGTCACTTGCGCTTTCGCAAGTCTCGGGGGAGGTAGGAGTTCTCTCCAGAACGCATCTACCCAGACACATGCAAAGACCCACATGTGGTTTCCAGGGATTTAGGACCCCTCCTAAGCATAATCCCAGATGCAGGTGCAGAACCCGTGCCCTGGAGCGGGGGGGTGGGGGGGTGCAGAGAGACAGTGGGCACCTCTGAAATCGAATTTGGCCAGTTAAAATCGAAGCCCACACTGGCTGTCTTTCTCCTCCCTCTCCCCCCGCCCACCCTGGTGTCCCAGATTGCAAACAGACTTTGTTACTTCAATGGAAATTTTTTGTGAGGCAAGAAATAAATATTTTCCCAAGGCCACCACATGGCTCCTGTTCTAAACGAGCCATTGGGGAGTTGCGCCGTGTGTGCATTGATGGGGAGTCTGTTTCATCCTTGGGCACCATTGGCCAAAGGCCCAGTTCCAGAAACCTTGATTCTGTCTAACCTGGGGAGCCCGTGGATTTCATGATCCTCACTGAGGCATGTTTAGAACTGACCCCTGACTGGGCCAGGAACCGCTTCAGTGGCGGCTTTCCCGCCGCTGCTGGTGGATGTCCGGGACAAGAGAAGGATTCAGGGAGGACACGGTCTCACTTCACAGTTGTTGCCCTGAAACGCAGGCACCTGCTCTCTCCCGGAGCTTCTGAGACACTGGGCATCTGCCTCGCACACAGCTTAGAGCATCTGATCCGTGGAATTCCTGGAGTCCTCCCGTTCAGGGAACCATGCCAAGTTCTTCTCCCAGCTAAAGGACACCTAAGGAGGAAAAAATGCCCAGAGTTCCTGCTTTCCCCCAACTGATTCAAAGTCCTGCTTTAAGGGTAAAAATTGACTTGTTAGAACTACCTGCGACCCTTGCCTTGGGCCTTGGCACATGGGCTTGCTTGGAGTTAGGCAGACCGCCTTCCCAGAGCTGTGCCTCCAGAGGGCCTAGGAGACCAAAGCGTGTGGGTGCCAGTCAGGCCCAGGCCTCTGCCCACCATCGCCTCTCAGACCCATAGACGTGAGCCCTGGGCTCATGTGGGGGGGCTGGGCACCCGCAGGCCTTGCCAGGCCTGTAACATGGGCTGGTATTGCTGTGAGTCTGTGGCTTAGCCTGACCTCGAAGAGGTGACTCTGGTCCACCATGGATTCTTTGGTCTTGGAGTTTGTGATGGGCGGATGGAGCCTTGCGCACCTTTCTCGGGTCTGGATGCTTCGGGCTCGTCCACACGTCTTCCTGACCCATTTGGGCTTCAGGGGGTGCTTCCTCCCTGCAGCTGGCTTTTACACCGTCTCCCTGAGAGTCTGTGTCTAACAGTCCTTTCTTTCTTTCTTTTCAGTGGTCGTAACCCACAAAATCCTTCGGAAGGCCAGAGGAAACCTGGAGGTAATGCCCCTTTGAGTTCTGTTATTGAAAGCCCAATTGGGGCATGGGGGATGGGCACAGGGCAGGACAGGACTTCTTTTGAAAAATGAAGCTGAAGGTGACACCGGGCCGCAGCTCCTCCACAAACAGTTGCGGTTTTCCACCAGCAGCACATAAAAGGTTTCATTTTATCATGGCGTGGTTTCAGGGCTTATTCTAATTATTACATTTGTTTGCTGTTTTTATGAGTGAGAAGTACAGCAAACAGCACCTGGCACGTAGTAGGCGTTTGATAAACATCTCTCGAATGAGGGAATAGAATATGATCTCATGGGCACTGGGTTCTGTAAATATTTAGTGATTAAACAGTGTGTCTTTGAAAGTAGTTTCAGAGTAACAGTTCCGCCTTGAACTCTGCTGGGGGTCTTACTGCAGAAGCCCTCTGTGGGGCCTAAAATTCTCCTTTTCTCCCTCCCTTTTCCTAGCTTAGGCCCGGGGGTGCCCATCCAGGAACATCCAGTCCCAGCCGACCAGGCTCCTGAGGAGAAATTCCAGCCAATAAAGCTTGCGGTTCCCACTGAGCTCCTGCTGTGGCTTTGTTACAAGTGTGCTTTCGATTTATTGAGGGAAGAAAAGGACTGTCTGGCTGAAGGAAATCTGCTTTCCACTTTGTGTTTTCTCTCCAAAAGTTGGTTTAAGGGGCGTCGTCAGACAGCGTTCGGGTGCCTGACTGCGAGGCTTCGAGCAGGCCCCGAGCTCTGGGGCGCTGGGCCCTTGACCTTGGGGCTGTGGCCTCACTGTGGCGGCCTCGGGTCCACCTCAGACTGGCTTCGTGCTCAGCCAGCTCTGCGATGGGGGACCTCACTGAATGAGTCCTTTCGACGTGGTGGTTCAGTGACTCCGTGCAGAACCTGGAAGCCCGGGTCCTGAACTCCAGAGTGGGACAGGCCGGGGTCTAGGGAATGGCATGGCCCTCGGATGCCTCCCAGGCTCTCCGCTAAGGTCCATCGGGTGTCCAGAGAGGAACGACGCCCTGTGGCACAGCCAGGCTCTGGTGCCTGCGCTGACCAGTGCATGGTCGCATCCCAGGACAGTCCCCTGGGGGATGCCTTCCCAAGGAGGAGAGATCCAAGCGAGGTCCGGAGCGGGGACTTGTTATTGCAGTGTCCCTAAGATGACGGTGATCTTTCCATTCCATTGTCCCATAACACTGCCTTGGGGTTTGCTCCAATCTTGTCATCGACCTTTGTGGTTAATCATCCTCTGTCTTTGTCCTGAGCTTCATGATGGTCCGGGAAGTAAGCTGGGTGGGGCTCAGCCCATCCGCAGAAGCCCGCCATGCCCCAGAGGGGCAGTGGCAGCCCAGGTGCGCCCAGCCCTGCTGGCAGGACGGGCTCTGCTCAGCTCCGCCTCTTCTGCCTCATGTCCCCGTGCTGCCTCCATGCCCGCGAGCAGGCAGGCGTCCTCAGAGCAGCCTGCCGTCAGGAGCATGGTGAATCCCTACGCCACCTCCCTCCGGGCCCAGGCCAGCCGTCATCCCGCAGACTTCAGTGTCCGTGTGGGGGACGCGTCACCTTGCCCTTCCTCCCCACCCGCTCATTCTCACACTTTGCCCTTGAACCATCGCTTCCTCTCCGTCAGCTTGCTTGCTCCGGGTCCCCTCCTCTGCTTTGACCTCTTGGAGGTCTTTGCCTACCCCTGGGCTCCTTGTCTTTTTAGTTCCCCTCCCGCCAGGTTTCTCGAGGCTTGCCTCCCATGTCTGAATCCCTTTTCCGCCCTGTTATATTCTCGTTGCTGCCCCGCAGCCCCACGGACACGACGATGACTGAGGTAACTGTGTGAACCAGGGGCATCAGGAGTGGCGGGAGCCCGCGCTGGGGGGCAGGGACTCATGCGCAGCTGTCCATGAACACAGTAACTCAAAGCAAAGTAGATTTTTGCCGCTCAGTTTAGATTCGGGCAAAATATTCCCAACCTTGGGCTGGTGAAGGCCCTCCCTCCTCCTGGTTTGTTTGGGCTGGATTCAGGCCAAGAACAAACTGCAATAAGGACAATTTGGACCTTGGAGAAAGCTCCGTTGTCCCTGGTGAGTTAATTTCACCAGCAGCTGAATTCAGGAGGCTGTGTCCATTTCTCCGGTGGTGAAATTAATCACGTGAGCCGAGGACCTGCACCTGAGAGCCGCAGCTGCAGGGGCTAAACATATAGAGAGGGAGCAGGAGGGGGGAGGGGCACAGGGCCTGCAGCTCACCTGGGAGCCCCCTGCTCACATCATCTGGCCCACCTGCCCACCTCCCTGCCGGGAGCCCTGAGGGTAATCCCCACACTCCCAGGCCAGTGCCCACTTTTAACAGCAGTGGCAGTGCCCCGCCTGATCTCATTAATCTGCACCACCCTGCACATTTCACAAATGAGAGAAAGGAGAGAGTCCCCTTAGTAAGTCAGGATTTGAACCCGAGTCTCAAAACCTGTTCTCTGTCCTGTCCTCTGATGATCCTGTCTCCCCAGGATGTTATCTATTCAAAAAACTGCAGCCCTTCCTTACCTTCCAAACCAAAGTATTCTCACTATCCTTCCCAACAACACGTCTCTCGGTGACTCGAGAGGAGCCCTGGAGACCCACAATTGAATTCCTCAACCCAGCAGCCCCGAGAGCCACTTGTATAGGGGCTGGGAATGGGAGGAAGAGTGATCTTGTTAATAAGCTCTCAGCATTGTGGAGGCAGACCTGCCTGGGGGCTGCCGACCCTGCCAATTTGCCTCTTCAATCTTGGCCATATTTTAAGTCTAACTCAAAAATTCAATTATCAAAATTACTCATCCCATCTTCTGAGAAGCCCAGGGCTCTGCCTTAGGGCCAGACGTGTTTGCCTTTTGCCACAGAGGAGACCTTCCCGACTCACTCTGTTGGTGCCAGGTGGGCTGGGTATGGGCAGGTCAGGAGACCCAGGATCTTGTCCTGGCCTTCGGGGTCTGAGTAGAACCTGCCCTCTGTTCCCTCATCTGCAAGATGGTGATGCGAAAAGATAAAGAGTGTGGCTGACCGTATCCCAGATGCTGGCCACATCGCTGGGGTTTGCTTGTTCCTTTATCTCAGCGAAGATTCTGCCTTGGGGTGGCTGCACATGCTGGAGTCACCCTTGTCACCACCTTCTTCCTCACCCTTTATATTCCATCCACGATCACCACCACTCTGTCTCCTTTCTTTCCATTTATCTCCATCTTGGTTCAGGTGACCATCATCTCTTGCCTAGATAACTTGCTGGCTTCCTAGTTGGACTACCCACATCCAGCCCTCCCCTCCCCAAATGCCCCCATATGCCAGCTAGAGGGGTTCTTTAAAATGCAAAGCTGATCATATTATCTCCATTTAAAACATTGAATGCTTCCCACTGCACTTAGCATGACCTGTAGGCCCTTGGTGCATGGAGTCCCGTCCATTCCTCATTCTCCTCCAGTGGCCCACCCTCTCAGCTCCCCATGCTGCAGCCTCATAGGGCTTTCCTCTCTCCAGCCACAGGACCTTTGTACATGCTTCCATCTGCCTAACATGCTTCCATCAACATCTCTGGCTTTTCTTGTCTCTCTGGCTAGTTGGCTCCTATTCATGCCTCAGAGCCTTGTCAGGGAATTCTCCATCAGGAACCCTGTTACACACTATCTCAGCATGGTTCTGTTTCACAGGAACATAGCCACTGTTGTGATGGATTGTTCGCGTGTCGTTTTTTGGGTTATGCCTCTCCCTGTCAGTAGCTAGAAGGTCGGTGAAGGCACAGACCGGTGTGATTTGCTCCCCACTCCAGTCCTAGTGCCAGCCACAGGGGAGCCAGTATATTCAGTCCCCAAACGTTCCCAGGGCTTCTCTGATGTCCTTTTGGAAGAAATTAGTCTGGTGGGAAGAACAGATGACTAAAAATGGCAATAGGAAAGCCTTGTTCAGGGGGGGACCTGGGGGCCACGCTGTCTTTATAACATTATCTCATGCAGTCATGGGACAGACCTGTGGGGGAGCTGCTGCTTTTTCCAGATGAGAGCCTGGGTTCCGGAGCGGCCCTCCCGAGGTCATGTGGCCCGTAGTCGGAGCTGGGAGCTCAGGTCCCCCCACCCCCGGTGTGCTGTGTGTGGGTGGTTCAGCATGGCAAGTGCCCAGATGGCCTGGGGCGGCCCCTGCGGGATCCACACTGGCAGTGTCTAGAAGGCTCTTGCCAGCAGATCCCAAGTCCAGCTCCATCCCCGGCTTGGGCTTCGTCTCTCCATCCCCAACAGGAGATGGGGAGTGGGAGCTGCCTCTCGCTCACCCCTCTAGGACTTCCGTCCTCCTGCCCTTCCAGCTCTGTCCGTCTGACCCCAGCTCTGGGGAGGCCGCTGCCCTGCCTCTGCCCAGGGGGCCTCGCTGGGCACGGTGGGCCCCTCTCCTACCTGAGCCCCACCTTAGTAAATGCACAGTGGCAAAGGGACACCTTCCCGTAGTCATGTCCTTCTTAACAGGCATTTACATGAGGGCTTAATTATAGGTTTTCAGGCTTAGACCCTCTATTTGTACTGGCGCCACTTTCTTCTGCCAAACAGAACCACATGTGGCTGTGGCCACGCAGTGGTAATACTGCATGGCCAGTGACGGCAGATGACGTGGAAACAGAGCAGTCCGCCCTGGTTCTCCAGCGTGACCTTGGGTTGGGGGTCATGGACGCTGACAAGGCCCAGTGGTGGTGGAGGCCACTGGCTGGAGATCCACCTGGAATGTGTGTGACTCCTACCGGGCCGGTGGGGTGGGAGACGTTCACCTTCTAGCACACGATCAGCTCTGGGAGGTGGTGATAAGTGACAGGAACACGGGTGCCCAGGAGGGAGTCTCCCCACAGCCCTCAGATGTGACCGGGAGGGGGCCCTGCGGTGCCAGGGGTTTGTGAGGTGGGAAGGGGAGGAAGAGGGGTTTCCAGGCAGAGCAAACAGCCTGGGAAAGGCTTGTGCGTGGTCTGCTGGCCTTGCCGGAGCTTGGGATCTGGTCGGCAACAGAGAGAGGACAGGTTGGAGGTGCCATGGGAGGCGGGCAGGCTTCGTTGGACGGGATGTCAGGCAGTGAGGACACACAGAGGGATCTGTGTGTGGGGAGGATGGAGCCAGCCGGGGAGAGGGACCGGGGCACCAGGAGGCCGGGATGGGGGGCAGACTGAGGCGTGTGTCCAGGCCAGTGTCCTCACTTGGGCAAGGCCGGGTGCAGGGAGGTGGGGTGGATTTGAGCCACTCTGGGGGACTCGGGAACTGCTGAGCTGACTGAGTGGGGCTGTGTGTGGACACAGGCGGGTGAGGGCGAGGGCGAGGGACAGGAGGGTCAGCGCCTCCGGGTCCGACTATGGCCATGGTGTGGCCTCATTCATGGAGAAGGGACAGCACTGAAGTGTGCTGACGCCGACTTTGTCCTGCGAAGAATGCAGGATGTTACAGGTAGGGGATGGGGAAAGATGCCAGGTGGAAGGAACGGCCTGTGCAAAGGCACAGAGGCCACCAGGACCCCCTGGTCGTGATCTGCGCTCAGGGTACCAAGCGTGAAGTTGGATATGAGCGACCCAGGATTCAGGCCCCGTTTCAGCGTGGAGGAACCAGTGGTGCCGGAAGGAAGATGAAGGGGAAAGCCAGAGAAGAGACGGTGGGGAGAAAAAGGCTGGAAGTGAGGACCCAGAGCAGCTCCACGACAGCGGGGCCCGGCCCAAGGACTCTCGACCCTGCTCTCTTCTCGCTGCTGCTGTGGAGAGGCTGATGCCGGGGCAGCAGGGGGACAGGCGGACAGTGGCCTGAGGTGGCCTCCTGGGGACCTGCTGGGACTCCTGTTGGGCCTGCTGACTCGGGGTCCCGCCATCAGGTGGCCCGGACACCCGGCTGTGGGCAGCTCTTGCATTGGAGACAGGACCAGGATGGTGGTCCAGGCAGCTGTGCGGAAATGGCCTGTTTCAGCTCCGTGGCCTCCTGGTTGCCTGACCTTGGGGAGGGCATCTGAGCTCTCCCAGCCTGTTTCTCATCTTTGAGATCAAGATATTAATCCATCCTTTCTCCTCCCGCCTTGGGAGTTTCCTGTCCCCTAACCCTTCCCCTCTCCCCAGGGCTGCCCTTGGCCTCTCGCTGCCTCTTCCCAGCCAAGTGTACCCTGCTCTCTCCTTAACCTCTCTTGTCCTCTCCTCTCCCTACCCCCCTCCTCCTCCTTGTGACCGGGGTGAGGGCTGCAGCCTCCCCGTGGGCCTCCCTGCCTCCTGCATCCATCTGGTCTCTGTGGATAAGAGCTTATCAACCAGAATCCCGAGGGTCCTTTCACTTCCTGGCTTGCACACCTCCCAAGACCGAGCTCCTGTTCCTCCGTGGCATACAGGCCCTCCCCTGTTCTGATCCCTGCCTTCAGCTCCCATCTCTCTGGCCTCCTCACTGGTGGGACGTCTGCCCCCACCCAGAGGGGCCCGTCCTCTCACACTCCTCACGGCCCAGAGGCACCTCCTCTTTCCCTGCCGAGCCAGGCTTTGTGCGTGTCTCCTGGACTGAAGTGCCCGTCTCCCCTCAGCCTGACTCCACACATCCTTGAAGATACCCTCAGGCATCACCTCAGCCCCTCACGTGTAAGCCTCAGTTTATCCCCCTAGAAAATGGGCACAATCCTATAGTTGTCACCTTGTAACTGGAGACAGACTTAGGGTTTTAATGGATTGCAAGCAGCTACGTTAACCGACTATCCAAAGAAAGGGCCTCAAATGCTGATGTTACCTTGACTGCATTAATAGAGGTAGAGGTAGAGTCCAAATGAGAGGTGAATAGTCTTGTTCTGTCCGTGACCCGTCATAATGGGCGGTGAGCCTTGTGATCCTGTACCTCGCTCTAGGAGAGATATTGACAAAAGGGACTCCATCATCACTGGTCCTTACCCCCGGGCTCACTGAATTTGTTTTTCACTCATCAAACATGTATATGCCAAACACTACACAATACATTGTCACATTTAATACTATAAACAATCATGTCCTTTACATAAAAGAGGAACTCCCAGCCTGTTTGGTATTGTCCTAAGAAAACAATGCCTGGGACAGACGGAGCATTGTGCCACGGAGGGGTCCATTCTGGGCTCCCCAGAGCTTGTGAATCTTTACATTATGTGACAAAAGGAAATTTACAGGTGTGCTTACTGTTAAAGACCTTGAGATGGGGCGATCATCCTGGATTATCCAGGTAGGACACAGTAATTACAGAGGTTCTTAAAAGAGGAGAATTGTTCCCAGCCGTGGTCAGAGAGAGCTGTAAAAACTGAAAAGGGTCAGTGAGCGGCTGGCTTTGAGGGTGGAGGAAGGGCCCTGAGTCAAGGAGGCAGATGGCCTGGGAAGGCTGGAAAGGCAAGGAAACAGATTCTTCCCTAGAAACTCCAGAATAGAACACAGTCCTGCCAACGCCCTGATTTTAGCTCAGCAAGGCCCACGTCAGACTTCGGACCTACAGAACTGCGGAATAAATTTGTGTTGTTTGAAGCCCCCAAGCGTGTGGTGATTTGTTATGGCTACAATAGAAATCTAATATAATGCCTGAAATCATCAATATAAATATGACCCTATGAATTTAGAGATCGGAAGCCATGTGCCGATAGCAGTGTAGAGTAAATTCCTAACGACAGGGCCCATCAGATAGGTAGCCCAAAGGGTAGTGAGCTCCCCGTCCCCAGAGGGGACTGCAGGATTGCAGGAGAGCAGTTGGAGATGTCGAAGAGGGGGTTCCTGTCTAGATGGGCAGGCACCCTCTCTGAAGAATGTCCAGAGTCAGAGTTGGAAGCCAAGTGGCCCCAGGGGAGAGGAGACTAGGGTTCTCTCTGTCGGCTCTCTGTCACCCATTACCCTCCGCAGCGTCCTCCCCTGAGGCGGGTTGTTATATATGGTTACTGGACTCCATTACTGCAGGATGCTTCTAGGTTAGGCGTTGAAGGAATTATTGAAATGTGTAATTACAGTATGCATTGTAATATAAAACAAGTCTATTATATTCATTTGATGGAACCGCGCTCCATAATGTCTCTTCTAATATAAAAGATTCTGCCATTAGAGTGTTATATTGTGTGATGCTAATTGTCCGTCTGCAGACGCCGTCGCCCGCTCCTCACCTGCTTCCCACGCAGCCTCACGACCTCTCTACGGCCGGGCACCCCAAGCACCTGAGCTTCTGAGTCTGGAGGGCACTTTGGGGTCACTCGCCCCCCCCACACCCAACAGCTGGGGGGGTGTGAAGCCAGCGTCCCCCGAGTCCCAGCCATTGCCAGGAACAGCAACCCAACCGACTGGAAGCCAGTAGACCAGGCAGACAGAAGGGGTCCTGACCGCCAGCCAGCCCGCCACATGTCCATCCCCTCTCTGAGGCCCAGCTGCAGAATACTGGGTCTCCGAGGGGCCCCCTTGGCAGACCAGTGGCCCGATGCTTTAATTCGTCCAGGTGGAAAGTGCTTACCTGAGGTCGTACCGCAAGTTGGGGCCAGAGCTGGGACTCAGGCCTCTCCACCCTAGCTGCATGGGGGTCAATCTCTCAACCTGATGAGGGGTGCCTAGCCTGCGAGTGGGGTGTGGGGCTCTGTGCTGTCCCTAGTTTGACCAGGGGCCCCAGGGACCCTGCGGCACACAGGGACCCTGTGTGTTAGAAGGGCTTCCTCCCTGGACCTCGCTCGCCTAAGCTGATCCAGACCTTGTCACCTGGGCCGCTGTCACCCTTGCATGGGTGTCACCCAAGTGGCAGGCACTGTTCTGGGTTTTGGGGATGCATCTGTGGGCCCTGGCTTCGGTTCTAACAGCGCAGGAGCAGAACAAGGAGGGAGCAGTCTCCATTGTTAGGGGTGTTAGGGGTGCAGGTGCTTTGGCCCCCCAGGACAGGAGAGCACAGCGGGAAGAGATGAGGTAAGCGTGTCCCAGGCTAAGGGGAGGGACAGCTGCTGGAGCAACACGGAGGGTGGGGGAACAGGAGGGAGCCAGGAGTCTGGGAGCAGGGGGGAGGCCAATGAGTGGGGGGACAAGGGCTCAGAGGTGACCAGGGTCCTCGGAGGTCAGTGTGACTTTGAGGGAGAGGGCGGACAATGGGGGGTCTTGAAGAGAGGAGGGGTGGCCTGATGGGTTCTGGGAGCATCGTTCTGGCTCCTGAGCCAGCAGGCATGGGCATATCAAGGTGCGGAGCAGCAGCCTCCCTCTCCTGCCTCCAGCCCAGCATCTGGTTTCCCTGTGACCGGGGTGTGGTCACCCAGGAAGACCACTGGAGAAAAGAAGGAAGCCCCATTTAAGATTTTAAAGTGTATTTTCCACTGTTAATCTCTCAGCAAACAGTCCTGCCTGGAAATTAAGTTTCATCTCCTTTTATACTCGAAGGAAATTTTCAGAGGTGAAGACAACTGCCTGAGGTCACAGAGAGGGTCGGGGGAGCCAGGGCTCAAGCGGGCTTCTTGTCCTGCCTCTCGCCATAGGGGAACCCCTGGGATGTCCTCCTCAGGCCACTTGGGTTCCAGCAGTGACAGAACCAAGATCCCATGCAGGGCACTGCGTTATAATGGGATCTGGGCAGAATCACAGTCACATTGTCCCCTGGGGGCACATGTCTTCCCATTAGAGCCTCTAGGACAATCTCTCCCACTTCCAGGAGACCAAGGGCAGACAAAGGCGCCTTTCAAAGGCACATGGTGGCTGCAGGTGTTGCTTAGCCATCGTGATTCCTCCATTGCCTGGATCTTTGCAGTAGTATGTTAGGAATAGAGAAAGAAAAATGCTGCCCTCCTGGCTCCTTGGTTGTTTGCCTTGAGGTTGGGCTCTGAGCTCCCCTCTGCTTAGGCTGGGGTCTCATGATCTCTCCACCTGCTGCCTGCAGCCTTGTGCACTGTGGTCAGATTCTGTCCTTGGCTAGACTGGGGACAGGCTCCTGTCTCTGCCCTAGGGACTCTCATCCTCCATCTCCTGTCCCCGGAGCCCTTCTGGCCATGAGATGAACGTTCACATATAAATGTCTCGAGTCTGCTGGAACAGTCGGGGGCTGAAGCCTGCTTTGCAAACCTCCACATACTCAGTCTCCGTCCTGGCAACATCCTCTGCAGCTGGTTTTAATTCTCCCATTTTGCAGACAAGGGAATAAATCTCAGTGTGATTCATTCAGTTGCTCGGGGGCGGTGCCCAGTAAATCAAGGAGCCAGCCCTGGAGCTGGGACCGTGTCCCCACCACCTCAAATCACCTCACTAAGTGTTTGCTGAACTGCTGAACTGGGGGGGGGGGGGTGTCAGATTAGGCGAGCTCAGTTAGAACCCCTGCACTGACAATTTAGAGCACGTTATTCAAATCCAGCTGACTCCTGTCTTACACCAACTGTCATCAAAGGCCACCGTAAACAGGAGCTGCATCTTCCTTTGTGCATTTGGAAAAAGTTCCATCTCAAAGCCATCACGTCAGCGCAGGGACCGTGGAGGAGTCGGCTGGAATTAAATCAGGAGCCAGGAACGGGAAGAAGGGAGAGGAAGGTCATCTTTTGAAATGACAAAGAGGTGCTGTTTTCTCCGTTGGGTAGGCGCGGTTTCCGGAGCACCCACTGGGCTGCAAATTTTAATTCCAGTCTCTGCAGCTGCTAATGTGCTTGTCGCTTGGAGAATAGACACTAATTGACAAGCAACTAAATAAATAACGTGTAACATGAAAGCAAACATAAGCTTTAAAAGAGGGGGGAAAAAACCAGCAAAAAGGATGGAATTAAAAATGTGGGGGGTTGAACAGTGTCTTCCGTACTCCATTAAAGCGACATCAAAAGGCTTTTCAAAATATTTGTTTTATGGCGAAGATACAGTTTGGAAGCATCTAAGCTCTTGTCCCCACGCCGCTGTGCTGGAGATCAGAGGCGGCCCAGCGAGGAAAGGAGAGGAGTTTCTTCAGAAGGACCTGGAGAGGCACCAGCCGCTGCCGGGGGCATTGGCCGGCCAGCCCCTCTGTCCTACAGGAAGACAGACTGCGGCCCAGAGAGGGAGCGCGGCACAGCCAAAGGCACACATAGGGTCCCTGGGAGGTTAGAAGTCTGGTTTGGGTTGAAACTATATGTATCTCTCCTTAAAGATGCTTTCGACTCCTAACCCCTAGCACCTCACAGTGGGCCCTTATTGGAAATGGGATTGTTGCAGACGTCACTGGGGAGGATGAGGTTGTCCTGGAGGGGGGTGGGACCGCAACCCCACAGGAGGGGTGTCTTTGTAAGAGGAGGAGAGAGACCAGGTGAAGACATGGGGATCCACAGCGGGAAGGCATTTGACCACAGAGGCAGGGGTTGGAGTGACGTCACCGCGAGCCAGTGAAGCCACCAGCAGGAAGGAGGGAAGAGGAGTCCGGGAAAGGTTCTGCCCAGAGCCTGGGATGGAGCACGGCCCTGCCCACACCTGGAGCTTGGACGTCCGGCCTCCAGAATAGTGAGAGAATAAACTTCTATTGGTTTAAGTCCCCTCAGATGGACAAAAACCCCCAGGTTTTGTTATGGTGGAAGCCAGCACGGCCTCTGGGACACGTGTCCCAAGTCCCCGCTCGAGACGCTGCCCCTGGGCACACGCCTGACTGATCGCACCCGGCTGTGCCCTGATGCCCACGTAGCCAGATGTCATCTGCCTTCCCCGACATGAACCATGTCCGTGGTTCTCACTACCTAGATTATAGGAACCTTCCCAAATTACGACTCACTTGCCCCTAGCGCTTCTGGAGTTTCCTGACCAACTACGCCTGCCCCTCCCAGCCTCGCATGGGGTCACCCTCTGCCCTCACCCCTGTCCCCTCCCCCGTCTCTCCCTCCAGCCCAGGCTCCCCTGCTCCCTGGCTCCACCCCGCCCACACCCTGAACAGGCCAGGACGCCCCTGCCTCAGAGCCTGGGCGCTCCCTCCTCCTAGAATGCCTTCCCCACAGGCGTCCGTCCCTCATCCCCTTAGAGACTGTCTCCGCTGTCACCTTCTCAGTGAGGCCCACGCAGACCCTGATTTGCAAACACGTCCTGCCCCCTGTGCTCCTGCTCCCATGCGTAATTTTTACCTGTGCTGTGCACCTCTGTAGATGCCACCCTCGGTGAGAGCGGGGACCTCGTCTCCCGGCACCTGTAAGCCCTCCACACCATCTGCTGTATAAATGACACTTCTCGGAGCCGGGCCTGGGCGAGGCAGCAGGGAGGCTTGTCCAGGGACCTGAAATCGCTCACACACGTCCCCACCCAGCAGCTCTGCTCCAGGAATGTGGGTCGCCACGGGGATGGGCATGACAGGGGTGGCCTGAGGGCCTTCTGGAGGAGGTGTGGTTGTATATGAATAGGCAGGTCAGAGGGTCTGGCAAAAGTGTGCCGGCAGGGAACAAGGGCCGTGAGCTCCTGTCCCCCTGGGGTTGCGCGAGAGGATGCGGAGACAGTCGGGACAGACACGGGCTGGGAGATGGGCGGGCGGCCTGCATGTCAGCCCCCCCACTCGTGGGCTCTTCCCGAGGAGGCAAGAGGGGACAAACAGGCAGGGACAGACCATTTCTGTGGTGCAGAAGTTCCACATGTCACCTCCTAACCCTCACCGCTCAGTGTCACCTGACCGTGCCTGAGTCATGACGGACTGAGCGACTTGGTCCTTCCTGCTCTGTGAGGGCACCTGGGCCAGTGAAAACCTGCAGGGCGGAAAGTGGCCCAAATCCCCTTCAGGGCATCTGAGACCATGGCGGGGCTCACCATCTCACGGAACCAGCTGGGAGGAGCAAGGCCGGCGCAGGCCACAGAAGGCGCTGGAACGGGCGGAGGGGGGGGGTGCTCGCCACACCTCCATCTCCTTCTCTCTTTGGGCCACTGTCCTCCCTCCTCGGCGTCCAGGCTCACATCTTCCCAGCTTCATGAGCAGGGGAGCGGCGCTCCCTCCTGCAGCTGCCGGGGGGGGGGGGGGGGGGGGGGCGGAGGCCCAGGGAAGGGCGCGTCCTGGGCGCCCTCACTGGGACAGAAGTAGGAGCCTCTGTGTGACTTCGGGCTGGAGCGTGAGGTGGGCCCCTGGGCCGGGCGGGGCGTCCCCACGCACGGAGGGCATTGCCCCACATGGGGCAGACAAAAGCCTCTGTCCTGCAGGACCCGTCCTGTCAGCCCCAGGTCGAAATCAAAGGTCTTTAAGTCAAAAGAGGCCCCAGCAGAGGACCCGGGTGAAGGGAAAGAGTTGTCAGGTTGGGAGTCTGAGCCTGGATGGGGACCCTTTCTTTCAGCATGTTCCCATCGTTTCTCTCCTGTGAGACTCAGTTTGCTCCTCTGTAACATGGAGATGACCGGCTCTGCTTCTGAAGGGTTTCTGTGGGGTCCTGGGGCAGCCGTGCAGGGGCACTTTACAAACCCCAAACTTGCCAGGCCGTGGCCTGAGCTCCCCGTCCCTTCCGGTCTGCTTCAGCCCCCAGAAGCGAGCGCCCAGGTGACAAATGGGCACCAAGGCAGGCGCCTGGCATAAAACGAAATTGCTTATCAGAGAAATAATGCTGAAAGTAAAATAAATTACTCTTCGCACTGACGTCGTAATTTTAAAAATTAATTAAGAATAAAAAGAAGATGCATCTCGAAGGAAAGGAGCAGTCTAATTTTGACAGACAGTAATTAATTCCTCCGTTTAGGGATTCATTAACAGGCCTGAAGTACAAATTGCTCCTTTGCAGGGCTTGAAATCCCCTGGGGGCCTTCTCAAGGCTCCAGTGGGGACCGAGGGCCCGTCACAGGGAGGTCACTTCTAGGGACCAGAATCTGAGCCCTCTGCCTCCCTAAGACTGGCTCTTGAATGTATTTCTCTGACTGAGTGACAGTCCCTGTGGGGAGTGGCTAGGGGCTCCCTCCCGGGTTGCATCTCTATTAGGCACAGGGGACCTTGGAAGGGAGCAGCCACCGTGTGCTGGAGCAGCCACCGTGTGCTGCGGGTGCATAGTGCCCACAGGGAATCGGGCCGAGCCTCCAATGTCCCCCAACCTCGACCGCGCCGTCAGTAGCGTGCTGTGCTGGGACTCAAGAGGGAGAAGGAGCTGGGGAGGGTGGGCGTGGAGAGGGAGGGGAGGCTCTGGAACAAGGCTCAGCGGATTATGGGGACCATCCAGGGAAGAAGCAGAGTGGAGCATTCCAGGCAGAGAAAACACGGGTGTGCGTGTGTGTGCGTGTGTGTGTGTAGAACTTGCAGGGCTCCAGGAGCTGCTAGAAGGTGCCCTATCTGGAGGAGGGTGTGAAAGGTGTGCGGGTGGAGTGGGCGTGGGGGAAGTGGCCTCGAATGCCAGACCCAGGAGCGTGGATTTTATCCTCAGGGCAACAGAAAGTCAGGGAAGGTTCTAAGGCAGGGGTGGCTCCCTCCCGTTTGAGAGAGAGAGATCCCAATGGCTGAAGTCCCACAACATACTGACTTCTTGTGTCCTGAGTACCGCCCCTCCAGAGCCACGCTTGTGTCCATGCAGCAGATTACTTGTTTTTAAAGTAAATGTCATAAGCTGAAAACAACCTTCGATGTTCAGAGAGGTCGTCTGTAGGAAGCACTCTTCATTCCCGAACCGTCTGAGAACGACGCCCCATCTGCTGTCCCCACGTGCCAGCAAACACGGACGTTGTCCTCATAACCACGATAAAGCGGAGTTACCTGCTGCCTCTGAACAGATCACCCCCCGAAGTCAGGGGCTTAGGCTGTCTCCCAGGTGCAGCTCAGCCAGATGCGTCTGGCTCCAGCATTCTGGATGCTTTTGACTCACAAGCTGTAGCCCAGCTCCTGGCCAGGATTACATCCATCCTTGGCCTTGTCTGTGTCTCAAGGACCCCCTTGCAAGCTCACTCAGGTGGTGGTTGGAGGCTTGAGGTCCTCACGAGCCATTGGACTGGGGCCCTCAGTTTACCTGGGGATAGGAGAGCCTCTCCTTGGCCTACACACAATATGGCTACTTGCTTGGGGCAGAGTGGGTTATGAGAGACAGAAGGTGGGTGCGGGGAAGGGGAAGACAGAGAGGCCACAGTCTTTTTAAGACCCAACCTCAGACATCCCACCTCTTCTGCCGTGTTCTCATTCAAGGGGAGGGGACGACCCCTGGGGACTGTCTTAGAGGCTGTCACCATCACCATTAGGAAGTACACGTGGAGACAGAACTTCTTTTACCTTTGAAATTAGTGATTATTTGTGGGGAGGGTTTTTAAAACTGTGCGAATATTCCCTTCCTCGTTAAACTTGTTCACTTACTTATTTATATCCGGATAGACGCACGACTTCTTATTTTGCTTTGTGGAAAGGAAGCTGTCACTCCTGTTACCTACCAATGCTCACACCTTGCAGGGCCGGCCGCCAGGAGGCCCCCCTGCCCGCTCCCCATCCACGCCCGGTCTGGTCTCTCTGATGAGGACACTTGATTTTTGGGGAGACTTATCCTCAGCAGCCCTGTGACTCGCGACAGCTGTTGTTTGCCTCAAGAAGGGAAGACCGTTTGCTCTCCTTCATGTCTGGCCTCAGGCCTTTGCCAAGGTGCTTGCTGAAGCTCTTCCCCAGAGCCCTCGAGGGAAAGGTCTGAGGAGGAAGAAGCTGGTGCGCCTCAGCTCAGCGTCTGTGTCCCTGAGGCCCTGGTCAGCTGGGCTTCCTTCCCACTGTGTCCTGTAGATGGAGTCCTTTCTGTGGGGCTCAGACCCAGGAAGGTTTTGAAGATCATCTGGTCATACCCCGTTTCCGCCCTCCCCACAGCCCAGGGAGGGGAAGGCACTCGCCCAATGACACAGAACTTGTAAGTAACTGGGCTATAACTGGACCCCAGATGGCCTCTGTCCCAGCCCAGACTCTGGAATGATGGGATGTAGGGGATATGAGCAGCTGGGGGGCGAGTGAGAACGCAGAGCCATGCTGTCTCCAGTGTGAGCTCCATTTCCTGGCTTGTAGGATGGAGCTCCGGCTCAGGATCTTTCTGGCTGGTCTTCTTGGGCTATGCCTCCTATGGTGCTCCGCCCCCCACCCCCAGCCCCGGCAAGGAGGGCAGATGCAGGGGTCTCAATGACACAGACACAGTCTGTAGGCACCTGATGCTTTGGAGCTAGGGTGTCTAGCGACCATTTCTTTTGGGGGTTTAGAAAGCTGCATATTTACCTTAGGGTGTAGGATCTGAGGGGGAGGGATTTGCCTGTATAGGAAGCCCAGAGCCTTCTCAAAGGACATGGCTGAGACCTCAGTCTCTGCATCCAGAGATACAAACTGGAGGAACAGTCAGGGGGAACTGGCATGCCCCCCCTGGAGGATCAGGAGGTAAGGGAGAACAGAAGGCCTTTAGGGCAGGGTCACTGCCCCCTGTGTGGGTGGCCATGGACCTCAGGGTGGACCTGGGATCCCGAGTGCGTTACTGTGAACCCAGAGGGCTGACATTCTGACGGGTTCACGTCAGTTATATCACATACACGTGGTTGAAGCCTCTTATTGAATAAATTTAAAAAAAAAAAAATGGGGCTGCCTGAGTGGCTCAGTTGGTTAAGCATCTGGCTTCAGCTCAGGTCATGATCCCAGGGTCTTAGGATCGAGCCCTGTTTTGGGCACCCTGCTCAGCGGGGAGCCTGCTTCTCCCTCTGCTTGTGTGCGCTCTCTCTCTCTCTCTGTCAAATAAGTAAATAAAAATCTTTAAAAATTTTTTTGAATAGGTTAAAAAAAAATTAAGGTGAGTGATCAGTAGTGGAAAACCAGAAATATCTAAACTCTTTACTAACAGGAACTTGATTAAATGGATTTTGATGCCTTGGAACATTATATGCTGGTGAAAAATATTTTTAAAAGAATTTTTAATGAGGTGCGCCTGGGTGGCTCAGTGGGTTAAGCCTCTGCCTTCGGCTCAGGTCATGATCTCAGGGTCCTGGGATGGAGCCCCTCATCTGCTTAGCAGGGAGCCTGCTTCCCCCTCTCTCTCTGCCTGCCTCTCTGCCTACTTGTGATCTCTCTCTCTGTCAAATAAATAAATAAAATCTTTTAAAAAAAAGAATTTTTAATGAAATGGGAGTATGCTCACAACATAATGTTGAATGGAAAAAGAAATGGAAAAGAATATGATTTCAAGAGTGTTAGTAATAACAGAGTGGAAGAAAGTCTACAAGGGCGCCTGGATGGCTCAGTCCTCGAACGTCCACCTTCAGCTCTGGTCACAGTCCTGGGGTCCTGGGTTTGAGCCCCGCGTCAGGCTTCCTGCTCAGCTGACATTCTGCTTCTCCATTTCCCTCTGTTCTTCTTCCCCATTCATACTCTCTCTATATCAAGTAAATAAATCAAGTCTGAGAAGAAAAAAGAAAGTCTTCCAAAATGTTAAACAAGGCTAACCAGGGTTTAAATCTGGATTGTGAGATTGTAGGTGACTTTTATTTTCTTCTTTATCTTTCGATGTTTCCTGCGATAAATAATATTACTTATATTACTTACAATAAAAGATTACAAGACACAATATTACATTTAGAATAAGAGAAAACATAAAGTTTTACAGAGGGAATCTAACACTAATAATTTGCCCCATCTTAGTGCCAAGCCATTAGACGTGTCCCCCCATGAAGATTTCTCTTCCTATCTTCAGACACACAGATAATCTGAATCATACCTGTTACTTAAAAAAATCCCCTTTGTCCCTTCATGAGGATGGCATTAAAAAAGCACAATAGAATTAAGAGAAGAAGTGACCAGAAGGGTGAGGTGCCCCATGGGAAAAGATGGGGGACATTGATGATTATCTCAGGTGAGTGACTTGTGACCCTTGGGGTGGTTTCTCACCCACCTGCACCCTGAGTGTTTGGAAGGGGTTGAAGTGAACCTTGCACACTGTCACAGCCCCTGGGAACCACAGCATACATTTGTAGGTGGTTAGTATCTAATTAAGAGGACAGCCCATGGTCCGACAACAGAATCAGTTTAACTGGCCAACCCTGGGACCAAACTAAGGGTCATAAAAAAAGAAAACCTAGTGTCATTGATACATTCCCTTTTCATGCATTATTTTACTGTCTCAGTTACCCTGTGGGACAGACATTATAGTACTATCTTTATTTCAGTAACGCGGACACTAACGTCAGAGAACTGTGTCCAACTTGCGCAGATCCCGGGTGGTGGGATTTGGACACTCGTCTGGCCGTCCCAAAATCAAGTTCTTGCCACGATCATTATTCCCACATGGAGTGATGGTCTAGCCGCTGAATCCCGTCTCTGTCCTGGTCCTGAAAGCCTTAGGGTTGTCCATGGGCTGTTGTTCTAACCCCTTTCAATGCTGGTGAGCTCCCCCTTCCTTCTGGAGGATTCCCTGGGTCATCACCACTCATCAGCATGGCACAGGAGCCAAATGGCTGTTCCTGGGTACTTCATTTATTTTTAAAGCAAAAGGAGATTTCACCGGGTAAGATAACAGGAATCTGAAGGGTGATAAGGGCTCCAGGCATGTCTAGGGACCCCTCTACGTCATTGGGTCCGACTTGCTTCAGCCTCTACCTGGATGCATGCCTGTAGCAAAAAGACGGGCACAGAAAGGCCCCGATTCACATTCCCCCAACTTGACAACACTGGCTGACAGTTGGTACCTTTCCCAAGAGCACCAGCTGGAAGTCCCAGGGGACTTTCTAATTGGCCAGGCTGGAGTGGGTGACTCTCCCCCAGGCCACAGAGGCAGGTTCACCCCACCTTAGCCACACAAGTGGGCAATCCCCAGGGGAAGAAGGTATCTGAAGCCAGACAAAGACTCATGTTTACCAACAACCAAAGTTTTAAATCTAATTCTGTTTCTTGACTTACCTCCTTCAGGCAGTATCTGCTTCCCCCTTGCAAAGAAAGATGAGAAACTGACCACATTTTACCATCTTCCACTTCTCCTTTCCCTTGCTGAATTTAGTTCTGGTATTAATCTGAGTTTTCATACAGATCGCCTTTGTAACTTTTAATACCATACTTAGTCTCTATTTCTTGATTTATCCCTTTCAGATGGTAAGTATCGATCTCTGCGCTGAAAAATAAAGAAATCAGTATACTTACACTTCCTCCCCTGTCTCCTGCTCCCCCCCCCATTCTTGTTAAATAATTATTCTTGCGCTGTCAAGGTTTGTAACATTTACATTCTCTCTGTTACCACGATGATCCCTCATGATTTCTCTATAGGTTGATTCTAAAATTTTAAACCCAATGAGATACCATTTATACTCATTAGATCGTGGAAATCGTCACTGCAGAGCCAAGGTGATGTGATTCTATCTGTAGAGAGAAGGGAATCCTGTGTCTGGGAACCCTCTGTGCTCACAGGAATGTTCTAAACACCAGCATCTGCAAAGTTTCTTGCAAGCTGGCCTGCACTTTCCTCGTCCTAACTTATCTTGAGTTGCTATCGTTACCTGTGTCTATGCTTTTCCTCTTCCCTAAGTTTTTTAAGCATAAAATTGACCAATTGAGCGATTTTAGAGGTGCTTTGCAATGCATTAAGTACATTCACCATGTCAAGCATCCATAACCATGATCTGCTTCCAGAACTTTATCATATCCTAAAAGGAAACCCTGTCCCCTTGAAGCAGTCAGTCAATCGTCATTCCCCTCTCCCATTAGCCCCTGGCAACGGCGAACCTTCTTTCTGTCTCTGTGGATGTATTTATTACAGATGCTTGAATGAATGGAATCATCCAGTACGTGGCCATTTGTGTCTGGCTTTTTCACCTAACATAATGTTTCCAAGCATGCTACAGTAACTTACCTCATTTCTTGGGTGAATGATACCCCATCATGGGATAGAGCATGTTTTATCTACTAAGCTGGGTAGTTTCTACCTTTAGCTGTTGGGAAGTGTGTTGCTATGAACATTTATGAGTAAGTATCAGCTCGAGTTCCTGCCTTCACTTCTTTGGGGCGCATACCTTGGAGTGGGATTGCTGGGTCATGGAGTAATTCTATGTTTAACTCACCGAGGAACAGCCACACTGTTTCCAGGGGGCTACATCAGTTGGCATTCCCACCAGCGATGCAGGACGGTTCCCATTTCTCCATACCCTCTGTCCCTGACAATACTTGATATTCTCCTGTTTCTTTCTTTCTTTTTTTTTTTTTAAAGATTTTACTAAAGATTTCTTTCTTTCTTTTTTTTTTTTACTTTTTACTTTTACTTTTAAGATTTTACTAAAGATTTCTTTTTTCTTTTCTTTTCTTTTCTTTTCTTTTTTTTTTTTTTTTTAAAGATTTTACTTATTTATTTGAGAGTAGTGGGGAGGGAGAGGGAGAAGCAGACTGCCCGCTTGAGCAGGAAGCCTGGTGCTGGACTCGATCCCAAGACCCCAAGATCATGAGCTTAGCTGACGTCAGATGTTCAGCCAACTGAGCCACCAAGGCGCTCCTATTCTCTGGTTTTTGATGACAGCCACCCTATGTGGTATGAAGCAGGAGCATTTCCCTAGTGACAAATGATGCTGGAGAATCTTTTCATGTGCTTCTTGACCATCGTGCATTTTCTTTGGAGTGGTATCTATTCAGGTCTTTGTGTACCTTCGAATGGGATTGCTTGCCTTTCTATTGTTTCAAAAATTCTAAAAGTTATTATTAGTTATGGAAGCATCTTCACACACATGTTTTTAAGTTCAAGTGCAGAAGGATAAATATTCTGCATTCTCAGGAACTTGTTTGATGAGTTGGCTTTGTATAGAACCCTGCAACGGAAACCACTTTTCCTTGGAATTTAAAAGCTGTGGCAGGTTGAATAACACCCCCTGCCCCTCCACCCCCAAATATCCAGGTCCTAATCCCTGGACCCTATGAATATGACCTTGACTGGCAGGTGTGATGAAGGATCTTGAGATGGGGACCACCCAGGTAGGCCCTAAATGTAATCACAAGTGTCCTTACAGGAGGGTGTCAGTGGGGGCATTTGTCTACAGAGGAAGAAGGGGGCCAGGTAGCCGCTGAGACAAGACGCCACACTGCTGGCTTGGAAGATGGAGGAAGGCACCCAGAGCCAAGGAATCATGGAATGCAGTTCTAGAAGCCAGAGGAGGCCAGGCAAGGTAACCGGTTCTCTGCTAGGGTTTCTGGATAGAGGTAGTCAGACGCCTTGACTTGCCCCTGGTGAAGGTGATTTTAAGCTTCTGATCTCCCGAGCTCCAAGAGAATACATCTGTGTCCATGTAAGTCTCCAACTTTGTAGGGACTTGTCACAGCGGCCATAGACAGCTGGTACAGAAGCCAGCTCCGTCTACAGCATCCCGTGGTGGCTGACCCCGCTGGATTTTCTGGAGGCTTTCACGTTGGCTCTTTACCTGCAGAAAGCTGAAATCCCACTAGGAGCTGCCTTGGTGGGTTTTCTTCTTTCGCCCTGTGTGCCGTTCGTACTTTCTGGTCTTTGAGGTCACGGCTACCCACCCCCCAGTGCCCTAAATTCAGCCCTTTGACAAACCACCCTCTGACATCCTGTCCCTGGGGCTGGCATGGCATCTGTGACACGGAGCCTGGACCTTCTTTCAGCCTCCCCGGAAGTCCCTGGAAGTGGTGACCTCTGCTGTCTTTGGACCATGATATTTTCTGTCCATTCATTGGTGCTTTTCTCTCTCTCTTTTTTACTTCAGACATTTCAAATTGCTGTGACAGTGCAGACTAGTGCCACGAGCTCCCACACGCCTGTGATCTGGACGCAACAGCTGTCACGGTTTTTCTTCTCCTCTATGTGCTTCCTCTCCCTTCCCCCGCCTGCCCATTTGTTAAGTCAGTACTTGTCTCTTTTTAAAAATCTGCTCTTCTCAATATTTAATGTGCTAGCAGGTCATCTGGGGATCTTGTTAAATTTCAGACTTTGAGGTAGCAGGTCTGCGATGGGGCCTGAGAATTGGCATTGTGGACAAGTTCCCGGCTGACGCTGATGCCTCTGGCCCCAGGGGCCGCCCATGAGCGGCAAATCGCAGGTGTCGTGGATTTCATCCCTACCGCCCGAGCGCAGGGCTCGGGACGTGCGCGATCAGTGCACCTCTGAAATGATCAAAGATGGGTGCGTGTATTTTCTTAGTTTACATGGAGTTCTAATTTTCTTCTTCTCCTGAATTATGTCTGTTCTTCAAAGGCAGGGACAGTTCTAGCTATTTCTCACGAATCATACCAGTCTGGTATGGAGCTTTTTCCCCCTACCTTTTTACCACAGGACCTTCTCTCTGACCTGAGATTAAGAAATCCTTCATTTTACCTGCACTCCTATGTTCACTGCAGTATTATTCACAAGGGCCAAGATGTGGAAATAACCCACATGGCCATCAACAGATGAACAGATGAAGAAAATGTGCTCTGTCCATAAAACAGAATGTTATTCACCCTCCCAAAAGAAGGGAATCCTGCCGTTTGTGACACGGATGGAACTGGAGGGCGTCACGCTCCGTGAAATAAGCCGGTCACGGGACAAGCCATGCGTGGTTCCACTTTCCATGAGATGATCTAAAATGGTCAAGCTCGTGGAAGCAGAGATGAGGGGGGTGGTTGCCACGTCCGGGAGGACGGTGGACAGGGGGATTGTTAATCCGTCGGTATAAAGTTACAGTTGTGCGAGAGGAATAAGTCCCAGACATCCGCTGAACAACATACTTCCTATAATCGGCAGTACTGCATTGCACGCCGAAAAATATGTCCATTTTTTCAAGAGGGTAGATCTCATGTTAATTGTTCTGACCCCCAAACCCCAAACCCCAAAACAAAAAACAACAGGGACAGAAGGAAACTTACGGAGGTGATGGAGCTGATTGTGGTGATGGGTTCATGGGTGTATACACACGTCTGAACTCGTCAAACTGTGCACACTAAAAATGTGCTGTTTTTTTTTTGTGTGTGTGTCAGTGATAATCTCAGTACAAGTATTTAAAAAAAATCCCAGAGCTACATCTTTTGCTGACAACGAAACTTCTCTGTCCCACTGACTGCTTTGCCCAAGCCACAGCGGGCTCTCCTCCCGTTCCCCAGTGCTGTGGCCCTGTACTGTGGAGGGAGCAGGATTTAGGCAGCAGGGGGCCTGGGCATGGCTGTCAGGGGCCGCCCTCTGTTAGCCACAGTTGCTTTGGTTTCTCATATACTCAGCTTTGGAGCCAGCTGCCCTCAGTTTCCCGTCTACACCGCAAGATCCAGGTTCCCCACTCCACTCCATGGTTGGTCTCCTTTCAGAAGTTAGGGCAAGGGCTCAAGGAGAGACCTGTCTCCATCACGGAGGAGCAGAACCCTTCTGGGAACCGGCTGTGCAAATCCAGCCCTGGGAAGGGACAACGAGTGCCCTTTTTCTTCCCCCAAATGATGAGCATCATCGGGTCCCACTCAGGATTTAGTGTCCCATCCATAGAGCTCTGCCAGACCTGTGGCAGGTGCAGAAGACAGCCTGTTTCCCTGACCCTGTAGAGCCACCCCACGCCCTGAGGAGGAGAAACAGATTCGGAGTTTCTCTGTACCTGTGGGCAGGAGGTCCCGAAGGCCTCACTGGCCTTCTCCGCCGTGCTGGAGACCTAATGATGCTTAGTAAATATTTGGTGAATAAACCAGTGTCGTTTCACCTTCTTCTTCAAGAAATGGTTTGGAACCTCTGAAAAAATATTGCTGAATAATTAAAAGAGGCTATTGTTCAAAACTCAGAGAATGATTCAACCTCTCAGAAGTGGTTTCTCTGGATCCAAAAAGAAATGGGAGAAACTCATTTTGGACCCTTGGGAGAATGCAAGGAGATGGTGGCTTTTCTGAAATTCGTGCAGAAAACTATAAGGAGAGGAAGCGGAGATGGACGGAATCTCCATGAAATATTAAGAGAGTTGGAGGAGGCAGGAAAGATTGACAAGGGACCCAGAGGACAATGGAATCATTACAGTATCTTTGGAAGCCTTCATGGTGGAATTGGCTTTACAGAAAATCAAATCAACCGTGTGGAGGACAATCTTAGAAAGCTTCCTTAGAAGGCAGGAAAAAAGGACAAAGACAGAAAATATGGGGAAATAATAGGTATGTTGGTGGGTCTTGTGGAAAGAGTGGGACAGCTGGCACCAAGGCAGAAATTAAAGCCACACCGTGTAGGTCCAAAGGTCCCTTCCTTCCTGACCAAGCCAATGGAAGACCACCACTTCGATGAATTCTGGATAATGTGTTGAATTACAAGGAAAAAGAGCAAACCAAATAACCTGCAAGGATCCAGGAAGGAAAAAGCGAAGTATTTAACAGGTGACCCAGCAAGGGACAAGTCCAGCTTGGCTTCAGACTTCCTTCTTTTGCAGCAACAGACCAATGTCTACAGAGTTGTGGCCAAGTTCTTTCCTGGTCTTCCAAAGACTCTTACAACATGTGTCTTTAAGATAGGGCTAATAAAAGTACTTCCTTATAGGGTTAGGAGAATGAAATATGCATGGATTTCAACATTTAGAATATTCCCTGGCTTTGGGGTTTCCATTCATTCTGACTGCTTTGGGGCTTTCAATACATGAAGATGCCAACTTCATTTGGGCCTGAATGGAGAGGCCCAGAGGTGCTTCTGGATCTTTGCATTTGGAGCTCAAGAGAGAGGTGTAGGGTGGAGACAGTGGAAGCAGAGTAAGCCAAAGGGGGCAGATTAAACCACCAGGAAAGTGTGTTCAGTGCAAGAAGAGGTTGCGGGAGGAGACCATCTTTGGGAAAGGGACAGTGGAGTCCTGGGGACGGTCTGAGCCTAATCTGAGGTTTAACGGGGGTCCTGTTCTTGGCGGTGGAGCCCACTTGGCAAACAAATATTTCCTATTCTGGAAAGGCCCAGATCGTGGGGGTACCAAATTGCCTATAGCAGGCAGACCTCCCCGTGAGCCCATCCCCTGCCTGGGAGCATGGCCATGCACCCTTTTCCTGGGGACTCAGCTGATCAATCACCGATAACTCCAGGCTCTGGGCTTTCACTCCCCTCCTGCCAATAAGGATGACTTCCCTCTTCTTTCAGATCAAGGCAGACTAATTGGGTCTAGGACGTTCAGTGTTTGAAGATTGTATGATTAGGGAAAAGTACAAATTCAATTTCACCTGGCCAGATTCGATTCTGCTCTGATCAGAGCGATAGAAGACTCCATCGTGACAATGGCGGGGAGATGACTTTGTTTCTGGCCATTTTCAATGTGTCCCCCTGAAAACACTTCCCGGCGAGCTGAGGCCTTTGGACTTGTTTTGCTGGGGCTGTGGGGAGGGTGAGGGTTTGGTGGGGTTTCCTTAGGTGGTCTCAATGTTAATACCTTCCTTTCCTGCAGAGCCCTGGTGAGGCCTTTGGATGGTGCCTGGGGTGAGCTTGGAACACGATGGTGAATTGAGTCGATGGGGGCAATCATTCCTCTGCCCCGCTCTGAGCGGGTCCCATTTTGCATCCTGCCAGCCCCTGGGGGCCCAGGGGTGAGGTCAGCGCCTGGTGGCAGCTCTTGGGGCTGAGGGGAGTCTGGGGCTGGAACGGGGCACAAGGCATGAGGACCACGGCTTCTCTTTGCTTCCAGTCTTCCCTCGGTTTCACCTACCGGCCTCTCATTCATCCTGCAAAACCCGCTCAAGAATGTTCCCTCTGAAAGCCCAGGAAAGCTGGCCTCTCTGCTCTGTCCCATCACTGGGGACGCAGTTTTCTTCTTGCCCTTCTGCCCGTGAGCCTGCTTTTTTCACGGAAGCACTTTAGTTAGCTCTGAACTCAGATCTGAACATCCTGGGGACACGACTGGCCCCTGTAGCTGGGGCCAAGCTCAGTCCTCAGAGGAAGCAGAAGTAGACACTGTTCTAGAATGTCCCCCTTCAGGGGACTAGGGAGGTCCTCAGGCCTACTCTTCGATGTCACTTGGTCATGGTTCCTTCCGGCTCTAGGCCTGGCCAGCTGGGGAGCCTGGGAATCTGCTAGAGTGGGTCGATGAAATAAAGGCCTTGGCTTTTGGAGAGGAGGGGGCGCCTGTCTTTGTGTTCAGGCCACTGGGAAGGTGTGGCCCAGGTGGGGGGGGAATGTGGCTGGGCCCCAGCTTAGCATGTGTGCGCTGTGGGTGGTGGCACCCGTGGGATAAAAGACGGTGTGTGTGAGCCCCGGTCCTGCCATGTCTCCGGCTCTCGGTTCCCTCATCTCTAAGCCTGCCTTATAGGATTGCTAGGGGATTCCGTGGAATCCCCAGGTAAAGCCCTTAGAACAGCGCGGAGGTTAGTGCTCGGTGAAGCTGAGCTTGAGCCGCTGTGGTTGCCTCATTCTGCGAAGGGGCTAGGGCCAGAGCTGCAGCGAGTGTGCGAGATCCTGTGCCCAGAGACAAGGAATGCTCTGGAATCGGGGAGGGGGCTGCTGTTCGGGGGTGTGGGGGAGGGACACGGCATGCTGAACCCTGGGGGACCATCCAGGAGTGCTTCCTTTCTGCAAGGTGCCGGTAAGCCCTTGCTTACTTCCTCTTCCCTGGAACCTCAGGATGTCGCGTGAGTGGTAGAGACCCCTTCTGCAGATCGGAAAACTCAGGGAGCCTGATGGGAGGGGATGGGGCAGGGGGTGGGGACCAGGACACAAAGGTAGGTCTGTTCACGACAAAGGACATTAGGCCTCGGGCATTAGGACTCCACAATCTCCTTTCAGATCGGGAAAGGCCATGACTGCTGGTGCCATTCTACTCATTCACTGTTGAGGAACGGAAGGCCAGAGGCGGTCCAGGGTCACTCATCCCCCTCACGTGGCCCTAGACACCTGTTCTTTCTTTTACACCACCAGCTGTCTGCAGGGAAGGGCCGGGGTGTTGACACCAGCTCCGCCTTCCCACCCTCCCTGCGGACATGGGGACCTGACTCACAGATGTCAGGAGCACTGTTCCGGGGCTGAGTCATTCCCCGGGGTAAGCATCAGCCCCGCTGAATGCTGGCCTGGGATCATCCCTGTAGCTGCATTTGCTGTGTCTTCTGAAATTTAATGACCTATGCACGATAACAGATAATTTGCAAATTTGACATAATCGGCACCGGCCAATTCCATTCAATTATTTGTTAATAAACACCAGGACCCCTGGCTGGAGTTTTATGCTTCCAAATTTGAAATGAAAAAACCGGGAGGCGGAACAGAGCACACTATCTGCCTCTTTTCTGCTGAATATTTAGAAAGAACTTTATTTCGGTAGGACCCAGGAACACCCGAGGTTTACTTGCTGTTCATTTGCATTGTGAATTTTTTTTAAATAGTAATTATCTGTAAAAGGTCAAATATTTGCTTTATCTATATAATTCAATTTCCCAAAGGCCTTTGGGATTCAAATTAACGCCCTTGTAATATCTTCATTGAAAAGGAAGATTAATTATGCTTACATGGAACCTAATTTGGCTTATCAGACCTTTAATATGGCTGTGATCGTGAATGCATTTAAATTTAGGATTACGCGGGTGATCCCGGTCCCTTATTTGGGAGACTTTTAATATTTGTCATTATTTTTATGCATATCATTTTTCCCGCCTGCTCAGGAAAATTAAAATGTCGGTTCTGAAAGAAATAAACATTATGTATTGACATTGGTAATTATGTTTTGGTATTTAAGGATGCATAAAAAACTGCACACAGGGCCTCAAATATAAATTTGCAGCTAATGCCTTCAGACGGAAACTGGAGGTCTTTTACTTGACTCACTAAATTGGGAACAGGCTGTCCCTGGGTTGCTGCCTGCTATAGTCAGGGGTAGCATCTAGGCCAATAAAGTAATTTTTATTGACACTCAAGAAAGCTTCTAGTTCTGAGTGGCCCTAGGAAGTCTTGATTTAAGGTCAAGAGCCTGAAGTTACTCTTTGTAACTAAAGTGCTGTGTGATTGTGGCCAGTTACAGATCCCTTCTGAGCCTCAGGTTCCGATCTCTGAACAGTAGTCACTCATGAGGTTCTTTCTCACTGGACGATCAGCTCCTCGGTGGCAGGGCCTTATCTTACGCAGTCTTGACCTCTAGACCTGTCAGCACAGTGTCTGCTACATATAGGCTATGGGTAGGGCTTTGACCCCTAACAAGGGCTGTGGGCTCTTGGGGAAAGCAGGGGTTGTGAGTCAGGGATTGGCTTTTTATTGGTTAGTTATTGCTGCGTAACAAATCAGAGCAAGTCTTACCAAGACGTAGTGGCTCTGATAAGAACTATCTATTCATTTTCAAACTCTGCAGGTCGCCTATGCTGTTCTGCTGATCTGGGTAGGATTGACTGGTCTTGGCTGGGCTTGTTCACAGATCTTAGGTCAGCTGGCAAGATGGCTGGGGGCTTGCTAGTCTAGAATGGCCTTGGAGGAGATGTTTCGTGGCCTTGCTCATTCTCTGGCCAACTTTGGCCCCCTCACCCAGGCTTGTTCTCACGGCAGAACAGGAGTTTGAAGACAGACGCAGAAATATGCAAACAGGGGCGCCTGGGTGGCTCAGTGGGTTAGGCCGCTGCCTTCGGTTTGGGTCATGATCTCAGGGTCCTGGGATCGAGTCCTGCATCGGGCTCTCTGCTCAGCAGGGAGCCTGCTTCCCTCTCTCTCTCTCTGCCTGCGTCTCTGCCTACTTGTGATCTCTGTCTGTCAAATAAATAAATAAAAATATCTTTAAAAAAAAAAAAAGAAAGAAATACGCAAACATTTCTTAAGGCTTCTCCTTGCTGGTGTGTCATTGGCCAAAGTCACTGAGTCAGTGTGGGAGGGGCAAGCCTGCGGAGGGACACAGGGAGGCAGCGAAAGTTAGGGCCAGGGATGCCGTCAGTCCACCATGGGCTTCATCTCGGCCCTGCCCTTTACCAGCTCTAGGAGCAGAGGCACAGAACTTGAAACTTTCCATCTCAGCGTCTTTACCTGTCGAACTGGGCAGAGATGCAGCGAGGATTAAATGAGATAAATGCATTTTAAATATTTGATATGGGATCTGTGGTGGCTGCTAGGAAGGCTTGCCGAAGGGTCAAGGATAAATGTCCAAAGATGGGCACTGCGGATTTGTTCGTAAGGTTGGAAAATCAGAAAAATGCTACCCAAACGTCCATCAGAAAGTGCTAGTTGAATAAATCATGGCACACCCACTTAATACAATACTTTTTGTTTTTTTAAAGTATTTATTTTAGGGATTTTATTTATTTATCTGACAGAGAGAGATCACAAGTAGGCAGAGACACAGGCAGAGAGAGAGAGAGGAGGAAGCAGGCTCCCTGCTGAGCAGAGAGGCTGATACAGGGCTGGATTCCACGACCCTGAGATCATGACCTGAGCCAGAGGCAGAGGCTTAACCCAGTGAGCCACCCAGATGCCCCAATACAACACTTTTTAGGCCTTAGGTCAATAGATCAATATACTGGTCTGGAAGGAGGTTCATGATAGATTGTTGGATGGAGGAAAACCCATTTCAGCACAACTTGCAGTGTAGGATTCCATTGTGTGTGTGTGTGTGTGTGTGTGTGTGTGTGAATGACATGACAACCGTAGGTTTATTCCTGTTTACAGAAATGTCCAGAAAGCTGTGCCCCAAACTGTAAGGAGTAGCATTCAATCCTTCTCGATTATTTGAATCTTTACAATGAACATACATTACTTGTGGAATGGAACAAGAAAAAAAAAAGAAAAAAATTTAGGCAAAGACCATAAAAAATGATGGCTTTTGGGTTTTAAGTCATATGAAGAACTTTCTAAGAGCCTCTACAAACAATACAAACTATGAACTAATATAAAAATGGTAACAGCCGCCCTTTACCGGGGACTCATTAGGTGCTAAGTACTTCACATCCTGTCTACCATACCTGAAAGACGGGTGGGATCCCCCATTTCCCAGAGGAGGAAACTGAGGCCCAGAGTAGAAAAGTAGCTGTTCAGCTGAGAGCTGCTCCCAGGATCGGCCAGCGGCCTGCCTTTGCTGCCCAAGCCCCGCCCCTCACAGAGACGCTGCACCCACGTTTGTTTGTAAAGTAGAAGTTCCCCGGGCCTGGCTGCACCCCCACCCCGAAGGGCCAAAAGGCTTTTTCCAAATACAGATGCCTGGGTCCCACTGGGTTCCATAGTCAAAGAACCACTGCTCTCTTGAGAGGGGACCTGGGAATCTGTATTTTCATATCGTCCTCAGGAATCCGGGGACCGTCAGTCTGGTCTTCAGGATCTGCTGCCCTAAATCTTTTCATCCTTGTCCAGTGGGTCACAGGAGCTTCACACTACCCAGAGAACAAAATGAACTGTAGATTGTGACCATCATCCTCATCTTACAGATAAGGAAACTGAGGCTCAGGGGAGAAAAATCTCTTGGTCGGGGCCCTGGAACTGGGGAGTGGGATTGAAGCCTTGGCCTGCCTCTGAGCCTCCGGGCCACTCCAGTGCCCCACTGAATGGACTGGAAAGGCCCTCGGGAGGGTGACGGGAAAGGAGGAATATTCCTGGAAAGTCGGAGGCCACCTGGTAGCTTGTGGCCCCCAGCTGCCCCCCTCCCTGTGTCTTCAGTCTTTGGGAGTGTCCCCATGGCACATTCTCTGGAGGCTGATGCCATGTGGAGCCGTGGTGGGACTCTTGCCATACCCACGGTCCCCCAGACGCCCCAGCGATCCAGCCTGATACAATGGGGGCAAGAAATGGGCCCTGAGGAACACCTGGGTGGCTCAGTCGGTTACACACCTAACTCTTAGTTTTGGCTCAGGTCGTGATCTCGGGGTCCTGAGCTCGAGCCCCACATCCGGCTCCCCACTCAGAGAGGAATCTGCTTCAGGATCACTCCTCCTTGCCCCTTCCTGCTCATGCCTTTCTTCCTCTCTAAAATAAATAAATAAATCTTAAAAAACAATATTTAAAAAAAAAAGAAAGAAAGAACAGAAATGGGCCCCAAGGGGCCGCTTCCTCCTCCCGCCCTCCGCCCTCCCGGACTCTGAAGGCTCTTTCTTCTTCTTTTCAGTTTGCTGCTTCTTGGCTTTTATTAGCAAATTTCAAGGGAATAGGTTTGCTCGGCAAATGATAAAAAGGTGGTCGTAATCGGAGAGCTTCGAGAGGAAGCACGTAGAGGACATGCGCCCCGAGGAGACTCTACCTGCATTCCTGACCTTCCTAGCTGGTGGGAGCCAGCTGTTTGGGGAGGTCGGGCTGGGGATGCCTGCCAGTCTGGCGGGAGGCCCTGCAGATCTGGGAACATCTCCTGTGTGTCCCCAAACCTCAGAGGAGCCTTTTGCCACCATCTCCCAGAGTGAAGTGGAGGCGAGACCCTGCCTCCTGGTTTCTTCTCCAGACAAGGAGCCGCACGATGTCAACCATTGCTCCCTGCTCTCCTACAGACCTCCTGTCTCCTCTCAGCCTCCTGGGATCTGTTCAGCATGTTTATTTTATTTTATTTTATTTTGTTATGTTTTATTATTTTGGGGACAGCTTTACTGAGATATATACCCTACAACCCCACCCCCCATTGAAAGTGCGCTATTCAACAGCATTGCAAGTCACTTCTGTTGAATGTTATTCTTATTCACAAAGTCGTGCGACCATCCCGCCATCCATTTTCGAACATTTTCATTTTTCAGAAGCAAACCCGTTACCCTTTACGCCTCACTTTCCAACCGCCCCACCCCGGCCCATATCTCCCAGGCCGAGGCAGCCGCTTACCTACTTTCTGTCTCTCCAGCTTTGCACGTTGTGGGCATTTCATACAAATGGAATCATAAAAACTGAGCCCTTTGGTGCCTGGCTGCTTTTTTTTTTAAAGATTTTATTTACTTCTTTGACAGAAAGAGATCACAAGTAGGCAGAGAGAAAGGGAGAAGCAGGCTCCCTGCTCCGCAGAGAGCCCGATGTGCAGCTCGATCCCAGGACCCTGAGATTGGATCTGAGTTGAAGGCAGAGACTTAACCCACTGAGCCACCCAGGCGCCCCTGGTGTCTGGCCTCTTGCACTTAGCATATTTCCCAGGCTCATCCACATATCCATGCTTCACTCCTTGTTACGGTTGAATAATACTCCATTGTTTTGCCAAATGGGTAATATACCATCATTTATTTCATTTTATAAATATCCTTCCCCCCCCACCTCTTTTCTAGCTCCCAAAAGGATTTGCCAGTTGCACAGCTCGGAGAATATGGGCCGGTTAAAAACAAAAGTAAGACACATTTTCTGGGAGGTGTTTGTTAGAGAAAGATCACACAAATGGGAGAAATGAGGCACCAGCATAAAACAGGTCAAGGCCGCCTGTCTTATAATTGTCGGAATGAGAAAGAGCCTCAATGCATAGAAACAGGGATCTGGCTAAAGAAATCGGGGTAATCCATATTAGGGCACACAGTGCATCCCTGTGGGCTTTCATCCGTTGATGTGAAAAGTATCCGTGACATATAGTTGAGTGAATTATATAACGCTATTTTTATAAAAATTATACTTTTGTTTCATGCCTGTCTGGAAGGATGGTCACTAAAATACACACATGGGCATTATCTCTGAGGGGTGGAATTTCCAGTGGGAAGTGTGTATTTTTATTTTGGGGGGGGGAAAAGAGTAAGAAAGTTGAACCTAGGAGTGAACAAATACTTTAAGGCATGCCAAACACTCACCTAAGAGAATGTTTGAGCCCCTATTATATGCCGGGAAGTTGTCTGCATTTGTGGAAAGGGCCTCCGTTGCTCCCTCTCAGTGAGCACTAGGAAACTGATAGGGCTGGATGATCAAACTTATGTTTGGCTCTGAGCTCCCCAGCAGCCAAAGCAAAGAGGGAAAGCAGCATCTACAGCTTGTTTGCTGTTGCCTAGAGAAGCCATGACTATTTCTGAGAGAGGCTGACAGAGCCCATCCTCCTGAGTCTCAGATACAGCTTCCTGCTCGGATGAACAACACTCTCCAGGACATCCTCTCAGTACATGCAAGGGCAAGACTCCTAACTGCTGGGCACCGTGTCCTGCCTTGTGCAGGCTGAGAAATGAGCCTACGAGGGGCAGGGGTGAAAGGAAGCGGGGCAGGGTTGCTGCTCTCCACTGGAGGCTCCTAATGTTTGCAGTGTGAGCCTGTGGGTGCTCAACACGCTGCCCTGCAGGGAAGGGAGAGGAGAAAGGAGCCCTCCTGGGCGCAGGCCCCTGGTCAGGCACTCCTTCTCTAGTTCCTCCTTACGAGATGTTAGCCTGAGGCTTTCATCCTGCTCATTTTGCAGCGCAGGCAGCTGAGGGAGATACCAGGGGCCCGAGCTCATCCAGCTGAGTGAGCAGACCAGGAGAGTCTTACCAGTCTTGCCATTCTGAAGCCAGGGCGCTTGGGACCCTACACCTGGTGGGCCCTGCATCTGCTTCTCGAGGCTGCTCTGGCTCTTCTCCCCTCCCTCTGCAGCCTTACAGTTGTGTGACCTCGGACAAGTTACTTAACATCTTTAGGCCTCAGCTTCTTCATTTGGTAAGTGGGGACGACAGCCCTTCCTCGTTTCGGTGAGAAGGAACGTGCTGGTAGATGTGGAAGGGACTGAGGGCAGCGCTGATGTCACAGCCAACACTCCCTGGTCTTCCTGTGTCTTTCCAATGCCTCTTTCTCATCTTCCTACGCTGTGCCTTCTGCTTGGCTGTCTCTTCTTCCTCCCTAAACCTAGCCGATGCCTTCTTATCTTTTGGGTTATGGGTTAGATGCTGCCTCCTCCAGGAAGCCTTCCCCGATTCCCCAGCCCTCCGCTGTGCTCCCATGTTCCTTCCACACGACTTGGGTATGGTCTGCTCCCCTTTGGTACTGCCTACTGCCTGGCGTGTGGAGGGCAGCTTGTCTGTGACTCGCAGAGTGTGTGACACACAGGGGCCAGTGACATATCTGGTGAGTGGCTGGGGATAGATGGGAGAAGGCCGGGCTGGGAAAGGTGTGGCATGCTCGGGGCGCAGAATGAGGGCTGACCGTGAAGCCCTGACCATGCACAGCACACACACCATTTAATCCAGGTCGTGGACTTGTCTATCCTTGGCACTTGATAGCTGAGTTAGTTCATTTGGCCTGAGCTCACCAGCTAGTGAGAGGTAGACTGGCATTTGCACCCATGGTATCAGATGCCAGATCACGAGACCCCCCCATGGTGCCCTTCCTGTTCCCGGTCTGCACATGGACAGACAGGTGGGCCATTATAGAAATCAAGGTTGAGAGGAGGATGTTGGGGTCAGATCGACATTTCAGAAATTTACTTGGTGCCCGGGGCGTGGGTAACAGACGCCTAACTGAGCTCACACCTAGCTGCACGCATGCGTGGATTCCTACACAAACACTCCCCAAAGGGGCAAATGGGACCCCACACGTTTGAATGCCGAGAAGAATTGTACCCATAAAGAAACAAGCAAAATTGCCCATGGGACACTTCCAGGCAAACACACAGAACACTCCAACACAGACATGCAGAGTCTTGAATGTACGTGTGGAAAATCCTGTGTCCACTCTGCACACCCTCCCCGAAACACCCCCTCAGAAATTCACAAATGGAGAGAAAACCCTCAGGAGTGAGGTGGTTGAAGGAAGCAGGGAAGCGCTAAGATGCCCCATTCCTCCCCCCAATAAGTGCCTGTCCTATCAGGGGCTGCCCCCTGGCAGGTGCCTTGGCCTTTGGCTTGGGTCCTCACCCTGCTGGGTTTTAGTCTTCCTTCTCCTTGGCATTTCCTGCCAGTGACTCTCACCTGGAGAGTAACCAGGCAAAACGGAGCAGAAGCGCGGCAAGCAGTGTGTTCTCTCCATTCTGGGCTCTGGGCTCTCAGAAAATGCCCTTCTGGCCTTTTGGGATCCAAATCAGGCTCATGGAGACCGGGACACTGATACTGCGAGATCTCCGCTTCTCCCTGGGAGACGGTTCGCACTGGCGCCTGCGGACCCTGGGCGGACACTGGGCGAGACCAAGTGGAAAGAGGAAGCCGCGAGTCCCGTGCTGGGGGTTTGGTCTGGCAGTGGTGAAATGGATCTAAGGTCCTTGTGGGCTCTGGGACTCTATTTCTGTGGTCCCCTCAGTTTTATAGACCCTTAGGCTTGCAGTTTAGCTGGAGCTTTCTTTTGCTGGGCAGAGTCCAAAGATAGGGGCAGTGTCTGCTGGAGGGACCGCCTGATGCGCTCTGTCCCCTCCCCATCCCCAATCTTGAAGTCAGAAGAGTGGTTTTTAGCGCACAATCTGACCATCTCATGTTCTTGCTTAGCGCTGGCAGAGCCTTTCCAGTGAGCTCGGATTTGCAGTATTTGCCCGATGCGGCTCCTCCAGCCTTGCCGCCTTCCCTCCCAATGTCTGTGCTGGCCACACTGGCCTCTCGTGGTCCCTTCCCCTTGGGGGTCATCACCCACACCCATGGCACCTCCCTGCCAACCCGCGTGCACCGTCTGGCCAGCACACATTGGCCCTTCAGGCTTCAGTTCAGACGTGACCTCCTTCAGGAAGCCTTCCCTGACCTTCAGGGCTGGGTCAAGGGCCCTGCTATGTGGCGCCTCTGCACCAGCCCTCATCAGCCTGAACCATAATCTTCCCGGCTGGCCCCGCCACCAACCAGGGGCTCTTTGAGGGCCTCTTGGTGTCTTTGGCATTCAGCACAGAGTGGGACCTCAGGATTCCGGGCCCGACTCTGCCACTCGCTGGTTCCATTGGCCCACGCTCCATCCTTCTGGGTCAGAGTGCAAGACAAAACCTCTCTACGACGCAAGACACAGCCTGGCAGAAACCACCAGGGTGTAATGTGACCGAGTCACAGACCTAACAGTTTCTACGGCCACTGTGATGTCATCACACCCCATGCCTCTCCTGCAGGCCGCACTGGCTGGAGTAGTGATGTGACACCGCGATGTGATATTTGAGAAAACAGAGGCACAAAGAGGGCACGTGACCCGCCACCTGTCTGGGTTGAGGCAGGAGCAGGCGCCAGCCCAGGAGGGAAGGCATGGTGAGGAGGGGGCGTTTCTGCTGTTCGTTCGAGTCCTGGGCAAGACTCTGAGGAGGCCGGCAGGGTTTGGGGGGGGGGTCCAGGTGGGGGGAACAGCCTGAGCAAAGGGAAACTGTGGGAGTGGGAGTTGTTCTATGCTCCTGGCCTCACTGAGGCAGGTTGTGCTAGATCACGGGGTCCTCTGAAAGCCAGACTGAGGGATGTACCCCAGCCCGGAGGAGGGTGAATCTGGGGGCAGGGAAGCTACTGAGAAGACTGTAGCAAGATCCAGGCAAGAGCTGGTGGTTGGAAGCTGGGGGGGCGGGGAAGGGGCTCAGCCTAGAGCAGAGGGTTTGCCCCCTTCTGTTGTCCTCTGTCTGACCTTGGTGGGCTCCCCCAATACAATCAGGTTTGCCAGTGGCCTCTTTCTCAGAAGAGGCAGCTGGTGGGTGGTCCTCCTTGAGGGCATCTAGGAAGGTCCTCGGGAGTCCTGCTGGGCGGATGGGGGCGCGTGGGGGGTTGCTGGAGGTGGGAGCCCTGTCAGCCACCTCTGACTTCCACAGGGGGTCAGTGTAACATTAAAGTTCCTCTCTACGTCTCTCCCCTGCACAACCTGACAGAGGCCGTTGGATTCAGGAATCTGGGTCAACTGGTTGTCTTCGGAGCCCCTGGTGGGCAGGTGCGAGGCCAGGTGGGCCCGGGGAGGCAGAGCCACTTGAGAATCAGTTTAGTTTGTTTTTTTTTTTTTTTTGTGGTTTTGACTTTAGGGTCGCAGCGGGGACTAAGTGAGAAAGCCACATCTCTGTAACACGCAGAGGTCCTATCCCTTCCCTCCGCAAGCCTCCAGGGGGCCGGCCCTTGCCAGAAATCCCTCTGCCTCAGTCTGCATTCACTTGGGGAGGTGGGGTCCGCTTACAAGGAAGCTCTATTCAAATGACACATGCCAGAGCCCTCGAGAGCCTCACAGATGACCTTAGATCTCAGCTGAGCCCGCACATTTTGTGACTGTCTGCTCGGTTGCTGAGCATGTCGAGAAATGGAGATCAGAGCAGTGATGTGATTTGCCCCAGGTCTTTGATGAATTGGTGTCAGACCGGGTTGGACTCTCGGTCAGCTCACCCCCAAGGGGCTCTTTGATTTTCAATGGGACGAGCCTTGCCTGATGACATCATTGGCAAAGAACTCTGAAACTTGAGGAGGCTGTCCCTGGTTCAGCGCTGCCCACCCATGTTCTTGGCCAACCTTCAAGGGTGGGCACTGCTCTCTTCAAGTCACAGGTGAGGAAACAAGCCAGGATGGTTGAGGGGCATCTCAGAGAGCACGTGGAGGTCAGACTTCCTGACTCGAACTTGGGGTTCTGTAGACAACGTCCGTGCTCCCCAAACTAATGTCATGAACATCAGACCCAAGCAGACTGTTGGCACCTTACCTTTGGAGATCTCTGTGGCCAAGTTCAGTGCTTCTCAGACTTCGAGGCATGTACATGTGCCACCTGGACATCATGTGCCAATGTCCGTTCAGACCCAGTGGCTCTCAGGAGGGGCGTGAGGGTCTGGAAGATCCTCTGTCTAATCAGCTTCCTGCTGATGTTGATGCTGTGGGATCAGGGACCGCTCTCAGAGGCCCGCTGTGGTTGACATCTCCCTGGGCGCACATCAGGGGTAGACAGGTTGCAAAGTCAACAGCATCACCCTGGCTGCCCCCTCCCAGGGACATTGTAGCCACTCGCCTCTTCCTCTGTATCCCACACATCAGAGGTGAGGGAGCCCCAAAAGCACAAGAAGGAAAGACAGAAGTCTTGCTGGACTCCATTGCAGAGAGGAATCCCACAAAACCACTGCTGGCAAAATCCCTCCCCGATGTCCCCAGAGCTTGGGGAGGTCCAGGAAACGTTGAATGCTCAGGGAAATGAGGTGACACGGACCTCTCAGTGACATCTCTTCCGTGTCTCTTTCCCATGCCTTCTCAATATTATTTCTGCCCCCCCGAATCTTGTGTTATGTTAATAGTTCCCTAAGTATTTTTAATTAGATTTTCCAAGCAAAAGAAAGTTTCCAAAGTTAATTAAAAGTTGTCTCACTGTAATTGTATAAAGGCAGCTTTTGCTTGTGAAAAATTAAATTCTTGTAATTAAACTCCTCTATCCGTTTAAAGATTTCAGTGGAATGTTTATTATTCATCTATTAGGAAAACCTTGGGAGGGATGCCTACTCCCACAGCCAGGAACTGGTCCATCTGACACAGTGTTGTGAACTCAAATTTTCCCTGCCTTTGATGACTTCTTGCCTCTGGGAGAGAAAGATTGAGTCCTCTGTGATTGGGCGGGTATGTGAAATGCAGGCTATGAGTTTGCCTCTGTGTCTCTGTGTATGATGTGTTACATTTTACTCACATCTACGGATCACCCCTTGCTGGTCCTCCCCACTACTGCCGGCTCTGGCCACGTGGCTTTCTTGAGCCAATAAATGGAGGTAAAGTGACGTGTGTGACTTCAAGGAAGAAACTTCCAGAACCAGCACGTGGTTTGCTTGATCTTCTCTGCTGTTATGACTGACAATAACTCAGGTAGACAGAGGCTGCTCTGGGACCTGGAGTAAGACCTAGAGCAGAGACGCAGCTGCCCGTAAGGTCCCCTATTAAGGACATGTTTGCCCGGATGAATCCTCTCTGAGTCTCGTGACTCGGCTTAGCTGTCCCTTTCTACGGAATCCATCCACTGGCCAACAGGACAGGGTGAGTTGTCATTCCTGTGAGCTACTACAGCCTCCCTGGCTTTCTGGTGCAAACCCCGATGCTGTTATGTCTAACTGAATAAATGCCAGTGTGTCCTTTAAAAAAAAAAAAATCAATGCCAGTGTAGTTAACATCCAGTGTTATGGTAGTTCCAGGTGGATGATATAGGGACTCAACAATTCTGTACAGGGCTCAGTGCCCATGACCTGGGCACCCACTCTGACTGTGAAGAATCTATTTTCTTGGTGTGTCTCTCTTTTTGTTTTGTTTCTTAAATTACACATATGAGCGAAGTCATGTGGTATTTGTCTTTCTCTGACTAACTAATTTTGCTTAGCATTATACTTTCTAGATCCATCCATATTATTGCAAATGGCAAGATTTCATTCTTCTTTATGGCTGAATAATATTCCATTATATATGTGATATCATTATATCATATATATTCTTCTATATATAATACATTTTCTTTGTCAGCATGTCCTTTAAATTGAATGCATTGGAAATAGATCTTGGCTTTGTATCTGTGTACTTACAATCCAAATAAGGGCTTACTCAAGCTCGTTGAATGGGCAACTGAACTTTGGGGGTCAGTTGGATCTGGAGCTGAATCCCAGTTCCATGTTTACGTGTCAGGACAAGCCATGGACAAGCCATTTAACATCTCCAGGCTTAAGTTTTTCACCTGCAGAATGGATCTAAGAATGAAGCCTACTGTGGACTTGTCTGGGTGGGTCCAACCTGCCAGGGAGAAGGGGAGGACCGGGGAATGATCTATGCAGGAGGCTTCCCCACTTCTTTTCTTAAAGGAGCTCCAGGATGATGAACAGACGTCTGTCTTTCTTTAGTCTTGACTGAGGAGAATTTGGGATTTGCTTCTGGGCAGTGAGGCTGATGAGTCAGCTGGTGAGGTAGCTGGGACATGGGGCTGCGTGATTGATTCCTCAACACGGGGTCTGACTAGAACCAGGGAGAGACACAGGGGGCCAAGACTTGGAAGGTCTCTCTCCTTGGGCTGGAGGATCAAGGTGGCTGCAAGATACAGTCTTTCCCTAAATACCAGCTTCCATCTGTGGCAAAGCCTAGCCCAGACTTCTCTTCAGACCTTTTCTTGGGATGGTGTTAACTAAATCATGGTGGTTCCACCCTGTGGGAAGCCGAGTCATGGCTCCCTCAAAGACACATTTTTGTCTTGACCTGGGACAATGTTACGCTACATGGCAAAGAGGGGTTCAGGTCGCCCATGGAATTGACGCTGGTATTCAGATGACCTTTAAAGAGGGAGGCTTCTCTGATGGCCCCATTATAAGCACAGGGTCTTTACAAGTACAAGAAGGAGACATAAGAGAAGCCATGGTCAGGAGGAGAGACAGGCATTCCCAGTGCTGTGTTGTGAGCTCTGCAGGTGGACGAAGGGGTTGCGAGCCCAGGACTGTCGGCTTCCAGCTTCCAGGAAAGGCAAGGACGTGGGTTCTCCCCTAGAACCTCCAGGAGAAAAGCTCTGCTGCGGATGCTTCGATTTTAGCCCAGGGACACCCATTTTGGACCGCTGACGTCCAGAACTGTAAGATAAGAAATAAACCTGTGCTGTTCTAAGCCACGAAGTTCATGGTAATTTGTTAGAGGCAGAAGGAAGTTCAGACACCACACGTGCACTGTTTCTTCCCTTCTATATGTCTTTCCCTTTATTATCACGTCATTAGCATAACGTGGCCTTTCTGCTTTCAAGGCACCTGGAATGGCATATTGGCAGGTGGCTTTGTAGAAGATTTTGTCTCACCCCAGGAAGCTCTCCTCTTGAGATTAAAAAAAAAAAAAATATGTACCTCTCCCCCAGTCTGTCTGTTCTGCCTCCTTGTTCCCCTCTGCATCTACATACCCTCTCTACATCAGGGACTGGTCATTCTGCATTTTTTTCTGGAATTTACCAGGTACTGTTCTGGCTCTTTCTTAGCTACTCTGATCCTTTCCATGCCCGATCCTTTCCATGCCCTAAACCGCAGATTCTCGCTGATCAATACTTCACAGTCAATAGTCCCCCACCTTCCCCAAGTGCTGCTTGGTATTTTTATCTCCCTATTGAAAGGAATTCGTTTGTGAGTTTCCTCATCTAGCATCTTCCTTTCTTCCTTCCCTCTGTCTCTTCCTCCCTCTGTCTCTTCCTCTTTCTTTTCTCTTCTCTCCTTCTCTCTACCTCCTTCTCTCCCTACTTCTCCTCCTTTCTTCCTTCCTTATTACTTTGCTATTTGCTACGGATGAGTGACAACGCTCTGAAATACATAATTCTGCATGCTACGCCACGGACAGTATCAACTCTTCCAGTACCCAGTGTGGGCTCCCTCTTTGCCGGGCGCCGAGCCGCATCCTCTGACCACCGCGAACGGCCCTGACCTACTTTGTTATCTCATTGTTCTGGGTGTTGCCAGGTCTCTCTGGGTATTTTTAACTATCCTGTCATGTCCTCTGAATTTAAACTTTCTCACCACTTGGCTACCTGGGAGCTGACAAGCTCCTTTGTTTCTATTTCATTTCGCTGCCTTCCGAAGATCAAGAGTCAAGTTCCAACGAAAACCATGAAAGAGGGTCTGTATCCTGGGAGGGAGGAGAACCCACCTGCTTTGGCTCTTCTGATCCTACTTTCCGTTCTTCCAGGACACAGCATTCTTTTCCCGCGTGGCTGCACCAGTGCTGCCTCCCGAGGTGGGGGGGGGGGTGCGTGCAAATTGCCCTCAGGTTGAAATTCACGGGTGGCATGTGCCCCTTCTACATCACAGGCAGAATCTCCACATGCCTGAGAAAGATGACAATCACGGGCTGCCCACCGACATGCACTGAGGCTGAAAGTTCTGTCCAAAATCCTTTGCTTTGGTGGTGGTGGGGGGTGGCACCTCAGTGGCTCAGTCGGTTGGGAGCGTGACTCTTGGTTTCCGCTCAGGTCATGATCTCAAGGTAATGAGACAGAGCCACGCAGTTGGGCTCCGCGCTCAGTGTGGAGTCTGGTTGAAATTCCTTCTCTCTTCCTCTCCCTCTGCACCGCCCCCCCACCCCGCAACTGGCTTGTGCTCTTTCTCTCTCTTCCACACAAACAAACAAACAAATAAATAATTTCTTTAAAAAATCTTTTGCTGGGAACTCGGAGGTTCCCAGTGGAACCCACATAACACTTTTTTTTGAGAGAGTTGGACGAAAAAGTCTTTAATGGTGTAATAGGACAGACACGGATCCTCTAGAGTCACTAATGTTGTTTATACACTATGAACATGTTGCAAACGCATGAGCAGTTAAACAGTGAAATAAATCAAGAACCACCCCCCACCCCACTTTCCTGCCAGCTCAGCCCCACAGGTACCTATTTGGGGTTCCTCAGTTCTGCTCTTCCTCTGTTCCTAAGTTTAAAAAAAAAATTGTGGGAAAATAGATCTAACATAAAAATCACCATTTAATCATTGTTTAGTGTATAATCAATTCAATGACATTAATTACATTCCCCATGTTGTGCAACATCACTGCTCTGTTTCCAAACCCTTTTTTTCTTTTTTTTTTAACCCCAAACAGGAACTCTGTACCGGCAAGTAGTAGCTCCCCTTTCCTCTTTCCCTGGTAACTTTTTATTTTATTTTTAAAATTTTATTTGTTTGAGAGAGAGAGAGAGAGTGAGTGAGCGCACAAGCAGGGGGAGCAGCAGACAGAGGGAAAGGGAGAAGCAGGCTCCTCACTGAGCAGGGACCCTGATGCGGGGCTTGAACTCAGGACCCCAGGGATCATGACCTGAGCTGAAGGCAGAAGCTTCACTGACTGAGCCACTCAGGTGTCCGTCCCTGGTAACTTCTAATCTCCTTTCTGTCCCTATGAATTGGCATATTCTAGGCATTTCACATAAATGGAACCATACAATATTTGTACTGTTTATGGCTGCACAGTAATCCTTTGTATGAATAGACCACATTTTATTTATCCATTCATCTGTTGATGCACACTTGGGTTATTTGCACCTTTTGGCTCTTGTGATAATGCTGCAGTCAACATTGGAATGCCAGGGGCTGAGTCTCTTTCCCAAGTTCCTTTGGCTAGTCTCCCAGGACCAGGACACCTGGCTCACATGGTAACTCTATGCTCCACAGCGGTGACGCCATTTTACATTTCCACCTGCAAAGTACAAGCTGGGGGCTTCCTCTTCGGTCTGTTTCCTTTCCCCTTCCATTGTTTTTTATTTTTTATTTTAAAGATTTTTTAATTTATTTGAGAGACAGAGAGAGAGAGAGCACTAGAGAGAGAGCGAGCATGAGGGCGGGGCAGAGACAGACAAAGAAGCAGGATCCCTGCTGAGCAGGGTGCCGGACTTGGGGCTCGATCCCAGGACCCTGAGATCATGACCTGAGGCATGATGGCAGATGCTCAATTGACTGAGACACCCAGGTGCCCCTCCCCTTCCATTGTTAACCATGTTACACCTCATCCTCCAATTTCTTACAGCCCTCTGGCACATAACTTTTCAAGTGCAGGTTTTATGTTCCCATTTTTCCCGAAGTTATCCACAAAGAGTGGCCTAAGACGTGAAAGCCAAAAAACTCCCACCCAGGAGGAGCAACGTTCAAGGGCCACAGAGCTGCCACGCCATCTTTGAGCTGGGCTCCCCATGCACCAGCCATAAAAGATCAAAGGACAACAGGATTATAGCACATTTCAGATCCAATTCCATTTTCACATTACGTTTAGGTATCTCCAAAGACCCAGTAATTCCTAGATATTTTTGGCCCATTCCCAGATTTCTTTTTTTTACTCCAACATAAAAGCACAAAAATTCAACAAGTAATAGGCATCGAAAATTTTAGTGCAAGCAATCAAAAGTTGAGCGTGCATTCACACAGCGCAGGCGCAGCCTTATCCTTTCACAAACTCAAGTGTCTGCAAAGCCACCGCTGAGAGAAAGCACAGGGTCACCATTGAAAAGCATTCGAGCTCATACACAGCAAACAAAAGTAGCTGACCTTAAAGAGATTTCTCTTCATTCCAGTGAGGAGGAGACCTTCAGTCTCATGCGAATTTGGTACATCCCAATGGGAAAGCACACAGCATGTGAATGATTACATGTCTGGATAATAACGGGTATTTGGACACACAACTTAAGGGAGGGTGCAAGCCCAGATTTGGAAACTGTACTACACAAAGGGTGTGTTCTGCTAAATCTCAAAGCTAGTGAGTGGCTGGGAGTGGAGGTGATTTAGGTCTCCACCTAAGTCACATGATCTCCACATTTGCCACCAGGACTCTGATCTGCGTCTGCAAGCATTTGCTTTACTGTCATGTACCTTGTGCTTCTGTCTGCAAGATGTGTCCTCTGGTATTGGAAAATCCTGCAAGAGGCGATTTTTGGGGTCTGTGAATGCATGCTTTTTTTTTTTTCCCCCATGTAAGTTGCTGGTAGTTGTTACTTCTCTTTATGACATTGAGGTGAAGGGAGCTTTTGCAGGAAGGGGATGCTTTCAGATAGCGGAGAAATCTGTAGCCTGAGTGATGGGGGTTGCCCAGGAGCCCAGAATGCAGTGACATCATCATCGTGCCCAGGGGTTTAGGCAAAAGCTCTTCAGTTTCTGAGATGGTGGATGATGCTGTTGGTGCTATTGGTGCCTCTGGTCTGGACTTGGACTTGACAGAGACAGAGCAAGGACAAGATTTGTACAATGTAGTGTCTTCAAAACCTGTGCTTGTTTGAACTTACAGTATTTCCGGAGCAGTTTTTCTTTGGTTGTCTGGAAACATCTCTCTCTGGTGAAAGTGAGGCCAGAGGTGATCAGATCCCAAGATGCGATAAGTTGTTTTGAGCTGTACTGTGGCTCTATATGGCATGACTTCCCTTGTCTCTCTTCCCCTCTGGTCTCCAGCTTTAACTGAGCTGCTCTTTTGTTTCAGACCCTACACCTGGTAATGGGCATTCGGGCTAGGATGCCACGCTGTCCCTGACCTCCCAGCTCCCAGAGGGAGACATCTGCAAGGTACCAGGGGAAGTTCTGGGTTGGAGGGAACCCAGGGGTGACCTAGAGACCTGGGGAGTCCCAGGGGCTCCCTAGAAGAGGTAGGTCCCAGGTCTCAGCCCCAGGGAGGCATTAATACAGCCCATCACTGCCCCCCAGTTTAGCTACTCTGTTGTTCTAACACCACATCCTTATGCCCAGTCCGGGAAGTCGCTCCCAGCCAATGGCATTTGCCAAGATTCTACAGCAAAGCGCTGGCACGAGGCCCAGAACAGAGGAGTAAACGTCACACCTGGCCTGTCTCAGACACGTGGCAGTGGGTTCTTTGGACTGATATTTTGCTTGGAGCATTGGTTCATTTACATTCTCCCAAAATGGGGGCCATTCTCTTCTTCCTTCGGCAAATTTGATTTAATCTTGTACCATTCTTAGGGAAATGCAGGGCCCCATCAGCCCCCAGTCCTGCTCTCCCCTGGGCAAAGAGAGGCAGAAATCACAAAGCGTGGCTGGGAGGGAAGAGGGGGGCAGGCATCTTGAGGGAAGCCTATGTTTGTTGCCTTCTTTTTAAGCTTAAAATAAAATTGAGGGGAAATTCACAGAGCATACAATTAACCATTTCAAGCATAGGATGCCGTGCCTTGTGGTACATTCACTTGCTACATAGACCCAAATACCACCTCTCCCTACTTTCAAAACATCTTCATCTTCCCGAAAGCAAACCTTGTACCCATGAACTAATCATGCCCCATTCTCCCTCCCAGGACCCCTGACAACCACTCATCTCTTTCTCTCTCTATGGATTTGTCTACTCTGCATATTGCATATAAAAGTGATCATGCAATGCATGACCGTTAGGCGATGAAATGTGTCCCTCAAAATTCATGTGCTGGGGTCCTAACGCCCAGCCCCTCAGACTGTGACTGCATTTGGTGATGGCGTCTTTGCAGAGATCATTAAGTTAAACTGAGTTGCATAGGGTGGGTTCTAATCCAATAGGATTTAAAAAAATTTTTTTTAATGCTTTTAAGTCCATAGTATTTATAACTTTTTAAAAAAATGATGTTATGTTAGTCGCCATACAGTACATCATTAGTTTTTGTTCCATGATTTATTGTTTGCATATAATACCCATTGCTGCATGCAATCCTTACCCTCCTAATACCCATCACCAGACTAACCCATTCCCCTACCCTCCGCCCCAAACCCTTTGTTTGAGTCCCAGAGTCCACAGTCTCTCATGGCTCATCTCCTCCTCCGATTCCCCACCGCCTTCATTTTTCCCTTCCTTCTCCTAATGTCCTCATGCTATTCCTTACGTTCCACGAATAAGTGAAACCGTGTGATAAATCGACTTTTTCTGTTTGACTTATTTCCCTTAGCATAATCTCCTCCAGTCCCACCCATGTTGATGTAAAAGTTGGGTATTCACAGGCTTTGTCTTCTCAAAGAGGAGGAGCTTAGGACACAGGCACCCACACGGGAAAGACCATGTGAGGTCACAGGGAGAAGACGGCCATCTCTAAACCAAGGAGAGAGGCGTCTGAAGAAACCCAGCCCCTGACCTCTTGATCTAAAGACCCCCAGTGTCCTGAATGGTACTAGGTAAATTTCTGTTGTTTAAGATTTCTGCTACTAAGTGTCTCTAGTCTGTGCTACTTTGTTACAGTAGCTTTAGCAAACCAACACAGGGATTCTTTTTTTTTTTTTTTTTTTTTTTAAATAGTCTTTCTTTTTTAGAGCAGATTTAGGTTTCTAACAAGATGAGGAGAAGGCACAGAGTTCCCGTTTACCCCCTGGGTCCCGCGTAGGCACACACACGGCCCCTGTCACTAGTGATGTCTCGTGGCGACTTTTTATACCTGGCTCCTCTCGCTTAGCACAGAGCTTTTGAGGTTCACCCATGTAGTGGCGGGTGTCATTCCTTCTGTCCTTTTTATGGTGGGAGAATGTTCCATTTTGCATTTTGTCCATCTATGGACAGACATTGGTGTTGCCCTTACCTTTCGGCTCCTGTGTGCACGTTTCTGTGTGAATATACGTTTTCATTTCTCTTGGGCGGACACCTATGCATGGAGTGGCTGGGTCATATGGGAACTCAATGTTTAATTGTTGGACATGTTTATTGCCTTCTTCTGTGACCACAAGTATTTACGGCATTTCTGCCTCCTGCCTCCCCAGAGCCCAGTGTCGTGTTGCAGTGGAGGTTTGAGTCTGGTGATGAACTGCCTGGTCCACGTCCTGCCTTTACACTACTATCTGGAGGACCCTGGGCAAGTTCCCGGACTCAGCTGCTCATTTTCTGGAGGTGGGTCTCGTAAGATGGCTGTGCAAATGGCTTGGCAGCGGGTATGAGAGACTTTGTACGTCGGAGTCATTCGGTAAATGCTGGCTACTTTAGGATGCCAGAATGTGCCCCATGCACACAGTCCCTGCTCGACTTCTTGGCTCTTTGTACTACTGTTCTCACCTGCAGGAATGTGGACATGTGAGGGTATCAGGGGAGGGCATTCTGGGGGAGACAGGGAAGTGCATAGAGGGGTGGTGGAGGAGGGCCCGGGGGAGGTGAACTTGGCTGCAGTGGGGTATGTAATACATTTTCAGGAGCTGGTGGGGACCATGCTTCAGGTGTCTAAGGACGCCTTACTTTCAGTGGTGTCTTTTTTTTTTTTTTTTTCATTTTATTTTATTTTATTTCTTTTCAGTGTTCCAGGATTCATTGTTTATGCACCACACCCAGTGCTCCATGCAATACGTGCCCTCCACAATACCCACTTCCAGGCTCACTCAACCCCCTCCCCACTCCCCTCCAAAACCCTCAGTTTGTTTCTTAGAGTCCACAGTCTCTCATGGTTCATCTCCCTCTCCAATTTTCCTCAACTCACTTCTCTCCATCTCCCAGTGTCCTCTGTGTTATTCCTTATGCTCCACAAGTAAGTGAAACCATATGATAATTGACTCTCTCTGCTTGACTTATTTCACTCAGCATAATCTCCTCCAGTCCTGTCCATGTCGATATAAAAGTTGGGTATTCATCCTCTCTGATGGAGGCATAATACTCCATTGTATATATGAACCATATCTTCATTACCCATATGTCTGTTGAAGGACATCTCGGTTCTTTCCACTTTTTGGCTACTGTGGCCATTGCTGCTATGAACACTGGGGTACGATCAGCAGGGTCTTGAATGCCGACATCAGTCTTGGTGGGGAATATCACCAAGGTTGTGAGATGAGAGGAGGGTAGGTGTGTTCTCTCATAGTTAGATGCACACGCATCTCAGCAACTGGGGTGGTGTTTGCTGTATTTCGTGACATGGGAACTTGACAGTTATACTCTAGGTACTCAAAATTCGTGGGACAGAAGAGCTCTGTTTAGTGCACAACTCCTTAAAATAGGCCCAGAAAAATGCGTCTTTAATGTAATGATTATCTATGGAAAGGCTGCTGCACAAACACTTTACCAAGTTTTGCAAAAATAAAACAAAGGAGAATGTTAAGGGGAGCAAAAGACATCATGCTGTAAACCAGGGCTGGCATGAAGACTTACAAAGGGATAACGCTGGCTTAAGAGAAAATGCGTTTTTGAATCCTGAGGACTATAATTCAGGAGTGAAGTTACCTGCTGTAGCAGGTGTCTTTAAAAACTCCATTTTTCAGGGCGCCTGGGTGGCAGAGTTGTTAAGCAACTGCCTTCAGCTCAGGCCCTGATCCCAGGATCCTGGGATCGAGTCCCACATCAGGCTCCCTGCTCAGTGGGGTGTCTGCTTCTCCCTCTCTCATTCCCCTTGCTTGTGTTCCTTCTCTCACTGTCTCTCTCTGTCAAATAAATAAATATATAAAATGTTAAGAAAAAAATCAAAAACCCTTCATTTTTCCTTTAATCTGAATTTGTTCAACACATATGACTAGACTGTTTCATGAAATTAGGACTTTCTGAATGCCTATGATATATAATATACACAAAATAATATATAGTCTATATGTCCAAGCATATGTATTTAGTGCATAATAATACATAATAATTTCTATATGTATTAGTCTCATTTTAATAATTAAACATTGTTTAATAAAAATAACCCATGCCTGGGCTTTAAAAATGAAATGATAGTATTGAAAAAGACAAAGAGCAGGGCCCCCATGATGCAACTCACCAGAGGCAACCACTTCTCATCCTCGCTAAGACGGTTCTTAATTTTGACAAATCTGGTTAGTTTTGGGGAGTGTGAGTCTTCTAGAACATGCATTTATTTTGTTTAAATGGTATGTTTGACTTTTACTGTTTTTTCTACTAAGGCCTGTTTTTGGCATAGTGAACAGCGGCTTTTGGGGCGGGTGAGCTGGGGGCTGGCCGGGACTTCCTGGGGAGGATGTGGTTAAGGCCTGACACCCTCCTTGGACCCCTCAGCGCCAAATGGTGCACAGTATCCTAAATTAAGAAAAGACGCCTCCAAGACCAACAGGACCCTTGTCTTAAGTGAGCCTTGATCGCTGGCTCAAAGTTCCCCAGCTCTTACCCTCTGTCTGTTCCTGGAGAAGGGCACGGGGTTGGAATTAGAAGGCCTGAGACACATGGACCCTCGGGTTGTCTTGGCTCGGTCCCTCGTCTTCTCGGTCCGGCCTTACCAGGTTGGAGGAGGGCATCGGGAGAGATGGTACTGGCTGGGGTCGGGGGCCCATCCCCGGGGGTCTTACTATGGAGTGTCACGCGCTTGTGGAATCACTGGTGGCACCAAAGAAGCAGATCTAGGTTGAATGTCAGCAGCATCTCCCAGAACCATACCCAGAACCCGGACTTCTGAGAAGTCCCTGCCATTGCCGAGGTTACAGCCATGTTGCTTCCCAGCAGCCCAGGCGGGTGGACCGGCTGTCCTGCGCCCTGGCTTCTCCAGCTAAGAAGTTCCCAAATTCTGGGGACTTCTGTTACAGGTGCCTCAGGGACACCGGCACTGAGCTTGCCCCTTTCAAGGAGGCCTGAAGACCACAGGAGCACCCCTGCACCTGCCAAAGGGGCAGTTGGGGTGGGGCTGGGGTTGTCTGGTCCCCTGCTTGCCAGCCCTGCTGCTCTGCGACGGTTCCGGGGACCCCTGCAGCCCAGGAGTCCCTGCTGCTGCCTGTCTGGCAAGTGCTGTCCCTTGTCCTCTGCCCTTCTGGGCACACAGACTGTGACCCAGAATGCCCTGCGATAGTCCCGGGAGTCAGGAAAGCGTGTCTCAGAAGCGCCCCCTGGTGGAGCAGCTCCGGAGGGGGATGAACTGAAGCTCTGGGTCTTCGCTGGCCGGGAATTGGAAGTTTCTAAGATCTCAGGGCCACACTGTGATTGATTAGCTCCTGTTTCCTAGAAAATAGGAGCTGAGGCACAACCTTCCAGGTTATCAGTCTGGAGAAGGCAGTCCCAAGGAAGCAAGCATGGCGTCGGGGCAGCAAGGCCAGGAAGAAGTTCTGCAGACCCAAGGTAGACCGTGGCTATGGTCTTCAGTCTATCCAAGGGCGGAAGGCGGGGGAATGTGGCTAGTGGCTCCCTTTTCCTATTGGTCCAACTCGACTCTTAGGAGCTGTCAGCTCCCCTGAATGTCCAGGTTGTTACGGTACAACTGTACCCCATCAGTGGCCGCGAAGGAGCTAAACCCTAGGAGGGCCAGTGAGTGGACACGAGCCAGAAGTGTGTCCCCCTGTCTGTGCAGCTTGCAGCTGGGGTCCCGGGGTTGGGGGTGAGCCGGTGCTCCCGTGTAGGCCCTGAGCACGTCCCATCAGTATGTCAGTGGCCATGGGGAGGGGACAGGGGGTGAGTGGTGCTGTCAGGTCAAACCCACGAGCAACACAAGACGCGAGAGGCAGCTGCCACAGCGGCTTCTCCAGCCGTTTGGGTCACTGTGGTGACAGGATCCCCCTCCCGAAGGTGGAGATGAGGTTCCACAAAATGCCCCCTACTAAAGATCCCTGGGGCTGGGAGGAGTGTAGTCGCAGCAAAGGAATCTTCGCAGAGGGTTGCTGAGCTGGAAACCATGGCCCGAAGCTGGATTTCCATGTGCCTACTGTTGACAGCGGGGTCTCATCTTCCCTCTTGCTGGCGTCTGTGGCTCTCACAGGACCCCCACCCCCCACAGGGCTGCATGGGTAAGGCTGGTCTTTGGCAGAGAGGGGAGGTGCTGGCAGGATTTGATCCAAGGGGAGATGTGGCTTCAGAATGCCTGTAGCCACTTAGTATGGGCAAAGGTAGCTGAGACTGCAGCCAGAGAGTTTGAGGTGAGACACTCGGTAGAACTCTCTAGGCTTTGGGCATGTGAGGTGTGAGAAGGTGCACCGAGAGAAAACCTTGCATGTGAAATGTTGAAGTTGGAGTCACCTCCTTTGACCTGTTCTTGGAGATCTGAGCTCTCTCTATACCTTGAGCTCTGCAGGGGTGCTCAGACTGCACTCCCTGGGACAGCGAGCTCACTACCATCACCCCCAGATCATAGAGTTTGCCTGGCCCAGGGCAACTTCCATCCTGGGATTTGCGGTTTCCCTTCTCCAGTCCTTTTCTTTCATCCCCCACCCCCTACCCCACCAAGAAACAGATTCTGACCTTTGCTAGTGACTCCACTGGTCCACGTCCTTTTGCAAGACCAGCAGAAATCTACTCTGCAGAAGACCAGCCACGTGCCCTTGAAGACACATCGGGTTCGGGGGCACACAGCCCAGGCAGCTCAGCCAAGCCTCGTGAACCCCTGATGACAGACCGCAGGCCGTTGGTATGCCGTTTCATTGGTGCTGGCAACCAAGGGCCCACCTGAGTGATGCCTGATGGCAGGAGGCAGAAGATGACAAGCCCTTCCATTTCTCCCACGGCCTCTGACTCCTGCCTTCTGGGTCTGGAGCTGAAGCCTGAACTCCAACACCACCTGCCCTGCCTCACACCACAAGTGAAGCTTCCCACGCCTATGAAACCACGACTGCCACGACTGCAAAGAGCTAGGAGCTCTTCTCCCTCTAGCCATTCTTCCTGTGCTCTCTCATCCATGCCACCTCCAAGCTGGCCTCCAAGACTGGCACCTTTAGCCTAGGTGCTGCTGATCACAGAATCCACAGCCTTATGGACACTTCCATCTTGGCAACTGCAGGCACTTCCCAAACTCTTCCCATGCACGGTCCTCCCGGGTGAGTCCTCATTTCACTGCACACACCCCAGTCACCCAACTGCCCACTGTCCCTGCCACCACGACAGCCATCTGATTGCTTTCCATGCCATTCCCACCTGGCTGCTTCCCTCCCCACTAGCCCCTGTGTCCTGGCTCTGGGATCAGCTCCGAACATACCATTTCTGCTCAATGGCTCCCCACTACATTTTTATTAAATTCTAACTCCGTCTCCTGCCCATCTTTCCAGCTGCCTCCTCAACCCCCTTTCCTCTTGCACTTAACTCCCAGGTCAAATGAAACCACGCGTGATTTCTCCAGGCACCTATTCTGTTCCGTAACCCCAGGCTGTGCTCTTTCTGAAGAACCTTGGCCCCTGTCCCTAATCTGAGCCCTCTGATGGGCTTTTGTACCTCAAAAAGGTGGAATTTCAATTTCTTTGTAATTGAAGCCCTCCTTCAACATGACAGTGATATTTACCACTCCTCTTAAACTATTTCTCTATCCCAAACACACCATTCATTCATTAATTCATATATATATATATATATTTTTTTTTTCTCAACTAATATTTGTTGGCCATCTGCCAAACATTTGATCCCTGTCCTCCTAAAGCTTGCCATCTGGTTGGCGAATTTGACATGTGACTCTCTTGCAAATTGTGCAATAAAAGCCAAAGAATGATGAAGAATATAGGGTCCTGGTGGATAGTTAGCTTGAGGAGTCCTGGGAGCACTCACCGAATAAGGGACATTTGTGCTGAGATTGAGTAGGAGTCCTCTCCTTCTTCCCCTGGGAAAGAACAAAGAAAGAGCATTGCAGGCAGGGCATACAGCTTGTGCAAAGGCCCTGAGGCAGGAAGGAGTGTGGTGCATTCAATAAACTGAAGAATAGGAGAGTGGCTAGAGCTCAGGGTGTAAGAAGGCAGGTGAGGGAGGCGGGGCTAAAGGGAGAGGCTGGAGTCAGACCATGTGGGAAGACGAGAGGGTGCCGGGGACAAGGACGGTCCCTTGGTTGGACATGTGGATGCAGGGAAGTATTGGGAATTCTGCCAGGTGCCAAGATGCCTGCAGCAAAGTCTGCCTTTCCTGTCATCTTGGGGCAGGGGTGCTGGTGGGTGTCCACTGCGGGTGATGCATCGTGGAGAAGGGACAGGACTTATAGGCCACAAACAGAGTCACTGAAGCAGAAAACCCCTTGGGAGCCTGAGTGCACTAGAAGAAATTGAAATCCCACGTTCAGGAAGCCCAGAGGGAGGCTGAGGGGGCACTCTGGGTCTCTGACCTGCAAGGTGAGATGGGTCAGACTTAATGTCATTTGACTCTCCAAGCTGCAAGGGAATCCTGGCAGTTACCTGTGTGACCTTGACATCAAGGCAGATTCTCAGTAAATGTCTGTTTGGGAATGGACCTTGAGTAGTGTCTTAGACCTGGGCCCTCGGAAACACCTTAATTCTGGACAACGACGGGCTTTGGTCTGCTTCCACAGTTTCCATTCTACTTGCTATCTCACCTTCCCCTTCTTGCATTAAGCAGAACTCGTGCTCTTCCCTGGCCGCCCCCTCTCCATTTGTGGCTTGCAGAAGTTGTCTGGTCTTAGGCCTTTTAAAAACGCATTTAAACATGACCCCCGCTCCGTGGTAGCTCCTTCTCCTGAGCTGCAGGTGGGGAGGGCAGGCCCACACCCTCCGGCTGGCCCTCGCTCAGCCAGGCCCTATCCAGCTGTCCAGCACTTAGAGACGCTTGCAGAGTCAGTGCTAACCCACCCCTATGAGCAGGAAACACACACTTCAGCATTTATCTCCTGCTAATGCGCCTGGAGATAATTATTTACAGAACCCAAGACAGGAGTTGGGGATGGAGATAGTTGGGTTCACAGAGACTTGTTGCCTTTTGATGAACTCAGCGGTGAGAACACAGCATGCTTTGTCCAGGAGTCTTGCCCAGAGACTTGTGTAGGGCCGGCAGGAGGCAGGAGGCAGGAGTCCAGAAAGGCCCCCAGGGTGGGTGTGAAGGTAGAGGACCCTGGTCTCGCAGTGCGGGGAGCAGCAGGGAAAGTCCTGGGTCACTGGGGAGGCTGACCAGGGAGAGGACAAGGAGTGGCTTTAATGTGTCGCCTGGGGGAGACAACTATGACTGCATTTACTAGTCTAGTTAAGCCCAGAGAGGACAGCAGATGCTGAGTATCTGGGGGCCGTGGCCATCACAGGCAATATCCTGGTTGCCACTCTTCCTTTGCTTTAACCTGTCCTCCCTAAACCCTGCAAGTGCTCCCTCAAGCACCATGTGAATCTGTCGGCCCCACAGACGGCCTCCAGTGCCGGCAGGATAAAGCTACGACTCCTCAATTGGACCTCAGTGCTCTTCAGGCTCTAACCCAGGTTCTCCCTCACCTAATTTCCTGCCACATTCCCCGAGCGGCAGGATCCTGACCCCCCTGTGGCCTTCACCTGCCCTGGATGCTGTCACCTGCACGGCAGGCCCTTTCCTCCCTTTTGTGTCTGGGAAATGCCTCCTCCTCCTCAAACCTCATCCACTTGGCTGAGTCCCTCCGCCCCTACTCTCAGTGCTCCTTGGACACATGTGGGTGCTGTGGGCAGGGAGCAGAGGAGACAGTGAAACGTGACGGCTGAAAGTCCATGTGCTCGGCCCCTTGCTAGCTGTGTGACTTTGGGCAATTACTCAACCTCTCTGAGCCTCAGCTATAGACCGAGGACTGTGATCTCTCCCCCACCACCCCACAGGGTTGTTGACAGGGTTTATGGGAAAAACGTATGCACTGGGAAAGTGCGTCCTTCGTGACTGGAACTGTAGAGCACCTCCTAAATGCGGGCTGCTGTTTCACGACTGCGCACGAGGCTGGCTGTTTTTGCCTTTGCCTTTCCTGTCCAGCCCCAGCTCCTGCAACCTCCTTGACCTCAGTGCATTCCTACATACAAGGGGAACCGGATTAGCTATCCTTTACCTAGGGTATAACCATTAGAGGGTCCAGCTAGAGCCCCACAGAGAGTAGGGATTTGCTGCCTCTTTTCAAGAGAAAGATCTGTGGCATGCCCTTTTCTGCAACTTTGTTCCTGACTCAGTGCTGGGCATCTCCATCAGAACCCCTGGGGTGTGTCCTTGCCTCTGAGTGATTGGCTGAAGATGGGGTGCTCACCTTCCCTGCTGCACCCCGCCCTGCTCCAGGTCCCTCCTATAGCTCCCAGGGCCCTCAGATCATCTCCAAGCTCCTGGACTGTCCCTTGAGGGCTCCTGGGTCTGTCACGGTCTCTCCAGCTTTCCAAAGTCTGGCCACTGCTTCTTTCACTTCTGCAAATGGCTCAGATGCACCCTTAGCTCAGGGCTTTGGCTCCTTTTGTTTTCTCTTCTCAAACCAGCCTCCATGTCTCTGCTCTGCCTCCAGCAGGAGTGGGCACCCCCGTGTGGGCTGGCTCATACCTCCAGTGTCACTCTTGGTCTCAGCCTCCTGCCCCAGGCCCGGTGGGGAATGGGGGGAGCGGGAGTGTGGCTTCCAGGCAGCTCAGGGCCTCAGGTTGAGCCCTGAGTCCCACTGCTTGGGTTTGAACCCCTGCCATTCTGCTTATGGGTTGATCCCCCTCTGAGCCTCAGTTTCCTTATCCATAAAATTGATCTGTGTTGGTAGGGGTGACTTGAGAACTCAAGAAACCACACTCGGCTGTTGTGCATATCAGCCCTTGATGGCTAAAGGGTGCATTTGCCTTTAAGGCCAGAAGTGCTTCCTCGAGGATGTGTGGGTAAATATTCCTTCCCTAAATATTTGATTTAAAGAGCTTGACTTGGAGGACAACATAAAATAAAGCTGCAGCTTTTTGCCATGTATTATTAATAGTCGTAAATGGGTGAAGGCGTGGGCTCTCTGTCCAATGATGCCTTTTCTCAGAGCAGTGGGCCTTTAACTAGGTTCCACTTATTGAAAAGCGGGCTGTTAAAGGGGGGGGGTATGAAATCTCTCTCCAGGTAGAATGATAACGACGTGGCACAGGCGTCTTGCCACATGGGCCAGAAGAAGGATGGCTTGTGGGACCAGGAAGTGGACCAGGAGATGGCAGGGAGAAATAGAGTTCCTTCATTCATTCACTCATTTATTCACCTGTTCACGTCTTAGGACAGTTTGGTCCCCACATTTAGTCCTTCCTGCCTCTCCAATCCTTTCCTCCATCCTTCTCTTCCTCTCCCCCCCTCCACTCCTTTCCTTTCTTCCTTCCATAAAACCAGCAATGGAGGTAAGGAATATTATCTTTGTTGTGTGTAGATGACAAAGATGTGCTTCAGAACAGTGACATTTCTTGCGGCCTTCCCCCAAAGGGGAGGAGGTAGATGGGGACTTTGAGCTCTGCTGAGGACCATAGCCCACCTGAAGGCAGGAATCCTGTCTGGTTCATCCTTGTCTCCCCAGCTCCTGGCTCAGAACTCCCAGCCAGTCCTTCTTTGGCAGCGGGTGGAAGAGAGTTTGCTGGCTTGACCTCTCTGTTCATTTTGATGAACAGACAGTAGTAGATCCTGTCCTCAAGATAGGGAGGGATACAGAAGCACTGGACACGGATCTCACCCCAGAGAGTTCACCCTCTAGTGGGAAAGCCAGATGGCACCTTGTATGAAATTTGGGGACCGGTGGCCACACACCAGCCTGTCCAAAGACACGACAGGCTGGAGAAAACAGCACTTGCAGATGATACAGTGGAGGGAAGCGCCGCTCGGTGCGCTGACGGTCCTGCCCTTGTGCAGGGAGGTATTCCCCCCTCCCCAAGATCAAATTGATAACAACAGGTTCGTTCACAGCACCTGATTTATCTGCCAAGCAGATTCTCCCCTGTGCGACCACGTTGCTGGAGCTGTCACCCAGATACAAAGATGAGACAAATGCCCTCTCTAGATTTCATGTACCAGTAGGAGAATGAAATCATAACTCACTTTAGGAGCCAGTGATACATATTTATACTCTGACTGGTGCGTGTCTGGAAGAGCTCTTCACTTCGTGCGTTCCCTCGCTGTGGATGGGCATCAATCTTCTCTCCAGTTTGCTAACAGGGCTGCCACTCAAGTCAGATTTACCGTCACATGACTGATCGTGCGCGGATGGTTCATCACGCGAACATTTGCCTAATTTGCCCCATCCGAACTGTTCCCTGCAACGCTGATGCCTGATATGGCTCCGTAAATGACATTTCTTTTCTGTTGGAAAAAAAATCTTTCTGCCCTCCCCACCCAATCTCTTTTTGTGTGCTCCCCATCTTCTTACTTAATGGAAGCAGCGAATGTCAAGACTATCTATAACTCCACAGAAGAAAGTCAACATCTAAGGGCAAATAAAAACCCACAGAAACTGTCCTTGGCCCACACAGCATTGGCCCATTCGAGGGAAAGGGGCTCATTTCTTGTTACACTTTTTTTCTGAAGAGCTTTCAATGTCCTTTCTACTCTCTCTTCCAAGGGATTCACTTTTCCCTTGTAAGCCCCTCCTCTGTGCCAGACCCCGAGATAGGAGCCTCCATGCATTGTCTACTTGAACTGTGGTGGGCAAGGAAAATTGTCCCCATGCAAGTTCAGTGACATCAAAACTTGCCATAAGGGTTGCAGTCCCCTGGATCTCTCTGAGTCCAGGAACATTCCTTATGCCTTCGTGATTAACTTCTAGACTTCCCAGGGTCAAGGAAGCCTTTAAATTGTCTGTGTAGGGGCGCCTGGGAGGCTCAGTGGGTTAAAGCCTCTGCCTTCAGCTCAGGTCATGATCTCAGGGTCTTGGGACTGAGCCCCGCATTGGGCTCTCTGCTTGGCAGGGAGCCTGCTTCCTCCTCTCTCTCTGCTTGCCTCTCTGCCTACTTGTGATGTGTCAAATAAGTAAAATCTTAAAAAAAATAAATTGTCTGTGTAGAGTGTGGGATATGCTGTGGAGACTCAACCCCAACCCTTTCGGACATACCAGATACCTCAAGAGTAGCCCGGGCTCAGTGTATGCAGAGTGCCTTGACCAGCACCTTTAATCCTAACAGCCCCTCGAAGTCGAATGTGGGAATTTGGGGCTGCCTCTCGCTCAGCTCATAGGCTTAAATTCTTCTGTTGCCATGACAGGCCGATCTCCAGATACAGTCCTCTTCTGAGGAACTGGGGCTTAGGACTTCAACACATGAGTTTTTGGGAAGACACAATTCAACCTGTAACAATGATTTACCTTAAAAAAACCTCTAATTGGACAGGTACCCCTCATTCGGAATAGGAAGTATCAATTTTGTAAAGCTGATGATTCTCTTTGAATTTGCTTATAAATTCAATGTGTTAACAGTAACAAAGTCACGGTAGGTAACGACAAAATTACATGATGGTTCGTATGAAAATCCAAGCATGGGAAAAACAGTAAAAATCTGAAAATGGGGAGCAGGGACCAACCCTATGAAATATTAGAACACATTTGCTCCATGGTAATGATGAAAATAATACTATACTGGATGTAGATAGAGAGCGCAGAAACAGATCAAAAAATGTGAAAGGATTTTGTGTTTAGTAGGATGGCATTTAATTCAGAATGGTAGAGATGGATAGATGGTATTGGGTCTTCTGGCTGGTTGTTTGTGGTTGTGATGGGACAAGCAACATTCCTACTTCACTCATTATACTGAAATAAATAGCAACTTAAGGAAGATCTAAATGTAAATTATGAAACCACAGAGTCCTAGAAGTAGGTGTGGGTGAAATTAAGAGAACATTGAGTGACAAGGTTTCCTCTAACCGACACATAAAACCATGAAGGCAAGAAAGATAGACAAACCCATTACCTATAATTTAAAAATATTTCTGTATGGCAAGAAGGCATAAATAATGGAAAAGGCAAATGACAAACTGATAAAAATATTTGTGACACATGACAGAACACTTCCTCATTAATAAAAGTACTTAGAAATTCTAATGGAGGAGCCAAAGAGAAAAATGGGCAAAAGTTATAAACAGGCCCTTTCTAGAATAAAAGAATATTAATATCTGAAAAGATGTTCAACCTCATTCATAATTCCAGAAACGAAATCTAAAATGAAAGTGAATTTGTTCTTTATGTATTGCAGATGGCCCCTATTAAAAAAGAATGGGGACCCGGAAACTGACCCGTTGGTGGTCGTGTGATGGTACATTGATTTGGTGAAGAGTTTAGCAATATTCAATACACCCAGCAATTCTGTTTGTAGGTGTATACTAGAAATTACCTCAATTTCGTGCCCAGCTCGGTGGTGATTACAATGTAGTGGCCATGCCCATTGCTTGTCTTCTTCATCTCTAAAATGGGAAGAACACAGCCTGGTTTGCCTCAACACGACAGCTGCACTCCTCAGAAACCTCATGTTCTCAAAACTTGCATTTTAGAAGCATTTTGTTTTGTTTTGTTTTGTTTTGTTTTTTTTCATAAGGGAGTCGGGCCAACACATTTAAAACTCGCACTTCGTGACTTTCTTGTAGGGGAGGGGCGTTTTTATAAATAGCTCTCGAGATTACTGTCAGGGTGCCTCCACTAACAAGTTGGTTGATGAACACTGATAAAATGAAATCTGAACAACCCATCGTGTCACATCAAAACCAATGAGTTGGAATGATCAAAATAAAGGACCGCCACCAACTTGGGCCAAAGGACGGGGGAAATGATTTCCAGGCCACCTACTCAAAGTAGGTGGCTCACAGTTTGTCCTGGGACGGATGAGCCGAGGGGGTTGGTGTTGTCACGTGTGTCCCCTCAGTAAATGTCGGCTCTGGATTCCATCTGTGTTGGGAGCATTTGTGCAGGAGGAGCAATGTCCCCGATCTGCAGCACGAAGATGCCTTTAAGCTGTGCTGCCGAAGGTCTAGGACTTGTTTCAGAGCCCAGGGTGTAGGCAGCAGACGGCACATGTTCTGATTCTTCTCATTCAGCGTCTCCACCCCAGCTTCCTCAAGGGCCGGACCAGTCCAGTCCTTCTGTTTCCCAGTTTGGAAAATACCTTCAAGGGACTTGGAGTCTGGATGGAAGTGGGCATGCGCATCACTTACTATCATGCCCCGCCCCTTCCCTTGCCCCCGCCCCCTTACCATCATGCCCCTTCCCCGCCCCTTCCCCGCCCCCTCTATGCCTTTCCTACTGGAAGCAAATGAGTGGTGGGGAAAGAGGGGGAGTTAGTTCTGCCGGCCTGGAGGGGGGCGGGGTTGGTTCACATCTGACTCTCACGGAAAGGTGATGTTCAGGGCAGAGGCCGTGAGTGACCTGACTTCCCTTTACACGGACCAGAGACCTGTGGTTTCTGTTCTGACTTTAGGGGCTCCCAGGAGAGGGGCGCAGATGGAAAGACCACCCGCGCCGGCAAAGCAAGTGAGACAACGTAATTCATAGACCTGGAGCATGGCAGGTGTGCAGAGACTTCAGTCCCTGGGGCCAAAGGCTCGTTTCTGGGGCCAGCCTTTCCCTGGTGCATTGAATGAATTAAAATGAGTCCCTGAGGTAGTGGCTGAAATTTCTGTCTCCTGTGAATCTGGCTTGGTTTTCAGCTTCATTGGATTTTAATCAAAGGCCATTCGGAGAAGTGGTTACGACCCTGGGGGACTGGCTGATGAGTAAAATGGCCAAAGGGAGAGGGCAGGCTAGATCCCCTGAGGATGCAGAAAACCAGCAGAGTTTAGCCACACGGGCAGACCACCGCTGCTCAGGAATGTCCTGTCCTGCCCCTCCTGCGCGGGCCCTGCGGCTTTGCACTGGGCCCTGAGAGCTGGGAGAGATTTAGAGATCAGACTGGACCTTGGCCTGGGAACTCCCCTGGACTGGACTTCTCATCTGGAGACAACCTCATTCTGAGCCCGGGTAGGCTCACCTTGGAAAATTAGATTCTCTCCTCTTCCCACACTCCACCAAAGGGGCTGTCCCTGGGGCTCCCAGGTCAATGAGGAGATTGGAGTTCCAGTAGAAAACCTCCTCCAGGCAGGGCACTGGTCCTAATAACCCTGCCATTTACTGGGAGCCTCCCCTGTGCCAGGCACATGCCCACCGAATATTGTGATGCCCACTTTAAAGATGCGGAAACAGATCCAGCATGGTGAAGAGGCTTGCCAGACCCCACACAGCACACAGCTAGGGAAGCTGTATGCTAAAAAGTTAATTTCACCTCTAAATATTTCAGATCATATTTCTAAAAGATAAGGACTGGGGCACCTGGGTGACTCAGTCAGTTAAGTGTCTGTCTTTGGCTCAGGTCATGATTCCAGAGTCCTGGGATGGAGCCCTGCATCGGGCTCCTTGCTCAGTGGAGAGTCTGTTTCCTCACTCTCCCTCTGCAGCTCCCCCTGCTTATGCTGTTTCGCTCTCTCTGTCAAATAAATGAAATCTTTAAAAAGAAAGAAAGAAAGAAAGAAAGAAAGAAAGAAAGAAAGAGATAAGGATTTTTACAAAACAAATACCATTATTCTGCCTGCATAAAATTAACAAGAATTCTTTAAAATATCAAATACCTACTGTGTCCACATTCCCCCCCTACCCGTGGCTCGTTGCTAGTTGGGGTTTGTACTGGGACTATTCATTGTGATAGGTGATGCGTTGCCTCACTTTATCTCAAATCTATAGGTCCCCTCTCCATCTCTTTTCTCACTTTGTAATATTTTTTGGATGTAACCAGGTAATTAGTCCTGTGAAATTTCCCACAGTCAAGATTTTACTGATCCAAAGCAGAAATTTGAACCCAGATATATTTCCAGAATGTATGGGCTTTCCAGGACAGTGGCTCTACCTTTTATAGTATCATTTCTCTGTGGCAGTCAGTCATTCCCAACACACAATTGATCATAACACTCATCTGCTTGAAATCCATCATCTCAGGGTAAAATCCACCGTCCCTTGGAGCTAAGGCTCCAGAGGACCTGGTGCTGGGCCGCTTCTCTGATCTTGAAAATTCTTCCTGATTGTTGTGGTTTGGCCACGTTGGCTCTCTCCCTGTGGTTAGAATGCCTAGAGCACAAGGCAGGTTTAGATTCTTCATCCAGACTGCAGGTCCCACCTGGACACTTGCTCTGGGTTCACGGAGCTATCATAACTGGCTTCCTGCCCCATCCCCCGTCTGAACAGGTTCCTTGCCCACGTCTGCAGCCCCAGGAGCTTCCATAGGTGAACTGAGAGGGAACCCAGGGTCCAGGAAACTTTGCTACCCAAACGGCCCCTTCTTCCTCCCTCAGTGGGCACAACCCTACCCTCTCAGCCAGTGTAGACAATGCAGAGTCTGGCGTTGGCCCCTGCTTTGAGCTTCCTCTCCAGGATGTCTGATTCCTGGGTACCCACAAGTTGCTACTTGGCTCTGAAAATTACTCACTCAGCTCAATCTGTAGGGTCTGGCATGGAAGGTACCCCCATCCCCCAACACACTTGGCCTTCATTTCAATCTATAGATTCCCCTATCCCATCTCTCGTTTCCCTCATTGCAATATCTGGTGGATGAAACCAGGTAATTAGTTCCATCAAATTTCTCACAGTCTGAATTTTGCTGATCTGAAGCAGAAACTTGAACCCGTTGCTGCCACACGCAGCTCTCAGAGGTCCCCACCCTTCATGAGGTGGCTCCTGGCTGACCCTTCTTACCCCTGCCTCCATCCCCTGCCCCAGTCTTGGGGAGCACTTTGTGTTCTCCTCCAAATCACACCCTGAGCCAGCCTGGGGTGTCTCTGATTGAACATGGCTCCCAGCCAGTCTGCCTTGAGCTTTCAGAACAGCCGCCATCCTGAGTCCTCCACATCTTTGTGGACACTGAAATTTTAAGTTTCTCATCTCTCCACTCGGCCCAGGCTGTTATGAGCCTCTGTCCATTCATTCACTCATTCATTCATTCCTCAGAAACACAGACCGGGCCCTTCTCTGCCCTGGGCAGGATGCTGGGCTTTGGGGCTGGTGAGCCAGATGGATGGTGGGTAGCTGCAGGTGCTCAGGCCATCTGAAAAGAGATGAGCCCCATGCAGAAGCCACGCAGTGTGATGGGTGCTACAGTATGGGGATGGACAGACAAGAGGCTCTGGGAGTGTAGGGCCAGGGGTCCGGGAAGGCTTCCCAGAGGAAAGGCACTTAGGATGAGTTTTGGTGGATGATTAGGGTTTCAGTGGCTCTATCGGTTTGCCAGAGCAACCATAACAATGTTCCTCGAATGGGACAACTTCAATAACACCAGTTTATTGGCTCAGAGCTCTGGGGGCCACAAGCGCCAAATCAAGGTGTCAGCAGGGTTGGTCCCCTCTGGGGGCTGTGAGAGAGAGTCTGCTTGATGCCTCTCCCCGATGTTGGTGGTCTGTGGGCAGTCTTTGAAGTTCCTTGGCTTCTAGAAGCATCACCTTGATCCCTACCCTTGTCCTCACATGGTGTTCTCCTGTTTGTGTGTCTGTTTCCAAACTTCTCCTTTTATAAGAGCCCCCCTTGAGGACCTCATTTAGACTTGACCACTTCTGTGAGACCCTATCTCCAAATAAGTTCACGTTCACAGGTACTGAGGGGTAGGACTTCATTGCGTGAATTTTGAGGAGACACAGATGAGTCTGTAACATCAGGGGAAAGCGGTGAGGGGGAGGGGGGATGGTGTGTGTGGGGTGTAATATGTACAAAGTCTGGAGGCAAGAGAGCACCATGAATCCAGGGAAATGAAAGTTGTTGGGTCTGACTGGGTGGGTTTGGGGTCAAATGGCGGAGGCCGGAGGTGAGGCTGCAGAGGCTGGTTGGGGTCGGATCTGGGAGAATCTCAAAGACTTGGAGAGGAGTCCGCAGCTTGTCCATGAAGAAGAAGGAGCCATGAAGAATTTTACACAGGGTGTGGCAGGGTCAGAACTCTCTTCCTGTGGGTCTGGGGGTCTCAGCTGGCAGACCTGGGGGAGGCAGTGGTGAGAGAAAGCAGACGGATTTCAGAGAGGGGGGTTGAGCAGGGCTTCCCAGTGGGTTGGTTGGAGAGGGGTGAAGACAAGGGAAGCTTCAGGATGGTGTCCTGGTTTCTCTTTCATCTGGGTGCTGGGGGCCCCACCCGTGGTTGAGGCCTCAGGAGAAGCCTGACATGGAGGCCCCCAGGCTCAGACCCTCTTTGTGGTAACAGACAGCAGAGAGCCAGTTACTCGCTGGGAACTGGGGAGTCATTCTGTGAAGGCTGGGAGCAGCAGGGACAGAGTGCCTGCTCTCAGTGCAAGAAGGACGGAAGGTGTGGTCCGAAAGACTCACTTGGCAATGGATCCTAAGTGGCTTTTATCCCCTGTCTTTTATGGCATGGCGTACCCAGAACATGGCCCACACTTGAAGCCTGGCATCAAGGATTCCCCAGGGTCTGCTCCAGATCTTGCCAGCTGCAAGCTCTTCTGTCCCTGCTCTCCTCGTGATGAGCAGAACAACCCAGTGTCCCACCTCCATCCTGGGTAGCTTAGCCACTCCGTCTCTTCTAAACGTTCTCCTAGCTTTGTGTGATGTTCTCCTCTCCTTCCGGCTCCTCTTGTACATCTTTTATCTCCCCTAATTATATTACGAGCTTCTTGATGTCAGGCAAAAACACTGGACTCACCAATGTCATCCCATTGTCTGCACATAAGAAGGAAGGAAAGAAACAGACATTTATTGAACACCCATTAAACACCGATCAGTATATCACAGGCTTCAAGAGTAAATTCACAGTTAATCCTTACTGCCTTTCAGTGTTGGTCTTTGAAGTCAGACTACAGGTGAGAACACAGGCTCAGAGAGAGGGAAGTGCCTTGATCAAGTGACTTGGTAAACTTGTCAGGGCTCTGAAGTGTGTGCCCTTTCTACTCCAGCGAACTGGAGTAAAAGGGCACACACTAGATACAGGCTTGTTGAATGAATGAATGAATGAATGAATGAAATGAAATGAAGAATGAATGAATGAATGAATGAATGAATGAATGAAAAGTGGGAGGGATGGGCTCTCTCATTTTAGGACTGGAAAGGGTGCAAGGAATGAGGGTAGAAATTGTCCAGTAAATGAAGGAGGTGATGAGCTAGGTGTGGAAGGTCATCCTGAGTTCTGTTATCACAGCCCCTTGGAGAGTGGCTGGAGGAACAGGAGGGCCCTGGGCTTCACTGAAGGTGACCTTGGGCAAGTCACTCCCATGGGGAAGGAGAAGACTAGACTATCCTCCATCTGCAGACCTTCTCTTGGTCACACTGATGGTGGTCCTCAGGGACTCCCACCATTTGCTGGCCTCCCCAGAGCTCATAACAGAGGGCAGGGAGTGGGTCAGGAAAGTGGCCCTCACTTCTCTCCAGCAGGGCCCAGATCACCTCAGTAGCTGACCTGTTCAGAGTGGGTGAGACCTTTTCATTTCAATCAGGTCTGGCACGTGATGGGCAGTCATTTCAAAAGGAGCTCAGCTCTCCAATTTGCCTCGCTTCTGCCAAGCTAGGAGAGAGATGCATTTGTTCTCTCTGTGGAGAGAACGAAGGTGGGAGGGAGCAGAGGGTATTAGATTCAATTATAAATAGAGGCTCTTGGAGTCCATTCTCAGGTGTGGAAATGCTGACTCTTTCCCCCTGACTCCTCTGCTTTTAAGCCACAAAGATGTCCAGGCTCCCAGCAGGCTCCTTGGGTCCGCCCCAGCTACCTTTTCCATGCATGCTGCTCCCTTCTCAAAGGGTGAATTAGCCCATGGGTCGGTGATTTTGCCTGCGATATCTCCATTCTCCTTTCCTAAAATAATCACAGTGTTCTCATTCATTCTCTTTCTGCCTTTCCTTTTTTCTCTTAACTGTATTGATGATGCCCTCTGATGGGCTGGGGATGCAGCTTCCTGGGAGAGAGAGGGACCTCAGTTTATACCCCTACTTCTGTTTCGGATTCCCTGAGCAACTTTACTGTGCTAAGCTGGCCTCAAACATGGGCAAGAGACCAACTCACCAAATTCTGTTCGTTAATATTTTGCTGAGGATTTCCGCCTCTGGGTTTACGAGAGAAATTAGTCTGTCATTTTCTGCTAATTTATCTTTCAGGTTTTGGTATCAAGATAATGCTGGCTTTATAAAATAAAATGGGTTGAGAAGAGTTTCAGTCTCTGGGAGAGTTTGTGTAAAATGGCATTTTTCCTTAAGCACTGGGTGGAATTCCTTTAAGAAACCTCTTGGGCAGGCTTGGAGGTTTTCTTTGGGGAAAGTTTCCATGGTGGATTCTTTTTCTTTGGTTAGCTCTTGGTCAGTAGTCAGATTATTTGTCCTCTTATGCCAATTTTAGTAGGCTATGTTTTCTTATGATTTGCCCATTTCAATTATATTTTCAATTTACTGGCAAAAATATAATATCTCCTTATATTTTGAATCTCCTTGGGACCCTGCAGTGACATTCTCCTTGTCATGACAGATACTGGGTATTGGTTATCAGTGCACTCTCTTAATCCTCAGTTGGTTTTGCCAGGCACTTACCAATATTATTAGTACTGGAAGAATCAACTTTTGGCTTTGTTCATCAATTCTATTGTGCTGTTTTCTCTTTCATTGATTTTTGCCCATTATTTCCTTTCTCCTACTTCCTTCTGTTTTATTTTGTTGTCTTTTCTTCCTTCTTGAGATGGAAGCTTAGATCTTTGGCTTTCAGCTATCTTCTCTCCTTGTATATGCAATTGAGGCTAGCATTTTGCCTCTGCACACGGTTTTAGCTGCAGCTCTGTTAGTTTTGAAATGTCATATGTTCATCATTCAGTTGAAAGTACTTTCTAATTTCCAGTGTTATTTCTACTTTGACACAAGAGTTATTTAAAACATGCATTTCTTTACCTTTTTTTTTTTTTTTTAAAGCAATCTCTTGTTTTGGTAGAAATTTGTAGCTCACTTTCACTTTTTTTTCCCTGCAGGATTTCAATTCTTGAAATTTGATGAGATTTGCCTTGTATATATAGACCAGCATATGGTTAATTCTGGCAAAGTAAAGGATCAACCTCAGGATTTGTTGATGAACTCAACTGTGCTTTGCTCACTTTTGCTATCTGCTTCTCCCTTTATCTTGATCTCACATCACTTAATTCTCAGAGCAGCTCATCCAGGGTCCTTTTAAAGTCTCCCTTTTCAGATAAAGGAACTATAGAATCCTAGTATGTTGGTTAAGGGCGGGGTTTGAATCATGACTCCATTGGTTATTGGCTGTTTGACCTTGAGAAAGCTGCTTAACCTTTAATTTCCCCATTTGTGAACTGGGGATAATAATGGCATCCACCATACAGAGTGGCAGTGAATAAATGAGCTAAAATTTGTAAAGTGCTTAGAAGGGTGTCTGTCATATGGTAAATGCCACAAACATGTTTCTTAAAGAAGTAAATAAGTCCGGGTCTGAGAGGGAAGATTTCCTGACTAAACTGACACAGCTAATGCCACACAGCAGGTTAGTGGAAAAGTTAGAAGTCACATCCAGGTCTGTGTGACTTGAGATGTACTTCTGTCATTGCATCATGCTGCTTCCCAAACTTGACTCCAAATCAGTGACTGGTTCGGGGGGAGCAAGTAGGTATCTTTTTATTTGTCTTTGAGTTTCAGTAGGATCCTGAGCTCAGTGTAGTGTGTGCTATGATTGATGGCATGGGGTGAAGAGGGAGGCACTAGTGACAGGTATGTACCATCCCTGATCTAAGCCAAGGGCCACCTCTTCCTGGAGGTATTTTTAATTACTAATTTTAATTACACAGTGAGCTGTCGGTTCTTTGAAGCTTTTTGAGTCTTGACATCATCACTAAACCTGGAGTTTGATTCCAGACTCTCTTAAGTTTGACTTCATGGGACATAGCTCCTCGGGATTTCTGTGCAGGTGGGAAGAACTTGAACAAGGCTGGAGCTCTTGTCTTATGACTATCTGTACCTGCTGTGGGGGCATTATTATTGTTCCTCTGACCAGATGAGCTCTGGAGGCATAGAATTTCTCTTTGGCTGAACATGTGGAATACTTTCTTTACAAAAATTTGAAGGCTAAGCCGTACCTTGTTCTTCTCTGTGTCTGTATAGGTCTTAGCATCAATCTGGCCACCCAATATAAACTTAACAGATTTCATTGAATTGACTTGGCTTTTATTTTGATGGATGTAATAGGTGAAGTTGTTTCCCCAGAATATCCAAGTGAGTTTATTTGAAGTCAGGACAAAGCTGATGTCTCCATGTTAAGACTCTGGAGACAACAGTTATGCCTCAGACTTGGTTTCATGGGAGGGAGAAGAGAAGGTAGCATTTAATTAGCAATTTATTTTTATTTGACAGATAGCTTTTTTTTTTTTTAAGATTTTATTTATTTGAGCAAGAGTGAGAGCGAGAGAGCACAAGCAGGGGGAGTGGCAGAGGGAGAGGGAGAGTGAGAGGGACAAGGCTGAGCAGGAAGCCCAGCAAGGACTTTATCCCAGGACCCTGGGATCATGGACTGGGTTGACTGAGCCATCCAGGCTCTCCTAATTAGCAATTTCTATAGCAACAGGAATTTAGCAAAAAAGCTTTAGATACTATATATAGTAGTTAATTTAACTCTCAGAAACCCTCCATTGTCATTTTACAAGGCAATTATGTGAGACTCAGAGAGGTTGAATGACTTGCTTGATGTTATACAGCCAGTAAGTAGCAGGACTGGGATCTAACCCCAGGTCAGCATGACTCCAGAACAGATGGTCTTTCCAATATACCATTCTGCCTCAGGTTGTCCATCTATCCACCCATCTGTCTGTCTGTCTGTTCATACATCCATCCATTCATCTATCCGTCCATCCCTCCCTCCATCATCCATCCATGAAACAAAGATTTTTTTTTTTTGAAATTTTAATATAATTTTTTATTTTTTATAAACATATATTTTTATCCCCAGGGGTACAGGTCTGTGAATCACCAGGTTTACACACTTCACAGCACTCACCAAAACACATACCCTCCCCAATGTCCATAATATCACCCCCTTCTCCCAAACCCCCTCCCCCCAACAACCCTCAGTTTGTTTTGTGAGATTAAGAGTCACTTATGTATGAAACAAATATTTTTTGAGTACTTACCATGTACCAAGTAGGCAAGCTCCATGCCCTCATGAGGTAATACAGATAAAAGACAATTAAAGAAATAAATATATAAGCTGCATATCACCTGGTGAATCAATGCCACTGAGGCCTTGGGGAATGCAGCACTGAGAAATAAGTTCAGCTGGAGTCAGGACACCCGGGTGTTAGTCGTGCTCTGCACTGACTCATGGGCTGACCTTGGGCAAAGCACCTCACCTTTTGGGTCTCTGTTTCTCATTAGTGAAACAACAGTTTGGACTAGAAATATGACCTCGAGAGTCCCTGCTGCCCACAATTCTATAATTCCACATCCTTAAACAGTTCTGCTCTCTCATTTCTTTCTTCATAAATAACACTATATGAAATTGCCACAAAAAGCCCCAAACAGGTGCCCAAGGAGCCGCAGAAGCAGATTCCTGGTGTCTGAAATTCAAGGACTTTGTCACTTTGAGTCTGAAGACAATTTACCTGGATTCTGACCTATTTCTGTTTGTCTCTGGTTGTAAGTTTCTCAGTCCCAAATGGTGTGTGTGTGGTGAGCCCAGAGCTACTTCCTGGGAACGAGGTGGGGATTATTTATCAAATCAAGCCCTGCTGTGGAAGCAGACTCTGTGTTTACACCATTCATGCATTCAGCAAATATTGTTCCTATCACAGACAAGGACAAAAGTAAACTTCACCCTGAAAGGTCTGCATTACCACAGGCTTTCAATTCCAGAGACTCTCGAAAGCCTCCTGATACCCCTTTCTCCATATTCATGCGTCTCAACTTGGACCTAAGATTTACCACTGTTGACCATCTCTTGGTCAACAACAATGAAAAAAAAAATTCAGATAGCAGAAGTAATGCATTCCCAATGTTGAAAATACAGCAAAGAATAAATAAGAAAAACAACAACCCATAATCCCACCACCCACAGATAAACACCATTAACATTTTATCGTATTTCCTTCCAGTCTTTTTATGCTTTTCAAAGTAGCTGAAATCATACTTTATAACCTTTTTCTATCTTGCTCTTTTACTTAATGTTATATCATTAAGCATTTTTTCCATGTCGTTAAGAACAGTCCATAAGCATCATTTGTAATGGTGGCACGATATTCCATCTTGTGGAGGCAGTTCAATTTACTTAGCCATTCCCCCAAAACCCAACATTTAAGCTTTTTTACCTATAATATTTTATTTTTATGAATGATACCATGATGAATATATTTTGTACATAAATCTTCGTCCACACATCAGATAATTTTTCTAGGATAGACACCAAGATCTAAAACTTACTAGTCAACTGGGTTTCCAGAAATTTTATACTCCATTTTTACTCTTCTCAAGAGTCTGTGAGGATGTTCAATGACCCACCTCCTTTCGCCAGCATAGACTATTATCATTAGAAAGAAACTTTGCTAATTGGATAGGTGAAAAGAGTATCCATTATTATTTTGGCTTCCATCTCTTTGTTTAGTAGCATGGGCAAATAAATAGTATAACATTTCTTAACTACTTGCATTTATTTACTCTTTCTGGAATTGTCTGTTTATATTTGATTATCTCCTTCTTTCTAGGTGGCTTTTTTCTCTTTGGACTTTTGTCCACAGACATGGTTTCCCCAAATGAACAACAAACAAGAAGAACTTAAGAGCAAATAAGCCTTAAATTGAATCACAATGTGCTCTGTTGTTCCCTATGGAAAAGATGCTTTGGCAATCTGCTGCGTAACAAACTACTCCAAAACTTAGTGACTTAAAGCAACCATGTTATTTTGTGCATGATTTTTGGGTCAGCAATTTGAGAAAGGCTCAGTTGGACAGTTAGTCATTGCACAATGTGGCATCTGCTGGTGCCCTGGTGGGGATGGCTGGAAGCCTGGGCTCAGCTGGGACCACTGATGATCAATAGCCTGCATGTGTTCTCTCTAGCATGGTGGCTTCAGGGAAGTTAGGCTTCTTTCAAGGACCTCCAAAATTCCCAGGGAGAGTAGTCTCAGATACAAGAAGTAGAAACTGCTATTTCTTAAAGTCAGGACCTGAAAACTGGCACAGCATAACTTCTGTTGTATTCTGTTGGCCAAAGCAGCCACCGAGCATGCCCAGGTAAAAGAAGAGTGTATACAGGTCACTTCTTCATTGGAGGAGGGTCAGGGATTAGTAACCATCTTTCATCTGGTACAAGAGTATCTCTATATTCCATGATTAAGTTAGTATGGATTCAGAAGATGGAAGAAGGTAGGGAATAAATGAATCAATGAGTAGATACTGAGAAGCTAGACAATTTGCAGAATGCCACACAGCAGATCCTAGGTGAGCCCAGACTTTCCTCAAGGATTATTATTGCTAGTATTTAGCTCTAGAAACATTCTTTCTTCTAGGGAAGGGCCTTATCTTCCTAATATATGTGGAAACCAGCACTACATGGAATGACACGAAAGATCCAGAATGGAGTCACATTGTAGTCATCCCTCTCCACTCACATGCCTGAAATGACGATGTTGTCAGAGGACAGGTGTGGGGGGAGTGAATTAAAACATCTTGGTCTCAGAGTCAACAACATTGGGTAGTAGATTACATATGCTAATATGCATAATTTTCAAATCCTTATCTTTCTTTCACAGACAAGTGACCTAGAGTTATTAGCAGAGCTTATAATGTCAAGTATTAGAGGCTGAGATTATGTGACATAACTTATTACTCTTCTCCTGAGAATTTAGCCATTTTCCCAACACAGAGAGCTTGGCCCAATAAATACCGGGGTGAGGATTGCCTTGGATTTTGTAATAAGACAGAAAGGATTTCTTTGAGTCATTTTAGTGACTTATTTTATACCAATAAATGTCATTATACAACCTAATACCTCCCATCAATTCCCCAGCATAATCAGAATGCAAAACTTCTCATTCACTCATCCATCCATCCACCCATCCATCCATCCACCCATCCATCCATCCATCCATCCATCCATCCATCCATCATCTAATGGGCACTTTCCATACTTCTGATATGTGTGGAGATACAATGGTGAGTTAGAGAGACATTATCTCAGTACTCACTGAATTGCCTACAACACAGCTGCAGGAAGAAAGGGGTAGGGAAGATAGATTTATTGAGTGCCAGCTCTGTGGCTCAAGTGGTGCACATGATCTGCTTTTGTCCTCACACCTGAGATCCAGGGATTAATACTTAGCCTTTAGAGGGAAGGAAGCTGGGAGTCAGAGAGAGAAGTAATGCTGAAGGTCATGCAGCTGGTCAGTGGTAGAGCTGGGTTGGGAACCTTGGTCTCTCTGACTCAGAGCCACTGCCACAGGAGTGACAGGAGAGGGACACCTAGGGCTATCCAGCTTCATAAGACTTTGTGGTTTCTCATTGATTCAAACCTAGGACTACCAGGTAACTCAGTTGGAAAAACTTGTTCTCACGGGCGTCTTCTGAAGGCAAAGTGGAGCATGACAGACAAAGCATCCTGGTTTGGGACCCAGGAGACCTGAGGTTCTCACCCTGGCACTATGTGACCATGTCCAGTCCATTTGCATTTGGGCATGTGTGACAACTATGAAATGCAATCCTGGGACTGGGGGGTTCAAAGTGGGTGGGGTGAGCGGATGGTGGAAGCAAGAGCAGATTCCTGTCACGGACCTTGAGTCTAATTCCATTAGACTCTACCTGTGTATGGCAGTGGTATCAGGGAAGCTGGGTCTAGTCCTCTGAGGTGGAAGGGGTTGGCCACAGCCCGGTGGGGTGTCAGGGTCACAGCCAAACATGCCAGAGCCCCGTGGAGGGAGATGGGCCCAAGGAATGGTCACTGGACAGGGAGATGCTCAGACTGGAGTAGGAGTTAGCTCATTTGACCACGAGCTGCTCAGTGGCAATTGTGTTTAATATACTCCGAAAAGCAGATATGGAGTCTTTTGTGCTTACAGAGGAGGAGGAGACCTGAATTTAATAATAATGTGATGAAACCAGCCTGATAGACTTCAGCTTGAGAGAAAGCCACAAGAGTCTCTGAGACCATAGAGCAGGAGATGGGCTTTCTAGTTTGGAGACTGGAGAAAGGCTCAGGTCAGTCAGGTTTGAAATGCAGAGTTTCCCCTCCTCTCCCTCCAACTCTCTGGCTTCATCCTTTATCTTGAATGAGGCTCATGCATTGCCATGAGGTATTTGGTGTGGGTTTTCCTTGCTTTGTCTCTTTGCTCCCCTCAGCCCTTTTAATTAGAATTTTTTTTTTTTTTTTTACCTTTTATTAAACTGCAGGACATTTATCTTTATTAACTCTCTCAAATATTGTTTTCATTTTCATTTCTCTCTTTCTGGATCTCCTATCTAGATGTTAGAGCTTCTACCTCCATCTTGATTTTTTTCCTCCCTCCCCCATCCCCTTATCAACCATCCATCCTTCCTTTCCTCCTTCCTTCCTTCCCTATACATATGGCCTGACCGTAGCCCATATCCCTGGAGAAAAATGTTTTTTCTCCTCCCTTCCCTCCCTCCTTTTTTGAGATATAAATGACATACAACATTGTGCAAGTGTAAGGTGTACAATATGTTGGTTTGATAATTTATATATTGCAATATGGTTACCACCTAAGTGTTGGGTAACATTTCTATCATGTCACTTAGTTATTTCTTTTTTGTGGTGAGACCAAGTAAAATCTGCTCTCTTAGCAAGTTTGAAGTGTGTAATACACTATCGCTGACTATAATCACTATGCTGCGCATTGTCTGTCCAGAATTTATTTATCTCCTAGTTGCAAGTTTGTGTCTTAAATAGCTCCCCACTTCGGATCGCTTTTCTTCTAGCAGTTTTCTAAACATACCTCATACTTTCCCACTTTTCTGCCCTTGGTCACACCTTTCCTGGCAAACATCTACTTATATTTTGCAGCTCAGCTCAAGTGCCCCTTTCTCCTACATCAAGTCTCCTCTGACCTTCCTGATAATAATCCTAGTAACTAATGGGTCTTAAGCTCTTGCTCTGGGGCTAGGCCTTGTGATAAACACTTTTCATGCATTTCCTATTTATTTCCTACCACAATCCTGTCACAGAGAGGTTAAGTGGCTTGCAGAAGGTGACTCAATGTGTCAGTGATGGTGAGGAGATTTGATCAGGCATTGGATGCCAGAAGCCATCAGTAGATCATCTGAGCACTTGATCTACTGTCTCCTGCATTTCCAGCTCTCTATCCTGGCAGTACCTCTTTGGGTTATTTGTCATTTGTTTCTATCACTGTCTGTAGCTGGGCCTGGGTGTCTCTCTCTTCACAGCCCAGCATTAAGTCTTGGCTTGGAGAAGATGAAGGAATGAATGGCAAAATCTGTGTGTGCCACTCCTGCAAGATGCTTTTTAAGGATCAGCACTGAGCAGAGTGCTTTACACATAATAGGAACCAACCAAGCAACCAACCAACCAAGCAACCAACCAACCAACTGGTCAGTAAACAAATGAATTAAAGAACCAACCAATCAACCAACTAACCAACCAAGCAACCAACCAACCAACTGGCCAACCAATGAACCAAACAACCAACCAACCAGCTACATTACCTGTCCCAGAAGAAAACTGAGGAAAATGTCATTTCCTTGCTAGAGTTTATTTGTTGTGCTTGAGCATTCATTAATTTGACAAACATTTATTCAGTACCTACTATGAGCAATGTCTGTTTGACTTGATCTTGCAGATTTCTGATAAGGGTTTTACCTCTGTTTTGTGTTATTACCCCCTGGGGCAAACAGGCATTCTATGCCCTGAGGGGTACGCAGGTGTCAGGTGTTTGATGAAGGATGATGTAAGAGTCTGGGAAAGTAGCTCTCAGACCATCTATCTTTGATTCAGAAACAAGGGAAACAAAAGCTCTGGATTCTCTAACTTTATGAACAAAAGATGAGGTATTCATGAGCAAATAGCAGAACTAAGTAAGCATAATACAAAATTAATAAGACAGAGCTTTTAGAGCAAAGTAAAGGAATTAATAATAAACTACTATTTACTACTGAGATTTCAACTCCCTCCCTCCTCAAAAAATAAAAAAATAAAAAAGAACTTATTTGATGACCATACCATGTCAGTTTGGTATTACTTTGGAGTTGTCTGTGTTACTAAAACCAGATTCTCTTTGGTTTATGCTGTCTTTTGCCTACTGATGTTTTTTGATAACTATTTGGCTCAAGATGGAGGCATAGTCCTTAAATAAAACATGGTCTGGTTTACTGAGGGATCAAGAGTTTCTTTGTCCCTCTGCTTCACCTATTTATTTTCATAGCCACGTTAACACAGCCTCATGCCGACCTGTTACTCTTAATTGGCAAGCCTGAGTTGAAAGCAATGGGGGCTACTATTGGTTGCCTATCCAATTACGCTCTTTTCTTTCTTGCTGATTGAATTCAGATTTTGGTGAAGGGCAAGTGCCCAATCTCTGGAGATAAATCAGGATCGCCCCCTACCCCAATGATGTAGATACTCTTCTTCTTGGCAAATGTCATGAGCATGAGACATGAGGGGAAGTCTGCTGGGGAAGTTCAGGCAAAATTTTCCTGTCTGGAGAGAGAGATGGAGGAGGAGAAAGCCTGTTCCCCACTTTGGTCCTCCTTTCCAGGAATAGGAGCTATTTTAGCCCTCTGAAGACCAGACCAGAAGACCCCATGGACCCCAGAGAGGCTGAACAAGGGTGCAGATGCCACTGAACTGCTGAATAAGCCAATCTTGGGCACAGATCCAGACTCCCTGTCATGTGAGATGATTCCATATCGTTATTTCTGTTACTTGCATGATCTGCCCATTGGTACAACTGTTACAAGGACTGCACCCTGATTTCTCCTGCCACATGTGTACTGCATAGGACAGGACTCAGGCACACATGTATCAGGTTTTTCCTTTTGACCCTCTACAGTATCTGATTAGAACCAAGACATTACTGCCTCTGTTAAACAGGCTCAGTACTGATGTCTTTTACCACATGCAATTATCATGCCATTTGCTCTGGGTTGCTGAGACCCTCTCAGTAGCATGGAAAATAGAAAGTAATCTGACTTGTGCCTACCTGCAAGCTACCTTTAGGAGACCTTGGCTTTAGACAGAGGTCTTAGGAGCTGTGATGGTTAATTTTATGTGCCAACTTGATGGAACCATGAATTGCCCAGGTATTTTGCCAGATATTATCTGAGTGTTTCCGTTAGGGTATTTTTGGATGACGTTCCCCTTTAAATAAATAGATTGCATAAAACAGATTGCCCTCTCTTATGGGAGTGGGTCTTGTTCGATCAGTTGAAAGTCTGAATAGAACAAAATTTGCTCCTCTAGTAAATAAGAAGAAATTCCTCTTGCCTGACTGCCTTCAACCTGGGACGTTGGTGGCTTCTCCTGCCTTCAGACTCAAACCAAAACATAGGCTCTTCCTGGTTCCATAGGCCAATGTGTCTCCTGGGTCTCCAGCTTACAGCTGGCAGATCTTGGGACTTGTCAGTCTCTACAATCATGTGAGACAATTTCCTATAATAAATCTCTTTTCTCTCTATCTTATTGGTTCTGTTTCTCTGGAGAACGCTGCTTAACCGAGGAATCACCCAACTCTGAATAAAGCAAGTACAGTTTGCTCCTCAACACAGTGAGAGAAGGAATCTAACTCTTTCCACCTGGCTTCTCTGTGCCAAGCACTGACTAGGTGCTTTTCACACAGTATTTCATTTAGTCTTCCAGCAGCCTTGAGAAGGGGATCCTGCAGCTGCTTCTCATCACTGGAGGCAACTGAGACTCACAGCAGAACAACAGCTTGCTCATGGCTACACAGATGGTAAAGGCAGAGCTGGGATTTGTGGGTTTTCTATTAAATCAAACTGTCTGGGAGATGCTGGAAGCATTTAGGAGAGTGTGCCTTTCTTTGCTTGTTTCCCCATTTGTCCTCAAGGGAACTGTCTGCTCCTTTGTTTGGGGCTGAGACCTACATGGCTATCCAGCTCTGGGTTCTCCCATTGTTCTCATTCATTTGAAAAGCTGAGTGATTTACAAAGACAATTCCTTAGCAGAATCAGCTGACATTTGCAGTGTTTTTAGCAAAATGCAGACAATTCATTTTTAGCCTCATGTGAGAGTTTCTTCCTTCTCCCTACAACCTTCTTTCCTCTTTCTTTATTTTTTTTTTTTTTTTAGTTTTAGTCTCAACATCCCCTACCTTATTCCTTCCACCCATGAAAGCAATTTTAACTTCATGAAACTAATTAAAGTTTTATGTGCCTACATTCCTTTACTGGAGTGATCATAGATTCCTTAGATTGAAATGGAAATGGGCCAAGAGGGAAACATCTTCAGAACTCTCCTATGAAGATGAGGTTATGTGTGCAGTTGTAGAGTGACTGAAGATGTCAGCCAAACCCTGGTTTAGGGACCACAGGACTTGTTAATGGAAACCAAGTTCTTCAGGACAAAAGCCCTAAGAAGGGGAGTCAGGCAGATGCTGATGTATGTGCAGGAAATGTTTGTTGAACAAATGAATGTGAAAATGGACAAATGAGTAAATAAAAAATTATGACTAGTAATAATGAACTTAACATGCTATTGCTAGGGGTGCCTGGGTGACTCAGTTGGTTGAGCATCCAAGTTTTGATTTTGGTTCAGGTTATTGTAAGAAGGACGTTAGGGTTCAAAGTCGATGACCAAGAAAGACTCCTTGGGATCTCTTTGGTGCCAAAAGGTGGTGTTATGAAAACATGGGGACAGAACTGGGGGGCAAAAAGAGCTGCATTGGGGTCACAAGGAGTGGCCCATTGTATACTTTCAAGCTGGGAGGGGGTTAGGGATCACGTAACTCTCTAAGGAATTTTGGAAGCAAGGTTTCTAGGACCCGGAGGGGGCTAACTATTGTTGGGAAAATGTCATTTCTTACTATCCAGTAAAACCTAAGTCATGAGACGCTCTAGATGGACATTGGTGGGACTTACCCTTGGGGGATGAGTGCCAACATGTATCTTGGGGAGTAGAGATAAAGGAAGTTTCTGAAAGAATTTCTGTATGTTGAAGTAGACTTATAGGATCCTGGGGTCTGGGATAAGATTGCCTTTACTCTTAACAAAGTAGTAACATTGAAGAAGCTGAGTTCTTAGAGGAAGGTCACTCTGCCTGTTTCAAGGACTAGTCAGTGGGGTCTAGGTAGTAAGGAAATTCTTTTGCCTCTGTTTCTCACATCAAGGTCATGGTCTCAGCGTTATGAGATTGAGTCCCGGGTCTGGCTCCATGCTGAATGTGGAGCCTACTTAAGATTCTCTTTCTTCCTCTTCCTCTGTCCCTCACCCCCGGCACTCTCTCTCTCTTAAAAAAAAATATATTGATAAAAATATTATTTATGAGTGCTTACTATGTGCCAGGGACTGTGCAAAACAGTCAACAGCCCTTACCTCACTTGGTCCCACCTAGATGTCTTTAAAATAGGTATTATTGCCCTGTTTGGGCAGATGGTGAAATGGAGGCACAGAAAGGTTAAGAGCTTGCCTGAGCACACTCAATAAATAGGTGGAAGAACTGGGATTCAAACCGGGAAGAAGTATTTGACTTCAAAGCACAGGGTCTCTGATTGTTGAGTCCATTTTGTGATTTGCTCACAATCTCTCATTCCCTTCCTCTTTATGCTTCCCTGTAGGTGGCATGTCCTTTCCCATCCCATGAACTTGGGGCTTGGCCCCATGATTTTACTTTGGCTAGTGGAGCATGAGGTACACCCTGTGAGAGCAGCAGCTTTAAAGACACCCAAGTGCTGGGGTGCCTGGGTGGCTCAGTGGGTTAAGCCTCTGCCTTCGGCTCAGGTCATGATCCCAGGGTCCTAGGATCGAGCCCCACATTGGGCTCTCTGCTCAGCAGGGAGCCTGCTTCCTTCTCTCTCTGCTGCCTCTCTGACTACTTGTGATCTCTGTCTGTCAAATAAATAAATAAAAATCTTAAAAAAAAAAAAAGACTCCCATGTGGTTTGGCTCTGCCTCTTGTGCCTTCCTCTTCTCCACCACGTGGAACCATGAGACATGCTGCTCTTCCCACCCCTGGGGCTGGTGCTGCTCTTCCTTCCCTGGGTTCCAGAATGAGAAAAAACTTGGAGCAAAACTGAGCAGGCAGACACATAGAATTGACCCACATTCAGTGACTGGCCCTCTGGTAATGTGAACAAGAAACACATGTTTGTGCTATAAGGCATTGAGAGTTGGGGATTGCTTGTTACTACATCAAAGCTGACTGATACAGCCTCCATATTGTAGAGACTATTGTGCTTTGCTTCCTGGAAGAGGTAGCATGTAAACTCAGGATGGAAAAACTTTTATTGGACTGAGAAAAGGGGAAAGTGCATTCCAGGAGGCAGAAGCTGAGTGAACGGAGGCATGGATATATACACTGGAGTGCATGAAGGCGATGAGCAAAAACAGATTCACAAAGCACCGTGGTAGGGTGTATAGGGAAGACAGCTGGAAAATCAGACCACAGAGGCCACTGAGCAGCCTGCTAGGGATAATGAACTTTATGTTGAAGATGCCAGAGGTTGCCAGGGGCACCACGGAAGGTTCATAAACAAGGAACATGGTGTGCTCAGGAACTTGCGCGTGGTTTCCTGCCATGTGTAGGAAAACATTGCTGGTCACGCCTCCTCGTTCTAATTCCCGGCTTATCCTGTAAACCTGTGACTCCAGTGGCAGCGTGTGCTGGCAGCCAGCGAGCTGATTCCTTTCCACCTTTATCTGATGTCTATCAGGACGGGTGACTCTGTTCTGCTCAGAGGAAGAAAAGTGAAGCCGTCTCAGGAATAATAATAGTGATTTTCTTCTAAAAACAGTTTCCAAATCCTATTTATATGTGTGGAGGAGAGCAAGTTCTGAGGCAGAGGAAAGAAAAGGCCCAATATATCTTAGGCAGCTGTTTTGTGTCAGCAGTGTTGGGCTCACATCCCACTGGACCCTGCACAGAGAACGGTCCTGTACATGCTTTAATATTCTGTGATCATGCCTTAAAATTCTCAATAATTTTGAACAAGAGACCGGTGTTTTCATTTTGCTTCAAGTCCTGCAAATGGTGAACCCAGGCCTGAAGTACTTGACATTGTAGGACTAGGCACTTTTCGCACCTTATGTCCTTTGATTCTCCTGACAATCCTGTGAGATAGGAATTATCATTGCGACTTTGCTGAGGTGGGAACTGAAGCTCAGGGAGGTTAGGTAATTTGCCCCAAATCACACAGCTGACATGTGATGGAGCTGGGATTTGAACCCTGATCCCTTTGTCTCCAAAGCCCTCTCTCCTTCAGCTAATGTGTTCCCACAACATTTCAGTTTTAAAGCACCTCTTTGCCCCCACCCTCATTGTTTCAGCTTGAACTTCCCTAAACCCCATGAGGTCAAAGTCATTCCCACGGAAGAAAAGTGACTGTCCCCCAGCCAGTCAGCACCAGAGCAAGACTGTAGATGAGGCTTTTCAGGCTAGGGCTTCCTGAAGACCACGTTTTGGACAGTAACTTGGTGGAGGCATGTGCATACAGGGCTCTAAGCCAATCCCAGTCCCCTTCATGTCTCAGGGATCACAGCCCCAGAGACCATGCAAAGAGCTCACTGATGACCCAGACCATGGGAGCTCCACAACCACGCTTGGTCCAAAACCCTCACTTTACAGTTGGTGGAATGAGGGGTAGAAGCAAAGGTAGTAACTTGTCTAAATTCCCACATGGGGCTGTGGCAGATCTGCTGCTGGAGCTCACACATTCCTTCTGTCAATCATTCCTTCTAGTACCAGATTCGGTGCAAGGTGCTGAGGACTCGGAGGTGACTAAGAGAGACATAGCCCTGCCTCGAGGATCTGTCTTGTAGGGGATGGACAAGGGACCTAGATTCTCTAACTTCAGGGACCCTCCCCCTGGGCATAGCACCAAGCAGACTGAGCACCCTCTAATGGAAAAGTCTGGGAAACTTCTGACTTAGAGAGGTGGGAACCATTTCCTCAGAGCTGATGCTGGCTTTCAAACCAATTTGCATAAGATGGGTCCTATCCTGTTAGAACAGCAAATTAATAGCTCATTTTATGGATTGAGCAATCAACACCTACAGCCCATTAAATTTAACAACAAATGCTGCTGATGATCAGACTTTCAGCTTGGTCCCACCATCAACTCCAGCACTTCCTTTTTCCTTCCTCCTGACCTTTTCATTTCCTTTCATCTGCCTTCCCGTGAACCCTCCTCCTGGATCCTCATTTTCTCATTAGCAAACATGGTGTTAATTTAACTCCCCAAGTGTCTCTTCCCTGCTGGGGCTAGAAGGTCTTCCTGGTCCCCCAAGTGGGTCCTGCCATCTGCAACGTGCCCCACACTCCAGACATTGGCACGCAAGCTCTTTGGGGGCCCTGGGCTGGGCCATGGGAATGAGCAATCAATATTTTATAAAGGCGTTAAGGTGGTGATGAAATATGCATGAAGTGGTGCGCAGGGAGGAGCTTGCTGACAAAGGAGCGGGTGACATTAGAGCTAACCTTGGTGGCTATGACTTACGTGGTTGGAATTCACTACGGAAGTCTCCTCTCTGATCTTCTCAAGGAGAAGGGAAGATTTGTCAGAAGGACATAGTCACATTTCTTAGACCCTCCAACTTAACCTTCCTTAAAAGACTTCTAATTGCTTCAGATGTGTGGGTTCTACGAATAAGTGGACGGGGGCCCAGATCTTATGGTTAACTAGACCTCCATCAGCTGTGGTTTTCCAGAATCCTGGTGTCTGCCTTTCTTGGTGGGAGCATTTCACATGATAGTTTTGCCTTATTGGCTGGTGTCAGAGGGAGCCTGGAGCTTCTGGGGGGAGGACAATGGTGTATGATGCATTGGGCTATCGGTCCCAGTTCACTCCATTGTAATAGCCTAATATACTCTCGCCTTTTGCAGAGCTTTGCCCTCTGTGGGTATCTGTTGAGCTCATCCATGTGCGTCACTTCGGCCAATGGAACGGTAGCCGATAAGACTTGATCAGAGGCCTGTGTGCCTGTGTGGTTTGGTGTGGGCCCCTGTGCTTTTGCTGTTCACCATGATGACCTGCCTCTCTCAGCATGACAATCACTGCCTCTGGTTTCAAACCACTGGGTTCTGGGCTGGTTTGCTCAGCAGCATTAATTATCTTCGACATGGTGGAAATGGAATGTTGCCTGAGATTTGTCCCCTTCAAGGCTCCTTTTAGCCTGTTTGATTGACTGTCCCATAAGGTGGATCTCTGAGAATCCTTTACCAGCCTGGACCTGAGTTGCTCACCTGGTGATCTCTCTGGCGAAGGAGGCTGGGGCTCCTCAGTGAATCCTTTCTCATTGTTCATCTTGGTCTATGGTATCCTTGTCCACGAGCAAGTTCTAAACATTCTCCTTCGTTCTTCTTGAAACCCGGGTCTTGATCTGGTTCCCATTTCTGTGGCGATGACCTCTTCCTTAGTGCTCAGGACTGACCTCCCCCTCACCCCCACCCCTGCAGATCATCAGTTAGTACCCTTGCATTCGCACCCACACGTGCACAGTGTGTTGCACAGTTGAGTGCCTGCCCTGTACCGGGGGCTGCGCTGGGAATGCAAAGTAGAAAAGTCTAGACCCACGGGTCAGGGGCGCACACTGTAAAGGGGAGACAGATAATTATTCCTCCCAGCCTTCTTCAACTGATCACCAAGTTCTGCGGTGTGTGTAGATGCTCCCCTGCCCGATCCCATCAGATCGCTGACGTTTCTAGCTTGGAATCATTGCTTCACCAATTCTACCCATTTCCAGCAGGCTTCCACCTTCTTCTCCAAACTAGTGACCAACCTGATCTTTTGAAACAGCCTCTGCTCTGGCTGTGTTACAGCTCCGATTAAGATCTCTTAGGAGCTTCCTTCCACTTTGGGTGCTCATGGGCATCCAAACCCCTGCTGGAATGGGATCCCACAACCTCACCCGACTTACTTCCTGGCCCTGCCACAAGCACTCTGCGTTGTGGGCACTCTCCAAAAGGTGCTTCCCATGTGGACCATGAACTTGCCCATCTCTGCACTCTAGTCTGTGTCCTTCCTTCCGCTGGTCACGTTCTCCCTCTATTCTCTGCCTGTCAAACTGCCTTAGTTTCAAGATGCCCTGGAATGTCATCTCCTCCAGGAAGCCTTCCTAGAGGCACCTTGGGCAGAGTCCATGATTCCCCTCCCCTCTCTTCTCTAAACCTTGTCATCTTCACCTAGTGCAGTATTTATTGTATTATGTTGTAACATTTTTTTGGTCCATAATAAGTTTTTCTTTTCCTGTTTAAAAAACCCAAACTGCTTCTAAAGAGAGTGGATTAAGTTAACAGGCAAGCTTTTGTTCTGCCAAGCACCTCTGTGTGTTTGTGAATCAACAGCTTCCAGGCAGAAGCCAAAGTTAAGTCAGTTTGTGCATAATAAGAGGAAAGAGGTTTGCAGATCTAGGAGTATAGGGTCCGGGATGGGAAAACAACTGGGGGTGGGGCCAGGGAGGGGCCTCTGAGGCTGGGCAAGTCTCTCTGCTCCCCTCCACCACAGAGGTGGCAGAGGGGTGGTGGGGGGAGGGAATGTCTAGAACTGAAGGTTGAGGTTGATCCCTATGGGATGTGCATGATGCCTCCCTTATCTTCCCTGAGAAGTTTTTAGGTAAGTTTGTATCACTCACAAATGCTTTTGGGTATGTTGGGAAGTTGCTAAAGTTCAGACTCTGCTTTTGAGTGGATTTAGAATAGACACAGAGAGCAAAGCCTCAGCCCCAGGTGTGGGGCAGAAGTCCAGGAAGCGGCCCATCTCTGGGAATGAGAAGAAGCTGTGTTGCACTCTTGGAATGAGGATCCCTGAGCCAGGCACCTGCATCTCTAAGGGCCAGGAGAGCCCAGCCGCCATCTTGGTTATATTCCTTTTTAGGTTTGTCTCCCCTATCAAATTAGCTCAAGGGCCGGACTCATGCAAAATTTGTCATCAGTCTTTTCTTGGCAAGGAACAGAACTCATCTGAAATTGGCTTAAACAAAAACTCAGAAGCATCCAACCAGACAAGAACTGAAAAGAAACTATTGGGTCACATAATTGAAAAGTCCCAGGGTATTGAGTCAGGTAGGGCTGGATCTAGGTGCTAAAGGACTTTCTTTTCTGTTTTCCTCCAGGTTAGTTTTGTTTCCAGGTAGTTCTCTTTACGAGTCAGACCCTCTGGTACAATATCCACCAGAAGAGGGCGCTGCAGCTCCCTCCCAACCACAGAGCTGAATGGGAACTTCTGCCATCCTAGGGGCAGAACCCACAGGACTAACGTGGAATGTATGACCACCGCAGCGTGAATCACTCTGATCTGGGGGACTGGCCAGACCTGGATCATATCTGATCTATGGTTCAGAGGGGTGGAAGCTGGACTCAGTCCTCCCTGGGTCACCGGGATGGTGAGTGGGACAGGGTGTTTTTCAGAAGGAACATGAAGGAGCTGATACTAGAAATAGGGAGATGAGGACAGGGACAACAACAGGCTCCAGATAACCCCATGCAGGGTCTTTGGTCATTTCTGCATCACCGTACTTGAAACAGAAGAAAGGCTGATGAGTTTTACTACATTTGGTTTAGAGGGAAAAAATGATAAAGCTCAATGTTGTCATACTTTAAAGACCATTCCATCTTCACGGATCCCTACTACAACCTGATATTGATGTACTGGACTTTTAGGGTACACACCAGAAACAGCGTTCCTTTTCTCTCTCCATTGCTTTCCAACATGTTCTGTTGGCTCTAAATGCCTCACCCCTCCAAGGCATCCCCGACAGATCCCAGAGGTTTTCAATCACTTTTGGCAAAGTTTTTAACTGAGTTTTACTTTTTAGATCAGTTTTTGATTCACAGAAGCATTGAGAAGATAGTACAGAGAGTTGCTATGGTCTTAACATCTTATTTTAGTATGACACATTTGTTACAATTAATGAACGGATATCGGTAACATTACTGTTATTCAGTCACTTTTAGGTGTTATAAATAGCCTTACTTTCAGGGGTTAATTCTAGTCTGGTCCAAGTGGAAACTTCAACCTCCCATAGAATTCAGAACACTCCTCCCTTGGCTGGTGTCTTTAGGGTCAAGCTGGGCAGTGGAGGGATAATGGGAGAAGGGACAAGTCTTATGAGACCAGTACCCTTGGAACTTGACCGTCAGTGACCTCCGCTATAGCGGGCTGTCTCTTGTGGGATGCAATTTGATAAACCTGTTGACTCTAATAATAAAAAATTGGGGCTAGCACTTTATGTCTCTATTTTTATTTTATTTTTCTAGCAACTCATTTTTATTGTGTTTTACAAAAATACCAGCTGGAAGTAAACAAAACAAAACGTTGTTCCTTCAACAAACATAATTTAAGAAGCGCTGCTCTGGGAAATCTCCACTTCACATCTCGATATACCACCAGCCACTGGGTAAGGAAAAATCAGGACCTACTGATTATATCCCAGGCATTGTGCTAGGTAGGGTCTTTTATAATCATTGCTTCTTTAGGTTCTTAGGATGACTTTGTAAAAGAGGCCTTATCATTTGCATTTCATAGGCAAGAAAACAGATGCTGAGAGATTAAATCTCCTGTGTATAGTAAATACATTTAGCAAGTGGCTATAATCAACTTGATTTTCTTCACAACTCTTCGTCACTACCTCCTTCCCCATGAAAGTATAGATTCACATCCATTACCATGTAACTCACCTGCCTCTGGTAGGCGGAAGGCACATACCTAACTCATTGATTTGGAGCTTCAGCTAGTGAAATCTGAGTGGAAGCATCAATGAGTTTAGTTCTGAGCAGAAGCTTTAAGAATCATGGCATATGTCCACCAGTCCTCTGGAGAGTCTGGTCATATGTCTGATGGCGTCTGCTCCTCTAGCCTGAGTCACAGAATGAGACAGAAGAAGAAGATTCAAGTCCACCTGTGGCTGGGAACAGAGTTACATGGAACACAAGTGACCAATCTTTGTCACCGTATGTGCCTCGGAGATAGTGGGGTTGTTTGTTACAGAGCATTGTTTTGGCAAAGCTAACAGATACAGTGGTAGAGCTGGGATTGCAGACCAACCAAGTGGCTTCAAGATGAGTGTCCTCTCGTTTTGTCACATCTGATTTTTAGTAATACTAATATTTGTTATTTTGATTGTACATCTTTCTGTTCTTTTATTGGAAATGCTCAAGTTCAAGGACCACGAATCAGGACAGGTTTGTCTTTCTTTTTAAGCAAATGCTCTAAATCTCCCTTCACCTGATACACTGAACCACATCAGTATTGTCTCTGTAATCTGCTTTGTTTTTATGGAGTCCTAGTCAAAGGCAAAGAACCTTGGTGGAGAAATAGTGGGAAACTTGTCACAGTTAACAAAGCAGTGAGGGTAACTCGATGGTCTGTAGATTAGGGTCTAAGGATCTGGAAGGTCTCATAGGAGGAGGGTTTGAAAGGGAAACAGAATTGACCAGTAACAAGTGTCACCACTGCCACCATTTTCTTCAAAGTCACCATTTTTAGCCCCCGCTTTGGTCTCTGCTTTGATTTTCAGAGATATCTTGGGCAGACCATTCATTCATTCATTCATTCAGCAAATCTTTCCTGAGAGCCTAAGTCATGAAATCTTAGGAATGGACTCATGCTTGACCAAGTTACTCCCCGTTGCCCACATGATCCCAAAGTTCTCCTTGGTCTGCCCTGGGCTCACTAACTAGCCTTATCTCCCACCTCCTCTAGGCCTGACCCATCCTCTTTGGAGGTGACAGGTTCAAATTCTGGGTTTACCACACACTGCCTGGGAAACTATGGGCAAGTTTCTTAACATCTCCAAGCCTCAACTTCCTGGCCTATAAAAAGGGTACCTCTCCCTCCAATTCTAGCCACACTGAGCTCTTCACAGTTCCAGCGTGTGCTCTGCTGAGTCATACTTATGGCTTTGCATTGGCTCCTGCATGGAACACCCTCCCCACTTTCCCTGGAGAATGCCTACTCGGGTTTTAAAATTCATTCAGTAGACGCCTCCTCTGGGAAACCTTCTTGAGAAAACCCCTCGGTATTTCCCGGTATTTCCACAGTCCTCTGGGCCTGTCTTCATCATACTTATAGTACTAATGGTCTGTTTCTGTCTGATTTTCTCCTTAGTTATCTACCCCCTCCCTCACCGGACTGTTGAAGTTCCTTGAGGAAAACCAAGTAGTTTTGACTACACCTGTGTAGTCAGAGCCCACACACAGCAGGTGCTTTGCAAACACTTGTTTTTTTTTTTTTTTTTAAGCTTAGAAGAGAAAACGTTACTTGAACAAAGGTAGATTAAATTTTGATTTACAAAATTGGTTTATTCAGGTAATAAATGGGTTTGCTCATAGAAGGCTGTTTTAGAAATCAGCCTCTACGACTCTAATTTGTTGAAATTAGGTTTTTTTTTTTTTTTTTTTTGAATTAAATAAGCCACAGGAACCTGATAAAAAAATTTTCAACCAGGACATAAAACCATAAAATGAAAACTAAAAATCTCTTTTTTTTTCATCCTATTCCTGCCTCAAGGAGTTCTATAAGTTGTTATATGTGTATAACATAAGTTGTTATATCTGTCCCTTTAAAACACACATGTACATACATAATCACATAGACAGTCATACTCTGTGTATGTTATGCACCTGTTGTTTTCCCGTTTCTGAGTACATCTTAGGGACTATTCCATATCAGCCCACAAAGAGCTATGACAGTCTTATTAATGGCCATGTAGTATTCTGTTTTAGGGCTGTTACATAATTTGTGTCATCAGGCACCACTGGATGGACTTTTAGGTTGTTTCTAGGTATTTGTTACTGCAAACAATATGACAGTAAAGGTGTTTGTGAATATGTGCACAAAATCATCTGTTGGTTAAATTCCTAGAAGTGCAGTTGCTGAATCAGGGATTGTATGCTCTCCTGATTGTTATTTTTCTTTTTAATTCTGAAGCATTCCAAAACATACTAAATGGAAAGACATAACTGTTGCTTACATTCTCATTTCCCAAATGTAATAATGTTATATATGTTTTGCTATATTTGCTTCAAATCTCTCTTTCAAAGAAATAAAGCATCACGGCTACGTGAAAAGCACACCTTTGTCTTTTCCCCATCTCTTGGCAGAGTTAGTTACCCATTCTCCGGTGTGAGTCATTTCCATAAATATTTTTATTTTATTTTATTTTTTAAAATTTATTTTACTTTTTAAAACATTTTTAAAAGGATTTTATTTATTTGACAGAGAGAGAGAGTGAGCATAAGCAGGGGGAGTAGCAGGCAGAGGGAGAGGGAGAAACAGGCTCCCCGCTGACTAAGAACCCTCTAGCCTCCATCTCAGAAGGCGGGGCTCCATCTCAGGAGGCGGGGCTCCATCTCAGGAGGCGGGGCTCCATCTCAGAACCCTGGGATCATGACCTGAGACGCTTAACCGCTTAACCGACTGAGCCACCCAGGTGTCCCCCCATAAATATTTCCGTATGTGTTTGAACTTTCATTACACATTTATGTTCCTATCAGCAATAGACAGTAACCATTTGTGGGTCTCGTTTTTATATAAATGAAATAAATGTTATCATAAGGCATTATTTTGCAACTTGCTTTCTCCCCACTGAATATCTGGTTGTTGAATTGATGTCAGTTTTAGCTATTTTAACTTCTGCATTGAATTCCATCCTATTAACAAGCCACTATTTATCTAGTCTGCTTCTGAGGGACAGTTGGGTTATCTTGCTCCATAAATAGTGCTGCAGTAAATGTCTTTATACATGTCTCCTCGTGCGTATGTATGAGAGTGTTTCTCGGGTAAAGGCTTCAAGCAGAGTTGCCAAGAGTAGAAAACGCACATCTGCAGCTGCCTGGATATTGCCAAATTGCTCTCCCGAGTGCTTGTACCGATTTACATTCTCAACAGCAGTGGATGGATACCTTTTTTCCTTCCATCCTTGCCAATTCTTGGTGTTATCAGATTTTTAAAAAAATTGACAATTAACTTCGTGTGAAATGATACTTCATTGTTTAATTTGATGGTCTCTATATATGTTTATTGGCCACTTATGTTTTCCCTTCCATGAGCTGCCTGTTCATATACTTTGCTTGCTTTCCTGTTGGGATTTTATTTTCGCACTAATTTTTTAATTGAAATTTTTATACACATAATTGTTGATTCATATGCAGTCATAAGAAATAATACAGAGAGATTCATGGAGCACGTTGTCCAGTGTCCATCAATAGTAACATTTTGCAAAACAGTAATATAAGATAACATTGAGGAGATTGACATGAAACAACCCATTGTACTTAGATTTCCCTGTTGTTACTTACACAAATTTGTGTGTATGTGTTTGTGTGTGCGTTTGGTAAGCAGACATTATTGATTGAGTTTCTGTAATGGTTATAGATCTCTTCAGGGTTTAGATTTGTTTAAGATTTGTTTAGATTTGTTTTCAAGTCTATTTCAATAAGTTGTAAATTTCTAGAAAATGGACAATTTGGGCTAATTTATTGTCACCACCATCTGAGCCCTTGCCACAGAGTTCCTCTCAGTCTGAGGCTCTGTGACCCCTAGATTACAGTATTCTCAGGATGTACACATCCTAGCAATGTCTCTTTTCCATGCTATAATATGTCATCCATTAGCTCAGAGTGATATGAGTGGATCAGAATCAGGCAGAGTTTATTTCAAATTCCATCCTAGCTGTACAACTTCGGGTAGGTGATTTAACTTGTCTAGACCTCGGTTCCCACATTGTAAAATGGGAATAATAGCACTCTCTCATAGAGTGAGGATGCAAATAAGGAAGAACCTAGCCCAATACCCAGTAGATAGCCAATAAAGAAGCTCCCTTTTAACTCTGTATCTTCATACTCCTACACAGGTCCTTCTGTTACTAGGCAGAAGCTGTCTGAAGGTAGGGACTGGGACTGATCCATTTATGCATCTCCCTGATATTGATCTGCCATAGTAACTTAGGAAGTATTTGCTGTTGGAAGATTGCACTGAGAGGGAATGAGTCTATGTTTGGTGGAGCAGAGGTGGAAGGCACTAGAGGTGGAGAAAATCTCATCCATCCACCAATTCTTTCATCCATCTGTCCGTCTGTCTGTCCATCCATCCATCCACCCATTCATCTACTGATCCATCTGTCTGTCCATTTATCCATGCATCCATGCATCCGTGCATCCATTCACCTATTTATTCTTCCAGTAGGCATATGGTCTGGTGGTTAGGAACGTGGGCTTTGATTGGACAGAGGTGGGTTCAGATCCCAACTCTGCTGCTTGGTTACTATGTGACCCCTCTGAGTCTCAGTTTCTTGGTAAATGGAGCTAATTAAAATACTAACTAACAACTAAAGTATGTTAACTATATGTATGGGCTGTGGTTTCAGCACTTTACATGTATTAAATTAATTCATTTCATCCTCACAGCCCCATGAAGTTGACAATAGTATGCCCAGACCACAGAGAAAAGGGATTATGCATCTTGCCCTATACCACATAGCCACTAGGGAGTGTAGTATGGCTCCAGAGTTTTCTTCCAATCATGAATTTGGTGAGGATTAAAAGAGATTTTGTGTATAAGGGTCTTAGCAGAGTGCCTGGCACATATTGAGTGCTCGGCAAGAACTGTGACTATTATTACTGCTATTATTACTATTATTATTGTGGGTTCCACACAGCTCCCCTTGAGGTCTCACTGGTGTCCAGCCACAGAGTTATCTATCCATCCATCCATCCATCCATCCATCCATCCATCATCAACAGATGTTTTTTGAGATCTACTATGTGCCAGGCATTATCAAAAGTGTGCAAAGCTTATCATATAAGCCTGATGAAAGTACTCAGTCTGGGTTGCCAAGAAGAGATCCTTGAAAGCTTTCTGGGAGGAGCAGCAGCACTTGATTTGAGTGAAGAAGACTTGGTATACAGCAGGACTACTGGTGCTTAAGGTTCAGTGAGCAAGGCAGATTGTAATTAGATACTGATGCCTTGATTGTATTATTATCAATGAGATAAGTGCTCTTAAGGAAAAAGATCCTGCACTAGATGGACTGTGGGGGAGGAGTGGTAGTCAGAGGAGGCCTGGGTATCTGTGTTTCAAAGTTCTTGAGAGAGTTCTGATGGTCACACATATTTGGGATTGTTGCTGTGCGCTTGAGCTTTCTAGTCAGTCAGACACTAATGGCTCATAAAGGTGCTGAGATCCTAAGCCTAACAGCCCTTGGGTTGGCCAGGGCCCCAGGCTGGTTGCTTCTAGCAATGAACCACTCATCTGTTTTCTCCAGTGTGCTAGACAGATATTACCATTTTCGATGCGAGCTCTAACGTGACCAAGGTGGGAAATAGCACTGTAGGCTCTGTGAGGTCACGGGAGCTTGTTGAGCTGGGACATGTTCTGGTCAGTTGAGCCTTCTAGAAAGTTCTGAGGCCACATGTAGAGCACATGCTGATGGGTGAGAAACTTGGAGTAAAGGAGAGCAGTGAGGCCTGGGACACCTGGGAGACCTGAGCTCGGGCTATGGAGGAGGAGGGGGCTGAGCCAAGACACATTTGGGAGGTAAAATCAACAGGGTGAGTTGCGGGGGTGAGGTAGTGAAGGCTAGGTGACAGGGTTCTATTTCCTGGGGTAGAGTCTCAGGAGGAGAAGCTGGGCTGAGGGCGGGGAGGTGAAGATTTCAGTTTTGGATGAAACAGGGACTTTTAAAGAGTCCAGATTGTGTGTCCGTGATGATTCTTTGATGACAGTCAGGAGCCCCTGAGCGTGGGCCTTTCAGATGGACATTATTCCTGAATCAAAACTTTTGCCATCTGCTCATCCTTAAAATGTGAAAGCAGAGAGAACGTATTTCCCGACGAGACTGGTGAGGAGGTAGGGAAATGGTCTTTAACTGCAGGCAGGACATATGTTCTTCACTCGACATCGTATTTGTCTAGAGTGCTCAGCTCGTTCCTGGGGGATGTGGGGAGAGGGAGAGGAAAGAGGAAAAACATGGCGGGGTGAGGCTGTGGCTCCCGAAAGGGGATAACTTCAGGGCCAAAGACAGGTCTTCATGCCTGCCTCTCCAGATTTCATCTGTCCTCACAACCCAGATCAAGTGCCACGTCTTCCAGGAAGCCTTCATGGGTCTCTCTATCTGGACCCTGAGCACAGGCAGCCAAGCAGTGATTAAACTTTTCCTGGGTGTCTCCCTCACAGGCTGCCTGCTAAGAAATTAGGTCTCGAGTGGTTCCCAAACTTGGCCGCGTGTTATGATCACCCCGGGGAGCTTTGGAAAATAAGGGTGGTTGGTTGGCCCCACCCCAAAGATCCTCATGGTACTGATCTGGGGTGCTGCCTGGGTATCAGGAGTTTGAAGAACTCAGCAGATGATCGCAAGGCGCAGCCGGCTAAACTTTATAGCTGATGAATTACCCCGACCCGTGTGCGTGGATGTGCTTTTGCCTTCAGCATTTTCAGAAGGCTAGAAACAAACAACCAATTGTTGTTTAAGGAAAAGGTGGCTCTAGCTCTCAGCCAGGAAGACGGCTCTTGTGGCAGGAGTATTACGTGACCAGCAGAGATGGGTTCCAGGATGACAGGTTTTCGGCAGACTGTCTGGGTCTCACTTTGCAGAGCCCGTACCTTACCATGGAAAGGTGGCATCCTCCTCTCCAAAGCCAGCCAGAAGGGGTCCCCAGGGATGCTGGATGGATGGAGTCAAGATCCTCCCTGCACACACAGGCTCAGAGAGGCAGCACTGCCTACTGGGGGACCAGACGGCCTGGGCACCCACCTGCCTCTGCCCCTCACGAGCTGTGTGGCTTTGGGGAAATGGTTTAAACCCTCTGTGCCTTAGTTTCTTTACCTGTAAAATGGGGGAAGAGAATAGCAACTCTCCTCTAATAGTGCCATTGAAAAGAGAAAATCACTTCTAGGAAAAATGCTGGGAACAACACTAGGCACAGAGGACCTCTGCTTCCCTTGGTATGACCGCAGGTGCTAGTGTGTCCACCCACTGGCTTGGATCTAGCTTGTGGTTTTCAGCAGGGCTGAGGCTGTACCTCAACATAGCCTCTGACCTCTTGGGCAGTGGTTATTCCAAGCAAGTGACCATGAAGCTGGCTGGACCACGGGCTGTAGGTCTAGTCTGAGATCGACAGCCACCCTCTGCCCCGTGGATGACGTCACAGGCAACAGCAGGATTGCGGTGGGTGGACCCAACCACCAGGATATTTTAACGCCTCCTCGCTGCATTCATGCTTGAAATCACATTCTTTATTTTGCTAAAATATTCCCTTGACTGATAACTTCCTCAGGGAAACTGAGGCCCGGAGCCGGGACAGACTTGCCCAAAGTTGCCCAGTGGATCTGTGGGATCGCTCGAGGGCCCCACGGCCTGGATTCCCCAGCCTGCACTCCTTCCTCTGTCCCGGTCACCAGCCTTTCCCCTGTCCCCTCTGCTTGCTCACATTTCCATTCCTGCTTCCTCTGCACAGTGTCCGTGGGTCCGGTCCTCTTCCTGCTGCTTCTACACTTGGGTCTTGGGGTCAGAATGTGGGTTCCTGGTGGTGAATGTGGAGAGTGGCACAGGCTGTGGGATTCTCCCCTTTCAGAGATGGCCAGGGTCCCACGAGGGCCAGCTTGATTTCCGGCTGATGTTGGCTTGCAAGGCTCCTTTGCATTCAAATCAATACCCTTCCTCTCTCATAGGTCCTGGAGGTGTGACACTGGGGTTAGAAATGATTGACTAACCCACCTACACCTCACCTTAATCTAGAAAGACACTCACATGTCCTACAGCATTTCATAAAATATGCCCAAAGTTGGCATCAATAAGAAAGAGCAAAGGAAGAAAAACAGTGGACGCAGAGGTGGGCCCAGGCTGTGCGTGGACCCCAATCCAATTCATCCCTTTATTCATTTCGTCAGGATTTCCTGATGACTTATTAATGAATGAATGAAATTTCCTTCATTTCTCTCACCTTGCCTTCCATTCTGGGGCACTCCTGCCTTATCTCAGGGAGAACCACATGGAACAGGAATTTTCCATTCAGAGGATTCTGAGAACAATCATCAAGCCACACAGTGATTCAGAGGACCACGTGGCTCTGCTTTTTGATGCAAAGGTGAAAGGCAGGCACGTGGGCCTGGGGAGAGAAGCTGGTCAAGGGGAATGGGCAGGGCCTAGCAGAACCTGGCTGTCCAGACAAACGAAATCAATTTAAAAAAAGAAGAAAGAGTTGTGGCACCTTCTAGGAGAAGACTGGAAGCTGCTTCCCATCTCACCTCTGCGGGGACATTTCAGTATGTGAGCTTCGTGTATAGGAAAAGGGTGCAGAGACTCCGATCTCTGGAGGAGCCTAATTAATCCACCATAGTGGCTGAGGTGTTCTTGAGACTCAGAGCACCTTCTGGAACCTGAGTCCCGTTCCTAGCAGAGCTGCAAGGTGGGGTTTACCCAGCTCCAGCTCTGGGATTTCTTCTCTCATCTCACAGAGGACTGGGATCCAGGGAGGTTAGGCAGCCTCATGGGCATCGCTGTAAGCTGTGGGGCTGTGGGGCTTGGAGCCTGGCCCTTGGATGCCTGACTTTTATGGGCCACAGGCTTGGACTGCTCCAGCTTGTGTTGCCACTGTGGCCTACCCCTCTGGGAGAGCTTCTGTTAACATACCTACCCAAGGCAGTCCCTTCCTGGCTTTGTGGTCACCTGCCCCGTCAGACTCTGATGCCTTTAAGGAAGTGAGCTAGTGTGACACACATCTGTATCCCTAGCAGGCAGCTCAAGGCCTGGCACTTAGTAGATATCTTAGTAAGTAAACATTCGATGAGTTGACTCGAACACCAACTTCCTAGAACCGCCATGCCTCTTATGCACACAATAATAACCTTGATATCAGAATAGAACCATTGACACTTGCTAAGACCTTGCTGTGTGGCAGGCACTGATGTAAGCACTGTGTATATACACTCCCTCCTTAAGGAAGTCCTTTGAAGTAAGTTTCTTCTTATGTTCCAGGGGAGGTGACATAGGTGGAGGGTCAGACCTGGAATCAGGTCTGTCTGATACCCATGTTCATGAGCTCTGTGCTCTTCACCTCTGGGGACAGCCTAAGGAGCCCTGAATTTGCACGACATTTTATCCTCTGGTGGAGCCCCTGTTAACACCTAGCTTGGAGACCTTGGGTAAGTCCCTAGACTTTTCATGTTTCTGCGTTCGTGGAGGAGAGTTCTAGAGATGAGCCAGAAGAATTTTCCCTGTCCAGACCTTGAAATGGTGTGCTGATTGGAGCCTTGGACTCTGAATTTCTGACAGAGTCTCGACAGAATTTCCTGGACATTTGTTCCAGGAAACGAATTTGGTCTGAGCACCTGAGAGCATGTGTGTGTACATGTGTCATGATGAATCCCTCAAACATCACAAGGACAGAGTCACAGGAAAGAGCTCACCAGGTATGCCCCTACCAAATGGATTTCTCTCTCACATCTACTAAGTAATAGATTCTGATTCCAAATCATGTGTATTAGGGCCATGGTGAAGCCCGAAACGAAGATTCAGAAGAAAACGTGCTTTTCTTGCTCTTAGAGCAGAATAACTCCCCACCCTCTATCCATCTATATTAAAATCTTAAACATTTCCTCTTAGCAATAAAAAAAAAAAAAACAACACCCTATAATCCTCAGGGGTCTCAGTCATGTGCATCAGAAGACGCATCTCTAAATCTATTCATTGAAATTTCTTTACCCTAATGGAGGATACTAATGGAGGACTTTTTTTTTTTCCCCAAAAAACATCAAATAAAAATATGGAATGTGCAACTTGGAGCTGCCCCCAAGTGCCTTTCTGGTTTCTCCACTTCCCACTGCTTCATGCTTTGTGCCAAAGTTTATGAGTCTGTAATTTCCTGGAAGTTTATATAGCATGAAAGAAGGAGAAGTAATAAAATATGCAATTTAATTGCAAAAACCACGTACTAATCTCGCTAATGTGCTAGATTAAGACCATAATGTGAGAAGCTACTAGGTGGTTAAGCTGATTTAGAGCAAACTGGACCCCTATGTCTCTTTGTCTGTGCCCATATTTTACGCCACCCAGACCCAACAATTTATTTTGTTTTGGTTATTGGTTTATAGTCTAAGAATAATAATGTCACATAATCTCTTGGGCTGGGCTGTTTGAATACCTCTAATACGACTCATGCTCTGGGCAGTGTATCAGCCAGGTGACCTAGCTCTGCTCTGAGAGCACGAGTATCCCCTCTTGGAGTCACTGTTCAGCCGCCCCTGGCTGGCTCGTGCCCACATACACAAACCCCTGGGCAGCGTCATCCTGGAGTGGCAACTTTGTCTCGGGCTCCCACTCTCAGCAGTAGGGCCGGAGGGCAGGGCTCTGAGACCCCGGGGACTGGCTGCTAACTCTGGCTCTTCACTTACAGGTCACACCACTCTCTGAGCTGAAACTCCATCATGACAGATGAGGTGCTCACATCCATCTCTTGGAGGTGGGGTGAGAATCCAGTGAGTTGATCTACTAAGTTCAGGGCTTCTAGAAGGCCCCCAGTTATGGATAACTCCCTTCCCTTTATTTCAAATTCTCTGAGAATCGGAGAGACTTCACAATCCTCTTAACGATACCATCATCTTTAAGCTTCAAAGCATTTAAAGCCATTGATGGGAGGGGGAAAGAGCAATGCAGATTTTATTTATTAATTATATTTGTGCAGATATTGGCCTAAGGTCTACTATGTGCTTTCATCATATTTCATCACTTCTTACAGCTCCTTCTAAATCTGTCTTTCCTGCCCCCACTCGATTGTGAAACTTTGGATGGTAGAGATTCTGTCTTTTTATCCCCAAACCATCTGCCGCGTTCCACACGCTCCCTTCCATTGTGTGGGGGCAGCACACACACCTGCATCAAGCAACGAGAGAGAGAACTCTACCGGGAAGAATACATAATACCATAGTGTCACGCACATTTCAGAACCGACCGCACAATCCACAAACTATTGAATATCTTCCAAGATCCAGGCCCTGGGCTCGGTTCTTTGGGTCATGGGGAGATTGCAGGGGATGTGGGGGCATGCTACCCCTGTCCCCTGCCTGGACCCTGGCTCCCAGGGGCTGGAAGGGTTGGGTGCTGTTGGTTCACAGCTGGGCTGTCTTGGCAATTGCCTTGACACCTTACCCAAGGTCATGATTCATCCCTGGGGAACACATATGATTTGGGGTAAAAGGCCTAGCTCCCATGGCTCCATTTGGGTTACCTATATAAGGTCAGCTCTCTCTCTCTCTTTTAAAGATTTATTTATTTATTTGAGAGACACAGAGAGAGAGAGAGAGAGAGAGAGTGTGTGCAAGAGTTGGGGAAGGGTAAGAGGGAGAAGATATCCAAGCAGACTCCCACTGAGTGTGGAGCCTGGCATGGGGCTCAGTCTCACAAACCATGAGATCAGGGCCTGAGCCAAAGTCAAGAGTCAGATGCTCAACCAACAGAGCCATCCAGGTGCCCATACATGATCATCTCTTTGCAATTAAGAGCTCCTTTTGGGTTCAGCTGGGGCCTCTGTTAGCACTGTGTCAGCTTCTCCCTCTGCCTAACCTTATGTTCCCTACTCCCTCACAAGTGTTGGTCCCGAGAACACCCCAGTAAATCATGTGCATGCAGACATCTGTCTCAGATTAGAGCCCATTCCCAGGAATCTGATCTATGAGCAGACACATGAGAATAGACATTTATCCTGAGAACGGGAAGCTGGTACGAATAGGAGAAGGTGAGCTTCACGACCTTGGTCATGTCATTCCTCATTCTGAACCTTAGTTCCCATCTGCACATGGATGGGGTTATAGAGATTGGTGAGTGTCAGTCCCAATCCATTCTCCCCTTTGTTCACAATGATTGCATTGCAGTGGGCACGTGCTGAATTTCTCAGACTCTCCCGTCATTAGGGGGTCTGGGGGGGGGGCGCATCAGCAGGAGGCCTGGTTCTGAGCCTTTGACTTTAGCTTCCTCTTCTCTATTTTTCCTTCCTATGACTTGCACCTGGACATCCTGTTGACACAATATTGACCAAGGAGATGATGACACCTTCCTAGGGTTGGCGGAGCAAAAAGACCAAGGGGGCGGGTCCCCGAATGGCTGCGTGGAGCAGAGCTGCTCCCTGATCCAGGCTACTTATGTAAATTCTGCTGAATAAGAGAAAAACAAACTCCTTTGTTCTTCCATCCAGCTGATTGTCACCCCCAACAAACACAGGCTTGTCCAGCTGATGCTATACAAAATCCAATGCTTTGAAAGCATTTGTTTTCTTTCCAGCTATATCTTTTTATGATTGTAGAAAACCAAATGATTTTGGAACAATTTATTCATTCATTCCTCTCTCCACCCATTCATTTCTTTGGCATTTACTGAGAAGATTTGCTCTGCCCTGGAGATTAGATGTGAACACGATTCAGCTGCCACTCTGGAAGTGTTCGCAGTCTAGTGTGGGGAGAAGGACGCTTGGGTGTCTCCCTGGGACACAGTGAGATCGGGTGCTACTAAGTCCCCCTGGGAAGAATGAAGGTGGGACAGGAAGGCCTCACAAAAGTCCATTTTGAATACAGAATATAAAAAGTTTGAATTGGGCTTTGCGGTATGAGTAGGAGTTTTTCAGAGGAAAGTGGGAGGAGTATTTTAGGCAGAGAAATGAGGTTGCAAATGGTAGGTCTTGGGAACTGCAGGTTTGGTGGGGCAAGGGCAAGGTAGGGGAATGTAGTGGGGTAAATGGGAAGGGGCTGCAGTGTTAAGCGTTGATTCCATCCTTGCAGCAAGGGGGCTCCATGAAGGTTTAAGTGGGGGAGTGACAGGATCCCAGTGGGGGGCACGTGAGGGGCTAGCCTGTGTGAAGAGCAAGGGCTGGAAGGGGAGACTAAGGGGAGGAGGCCACCTGGGGGACTCTGGCCTGTCCCACTGTGTCTGATCGCAGTGGCAACAAGAAGGGAAGATCAATTTGGTCCCCTTGGCAGAGACTCACCAGGCCAGGAGACCTAAAAGTCCAGGAAAAGGTGTCTTTTTGTTCATGAGTAGATCCCTGCTGCTTGGCACAATGCCTGGCACCCAGTGGGTGCTCAGTAGATGCTTGATGAACCGGAGGTGGAGGGGGCAAGGGAAGAGACAGGGTGCTCTTTGGGGGCGGAGGAGCTGAGGTGACAAAATTAGACGGATGGAGAGAGGAAGGACGTGCCGGTTCACTTCATCTTTCAGAGTTGTCCCCAGCCCGATTTTCTGTGCACTGCACACAGGTCCACACCATGTGGAGCTGGCAGCAATCGCCTCTGCTGTCCCCTTCCTGGCTTCTTACCCTCTGTTCCCCACCACCCCCCTACCTCCACTCTGGCACCCTGGCTGGGAAGTGGCCCTGGGAATAAATGAACGCTTTTTTTTTCCCTCCCAATTTGCTATATATTTTCTTCTTCTTCAAAAATTAATGTATTGCATCTTTGCATGATGGAAATTAAAAATCACCTCTGCATTACCGGTGCAGGGGGGGAGGTGAGGGCAACAAACTTGGATCTCGTTTCATTCAACCATGTCTAGTCAAGGTATGGTCAGCATAATCCATTGTGAGCTTTATTTTTCAGATTTCAGGCTCTGTGTGGGACAGGAAAGAACCAGCCCTCGGGAAACTTTCTTCAGAAAGGGCATTTGCCAGTGCAGCCTTGCTGGGTTCCCTCTGTCTTCCCCAGCTTTCCTGCCCTGGGGCTCCATGGACTCCTGGAGGCTTGTGCACAGCCCCCCAGGAAGACAGGGTAATGGAATCCTTCTGCAGAGTTGAGAAGATTAGGAATTCTGTGAGTTAACCTTGTTCCAAATAGTACCAACTCAATGGGGGAGGAGCCCTAGGAGTCACGTGGGGTAGAGGGTGGTCTGGGGTGGAGGGCTCTGTGACCCTCAAGCTGACACCAGAGCCCCCAGATTTTCTTCCTGTCAGATGTCGGGCTTCTGCAGAAGAGTTCACCTGAAGAAGAAGTTCTGTGGCTAAAAAGAGTTTGGCCAGCCAACGTACCCATTTTACAGATAGGGAGAATGAAGCCTGGCTGGAGAAAGCGAGTCGCCCACATGGACAAGGGCACATCAGGAGTGGACCCAGGGTAAGGAGGAAGTGACTTGACATCTGGAGCTCGGATCTTTTGCCTGTAAAATGTGGGTTGGGTACGATCCAGGTCCTGCTGAGCTGTGTGGGTTAAATGCAGTTTCATAAACGTGCAGACCTTGTTGTCAGATGAAAGTTGGTATGCCCTCTTCGGCAAACCTGCAGTATCTAACCAAGCTGAATAGTAGCCACCTCACCCCTGGGTATCCATCTATCCAACAGAAATGAAATCCTACAAAGAACAAGGACAAGAATGTTCCTGGAAGTTATATTCATAATAGCCCCTAACTGGACACTGTCCAAATGTCCATCAATGGCGGAATGGATAGACAGTAGCATAGTCATGTAATGAAGTACTATACAGCAATAAAAAAGAACAAATAGGTGCTATATACAATGATAGAAGGTCACAGAAGCAATATCAAAGGGTAAGAAGCCAGGCAGAAGAATGTGTTTATGGTATAATCCCATCTATACGATAATTAAGAAACAGGTAAAAGTACCAAATGGAGATGGGCTCAGAACAGTAGTTTCCTTTGGGGACAAGTGATTTGGGGGAGTATAAAGGTTCGGTAGGGGCTAGAAATGTTCTATGTCTTTATTTGGGTGGTGGCTTCACAGGTAAGTACTAATGGGAGATTAATCAAACTGCACCTGTTAGAATGTTGCATGTTATTGTGTGCAAATTACTTAAAAATAAGAAAAGAGGCATGCGTGGGTGGCTCAGTTGGTTAAGCCTCTGGTTCTTGGTTTTGGCTCAGGTCTTGATCTCAGGGTCTTGCGATTGAGCCCTGCATGGGGCTCTGTGCTCAGTGGGGAGTTCGTTTAAGACGCTCTTTCTCCCTCTTCCTCTGTCCCTCCTCCCCCATGCGCTCTTTGTCTCTCAAATAAATAAATAAATAAAAATACATAAACAGAGAAATTATAAATATTAATAAAACATCAGATAATAGGCCCCCTGTGCATATGTGCATGTTAACAACCAGGGTCCACATGACAGGTGTCAGGTACTGCTCTGGCTAAGGACATGTTAAGTCAATGGTTCTCAAACGTCCACATGCATAGAAATCACCTGGAGAGAGTGTTAGTATACAGATTCCTGGGCCCCACCCCAGAGTTTCAAATTCAGTGGATGTGGAATAGGATCTGCTTTACTTAGAGGCTCCTAGGGGATGCTGATGCAGCTGGTCCTCAGTCCCCGCCTTGAGGAGCACTGGTCCAAGCGGTCCTCAGAAGCAAACGCAAAGCCATCCATTTGGCATCCCACGTGCCAGTGAAGTCCATCTGCCGAGGTCCCACTCCCATGCCACCTCCCTTCTGCCCTCCGAATCTCATGCGGATGGAGCTCCATTTGCCCTCAGTGTCGTGGTTGCAAGGGCATCTGGGAAATGTGGTTTTCAGTCTCTGAGTCTTGCTGTATAGGAAGGTACGACATAGAAGGGGGATAGGTCCCAAGAGACATTGGACCACACTTCTGCAGGTCCCACCGAGCTGCCAGGTCGTGACATTCCATATACGTAGGACACTGACATGAGCGCGAGTGTTCTTCTGGGTGACTGGGGCTAACTGCGGCTGTGGTCTTCTGGGCATTCTGGACAATTTTTCCAGTCTAGGGGAGTCAAGTTTTGGGTTGGAAACTCTGATACGGATCATTAGCAGAGACAGTTACTTCCTTATTTGACTTAATGGTACAAAGAGGAAATAAAAATTTAGTTGACGCTAGAGCTGGAAGAAACCATCCCCTGCACTTACCTGCTCCCCGCCTATTTCTCAGATGGGGAGACCGGGACTCCCAAAAGGACAAAGTTCACCTGGACACAGCAGGGACTTGAACTCACCGTCCTTCATGTCTGTTTAGAAAGCACTTTGCTTTCTGTGATTCCTTTTGTTCCTCCCCTGTTCCTGTGCCAAGAGCAGGGCAGGAATTATTATTTTATAGATAAGGAGGTTGAGGCTCTGACAAGGTGTGCAAGGGCTGCATTACAACCCGTGCAGCAAGCGTGGTCCTCCTGCCTGGTTCAGCCCAGAGCCAGGGGACTGAGGCAAGTTCCTGGGCAAGAAGGCAATGCATCATATGGGATCATCACTGTCTTCCTTCCACTCAGCTGCATCCCTCAGGCTGGCCTCAAGGTCACCACTGGCTTCCCCACTCCACATCCTAACAGAAGAGAAAGAACTTCTTTTACTAGTGTTCTTCTTTTTTTTTTAAAAAGATTTTATTTATTTATTTATTTGACAGAGAGTGAGACATTGAGAAAGAGAACATAAGCAGGGAGAGTGGGAGAGGGAGAAGCAGGCTTGCTGCCGAGCAGGGAGCCTGATGCGGGACTCGATCCTAGGACCCCAGGATTGTTACCCGAGCAGGCACTTAATGACTGAGCCACCCAGGGGCCCCTTACTAGTGGTTCTTACAAATTTTGCAGCAGCTGAGTCTCTTCTTTCGCTGTACAACCACCCTCCCTGCCCTTTGGATACGCTTAAGGTTTTAACTGGGGCAAAATACATGTAATGGAACATTTACCGACTTGACCATTTCTTGTGTGCCTCTCGGTGGCATCAAGCACATTCACACTGTTGTGCAAACATCGTCACCACCATGTCCAGGACTTCCCATCCCCGACACGGAAGCTCTCTACCCATGAAACAGCTCCAGCCTCCCCCCATCTCCCAGGAGCCGGCAATCGCCTCGATTTTCCTGTCTCTATGAACTTGGCTACTCTGGGTGCCTCATGTAAATGCAGTCCCACAGCATTTGTCCTTTTGTGTCTGGCTTGTTTCATTTCATATAATGTCCTCAGGGTTCATTCATGCTGCAGCCTGCATCTGAACTTCCTTCCTTTTTAAGGCTGAATAATATTCTACTGTATGTAGAGAACACATTTTGTCTGTCTACTGGTGGCTTCCACCTTCGGGTTATTGCGAATAATGCTGTTATGGACACGGATGCACACATCTCTGTTTTGAGTCTCAGCTTTCAATTCTTTGGGGTATATTCTCAGAAGTGGAATTACTGTATCATTTGGTAGTTCCATTTTTAATTGTTTGAGGGCTCACCATACTGGTTTCCACAGCGGCTACCTGATTTTGTATTCCCACCAGCAAGGCACAGGCTTCCAGTTTCTCCACATCCTGGAGAATCCGTGTTATTTGCCTGTTTTCTTTTTTTTCTTGTTTGTTTTGATAGTCGCCATCCTAATAGGTATGAGGTGGTTGCTGTCCACCCCACCCCACCCCACCCCACCTCATCCTGTCCTGTCCTATCCTTTACCCACTGCCCCTTCCCTTCCTATCCCATCTCATCCCATTGTTGGAAATTTGATGTTTTATTTTATTTTTTTTTTAAAGATATTTATTTATTTATTTATTTGACAGAGAGAAATCACAAGTAGATGGAGAGGCAGGCAGAGAGAGACAGAGGGAAGCAGGCTCCCCGCTGAGCAGAGAGCCCGATGCGGGACTCGATCCCAGCACCCTGAGATCAGGACCTGAGCCGAAGGCAGCGGCTTAACCCACTGAGCCACCCAGGTGCCCCGGAAATTTGATGTTTTAATGGAAGAAAAGAATCCAGCACCCTGGGAAGCTGTGTCTCCTGATGAGTGTTGGGAGCTCATGGAAATCACCCAGCAGCAGGAGCTCATAGGGAAGAGTGGCAGAAGGTCCAGAAGGGCAGCCAGGTGCAACATCTTTCTCTTCCCCATCCAAACAGCAAACCCTTCCTGAATCTAGAGGAAGCATTTCTGCACACCCCAGACGACTGAAGTCAGCGTGTGGAAATGCCTTCGCTACATTCTTCGGCTCTTCTTCCCTTTTTAGCCTCTGGAAGAGGAGTTTTATTTTGCCTTCACAGTGGCCCAGTAATCACTGCATAGTTTACACATAAGTTTTCTTGTGCATTTCCTTGTTGAATTTTGCACATTGAAATTTTTATATTCATGCATTCTTTTATGATGCCTAAATGTTTTCCCTGAAATGTGTATTGATTTGTAAATTAGATTGTCTTCTGTAATAAAATACCATTTGCACCAAAAAAGCTTTGTTGTTACAGGAGGTGTGGAGGGGGAACTGGAAGGGAGGGGTGGCAGGGGTAGCCAGGATTGTAGGGTTGGGTGCAAGGCACAAAGGGAAGAGATGTGGCCTGGGCTAGGGTGTTGGCAGTGAGAATCCCCAGGTGGTGGGGGATGGGGTAGACAAGATCCATTTCAGAGGCAATCTACAGGATGTGGTGGCCAGTCTGTGGTCAGGCCTGAGGGAGGAAGAGTCAGGGTCCAGAATGCCTTCCATATTTCTGGCTTCATGTGTCAGGGGTGGTGGAGAAGACAGGGAACAGAGCAGAAGGGTTGACGACCATTTCTGCTCAGACCTTAAAAGGCCTGCAGGCCACTCAAGCTTCAGGACATGTTCCATAAGGCAGAGACCAGGATTGGATGGGGAGGGGAGAGGAGGGGAGGTTGGGAGATGGGTTGTAAGGGGCCTTACAGGTATGCTTCAGTGTGTGAGTTTGACCTTCTGGGATGGAGAGATAGCACGGCCCAGACACTAGAACCCAGCTGTCCTGACTCCAGGGAGTCAGGATAGGGAAGGGGTCCTAGAGCTCTTGGCCCCCAAGCTCTCTCTTGAGTTGGTGTCCTGAGGGCATGTCCACCCCCACATCCCTCTCTGCTCCGAGGGCACACATCCTTGACTGAGGATCCAGCACCCGCATGAGTCAGAATGATCTGCATTCCAGTCCAACCCTCTCTCACCAGCTCTGCTCCCCAAATCTCAAGTTCCTCATGAGTCATGTGGGGACACTAATGCCTCCATACCAGGGTTTAATGACATAGGGGCATAGAAGGGCTGGTGGATTGCTTGAGAGGGGTCTGGCAGGCATTCCAAAAACAATTGTTGAATCTGGATCATTTCTGAGTCTGCCTGGATGCCCCCTCCTCCAGGAAGCCTTCTCTGGTTCCCTTCCCCTAATCACACAAGGTAGGATGCCATCCTCCTTCTCTGTGCTGCCTAAGTACCTCCCTGCACATCTCCCTGTCTGTCTCCTGGTGCACAAGTGTGGTGTAACTTAGTAGGACAGTTTCATTTTGTCACCACAGGTATCCTATCTCTACTGCTTCCTCACTGTGGCACCTGGGGCAAGTCTGTCAGCATCTCTGAGCCTTGCTTTGTCCCCCTTCTGCAAAATGGGAACGCTCTCAATTGTACATGCCTCTTAGGGCCGTTGTGAAAATTAAAGGAGATAATACAGTCCCTAGAACCAGGCTTGGTCCACGGCAGGTGCTCCGTGAGCATGAACAATGTATCCACCATTACTCATTATCATTATTGCTGGCGTCTTTCCTTGGAGGTCTACGGAACTAAGACCTGGGTTGCGGTCTCAGGTTTTTCTTGTGTTGATCTTCAGTGAATTTTTGTTGCATCTAGAACTGTTCTAGATCTTTGGCTAGGTAACGAATGGGGTGCCAAGAAAGAGAAGCTCTGGGCACCATCCTTTCTGCTTTCACGGTGGGGCACAGACCAGGGGACCAACACTGTTTGTGGGGAGGTTTTGTGGGAAGGAGACTCTCGGGGGGGGGGGCTCTTGCCTTCTCTCCTGTGACCCCACGGGTCGCCGTCTTGGATCCCACGCTCTGGTGGCACCTGCTCACAGCTGGTGGGATCCTAGCTCCCATCCCTGGAGCCCTCCCAATGGGCGCACGGCAGAGGCCCCCCGCTGGCAGCACCCCCAAGCCTTTGGGCCTTGCTCCGTGCACACATGTGTATTTGGGAGCTGTTTCTCTTAATCATATCTTGAATTAATGCAGGCCTCGTTCTTTCTCAGCTCTCATTACCCTCTTAATTAACTCGGCACAGATGGAAAAAGTCGGAATTGCTCTAGCCGAGTTGTTCTGCTAGTTTTCAAATGAGATGGCAGATGGGAGGACGAGGTGGATCGGGCCGGCTCGGAGGGGGCAGAGGAGTTTTCAAGCTGTCACCGGAGCGTCAACAAACGCTCCATCTGTCGGTGGTGCGGCCGGGCCGAGGCCTTGTGCGCGGGGCTGGCGTTCACGGGGCCGCACCAGGCCAAGGTGCAGAGGCGCGGGCGGCCGGGCTGCCTGGGACCTGGTCCCCAGCTCGGGGACGGGTGCCGGGAGTTCTGGGGTCCTGATGTGGCCGACACTTCTACCTCGGACCATGACCGGAACACTCCTGCCCCCACGGCTGTTTTGGGAGCCAAGGAAGCCTCTTCTTCTCCTTCTTCTCTAAAATAGTCTCAGAGAATGAATTACGTCGACTCCACACGGCTGTGAGCGTGAACTTTCTGAAACGCGTATCACTTAGCGGCTTGACTGCCACTGGCTCCCCGTGGTCTTCAAGGCGGTCTCCCAGGCTCCGGACCACAGCCTCGTCTCTCCGCAGCCCTCCACTTGCCCCCTGCCGCCTTGAGCTGTGAGGACCTACACGGGTCTTTTTGGTGTCTCATCATGCTCTCTTGTGTCTCTGGGTCTTGGCATTTTCGGTCTACCTATCTATCTATTTATTTATTTTAATCTTCTGCTTGTGAATGGATTAATAAATGGTTCTTCAGCAGCACAGGACATGGTATGTGGTCTGTTTGGGAATGCATCTCAACCTGCAAAGATCATAGAACCTTAGCATTCAAAGAGATCCTAGGAACCTCTTAGAGTTCAGGAATCCACTCTAGTATATTCCAGACAGGTGGGTTCTCAAGCTTGGCTTGCATACTTGCAGGGATGGGGAACTCACTCTCATACAATAGACACTCTTGCTAGACAGGTCTGATTGTTTCACTGTTCTCTGGGCTAGGCACTGGTTGAAGTCTGTGTGATGTGAATGGAAATAAAATCTGCCCCCTCTCCTGCAGGCTTGACAACAAAGTCTGTTCCGGGGCTGCCACACTCAGTGACACACCTGCTGACTGCTCTCTGACTCTGTCAGATTACTGGGTTTTAGGATTAATGGCTGTTCTGTCTTAGATCCCGAGGTTTGTGGATTAATAGACAGAGCTCAGACTTTAGAGTCAGATAGACCTGGTGTCAAGCCCATTTACTAGCTATGAGACCTGAAGTAATTTCTTAACCTCTCTGAGCCTTGGTTTGTGCCTCCCTAAAATGGGGGTTAAATCAGATGGCTGTTCTGTTCCTTTCAGTTGTGACTCATGAGGTTCCAAGACTGTTGCCTCTGAGTCTCCATGTTCTGTTTCAGGACCTCTCATCTGAATCCTGACTCCTGTCCCCCTGCCCTCATCCCTCTATCATAATACCTGGTCTATTACACTGACTGTCTGGCTCCCTTTGCCAGCTTTTCTTAAAATTCAGTTCTGATCAAGTCACTCCTGTGCTTCTGTCTTCATCCTCTACCAGCTGCGGAATTATGTCCGGGCTCCCTGGAGTGGCCTTGCCAGTGTTCCCAGATCCACAAACGGTAACACCTCACTCTCTACTTCTCCCCACAGAGTTCTCCAAACACACATTCTACTACTTCACACATACTGTTACTTCCGCCTGCAAACTCCTTTCCCCTGGCTGTTGTCAGTTACTAACTCCTATTGATACCGCAAAGCCCTATTTGGATGTCATCTTCTGTCTGAAGCTTTTCCAGATCATTTTTTCCTTCTGAGACAAGTTAACCATTCTTTCTTCTGAACCTCTTTATAAGAACAATACTGCACCTAGCACAGTGTGTTTGATAGCCCTTTTCTGTGGTTGTCTTTTTTTCTGTAAATTTCACAAGACAGGGACATCTTTGTTCCTCTCTGTCTTCCACACCAGGGACAGGGCCTGGCAGGCCAATGTCCCCACCTTCCTGACTGTGTTGCTGCACTTCTGACCCCGGTCTCTTTCCTCACTTTTTTCAAGTGAAAATGACAGCAGCTCTTAATCAGAACTTCTTAATCACACCACATTATCCTTCCGAGATGCTTTTACCTCCAGGAACCCATTGATTCTTCACTCTAAATTGCTATAATTACCACAAATGATAAAATAGCAGCTTTCCCAGTTTTCTTTATCCTTGCCAATTTGCATATGCTAATGCACGAGCGGCTTCCTTCACCCCCACCCCCTACCCCCCACCCCTCCTGCTGGCTCATCTAAGACAATTTTTGTGTTTGCACTTACTTGGCCCTACTGTAACTCAGGGCTGGTTCTGGGCAGGGAGGACAGAAGTTTCCAGAAGTTCCTAATCCACCCAAGAATTGGAAAAAATAAATTTCCTGTCATATAAAGCATAGTGAATACATAGAGGCGTATCTTCTGCTGGCTCAGGAGAAGGCAGGGTAGGGGAAGCAGAGGGCACCCTCCGCTGAGAGGCAGTTGAGGCCTGGGCTCACACTGCTGCCTCCAATAGTCTTGGCCTGGTCCCCTTGCTTTCTGAACCTCATGTCCTTCTTCTGCAAACTAGGGGGTTATAGCCATTTGGCAGTTTGCAATGAGGAAGAAATCTGACCTTTTTTTGGTTTTATGGTAAAAATACACATAACATACAATTTAGCCTTTTAGCCATTTAAAGTGTACAGTTCAGTGGCCTTAAGTACATTCACAATGTTGGGCAACCATCACCATCTTCCATCTCCAGAACTCTTCTCATCTTGCAAAACTAAACTTTGCATCCATCAAACACTCACACCCCATGCTGTCCCCACACCCCCAGCCCCCTGCAACCACTTTCTGCCCCCTACGAATTTGACTGCTTCCATTTTAGGTATGTGCCACATTCTGCTTGTCCAATCATTCACTGCTGGATACTTGGGTTGCTAGAAATAACCTCTTACAGGTTAAAATATCTTCTTAAATTTACAGACAGCACAGCACAATTTTAGAAGGTGGAGGTGGTTAGGACAGTGAACTCTGGTGTTACACTTGACCTTGAGTCCTGGCCCTGGTGTCCTTGGGCTCCTTAGCCCAGTGCCAGCCCCTGGAATTGTTGTGAGGTAAGCAATCCAAGGCACATACAAGGCTTAGCACAGGGGTTGACCTGCAGGAAGAGTTTTTTTTTTTTTTTTTAGTCATTCATTCGTTCATTCATTCAATAAATCTCTACTAAGCACCTGCTATGCTTCAGGCACTGACCTCAGTGCTTGCCATAAAACATGTGTGTCTTTCACAGTGGTGACTTCAAGAAGGCAAGACAGACTATCATCAAATAAGTAAGAGAAAACACATTATGTACCTTTTATGGATTGACAGAGAGCAGATTAAAAGGGATAGTGAATGCTTGGGGAGGGGACACTGTTAACGCATACCCGGTGCGCAGAAAAGGTCTCCTGAGGACATGAGAATTGCAAGGGTGAGTCTGGTAAGGATTACTAGAAATGGAGAGAAGAGAAAATGCAAAGACTTTGAGGTGGGAGCATGTCTGGAATGTTCTAGGAAGAGGAATATGTCTAGTGTGGCTGGAGAAATTTGAGATCGAGCACAGCAGGAGATAAGGGGTTAGAGCTGCAGGGGCCAGATGAGCTGGGTTGGAACAGCAGCTGGCACTGAGGAATTCTAAGCAGCGAAGTGATGGGCTCGGACTCCTGCTTAAAAAGCATTTCTCTGCCTGCCAGGTTGAGAATCAACTATAGTGTCAGTAAGGGTGGAGATAGGAAGACCTATGACTGAAATAATCCAGGCCAGGAACTGGCAAACATTTTCTATATAGTTCCAGAGAGTAAATGTGCTTGGCTTTGTGGGGCCGTGGCATCTCTGTTGTAATTACTCTATTCTGCCCTTGGAAATCAAAAGTAGCCATGGACAATATGTAAACAAATGGGTGTGACTGTGTTCCAATAAAACTTTATTTATAAAAACAGATGGTCGGCTGAATTTGGCTGGTGGGCTGTAGTTACTGATGCTGGCTTTAGCTAAATAGTGGTGGGTTGGACCAGGGTGTCGCAATGGGGTCTTGGGAAGTAGCTGAATACAGGATATATTTTGAAGGCAGTACCAGCAGGATTTCTTGTTGAAACAAAGAAATGCCAGTTACTGAGATGAGAGAGTCTATGGGTGTAAGAAGTTTGTTTAGGGTGTGAGGAGAATTAGGATTTTGGTTTCAAACATACTAAGTTTGAGATGGCCCTTAGACATCCAAGGTAGATGTAGGAGACTGGAGTTCAGGAGAGAGACAGAGGGTAGAGGGGGGAGTTTTGGGGTTATCTAGATGGATCTGAAAATAGGAGATTGGATGGAACCATTTGTGGAAAGGTGATGGCTAGAAAAGAAAAGGTGGCCAAAGACCGAGCCCTGGGGGTGATTAGAGAGATGAGGAGCAACTCAACTGGTCAAGGAGACGGAGGATGGGCGGTCACTAAGGTGTGAGGAAAACCTAGGAGTCTGGTGTCCTGGAAGCAAAGAGAAGGAAGCGCGTCTATGCAGAAATGTTCAATTTGCTAAATGTTACTTCTGTGGGTTGTTGTCTACCGGAAACCCCGGTATGTGACCTTCTTTGAAAACAGGGTCTTTGCAGATATAGCTAGATAAGATGAGGTCATACTGAATTAGAGCAGCCCTACATCCAATGACTGGTGTCCTCTAGGAGTGGACACGTGAGATATATAGAGGGAAAAGGCTGTGTGTGGATGGAGGCAGGTAGAGAGATTGAGGTGATGCAGCTCTAAGCCAAGGAACGTCAAGGAAGGGCAGTGACCACCAGAAGTTGGAAGATGAGAGAAAAAAGCCTTCCCTGGAAATGTCAGAGGGAATGGGACCCTACTAACACCTGTATTTTGGATTTCTGGCCTCTAGACTACTATAAATAAGTTTCTGGTTTTGTTTTGTTTTTTTTTTTTTTAAAGATTTTATTTATTTATTTGACAGAGTGAGACAAAATCACAAGTAGCAGAGAGGCAGAGAGAAGCAGGCTCCCTGCTGAGTAGAGAGCCCATTGTGGGCCTCGATCCCAGGGTCCTGGGATCATGACCAGAGCCAAATGCAGACATTTAACAGACTGAGCCACCCAGGTGCCCAAGTTTCTGTTCTTTTAAGTCACTGAGTTTGTGGTACTTTGCTTGAGAAGCCCTGGAAGACCAATACATGTTGGTGATGGGTTAAGTACGATCAGGACAGGCAAAGGACCTTGGATTTGGCAACACTGGACGACCTTGACAAAAGCTGATTTCACTAAAGTGGTGGGTGTGAGAGTTTTGATTGGAGTGGATTCCAGAGAGAACAGGAGGAAAGGCGTCAGACACTGTGACCATGACCCATTCTTTCATTTTAAAGGGAGTGGGGAGGAAGGATATGGTCGGGGAGGAGCGGGAGAAATAAGATATGTCTTATGTTGAAGGGGATAATCCAGCAGAGAGGCAAGAAATCATGATGCAGGAGAGAGGGGGAGAATGAGTGGTGTCCTCCAGGACTGTAGTGGGCGTGGGAAGAGGCTGGAGCATGGGGAGGTCGTTCATAACAGTGGGAGGGAAAGCAGTGGGGTTGGTGGGCATGATTGGCACAAGTGTTGGAGAGACTTGTAGGATTTCTTTTCTGGTTGGTTTTATTGTCTCAGTGACACACAAATCAAAGAGATGAGCTGCAACTAAGGCTGGGGAGGAAACGACAAAGGTTTGAGTGGAGAGAGGGGTAGGTGGCCACGTGTGTGTGTGTGTGCGTGTATGTGTGTGATTCTCACTGGGGAAATATATTTGGATGGTTAGACAACCCAAAGGGCCTACTGGAGCTCAGTGGCCCTGAGTTCAGTGTGGGCAGAGTCAGCAGGTTTGTGGGTTCCCCTCTCATCACATTCAGCTGCCAGGTCCAGTTTGAGAGGAGGTGGAGAAGTGGATTAAACTAGCAAATGTAATGAAGCAAGAAATGAACCAGGTAGTCAAGGGTTGTATCAGTTATCTGTTGCTCTGCAACAAAACCACCCCAGTACTTGTTAGCTTAAACAATAATCATTCATTTTTCTTGTGAATCCTCAATTTTTGGTAGGGCTTTGGTAGGGATAGCTTGCCTCTGCTCTGCTGGGGTAGTTTGACTGGGGAATGGAGGATTTGTTTTGAAGATGGGGGAGTAGTCAGATTGGTCCCCAGAGATATCAGGTTCTAATCTCTGGAACCTGTCAATGTTATCTTATTTAGAAAAGGGATCTTTGGGGCACCTGGGTGGCTCAGTGGGTTAAAGCCTCTGCCTTTGGCTCAGGTCATGATCCCAGGGTGCTGGCATCGAGCCCCACATCAGGCTCTCTGCTCAGTGGGGAGCTTGCTTCCTCCTCTCTCTCTCTTTGCCTGCCTCTCTGCCTATTTGTGATCTCTGTAAAATTAAAAAAAAGAAAAGAAAAGAAAAGAAAAGGGATCTTTGCAAATACAATTAGGTTAGGGATCTTGAGACAGAGAAATTTTTTTGGATTGATTATCTATGTGGACTGTAAATGCAATCATGAGTATTTTGCTAGAGGGTGGCAGAGGGAGATTGGACATACAGAAGAGGTAGAGACATTGGACCACACTGGAAGTGATAGGAGGGATGTAGCTGCAAGTCAAGGAATCCCAGGAGTCACCAGAAGCTGAAAGATGCAAGGAATGAATTCTCCCATACACCTGCTAACACCTTGATTTTGGACTTCTAATTTCTATAACTATGGGGAAATAAATTTCTGTTGTTTTAAGCCACCAAATTTGTGATAATTTGTTATAGCAATCCTAGGAAACTAATACAGATGGTGGCACTCATGTCTAGCGAACTGTTTCTGTCTGTCATCCACGAGCTCAGATGGCACTTGAGGGCCTTAGTTCTTTTCCACCTGGACCACTTGAGGCATGGCAGCTGGGTTCTACAAGTGAGTATCCCCAAAAAGAAAGGCAGAAGTGATCTTGCCTTTTTGACAGTCTTGGCATCACTTCTGCCATAGCCATAGCCACACTCCAATTCAAGGACCCACTTCTCAAGGGGAGGAGTGTAAAAGTCACATAAGAAGTAGATGTGATATGGGAGGTATTGCTGCAGCCAGTTTTTAGTGTGTACAACATGCCACAAGGGTGATACAAGGAAATAATGGTAATGATGATGATGATGGTGGAGATAATGATGATGATGATGGACATGATGGTAGTGATGATGATGGTGGTGGTGATCATGATGGTGAAGATAATGTTGATGGTGATGATGATGCTAGTGATGGTAATGATGATGCTGGTGATGATGACGATGGTGATGACTGACCATGACTTCTTGGTTGGGCAAAGAGGGAAGTGAGGACTCACTGGGCAAAGGACAGTGAAAGGGTGGCAGAATCAACAGACCCTAGACCTCGTGAGATGGAAGAATTGTTAAGCGTGGAGTGAGTGGTGCCCTGAGAGTGAGATTCTTGAAATTGAGGTTATGGAGTAAGAACAGTTATGTGTAATGATAGGTATAGTTTAACCATGGCAGTGAGTGACTGGGGCATGGATTTTGCAAGACAGGAAGTCAAAGATTGACAAAATAGGCTGTTGAGAGGAACACTCACATAGATATTGAAACAGAGTCTGTGTTGGAAAGAGTGCCACTAAACCAGGAGTTGAAACCTCTGGGGACACAGGGAGAGTGTCATGAAAAGGAGGGGTAGTGGGTGCCCTAAAATGACAGAGCTGGAAGCTTTTAGGGAGGGGGGCAGTGTTCTGGAAGGAGCAGTGAGGAGCAGTAAGGAGCAGTGTGAAAGGCAGAAGGGGTGTGGGAGAGAAACAGTCCTCTTGAGAGAGCTGCAGGGGAGTTGGGTCCCTGGGGAGATCAGATTTTGGTTGGAGCTAGAAAGAGAATGTGCTCAGAAGTTTAGAAGAGGACAGAGGGAATTGCAGAGGGCATAGTGGAAGATTTTGGTAAGGATGTAGAGCCCAGTGGAGATGAGTGCTGAGGAGGGGTGAATGCTCTGGGAACCCTGGGTTTCTCAGGGTGACTGGTGTGAACCAGGACATACAACCTGATGGTAGTAGATTTCAGGGCCTCGAGGCAGACAGCTGGTCTCTGAGGGCTGAACGGAGGAGGAAAATGGGTGCTAGGAGCCCCAGAGCTCCTGTTCATAATAGTGAAAGGTCAGGGGAGGTGCTGTGCATCCAGGGGGACTCAGAGCTCAACAAATATTGACTATTATTATCATTGTCATTATTTTGTAGGTCACTGATTTTATAGAAGGGGAACAGGCATTAGTTCACTTTTCACATTACGTTCTGACTATTTTCCTGACTATTTTCCTCCAGGGCTGTGAGCTCTGGAGATCAGTGTCTTCATCTTGTTGCCTTGGGATCCTTACACCCAGCATAGTACTTATCCTGAAGTATTTATCAGATAGTGTGTGTTGAACGAAAAAGGCTCAGAGACACATTGGGCTTTTCCCAAGGTCACAGTGCAAATACAGAGCCAGGACAAATCACCTGGATTCCTGGTTCTCAATTTTCTTTGCACTCCTACAAATCTAAATCCTTCAAATTCTTGTAGTGGTTACTTCTTTCCTTCATCTCTTTCCCTTTTGCCCATTTATTTTCTAGTGAGATCTCTAGCCCCAGATGGAATTTGAAGCCCAGAACCGCCATCAATGTTCAAAGCCTCCCTCTTTTTGCTCATGTGTAATCTTCAAAAGGCCCTTTTCTCCCATAATGATCTTCCCCGGGGGGATCCTGGCAAGACTGAACATAGGAACTGCAAGCTGGCTAAAGAGGGCTTTTCGGCTAATAGAATAAACAGGCGAGAAAATAGGGAAAGAGGCATGTAGCTCTGGGGCCTCTTTGTCAACTGTTTTGGACTTGGCATTGGCGGCTTCCTAAGTCCATTAGCCTCTGTTAATTTCTGTGCTTTATGGTGAAGGGGATGGAATTGGGTGGAAATACTCCATAAGTGGAGTTAGTCACACCCAAAACTGACAGGCTGAGATAAACCCATTTGGGTGAAGAAGAACATCTTCCCAACCCATCCAAAAGGTTTGAGGAGTGGGAGGAGAGAATCCCATGATCCAATGCCAACTTCTTGATCACAGATTCCCTTCTGAGATGCTGTCAGCTGAGGACTTAGAGCAGCACCCCCTTAAAGCCAGGATTTGGACAGGGCTGGTGAGTCACTGCTCTGTGATCGGCTCAGAAATAATGGTTTCTGTGCCTTGATTCTCCTGTCCGAAAACTTCAGAGGCTGGCCAGGCATCAAGGGGACAAAGAGAAATGAGTACAAAATGAGACTACCATCCTACCATTATAGAGATTGGAGTATGCATGTGTGCGTGTGTGTGTGTGTGTGTGTGTGTGTGTGTGTGTACGCGGGATGGAAGGAGGGGTGGGGATGTGACGGAAGGGAGGAAGACTCAGACAGAACATGCAAGATGCAGCATCAGGCTTGCCTAAAGGCTGGCTGGTAGAAGTCCCTCCTCTGGACCCCAAAAGAAAACACTCATTTCTTGGAACAAGAAAAGCATGAGGAGGATGAAATCTCAAAGTCTTTGGAGAGAGTTATGAGAAAAAGGAATCCATTGGGAGAAATGGCACCCATGTGGGGTGGGTGTCTCAGGAAGACAAACTAGGTTACACTCCGGGAAGGCATTTTCTGTCACCTCGAGAGCCTCCAGTGGGTTGTTGCTGAGGGTAAACCCCTAGTCCCATGAGGGGCTGAATCACATGTGAAAACCACCCAACACCGTGCAGGCCTAGGGGACCACCAGACCATCTAAGGCAGTGTGGTTGTCTTGGGCAAGTTCTACTGGAACCATAGCCAGAATATATCCCAGCCTGTCTACTGTTCCGTCTTCACTGCTAGAGTCTCCGTCTAAACCATCATCACCTGTCCCCAGACACCTACAGTGGCCCCTTAACTCATGTCCCTGGCGCTATTTTAAAAATGCCAATCAGATCATGGTTCTCTTTGTAAAAAATCCTCCAATGGCTTCTCATTGCTCTTAGAATAAAGTCCAGACTCTCTCATGGTCCATAAGACTGGGCACTCACTGGCCTCATCTCTTATCCTCTGACCTTACCGCATGCTACACGCCCTCGGAGCGCAGAGACACACCTTCTCTCTCCTCCTCAAAGAGGTTGTTCTGATCTTGAGGCTTCTGCTCATGGTGGCCCCTCTGCCTGGAGCACTCTTCCCATGGATCTTTGCATGGTTAACTTTTCCTTATTTTTCAGGTCCTGTGTCATCTGTCACTTCCACACAGAGACCTCCTTTGTCCCCATTTGGAAGTAGGCCCCCTCTCCTCACCCCAGCCACTTTCTTTATCTGGTTCTATTTTCTTTGTTATTATGGCTTCTTGCTATTTGAAATAATTTCATCAGTGTATTAATCTGCTTATGCATTTTCTTTCTTCTTCCATGAAAACACGAGTTTTGAGAACAGAGAGCTCTTCTATCCTGTTTACCACCCAAGTGCTGGGTCTGTGGGATTAAAAGCATAGTTGTGGGATGAATGAATGAATGAATGAATGAATGAATGAATGAAGAGATGAACAGATGAGTCAAATACACCTGATTTTGGCCACCTGCAGGCCTAGTGACTTTGAAAATGTCTGTTGGTAATCTGGGGTCTCGTGAATAGTATAGGGACCATGATTTACCCTGAGGATGTCACAGGACACCTGTGCCTGAATTATGTGAGACTTGCAGCTCAGTACCTTGCACCCAGAGGTGCCCATTAATGTCAGCTCCCTTCTCCTTCCAGGTCTTTCAGTTGTGGATTCCATATGAAGCAGGAGGGCCAGGATAGACTACCTCTGCCAAAGGACTACCATTGGAAGGGCCAGTCACAGGGATGGACAACTGGTCTACCGTCTCCCAGCCCTGATCTCATCCCCATGATCCGTCTGGTTCTCTGAGGCCCAGACTCTGCCCACAGTCCTGTTGCCACTGCTGTGCTCAGCCCCCTCATGCCTTCCCTGTGGCTTCTAATGCTGAAGCTTCTTAAAGCCTGGTATTCAAGGCTTTTGAACATCAGCTCTCATTTTATCTGCACAATTTTATGCTCTTGACTTTTAGTGGCTCCTTGACTCTGCTCAGGCTGTTGCTTACCTTATCCCTCTCAGTCCAGTGTAAACTTTTTCGTTTAGTGCCCTCAGCACTGGGTTGGTGCGCAAGAAATGAATGTACTAATTACAAAATGGCCCCTTTATATTCCTTAAAGTGTATCGGTCACAGTTTTACTAGAGGTATTTTTTTTAGTAGACGCTTGAGTTGGACATTCCCTTTGTGTATTGATTTGTTTTTCCTGGGAACATAAACGTTTAGGGCAGGACAGATAATCTTGTCTAACTCTCATGACAGAGAGGGAAATAGGACCCAGAAAAGTAGAGCACCCCGCACAGGTCACGCAGTGAGTCAGAAGCAGTGAAGACTGGAACTCAACTATGGATTTTGGCTGCAGAAGACTCATGGCTTAGCTCAGTTTGGATTCAGCCTGGGCAGGAAGCCCATGGCCTGGTCTGCTTTGGCCGTGCCCCCGGGCACCATGTGAGTGGCAGCAGCTGGAGGCCATTAGGGGTGTGTGTGTGTGTGTCTTGCTCACAACCCCATCTACAAACATTATCCTTGGAGGCAGCCTCAGCTGGGATGGTACACCCAGGTGGCTGTCCCATGTGCCAGCCTGCATGCCTTGAACCTTTCTCTGAAGCTTCCCTACTTGGGAGGGATGAACTGAGCTTTCTACCAGGAAAGCAGGAATAGGGCTGAGTCCCTGTTGTTAACACCCAGGTCTTTGGGATCCTGGGTTCGGGTAGGCTTCTGGGATGGTCATTTTCGAAGAGAGCAGTGCTGCCCCCTGCAGGATATTTTGGGTATTTATGGTGGTTGTTTCTGGCAGTCCCAGTGTTTTGGGGGAAACTGTTAGTGATTAGCCGGTGGGGCAGATATGCCCAGCATACCGCCTTGTGCCAGAAAATTCCACATTACAGAGAATCCACTTGCATCTTCCCGAGCAATGTTTTCATGTCTCACTGGAAATGCATGCAAGTGAAGAATCTGTTTATAGTTATGTATTTCTAGACCCAAGCTCTTTCTCTCTCTCATCTATCTATGAATATATATATATATATATATATATATATATATATGAAGAAAGTTATATTGTGCCTAGTTTTAAAATACACCGAGCTTTCCAGGAACACAACTACTTGGTAAATCGAGGGTAGACTCTGTTTCGTTCAAAACTTCATGAAGAGTGGTTCACCATTTCAGAATATTATGCTGTGGATGGCAAGACTACGGTTGAATTTAGACACTGATACATTTCCCCTAGCCTCTGTCTGCCTTTGTAGTTATAGAAAGGTGCTTAGTTAGCCTTTATTTCAAAATGTCAGATTTAAAGAAAAAGTGTCAATGATACTCAGTTGAAAAGTGTTTCACGTCTCCTAAGTTCCCACCCACTCGTTAGAGGTGTAAACATCTTACTGCTTTTGTGTGTCTTTACTGAACTCATGTTTGAGCACTTAGTTATTAAAATGGATATTATTTTATTATGAGTTATGTCCTTTATGATACATCTATCTTTATAATATATTAGCTTAAACAATTATGTAAGTAGGTTATACTATGCTCTAGAGTTAGTATACCTACCTATACAAGTAGATACTGCACGATACTGTTTCATAGTAGAGAGGATGTTACAAAGTGCTGCTATGAAAAGAAGGGTGAGGGTCTGAGAGCATAATAAACCTGCTGCCTCACCTCTAGGGACACATATCTCGTTTGTCAATACCATTTAAGCCATGTCTTCTGGATGAAAAACCTAATTTTCCTTCTTGGAACCCACAAACATCCAGCTCTGTGATCTTCATTCATTCACTTAGTAATTCGATGTATATTAAGACCTGCTACATATGTGCCAGACATGTTGCTAAGCACCCAGTGTATATTATCTCATTTAATCTTCATGGCTGCCCTGCAGAAGAGGAGTTCTCCTTCTCTTGTGGTCATGGGTTCAAGTCCCACAGAGCTTCCAGGCCAGCAGAGGAGACAGACAAGTGAATAATCACTGATGGTCCAGTTTGGTGACTGAGTTAATGGGGGGAAGAACAGAGCGAAGCTGTAGGACCCAGAAGAGGGGTATCCTGACCCTCATTCAGAAGGAGAGAAGGCTGTTATAAGGAAGGGCTCCTGGCAGATCAGTATCTGAGCTCAGCTTTAACAGATGGGTAGGAGTCAGGCAGAGAGATGGTTCCAAGTCAGGAAGATGCACTGGCCAGGGCAAGAATTAGCATGGCCAGCCTGGAGCACTGCAAGGTATTCATTGTGGCTGGAGACAGAGTAAGTGGGGATGGTGAGAGAGGAGGCTATGGACAAGGAGGAGGCAGCCTCTATACTGTTGTCCCAAAGGTAGTAGGGAGCCACGGAAGAGTGTATGCAGTGGAATTATGCTGTCGATGTGGTTGGTCGGGGTGATCACTGGTGTTACAATCTGGAGAATGATTGGTGGGGACACGACTACAGGCTAAGAGACTAGATCAGAGGCTTTAGCCCAATTAAGTAATTCACTGTTACTGCAAATATTTATTGATTATCTTGCATATTGTAGTTCATGAAGTCAGAAGCCCCCAAAGACCCCAAAGTCATAAATCTGGCCACTTAATTTCTACTAGCCCAGTATGAGCCAGAACTGTGACATTATTTAGGACCCTGTGCCACACCCACCCCTGGCCTTTTGAGGTCCCAGACCCAGATGCCTGAGCCACTTATTTATTTACAGTGCTAATCCAATAACCAGTTCTTCAAGAAAGGCAGCAAGGAAGACATTTGGGTCCTATTTGGACCTTAATTTTGGATAATTTATTATTATTCTGAAATATTTTCTAACTGACCAAATATTAATTGATTGGAGCTGACATGACACAAATGCTTGTCTGTGTTCATCCCCATCCTCTGCAACCAGCAGTTCTAGCACTGCAGGAAACCTCGCTGTGCTGAAACAGAGTTCTCCTGGGTTGGTGAACTTGCTTGGCCTTAAAGGTCAGTTAGTGATGAGGGTACACAGTGACCTTCAGGTGAGCAAGTGACTGGAGATATCTAGATGCCTTGATGCATGATCTTGGGGAGACAGAAAAGGCAGATTATGAGACCTTCTGGTTCAAGTCTTCATAGACCTACTTGTTGGCATTCCCCCACTCAGCAATGTTTACCTAGCACCTTATGAATGTTGCAGAGGTCAAAACAGATGTGACCCTTGTCCGTGGAGGCTTATTGCTTAATGGGGGTATTAAACAGCTAATTATTCAAATGATTATTTAATTAAAATTGTGATAAATGCTGTGGAAAGAAAGTTCAGGATGATAGCAGAGGGAATCACCACTGGATCTAATCTGATTTTGGGGTGGGTGTCCTTGAGGATGTGATGTTAGAGATGAGACTGGGGGGCAAGTAGGGGATGACAAAATGGTGGCAGTGGGAATAGTGGCTGGGAAGCCTCAGAGATGGGCCATGCAAACAAGGCCAACGAAGGTGAAGTGCAGACAATGAACAAGACATGACCTGAAAGAAGGTGGCACCTGCTCGTGTATCTGCAGCTTTCCCTTCAGGTAGCTCAGGTGGGAGGAGAAGGGCTGAGCATGGGGGCTCTTCAAATACTTCTACAAAAATGTCAAACTAGACCCTTTAAGTGTATTAATATATTTGAATCTATGAATAGGTTGTATTTTGAGTGTTAGCTCTGATCTGTTAATGGTGATTGCCCGGGAGTGTTCTGTTGAGAGGATTCTGAGGGTCTCTCTAGGGTTAGTGATAAAGAGTGGCATGATTGATTAGTAATGTCTGCCGTAGGTAAGGGAACAGAACTGGTAGCTGACATGGTCATTACTCGCTGTCCCTGTTTCTACTGCTACTAACAAACCACCTGCATAGTTAGTAGTGTAAAACAACCATTTTGTTATGCTTTCAGATTTTGTGGGCCACAAAGGTGGATGGAGTAGTCTGTGACTTGTCTTCTAATTCTCTTGATGTCTTTTGCAGAGCAGAAGTAACAATACTAATAAACTCCAACTATTTCTTTCATAGATCATACCTTTGGTATTGTATCTAAAAAGTCATTGTCATATCCAAAGGTCATCTAGATTTTCTCCTATATTATCTTCTATAGTTTTATAGTTTGTGTTTTACATTTAGATCTGTGATCCATTTGCATTCATTCTTGTGATGAGTGTAAGATCTGTTAGATTCTTTTTTTTTCTTTTTGCATGTGAATGTCTGGTAGTTCTAGCACCATTTATTGACAAACTATCTTTTCTTCCTTGTATTGCCTTTGATCCTGTCAAAGATCAGCTGACTGTATTTACATGGGTCTATTTCTGGGTTCTCTAATCTGTTCCATTGATTTGCCTATTCATTCACCAATACCATACTGCTTGATGACTATAGCTTCTTTAGAGTATGTCTAGAGTTGGATAGTCAGTCTGCAACTTTGTTCTTCTTCAATATTGTATTGGTTATTCTTCATCTGTTGCCTCTCCATATACACTTTGGATCTAGTAAGTTTGTTGATATGCACAAAATAACCCACTGGGATATTAATTGACACTGCATCAAATCTACAAAACAATTTGGGAAGAACTGACATCTTAATATTGAGACTTCCTATCCATGAACATGGAATATCTCTCCATTTATTTAGTCCTTCTTTGACTTTGTTTATCAGACATTCATAGTTTTCTTCATCTAGATCTTATACATATTTTGTTAGATTTATATTTAAGTATTTAAATTTGGGGGTGTTAATGTAAATGATATTTTATTGCATTTTTCACTTCAAGTTCTACTTGTTCATTGCTAGTGTATAGGAAAACAGTTGACTTTTGTATATGAACCTTGCTAAGTCACTTATTAGGCCCTTTGCTTTTCTGATGGAAGGCATTATAAATGGTGTGAGGCGATATGACACTGAAACCTCCATACATTTTAAGAAGAATTTGGTAGATTTATTGTGGTTTGTTTGTTGTTTGGGGTGATACTTCTGTGATACCTTAAAACAAGCAAACAAGGGAACCTGGGTGGCTCAGTCAGTTGAATGTCTGATTCTTGGTTTTGGCTCAGGTCATGATCTCAGGCATGAGCCTGAGATTGAGCCTGGCATCAGGACCAGTGCTTAGTGGAAGAGTCTGCTTGAAGGTTCTCTCCCTCTGCCCCCTCTCTCTTTCTGTCTCTAATATAAATAAATCCTTAAAAAAACCCAAGTAAGCAAAAAATTCTGATTCCTAAAACACAGTTTAAACATATTTTAAAGAAGGAGAAAAAAAATAACAAAAGGGTTTTAGAAAGAAGATGTTTAATGTAATCAGTTACCTAAAAAGAACTCTTGAAAGAAGACCTTGCAATTTTCTTTTGGTTCTCATAAAGGCAACCCATTCTCAAGCAAACTTGTCTAGGAAACACCTTATATCCACCATAAAGGATGCCCACATCCTTTGGAAATGGATCCAGTTGAGGGTGTAGCTCTCTGAGGCGGGGTTTTCTGGAGACAGACTCTGAGAAGGACATCAGAAGACAAGAAGTATTGGTTCAGTTTAGCTTCAGGAGTGAAGCCTGTGTGAGAGAGAAAGGAAGCAGTTCTGTGCAGAGGGAAGACTTGAACAGCAATGCTAATGCTTTTGCAGCAGAAACCTCGGTTTATTTTCTAGGCAACTCTGGCGCTGAGATAGCCCTTCAGAGTTGTTTTTAATCAGGTAAGGGCTCAGGTCTTTGTAGCTCAACATGGGGGTGGGCTGCCCCTGTGGAGGGAGGCATGACCTTCGGTGATGCAGTGCCCTTTAGCTAAGGGCAATTCCTGGGGAAGGATGCTTTGTGAGCTTCCATGAGTCCACACTCCCAGAATATGCTATGGGCACAAGTGCCTTGGTCCCAGGGGGCACCTGAGATCCACATAACAGTGTTGACTACAGTATTGGAGAAGTTTTTGTCATGGGAAAGCAATCTTGGCAAAGCTTCTAGGCAGTCTGAATGGTAAGCACTGAAGGTTTTATAGTCTAGGTGATAAATCCAAGTCACCAATAAAAGTGTTATGTCATGGCAAGACAGGAGCTCCAAAGGAAGGATATACTAAGAGCAAAAGAAGCACTGAGTACTCTATCTGGGGAGTGTTATCTAGCAGGAAGGATATTTGAGTAGGACTTTGAAGTATGAGTAGGAGTTTGCCAGGTGGGCAAAACAAATTTTTATCCTAATATTACTACTCCTTTTCCAATCCAGGACAAGACAGGCTGTCTTAGACTTTCATTACAACCAACAAAGGTTGAGTGAAAATACAAAAGTTCCATGTAGCTTTGGGAATGAGATGACTCAGTCTCTATCAACCTCTGAGGCTTTCATGGCAGTAAAAAGAGGAACCTATGGAGAGGAATGTGCTTTACGTGGAATTGGCTTGGTTTAGCTCAGATGTCCCCTGCTGCACTGTATCGCTCTTCTTCAAAAGGATCCAAGCCCAAATTACCGAAGACATAGATTAAAATTTCACAGTGATTAAAGAGCCCCTTTTTCCCTCATCCATGCCTTTCCCCCAGAACTTAGCATCTAATTAGCCAAACATTCGTTATCTAGGGAGTTCCAAAGTTTCCAATGTAAGCATCGACCCAAAAAAGAAACCAGCATCATATTTTAGAAGTCACGGTTACAGTTGTTTTTGGTGAATTACCATTTATACATTTTCCATCTGTGAATATTTTTCTGGAGTACCACCTGTTTTCTCCCCACTTTGGTAGTAGAGAATCCAACAGATCCTATCTCAGAATAAATGCATTTTATCTATAGTAGTTTTCCACATTTTCAGCAACTTTTTTTTTAATCTCACAAAATAATCTCCCCTAAATACAAACCAGCTTTAAAGCCACAAATAGACATGGAAGCTTTTAAAGTTTTTTTTTTTTTTTTTTTTTCAAATCTCTCACGAGAGCTTTGGGAAGTCGATCTTTAGAGAGAAACTCAAAGTGACAGTGAAGATGATGAGAAACCCGAGATGGGAGACACATCCTGTAGCACTTTGCTAAACTGCAGAGCAGACAGGGGACGGGAAAGCTTGCAGTCGTGGGGAGCCTGCGTGGGGAGAAAGCCTGTCTTGGAATCCGAGGGATGTAGATGTTAAATTTCCTCCGTGTTCCTTGTTTCCATGAAGTCTTACATGAGTTACTTAACCTCCCTGACTCTTCGTTTCAGCCTCTATAAAACAGGGATCATAGTGCTCACTCCAGAGCCTGTGGTTTGAGGAGATGATGTCCCATGCATTGTAGATGCTTAATCAATGTTAGTGGTCTTCCTGCTCAGATTGCTTGCCGTGCCAGATGCCTGGGTGAAAATGTACCTCTTCACTCTCAGCAAGCAGCCCCCATCTAATGAAAGCAAAGGCCTCTGGGAATGTGTTCCTGAGAAACGGGCTGGGGGCACCCCTAACCCACAGTAAACATAGAGTGTCTTATGAGTGGTTTAACTTTATACTTCAGCAACTATTTTATTTTTTAAGATTTTATTTCTTTGACAGAGAGATTGAGAGAGCACAAGCAAGAGGAACAGTAGAGGGAGAGGGAGAAGCAGGCTCCCTGCTGAGCAGGGAGCCCAGTGCGGGGCTTGATCCCAGGTCCCTGGGATCACGACCTGAGCTGAAGGCAGACGCTTAAGCATCTGAGCCACCCAGGTGCCTCTCAGCAACTGATTTAAGCATAGTTTTCGAGTTAAAACAAACATGCATATACTGTAATGTAGATGGAAATTTCTGTGTATTTCATTTTAAAACCCAGAATTCAGAAGAACCTCTTGTAGGGTGCTGTAGATGATACCTACAGAGCTTTGGGGGTGTGACTTCAGGGTTCCCTGGCTTTAGGGGGTGCATGGTTCAGGTGGAGGGTTTTGAAGCCCTGCTTAGGAGCTTCCTGAAAGCCTGGTGGCTACTCTGTCATCATCTCCTAGCTTCCATGGGAGAATCAAGGGAGTCCTATCAAGGAGATAGAGATGACTTATGAAATATGACCATTTATTTTCACAGGTGGATACAAAAAATTGTTCAAAGACTCAAGGATAGATGGTCCCTAAGTAGAGCCTCCTGCTCATCCATTGGTTAGGAGTATTGGGATCCTGAAGGATCTTTCCCTCAGTGCTGTGTTGTGAGGGGGACCATGTAATTTATCATCCAAACTGGGACATTTGAAAGGGAAGGGGTTTCTATTCATAATGACATGGTGACAACAAGCACAGATGAGGCTGCGTGGTGGTCCAGAGCCTAGAGCGACCCTATGCAAAATGTTGTGGTCCATGACTCATATGACACATCATTGGAAACAAAGGGGAAAAGTTTTGGTGCCATTGGAATGTTTTCACAGGGGGGTCGTGGTCCAATTTGTTTTAAAAGTTAAAAATCATGCTAATTACTGTGTGTAGAGTGGATGGAGTCCCATCAGTGTGGTCCCAGGGAGACCCACAATGAGGCTGGTCCAGGGCTGATGGCGGTGGCCTCTGATTCACATCCACCTTCCAAGGCCCCAATCCAGCATTTAAAGAACCCTGGTGACTTCTTGCTCTAGATATTTCATGTTACCAATCTGTAGCTCCGGAAGCCTGGGCAAATTACCCCGCTTTGCAAATATAGAAAATGAGACAGACCACATCAGTTAACCAGAGGAACATTTCAAGATCTTGAACAAAGGAATTAAAAAAAAAAAATGGATAATCCTGAAAAAAATCTGCCTCCTGGTCATCTCAGTGCTTCAGTGATGCAAACAAAGTTGGCCGACAAGAAAGCATCAAGAATACAAACAGAGAGACAGATGGTGTTTTAAGGCATAACCCTCTGCTTCAGGAAAAGATGTTCACATCTTGCATTTGGAAAGACAGAGAGGTGTTTTTTTTTTTTTTTTTTTTCTTTTGATGCTTCTGAAATATTCCTTGGGTGGTAGGGACAAGATGCTCAATATTTCACACATGTCACATTCTTTCCCACCCCAGGGCCTTTGCACATACTCTCTTCTTTTTCCTGGAAGGCTTCTCCCCACTCCTTGCACAACTAGCTCCTTCTTTTCCTCTGTGTCTCATCTCAGTGATCATGTCTTGGGTGGCCTTCCCTAACCCATCCAGCTAAAGTAGATTGACCCCATGTCATCTGTCATCTTGGCCTTTGTGCTTCTCCCACCCTGGAGACCTTAGTGCCCAGGGTCAGCCATACTCCTGTATGTGCTGGGTTCTCCAGGAAACGTGGGTGGTAGAGGAAGTCAGCCTGGTCCTGGGGCTGTGATAGATCTGGGTTCAAATTCTGACTCCCTCCTTTACTTTCCCCAGACATCGTAAGAGATATGACACAATCTACCACCATTTGATTTGTCTACTTCCTCTTGTAACTTGTCTTCCATTCCAGAAGGTAAGCATCATGAGGAGAAAAATGACTTCTGCCTTCTTCAGTGCTTCACCTTCAGGATCCAGAAACAGTGCCTGAGATATGTCAGGAGCTCAGCAAATATCATGGAATGGAAAAATGATTCTCAGGTTGATCAGGGGCTCAGAGGGCATCTCTGAACTTGCCCCCACAATTTTGTCAGCAAGGTAGTGGTGACTCACCCCGGGGCCATGAAACACAAGAAGATAAATTCTTCCATCTGGATGTAAAGGTCCCTCCACCAGACACAGGGGGGCTATTTCCAAAGACATTGAGCGTGTCTGCAAGCCTTCCTCCCAGGGTCCATTCAGGAGGTGGGACATGGAGCCCTTTCTTCTGGCACTCACACCCCTGTCCCAGACACAACACAGAACACACTGGCTCCGGCCAACAGCAGTCTCAGGAGTAGCCTTATATCACACAGCTGTCCCGAGGCGGGAGTGTAACCTGGGCCGGGGTCTTGGATCACTGGGCCTGAGGAGGAGGTCATCTACCACCTAACTCCACAAAGCCTCTGCGGCACCTGGAGAAGCTGCTCGAAGTGCTTCACTGAACAGTGCAGCGCGGAGTAATTGTCCTCATATGTAACTTTCCCTGCACTCAGGACAACTTTCCTTTTTCATTCTCCTCTCCTTTCTTCATTGCTAAGTTTTTTTTAAAAGATTTTTCTTTCTTTATTTGAGAGAGAGAATGAGAGAGAGCATGAGAGGAAAAAAGGTCAGAGGGAGAAGCAGACTCCCCGTGGAGCAGGGAGCCCGATGTGGGACCCGATTCCGGGACTCCAGGATCATGACCCGAGCTGAAGGCAGTCGCCCAACCAACTGAGCCACCCAGGTGCCCTCTTCATTGCTAAGTTTTATTCCCTCCCTCCTTCCTTCCCTTCCTTTCTATTTTGTTTTCTAAAAGGGGGTGGTGTCACCACTGGAAAAGTGCCGTGTGATTAGGGTAGATAAGAGGAGGCAAGGGACAGAGGACTCACGGGCTCTTTCTAGAGCAAAAGGACAGCAAACCCGGGAGGACCCCTCCACCCTGGAGACCTTGGTGCCCAGGGTCAGCCATGCTCCTGTGTGTGCTGGGTTATCTGGGAAACATGGGTGGTAGAGGAAGTCAGCCTGGTCCTGGGGCTGTGATAGACCTGGGTTCAAATTCCGACTCCCTCCTTTACTTTCCTCAGACATCATAAGAGATGTGACAGCATCTTACAAAGAGGGTAGGCTCTGGGGGAGGTCAGATATAGGTCCGAGGGCCCTTCCCATTGCTCTTGTGACCCGAGTGCCTTTCCCATTGCTGTTGTGACTCAAGCTTCTTTCCCCAGTCCTCACAGTGGGATACGAACAGTGAGTCACCCACTATCCTGGTGGAGAACAAAGGCAGCGGTAAGCATGCAAACGCCTGAAAAACTAGTGTCCTATAGACAGAACAGCAATGATTGTGATGATTAACCTTGATGAATGACACAGTGCCACTCACAGGGAGCAGACGGTCTAGGAACGTCTTCCTGCAGACTGGCTTCTGCAGGAGGAGATTCTGGTGCCGTGTCCTCCAAAGGGTGTTTGAGATAACCTCTCCGTGAATGAATCAGATATAAAGTCAGGAGAAGGGGAAAGAGAGAGATTCTAGGTCTTGGCCATTTGCTGTTTGGATGACGCAGCGAGATCTTGGGAAGGTGGCCCCATGTGGCTTCATGGGCGGATAAACAAAGAGTCCTTTGTTTTCTTTGACCACTGTTTGGCTGACCCAGGAGATGGCCACAGCATGGAACGGGTGTTGTAGAACATCTGCTCCCTATTTAGAGGGGCCATTGGAGCAGCTGGACTGGCAGCCGGACTGGCTCATGGGTTGGTGACAGCATGGGCTCCGGAAGCCCACCCATCTGGCTGTCTGTGTGCCCCGGGGCAGGTTATTCAAACTTTTCAGACTTGGTTCTTGCACTCATGAAACAAAACCTCTAATTCAGGGACTGTGGGAGTCTGAAGTCCCCTGATAATTCCCTGGATGGGGTTGGGGTGGGCAGAGAGACTAGAGTCCCCCAGTCATCCAGGCCCCTGGCTCTGTTCTGCATTGGTTCTGTCCCATGATGATCCAGACAGCAAAGTTCTCAACTTCCCCAAACTACATCCCTCTCCTCCCCCACATCTAGATCCAAGTTTGTGAAGGTTTGCAAGGGAGCTGGAGGAGGAGGAGTTCATATCCTAGAGTTAGTAGTGACTGTAAAGTAGACTTGAGGCATCTCCTTCCTTAAAATGTCAGCCAACTGAGTAAAGAAGGTCTCCCTTACCAATGCAAATGGGCATCATCTGTCTGTTGAGGGCCAGAATGGAATTAGAGGGCAGAGACAGGGCAAATCGGCTCTCTGCTTGAGCTGAGACATCCCTCTTCTCCCGCCGTTGGGTGTGGGTGCTCCTGGTTCTCAGGCTTTCAGACCCAACTGAATCACACCACCAGCTTCCTTGTTCTCCAGCCTGCAGATAACAAATTGTGGGACTTCTTGGCCTCCATAACCCCATGAGTCAATTCTTATAATAAATCCCCTTTTTTAATGTATCGCTAGATATCTTATTGGTTCTGCTTCTCTGAAGAGCCTTGACCAATACAACCACGCAGCATGGGTTTCTTCATCTCTTATAGCCCTCCCAACCTTATCCCATGTAGCTGGGTCTCTATGTTAGTTTTCTGGAGCTTCTATAACAAAGTGTTATAAATTGGGTAGCTTAAAACAATAGATATTTATTCTTTCATAATTCTGGAGGCTAAAGTCCAAAATGAAAAAAGTCAGCAGGGTCACCCTCCTTCCAAAGCCTCTAGAAGAAGATTCTTCTTTGGCTGTGCTGGCTTCTGGGACCTCCAGGCATCCCTTGGCTTTTGGTAGTATCACCTCAATCTCTGTATTTCTACACGTGTCTTCTTATTAAGACTGTCTCAGTGGCTTATGATGTCATCTTAGCTTGATGTCATCTCACAGCTCAATGAACTGTTAACAAAGAACCTATTTCCAGATAAGGTCACATTCACATTGGAGGTTAAGGGCCCAGCACATCCTTCTGGGGGGCATTGTTCAATCCACCATAGTTTTCTTTACTTTCTTATTCCTCACCCTTCCCTCACCAGAATGTTCCCCCAAAGCTGCATGTTCTTCTCTATTAATTACACAGAGCTCTTTAGTCCTCCTGGGCGCCTGCAACCAAAGCGTTTCATCACTTATCCAAAATCATCAGGGTGACCTTGACTTTCAGTTCAACAGGGTCCATCCTTCCTAGAACCCAGACCATTGCTTCTTTCCTTTTCTTTTTCATTACTCACAGCACACAAATGAGATCATGTTATACATACTGTTATATACCTTGTTTTTGTTTGTTTGTTTGTTTGACACTTTGCAGTAAAACCCGAACATCTTTCCATGCCAACACACATAATTCTACAGCATGCTTTTTAAGGGAGGGCCATGTAGAACTTTGTCATGCATGCCTCTTCCATAATTTAATTAACCAATCACCAGATGTTGGTGCACGGGCTGCCTCCACTTTTATGCTGCCGATTACATCATCGCGATGATCTCCCCCGCAAGTCTGAGCTCTGGAATTCAGTGGTTTCCCCTGATGGGCTTTTATCTACATGCACACTGGGTGAACAGGAGGCACGCGCTTTGCCAAGCCAGCAAAATAACTGCAGCCAGAGCTAAAGATGGGTGCGAGCTCCTGACGCAGCACCTTGTGCTGTCCATTAATAGGGCCAGATGATGCTCTGATGCCTTAAATCTGCAGGCCTGTCTAATTCTAGAAGGAAACGGATGGTGCCCATCCTGGAGTCAGTGTTTGGAAACAACAAAAGAGAAGCTTTATTAACACTGGAAATGTACTCTCAGCTCATGTTTCCTTTTCAAAACCCGTCTTGTTCATCTCACAGCTCAATGAACTGTTAACGTCACATATATCTTTTGTTCCAGCACTGAATCCAGTTACTCCAGGCTTCTGCTAACTGCAGACAGATGAGATTTAGTTTTCCCAGGGAGCGAGAGGAAGAGAGAGAGATTAACTCTGTGTAGATGGTCTTGGCAGGGCCGAGGTGTGGGTGGGGGCGGGGGGGGGGGGTGCATGTTGCTTTTTTGATCCATGGGCCACCAGATACTTCCATCTTCTCATGGTGTGATTGTAAACTTCAGATCTGTTTTCCCCTATTGATGAAGGCCTCTGTTCACTCCATTCTTTAGTAAAAAGTGTTGAGTTGAATTTGTCCGCTTCCTGTCCACTTGAAGAAAAGTTGAGAGCCATCGAGATTCCAGGAAGCAGCACTTTTATGTTCAGGCCCAGAAGATGACCCACCATTTAACCCGATTTCCCTTATACATATTTCACCCCAGATGAAGTGATGACAAATAAAGGCAAATAAAGACAATTTAAAGGCAAAGGATATTTTGTCCTACTTGCCTTGGTGGGCCTGATACCTTCCTTAATTTGACCTTGAAATCTTTCAAGCCCATGTCTGTCCTTGACTCTAATCCTTGCTCTTATGTTGCCCTGATTCACTGTCAGAGCACTTCTTGCTTGTCCTTATCCAGAGGTGTAGTGCATTGGGTGATGGTGGTGGGGTTGCACGTCAGAGCTTTCACTGCAAATTTCAAGTTCAGAAGGCCTGTCTCAGCTTGTGTGTGTGTGTGTGTGTGTATGTGTGTGTGTGTGTAAATGAATTGAACACCAAGAGAAGAGGGATGGAGTTCCTAGAGTTTCAGGCCCTAAAAGCCACCAGGGCTTTGGAGTCAGAACATGTGGGTCAAATCTCTCCTAATACTTACTATGGCTGTCATTTTAGGTGAGTCAAGGCCTTTTCTCACCTGTCAAATGGGGTCTATATGAGATCTAACCCCTCTATGGAATTTTGCTACTTTCAAGGTAAATATGAATGAAGCAGCACTTTAAAAACTGCCAAGTGGTTGACCACTGGGACTCACTGATTTCTGGGACACAAAGGAGTATGTAATTTGGAGTTTGGTGGGCATGGGTTGGAATGCTTTTTCTACTTCTCCTCATCCATAATATTTATAATAGTTAACAGTGGATGAGGGTGTATTATGTGTCATGTGCAGTCTTAAATGTTTTATGTGGGTTAAACTATCAACTTGCAATACAATATTCATAAGGTAGATGCCACTAATATCTTCCTTTTAGAGGAAGAAAAAACAGAGGCACAGAGTGATGAAGAACTCTCTGGACTTGCTGAAGATCATTCAGGTAGTAGTTGTTATAGTTGGGATTTGACAAACTGGGCGGAGCTCTACCTCTGTCATTGGGTTGTTGTGAGGATCAAGTTGGCGTCTTCCAGAGTTTTCCACCACAAGGTTACCATTTCTCCCTTTGTACTTGGCATTATGTGATGAGATATTCCAAGATTACGCTGACATCCTCTTTCTCATAAAACTCACCACCCACTGACCATAGTATCCGCTGACAAATCCTACCTAAATTAGTTTCTCCATAATGGTGGCTGGACGGTGATTTTCTATTTCCACCATTCCTCCCACATTTATTAGTAGGGATTCTGCTGTAAGGAAGAATTTTCTTTTTTCCCTACTTGTTCACTAACTAATGAACGAATGAACGAACCAACCAATCAAACAATACCAGGATGGGATTAATGGATTCCTATTTTATATAATGAATTGTAATCCATTATGATCATTATTTACTCCGATGCATGAATTGTCTGAGATTTCCCTAGTGGGAGGTTCGTCAGCTGGTTCCCATGTATTTTTTTTTCAATCATTGGAACTTTTATTAGTTTCATATTGCTGCCCTAACAAATTATCTTAAATCTAGCAATTTAGAAAACAACACAATTATATTATCACACAGTTCTGTAGGTCAGATGTCTGACATGGGTCTCACTGGGCTAAAATGAAGGTGTTGGCAGAACTGCATTCTTCATGTATTTTTAAGCCATTTCTTTACTTTCTGGAACAAGATATTCCATGTTTGTTTTATACTTTCCCACCCTGCCCCAGCCCGAGCATCAGCCATTTCTTCAAAAGTCCCTGGTTCCTGTGAGTAAAAGATGGTATTTAGGAACCAAGGATTGGGTGCTCAGTGTGCTCACTCTGTTGGATTGTCATTGCTTCCAGGTTCTTTCAACGGACAGTGCTAGAAAACAAGTAGGTGTGTATGTATACCCATACATTGCTATGTCTATGTGTATGTATGCATATACCTATCTAGCTCATAAATTTATATCAATATTTCCAATTCCAATCCAACACTACAGCATTCATTCCTGCTTTTTCCTTTCTCATATTTTAAAGCATTTTTTTTTTTTTTTGACAGAGAGACAGCACGAGTGCATGGGAGTGAGTGGGGGCAGGCAGCAGGAGAGGGAGATAATCTCTCATCCAAATACTAACCAGGCCCGACCCTGCATAGCTTCTGAGATCAGATGAAGAGGGAGAGAATCTTAAGCAGACTCCTCGCTGAGCATGGAGCCCAATGTAGGGCTCAATCTTACAACTCTGAGATAATTACCTAGGCTGATATCAAGAGCCAGATGCTTAAATGACTAGCCACCCAGATGCCCCTTCCCTTCCCATATTTTAAAATTTCTCTTCTGACAGTGAGCAAAGGGTCCCTACTTTTCTCAGAATATTAACACAATTGTTAATATCCCTGTGGATAACCAATCTCCCAATCAGATCATTCTGGGTGCGCATTTGCCCAGCCACATCACTGCCTTGTACCGCCTTGTGTCTCTTGGACAGCAAGCATTATACTACCTCTATTCCCCTGATGGAGGGAAATTCAGAGGGAACTCTGGATATGAAGGTCCTACATTTAGGCCACTGTGGGAGATAAAAGCTCATGGTGGCATTTCTCTCAATCCAGATGCATTTATTGAGGTTATACTCAAATTCACTCACTGTGTTGGATGTTGGGACTCCACATGTAGATAAATCCTGGTTATGAACCTTAAAAACCTCATTGTTTCATATAGACTGATATTGCTAATTAGAGTGTCAAAGATGCTGTTTAGGTTCCCTGCTATATGACTGACTCTGACAGGGAAGGTGTAACAGAGAAGGGGCCTTGCTGGGTGGCTATGAGTTGCCTAAGTGAGTGAGGGGTGGGTGTGTGTTGGAAAAGGACACTCTAGGCAGAGGGCACAGGAAGCCAAAGGCACAGAAGCATGAAATTGTTTGTTCATTGGTAGCACTGCCACTCTCATCATCCTTTGGCAATTGACTCTTGAAGGTCAGATGACTGCTCACAGTCAAGGATATCAGAGGCATGTGGGTTCACCCAGCAGGCCAATAATTTAATATACCGTCAAACTTACGGTATTTAAATCTTAATATAGGATTTGTTTGGGAGAGTCAGGGAAATTGTGTTTGATTCATAAAAACACACGTATCTCTTTATTTAGTTGAAAAGTAAAAGACTTATTATAGGATTTTCCAGGTCATGTAGCTCTTTGGGAATATTCCCAAATAATCAGTTGGCTGGTGTAGGGCAGGCGGCATGATAGGCAGTTGCCTCCTGCTATTTGTAGAGTTTTAGGTGGGTGACTGCAGGTGCTTTCTATGACAAAGGACAGGACCAGTCGACTATTTTTTATTATGTAAGGAGTTGCAGGTGAAACCTGAATTATCTGACACCACATTCCTTGTGGGTTTCAGCAAGGCTTTATTTAGCACCTTGTATAGGCTGGCATCCTGAGCAGCTGCCCAACTGCTTATTCTAGTTTTTCCATGGCTCTGGGGTGAACCAGGGTCACAGCAAATTCTTTTGTTTGGGGCTAACATCCTTTCACTACTTTTTAAAAGATTTATTTATTTATTTGAAAGAGAGAGGGAATAAGGGAGAAGTATAGAATCTCAAGCAGATGTTGCATGAAGCCCAATGAGGGGCTCAATCCCAGGACCCCGAGATCTTGACCTGAGCCAAAACCAAGAGTCAGAAGCTCAACAGACTGTGCCACCAGGTGCCCCCATCCTTTCCCTAGTATATAATGCTTCTTTTTTTTTTTTTTAACTTTCGACGGCCTTGCCTTTTTTTTTTAATTTAAATTTTGATTTTTTATAGACATATAATATTATTTTATCCCCAGGGGTACAGGTCTGTGAATCACCAGGTTTACACACTTTACAGCACTCACCATAGCACATACCCTCCCCGATGTCCATAACCCTACCCCCCGTATATATTGCTTCTTATTTACCCAACCCAAACGCATCCCTTCTACTTCCATACAAATTTGACTCCATTATGTATCACCCAACCCTCTCAGCTTGGGCCAAAAACAAGGGAGAAGGGAATAAAAAAGAACATTTCTCCTAAGCCTCCAAACACTCTTGGGATCCCCTAAACCACCACGGAGACTGGAGGCACCAATTAAGGATTTGTCACAATGTTCTCAAACATGGGGCAAGTGCTCCGCTGTGCAAGCCATGAGGAGAAAGTTGGAGAAGCAAATTGGTGCTGTAAACAAGCTCTCAAGGGCAATGTTTTCTTGAGACAAGAAATTGTTTACAAGCTCCATGGGAGTTCCATTTACATAAAACAATCACTATGCTCATTACCAAGCATTTTCATTTATTCATTAAAACAGGTACCTGCAGGACTTGGCAAACCTTTGTTCGTTGGGTTCTGTGGATTTCTGTTCCTCCAAAGGGAGATTTGGGAGGAATATTTACTCCTTTAATGTTTTCAATCTGATGATAGGAGCAGGTACCATTACTGAGGGCTTGCTCAGGGCCAGCTGCTTTTGGTACGTTTTATTCTGCAGTCTTCACAGCAGTCTGGTGAGGTATGACATCTCATCCCATCTGATGTATAAAAAAATGAGATTCACAAGATTCGTGGTGCTCATCCAAGACTCTCCAGCAGGTGGGCAGTGGGGCTGGGCTGACTGCTTCTCTGGGGCAAATTGGATGGGATAAAGCCCTTATTGCTTAGAAGCCGTGTGGGGACTGACGGGTAGGCTGGAGGCTTGCACACCTGTTTTGCTGTCTCCTTGCACAGTTCCAGCCATAGCAGAGGACCAAGGAGCTACGAAATGTTTGCTGAGAGAGTTTATCATCGGTGAAAAGTAGCACGTCACGGAGAGTGGTTTTGGCTTCAACCTTGATCTGACTGGGGAAATCTGGGCCCAACCCTGTAATACGAGTTTCACGTCACATCCTCTCTCTGGGCCTCTGCTTCTCCATCACTAGAGTGGGGGGGAAATTAACGAGTTTGAGAGGGTCATGGGTCTTGATGAGATCCATTGGTAGAGATTTGGATGGGGCTGCATGAAGTTAAATGCAAACTTATATGTACTGATGCATGCTCGGTTTCTCGAAATGGTCGCTGGCCTGTTACTAATTAGGAGGAGAACAACAGAAAGGGCAATTTATTAAATGCTTGTTAAAAACCAAATATGATCCTCTTTACCCTATCTTATTTCATTCTCACAAAACCCTAGAAGGTAAGGATTATGATTCTCATTTTACGAGTGGGTGAAACTCGGGCTCAGGGGGGTTGAACCACCTGGTGCAGACCATAAAGCTCGCGAGTGGCCAGCAGAGGGTAAGAGCCAGGGAGGCCTTGCTCTTAATCAAATCATTGCCTAATATCTTTTATTCCAGGCTGCTTCCTTGGCCCTCCAAGATGTAAAACACGCCTGAATGGCAATGGTAGGCCTGACAAGTTGTGGATTAGAAGAGAGGATTCGTAGGGATGGTGAGTACAGCCCTTAGACACCATTCCCCACTATCCCGGAGAAGCAAAATCACTGAGTGTTCGACTGCTCCGTCATTCACTCAGCAAACACCAAAGTCCCATGTCTGGCTGGCTCTGCATCAGGTGCTGTGCTTGTGGGGCTGTCCCGGAGCTCACGGCCAGACGGCTGAGTCCAAAGTGAAAGCCTATAGCAGGACATGAGCGGTGCCAAGGCTGGGGCATGGCTGGGGTACCAGGCCCTGGGGCAGGGGCCCTAACCCTGCCTGGGGTAGAGGGGAGGACAGGAAAGGCTTTGCTGAAGGGCAGTCTACTTTGGGTTTTGCAGCACTTCCTTGGGTCAGGGACAGTTCCTATAGTTTATACCAGGAGGCCTTCATGGCAATGACAAATGACAATAACTATCATCTATCCAGCCTTTACTCCTCCCAAGGGCTTTCAGGTCTGCTCCCATTCAACTGTCACACCGGCCACCTGAGTAGGTACTGTTGTCCCCATTTCTCCTTTGAGAAAACCAAGGCTCAAGGAGGGGGGGGCACTTGACAAAGTTAACGCAGTGAGAAATGGCAAAGACAGGACTCTGGGACTCATGTCTGTCTGATCCTCCAATCAATGAGCACAAGGCTTCCATCATCCTGGTGGGAGAAGGCTGACCAGAGCCCGTGAGGGGAGCAGGTTCGTGTATTCTGTGTGGCGTGTTGATACAGTGTATTCTCTCCATTTAGGGGACAGGGAACTGAGGACCAGGGAGGGTCTGCACGAGGCCATGTGGGTGATCGGCTCCAGAACTGGGATTCCTGTGTGAGCCTCCCTGGTGCCAGAGCTTCTGAATTTCTCACTGAAGCACAAGCAGACCTTTGGAAACTCAATAGCAGGATTCTGTGCTGAAGAATTCCTACCACTTCCTTCACGTGTTCCAACGGGCTCTGCACGTTCAATGCCATCACTCAGCTGAGCCTGGCTACCTGTGTTTGAATCTATGCTCTGCTCCTTATTAGCTGTGTGACCTGAGGCAGATTCCTTGACCTCTCTGAGCATCTCTTTTCTTCACTGTGAAATGGATATGGCACAACACCAACTGCAGAAAGTAAGGATGAAATGAGTTAAGGTACGGTAGGTAGCCCGCCGCGAGTAACACTGTTCTGTCATGGCCAACTTTCATTCTTTCACAAATAGGAAGGCATTCAATAAATTATTAAGTTGCTGTACCGATGGAGGAGGGGGGTGTAGGACTCCAGACTTTCCCACCTCTTCCGAGCCTGTGATTCTCGCATCCTGTTATTATTCTCGTGTATGACACTGCTGGCACACCTTCTCCGGGGAGCTAAGCAGGCACCTAATTAGCAAAGGCGGTTTAGCTCCGAGGGGCTGGGTTGTGTTGTCTGCTGGATGATGACCTGGTGGGGGCTCCTGGCGGCTGTGCGAGGGGGTGTGGGGGGGAGCACTGCAGTCCGCCCTTTGCAGCCTGCCTGCTCCACTCCTGCCTCCCAACATCCCTGTGTCCCTCCTCCACTCTCCCTCCTCCTTCTGCCCACTGGAGCCCCAGAACAGAGGCTGTTTGTTCCTAAGAAGAAAAACAACACGAACCACAGGCCTGTCGGACCCCACCCGCCCCAATTAATCTAAGAAAACAAAGATGTAGACACACACACACACACACACACACACACACAGAGTATTAATTGTGAAGAACTGAGAGTCAGGGATTCAATGAGGCCCCGTGGTTGTAGGACTCAGAACTGGAATGAAAACCCTGGTTTTTACCCCCAGATGAGTTCTCTTTCTCCTACTCCTCCGCCTCCTCCTTCTGTCTCTTTCTCCTGAGAGACTGGGGACACACACGGATGATGGCCTGAGTGTGTATGACAAGAGAACTCTAACCACACCTTCTGCAGCGATTGGCCCAAATGGGCAGGACTTGGTCGCTGGCTGCCAGCTTCCCTATTCTTGCCCTGACTCCCCGACTCGGGACCAACCAGAGGAAGCCAAGAATGTCCCCTGAACCAACTGCAGAACGCACTCGCCGACTGTCTGTCTGCCTCCAGCTCCCCCGGGCGCCAGCCTCCGGCCTCAGCTCACCTGAACCCTTCCTCTTTACTCGGGGTACGACTCCCCACTCCCACCTGCCTTCGGGTCTCTGACAGCCTTGCTCGGAGTAGACAACCTCTGCTTGTTCTTCTTTGGATGGTCTTTGTTTATTTCCACACTTCCCACCCCTGCAAGTTCACGTTCTAGCCTCACTTCGAATCTGGACGATGGCGTGAGCCCCGCAGGACAGAGGCGGCCGTCCACTCACCACTCACTTGCAGCCTCATCAGTCTTCCTCGGGTTCTAGGACCCTGTCATTAAATTCAAATAAATTTAAACCTGCCAGTGACTCTCTGCCGCTCAGCAACAAGTGTTAACTCCCATCCCGGGGCTGGAACAGGCTGTGGTTCTGTGCTCATTCTCAAGGTTGCTAGCTGGGTTCAGTACCAACTATAAGCATTTTCCCTACGGTGTCTGGGTCTCAGTTGCCTCATCTGTGACATGGGCACAATAATGTCTTCCTCATGAGATTGCTTTGAATCATGGGACTTAATGAGATTATTTATTCCTTAAGCCAACAGATATTTATTGAGTGGCTATTACGTACCAGATGCTGTGCATACAGCAGTGAGCGTAACAAGAACAGTGTCTCTCCCTTCCCCTTGGGGCGATAACATTTTACTCTGGGGAGACAGAAAACACACACATACACACACAGTATTAGGTGATTGGTGGGAATGCAAAATGATATAGCAACTTCGTAAAATACTTTGGCTGTTTCTTATAAAATTAAATATATCCTTACCATAGGATCCTGAAATCTTACACATATGCATTTGCCAAGAGAAATGAAGGTGTTGTTCACACAAAAATCTGCAAATGTTGATTTATAGTCACCAAACACTGGAAACAACCCAAATGTCCTTTACTGGGTGGATGGATAAACACACCAAGGACCTTTAAGGTTGACACCCAGGACCTTTAAGGGTTTTGAATGGTGTGATGGTTTATTTTATGTGTCAACTTGACTGGACTATAGGGTGCTTAGATAAATGGTCAAACATTATTCTGGGAATGCCTGCAAAGGTGTTTTTGGATGGAATCACTTTTATTTATTTATTTAAAAAGATTTTATTTATTTATTTGAGAGAGAGAGACAGTGAGAGAGAGCATGAGAGGGGAGAAGGTCAGAGGGAGAAGCAGACTCCCCGTGGAGCTGGGGCCCCCATGTGGCACTTGATCCCAGGACTCTAGGATCATGCCCTGAGCCAAAGGCAAGTGCTTAACCAACTGAGCCACCCAGGTGCCCTGGATGGAATTATTTTTAAATGGATAGACTGAGTAAAACAGATTGCTTTCCCTACTAGAGGTGGGCTTTGTCCAATCAGTTGAAGGCCTGAATAGATCAAAAGGCTGATCTTCCCTGGGATAAGAGGGAATTCCTCCACTGTGACAGCCCTTGAGCTGAGATACTGTTTTTTTTTTTTCCCCCCCCTCCCCCTTTGGGTTTTAGTACCTTTGGGCTTGCACTGAAACATCAGTTGTTCCTGAGTTGGAGCCTTCTGGTCTTCTGACTGGAACTCGTCCTTAGCTCTCCTGGGTCCCTGGTTTGCAGACTGGAGATCTTGGGATTTTTCAGCCTATATAGTCATGTGAGCCAATGCCTAATAATAAATCCCACAAATCTCCATCTCTGTCTCCTGTTGGGTCTGTTTTTTTTGGAGAACCTGACTAGTATAAATGGGTTAAAGGAGCTGCTTTTCTGGAAGGTGCTTTGATGATTCAACAGTGCTTTATGCACAGACCAGATGGATAGTATGACATTCCTACTTGGCTTTCCCTAGCCTCAGTTTCCAGCCCTGTATAGGTCTAGCTCCATAAAGTGACCCTAGAGGCCACTAGGGGCCCTCTTCTGGGCACCCTATCTCAGTTCAACCCTCCTTCTCTATCCTTCTGCTTAGCACTGATCACCATATCCAAGTTACTCATCTTGCTTATTGACTGTCTCCCCGTGGAATGTAAGCAGGGACTTCTGCTGACCATTTAGTACCAAAATAGTACCTGGCCCATAGCAGTTGCTCAGTAAAAATGTTTAATACACGATTGGGTGTATCTTATGAATCACCATATCTCCAGGAGCTAGCCCAGGGGCTGAACTAGAGGAGGTGGAAGACATGTTTGCTGAGTGAATGAATGAATGAATGAACACACATACATGAGAGCATAGACCCACAAGAGGCAGGAAAGGAAACAAGACCTACTTTCCGCTGAGGGGGAGCCTTTGTTCTTTGGCGTCCGTGACAATACTGCACTTATTCAAACGTGCTTTGGGGCAGGGAAAGGGTCTTTTGCTCTTTAACCTCTGTTGTGACTCATCTGGGTCCCCGCAGGAGGGAGGGACTTGGAGAATCATCCACAAATTGCCCTCGTGCTGTTCTGCAGGATCCGCGTTGACCCGGCTCCAGGGCATGGGCTCCCTCTCTCCTCCACAATATCCCTTTTTTGATGAGGAGGGACCGCTGCAGCCCCATGCATCTGTTGCGTGCTTATTAGTGTGTTTCCAGCCTGTTTCATATGGATTAGGCTGAGGCACGGGGTCCTCGCATGTTTTCTCCGTGCATTTCAGAACCTCACAAAATTACATTATAGATTCATTGTATAAACAGGATAGTGAGCACAGCATCGGCAGGCGGACCTGCAGTCAAAAGGCAGCAACAGCGGGGCCGCGGGATGCTGGGGCTGGCTGCACGCAAAGCTTTGCATAGCAAACCGGTCACACGTTTGTTTATTTAATCTCCAGCTTCTAAACGCCCATTTGGTAGCGAAAATCACCTTTTTGCACACTTCGGCTGGGAGATAATAGGAGGAGAGAGGTGACGAGCAGATGAAATGTAGAACGAGGCCCCTTTCAAGCCAAAACAGGACTAGGAGGGGCTGGCAGTGTGGGGGCCAAGTGCAGGGTCAGCTCCTCACCAGCTGTGTGGCCTTGAGCAAAGTATGAAACTCTCTGAGCCTCAGTTTCTTTATTATAGAGATGATAGTCTCTGCACCACTGGGTTCTATGTAAGTTACACATAAATTCCACCTGTGTCACGTGTGAGCGCAGACCTGACGCGCAGCAGGTAGCCAAATGTTAGATATCTCAGTGCACTTCATGTGCCTCATCTCACCCACTGATCACTGTTAGTGTGTGAATAATTATTGAGAACATATCACATTCACACACGGAAGGAGCTTGACCTTCATGGTTATCATCATGGCTTTGAGCCCGGAGCCTGCAGTCTCTAGGAGGGGACCTCTCTGAGTCCTAGTTTCCAAACGTGTAAACTAAGGTTTTCACCTTGATGGTGATTATTTTGAGGATTAAATGGGAGAGAGACCGGGGAGGAGCTGTAGAAATGACAAAGTGTGATACTCGGGTTCCTTGTTATTACAGTGATAATCGCACATACTTAAAAGCAACTCTTCCAGGCAATTAATATGTGTTTAACTCATTTTCTCCTTACAGCAACGCTAAAAGGTAGGGATTGGTATTATCCTCATGTTGCAAGTTAAGTAGCTTGCCTCAGGTTGTCCAGTGGATAAGAAAAGGAGCCAAATATGGATCCCAGCTGTCCCGGCTCTAGGGTCCTGGCTTTTGATGACTCTTCTATGCTGCCCAATAATGGTATTCATAATAGCAGGCAGTACTTAGTGCTTATGATGGGCCTGATGTTGTTCCTGGATATCTATCTGCCTTCTCTAGTGTTCCCACAGATCTGCAGCTAATGGCTTCTAGATCATTCTTGATGGTAACAATAGAAATCCACTCTGCCTAACTCAAGCAGGTAAAGGAATTGATTGGAAGGATAGTAGGGAACTGGCAAAGTTGGTATGAAAGTTGGAGAACAACGGGCAAGAGCTAGGGGAGGCAGCCACCTTGCAAAGTCTGGCTCCGCTCAGGTCCTATTTCGTGCTCTTAGCACTGTGTGTTTTGGGGTTAGGTAGAGAGGGTATTGCCCCCTTTAGGCTTCCAGAATGGGAAGATGGGCTTTACTGCTCTCTCTCTCTCCCTCTTTTTAACTTGGAAATCTCCAATGTAAAAGAGGTTTAGATATTTGGGAGCCACATGTAACCCATGGTTGGAGGTATTATCCCATTTAACAGAGGTGGAGGTTGAATGCCTTGTCCCAAGTCCTGAAGCTGATAAAGGAGCCTAATGCTGCTTGGCTGAGCTTATGGGGTCCTCCCAGACCCCAGGCTGCCTTTTTTTTTTTTTAAGATTTTATTTAATTATTTGACAGAGAAAGAGAGAGAGAGATCACAATTAGGCAGAGAGGCAGGAGGAGAGAGGGAGGAAGCAGGCTCCCTGCTGAGCAGAGAGCCCTACACAGGGCTCGATCCCAGAACCCTAAGATCATGACCTGAGCTGAGGGCAGAGGCTTAGCCCACTGAGCCACCCAGGCACCCCCCAGGCTGCCTTCTTGAGGACATGGGTAAATATGACATAATTCCTCTGAAATTTCCCAATTTTGATCTTTAAAATCCAAAGATATTTTAAAAATATTTATTCTCTCTGATCTGGCTTTTCTATTTCAAGTTCTTTGGGCTGTGGTAATAATAAATAATGATGACTATTCAGGTTTATACAGAAGGATGTTCAGGCTAACTTTGTTTATTATATAGGGATGCCATATGTAATGTAAATGTCCAATATTAGGGGATCTTTAAGAAAGGATCTATATGTGATGGAATATTATAAAACAACCTTAACAATAACTTAAAAATCAGTAAGTAAGATAAAACAAAATAAAATAGCACTGATTATAGGATACAATCTAAATTTGGGGGTAAGTTTCTCATATGCATAGGAAAAAGAGACTGAAAGAGATATGCTTAACTTTTAGTAGTGATTATATTTGATGGGAAGGGTTATGATAATTTTTACTTTAGTTATTTTTTAAGATTTTTATTTATTTATTTGAGAGAGAGAGAGCATGAGGGGGAGGAAAGGCAGAGGGAGAGGGAGAAGCAGACTCTATGCTGAGTAGGGAACCTAAGACCCTGGGATCATAACCTGAGCTGAAGACAGATGCTTAACCAACTGAGCCACCCAAGTGCCCAATTTTTACTTTTTAAATCTTTTTTTTCTGCCCCAAATTTCGGTAATGAAGAGGTGTTTTTCTTGACTCTTTTTCTGTTTGTAATAGAAATAAAGTCAAGACACCCAAGATGGTCAGGCTTTGTGGGGATCTGGTGCCAGCACACTCCACCAAGTGTGAGATAAATTGGTACAGGTCTTTTGGGGCAAACAAGAATCACAGTAATGGGTAGATAAGATTTTGAATGAGGTTTATGCCCTTTGATTCTGAATACCAACCTCTGGGAATTTCTCTTTTATTCTGGGGATATAATTCATCAGATGCCGAAAGCTTTGCGCAAGGGGGATGTTCATTATGGCGTCATCTACAATAGCAAACACCGTATCACTGTATTAAAGCTAAATGTCCAGCGATGGATGAAAAGTTTTGTAAACTGTGGTGTTATTGTGAAAGGGTATTTTGGTGCCATTAAAACTATAATTATGAAGGCTACAGCAATACGGAATCCATGATGTAGATGCAAGCACAGGGGGCAGAATGTACACGTCTGTGACCGTTTAACACGCGTCAGTGTCCAGAGCCCAGAGTAGATGCTCAAAACATGGCAAGTAAAATAATAATTATGGTGGAGTGAAAGGGTTTTTGGGGAGATGAGTATTAGTTTGTTTTCTTAAAGCTTTATTTAAATATTGTTGATACTTCATCTTCTTTTTTAAAAAAGTGGTCATTATTTTTTTTATTATTTTTTTATCTTTTTAAAAGATTTTATTGTAAGTAATCGCTATAACTAACATGGGGCTCAAACTTACAAGCCCACGATCAGGAGTTGAACATTCCACTGACTGAACCAGATAGGCACCCCAATACTTCAACTTCTTGCTGCTACTTGCACTCTGCTTAACAGAGCTCTTTTAGAAATTGGGGTACTGGTGCCGGGCTGACTCAATCGGTGAAGTGACCAACTCTTGATTTCAGCTCAGGTCAGGATCTCAGGGTTGTGAGGTCGAGCTCTGTGTTGAGCACAGCTCGGAACCTGCTTGAGAATCTATCTCTCCCTCTGCCCCTACCCCTACCCTCTCTTTAAAAAAAAAAGAAAGAAATTAGGGTAAAGCAGACAAGGAGGGTGGTGGCTCGGCTCTTCAAAATTAAAATTAAGTTAAGATGAAAATAATTGAGCAAAGGCCTACAGAGGAAGGAGCCTGAGTGTGGCATGGAAGGTTCTCTGCAGCTGTCTGCCTGCCCCAGGCTTCGGGTTCACTCCTGGGAAATGTTGGGAGGGTGAAATTCAGTCCCTGGGAATCTCCCAGCTCTGATATTTTCCAAATCTGTGATATTTATTGAGCCCTACACACGGGCGCTTTGTTATGTACTCGGCTGATAACCGTTCTTTGGGTTGGTCCTATCTCTGGCATCACTTTAAGGACAAGAAGCTCAGATTCAGAGTAGTGACACGGTTTCTGCAAAGCAAACAGCCAGCGAGCAGTGAAAGAAAATGTCGACGTTTCTTCCCCCACTTCATATTTTACTTTCCTGGCCCAGCATCATGGCAGCCTGTGAGGCAAGTCCCTCCTCCCCTCTCTCCATCTCTCTGGAGATTTCGAACCTAGGAGACTGGTCATGGTTGCTGTTTGACCTCACAGAACCTACAGGTTCACCCGCCAGGAGAAGAATATTTATTCACTGTCTGGGGAGGGAGATGGAGAAGGTATAGGATATTTGCCCTTAGGTGGTGGGGTTTAAAAAGGTAGACTAAGAAATCATGGTTTCCTTATTTCTTTATGATGTGTGTCTTTTTCCTAAAAGTGGGAGAGTCTGGGAACTCAACCTTGATTGAATAAGGGGTACGATCAATTTACGGCTAATCGAAATTTTCCGGTTCTTTGTTAATTGTAGTAACTGCTACGATTTGTACTCACTGAATGACGATGAGGCAACACACATTTCCTAAGGACCTGCACTGTGCTGCAGGTCAGAGACGCAGGGTCTCTGCCTCCGAGGCCCCACCCAGTGTCCTGGTGCTCCTTCAGAGGGCAAGAGAGGTTAGAGGCAGAGAAATCCAAACACAGGGTGCGAGGCATTTCCCAGCATGCCTGAACTTGTCCACGGTGTTTGTAGAGTGAAATAATTTTCTTGGAGAAGAAAGGAAAGGGAAAGGCAGAAGAGGAGTTTAGGGATTACACGGTGCCGGAGCGAGTTCATCAAGGCAGTAAGAGTGCCTTAGGTGGTTCTCCAGCAGGCTGTGAGCTCTCCAGAGTTACCACCCATGTGGGGAAGACTTGGGCATGCTCCTTCCCAGGGGAGAGCATCCCTGGATGGACTAGGGCCCTGCTTCTGGTTCCAGTGCTGCCTCCTGCTGTGGGGCCTCATAGAGGTCCCAGAAGCTGGGTGGGGCCACTGCCAGTTCAGCCCAACCCCTCTGAGCCTGAAAACCCTTTTACCTCTTTAGGCAAGGCAGACAATGAAAGTGCTGCTACACTGTAGCGCCCCTGCTTGAGGGCCGGAGGTGTCCTCTCAACCCGACCGCATCCAAGCGTGATTCCACCACTCGGATCACAGGGTCTCATTGCAGTGCCCAGGAATGTGGCGTCCCTAAAGGAGAGAGAGGGACAGCTGTTTACTTTGGGGCAGGGTCTGGGCCCACCTACACGTTCCATAGCATAAATAGTAGGAGTAATAATAGGACTGGGGAAAGCAAGATTTCGGGGCTTTCTCCCATGCAAGCAAAAAGCTCCAGGGCCAGATTACCAGCAGAGGGGAGACGAGGAACATAGCTGAGGTCTCTAGGGCACAGTGGGGCTCCCCGTGTGTAAGCACCACCCACCAGGCCCACTGGACCACTTCTTTTCAACCTTTTGGAGGAGGGATGGGGGAGAATGGTGGTGGCTGCGGTCCCTGTCAGGAAGGAAGGGCTTTGAGGACTCCTCTAGAGATCTTCCTACTGGATCAAGTAGAGATAACAACATTTGGAACTGTGGCAATGGGGTCCCAGTGAGTTCATGGCGGGGGGGAGTGGGTGGGGACCCGTGGGCAGATTCTGTGAGCCAGGAAGCAGCTGCAGAGGTCCTCTGGGGCTGGGAGTGCTGGTTCTCATGGTCATGGTCTCCTTTCTCCAGAGAGCTGCTGTTGGCTGATGGAGGCTATGTCCCCAGCAGCTCCCCCCCAAGCCCCTTATCAGTCAAGGCTGGACTCCGGCTGAATCTGCATTCTTAATCCTTTCCTGGCACCTGAGTCCCAGTCTCTGCTTCTAGGGAACCAAGTTAGGACAGGGTTTCAGTGAAAACCTTTTAGTTCAAACCCTGCTTTCCTTTTGCTTCATGCCATTGATTCTGCAGATATCATGGGCTGCATCTAATCATTAACTGGCTGCCCTTCCCCACTGCAATGCAACCTCCACAATAGTAAGCCCCTGTCACTTGTGTCCATGCTCTGTCCCCAGGACCTAGCCCAGAGCTGGGCTCATCATATTGCCTGATGATCCAACTGGTGGACTATGTGGCACTCCAGGTGGGAGCCCGGGAGCCCGAATGTTCCCAAGGTGGTCATGCTTCAAGGACCCAGAGTTAATGTCGTTTCCTTCTCAACTCTGGAAGAAATCCACTGACTTTGAGGATTAGGTCAACTAGGGTGAGAGTTGATACAATTTTCCTTGGAAATTTTTTGTGCTTAAAATGTGAAGGAAAAGGCAACAGGCCTTTGAGACATTCAGTGCTGACCATTCCTGGGATGGTTCTGAGGGACGAGGTGTTTCGGACAGCATCTGGCCTCGGGGCAGGAAACTGGTCATTCATGTATTCAGCTAACATTCCCCGAGGGCCCAGTCTGTGCCAGACTCTGAGTCAGTCCTGGAGATCGATGCCTTGAGATGTGGTCTGTGTCTTCGAGAAGCTTCCAGAGACCTGGGTTTTAGTTTTGGATTTGTCCCTAACTGGCTGCACAACCTCAGCACAGTGCTCCCTTCTCTGGGCTACTGTCTTCCATTCCTAAACCCGGAGCACTGGGCTGGGCGACTTGCCAAATCTCTGGACCGGCTCCCTGTCTCGAGGGCTGAGTCTTGCTTCCAGACAGGCTGTCTGATTTTCATGGCCATCAATATTTCTCTAATCATCCTTTTTCTCTGGGGACTGAAATTAAAGCTAACTGGTTTTTCCAGATATAATTTCAACATTGTCACAGTCAATACATTTAGATCAAGCCCAGGCGGGAATGAGGGTGGGAGGCTCCCCTCGCCACGTATCAATGGAGGGTGAGCCCAGTCAGTGTCCAATGATGTCCCATTACCCACCGCCGCTCCTCAGACTCAATTCCCCCATGTCGCAAATGCTTGCGGTCGGCGCCCATCCACATCCTGCCTCCTACTCGCAGTGTGTCCTAATGAATGCATCGATTTTCCTATTCTGCGCCACAACAGTTATTTCAGAGATAAATGCCTCCTGTTTGTGGTTATTAAATCTGCTTCGTGTTGGACAGCTGAGGGTGGGCGGGAAGACTGGTCTGGGTAGAGCCAAGTGAGGGGCAATCTGGGACAGATCTCAACTCAATTTTTAGCAGTCTCCAGGACCTTGGACTGGCCACTGCTTTCTGAGCCTCAGTTTCTCCTCTGTGATATGAAACTGTTGCAGCGTGTCTGAGGTTTAAATGTTTTTTTTTGTAAGGCAGCAGAATGTTTTGATGACAGGAGATGTTATTATGAGACAAGGTGGAAAACAGATGAAAAGGAGTGGCTCTGAGGATGATGGGGGGCTCCCTCCCACCTGGCCTCATTCCTGCTCCCTGTGCGATCCTGGCACCTCCAGGGAGCCCTGAGGCTCTGAAGAACATAGTCTGAAGACCTCCAGGCTAGATGGATGCAACTCATCTTCTCGGTGACAGATGAGGGAGGGCAGGCCAAGGCAGTGGCAAAAGGAAAGGAGGGACTGACCTGGCCAGGCAGGGAACTCAGGTGTCCCCCAGGAAGTGGCCCATAAGCATGAATTTCTTAATGCCTGAGTATTTCTGCCTTTTGTTCAGAGCCCTCCCCTCTGGCCAAGTCACCAGAGATGAGACCTTGGTTGACCTCTGTGGATAGGGGAGCGTGCTGACTCCTGGGCCAGGCAGATCTGGATTTGAGTCCTAACTCAGACACTTTCTAGTTCTGTGACTTTGGACAAGGCTTTTTACTTCTCTGAACCTCAGTGTCCTCATCTGTAAAATGGAGATGATAACACCAAATTAAGGATAACTTGCCATACATACCATGTTCTCCTTTGATCCGATATAATCACATGCATTTTAATCCTTAGAAACAGTAGTAACAGAATGCTAAGCTTTTGTTGGCCACTTGCTACATATTAGTTCCATGCTTAATTTTGATGCTCAAGTCTTGTCTTTGCAATCACCTAGCAAGGAAGGGGTCAGCATATCTACCTTCTAGGTGAGGCTGAGACAGAAGAAGCCAAGAAAAACTGCAGGTTTTGAGCACAGGTCTGTTTGGCTCCGGAGAACATGTTTTTGCTTCTGTACCAAACATCTGAAGCCTTTTCAAACCCATCCTCTGCCATGGCTGGGAAGCGCTGAGTCACTTTTTTGTTCTTTATGAAAAGCCATCCAAATGCTTGGTCCTGAAAAAGATATTTGAGGGTCATGGTATCTAGCTATCAGTATCTGTTTCATGTTGCTTTGAAATTCCTGCAGACACAGGGGGCTGATCCTGTCCTTGTCTTTGCAGGCTGTCACTTGTCCCCATGGCTGGTTAGTTAATAATCATTTGGCAACTGAACCTCTTATCTGTAGCAGTTACTATGTTGTTTGCTGGGAACGAGGAGGTCAATGAGACACAATCCCTATCCTCAAGGAGCTCACAGTCTAATGGTCTAATGGAGAGACATACGCATATTAGAAAATGACCTTGCACAGTGGGAATTGTTATGACAGAGGGTCTCTGGGGCCGCAGGAAAGCCTGGAAGGCTTTTTGTAGGAGGTGGAACCTCAACTTCATATGGAAGAATGAATGATTGGCTTGTCAAAACCAGCAGACAAAAGGAGTTGGCAATGAGAACCTGGAAAAGCTGATGGGCAGTATGTACAAAGGAGTGGGATGGCATGGGACATTTGGCAGACAAGCAATAGTTCAAAGGACTGGAGAAGGAGCACCAGGAGAGGCTAATGAGAGGCTGATGGGGAGCCACGTGTCTGACCCCGGGGAGCCAGGCAACTGGGATGTGATCCAAAGGACAACTTCAGCCATCCAAGATCCCAAAACAGAATTCTGGGAAGAGAGTTCAGAGAATTCTATGATGGCTGTCCTGGAGCAGGGGCCCAGGGAGAAAGCCAGGAAAGTGACCCATCATCTCCCAGAGAGATAAAGGGGCATGGACCTGGGTAGAGGCAGAGGAGCTGGGGAAAGTGGGGGTGCATCTAGTAGTCAGGGAGATGGATCCCCAGGACAGGGTGATAGTTGGCTGGGAGGTGGGAGTGTAAGGGGTACGCATTTCAGGGTTTATCTGGTCCGTGGGACTGGGAGGGTATTGGTGCCTAGGCCAAGATGGGAATCCTGGAGGAGGAGCTCAGTGTTGCACGTGGTGGCTCTAAGGGGCCAGGGGGAGTTCAGGTGGAGTTGGCTGGGAAGCTCTGGGACACATGGGCCTCAAGCTAGGGAATGGGTTAGAACTGGAGATTGGGAATTATAAGCTTCCATACTAAGACAGCTGGGGGACATCCAGAAGAATAGGTGGGCAGAAAAGGAGAGAGACAAAGAAACCCAAATTTACCCGGCCAAATGAAGCCATAAAATATAGGTAAGAAGACCCTTTGGGAGGCAGGCTGAAGCCTTTTCCTGGAGATGGTCACGCACTCCCCAAACCTACTACCTTGACGCCGAGCAGCATTTAAAGACTGCTCACATCTGAGAGCACGAGCATCGAGTTCCCTCCATATTATTTGAGGGCTGTTACTAAATCCATATCGCATCCAATTTCTCCATTTTACAGAGGGTAAAAAAAAATAAAGAAAATAACTGTTCATTTTGGTTACTATTTCTTTCTAACTATATTCCCTTAATGAGGCATTTGCTGCAACACGGTCTGTTATGTATTCCGTGTTTTATAAAAGATCTCTTGGGAAAAATAACCCAGGAAACACAATTTTTCGGCACCATCTCCTTTTATTAAGAATAATGAAAAGGAAACAAGAATCATTCTCCCAGTCAAATACACTTCTGCTTCCCCTTATTGGTGTTTTTATGACAACTGCTCAGGTTGTAGTATAGATGTCCATGCAGCGACTTCTACCCAGATGTGTTGTTTTATGGCCATTCTAATGACCCAGTTGCATGTCCATGAAGGCAGGGGGTGTGTCCATAAATATATTGGATGCATAGATTTATATATCACCCATATCGGGATAAGTGTTTGGGATGGTCCAAGATCTTAAAATTACACACACACACACACACACACACACACACAAAATGGGCTCTTTGCCCAGAAAACCAATCTTGCTTCAAAATGGGCAGAAAGAACAAATAGGGAAATTAACCCAGGACAGAGAACGCAAAAGCAAAAGGCCGAGGAATGGTGTTGTTCACTGGAAACTCTAGCTGGGGTTAGGGAGGTAGCTGTGGGTTCTCCACACCCTCTCTCTGCATGAGTTTGGCTACACTCATGGCTGGACGGCTGCCCAGGTACAGGAGGCTCCTTCATGCTCATGGCTCCAGCCTAGATCTCCCACCGATGCTTCAGATGTGTGGCTCCAACTGCCAACTGGACATCTTCCCTTGGATGTTGCACAGGCACCTGGTATAAATGTCTGGTAATTCTCTCTGCCTCGTCTCCCCTGGTTCCTTAGATTGGTTAATGCTGATCTCAGTAGGTGAGCTCTGCAAGTCATGTCGTGATCCCAGGCGAGGACCACTGCTGATTCCCTCCCCTCTCTCTTCCTCTTTATCCAAACTGGCAAATATTGACCGAGTCACTCCCAGGTGCCAAGGGCTTTTCGAGGCATAAATGACTGACCCGCTCTGTGCTTCAAGGAGCTCACCATTGTGTGAGGAGGCAGAATCACACAGCGTTTAAGAGTATAGGATCCCAAGTCAGAAACATCCAGGGTCAGACTCTAGCTCTACCACAGATTTGTTACCAGACCCTGGGCTCATAAGCTTTAGTTTCTTCCTTTGTAAAATGGGAACAACATCAAGAGCCCTTTCTCATTGGGGGAGAATTATCACCAAGCCTGAGCACAGAGGAGGAGCGCGACACATGTGAGTCCTTTCTAGCTCTGGCTAGGCTGGATGACACAGATGGCCTGTGGTCTCCTACTTCCGGTCTGCCCTTTTACCTGAGTGGTTTTTTTGTAGGGCACATGGCTTCCCAGAATGAAGATACATTTTCCAGCGTTCTTTATGGTCTGGGGTGGCCACTGTGGCTCTGTTGTGAGCAGGGAGACTTCCAGAAAGCCTTCCTAAGACAGTGACACCTTCTTTACCCTTTTTTTTTTCAACCTGTTGCCTGAAATGTGGATGTGACAGCTCTCTTAGGCCACACATTATTAGGGTAGGTATTCCAGGTTGGATATCCCGGAACTAGAGGTGGAGGAGGAATTTAGTGTGTGAGGACTTTATTAGGGAGTGCCATTGGCATCTATACTTCTGGAAGGGAGACAACAGAAGCAGGATTTGGCAGAGGGAGGTTCCGATGTGATGTAAGCAGGCCTCTACACCCTTCTATGCCTTGGCTTCCATCAGTCATTGGATGCGGGCTGCCCCGTGGGGATCATGGCTTTGGGGAAGTGGTCCTCAGCCCTTCCAGGAGTTCGGCCACAGCCCTTCTTTGAGAGGGATCTGGGAGGGGCAGCTCCACGGCTCTGTCAGTAAATCACTGCTATAGACAACTCAATGCAACAAAGCTTGTGTTTTGCTCATGCGACAGAGCATAACACAAGTATCCTCGGTCTGGTGCTGACTCAGGGACACTGGCTCCTTCCACCTTGTGACTTTGCCTTTTCCTCGGCCCTCAGAATCCTCTTAGTTCAACAGGAAGAAGAGAAAAGAGATGGCGTGGTGGTTGTGGTGGGTTTCAAGGGCCAGGCCTGGTAGGGACACTTCTGTCCACAGATCCTAGCCATTGGCTGCACTTCTCTGCGAGGGAGGCTGGGAAATGTAGTTTAATTGTGTGTTCAGGAAGAAAGAGGGCAGAATTTGGTGAATGCGTAGTCAGTTCTTTGTCAGAGACAATGAATGAGAAGGGGTCCACACTCTGGAAAGGCTGAGTGGTGGCCTGGAAGGAACCTGGGACAGGGAGTTGGGACGCCGACATACCCACCATGGGAAATCTTATGTCTGGGCTTTCTTTATATGGGAGACACATAAGCAGAGAGCAAGAAATGCAGTAATATGGGTTGTGGAAGCTGAGATTGAGGAAGCCCAAAGAAGGGGCAGCTACTTGGGGACTGGTGATGCTTGATTGAGATCTGAAGGCTGAACAGGAGTTGACCTGTTGCCAGAGGTGATGGCAGGAAGTTGTAGTTCAAGTCACTGACCCAAAGCCAGAGCCCAGATGACATTTTGCATGAGTCTTAAAGACTAAAAAACAAAGGCTTTCTTGATGTCCATTTTGCTCAGAACCTTGCACAGAACATACATGAATGCATAAACAAGTTACTGCGTGAAATTTTCTCAATCAACACCCTCTCAGTTTGACGATCCGTTCTTCCCTGTGGCCCCCGGCATCTTTCCTTACGTACCCACATTCCAGCATATATGATGCCGCCGCACTCTAATTACCGCTTGATATATCTGACTCTCTGCTTGACTTCAAGGTCAAGGACTTTGTCTCATTCATCCTCATGCCCCTGTCATCTCGCTTAGCCTGGCACTGGCGTTCTAAATAAATGTTTGCCAAATGAGTGAACAAACACATTCGTCCATTTTGTCATAAAGGGGCTAGAAAAGTCTTTCTGTGGTTGCACTGAAATCTATTTCCTTCTGCCTTCTGTGAACCCAGCTCGATTCCTCAGACACTTGCTGGGTGCCTGCAGTAGCCCGTGCTCTGTGTTAAAGCAGAGGGTAGGCAGTGAAGATAAAGAACCTCCCCTGCCCTCGGAAGCATCCCTGACCAGCTAGCTGTCTCCTTTCAGAACAGGACGCATCTTATTCTGTAGGGGTCTACTAGGAGTGGCCCCTGAACTGGTGTGGCCCTGAAATGGGATGATGTGCCAGGCACGGTCTAGCCCAGGCAGAGGGAAGTGTGATATACCCCAGGTGCTGCCAGGACAGTGCTGCTCCTAAGCTTTGGAAGTAGAAGTTTCAGATCTGCCTGACCTAGGCTACTGCTCCTCATTCATTCCCTGCATTTCATAAAGCAAGCCTGGGCCAGGTCCTGGGGGAGTTTCAGTGCTTCAGGGAGATGAAGTGCTGCACAAGCCCCACCCACTGTGGCTCACTCTTCCCATGCATGACGGCATTCTACTATAAGCACCTGCAAAGCTCTCCCTGTGGGCTTTGTCTGGTTACTGGGGCACATGTACCCATGCGCAGCATGGGTAGGCAATGCTAGGGAGTCACCCAGTGCAAGGAGCACGTGATGTATAACTAATGAGCTGTGCCCCTGTCGTGGGGGCATGTCCTACACCATCTCCGAGGTTCCCAGGGGGACTGAGCTGGTTGCCCACCCTGGAGACCCATTCATCATCTTCCTTCCTTCCTTCCTTTTAAAGATTATATTTATTTATTTGGCACAGAGGGAGAGATCACAAATAGGTAGAGAGGCAGGTAGAGGGGGTGGGGAAGCAGGCTCCCTGCTGAGCAGAGAGCCCAATGCGGGGCTTGATCCCAGGACTCTGGGATCATGACCTGAGCCAAAGGCAGAGGCTTAACCCACTGAGCCACCCAAGCGCCCATCATTGTTCTTCCTTGTCTCTCTTTCCCTGTATCGTTTCCCCAGCCCCCAAGGGTGCTTCCCGGGTTGCCTCCTAAATCAGCCCCTTGTACAGAAATCCTCCTCTCAAGGTATTCTTCTGGGTGAACCCAGCCAACCTAATACATAAAGTATCGTATGGGCCCTTACTAAACTGTCCCCTAACCAGGAAGTGTGGTGCTTACTCACATGATGATAGTAGGGGAAGCAGGAGCTGAGACAGCACACACCTGGGAGAACAACTTTGGTCCAGGGAGGGTCTTTGTAGGAAATGACTTCAAGTCGAATCCACAGATTTGCTTGGATTGATCTGCTCCAGGTTTCTTAAGGTTCCTGCAGCCTTGCCGTGGAAGCGAACAGCGCCCCCTACAGCCACGCAGCCTTTCCTACAGGGAGTCCTTCTGAACCTCTTTGGAAGAAACCAAGGGATTTGGGTGGTGGACCTGATTGCAGACACGGATTACGAAGGTGATTTACAACCCCCCACCTCGTCTCCTCTTCAGTTCGGTCCTTGGAGGCCGGTGTCACAGCTCGCATTTCAGAGATGAGGACACAGAGACTCTGAAGGGGCCTTCTTGCCCAGGGGGCCCACAGCCGGGCAGGGCCGAGCCAGGACTGGTGCCCGTGGACCTCACAGCTGAACTGACAGCTGGCCTCTGTCACCAGCTCCCGGGCACCGTGCTTTGGAGATGAGCTCAGGGTGCAGGCACTCTCATTCCAGTCTTACTGAGGAGAGCACACCGCAGCCCAGAGAGCTGGAGGGGTGGTGTGCAAGGTGCCCGTGGTGGAACTGGGGCTTGTTCCCAAGTCCGCCACCCTCCCCTCTCCAGCAGGCTGCCCGTGAAGCCTTTGGGATGCCCCTGAAGACCACTGTGCCCACCAAGCACTGCCACTCCAGGGCAAATGCGAGGCCTCGGGGTAGACCAGCAGCAAAGGGCGCAGCCCTGCCCTGGAACTGCGGGTGTTCAAATCTCGGCTCCACCCGTCAGAGGAACGTGACTGGGGCAAGGCCCCTATCTTCTCTGGGCTTCGGTCTCCTCATCCATGAAATGGGTATAATAGTAACTACCCGAAGGGGCAGCTGTGAGGATTAAATAAGACAATGCAAGGAATGTGCCTGTAGAATGCTGCTGAGCTATTTTACAACATGATTCCGTTTCACCCTCTTGAGTCAGGGAGGTTGGCCTTACTAGCTCCTGCTTTGCAGAGGAGAAGACCCGGGCTCAGGGAGGTCAAGTAACTTGCTTGGCATCACACAGTATGTGGCAGAGCCAAGCCAACCGACTCTTAAGCTGGAGTTCCTGACCACGGCGCCCCGAGGCATCCCCTGCGTCCAGCACGGTCTGCAGCTGCCCCACAGAGCTTAATTCAGTGAATCCCAGGCTTGTCCTTCACCCTGTGTGTCAGTGCCAGCTCCTGGCACTCGAGGTGTCTGAGGGCAGCAGCGCGATCTTTCTGAGCAGCATATGTGGCTCCGGTAGCAGATCGCTTCTTTTGGCTGCCAACTCGGGCCACTGGCAGGACTGGCCAGAGCCGGCACTGGCTAAGTCCCGGACTGCACAATCTGCTCACATGTCATGGTTGCCCACCTGCGGGGACCCCACAAGCCCTCCAAAGAGTGCCCATCAGGGAGCTCACTGCACTCACCGCGCCCCCGCCCAACTTCCCATCTCACCAGCGCTTAGCAACGCACCCATCTTTAAACTCGGGCCCTGCTGTAATATTAAGGCAGTAATTTATACACTTGGCTCCTGAGCTCCTGGCTGTTTCGAAGGCATTGATCACCCCGGAGCACTCATACATGATTCAGGCTTACTCCTCCAACTCCTCTGCCAGCTATTGATTCCAATGACATTATTTATCAATTACGAAAGGTTTATTCCTCACTCGCTCCTGCACAAAAGAATCCGCGCATTTATTTTACAGCATGATTTATTGACACGTCACCATGCATTACATGGAAAATTGAATTTTTGGAGGCTGGAGAACCTTAGGAAATTTCACAGGTTCAATTAGACAGGAGAACATCAAAGAGTTTAATGATACAATTTTTCATCCATTTGCTGCAGCCCTGGGAGGGGAGGGACCCCGGGCCAGGTCAGCTCGAGCCCCAGATGGCCCAGGTGCATAGTTCCAGATGAAGATCTCCGGGCTGGAACCCACCTTGGAGACTTGGCTCAAGGCTTCTATTTGTGAGTCCTGAGGTTAGAACGTTTCGTTAAGCTGGTGAACCCTTTGTTCCCAGAGCAATAGCTTTTCTTTGGGCTGTTGGGGAGGCTTGGGCAGATCTTTCCTTGACCTGTGGTAGAAAGCAGAAAGGCTTTCTACCTTTCTATGGAAAACCTGTGGTCTTCCACCTGTGGTGAATCAGGGCAAGAGAGAAATGGTAACATACTATTTAGAGCATATGTGTAGCATCCTTCCCACCCACTCACCCTGGGAGGTTGCAATTTGGAGGAGAAACCCTCCCATATCCCCCAGGGTGCATCAGCCTCCTTCTCTACGTTCTCAGAGCACTTTTCAGTTTGTAGATATATATCATTGGGGTGATTTGACTAATACCACCTTTCCCTTACATGGGGACTCCCCCAGGGCAGCGGGCAGGTTGGGTTTTCTTGGCTTGGCACTACAACCATTCCCATCCGCAGCTGAGAACCCGGAATGCCTTCTCTGTCAGGATCTAGGTTCGAATTTGCCAAAGAGGGGAACTTGCAGAAGCTAAGAGGGCAAGCCATTGTTCTCATGGCTGGCAGATGTGGCTGCTTCCTTTACCTGTGTTCGAGTTCCCACTTTGAGGACCAAATACAGTGGATTCTTTGACTTTCCGGTGAACTCTGGCTTCTCCACCTGTTCTAGCATTTGGATCTAAAATGCTAGGGACTGGGGCACTTAGGTGGCTCAGTCGTTAAGTCTGCCTCGACTCAAGTCCTGGGATTGAGCCCCGCATCAGGTTCTTTTCTCAGCAGGAAGCCTGCTTCTCCCTCTCTCTCTGCTTGAGTTCCTTCTCTCACTGTGTCTCTTTCTGTCAAATAAATAAATAAAAATCTTAAATAAATAAATAAAATGTTATTGACTCCTTCTCTGATGCTCTGGCTCCTGTCTTCTATCCTCCCCACTCCTAGCTCTTTTCGCATGGGTGTAAACCCTAATTCCCATACTAAATCTTTTATTCTTATCCTAGTAATGGATCTGCCATTTTTCTGATGGGGTCCCAGATTGATGCAGTGGTAATGCCTGTTTTGTGATGTGCTATGTAATCAAACATATTGCACTGAATTGATGAATGAAGACCCTCCCTCTCCTTGAACTAGCTAGCTCCTACTTGGCCTTTAAAGCTCATCTCCTCCAAGAACCCTTCCTTGATTCCAACTGTGGGTCAAAGACACCTCTTCTGGGCTTCTGTTAGACCATATATATTGGAGCTCAGTTATAAGCATCTGTTTACTTCCTATATGTTACTGTAGGTGATGAGCTCCTTAAGGCTAAGGATGAAATTTAACAGTCCCTGTTTTTTCACTTCTATACACCTGGCCCACAAAGAGTCTTCTACAGAGGTTTAAGGATGGACTTCATCATTGATTGGTCTGACGGTCACTGTTGTGTATAAGACAAGCACATACTGGTTACTAGGATCCTTTCACACCTGTATTCTTAGTTGACTCCCACAACAAATCCATAGGGCACGTGGCGGCTTCCCTGGGCAGATCATCACACAGCATGGAGAGTGCTGCCCATCTGAAGAGCAAAGCACCAAGGGCTGGGAGTGTGTGATCCTTTCCTTGTCAAGAGCGCACTCCACAAGCCAAAGCCAGCCGGACTTAGGAGCAAGCATTAGAAAAGTCAAAAGAGTAACAGTAATAAATTATATATTTGGAACTAATATAATGATAATTAGACAAATTGAATATTAAATACTCCAATGGAATCTACAATTATAAGCTAAAGCAGCATTAAACTCAGTGTCTGAGATGTTTGAAAGTGACAGATCATTTGGATCACTAAAGCCTCCATTTATTTAATCAACTTTCTATTTCCTAAAATGGGCTAGAGATGAATTTATATCCCTTTGTAACTGTGATAAAGACACACGTCACTTGCTACAGATACACTTTAAGAAACAGATTGAATCCCATACGGCTAGCCTTGAAGCAAATTTCTCTAAAGTGAATTAGATTTTCCCATTGATTTACATGATTAAATTAAAGATGTGTTCTCATGGGAAAAGTTGACCAATAAATGGAATTAAAAAAATTTTTTTTTCACACAAGAATGGGGTAGGGGGAGCAGTGGTAAGGTATTATGGATGCTGTGGTCCATTGCCAGCATCATGCTTGCCGGGAGCTATTGTCCTTATGTGGTCATTTACTTCTTTTGTGGTGCAGTTCCTTAGGGTGTAGAAAGCATTTCTTGTCTAAACTTTATAAACTGGGGGGGTGGGGGTGGGGAGAGGAGTCAGCCAGAAACGGTGGCCAACATTTATTGAATCTTTATTTGGGCTGGCTACTGAATGAGCCACTTTTTAATTCTTACAACCAACTTTGGAAAGGAACTATTATTATCCTTATTTTAAAAACAGGAACCTGGGGCGCCTGGGTGGCTCAGTGGGTTAAGCCGCTGCCTTCGGCTCAGGTCATGATCTTAGGGTCCTGGGATCGAGTCCCACATCGGGCTCTCTGCTCAGCAGGGAGCCTGCTTCCTCCTCTCTCTGACTGCCTCTCTGCCTACTTGTGATCTCTCTCTGTCAAATAAATAAATAAAATCTTAAAAAAAAATAAAAAATAAAAATAAAAATAAAAACAGGAACCTGGAGGTTCCGAGACTTAAAGCCACTTGCCCAGGGTCCTGGAGCTGAGCCTGTCTGACTTCAGAGCCTAAGCTTTTCTGGCCTCATCGGGATAGGATGCAAAGGTAAAAATAATCCAATGCCACTGATAAAGAAAAGATCGACATTCTATTTCTCTTTTGGATGGGATCATGTTCTTATACTTAAATATAGGAATGTCAATTGCCTGTAAATGCTCTTAAAATAAAACAAAGATGTTACTTGGGTGGTACCTCGGCCCACAGGCCCTCTGTGTTTCCACCTCTGAGTTGCTGATAAGTGTTAAGGTCTTTCTAACCCCCAAATGTTGCCAGTTTCCTGTCCCCTGGTTACAAAGGGGACGTGGCAGATGGGCCCAGAGGAGCAAGTAAGAGTCCCAGATTTTCATCAAGACTCTGCCTTTCACTAGCTGTGTGGTCTTGGGTAAGCCCCTCTCCCTCTGTGGACCTCAGTTTTCCATCTGTAAAATGAGCGGTCTGCAGGGGAGATGTTCTTGAAGACCACCTTCACCAGCCGCCCGGACCAGATAGATTAATTTTATTTCTTTGATTTCATTCTGACAGCTCTCAGTGTTCACACAAAACCAAGAATTGACCGTAGGCATGGAGAAAAATTGATTGGCCATTTTGTGTATTTAATGGCTGGCATTTAAACTGAGAGATATTTCAGGTTAAAGAATGCTGTTTGCAAACATAAAAAATACCATAAAAATCAAATGGATGCAGATTGTACACACAGCAGCATCAAATCAAGTGCACAAACAGAAGTCGAGTTGCATCATTATAAACTTCTGATTGAGAACAAAGCTGCAGCAGTTTTGAAGGCAATTTTCATATAAAAATTGATTTTCTTCATGTTTTTCCCATGATTCAAATTAGGATGATGGTTCCCCCCCACCCCCAGTGAAGTAAGTTCTTTTAGGAACATGTGTTTTGATGTTTAAAGTCAGATTGAAATTTCTGAATCTAATGCAACCATGGCAAATATGAGTTAGTCTGTAAGACTCCAGGGATGGCGCAGAGCCTTAGGTCTCACATTGTAAAAATTAGTTTATAAAATTAGTCTCAATCAATATTCACCATGATCGTGTCAGGTAGGTAATACAAGCCCATTCTACAGATGAGGAAAATAGGCTTTTGGAGGAGAAGTGACTTCTCTAAGAAGAACTAGCAAACCCGAGACTTGACTCAAAGATGTCTGACTCCAAATTTAGTATTCTTTCAAATGAAGTGATAGTTTATTAACAAGGTCTTACTGAATGCCCAATATATGTTGGGTATTGTTCTAGGATCTAGGTGAGAGGCTTGCTGCTCTGAGTCAATTTACACAGAAGTACTTTGAATAAATAGCTCCGTCCTTACCATCTGATCCCAAATGTGCCCCACTAATTTCAAATTTCTCGAAAACTCTTTGGGAAACAGAATGCATGCGTTGTTCTCTGTCTTAGCCCTAATTCTTTCCTTCTCTTCCTTTCCCTCCCCTCCCCTCCCCTCCCCGCCCCTCCCCTCCTCTCCCCTTCCTTTCCCTTCCTCCTGTTTTCTTTTCTTTTCTTAGATTTTATTTATTTATTTGAGAGATTGAGGGTAGAGAGAGAGCACGAAGGGTCAGGGAAGGAGCAGAGGGAGAGGAAGAAGCAGACCTCCTGCCAGACAGCGAGCCCAAAGTAGGACTCTGTCTCAAAACCCTGAGATTATGGCCAGAGCTGAAATCAAGAGTCGGGTGCTCCACTGACTGGGCCACCCAGGTACCCCTTTGATTGTGAATTTGACCGAGTCACTCAACTTCTCTAAGTTTCTATTTTTTTTTTTTTTTTTAAATCTCAGAGTCAGCGTGGTATGGTTTTAGGATTAGGAATAAGTCTGAAATGTGTGCATGAGGGCAGCTTAGACATTATTCCATGCCAGACTTGGAAACCCCTTTGGGAGTTGGACTTGGATTGTGGGCAGCCATGGATGCAATCTGACATGGCAGGATCACTCTGAGCCGTGTGGAGGGTGAGCCAGGGAAGTATGGGGAGTGAGACCCAGGCAAGGGTTGGGGGTTGCTGTCACAGTGATTCAAGGCAAAAGTGAGGATTCCAGACCAAGCATTCATGGTTGACCTGGAGAAGAGAGGGAAGACTCAAGAATATTCCCAAGTTCAACTCAGTGGGACTCACTGGTGCATTTAATGGGAGGAGAAGGAGAATCTGGGGTGAGTGTCAGCTGTCGGGGGTCTGAAAAGGCTCAATAGGCTGGATAAATAGCACCTTTCCTCCTGCCCAAGTTCTAAACCAAATGGGAAATAAAGCAAGATATAAACAACATAGAAACAAAAATGCTGCTTTTATTACTGATGTTGGGGAATGTGGCTGGTGGCTCAGGCAAGTGTGATTCTTAATACTGAAACAGAATCAGGAAGCATTCTCCACCTTGCAGCAATTTACGGGGCGCCTTGTTCTTGGAGGTGGCTTGCTTCCAAGAGAAAAGAGACAGAAAAGGCTGGGTACCCCAGGGGTGGGGTGAGCAGTGGGTGGGGAGCGGCCAGGGCTCCCCCCTCATGATAGCAAGCATCACAAGTGGAAAAAGCTTGGGTTTCTGATTTGTGCTTTTTACTTAGGGGACAAACATAGGGTGGGGCGACTTAGGGAGACTTTGGGTTTGTGAGGCCTTTGTGTGTCATCTACTAGAGATGACCAGTGGGTGGCTGGATGGGTAGAGTCTAAAACTCAGGAGAGAATGATGGCAGGCAGTAGCGGGTGGAGTCCTGATAAAAATAAGGGTAGCTGGGGTGAGAAATGACGCTGCTGAAGGAGAAAAGGAGGAGGCAGAGGGCAAGGCACGAGGGAGCAAGAATGAGAAGAGGAAAAGCAGTCTGTGAAGAAGACCGAGAAAAGGCAGACCAGAGATAAAGGGAATGCAGCAGGCATGGGAACGACCCAGGCAAGGGGAGAGAAAGTTTGAAGAAGGAGCAAGAATCGATCCGAAGCCTTACTCCCGATGTAAATGTGAAATCTGTTTCTACCGTTTCCCAGTTATGAGATCTTGAGTTGGTGCTTAATAAATGGCAGCCGTGACTATGATGAAGGTGGTGATGGGGACAGTGAAGCTGAAGATGGATGCGAGTGGTTGCAAGTGTTATAAGAAACAGGAAGACCAAAGTGGACAAGGTCTCTGAAAGTAGAAAAGATCAATGTACTCCTGCACAAACTATTTCTGAGGACAACGTTAACACTCATGAAACAATTGGATTTCTTTCCCACGACTTCACCTTAGACTTCCCTAGAACACTTGTTCCAATAAGAAGGTCTAAAAAAAAATCCCCAAACTAATATCACAGACATGGAGGCGGATGTATATTCAAGGGAGTTATTAAAACCACCTTGATTTTAATAAATTTACCACCGGGTAGCAATCTCTCAATGTCGCTTCTTTCCAATTTGCATGTGTAACTGGCATCTCGTTAAAACATCATTAAGAAATTGAAAACCAGGAAGACATAAACAGACCCAGAGAGGGGGCCGGGGGAAGAGGCTGTGGGTAGCAGAAGAGCGGGCTCTTTTTGTTAAAAAACAAGGCCAAAAAATCCAAAAAAGCCCAACTTGGTTATACAAGCCCAACCTGATTAGTAAGTGAGGGGAATCAGAGTCACACAGATACTGTTAACAAATTGGCAATTATAAGACTTGTGTGAAGCTTCATTTTCCTGGAATGATTAGAAATTGCAATAAAAGCTACTGTCATTGTTCCTCAGTTAGACCATTGTCTACATGTGTGGGAGAGCTTTTTCTTCAAAGGATTAGTGCAAGAGGGCAAGCCCCATGACTGGTCTCTTAGATTCTCATTCCTTTTCTGTAGCCAGATGAACTTTTCATTTTTATTTTTACATTTGGTATGTGTGTAAATATTCTTTTTTTTACTACTAGAAAGGTAACATACAGACACTGTTGGTTAAACAAAATTATAAAAATATATCAGATCCCACTAATCTACATAGGCCATGTAGTTTAATGAATTCAAGCTTTGGAGCTGCGCAAGTGTTGGTCTGACTCCCGGTTCTGCTGCTTAACTGCTCTGTGACAAGGGAGTTGGTTTTCTCACCTGTGAAATGGGAATATGGATTTGGGAGAATGAAATGAGATGGTGTTGGTAATGTGCGGGCATATGGCATCTAGGACATAGAGTAGTGCTCAATCTATGGTCGTTAGTCCACACTACGCCCTTCCTTTCTTTCCTTCTAAGAATCAACTCCTTGAGATTCTTTACTGGCTTTATGAACTCTGACCAACACCATCAAACAAGGCTTTTCATAGTTTGGTCCCAACATACCTGCTTGGTATTTTATTGGTCTCGAAGGCTAACTCTATTGAAATGAGCTCAGTATTTCAATGGTTGAGCACTGAATTAAAGATAATTCCTTGCTCACAACACAGTTCCAGATGGGACTGGGAAGGGGTCGCTCTGTTCCACACAATCATTCAGGGAACCAGATTCCTTCTATTTTGTGGTTCTGCTCTTCCCGAGGTCCATAGGGTCTCTTCATTCACCCAGGGAAATGGTTAACGCTCATCATTATCTGTCCACACCCACTCCTTATGACCTGGCCAGATGCAGCTACACACATCGCTTTGCTTCTTTCTGCTGGAGAGAAAGAGTCCCATGGCCTCATCAAAGTGCAAGGGAAGCTGGGAGATGTAGTCCATCAGTGAGCCCTGAGAAAATGAGACCATGCAGATGGGTGAGCTCTCTCAATCTCTGTTGCACGTATTAGCTGCAACATACAGTCTTCAGTCACACAATCTAACTGACTTGTCTTGACTCATGTATGTACCCTTCATGGCAAGAGTTTCCATGTACAAGGAATGACATTCTCCAGACTCAGCCATGTGACTCAAGGAAGAGAGAAAAATCCCCCAGAAGAAGGGGGAACACTGTGCTAAGCAGCCCCATGCAGTTGCTGACTTCTGCTGCTAAGAAGCCCAGCGCCCAGCTGGGGGGCCTGCAGGATGGCCATGTGGTGGGTAAAGCCATGATCCTTGCTCTCAGCATGCCCACACTGGCCAAACCACCAGGGAATGATTCCGGCTTGTATATACGCAAGGCTTAGGTGATCGGTATTACTTGAGAAGAACAAATTGAGTTCAAAGGAGAAAGAAAAGGGGGTACAGAGGGAGCAGCCACAGTGTGGTGGACAAAGGATTATTTGCATGGGCAGGAGGCCATCCCTGTGTGGTTACGGGTACACTGACCAGCTGGAAAACTCGAGTCTCCTTCATTGTAGGGACCAAATGCACCTACATTTTTGCATTTCTGCAAGGGATAAGAGAAATATGGTAAGTGTAAGGTTTAAAAAGAATATATCTTACCATTGCCAGAGTTCAACAAAGACTTTGCGGAAGTAGAGCTTCCAGAGGTGGATCGAGGGTACAGCATGGGTCTGCAGAGAGGGGGAGGGGGAGGGCACCCCAGCCAGGAGCGGTGGGGGTCGTGGTGCGTGCCTGGGACTGGCTGTGGCCTCACTGGGCTCGGACAGTGGAAGATCATGTAAGTAGCAGAGCTTCCTTTTATGGGTCTCAGCCCATGATGTTGCAACTTCCCACCTCCTTGGGCTCCTCAGGTGCCTCTCAAAATAAGAGTTTAGAATCCAAACCAGAAGATTCTGCCCGTGTGTCTTGGTTCTCCATCTTCTCATGGGTGGCAGGAAGGGCCAGTTTCTGAGAAGATTTATAAAGCAGGGGGCAAAGCTGCTCCCTGCCTGGAGATCTAGTATAAATTTGACTTAATAGGTCTCTCTCTCTCTCTCTCTAGACACACACACACACACGCACACACACACACACATGCACACACACACACACACACACACACACGACAACAACAAGGCAAAGGCACAGACCCCTGGGCCGCCATGTCCTACACGTCCAGTGAGGTTCATATGCAAAGTTCATAAATCTTCTGGTGCAGGGGCAGCATCTCTTGCACATGGCCTCTGGAAGTGTGAAAGCTAATGGGCCCAGTGGCTTTGCTGTGTGTATCCCACCAATAGGAGGGGAACTGGTGTGTGTGTGGGGGGGTGCTGCCTTGGTGCCTGGTCCCAGAGCTTCCCAGATATGCATTGCCTTCCTCACTGTAGACCAGGAAGGGCGTGAAACAGTCCCACTCACCTAGGAAGATGGTGAGGCTCAGAGCACGAAGATGGCTTGTTTTAAATCATATAAATGGGTTTGTAGACTTTTGTAAAGTGCCTTCTGCATGACAGGCATGCATTATATACATCAGTTCTAACCCTCAAGAAACTGCTACAAGGTAGGAGTTTTCCTTCTCATTCTATAGATGAGGAAACTGAGGCTCAAAGCAGAAGGGTCAAAGTCACACAGTGAGTCAAGACAACTGGGATTTGGGATCAATCTCTCCATTATAACCAACAAACCCAAAGAGAGCAGCTACTTTGGTTATGAATAACACCAACAGAGAACATTTACAGCACCCTTGCTCTGAGCCAGGCATTGTACAGAGTGCCTTCACACGTGGGATTTCATTAATTCTTGCAACCATTCCAGGAGGAAGGAGCCACTACTACTATGCCCATTTCACAGATGTGGAAACTGAGACCTTGTAACTTGAGTTAAGGCCCAAGGTTCTGCACAGGAAACCCGGCGGTGGGGTGATGTGTGGGTTCTGGACCCAGGCTTTTTGGTTCTGGCTTCCTCTCTTATAGCTTCTGCATTAAGCTGCCTTATTAATGACAAACTTCATGATTGTGTGATTTTATATGTACTTTGCACCACATTTACCTGTTCTGTGGATTGGGGGAGGAAGATAAGGGTCAACGATTTCGTGAGCATCTCCTCTTCTCAGTTTTCTGCAAAGTCACCTCAGCTAGTAGTCACAATAACCACACCAAGCGGGGAGTCCTGCTCTGCTCCATCCACACATGGACTCAGAGAACCGAGTGTTCAGGCAAAGGGCAGGTTTGAATGCAGATATGTCTGCATCGCAGCTGCTCTCTCCAGCATGCATTGCTGCCCCACATTTCTCGACCATGTTCCTGGCTTGTTTCTGTATTGGACGCTGCAGGTTCTTCATGCATATTGATTAAACCGACAAACAGGTAAGTGTTTCCATCCAGCCATCCCAATGAGATTCCAGGCGTCTTGGTTACAGAGACTAAATACCTCTTTTTTCCATTATATTCACCTAGGCAAATAAGCTGGTGACAGATTAAAAAAAAAAAAAATCCTGGCATTTATTGAGCACATACTGTGTGTCAGATACCCGCTCAAGTAGTCTATGTTTTCATCTGCCAACGATAGATACTTTGAGGCAGGTATTGTTTTTTCCTGAGTTCAGAGAGGGTGGCTATCTTGCTTGGGGTCACCCAATTAGGGAGGGGCAGTGCTGTGGTCAGAACCAGCCTCCTGCCACTCTCCTGACCTGCTTCCATTGTGTCACTGCCTTTGGGGTGGGGAGGCGTAGAAAAAGAAGATGGGTTTTAGGGTAAAGGCATGGCCAACCACCCTAAGTGTTAGGAAAAGAAAACCACAGGTGACTCCAAATACTTTAGTTTCTTTTATCTCCCCCCCCCCCTTTTTAATGTATTTAGAATAAGAGGTAAGTATGAATGATACCAACAGGGCCTGCTAAAAGCCTGCAAAAATGACAGGGAAAGATTACACAGCTGGAAAAAACTGTTTCACCTTTTCTTGGGATGTAAAAAAGCAAAACCCCAAACAATAAAAAGCCCCCAAAGTGAGAAGTGACAGCATCTGTGGAAGAAGTCACAGGAATCCAGGCTCTAAATCCAGATAAAGAAGACTGCCCAGCAGTCAGAGTGCTCCGACAATGATCGAGGCTCCTGGGAAGGTAGCAAGATCCCAGTTCCCGAAGTTACGCAAGGGCTGCTGTCCAGGTGCTGAAGGGGCCAGGGAGAAGTGGCCCAAACATGTAAGGTTTGCCTGGATCACACTCATGAAATTGATCCCTGCTTCATCTAATTGTTCAGACTGGAGGATTACAATGACCACTTCCACTTACCGGACACATTTCATGTGTCAGGTGCTGTGCTGAATGCTTTTCTCATTCAATTCAAGGATCGGCTGCGCTTATTCTGCTTCCTAAGAACTGGATATGATCAGATCAACCTAGATCCTCGTTTCATGATTTATGGTAAGTCCAAAGCCCCAGGATGGTTTTTGTGTATGTGTGTGTGTGTGTGTGTGTGTGTGTGTGTGTGTGCATGTGTGGTGGGCAGGGGGGTTCATATTCTCAAGGACATCTCTGCTGAGTTCCTGTTCACACTTGGTTCCCTTTTGGATGGTCTTTCTCTCTGTACAGATCCCTGTTCCAAGATAAGAGAACTCAGAGGCATCACTTGATTTCCACAAAACTCACTTTTAAACTCACAAAAACTCACTTTTAGGCATGGGGTGGACTCTATAGAAGGTTTGTGGCCATAGAGGTGGTGTATGCTGTGGTAATAAAAATTCCACAAGACCACGGCTGGTCCTGTTCACGAAAGCTTTGGATGCTCCTCCCTTCTCCATTTCCACCTGGTCACTGGACCCTGAGCAGTGTCTGCTCTTCTCACCAGCAACCTGGCTCCTTTCTTCCCTTCTCTTTCCCCACTTCCCTGTCCTACAACCAGCCAATCTGCCACCCAACCCACGCACATTAACCAGTCACCAGGCAGCCAATCTATCAACTAACTAACCAGCCAGCCAACCTATCAAATGTCAATTTTTTTTTAAATAGAAAGAACCATCGTGTGATATGCCAGGTTAAATGCCAAAATAAAGAAATAGGAAGGAACGAAGGAAGAAAGAAAGGAACAGATGACAAGCAGACTCTCCTTTACTATGTAGAGCAATTCTGTGCTCCCTTGGTCCTGCCTCCAGATCTGCTTTCTGTTCTCATCATACTCAAATAGCTCATCAGGGTATTTTCAAAAACTCACCTTCATCTTTACTGAAACTCTTGCCTCCATCTCAGTCTGGCGCTGTCAGTCATGTCAGTTTCAAAACGTGCCTGGTCTCCCTTATTCCTTACAGTGACCCTACATGGAGGTTTACCTCTTTCCCCTATGGGAAAATTCTAGCTGGAAAAAGGAAAGTCTCTTGTCCAAGTTTGTGTGGCTGGTGAGGGGCAGGACCGGCAGTGGGATTGGGACCACTAGACCTATATTCATGGATCAGGAAGACCAGAGCTCTTTGGGCTCCCTGAAATCTGGTGCTAACTTTTCTGATGGCATTTTAAAATTATACCATGCTAACATTGTCTCCTTTTCTTGGAGCGGGCTTGGAAGTAGGTGTTTTCATCCCCATTTCATGGCCCCACAAAACTGAGACTCAGGGAGGTGTCTTTCCTAGGGTCCTAACCCCTGATGTGGTATATCTCAGGATTTGAATCCCTGGTTCTAAAAGCCTGCTGTTCCTCTCCATGTGCGGTGCAGGCCTCCTGGATACTAGATTAATGAGACAGAGACACAGAGGAGCTGACATCAGGTGGGGAAGTCGGCCGTGGAAATGGCTATTCACAATGATAAATTCTATTAACAGGAATTGTTGGCATGCAAGTGTCACAGAGGAGGCATGGCCAGCTCCGGGGTCCACGGGAAGGCTCACTGAGGAAATGAGCCTGGAGTGAGGCTCAGAAGAGTGGCTAGGAGTTCACCACATGGACACCTGTAAGGAGGGGAAACCATTCCAGGCAGAGTGCATCACTTAGAGAATGACGCAGCCTCAAGAAATAGCCATGCTGGTGTGGGAAGGGCTGGCTGACCTGCAGGAAAGGGAAGCTAAGGAGGTCAGTAAGGATAGCTCATGAAGGCCTTGAATGCCAGAACAAGGGGTCAAACTTGATCCTGAAGGTGATAGGGAGCCATGGGAGGTCTCTAAGCAGAGCAATGACCTGTTTGCTTTGAGCAGGGTGTCTAGGGTACCTTGAGCACACACACACACACACACACACACACACACACACACACACACTCGGTGCCTTGCCTTTCTCTGCTACCATTCATCTTCTTTTCGGGAACGCGTACTGGAGGTTTTAATGAACTCATTACTCATTCCACTGTCAGGTGAGTCCAATTGTGGTGGGAGGTTGGGCGGAGGGCTCATCCTGCTGGGGCCATGCTGCTCTGATCTGATCTGATCAGCAACCGCTCAAACTCTGTCCCTGGCAGCAGCTCACCCAACCTGTTCTGCGGTGGCCCCTTCCTCTGCCTCCTCCCAATCCCACGCTTTGCTGCCTCCTCAACTTGCCAACATCCATTTCAATGGACCTGATTGGAATCTTGTCTTCCTGGAACTTGCTGCCATCTGTCTCTACCTACGCCGGTGTCTCGTTCCTACCCTCTGCATCTCTATCTCACCGCTGGGCATGGGAGCTCCTGCCTGTGCCCTGGATGGCCAGTCTGCCTGTCTGTTTCTCGTATGGCATTCTTAGCCCCAGCCCAGGCTGGCCCACCCAGCTTCTCTTCCTTCCCCTTTCCTACCATGGACTTTCTACCCAACTTGCTCTTCCTTTTCCTACCTTTAATTTGTCTGGATGTCTGTCTGCCTGCCTCCTCTCACTTTAGTGCCTGTGTTTATTCATCTCTCTCCTTCTCCTTCACCCTCTCTTCTCCCAGGGACTGTCTGGAAACAGACCACTCTGAAGTCTGTTCAATAGAAGGGCACAAGATTTTGCAAATTCTTAGCTGTTCTGATAGGTCCACATAATTCGTGGAGTGGGCTTTCGGGTGGAAAGGGATTCATTTGATGCAAGCATTGGTGAGGCCACTAGAAGCACAAGTGTGGGGTGCCTGGACACCTCATTTTCCTGAGCCACATGGCCCTTACACAGGTAGGAGCTGCAAAGCCAACCTCATGTCCTCAACCAGCTGGAAGTCAGGGGAAACACTCCAAATCATGGAATCAGGCACTTTCAAGGGTGAAAAGACCCCTTGAGATTCAACTATTTTAATTTTTTTTTCTTTCTCAGATGTGGAGAATGAGGCTCAGAAAAAGGCAAAGTTTTGGTAGCTGGTTTAAGGTCACTCAAGGAGAGTCAGTTTAGAACTCCAGCCTGCTGGCCTGCAGAATAGGGTTCTTTGTTAAACTGGAAGAAAGCACATGGCCCAGCAATTTCCCACACTGTATGGATAGAGGTCTTCTGTGCCCTCACACAGGCCAACTTCAGGTACGCCTCTATGGTGGCATTGGCAGGCCAGGTAAATCCTTCTTTCCTGGGTATTTCTGGCAAAAATGCCTCTTTGTGGATCAGAATGTGTGCTCTCTGTCCTTAGAGCTCTGGGGAGATACTCAAACATGGACTACATTTCCCAGGTTCCCTGTACCTAGAGCAGACCATGTGTTGAGTTCTTGTCATTCCATTATGAGTGGAGGCCATGTGTGTCACTTCTAGATGAAGGTGTTTGATAAGAGAATATGCCTTCTTGGTACACTTGCTTTCCTCTTTGTGAGCCGTATGCGTAGGACCCCGAGGACCGAGAGTATGGTAGAGGCACAAGATGGGAAGAGCCTGGGTCAGTGCATCAGAGAGATACTGGTCAACCAAGAAGACACATTGACTGTTACACAGGTGACAGAAGGCTTATTTGTCACAGCAGCTGACGTTATCCTAAAAATGGATATGAATAGATCCTAAAAATGGTATGAATTTGGATGAACAGAATCTGTTTATTAAGGTACTGTCATTCTCATTCCTGTTTTGTTGGTGAGGAAACCCTGTTCTGGAGTTTCCTGAATTGTCAAAGGACAATGCTGCTTGTCTGCTTCTCTGACCTATCTTCTCTTACCCCGCACTGGCTTATTATTTACCCCACTGTTGGTCTTCCAAACACACCAGACATCTTCCCAACTAGAGGCCTCCATATCTGCTATTCTCTCTTTTTGGATTGCTCTACCCCTAGGTCTTCTAGGTTTGTCTTCTTCCTATTTATTGAATCTTATTGCAAACACCCCACCTTATGAGGTCTTCTCAGACCACCCTGCCATAATCACTGACTCCATCTCTCTAGCACCCATCCTTCCTCTGCTCACACATCATCATGCTCTACTTTCCTCAAGCCCCTGCCACTATCTGAAATTATCTTGCCCATTTATTGGTTTACTCCATGATTATCCCAATATACTTTTCTTTAGTTTCTCCTCCATTTTAGGAAAAAGAAACCCAGAAGGATATTGTAATTTTTAGAAATGTGAAGTAATGGCCCTGGGATTTGAATCCAGATCTAACTGATTCTATAGCCTATGCTCTTTCCAGACTTCCACACAGTTCTCTAAGAAAGTAAGAATTGGTTAGTTATACTTGTTTTTATCAGGACATCATTTTGATCACAGATCCCAAGGCAGGGTGGTAGAGGGGGAAAAAGCAGGGATTCTTGAGCTGGCAAGCCCAGGTTCATATCCTGGTATTGATGTTCTACATTGTCTAACATCTCTGAATGCCTTTCCCACAAAATAGAATTAGTATACTTCCCTCAAAGAGTTAACATGAGGATAGAAGGAGATAATGTATGGAACAGCTAAGATGATGTCTGCACACAGTGGGGGCTCAGACGCCATTAGCTCCCTTTCTAAAAAGGATATCAATATTTATCCTGAGGGTTCCACCTTCATCTCAGACCAGGCGATTTATCAGTGAAAAGAAGGAGAAAAATGCAAATTTAGATAAAAACACCAAAGATTCTGAAAGCACCTGCTTCATTCCTAACTTCTCTCTTGGGCTTTGTTGGGAAGTGAAGTTTAAATCCAAGTCAGAACTCCCAGACCTCATCACAGTTACTGTGTTGAAAGCAAACAGACTTCGGGATTTAAAATTTATTCTCATTTCCCCCCCTACAAAGCATAAATGTCATGGACAAGGGGCAAACTCATTATAGCTAGGTTTCTATCTGCCTGGTCCAGGCGCATGTGCTCAAATGGGAGGCCAGTTCCAATGGCCAACGTCCAGGACCGTGTGTGCCGTGACTAATGTATGTAAAACACACACAGGGCTTCTCTCTCGCCTGGCATCTGGAATCAAAAAGCAAAAGTTAGCTACAGAGAGAGTCTAGGCGAGCTCTCCAAAGTCTTCATTGCTTTTCAAGTTTGAAGGCAGTGCGTCTGGCTTAAAGCAAGGGAGCTCTTGATCAGGACTGGGCATTATTATTATTTTTTTTTTATATGGATGTTACTGTACTGATGGTGTTCATAGGTCTTTGACATAAAATTCACTTTTTCCATATTAGTCAGAGACTAGGATGTGCTCTGGTAACAAATAACCCCAAAGTTTCAGAGGCTTAAACAAGAGCTTGTTTTTGGTTTGTGCTCTGTGTTCAATGCTGCTTGTTGGTGGGGGTGATGGGGTGGGGAGCTGGGTTCATTGTGATCACTCAGGGTCCTGGGCCAGTGGAAGAGATGCCATTGGAAACTTTGCCAGTTGCTAAGCCAGAAAGAAAAGAGGTCTTGGAAAGGTCTCATACTGATTTGTATCTGTTTAGCCCAGAAGTGACTCCCCCAAATCATTGGCCAATGGTGGTCACATGGTCCTCCCAGTTGCAAGGGTGGGCAGAACATGTAATCCTACTGTGTGCCCCGAAAAGGGCAACAACAAATATTTGTTCACAACACCTCATTTCTGTGTCTTGCAATTCCTGGATGGGTCACCATGTCTAGGTGATTCAAATCTCTTCATTAACCAGAAGAATCTATTTTCTTTGTTCCATGGTGCTCATCCCTCCTCAGTCTAGGCTTCTCACCTCATGGAGGCCTCCACCTCCAACCTTCTCTCTTTGCCAGTCTTGGTCCTTATAATTCATCCTCTGCCTCTTGGTCACAGTGATCACCTGAGTTTCGATCCACTCAGCTCATCCCCTTCCAGATACAGGGCTTGGGGCCTTAGGCACCATCTTTCCTGTATCCCAGCTTGGATTTGAGGAGAGGAAAATAATGAATATTTTGTTTGTTTCTAGGAAAAGTCCTTTCAAGGCCCTTCAGAAGCCATGATTTTAGGATTCTGTTATTATTCTCAACCTTGAAGCTGCAAACACACACCTCCTGCAGGGGGTACAACCAGGGGCTTAATTAGCGAAGACAATTAAACTCCAAGGAACCAGAATCCACAGTCACTGGATGACTTCCCACATGACCTGCTACCCCACCAGTGGGAAGGATGCTGAGATGTCTGGGTCTCCGCTGGAAGGTGCTGGTTCCCTCCATAGCTCAGCCCACCACCCTCATCTTGCTGGCTGTCCTGTCCCCAGGGACAGCTCCTGGGCACTCTAGCACATTCCACCTGCTCTCCCTCCAGCGGGTGTTATTCCCTCCCTGCAGATAAACACTAGGAGGCAAAATCACCAACTTGGTCCATCCAGAAAGTGATAACCCTTCCTTGGCACAGGCCTGAACATGCCCATCAAGAGGGGTTCAGTGCACTATCTCAGAAACACTGGGAGGTGGACAAAATAACCACCTACATTGGCAGCTGTGGAAACTGAGTCTCAAGAAGGCCTGGTTGCTGGCTGGGAAACAGTATAGTTGGGGCTGGAATCAGGGTCTTCTGCTCCACAACACAGTGATCAGAGACACTGGTTGGCCAATCTCACGGAGCAGGTTGTTTGAAAGTCCATACTTAGATTCCATTTCCCCTAGTCTTGTTGTGACCTGGAGCTGTGTCCAGTCTGGGAATACAGCCCCTGAGACAATCAAGCCCGTTCCTTGTCTGCTTCCATCAGCAACAATGGGCCAATTAAGGCAATTACCGCCAGTTTATATAACAGGACACAGGGATCAGAGCACTCAGCTCTTTGAAAATCTCCTATAAAAGTGCTAATAATGCATTAATGTATTAATCCCCTTAATCCAGTCAAATTACCACAGACTCACTCCTCTGAGCTGCCAGTGGGCCTCTGCTGTCCCCATGAGATGGTGGGTGCTCCTGTCCCCCGTCCCTTCTTCCTGAAACACTCTTCGGGAAGTCCTTCTAGGAGAGGGTGTCTGTAGAGGGCAGATGACTGCGGCTGGGGAGAGACACTGATTCTTTGACAGAAAGATGTAGATGTGCTAATAAAAAAATTGTTTCTGGAGCGTTTCTCAGCCGCGCCCTGGGCTGCTGACTCTGTCACTCACTGGGTGGTCTTAGGTCACTGTTCAACTTCTCTCTGAGCCTCAGCTTCCTCACCTGTAATACCTGGATAACAATTCCTCATTGCAGAGTGGATGGAAGATTCCAGAACGGCTTGACACATAGAAGGCATTTGAGACATCTCTAGTCTGCTTCCCATCTGGAAAATGGGTGTAAGGACCCCTCATGAGGAATAAACAAGCACCGATATCAATTTCCTGGCACATAGTAAATATTAATTCTTTTTCCTCTTCATGCTTGTTCTTTGTTTGTTTACTAAAATTCTGCCCGAATTTCAACAGAGTGTAGCGACAAAGAGCACAATGCTGAACGAGCTTTTCAGATATTTTATTTGTGATGAAGCAAATTACATCTTTTCCCCAGGCCCCACTCTGTATGATGGAGAGAATTTCAATACCAGTGCCAGCCTGCATATCTGCCCCTATCCTTCCTTATAGGCAGATCAGAAAGGTCAAGGGTATGGGGTTTTCCTGGACCTGGGGCACCTAGAAATGGGCAAGGGGCCTTAGTCTCTGATGGGTTCTAAGGTACTAGGACAGTTTGGGTGTCAGGATGCTGCTGTGGTCAGGTCTGGCTTTGTTGTCTGGCGAGCCATGAGGGCTTCTCTAAGGTCCTCCGGGGGCCTCCGGGTGGATGGCAGTCTCTGCCCCAGAGACCCCCTGCTGCTACCCTTGAGGCCTTACTCAGTCCTGAGCAGCCTCCTCCACTGGCATCCCACAGCATCCTCCCAGAGGCATGGTGTGTGAGTGGTGGCAGAATGGCTATACCCTGGAGCTAGAATTTGGGAGAAGGAATCCTCTCTGCGATCCCTGTCCCCATTCAGCTCTGGGGAGCTCCATTCTATTTCAGGGTCCGCAAAGGCTATGCTGGTGAGGACCAAGGAGTGAGATTATTCTCTCCCAAGTGATTTTGATTTTGTGCTTTGAAACCCCAACTGTTAAGCATCCTCTCTGGCAAGGACATTCAGACCCAGAATCCTCAAATTTGACTGCCTATTTGGAAGAGGACAAGGGAAAAGTCCTTTCATTCTTGCTGATACTCTTTTGGCAGATAGTATAAGAGTTTTAAAATATATCCACGAAATCAGGGGCACCTGGGTGGCTCAGTCGGTTAAGCGACCAACTCTGGATTTCAGCTCGGGTCATGATCTGAGGATCCTGGGATGGGGTTCAGGCTCAGTGGGGAGTCTTCATGAAGATTCTTCTTCCCTCTGCCCCTCTTCTCCCCATTTGAACTCTCTCTCTCTCCCTTCCTCTCTCAAATAAATAAATCTTTAAAAAAATTATATCCATGAATTCCCCGACACTCCTCCTCCATCAGGAGGAGCTGAATTACCCTCCAGAGCATGGACTCAATAACTCAATGGACTCAACGAAGAAAATGTGGTAGAAGTGATGGTGTAGACCATGGAAAGTAGTTGGCTTCCCCCTTGTCTCTCTGGAGCACTCATTCTGGGAGAAGCTAGTTGTCCTGTGATGAGGACACTCAAGTCCCATGGAGAGGTCCACGTGGAAGGAAGTAAGGCCTCCTGCCAATGGCCATTGGAGGTGCCATCTTGGAAGCAGACTCTCCAGGCCAAGTCAAGGCTTCAGATAGATTGCAGCTCTAGCCAACATCTTGACTGTAACTTCATGAGAGACTTGAAGCCAAAACCCCCCAGCTAAGCTGTTCCCAGATTCCAGATCCACAGAAACTGTGTGAGGTAATAAAAATGTTGTTGCTGTTTTAAGCCACTCAGTTTTCAGGGTAATTTGTTGCACAGTAAATAACTAGTATAATTAACAGCAAAAACAAAACATAAATTGGTATCTCAATAAGTAGTCCTCAGTGTGTGTGTGTGTGTGTGTGTGTGTGTGTGTAAAATGCTAGACTGTAGCTCATATACCACCTACTTATTAAAACCTGAAGCTGGGCATGTGTGGGTGAGGGGCACAAATCACGGATCCAGTGCTCAGGAGGCCCAATCTGGAGGGAACAGGCAATCACAATGCAGGGTGTTGACGGAAGGGAAAGCCCAGGCGGCTGTGATAACGAAGAGATGGGACCTGTGACCCAGACCGACTTCAAGGCCTGGGAAGGTTTCCTAGTGGAGGTGACAGCTATTGGGAGATTTCAAGGACCAGTGACAGGGAGCCTAGGGAAGGTGTACCAGTTAGGGGGAGCTGCTTAGGTCAGGCCCTACTGATGAGTGGGAGTATGCTGCCTTCCAGAAGTATAGATCCGTTTGGTATGGTCAGAGTTAGGGGGTATATATGTGTGTGTGTGTGTGTGTGTGTGTGTGTTTGCACGTGTATGTGGAAGGGAGACGCATGAGTAGGGAGGACTATGACCAGAGACAAAGAAGCCCAAGAAGAGAAGAACAAGTCCAAATCTTAGCTTAGCATACCCTAGGTAAAGAATTTTCTGTCAGGTCACCTTACCTATCTGAGTTTGGTCTCCTTATTTCTAAAATGGGAATTCAGGGGCACCTGGGTGGCTCAGTGGGTTAAAGCCTCTGCCTTCGGCTCAGGTCATGATCCCAGAGGACAGTATCGGGCTCTCTGCTCAGCGGGGAGCCTGCTCCCCACCCCCTGCCTGCGTCTCTGCCTACTTGTGATCTCTGTCTGTCAAATAAATAAATAAAACCTTAAAAAAATAAAAATAAAATGAGAATTCATTCAATGATACATGTAACAAAGATCTCACAGCATGCCAAGCTCTGGGCTAAGTCTGGGAACACCATGATGGTGCCCAGAAGAGCAGATCTTGTTCTCCAGGAGCCCAGAGGCGAGCGTACACAGCCCAAACAGATCTCTGTCCTTGTTCTCTTCCTGCCTTGGAGCTCAGCCCTTGGGCCAAGATTCTCCTGGGGAAAAGGGAGCTTCCCCCTTGTCATCTCTGTGGTTTGGGGCATCTCCTGAGTGTGTTATCAAGATTCTTGAGTCTCTCCTGTTGGCTGTGCTTTGAGTTCAGGAGGGTGTGTGTCTAGTTGTAAGTCTGGGTGCTGGGTCCAGACCACCTTCATTCAAGTCTTTGAAGCATTTGCCAGTTATGTGCTCTCAGGCCAGTGGCTTCTCCAGCTCTCTGAGCCTCAGTTTCTTGATCTAAAAAATGGGAACACTAGAATGATAAGTATGCCAGAAGATTTCTGTGTGGAGTAAGAGTAATAATACAAGGTCTCAGATGCTTGGTGGCCACTCGAGTGGGGTAACTGGATGCCTATAACATTTGGGTCATCAGCTGACGCTCTGCCGCCTGGTGGCTGGGGTCAAATCTCAGCTCTGTTATTAAACAGCTGCATGAACTTGTGCAAGCAATCTTTCTTTCCCTCTCAACTTTCTCATCTGCAAAATGGGATTCATAAGAGGCCCTCCCTCCAGAGGCCACTGCCGTTGTCGAATGAGTTAATGAGTATGGAGTGCTTAGTGCGGGGGCCCGGCAATCAGCTCGTGCTACATAAGTGTAAGCGACAATCTTTTATGTTGCTACCTTATTCTTTGTGGCTTGCAGAGAGGGACAGGCACCAACAGGAGAAGCAGAAGGGAGGCCTCTTGGACCCTCAGAGGGCAGCAACACAACACATGTGGCCCCTTGGGTCCACATGCAGAGAGAGATCTTGGTTGGGCTTCCCCTATGCTCTCCTGGGGTCCAGGGAACCCAAAGTGCTCTGCAGCGCAGTGCATCCCTCTGCCTTTCATAATGGACTTTGCTCCCCAGCCTCTCCTCCACCGGACACCAGGGACTCAGGGTGATGCTTGTACTGGGTCGGCAGGCCTGGTGGAGGTGGGGAGAGGGGGGGCGGGGAGGACAGAGGCTGCCACTCTCTCTCCTGCCCCCTGCCATCAGTGATCTGGAGGACAGAGACAAGCTCTGGACTTAATTGGCAAATGGATTCTCCCGGGATAATTTCATTGACATGCACCGTGGGAGGGTCTGCAGGCCTTAATGACTGTTCGGCCGGCTAAATGTGTTTACCAAAAAATAAGGTTATTGATTCCACAGATATTTTTTTCCCTTGCCATCAGCCTATTAATGCGAGTTTTATGTAACAGGACAAATAGATCATGGTGTAAAGTCTTTTGAAAATCCCCTGTGAATGCTGTAATAATGCTTTAATGTATTAATCCCCTTAATCCTGTCAAACTTCCAAAAGAATTTCAGGACGTGCTGACAGAAGATCTCCCTCCCAGCCCTGGCAGCCGGGGCTGCGTGTGGAGGCTGCTACTTTTAACCTTTTGTGGATGGGAGGTGACCCCATTTGGAGCAGGCACAGAGTTAGGAGCCCACTCTGGAGAGGGTGGAACTTGATGGAAGGGAGGCAGGTTCTGGCTCAGGCGGAAGGAAAGGCAGCCTCTAGGGGCTCAAAATAGAAAGCGGTTTGTGCTAAACCCAGCAGGCAACGGAGCCTGGTGTTTGGTGATTTCCCTCTGTCTCTGTCTATCTCTCTGTCTCTGTTGGTCTCCATCCCTGTCTGTTGGGCACAGAGACAAGCACTTGGTCATTTCCAATGAAGCCCTGGGTGGGGGTGGGGGGGGATGGGTTGTTCCTCCATGTTGCAGATGCACGTTTCCCCCTTCCAGAAAGTCACCCAGCATTTCTAGGTAGGTCCCCAACCTATTCCAGTGTGTCTCTGCTTTAACTTGACTAATGACTTGTCTAGATTGCTGGCAAGTGACAGAGGTGGGGTTCGAAGCTTGATCTGGGCTTGATTCTTTCTCGTAGGCCAGGATTTGGCAAACTTCTCTGGAAAGGGCCAGAGAGTAAATAATGTTGGCTTCAAAGGCCACATAGTATCTATTGTAAACACTTAACTCTGCCATTTGGCGGGAAAGCAGCTGGGCCCAGGCCTTAAGCAAATGGGCACAGTTGTGTTCCAATAAAACTTTATTTACAAGAACAGGCAGGCGGAAATAGGAGCTAATGGAGGCCAGTGGGATTCTAAGAATATGTTGTATGATTACGAATCTGAGAGTTAAGGGAGAGATCTCCTTGATGGCATTCGCTCTTCCCGTGGGCCGGACACCCTCCTCACCTTTAGCACTTTCGTCTTGTGATGCGGGTGTGAAGACTGGCTAGAAACCTGAGGTATGGGGGGACCGAAGCCCTGCTCTTCCTTGGGCTCTGAGTCGAGGTGGGCAGGACAAGGTCTGGGGCAAGTGCATTAGCTGGAATACCCGGCAGAAGCCCATCTTGCCGTGTGACCCTGGCAAAGCCCTTTCCCTCTCTGGCCTCAGTGCCTCCATTAGCAGGATGAGACACTTGGCCTTGCAGGTCTATATGGTTCCTCTGGGTCTGAGAGCCTGTGTCCGAGCAACTGCCCGCCAACTTCTGAGCAACTCAACTCAAGGCAGCATCTGTCGGACTGCATGTGCTGGCGAGTCTCTGGGGGCCGGCTGGCCTTTGTTTCTTTGGAACACTTTGGATCAACAACTGGAATGGGGGCTCCCGGCCACCGCTGAGCACTCACATAGTCAGGGATGTTTCCCTAGTTGCCTAGGCTGCAAACGGTGATCTGGGTGAGCACAGCCTGGCGTTCCCCTGGAACAGACTTCAGTGGCTGTGGATGGGCCTCGGGACAAAATCCAAATCTCTTTCTCTCATCTTCTAGCCTCTTTTTCTGAGACCCCCAACTGTCCCCTCAAGTGTACATTCTGTGCACCCTTATTCAGTCTCCTGGGATCCTTTGTTATCTCCAGGGATGGAGCATGTCTCCCCTGTAGGCACATCTCTGTCCCTCTTTGCCTGGTTAACTCCCATTCATCCTATGTACCCCCTCCTCCAAGAAGCCTTCATCTACTACCTGGGGGAGATGTTGCTGCCCTCTACCCCGTGGGCCCACCACGGGGAGGAAGAGACTTTTATCAACCAGGCTTTTGTGAAAAAAGCAACAACAGCAATCCATGACCAGACAGGAACATTGAAGTGAATCCAGAGGAAGAGTTAGAAAGGACCTCTTGAGGAAGTGATGTTTCCTTGGAGTTCTGTGGGATGATGAGGAGTTATCCCAGGGAGGGAATAGGGAAAGAGTGTTCTGGCGGAGAAGAATGGCAGGCGCAAAGATGCAGAAAGAAAGTGGTACCTTAGGGTCATGGAAAGCAGCTCCATGAGGCTCTCTGATGATTCTAAGATAACAATAAAACTTCTGAGTGTGGCATTCAAGAATCTCCAGATCCTAGCTCCAGATTCTGGCCTTGCACTGATACCCCAGCATACCATGGACATGGATTCAATGCATTCTCAGCTTTATGCCATCTTTTCTTGTTTCCATGAACTGAGATCTGATCCATCTCATAGCGTATCTGTCCCGGGACCCAGAGATGAAGAGACCCAGTTAATCCCTGTCCTCAGGGAGGTCACAACTTAGTTGAAGAGAGGGGCATCATCTCCAAATTGCAAATGGCACAAGGTAGAGGCTCCAACATTTGCTGAATGTGAGAGTAAATGATTAGAACATAGACAAAGAGCTGAGAGGCTTGGAAGATGGGGTAACCTATCACTGTGGGGGGGGGGGTTGGGGCATTCGGGGTGAGGGAACAGTGTGAGCTCAAGTCAGGAAGTGAATGGCACATGGCAAGTTCTGAGACCAGTGGGAAGTTAGCTGTGGCTGGAGGGTCGGCTGTGTGTGAGCGTGTTTGTGTGTGTGCGTGTGTGTGTAGAGGGTTGGCAGGGAGTGGAGGCGCAGATGGAAAGAGTCACAGGGAGGAAGGAGCCTCAGGGCTAGGTCAGGGTCGCTGAATGCCAGACTGAAGCATTTATATTTGTTGCTGTCCATGAGGAGCCATTGAAAGAGTGATGTGCTTGGACCTTGTGCTTCAGAAGACCCATCTGTGGATGAGCAATGGACACAGAGGCCAAATTGGGTGGAAATGTGCCACTGAGTTACAGCTATGGTCTAGGCCTAAGAGGCAGGAGATGTGGATGCGGAGTTAGTCCTTGGAAGCTGAGTAAGAAACAGATTGCTGTCAACACAAGCAGAGGAAGCTCCAGGTACCCTGGAGGCATCCAGCCTGAGCCCGCTGGACTAGGTGAGCCCTTCATTAAGAAAAGGAGCTGAGCTTTCAGCAAGAGTAGTGTACTCGGGGGTCATCTGTGTGTCGCCGCTGTGCCTCACATGCAGAATCCATCTACACAGCTGTCTGGAGCAGCAGACCCCACACTGCCGACATTTTGGGTGGATAACTGAGGTTCGAGAGGTTCAACAGTGCCTCTGACTTCATGCAGTTGGTTGCTGGTGGATTCTAGATGGGATTCGGGTCCCAACTCAAGTTCTTTTCCAGGGAGTTGGGCCCTCCCAGGGCCATCCAGGGCCTGGCATGTGGTATTGTCTAGTGATCTTCAGGTCCACGTCTCTAAGAGGAGTCTTGGATCGGACTCGAGAGACATGAGGTCACTGAGAGGGATGAGCTCCTCCTGTCATAGCCTAGAAGAGCTCATTCTGGGCCAGGCAAGAAGAGAAAACAGACCCTCAGCTACCTCGGCAGGGAGGCCATGCATGCCTCCAAGGAAGGCAGGAACCAGTGGTCTGGGCCCACGAGTGCTGAGTGTCCTTGCTGAGAGGCATGCTTAGCGTCACACAGAAGGTGTGACAGCAGAAGGCCGATTCAAAACCCTGAACCTATCTTCCTGAGCTCTCCACTCTCTGAGTATTTCCCACGACTGACCTGACCGAGGAATCTTTAAAGGGACCACGCCAGGCCCTTCAGTGTAGGGGTGAATCCCCAGGCAGATCCTGGCAGCCAGCAATAGAGGGCTCCTCTGTTGCACACACAGGTGCCCCTTTCCAGCTTCACTCTCAAGCTGGCTGCCTGCTTTCCCACCTTCATTCCTGCCCCTCTTCCCTGCTCAGCCCTTAGGCCAGGCCATTGCTCTGTCCCAAGCTCCCCCTTCCCTCCCTGCCCTCCTCCCCTGCACAATGCTGCCTTCTGCTGCCCTGGTCCCTTCTAGCTTCCACACACATGCACACATGCACACACGCACAGACACATGCACACACACGTGTGTACACACACAGAGGCATGCATGCACACACATACATATGCATTTATTTCCTTTATTCCTTCTACCTTGATCAATTTCTCCATTCCCCTAATCATTTTTTCTAGTTCGCTTTTGAACTGCCTCCAATTTGTCTGCTTTGGCCTGGTAATGAGGTGCCCCCAAACGAAATGCAATATTCTGTATGTGACTTTGCCAGGGTCGTATGGATTTTCTTGCTAACTATCTCCTTAGACCCCAGGTGACACAGTTTCTTAGTGTAGTGGCTCTATTAGTTATTGGACTTTTCTAAAGATGCTGGTAAAACTTACAGAGCTATAGAATATGAAGCCAGGGACACTGGAAGCCTTTCTGGTCTACTGTATCTACTGCATCCCCCTGGCACTTTCCACCCCACACACTCAGGGCTTTTTACTCCCCCTTACCTTACCTGTGCTATTCCCTTGGCCAGGGGTGCCCTTCTCCCCTCCCTCCCACCATGCATGTGGATAATACCTGTGCTGTCTTTAAGGCTGAGCTGCAGGACGGGCACCTCTGCTAAGTCTGCCCAGGTTTTTAGGCAGAAGTCAGGTGCTTGTCCCTGTGCACTTCTTGCAAAACAGACACTTCCCCTGCCCTGGAGCTTAAGCCCAATGGGTAGACAGATACAATTAAATAAACATTCAGATCTACAATCAAAATCTGCGGACAGACAAAGGACAAGGAGGTATGAAAGCTTATAGAAAGTAAGTTCAGAGCTGATATGGGGGGCAGGGAGTAAAGGGTGCCTTGAGAATGTCTCCTCGGCATTGAGCTCTGGCTGTTAGAAAGGTTTCCTTCTATGGAGCATAGGAAATCTGTTGTCTGAGAACTTGTTGTCTTATAATCCTGACCTCTTGGTTTAAACCTCTGGAAACACAAATATGGTGTGTTCTGTGAGATGTCTTCAGAGATTTCAAGTCAATGATCAAGGTTTTTGTGTCTTTTTTCTTTCATTTCAAGAAGGGTATGAATATGGAATGTTGAGTCATCGTAGTTACTCTCACCTGTATGAGTTCCAGTTGTTAAATATCTGTTACAAGATTCTTGTAGGGGGTTGGAGGAAGATAGAGAGAGAGAGTTAGAGAGAGAGAGAGAGGGAAGATAATGAATAAAAATATGGACAACGATCAACAGACAGATGCTGGCATTAGTTCCCAGTAAGCAGCGTGTGATTGATCCATCTTGAAATTGACTCCCGGCAAGGGTGTTTACAAAGAAATCAACAGATCTTCTAGATTTTATTTTTATTGTAATTCTTATTGGGAAGCTGGGCCTGCAGACAGTCAAAATTATCTCCAACCAAAAATATCCGTTTGGCTAAATGCCACTCAGAGATGGAAAATATATTTCCTGTATTTTTGTATCTCCCTATTTCTCTGTTCATCATCTCCATTATGCCACTCTTCTCTGCTTAGCCTGGATGTGAATCTTTCTTAACACAAAACTCCAGGCAGCCATGGCCAATGGATCTCTATCAGTGTGTGTCTTGCTATTTATTGCTACAATAATAATGCCACTCAATAGGCAACTATCAAACTTTGGTGGTACAGAAGACTTTATTGAATGTGTGCTGGGACGGTTCGTTTGGCTGATCTGGGTTGGTTTGGCTGATGCTGACAGGGCTGTCTCATGCATGTGTGATTGGTTGGGGTCCCTGCTCTGGTTGGGCTGGCCTGAGTCAGTGTAGCTGGGAGGCTCTCTCTCAGGGTGGCTCTTCCTTACTGTGGGACTGGCAGGCTTGTCTGAGCTGGTTCTTATAGGAATAGCAGGGATCCAAGAGTGAGTGGAAGCACCAAAGTCTTCTCATGGCCTGGGCTCAGAAGGGGCATACGGTGTATCTACCTCATTCTAAGAAATTCGTGTGGCTGGGCTTAGCTTCAAGGGTGCAAAATAGACTTCACCTCTTCAGTGAGAGGAGCTACCCAAAGTCATGGTCAAGGTGCATAGATATGGGATTAGTGAAAAACTGGGGCTGTTAATCTGTTGAAGTCTACCACAGTGCCTGAGATGGATATTAATTGCTGTGTGCTATGTGCTAATTACAAGGTTTACTTAACCTATATTAATAATGGGAATTTATCTCTATTAACTCTAGAAGAGCTGTCTGCATATCGTGGTTTCAAGATGGGCAGGGATCATTGCCAAAATACAAATTTCCTCCATTCAGCTCCTCACCCCTCAGTTCACTTTGATGGGGAACAACAAACAGTCATTCCATGTTGATAGTACCTCGGGAGGGGCATTATGAAGTTGGCTATGCCCAGGCAGGATCCAGGACTCACCAATGGCCTTCTCCTAGTCACCGCTACGGCTCATGGAGCACGTCCCTTATACCAGCTGCGTTACAATAGTATATCTCCTCCTGCAGAATAATCTAGCACCCAAGGTTTATGTGCTTCATTTTACAAATGAAGAGGTCAGGGTTAAAGGAAGTCATGTAGCTTTCACAGGACCCTCTGTGATGTAGGAGTCATGGCAGAGACAGGCTTGACTGGGGCCCATGAGGAGAGGTCTTCTGACCACCTCTCAGATTCCTATTCTGTGATGTTCAGTCATTGCTTGTCAGTGTAGAGGAACCAAAATAATATCTAAGAGACAGCGACAGTTCTCTGAACTGTGCTGGTCAAGGCAGCTGGTCAGTGGTTCTTCAATTCTGCTGAGAGATTTCCTTAAGGGAACTTGCACCAAATAACCTCCGGGGAGAAGCATACCTCCTAGGAGTGAATGCTGGTGGGGTGAGCCTCAAGGTATGTGACTCCTCACTTGGGTTACACTCTGTGGAGGGGGAGGGACAAAACAATGTTGTTCGGGTTCCAGTGTACTGCAGAGTTTAGTAATCAGCTCTTTGAATTTTTTTTTTTTTTTTTTTTAAGTAAAACCAATCTCCTCCTCTGTCCTTAGGATTTAGACAGGTGCCTATGCTGCTGGTCTGGACAAGTGATAGCCATCAGGATATACGCAGAATCACTCCACGTCTCAGATCTAGGCCTTTGTTTAGCTGATGGGTCCAGATCCTTCCTTCTGCAGGACAAAAACTTTCCCAGGAGTCTCCCCAAACCCAGCTTTTCAAGTAGTCAACCTACTGTCAGTTCTCAGACTCATTCAATCAACTATAGCCCCCCAAACCTGAGATCTCAGAAAGGGCAAGTATAAGAGTTGAGAGGTCTTCACGGATCATCCTAGTACCTCTGCAGATGGGGAAACCCAGGTACAGATATGAATAGGGGATGGTTTTACCCCTTTCCTAATGGGGAGGCTGGGGGAGCATCATTAGCGTTGCATTCAGGAGCCACATGTCAGAGTGTATGGTTGATTGGATAATGTAAACCCATTAGACACACATGTCTTTTGCCATGTGACTTTGTGGTATTTCTCTCTAGAGTTTGTAGAATATATTTTTCCAAACAATATTTTCTGGGTTTGGCCAGATGATTTGCATTGGCCAACAGAATGCTGGTAGATATGATATAAAAAGAGTCTTTGTGCTTGCATGGTTTAGGTCTGTCACTTGGACTCCTGTAATACACTATTGAAACAAGTGTTCCCTGGGTAGCCTGTGGGTCCAGAACGAAGACATATATAGTGTACTTGAAATCAGTCCTGCGCCAGGAGTCAAGCCCAGCTGAGGATAGATCCTAGCTGAATGCTTGCTTACCTACAAGTGTTGTAGACCACCAGCATTCTGAGGTTGCTTGTTATATAGTATTCATTTCATAGCACAATAGTTAATTATAGGGAGAGAGAGGGTGTGAGTGTGAGGACCAGGGGGAGGGGGAGGATGATTTCAGTGGTCTGGGAGATGATAGCATGTAGTAGCCAAGGTAATAAGCTTTGCAGTCCAGCATTCCTGGGTTCAAGATCTGGTTTCCCATGTGCACCACTTATGCAAATCACGTGTGTGCTTTGGGACAGACTGGCCTAGCCATTTCTGACCCAGCTCTGCATTCGTAAATTGGGGATAATCATAGAACCAACTTCAAAGGATTGTTGAAATGTGATTATGTAAATAAAGAGCTCAACACATGGTCTGACTTATATTCCCTTTACTTGAAAATTCTTGTCTTATTTTTCTCCCACCAATCTTTTTGCTTAGCTCACTCTCCCCCACCCAGCTTTATTGAGGTATAATTGATAAATAAAAATTGCAATGTCTTTAAAGTGTACAACGTGATGATTTGATATACATATACATTGTGAAGATTCCCACTGTCAAGTTAATTAACACCTCCACCAGCTCCCATATTTACTTTCTTGTGTGAGAACACTTGAGTTCCACTCTCCTACCAAATTTGATTTATACGATATAGTATCAACTATAGTCACCATGATGTGACTTTGCTCTTGAGACCTTGGTTATAACTGAAAGTTGGTACCCTTTTACCAACCTCTCCCTATTTCTCCTACACCCAGCCCTGGTAACCACAATTCAATTTGAAATGATATAAATATAAAAATTTTATAGGGCATGTAATTAAATGTTTATTCTCAATATCTTCTACCAGGTTCTACATGTTGAGATAGCCAAGACCATGTCTCTAATAGCACCATGCCTGACACACAGTAGGAACTCAATAAATGAAAAAAAGCAATTACTAATAATACTAGTGATTGTGATAATCTTTTCCTACACACCTTTCTTTGCTCTTTGCATGATGTACTGGAGAACTGGATTGATTTAAAGAGCTTGGGTGAGCTGTTGGCAGATCTGTGACTCAAATTCAGGTCTCCCTATTTCTGGACAAGCATTCTTCCCCACTTACAACACTGCCCCCCACTGTGCCCTTCCAGAGCCACAATTTACATGGCAGGCTTGTGACCCTGCCTCTCTACCCGAGAGGATTAGCCCACCATCAGTGCTCTAGCCTCCCATTTACCTACCAATGGATGGAAACATGCTCCCTTTGTTGGATGTTTAGCTAGCATTTTATTTTAACTTCTCTGCTCATGCTGTCTGGCATCCCCAAATTGGCCTTTGTAGGGAAATCGATAACAACTCATGCATGCAAGGCACACATCCCTTCCACAGGACATTAGGCAGGCTATTGAAGTAACTTTGGTTGGAAAGGAAAGTTCTATTTGTAATTGAGGCAAGTACAGATAAATGACACTTTCATATGTGTGTTTGGCAAGATAACACTATTTCTCCCCCTCCCTGTGTCTCCAGATGTTGGGACCCCTTTTCTCCTCTAATTGCTGTCTGCACCAGGAACTTCTTACTCTTTCATACATTGGAAACAAGGAAAGAGAGGGTTACTGTCTTCTTGAGCAGTGGTGGTCTAATCCAGAAGTCCCCAAAGTCAGGAGACATATACCCCAGTTTCAGTTCAACCAGGGTTTCCCTGTGCAAACCAGCACAAATCATTCTCCTCTTTGGGTTTTAGTGTTTACATTATATTGGGTGTTCCATGTTAATATCCTCTTAAGAGAGTCATGAGGGAGACAGCATGAACACCTACGGAGTACCTTCTAGACATTGAGCAGTTAACATTCATGATCTCATTGAATACTCAAATGTGATCTCATTTTCCACATAAGGAAGCAGGTTCAGAGGAGGACATTAAATCACCTGAAGTCACAGAACCTGGGAAGATTCAATACACATTTTCCCCACCACCCTGGGATAGAGGGATGTTGAAATAGTAAGTCTGTCACAGGAGTTGAAGTCTGACTTTAGGTAATATTCCTGAGAAATCAGGCACAAGGTACACAGGATAATATTGAGAACAGAATATCCTCACTGCTTAGTATTGATAGAGCATTTTCTCATTCATTCTTTTAATTTAGACTTCACACATCATTTTCCAGATGAAGAAATTGAGGCTTAGGGAGACTAAGTGACTTCTGAAAATTATACAAAAATGTGCAGTTATTGATAAAGTTGGAACTATAATATATGTGTCTGACCCCAGCCCAGTGCTCTTTTTCTAGCTACAATTCAGAATCACAGAGCTCTTCAGAAGAAACTCTTGATGATGATGATGATGATGATGATGGAGGAGATGATGGTGATGGTGGTGGTAGTGGTGATACTGACGATGATGGTGGTGGGAGTGTTGATGATGATGGTAATGATGGTGGTGGTGGTGTTGACAATGATGATGGTGATAATGATGATGATGGTGATGATGAAGAAGATGGTGGTGATAATGATAATGATAATGGTCAGAGTGTTGATGATAATGATAGTAATAATGATGATTATGGTGTTGATGACAATAATGGTGATGGTGATGGTGGCTGTGATGATGATGACAGTGATGATGGTGATGATGGTGGTGGTGGTGGTAATAATGGTGAAGCTCAGCTGGATCTAGATCCAGAGCTGGCTTGTAGTCTAGCCTCAATGCATCCTTCCAGTTTTTTCTCTACTCATCTTTCCTAACCCTCTGCTCTAGAGGGGTTATCTTGCTGTTTTCAAAAACATATTGCCAAGCCCAGACTGCAGCCTTTGCTCTTACAAAGTCCCTTCAAGATGAACACAAATCCATTTCTTTCAGCCAGTCTTCACAGATCTTGTCCCTTCCCAGGAGCTCTGCTTTACTGAACTCCAGTAAAATGCATGGAGTTCTTGCCTGGGCCCTTATCCTGGATCTTTCCCACTCAGGCTGGAGTCAAGGTGGGTGAAGATCCATACTCTTTTCATTGGGGCTGTTCAATGGGTAAAGTGCCCAAAGAATAAGACGGGAATGTATATCTTAAGGTGTAGCTCTAGCCCTGACATAGGAAGCAGGAGGCTAGAAGATGGAGAGCAGAAGAGGAGAATGAGGAGAAGAGGAGATGCACAGCTGAAGGTCAGCTTCAACAGAGAAGATATCAGGGGAATGATGCAAGGATTACAAGGAATCATATAGGGAGCATCCACGCATGGACAGGCACCTGTTTGGGTCAAACGTCATATTTCTTTACCACACTGTATGCTCCCTTTAATCACTATCATGTGAATAAGCCCAACTTAGACTACTGAAGACACATATCTCAGTCACCCCTGTCTCTCTAGCTGACAGTCAATATCAGCCATGAGATATGTGAGTAAGGCCATGATACATGAAACTGGCCCCCAGTGAACATTCTAGCTGACTATAGCTGTAGGAGAATATATGTGAGACCAGCTGAAGCAATGCCCAGATAAACCCAGCACAAACTGCCAACTCCTAGAACAATGAATGATTGTTGTTTTAAGCCACTAAGTTTTGGGATGGTTTGTTACACAGCAAAAGCTAAATGATAAACTATTTTAAAGGATATGTAGAAGTGCTGTTTCTGGATGGTTAGAAAGAAAGGAGAATAGGGTATTGGTAAACACCACTAATGATCAATTAATAACTATCATGAATGCCTTTTACCTTAACTAGGAAGTCTTTCTGAGTCTCCTAAGGAAGGCTGGGTCTCCTCTACAATCATTCAAATTTCCTGGGCTTCCCTGATCCCAGAGATGATCATACTGTGTGGTAACTGACTACTTACCTCAGAGCTTGGCAGCTGTCAGGCTCTGAGTGGGTTGGAGGAGGGCTGAGATATTGTGTTCCTCAGCTCTGAGGGTAGCCGACTGGGTTCTGAATCCATCTGCTTCCTTCAGCCACAGGTAGCCTCTTCCATTTATCTCAGTGGGTTGTGCAAATACTTTTGACTCAAAAGGGTTTGGTCTTTTTTCCACTGGATATTTTTTCCTGCTTTGTTGAATATTATTTAACCATAGAGTTGAGGAGCCATATCTGGACTCTGTACTCTGTTCCATCGGTTTATTTGTCTGTTTTTGTGGAAGTACCATGCTGCCTTGGTGGTACGTATTGCATGGAACAATGGGTGTGGTGCATAAACAGTGAATCTTGGAACACTGAAAAAAATAAAATTAAATTAAGATGTTAAAAAAAAAGAGTTTGGTCTTCTTATCTGGTTTGCCCTAGGGGATTGCAGACATTGAGAGGGTGGGGGTGGAGGGTAGTGTAGCTACTCTTGCCCAGCTCCTAGTACTATGTCTGGTATATAGTATGTGGTCAATAAATATTAGCTGAAAGAAGGGATGGTAAAAGAAGGTAGCTAGGAGTTGGTATCAGGGTAGTCTACCTCTTGTTAAAGGGGAAGAATGGAGGAATTGGTGTTGATAGACCTGCACTGTCCAAAAGCTCCTAGCTGCATGCTATGAGTTGTATTGTGTTCCCTAAAATTTACATATGTTGAATTCCTAACCCTTAGTAGCTCAGATGCTATTTGGAGATAGCATCTTTCCACAGAGGCAATCATAACCAGAGCATGAGAGTTGAGGAGATGACAGAATTATTTCCCTGAGGCACGTGGACTAATATGGACCAAGACAGCACCTTTCTTACTGCCCAGAAGAAAGCCACAAGCAGAGAAAAAAAGTACCCTATCTTAGAAAGGTGATTTTATTGGGTTCTAGTTCACTTGGGGAAGTTTGTTGGTTAGCAACTCCTTGGAGCTAAAAAATCTTGTAACATGTGCTAAATCAATTACTTTCTACTTAGAGGAGTTTTTAGCCAGTTAGGCATAAAGGAAAGGCACTGAGATTGTTGCAGTCTTCCTTATTCTTGGGGGTGTCCTGGGTGGGAGGGTTGAAAGTGGGGCTCCCCTCCCCTTCTGCTCCTGGAAATTTTCCTCCTTTGATCTCACTCTCTGGAGGGAACAAAAAGCAGAGAAATGGGCTGTGAATCCCATTTATATTCATTAACACCCTAAAGATGAAAAATACCTTTCCATTATCCCTGGGATAATTCAAGCCCATTGCATAGGAAAATGTTATATATCTTTGTCACTACAATCTCAGGGGCATGAGATTAGGACTTACGGTGCAGAGCACATCAGAGTGGTCCTACCAGAAACTTTCCAGGCTCACTTTTTTTTTTTTTTTTTTTTTTTCATTTTTCAAAAAGACTTTATTTTTTTTTTTCTGTTTTTTTTTAAATTTTTTATTTTTTATAAACATATATTTTTATCCCCAGGGGTACAGGTCTGTGAATCACCAGGTTTACACACTTCACAGCACTCACCAAATCACATACCCTCCCCAATGTCCATAATCCCACCCCCTTCTCCCAAGCCAAGCACGGAACTCATGGCTTTTTTCCTGTGATTTTTTTTAGTCTTGCAGTTAATTTAATTTTTTCTTTTTCATTTTTTTTTTTTTCTCGCCTTCGGGTAAAATTTTTTTTTAACTGTTACCTTTTTCTTTTTTAACGATTTTTACTAGTTTATCTAATATATATATATATATATTTACATTTTTCTCCAGGCTCACTTTTAAGCCAGATTTCAAGACCAATGTTATGGCACTTAAAGAACAGCCTTCCCTATTGGCCTCCTAGAGAGGTATCAGGTTCTCAAGATGAGTTGAGAGAACCTGAACAGAGACACCCAAAGAAGCAAGAAAGGGGCTTCTGGTCCCTATTGCATACCCTGTGGTTTCTGAAAGCCATCGGATAAAAGTCCAACACGCTGAACATGAATTGGATTTTTTTTTTTCACTCTTTGCTAAGAACTCTGCTAACCTATCCACCAGGCCCCCATTTCAACTTTGCTGCTGTATTTAGCTATTTAAAATATTTTTAGAATTGAGATGCAATGTCCATATAAAATGCACTTTCTGGACCAATGTCACTTTGGCCAATGTTTACATAAGTGTACTGTATATGACCAACACCCAGATGGAGACAGAATATTCCCAGCACCCCCAAAAGTTTTCTTTGGCCCTTGTCAGGTGATTACCCCCTCTGACAACTAGTCTATTGACTTTAATCACCATCTCTTAGTTCTGCCTTTTCGAACTTCATAGATGGAAGCTTTTAGCATGTCTTCTTCTGTGTCTGGCTTCTTTTGCTCAATGTAAGGTCTATGAGCTTCACCTGCATCACATGTATCAATAGCTCTTTGTTTTTGTGGCTGTACACCATACCATTGTATGAGTAGACCACGACTTACTTATCCATCCTTCTGCTAATGGTTATTTGCACTTGCTTTCGGTTTGGGTCTACTGGAATAATTTGCTTTATTTTCTCCATTGTGTTCATCATTATTTGACATGCTAAATATTTTGCTTCTTTAGGGCATCACTCTACATTTGCTAGAATATAAGCTACATGAAGGCAGAGAATCTTTGTATATTTTCCTTTTTCTCTCCTCCCAGCACCAAGAACAGCACCTGACATACAAGGACACTCAATAAATATTTGTTGAATGAACATACAGTTGGATGAATGGTCTTATCAACCACCATCTACGGTGACAGATTTGTCCTGGTTTGCCTGGGACTTTCCCATTTCAGCATGTCCTGGGGAAACCTAAGATATGGTTATTAGCATGGTTTCTGTTTTATATTTGAAGACCCTGCAGCTTAGAAAGGTTTAGTGACTTGTCCAAGACATTCCATCAGGAATGGCAGAACCAAGACTCAAGGCTGGGTCTTTCTAATATCCAAAATGGCATCCCTGCCTCCTGGCTCCCAAGATGAGAAGAGCCTCCCATTTTCTGTTATGCTGAGGAAATTTGACAGTTCAAGGATGTTCGAGTTTATATTAGTTTCCAAGGGTTGCTTTGAAGTATACTGCCACTGAGTTTACAGTCCACTTTGGGCCTGAATCCTGGAGCAGTCACTTCTTGATAGGATGGGCCTAGGGGCATCACTGCACTCCCCGAGCCTTAGCTGTATTAGTGGTGATGGGAGGATTCCAATACTTCCCCACAGGTTACCATGAGAATGCTATGATCTGATGAATGAAAATGCCCAGTACTAACCTGATGTATATTGGGTGCTCAACAACTACCTTCACTATGGTTACTTAAGACAACTTTGTGATATGCACCTGCTTCTCAGTTGGGTCTTTCTCAGGGACTGCTATGGGTTCAGCAGAGTGTTGAGTAATCAGGGTGGTGGGGATGGTGGTGGGAGCACAAATGAAAAATTCTACCTTGGTTAGGGTCACACCCAGTACTAAGGGAAGGACCATTTGTTTATTCACATGGATGTTTTAGAATTGTGTTTTTCAAATGGTAGATGGAGACCATTTAATGGTCATGAAATCAGTGTTGCAGGTCTCTGACCAGGGAAGAATCAAACAGGAAATACCAGATGTAGTACAGTAACTGATAGGGCTGGCTGGATTTGAATGCTGGCTCTGCATGGGGAAATGACTCAGGGGAATCTGAGTCTCACTTTCTTCATCTATAAAATGGGTACGATCCACAGGGAGGACTAGATATTTGTAAAGTGTTTACATTGCAATAGGGACTTAGGAAGTGCAATATGTGTTTGCAATTATTCACACATGTGGGATGGATATAGTTTTGTTTACACTTTATGGTTTTCCAATTTTATCTGTTTATGTATACACATGCATGTACAGGATAATGATGTAAAATATACTGATATAGTATTTATTATGCATTTTGTATTACTTCTTCTTTTCTTTTCTTTTTTAAGTAGGCTGCACAACCAGCTTGGGCTCAAACTCATGACCCAGAGATGAATTGCTTCACGGTCCACTGACTGAGCCAGCCAGGTGTTCCTGTTTTGTATTTCTTATTCCAACCACCCAGTTCACTCTTCATTGTAGGTAACATGTAGGATCTCACTTACTCTTTCATAGCTATGTACAGCTATTAGCAGCATCCAGTGTTTGGATGATGTGGAGGCTCATGGTGGTGACACTGTGTGCTTCAGTGGTCTGCATCGAGGGCCAGGGCATTTTCTGAGTCCTGCTCTGCCTCACAGAGGTGAGAGCCATCTCCATTTGTGTGGGCCATCAGCTGAGCCAGTCCCCTTTTGGCCCCAAGCTGGACAGATGCTCTCTGGCGCCTCAGGGTCGGCAAGTCAGGCTGCAAACTGGCTTTTTCATTACAGGTCTGTCTGTTGAATGTACATATGCCTTTCCCTTCTGAGCCTTTGGTTGTTTTCATCTTTCCTTTTTCCTTCTCATAATAAAATCTAATCTAATTTCTGGTAATTTAGCTGAAATTTTATTTCCAGGGTTGGGTCCTGGCAAAATGGCCACTAGCTCTGGGGACCTCAGAGAGAGACTCAGGCTGACACAGGGGCACAAATCAATCCCAGGCCAGGAAAGTTCCCTAAAATCCATGCTGAATGAAGAAAATAAATAATACAGACACACTTTGAGCTGCTCCTTTAAGAGGAGAAGCCTGGGCACTGGGCAGGATCAACCCTGAGAATAAGATGCTCCACATGGGTCTGGAACAATGATCACAGACTGACAGTAGAGACAAACACTGCTTCTCTCCTCCTGTATCTTCATTTGAGAATTGTTCCATTTTCACCAAATACTAGCATATCAGGACAGAGGGATCCTTGGGAGTGGGTCGCAGAAATGGAGCCATGCTGTCTTCATAATTCATACTGCCACTAGTTGAACACCCACAACATGCCAGGGCTTTGTTGAATAATTTTCAGTAGCCTTCACAAATGGTCAGCCATGAATTTTATAGTCCCATTTAGTAAAAGAAAACATCGAGGCTCAGAGAGATTAATTAACTTACCTAAGGTCACACAGCTACCAACAGTGGGAGTTGGGATTTGAACCCAATGTGTCTGACTTTAGAACCTCTAAGTGTAGTCCATGGATCAACATGATCAGAATCACCTGGGGGTCTGTTAGGAATCTGACACCCAGGCCCCTTTCCAGGCTTCTGAATCAGAATCTGCATTTTAACAAGATCTCCATGTGATGCGTGTTGCACAAAGTTTGGCCGTTACTAAATAAGCAAAACAATTAACTAATTAACTGATAAGCAAATAGGCAAACTCCAGGTTGAATTCCAGGGTCAAAGAGTTACTGTCAGCAAGCTGCTTAATTTTTAGAGTGGCATTAACGAGCTTCTGTGGTTAGTAGGACAAGAGTGATTTCTTCACCTGGAGTTGGGTGAAAAATTACTGGGGGCACAAAGACTAGTGAGCAAATGCATTTCATCTCCTTATCTTGCTGCCATCTCAGGGAGCCTGGTACCAACTGAACATGAAGGATTGGGACAAGAGAGAGCCTGGAAGCCAAGGAGCTCCCCCCAGGAAGTGGGACTGTATCAGCTCTCAACTATCCAGGCACTGGACTGACTGCTTTCCATATGTATTGACCATGGTAACAGTCAAATCCAGAAGGACAGGAACTGAATTATATAGCTTCTTGTCTTCTATCTGAAGTGTTTATTTTGGGCCCCCAGTTTGCTGAATGTGAGAAACCTAACCTCAATACACATGGGCCCCACCTTGCCCTGGGGGTTATATCTTAAGTTCCAGGCTATTGAGGCATTGAGGGACGGAGAGGACATGGGCATCTGGTACCATGTACATCAGCATTGAGGAACCCCCAGAAAAAGGAGATGGGGACACCAGCACAAAACCAGGAGAGGAAAGAGCTTCCAGAAGAAAACTCAGCTTCCTGCTGAGAAGGAATGAGCTTTAGAGAAACCTGGTGGAGAATGGAAGGAATGGCAGGAGGTTAAGTCAGGGAGTAGACTTCGGTCAGGTTTTATAGGGGCTAGGGTAGTGTCTCTGTCCGTGGTCAGGCTTAATGACATCCAAGCTGTCTGTTGAGGACTATATGGTGATTAGTTTTATTAGCTACCTTCAGTGTTTGGAATTATAATCAATTGTTCACTCCTAGTTTGTTTGTTTGTTTTTTTTTTTTGAGAAAAAATAGAGTTTTATCGTAAATTGTCTTTGTTTCCTGCCACAGAATCAGAAATGACCAGGTGACTGTTCACCACTGGCAAGGTCTTGGCCCTGCAACCATATATGTGATTTCTTTCCTGGAAGCTTGGACTCTATGACCTGGAAGGGTCTTGTAAGGGGAATCATTTGGCTCCTCGTCTGGGTGGAAATCTCCCTCTGACATTTTAACAATGGGGTCCTCCAGAATCTGCTTGCCCACCTCTGCTGGAGCTCATTGCATCCTCAGGCATCCCGTTTATGGTTTAGTAAACTGGAGTTCTTATTGACTTCTTCCTTACATTGACCCCTTTCTGAACAGCCACCCAGTTGACCTAGACCTATCCCCTGGAGTCACCTTGAACCAATCAATTCCCATTTGCAGTTTGGCCTTCCTTGTTTGAAAATGTCTCTCAGTACTGTCCCTTAAGGCTTCTCTTTTCTTAGTTAAACATCTCTGTTCTGTCATCCTTGGTTCATCCTCTTGGTCCCCATGAGGCACATAAGGGCACAGACAAAAGGAATGCCCTGATGCTTGCCCTGCTTTTGCAACCTCAGTCCTAAATCAACCCAGTCCACCTGCTTGTACCTCTTGTTACTCTGCCAGCCTCTTCCTTCCCTGTTCTCCTAGCTTTCTAATCTGGAATTTTATTTGCTAATTATTAATTTGAGTTTTGGTTTCCTCACATACTAGCTGTGTGATCTGTGCAAATTTCCTGCATTTTCTAAACCCCATTTGGAAAATAAAGATAAAAATTACATCAATCTCATAGGATTATTGTAACAAGTAAATGAGATAATGCATATAAACTGTTTAACATTTGGTAAACATTCAAACAAGTTAGCTGATTTACTTATTTTAATTCAATAAGCACTTACTCCTGCTTGTTATGCACCAGGCACTGTTCCTAAATATTTTGGAAACACTAACTCATTTACTTTTCATAACGACCCTGTAAAGTAGCAATATTATGCTCTTTCTATTGATGAGGAAACTGAGATGCAAAATACATTATTAGGTATTATACTAGTGTTTTTTAGCTTTTGCTGCACTAGAAAAATAATCAGAAACTTTGAGTGGCTTCTGCTAGGTTCAGAAATCTGCGTTGGGCTCCACTGGGTGATTCTGTCGGTCTTGGTTGGGTTTACTCATGGGTCCACACATTAACTAGGAACTCTGTTTTAAGGTGGAATTGGCTGGGGAATCTTAGCTCCGTGCCACGTTTCTCTCATCCTCCTTCTGGAACATCTCCTTCTATTACCAGGAGAATATCCTTATGGTGGAAGCAGAAACACAAGAGGAAGCCAGCCCAGTTCTGCCTGCAACATCTGTAGATATCTTATACTAGGCAGACTTCTAAGATGGTCCCCAGTGACCTACACCTCATATGATTCATACCCATGTAAAGTCCCCTCCCCTGGGTATGCGCAGGACTTGTGACTTGCTTCCAACTGGAAGAATGCAGCAAAGATGGTGGTTACACAAGACTGTGGTTTTGGTCTTTCTGTCAGATTCTGTGCATTGTGTCCTTGGCTTATGCACTTTGATAAAGTGGCCCACATGGGGAGGAACTGAGGGCAGCCCAGAGCCAACAGCGTGCATGTAACTGAGTCTTGCCAACAAACTATGTGAGCTTGGAAGCAGAGCTTTGCCCAGTTGAACCTTGGGATGACGAGGGGCCAGCTGACACCTTTATGGCAGTCTTCTGAAAGAGCCTAAAGCAGAGGACCCAGCTAAGCTATGCTGAGATTTCTGACCTACGGACACCATGAGAAAATAAATATATGTTGTTTTAAGCTCCTAAATTGGGGAAAATTTGTTATGCAGCACAAGATAAATAATACACAACCATATGGTCAAAGCAAGTCACATGGCTGGGCCTGGGGTAGGGAATTAAGCTCTGCCCATAGTGAGAGAATTGCAAAGTTATAAGGTAAAGAGTGTGAAATGTGTGGGTACAGGGAGGAATGGAGAATTGGGGTCAATGATGCAGTTAACCACAAGCATCTACTACCTGCCAAGAGATGTGGACATAGGAGATACAGAGCTGAACAAGATCTAGGCCTTGCCCTTGGGGAGCTCATGAGCTAGTGGTAGAGCCAGAGAAGCCTTTTGGAGTCTGAGTGATGATTTGCTCAGTTGGGGCTTCACACTGAGTCTGTGTGGAGCTTCCTAAAAATGTCACCACCCTTACCTGAGAATTGACAAAGGGAATCTGAGAACATCTGCGAGGTACCCTCTGGAATCAAGAGAACCCAGGTATCCTGGAAATGCAGCTTTGGTGACCCCAGCCATTGCCAACTCTGAGCAGAGACCTTCAGGCAATGAAAATCATCTGTCCAATAAAGAGGTCCAGGCAACCATGGAAACCAAAGCCTCATCCATCACCAGTGACGATCAAGAGAACATGAGGTGGTTTGGCTGGAAAGGAGGCATGGAGGAAAGAGGCAAATGTTAGGAACCTATATTAGCAGGGAGAAAATTCAAGATATACAGTTTACCTAGTTTGTGTTGCGCACTGTGCTAGTCACTATCTGATCTGGGTCATTGCAATGGCTCCATGAGGTAGATATCCTTATTGGAAAACTGAGGACCAGGGACTGTGAAGTCACTTCCCTAAGGTAAGATTTGAACTCTTGGTCAACTCAAGCCAAGGTAATATTCTTTCCAGAGGGTAACCTTTTACCCAATCTTTCTCTTACCTCTTGCTCATGCTGATTCTGAGTTTTGAGAATGCCAGTCTGGTGCCATAGATGAGCAAAGTCCAGATAGCCTGAGATCCTAACGGTCTTTGTCATGACTTCCTGAATGACTGTGGCCAAAGTCGCTCCCTTTGTCTAAGCCTGGTTTTTCTGCTGGTGAAAGGATAGGTTTGGATTTTATTGGGGATGTCACATCAGTTTCATCCTACATGCCAACTCCAACTGGATGATGGTTACAATCTGATGTGTGATGTTGACGAGGACTTCGAAGCTGGGTTTGGGCTCAGTGGGAAGGAGTTCCGTGCCTGGTCAGTGAGATCTATGGTGGGTACAGACAGGGTGCAGGTGGTCTCCAAGTTCCTCGAAATTCTTCCAGTGAAGAAGTGTGACTCTTTTCTTCTACATTCCTCTTTTTTTCTTTATGAGTTTTTATCAGGCAAGGCCAGTCAAGAGAGGTCCCATCTGCCTTTGCAAAATATTAAACTGATCTATGGAAATAGCAGGCTGGCTAGATCTGCAGGGGAATGAGACCACACAAAGACCATTCTGTTGCCATTCTGATCATACCATTTACCACCTAGAGTAAAACCCCATCTGTAGTGGGGTGATCATTGAGAACACTGAGGGCAATACTTAACCCTAAAAACCATCAGGTAAAGGGCCATAAACAACACTGCTAGGATCGTTCACTCCTGGACGGTGCCCAGGACACACGGCTCTGTCTGGAATTCAGTCTGTGGCAAACGTGAGCCCTTAGTCACCCAGTTCAGGTTTAAGTTTTCCACCTAGCATATAAGAAGGGGAGGTGCACCTCTTCTGGTGTGGGGGATCTGGGGGCAAAAGCAGCTTTCCCTCTGGTCACTGTATTTATTCTTTCTTCATCTTCGATGGCTTGGCTACAGCTAGAGAATTGTAGTCATTCTGTAACCAGCGGCGTTGAGACCCTCAAGGCCGCCCCTTGCTCTAACCTGGTGACATGATGAACAATTGAGGAGACCCTGTGAAATGGTCACTGAGTGCATGCCCTGACCAGCTCTGTTCCTATCTCCTTCAGTGACATCCAACCACAGCATCACCTTCTGCCTCCCTGTGCTGATCCCTTGAGCTGATAAGAAACAGCAGTGGGAGATTGAGGTGGACCTGGTAAAGTCACCTGCCAGGTCCGGGCTTCCTGAAAGGAGAGAAAATGCTCCCCACCTCCCCCGCCACTGCCGAGCTTACCAGAGAAGCAGTCTCCTGAAAGGCACACTTTGATGGCTTAGGAGAGCTGATCGTATCAAGAAACACTCACAGTGAATCAAAAACAACTTGCTCACTCTTGTGCAGGTTTGAGACATTAAACAACTTGTGTGCCTTAGATAGGAAATTATTTGGGTCACCTTCATTAATGGGCTTAGCCTCTTGGGGCTGAGGGGAGCCTCTGTAAACCATGGGTGGCTCTTTGTGACCTCCCCAACACAAGGCTGCCCCAGGCTGGAGCACAACCTGTTCCATACCCACAACCCTTTTCTCTGGGGGCAAACCTGGGTCCAACTTTCCTTTTCCTTTTCTGTTAAAAATATTTGACATTCATTTTCTACTAAACATTATTTCAAAGGTAACCCATGTTTATTGTAGGATATCTAGGAAGTGTGCATAAGCCAAGAGGAGAAGGTAAAAATAGCCCATCACCCCGTGACTCAGGGGGAACCGCTGTTCATGTCTCAGGGATGGTAGCTGGGAAGGGGTTGCACAGGGTAGAGGACCAGGCACAGGGTCAGCGGCTCCACACTGAGCTCTGGTTCTTTTACCCGCTAGCTGCGTGAACCTCAGTTTGCTCAGGAAACTGGTGGTGATAACTAGTTTGGGTGTGATGGCTTATGGAGAGAACTTATGCCCAGCACTGCTCAGCGTGGCGCACCTGCAAGGCACTTGTGAGTGATGGCTGTTGTTCCTAGTGTTAGGTCCTAGTATTGAGGCAATTTTTCTTGTTCAGGATAGCCTCTGGTGGGGACAAGTTAATCCAGAAAGGAACAAGACTGCTCTTAGGAGCAGGGACTCTTCCCCCTCTGCCCCACGCCCCCACCTCCAATCAGGGTGAAGGTCAGGGACACTAGGAGAGAAAGTAGCATGTCTCAGTCTTGTCTTAAACAGGAAATATTGGGAGAGGTATGTCCTGGGTCACAAAACTGGGTCACAAAACTCCTTCTTCAAAAATTTAGAGCAGAATGGAAGGCTCTCTGTTTAGGTCCTTGCCCCCCAGAGCCATATCTTCTTTCAGTTGGCCAAAAGAGAACGACAAAGCTGTTTTCTAACACAGACCACCTCTGCTTTCTGGAACCAGCAGAGTCCTGGTTTTGCAGCTGCCAATGGTCTAACCATGAAGTTGAGGTTCGGGCTGGATAGGCATGCAATTTACCATCCTGTTGGAGGTCATAAAAATCACATGGAAGAAAGGCATGGACGAAACAGGGAATTTATTTAGCAATGGGCTGGAAGAAGAGAGAAGGGCCATGGGCAGATGTCTGCCTGGTCCACCCATGGCTCGTATCAAGTCTCTGGCAGTGCGTGGGAGACAGAAGCACCCCGTCTCCTGCCTGCCTAACAGCTCATTCTGTTCCATAATAGCATCGAGCCACCCTACTGTCAGCACAGATCAACACTTCCCGCCTTCTGGACGTTTCTGTGTACACGCCTGTGTACAGATTCTTGCTCCGTCTTTAGCTGGGCTCATTCAGCTTTGTAACCTGTTTTTCCCCTTTAACTCTGTGGCCGAACACCGCCCCACTATCTTCGGGTTTGCTTTTCTTCCTGTTTCCTGGGGCTATGCTGCAAAAGTCATCCTCTTTGTGCTGTCATCAGCTGGACCTCTTTCATTCTACCCTCTGAGTCCTTCCATCCTGGTTGGTTTTTTTTTTTTTTTTTTTTTTTTTTTTTTTCCCTCCAACTGATCTTGTTGATTTTGAAACTTAAAATCCAGCCTTGCTGGGGTGGCTGGGTCTGAATCAGTCCGGCACGCTCGTGTGCATCTCAGCTTCTGGAGAGGAGACATTCGCATCGGGAATAGACCTCTGCCTGCTTCCTGGGAGCAGGGTGGCCCGAGCCAAAGAAAGGACATGAGAGTCAGCTGGCGGAGCCTCATCGGGCGGTGATCTTTCTGGTGCCAAGAGTTGGATGCTCAGCTTTTAGAAACCGACAGATCTGCCAAGGATCCAGTTTCTAGAGAAGGTGTGGGTTCACCATGTCCGGCTGGGCTCTGTTCCCCAGCAGAGTCGCATGGGGGTGACAGCTGTTGTTGCTGCTTCTCTATGACAATGTCCAGCTGGGTCCTTGTAAGGGAGGGAGAGCAGGGCAGAGGAGGGGGCGGGAAGGTGGGAGGGAGGAGCAGAGAATCGAGGGACTGCCAGATGGAGAGGTGGGGTTGGAGCGTGTGGGCACAGGAATGGCTCACTCTTCCACGGCCCCCGTCCGCTTGAAGTGTCTTGGGCACAGGGATAGTGACATTTCTCCCTGTACCCCAGTTCGAGCACAGAATAGGTGCTCTTGGGAAATGTTTGCTGAATGAGTAATTAGCGGATTAGGTAGCACTGCTGGGTTCCTGTTCATGTTCTATGGGATTTCTGGCCCATGCTCCCCTTTACTCCCTTCTGTCCCAGACTGAGTTCATGCAGCTCCCTATTCACGGAGCTCAAGGTCATGGAAAGGGCACAGGCTTTGCAACTGGGCCACCTGGGCTCAGACCCACCGTTTTTCACGCACAGTCACTGAGCAGTGGGTTAACTGGGTAGGGCTGGTCCTTTTCAAAAACTAACCTGCCCAGGAATCACCTGGAGATCTAGTTAAAATGCTGCTTCTGGTTTAGTGGGTTCAGGGTGAAGGCTGACATTCTGCATTCTTAACAAGCTCCCTCGGGATGCTGCTGTGGCTGGTCCATGGGCCATCTTCTGAACAAATCCCACCCCCTGCCCCCAATGTGTTCTCTCTTCCATTCCATTTTGCTGCTCCACTGGAGCCTTCCTGAATGTTTCTGAATGAGCCCCCATGGAAGATCCTACTGCTGCTCGAACCCACTCCCCCAACGGTTCATTTCTTCTTCTGCAGACCACAGCGGTGTCTAGCATTCAGTCTATTGCTGATTGATTCAGTCTAGCGCTGATCATGGGGGGTCAGAGGAATCCCAAGGAGAAGTTTTCAGGGGCTCCAGAAACCCACCTCAGAGGAGAGAAGTAATTTAAATTTTCAGAAAACAAGAAGGGTGGTAGCTGAAACTGTTATCTTCCTCTGCTCTCTAGGCTACCCATATTTTCACGCATTTAATTTTCAAATCAATCTTAGGAAATAGGTACTGTCATTATTCCCAGTTTTCAGATGAAGACACTGAGGTCAAAGGACATGTGGAGGACACATAGTGGGTCCCAGAGGATATGTTCTAGACTCTGTGCAAAGCAACACGCATATTCAATGGTAGCTTTTCTGAACTTAACACTTCATAGACCCCACAAAGTGCAAAAGGGCTTGGCTCAGGGGATTTGGTTTTCTTGGGCTCTTTCCCCCACCCCTGCTCTTGGAAAGAGCCTTCCTTCCTGTTCTACCCAGAAAATAGAAGCACTAGAAAAAAAAAATCAAACCAAAAATCTTTCACACTTTTCCTGCATCCAGCACCAACCTGCTCCTGGAGTTCCTTTTCTCTGGCAATACACCCAGACCAACTATAAATGGGTCTTTTGTTAGGGAGACTGTAGCTGAAAAAGTCTCTTCAAGGCACGTATTGCATGGAGCACTGGGTGTGGTGCCTAAACAATGAATCTTGGAACACTGAAAAAATTGAAAAAAAAAAAAAAAAAAAAAAGAATTGCTCCTGCCCAGTCAGCTCATCCAAAAGCATATGGGGTGTATATATTGCTCCAGCACTCAGGAACTAAGAAAAAAATGGATTTTAGGGTCACTTAAAATCCCAGGTGAGGCTCAGGTGTGTGTCAGGTACTTACCTGCAACGGTGGGGAGTGTGGCGCCCAGTGTAACACGTTGGGGTAACACCGTATTATTACACAGTTTGGTGCTTCGTGACTGACTGCGAGTTGTCACAGGGCTGATGGCAGATAAAGGGTCAGTGGGAAGATTGAAGCTTAATGTTTGGCTTTGCAGAGAGAGAGAGAGAGAGAGAGAGAGAATTAGGTCGGACTGAAGGTGAATCCAAGAGAAATGAGTTGGATGAGATTCCACCAAAGATATTGTTTAGTATCTCCGAATGCTCTGAGATACATTTCACAGGTGTTTTCTGACAAACAGGATTTTAACTGGCTGAGAGCCTGCTTTGCTGGCTGCCTCAACTAGTATTGATAATAATAGAAGCTAACATTTACCGAGAGCTTGTAATGTGCCAAGCACTCTTCTAAATACTGTCTGTATATTAGCTCGCGGAACTTTTACCCAAGACCCTGGCAAAGGGACAGAAACACGGAGAGGTTAGCTAACTCGCTCAAGGTCACACGGCTGGTAAATGGTGGGTCAAAGATTTGTAAGCAGGGGGGTTTTGTCTCCGGAGTCCATAGCCCTGATGCCTGTCCATCTCACATTTATTTGGCAGAACCACCAACTTGGTCATAACCAACCCGGTGACTTCTGTGCCTGCCCCCAAGCAGCCGAGCGCGTCTGGAGAAAGGCAAGCTGCTTCCCTTTGGATTCCTGAGCACGGATCTCCCAGGGGTCCTCACGCTGCCTGGCAATCACGATCCATTTCCTGGTCCATCCACTCTCCTTCTCTAGGTGACTTTTCCCCACCTTCCTTCCCTCTCCCCTGAGCACTTATTCCCCCCTTGCACAGAGACTATGAGGCAGCTGGAGGAGAGCTGCCACAGGTTTCCAGCAATCAAGGCTGTCCTGCCTCGGTGTTCTCCTGCCTCGTTGCCTTGCCCTGTTACTACAGAAACATGGCTCCTCCTGAGAACAACCGTTTTCCTCTGCACTCCAAAAACATGGCTTCAGCAACTGTCCCTTTCTCGCCTGTCTCATGGCATGTTCCTTCTCTCCTGGATCATGGATATCAGCAAACAAACACGCTGAGATTTCTCCTGTGCTAATACTTCCAGCAACCAACCAACACCATTCCAGTCGCCCTTCATCTGCCTTTTCTTTTCTCTGTTCTCCTTCATAATAAAAACTCTGGCAGGATTGGTCTTTACTGCTTTCCTGTTCCCTTTACTCCGTTTCCCTCTTGTCATGAGCTGGTCAGGCTCCTGCTTCCACCATTCCCTCAAAACTGCATTTACCTAGGTCATCCATGGCCCTTGGCTAAGGTCAGCTGTCTGATCTCAGGCTACCTTGTATTTGTCTTGTTAGCTCTGACTCATCTGAACACGAATATTCCCTCCTTCTTAGAGCAGCTTCCTCACTGCGCCTCCAGAACAACTCTCTGATCTCCATTCTGCATTCCCCCAACTGCTGGTCTGCAGTCTGCTAGTTGGTTGGTTCGCAATCTCTGTCTCTCAGTGCTGGGAGTGCCAGGCATAGCCCTTGGACCTCTTTCTTGTCTTCACTTACTGCATCAATGTTCCCATGCTTTCTTCCACATACTTTAAGCACCATGTACACTAGACGATTCCGTAGGGATGGTTCCAGGTTGGATCACTTCTCTGACCTCCATACTCATCTGTCCAGCTTCACTTAGACTTCTCCCAGGCACCTTGAAGTTGACACATCCTAGAGTGAAGTCCCCCTCCACAGCTACGCCAAACCTACTCTTTCCTTAGTCATCCATCCTGGGTAGGGTGAGCTGTAGCTTCACCTACTAGCTATTTAGCCAGATACTTGAGGTCACCCCAACTCCTCTCTTTCCTTCATGGACATCCAATTGGTCAAGGTCTCCTTCAAAGTGCATCCAGAATCCCATCATTTGTCATCATTTCTACCCCTACCCAGTCTGAGCCATCAACCTTTCCTGCTGGATTATTACAAACACCCCTCTTCTCTCTGCTACTACTCTTACTCCCTACACTCTATTGTCAACCAAGCATCCTAAGTGATGCTCTAAAAACATATGATGGATACCAACCCTCCTCTGCTTCGAATCTCCAGTGGCTTGCTCATAGAAGCCAAAGTCGTTGTAATGGACTCCCAGAACCAGCATGATCTGCCTGGGCCCATGGGCTCCCTCCTCCCCTGACCTTGTTTCCTACTGCTCTCACCTTTGCTCAGGCCCTCCAGCTGCTCAGCTGCCTTGTACTTCCCGGGGCTGGCCCAGTCCCAGGGCCATGGCACTGGCTGGATGCCCTTCCCTAGCCTCCGGCCAGTTCCCCTTCCCTTTGGACTTCTGTTCAAATCTTCCAAATGAGGCAACCTTGACCTAGTTCAAACAAAACCACTCTCCACCCCCGAGTTCCCAGTCCCTTCTCTGCTTTATTCCCATATCCCCTTGTCACAACCACACTACGGATTCACATATTTATTTTACTCATTGTCCATCCATCTCTCACATGCTAAAGTTTTAAATTTCACATCCTCCATGTTTAGAGCAATGACCAGCACATTGTAGGCACTCACCAGGCATTTTTGGATAAATGGATGAACGAGAACCTCTGAGTTATGGACGGGATCTGGAATAGGACATTTTGTATATTTCAGATAAGTCTTTCTGTTCTCCATTTAGGTCTCTATAGGACTTGGAAGACTATACAGAGGTTACGAAACCACCTTCCTTTTCTTCTTTTTTTAAACCTGTCAGCAGTTGCAGCTGCTCATCTGTGTAAATAGGCTTTTCAATATACTGCACGACCAAAACTAATGAAAATTATCAGGCTGTTTTGATAAACACAAAAGAGGGAAGTCGGGGGTTACGGATGACAATTGTAGTTTTATATCAACCTGAGCATCCTGTTTATTTAATCAAAACTGCCTTGTTCTTATTGATTGACTTTATAATAAGTAAAGGTTATAATCTGTATTCATAAAATCAATCCGCACAAGTAAAGCAATGCTTTTTAAAAATCAGCTTTGGGGGCACCTGGGTGGCTCAGTGGGTTAAGCCTCTGCCTTCAGCTCAGGTCATGGTCTCGGGGTCCTGGGATGGAGCCCTGCATTGGGCTCTCTGCTCATCAGGGAACCTGCTTCCCTCTCTCTCTCTCTCTCTCTGCCTGCCTCTCTGCCTACTTGTGATCTTTGTCTGTCAAATAAAATCTTTAAGAAAAAATAAATTTAAAAAATCGGCTTTGTATATTAAATTACACATAAGATTTTTAAAAAATAGCTAAAAGTAAGTGTGAAAACCATTGACTTGTAACATGACCTTTCAAAGATTTTTCTGTTTCAGTACGGTCTGAAACTGAGTTGGTTACTGCAGAGGTAGGCTGGGACCAGGAGGAAGATATCTGCATTTCCCCCAGTCAGTGACAGATTTAGCAACATTGGCCCCATATGAAGTTTCTAGAACTCTCTTTAACCCAGGCCACACCCTCCTGCCCAAGCTTCGAGATTTGATTTTCATTTACATAATTTAGCGCTATGGACATTTACTTTCTACACTTCTAGAAAGCCCTGGAATCAGAGCATATCAAAGCTAGAAGGACTTCGTGGTTCAGTAGGCTTCCCAGAGAAAGGAAGCAATTTACTCAACATCACACAGAGATTTGGAGATTCAGTGGGGTCTGGAACTCGGGTCACTTTTACTCCAACCCAGAGTTCTTTCCTCCATGTCCTCTAGCATCTTTTTCTCTAGTTGGGAGTCTGGCTTATGCCTGACTTTTGCTATGAAGTCTTGTAGTGTAATGCGTGGGAGTACGGACTTGAGAGTCAGTGTGTCTGAGTTTATATTCTGGATCCACTGCTTACTTAAAGCACATTGGACTAGTTAGATAATCTTTCTTTCTCTCTCTCTCTCTCTCTTTTTTTTTTTTTTTTAAAGATTTTATTTATTTATTTGAGAGACCGAGATCACAAGTAAGCAGATAGGCAGGCAGAGAGAGAAAGGGGGAAGCAGGCTCCCTGTTGAGCAGAGAGCCTGATGGAGGGCTCGATCCCAGGACCCTGGGATCATGTCCTGAGCCAAAGGCAGAGGCTTTAACCCACTGAGCCACCCAGGGCCCCTTAATTAATCTTTCTGCACCTCAGTTTTTCATCTGTAAATCGAGGAGAAAGAGGATGATGATGGTAAGATATCAATCCACCATTTAGGGTTGTTACAGGTTTAAAAGAGCTAATAGGGGTGCCTGGGTGGCTCCGTCATTAAAAGCCTGCCTTCAGTTCAGACCAGGATTCCAGGGTCCTGGGACTGATCCCTGCATCAGACTCCCTGCTCAGTGAGAAACCTGCTTCTTCCTCTCTCACTTCCCCTGCTTGTGTTCCTTCTCTCAATGTTTCTTTCGGTGAAATAAATAAATAAATAAAATCTTTAAAAAAATTAATAAAAGTAAGGTGTCTTTTTCACACTGTGAGTATCTTATAAGGGTTCTCAATTATTGTTATTATCAAAGGGAAAGGCCCTTGGAAAGTAGAGAGTGATAAAGCATATTTGAAGACATATCAATCATTCTCATTTTCGTATGAATGTATATGAATGACGCTATTTCTGGTATCAAAGTCCTTTCATGGCTCATTGGTGCCTAAGGAAATAACCCTATACTCCTTTATGTGAAATGCAAGATTTTTCACATCCTGGACTCTGCTTGCTTTTCTCCAGCTTTATCTCTTGCCACCCTTCCCTGACTTTCAAACAAGTCAAATTGTTTTCCCTTCTTTACATACCTAAATCTTCCATGCTTCTTTAACTTTGCTTTTACCATTTACCTGAAATGCCCTTCTTGCACATCTACCAGGCTTTCATTTACTCTTTTCTCTAAATCTAGTTCAGGTGTACCTCCTCCTCCAAAAAAGCTTCCTTGCCTTCCTGTCCTTTTCATACCACCCTCCGTCATACTCTGCTCTGAGTGTTCTTCTAGAAAACAATCATTCTGATTGTTGGCATTTATTGAGCATCTACTACATGTACCAGGCCCTGGGCTAGACACTTAACATGAATATATTTGAGCCTCACAACAGTCCTGGAGACAGATACTATTATGTTGATTTCACAGAAGAGGAAGCGTAAGCAGAGAGAGAGAAAGTACCTTTCCCAAGATCACATGGCCAGAAAATGTCTCAGCTGGTGTTGGCTACTGAGTAGGGACCCAAGAGGGAGGTTTTTTTTTTTTGCCGTGACTCAGGTTTGATCCTGCCTTTCTGTCTACTGAGCCCATTGGGGTGCCTATGAGCCCACGTGCTCTTCCAAAGAGTGTAAAAAAATCTCTCCATGTAATCTGCATTAAAAAAAAAAAGATTTTATTTACTTATTTGACAGAGAGAGAAATCACAAGTATGCAGAGAGGCAGGCAGAGAGAGACAGGGAAGCAGGCTCCCCGCTGAGCAGAGAGCCCGATGCAGGGCTCGATCCCAGAACTCTGAAATCATGACCTGAGCCGAAGACAGAGGCTTAGCCCACTGGTCACCCAGGCACCCTGTAATCTGCATTTTTATCTACTCTTGATAAATTCCTTGAAATCAAATAATCTCAGAGCTGCCCCTAATGTAGGAACTTTCATTTTTGTCTTGAAAGTGTGGCAGACAACTTCTGAGCTGTTGATATATCAGAAAGGAGTTTATTATCACTAGCAGACCTGATGTTGGGAGCTGTGTAAAAGATGTAGTAAATAATATGATGCTGGCTGGCACTCATTCCGACCTGTGAGAACCAGGCATGTCCGAGAGGGAAAAACACAGGGTTCTGGGAGAGTCTCCCAGGGAAACACTGTGGCTTTATCTCAGGCTGCGCCTACATTTTCCAGGGATGGGACCATGAGGACATGTAATATAGTGTAATGGAATGATCTCTGGATAAAAAGTCAAAACAACGGAGTTTGGGTCTTGCTGTATGGTCTTAGCAAAATCCCTGTTGTTCTTTTGGTTTCCCTGGGAGAAGAGAATGAAGGAATCTTAGCCTTGTATAAGCCATCTAGTTCAACTGCTGTTTTGACTTGAGTATCTTTTCCTCCTCCTTCCCTTCCCTCCTTCCTTTCTTTCTCTGTATAAATGCACACGTAGATATGTGTGTCTACGTGTGTGTGTGTGTGTATAATGTATATAGATGGACATATATCCACATATGCACATATACCCATGTGCATACAAACATATGGGGTCTTTGATTATCCCTCTTGCACTCTTCGCTGAGCTGTGAGTGCAGAAGTGTGGGGCAGCCGTAACCCTGTCACATCTCAAGCAGTTAGCAGAAGGCACAAGACTGAAAGGCCCTGGGGTAAGACAGAGGCCGGGGTGGCTGTGATGGGTCCTACACTTGTGGTGTGAGCTAAATGAATGAGGACAGGGGACATCCACACCTGGATAGAGGGTGTGGGAGCTGATGGATGACATGAGGAGAGAGGAATGGAGGATGCATGAGAACAGCCAAATCACAGCAAGCTCAGGGCAGAACAGAGACCCAGGAATTCCTAGAGCCGGCATCAGAACCCCTCCTCCTCCTGGTGAACCCAGCACTGTTTTCACCTGCTTGGGGCTCTCCCTCAGGAGGGGCGGTTCTGCTTTCTGTAGCTGGGCTCATTTTTAAATGGAATTGCCTAAGACCTAGTGCATTGGTCAGTTTTTGCTGCATTACAAACAAATGATCGTTTATTATTTTTCATGAGTCTTGAGGTTGGTGGGGAGGTTCTGCTGCTCTGGGCCAGGCTGGACTGACAGTGTGAGCTTATGGACATGCCTGTGGTCAGCTGGCAGGTCAGTGGGGGCAGTCTGCTCTGGATAGCTGTGGTTGGGATGCCTCAAGGCAGGTTCTAAGTGAGCCGGGGGTCGGGGGTCGCTGGTGGGGTGTGGGGGTGGGGTAGAGAGGCACACGTGGGTCTGCAAGCCTCTGCTTATGTCAAGACCGCCACTTTCCCATTAGTAGAAGCTGAGTCCCGAGTCCAAGCAGGAACAAACTGCAAAGGCTGTGGACACAGGAAGGCCATTAATTGGGAATATTAATGGAATTGACCTATTACTTCTGTGGTCACTTAAGTGAACTTCTTTAGAAAGCCTGCAAAATTAATCATCGAAATAAACCTTTCTTGAGCCCCTACCGTGTATGGACCTTTTTCTAGTACTCTGCATGCTGGGGAATTTGGAAATGAATGAAAACGAATGTTTATCATCCCAACTTCATGTCTAAGGTGAAGTCCTTAAAGCACTGTCATTCCTGGCCTCTCATTCTCTGATGCACAAAGTGCAGCCAGGAGGGATGGAGTGGGAGCCGGGCAGAGGGGTGGAGGGTCAGATAGAGGCCGGCTTGGCAGAGGGGCCTGCTGCTTTCCACCTCTATGGTTCTGGCGTTCTGGGTCCTCCATCTACATTCTGAAAAGGTCCTGTCACATGTGACCCTGGCCACTTGCCTCCCCCTCGGCCTCACACTTCTCCCTAGGCTTTTTTAACACGTGACTCTGCAACGGAATCCCAGGCCACCACCACATTGCCAGAAGCTTTGCAGAAGCCTGAATGTCCAAAGTTGAGGAGGGAAGGGCCCGGAGAGGAAATCTATATTCGAAAAATCATTAATTTCACTTAAAAATCACGTCCGTGCTATTGACTGTGTCTGCTGCTTGGAAGTTTATGGTTCCACTTCATGGTTCGGAGGCTTGGCTGTGAGGAGACGGTCCATGGAGAGAGGGGCTGAACAATGCATAAATGCTTGTTCAGAGCAGGGTGGTTTTGTGGGAGGGAACTAATATTCGCGGAGCCCTACGATGTCCCGGTAGGCATTCTGGCCCTCAGTTTATAGGTAAGGTCCCAGGCTACAAAGGCTTGACTGGCTTAAGCCTCCAGAACTGCAGAGGGCAGTGCCTCCACGGGGATGGACCGTCAGCGCCCTACTTATTCCCCTCGACCCCACTCACCACCCACCACTTGCAAAGACCCATTTTTGCCCAGGGGCTGGTAAGGACCACCGTCCAGCCCCATCCTCTGTCTTCTTTTCCCTCCCTGGCAGTGCAAGGACTTTATTTTCTGAAAGCACAAACTGTTCCCGACATAAAATCATCCCCAAGAAGATATACTTTCCTGGGTGACTTATCGTTCTTTGTGTTTTTAGTGCTTTAAGATTTTTATGTTTCCAATAACCCAAAGAAAGATGATGGATATATAATAACACTGAGCAATAACAGACTGTATTTACAAACACATATATATGCTCCATCAAATGTACATATTTTTATACCTCTCACCCATCTTTCTGGGGCAGCTGCATTTTTTGAATTACACGGTGTAAGCAATGAGCCCATCATCCTGTTCACACATCCATAAATTACGCAGAGGAAGCGGGGCGTCCTGGAAGCATCCCTGCTTTAAATCACCTGCAAATATATTTTCCCCCTCCTTTTCCCAGGATGGCTCACCTGGGAACGGGGTGGTGGCATTCTAGAGTGGGGGTTGCGGGGGGTAGAGGGCTTCACTGGGAAACAAGAGTTCCTCTTCTCTTTTTGCTCTGATATCTACTTGCTGTGTGGCCCTAGGACAGTTGCTTCTCTACTCTGGGCCTCAGTCCTCCCATCTGGGGAATGGGAAACTGAAACTGGGGAGGAGGAGTCCTTGGGCTTGGATGGTTTAGCCTGGCAAGGACAGCAGGAAGGCCAGAAGAAGATCAGGTCTCTTCCGTGTGCCCATGGTGTGGGGGCTCCATGGATCGCTGCCTTCGGCCCCTTTGTCCCAGCACAGCCTTTAGGAAAAATCATGAATCTATGGCCCGGAAGGGTGACACTGCATCATTCATCATTCCCTGTGTTACGTGACTTTGTTTTAATAGTTAATTTTAACTTCCTAATGAGCTGTAGAGGAAACAGGACATGCAGGAGTACGTTTTGAAGGTTGTTGAGGGCCAAGGTCAGAACTGGGGCACAGCAGAGGCTACATGGCATTAACTAGTGGAGGCGGGGACATGCCTTCAGGGCAGAGCATGGATAACCACCGGTGGGGATCCTGTGTAAGCAGAACTGCCTGCTGTGGTCACAGCTGAATTCAGCCTCAGCATCCAGGCTTTTCCAAGCTCATCTTTAATTTACCCGCCTGGAGTTTTTCAGGTCACCATGCATTATTCATGAGACCCTTGTGAATGTAGCATTCGAGGCTCTGGGTAAAGAGATGCCAGAACCAATGAAAACCGAAATCCGATTCCTGAAGAATTCAGAGGCACAGCCAGGTGACTCTCCAACAGGAGTCACCGCTGGACCTGCTTTTGGGGAACTCCGTTCCAGCTTTTTCTGGGCAACATCGACACCTGCACTTTTCTTGTGGGAGGGGGTGTCTTCCTTTAGATAACAGCTGATGAATAATTGAGCCTTCATCCCCCTTGTCCTCAGCAGAGAAATGCCAACACACACTCCCCACTTGGTTCTCACCAACGAGAAAAATGCACCAATTTGGGTGTTTTGGTGAAGGGTGCCCAGTGGGACTGAAGAGGAGGAAAAACAGAATAAGATGAAAATGAGCCATTTTAATAGTTTATTAAAGAAGTTGTCAAACATTGCTTTGTCTTTTGTCTCAGTTCCTGCCCAAGTTCCAGACTGTTGTAGACACCAGTCTTAGCGATTCATATCTAATGCTCACAGCCAACTTGGGGATGGAGAGAGGTGTAATTAGTGTCCCTCCTTTATAGAAGAGGAACCACAGGCTCAGAAAAAGCAGGTTATTTTCCCAAGCCAGTTTATGGCAAGACAGTTTATTTTGGAAAATGATCCCAGCAGGTAGGAGAATGGGGTACCTGGAATTGTGAAATAGGGGAAGCCTAGCTAAGGGTGGGCCATTGACCTCCATAGCACCGTGGGCAAGCAGGGCGCCATTCTGTTGGGGATCTCCTGAGGATTCATGCTGAATATGCCTCCAAAATGTCTGCTCGAGGTACTGAAGGGGGGATATTCATGTTCTAGCTTCTGTCCCCTTTTGTCTGAGGAGGCCTCCATCCTCCAAAGGACGACACAAGGATGCCAGACCAGAGAAAGTTAAGCTCCTTCCATTTCCAACTTTATGCACTGTGGAGATTAATCTTATGTGTCAACTTGACTGGGTCACAGATCCCCAGATATCTGGCTGTATTACTTCTGGGTGTGTCTGTGAGGGTATTTTCAGAAGAGATTGGCATTTGAATCAGTAGATTGAGTTAAGCAGATGACCCTCTGCCTTGTGAATGCACATCACCCAGTCTGTTGAGAGCCTGAATACAACAAAAATGTTGAGGCAAGGACAATCCTTTTCTCTCTCTGCCTGGCTGTTTAGGCTGACCATTGGTCTTCTACTCTTATACTGGGGTGATATCATTGATGTTCCTGGTCCTTCAGATTCAGACTGGAAGCTACACTGCTAGCTTGCTTGGGTCTGGAGCTTGCAGATGACCGTGGTCACCAGAGGTCACCAGACCACAGAGGTCACCAGACCATAGAGGTCATCAGCCTCCATAGTTGTATGAGCCAATTTCTTATAATCATTCAATCCATTATCTATCTATCTATCTATCTATCTATCTATCTATCATCGATCTCATCTCCCATTGGTTCTGTTTCTCTGGAAACACTCACTAATGTATGCAAGCACAAAAAAGACTAAATGGGCTTCCAAAGGCATCCCTTGGGTACAGAGAAAGCCCAGGGGAGAAAGTAAGAGATAGCATAGCTGAGATAAAGTTCTGTCAGGCTATACCTACCTGTAGCCAGTTGCCACAGCAACAACTGAAGCAAAAAATTTAAAAAGTGCATTATGAGGAAGTAAGACAGGTTGTAAAAAATGTCTGTCCTTGTCCATTTCTTGCACTGCTGTGCTAAATCTAAACCCAGTCTATCCCAGGGTCCACGAGGTAGTAGTTGGCTGACATCTCTGAAAAAACACTCAGTATAGATGAATTGCTTAAATTACAGTTCCCATGGCTACTGCGGGTCCTCTGGGGAATTGTTCATCACCCCTCCCCCCCAGTCTTCTAGATCTCCTTTACTCTTGGCAAGTATTGCAGCATATGTAGGTGGTTTGCCTGATGAGGATACCCAAATCTTATTCCTGAAAAGCCCAAGCTCCTGGCTGTTTTCATCTTAGGACCTGTTGCAATGCCATTTGCAGCTACCCTGTATCAGGACAGCACAGAGACATACCTCAGGGTCCTGGACAGGCTTCTTTCTGTTGCATTAGTAGGAGTATCAGGGAGAGTTATCCAGTCTAATAGTGAGTTTTTTTTCTTTTTCTTTTTCAGAGTGAATTTTCCACATCTATCCCATGGGAACAAGGATGCAGGATGGGAGGCACAAATATCTTGAGTGTATCACAAAATGAGGATGAGAAAGACCAATGCTACTTTCCCCCTTGACTCATTGGACCTATATATTTTAGCTATTGGTGAGCTGTCACCACATACTGGGACACTGGAGAACAGTGTCCCAACTCGAAAGCCATTGCCCCAGAGGTGGCCCCTCAACAGAGCCTTTAATATACCATTTAAGTCTTCAAGTATCTCCAGCTCATGCACACACTGTCAGCTCTTCCATGGCTCTAAGGCAAAGCTATGTGGGATCCTACATTCTTTCAATCTATGATTGGTGATGCTGGCAGAGGCAAAGTAGAGACGATAAATCCATAGCTAGAGTGGGTATCAATTCCCACATGGACGATTGCTGTCCCGTCTTCAATAAAAGGTTCCGGATGTAATTAATCTGCCACCAAGTGGCTAGCTAGAATCCTCACAGTGGCATTTTGAGGGCTCATTTTCAGTCTCTGCTGCAGTCATCAGCGGTCATAGGTAAGTAAGCCTTAGTGAGAAGGAGCCCATGTTGTTGGTCTATGGACCATCTCCATCCCTGCCACATGACTGCTCTGTGCATAGACCCACTGCATAACACTCAGGTGGCCAAGGAAGGAGGCTGGCTGACATCCATTGGTTGAGTCAGTCTACCTGTTGAGTTGTTGTATGCTTCCTCTGCTTTGGTGATCTTTCGTGTGTAAGAGTGTGAGACACAAAGATCTACGTGTTTTGTTTCTATACCCACAGATTCATTCCCATGCTTCTTCCCCCTCCCCCAAACTCCTATGTTTCTATTCTCTGACCATGTTCTTTCCAGGACCCTGATGGATCATTATCATTGCTCAGGAATCTACATAGACTCATACCTTAGCACATTTATGCCTCCATCCCAGGTGAACTACCAAGTATACTCAAAATCCCACCTATTGGTAGGAATCCTCTTCCTGCTGCACTTTGGTGTCACCCTGCATAGGGCTGTAGTGCCACAGATACTTTTTGTGAGTCACACTAACATTTCTGTGAACCGAGCCTGAGTTTAGTTGGTCATAGGAAACCCTCAGGAGGCACAGGTGTAAGCGGAGGGAGAGCTGGTGCAGGAAATGGGAGGTGTCGTCTGTCTCCCACCACACACATGCAGTTGCCTTGGCAGTGACCGGAGAGAGATGTGTCAAGAGAACATGAGATGAGGCATTGAAAATGCCCAAGGTCGTCAGTGGGTTTCCACTGTACTCACCCGGGGTCCAGTCTAGGAGAGCTAGTAATTGTGGGTGGGGAGAAAGACAGACTGGAACTTTTATTCAAAGCCCACTGGATGCCTGGGCTTTTTACATATGTGCTAATATTTAATCCTCCCAACATTATTATCAGGTATATAGCATTATTTTCATTTTACAGATTGGAAAACTGAGGTTCAGAGGGGGAAAGTCACCTTGACTCATCAAGGACACCCTGTGAGTTCATGTTGGAGACAGTTTTAGTCCTGTACTAGGTTCATTATGAAGAACCTGCAGAATGAGCATTGCTGCCTGTGACATGGTAGATTTTCTTTTTTAATTGTATGTTCCTGACCACAAGTCCTCCGTGGGTTGGGGAGGACTTCGCTCTAGGTGTCTTTTATATCTTTGGTTTCTGGGTTTAACACCCATGATGAGCAAACTCATGCAGCACTCACACCTCTGTGGCTCCCTTGTCCCAAGGCATCTGCTCTATCAATAGTATCTTCAATCCTTGGTGAGGAGTTTTCTCTGATAATCACTAGCATCCCCTAGGCTCTGAATCTTTTGGCAAGTAGCAAAACTCACAACTTCAGGATCTAGAGCTCAGAGGGAAGACCTCCAAGAGGTAACACGATCAAGGTCTTATTATTGGACACCCACCATGTGCCCAGGTGCTGTTCTAAGCACTTTACATACACCAGCTCATTTAATCATCTTATGATGAAGATGCAATTTTCATGCCCAATTTTCACTTGAAAAGAACAAACAAACAAAACCCCCTGAAACTAAGTACAGAGATGCTCAGTGTCTTACCTAAAGTCATGTACCTAGAGGGGGACAGGAGATCCAAAACTGGAGCCTGCACTTGCTGGCTTCCTTTCAACTGCAGGATCTGTATTTCTTTGTCTGAGGGCTTTCACTGAGGCTGGGGAACTGCCTGTAGGTAAGACAGGATGTAAGTGCCAGGGAATTAACAGTAGCCCTCCACCCCGAGAAGTGCCCTCCACCAACAAATAACGCTGTGACTCGGAGTTTCTCGATGTTTCTACACCATTTCCTCAAGTTCCCACATGGAATTGAGCTTCAACTGCCCACAACACAGATGGCTTGAGAAACGCATTCTTGGTTGATTTCCTTTCCAACCTACATCCCATCCCCACTCCTTCACCTCAGGCTTTCTGCACCTCCCAAATAACTACTTGTGTTTAAATCCTTGCCTCAGGGTTTGCTTCTGGGGGAACCCAAACTAGGACAGAGGCAGATGGTTATAGGGAGTGAAAGATCAGTCTGAGTCCAAAATAATCCAGTAGGACTGAGCAGCTTGTGTGCTGTTCTGTGAAACTGGGGACTCTGGGGTAAGAGTGCATTTGGGTGGGAAAAGGAGGGACAATGAGCTATATGTAGGACCCGGAGAGTCTGAGCTGCCCTTGGGACCTCTTGGAAGAGCCAATTCATGGACAGTTGTCTCTGTGGGTCTGGAGCTCAGGATAAAGTTGAGGCTGGAGAGGATCCAGGTTAGACTTCTCAGGACACTTCATGACTCAACTCAAGGTATGGGTGTAGGTGTCCCTGCACCATGTCCTGAATTATGTCTGATCTTCTCTCCAACTCCTACCCAAATGGAAGGACAGAACATGAGGGTATTTAGGTGGGTGGGAGCAGAGAAAGTGCTCATTAGAGGGAAGAGCAGTGCATTTATGTTGAGGGAACATTTATTGAAATTCTGTCAGAGGCTGCAAGCAAATCGCTGATACATTTCAAAAAAAAAAAAAAACAAAAAAAACATTTGGAAGATTTTTCCAGCCCTGCAGGGAGTGTTTTTTAATAAGTGATGTGGTCAGGATGTTGGTGTAATTTTTCTCAGCTGGGGCCATAGACATTCTGAGTTTGTTGGAGAAATCATTTGGGTTTCATAAAGGCCAATGTGGAGAGATCACTATGCCTCGTTTGCCCCTTACACTCTCAGAGCTGAACGTGACTTTGAGGATATCTGGCCCAAGATCCTATTTCGCAGATACTGGGGTGCCTCTGGTGCATCAGGAGCTTATTTCTTCACAAGAGACACAATGTTAATGGTTCAATGGTTTTCACTGTTAGATAGCTCTTTCATTAAACTGAAGTATGCCTCTTCATCACTTCTACTCATGGGTCCTAACTTCTCTCTCACCCTAGTTCCCCACTGACCTCTTCTCCTCCCTGCATACAGGGAGACTTGTAAAGAGCTAGAAGTAGTGGCTTTTAAGGGCTTACTTAGGTCTTCCCTTGTTTGGACTGAACTTGCTTTTGGTAGTTTTGTTCCCAAAGTTGGAGACTCAGGTCTTCCTAGGGACGGTCAACCCAAAGTCAAGAACTCAGGCCACAAAGTCTGACAACCTAGAATGTGCAGGCTGCCGTGTAGGCTGCTCAACCCTAGGGGAGCATCAGGTAACACAGTTGTTTGTTAGAGAGGTAGTTATGGAAAGAGAGAAAAAGAGAAGTGAAATCTATACAATCAAAGGGAATAATTCCACGTCCCCCTTGCCTCTCAGGCCAGAAGACTGGCAGCCATCTCTCATGCTTCCTTCTCCTCCCCAAGTCCTGTTGCCTTTTCCTCCTTCTAAATACATCCCGAACTCACCCTGCCTGTTACCCTTTTATGTAGTCAACCATCATCTGGATTATAATAGCCTCCCCACTGTTTTCCCCCCAAGGCCTTCGGGTCCATTCTTCACCCAGTGGCTAGAAGTATCTTCTTCAAATTCAAATTCAAATTCACTAGGTGTCTTCCCTATTTAGAATTCCCCCAGGGCTTCCCAATGTTATTAAGCCAAAAACCAACATTTTTTTATTGGGCTTTCCTGTTGAGTTTTCCTGTTGAGCTTTTCCTGTGGAGCTTTTCTCAGGCTGAGGGGCCACCACGACAAGACAGGTGCCATGATGGGTACAGGGAGACTTTGGAGCAGGGATCTGCTCAACACTGCTGACATTTTGGGCCAGGTAATTCTTTGTTGTGGGGGTGGTCCTGTGCATTGTAGGTTATTTGGAAATGTCCCTGGGCTCTACCCTTAGGTACCATTAGCACTCATTACCCCCAGTTGTGACAATCAAAAATATTTCTACATATTACCACATGTCCCCTGGGGAAAAAATATCCACAGGTTCAGGAATTTTGCTTTAGAGAGAGACTTGGACTTAATTCCAATCTCAAATTGTAATGTTTGGTTCTTCACTTAACCTTGCTGTGCCTCAGTCTTCTCTTCTATGAAATGGAGTCACTAAGCAGAGTAACCAACCACATGGAGATATGACCATCCAATCAGATAATTCGTGTGTAGCACGTGTGTAGGCATCTAAGTATAGCATATTGTGCCACACAGGAAAGGGTTCAATAAACAAATGTCAGTTGTTTTCATTGCTGCTATCGCTGTTGGTTTTCTCAATAGTCCCACCCAGACAGAGCTTTGAGGAGGGGTTGATGTGGAAGACAAAAGTTCTTGAGACACACAACACTGCCCTCCTACCCATCTGTCCCCTTGAAAAAACAGCAGCTCCTTTTCAGGCTGGCGAAGAAATCAACCTGCACATTTTTTTCTAGAAAGTCAGTTTCTTGAGGGAATGAGCATAAATGGTCTCTTCTCCTTTGGGACACAGTGGCCTTTTCCAGGGGATGGTTTAATCTTTTGGAGACAGATGAATATGAGCTGCAGTAATCCTGCAATGCTACCAGGAGGGTTGGGGAGAGGGAGAGAATTTCAATAAGGTTTGCGAGTCTCTCAGGGTGCTTCAACAATAGCACATTGTGCCACAAACTCCCTCCTGTGATACATTCCTGGAAATGAGAGCTCAGGCTGATCAGAGGGAAGTTTCTGGGTGGAAAGAGGGAAGGTCAGGTCCATCCCAGGATCACATCCAGTTCTCCGTAGCAGGCAGGTATGCTGGATATGTCTGTTTGCCCCTCCTGATCTCTCTTTGTCCTCCTCCTCACTTCTCTGTGTGCTGGGAGACCAGCCCTAAGCATTGCATTGTGGCCCCTTGTGTTTTGGATTCCTATTGGATTCAGACAGTGGCAGGTAGCAGCAAGACATCCAAAGGAAAGAGAGATCAGACTAATTTTCTGTTCCTTTCTCCCCAGACAAGCCCCTGCCAAGCTTCTGACCCTTGCTCTGGATTTTGGTAACTGCTTCCTTCTCTTTCTCACTCAGGCCTAGGAATGGTGACTCCAAAATACTGTGTTAACTCTTGTTGATTTTCTCTAGCCTTGCCCTTGTCTTTGTAAATAAGAGACTTTATCAAACTCATCTCAGTGACCATGTTTGCATATGCCACTGGTTTCCTGCTGGGCCTCTGCTACAGCAGGTCTTCAAGGAGCCCAGAGTAAAAAGAGTAAAATCCAGTCTTGGATTAATTCTTCTACAGGCTCTGGGTTTTCATGGACCATGTTTTGTTCATCTTTGCCTCCTCACTATGGCACCGGGCACAGAGCAGATGCTCAGTGAATGTCTTTTGACTGGAATTAATGGGATTTATAGTTAATATAGGAAAGATCAGTCAGGGCAGAGAGCTCTTCTTCCTTAAGCTTGTCAATACATGCTACTATCATGGACACTGCAGGGACATTTTGGTAAGTGGCAGGAGACATGGATGGTTGTGGTTCAGATGGAAAGAAGGAAAAACAAAGTAAATTGTAATTTTTGTAATTTTTCAATTTGGGGGGAAGGTAGGCAAAGATTGACCAACCTGGATGGGTTCAGGGAAAGCAATGGTGAGAAGTGGACAGATGTGAGAAATTTTTAGAAGGTAAATGTTATTGGAAAGGGACTGGTAGAGAAAGACCAGTCAAGAATGATCCTTTGGAACTAGCTATCTTGTGGTTTTCCTTATCTTTGTACCCTGGATGAAGATGCTATACTCCAAATTTCAGAAAACAATTCAGATCCCACTACTCATTCTGCCTCTAGTTGTTCTTCTCTGAGGGGCCCCGTCCTTTATTCATCCTGTGACCCTAACCCCAATATTCTTCATTCAAAAATATTTATCGAGCATCTACTCTGTGCAACGTATCTATCTTAGCTGCTGAGATCTACAACAGTGAGCAAGTCAGACAAGATCCCCTCCTTCCTGGGTGCTAACATTTTAATGGGGAAGACAAAAAAACAAGTAATAAACAGACTAAAGAAGGTAATTACAGAAAGAGGTGCCATGAAAGCAGTAAATAAAGTAGGGCAATGTGACATAGAGGGATTGGGCACAGGAGTAGAGAACCCAATGAGTAGGTATATGGATTAGATTTGTAGAATTGTGGGGGGGAGGTAAAGAATCCCCCTGGTCTTGGGCAAGATGCTGGAATCACTTGTCTAGACCCCATTTGGGCTCCCAGGCCATCATCTCAGCATGGGTGACAGAATGACATTACTTGCTTACCTCATGTTGGCCATAAAGCACCCTGCCTCTCTAGACGTTCCTTTTCTTCTTTACCCCAATGCTGAAGTCTTCTTCCCAGAACTGGTCCACCTTGTTCCAAGGTGGACATCTCTTACCTTTGTTTCCAAGAACATCATAACTCTTATTTTTATACTCCAAAGAACTTGGCAAGAATATCTACAGAATCTCGAGTTTTCCTTGCTGTTCTTTCATGATCAAAGTGATTAAAGAAAGCAGAGAGGGTAAGATTATTATAAATAGGCACTGGGAGGGCCCAGAAAGTCTTCCTGGCTGACAGAGCCCCCCAGTCATCTCACACAGTACCTAGAATTCCACTAGGAATAGGTCAATCACAGTTCTCTTCAAATCCAAGTGTGGCAATGCTGACCATTGCACATCAGTCTCAACCAGCAGGCAAACCTCTTTGAAATCCCTAACACAAGGAAATCAGCCAGTCTGGAAGTTAGATACTTGGAGATGGTAGAGAGGGCATGGACTTAGAGCCAGTAAGATTTACCTTTGATTCTTAGCTCTGCCATTTACCAGCTGTATGAGCTTGAAAAGTTTCTTCATTTCCTTGAACCCAAGCTTCCCCTTTGTGAGGCTCAAGTACACCAACATTGCAACATTACTTGAAGAGTAAAGGCAGTATAAAGTGAATTCCCAGGGCAGTGCTTGGGCCAAGGTTTGGGCCATAGTGCTCAAAGAATTCCCTTCTTTTTCTTCCCTTGAACTCTGTCTCATGCTCTATCCTGTCTACCTGTTCCAAGCTCTTACTTTACTTTTGGTCTTGTATGGATATGAAGTAGTCTTGGCTAAGACATGGCCTATGGCAACTTCTCCTTGCAAAGAGTGCCAAATGTCAGCCCCTCTGTAATAAAACTTTCTTTCCCCTTTGGGCTTGGAGGAGGGCTGGACAGTCTGATTGTGCCCATCCCTTCATGATTAAGGTCTGCAATCAGCCCAGCTGCTTGATGGAATCTGAGCTGGCTGATTAGCAGGGCGCACTCTGGCCTCAGGTTAATGGATGATCTCACACTGTGGCTGCAGAGTAATTACCAGTTAAAAGGTCTGAGGCCAGGTCTCTGCGGTCTTGGGGAGGTCTGGGCCCATTTAAATGCAGAATCAGGAAAATAATCTTATATCAGCCAGCAGCAGATAGTTAAGGTGGAGTCCAGGACCCCATGAATGTGGCCCCAGAACTCTGGGCTCATTCTCAAAGAGACCAGATGGACTTTACTTGTCTTGAGGGAGACAGCCCAGTGATGTGGCAAGAGCAGAGCTTGGAGTGTCAGATAGACTTGGGGGTGAATTCCAGCTGGACCATATATTGCTCATGGGATCTTTGGCAAGCATTTGAGCTCTTTGAGCTTCCATGTCCTCATCTATGAATTGAAGTTAAAAATGCCTGTTTCATATGGTCAGTGTGCAGCTTACTCAGGTCTGTATGGCCCATGGGGGCATAGATGAGCTCAACACAGATGCTCTCTTCACCTTCCTTGTGGATTGTATCCCAGGTTGGTCAGTGATTCTCCTTCTTGTTCTCTGTGCTTACTGTTCTTGACCATTGATTGTCTTTAGAAGTATTTACTAAATATTGATCATGTGCCAAGTGAGGATGCCAGCTGTAGGAATAAGACACTATCCCCAAATTCAAGGAGCTCATGGTCTTGTGAGGGTGTCAGGCTAAGAAATTAACTGCTGGAGCAATGCTGTGGGAGATGGAAACAGGAGCTAGGTCCCTTAACCTAGATGGCAAGTTAGAGATGCTTCCTGGAGGGGGTAATTCTAAGCCAAGCACTGCAGGGGGAGACAGGCAGAAGTCACACCCCAGGCTACATAAACAGGTCCAGAAGAGAGGGGGCATGAGACATGTTTGTGGTTGGAAAAGGGCTCAGGGCCTGAGACATTGCTGGGTGAATGAGGGTGTGAATGAATGTATGAATGAGAGAGAACTGGGGACTAGGGCTATCACTGGTTGCGGGAAGGGAGGGTTGATTGGCTTAGTGATTAAATGAATGACTATCTGGAGGAGGGATGAGGAAGTGAGTGAATGAAGGAGCATGTTCAGGCTTTGTTCTGATGTCACTGCTTCAGGAAGAGCTCTCTTATTCATCTTACTGAACACTGAGTTTTCTCCATTCCCACCCCACATTCTCAATCACTCCTCCCTCCTCTGCTTAATTTTTTCCCCATAGCACGCAATATCCTCCGAATAGATATAACTTCCCAATTTAGTATATGTATTGTTGATTGCCTGTGTCCTCTCTTATCAATCAGAGTGGGGATTTTTTGGTTCTGTTCACATATGTATTCCTAGTACCATGCCCTGGTATGCAGTAGGGACTCAGTAAATGCTTGTGGAATGAATGAACTACATGAGAAGTGAGGGTCAGGTGGGGGAGAAGATGTCCAGAGCCTGAGCTTCTGGGTCCCATTATCAAGGTCCCCACAGCCACACTTCAGTGAATGGGTATGCCCTTCTTTCTAGATCTTTCTTTCCAGAACTCAGAAGCCTTGGCCTTTGCTCAGATATGCAGTCCTGGGTCTTCTGGGCCCCACAGTGGGCCTGGTCCTGCGTTGGGTGGTGTTAGTTTCTGGAAGAAGGGAGGGAGGAGAGGAAAGGAGGCAGCGGGAAGGCATGAGCTGCCAGTGAAAGCAATTCTGTCTCCTCCAGCAAGCTCAGCAGTGGCCACTTGTCAGAAGAACCTGCAGGAGAAAAAATGACAAAAAAAATCAGGTCCAATTTATCACCTTGAAATCGTGTTGAACAAGCTACTGGAGCTACTTGGTTTTGAAGAACCCCCCCCTTTTCCCCCCTGTATAGAACAAACACCACTAAATGCCTCTCCGCCTGCACAGCTGAGTGTTGGCAACGTTGCTGCCAATTATAGGGCTCCCTGCCGTGGGGTTGATCCATGGTGGCTGTCAAGGGGGGCTGGAGGAGGGAATGGAATCATTAAAATGGGAGAACAAAGGAGGCAGGACAAGTTGAAAAGGGATTAAGGCACAGGGAGAAAGTCTGCCTATTTGGGGCATTTATGTCCAGGGTTGAACTGGACACCTCTGGTAGAATTTACCTCTGGCCCAGGCAAAAGATAATGGTTGGATGTATGCTGGACATAGGGTATACCTTTACAGAAGGCTTTCAGGGCACCCAAGATAGCTCCATATCTACTGAGCCCCATTTTCTCTCAGTTCCTCAGCTTCCAGGGAATGTTTGAAATGGTTCCTGGACCCTGTGTATCCAAGTCTTGCCTCAACCCAATGCTTCAACCTGTTCTTCTGCAGTCCCCTAAATATTCCCGGTGACCACTGCTTGCATGGCTCTTGTGACAGAGAGCTTTCTCCCTCCTGTGGCACACTTCTCCCTTCTTGGTATAACCCCAACTCTCACAGAGTCCTTTATGATGGCAGCGATGATACAGAGTCTGAGTTCACTGAGCATTTACTACATACTAGGTACTATTTTAGGAGCTTTATAGGTATTGGTTCACTTACCCTATTCGGCTCTGTCTCACCCCACTCTCCTCTCTGCTGTCCACTCCCAGCCTCCAACTCGTCCTTTTCAGTGCATTTTCACAGTCTGTTCCCTCTGTTGGGAGCACTGTCCCTACCTCTCAGAGTGTTGTGAGCTGAAATAGGATCATGAATACTGAAGACCTAGTGCCTTGTTGCTCATAGTAAGGGCCCAGCAGATGACAGCTGTTGTTACTGTCCACCCTCAGGACGAGCTTCTGCTGGCTATGAAATATAGTATTTGCCTTCTCAGAGGTCCACAGCTGTTAAATTTCTTTTATCTTCCACTTGGATGCTTAATCTCCACATCTCAAGGTCTTCAGAGTATCCAAGATCTATGGGGTGTGGTGAGAAAGTGTTATCACTGCTTGGCTTATTTAAAGAACAACATAATAATCTTACTTGTCATTACCACCATCACTACCACCTCCAACATATCATCATCACTATCACTACCACCACTTCCATCATTATATTCATCATCATCATCATCATCACCACCTCCATCATCATAATCATCATCTCCATCATTACCATCATCATCACCACCTCCATCCTCCTCCTCCTCCTAACCACCACCTCCAACATCATCACTATCGCCTCCGTCATTACCATCATCATTATCACCACCACCTCCATCTTCCTCCTCCTCATCACCCCCACCTCCATCATCATTACCATTACCTCCATCATTATTATTGTCATCACCACCTCCATCTTCCTCTCCTCATCACCACCTCCATCATCATTACCATTACCTCCATCGTTATCATCATCACCTCCACCTCCATCATCATCACCATCACCTCCATCATTACCATCATCATCATCATCACCACCACCTCCATCTTCCTCTCCTCATCACCACCACCTCCATCATCATTACCATCACCTCCATCATTATCATCATCATCACCACCACCTCCATCATTACCATCATTATCACCTTCATCAGCATTAAAGATAAGTATATTTTGTGAAACCCATTTTGTGCCAGGCTTTCTATTAGTTGCTTTACATCTGTTTTCTCTAATCTTCCAAACGACCTGTCCAGTTGAGGAGACGAAGGCTTAGAGAAACAGAATAGCTCACCTAAATTTGCATAGCTACTAAGCGCCCCAGTCAGGATTTGAATCAGTGTTTATCTAATTCAGCCTGGGTGCTTTTTATCAGGCTACCTACTTGTCCATGCATCTTTAGTTTCCTGTTTCTTCTGCCAGTCTCTATGACATCCTGACTATACATTTGAGTGTGATACGTTCTGTAACAAATCCAGGCTTAATGTAGGGCTGGCTTCTACAGAGCTTGTAGTTATCTCTAACTTTTAAATCTTTTTCATATAAAGTCCTCTCCACCTTATTTCTTCCATCTTGGGATTAGACTATTGGTTTTGGGATCAAAATGCAAACATTTTGTATGAAGTTTTACATATCCTTTGTGGTCCAGCTTCCAGACCTTACCTCCATACCGTCCCTCTATTCCCCTAGCTGGAGCCCCCTTAGCTCCATCTATGACTTCATCCTGCCACCTGGGCTAGGACTGTCCGTGACATGAGCCCCCTCCCCAACCCTTCCACTTCCATTCTGGCTCAGATCTGAAGAATGTTTTCTATACCAAGTAATGTTTCCATCTTTTTGCCTCCTGTTTACCCAAGCCCTTCAGTCTTGCTACTGCTGGGCTTCATGACCTTTGCTCTCTACTCCAAGACATATTGAGTGGGATTAGGACTAAGCTGAAAGGTCTTAAAAGTTTTCCTAACTTCAACCCATTGTCTTTACTTGTAGAATTGGCCTCATTCTCTTTTGTGACACTGGACTCTGTGCAGGTTCCATCCTGGACCCACATCGCCACTGCCTTCATTTCACTGACTCCCTCTCCAGACACTGAAATGAGGCAATTTCAAGTTGACTCCTTCTGGTCCCTCCTTAGTCAGAGGTTGAGATTTTTCTTTCAGGTTATATATCATTCCATGAGATTCCTCAGGCCTCCACCCTCTGCTCTGGGGATCCTGCAGGTGTCAAAGACTCTGCAATGGTTTTCATGGGATGGACAAATCATGAGCATTGTTTGTGGGGCACAGATCAACCCAATTGCAAGCTGGGTGAACAATGGTTGATGGGGTTGTCTTCTGGCTGGCAGGGTCCCCTAGAGTGAGTTTGTGTTCCTGTATACCCTGACACTTTAGTTTCACATCCTTTTCTTTTCCTAAAGAAATCTCCCCTCCATCCTTTCTGGTCCTCATCGTGGCTTCTCAAGTTTTTTATCTCACTTTCTTCATTCTTCTGTCACTTATGTGATCTCTGCAGTCAGAAAATCTAGCTCTGCTGCTGTACTTCTGACTCCCTTTGCATTTGACAGTGTTCACAGCAACCTTTGTTTTATATTCTGCGAAGAATAACTTATACCTACATGTACAGCCTGGGGAATGGGGTAGAGGACAGATACTTTGGGTCCAATGGGGAGAATTCAGTGATTCTAGAATCTGAGAGAAAACCTTTAGATTAATACTTAAAAGCATTCCCTACCGCACTGTATTTTCCATAAGAATAAGGATTTGGTCTCATTTATCTTTCTCTTCATAGTACTTAACCTGGTGTAAGGCCCACAACAGGTGTTCAATAAATGCCATGAACAATGGAATGAATGGCGGATCCAGTTTTCTGGAGCTGACCTCCATCAGCTACTATTTCTGGATATTGCTGCTGGATACCTGGGACTATGCTGACTCTCCTAAGGAAGCTGAGGCTCAGAAAGTCTAAGTATTTCCCCCAAATCACCTGAATAGCCACTTGAGTTATAGGTGGCAGAGCATGGATGTGAACTCTGGACTTCTTGGCTGACATTCCTTCTATTCAACATCGATCTCCCATTTTCCCCAAAGCTATGAGAACTACTGCAGGTCTGCTTTCAGTAAGTCAGTCTTATACTTCTTTTGTATCCCTACAGGGACACTTGTTGGCTATAATTATTTATGGAATTATTTAACCTCTTCATACTTCAGTTTACTAATCTATAAAATGGGGAAAATATTAGTATCAACCTAAGACTTATTGTGAATTATTACATAATTTAACATGTATGAAAAGCTCTTAATTACAAAACTTGAACATAATAGCTTTGTATAAGCACTGTATGAGTGTTAGCCATTACCATCATCAACATTATTATTATTGTTAACCATGGAGTAAGAGTGTATTTTAATGTTCTACTCATAGTTCAAGACCCCACTCAAGGGGCACCACTTCTGTAAAGCCACCCTTATTCCCCTCTTCTGGTCAGAATCAATCTCTCTTTCCCCTTCTTCCTATAGTCCTTGGACTGTTTTGTCTTTTTTGGACTTTCAATGTGTGTCTTTAATTGGCCTGAGCAGTCAAATAGCAAGTATGTCTTGCTCATCCCAGGGACCCAGCATAGGCAGTGAGTGCCTCATAAATGCACAGTGAATTGTCCAAGATCAGGAGGAATTATCTCCATTCATCAAACTGTGGGGGATCCTTGAGCTTTCTCCAGAAGAGTGAGGGTTAAGTGAGCCATTCCCAGAAGATGCTGGATGGTGGGCTTGTGGCTCCAGGAAAGCCTACTTCTGCCTCCGCTTCCAAGCATTCATCATTGCTCCTGCCTCCTGCCTAATGAGCACCCAAAGTGATTTTCTATTGCTTGTAATTCACCAAAATTGTTCTAACATTTGGAAGAGCCCGGAAATTGACAGCCTAATACTCCAGCTTGCCTGTCTGTCTTGATGACTTGTCGAAGGATGAGCTGATTGCTTCTCCTGCAACAATTATCTTGGAGCTTCAGACAACATCAGAGGCAATAAACAATTGGAAAGGCTAGAGACAGGGAATGGAGGAAAGAAGGCAGGGAGGGGATATGGGAAAAATTGGGAGAGCAGCTGCACTTGAGGTGAGCTGGAGGCTGTCCTAAACTTGGGGAGGGAATGGGTGGGAGAACCTGCTTCCTGTGGTCACTACTCCTAGTTCTCAGAAAGTCTCAAGGACTGTTGGAACCTGAAGTGGCACAAGAGAGAGCAAGTTTGGCCCTTTTGAGAATTCACTGGGGCCTTCTAGAATTTCCTGACCCCACTTCTCATTTGGTAGTTGGAGAAACCAAGACCTGGGTGGGGGAAGGTATTGGTTTTGCAGAGTGAAGGACCAAGGATTGAATTCTTATGTATTGTCAATTCTAAAATGGGCTTACAAACATCTTGGCATTGCTGAGAACATTATGCACAGTGTAAGTAAACTCTTGGCCCAGCAAGGTGCATGTACTAGGAAGGGGTGGTTCTACTAAAACACAGGGCTGATGATAGGACCATGTGCTTTGGTGCCAGGTACAAGGAAAGACTCAAGAAGAGAAGACACCTGGGAGTAACAAGGACCCTCACTTGTGGGCCATGTCTTGCCCAGGGCAAGGGTAGTGGTTCCGATTTGTCCCTGCTGCCATGAAGGTCAGTCTGCCACATAAGCCTGGGGTCCTATCTCTTCCTGAGTCCTCAAAGAACTCCACTAATTCTTTTTCTGTCTTTATCCAGTATCACAGTTTCCTCTGTGCAGAGTTGGTCCCTTGGGCCTACAAGTAGGCCATTATGTCACCATCAACTTTCTGTACTGATTCTCTGCATCCCTTTGAAACAGACTTCTTGACACTCTAACTTTCCTGTGCTCTTGTTCTCTCCTTGATCCACTCCAATCAAACTTCCTCCCACCTCCTTTCACTGGCTTGCTCATATCAAGGTCACAAAGGTCCAGTCTTGCCAAAGCCAAGGCCAGCTCCAGGCATCACTATGCTGGGTTCTCCATAGAACTGAACATTGTCACTTCTTAATTCTCAAAACATATCCTCTTATACCCACTTCCCTTGCCTTCTGTCTACCCTCCCTGACCACTCCCTGAGGCTTCTTTACTGGCTTCAAGGACTTCTCAGTGCCGGTGGACCCCAGGACCCATCCTCAGCTGCTTCTCTTGTCCAGGTGCACGTGCTCTGTGTATGATCTCATCAAATGCTATCTTTTACATGCTGAAAAGACTCCTAATTTTCTATCTGATTTTATATTTTAAGCCTGAGCTTCTACAATGAGCTTTGAACCTTTATAGTCAAGTGTCTGCTTGAATACTTGAACGTGTCCACTGGACTTTATTCCTGTCTCAAAACCTTTGCATTGCTTGTATCCTCTGTCTGGTTGTTACCTCGTCTTTCAGATATTAACTCAATGGCACTCTTTAGTGATCCCTTTGCCAACCATTCTGGCTAAACCCTAGCCATTCAGCGCCATAGGAATTCTCTGTTAACTGATAATATGTTCTTCATAACATGGATTGATAACTGAAATTTTCTTTCCCTCTCTCCTTCTCTCCATTCTCCTTCCTTATTCCCTTCTTCCTTGTTTGCTATTTCACCCCACTAGAAACTAAGCACATAAAGGACAAGGATCCTGACTATCTTGTCCGCAATTGTGTCCCCTGGGTCTAGAACAGTGATTGGCATATATGGTATTTGCTATCTGACGGATACTCTGATATTCCTTAAGCCCAGTTTCTAGAGGGAACTAGATGAGGTCTGGTAGCCCACATGCCTGATAAACACCAGCCTACCCCTAACCTAACCACCAACATGATTACTCAGAGGCCCCAAGAGATCAAGCTACAGAGTCAGGGAGATGGGGTTTCAAGTTCTGACTCTGCCACTTCCAGCTGGATGTACTCAAGATGGTCACTTGATCTCTCTGGACTTTGGTTTCTCAAACATAAAATGAGCTTCTCAGTACATGGTAGGTAGTAATGTCCACTTAAAGCCATAGCATCCAGAATGGGATGATTTGCCAAATCAGGGTGGAACGGAGTAGAGCTATCACTTCCATCAATCTGAATGCTCTCTTTGTGGCACAGCTCCACAAATACACTCTTCTTCTTTTCTTTTGGCTGTCACATTAAACATCTGATAATTCCATTTTTGTAGGAACCAGGAGGACACAATTCTACCCTCACTATTCATTTCAGTTTGGGCTCAGGGAGGATGGAACTTCTGCTCTGGAGTCTTCTCCCCTTTGTGGAACCACTACCAACCATACTCCCTCCTTCTCTTGGAGACCTTCCTCAAAAACACTTTATGGAAAGGCCATGACCTTCCATGTGTTGGCACCCACCACATCCATGACATGGGAAAGGAAGTATGCATTCTGAGTGCAGATGGTAAGCCAGCCCCCAGCTCACTCTCCAGTCTGTGATGAGGGAGAAGCAGATGGATTTCCTCTTTCTTTGGGGCTGTTGGGTCAGGCCAAGTGGAGGAAAAAAAATGCTGCTCCTAGCTTCTTGGCCTCAGCCTCCTTCCTGAACTCAACTTGGACACAGAAGCCCTACTTTGGGGGTTATTAGCTTTTCTATTAATACAGTTTGCTTGATTCTTCTTTGGGATACTTTGTGGATAGTTTCAGGAAGCCTCAGGAAACCTCAGAGTGGAAGGGTTACTGGCAATGGAATTTGAACACCCAAATCCCACCTTATAGGGAACCTGTTCCTTACATGTTTATTAAGAACCTACAGCTAAAAGGGGAGTGTCTGAAGAACCACATCATGCTGGGCATTTGACATAAATTTTTGTAAAAAAACTCTGACAACTTGATTTGGAAAGGGGCATTATTTTTTTCCACTGTAGAGATGTAAAAACCAGGGCCCAGAAAGCTTACATTTCTTTTCCAAAGTTATCCAGCTACAAAAAGGCAAAATCAGGATTTGAGCTCAGTATGACTGGGTCCCAAGGCTGCAAACTTTGACCACACCATGACTTCCCTTTATTAGTCACCACCGCCTTTATGTGCACTAAGTTACACCTAATGTTGTGACTTTAACATTTGTAACTATGTAAATACCAGTCAGGGCAGCACTCAGAGTAAAATTACCAGTGTTTCTGACTTGAGTTAATATAATTATGACTTCTAAAAGAGAGTCATTATTAAACTCTCAGCTCCTCAAAGGTAGATAAAATTCCCTAACCATGTTTATTTCTGCATTTTAGCCTCTAGTCAAGGACTTGGATAGCATAGGTGTATATATATATATATATATATATATTTTTAAAGATTTTATTTATTTATTTGACATAGAGAGAGATCACATGTAGGCAGAGAGGCAGGCTGGGTGGGGGGGCAGGCTCCCTGCTGAGCAGAGAGCCTGATGCGGGGCTTGATCCCAGGACCCTGAGATCATGACCTGAGCTGATGGCAGAGGTTTAACCCATTGAGCCACCCAGCGCCCCCATCATAGGTATATTTAGCTATCGCTGTAGTAATACTATGTAACAAACATCCCTAGAGGTCAGTAGCTAATAACAATAAGTGGTTTTCGGCTTACCAGCTTGTGGGTCAACTGTAGTTTAGCTGATCTTGGCCAGGTTTTGCTGGGTAACTCTTCCAAGTAATGGATGGCTGGGCTTGGCTCTAGACCCTGGGTTTTTTTGGGGAGGCTGAAGGACAGCATCTGCTGGAGAAGCTGTCTCATGATAGATCACTAGAGTACAAGGCCTAGGCAACCCACATGTAATGCTTGTGCTCCCATCATATCTGTTGAGATTCTATTGGCCAAAGCAAGTCACATGGCCCAGCCCAGCATCAGCTGGTGGGGAAGGATATCCCACTCCCCATGGGAAGGGAAAGAAGGTGAACATTTACTGAACAGTAGCTTGCATAATGACCTAGACCTTCAAGAAAGGTTGACCTAAGTGTTGGGGCCTCTCTTTGGTTAAAGTGCATGTCCATTCCTGGCCCAGGTGTCCTGAGACTAATTTCTCTGATTCTTGAGAATCTGAGAATTCAAGGTGAGGAGTCACCGAGCAGGTCTGTCTCAAAGGACCCTGTCCGGACTGCATTCCAGCATCTAGTCGAGGTGCTCTGTGAGTGTCCTGCATGTGTTTGTGGGATGGCCCAGGCGGTACCCGTATACTCACAGGCTATGAGAAGGTGGGTTCTAGAGTCAGGTGGACTGAATTGTCCACACAAAGGAGAATCTAGATTCTCCTGAGATATCTCATAGCCTGGACCCCTGCCCTCTGACCTCACCTCCTCTTCCCTTCTCCCCCTGGTTCCCTCTGCCTGGACTTCCAGTAGGTCCTGGGACACTGTAAGTGCCTTCCTGCTTTGGCATTCAGTTTACTGTTCTTTTTGTCCAGAAGGGTCACACCTGAGACAGTCACATGGCTGTTTTCTTCTTCTCATCCAGTTCCAGTTCAGATGTCACCTGTTTCACAGAGGTCTTTCCTAACCAACAGAATTTTCAAAAAAATTTTATTTATTTAAGAGAGAAAAAAAGGGAGAAGAAAAGCACTAGCATAGAGAGAAGCAGAGGCAGAGGGACACACAGACTCTCTGCTGGGTAAGAAGCCCATTGTGGGACTCAATCTCAGGACTCCAAGATTGTGACCGGAGCAGAAGGCAGGTGCTTAACTGACGGAGCCACCCAGACACCCCCCTACCCAACAGATTTAAAAATGTACCATCATCACTCTCTTACCACCTGGACTTGTTTTCTTTCTTGCCTTCATCGTTGCCTAAAATAATCTTATTTGTTTTCTTATTTATTATCTGTTTTCCCTTCTAGAACATACGGGCCGTGGGGGAAGGACGGAATCTGATTCAGAGCTGCTTCAGAGTTGAGAACTGTGCCTCACCCGTTGAGGGCGCTGTGTACGGATCTGTTGAATGAACGAATGAGCGCACCAGTTAGCTGGATGACCTTACGCAAGTGACTCTGAGAACTCAGGTTTCTTTTTTTGCAAAACTGGGACGACTAACGTGGGTGTTGGTCATTGGCGGGGTCTGTGGTAATGTATACACAATGTTAAGCATGGCACCAGGTATACAGTTGGTGCTAAAAAAATGGAAGCCTCGTCACAGGTATTATCATCTGAGCCAAGGACTTTCTCTACTACCTTCTCCAGCCCTGAGCTCTTCCCTCCTCCCTGTGCTTCCTTCCCTGCCCCCTGGAAGGCCCCAGATCCCCACCTTTGAGGAACTGGGGAGGCCAAGAACATGGCTGTGACAATGAAAGGAAATGAAATTGGAAAGGATACTTAATTCTAAAGGATTGTCCCCAAACCCAGAAACGACACGTTAAATCAGAGTCCTTCCCATAACTCATAGTCTATCTCCATGGAAATGGGCACCATATGGAGTTAATTAGTAGAACAACAAAACAATCAATTAGTTCCTTAATTAGTTTTACTAAGAAATGATAACAAACAAACACAAACACTTTATTCCAACTAATGCCTGAGCCGCAGTGATAGCTTAATGGCCTTGGGAAGCCAGCTCAGGCTCTGGGCCCCTGCGAATGGAGATTTATTCCCACGATATTGACAGGTTCCCTGGTCTCTGTCCAGCTTGTGCGTTTCATCTTTATGATCAATTATTTACAATATCTGAACACAGCTGAGGGGTCGTCTGGGAGCTTTTCTTTCCAGATAGGGGAGAAAATGCAATAACTCAAATCATATGAAGTCACCAGACTCTGGAATGATCATTCCCTGAATCATTTATTTGACAAACATTTACTGGGCATTTTCTAGGTGCCAGGCACAGCGCTGGGCATGGGGCGGAGATGGCGGGGGGAAAAAAAGCGATTGGCCCAGGGGCTCAGGCAGATCAGAAACATGAGTGAGTGCAGTTACCAACCTTCTGGCTCAGTGCTGGATGGCTGGTGGGGGGGAGGTTGGGGGAAGTGGGAGGGGTGGGGGGGGGGTGGGAGTTCCAGGGCTGGAACTGGGGCTGTGGGAAGGCAGGGCAGGGATCTGGGAAGTCTTTAAGGAAGAGGTAAGTGGTCGTGGAGCCTCTAGGGGTGAGTGAAATGAACCAGTAAAATGTCTGGGTTCAAATCCCAGCTATGCCAAGTTTGTTTCTGAGACCTCTAACTGCTTGTTTAATCCTTTTCAGCTTTCCTCTCTGTAAAACGGAAATGATAATAATAATAATGATGATAATCGTCAGCAACCTCACTGGGTTATTGTGAGGCTTCAATGTGCTCACATAGGACAATACTTAAAAAATTTCACTCATAGAGACAGGAGTACACATGTTTTTACTATTATTAGTTTCTCATGTGGCTTCAGGATTGGTAGGAAAGCTTCTCCTGTGAACCATTAGTTCCTTGGTGAGCATAGCCCATTTCCTTTCTCTTTTTGCTTGTTCCTCCCAGGTCCAGCTAACTGGAGGGAGAGAATATTATGGAGAAAAAGAGCAAGCATCTTTTTTCGATTCTCAGCATCTGCAATTAAATAAAGGAAACCACTACAATCACTGTCTCTCTCCACCTGGGGAAGGGTGAGCCTCTAGCCAGACCCTCGGGTTTTCTCCCAGTTTGAAGAAAATAATTTTACCCTCTCACTTCCAATCAATATCTTTGCTGGGCCTATTGTGAGCTGATAATTTAAATACAATTGTCTCCTTAGTAACCATCCTTTTAAGAGCTTGCCTTCCTGCTTTTGAAAGAACTTGCAGTTACAAAATTCACAGTTTCAGCCAGAAACTTTTTTTTTTCCCTACAGGAACTAGCATCCTTTCCAAAATAAACTCTTTAAAAACTGGAACAGCATTTCTAAAGTAAAAGTTAAAAAAAATTTTTTTTTCCCTAATTACATAGGTAGTTGAATAGGATTGTAAACAGAGGTGGAAGAGGTTTTGTATCATCTCCACTCTTAAGTCTAGGGTGGTGTATATGGGGCCTATAGCGAGAGGGCAGGTGGAGATCAGGGGTAGAGATGAGTTAGTGTGATCTCCATCTTCTCCTGCCCCAATTTATGTTAGGGATTTAGCAGCTGCACCAGAGGGCACATGGCTTCTAGGACTAGAAGCTGAGCTGGGATTCAAGCCCTGTCCTCTGCCTCCAAGCCCACCAAAATGCAGTCCCTGAGATTTCCTGGAGGCACTGTACAACTATAAAGAACCTAGGGTTTTGAGATCAGGGAAACCCACATTTGAGCTGCTGGGTATAGTGATCACTTGTCCCAGTTTGCCAGCATGGGAGGGGGTTTCTGGGACATGAGACTTGCAATGCCCAAAGCCTTGGGCGAGCCTGGACAAGTAGGTCACCTTACTGCTAGGCTGATCTTTAAGCGATTTGGGGAAGATTTGGGCCTCAATTTTCTCACCTGGGGTCAATAATAGTAGTTCATCCATGTGGGGTAGGCGTAGTGAGGATAAAATAAAATGACCACAGTGAATATTAGTTTCCTTCCTTCCTTTCCTGACTCATTCTGTCCAACAAGAAGCTCTTGAATTTCTTTAGCTAGAAAAAGCTGTACTCAGCTTCCAAAGTGAGAATGATGATTCTTCCCCAGGTTGGCCCTGATGGGGGGAGGCAGAGGAATGAGATCTTTATTCCAGAAGGTCCCATGCTCAGAGATACAGTCCTTGGAGACTCCCACAAATGCCACCCACACTGTGAGAAATCAAAATTAGCTTCTTGGCTGCTTTTGGCAGCTGTGATTAATCATTTCGTAACGAGACAGTCGAAGCACAACTATTTATTTGCATTGGATCAGGAAGATTACGGAATATAACATTTTCATAAATTTGTTAGGATTCTAGATATACGTTAGTGTGATGAATAGTTTGGGGTGCGATAGATGTTTTCGTTTCAATAAAGTTATTTTGGGGACATATTTACATGATGAAATAACCTATTATTTATCCAACTGCATTTTTATGAACTAATTTTTCTTTTTGTGCTGACTTGCAATGGTGATTCATTACTTTCTGCCCTTCAATTTTTCTTTCCTTATAAATGGTTTCTTGTTTATTATTTTAAAGTGTATGTCTCCCTTCAGATCCATCGACCAGTTTTGCATGGGATCTTTGCTCTAAAGCAAACTGCTTTCAAGAGCCCAGGGAATTCAAATTAAATGAGTCAGTTTATTCTAATTGTGTCTGGGGTTTGCCATTAACTGGGTCAGGTCTTGGGCCAGTCACTTTCTTTCCATGAGACTCAGTCTCCTGATTTGGTGGGACTTGGGCACACAATAAGGGCTCAATTAATACTTGCTGAAAGAATGCATGAGGTATTAGTGAAGGCATCTGTGTGGCTGTGAGAAAGGTTCAGGTTACGAGGGTCATCTCCAGACACGTTTCTTTTGGTGGCAGTTGTTTCTCTCTCCCAGAGGAATGTACGTGGAAACCGCTCTTTTTGTACCAGTCTGCCATTTTTTTCATCAACAATAAGAAAAGGCTAAGTATTCCTCAAAGGCTTTGGACATCTGGAAAAAATGAAGTAGATGGAGGCTGTAATTATATGATTAGGCAAATGGCTATCAGGATAATTCAGAAGGGAACATAGATGCAAGAACAACTAAGCACCAGGAGTTCCAGGTTCCCTCTGCATTGCTGTGTGACCTTGAGCAAACCATGCCCCTCTCTGGGTCTCAGCTTTGTCATCTGTGTGACAAGAAAGTTGGGGAAGATGGTCTTGGGTTTTCTATAGTCCTAAGAGTTTTAGTCCAGTGTTTCTCAAACTGGGGTCATGAAGCTTGGGGGTCTGCAACCATGTTCTTGAGTCTCCTTGAGTTATGAGAATTTATTATTATTATTTTGTTTTCATTTCCTTCTTTATTTTTATAGGTTTTATAGCCAAAGCTTCTCTAGCAGTGCTAATTCATCATCAAAAGATATTTTCATAGAATAAGACTTCATTTTATGAACTCGATGTTTTTCAAAGTTGGGTCAGAGGATCTGGAGGAACTGGGGTGGCCTGCGGAAAGCACTTTCCTTTAAAGAGGATTTATACATTATTCAAATTCTAGAAATAGTGGTTAGCATACACACACACACACACACATATCAACACAGAGTTTTCAAATCACAAGAAGGAAAGATGAAAAACTTGATTCATGAAATTACCGAGAAAGAAAATAAAATACGACAGAGCAGGGTCGTTGGTGGGTCTGTGCGTCATTTTTAGTGGTAGAAGGAGGCAGGGGTTATTTTAAGTCATTCATTCATTCATTCATTCATTCAACAACTCCTCATTGAGTATTTACTACGTTTTCAGCTCCCACAAAGGACAGACGTAGAGGAGACGGTAAAATTATTCAGTCCCTGTCTTCCAGATGGCCATGGTTTAGGAGGGTAGTTGGACACATAAAGTGGGTCTTGTGGTCCAGTGTGATGAGGGCAGCGTTAGAACAAGCATGGCTGCCATGAAATCCAGAGGAAGGTGGTTTGAATGTGTGGCGAGAGTGGGGACAGTGAGCTGAGCCGTGAAAGGAGAGTAAGAACTTTCAGATAGAGAAAACGTGGGAGATGAAGCTGAAGGCAGAACACACTGGTTGTGCAAAGGGTGATAATGAGAGAGAAAGACTGATGGAGAAGAGTTGCTGTTCTGTCTGCCGTACGAAGGCTGCAGTGGGGACATCTATAAGCCCAAATCTTGAAGGGCTGTGTGGTTTTCCTCCTAAGGCAAAAGGGAGCCATGGAAGGCTTGTAATCAAGAGAGTGACACAACTAAATATATGTTACTAAGACCCCATTGGCAGCAGTTTTTGTGTAGGGGACTGGAGGGGGCCATCCTGGAGGTGGGAGCATAGCTAGGGTCTGGAAGACCATGTCCAGGGGGGAGATGTTGGCCACAACTGTGGCAGAGAAGGAGGCCAAGGGATGCAGGTGCTGGGCTGAATGACATTTAGGGAGACTAAGTGGAGATGTAGCATGAGAAGTGAAGGAGCAGGAGACTCTAGGAGGACTCTGAGGTACCTGTCTTGAATGCTATTTGCTGAAATCAGGAGAGGAACAGGTGGGGTGAAGATGCATAGTTTTGTGCCATCATTAGAATGCAGATCTGAATTTGAAAACTGGCTCAGTTACTGAAGGCAGGTTTGGTCTTCCTTGAGGTTCAGCTATCTAGTTTCCATCATGGAGAACATAGTCTCTATGTCATGTTGTGTCTGGGAGGCTTCAACAAGGTAATGGACACCTAGGTGTATAAGAAAGGGTGGTTGTTTCCAACTTGCTTTGTGTTTATAGCTGAGGGAGCTCTGATCCTCCTAGACTTTCCCCAGCATAGCAGAGCAAACTTCTTGAAAGTTGGGACATGAATTTCTTCTAGGGAAGTTGTTGTCTTGGTTCATGAAAATGCCTTTGTGCAGCAGAGGGGCCAGGGCAGGTAAATCACTGAAAAGGGATGCCCAAAGTGCCATTTTACCTAGGAAGGTAAATGAGGTGAGAGGGAAGGGAGGGGAGGGACAAGGAGAAGGGGAGCTTGAGAGCAAAAGGGATGAGGGACTGGGGGAAGTACCCTGGAAATTCCTTGATGGTGATGGGACCAGAGGACATCTTAAAAGCTGTGATGCCTAATGTGTGCTGTGAAATAGTTTGTCTTCATATAATGTCAGCCTCTTCTCTCACTCCCTACGCCAGATGAGTAAAACTGACTCTGCCTGAAAATGCTATGCATGCATGGAAAGTTTCCGGTGACAATTATGGAGACATCTGGGTTTCTCACTGGGTTTAGGTGGTGTGGGATAGAGGTGAAACATGAGCATAAAGGGACTGTTCCATTAATAGATAAATTCTGTGGAAGTGAGAGGTCAGAGTTAGAATGACCCTGGATGGCTCTGAGCCTCCACAGGTGTGGAATAGTGGTCAACCTGATTATCACATTCATTCATTCTTTCATTCATTTCTTTAACAAATATTTCTTGACTGTCTACTATGTGTCAGTTACTGCCATAGGTACTGGGAATATTGCTGTAAGCATAGCAAGGTTCTTGCCCTTAGAAAGCTTGCATTCTTATCAAGGAGACTTACTAAAAATTAATAGGAAAATATGTGACACCATGTCAGGCAGCATAAGAGCTATTAACCAAAATAAAACAGAGTGAGGGGACGACACAGAATGGTAATGTAGAAAGGGTGATTCAGCAAGTTGTCCTTGAAGAGGTGGTATTTAAGCAGAGACTCAGGTTAGGTGAAGAGGGAAGACACAGGGAGCTCTGTGGACAGAGCTACAAAGCAGAAGGAGCGAACGTTTTCTCATTTTGTTCATGATAGTGGGCAAGGGACAACCTCTCAGTCCTCCATACTCTCATCTGAGATGGGGGTTGACATCAACCTCCTCTGGTAGAGGGAAGTGTTCTAAGAGGTCATGGGGGTTATTTGGAAATGAAACACACAACCCGAGTACAAGGGACTGTGGAAGCTAAGGACATGGATTAATTCCACTTTTGGTTGTGGGGTTTGGTTTGGACCATACCTGGGGTGAGTTGTGAGGGTTCTCTGAGGGATTTGCTGGGTGTGGGAACTCAGTTGGGCTATGTATTAAAAATGTGAATGTCCAAACTCTGCTGAAATGACCTAGGGGAAGTGCTTTAATTCAGACTACTTCCAGAGACTCATGAATTCTGTATTATAGGGAGCCATCCCATGATTTTGCCATTGTCTTGCTGATAATACAGTCCCTGATGTATTTATCATCACAACTCAGGCAGAAAGACACGATAAATCTTGGCTGCATAAGGACTTGGCTACTTTGATCTCATTCCTTGCTTAACCCTTCACCCACTGGCCAATCCCTTTTGAAGAATTACATGGAAGCACTGGCATTATCTTTGGCTTTTTATGGTCTTGTAGATATTTGTCATTCCTCTTGGCTGCTGTAGCAGACATTGTTTGTTGTCTACCCAGTAACCATTATTCTTTCTCATTAGTGAGGCTGAAAATACTAGATACTCTTCCCAGTGTTCCTTGCAGCATGGATATGGATATCAATTATGTATTGTCTTAATAGTGCTGTGTAACAAACCTCCCCAAAACTCACTGGCTTAACACAATGAGCATTTATTTAGTTCATGAGTCTGGGAATTTGTCTTTTTAGTCAGAGCAGTTGTGTTTCTTCTGGTCTTTGCTGGGTATGCTTACTTACATGTCTGGTGGTTGGCTGAGGTCTGTGTCTCTCATCCTCCATCAAGGTAGCCCAGATATGACCTCATATCAATTCCATGATGCTGGGCCAACACCTACCACCCCACCTGGAAACACTTACTCATCTGTGGAGGACCAAGAAAACATTTTCTATTTTAGTTGAACTTTATTTAATGCTCATATTATGGGTAGGAGTACCTTCTGTAGACCAACTCAGCAGTGTCCTTCTGACTACTCTCTGCTTGCTTCCAGTATCTGCTTTTGGACTCAGACTGTCTTTAGGGTGGACTTCTTGATGTTTTGAAGCAGACTCTCTTCCTGACCCTTGTTAACCTGTGAACCCCTGGCTGTGGTTTTTGTCTCTGTATTGTAATAGCTGCTATGTGACTTTGACCCCCACCCTGTCCTGCTCCCCGGGACCCCACATTGAAGAGTAGAGACACTGTTGTCCTCTGTGGTGGCTGCACACAGAGTAATCTTCACCTCCCTGTAGGCTGTGCCATCTTTCTCACATTGTATCCTCAGCACCTAGAACAGCCTTTGGTACATGGCTGATGTTTCACTCAAACAAGCATCCAAAGTAAGCTATAATAAAATCACCCTAGAAAAGGAAGCAGTGATTATTCAGAGCTAAGACAGGTTCATTAAAAATAAATCTTGTTTCTTCTTTTTTTTTTTTTCCTTTTTTTTTTTTTTTTTTTTGATGGAGACTAACCCATTTGGGAGATATGTCTTGACTCTTAATCTGGGCATGAGGCAAAGCAAAAAATTCAGATACATTCGGTTTGGAGATGTCTTCCAGCCCTTAGCACCATACCTCCTCTGTTGTGCCATCACTCCTGGTTGGTGTCCCTTTCTGTGTCTTTTTCACCTGACTGTGTGTTCTACAACAGCAGAGGCGAGGTCTGTCTTGTTACTCTGTCCATAGATCCCAGAGCAGTGAATGGCATACAACAGGCACTTAATAAAGTATAAAAGAATGAAAAGACACTTTCTCCTCTGTGATAATCAGAATAATGGTCCCCCAAAGATGTCCATGTTCTAAGCCCTGGAACCTGGGAATTGGTAAATGATGTGGCAAATGGGAATTAAGGTAGAAGATGGCACTGAGATGCCAATCAGGTGACTTTTTAAATGTCCTGAATTATGCAGGTTGCCTTAATGTAATCAGAAGAATCCTTACAAACATAAGAGGGGGGCAGCAGAGAATGTCAGGTGCAATATCAGAAGGCTCCCACCACCCCTGCTGGCATTGCATGTGAAGGGTAAAGGGCCATGAGCTAAGGAATGCAAGTGGCCTCCAGAAACTTGAGAGGAACATCTACTTTGCACAAAATGCTGTTCTAGACACTCAGGATACAATGATGGGAGCTGGTGGACTCTGGAAGCAAGGAAGCAGATTGCCCACCAAAGGCCTCCAAAAAGGAATACAGTCCTTGCTGACACCTTGATTTCAGCTCAGTCCACCTGTTGCTGGACTCCCAGCCTACACAACAGTAGGATAAGAGAATTTGCATTGTTTAAGCTGCTGGATCTGTGGCAAGTTGTTGCATCAACCATGGACAACAAATATACCTCCTACTCTGGTCTGAGGCGCCAGAGGGCTCTCAGGACGTTTTTGCCACTGAAGGTATTTGAGAAGGCTGCACCTCTCTCCCACGGTGCAAACACATGGTCCTCTCCCTCTCCCATGATGCAGGCACATGGTCTTTGCTAATAAGCTACCCAGTCTGAGATATTTTGTACAGCAGCGGAATGGACTAAGACAGATCTTCTGACCCCACACCTTGTGGGGGATACCTTGCTCACCTTCCAGAGGTTTTCACTGCTAAAAAAAAATTCTTGACTGGGACTGAAGCTCTGGGAAATTTGTTAATGACCCCCAAGTATGCTACTTCTAATCAACAATGTGTCTAAGTAAATCCTCTGGGCCTTAGTTTCTCCATCTGTGAAATAAGAGCCCTTTTCAGCTATGAAGTCCCTGGATTGTATGGAAGGCTGCTTGTCAGCCTGACGGCAGCCCTCTCTCCTCTTAGCTGAGTTCAAATGTCATTGTCTTCTTGTGGCTTTCTTGCTTTTTCTTTTCCTTCCTTTTTTCCCTCCTTCCAGATTTTATTGATTTATTTGAGAGAGAGAGGGAGCGTGAGCAGGGTGGAGGATAGGGGGCAGAGGGAGAGAGAGAAGCAGATTCCCCGTTGAGCAGGGAGTCTCACGTGGGGCTCGATCCCAGAACCCCAAGATTGTGACCTGAGCTGAAGGCAGGCGCTTAACCAACTAAGCTACCCAGGGGCCTCTCTGGTGATTTTCTTTCATGCTACCACTTCCTACCAGGCAAATCCGGTTGGTCTCTCTCCCCCATTCTATCTATCATCTCTCATTTGCTTTCTGCTCTTTTATATTGTAATCATTTACCTTTAAGCTTATACTCTCAATGCCTGGGCTTGCGTATCTCCGCAGCTCCAATGCTTGAACATTAGTAGGTGTTTAATAAACCCTTGTTGACAAGAAGAGAATTCAACTTTGTTATTTAGACTCATTTAATCTTCAAACTTACAGCCAGGCGTTGGCAAGCACCGTCTCTACTCTTCTCATTTTACCAGAAGGGAAACTGAGACGGGGAAGGGGACTGGTCCAGAGCCCCACACCGCATGTTCGAGGCAGAGGTTAGAACTCAGGTGCCCGGAACTATGGTCCGAGTTTCTTTTTATTCTGCCATGTGGCCCTTCACCTGTCTGTCTTTGTGAAAGGGACATTCGCTGCGGAGACAAGAAGTCCTAAAAATTTGATGGCTTCACACCATAGTTTATTTTGGGTTCACATGATGCCCACCGACTGTGGAATGAACAAAGACTCTGCCATCTTTAAGATGTGGTCTTCAAGATTACCTAGAACCAGACCTAGAGGTGACAGACCCTGCTATGCCCGTGTTCTGTTGGCTGAAACACAGCGTGGGAAATACAGCCTAGCTGGGAGTCAAGCAGCAAAGCAGAAACTGGCGTCACAGACAGCGGCCCAGCTCTCGCACGCCATCTTGGTTCTCTGCGTGTCCTTCCATTTTAATCATTACGTGTAAACATTCTCTGCACCTACCTACCAGCTTCCCGTGGGCCCCGAGGGAGCCAGAAGTATATCAAGCAGTGTTGATACTATTATTATTGTTGTTATTTACACTAATCATAAAGGCAAGTGGCAGACAGGAACCAACTTGAACTCCTTCACAGTGTTTAACCCGAAACACGTTTCGCCAGGCAATTTCCTCTTAATCTTTAAACCTGTGTGTATTTCAAGGGAAATTTAATCCTTGTGTTTCTGATTCATTTGCACTTAACTCATCAGAATGTTGCTTTGTAAGGCATGTTTGATGTACAAGAAGGCTCCTAAGCCCTTTCATAAGCCTTTCAAATGCCTTTTCTCTTTGAAGCTGAAGCTTGTGCTCTTCCAGCGCTAAACAGAGCTAAAGCCCAGAAAAAGTCTTCTGTTGCTGTCCAACCCCAGAGGCCACACATTAGGGTGGTTTGCACAGGTCAGCAGTGGAGGTTGCCCCCAATTCCTGGGTGTGGGGAGAAAAACACCCTGTGGTACCAGGTGGTGGGTATTATAGAGGGCACGGATTGCATGGAGCACTGGGTGTGGTGAAAAAATAATGAATACTGTTTTTCTGAAAATAAATAAATTGAAAAAATTAAAACAAAAAACAAAAAACAAAACAAACAAACAAACAAAAAAACAAAAAAAGCCCATGGTGAGTGAAGTTGTGCTGCTTCATGCCTGGGGACCTCTGGGCCTTGGCTCCTGCTGTCCCGCGGCCTGCAAAGCCTGAGCTCCTCCTCACTGCTTACAGACAGCAAAGGCCTGCTCCTCTTCGAATACTCAGCTCTCAGCACCTCTCTGAAGACGTCTTAGGAAGCACGGAGCAGTCTTCTTTTTATGTTGCATTATATCCTATAATAGTAATAATTAATAATAATAATTTATAACATTAATTGAACACTTCGTATGTGTCAGGTACTCTAAGTACCTTACTTGTGTTAACCCATCTAATCCTCCCGACTGTTTCATAAAGCAGGTATTAATTTCCTTTTTGCAGGGGATGAAGCCAAAGAACAGAGTGGATAAGTAACTTGCCCAAGGACCCACAGTAGGAAAGTCAGCATAACACTGACTATATTTAAACACAGCACCTCCTAGGCTTTCTGCAGGGAGGTGCCTAGTCCTTTCTGGGTCTGCATCACTATCAGAAAGCCTGACCCAGAGCAGGACCTCAAGAACTTGAGAGACTGGATAGTGTGGTGTCGAAGAGCACAGAGTCAAATCCCGCCTCCTGCCCCTTTTTTTGCTGAGGTCTTGGAGAAGATACTTAACCTCTGGATGCCTCATTTTGCTCATCTATCAAATGATGCTGCTGCTAACATCTATCTATGGGTTGTGAGGATTGAGTTAAAACATGTAAGGCTCTTAAAATGTGGCCAGACCTGTGGGATATGCTTGGTAAATATTTGTTAGATATTATAACTGAATAAAGATGTGAACAGCATGCATACATCAGTTTTCCAGGGACAGGATGCTGGAAGGGTCTGTGGATGTTTTAGAAGACAGATTCAGACTCAGAAAAGGTCTTAGCACAGGGAACCTGGGTGGCTCCATCAGTTAAGTGTCTGACTCTTGATTTTGGCTCAGGTCAGGATCTCAGGGTCATGAGATAGAGCCCTCATTGGGCTCTGCATTGGGCATGGAGCCTGCTTAAGATTCTCCCTCTCTTTTTCCTTCTGCCACTCCTCCTCACCCCAAAAAAAGAAAAAAAGAAAGGGTCTTAGAAGCTTGCAACTCCAGATGGAATCCTGCAAAATGCAACCGGCGAACAAGCTATCCTGTGCTCAGGTCTCTTTGGTTCAAATACTGGCAGCACAGGCTTAGGACATGTCTATGGGGAGATATGTCTATGGCCCAGAGCCCGTCAAATGTTCATAGGTGGCAGCATTGACATTCAACCCCAGTCTGTGATACATCACTGTCCAGCTTCAAGTCCATCATTGGAATGTGTTCTCTAGAACAGGCAGAACCTGTCCTACTCTCTTAGGTGTTCAATCTATAGCAGGAGAAATGCAGAAACTTATGGGATCCCATTTGATGATTTTTACTTCTAATGTATTTGTTATGATTAGAAAACATAGTCACTGTTGGCAATTTTGTGAAGCTTGAGAAAAATGAGGAAAAGACAAGTTTATCCGTGCTTGCACAGCCGCCTCTTACCAGTTTGTTGTATTTCCTTCTCCGTAATCTATTAGATGTATTCATATCACAGAAGTGAATTGGAATTTCTCAGCCTCCTAAGACCCAGATACATTTGGATCAGATCCTCCTTCTATCCTCTGTGGAAGCCCAGACATCTCAGGATTTCTGCACAGACCTTGGGAGCTTACATTATTACTACCATCTCTGACTTAGATGTCTTGTATCTCAACTTCTTACTCTTGGATTTGCCTTTGGTTCTCTTTCTCTGGAAGAAGTCTTTCTGTTGTCCACAGAGGATGGTCCTTTCTCCTCGCGAACGGTTTTTTCTACCAGGCAAATGCATATATGTGGCTGTGCATGATATGCAGTGGCACTTTCCCTGATGGATTGAGGAGTAAAGGGTGGAAGGAAGACAGTTCTGCCACAGTCCAGGTGGTACATGGCTTTGGCTCAGGTGGCGGGAATGAGGTGATGCTACGTGACCAGAGACACATTCCATTCTAAAACAGAGCCAACAGGAAAGAAAGAGAAGAGTCAGGGATAACTCTAAGGTTTGTGGCCCAAAGGACATGGTTAATGAGGAGGTTAGCTGAGATGAAGAACGGTAGGAGTGGAGCAAGTCAAGTGTGATTCCTCCCCTTGAGTCCTGCCCTTGGCTTCCTATCACACTCAAGACCAAATCCACGGTTCTCGCTATGGCCTCCAAGACCATTCATGATCTGGCCTCTTGTGTCCCCCAATCTCAGTTCTTGCTAATCCAGAGGCAAAGACAGGCTGTCCTCTCCCTTCCTCTTGGCTTTTGCATTTGCTATTCCCTCTGGCTACCTCCCATGGATATCATCATGGTCCTCACCATGGGCTACATACACTATGTGTCCCAAGTCCCATCTGAGACCAGGGACCATTGATCCTGAGGCCATCCTATAGCTAGGGGAGCAGGTGACCTTAAGGTTGAAGCTGAATTCATAACTTCCAGGAAAATAAAACATCATCAAGTGGATATTGTGATGAAACATTTTTAATAGAAAGCTACAGATCCTTGTAGCTACATTTTGAAACCAGATAAGAAGCAATTGGTGAGTTCATTCCAAACAGGCATGTGGACATGGTAGCTGAGGTGGGGTAGGATGATGATCAAAATTTCCCTCAAATTATGGGATTCCATTTCTTCCCTTAAAAGGTAAAGCTTTACTTAATTATTTACTGCAAGAGAGAGATTTTTCTTTTTTAAATTCTTTTTAACTTTTTGGTCATCCATTGTTAGATAATTCATTTGAAAGTTCATTGAATGCAGCTAAAATTGCACCCCTTTAGCCTCATGGTCCCCCACACCAGTCCTGGCTCAGCCCTCTCTGGTCCCACAGAGCAGTCTCATTTTCCTTGTTCCATGAAAACCTTAAGGTGTTTGTGCTTTGTAAACACATCTCCCTGAGTCTTCTCTTTTTTTTGGTTGTATCATTCTGATTCTTTCATACACTTCTCAGAAATGTGGTTTTTAGGGAAGCTCACAGGCTTACGGTCTGGGTTCATGTTCTTTTTTCTTCTGTCCTTCAAGGCACCACATAATAGGTGCTTGATAAACTTTAGCATCTTTAACCAGTGGTGGTGATGCTGCTGGTAAGTGGTGTGAACCAAGCAAGTAGAAAGCACAGGCATTGCACTCAGCACTCTGCATGCATCATCCAGGTGAGGGCTGTGATTGTCCCCATCTTACAATGAAGCAACTGAGGAACAAGGAGGTGACATAGCCTTCTCAAGGTTACTCCATTAAGAAGTATTGGAGGCAAGATTCAAACCAGGGCTATTAATGATATGTATGAAGTGCTTATTATTTGTCAAGGTGCTTTTTTATAACTTATGGGATCTTTGATTCAACTCTGGAGGTACGCATCATTATCTCTATTTTATGGACAAGGAGATGGATGTTTCCTGAGTGAAGAAATCTGTCCAAGGTCACCTAATGTATAAGTGGGAGAGCCTAGCTTTGAACTAGGTCTGCTCTGTCTTAAAATGAAGGCTCCATCTGTACTTCTGGGCTACAAGATATCTAAAGAGATCATTAAGCACATAACCTCTGCCTGCACCCACATCCAAGCATCACATGCCCTGGGAAATAGCTCTGCGTTCATTATGTATGGCGGGTGAAGTTTATACATAAGGAACCGTGACACTAATGCCATTATATTAAAAGTGTTAAGATTCCAATAAGTTTCCGAGTGCACGTGTTACAGTAGAGTCTTCTCTCTCTCCCCAAGCAAGTGTACAGCTTTCTGTTGATTTGCTTCGCCTCACACAGTTATTACAGCGAAATTTCCCCCAGTGTCCCAGCCTCCCTTCAAGCTCTCATTTTAGATTTCCCTCCTAGATGCAGCCATTTAAATGCATATCGGCAGCAACTGAGCCCACCAGATTTCTTTCCCATTAGCTGGGAAGATGGTCCTGTTAGTTATCTATCTGAGCCAAGTGAAAAATCTGGCGGGCTGGGCAGAATTGCTTTGTGACATGACCTGGTTTTGCCTGTGTTGGCAGGGGGATGACTTGCAGTGAGATCTGGGTGGTGTGGGAGGGGAGTTGGAGGAAAAGTTAGGAGGGGCTTGTCATGGGGACATGGGGAATGGGGCTAGGGAAGGGCATGTGGGCGGGGAGGTGCACGGGGAAGGGTGTGCATCTGTACCAACAGTGTAGGGTTACTATGGGAGGTAGGTTGTAAATTGGAATGGTTTTTAGATGAGAAGGGAAATGTATGCATGTAAGATGGTGGGTGCGTGTACACTGTTTGGATGGATGGACGAGTATGTTGTCAGGGTCTCTGAGGCAGCTCATGGCCTAGTGTGAGGGCCAAGAGTCTCTGTTCACTGGCCTTGACATTTGGGAAGGCTGACCCATTCAGTTGGAGGAGTGCTGGATGGCGGACATGTTCTCCCAATATGGCGGCCGGGAGGAGCAGAGAACTACATGCCCGGAGCTCGGGCTTGTTCCCGAGAAGGAGGCCTGAGCTGAGCTGAGCATGCGTAGTTTTTCTTCCTCAATTCACAAATCAGATAACATTAGTCTCTCCATGTCCCCTGGGCAGAGAAGGGAGAGAGAGAGTGCATGCTCGCTAGAGAGAGCGAGTGGGAATTACACTGATTATGCTTTTACATCTGCGAGGAAACATTGAGGGCCAGGAAGAAAGGTTCCCTCTTATCACATATGTCTCCCCAACTTCCAACCCCTAGCAGGTCCCCATGTGTGAGTGGCCCAAGATAACGAGAGTGGGAAGGCGGTTCCACGGTAGGGACAAGTGTTTCAGTGGAGAATGCAGTGTTGTGTGCAGTGTGGGCACCCACGGGGTTCTGCTATGGATGTGGGTGTCGAGAGACTGCTCCCCGTAGAGCAGGAATGCAGATTTGGAGACAGCCTGGGTGAACGGGTGATTGATGTGTGGGTCTGATGCTATCTGGGTCACGGGTGTGTGCTTGGGGACAAAAGGGAGAGTGAACACTGGCAGAGGTCAAGGAGTGTATGTATAAGCCTGTGCCTGCATGCAGTAGGGCCATGTTCATGGCTGTTGCCCAGAGACTGTGTGCTCTGTGTGTGTGTGTGAGAGAGAGATAGAGACAGGGAGAGACCAGGAGAGAGACAGACAGACACACACACCACACACACACACACACACACACACATATACAGGGAGAAAGACACTCAGAAATAGACAGGGAGAGACAGAGAGACAGACCATGAGTTTCCAGATGTTCTTCCCTTTCTTTTCTCTCTCTCAGTTTTCTCTTTTCCCTTTCTGGTTGCTTTCACGCTTATTCTCTTTCTCTCCTAAGGCATCCTGAGGACGGGCAAGATGTTATTTCAACACCCCTGGTGGCAAGCCCGGGCCATGCTTGCACATGCACATGCACCTGCACAGACACACACCTGTGAATGATGGAAGCACACATGCTTTAATCATGAGCTCTTTGGGGCTGGTGTTCTTACCTGGACTTGCTGGGCATGCTGCCATGGAGAGCAGCTGATACTTATTGAGCGCCTCCCGTGTGCCAGGTCCTCTGCAGATCACCCTGCACCATCTCATTTAATCCTGGTGAGGCAGGTATGAGGAGTCCCAAGTCTAAGTGGAAAGGGGGAGGTCCAGAGAGGTGAAGGAAAATCAATTTGCTGACACCAGTCATGCATCTCAGAAGCATATACTTGTTGGTCCTCCTCTTCCTCCTACCATCCCCAGGCAGTAGAGGACTTTTTCCTTTTCCCTCCCTGCCCTTTGGCCTCAGCTCTGCCCTAACTTCCCCTTTCCAGGCCCAATAGCAGGTACCGAGGCCATCACGGGCAGATCCAGGCAGCTGGTTGACCTCTTGGCCCATCAGGCCATGGGTGTGTGGAGAAGACACAGGATTTGTGGTCAGGTTTACTTGGGTTTAAGACCCTGGTTTTATGACTTAGCAATGTGATTCTCAGCAGGGAAATCCTCTTCTCTGAACTTTACTTGCCTCATCTGTGAAATGGGTAAAATAGAAACCTGCTTCCTGGCCCTGCTTAGGGGGTTGACAGGGTGCGGTTCACAGAATGCCTGGCTCAGAATAAACATCTAATAAGAGGCGATTCCTTACCTGTGCACAGCTCCCTCTTGCCTGGGCCACCTCCCTAGCTCCATGTCAACTGTAACCTTTCTTTCACTTGGGGGACAGTTAGAGGCTTAAGTCTTGGCCATCAGAAAGGGCAGCTGAGGACATCATTCATCAGTGCACCTTTACCTTTCAACTCAATTTTCTTCAGAGGTACAGTTTATTTATTTTTTATTTTAATTGCCAATTCCCACCCTATCATTACTACTAACCTGCTAGACTCAAGAAGTCTGAGATCCAACTTCAATCTTTGTCCCTGAGCCTGTTCCTCTCACATTACCTTGTCAGGACCTTGTGTGGTTTGTACGGTTATTTATCTCTATGGTGCAGAAGAGGAAGCCAGAGCTCAGAGAAGGCAAGCAACTTCCCCAAGGTGACAGAACTAGGTAGGTCTTGGAGCTGGAATGGAAGATCTGGTCTCTCGGAGTCTTTCCCTACTCCAGGCTGCCTGCCTTAAATGCCAGTTGGGAAAAGGCACCAAGGGAGAAGGTTATGCAGCCACCCCCCTCTCCCACCCACCCAGAGGGCCCAGCTCTTATCTGGATGGAGGTGAAATCTCCTTGTAGAGGTTTGGAGGTTAAGCCAAGGTGCTTCCTCACTCCCTCCTGGTCACACCAGTGGCATAATCAGCCCATTAGCAAGTCACCCAAAGTGCAGAGAAACCTTTCCTGACAAGCTGTCAGAGGCCGGCCCAGAGGTGGGCAAGGAGGCTGGAGCGTGGCAGGGGGAGGGAGTGGGCCGCAAGCCCAGCTCTATCCATAATTTAATACCAATGAGCTGTCTTCCATCGGCCTCATTGCTGCTAACTGTTCAGGGCGGTTTTTTTCTTTCCTTCTTTTTAAGTAACAGAACATGGTGAGCAGAGGCATCTGGGAGTCACACGGAGAGTCTGGGGGTTGGGGGTCAGGCGGACCAGCTCTGCCCCCAGCCGGGGTACACGGGAGCCACACAACTGAGCTCTTGCATGGCTCTGAGCAAGCCCTTAGTCTCCCTGAGCTTCAGAGTCCCGGTGGGCCAGGCAGGGATTACGATCTAGACCACTCCAGGCCCGTCATGACGAAAGCTGGGGAGCACAGGGTCTGAGAGCCTGTTTCCAAAGCTTGGCTCTGTCGCTCACTAGCTGGGCAACACGGGGCAAGTCACTAGTTCCCTCTGGGCCTCGTCTCCCTGCCATGGAGAGCAGGGACAAAGGGAGGCTGCAGAGATTAAATGACCCCATGGCTGTGCACCGTTAGCATATTGCCTGACACACGAAGAACAAGAAACTACCCCCCCCCCCCCCCCGCTCCAGTGGAACTCTCCCAACCCAGGCAATCTTAAGGTTTTCTTTTCTTTTTTTTTTTTTTTTAAAGATTTTATTTATTTATTTATTTGACAGACAGAGATCACAAGTAGGCAGAGAGGCAGGCAGAGAGAGAAGAGGAAGCAGGCTCCCTGCTGAGCAGAGAGCCGGATGCGGGGCTCGATCCCAGGACCCTGAGATCATGACCTGAGCCCAAGGCAGAGGCTTTAACCCACTGAGCCACCCAGGCACCCCAATCTTAAGGTTTTCAATCCTGCTGACAAGTCTGGGCTTCAGGGATGGTTCTTTGCATTGTACAGAGGAAGGCATTTGGAAGTTTCATAAACTTGCTCAAAGTCACTCAGTTCTGAGATGAGGAGTCCCTGATTATCCGGCTTGGACTTGGGGCTGTGGGGAGGGACCGTCCTGAACCAAGGGGTGGAGAGTAATTCTTCCTCAGAAGATTTAAAACAGAAGCCAGATCCTTCCCAAGGGCTTTCAGGGTCATTTTGGGGGTCATATCACAGAATGGTGCACAAGTCAGTATTTACTGGGGAGTCAATATGCACCAGGGAACTGGAGTGCTGGGAGAGTGAGAGAAAGGCAGGTCCATGAACTTGCCCCTGACCTCATACAGTGGCTGGATGTCAGTCTGCCCTTGTATGGAGTCTTGGTTCCCACCTGCACACCTTCCCAGATGGGGGGCGATGACAAAAGCCGATGGCTGTATCTCGGGTGTTCCCTGTACCGGGCTGTCCCGACTGAGCACTGAGGGCATCTGAGTTGGGCCCGTCCACTTGGGAATGGAGACTGCTGAGGACCGGGGCAAGAGGCAAGGTGGGGAAGACATCAGTTCCAGGTGTGCTCCTGGAGATCCACCCCCGCCCCGCCAGCAGATTCCTCAAACGCCCTCTCAAAGATGGTCCCCGGCTGCTACACACATGGAGTCCCTCTGAAATGCTCAGGAAATCTGTGACACAGGTTCTGATCCTTGCTGCCAGGGTTCTCTGTCTACAACTGTCCCTCTGGAATCAGGGAAGGCAGACGAGAGACCCCCTCTAAGCTGCCCGGGGGCTGGAAGGAGCACATCTTCTTTAAAGACAGTTGAGGCATTCAGTGTGCAAGGTGTCTGCTCTGCCTTTGCCTTCTCTCTGTTTCCTTCACCCAGGGCCTGGGATGGTCCTTTCTGGCTTCTTGGGGCTAAAATTCCCAGCAAGTGAGACCAACACAAAGATTCAGAGATTGTCTTGCACATCTCCCTCATTTGTAGTAGGAAAGTTGAGAGGCAAGAAGTGGGAAGATCCGTCCAAGAACAAGGAAGATGTCTGTGGCGCAGTCAGGACCCACACCAGTATTTTGGCATTACACCGAGGCAGAGTAAGGGCCACAGGGAGCAGCTGTGGTGCCAGACCATCGCCACTGTCCTTCCCTTCCTTCTTTGTCATCTTATCCGTCCGTAACATCAGCACCGGCAGCAGACCAGCCAGTCATTCAGTGAGGACTTACTGAGCATGAAATTCTTACTACTGTTCATTTTAAGCCCCTTCATGATCCCACCAAATAGATTTCTTTTTTTTTTTTTTTCCCATTTCAGAAATGGGTAAAATGGGACTCAGAAAGGGGAAGAGCCCTGTCCCGTGATCACACAGCTGGCAAGCCCACGTCAGTCTGGCCAGACTTAACCAGCCCATTCTGCTGCCAGGGACTCTGAGGGACAGAATCGGAGATATTCTGTCACCTACCCACCCCATCCATGGAGGGAAGCCCTTTAATGATCTTAACTCCCAGCTTGCTCAGAAAATTAACAGGAGGGGCTAGGGAGATCAAAGAGAAAAGGTTTTGTCCACTAGGAAGGGCAGTGGGCTTGATGGTTTGATGAGAATGGTACACGGCTGGCTTTTAGCCCAGCGCCTGGTGTATATACAGAAGAGTGAATAATACAAACTTGAAGAATGAATGAATGATTATCAACGGGTACTCCCCCCTTCTCTCCCCAGCAATCCTTTCCCACTGAAAACACGGGATTGTGATCGGTCAAGGTGGACAGGGCTTTGTCAAGCTGGAAGACAGAGAGGACTCTCGTGTGCCTAAACCTTTGCCTGTCTCTGTCCTGCTGCCTGTGGAAGGTCGAGGGTCTGGGAAGAGGTATGGCTCTGTCTTGGCAGCCCGGGCCCCAGCAGCCCCTGAAGGTTATCAGTGCCGGCTGAGAAAAAAGGCCTGAAACTGCAGGCGAGGGAGGCAGGCAGGCTGTCCCTTCAAAGCTTTTCCTTCTTCCTCTTTTATTTTTTAATTTCATTTTTTTTCTTTATCCAAAGGCTGCAGAGCTGAAATAATTTATTTTGGATTTGAATAGGATGCGATAAGCCGAAGAAGGGGCAGCCGGGGTGGACGTGGTGGAAGCATTAGGTTTTAAATTAGTCATTTGATGCTGGTTTGGGGACCAGAGGGAGGGCTCTGGCTGACAAAGAGGCGCCTGAGTCCCTTTGGCTCACTTCAGTGGTGGCTGGCCCCCCGGGGACTGGGTGGTGCCAGAGGGATCTCCACAGTGGGTTTGGGGTCAGGCATTCTGGGGCCACCTTCCCAGTTTCACTCTATGATTCTGCCACAGGCCTCCTGGTCTACCCCTCTGCCTCCACTTACAGGCTGTGTGACCTTGGACAAGTGGCCTCACCTCTCAGGGTCTTGGTTTCCTCGTGGGTAAGATGGGATCGTAGCAGTTCCCTCGCACACAGGTACCAACAAGCTTTTCTGGAAAGGATCTGAGAGTAAATATTTTAGGATTTGCAGTTGGGACGGTCTTGGTGGCAACCGCTCAGCCCTGCTGGTGTAGTAGGAAAACAACCGGGATAGTACGTAAATAAGTGGACCGTGACGCTGTTTTTTCAAATGTTATTTACAAAAAACAGGCAGCAGGGGGCAGGTGACCCCCTGGCCCGAGTTTGCAGACTCCTGTGCCAGCATGACTGGGAAAGCTCACAGGGCCCGAGCATAGTGCCCGACTGTTACCTGACCTGTCACAGGCCCTCCAAAGTTCATTTTCTATTAGTCTCTACCTCCTCAAATCAATCTCCCTGGACGGAGCTTTCCAAATCCCAGCTACGGTCATGTGGCTTTATATGCTTAAAAACCCTCCGCTGTACACAGGATGAAACCCAAACGGCTTTTTCGGACACTTGAGGCCCTTGGAAGCCGTTCTCCATTTCCATAGCCCTGATCATTTTATCTTCTGGATTTACCTGATCCCAGACCCACTCGGGGGATAAGGCAAGGGCTCTCGAGTTTCTGGCCTTTTGCATTTTCTGTTTCAGAGCTCCCTCTGTCCCTCTCCATCTGTTCTATGAACTTCTCTCATCCTTCACAACCCACTCAGACCGTCCCCCAGCCACCAAGCTTCCTCTAAGCCCCAGGCAGAATTGGTTCCCCCCAAACAGCCTGTGGACCTGGGTGAAGGTCATATCATATTTGTCTCAGACTGAGGACCAGTTGGAACCACATGTCCTGGGACAGGGTACTGAGCAGCCTCCCTGGGAAGGAAGAAAACAAAGAGAGAGAGAACAAAGGCTTTGGTCATCTCTACCCTCCAGAGGCCACTGCCTGGGGTTTTTTTCTTTGCCTTTGCCTTGGGGGGGGGGGGGATTTGGTTTTTTGCTTTCAAGATCACTACCTTTATGCTTGCCTAGTCCACAGAGAGGGGAGGTAGGTCGGTTTAAACTTTATTATTAGTTATTATTTATATAGTTGGGTGACCTGGTGCAAATTACCCCTGCAAATCCATTTCCCTAGCTCAAAAGAAGCCAAGATCCACAGAGGTAGAATCTATACTCTGCCAGTTTGCTCAAGGAAATGCGAGAGTATAGGTGCAGTGCTCAGCACATAGTAGACCCCTTTCAAAAATGTCTAGGGCTAGATGTGAGGGCTGGATTTGGGGCAGAGCCTGGCCTGTTGAGTTCCTCACTTCATTACCGTCTTGTGAGGGGAGTGGGGAACATCTGAGTGTGCTGTGGTTGGGGCCAAGTTGGGGGCACGACGGGGAAGGGGTGTCTCGCCTTGCTCAATCTCACCTGCACCCATTAACCAGATGGAACTTGGAAATGAGTCTCAGAGTGCAGTGGGGACAACTTGGGAAGGAAATAAACACCTGGCGAGAAAGATCTCTATTTTCTCTTTAGAGCCCATTAAGTTTATGGAAACTCATGAACTTAGTGCAAACCTAATTAAGCTCAAATAGGGATTTGGGAGTGCAGGCAGTGAGTGCGGGGAGGGTCTTGGTGGGGGTGAGGAGGGCGAGCTCTGGAGCAAAGTGAGGCTTGATAGAAAGCAGGGTAGCTCTCTACCAAAGGTGGGATCAGAGGCAGACTTCTGGCTCTGGAACATCGGAGTCCAATCTATAATTCCCTCTCTGTTCCTAATGGACATGAAAGGGAGGTGGTCAAAAATACACAGGGATTTGTGTCTGACAGACCAGGGGTAGAATCCTGGTTCTTCCTCTCTGTAAGCCTTAATGTCTCATCTATAAGATGGGAATTTCTGCCTTGAAATGAGACAGTGGTGCTGAATATCAGGCACGTATAGATGACCAAGAAATGGGTTTGTGGTGACTGGGGTGCATCTGGGTCCAGATGGGAGGGGAGAGCTCCTTCTTCCCCTGTGATGAGGGCTCATTGGGCTTCCCCTCTTGCTCTCTCTTCCCTCCTCCTGTGCAGACTGATGGAGTTAAAGGGCTCTGCTCTTGCCCTTTCCTTCCTGTGCACCATAATGTTGCAGGGTCCTCCCTGGCCTCAGCCACAGGACTTGTCAGTGAATATGACACAGACAGAATCTTGGAGATCATGTGCACACCGTGGCTTGCTCTTTCCTTGTGGTCCCTTGGAGACTGTCTGTGGACAATCCTGCTGCAGGATGAGAAGCTTGTGGAGAAAGTTACCCTGTTTTTCAAGTCCAGGCCATTCTAGACCATCTGACGCTCAGCCAACAGCAAGTTGTGTGAAAGTGCCAGCCACAATCAATGGAGCCACTCTGCCAAGGCACAGACTCACGAGCAAAAGCCCGTGCTTTTTGTGTCAAGTCCCAGAGTCTTGGGGTGGGTTGTTACAGAGCATATATTGTGGCATTATGATTGATATACTCTACCCATTCAGTTCTAGCCGCCTTTCAGAGCTCACTTCAAATGCCCGCTTCTCCAGGAAGCGTCCCCAAGCACACCGCAAGGAAGCCATCTTCCGCCTCAGACTCTTGGGGCACGCAGTCTGTAGTTACACACTGCAGCCTTAGCTAGATGCGTGGGCTCTGTGAGGACCGGGGCGGCCTCAAACTAACATCAGTGACCTCAGGCCCTGGAGTGCGGCTTGAGCCAGAGTAGGAGTGAGAAAATGTTGGATGGATGAATAAGCATGTCCTACAGATGCGAGTGCGTGAGCACATTGATCCAAGCCACGGTTTTCTTCGGCCACCTCCCCCTCAATGAGGTATCTGGAAAACGGTGTAGTCTGGGCCCTGGGTTTTCTCTAGCATTCCCTGGAGCAGCCACTTGGAGTCCTTCCGCCTGCTGGGCACCGTGCTCTGTGCTATATTATACTATGGGATGTTTCCACCACTCCCGGAGCCAGTGACACCAGGTGAGTTCTTATGAAACTTTGACAGTACTCCAGTGCTGAGTGTTATCTCAGTGGATTGCCATACACCCTCAAGAGGAAGGGACCATCATCACCTGCATTTCACAGGTGAGGATCTGGAGACTCAGAGAAGTAGAGCAATTTGCCCAGGATGAGTCAATAGTGGGGTCTTGGTGTGAAAGGAGGTTTGCCAGGTGAGGGAGCCCATGGTGGTGCGTATCGACAAGGAGTCCTTGACAGAGCAGAGAACTGGGAAGGGCGGGTGGATTTGAATGGAAAACAGGCTTTGGCTCAGTAAAGAAAGCAATCAAACAGACGGACTGAAACAATGGCATGGGGCAGAACCACACTTCCCCTCACCATGTTACTGCTGGCCCATGGAACAAGAACACTTGGAAGTTTGAAAGAGAAAGCTTCCACTGGGTTGAGGCTGTTGTTGGCTCCAAGCCATGCGGGGAGGCATTTACCCCATCAGTGAGACAGTGAGAGCTTGCATTTGTTGGTCCCTGAGAATATGGTGGAGCGAGGGGCCACCTGCCACTCTCTCTCTCTCAAAGCAACACAGGGCTGCCTTCCTGTGTCCTCTAAGCCCAAATGGCATGTGAGGTAGCTAGGATCCCCCAAGAGGCTGGGTTGGGGGAAGGTTGCTCACAGATCCACTTCTCACTGTAAGCTGGCCCTGGGCCAGAGGGGAGGCATAGAAAGCCCATTCTGGTCTCACATCCAATTTTCCTACTCTAGTCCTGCTTTATGAACATTGAAGCTGATAGATTATCCCCAGATGACTTACCTCTTTCACCACTGATTCAAAAGAAGAGGGGAGAGTGGTTTTTCACCCTCAAGACCTTAAAGAAAACAGCAAGAACTTTGGAGGAAATTGGTAATGAGTTTCCTATCACTAGAGATATGCAAGTAGAGATGGAGTCACTATATATTGGATTTTTGGGGAAGATGTATTAAATGGCATTGGATTCCCCTAAAATGCTAAAATTGTCTAATTTTTCTTTGAGACCACCAATAGGAAAATTTCAGATTGTACACAGTATTAAAATTGGCACAATTACAGTAGCAATTTTGGATAAAGAATGATTTCCATGATTGTATATACCCTGCAGCCCACATATTATAATAAATAGCACATCAACATTTTTTTTTCTTCTTCTGGTTCTGGCAGGACCATTATCAAGAGAAGAAAGGCTTTAATGACAATTCCCTGCATCTCTCTATAAAGGCTTTTCATGTCTGGCCTCACAGAGGACAGGGAGGAGGCAGGTCTGGCTGTGTATCTTCCTGTGGCCAGCCTCCTGGGCGCTGCCTGCTGTCTCTGCTCTGTTTAGGCCAGGCTGGAAAAATGCCTTTGCTGCTGTGGGCATTGGCTGGGAGGGCGGCGCGGGGGGTGGATTTCCTGGAGATAAAAGACAAACAAGAGAGAGACGCATGTGAAGTTACAATAACATGCATCCCCTGAGGATTATTAGTGAAAAAGGAGCCCCAAGGCACAGAAGACACAGGATTACCTGCCCCCCCAAAAGCAAAGGAACGTCTGCTGAGCACCTACTGGGTGTTCTGCCCTAGGAGTACACATATATATTTATGTTAACAGCAACCCTGTGAGGTAGGTAGATGACCCCATTTTACAAATGGACTAATTGAGACTCAGAAATGATGAAAAGGACATGCTACAGGTCGCACCATAAAGAAATGTCTTGAGTTTGAACACAAGCCTAGGAGGGGTTAAAACCAGCCCTTTTTTCGTGGAAATCAGGCCTGATGTGGGAAGACACCTCCAAAATATATATATTTTTTCTTTCCCTACTGTGGGTGGCTGGATAATGGCCAACCCAAAGATGTCCATGTCCTAATTGCCAGGACCTGGGAATCTTAGCTTATACAGGGGAAGGGACTTTACAGACATGATCATGTTAAAGATTTTGAGTTGGGGACATTATCTAGGGTTCCTAGCTATAATCAAAAAGGTCCTTATAAGAGAAAGTGAGCTGAGGGAAATTGGAAGGGGAGGTGAACCGTGAGAGACTATGGACCCTGAAAAACAACCTGAGGGTTTTGAAGGGGTGGTGGGTGGGAGGTTGGGGGAACCAGGTGGTGGGTATTGGGCAGGGCACAGATTGCATGGAGCACTGGGTGTGGTGCAAAAATAATGAATACTGTTACCCTGAAAATAAATTTAAAAAAAGAGAGAAAGGCAAGTGGGTCAAAGGCTGGAGACAGTGATGTGATATTGAGGCAGGTCTTAGGGTGGTGTGGCCATGGAATCTAGAAGCTAGAAGGAAGCAAAAATGAGTTCTTCCCTGGAGCTTCCAGAAGAAACCAGCTCTGTTCCGCCTTGTTTTTTTGGTCTCTGAGACTCATTTTGGACTTCTGATCTGTAGACCTGTAAGAAAATCAATTAGTACTCTTTTAAGCCCCCAAGTTTGTGTTTGTCACAGCAGTTATAAGAAACTCATATACACATCATCTTTGACAGCAGATGAAACTGGACAGTCACATTCTTGCTGACTTCTCCCAGGTCCTAATTCCATCTTGGCTTCTATGAGTCTGAGACATTCGGTCAACCCTGGCTAGGCAAAATGCCACAGTCTTGAGAAGAGGTCATATGAGACTAGGTGAATTTTAAGTGATCACATTGACTTTGATGATCAAGGACAATGTTCAACAAACTGAAGTTCCCAGATTGGTGCTGGTCTATGAACTGCTGGGAAGAAAATATCCACCCTTCTTTTCCCAACCCACTGGCTCCTCCTCTTGGGCGGAGAAGCAGTAAGTCCAGAGAATAGGTGGAAGTAAGTATTTAAAACCTTTTGCAAAAATGGGGCATTGCTGAGACATCCAAGCATGTGATCAAAGGGCTTCTTGAACAGGGTACAGACCAGCCTGTGTGTAGCTGGAAGTAGATGGTGAGTTGCAGGGGGAACAAATCATGTCTTGGTCACACACAGCAGTTTCCCCAACAGCCCACAATGGGTTGGGAGTCAACATCAACACCAACTGGTCCTTAGCTCCTGAACATTTGAGAAGCACTAGTCCAGGGCCCTGTAAATTATCTGGGCACAGACTTCAAGCCTAGGTCTACCAACAGAATCATATGAATATTTGTATTCATATTTTGCTGACCTAAATCTTCCAGATTGAGTCTCTCCTGACTTTTAAACGCTCATGAAAATCCTGTTCTTCTTTGTCTGCTCTGATTTCCCCCACAAAGATCTCTGTTTCTGTTTTCCATGCTGTTTCTGTAGATTTCAGCTTCCTTGGACACACCTGCCCTTCTCTGTCGGCAACCTCACTCCAAGAGGACGGCAGACTTTGGTGGAGTTGGAGAAAGTGTTCTCTCCCTGATTCTATACCATACACAGTGACCAGGGTCCCAACACCACACGGGGACTGTGTCCTAAGCCATGCACAACCTTTCACCTGCACACCCCCTTTGGCTTTTCTCCAAAGTCCAAACTGATCCCAGGCCCTAGTGGAAAAGGGGACAGTGGCCATCCACGTGGCCTCCTCCCTGGATGCTGACCTGGGCAGTCAAGATCTGACAAAAGCAAAAACACTTCTAGGGGTTTGAGTTTAATTTTGAGGCAGAATCAATGGGATTTGTGATGGGATTAAATGCAAGGGGGCAAGGGAGTAGGAAGAGGTTAAAATGATACCCAGATATCTCACCTGTGTTCCAATGTGGGCAGAGGTTCCACTTACCAAAGTGGGGCGCACTGGACAAAAGTCAAGTTTAAGGGGAAGACACTGAGGTCAGCGTTGAACACTCAGATTCAGAACCAATGGGAGGTAAACTATGGAACTGATTTTCTTGTGTGGCCAAGAAGGACAGGAGCAGCCTCTGATACTCACTCACAGCTAAGCCTCAGTGCTGTGAAGAGCTGGCCTGGTGCTCCGCCTGGGCCATGACCTTCTCCCGTGGGACATGAGCATCCTCACAGAACCCCAGAGTCAGACAAGGTCACCCGGTGACTGCAGCAAATGAGACAAACAGCAAGACCACTTTGTAATCTTGCCTGGACACAGACCGTAAGTGCACGGTTCCAGTCACGGCATGCCAAACAATCCTTTTTCTAGCTAAAGTGAGTGATGGTTCTTTTCTTTCTATGTCACTTTCAGCCTTGCCAGGTTCTTCCTTCCCTTTTCAGAGGACTTACTAAGATACGCAGTTACAGAATTATGTCACTTGCTGGTGGCATCCAATCACGTGAACCTACTTCCTTGAGCCCTCCTACATGGCCTAACAGAGGCTCAAATCTGATAGTGAGTCATTCCTGGCACCCCCGCCCCCCGCACCTTCCTGAGACTCCTCGTGGTTCCTGTGGGATGTGTCCTTTCCCACTGCGAAGAGCAAGGGGTCAACTTTGACTGCAGGTATGTTCCTGGTGACCTTGGGGATGAGTGACATTGACAACAGAAGCAATACAAGGGTCAGTTGGACACTGCATCTCCGGTTAGCCCGTATCTCTCTCCCGCTGAGCTCCTACTGGCCCGGCTTTGGGCCTTAGCAAAATTTGGGCCTTAGCACTCTGCTCTCTAGTCCCTGACAGCACTTTGGAGATGCGAAGGCAGTGGATTTGTCTCCCATTACTCAGATCTTCCTTGCTTAAACTCTCCTGACTCCATCCCCATCAGTTCATTATGCAGCTTTATCCCTATCATTTCTCCCGTGTCTGCTGGAATCTGAGCTCTTTCAGGGTAGTTTGTGTTTTCTCAAGGGCACTCAGGTGTTTCCCTTCACCTTGACTTTGTGAACAAGCTTTGCTGGACGCATCAGTGCCGTGGAATGAGAAAAGCACATTGAATTCATGAGGAACCAGCCAGGAAGAGACCTGTCTCCAAACCCTGCCCGGCAGCCCTGGCCATCGTGAGGATGCAGCTCACATCCCTGGGACACGGAATGCCATTGATCCTGTCCTGAAGTCTGGCACTTCTGTTTGGCTGTTAAAAAAGAGCCTGCCACGTTGATGAATTATTTAAACAGAACAGCATACACTTAAGAACAGAAATTAATAAATTAGAAAAGAGAAGAGTAGTAGAATTGGTAAATCAGTTTCAGATTTAATTAGCAGAGAAGATGAATATAAAACAATCTTTGACAATCGTACCAATTAAATGGGACAAAACTTAAGCATTCAACACTGAATACAAGAAAGGGAATAAAAACTCTGATAAAGTGGAAATTGAGCTAAAATACTATGTAAAACTCTTTGAGTTAATGACTTTGAAAATCTGGATAAACTGAATGATTTTCTAGAAAAGATAAAATGCATGAAGTAAACAGGATATGATATGACAACAGACAGGAGAGTGCTCGAGGGGGAAAATCTCAAAGAATTTACCTCCCCAAATGGTAGAATCTTTGGTAGTTAGACAAATTTTTCTAAGCCTTCATATCACAAATGACTCCTCTTGTGTGTAAAGCTTTCAGAGGATAGGGAAATAGGGAATGCAAGCTAAATAGGGAAAGATGACACAGCAATGTTGATCAAGTTTTGAGAGAAAAATTTGTGATTCAAGATTTTATACCGAGTCAGATGGAGTCAGTGCAAAGACCTCAGCTGCATCAGGTGTGTGGAATACTACTCACAACAGAGGTGATGTGTCACATTAGTGGAACATAATGTGTCAGTCAATAAATGATGTCAAGGTGATTGACTATTCATTAAACACATGGATTTAGATCACTGCCTTATACAGATCACTCAACTCCCAAGTAGACTGAAGACAGGAAAATTTTAAAAAAAAAAAAAAAGAATGTGTATTTGGGTTAGAAAATAATAAAAAAATATTTACCTGGTTGCAGAATGGGGAAAATCTCTCTAAGTATTAAAAATATATTTTAAAAAACTCATACTTAAAAAATATTTGTAGATGAAACTAAAAAACAAAACCAAAACTACTATGCTTTGAAAACTAATAAATAAGTCAAAAAGCTAAATATATAAACCAAAGAAACCGTTACAACATACATGGAAGACAAATGGTTGAAGCTTAAGAATACAAGAAAAAAAAACAAAGAAACTCTAATAAAATGGGCAAAGGACATGGGCACATAATTCAATAAAAAGTGGACTAGAAAGGTTGAGTGCTTGGTAATCAAGACACAAGAATCTCCCTGGTGATCAAAGAAACAGAAATTAAAGCAACGCTGATATGCCATGCTCACTCCTTGAATTGGCAGAGATGAGGGAGAATTACGGATCCCAATGCTAAGTGAGCACATGGAGGAAACGGTTGCTTTGGTGCATGGCTGGTGGTGTCTAAAATATGTACAATATCCACAAAGGGCAATTGCACCACATGTCACCAAAGCTTTAAATAGATACACTTGTTAGATCCCGCAGTTCTCATTCTAGAGATGGTTCCTGAAGTCATGACCATGTTGGTTTAGGCACAGATTTATGGATGAAAACATGCATTGGAAGAGTATTTAGAAGAATGAATTCCAAAATCAGGGAACTGGTTACATCCTATGTTACCACAGTATGGAACACTATGCAGCCATTAAAAACGAAATAGAAGAAGAAATTTAGTACCACCTGAAATGCTCATGCTACGTGGCTGAGGGGTAGTGGTGGAGAGGTGGTGGAGGGCAGAAGATCGGGTGTATGTGATTGTACATGCGAGAGTGTGTGTGTGTGTGTGTGTGCAGAAGATCGGGTGTATGTGATTGTACATGCGAGTGTGTGTGTGCGCAGAAGATCGGGTGTATGTGATTGTACATGCGAGAGTGTGTGTGTGTGTGCAGAAGATCAGGTGTATGTGATTGTACATGCGAGTGCGTGTGTGTGTGTGCAGAAGATCGGGTGTATGTGATTGTACATGCGAGTGCGTGTGTGTGTGTGCAGAAGATCAGGTGTATGTGATTGTACATGCGAGTGCGTGTGTGTGTGTGCAGAAGATCAGGTGTATGTGATTGTACATGCGAGTGCGTGTGTGTGTGTGCAGAAGATCAGGTGTATGTGATTGTACATGCGAGTGCGTGTGTGTGTGTGCAGAAGATCAGGTGTATGTGATTGTACATGCGAGTGCGTGTGTGTGTGTGCAGAAGATCAGGTGTATGTGATTGTACATGCGAGTGCGTGTGTGTGTGCACCTGCATGGAAGGAAAGCTCCAATGACGTACACCATTATATTAACCACGGTTTTTCCTCCCTGTGCATTTTTTCTCTATATCTCTCTTCGTATATAAAAAACGTAACGCTGATGTCAGCACACCCCCTGATTCTCTGACTCAGGGCCGCCATGGTGTTTGAAGTCTTCTCACAATTTCTGCAAGTTTCTGTGCCCCCTGCTTCCTGGCTTGATTCTACTCCGTGATCCTGTCTGTACACAGTATTTTTATTTTTCTTCACATCTGTTTGAGCACAAAGTCCAGGCGCTTCCCTCAAAGCCCTGGCAAGCCCCCCTATCACTTGGGCATGAATGTGACTGGTGGGGGGGCTCTTGGGAAGGTCCCAGGTAGTCTGCAACAGGTGGTCTCCTGCCTTTCCCCCTGCTCTGTCCTCTTTTCCTTTCCTGCCTAATTTCTCATCCACGACTCCTCTTCTCTGGAGTCACAGGAAAGGGCTCTCCTTTGTCTCACTCAGGTTCATTTCCGCATTTAGCCTCCCTCTTCCCAAATGATTTTCCCAAACACATGCCATTTCTTTACAAAAGAAAGTCTGCAGGGCAGGGGCAGGGGAGGTAAAATTTCTCTGTCTTGTTAAATGGCACAGCATAGAAAGCCTCATGCAAATGCAGTGTTAGGTACTGCCTTTCCCCCATTTTACAAATTTATTTTATTTTTATTTCACTGCCTTTTAACTTACATCATAACATTTTTTCACATTGTTACCCAGTTTCCCAAGTTATTATTTTTTATTGGAAGAATAGGTGATCTACTTACTTAGACTACTTTTCTCTAAAAATACTTACATTTCCCTAATTCAGTTTGGCTGCTGAATTCTCTCCACATTGAATTAGACTGAATTGCTGCGGGTTTCTTTCGGAAGGAAGGTTAACGTTGATTGAGGACCTATTACATGCTAAGCAATGCGCTAAGTGCCGCGTCTGTATCATCTCATAGGTGCCACAAATCCTTTTTGGAACAAGGTGGGTATGTAAATACATTCTGAAAGTACACGAGCTCATTCAACCCTCACAGCCACCAGGGTACCATCCCGGGCGCAGGTAAGGAAGTGGAGGCCAACAGCAGTGGCAATCCTGGAGGTCCTGCAGCAGGGAAATTGCAGGTTTGGGATTCGGACTCAGGCCAGACAGCTAGCCCATCCTGGGCTACACATTCCAGACACCAGGCAGACGTCCACGCCCCTCCTAACCCACGCTCTACGCTGAAAGCTCACAGCTCCAGCCTATCCATGTATACCTGCCTTGGGGCTCTGTAGATGGGAGTAAACTTGGTACATTTACCTTCAAGTTTATCTCTTTCTGTCTGCTGCCTTCCCCCAACTTTGCTTCTCTCTCTCTCATCTTTCTGAGACTATATGGGCTCTCACCTGTTAAGAGCTGAGTTGAGTCCCGGGGCTGCCATTCACTGCATTGACCTGGATACAGTCGAGGTTCATATAAGTTGGTTAAAAGAAAAAAAAAGAAAGAAAGAAAGAAAGAAAGAGAAAAAGAAAGAAAGAAAGAAAAAGAAGGAAGGAAGGAAGGAAGGAAAGGGGAAGGAAAGGGGAAGGTGGTCTCCTATGGCATTTATAAAACCTTTTCTAGTAAGACACAGATGGATTTTGATCCTTGCCTCTGCTCACTGGCAGGAAAAGGGAAGTTGAGTGATTTCCAGGACCTGAGAATGGCATTCCAACTTAAGAGCATGGTGTGAGTGACTCACCACCAGGCTCCTTTCTAGGAGGTAGAACAGTCTAGAGGCTGAGCTAAACTCATCTGGTGTCTCCCGGCCAGAGCCAAGGCCTGCCCCTTGGAACACCAGCCCCAGGCTTTGGGCACCACAGCGCTGAGGAAGCAAATCCTGTCTTCCTCATTCTCTGTGGGTCACTGGCTCCATCCCCCTAAGGAACCCAATGTGTAGCCATGTGGACACACACATACACCTGTTTTTCCGAGGCAGTGTGGTGACATGGAAAGAACCCAAATTGGAATCAGGTGGTCCAGATTCTAGGGTCCTGGGGTAAGCCCCACTCACTTGGCTGTTTAAAAACAATCTGGGGTGAGATGGCTCAATGTCGGGCAGGAGGTGAGTCTATTTTAGCATTATTAGGTCCTGGAGAGATTCGAGGAAGAGCTCAGTTTTCGTAGTGCAAATGGTCTGATTTTCTTTTTAATGCACTTCTCCAGAGGATCTTGCCCCGTGTACTGGGTGGAAGAATGTCCCCTCAGCTTCATATAAAACCTGGAACCTCTGAAGATGATCTTATTTAGAAATAAGGTCTTTGCACTTGTAATTGGTTGATTTCAGATGAGGTTCTACTGGATTAGGGTGGGCCCTAAATCCAGTGACTAGTGCTCTTATAAGAGGAGAGGCCACACATACATAAGAATACAGAGGACAGAAGCCATGTGAGGGCAGAGACAGAGATTGGAACAACACAGTCGCAAGCCAAGGAATGCATAGGAATGGCGGGAGTCACCAGAAACTAAGGGGGAGGCAAGGAAAGATGCTTCCCTCGTAAGTTCAGAGAGAGCGTGGCCCTCTGACACCTTGAGTTGTGACGTTTAGCCTTTGGGGCTGTGAGAATACATTTCTGTTGTTTATGGCAATTTGTAGCTCTGGGAAACCAACACAGCCCTTCTCTTCTGCTTTTGTGATCTAAATACCACTTCCTGCAATGGAACCAGATGTGGTGAGGTTTACTGACAATTAATTCATGGACACAGGGTAAGTAGGAATTATCTGGCAGGGTGGCAGGGGTGTGGAGGAAGACATTAGGTAAAGGAAAAAGGGGGTGCAAATGTCACATCTGCGCTGAGAGAGGAAGGTGGCCACGTAGGGCACTCAGGGCATGGAGGACCATGGCTGTGTGCCCCAGGACGGGGCTGGGGGCTCAGAATGAAGATGCCACGGAAGGATGTCCATTCCTACCATCCTGCGGGCTCTTCATGAACTGCTTAAACCTGAAAGACAGGACCCCATTCAGTAGTCCTCTGATGTCTCTTTCTCAGTGTCCAAGCAAGCAATAAACCAGCAAGCCTGAGGACAGCATCATCTTTTCCTTCTACCAGGAGGATGCTGTGCTATGATCTGTGAGACTTATTTGTGGCAGGAGGGTGTTCACACAAGGAGGATGCTTTCCCACTTCTTTGATAAGCTTTGCCTTATGAGCCTAGGGTTGGCACACACATTTTTGGTGTCCTGCTCATGGAGCATTCTAGAGCTGCTGCTTGGTGAATCTAGGCCTATATTGGATGTAGGGGGTTCCTCATCAACATCGCTGTGGGTTATGTTTGGGGAGAAATTCACTGGGGCAGAATATACAGCTATGAAAGCCAAGGGCCTCTCTCCCTACGTCGTTCCGTCCTCTCTCCTAATTCAGGCTTTCTGTCTTGAGAGGTCCCCACTCTGCTGGGACAGTATCTCTGTGAAGGAGAGGAGATTGTTCTTGCTTAGGCTGTGTGGACAGAAAGAAAGGAGGACAAGGTGCTTTCCTGGCCTTGCCTCCTGGGGCGCTCAGACACACAGGGGAGAATAGATGCAGGGCCTGACTCTGCCTCCGCTCTCCTCTCTTCCCAGCTCCTGCAACCTGTTTTCCAGACTGGATCCAGATCTTCCTTGGAAAACACACACTGACCATGACACCTCCTGTCCCCAGATTTCCCATGACTTCCCATTTCTCAAGGGGCTGCGTTCAAGCTCCTTGGCTTGCCTCCCCACCTTCTGTCTGTGCGATGATCCCCCTCACCCCACCAGCCTCCTTCTCATCGTCCGAGGCTCAGTTCCTTTTCAGCTTCCCTGTCCCTCTGTCCCACCGGCTGTCGCGTACCCCTGCCTTACCATGCCATGGTGTGGCCATTGCTTTGTGGAGCCTGTCTTCCTCGTGGGCGCAAAGCCCCTGCAGGATGCGGAGAATGCTCTTTCCTTTCTTCAGCCTTACAGGCTGGCACGGCTCCTGGTGCGTAAATACTTTTCAAATGCGTGTTGAATGAATGAATAAATCATGTAATCTCAGAATTAGAGAAGTAGAAAAGACCGGCTGAGTCAATCCTCTCATTATTTACTAATAATGAAGAGTCTTAACTGGTTGGGATATAAACATGAAATGCTTAAATTCTTCCCCCTCATAACTGCCACCAGCTGTGCCTGCCGCACCCCGCTTTCACGCCCGGTGGAGGGCTCTCATCACGACAACTCTCAGGCTGATTCCAGGACTGTCTGTCAGTTACTTTTGGTATTAAAGCAGTCTGATTTTGATGATTAGGATTCAAGTCTGTCTTTTTTTTTTTTTTTAACGATTTTATTTATTTACTTGACACACACAGAGAGAGAGAGAGAGAGAGAGACAGAGATCACAAGCAGGCAGGCAGAGAGAGAGGGAGAAGCAGACTCCCTGCTGAACAGAGAACCCGATGTGGGGCTCGATCCCAGGACCCTGAGATCATGACCTGAACCGAAGGCAGAGGGTTAACCCACTGAGCCACCGAGGCACCCCATGTATGTGTGTTTTTAAAGCTCCAACCTCATATGCGGTGTGAAGTTCCCTTTGCCACCCATGAAGTCTTGAGTGGAGCGACCTCAGTGGCTGGGGTGGGGTTTGGGAGGAGAGGTCCGTTGTCCCCTCTTTCCCCCTGCATGATCCCCGCAGACACTGAGCTGGGAGGAGAGGAAGAAGCTTGTTTCCTCATGTGACTGTCCACGGACAGCGAATTTCCCTCACTTTAACTGGCTATTAGTGATCCAATTCGTGGGTTGTGAGCTCAGAGAGGACATGACGGACCCTGACAGTCCCCCTGTTGAGGTGCTTTATCCCAGAGCTTTGGAAGTGACTTACATGGGGTGGCTGAATCCCCCAGCGGAACCCCTGTGGGCAGCCTGTGCCAGAACCTTCTGAGGGTTGTCCTGAGGAGGCAGCAGCCCCAACATTTCTGAGTTCTAGGGTCCCAATGCTAACCTCCTGGCTACCAAATTTTGGATGGGGTGACCCCATCCCAGATCTCTTGTGTCCTGATCTTAAGTTCTTTTCTTTAAGTCACAAGCTCTTTCAAGATAATGAGTCAAAATTGAGAAGTGACCGCAATTAACAAACACATAGGAGGACGCTCAAAGGAATGAGATGAAAATAACGTAAATGAAATTCTATTTTTCACTGAAGACTAAAGTGGTTTCTAACAGCTAGTCCTGGAGAGAAAATGGAAGTGGGCTCTCACAGACGCCACACGTGGGAGCTCAAACTGACATCACTTTTTGCAGGGCAATTTGGGAATATCTATCAAAATAAACAAGGCAAATGTCATTTGCCTCTGTAATTCAATTTTGAGTAGTTTATCTTCCCAACACAGTTGCCCAGTGCTGGGTTGATCAGAATGCTCAGTCTATGTTGTTTATAATCATGAAATACTGGAAATGATGCACGTGTCCATCAATGGGGAAATGGTTAATTAAATGATGGTATAAGATACTAAATAATATGGACCCGGTTAGTTTTCTTTAAATAGCTCTTACCATATGTGCATGTTATAGGTTCCCCCTTCCATCCTACTTCCCAGATTGTGAACTCAGTGAAGACAAGATCCATAGGACATTACATGTTTGCTTAAGAATCTGAGATCTGGGGGCACCTGGGTGGCTCAGTGGGTTAAGCCTCTGCCTTTGGCTTGGGTCATGATCCCAGGGTCTTGGATGGAGCCCCACATCTGGCTCTCTGCTCTGCAGGGAGCCTGCTTCCTCCTCTCTATTTCTCTCTGCCTGCCTCTCTGCCTACTTGTGATCTCCATCTGTCAAATAAATAAATAAAATCTTAAAAAAAAAAAAGAATCTGAGATCTGGGTTCATATCCCAAATCCACCAGGAACTAACATGGTGACTTCGTGTGGATTTCTTAACTTCTTATACTTTATTTTCTATTACAAAAGTGGAGATGTTAACATTACCCATGTCATAGGTTCTCCTAATAATAACAGAAGGTCAATGTGAGGGGCTTGGCACTGGTCAGCTGCTTGGATGGATGATGGAGGTGATGGTGATAAAGGCCGGTCCGTTCATCAGCATAAACGTGGGACTTCACATAGGGCTTGGCACAGCAGAGTTTCATAAATATTTGATGAATTAATGAATGAAGTATATGTACTGCTATGGAAGGATGTCTAAGATTTATTGTTAGAGGAAATAAATGAAGCTGCGGAACCGTTTGTCTAACCTAATCTCATTTGTACAAAATATATTAAAATTTCTGCTGGGGGTCAAGACATAAATTATATATAGTGGTTACCTCTGAGAAATGGGTTTGGAGCCAGATGAGAAGCGGGTGGTATTCATTTTTTACTTGATTCCCTTCTGTAACACATGATATTATAAGAGTACATGACTTTTAAAATTAAAATTAAAAAAAAATCTATTAGGCTCGAAGAGCCACAGGGTTAGTTCTTTTCCAGGGATAATTATTTTGATCATCCTAGGATTTCATCTTTGATTTCAGTCCTCAATGAGATTAAAAGTATCTAGGAGTATCAGAGAAGAGATGTGGCAAGTGGATGGGGCAGGTGGTTAGGAGGACCTGGTCTTCTACCTGCTTACGAGGAAAGGTTAGCCCCAGTGTGTGATAGCCTTGGATGGTCACTGAGAATGAATTAATGCTTATTGTTTTATGGCACAGGACATGGGTGAGGGACAATACAGTGGCCTTGTCTTGTAGGATTACTGTGCCATCACAGTAAGGGAGAGGTGCTTTGGAGTCAGAAAACTTGAACTCAAATGGATGCATTCTCCCATGACCTAAGCTCAGATCTCCTCATCTGGGAAATGGAAATGTATCACTATTTCATAAGGTTGCTGAGGGGATTCAATGTGATGATTCATAGTATTCACCATGTTGCTCAAGAGTCAGCACTCCGTAAAAGACACATTTTGCTAACAACAACAACAACAATAATAAAATGACTGTATGATCTTAGAAAAGCAAGTTAGTCATGGCCCCTGAGCTTAATTTCCTCATCTACAAATAAAGATATTAATACTTATTTCACAGGTAGATATGTAAACATAAATGTTACACATGAAGGCACATATATTCATTTAAAAATATTTAAACAGTTTACATACAATGTTAAATATACATTGATACACTGTCATTCTCTTTGTCTGGAAGGAACTGAATGTTCTTGTTGTTATCACCTTCTCAGGAAGGGCAGCACCTGCATCCAGCTGTTCCAGTTAACCATAAGAATGTGACAGGACCTGACTGCAGAGGCTGTAAGTTCAAGTCTTAGTTTAGAAATAACTGGCTGAGATGTCCGTCCGTGAGGTGAGAAGCTCCAAGGGAGTGAGAGCCAATGTGTTTCTGATCAGCTTCTTTATCGGTAATGCAATTTCATCTATTGGTGAAAGGAGTCATGGTGTAGGTCAGATCCAGGCAGGACAGAGAAATCATCCTCAATGAAGTCCAGATGGTTCAGTTGAAGAGGGTTTCCTGGAGAGACCAATTACAAAGGTGTGAGCAGAGATAAAGGGGCAAACATGGGAGATTCGGGCACCTGGAGGTCAGGATCAGTGGGGAGCTGTTGGCATCTCTAGGATGAAGGGGTAAGGAGAGGGCAGAGGGTTCTTGGGGGGCACTGATGGGAACTGGAAATGTAGAGGGGTGTCGCCATTGCTAGGAGGGTGGAGCTGAAGCAGGGAGGTCAGGGTGCCTAGGAAAAATGCACCTGCCACTCTCCTGGAAACCTCCTATTGGCTGATGGCAGGGAGGACAAAGGCTGGTGAGGAAGTCCTATGGTATGAACTTCCTAGGCCTCTGAGGAGGGCTGATGAGGATGGAAAATGGGCCTGGAGAAGGGCAGATGTGTGGCACCTGGAGAGTCTTCTGAAAGTTAGACTTCCTCCCTCCATCTTCCTTCCTTTCCTTCCCCTTCCTTTACATTCTTCTGTTGGCCGCCTGTCTAGTCTTCTTTCCTCCCCTTCCTCTTCCTTGCCTTTTCTTGCCCACTTGCCTTATTTTCTCACTAATAGTCACTGCAATGCTGGCCTTGCTATCAAAACTTTTTGTGCCTCAGTGAGCTCATCTGTAAAATGGGCATATATTCTCCTCCTTTTCAGAGTTGAAGGACTCAGGGGGAGGTAATGAAAGAAAGTGTTTGTTATTCTATGATGCTGTACAAATTAACACATCATTATTATTATTTTATCCTAGGAGTGCTAATGTGACCAGGGCAGATATTTAGGACAATTTTGTACAAACTTCTTGCTTTGAAATTGTCACCCGAGATCCAGCAGGACAAAAGGAACAGCTCTCTGCTCCAATTTAGAACTGATGGTAAGATGCTGGTAAAGTTTGTTCTTCACCTGTTTCTTTTTATTTATTTATTTACTGGCTGTGGATGGGTGAAGAGATATTTTCTTCTTCTTGCTTGGAAGCTACAATAATATTTCACTGCTACTGCTTACCCTAAAAAAATAGATTTCCTTTTCATCCTCAGCTGGTGATTTGGTTTGCATTAATGCCTTTCATAACTCATACATTTGGCTATTAAAAATTAATGCTTGGCACTGACATAAACAAATGAAATTTGTATTATTAATGTTTTACATAGGTAAGGCTCTGTAATAACAGATTCATCACAGAAGACTGTTTTAATTAAAAGATTCACTGGTTCCTTGAACACATCTGAGAGACCGGTCTGGGGAGAACCAGGGATGCGAAGAATGACAGGTAGAGAAAGTGCATCTCAGATTCTTGGGAGAGCAAGTCGTTTGAAGTTCCAGGTACTGGCAATGACCTCACATTTGGATATTGTTAGTAGAGTGCTTAGAACGGGGCTTGGTTTAATGTAAGTGTTCAATTAATAGCAAGACTTATGAAGAAGAAGGAAAAGAAAGAGTATTTATTCCTTGAATAACACTGTCTATTCATTTGTTTAGTCAAGATGTCTTTAGTGAGCAACTAATATGTGTCAGACACTGTTCCAGGTATTGGGAAACAGAGTGTTGATCTCATGAAATCACAACATTTTAGAGACAGACAATATATAGCATGTCAGGTGGTAAGAAGGGGTTACAGAGTTAGGGAGAGCTTGGCAGGCTTTGGGCAGGTGGAAAGAGAGGTTTGCAAATTTTAAATAGAAAGATCTTGTAAAGCTGTAAGGGGAGGTGATATTTGAGCAAAGGTTTGGGGGGGATGAGGGAGTGATCAAATTTCTACTTGGAGGAAGGATGCCTATGAAGAAAAAGAGCAAATGCAAAAGTCCTGAGGCAGGAGCATGTGGACAGAGCTGAGTGGGAGCGAGCAAGCCTGGGAGCAGATGAGATCTGAGAGGTGGGTGTGGCTGGGTCATAGGACTTCCTTGGCTGGGGCGTGTTGACTTTGACAGTTACAAGTGCTCTGTGAGGTTGGAGGTATTATCTCTATCTCACAGATGGTAAAATTGAGGCAAAAGAGGTTTTTACCCAGCAGGAAGGAACCAACTGTGACATTCTAACCTTGGCTTATCTGATTCTCATAGCCAGTGTGCTGTATTGTACCACCTTCAACTGGGGCTTAGGGAGGTCAGTTCAGTGCAGCAATGGTTGGATCATCTTTCTGTATAACACTGGACCCACACCTGAAACATCTTAGTCTAGGATGTTCACATGGAAAACAGCTTTGGATAACACCTAGTTCAACTCCTTAATTTCACAGATGGAGAACCCAAGGCCCCAAATGTGATCTGTCACATTGATCCCCAAGCTAGTGATAGAGTTGGGGTTAACATCACAGAACATTGGGGATACCTGTCCCCTTGGGGCTAAGCTCATCTCACCCCATGTTCATCAGTGCAGGATAGCCTGGTGGTCAAGATCTTGGGTCTTAATCTTTGACCTGCCACCTACATGCTTGGGCATGTTTCTTAACCTCTGTGAATCTCCATTTCTCATCTGAATAAATGGAGATAATAATCTAATTTGAAAAGAACTGTTGAGAACATGTAGGGATGAAGTCAAGCTTTCAGCACAGTTTGTGACATATAATGAACCCTAATTACTGGTCACTGTGATTAACATTACTCACACTAATCATATGAGGTGGATACCACCTGTAGTTCACAGATGGGCAAATTGAGACCCACAATGGGAGTAGTTTACATAAGAGCACTCAGCAAACCGGGAGCTATTGCATGAGTTCCCAGTCTCCTAGAGCCATGCTCCTATCTGGTCACTCAAGGATTTTTTTTTTTAAAGATTTATTTATTTATTTGAGACAGAGCATGAGTGGGGAGAGGGGCCAAGAGAGAGGGGGACAATCCTCAAGCAGACTCCCTGATCACAGAGCTCTCAGGAGGCTTGATCTCATGACCCTGAGATCATGACCCAAGCCCAAACCAAGAGTTGGGTGCTCAGTTGACTGAGCCACCCAGGCACCTCTGGTCACTCAAGCTTTAAAGAACACTATGGCTTTCTTCTTGTTTGACAATCAAAGACCCTTGGTGAAGTGAATTCTTGTCATGCTGCCTGCTGCAGGTGCTGGGGACCAAGGACAGGATTTGAGCACAAGTGATGATCACATTGGTATCTGTGAATGTGCGTGCTGAGAAAGCAATTTACCAGTTCAGCTCCCAATATGCAGGGGATGGCTCTAATGGGCTTTTCTCGTCTGTATGAAAATGTCAGTGACAAAGCACATGTCCCACTGATACCTTCTGAAGGCCTCATTTTCCTGAAGACAGAGGTGGCATGGTGTGCGTGTGGGGAGAGACTTGGCCTTGAAGTATTGATTAAGTAATAATAATAGAAGCCCCCATTTATTAAGTACCTACTATGTGTCAGGCACTAAGCTAAATACTTCGTATACTTTATTTCTAATTTTCTCAATAGCCCAGCAGAGTAGATGTAAATGGAATGTCAGAAAACATGTGCCTTGATATCACACAGATAATGAGAGATCTTTATTTCGCTATTTATTCATCTGTTCATTCAGTTGTTGGATAAATTCTCATTAAACACCTCTATGAGTCCAGTACTCTGCTAGGTACCAAGAATATATTGATAAATAAGATCAGAAGCTTATAGTTTAATGTGGGAGCCAGAAAATAAATAATCACAGCAGTAAACCTATACTTATGATTCAGGGTCTATGAAGGATTCTTTGAGTGGGAATCAGAGGGACACCAGTTAAGTGACTCACAAGAGGGTCCCCAGTGAAGAAGCATCAGAGATGGAAGATTTAGGGCTGGTGAAGCCTTGGCTCTTCCCATTTTGCATCATGGAGAGGGCAGAGGAGAGGTTTTCCAGGAGACTTGGTTTGAATTCTAACCCTATAACTGTCTAGTTGAGTATTCTTGGTTCAACCACTTTACCTCTCCAAGTCTTGGTTCATCCCTTGAGAAATGGGAAGAATGTTTACCTCATGGAGCCTATGTGAGAGCCAGAAGAGATAAGGTGTAAGAGCGCTGAAGAAGTCAAAGCGTTTTGCACATCACAGCCATGATGACGTGAATGAGAGTCTTGCTCTGTGCGGACCCAGTGACAGTGTTGTGCTGGGATGTCAGGACTGTCTCATCTGCATGAGGTTAGCAACTCTGGTCAGGGCCAACTTCTTGCTTTGTTTTGGGTTCTCCAAAATGGGCTCAACCCTGACATTTTACCTCTTCAAGGCCAGCAGTCCTGCATAGGGAATTTGAAGAAGGGCACTTGTTCAGTTGAGGAGTGTGTGTGGGGGGAGAGCATGGGAAATTCATCTGCATGCATCTTGAGCTCTTGTCCCAAGAAGACAAGGTGAGTGTCATGGTAGTGGAGCATAGGCAAGAAGCAAGAGGTGTTCTGATCTTCTTTCCTCCCCTCTCCTCTGTCTGCCATCAGGATGTCTGGAAGAGTCAAAGAGGAGAAATAAAAGCAGCTCTTGAATCTCCACCTTCATATTTTTTGCAAGAAACTTAGGCTCTTCCTCTGAGCAGTAGAAAGTGATGAGGAAGATGGGTGAGACTATGGATTAGGAAGAGAGAAGGGACTGTAATTAATGAGGACACCACCTCGTAAATGCACATTGTTCACTGACTTCGAGAATTGCAGTGTAATTATATTAGTAAATGTACTGTACTCTACTTGGTAAAGGTAATGAAATTTTAATTGCATATGACTTCTCTGGCTCTGTCTGGGGTCCAGGCTCTGCAGGGAAGTGTGACCAGTCAGTGGCTTTCTAGAGAGAAGGGCCAGGAGAAAATGGAAATGACTTGTTGCAAGTCCCATTGCAACCAGCCCCACTGTGATTCATGTTGTGTTGGTCATCATGACAGTCCCAGGACGCAGCCTCATTTTGTAGATGGAGACTCTTGGGGCCAGAAAGGGAAGTGTCTCATCTGAGTCCTCAAAAGTGAGATTAAACCAAGCAGGTGGACTCCAGGTCAAGAGTTCTTCTTCTCCTCCTTCTCCTCCTTTTTTGCATTATGAGACCAGGGGAGTAAGGAACCAGGCAGATCTGGCTTCCTTCAGATGTCCCATTTGTATAAAGGAGAAGGAAATGGATCCTCAGAATATCACCCACTTGAGGTCAGCAGAACTGAGTCCATGGAAGGGTGTAAGGGATAGCAATTTCTTCTCATCAAGGAACTGCTGAATCAGGTGACAGTGGGGACTTCATCAGAGAGAACTCAGGATTCTGGGGTAAGCTGGAAGGCTTTCTGGAGGAGGTGATGTTGGGGTGATGCCATCATGAAAGAATGAGTGACTATCCCCAAGGGAAGCTACCACTCTGAGCTGTTTCCTGTCTGTTTTTCAGTAGACTGTGAGCAGAAGCTCTCTTGTGTATTTTTGTAGGTGCCTATCACAGAGCCTGTTGCACAGTAGGTGTTTAATAAGTGTTGTTACATTAAAAATCTCACATGAGCTCTAGTAGAGGCTCCAAATTGTGGAAACCTGGACAGGTGAGGGTTGTATTAAAAGAACACTCAGACTTTGGTGGGGATTTCTGCTAGAAGCATTCTTTTAGACCAGAACAGGGTGAATGCTAAATTAAGAAGAATTATTAATACCACTATTATTATGATTAGTGTAATGATGACAATGTAGCCAGTGATCCCAGCTAATATTTATTGAATATGTACTACATACCAGACACTTTGTAAGTATTTTCCGCAGTTTTTTCTCATATCATCTTCACAAAACTTGTGAAGCAGGCACTATTATTATCTCCAATTTACTGAAACTGAGGGCCAGAGATGTTAGGATATTTGTTCTGCATCCCACACCTAAGAAGGACAGAATAAGGGCTTGAAGCCAGGTCTGCTTGCCTCTAAATCTCATCCCATTTCTCTGCTCCATGATGTCTGCTCAGCTAGGAGGGCACCAGAAATGGTCAGACCAATTTATGTTGAATTTAATGTCATTGAGGGTAAAGGCAGGATGATGCAAAGGAAAAGCAAATAGAGGTTTTCACCAGGGAACATTGCTGAATGGGTGGGAATGTACTGGTTGACCCAGTGCTGTGGTTTTGCCTGATTCAAAAGAATCAAAGAGTTCAACATTCACCAGGGGGATGTGATTCCAGAATCCCCATTGCCAGAGTAACTCCAAGAGTAGCTCCCTATGTTTATTTGGGATCAAGATATGAAAAGTAGCCTGGCTCCAAATGACCTCTGTCCAGTATTCACAAGTAGAAATGACATAGAAGATAGAAGGGTACTTCTGGGACTGAAAACTGGACCACATCTGTGACCTTTCTCCTTCCATCCCTTCCAAAAATGCCCTAACCACTGGCCATCATGGGGGTAGGAAGAGAAGAAAATGAAAGAGGGAGAGGATTCTGTAGACTTGGAAGAGGTTCAGCAAGAAGTACTGAGATGAGACTCAAACCCAGGCTCCAGGTTGACTGCTGTCTTTCATAGCTTTTCAGCTCAGACAACTGATATGTTTGACATCAGTGTTTGCTGATGTGACACCCAGTGTTTGTGACACCCAGTGTTTGCTCCAAGTCCTTCTTATCACAAATGCAGAAGAAACTGATTCAGGGAGAATCACTCTCTTGGGAACAGCAGAGTTGATGAGACCAGGAATGTAAGGATTTATCAGCCCCTTCTCCATGAGGAGCTGACGAATCCCATGGCAGACCTCACAGAGGGGAGCTGGGGATGGGCTGGGTAATCAGGAAGTCTTCTTGTAGGAAGTGGTTTACCATACAAGTTCCACTGAGATGTGCCAGGGACAGCCACTGCCTGTGGCTACAATGAGATTGGCCACCCACATCTTTAGATCCTGCAGCCAGACCAGCCTCTCTTTTTGTTACCCAGAAACCTGAAGGAACAGGATAACAAGTAAGGGGGTGAAGACATTTTGGAAGTAGAAGGAACAGAAAAAGCATAGCCTGAGAGTCAAGAGACTGGGGATGGAAGCTTGCCTCTGCGCCATCTCATGTAACACTGTGGCCATGGTTTTCCCCTGGGTCTCTCAGGCCCTATGTTTGTGAAATAAAAGGAGTGGACCAGATCCTCTCTCAGGCCCCTTTTGGTTCTGGAAGGTCCTTATTCTTTGGTGTGCCCTCACAAAAATACACCTATCAGTGCTGAACAGTCCACGTTGTGTCCAGGAGATGGTGCAATCAGTTGGGAAGCAAGATACTCACTGAAGGGAGCAGGAGGCTGGGGTGAGTTAGTCAGGGCAGGCTCATGACCTTCTCAGGACAGGTGGTGGTATTGGGCAGGGCTCTGAACCATGAGACGGCTTTGTTAGATGAGGGGGGCTCATGACAGAGGAGGTAGCTCAAGCAAAGTCTCTGAGGAAGAGAGTGCAACCTGTTTTCTGGAAGCAGTGAAGAATCTGCAGAATGGGACCCAAGCTACTGGGTGCTCTTGGCTTCTGCTTCCTAGTGACCATTGGACAGTAAGCTCTGCCTGGGGCCAGAAATCACACTGTCATTGCTGTATCTCCATGGTCTGGCATAGGGACTGACATGGAACAGCGTGTAAAAAACATGGTTTAATGAAGGAAGGAATTTCTCTGCATCTCAACACCTAACTGCATTTAACCTGATGCCTTTATTTGAATTAGTAGATGGGTAAAAGCTGCATTCTGCTAACGTTTTAAAATATCTGCACTGTGAGATGCAAAGATCCTATCCTTTGGAAGTCCGTGGATCCCTGTATATCCCACACAATTTGGGAACCAGTCCCTGGGTGTCAGCTCTCAAGCCATTCTCAGATCCTCAGGGCTTTGGGACAGAGGTTGGGGTGTGCTATACATGTATGTATGAATTATTTTATTATATATTTCTCCTCCTGCTTTAATTGTTGCTGAGCTCATGTTTTATTTTAATTAATGTTTTAATTTAGTACATGCACCATGAGGCACTTTCTCTGAGGATATAATTAAGCTAGAAAAATTGGCTATTCTAGCACTCAAGGCTGGGAAGCCATGGCTCAAAAAGGGTGGGTTTGTGGCCTGAAGTCATTTGGGAAGTTAGGGATTGGGTTCAGGAAGAGAAAGGTCTTCAGGGCATCCCCTAGGACTTCATCAATCCCTGTCCATTTGAGCAATGTAAGAGGGGAGGGAGTGATATTTTTTGGAGAAGCTATTACATGCCTAATGCTGTTCTGCATGTTATATGCAATGTTACATAGTATCATTTTATCCTTCTAACAACCCCATACAGCAGTTTTTCTTGTTCTCATTTCACAGATGAAGAAAGTGAGGCTTAGGGAATTATCAGTCTCCTCAGATTCGAGCAAACTGAAAAGAGTAAAGTCGGAATTTGAACCTATGTCAGTCTGTTCTCTAACCCTGGGTTCATGTTATCAGAGCACAGTTTTTTTTATTTGTGAGTACAAAGAAAATATTGGCAGTCACCCTGGAGCGATTCATGGGGGTTCTCTCACTAATGTAATCAAGAAGGAAGAGGCTCTCTGAAGCCTTCAATAGAACTAATTCCTCTGGTGATGTTCGAAGTGAACTTCAGTTATTCACTTTGTTGAGAGTTGCTTTTAATGTTTAAAATACTTCCATGACAACTACCACCATGATCAGCACCATGGCCAGCACCACCTCTAGTAGTAGTACTACTAACAACAGCGTTATATAATATTCTAAGCACATTAGACAGTAACTCTAGAAGGAGGTTCTATTTTTATCCCCCATTAGGGATGAGATTCATGACAGCTCACATGTTTTCAGAGATCACCAAACTTTCAATGCTAGTTCCCATCTTCTTATATCATTGTCTCTGAGGACGTCTGGATGGAAGAGCTCTGGGCTCCGATGTGGTTGGAATCGCAGCTCCTTGTCTTCCTTCATTGATTGACTTTGCATTTCGTGGCTCCCATTATGGCTGTTTCAGAGCCTGGGAACATGGAGATGGCGCTCGCTTTTACCTGCCAGGCAGCTTACATCCTATCAGGCAGAAACAGGCAATGGACAAACGAAGGAACACATAGAAAACGGAAATAGCAGGTAATGATGAGTGCTCGGTGGAAAATTCAAAAGGGGTGATACTAGAGATTGCCTAAGGATGTTCAGGGAAGGCTGTTTTGAGAAGATGATGTCTAAGCTGAGTTTGAGGAGACAAGGAGGAACCAGCCTGACCAGCGCTGGGGAAGTCTTCCCTGGCCTGGGAAACCACTGGCATAGTCCCCACGGTAGGACGCCTTCTTTCTTCACCATTTTCTTATATTTCCAACATTTTCTTGTATTTTCCTCTCAGGGCACACTCACCACCACGGGTGATTTTATTCACTTGTGGGTCCATTTCATTTGTATTCACCTCTCCACTTACTATGAAGATCAAGGGGGCAGAGGGCCAGGTCTGTTTTGTCCATTATCATAATCACAGGATCCAAAAACAATATCTGGCCCAGAAATATTTGTTGAATGAATGAATGAATCACTGTTCAGTAAATGCTATCCCCAAACCACACTCCCTTGCACTTGACGCTTGACAGGGAGGAGACTGAGAACCAGAACACAGTGCTCACCTCCTGTGTGGTGAACACTTATCACTTGACCAAAAACGTCTGCCATGTTTCATTCATTCGAGACCTGTGTTGAGTTCCTCCCATGTCCCTGAACTTTCACACATAAATCCTAATGGGTAGAGAGCTCATGTCGCATTACGTCCATTTCTCGGTGATGGGGGGGGAATGCCTCAGTCAATTATGTGGCCAAGGTCATTGATCCTCTTACACTGCAGTGATACTTTTCCCTCTCACTTGACCTACTCCAGTTTTGTCCCCTCCTAGGGGTCTGGGTCTATCTGGGGATACACTTCCTCAAGCTTACAGGGGGTCAGGGCTTAAGGAAAGCTTGACAGGAGCTTGCAGGTTTGTTTCCTCCAAATGCCCAGCACTTTCATGGTGCCTGTGAAGCACAGTGTGCTTGATAAATACACTTCCTGCTCCAACCTCCTTCTCCCCCCCAGGGACTCACATCTGCAGGGAGATCGTGCAGACACCCCTGCACCCTTTGCCCTGCAGGCTTGCCCTGTACTCTTCATTGGGCTGTCCTATGAAAACAGTGAGGGCACCAGCATGTTATGTTCTCTTTGCTCCTCTGTGCCTCCAGGAGATTCGAGTCCCTACATGACAAGGCCATCTCTTTCACACACAGGACTTGGCACATAGTAGGTTCTCAGTCAGTGTCTGTGAAAGGCGTGACTGAAAGAGGCTCATGCACTTTGGGAGGCTGTACGGGCTGGAGTGTGTTCCTTTTCTCTCCTTGCCTTTCCGGGTGCTAGGCTCCCTCAGGGTGGTAACCGGTTTTGGCTGCACCTTCCAGAGTGCGTTGTGTCACAGGTCTGCAGCTGTGTGTCTGGCATGAGCCCGCATCCATTGCTGCAATTTGTGTGCGCTGAAGCCATTTAATTAAATGGGATGGAATTGAATCTGTGAGGCTGTTATCTCTGATACTGTGTTCTGCACACGCCCGACTGCGAGGGAATCCACAGGAGGCCTGGGAGCGGCTCCCTGCTCATTCCAGGCCTGCTCTCCCACCCCTAGCACAGATGGTGCTGGGAGGTGGCTAAGATTCTGGGCACAGATCTGAAGTCGGGGGTTCAAAGCCCCTCCATGCATGTGTCCCTGTCCCACTGCCCCCAGCCCCCACCATTGGTGAGTCTGAGCTACCAACAGGTCTGTGCCTCTCCCCAGGAGGCAGTCAGAGCTATGGAAGCTAATTTTGCTGAGGGGAACCTTGCCAAGCCAGAGCAAGCTTTCGTTTGCCTAAGTTTACATCAATAATTAATCCAACCTGGTTTTACACAAGGCTTGACATAAAATTATTAGCTGTGAGAGCTTTTCTTGAGCTAGTCCCAGAAGAGGGCTATCATGAGCCCAAGAATTGACAACCCGTGAGAGATGGGATGGGCAGCTCAGAAAGTCATTTTCTCTTTCCTATTTCAAGCTCCCTCCATGGCTCCACTGGAACCTCTGCTACTGCCAGCCAGGACTTTCTGAAGTCCAGAGTCTTTCCCCTGCTCAAAAACGTTCAGTGGCTTCCCACTGTGCTCCTAATTCATCAGTAATTCCCACTGGCATTTCCTATTTCCAGGCTTGCTCTCCATTCCCTCTCCCTTACAGCCAAACTACCTTAACCCACTGACCCTTGTTTCCTTGGCTTGTGCTCCTTACTAACATTTCTGTGGGTCACACTCTTAGGCATCCTTCAAGGCTGAAATCTAATGCCACTTCCTCCAGGCAGCCTTTTCTGATTTCTCCAAGGATCATTTTTCTTCTGCTTTCCAGAGGTGTTTATTTTGAAAGGTACCCTGTCTGTCTTGTACTGTTATATCTGTGTACATGTCTTCATTTCTAAGAAAGGATTATTTATCATTGGAAGATAACAATAATTCATAATGGAATACCATTCAATGTTGGGCACTGGTAGCTCTAACCAAGGGAAGTGGGCAGAGCTGTGTTCACTATTTCTTCCCCCGAACTGGATTCTTCGTCTTTTTCCCCAAAGTGGCTAACAGCACCAAAGAGCTGCTCAGTTATGTGTGTTTGAAACCTTGTCTTTTTGACTGTATTTTTTCTTCTTCTTTTCCATCCAAATGGTTTCCCACCAGAGGCCTGTTTTCCTGCTCACAACCACCCAAACTCCTGGCCAGGCACTCATGGGCTCATTTCTCACTCCTGCCCAACCTGCTCCAAACCCAATGCAACTTCCTGTTGCAGTTTAAATATCCCCTGCTCTTCAAGACCTCTGGCAGTTTCCCCTGTCTAGAAGCCCCTTCCAGCTCACTTACCCACCCCTCAACTCTCTACCCCAACCTTCAAGAGTTACCTTGTCTGTGAAGTTGATACCATTTCTCCCTTTGCAGAATTAAGGGACCTCCTCTTTGCTCCAATGGCACATTGCTTCTATGTTGATGATATCAATCTCTATCCTCCCTTGCACTCTGCCTCCACACCTGATCCCTCTGAGGGGGGCCAGCGACATTATCTTCTGTGTTTTCCCCTCCCCTCCCCCAAAGGTCTAGCCCAATATTTGCTATAGCAGGTGCTCAATAAATATTTGCTGAATTATTAAATAAATATTGAAGAAGTTGGCAATTACAGAAGGCAGCCCTTCCATCCATTGGTCAAGGAAGAGTTTGCTATTGCTACTGTTGCTGTCTTTGTTGTTATTGTTTTCTGCCATCTGATAATACACACACTTCCCTCACCTGTCTCAGGCAAGTTCATACTTCAAACAATCCATCCCATTGCCCCCCCAAAGCATGTTCAGGTTTCTCAGATCAGCTGTCCTACTATTCTGTTTTTAAATAAAGTCCCTTCCAAATGATCTTAAATGCCTGCTGGATTCTCAGCCCTGGGTTGGACGATGGGAGGGGTACTCAGAACAATGTAGTCCCTGCACAGGGATAAGTTCGCCATCTGCTTTGGGGACAGAGCAAACACAGACTAGCATGAAGCAGAGTGCGTCTAATAAAGCCAGTCACCAAAAGGTAGCCTCCATAGTCATAGAGCTATGATTATACGCTTTTTTTTTTTTTTTTTTTTTTTTTTTTTTTAGCAGTCAGCAGCAGAAAGGACCCCATAAAGAGGGAGAATTAAATCATTCTGTTTAGAAAGGCATCATGGAGATGTAGTTTGTTGAGCAAGACGGATCGAAAGTGTCTGCATTTTCTCTGCCGGGTGGCAAGCCCTCCTTTTCACCAGAAACATTTCCACTTCCATTCCTCATACAATCCCAAATGCCTTCTCTTTTCTTTCCAATAAATCTCCTTTTGTTTCTCCGGAGACTCCCCTGCCAGCCTGTCAGGAAGTCTGCACAAAATAGTGTATTTCTGTCAAGAGTTCCATGTGAAGTGTTAACCATCTTTGAACACCAGAGGCAGTCGAGGCAATGTGTGGGGACACCCTTGTCCCAACACCTGTTTACTTCCTTTTTTTGGCAAGCTCTGAGCCAGCTCCAGCCTGCTGACTCAGGTGCAGACAGGAAGAGGGGGCCATCGTCCTGTTCCCCCACCCATCCCATTGGAGCAATATTCCCACCTCGTGGCACCATGCAAATGGTTCAAGGTGAAGGGCTTAAGCTAAATTGCTGTGTGTCCTTAGGCCAGGGACAGCACCTCTGTCTCTAGTTTTCCCATCTGCATGAGATGGGAGTAGATAATCCCTAGGGTGCCTTTAGGTCTGTCATTCCATCATTTCACAAATCTATCGCAGCTAAAACTTGACAAAAATGTGATTCTTTCTTGGGGATCCAAAGTCAATAGAAAAAGAAATGGTCTAGGTAATTCAAAGACCCAGGAGGGGCATTCTTTTAGGGCAGTAAAATAACAATAATAATAAAATCTAGGATCAAAGTGCTTTTCCATCTCTTAGTCGATTCTCCTAACAGTCCTGTGGGGAGAGAGCCAGATACACAGAACTTTTCACTGGACTGTCAGAGCCACTGTGTACAGATGTTCAGGTTGTGCACTGCCCAAGGGCGGTACATCAGAGGAAACATCATTCATATAAGAAATATAGACTAACTTATATGAAAGGGTGTGCATGGTCATGAAGAATCGGGTCTCCCAGCTGGCACACCGGATTGTGCACACAGCCAGGGGAGACCACACCCAACACATATGGTGGGGAATACACCTGTTAATAGCTGCTCCTGTCTTGATCACACTGAGGATGACTCCCGAGAGCACCTACTTATTCTTTTGGAGACGTGATGACATTTTCCTTCTCTCTGAATCTAGTACCATCTGAGGGATGAGATTGGGGGTTTGGTGTATTCTGTAAATGGTATGTGTGCCAATGTCAGGCAGGGTGGGAATGGATGAAGTGTGTGTGTGCCCACCGACCTCTGAAATCTCCCCCAGGGCAGAGCCAGGCCAAGCCAAGGATCACACTCACACTGCAGCAACAGCACCCCATTCTTCATGGGACACACACACACTCTGGCTTTCAACTTAAAAAGAAGTTGGGACTCTGACTCTGTGCATTTTAGCCCATGGGACAGATTAAATTCAAGGCCAGAGCTTTCCTCACCTTGGCCCTGACCCCTCGCTTCCCTTCTTCCACCTCCCCCTTCTTTTTTTTTTTTTTAATTTTTTAAATTTAAATTTTAATTTTTTTTAAAGATTTTACTTATTGATTTGACAGAGAGAGATCACAAGTAGGCAGAGAGGCAGGCAGAAAGAGAGGAAGGGAAGCAGGCTCCCTGCTAAGCAGAGAACAGGATGTGGGGCTCAATCCCAGGAGGGGATCATGAACTGAGCCGAAGGCAGAGGCTTTAACCCACTGAACCACCCAGGCGCCCCTACCTTCCCCTTCTTTACATGTCGAGGGCACCAAGCATGGCTGGAGGGGCCATCTGCTCACGACCCTGCTGTGGCAGAGCCAGACTACTTAAGGTTGTTCAGGTTAATATGCCAACATTTTAAAATGTTGCTGAAATGAGGGTGCCTTTCTCTAATTTATACAAAAGCACCACAAAGGCCTGTAGTGGGCACACGACTGAGGTATATGCACGGGGCTCTCCTCTGACCATATTTTGCTATAGATGCCAAAAGCACCTTCCCAAGATTCAAGCTGGATCATGTCACTCAAACACCTTCTATGGCTCCCTATTGTCTATGAGAGAGCTTTGCCACGTGAAGGAAGAAAGATGTTTTTCAGAATTGCATGATGGACCTTACTAAAATACACATTCCCAGGTTCCATCGTAGATGTCAAATGGTGAAAGGCATGTGGAGGGGGAGAGAGGTAGAGAGGAAAGGCATGTGTACTTTAAAGTTTCTCCCCAGGGATCTGAGACACCACCCTGACTGAGACACGCCATCCTTAAGGATGCTATTTAGACCTCGCTGTGCCATTCAAGGCCTTTCTTTTCCTCCCTTCCTTCCTTCATCATTTCCTTCTTTTCTTTCTTTCTCTGTCTCTCTTTCTAAGATTTATTTATTTGAGAAAGAGAGAGAGAGAGAAAGAAAGAGGAGGGCGGAGGGAAAGGAAGAAAGAGAACTTCAAGCAGATTCCCCACTGAGCCTAGAGCCTGATATGAGGCTCCATCCCACGACCCTGAGACACGCCTGAGCTGAAACCAAGAATTGGAGGCTTAACTAAGGGAGCCACCCAGGCACCTCAATATAAGGCTTCCTGAGACTAGTCTGAGCCTAATTTTACAGCTTTTCCTGCCATTCTCCTTCACCCAACCCAAGCTCCGGATCACACTGGCTTTTCCCCATTATCTGGACACCATAGTCCAAATGCCACCACCTCTGGGAAGCCTCTCTTGATTCTCCAGTGCAAATGGCTTCCTTCTTCCTTTGTGCCTCCACATTCCAGCTAGATCAGAGTTAAGACAGGGGTATATTTCTGGGGTAGATGTAATACTACCATATTGCAGCACCAGGTAGCTCCTTGGTTTCTGCTTTTTGGAGGAAAGAAGAAAGAGGGGTGTGTGTGTGTGTGTGTGTGTGTGTGTGTGTGTGTGTGTGAGTTTGCATGCGAGTATGTATGTGTGCCTGTGTGTTTGTGTGTGTGCATGTGAGTGCTTGTGTGTAAGCATCTGTATGGGAGGGAAAAGCAAGGAGAAAGAAGAATGGTGGGTTCTGTAGCCTCTGCCCCAGCTCTCAGCAGAGGTGACTGGTTTTGAACGTTGATGGAGGGATGCCAGCTGGAGCTGGGACCCCTGAGGCAGTGAGACTCCAGGGCAAGAGCAACCTGGCTCTGGGTCCAGTATACGGCACCAACTAGAGGTGGAGGAAATGATTTCTCCTGCTCCTGTCACTCAGCCCTAGACCCAGAGGTGCCCCTTGGCCTTCTAAGCAGAGCTGGGTGCCACCAGCCACTTCATGGGTGGGTGGCTTGGCTTCTCCCAGTGTAAAGGGAAGAACTAAGCGATATATTGAGCCTATGCACTGGGTTGGGACCCCAAAGGTGCTCTGTGAAGGTGTTTCCCTTCCACAGATGTCACACTGCCTATGGCAACAACTTGAGACAATTCTTGGTCTTGGTAACCCGGCTGTCATCTGAGTTTCTCCAGGCATGATTTACCTCATACATGTGCTTACAAACAGGATAATAACTGCTAGCATTTACTAAACACCTACTGGGTACCCACCCTTCATATATATCCCTATCTGATGCTTGTGATAACCCTGTGATATGTTATTATCCAACCCATTTTCATGGAGGAGAAATATGAAGATCAGAAACACACGATTGTGGTGATCATACAGTTAGAAAGCGGAGGGAATGACATCAAAACCCATCTGTGGGGCTGTAAGGCAGGTAATGCTCTCTCCACGCTATGCAGGCAGTTGGTCTCCTCCCTCTGCAGGTTATTACTGGTTCCTACCCTGTACCTACTTGGCTCAAGGCAATGCTCAGATCCAGACCCAGAGTTATTAGGCTCCGTGCACTTGTACCATGGTGGGTAAGGACTTAGACCCTGCAGCCAGGTGCACCTGACATGCATCACATATTAGCTGAGTGACCTTGGATGAGCAGTTCAACTTTCCAGAATTGTTTCCCCATGGCATTGTGTTGGGGATTAAAGAAGGAGATGTATTTAAGAATTTAGCAGACTGCCGGGCTTAGAGCAAGTAAGTGTTCAGTAAATGAGAGCTCTTCAAGTTAGTACCTAAGCATACCTAAGCATTCGTGGGGGACACACCGTGTGCTAGCTACGGTATCCATTCCTTGGATGGAGACTGGGTCATAATGCATGTATGTATTAAAGACTTAAACTCTGCCTTTCCTCCCTTCCCAGTCTTTGCGGGAGCCTGGGAGGCATACGGAGCGGAGAACTTTCTGTCCCCTGAGACCTGTGGGGGAACTGCTGCTCATTTATCATGTAGGAAGCATCAGCTCTTTGGTGAAATATCACCCTCGTGAACAAACACAGTGCGGGCATTTGACCTTTCTCAATGAGCGTTGGCTTCTTTGCTCACCGCCAGAAACGAAGCAGATTCAAGGAGGAGACGTGTGTCAAAGGACCTTTCAAAGGGGTCATCAGATGGGTGCCGGGGTGACGACCCTGGGGCTGAGAATAGCAGTCGAGGTGGATTGGAGGCTGCAGATGAATAAACCCAATCCTGCTATTTTGACGGGCCAAGAAACTTCAACATCTGCAGGTGCAAACTCTGGAAACGAAGTCAGCCAGGCAGGTGCCAAGAACACATGGGCTGCGTGGCCCCTGCCGCCCCTCTTTGGTCTCCCTCTTGTGTCCTTTGCAGTAGCCGTTGGTATCTGTCAGGCAGAGCCCAGAAGGCACAGCTGACCAGACCGTGACAGGTGAGTCTGCAGGTGACATCAGTGAGCCCTCTGGGGTTTACAGTGGCATCTCTGAGGTTCTCCCCAGGGCTGTGAGCAGGAGTGGTCTGGGATGGAGGCTGAAATCCCCACAAGGGACACAAGCAATCATATAACATGAAACCTTCCAGACGCTGCACTTGGTTATAACAGTGAAGTTGGAGACTCTAGTGACCACAGAGGGGTCATCTCTGTTGCCAGGATCTGTAGAGGGCTCTACAGGGAATGGAGCATTCGTGTGAACTGTTGTTCCAACCTCAGGGACTATGACTATGAGCTGGCGTTTACTGAGACCTACTGTGTTCCAGGTGCTTTGCTAGGGACAGGGACACCGAAATGAAGGAAACAAAGTCATTGCCTTTGCAGAGCTCAATGTCTTTAGAGAGGTCAGTGTTAGGGGTAGGGGTGGGGAGAGGAGAGATCCAGCATGGCTGAGACAAGGACAGTGTCACTGGAACAGATAAGAGGTGTGGTTCTCAGCACTGCCCACGGGAGATGGCTCTGTGGTAGGTTCAGGTCCTGCAGGAGAGTCTCGGCTGGGAATTAGGAACAAGGGACATGGCAGAGGACACATTTCTGCCACACAGGGTGGGCTCATATTTCTGGGGAGCAGGGCAGAGGGAACAGTGGCAGCTCAGATTTGAAATGCAGCCTGTAGCTGAACCACAGACACCCTGAGGAATTTCTCCTGATGGCCGTAAGGGGCCATTGAAGATTTTTGGGTTGTGCTCGAGGGCATTTCATATTGTAGCCTCTTATAGGCTGCATGGGGAGGGGCTTCAAGACCAGAGGCAGGAAGATTAGTAAAGTCGCTACCACGATCAGGCGGAGGGCTGGAAATTAATCTTTCTGAATCTACCAACCAGGGCTCTAGAAATGGATGAGCTAGAGATGTGACCGGACCATTACCATGGAGGACATAAGGAGGCACCAAATAAGACGGTGCAGATGGCAGGAAATATTTTCAATACTGGAGCTGCTGAAAAGAGTCTGCCTTCTCATTTCTGACCTCTCTTTGCAGCCGGGATCTCAGATTCTGCAAATGCATTAAGAACAAACACACGAAAATCAATGCAAACTAGACAGGAGACCTTTCTAGGCTGGAGAGTGGAGATGGCAGGTGTCCATTAAGCCCCTTCCATAGGATGGAATGCAGAGCACAGCGAACTACAAACCAACTGGAATCAATTCAGGTCTCCATCACTCGGTTACTGGGTAACCCTGCCTCAGTTCCTTACTACCTCTGAGCTTCAGTTCCCTTGTCTGAAAATAGGTGGTGCCACCATCTGTGGTTGCGAGGGTCATGATGTTCTTAGGGAAATAAACATGAATCGTCCAATCAATATTAGCTTGTTTTCCTTGTCACTTAAAAAAGCCTGATGGCCAGCTCTTGTTGTTGCTAAAATACTGCCATTGGAGTGTCCTTTCTCTTGTCCAAATATAACTGTAAATACTGGACTCGGTTAGGTTACAGTTCTCATGACAGAGGTTGAGTGTTTCAGTGGTAAGCAGTCATTTATGCTTCAGTATGAAAGAGTCTTAATTTACAAGGTGTTCCTGCTGGAAACGTCTTTACAGATCGTTCAGGATGACCCACTTATTTTAGTCCAGAGGGCCCTGTAGTCTAGAGAAGGGAGGCAGGTTCTCAGGGTCTTAGAAGGAGATGCAGAAAGAACCAGGATTAGAACTCAGGTCTCCTGTGGCATGACTGCTAAACTTCCAATTATTCATGACAAAATTTATTTATCTGTTATTTTGATAGCATGCAGATACTGAACCTGAAATAGAAGAAAGGAGATGACTGAAGAGGCAAATATTTAATTTGAAGAGAAGAAGCACAATTTTTGGGTCCTCGGGGGTTTTGGGAGCCATGGAGACAGGCCTGCCCCATGTGATTGCAGGATTGCAGCCCAGACTCCTCACTGGCAGGAGAAACAAGGTCATCCTGAGCCCTGCAGGTGGCCACCTGAGATGCAGAGCGGGGCAGAGATATGACCCTGGGCAAACTCCCTCAGCACAGGGAGTGTCTGTGTCTTCACCTGTGCAGTAGGTGGGGATCTTCCTGTGACCTGTATTTCTAGGTCTTTGCAGGCTGTGGGTTTACACATTGCCATATGAACTCTACGTCCTGGTAGCACTGAGCCTTTGCCAACAGGGCAATGGGACCTCAGCCCAATGCAGGGTCTCCCCCAGTTTGGAAGGGTCTTCAGATCAGGGATGTCCCACATCCTTCCTCATGAAGAAGCCTGTGCATGTGTTTGCTTTTGGTCTTTGTGTTTTTCCTGTGGGGAAAACTCCAGATTCCTACCACAGATGCTGCCACCCAGTGTCCCAAGGTACCTACCGTGTCTGCAGGGCAAGGTTGCTCTCCTCTCAGTCCTGTCACCTGACCCCCCAAATAATACTCCTGTGCCCCAAGTGTCATCAGTTCCTTGGGAGAGCAGCTCATGAGTGGCTGCCTCTCCCCATGGTCCTCCCCAAGGGTGAGATGAGGGTTGGCACCGTGGCATCCCTCCACTGTCCTAATCTTTTCCCACCCCCTTGGATTCTTCCTTCCACCCAAAAAGTGAAGTCTCCAGTAGCAGCATAGTGCTTGAGTGTGGGCTGTGGAGCCAGGCTTCCTGGGCTGTACTCCCACCTGCGCTAGCTGTGTGATTTTGGGTAGGTTGTGTAACCTCTCTGTGCCTCTGTGTCCTCATCTATAGGAGGAGGTGATGTAATATCTACCTCTTGGTGGTAGAGTTCAGATTCAATGAGTGCACTGAGCCTGGCACTTCATGACAGGTCACTACAGGTAACTCATTCCCACGCAGACCAACTCACACAAATAGATGAATTCTGGAAAGAAGCAAGATTTCGCTCCACCTGCCATAAGCCCCCGAATCTAGCCGTGATCATTTGTATAGTCAAGTGTCCCACCCTCTACAGGTGTCTGGACAGAAATTGTCAGTGGCACACAACCAGCAGGCTGCGGGTTTCTTTCTGGGCTTGGCCAACAAGAGGAAAGTCTCAGGAGCACATCACAGACTGGACTTCCCAGAAAGGGAAGGGCGTGTGACCCCAGGCATGGCAAGTCCTCTTCGGCAGAGAGAAATTTCCAGAAGGAACTGTCAGTTGAGTGCTCTCTCCCACCAACGCTGTCACCAGTTGAGGGGACAACTCCTTCATTCCTGGAGGAATGGGACCTGAGGGGCTCTGCACAGTCTCTGTGACAGACCAGGATGGGGGGTGATAGTGGTCATGTCTCTGGGGGCCTCTCACTAAATATCCTTGCAGGCATGCAAGCAAACTAGACTCAAATTTCTCAGCAGAGCACGTGCTTCTCTTTACAACTGATTCTGGCCCGTCTACATACCTGCCATGTGTTTTCTTCCTCCTCCCAACTCCCAGTTCTTCACCTGCAGAGAGTTTCCCGCAGATCGCCCTTGTTCTCCATGAGCCCTGTGCCACTGTAGACGCTCTCCTGAAGAGCTCTTCTATCCCCTCTCATCCTTCCTCTCAAAATATCCCCAACTTTCCAGGCCCAGAGCAAACATTGCTTCTCCTTGGGGTCCATCCCATGTTTGCATCTACCGTTCACATTCATCCATTTGTCACTCCATAGATCTGGGTCATGAATCTAGAATGCTCTGGGCTGGGAACTCCCGCTCCCCACCCCATCCCAACACACATAGCAGACTCCCTTGCTAGGCAAGACGAGGGCCATGCTTGTCACATTTTAATGTCTGAACCTCTGGTCTAATGCCTCGCACACAGTAGGTGCTCATTAAACACTTGCTAATCCATGAATGAAGGCAGTGATTTGGAGGCAGTGGCAGTATCGTAGCCAATGAGGTTTATCCGAGGTGCGATTATTGCTAATTGGAGGCTGGGTCGGTTGAACTCCCAGAATTACTTTATTTTGAGCCTAGCATTCTGTGAGCAGGTTCCAGGGAGGGATCTGGCCTTCTTCTTGCTCCCTGTCAGTCAGAATGCTGCCTGGGGGCAGGAAGACATTCATGAAGGTCATTTTCGGGAACAAATAAGCCGCTCCAGGTCTTAGTCTCTCAGCCTAATGCTGTCAGGAGACGAAGGGACCCGACATTGGTTGAGTTCCTACTTTGTGCCCGACACTGCCTCTGGCCGATGGCATGACCATCACCCCACAAAGCAGATCTTCTCAGCTCTGTTTCATAGGAGACCCAGAGAAGCCAAAGAACTTGTCTAAGGTCACACAGCTAGGAAGCTGTGGCCTTGGGGTTTGAACCTGGGCTGGTCCGCCTCCAGCATCCATGTTTTCCTTACAGTCTGTGATGGGACTCAAAATTTCCTCAGACAAAAGCTTCCAAGATCTACAGAGCAACCCCATGCTGAGCTCCATGTGGCCTCTGACTCCAGGTCCTCCTGTTCTCCACTGGTGGAGACCCAGCTTCCAAGAGTCCCCTTCACTTGAGCCCTCAGAGAATGTCCCTCCTCCCACCAGAGGCTGGGAATGAGTCTGCAGGACAAAGGGCTCTGTGCCCGAGGGACACTTCTCCTCCAGCTGCCCTTGACTTCCTTCTGCCGCGCCTCTGTCACCCCTCGCCCACACCACGGGCGGGGAGAGAAACGCCGTTATAATCGAGGGCCCGGTTCCAGCTTTACCTTATTATACGCCCGGGGAAGGAGAGCAGACGGACTAAATCACCAGTCGGATTAAAGCTCCGTTTGGCTGGAAACAGAGTTGTTTTTGCAAAAGTCCTTCCTTGATTTTTGCACTGTCAGAGGCTGTTTTTAAATTTTATGTTTTCCGGTCTTTTAGCATTCTGCCTGGTTTGCTCTCACACTTTACTGGGCAATTTTCAAACATTACACCTCAGTCCTGCCAGACACCCTGGGGTGGGGGGGTGCTGGTGGGGAGGAAGGTCAACCCTTCCCGGCTCTGATGGATGTAAAGTTGAGGAGGCACGAGCTAGGAGGACCCAGGAGCCCCACACCCTGTCCCAGAGCCCCCTGCCAGCACCATGCATTTGGACCTGGGCTGTCTCCGCTCTGTTCGCTGCCTCCAAGTGGCTGTCTGGGGGAGGTGGTCTGTCCGGGGCTCAGCTGCATGACACCTTGGCCTCAGTCACTGCAGACCACCAACGGAGAGCCCTTGGACAAGGCATTCTCCCTCTCTGAGCTTTCATCCCCTCCTCCTATAATGAGGGAAATAAGTGTACTGGCTTCGTCGGGTCACTGTGAGGAGTGTTTTTACATGGAAAGCACTTGGAGCCAGCATGGCCCATACTAAGTGCTCAGGAAAGGTCAGTGAGCAGAATCCCAACAGCATTTATTTACCAAACACTCACCTTGTATTTTATGCATATATCAACTTGTTTAATTCTTATTCACAGTGCTGAGTCCAGGCATTGACTCCGTTTGGCAAACTAAGTAAATGATCCTCACAGAGGTTGAGTAAGTCCCCCACATCACACAGCTGGTCAGAGGGGACCACAATTTGATCCTGGGCCTATTGGATTCCAATGTCTGAGCCCCTTGCCCTTTCTACTCTGTGTTAAAGATCCTGGGGCATGGGCTTTCTGTCCCCTATGAGAATTTGTGTCTGCAGATTTCAGCTCAGCTTTGTAATGCCTGTATCACCAAGCATGGGACATTGCTCTGTGGATATTGTGGAATAAATGAATGGTCTCAGGGAGAAGAGGAACCAACACTCATAGAGTTTGTACTGTGTGTTGAGCACTCTGCCAGGCATGTCTTTAAAGTCTCACGGGTGGGTATTATCTTTGTTTTACAGCCGAGAAAGCACCAGAGGACTCTCTTAGCTCCAAAGTTAAGAAAGAAGATTAGATGCTAGATGACCTTTTAATGGCCTTTGCAAAGATACACTTAGAAGAAAATGGAATTTTAATACTGAAAGGAATTGCAGAAAGGCAAAGAGAATGCACTTAGACACCGCGCTGTAGAAGACTGTGCGGTGGTTATTAGAGTAGTTTGAGAATCAGACACAGCTTTTCCCAAATTTGGCTCTACCACATTCTAGCTGTGTGATGTTAAACCGGCTGCTTGACATCTCTGAGTCTCACGTTTCTGTAAAATGAAGCCAGCAAAGCCCTAACTCTAACTGGTCAGCCTGCAAATCTAGATGGAATGTCTGTTATAAGCCCAGTTCTAGGCACTGCAGACAGAGTAATGAATTAGCTGGTGCCATTTGACTTCACCAGGAGAAGGACGCTATTGTGGGAGAGGGACATCAAACACTGCAAACAATACTTAGATTGGTAAAGTAGTGTCAAGTATTGATTTGTGCTTGAATCAGTTGGTTAGACTGGGGGTGTCTAAGGTGGATGGGGTGGTTACTTTAGAACAGTGATACTTGACTTAGTCCCTAGATGTGGGAAGGGGCCAGCTATGTACCACATGGGAACAGGAGTGCTCCAACAGAAAGACAGCAAGTGGAAATCCTGGCGTGGAATGTCCCAGGGTTGAAGGACAGGCAGGCTGGGGTAGCTATCATTGGGTGATCAAGTAGGGAGTGGGAAGTGCAGAGGAGGAGCTAGCCAGGTGGTCTTATTCCTAGAGACTTCAGGGGTCATGTGGATTCCACATGAGGTTTTCTGGGAAGGCCATGTAAGAGTCCCAAGACTATCAGGAGGCTGGAGGTAATTTTATAGATAAGAGCTGACTGTGGTTTAGAGAAGAGTTAGAAATGATGGCAGGTGCTCCGACTGACCCCCCATCACAACAGTGGCAGTGGAGCCCATATACTTACTGATGGACTGAATGTAGAGAGCAAGGAAGGGAGAACAATGGAAGATGACCCTAGGTTTTGAGTGTGGACCACCTGGGGGGAGGATGGTGCTGCTGTTTGTGAAGATGGGGAAGACAGGATGGAGGGAAGGTATAGGTATCAGTAGTTCTGATTTGAGGAGTTAAATTTTAGATACCTATTAGACTTTCCAATGGAGATGCTGAAAGGGCAGCAGATCAGGAAAATGTACTGGGGAAATATACTTGATGTATACTTCAAGTATACATCAAATATGACACAGATGTTTGTTGGAGATAGATATATATGGCAGTTTAAGAGATGGGAGAGTCTGAGACCCTCTAGAGAGTGAGATGAAGGAGAGGCTGGGCAGAATCTCAGACCATGACTGTATTGGGGGCTCTGGAGAACAGAGGAACTCAAGGTCAAAAGAGAAATGAAAAGTCACATTGGACTTTTTGCAAAGTGAAGTGATTTTATACCCAGTGCAAAGTGCTCTTTGGCTGAAGTGAAGAGGTGGAAAGAGACCTCATATGGGAAATTTGAGTGAGGTGCTTCCAAAACTCCCTCCCACCCGGCAAATTACCTGCACTCTTTATCTAGATCATTCCAACTGTCTGCCTCCAGAAAATGGATGGCTGGATATCACCTCCATCACGGCAAGAAACGTCAGGGAGATGCGTAAAGAGAACAGGCATGTTCACGAGACCCCAGTGAGGAGATGAATGGGGGCGGAGTGCCCTCCTGAGCTTTGGCACTGTCCTCATGTCATGGCACAGGAAGGAAGAGGAAATGAACACATTTTCTGCCTGCGAACATAAGTGGAATATTGGAGAAAAGAGCAAGCCTTTAACACGCCAGGACCCACCCTGCCCACTAATGAAACATAGCCTAGATCTTCCGGTTCCTGCCGGTCAGATGAGCACCTCCCTCTCCCCTGGGGGGAATGAGCAAAGGGGAGGCCAGAGTCATGCACACCCTTCTGCACGGCCCCTGAAAGCCCAGGCTGATGTCCTGTCCTCGACATAATTGGCCTTCTGAGCTGGCACAATCTCAAGACCTTGCTCTTCTTTGCTGCTGCTCTTTTCTCTCTCCCTCTCTATTGCCAGTAACTTTCATGCCCAAGTCCAAAAAAAAAAAAAAAAAAAAAACCAAAAAAAAAAAAAAAAAAAAACTTGTGGGGAGATGGGCCCTGGAGAGCGCTGTTTAAATAACCGATCCACTTACATGTTTTGCTCCCACCTCAAGGCCTGGATGAGAGAGGTGTGGAATCAGAGCAGCGCATTTCAAGCCACATGATCCAAAATGTGTTTCTTATTTTTAAATTGGGCTTATTTATATATTCAACCGTTACTTTTTATAAATCCAAATGGAATAGCAATGAAAATCTTCTTCTCTCTTTTTTAAGGCCTTGTGCAGACTCCTCAAAGTTTTGGGAGCCCTGGGTTCTCCCATCCCAGCTGAATCACACTGACCAAATTGGCCTGGCATCTGTAGGAGGGACAACGGGTTTGTCTTTACCAAGGCCTGTGGCATGGTTATCTGTGAACATTTTTTAACATTTGGAGATCACGCTGACTCTGAGAACTTTCTTCTGTGAAATAGCTGACCAGATTCATGCTCTTTGACCTTCAAAAGGTCAAAGGGAGGGAGACATGAGGACTTGGATCAGACCAGGAGTACTTGCTCAAGGTTAAGGTAATGTCCTACTCAAAGTCAATGGCAGTTTCATTGTCAGAGTCTTTCAGAGAACTTCAAGAACTCACTCATTTAACCTATATGGACTTGGCACTCACAGGTGGTACTCAGGGGGCAGAAATCTAATGTTATCCAAGATAAGCTGGGTCTTGGAGTCCATGGAACTTAGGATTTCATGGGTCATGGACCCATCCACTAGTGAAGACTCAGCTGCTCCATGTCATTAAAGCAAAAATCATTCTACCCTGATGGTGTGGAAGGTACTTAAAGAAACAAAAGGGAGTGTTTCATGCATGTCTTGGAGTTATCAACAGACCGAGGTCTGTGCAGAAGAGAGCAGGAGATGGAGAAGAAGGTCTGGAATCAGACCTGAGTGTGGATGTTGGACTCACCATAGACAAGTTGGGTGAACATTGGTGAGCTGTTGTCCTTCCTTGGATTCCAGGTTGCTCATCTCTAATGGTGGGTATGAAAATAATAGCTATGTAGGGTTGTGGTCAAGATGACAGAGAAGAGCCCACGTATGGTGGCTGCTTTCAATAGCTCCACATGTCTTTCCAGGTCTTCCTGCAACCCCATGCTGGAAGATTGCTTAGAAATAGTGACTTTCAAGGAGCTCCCAGCCTGGACCAGCGCTTCAAGAGGATAGGTACAAGGCCTCTCTCATTCTCTGCTGTCTCCCCCAGTGCTCAGCACCATACCCAGCCTACACTCTACACTTGATATGTATTTGTTACTCACTGACTCAATGGTCATGGATTTAAAGAGCATAAATTCAAGGCAGAAAGTGATCAGTCCTTTGGGAGACGTACTCAGGGCAGCAAGGGGCAGCTACTGGGTTAATGCTGGAGTTTCCATGATAGACTGGGCTATAGGAAGAGGGAAGAGCATTTTAGGGAACAACATGCCACCTAGTATTGATGGAGTATGAAGTGCAATGTGGCAGAAGAGGGGTGGCAGGAGGTGAGGCTGGAGCGGTCAGCATGGTTGGTAGAGCATGGAGGGCTTTGAACTTGACTCTGTGGGAACCATTGAAGGGATTGATTCAGACATGGTCAGACTTGAATTTGGGGAAGATCACCTGGGATGGGTAGGAGGGATATAAAAGCAGAAGCAAGGAGACTGGTTAGGGAACTGTTGCAGTTGCCTGGGGGAGAAGGTGATCACGGTTTAAGGTCCTGGCAGTGGGAATGGAGAAAACAGAAAGGTCCAGGAGAAGTCAAGGCTTCACAATCTATGGGACTCAGTGGTTACATAGTGTCCAGGGTAAGTCTTGGGGTCTAGGACGTGGTTGAGGATGGAGGAGAACACCCTGGATTTCTGTCCCCACCAAGTAGGAAAGGAGGACTCTTGCATTTCCCAGCGAGAGCTGGGCAGCCCTACTGGAAATTCCTCCCCAGAGCTCTCTGGGGAGGGCAGAAGAACCACTCTGCCATCTCTTTACTCATGGGGGCTGTCAATCTGGTAAACAAAGGTGTTGTCAGCCTGCCTTATTGAGAAGTAGTTTAAATTAATCTTGACAGGTGGATTAATAAATAATAAGGCCTGAATGGCTTATAAAGAAATCAATTACACTATAAATTTTAAAAAAGCACGTGCTTGGCTCCAACTCAGTGAAGCTGCAGCATTCTTGAGAAATTACAAATGTGCCCAAACTCGATTCTAGACAATTTCATCATGGGGGGGGGGGTATTGGACAGGATGCATTTAGGGGTGTAGTTTACCGTATGTTCTGCGGATGGCTAAGCGACATCCAGCGGGTGAGGACAAATTGTGGAAAACAAGATAATTCACCATCATTCTCCACCTGTAATGTGCAGCAGGTGATCAGGCCTGCTTCTCTTTCCGTAATACCCCTACTTTGCCTTGGCTGGAAGCGACCCAGGGGTCATGTGACCCAGCGGTTCTCAGCCCTTTCAGACTCATATTTTGTGATGCTCCCTTTATTATCTTGAAATAGAATTCATAAATTATATAACCTACCTAGACATCTCATTTTAAAAATCTATATAATGCCCATACGGCAAAGTAAATGAAAAATAAAAAGCAAAGTAATTTATAATAAAATAATATGTATGCTGATATGTGAATAAGAGGCTACGGCTGGACCAGAAGACATAATAGCAGTTGGATGATTGCTTGACGGAAGCCCAAGTGACTGTGTGGAATTGGCTCCTCGAATGCATGAGGAACAGCATGGCCTTCAGAGCTGTGACTTTCTGAAACAGTGGAGACTTGAACAAAACAGGAACGAGCCCTCCTTTATTTGCATAGTAGCTGCATTCCTGGAAAATACGTGTGTATTAAAATCATACAAAAATTCCTCGTATCTCTATGTAGAAGTGAAACTAAGAGCGAGGCTCAGGTCATGAGAGCAAGCATTTTTCCACTTATGTCAGGTGGGACATTCCAAAATCAAGTCAGGTGTGGCCCAGTTCTTTATCTGGCTGTGCCTTCCCATGTGTTGCAGGCTGTCCACAACCAAACACCAGCTGTGCCCCTTCCATCTGTTGGAATGTCCAGCCAATAGCGGTAGAACTGCCCATGGGGAGACCCACTGTTCTAATCCAATCTCCTCATGGTCTGGGTGGTGGTAGAGAAGGCTGGAGAAGGGAGAGGACTTGCCGAAGGACTTTTTCCTGGTGGAAAAAGCCTAGAATCTAGTTCTCCTGTCTGGTATCCCAGCCCTTTCCCATTCGCCTCGTTCTTACCTGCAAAGGGGTGTAGAGTGAGCCTTCCTCCAGTGCCTTTGCACCCTGGACTTCCTTTGGCCTAGAAGATGTCCATCTCTCAACCCGTCCAGGGTGAATTCTAGGCTTCTGTACTCTGTACTATTCTTAAAGCGAGTCTCACCTGCATTTTAAGGTATTACTATTTTTCTGCCTCCTATTGTCTTAGTCTAAACAATGGTGGGTAAAACACTACGGATAACAATGTGTGTATTGTGATCTCAGTGGCAAAACCTTGTTTATCTTCCCACTGCTTCATAAGGAATTATGGTAGACACAAAGAACATATACAGATACCCTCAAAAGCTGATCTCAGGGCAGACATCATTAATATACCTCAGCACTTGTACCCATGGGGCAGACATGACTAATCTATCTCAGTATTCACATGCATGGAGACCATCATGGTCTCAGATCCCTTCTTGATTTAGAACTTCAGGCATCTAAGACCAACCTGAACCAGTAGAAATATTAATAGCTTTGTTCATCTTTGCCTTAGCTAGCTGCTGGATGGTTTACTATTAGTTTGGGGGGTTTATTATTTTATAATTCCATAATTTCTAGGTTCTAGAATTCAAAGATTCTAGGATCTATAACTTGGAGTGTCTAAAATTCTGTGATCTCACACGTCATTTTATTGTGCCCCTGCAGAAATGGGGTCTCTTGAGAGCATCCTCCTTGATCATTTTTGAAAACTACCGTGGCTTTCCTCATCATCTTGATGTTGTCTCTAGTGCCCTCTAGATGGCACCCAGCCCTCTGACCAATACTCAGCATGACACTGGCCCCTTGAGGCTGCACAAGGGATCCCTTGACAATACTCAAAGGGATTGACATCACTACTTTGCAAATAAGTTAACTGAGGCACAGAAAAGGGAAATGACTTGGCCCAGGCCCCAGAGCTAGTCAATGGTAGAGCAGGTCTCAAGCTCAGCTCTGTTCTAGTCCAGAGATTTCCACTGCACAGGCTGACATAAGAAAGGGAGTGGAGAATGCAAGACCCCCCGTCCCCCAGCTGCCACTGCTCGATGTGGAGGCTTCAGGGGTCCTGAGGGTTCAGAGGGAGTGGCTCCCCCTCTGTCTCCCTCCCAGTTCAGCATCTCTCACCAAGACCATTGTGATCTCTCCCCTGCTTTGAGGCTCACTCCTCCAGTTCATCTGTCCAGGTAGGGAAACTTTGTAATGGAAATCTGACGACATCCCTTGTCCTACAGTCCATCAGTGGCTTTCCATTGTCTACACATTTCAAAAATCCTTACCTTGTAATTTAAAACTCTGTGGCCATGAACCAGGAACCACTGCAGCCAGCTTTCGAATGACACAACCTGCACTTCAACGGTTACAAGTTTTCATCTCTGTATTAGCTTCCTGTTGCTGCTGTAAAAAATTCCTACAGACTTATTGGCTGAAGACACACATTTGCTTCTTTATAATACAAATTATTACCTTACAGTTTTAGGGGGGGTCCGAAGTCTCAAATGGGTCTCAATCGATTGAAATCGATGTGTCAGCAGGGCTGCATTCCTTTCTGGATGGGTGAGGGGAGAATCTGTTTTCTTGCCTTTTTTAACTGTTAGAGGCAACCCAAATTCCTTGACCCATGGTCCCATCCCCTTTTGCCATCTCCAAAGCCAGCAGTGACTAATGGAGTCTTTCCGATTTTCCTTCACTCTGACTTTCCTGCCTCCCCTTTTCTACTTTTAAAGGCCTTTGTGACTAAATTGAGCCCACCCAGATCAGTGCAGGCAGCTGATTAACAACCTGGTTTCCAGCTTCCCTTGTAACATAAGATATTCACGGGTTCTGGGGGTTGGGACAGGGACATATGTGTCTATCACATGCTCCATGTCCTCTCTTGCCTCCATACTCTTTCATGAGCTGTTGCTTCTTCCTGAAATGCCATTTCCTCCTTTTACAACAACTAACACTTTCCTAGGCTTTTTTAGGACCCAGATTCAATGGTGTCTCCGTAATAAAGTCTTCCCTGAGCCCAGAGAGTGTTATGCCTTCCTGTTTGGTGCTCCTACACACACACACACACACACACACACACACACACACACACCCCATGTATGTATAAATATATTTATTTAAATAAATCTAACATAATTTAAATAAATATATTTAAATAAATCTCTATATATTTATATATAGACTGTAACTTTATTATTTGTTCTCGGGATCATGAGCTCCTGCCAAGAGTAACCATGATTTACTCTGTTTACGCAGCACCTGTTTACTCCCTGACACATTGTGTTCAGAAAGGTTTATTGAATAGGAGAATGAATATAGTGGAAGCTGGAACTTGGGAAGTCTGCTATTTTGTGATTATCTAATTGGCCAGTTTGATTTTGGACATTCTCTCCTCCCCTCTCCGGGAGTCAGTTCTCTAAGCCTGTGGAATTAACACCAGGAACTAGAGGAACTTGGTTTTACTACAATCAGGTGCAGACTTCAATGCATTGGAAACTTATTTCTCTCATGTTCAAGTCCACGGCTGCTAGGGGGCACTATCCCATGGAGTTCCCAGGGACCTCTCCCACCATCTCTACAGTGTGCCCTTCGACCTCAAGGTCCAAGGACAAATTCTAACAATCATATTAATGTCACAGAAAGGTGGTAGAAAAAAGAGACTTACGAGAGGGCAAAGGATACCCAGCAGTGGTACCTTTAGAGAGGTTTCTGGAAGTTTCCATTCAACACCTGTCCTTATATTCCTTAGCTTGAAAGACGTCACATGACATTCCTAGCTGCAAGGGAAGCTGGGCAATACAGCTCATATTCTGGGCAGATAAATTCTATTGTTGTGAAAGAAGAGGAGTTTAAGTGTTAGAGGGTCTCTAGAAGCCTCTGCCATAAGCTCTAATTTCCCTCCATACATTCTGAGCTTTCAAGTTAGATACTATAGCTCAAGGATTAAGAAGGTCAAGATGGGCAGGCTGGTATCTGTTGTGGTTGTATTAAGTTACATCCTGACGAAGTCTAGTGTTAACATAGAACCATAGTGAATCTGGAGGAAGGCAAAAAGCTTTCATTAAATCTCGCTGACTTTGATTGGCCGCCATTTACATGGTGACCTTCTTTTTTTCCTCTCCATCCTGGCTAATTGATCTGGGATGGTTATGTTAAATCACTGGGCTTACAGACCTTGGAGTCAGTTATAGCCTCCTATAAACAGGGTGACCATGCACAGGCTCACTTGGGACAGTGCTGGTTTATGCCTGTGTCCTGGTGAAGTAGCAAGAATGTCCCTTTCCTCCTTCAAAAGCATTCCAGTTTGGATGATAACTTATACAATCACCCTACCTTCAACAGTGCAGAATATAGGAAAGGCAGAGGAATAGTGGCTCATATTTGAATATCAAATATCAAATCTAGAATTCATTTTGTTTGTTGGCTTGTTTTTTATTTGTTTTTAAGGTTTGGTCCAATGGGGAGGCAGAGAGTGTGGAGTCAGGAAATAAGCTATTTGGGATATCAGTGTTCTCAGGACAAAACCTTATGGGTTATAACACCCATTTATCTTTTTCCCCCCTTTTAAAAAAAACATAAGGTTTTATCTACCTGCCTCAAAGATCACTTTCTCAGTGGTCTTCTATGACAATTAGATCTAAATTTGCTTCCCTACCTGCCTTCTCTCCTTACTTGGTTTTATGTTCTACCTAGAAATTATCTGGTTGAATCATTAGCTTGACTGTTTAGTTGATGTTTTCCTCCAACCGTTCTGCTGCTATGAATCCAAGCTACACATGATCACAGGACTTATTTTGTTCACTTTTGTGTCCCAACTATCTAGGACACATTATCTATGGGTAATATATAACTAATGGATGGGTGGGTGGTTGGGTGAATATAGAGAGTTTAAATGGTTTGTTGAAAGGTGGAAGAATTGGGAAGAGATCTGGAAGCCACTGAGATTTGAAACCTGTACAATGTTTCTGAAAAGCTCCTCTGTGAGGGACTGAGATGTGACTTTGCCTGAGTTCCATGACAGGAGACAGATCACACGGACAGTGAAATCCACAAAGACATTATCAGTCAGAAGAGGCCAGAGCTTTGGGGCAAGATGGCTGCTGGTGGATGGGACATCTGCCAATCATTTTGGGTTCTGCCAGTGCTACCGTATTAGTTTCCTAGAGCTGCTGTAACACAGTACCCAAGCTGAAATTGATTCTCTCTTGGTTCTGGAGGCTAATATTCCAAAATAAATGTATCAGCAGGGCCAGGCTCCTTCTGAAGGCTCTAAGGGAGAATTTCTCCTTGCCTCTTTCTAGCTTCGGTTGCTGGCAACCCCTGGTGTTCCTCAGATTGTACACCCATCACTCTGTCATCACAGGGCTTTCTTCATGTGTGTGCCTCTGTTTCCAAATTGTCTTCTTTGTATAAGAACACAAGTCACTTGGGATTAGTGTCCACTCAAATCCCATAGGACCTCATCTAGGGCTTGGGTTTTCTCATCTCTAAAATATGAAAATAAACATCTACCATTTTTCTCATTGATTATGAGAATAGATAAAGATGAACTTTAAAAAACTCCAAAATCTCCTCCACATGTAAATTGTGAATATTAAGAGGAGGAAAAGGGGCTTGTGGTTGTTAGTTAAAACAATAGGATATACATGAAAAATTTGGTTTGGACAATTTGAGGCTCAGAGAGATTAAGTTACAATATTTAAGGTAGCATAGCACTTAGGACAGGAGAATAATTGTGCTGACTTCCTTTTTTTTTCCCCCCTTGAGATTTTGGTCCTCGCTGTTCATCCCTCAAAGTGAGATAACTGAGCCCTTCTGTCTCCTCCAGCTGCTTCCTCCCACCCTTCTTTGGGTAGCGCTGAGGACAAGCAGGAGGCTTTGCCTTCCAGGCAGCAAGGCTGTCATGAGTTCATGGGAAAAATGTTTGTGGTTTACTTTATCACAAAGCTATGGGAGAACTGGCTTGCCTGGAATACAAAGGAGCCTGAGGCTGAGAGCAGGCAAACCGAATCCTACCCAACCCTGGGATAGAAGGCAGTCAGGGCCAGGGACTGCCACCAGCAGTGAGAACCAAGGTGATCTCTTGGGGTCACACAGCCCAAAGCAAAAGAAGATTTGGAGTCACTCCTGTGTGCATTGGTGTGTGTGTGTGTGTGTGTGTGTGTGTGTCTGTTCACTGCTTTGTCTGATTTCTCCCTGAAGAGTGGGATGTGTCTCCACCCATCTGCACGTTTTAGTTTTCAAAGGCTTTCACATGCTGCATTCTGTGTGCTCCTCATGACAAACGCAGGAAGAGGTTGGTTTTATTCTCCCCATTTTGTAGGTAGGGAAACTGAACCTTGATATGAGAAAGGACAAGGAAGTAAGGATAGCCCACAGCTTTCTTTACCATGTACCTTATGGTACGATCCCCTTGGCTCTTGTGGGGGTGCCTGCAAGCCAGTTAAGACAATGATTCCCTGTTCTGTCATGGTCCCCAATCTTGATGACTGTAGCCCTCTTTCTGGTTAATGCTTTGCCTTTCCTTCCAAACTAGTATCCAAGTTCCACAACCTGCTTTAGTATCCCCCTTCTGTGAACTAGGCACTACACAATCTTCATGAGATACAGAATCATTCTCATCTCATGTTAGTCCTGTTTCTAAAACTAGAGGTTAATGTGCTTAAGAGTAGATATTTAATCATGCAGTGATGCACTTTTCCCAAGCTCCTGGTATGGGGCTAAGAACACGGTAGATGGTCAATAAAGGTCTAGGGGTGGGTAAAACTTGTAATGATAAGGGCCTTTTACTGAGTAGTCATGATAGCAGGGGAGAAGACGTTAAGAAGCAAGGAATTCTAAGGATGGGTGACGGTTGAGGGAGAGCAACCGGCTGTGCAGCCCCTACAAGGTCAGGGGAGCAGCATTCAGGAATAGGTAGGGGCATCACCCAGGCTATTATATGTAATACATAGAGTTATGTGATGAATTTGTTGTTATTCCCACATTAGGGGGGAAGGAACAGAGTCTCAGGGATTAAGTAACTTACTCAAGACCCCATGGTTTGAGCTGGGCAGAGCCAGGATCTAGACTCAATTCTCTTGGCTTTCAAAACATTTTTCCAAAGGGTTTTCTCCAGCATCAGTTTAAGAATGTTGTTTTGCACACAATAGGTACTCAATCCATGCTTATTAAGTGACTTTGACTCTCACAACAGTTCTCAGAGAGACAGGGCAAGGGGTGGGAGAATGTTTATTTGCATTCGTACTGGAGCCCCTGACACATTCTGAGCTCAGCTCTCTGTGAACCCAAGCAATAGGAGAGGAAGCCCAGACTCCAGAGAGGGGGTTCAGACGGTGCAGGAGGGTTTGGACAGAATGCCCCTGTACTCTTTGCCCTGCGCTGTGCTGCTGCTGATTCAGACTGAGATGGTACCGGGAGAACGGTACCTGGGAAGCCAGGAGTTGGAGAGGGAGGATTGCATTTCGGCTCAGCATTTACATTTCCCCAGAGTGGATCTCACTGCATTTCAGGACCAGTGTAAAGCATTTAATTGAAATCCGTAATTCCAGCCCTCATTAATAACCGATCTTGGGAAGCAGAGAGCCTCATGACCATTAGCAATGAGCGTGATGCAGGCACAGGTCTTCAGAGGGGTATAGCAAGTCCCTGATTCATTTTACAGTTGATTAGAGTGAGTTAAACTTTGCCCTGCTTGTAAGTGGTATATTTAATATAAGAAGTTGGCAATATGTGAAGTTATCAAAATACCACAGGTGCTTTGGCAGGCCTCCAGCCGGCATCGCTCATCCTAAACAGCATGGTGACCCCGCGGAAACGGGTCTGGGACGCTATGGCACAAGATGGATAATGCGATTCAACCTAACAGATACGAAGGAAACAAGAGTCCTCCTTTCATCCACGGATCACAGCTTCTCAAGGATCCTGTACCACAGGTGAGCTGGCTGCAGCGCCCCCTGCTGGCAGGATCTACATTGGTCCATGGTTGTGACCTGATTTGGGATCCTGGCTTTTCTACTACAGATGTGCAGTGTGGTCCCCGGGCAAATCTCCTCCTTCAGGGGCCTCAGTTTTGCCATCTGTACAACGAGATAGCAAGGCTTGATTGCTCTGATAGTGCCTACTGCTCCTGGAATCCACTTTGTGGGAGTGTTATTCCTCAGATCTGGTGGGTGATGATTTACAAGGGGACAGCTGTTAGCATTCTCTCCATCATTGTCCACCTTCTGGACTCCTTTCTTCTTTAACATCTCCCTCTCTAGCTTCCATAGTCTCAGATTTCTTAGTACTCCACTCTTTGCATTTTCCGAATAAGTTTACGTCCCGGACACTTTGTTCTTGCTCTTTCATCTGTATCTTTGGATAGCTTTTTCACCCTTTGGACATTATCTCCACCTGGAAGACTCCTATTCGTTCTTCAATACCCACTTTGAATATGCTGGTTTTACTCGTTTGCCTGGGACAGTGTAGAGAGCCTGACATGCAGAATTATTAGATTCAGGGTTGAATCCTGCTTCTAACATTTACGACCTTGGTCCAGCTATTAAACTTTAACCCTTCAAATCCATTCATTGGAAAAGAGGTGTTTTCCCCAACCCACCTTGGGGCTAAAAACTCTCCCCTTTCTTGGCATCTAAGACAGAGATGACTTCTTCCTCTATAACGGGCTGGCACAATGTTTCTATAAAGGGCTACATAATACATATTTTAGGTATTGCAAGCCATACGGTCTCTGTTGCGAGGACACAACCTTACAGCTGCAGTGGGAAAGCAACCACAACCCTACAGCTGCAGTGGGAAAGCAACCATTAACAATGCGTAAGGGAATGGGTGTGGCTGTGGCTGTGTTTCAGTAAGACTTTATTTACAAAAACAGGTAGAGGGCAGGACTCCGCCTATAGTTGCAGTTTGTCAACCCCTGCTCTGTAGTATCTCAGGGACAGAGTCATGCAAAGACTAGCCCTGGTGGGTTGTACATCAATCTTTCTTGCTAGGCTATGACTTCTTTGACAGTGGGAGTTGCTCTATTTTTCTCTGCATCTCTAGGACAGGGCTGAGACACTGTCTCATTTAATTCTCTCAGCAACTCAGAAGGTAGACACTCTTTTATCTCTGTTTTCTAGATGGGAACACAGAAGCCCAGAGAGGTAAATAATTTAGCTGGTAAATGGTGGAAGCAGGCTGGCTCCAGAGCTCCTCTTTCCACCATGACCCCACAGTGACTGGGACATGAAGGCCCGGCAGCCATTAGCTGACTGAGCATTGAAGCTGGTAATGCCATAATTTCCCTATCCTGCATTTATGTGTCTGGTTTTCAGAACCCAGAAACGGGATTTAATATTCTCTCAAATCAGCATTTATTGAGCATCTGTCCCTGTTAAATTCCACCCTGGTAGATTTGGCTCGTGTCTCAGACCTGTTCAGATCTTTTTGTATCTGGACTGCCTTTGTCTGATGTGCTCACTCCCTCTATCTCCTGCTTTGGAACTAACCATCCTTTTTTTTTTTTTTTTTTTTTTTTCCCCTGGAGTTGCTTTAGCTGGAGATGACTGTTAAATTAATTTTACATCCGTGAATAAAGGCCTGGACATCATTTGAGTTAGAAGTTGTGCTGGTTCTTATGGGGCTTCGCCAAGTCTGTTTCCTGTGGATTAAGTTCCCAATCCTTATAGTTTAAAAACAAAAATCTGTTAACTTGGCACCTGGAAGACTGAAGGTTCTTGAAATTCTGGTCCAGTCCTCGAATACTCATGGTTTGAGTCAACAGGAGCATGTTGGTTTGGTGTTACAGAGGTCTAAAATACGGGTAACAGAAATAGATGTGAGTGTTGTACATTTCAGCTTTCAGGTACTTAGCACTTGCTGTGCACCAAGGTCAGTGCTGAATGCCTGGTGCATGCATTCTCTTCATGTTTATCAGGGTACATGGCATTGGCCTCACTTTCCAGGTGGGGAAACTGAGGCTCAGAATCTTCCCCAAGGTAACAAAGGTATTAAAAGATGAAGCCAGAAGTCTCACGTAAACCTCTCATTTTTTAAAAAGATTTTATTTATTTATTTGACAGAGATCACAAATAGGCAGAGAGACAGGCAGAGAGAGAAGGGGAAGCAGGCTCCCTGCTGAGCAGAGAGCCCGATGTAGGGCTTGATCCCAGGACCCTGGGATCATGATCTGAGCTGAAGGCAGAGGCTTTAACCCACTGAGCCACCCAGGCACCCCTTAACCTCTCATTTTAACTGCAGTCTACTAGCATTTGACCTGCATAGTTTGGTTGATCAGAGTAAGAGGGCAGGCAGGTTGTACAGTTACCATGAGAGTTGGGGGTGGGTGTCTCAGCTTTAGAACTAAGACAGTCTACTATGTGTTCCATGCTCTGCCAGCCTTAATGCATTTAGGTTACCTAACACCCCTACAAGCCAAGAATTTCCTTCCCATTTCATAGATTGAGAAATGGACATTCAGAGAGGTCACACATTTCCGTCAAGGTCATGGGATTCATGCTGAAGGAGTAACACTGAATCCAGGGATAATGACTCTTATGACTCTTATCACTGATTCCACTTCTTGGACCAGGATTTTTAGTGCCCTCTGGAAGCGCAGGGGATATTTTTTTTTTAAGTAGAGATGTCTGAGCCCAAGTCCATGAATTTCTAACTTGGGGTGGGGGGCAGAGGTGGGGCCCATGCATCTGAATTCTTTAAAAAACTCCCCTAGGAAGACTCCAACGTGCAACCAGTCTGAGTCATGCTCACTTAACCTTGGGATGGAGTTGACAAAGGAAGGTTTTGGGCCTATCCACTTCCCAGGAGTCTATTATTATGGGGAATTGAAGCAGTAATGATCATGTTTAAGGTCAAGGGTAAGGTTGAAAGAACATAAATACTTAGATTAGAGATTTATAAAGTCTGAAATCAAGGAGGCGTGAAGGCTTGGAATTCTGAAGGCCCAGAGAGAGAGGGGGGACAGACAGGAGTATCTGAGAGATGTGGCTGAGTGTGGGACTTGGAGAGCTCAGACCTAGACCCCCTTATGTGGGTTCAAGTGCTTCCAAGTCAGGCAGCCACCATCCCAGCCTCCAGCACCTCACTCACTTTGCAGAGTGAGGATGGAGATGGTGTCCATGCCACAGGGCTGACAGGAGGTTGTAGAGAGTGCAGGACACTTAGAGTCGGATCCTGTGTGGTATGCTTGTGGCTCATGATAATGGTTGTTGTACCTGGGTTTTCTCTAATTTGACTCTAACACTTGGTAGCACAGGGGCCAGGCTTTCTCCTGTGTTAACAACACAGGCCCCATTGACTCACACACCCAAGAAGGGACAGAGCACCACCAAATCAGCTCACATTACTGTGATCCTGCAATGGGCCTCATGCTGGCTGCTGAGGGACAGAGATGAGGCAATTGCTGTGCCCACCCTGGACAAAAGGACCAGGTCCTTTTTGGATCAGAGAGGAGGAATGCAAAGGGCTGGGGGTCCCAAGGATGGTGGCTAAAGCTGCCTGGGTTCACCCAATTGAGGTTACAAAGGGGTGGCCATTCTCTGAGGAGGATGGTAGCTAGCAAGGGTCCAGCCTCACCGCAGGAAACACGGACGCTGTGCTAAGAGCATTGTGTGCCTCATTTTACCCAGTTGTCTCTGCACACATTGCCCATCTATGTTAAGGCAGTCACCTCCCTCTGAGCTTTGGCCCTTTCCCCCATACACATAGGTCATACGACTGACCACCTCATTTAGGGGAGTTGGGGGGACAGCTGTCTTGTACTTTCCTGAACAAGACGAAATACAAAAGGAAACTTAATTTGTATATGTAGCAGCTGATCCCTGAGGTCCCGTCTGGTCTAAGGTAGACAGCAAAAATTGTAGAGCACGATGTTTATCTATTCATTCTCATAAAACCTTGACTGAGCAAGAACTTTGTAAAAGGCATTGTGGTGAGTGTTGGTAAAATAGTGGTGAGTAATGACAGTAGCTAACATTTACTGTGTACTTGCTGTGTGCCAGGCTCCGTTCAAAGCCTTTTGTAGGTATTAATATTTAATCCATGTAAAAAGTCCCCTGCCATTACCCCAAGTTTCCAGAAAAGGAAACAGACACGGAGAAGTCATATGACTTCCTCATGGTCACACGGCTGGGAGGTGGCAGAGTGTGGGTGATGAGGCAGTCATGGCCCCTGCCTCAAGGGACGACAGTCTCATGAGGGAGAGGGATGGGCCAGAGGTGAGGACCACAGGTTGATTGAGACTATAGAATGGAAGGGACCCCCAAGGAGGCACATCACCCAAACATGGAGCCTCCAGGAAGGCTTTCTAGACACTGCAATGAATAGCAGAAAATAATTATGAATTATAAGTAGAATTTGGAGGATCAAGGACGGGAGAAGTGGATTAGATATATCTTCTAGCCAGAGAGCATAGGATGTGAAACATTGGCCAGGAGAAGGATCATGGAGCATTAAAGGAGTGACAACAAAAAATCTCGGGGTGGCCTGAGGTGTTGAGGGTTGGAGCTGGTGATGTTACAGGGACACAGTGAAGTTCTCATTCAAATTTTCCTAGACTCAGAGTTCAAAAGGCAAGCTGCATCTCTCCCCCAACTTGTGCCTTCTTCAGGGCAGGGGTCAGATGTTGGGGGGCCCCTGGTTGTCGAAGGGCCGCGGCTTCTTGTTTTGTTTCTGGAGCTCTGCTCCTTACATTGATTTGCTTCTGCATCCGTCCTGGGCTATTCCTAAAACTTCAGAAAAAAAGGGAGGAAGAGACAAACCCAACCCTGATAGAGAATCAAATCAGATGTGATTCAGAAGAGAGGATCAAGACAACTAGGTTTTATTTCACACAGATAAAATAAATTGGCTACTATAATGGAACAAGCCAGCACCATTACTGAGTACAAGCCCCCGCCCCCCCAATCCTTGTAGAAACACTGAGCTATTGGGCTATAAACCTTGATACCTGGACAGACCAGGGAGGAGGCTGGCGGGGGATGAATGGGCCACAGAACTGAGGTATTAAGTACCACACACTTAGCACGACAGTCTCCCCAATGGTCTCGTCTATCCCGAACCATCGATCTGAAAGCAACAGTTATCATTCAGCATTAAAAAAAGAAAAGAAAAGAAAAGAAAAAAAAAGAAAAAAGAAAATAAAAAGACGCACACCATTTTTGCAATGGAGGCTGTCCTATAATGTGTCTTGGTTTGGAACGAATCCTTGCATTTGTGGCTCCCATGGAAACACTCTACCTCCTCCTCCATCAGAACACTGACTCTTGTCGTTCTTGTCTTAAAGTTCTGTATTTCATCTGTCTCCTTTAGGAGACGGGAGGTTGCTCAAAAGCAAGGCCTGTGCCTTATTTTATTTTCCTTTGGATCCTCTGTAGCCCAGAGCATCCCCAGAGGCCACTTGGGCAAACTTTCGGACTCACTGCAGAGAACCCAAGTGCGGTGAGCCGGCTGTCAGACCGGAATGAAAACCCACATCTCCTTATTAGCTGTCCTATGATTCCTGAGGACCTCTCTGGCCCTTGTAGGCACCTGTGGCCTCCTCCTGGCCTTCTGAGTGGCTGGGTCTACAAGGCAGCCCAGGTGAGACTTCTGGATGAAGCTGGACATAGCTAAACTCTAAGCAAGGGCATGTGATGCTGGCCTTGGGATACACCCTCCGACGTCGGCCTAGAGCATCTAACATGGTGATTGAGAAACGCACCCGGGGCACACAGACCAGCTCTTCCACTTACTGGCTGTGTGACATTAAGCAAGTGACTCGGGCTCTCTGAGCTTCTGTTTCCTCCTCGTCTGAAAGGGCTGCTCGTGAGGATGAAATAAGATGAAGTGTGGATCCACTGTTGGTGGGAATGCAAGTGGGTGCAGCCACTTTGGAGAACAGTGTGGGGATTCCTCAAGAAATTAACAATAGAACTTCCCTATGACCCTGCAATTGCACTATTGGGTATTTGCCCCAAAGATACAGATGTGGTGAAAAGAAGGGCCATCTGTACCCCAGTGTTTATAGCAGCAATGGCCACGGTCGCCAAACTGTGGAAAGAACCAAGATGCCCTTCAATGGACGAATGGATAAGGAAGATGTGGTCCATATACACTATGGAGTATTATGCCTCCATCAGAAAGGATGAATACCCAACTTTTGTAGCAATATGGACGGGACTGGAGGAGATTATGATGAGTGAAATAAGTCAAGCAGAGAGAGCCAATTATCATATGGTTTCACTTATTTGTGGAGCATAACAAATAGCATGGAAGACAAGGGGTGTTAGAGAGGAGAAGGGAGTTGGGGTAAATTGGAAGGGGAGGTGAATCATGAGAGACTATGGACTCTGAAAAACAACCTGAGGGTTTTGAAGGGGCGGGGGGTGGGAGGTTGGGGGAACCAGGTGGTGGGTATTGGAGAGGGCACGGGTTGCATGGAGCACTGGGTGTGGTGCAAAAATAATGAATACTGTTACGCTGAAAAGAAATAATAATAATAAAAAAAAAGGTGAAGTGTGGAAGAGTGCTTGGCTGGACCCATGTCTTTAGAGGTCATGGCCCCACCTTTCCCAATGAGGTCCTAAAACGGTGAGGCTGTCAGTGTATCTCATGCCTAAGTAGGTGAGGAGTGACGACATCAAAAGATAGGTTTATAGTCTTGGGATATTACTTAATAATTACTACGGTAATTATTAAGCTCCCTGTTCTGCCTTTCCCCCCATAGGACACAGGGCTGAGCTGCAGCAGGAATTTCACACAAGCAGGACTTGGGATGACAGCTTTCATTGTCTAAACATATAACCTGGGGCTTTGGTAGTGGGCCAGAGCCAGGGAATTTAAAAGTAAGAAAAGATTTTAGAAAGTAAAAGTGATCGTTGCTTACGGCTTTTTACATCGATTCCAAGGCTTTAAGCATCTCAACTCCCTCTGCAACCAGAGAATAAAGCTGCCCTGTTGCCCAGAAGCCCCCCACTTCACTGTGCTCGGCCTTCCCCTGGTCCTACACGCTGTTCATTTGGAGGCTGTACTCCTTGCTGGTTAAAGACATAGAACTGAGCCCCAACTCTGCCATCTACGTGCTGTGTGACCTTGGGGGATGTTACCTAACATCCCTGAGACTTGATTTCTCTATCTATAAATATGGGGCATACTGTGTGTGGAAGAATCAGGTTAAAGCTTCTTTTTTTTTCTTTATCTTTTCTGATAGAATATATTTCAGTGTACCTTAGCTAAAAAAAAAAAAAAAAAAAAAAAAAAAAAAGAGGGGCACCAGGGTGGCTCAGTGGGTTAAAGCCTCTGCCTTACACTCAAGTCATGATCTCAGCATCCTAAGATGAAGCCCTGCATCAGGCTCTCTGCTCAGTGGGGAGCCTGCTTCCCCCCCCCACCCACCTGTCTCTCTTCCTACTTGGGATCTCTGACTGTCAAATAGATACATAAAAATCTTAAAACAAAAAAAGAGAGAGAGATAAAAATGCCCTCATGAAGGAAAACAAAATTCCCAGTTTCCAGGAAATTGTAGATCATTAAAAGGTAAGTGGGCAGAGCTCATCGCCTTTATCCAAGCGACCGTAAGTTAGCAAAGTTATTTACAGAGAAATTTTGCATTTTTATATCTAAAAGGAAGAACCCACTAGGGCAAAATGTTTGTTTATATATTTTGGCCCCCTTTCCAAGGAACTTGAAAAGTTACAGACACATTGAAATACTCTGTCATAATATGTAGGCAAGACTGGACATCACTGTCATCATTTCTAAACCATTAAGGTCCAGAGAGGTTAAATGACTTGTACAAGGTCACACAGTGAGTCCGGCTTCAATCCCAGGTCTGCTGACTTAGTGGTGACCTATTAAAGCACTGTACCCTGTCCACCCAATAAAGCGAAACACGGATTGTTAGGGAAGGAAAACAGCTATTGAGCTAAGGAAGTTGGCATTTAGCCTGCCAGAAATCATTAATGTGGCCTGGTTTAAGGAGAGCTCTATTAAACTGTCCATCAAATGCTTTACTCTTAAATGGATTTATCGAGAAAAGGGGAAACGACTAGGGTAGAGAGAACATAGCAGAGGTGGCTTTTTCCTCTGTCCGCTGGAAGTTCAGTGACTGGCAGGGAGAGAGGATCCCTCTGGGAGGACCAGATCGGTGTGAACAGAGGGAGGAATTTCTTCAGGCTCTGGGCCCCAGAAAACCAGTTGGGATGCTGGCAGTGAAACCTGTTAGCTGTGTGTCATCGGGCATATTTCTTTCCTTCTCTGAGCAACAGAAAAATGGACCCACAGTGAAAATTCACTTAAAACATGGAGCCTGGCTCACCATAAGCACTCCCTGACATGTAGTTATTTGATATTATTGTTGTTGTAGTTACTGGAGACTAGAAGAAGGGAAGAGAGTGGACCCAGCCCAACCAATGAAGTCAAGCAGGACAATAGGAAAGGGAAGAGAGAGGGGGAGGAGTGCAGCCCAGGTCCAGTGTCATCTGCAGAGAGGTCTAGAAATGGAGAGACAGTGTGTGTCTCGTCAGGTAGGAGCAGCCCAGAGATTCAGGGGGGAGGGGAACATCCATAGGTACGGAGAAGCATTGAAAGTTTTCTTTTTAAGTGGGATGGCAAATTCTTACCTCAGAGTGGTCAGAGGATCAAGTGGGTCTTCTCCTATGCATGTGAGCCCCTTACAATGGGTGCTGGTAACCCGTAAAGACAAAGCTCCAGCCCAAATTGCCATCCCCATCTTTGCTCTGAGTCACTGGCCCTAAGCCACTCGTCATTCTGTATCTGAGCCCTCGGTCATCAAATGTGGCCTGTGCACTGCCATCCAACCTCTGTGCCGGGCACTAGCTACACAGGTGAATAGGCCAGGTGAGTGTTGTGGCTGAGGAAGGGGAGCCAGGAAAAGGTGACGAATGAGAAATGGAGAATAAGTAGGAGCTATCTGGGACAACAGGAAGGAGGCAGTCATTCCAGGAAGAGAGATTACCAGGAGCAAAGGCCCACACACCAGAAGTCACCTGGCTGAGATTCGAGGTACTTGCGGTTCCTGAGATGTCAGAGGTGGATTGGAGAGAGGCAGAAGAAGGCTTTGGATAGGATATTTGGGCTCACATTGTGGAGGGCTTATGTGCCATGTTAAAAAGTTTGGGCCTTTCACTTGGAGGCAATGGGGAGCCATAGGAGGGTTTATTTTCAGGGCAGAGGGATGCTTGTCTGAGAAAGCTAACCTGAGGGCAGTCTGGGGTGGGGAGGAGCAGACAGAGGTGAGGACCAGTGAGAAGGCTGCTGTATCTACCTGTTGTTCCTCTGATATGGCCTTTTGGATCTGACACTTGGCACTGCGTTTCTTATCTAAGAACTTCACTCTGCTGGTCAAAGGTTTTGGGTCCCCACTCTGAGTGTGTTCCTTTGGGTGGCCTTTGCTAATTATGTCCTCACATTTGAGTGGGTCTTTGGGTCCTCCTGCCTGCTTGGATGGCTTCCTAAACCAAGAACTCCGTACCCTGGCCAAGAAGCAATGGGAATACACGTGAGGGGTCAGCTGAGTTCCTGGGGAACCGAAAACTCAACAACAGATATTTGAGGACCTCGGGTCTGTTCTTTCCTGCCTTCCTTTGTTGGTATAGAAGAATCAGTAGTGCTGAGACTCTACTTTCAAGGACAATTTTAAAGGTAAGACTCTTCTCTTGGTGAGGGGGGTAAGGGAGCAAAAAGAAGAATGGGACAAGTTCTAGCTGGGTCAGGAAGGGTTTCCTGGAAGAAGTGATGCGGGCAGTGCTGGTTCTCAGGAGATTAGAGGGTTTCCACCACCTGGGAAGGGTGAAGGGCATTCTGGGAAAAGGGGGTTGTGTAAGGAAAGGGCTCAAAGCATGAAATAACATTAAATGTTAGGACAACCCAGCTGTGGGGCATGGTGGATTGTTGGAGAAATAGAGACCCCAGGGGCCTCAAAGTGTATTAGACCTAGATTCGTCCTCCATTTCCACCATTTTCCAGCTGTGTGACTTCGTGCAAATTACTTGACTTCTCGGAGTCCCAGTTTTCTTATTCACGAAATGGGGGAAAGTAATGCTTACTTTGTAATGTTGTGAAAAGTAATAAATGGGATGATCTTTGAAAGGTATCTCGCACAGTCAATAAGTGATAGCTATTATTATGCTTATTTTTATTTTCAGTGCCTAGAGGTTCAAAATAGGATCTAAATCTGGTACTACAGAGCTGCTTCACCCTAAGTGCCAAGTCCCATTGATTGGTACCAGCTGCCTGGAGCACAGAATTGTGAGGTTGTATATGAAATCAGCAGGAGGAAGTGCTGTGATCAATTAGTAATGTCTGTACAGGGCAGGGAATGGGAGTGACAACATCTGGGCCAGGTGTTGTAAACCCTGAAGTAAGTGCTGCTTAAGAGCTAGGTGTTGTGAGTATATGCCCTGTTTTAGGAAGATACACAGGACAAAGGGAGACTTTAATCAGCCCCTTAAGGATAGGAAGGTATGGGACAGGTAGAAAGGAGGGGGAACAATCTAACCCAGCTAAATTTGCCTTTCATCTTATTGGCAATGTAACATTCTATTTTGGGCCCCCAGCGTCACAAGCCAAAGTCTTAGAAACCCATCCCTTATCAACTAGCTACAAAACAAACATCCGTCTCCTTCCCTGCCAATGCTGGGGCCACTTGAGCAGAATCTAAGTGAGGAGGGCAAGAGGTTCGTGCTTCATTTACCAAACCCCCAGGTCTCTGGTAACTTTCCGGAATGCTAAGCTGTTTATTTTGGGAGTCTTTAAGCTTAGTCAGTTGGTATTTAGAGACAGCTAGGAATTTTGGATTTCACTCCTATTCCAATAGAAAAGAGAAAAACTTAAGTGCCTTCCAAATACTGGTAAGTCAAATGAGGACAGCTTGGCTCCAATCTGCTCTCATCCCCCACTCCTTGCCCCCTCCCAGAAACACAGAATGAAAAGGAAAAGCAACATAATCAATGCACTAAGCCACAAGTTAAAACTTCCCCTGGAGAATGCCAGACAACAAGACTCCCTCCGCATTAGCTGATGCAGAAGACCATCCGTCAGTGTTTGTGAGACTCAAGGAAGAGGAAAGGCAAACTCAAATATCATAAGGGGGGGCTCCTGTGCCCTCTGCGTAGGGCTCTGACACAAGCCTTTAAAAGACTTCCATTAGTGGTGTAATTGATCTTCTGATGAAAAGCGATAAGAAGTCCAGCAAAAAGAAAATGTGATTACAGTGTACAGAAGTGGACACATACAAGTCGCAGGTTACAAGTTCATAGTCACCACCATCTATAAGCCAGGCTTAGATGTAACTTTCATTATTTCTATGTCACAGTCCTTACCTGGTAAATCCTGGTTTCTGCCAGGGGCAGGAAACTTAATCCTGTGTATTTATAGAGCTCCGTGACTTTCAGATTTAAATGTGATCAATTTGGGATCCAACGTAGGTGTGTCCAGATTCTCTTCATCTCCCTCTTTCTCCTTGTCTCCTCGAGGTAGGAGGGCTGAGCTAATTTTCAGTGGCCTTACTTTCATCCATCAGTTATTGGCAGGAGGGGATTTGGTCCTTGTGGGCCTCCTTGGAGTGTGGCTTGTCCTGTGATGGGTCCTTGACCTCCATCTATGGTTGGTGGTCTTGTTCTAGCCCATAGTCAGAACAAGTCCTTCAGACTTAGACATAGTCCTTCAGACTTCAGACATAGTCAGAAGTTGTTCAGACTTCCTTCCTGTACCCCAGCTGTCAGATATCTTCAGGCCCACCAATGAGTACTTCCATGCCCTGTTTGTTTGCTTTCTCAGCATCTTCTGCTTGTGGTTGGGTCTTATGAGTCTGTTTCTGGAAATCTCAGCCATGGTGGCTGCCTGTCCCACACAGGTCTTGGTTGCAGGCAACTGTACCCCTGATCCATAATCTTCTAAGCTCACTTGGGTTCCTGTCATTTCACCCTGAGTAGATTGCATTATTGACCCTAAGATTTTCTGCCAACGTTGATATTCATACTCTGCATTTGACTTTGGAATTTTTTCCATGAAGGCAGGTCATCCCCTCCCCCATTTTCCTGCCCCGTTTGATTTTGAGCTTATCCATGTGACTTGGTTTGACCAACAGAATAAGGCCAAAGTAATGGTGGGTCATCTCCAAGTTTAGGCCTTCATAGGCTCTTCTCTATTTCCACTTGCCCTCTTATGCCTCCGCTGCTACCAAGAGAACGTTCCTTAGTTTTCTATCTGATCCAAGGAGGATGAGAGAGACATAGAGCAGAACCACTTCAGATAAGCCCAGCTTAAATAAGTTGACCCCTAGTTGACCTATAGATCTACGAACATAAAGGTTTATTATAACATGTCATTAAGATTTTGCATTTGTTATACAGTATTGGTGTGTAAGTTCCCAAATTGAGTACTTAGCTTGGGAGACTGGGAAACTGGGGGATCTAAGAGCTAGTATTTCTCCTCTTCTTGTCACCCTGTTACATTTCATTCTCTTTTCTCCGTGGACGTGAAAACTTGAAGCTCTATCCCTTTTTCTTCCCTTTTCTGGGATTTTATGGCTTTCCATTTGTTGTTCTGGTCTTCTCAAGGTATAGGTCTTAATGGGCAAAGTCATATTTATGGACTGCAAAGAGTCATTTCCTCTCACTTGAAAATCCTATCCTTCTCAATCTGCAATATCAGTGATGTGGTACAACCCAAATCTATTCAGAAAGACAAAGGTGAATGGTCTCAACCGTCTTTCTTCTGAGGCTATACATGTAGAGAAGAAGCTGCTTTTCCAAATAGTCTAAAACATGGGAGAGGCATGTGATGAGTATTCCCTGGTTCCAAAGGAGGAAGAGAGATAAGTGAAGCAAAGCCAAACTCTTCCAGCCAAATCCAAATTAGATCAGTGGAGCCCATCCCCACTGTCCCCCACTTTGACCCTGTGATGAGTATCCATGGACTCGATCAAAACTGCACAGTCTAGGTTGACTGAGCCATGCCAACAAGTGAGAGACGAAAGTTCATTGTTGAAGTCACTGAGGTTTTGTGGTATTTTACAGTGGCAATTTCCTGGCAATCGCTAACTGATAGAAACCTCCATCTCCAAACCAATAGAAGTGGAGATTCTCCTGTTGGAGCAGGGTGAGGAGATCCTGAACCCTCAGCTGTGTGATCACCTCCATCCTCTGTGTCTAAACCTGAGGCTCCATACTAGGATCAGGGTTCCATGCACACAGTTTTACAACCATTCCTCTGACCCATACCATCTGCCCAGCCCTCTTGCCGTTCCCTACCCTTCTCCCCTGATTCACTATTTGAATTCTCTCTCTAGCAGGTCTATCATGAGTTTTCAGCTTGAACACCTTCTTGACAAGGAGCTCTTTCCTTCAAAGACAGCCAGTTCCACCTTTGGACAGCTCTGGTTGTCAGACAATGATTCCTCGTGTCCTGGGGGATCTCAGGGCTATCATAGAAGAAATGGGGCAGGAGAATGGTAAAGAGGCGATGGTTTCTGGTCTAACTCCTACCCAAGAAATAGCAGCCATGTGAGCCCTCCGATTTCTCTCTACTGGGATTAGCAGGGTGGGTCCCCTTCACCTGCCCATAAGTAGGCCCATATTTTCTTAATAATTGTAACTTCTGAGGCGCCTGGGTGGCTCAGTGGGTTAAGCCGCTGCCTTCAGCTCAGGTCATGATCTCAGGGTCCTGGGATCGAGTCCCGCATCGGGCTCTCTGCTCAGCAGGGAGCCTGCTTCCTCCTCTCTCTCTCTCTCTGCCTCTGCCTGCCTCTCTGCCTACTTGTGATCTCTCTCTGTCAAATAAAAAAAAAAAATAATAATAGTAACTTCTCTTTACTGAGCAGGGAGTAGTGGTCTGGATACAAAATCTTTTATCCTGGGGGTTGGCACTATTACTTGTCACATTTTGCTATGGTGAAACAGAAGCTCAGAGCTGGCGAGTGATCTGCCCATGGATCTTGCACTTGTAGGTAGTGGTGGTGAGGCTGGAGCCCAGGTTTGTTGACCCTGAAACTGGTGTTTTTAGGGACTGCATAACAACAACAATAGCCATAATCATAAGAGTACTGAAAATAGTATTAACTAAACTCATCAATTGTTAACTTGTTGTGGGTTGAACATTGTAGTTAAGAACATTTGTGGACAAGAGGAACCCTCACAGAAACTGCTGGGAAGGTGATCCACTCCCATTTTTAGGGATCAATAACTTTAGCCCGTCCCTGGCTTTAGCATTTTTATCTCTTAGAATGTATTCATTTCTTATTTGAGGTAGTGAGTTCTCTGTCATAAAAGGCATTTAAGGAAACACTGGAAGAATGCTTTTTAGGGATTTTTGTACTAGAAAGTGGATTCTACTAAGTGACCACTATGGTGTCCTTTTCACCCTAATACCCATTTTCCTCTTCTCATTCCTAGCCCCGTATTCCTTCCACATTCATAGACCAAGAAAGAAGGAAGGGCTCCCACTTACTGGATTTCTACTATAAGCCAGACACTAAACTAGATCTTGTATCATCATTGCCTGCCTTAAAGCTCACCACAACCTCCAGGGAACCCTCGTCTCATTCTAGACCGGCTCTGTTTATTTTATTTCTCTCTTTCTTTAGCACATGCAGGAACCCCACACGAGGCCAATGGCCAGTGACTGGAAGCCAGGTTCACAAAGACATGACCATCTTCAAAGGTAGCCACATATGTGCGGATAAGATAAGCCAGACCACCTGGGTTCACATCCCAGCTCTGCCATTTCCTAGCTGTGTGAAAGCTGGCAAGTGATTTGCCCCCTGCCCCTCAAGTTTCCCCATATTTGAAAGGGGGAATCCCATTTTTACTGCACTGAGAAAATTAAGCCTGGTGGTAAAAGTAGGGATTCTGGAGACAGATTGGCCAGGTTCATGTCCTAGCTCTGCCCTTGAATCCTAGGGAATCTGGGGCAAAGTATGTGTGGCTCCATTTCTCTCATGGAATGAAAATGGGGCTGCTATGACCTTCTATCCCATAGCTATTGTAGGGGTTGAATGAGCTAATCCCTGTAAAGCACTCAGAAGGGGCCGTGGCTCTGAGTAGAAGGGCCAACTCAAGTCACCCAGTTAGTTAGTGTGAGAGTCAAGGTCACCCCCAGGTTCACGGCTGCTTAAGTTACACCCAAGTTTTGCGCAGCGTTCTTTGTTCATGTTGCTGGTTTCTAGCACCTCGAAGAGAGCAGAATTCCTTCACACTGTTTCTCCAGCCGCATCCTGACATACTTGAAACATTTTCTACATCGGTAGAGACAAGTGTATTTTCCACTGAGGGAGGGACTGGGGCCTGCTTCTAGGAGGGAATGAAAAGAGTCATCAAAAAAACAGAGACCAGCCAAGGAAGATGCAAAAATAATTAAAATAGGAAACGTGCTGCTGTCTTCACAGGATTTCAATTTTGCAGTTGCCGGAGGGGAGGGGTGGCAGACATTCACTTTCTCACGCTGATACACATTTTGATAAAGTGTGATAAAGGCTTAGAAAAATTGACAGATCAAATGGGAATACAGGTTGAGGACGTTTGTATCCTGTAAGTGAGGAAAATCAGCCAGTGGTGCCAGGGCATCTACGAGACAAGGTGCTGTTCCTTCCTGCTCTTGTGAACGTGGTCCTGGCATGCCCCACCCAGCTCTTCTCCTGCTCATTCCCACACATCACTCAGTCTCTGCTCAGACCTCACATCTTCAGGGAGGTCTTCCCTGGTCCCCCAGACTTGATGGGACACCTGGTTACATGCCCTCAGCGCTCACTGTGTGCCTCCTTCCTGGTACTTGGCATTGTTGTAACTACCATGCGTGCTCACGGAGGTTATCTGAATTCCCTCTGGACCCTGGGCGAGATGATTGGTATTTCGATGACAGAGGATGGATTTCTTTACTTTGTTGTGTGTTGCCAGTGACCCGCACAGCACCTGTGCATAGTCGGTACTCAGCACATACTTCAGGAAGGAAGGAACAGAGGAAGGAAGGACACAGACGTGGGATTCGAACCAGCAGGGCAAACAGGGCTTCCTGTCGGGAAGGCATGTCTTCCATCATGTTCTCTTCTGCACATCGATTGAACCTGAATCCCCGAGTCCCACTGAAAAACACTCAGCCAGTGGAGTTTGGTGAAAAAGGACTCCCTCTGCATTGCCCATGAGAACCAGTGTAGGCGTCCTCGTGTCATGGTGGGCGGGGATGCAGTGTGATCTTGCCATGGGATTGGTGTGGGTGCTGTTGGCAAGCTTGACCGTGCTATCTTAATCCCATTGCGATGTCTTGGAAAGGGGGTTGATGCCTCCCCACCCAACCTCCACCCTGACACAGCAAGGCAGTTGGGGTGCTTAGGTGGATTGGGTGAGGTGTCTAAGGTCTGGGTTTAGGAATGGAGACCTGCAGCCTGGAGGGACTAAGTGCTGCCCTGGGGTCAGGAGATAAGTCTCTGGTTTGGCAGAGCTAGAATTTGAATCCTGGTCTCCTGGTCCCTGATCCATTGCTCCTCTCAGCCAACATTCATGTATCCATCCAAATATCCACCTGTCCGTTTTTCTGATCACTACATTTGGATGGTCCTCCATTGGGTACCAGGCACTTGCTGCAAAAGAATCAGGATCAAGACAAACACACACCTATGGCAGCTTATCTTTACTTTTATTTCTTTAGTTGGACTTTTTCATGTTTCACTGAGGACTCTCAGCTTATCTGGGCCTTTCCAATCACCTATGTCACGTGCTTAACAAGACAAGTTGGGAGAGGTTGGCCGAGAAGTTCACTCCACCTCCTCACCTGTCAGGTCTTTAATAAAGTCCTTTGTCCACTCTGGCTCCTCTGTACTCTCTGAGTTCTGGGAGGAGGCACTTGCCAGGACCCCAGGCCACTTGTCTCAGGTAGAGGGAGCATAGAATCTCTTGGCAGTAATTAACTCCCTGAAGTAAATTGGGCATTTTCAAAGGTGTAGAGGGCTGAAGACGGAGGAGAAATTGGGTGGTGACATCTTTGGCTGCCATGTCATGTGTCCAACCCACACATTTATTGGGTCTGGGCTATGCGGTCAGGGATACAGTCTTCAGCAGCTCCCAGACTATGGGAAGAAGCTTGAGGTGGCCTTATACAGGCTTCACATCCTTTTCAGACACTCGGAAGGTGGCACTATTGGAGTCTGTTGGACATTGGTCTAAAACCCTGATCTTCTAATGGAAACATGTTTCACTTACTCTGTGAATCCCAGCTTCCTCTTCTATAAATGAATGGGATAATAGCGGACTCCCTGGCTGGTTGTGAGAGATCCCATGGTGTCATGTCCATGAAGCACCTTGAAACATGGTAGTCAGTATTTATTTCCTTCCCCAGTGCTCCTAGGGCATGTGCGCATTTCATGCCTGCAAGCTGAACCAGGCATCTCCCCAGAACGATGGCTGATTCCTCAAGGGGCCAGGGTGAACTCTCATTGTGTGACCTTGGGCATGTCACCTGGAAACCTAGGGTAATGAAGCCTCCTTCACAGTGTTACTATGAGGCAGCTGGGACTAGGGTAGAATGAATGAGGTGTCCAGGGCTTTAAAGGTAAGGAGGTGGTGGCTGTTGGGGTCATACCACACAAGTGGCATTTGGTGACTGTGACCACCAATCCATTCAGTGATGCAAAGTGGAGCACCCAGGGTGAGTTACAAAGTGGGCGCTGCTCTTGTCTGGGGTTATTTGCTGGAAAGCGATGGAGGTCCACTCAAACTATTTCAAAAGGAAGGAGTTAGAGACACATGTGGAGTTAGACAGGGACCAAAGTCTTGTGGAAATCATCGAAGAATCAGGACTCAAGAATGAGGCCATTGCTCAAGGATCCTATCATGGGAGAGTGGTTCTGGACTCACAGTGGCTCCCAGAAGTCCTGTAGGAGAGTCCAGGGCTCTCTTTTTGCAGCCCTAAGGTCCTGCATGTCCTTCCCCTGCCTGCTTCTCCAGCATCCACTTGAACCCCTGTGCCTAATGAGCCTCTGCTCCTGTCCATGGCCTCCTGTGAGCTTCTAGAATGCCCAGGTGACTTTTGCCTCCTTGTCTCTCTGCGTGTATCCCTCTGCCTGAACACTCTCATTCCTCTTGTCACTGGGGAGACCTCTGCTCATTTGTCGGGATTTGGCTTCATTGTTACTTCATCTAAGATGCCTTGGCTGGCCCCTATTCGAAGTAGGTAGCCAGGAGGTCTCCTTCAAGCACTTTTTGTAACAACGTATTTACTAGGATAGCTGTTTGTTGCGCGTTTGTCTTTTCCCACTCCACTGTTAATTCTATGATGGCAAGGACCGGGTCTGTTTCACTGTTTCCTGTGTGCCTCCTGCCTGGCCCAGTGTTCAGTGCATGGGAATTCCTCCACAAATATCTGTTTCATGGAGGAAGGTAGGACCGTTTCTTTTCCCCAGTAACCCACCCCTGATTAGACTCTATTTATCTGCCACATTCTGCTGTCCTTTGCCTTTCTCTGCCTCCTGGGTTTCTGGGACCCCCTCCTCCACACTGAAACTTGCTCTTGGCCCTTCATGACCTCTGAAGCCCTCCATCCTCCCCTTCAGCTGCAGCTCTTAATACCCACTGGCCCATCTTTCCATGCATCTTAATTCAGACTGCCTACAGAAGAAATGAGACTGGTCCCGCTCATCTTGTCGGGAGAGATCACAGGCTTGACTCTCTGATGGACATCACCAATGCACTAGTTGCCTTCAGAGGAGGGGACTGACTGGCTAACCCTGCCCCGTTTACATAGTCACCAGCCCCAGGTGGCTATTGAGCCCCCCAAATGGGGCTAGTGCCATGTGTTGAGAGGACATTTTTCTATAATGGTCAATCAAATATGTTTCTAAAATCAGCTTTACTTGTCTTCTTACCACTTGGAAGTGTCTACTAGAAAGTCTCAAATCACCTATGTGGCTCGCATCATGTTTCCTGCTTGGGTGGTGCTGAGCTGCTGTCGCTGGAGTGGGGGTGGGGCAGCAGATTTCATGGTACGAGTGGGGCTGCCCAAATGGCAGAAGCTGTGTCTAGAGACTTTTTCTACAGAAGGAGGCCCTGAGTAACTCCCATGTTATATTTTGATTAACACAGTTATTATGCAAGTCCATTCAATAGTTATTCCTAGTCTACCTCCAGAGTAGCAATATTTAAACATTTTATCACATTGCCTTCATTATCTATTGCTGTCACCAATATTATGACAAACTTGGTGGCTTAAAGCAACACACAATAATTCTTTTGGTTTTTGTGGGTCAGGAGCGCAGGTATGGCTTAACTGGGCCCCTCACTTTGGGGGCTCAGCCAGCTGAAATCAACGTGTCGGCCAGATTCCCTCTCATCTCCAGCCTTGTCTTGGTCTTTGGGTCTTTGGGGGGCCTCCATGGTTTTGGCAGGGTTTAGTCTTTCATGGCTATAGTTCAGAGGACACCATCTTCCTGCTGACTGCTGGCTAGAGGCCACCCGCAGCTCTTCCCTGGTTCCCAGCCACACAGGCCTTCCTGGCACGGACACTTGCTTATCAAAGGGAGAGAGTCTTCTAGCAAACTGATGCTACAATCGCATATAAGTCATCACAGAAATAGCATCCCATCATCTTTGCCATATTGGTTCAAAACAAGTCACAGGCCCTGTCCACATTCCAAGGTGGGGAGCTATACAAGGACATGGATACCCACAGGTCATCCAGGGGAATGATCTACCACATTCTACAAGACTGACTTTGGAGCTGGAGGTGTCAATGTAGAGCATTCTATGTCTCCAATAATTGAAGGGCCGCTGACTCCCATTCCCTCATGGAGAAATTGTGGCCCACAGTTGGAAAGGGGGCTGCAGAGACAGCACAGCAAGCGTCCATGTTCAGGTCAGAGGGTGACCTCATTTCTCGTCCTTCCTCTGTGCTGCACCACTCTCACAGCAAAAGGTAGAATTGATTTGAAGCAGTGGACTTTGTTCTTAACATGGACAAGGCCATAAAATTCTGGAGATTAGGGAAATAGCTGATGGCTGATCAAATCCTCCTTGGGACTGCAATGGCTTTGAACGGACTTCTCTCCAGGGTCAAGCATCTTGTGTCCTAGCCACTAGAAGAAGAGAAGCAGAAAACATCCTGTTGTTTGTGACCATTAGTGACCATACATCTTCCCTGGCAGGTTGGAGGCCCCGCCTGCAGAGACCCTAGAGGACAACCCCTGAGCCATACTTGGTTCTGCCTCTAATTTCATGGCTGTCCTGCCAGAGACAGGCCAAGGTGCTCCTTGAGCTCTGTGGAGTGATGCGCAACCACATGCTGGATCCTGTCGGGTAGGAAGATGCATGCCCCAAACCCTACAAGGTGTGCAGAATATCACCCCAGAATTTAAGAGCATGAGACATTCTTTTGAGCTACCAGGAATATTTATTTGTTTGTTTATTTATTTTGCATAGCAGTACATTCCTGAATGCCAAGCAAAACCCAATTTATGCTTATTGAAAGCATATGGGACTTCTAATCATTTTCTGTTTAATTATCTTTTTCCTTCTAAAATACCATATCTTCATAATATAAAATTGTCATTACATAATAAAATTTCCCTTTCGAGCAGCTTTACTGGGGTATCATTGATAAACAACAAAGGACACATATTTAAAGTGTACAATGTGGTTCATTTAGCCATATACATACACATGTGAAACCATCCCCACGGCCAAGGTAATAAGCATAGTGACCACCTCCTAAAGGTTCCTCATGCCCCTGCTCCCTCCTTTTCTGGATTTTGGTTTTTGCGGTAAGAATGCTTGATGTGAGATTTAACTCTCTTCACAATTTCAACAGTTTTGTGCTGTGTTGTCCGATGGATCTCCAGCACTCGCTCATCTGGCACAGACACTACCTTTAAACCTGTTGAAAATAACTCCCCGGGGTCCACTGACCACAGGCAGCAACGGTGGTGACCTCAGGTTTACAGAGCACGCATCTCACTTAATGTCCACAAGCCCCTTATTTTTGATGAAAAGGCTGAGGCTTAGGGATAAGCTCAGTGACTTACAGGACCGGGTCTCAAATCTGTATCTTTGGGAGTTCTCCTCCCCCAAAGCCCACTGTGCTTTGTGGGACAGTTCAAGCTCCCCTTGTAATAACAGCGGTAGCGTGTATATCAGTGCATCGGTGGGCCACATGTGTTTCAAACAGCCGTTCGTGCTCACCATACTCCTAACACGTAGGAATGATCGTCACTGACGTTTCACAGGAAGGAAACGGAGGCTCAGAGAAGTTAGATCCTTGCTGGGGTCACACAGCTTATGGGTGGGAGAGGAGCCATTTGAGCCGACTCAGAACGCTTAGCCATTGTGCCTTCTGGCTCAGGAGAGCACTATGGCATCAGTGTCCCGGCCCTTTCTATTTTCCACGTGGGGAGACTGAGGCCTGGGAATGTAAAGGGTTTAAGCTGGGACTGGGACCCAGGTACCCTATTTCCCCAGCCAGACAACCCCCAACCCCACCCCACCTCTGACCAGCTTCATCTTTTAATGGCCTTTAAATGTCCCTGGGTGTCCTGCCCCTTCACAGGAAGGATGCAGGGTAATTAAAATCCCTCCCTCCCACACTTCTGTCCCTTTCGACACTTTGTAAACTTTTTTTTTTTTTTTTTGGTTCTATCTTTTTAGCCTTTCACAGCTGCTCATTTGGATAAGATCTGGTACCCATGGGTTTCTCTGATGAGCAACATCACAGCCCAGTCCCCTTCCCTTGGGAAGCCAGAGGAGGGGACAGGGAGAACAGGGAATGTTTCCCATTAAATTGGCCTCCTGCAATCCGCGGAGTTTAATCTGAACTTGAAAGTGTTTTTGATCAGCTTTCCGGCTGCTTCCCCCTCCTGGCCCACCCCTGTCTTTGGACCCAGCACCCTTTCTCTCCCTGGCATTCGGAGGCATTCAAAGTTGCGCGTGGCAGGGTGTGTTGAGGGGAAACGAGTGGCCGTCCTTTTATCTCCATCTTCCAGCTGCCTTTCTGGCCAGACAGAAGTGCTAACTCCAGTTCCTTTCCTAGGAGCTGAGGATCAGCAGCTACATTGAGATCTGACCTGGTGTCTGCATTTCAAAGGCGTCTCTGCCGGGCACAGCAGCTGCCTCCTCTTGCCTGCCTCCTTCCTCCACCCTCCTCCTTCCTCCGCCTCATTCCCTCTCACCCTTGACCTTGCCTTCTGCTCTTGGCTCTGACCCCCCCCCCCTTTTTTTTTCTTTCCCAGAGACTGCTTCTGTACTGTCCTTTTATGCTTTAGAATGAATCACTAACACAGCTCCCCTGCCAAGCAAAGCAAGGTCTGATCTCCTTCTAAATGGTCCAGGATTTTCAGGGAAAATAATGTCTCAATGTTCCGAAGGCCTCATTATATATTCATTTGGCCGAATGCAGGTGTACAGAGAGAGGGAGACTATTGCTTACTCCATAAATGAATTACTGGCGAGGCAATAGTCATCCAGATTGAAGGCACCCTTAGGTCCTCTTCGTCCCAGAAGAGCTGGGAGATGTTATTTTTCCAAACAAACCCAATGCTTATTCATGACTGGGAGTGGGAAAACTCTGAACTACGAAAATGGTCTGGGATCTGGTCCTGCCACCTCCTTTCTGCATGACTTTGGGCAAGTTCCTAACCTTTCTGAACCTCAGCTTTCTCATCAGTATAATGGGGATAATATTTACTTCTCAGGTTTGTTCTGGGGATCATGTGAGGTGATGATGCTTAAAAGTTTCACTTGACCATAGAAATTGCTCAAGAAGTATCAATTCTGTCTTCTCCTTGGGATCAACTGCAAGGAAGATTTGTTGAGTTTTTGAACTCCGTGACCTGCCCATTGTCCCCCATCATGACAGACAATGGTGCAGTTTTGGAAAAGGCATTGCTTTGGGTTACTTTGTTGAAGCTTTGTTTCCTCTTCTGTAAAATAAAGATATCTCTAACTCTGATGGCAGGGAGGACTCAACTACAATTTAATCAGTGCCTTATAAGAACAAAACCATTTCAAACAATCATGTGGTGTTAAAGAAAACATGGCTATGGTGCTTTCTAGTTTTTACAGCATTTCCGTGAACACCATCCTATTTGATTTAAGCATCAGAGAGAGACCTATTTTCAAGGCTGTTGCTAATTGTACACCATTCTTCTGTATTCATTAGAGCAGGCCCCCCAGACATTTCTGCTCTCCCGTGCTATCTGAGTGCAATCTGTGCTATTGTTTATTTCTAAAAGTAATTCTTCAGCCCTTTGACATTGTTTTATTGTGCGGAAGTTTCACTGATTTGAATATTCTTCCATGCAACTACACACACACAAACATATAGAAATTTGAGATTTTTTTTTTTTTTTGCCAGAAAAAAAGTGGGGAAACCATGCTTATTTTTCATGTGAGTGTCCTCTGTGCAGGAAAGATGGCTGAGGACGTCCATAGAAATGGGAAGCCCTGATGATTTAGGTGTCTCTCCATTTTCAGGTTGGTGTTTGAAATTCTGCCATCACAACTGCATTGTTTTGATTATATCTTGAATTCCCCATATGAATGCAGCCATCATTGGCCATCCCCACTGTTATTAGTCATTCACACCTTATTTATGCATAGTCAAAAAGAAGGATAGATTGCAGTGAGGGATGTCAAGAGTGAGGAGATTTGGGAACTGAGGAGAAAATGGTACCAAAAAGAAAAAAAACCCAAACAAAAAACAAAACAAGAAAACCAAACTCCACAGGAAAATGACTTCAGAAGTGTGATACTACAGAAATTTTGTTGACACTGGCTTGGATCATTCCTTTGATTCACTGTTTTAGCACTGGACTCCAGAATCCTTTAGGTGGATGGTCAAAATGGCCTCTGTATGCACTTTCTGCCTCCAGAATCAACTACACTGGTCCTAACACAGTTTTCCTAACTTGAATCGGACTGTGAGAGGTGAGAATTTTTTTTGGCTTTACCAAGGCTGGCGTGGCACGTGATCTCTCAGGTTCCTTCCATCTCTTGATAACATGGAGGTCTGGATTGCTGGCATCCTCTGGGCGAGGCACCATTCATTCACTCTGTGGGAAGAGAGAGCACAGATTTGGGCTGAGCTCTCTTGGGGTCCCAGCCATCAGCTGCTTCTGTGCCACCTCCATTTCTTGCCTTTCGGAAGACTCCTACCCGCAGTTCTTGGCAGCCCCCTGCTGTTCTCCATCTGCTTCTGAGCTGCTGACCAAAGCGTAGCCTCTGTAATGTGCAAGTGTGAATCTGCCGTGAAATCTTCTCCTTTACCTCCTGTGACTGCCCATGTGTGTGTGGGAGGGGGGAGGGCCTTGGTCTCTGCCTATTCAGTGCCACACATTTTAGAGGGAAAAACAGAAACAGGTGGTTGATTAAATAAACATGTCACTAGCTGTCAAAGTAACATGAGCAAAAATTTGGTTATCGATCAGGACCTGGTAAAGAACTCCGCATTTGCAGTCAAGATTCTCATCTTGGTTTCACTGCCGAACTTGGATATGTCATTGTCCCTTGCTGGGCCTGTTGTCTTTGTTTGTTTGTTTTAATAAGGATGAGAGGATGAGTTGATCTGATAAACTTTAAGCCTGTCTTTTCACTAAATTTTTCAGCACACAGATTTCATAGGTTGTTTTTTCTTTTCATTGCAACATTTCTGAAATTGATTTGCATCTTACAGTCAGTGGCATGTCTTAGTTTAATTGACAACATTTGTTCTTTGTTGGTGATACAGAAAATGATGGTGTGTCAGGCAGCTGATGGAAGGCAGGATCTGATGAATTATGTGACGTCCATTATTCCTTCTTCTTGAGATCATGTGAACCAAATGAAGGAACCAGATCTCACGGTGGATAGTGTCTTCTTGCATCACTTCTCAGACTAAGCTCTATGGTTGTAATAGCCAGGTTGAGGGTTATCTGCATAGAAAAGGAGCTCCCATTATAACAGTGACTTTATAAAAACCATTTCTTTCTCACATACAGGAATGCTAGAGGAAGGCAAGCCAGAGTTGGCATGCTCAGGCCCCCAGGCGCCCATTATTGTTTCAACTTTTCCATCCTGATGTCTTCCTTGAGGCTTTGTCCTCAAGGTCACCTTACTGCCCAAGATGGAGGATGGAGCTTCAGCTTTTCATGGCCAGGGAGCAGGAAGGAAGAAAGGCAGAGGAGCACAAAGGATCTATCCTTATTGATTCAGTTCTTCTGATAATTCCTTCTTAGAATTGTCCCACAAAATTCCACTTATTGTCTGTCCAGAACTTGGACACATAAAGAAACATCATTGAAAGGGAGGTTTGGAAATAGAACGTTTTTGCTTGATGCCTTGATGTTTCAAATAAAGTCAAAATCTGCTACTAAGGAAAAAAAGGGAACACAACATGGCTATGGGGTAGGCTGTCTACTTACAGAGATAGACAGAGACCAGCTGTCTCTGCCCCATCACTGAGGTGTGAAGACTATGAATTTACAGATCAGGAGGAAATTTGTCTCATTTCAGCTTTTCTTGCTTGTTTTGGTTTTCTCGTATACATAATGTGGTTAATGATGTTTCTACCTAATGAAAATAATTTTCATGTAAATAATATGAGACATAAAAATGAAACAAGTTCTTAAATAAAATATACCCTCTAACATGAAGGAACTGGAATTTTTTTTTTAGCTTATCAGGAAAACCTTTAAGAAGAGAAAGCATCGTGGATAGGTCTGTTTCTCATGGTGTGGATCTTCATTCCCAATCTTGACTCTTTCCCGTGTACCTGAAAGGAGGCTTCTGGGTATCTGAATCTATGCCTTGGTGTTCAGTATGGACTAGATTCGAACCTTCTGGGTTCATGGGCATCTCTGTTTTCAGAAGCGGTGCTGTCCTTGGTGCTGTCCTTGTTTCTACTCTGGTATCCAGAAACCTTCAAGGTATTCTCTTTTCACTTCAATTGTGGACCCTCATTCTGTCACGTAATCTCTTTTCCTTCTTTCTGCTGGTGACAGACACAGGACACTCTGGGCTCAGGCGACTGGCAGGGATGTTTGCACATGAACGTAGCGATCATTTTGAGGTCAGGGCAATGTGGTGGGAGTCAAGCCACCTGGGTTTAATCCCACTGCTGCCTTTTATTCCAGTGTGACTTCGGAAAAATCTCTCCCCTTGCCCCCATCATCACCTGCGGTCTCTTTGTTGGTAACATAAGGACTATTGGAAATCGTGAAATCTACTCTCTACTGGGAATCATTGGTTTCTTCTTCAGCACACTTGTGTAAGCCGAAACGAAGGTCAGAAGGGGACAGTAACTTGCCTGTGGTCACAAAGCCCACAGGTTTCAAAGCTTTAAATCAAGTATGACCTTTCTGATTCTCAAATGCCAACTTTTAGTCAACGTTCCAACTCTGCACACTATCAAGATATAAATATTTATTTTTAAATTTTGCATTACAAAATCAGAGACCCATGCTAAGAAAGAGGCTGAGCTCCCCTTCAGTGCATGGGAGGCATCTGGCATGGGGAACATAGGTTTTGGTGGCCAGTTTCCTGTGTCTCTCTTCTAGCATTTGAAGAAATCTTTGGTGATGACAGAAGCCACAGAGCTGCCATGACACCAGCCTGACCTTCCCAGACTGGTGGGGTCAGGGTGGGGTTGTTTCCTGACAAAATTCAGAACAGGGCGGACATTCCTTGGATGTGGTTGTCCACAGTGTGCCAACAGCTGCCATTGTTGAGAAGCTCTGGGCTGGAAGCTGATAACAGGGTGAGGCTGTGTGACAGCCATGCTTCTTTCCCTTGGGGCTTGGGCTGGGAAATGCCTCTGACAATAATGAAATCCTCTGGGAAGCTGTTACAGTGACACAGGCATGTCCTGCTGGACATTTCACCAGGAGCCACAAACTTAAAGAAGCGTTGACTGATGACTGACCAGCATTGGCTAATGACTCCTGTTGCTAATCAGACTGTCCTTCAAGAAAGGATTCATGGCCCAGCAGCAAGAATGTGGTTGGATGCAAGCAACCAGCTGATCGATGGTTTGGGGCTGACCTTGGCCATATTCTTCCTGGGGCAGCCCTGTCCCTCAGATGCTGTTTCTCTCTTTCCCATTGCTTCATTAATCCAATAGGCATTTATTAACTCCTATTGGGTATATGCCATAATCAAAGAAATCAAAAGTGGAGATCAAAGAAGTTCTTATATCAGGGGACCAAGTGTGTAGTAAGCAGGGTACTAAGGAGACTGGAATGAGAATGTCACAGCCCTCTCGTCAGTGAGCCCAACATGGAGAGAGAGGGCTGAGAACCCCTGCCTGCTCCTGGCAGTGCTGAAGGGAGGAAGGGGGGGTGGATTGTCAGTTCCTTCTAAGTATAGGGCAGGTTTCATGAGGTGCTGACATTAGCTTTGGACTTTGAAGGAGAGAGTGTGTGTACCAGAAGTAGACAAGTTGGCTGGCAATCACAGACCTGAATCTGTAGGGAAGCGAGGAGGCAGGAGGTTATGTCCAGTGCTGAGCAAACAGTGAATTGTTCTCATTGTCACATTGCTGGGAGCTACCTCTCAGGCTCATTCCACTCTCTCATCCTTGCTCTTTACCCCTAATCTCAAAGGCTTTTGATTCCTCAATGGCCCAGGCTCATCTTCACCTCTGGATCTCACCCATATTGATCCTGAGGCTGATCCCTATGTCTGGAAACTTCTCTTTCCCTCCACCTCTTAATCTAGCCAACAGCAACTGGATTTAAATATCACATCCTTGGGGATGTCTTCCTTATCCCTAGCAGAAATTGTGACCCTACATCAGACATACCCATTGCACTGTGCAGCTAACTCTTGTGATGTCACAACTGTTGCGACATCAATCTCTGTTTTCCTTACCATACACCAAGCCTTATGAGGCCCACCACTGCTTTGCCAGTGCCCAGCATGGGTCCCAGAACACAGTAGGCACTGTTACCATTAGTTGAATGAAATAACAAGAATGACATTAGATAAGCAGGTAATGAGAATCTCTTGGAAGTCCTTGAAAGTTGAGTTAAGGAGTTGGGTTTTATCATTAAGCAAAATGGGGAACCTCCTAACCTACTTATGAAAACACAGTCTAGCAAACCTCCTTGGTAAACAGTAACAGATATAGAAGGAGCTCACTGATTCTTTTAGTGACTCCTTAAGAATGTCTAGGAAATGCCCTTTATCCCCATGAAGATAAGTCTGAAGCTCAGGGACATTGAGCTGGATCACGGGGTCACTAGCTGGGCTCATGGCAGGGTGAACTCAGCCATTAACTCAGGCTTAATGGCTACATTACTGGTCCTTTTTAAAAAAAATATTTTATTTATTTATTTGACAGATGGATCACAAGTAGGCAGAGAGGTAGGCGGGTGGGGAGACAGCAGACTCCCTGCTGAGCAGAGAGCCGGATGTGGGACTCAGTCCCAAAACCCTGAGATCATGATCTGAGCTTAAGGCAGAGGCTTAAGCCACTGAGGCACCCAGGTGCCCCGAGGTCCTTTTTTCCTATTGTGCCAACACTCTTTCTTAGAGGAAAGAGCTTCTTGTACACTTGAGATAATTGGAAAACTGCAGTAGACAATAACTATGGATGAAAACACTTGTATACTTTCAGGGACCCATAGCACCAAGCAGACCAAAATGACTAAGAACAAAGCTGGAGGCTTCATGGAAGAAGTGATTACTTGCATCCGTCAGTCCTAAGCCAAATAATGAATAAGATTTGCATAATTGATGAAAAGAAGGTGGCAGTTTGTGTCCTTGCAATAGTCTTCCAGTGATTCCTCTCCTGCCTCTCATTTCTTCAAACATTCCATTGTGCTTGAGATGCAAAAGGAAACATGAGCCCAGTTCAGAGCCGTCCTTTTCTAGTGAAAATGGAAGACCGCTGTGTGCAGATGCTAGATCTACTATCTAAGCATCTTTTCAAATCTCCAAATCCCTCCAAAGGCAGAAGGCGGTGTTCTTTAGCTATGGTTTTTATTAGAAGACATGAGCTGCACTGATTACAGGTTTTGGGGGACAGCAAGGAAGTGGGAGACAGGACAGAAGTTCTAAACTCAGCACACCATTAGAATGACTTGGAGGTCGTATTTAAAATTACAGGGGCCTCCCTGTTGAAGACTTAGCTCCCATAGGTCTGGAGCAGAGCACTGAGAATTGATTTCTTTAAATCTCCTTAAGTGATTCTGATGATAGCCCAACTTGAGCTCCCAGGTGTAAGGGAAGGAGCACTGGCACAAGGGTCCTTTGTCAGATATGTCTATGTATAAAAAGAATTACACATCACATTCCAGATGTATGTGAGATGGATTATGGAGAGGGAAGGCTGCTTTCACGTTCAAAAATCAATCAATATAATCTATCATATCAAAAAATAGAGAACAAAAATTCTACTCTATAAATAAGCACAGGAAAAAGATGTGAGAAATCCAAAACACATTCATAATAAAAACTTTCGGCAAGACTACAAGGGAATATCCTCAACTTGATAAGTAGCACCTACAAAAACCTTACAACTAATATAATACTCAATGGTGAAAAATAAGCACTTTCTTCCCAAGGAAATGATGTCCAGGCTTATTCACCATTTACTGGAAATGTTAGCCAGTGTTATGAGAAAAGAAAAAGAAAAAAAGATACACAAATAGAAAGGAAGAAATAAAACGGTCTCTATTTTTAGAAGACATGATTGTCTACTTAGAAAATCCCCAGGAATTTACGAAACCAAACCAAACCAAATACCTAGGACTAATAAGTGAATTCAACAAGTTTGCAGGATACAAGATTAATGCACAAAATAAATTGCATTTCCATATACTAACAAAGAACATGCAGAAACTAAAATTAAAAACAAAATACCATTTAGAATCACGCCAGAGAAAACAAAATACTTTGATACACTTTTTAGCAGAACACCTACAGGATCTATATGCTAACAAATATAAAATGCTAATGAAAGAAATCAAAGAGACTTAAATACGCAGAACGTAATACTAGGCTACACACAGGAAGAGTCAATATAGTAAAAATATCGATTCTGGTCAGATTTATCTGTGGAGTTAATGCAATGCCCAACAAAATCCCCGCCATGTTGTTGTTTGTAGATAGAAATAGCCTTATTCTAAAACTTGTGTGGAAAGATCCAGCCTCTTGACAAGGACGTATAGAGAGGCATCACTCTACCCAATCCTAAGCGTTACCATGTAGCCACACTGTAAAGACAGTGGTATCGGCAGAGGGATAGACACGTAGATCAATGCAGCAGAATTAGAGAACACAGAAATACCTACAAACACACACACACACACACAGACACAGTTGGTTGTTTCTCTAGCTTTGAGATATAATTGACACATAGCATTGTGTGTGTGGTTAAGGTGTACACTGTGTTGATTTAATACACTTATACATTGCCAAATGGTTGCCACTATCGTGTTTGGTACCACCTCCATCACATCACATAATTACCAATTCTTTTTGTGGTGAGAACATTTATGACCTACTCTGTTAGCTAATTTCAGCTGTAAAATATGGTCTTGGTTACTATAATCACCAAGCTCTACATTAGATCCTATAACTCATGCATCCTGTATAAGTGAAATTTTTATACTTTGACTAATATCTCCCTATTTGCACACCTCTTAGCCCCTGCCTGGTAACCATCTTTTTTCATTCTGTTTCTATGAATCTGGCATTTTTAGATTCTGCACATAGATGGTATCTTACAGAGCTTATCTTTCTCAGTCTGACTTATCCACGTAGCCTAATGCCCTCAAGTTCCATTTGTATTGTTGCAAATGGCAGAATTTCCTTCTTTCTCAATACGGTGTTTCAGGACAATAGATATGCAATCTTCCATTTCTTCCATTATCTACCTATCTTCTATCTATCTGTCATCTATCTAAACAGCCTAGATGTCCTTCAGCAGGTAAATGCTAAAGAAAACGTGGTACTTCTATACCATGGAATTTTACTGAACAGGAAAAAGACACAAACTACTGAGACATGCAACAACTTGGATCAATCTCCAGAGAATTATGCTGAGCAAAGAAAGCCTGTTCAAAATTGTTACATGCTATAGGACTCCATACATATAACATTTTTGCACTCAGAAAGTTTTACAAATTGAGAACAGATCAATGGTTGGCAGGGATCAGGGATGGTAGGGGTGAGATACAGTGGGCGTGTGATAAAAGGGCAACAGGGGGAATCCTTGAAATCTCCAATATAGCTAGTATCCTGACTCACATGGTGGGCACATGAATCTAAACAGGTGATAAAATTAAAGTTGTATAGAGTTCAACACACACTTATAAGTAAACCTGGGCAAATCTGAGTAAGATCAGTGGATTGTATCAATGTCAGTATCTTGGTTGTGATGTAACACTGTAGTTTTATAAAATGTTAGCATTGGGAAAGTGCAGGAAGCACACAAGCATTCTTCCTGCATTATTTCTTGCAACTGCATTTTAATCTACAACGATCTCAATAAATACTTCAATTAAAAATGTAGCATCTCTGTTTTTTGCTTTCCTGGCTAGACCTGGATGATTCACAGCCTTAGAATAAAGCCAACATCACAGAATGCAGGACAAAAAGATGGAGGGGGGGACTCCGGTCCCTCACGGCTTTGCTGAGCCCCAGATCAAAGCAACTCTGATGCCCACCTTCTCTCTGCACTTGCCAGTCACATAAGCCAGTGAATTTCCTTATCATCTGAGGAATTTAGACTATCAAGAGATTTTCCTTTACTAATCCAGGGCCAGTTTTCACTCATGGAAATGAAGCAAAGAGAGATTCTGTGAAATTCACATTTTGGAGACAGCAAAGGTGCTGCAGACACACAGTACCTGGTATATGATTTCAGCTTGAGGTTTTTTAACAGATGGGTGACCTTAGCCAAGTTACTTACCTTCTCCAAAGAGGTTACAGATACTTCTCTAGTTTTTTTTTTTTTTTTTTTTTTTGGTTTGTTTTTGTTTTTGTTTTTGTTTTTTTGGTAATTGTCAACTCATGAAACAAATAATTGCTGAGTGTATTTTCTGGGTTTTAGAACAACAAGCTAAATGGATAAAATCCCTAACTCATGGAAGTTGCGTTTTAGGACAGAGAGACAAACACAAAACACACAACTAAATAAACATCGAATACAGTGGATGGTGGTAAGTCCTAAAGAGGAACACAAAGCAGGTGCAAGAGTACTGTGAGGTGTGATGGGGAGTGTGGTCTGGGAGCACGTAAATTAGTATATGCCTTTTGAAAAGAGATTTGAAGGAGTGGATATTTGGATGAAAAGCATTCAAACTCTTTGGATGTGTTCATGGAACTGGTAAAGATAGACTGGGTAAATCTTTTGGGGGATCTATCTTCTACCTGTTCAAAAGAGTACACTGTCTTGGTGTAGAGTAAGAAACTAAATTTTGATTAAAATGCTTACTTTTCGGTTGCCTGAGTTTGTTTCATGTAAACACCCTATCTGTGATCTCATGGCTCAGGTAGGTGGAGAAAAGTGTGAAAATCTCTATGGAGGGCAATGGGCTCAGATGTCAGTTTCTCTTTTTTTCTATCACAGGAAAGTAGCAGGCAGGGAAAAAAATAAGTGGGTGTTAGCCAGTATGATCTTCTAGGTGTCTGTACTCAAGAGTCTCCATCTATCAGAAAGTCATAATTGCAAGGTTAACTCCACAGGGTTGCAGATGTGTGAATAAGAGAAGAAATGGAAGAAAAAGCGTGTTATAAACTTCCTATTGATTGATATCTTTAGGTCAGATTAATGAGATCTTTCCTACAACTTAGTCCAAAACCCACTTTGGGGGGAAGGAGCATAAGTGTGAAATCCACAGACCCTAACATCTATGGAAAAATGTACACACACTCAATTTCAGAGAAGGTCAGAGACCCCCTGAAAACCATCCTACAAGGGTCAGGTTAAAACCACCTATTAAACCAATTAGTTGACATAGCTTTGTAAACAAGTGACTCATGGCTTTTTATTGGAGAAAAGTGAGAAAATGGACATGAAAAGAGTGTATGTTGCAAAATGTTGAGTTGACATGGGTTATTATCAAACGTTTATAAGGACACATTTGTGTGTAGACATGTGTGGGTTAGTGCATCCATCAGATTCTATGCTTGTCATGCTGGTAAAAGGAACAAAGCATTGCTTGTTTGTGAAAACATATGCGTGAGCACATTTGTGAGCCTTAGCAGGCGTATCTTTTAGTTCAAATGCCTCTGTGTCTGTGTGTATGTGCTGGTGTGGGTGTGCCTCAGTGTCCACATGCTTTCATTTGATCTTGTTGGAACTGAAGACTTTTGGATCAATGCACCCAAAGATGAATGTCATACAGCGCAGGACCTGGCCCCAGGGAGCTGAAATCCTACAAGGTTGTCTGAAAAACCCATTTGCAGGCAGATGCTAGTGCAGTCTTGTCCCCAAAACATTGACCAGACCTAGAATCATGTCTGCTGATTTTCTGCAAGTTTTTAAAGAGAAAAGGGAAACAATCTTCTTTGGTCTTCATTGTCTTCCCTTCTTCTATTCCTTCTAGGGACAGAGAGCCCAAAAGGAGAAAAAAGTTTCCATCAGGAAATACAGTCCTTCTGCATTCCTGTGATTTTCAGGAGGGAGAGTACAGAGCATGGTGACAAGAATTTGAACTTGGGAGTTAAAATAGGTTAAGTTCTGATCTTGTCTCCACTTTCACCCACTGATACACATTGGACAAGTCAATGAAGCTTCCTGACCTAAAAACTGCTCATTACTAGGATGAGGATCATATCTATTTTGTCAGACTTTGACATTGTTGAGAGTATAAGGTCACATATGCATAGAATATGCATAGAATAAATATACATTCTGTTTATAAAAAATAACATTTCATGTTTAGTCAATAAAATTTAAAATATTTGAAAGAATTAAACAGTGCTTCGGTTTTACTGTGGTGGACTTTCTAGACTAACTTAGAAAAAGATCTTGGAAAATTCTCATTGTATATTTATTTAAAATAGGTATTTGCTCAGCTCCCACTTTATGTCAGGCCCATTGTTAGGGGCTAGACATACAGTGGAAGACAAATAGAGCAATAATCCCTATGAAAGGAATTTATAGTCTACTGAGGGAGATAGGCATTAAGCAAGCAAACAAGTAAATATATAAATATAATTAAAATGATCGCAAAAACAGTAACAACAATAATAAATGCTACGAGTGACTAATCAAAGGATCTAATTTAGCCTATGTCATCATGGAAGACTTCCCCAAGGAGGTGACATTCAACCTGAGATCTGAAGGGGATTGATCGAATTGGCTTGGAGCAAAAGCAGTCCCTAAATTCTGCCCGTTAAGATCTGCTTTGTCCCCTGTGATTCTGTGGAACAAACATGAAATTGAATTCCTGATCCATGCTGAAAAGTAAGTAAGGGAAAGGGGTGGAGCGATATATGTAAGGAGAATATTAAGAGATAAATCTTATTTTTATATTGTAGTCTCTTTCCTTCAAACTGTTCCTAATCCCCTGACTTTTTGATTCATAAAGAGATAGCATTTTCCCTCACATTACAGCCTTGCCGAAAGACAATGAGCAGTTTCGCAACAAATGATTTATGTACTGAAATCTGGAGAGATTTTACTCATAAAAATATTCTAGCCGTTTATCTTGATCATCTGATATATCAGAGCCTGGCTTGGATGCTTCTGAATTAACTGCAGATTAAATGATTCAAGCCAGTTGGAAAACTAGAAGGGCAGAAGGGGGGCCATGGAAGGCGGCTCATCGCCACTGTGATTGTAAACTTCTTACGGTAGAAAGCTTATTGCAAGATTAAGGGCAGGATGGGGTGGAGGTGAAAGCTGGGTTTTGGAGTGGGGGGTTTCCGGTGTGGGTGGGTACTCAGTTATTAACACATTTATTAAACGCATACTCTGTGTTAAACAGGGAGGATGCAATGCCGAGCATGTTAGGTATAGGTGTTGTGCTCTCAGAACTTACAGTCTGATAGGACAAGGACATAATAAAACAAACAAGAGATCTACCAATACTTTTCCAACACAGTATCACTGGGGTTTAGTGGAAGCAGCATGGGTCCGACTGCCGTGCAGTCTTCCAGACATCATGGCTTTGCTCCCTCCATCAAGTTACTCTTGCTCTCTTATTCATGCGTCTATTCCATCATCCCTCTGCTGTTCAACCAGTATGTTTTCCAAGCTCCTATTCTGCTTTTTATTTGGTATAACTGGGGGGAGCCCCAGAAAATGAATGAGATGGGACCTCCACCTTCACAAGAGCTCAGAGCCCCATGGGAACAAACGACTATTCTTGCAAATCATTACAATGTGGGGCAGAATTGGGTAAGTGCCTCAAAAGAGTTTCATCCCAGAGGTCGTGAGTGTTCAGAGGGAAGGACGTCTTATTTGGCTGGGTAATTGACCTTACTTAAGAAGCCAAAAATTCAAACACCATATAATGAGTGTGTTCCTCTGACCCAGTCTCTGTGCTAGATTCTGGAGTTAACAAAGATGATTAGACTGAGGTAACACCCAATTGCAGCGTCTAGTATGGAAGACGGGACAGGTATTTGGATAATAATTGCAGTATGATGAGGTCATTCATTCACTTACCAAATCTCTCCCAAGGATCAACGATGGGCCTATCTGTGTGCTACCGTATGTAGATACAAGGTGAGCAGGACTGACTTTCCCTGTCCCTGTGATACTTATACTCAAGCTTGGAATTTGGTAGACTGATTTTTTATTTTGCTGGGCATCACCAGTTTTAGTTACTGCCAGATGGGGTAGATGATGAGGGGCCCCTGGGGAACAAGGTTAGAGTGAGGGTTACTCAGCAAGCAGCATCCCCTCCCCAAATTCCAAAAGAAAAGGTAGACTAGAGGGGCCAGCCAGAGGATGTGAGAAACAGGGAAGTCAGGTAGTCAGCAAGAAATAGAAGGTCTGTTGGGAAGGAGAGAAAAAAATGAACGTTCACTGGGCACACACTAGGGGCAGGCATTATACTAGCTGTTTTATACACAGTTTCTTTCTTTGTAATGCATGATTACAGGAGAAAGTCAAGGCCCAGATCTATGTAGGATCTAGGATTCAGGCATAGTATTAGAAAAACACTAAGCTAAATTTCTAGGAACTCGGGCACACAGGGCTGGAGGAAGAGGGAGGAGGGGGCTTTGAGAAGGAGAAGATGGTAGAAGGATGAGAAATAGGTCAAGGTTTCAAGGCTGAAATTGACTGACCTGCCAGAAGATCAGGCTGGGACCCTGAAGAAGCCAAGAGTCTACTGTCCTTCCTCATGTTGGAATGATCTCTCAAGCTCTCTGCTGGTGAGGACTGGTTGTGGCCTCTGCAGACAGGGAGGGGAGGTGGAGATGGGGAAGCTGTCAGGTCTGGCACAGAGGAGCAGAGCCAGACTATTTCTAATACATTTCACCTACCAGAATCTTTGTTCCTGATTTCTACTCTGAACATCCCCCATGTCCACATGGGATCTGGTAACTCAGATATGGCGTCTCACAGCTTCTAGGGTTTTTATTCATAGCGATTGCATTAGGAAGTGTTCAATTATGAGTAACTACAACCCAACTCCAAATCAAGTTAGATATTAAAGATAATTTATTTTTAACAGCTTCGTTGAAATATAATTCACATACCGTATGATTCACCCTTTTATTTTTTAAAATTTTACAATTAAATTCAATTAATTAACATATAATGTATTTGTAGTTTCAGAGGTAGAATTCAGTGATTCATTATTCTTAGTTAACACCTAGAGCTCATTACATCATGTGCCCTAGTTAATGCCCATCACCTCCACCCTCTACCCTCCAGCAACTCTCAGTTTGTTTCCTATGATTAAGATTCTTTTATGGTTTGTCTCCCTCTCTGATTAATCTTGTTTCATTTTTTCCTCTCCTCCTCTATGATCCTCTGATTTGTTTCTTAAATTCCACATATGAGTGAGATTATATGATAATTGCTTTTCTCTGATTGACTTATTTCATTTAGCATAATGCCCTCTAGTTCCATCCACGATTTTGCAAATGGCATTTCATTTTTTTGATGGCTGAGTAGTATTCCTGTGTGTGTGTGTGCGTGCGCATATGCGTGCACGTGTGTGTATACACACACACCACATCTTTATCCATTTATCTATCAGTGAAAATCTAGGCTCTTTCTATAGTTTGGCTATTGTGCACATGGCTTCTATAAGCTTTGGGGTGCAGGTACTCATTTGAATCACTACATTTGTATCTTCAGGGTAATTACCCAGTTATGAAATTGTTGGGTCATACGGTAGTTCTATTCAACTTTTTGAGGACCCTCCATACTATTCTCCAGAGTGGCTGTACCTTGAATACCCATCAATAGTGTAAGAAGATTCCTCTTTCTCTGCATCCTCACCAACATCTGTTGTTTCCTGACTTTTAATTGTAACCATTCTGAGTGGTTGATTCACCATTTAAAGTGTATATACAGGGCCCCTGGGTGGCTCAGTGGGTTAAGCCTCTGCCTTCTTCTCTGGTCATGATCCCAGAGTCCTGGCATCGAGTCCCGCGTCAGGCTCTCTGCTCAGTGCGGAGCCTGCTTCTCTGTCTCTCTCTGCCTGCCTCTCTGCCTACTTGTGATCTCTCTATGTCAAATAAATGAATAAAATCTTTAAAAAAATAAAGTGTAGGGGCGCCCAGGTGGCTCAGTTGGTTAAGCAGCTGCCTTCAGCTCGGGTCATGATTCCAGGGTCCTGGGATCGAGCCCCACATCGGGCTCCCTGCTCAGCAGAGAGCCTGCTTCTCTCTCTCCCCCTCTCCCTGACACTCTGCTTACTTGTGCTCTCTCTCTAACTATCTGTCAAATAAATAAAATACTTAAAAAAATAAAATAAAGTGTATATACAATTCAGTCGTTCCCCATAGTCAATGTTAGATCATTTTCTTCAACTCATAAAGAAATCTTATTCTTTATAGCGATCACCTCTCTAACCCCTATCCTTCCTAGCCCCGAGCAGCCACTAATCTACTTTCTGTCTCTAGAGAGTGCCTGCTTTGGACACTTCCTATGAATGTAATCATAGAATTATATAATAATATAATAATATATGTAGTCTTTTGTGACTAGCTTCTTTGACTTTGCAAATAGTTTTGAGGTTTATACCTGTTGTAGCACACATCAACTTCATTCTTTTTATGGCTGAATAATATTCCATTTTATAAATATATCACATTTTGTTTGTCCATTTGTCAATTGATGGACATTGGGGTTGTTTCCATCTCTTGCACGTTGTGAATGATGCTGCTATGAACATTTATGCATAAGCTTTTGACAGACAGATGTTTTCATTTCTCTTGGGTATGTACCAAAGAGTGGGATTGCTAGGTTATTTGTCAATTCTATATTCAATCACCTGAGAAATTGCTAGACTCTTTTCCAAAGTGCCTGCCCCACATTATATTCCCATCAGCAGTGTATGAGACTTCTGATTCCTCTCTGTTTTTACCAACATTTGTTAGTGTGTGACTTTCTGATTCTAACCATCCTAGTGCATGTGAAGTGATTTCCCATTGTTTTGATTTGCATCTCCCTGGTAACTAATGATGTTGAGTGTCATTTCATGTGCTTATTGGTTATTTGTATATCTTCCTTCGATAAATGTCTATTCAGATTCCTTGCCCATTTTTTAATTGCTTGTTATTATTTTTATTATTGAAGACTACTTTTCTCTGAATACTCTCAAGATATTGTGGATTTCCATCTTTGGTGAGTGCTGTGAAGTGTGTAAACCTGGTGATTCACAGATCTGTACCCCTGGGGATAAAAATATATGTTTATAAAAAATAAAAAATTATATTAAAAAAAAAAGATATTGTGGATTTCAGGTAATGCCAGATCCAGTGGCTTAACAATATTAACAGAGACATTTTTTAAATGTATCTTATCTCTGTCTTCCATAATATTGGCTTCCTTCTAAGCTTGGCTCCTTTAGCGGTTGAAAAATGACAGTTAATTGCTATTGAGTCAAAGCCTCTGTCCTATCCAGGGCAGAGAAAGGGGGTTCTCTTCCCTAGTATAAAAGTCTTGGGCTTCTTCTTGATTAGTTTGATTCAGGTCATGTGATCACCTTTGAATTAATCACAGTGCTGATGGAATGGAAATTATACAGATTGGACTGGGCCATTTAAAGATGCATTTGAAGAGCTGAGTTCCACCCCAAATGCACATGGCTACTGCACAATAAGCACAACGAGAGAGGGGTGGGAGGGAGGTTGGAAGGGCAGCCAACATAACCCACTGTAGCACTTTTGTGATTATAAGTTTATGGAGCTATTTGATTAATGTTGATTCCCCATTAGGGTATCAAGGCAGGGACCATATTTCTTTTGCTCATTTGCATTTAGAATGCCATCCTCTTCCTCATCATATTAATGGGCAGACATGGGCCAGATATTATGTACTCTTTGTGGATTAAAACACGATATCTTGATGTTATTATTGTCTTTTCCATTTTGCACAAGAAATATGCAGGAAGTGGTAAAACTGGGATTTGAAACCAGGCAGGCTAGGGAATGGGGACTCTTGACCTCCTTGCCCATGAATGATGAATAATTTTCATCTTTGCAGCTTTTAGCACAATGTATGGCACAAAATAGGCATAGACTCTCAATAAATATCTGTTGAATTGAAATTGAATGAAAATTTAATATTTTAAAGTAAAGGTATGAATTTCTCTTTCATGGCAAGAGACGTAGGAGAGGTGAGAGACCCAAATGAAGAACCAATGGCTGGATGAGTTTCCCAGCAGCCCCTTCCATCACACGGATGCTCCTGCCCCACTTTTGAGGGAGAGGTCTGGGTCAGAATGTCTGAAGTCCCATGCATCAGTCAGACACATCTTCCGACCTTCAGTGTGCTCTCCTCTCAAGAGGTCAGACCAGCTTCCTAATGTTCATGAGTGACTGTAGAAATCCAGAAACTAACTTTGAAATAAGGCCTTAACTGCCTTCTGCAATAAATAATTGAAAAGTCTCCCAGGTTCCCCCCGCATCCTTCAAATCAAAAGAGAAATAATGTGAGATCAAAACCCCCAGAAGAATATGAAGAAAAACATTCAGAAAAATATGGGTGCTTGGAATAGAAAACATCTTCTTTTCCAATGCATCAAAAGAAACTCCCGGTTTATCAGACATTTTCACGTGGGCTGCGACACATTGGGATGTCACGTGGGCTGCGACATGTTGGGATGAGAAGAAAAGCAGAGAAACGAATTCTAGGTCATTAGACTGTGAAGTCAGCTGAAATGAAGTTAAATCTTGTCTTTCCTTTGGGACAGACATGTTTGCAAAAGATTTATTCAATTTAGAACTATTTCCTAATTTGCTTTTCCCACAGTTGGGATTTAGAGATACCTGATATGGCCCGGAAAAAAGCCTCAAATCTTTAGGTGAATGTTATTCTATACTTTTAAAGGAGGTTTTATTTGCATCATCTCATATTGTCCTTATAAATTTTGATGTATGAAAGGCTAGTATTATTGGTCCGTTTCACTGAGAATAACGTTGAGGCTCAGAATGGAGCTCTGATGTGTTGATTATCACATAGTTAGTGAGGGCCAGAGCTGAAATTCTATTAGAACTTGGTCCTCTGTGCTTTCAAGAACAGAAGATGGAGGGGAAGTGCGGACGTGGGCTCAAATCTCCCATCACTTTCTACCTGGGTAGCTTTGTGGACTTGTTTTACCTTCATTTTGCTCATTTGTGAAGTTGGAGTATACCTACATTGCAAGACTGTGGTGGGGTTAGCTGAGGCAATGTATGGAAGACACCCAGTTGGAGCATTTGAGATGGCCCGGTAACTGGCAATTCTCTTCTCTGTTGGAGTTCTGAACTGATTAAGATATTACAAAACAGATTGACGAAACAGATTATTAAATAGAGTTATAGAAGTTGGCATATGGGGAAAATGTAGCTTGTATCAGGGAAAATATAGCTTGCATCATTAGAAAAATGGGGTTTCCTAATACTAAACCCTGGACCCAAGGGGTCCTTTCAGTCTTCTGAAAAGCTGGTCCAGGTCCACAGCTCCTCACATGGGGCAGGTTACATTGCTGTATGGCCAAGAGCATTGCTGAGCAAATATTTTTGGTTTTGTTTTGCAAGGAGGCTGGATCCTGAGACGAAAGGGAGAAGAAGGGACAAGGGCAAATCAAAACCATGAGAACAGATTGAAACAAAAAGCTACCACTAGGTTGGATATAAGGAAAGACAATAAAAGGTATTGAAGAGGAAATGGAGAAAAAGAAGCCTCCCTTATGAATGGTGGGAATGTAAAATGGTGCGGCCATTTTGAAAACCAGTTTGGCGGTTTCTCAGGTGGTTAAATCGAGAATTACCATGTGGCATAGCAATTCCAATCCTAGGTATATATCCAAGAGAAATGAAGCTATTTACAATTTATAAGTTAAGCATATTTTGAGAGGAAGAGAACAGGGGGGTGCAGTAAAGGAAAGGTAGCTTTGATGCAAAACTCTAGGGGGTGCCATCCATTTTGTGGTTGATGTAAGTGGCACTCGTGGGACTTGAGCATCATAGTGGTCCTCCGTGGAGAGAGAACCGCACTCTCTGTGTAACCTTAGGAAAGTCATTCACTGTATAATTGGCGGCGGAGGCGGGGGCGTGGGGGCGGGTGGGTGTTGGGCAACTAGGTGGTTTCTAAGGGATGTGGGATTCTCGCTGCATATCTCTGTCCTGGATTTCTCTCTTGCTTAATATACACGGGGCTGGCTGTTGGTACCTTGATGTCTTAATTTGGGAGCTCCTGGAGCAGTAAGATGGAAATATCTAGGGGGAGCTGAATGCCATCTGGTTCCTTGGAGTCCCACTTAACATGGGCTTCCCCCTTATGGGAGCTGCTTCCATCCAGCCTTGGATCCATTTCATTCCCATGGGTGAGATTTCTGTAGAAGCAGAGGCCAGCTGCAGGCCTTACTGATGCTGACTGCTGATGTCCAAGGCAACAGCAGAGATAGAAGACAATTGCCTAGAAACTGGAAACAATGTCCAGATGCTCTCTCAGCCTCTGATACTACAGGATACTTTCATCATTGGTGGCTGTGTTGATGATGGGGGATGGGCCTATTGGAACGGATTGCATAGCCATCCCATAGTTCTCAAACGCAATCAGTTGAACAAGAGAAGGAAGAAGAGAGCATCTTCAACAGTCCTAATGGGCAGATATCAATTGAGTGTGTCCAGTACTGTATTATGCACTTCATATCCTTTTTATAATAAGCCCAAGAGGTAGATACTCTTCCACCAATTCCTATGCCAGCAGCTTCAGAGTGGTTGAAACACTTGCTGGTTTCCTCTTGTTAGTAGTGGAGGGTTGGAGCCTCCAATCTAAATGATTTTGCTCCAGCGACCATGTACTCAACTACTCCTAAAAATCTATACTTATCCTAAGCTGGGTTACCGAATCAGTTCAATTCTGCAAGTTTTTATTGAGTACATGCTATGTGAAAGGAAAAGATGAAGGAAACCAACAGTTTGGGACCCTTCTCTTAGCAGGCACCCTTCTATTATTATGATTAAAATATTTTTAACTTTATTGAGGTATAATCGACAAATAAAAATTGTTTATATTTAAAGTGTTCAAGGAAAGGAAAAGTGAATTCGGGGAAATAAGAGGGGGAGAAGAGGCATGAGAAACTGTGGACTCTGAGAAACAAACTGAGGGTTTTGGAGGGGAAAGAGGAGGTAGGATGGGTGAGCCTGGTGGTGGGTATTAAGGAGGGCACGTATTGCATGGGGCATTGGGTATGGTGCATTAACAATGAATCTTGGAACCCTGAAAAAATAAAATTAAATTTAAGAAATAAAAAAATAAAAGGGACATTGTAACACACACACACAAAAATAAATGCACTTGGGAATGTAATCTAAAAAAAATAATGTACATTTGTCATTTAGTTTAGGAAGTTATACAAATCTTCCAGTGTGGACAACATTTCATCATAAAATATTTTAAAAATCATAGTTGTTAGCATCACCAGTAATCTCATTAAAAAATAATTATTAAGTATGGGAAGCCATCAAGCTCTTGATGGCCAATCTAAGTTGTCTAAAATTATACTTTTTTTGTTTGAAAAAATAGATTTTATTGTTGCAAAAAATTTAAAGTGTCCAACTTGATGTTTTAATTTATGTGAAATAAATAATATACAGTGAAATGATCACATTTAAGTTTATCATCATATGTATCACATCCCACAGTTTTGTTTTTATTTTATTTTATTGTGATAAAAACCCTTAGGATCTACCCTCTTCGCAAATTTCAAGTATATAATATGGTATTATTAACTACAGTTACTGTGCTGTACAAGAGATCTCCAGAACTTATTCATCCTACACAAGTGGAATTTTGTATCCTTTGACCAACTTCTTCCCATTCCCTTCTACCTCCAGCACCTGATAAACAGGATCCTACTCTTTGCTTCTCTGAGTCTATTTTAGCTTCCACATATAAGTAGACCAGGCAGTATTTGTCATTTTGTATCTGGTTTATTTCCCTTAGCATAATGTCCTCCAGTTTCATCCATGTTGTTGTGAATGGTTGGATTTCTTTCTTTTCTAAGGCTGAATAATATTGCAGCATGCACGCGCGCACACACACACACACACACACACACACACACCACATTTTCTTTATGTATTCATCCACTGACAGACATTTAAGTTGTTTCCATATCTTGGCTGTCATGCATAATGCTGCAATGAACATAAGAACACATATCTCCTCAAGATACTGATTTCATTTCCTTTGGAAATACACCCAGAAGTGGGATTTCTGGATCATATGGTAGTTCTATTTTTAGTTTTTTGAGTAAGCTTCATACTGTTTTCCATAATGGCTGTAGCAATTTACATTCCCTCCCACAACGCACAAGGATTCCCTTTCCTCCACAATCTTGCCAACATTGGTTATCTTTTGTCTTTGTAATAATAACTGCTATTCTAACAGGTGTGAGGAACTATCTCATTGTGGTTTTGATTTGAATTTTCCTGATAATGAATGATGTCAAGAGCATTCTCTTCATATACCTGTTGCCATATGTCTTCTTGAGAAATGTACCTCGTTCATTTTTAAATCAGGTTAATTTTTTTGCTATTGAACTGCATGAGTTTGTTATATATTTTGTATATGAACATCTTATCAGATATATGGTTTGCATATATTTTCTCCCATTTTATAGGTTGCCTTTCTACTTAGTTGGTTGTTCCCTCTGCTGTTCGAGAGTTTTTGTTTTTGTTTTTACTTTGATGTCATTCCTTTTGTCTATGTTGGTTTTTGTTACCTGTGCTTTGGTGTCATATCCAGAAAGTCATTGCCTAGATCAATGACAAGATGCTCTTCCCTATGTTTTCTCCTAATAGTTTTATGGTTTTAGATCTTATGCTTAAGCCTTTAGACCATTTTGGGTTTATTTTTGTGTATGGTTTGGGATAATGATCCAATTTCATTCTTTTGAGGTGGACATCTAGTTCTTGTAGCCCTATTTATTGAAGACATAATCCTTTTCCCATTGTATGTTCTCAGTACCCTATTTAAAGATCAATTGGCCTTAAATATGTGATTTATTTCTGAATTCTCTATTCTCTTCCATTGGTCTATATGTCTGTTTTCATGTCAGTACCATACTGTTTTGATTACTGTTGTTTTGTAATATATCTTGAAATCAGGAAATGTGATGCTTCCAGCTTTTTTTTCTTCTTTTTCAAGATTGTTTTGGTTATTGGGATCTTGTATGGTTCTACATAAATTTTAGGCTTATGTTTTCTATTTCTGTAAATAATACCCTTGGGATTTTGATAGGGATTATATTAAATGTGTAGATCACTTCGGATAGAATGGACATTTCAGGGTGTTAATTCTTCCAGTCCATGAACATGGTTGTCTTTCTATTTATCTGTGTGTTCTTTAATAGTCAGTGTACAAGTCTTCTGCCTTTTTGGTTAAATTTGTTCTTAAGTATTTTATTCTTTTTGTTACTACTGTAAATGGAATTGTTTTCTTAATTCCTTCTTCAGGTAGTGCATTGTTTGTATATAGAAACACCACCGATTTCTGTTTGTTGATTTTATATCCTGAAAATTTATAAAATTTGTTCATTTCTTTTAACTTTTTTCTTTTGGTTGAGTCTTTAGGGTTTTTTACATATATAAGCATGTCATCTGCAAACATTTTAGATGCACTATTTCATTGACTCTTCTCATCTAGCGCTGGGAGGTGAGAATCACGATGTCTGTTGTACAGACTAGAAAACAGAAATTCTAGAAATGAAATCACTTGCTCAAGGTTACCTCTGTGATTCATGGCAGAACTAGGGCGAAATAAGACTCCTGAGCTTGAGCCCTATATTCTTTCTACTTTTTTTGACATATTTCACAACTTGCTCAGAGGTATAAATATGTTTGTGCATATATGTATAATATAAACATAAAAAATATAAACACATATATGCATATCATAGATATCCCCACATCAGAAGGCAATGGGAAGGACCAAAGTGCATACAAAGGGATTTAAAAAAAGACTGTTAGCATATTATTATTTATTGTTAGCTTTTGTGGTTATTACTATAGTTACAAACAACAGCTGCTCATCTGTGGAGGATGCTCCCTGAACCACAGCATGTGGGGGCTCTGGGGAGAAGACAGAATTTTGCCTTCGCTACCCCTTTCCTGCTGACATCACGACTCTGCTTCAGCACACATAAAAAGAAAAGACCGATTAAGTGTCCTGATGTTGACTTCAGCTCCATTAACGTCATAGAGGGATAGTGTCAAGGGAAGGGAGATCAGCTCATGGGAAGCACGAGGCAAATGAGTGTTGCAGATGGTGGGCTTTCAAGTCTTTGGAAGCATAACGACTCCTCTTATACCCTGAGAACTCCCAGATATAGCAAACCACAACTGTTTGAAGGCATGTGTATATGTTCAGACTTTGGAGCTGCTGAGGGGCTTGTAGGGATAGCATTGGGAAAGGCATGGGAGGGTGGAGGTAGTGGGTGCTTTCCTGGCTGGTACTGGTGCTTGAGAGCCTTGGGAATAGGGTTCATGCATGGCTTCCAGAGGAGGCTCTCTGAGTTCAAATCCTGGTTTGTCTGTTTTGACCCAGGTGAATTTAGGTAAGCTAATCACCACCTTTCACCTCCATTTCCTATTTTTGAAAAAAATTATATTAGAACCTACCTTGTATGGTGATGAAGGATATGAGGAAATAACATACTTAATGTTATGAATCCTAAACCTCACCCACAGTGAGCACTCAGTAAATGTCAGATATCATTCTGTTATAAAACCAGTCAGATGTGCTCCACCACTGTAAAAGCAAGCAGAGTGGCAATGCCAGTTGCCTTAAGTACTGTTTTCAAAATGAGGTGTGGAGGGAAAATACCAAAAAATGGGATGGTTGGGGGGTATATAGGAGAAGAAGAGGGTGCTGACTCTCCCTGTATGTATTGAAAAAGTTTGGAATCAAATAGGTCTGGGTGTGAATCAAGAACAAGTCATTCAATCTCTCTCAACCTCATTCTCCTCATGAATAAAATGGAAATAATAAATGACTCTCAGAATTTGACAAGTCAAAGATCTGATCCCTCTTTTATTCCTGACATAAGAGGAGACAGAATGGGGATGGAAATAAAAAGAAGTAACATTACTGGATATTTACCCTAAAGATACAAACATAGTGATCTGAAGGGCACGTGCACCCGAATGTTTATAGTGGCAGTGTCCACAATAGCCAAACTCTGGAAAGAACCTAGATGTCCATCAACAGATGAATGGATAAAGAAGATGCGGCATATATATACAATGGAATACTATGCGGCCATCAAAAGAAATGAAATCTTGCCATTTGCAATGATGTAAATGGAACTAGTGGGTATTATGCTGAGGAAATAAGTCATTCAGAGAAAGACTATTATCATATGATCTCCCTGATATGAGGAATTTTAGAGGAAATGTGGGGGGGCTTGGGGAGTAGGGAAGGAAAAAAATGAAACAAGATGGGATTGGGAAGGGGACAAACCACAAGAGACTCTTAATCTCACAAAACAGAGGGTTGCCAGGGGGAGGGAGTTATGGAGAGGGTGTTTGGGTTATGGACATTGGGCAAGGTATGTGCTATGGTGAGTGCTGTGAAGTGTGTAAGCCTGATGATTCACAGACTGTACCCCTGGGGCAAATAATACATTATATGTTAATAAAAAATAATAAAAATAAATTTAAAAAGAAGTAACATTAGTAAGTGTCTACTGTGTACCAATTGTGCAGCTGGACAGAGATAACTTAGTAGGTGCTCAGGACAAGGTCTTGGTGCATTTTCAGCAAGAGACCCATAGATGTTTGACCTCACTGTGCTATACTCCTTCCTTCTGTCAAAATTCCCCACTAGAGGAGGTATAGATGTGGGAAAACAAGACTAGAGCTTGAAGTAACACTTTATTAATAACTAAAGAGGTGTCTGCTTTCCTAAGCAAAGACTTTCAGATCAAACTTAGGTTTGACCACATGTCCTAGCCTGAGCCTCACAGAGAGCTCCCTATTCTCTCACTCCACCTGCATCAGACCTGCCCCTTGAGGCCAGCATGCTGAGGAGGGAGGGAGAGAGAGAGAGAGAAGAGAGAGAGGTGCCAAAACTTGAAAGCCACTATGCCTCACTTCATAAAGTTCTCTGAATGGTGTAGATGCTGGGTATACTAGAGGATGGCTGGTCTTGCCCCAAGGGAATGCCTTGCCTGGATGTGAGGCAGGATATGAAAGCAATGACTAGAACAAGGGTTCTGCCTTGGAGCTTCAGGATCCTTTCTCACTAGTGGAAGGGGGTCCAAGCAGTGCCCTGTGCTCTGGCTTATCTGACATCAACTCCTTCTACCCTATAGTGGGTGGACAAGGAGGCTGTCAGAGAGGGCCCTGACAGGGGAAGGGAAGTGGTCTCTTGTTCCCACACTCAAAATATTTATTTCCCATGAGGATCCCTTAGGCTGATATTTGGTGCATTTTATCCCCCTTTGAGTTGTCTGGATTTCATCTTCCTTTCTAGAATTTGGTCAAATCTAGGAATTGGATGGACTCCATGTTGAGTCTCTACATCAGGCTCTAATTATCACCCCCTTGATCCACAGCCACGATATCCTGGCTCATCTCCTGAAGTCCAGCTTCTCCATTCACTTCATTCACTGTACTCCTAGTCACGGTTGACTTCTCCAGAACACACTCTCCAGTTCAAGAACATCCTTGGCTGCAGACTAAAGCCCACATCTGTTAGTATGATGCTCTACACCACCACACACTGACTTCTATCCTTTCCATTCATGGAACTGTCAGCTCAAGCCATTTGCCTCTTATTCCAGCACCCCAATGTAGTTGAGCATGTATTGGCTTCTCTCAGCAAACTATAAACCCTCTTAGGTGGGGAATGTCATTTCTTCATCCTTATAATTACTACAGTATCCAGTGAAGTGCTTGGCACATACTCGGTGCTTAATATGTTGGAGTAGACCTCGGGAGCCAGACTTTTGGATTGGATATGGTCTCTACATAGCTTTAAAAAAGTCATGCATAATCTCTGCACCTGAGTAAACCTGGTGATTCACAGACCTGGGGATAAAAATATATGTTTATAAAAAATATATGTTTATAAAAAATAAAAAATTAAAAAAAAAATGAGAGTGAGAATAATATCTACCCCACAGGGATAATTTGAATATTACATTGGTTAGTAATCATACATTCCTTTGACAAGTGCAAGGAATAAATAAGTGTACCATAGTGGTGAGCTATGACTACTATCACACATTGCTCTCAAGTCTCACAGGATGGCAGGTTTATAGGAATTAGCATGCAGTACAATCATCATGATCTATCACTCTTATTTGGGGTTTTTTTTTGCTTTCATCATAATTCACATAAGCAATTTTAAATGATTCTCACAACTAGGTTTTGAAATCCCTTCCTTCAGATGAGGAAACTAGAATAGAGGGGGTGGTTTAGGGGCCTCCTCAGTGACACAGAAAAAACTTGAAATTAAATTGGTGGATATCTGGTTCATTACTCTTTTCATTGCACTGTGGTCATCCCATGAATTCCAGAAGAAATAATGTATAGATAAGTCATATGCTAAATTGATTTCACTTAAAAAGGAAAACAATTTTTCATTTTATTTTTAAAACATTTTGTTTTTAAAAATGAGATTGTGAATTTCTTGAGTGTTAAGACCACGTTTCATTTTTTTCTGATCCTCCCAATCTCATACAGCATCGGGGACAAGACACACACCCAAATGTTGTTGAAAGAAAGAAAACAATGAATAAAAATGTTTTAGGGTATGTGAACCACCCTCCCCACCATTTTCTAATACCTATAATATCACTTTAATTAAGTACTCAGGTATTGGAACTGAGGATCTTTTCTTTTGCACTTCAGTGGACAGACAGGCACTAACAACTAACTGTCTTACCCAATTTACCTTCAGAAAATGCAGAGTAACTGCAAAAAGAGCTCTCTTACAATTTCTCTGACATCATGAAAACATCCATAGTGCAGCTCAATGTGAAAGAAACATTAATTATGTTTAGAACTCTTGAGTACGGTTCTCAGGAGTTGCTTGAGATGGAATTAGCAAGCTTCTTTATTTTAGTAAAAACCCTAAACTCATTGAAGAGGTTCATTCAGCTGCCTTTCTCTGCCTTGCAAACTTCTCTTTGCCAAAGTGTTGGAAATGAGAATGTCTAAAAAATGCTTCATTAGAATGCATGCTCCCCAAGAGCAGACATTGCCTGTCTGGGCCTGTGTGTTCCTAGTTCCTGGATGTAGTCAGAGCACAATGATTAGGTACTGGGTGAATTAAATCATCCAAAAGAACCTTTGAATGAGATCACCTTTGGTTTATTTAAGCTCTGTGCAAGTTAGAGACACTGGGGTTTGTATGATCATAATTCTCTTTTATAAAATATGTTCATCCCTATACCCGTAATGAATCTGTGAATTCAGGCAGAAGTAGCTGCATGTTTATGATCAATCATACCAATTAGCAAATGGATAGGCTTCAAGATACAGACCATAATACCTGACTCCTACATGTCACAAACCCAAATGTATCCCAACTGTTCACATCACTACCATGTATAGTATACTAGAAGGTCTGATTGCCTTCTTTCAAGTGATGTTCCAAGTTGCTTCCATGAATCACACCAGCTCATTCTCTTTGGGGTCCAGAACAAGGACGGGCATCATCTTTAATTCTACTTGAGGGCTTCAGTTCTGGGACATCTCAAATACTATAGGTGACATACGCTGTCTCTCCCAAGGCCACATTTCGAAGGGTTTTCTAAAAAGGAAGCAGCTAGATTTGAATATGGTGACATTAGACCTTGTCAGACAAAAACATCAATATTGGTGCATAATTAATGCTTGGAGCTTATCTGACATGGACAGAGCAGGCCCAGAGTGCTTTCAAAAATCAATTTGCTACCTGAATTACAAACATCGTAGATACAACCTGACAGGCTGATGCTATTAGAACACGGGGGCATCTAGGAAAAACATTTGAGCTAATCAAAGATCTATTCTCCCTTTCACTCCTGATATACAAAGAGATTGAGCAGGGTTGAGAAAAGAGAAGTAACATTTATTAAGGATCCATAACAATCAGATGAAAAGAGGGTTGTGATACTAATACTAAGGATGGGAAAAGAGGTTCAAAGAGTTTAAAGAATGTGACTAAGATCACACTGCTAATAAGTGACACAGGCAGAATTTGAACACAAATATGACCCTAAAGTCCATGTTCTTTGAATTCCTCCCCAAGATCACACATGTTCTTTCCTTCTCTCTCCTCTGAGATGGTTCTTTCAAAGCTGTGTTCCAGGGAATGGGGGGTGCTTCTGCAGAAGAGCAAGTATCACTACCTAAATGTCTCCATTAACCTAAAAGCTTGCATTAAACAGTGTAATTAAGTTACTACATTGTACACCTGAAACTAATATAACACTTTGTTTTTTAAAAGATATTTATTTAGGGCACATGTGAGCAGGGGAGAGGCAACGGGAGAGAGAGAATCTCAAGCAGACTCCATGCGGAGCTTGGAGCCTGACTCAGGGCTCGATCCCACAACTCTGGTATCATGACCTGAGCTGAAACTAAGAGTGGAGGTTTAACTGACTGAGCAGCCCAGGAACCCCTATATAACACTGTATGTTAATTAACTGGAATTAAAATAAGAACCTTATGAAAGCCCTACAATTAAAAATAATCTACATGCTTCATTATATCATCTAACCAATTTACACACCAAAATGGTTACTGAAGTGTTAGCTTATTTTGTATATGTGTGTGTGCATGTATGTAGACCTTGAAATAAATGGAATAAACCTACTCCTGTAGTTTCTATGTTTGTGTGCATATAATTATATATAACATATATGATATATTAATAACGTATCATATGTTATATATTACTTCTATGTATACCTAACTATATATATTTTTACATATATGCCTTTATATGCATTCTTGTATGTGTGTCTGTGTGTGTGATATATATATATATATACTTTTGGAATTTGAATGTGTCATTAATTAGAAAACTGTCATTTGGCAGTGGGATTTGTTTGAACCCTAGGGCAGTGATTTCCCACTAATGTAACACTCTGTAAGTGACTACCACTACTTTTCTGTGTGAAGAAGGTTTTTCTCAATACTACACAACTTGAACAAAATACCCAAACATGTTAGATGCTTGAGCTGTCTTAAGATCATAATTCTTATCCACAACTCCTGAGGTACTGTTTGATCAGAATCTCATTGTTTTTAATGATGGGTTTTAAAGTAAGTGCTGTAAGAAGGAACTTGGGAAACAAATGCATATTGTTAAGATATGCTTCTATCTGCTTTCCATTTTAGGGTTCTATGTACAATTTCATTTTAAAAAATGGGCTCTCTTATTAAAGAAAGTTGCAAATGATGAAGAAAAAGAGGAATTGGGACATCCACAAGTTCTGTTTCCTTTGGTTTCAACATTTCCATTAATTCTGTATCTAAGAATGAGTATGATGTTAAGCATAACACTGAAAATACCTAGAGTGAACTTTGTACATAAAACCCACTCATCTTTCAAGGCCCAACTAAACAAGCAACGTTCTGATGAATCCTTTTTGCCAGAGTACAGGCTTTTCCCGAGGTGAAGATGACACCAGGAGGGGGCTTGTGGCAAGAGGCCTTAAGACGGGGTGTAGAAGGGAGGTGTGGGGGGGTCACACTGCCCACTGTAACACAAGGGTCTCCCCAATAACATTCTGCTTGTGATCTGCAGGCAGCTCCAGACCTTTGGCCTAACCTGTTCCTCAAGCCTCACCTACTCCCCATCCCCCTGTTTCCTCCATTGTGGACTCCTGCCTCAGTCTTCCTTGCAGACTTCCAATGTAGCCCAGTCTCTTCTCCTCCAACTACAACCCTGCCTTCCATCTCCCACCGTGTGAATTCTCCCTCCAGTTACAATGCATTAGACTTCTCCAGTTAAGCAACCATGATGCATTGATTATATTGATGCAACTCATGGCCCTTTTGAATCCATGTCCTTTTACTCTGTGACTGTGTCAGATTTCCACTGTCTTTGACTCTGGGCTGGTTTGGGGACCTGCTTTTGCCCTTAGAATGCAGCAGAAGAGCAAGCAGGCTGATTCTAAGCTCAGGCCTCAGGGAACCTTATCCACTTCCACTTGGTCTCTTGTATAATTGGTTTTCTTTGCTTACACTCTTGCCTTGACTTAAGAACATGCTCGAAGGATGGGAGAACCCATGGAGGCTGACACTGATGAAGAGCAGAGGTGATCCAACTGATAGTCAAGCTAAGACCAAAGAAATGGCCTAGCTGGTTTCAGCAAACACTGACAACCTTCAGACTTATGAGCTGAACAACTGGTTGTTATCCCAAGTTCTTATCTCAGTGATTGAGACTGAGAAGACATACTAGTCGTATTCATAGAATGAATGAATGATGTCTTTTTGTATCCTCCCAAAGTGTCTTGTAGATGTTCAGTGTATGTGTTCCTTGATGGGTTGTTTGAATGACATCATTCTATCACTTAAAGTTTATGATGTCAATTTAACCTACAGGTATGCCTTATTTCCTTGGTTGAGAAAGGACTGGTGAGGTTATTTAACTGCAGTGAGTCACTGAGCAAGGTGGGAAGTACTTTGATAAGAATCCAGAGTTTCTGAGGTCCTACCTGGGGCTGTCTAAATCACTCTGCAGTGCTTTTGCAAAGCAAGCTCGGTGGAAGGTTTCTTCATTAGAAAAATTCAAAAGAAGTGATTGTGAATTACCAAAATCTCAATTATCATTTAATGAAAAAGATGGTTGTTAATTCCCAAGTACACACCACAACCCAAAGGAGACCAACCCAATCATATATGTATAGCTCCTCAGGGATTCCTTTACAAGTGAATAGATGAGAATGATTTTGTAATTAGTGGAGTGATTTTATGCAAATGGCTATCAGAATCTGACCTTAAGCCTTGACCTTCATGCCATGCAACTGCTGTGGTCATATTGGTCCAGAGAAGTTGGGTCATTTAAAATAGTTAACTAGTTTTCCTTCCTGTCCTGCTTACCAAAACCTTTAAAGCCTTGGTTGAATTATCATAAAGTCTAAATTAATGGATCTGAAATGGTAAAATTTGATTATTCTTGGAATGTTAGCGGTTGGCTGAGAAATGAAGCAACCATTTTTAGGGACGGGATAACCTAGCCAAGGATTCTATGGCAGATGATGGGGGTTGCATAGCAGTGTGTTGGACAGGGACATCACTAACAGGCTCTGTCAGAAAGGGCACCAGGCAGGCTTTGACAACAATTTAATAAGATTGACACTCACCTCACCCTTCGGGTTTAATTTTGTCCCTGGAAGTCAGATGCTTAAGCAAACTGGGCAAAGTGTTTGCTCACTTTGAATGGGGTGATTCAAGGACAGTCAAGCAGACAGAGTGAGTCACAGACGGTTCCATTTGGAGGGGTCCTTCACTGTCACGTAGTTGGGGGAAAAAAATGTCTGGACCAAAATAAAGGAGATAAATAAAAATAAAGCCATGTGTGTAAGAAAGCTAGAGATGGGCCCAGACAGTGTGTCCTGCTCGGTGGATGGAGCATTGAGCTCAGAGGCAGGGACCCTGGGCAACTGCTGGTAGGTCCACTCTGGCCTTGTCATAGGACCCTCCCTATGTGGGCCTCAGGTTTTGCATTTATGCACACACACGCACGTGCACGTGTGTATGTGCGTATGTGTGTGTGATGATGAAAGCTCTCAGTTCCCTTCCAACTCTGGCTTTTGGAGTAAAGACAGCACAAACCCAGGCAGTGGGAGGCCAGGGGAGCCCAGACTCTGAAGGCAGAGATCTCACCCCCCAAATCTGGACATTCACCTCTGACTTCACCTCCCTCTCCTTGGTGGTTTTCAGGGGTTTCCAAAACAAATTTCCTGGGGTGGGTAATCTATAAGACAAGACTCAAACATTTTCACAAAAAAAAAAAAAAAAAAAAAAGAAAGAGTCTTACTTTCTCCTTAACTTTCCTATCGCTCTGGCCTCCTACCTGATTGGTAGGGGGAGGTGGGGAAGGCAGACATTAAAATTTGGCAGAAAAAGAAAAGACAGGATCTCCCAAGTTTAAGCAATTTCTTACAGAGGAAGGCTGCTTCTTCTGGGGAGGTGCTCAGTGTTTCTGTGTATCCCCCTTCTGCTCTCCCCTTCCTAAGACAATGGCAGCGGGCAAGGGATAGCGGACCCATTCTCCTGGTGGACCCACCAGCTGGCAGGAGTCTGCCCCACTTGTTTCTAGGCCCCTGGCTCTGTCCTCTGCACCATCTCTGGGGATATAGCAGTTCCTACAGGGTCTCAGGGTCTGGGCTGGCTGCTGCCCTTAAAGTCATGCGTGGAGATTTGCATGTCCTCACACACAGGCCGTGGGGAGTCTACTCTACTCCCTCTGCCAGGCAGGATCCTGCTTCCATGTACCTTGGTACAATCAGTGGGGAAATGGCCATACCTGGGGATTATAATGGGGATTTTGTCATATTCTGCCCTCTCCCTGATCCCTCTGTGGGCTCAGAGTCCTTGGGGGTATTTGGGATTCTGATTCTCTTCCAAGGACCCAGGCCTCACCTCCCCCTTTGTCTGAGCCCTTCCAAAATCTGTCCCTTGGCAAAACACTTTCCCCTTCCTCTTCCTGTCTGGTAGAAACTTGAATTATGCCATATCTCAAGTTACATATGGCATAGACTATAACTTGATGCTAAGATTAGCCTGGCTACGTTCTTGATGCTTAATGGGAGTTTGGAATTTAGAAATCTTTTCCCTTTCTAACCAAAATCATCTGAAGACTACTGTTTCACAGGCACACACACACAATCTAAATTGGTATTCTAAGTTGAGGGGTAACGTTATTATGTTAGCTAGCAACTGTTTTTCCTCTGAAGGTCTGCAACATACTGATTCCACAGCTAGAAACCTTCAGTGTGTCATGAATGGAGAATGGAAGACACCTTATTTTGCATTCTCGAAAACACCATGTATTTTACACAAAGATATAAAGTGAAAAAAGAGGGAACTGGAATAGTCTGGTACAAAGAGCCAGTGTCTGGGACTCAGAAGACCTCAGTTTCCATTTTGACCTTCCTGGATTTGGGGCTTCCGGCAAACCCTACAACATTTTTGGTCCCCAATTTTCCATCTGATTCAATGAAAGTGTTGTATGAGATGACCTGGAAATTTCTAGCAGTCCAAGTCTAGGGCTGGTCTCTGGTCCTTCCCATTTTTGAGGGCAGGAGACAGGGTGGTGGAATAGATTGTGAACTTGGGAACTGGGCTGTGCTGGGTATAAATCTCAGCTTCCTCACTGGGTCTCAGGCAAATGCCTTGACCTCTCCAAGCCTCAGTTTTCCCATCTGTAAAATGGGGATATTAAAGCTTCTTAAGTTTGTCGTGAGGATTGAACTGGTGCCTCCACCATGAGGTCAAGGCCCTGTCTACTTTTATCCACCACTTTATCCCAGTGCTTATCACAATGGCCAATTCATAAATTCTCAAAAACATTTGCTCAATAAATGAAAGAATGAATGGAAGATATATTTAAAATACACAGCATGGGGCTTGGGCATTGTGGGTGGTCATGAGGTCCTTCCTTCCTTTTTCCTTCCAGCTTCCTTCCTTCCTTCCATGAGCCTGTCTGTCTCTCTCTGTCTCTCTTCCCTCATTCTCTTTCTTCCTTCATTTCATTTCTTTTCTTTTTTTTTTGGTGCCCTCTCTTGACCCCAAACTCTACCAACCAACTGTAGGAAACCCTGGTGGAGATGGGGCCTCTGGCTACAGAGTCCAGGGGACACCTTCAGGCTGACCTGAGTTGGAGGGTGTTGCAGGGCATCTTGGTACTTGGGCTGCACTTCTCACAGCTGGGGCTGCTAGTGCCTGCCACCCAGGCAGCGAGCTGTGCTGTGGGTAAAAATAGGCTGTACAAGCGGAGAGTGTTAGAACCGCCACCCCAGACAGTTCTCAGCATAAACAAAGCAGCATATGGTGAGGCCCGAGTTGATGGGGATGGGCAGGAAGGGAGGGGACGTGTGCAGAGAGAATCAGGGAGAAGGAGGAAGGAAGCAGGTCAGGCAAGTCAATGAACTCTGTGTCCAGGCTACCCGAGCTGCTGTCCACATTCTTTTGTGTGATTGGAGACCATTAGGGCTGGGGGACCCCACCTCGCCCATTTTACAGGTGCAGACACAGAGGTTCAGTGAGAAGCATGGCTGCAGAAGCCAGAAGGAGGCCCAAGTCTAGCAGTTCTTCCATTCCTGAATGCCTAAGCGGGTTAGAGGAGGCAGGAAGCCAGAGGCAGGTGACCAGGGCTGGCGTGGACATCAGGAGTATCAGGTCACTTCTGCCATGTGAAAGCACATGCAGAGAATGGATAAGCACTGTAAAAGGATACAACTGAAACACACAGACTGGGACAGGTCTCTGGACACTCAGTGCCTCTCCCCCAGAATTCCTCCAAGACATTGAGAGAGCCTCTGAACAAGTCTGGCCTGGCTGACGGGGGCTGCAAGCAGCCCAATAATCCATTAACAAAACCCCTCTGGAGGGCTTGTGTTTGCAGTGCTTGTAACTCCTGCTCTGACTCTCCTGCACCACTTTAGAAATGGGAATGGCAGGGTGGTCATGGTGGGCTGGGTGTAGAAGGCAGGCCATTGAAAACTGAACCCAGGAGCCCAGGCACCCTGGATTTTTTTTTTCTCTCTCTCTAACTCACTTTTCAGTAACATGGGAGCTGAAAGATTCTTGGACTCTCATCAGTCACAAGACATGAGCTCTGTGAAGACAGAGACTTCTATCTTCTGTTTTATAGGGTGTCATTCCAAGGCCCAGAAGATATTTCTAGACATGGAGTAGGGATCAGGGACTCAATAAATAAATATTTGTGGCAGGAATGAATGAATGTGCCTTGGCATTCAGTAACTAAGAATTCTAACCTCAACTCCCCACCTCACCAGATGCCCCTTCTGGATCCTTGTTCTTTCATCAGGAAGTGGGATCATGGGACCTACCTTGTGGCAACATTGAGGAGATGAAATGAAATGGATATGGAAGGGGTTCAGTAGAATGGCCAGTCTACAGTTCTATTCTTGTGGCCAGTATCCTGGTCTCATCCCCATCATCTCTGTTGAAGAGACTTCACGGGTTTGGAGAAGGACCCCATAATTAGTTAGGAAGGCTCATCAGGAGTTAAACCCATTGGTTAGTATTGTGTCCATTGTCCTTTATTTCTATAGACATCTCACAATCTGTGTTGTCTTTTTTATTTAACAGGCCTTCTTGATAATGTCCTGGACCTCCTTTTCTCTTAAGATTTCTCACTTTTCCCTTATTGACATGTAAGATTGATGGAAATTCAGCTGGCTCATTGGTACTGGTCACATGAGAGGACCTGGAAGTCCAGCATTCCCAGAGGGCTCATATCTATCCAGATTATTCCCCAGAGCTTATGGTTGGGTGGTAAGTGCCACAAGATGCAAAGAGCCACCTAAGAAAAGACCAGTGCCTGGGTGGAACCACTGAGGACAAACACTGCAGAATGGATCCAAAACAGCTCAAGGAAGACCATCCCTCTTGCCTCCTGCCATAGCATGCCTACTGCTGGCGGACTTTGATGCAAATGATTTGGGGTGTTGATCAGGGAAGGGATGTGTATCACTGAATTAGTGGAACCCTTACTGTAGGCGGTGTTGTTGTGGTCTTGACTTATATAAGAATTGACCAAAATATGATCTTTCAGGATTAACACGTGACATTCATTCTAATAGCAATAAAACATCCTATGATTCAGCAAGCTAAGTAATTTCTACCTTTCCTACCTGAGTCAGAACCCAAGACATCTTTCAAGAGGGTTGTGGTACTGGAAACACCAATGACTCCCACTTGGGCAGCAAATGATTTTCTACTCTGTGGGAGAGTCATTTGTTGAACAAATATATCTAAAACTATATAAAAATTTTAAATTCTGATTAGTATCATGAATTACGAGCACAAAGTGCTATAAAAGAAAATTACATGGAAAAATTTAGATGTAGTTCTCTTGGAGAGCTTCTTTGAGGAAGTGACATTTTAGCTGACCCCTAAGGGATAAAAAAGTAGCCAAGGGAAGAATGGGGGTGGAGTGCGTGCTGGGCAGGTGAGTGTGAGTGTTCCTGGCCCAAGGTGAGAAAGAGCTTGCTATCTGAGCATTAAAAAAAGGACTGCTTATTGCATGGAGCACTAGGTGTGGTGCATAAACAATGAATCTTGGAACACTAAAAAAATTAAATTACATTTAAAAAAAAAAAAGAGGACTGCTTTTCAGAGAAAAGTCCCAGGCCCTTGTATATATTAGCACTGTGGCTATCTCATGCTCACCTACTGGAAACTCAGGCTCTGATTCACCACAAAACCTTGCAAGAGCCCTGCCCCCACACTGCTGCATGCTCACTCACTAGCCTTTCTCTTTCAGCAGTGATATGTGATGAAGGAACTTTCTTTGCAACACATGTGACTTGTGACCTTCAGAAGGTTGACCTCTGGACCATCTTGGTGTCAAAGAGAGATGCTGCTTCCCCTTACCAATCTCAGCTATTGAGTGAAACAGTAGATTCTCATGTTGAGAGTTGTCACCCATCAGTATCTCCCTGGGTTTGGCAAGGTGATTGATACATACTTAAAAAAAAAAAAAAACCAACAACACAAAAACCAACTCTGTTGATTAAGGAAGGGGATGAGTTATCGTCTGAATGAAAAAGAAGTGCCTGAGCTCTTGAGAGAAAGAATAATTTGTCCATAGGGGATAGGACTTTCCTTTAAGGAGACACCAGATGTGTCATAAACCCCTGGAAGAGTCTCTGGTCTGGGCCGAAGCTGACACTTGAGCCCATAGAAAAAGACCTGCGGGAACCCAGGAGTGTCAGGAGGCAGATGGCTCCAGGTCGATTTGCAACAACCATAAAATGGCCCAGAGAAGGGCCTGCTGGTGGGGACGGACTCCATCTCGACAGCCAGGGATTTATATCCTTGCCTTCTGAGACCTGCACACATGTGCATGGCTCCCTGCTTAGGTCTTGGCTGGACCTTCATATAGATTGGATGCTGCCCTTCTGGCTTCGGTTTTTCTGGAAGATGGCATCTACTGGTGGTCTCAACTGCAACATTGCAGCTCTGGTTTAGCTCTTTGTTCTGTTCTCCCTGACAAAAGAATTTGAATCCCCCATCTTGCCTTATGCTGGAACTGCCTGGTAGACAGAAGGGATTGGAGCACTGTGAAAAGAGCCCTATGTGGGCTGGGAATTTGGGGAAATGGTGTTCAATTCTCAGCTACACTAACTTTCCTTGGCCTAGTCCTGTTCAGTGCTTGATTCTCAGGCTTTCTATCTGTAAAGTGGATTAGATTTGTGGTGTTCCATCTTCCTTCCTTCCTTTTGCCTTTCTTCCTAGCTGCTAGCTGTTCATTTTCTCTCTCTCTCTGCTCTTCAGTGTGGGGAATAGAAAACTCATTTTCTAAATCAGTATTTGTTGCATGAGTGAATTACTAAAATGAAGATTCATTTGGAATCTCAAATTATAAAACAGAAAAAAGAGAAGATTCTCTTATGTAGCAGGGCTGGGGTCCTTGAGTTTCTGTCCCCCAAACAGCCCCTGAGCCACTTGGGAAGACCCCTAGAACTCTGGGTACCACCATTTGAAAACAACTGGGCGATACCTATTTTTTGGCTTTAAAATTTAATGATCACTCACACTGTTGTGCTTTACTTGAAAATACCTTGACCGTCTCTGACCGTCTGTAAGTTCAACAAGGAAAGACAAGAATAGGACCAATCAACAAACTATCAGAATGTCAGAGCACCAGATCTGGACAAAGCCTGGGGGTCATCCAGCTTAATCTTGGTGCCCTCTGTGGTTGATTGGGAGAGGCTGAGTCTGGGACATTGCAAGAATTCTGCAGTTATGGTGCAGGGGGAAAGACTCAATTAACGATGTCTATAGTGAGTGCAGGAGGGGGGAGTGCTGGTATGTATGCCCTCTGTTTGCCACCCGTCTGTCCATTAATACTCATGTAATAGTACATATTGGGAACCTAAGGCAAGAAGAACTGAGAGCATAATTGTAGCCCACAGTTAGTAAGTGGTAGATCTAGGACTCAGCCCAAGTTTGTCTGGCTCTAGTTTTCCTATTTCAAAGCTCAGAAATGCCACAGGGCCCTGGTTGGAACTGTACTGTTTGGAACCATGGCCATGATTCTTTGAGTCCTCACTTCTAGTGTGGGTCTTCAGGATACCTGGGGCTCGGCTCACTTGCTGACCATTTTAACATCTGAGCTCCTTTATTAGATCAGCCTCTGTCCTCTTTCCCTACCTTCTTGCTCAGAACCTTCAGGGGCTTTTGGCTGCTGAATTGAGACTTGTCCCTTGGAGCCACACTTCCTGTTGCTGCTGTCTCTGGTTCTTTTTATACTGCCTGCTCATGACCCCCTCCTCTCCATTACCACACACTCCCCATTCCTCTTCAAGAAGAATGTGGGCTCCTGGAGCAGCTGGAACCCATTCCAGTGGCAGCTATTCACATGCTGAGCAACCTTGGGGAAATCAGTTCACTTCTCTGAGTCTGTTTTTTCCTCTGCCAGTTGGGCACAGTGATAGAATAATAGTGCCTATTCTAAAGACGACTGTAAAGATTTTGACATACTGTCTATAATGTGCTTTGGACAGGGTCAAGGAGTTATAGTTGACTGAGAAATGCCAGTTACTATACTACTAATGATGATAATGCTAACTGGTGGAAACCACTTCTCTCAGGCTTCATCATCACCATTTGGACACCAAGCTGATGGCCTGTTCCTATCTTCTTGTGATGATTATAAAGAATAATAGCAAAATGGTAGCTCATGGTAATTCTTCCCATTTATTGTTTACTATTTGCCAGTACTTTACATAGATCTATTTATGGATCTCTATCTATCTACGTATCAACCTATATATCTGTCTATCTTCTTATACTTCCTATTCTCAACACCCCTGTGAGGGAGGTACCATCTTTCTTATTTTATGGGCAGAAGAGGGAGATTGAGAGAGAGAGACTTAGAGAAGAGAAGCAACATGCTCAGGTCATATAGTTGGCACCTGGTCATGCTGGGGTGCTAGAACTTGCACTCCAATCCATCTATTGGTAAAGATTGGGCACTAGACACCAGGCTACACTGTCTCCCAGTGCTGTACCCTGTGGCCTGGACTTCCTCCTAGCTCTTGCTCCTGGGTGAGTCCAAACCCTCATGACAGCATTTCTCATTTTGCCATGCACTTGACATGGCAGACTTCCCACTTTCCACTAATACAGAGGCTGAGGACAGGCAGCAGGTTAAAAGACCAGAGAGGTGAAGCAACTTTCCTGGCACCTCCCAGCCACCAAGGGGCCAATTATGGGCATCAGCTCTTTCTTCCTCTCTTTCCCTGGGTGGTCACCACTAAGCCAACTGCCTGTCTTTGCCAATAGCTGACACACAGAAAGCCGCATATTGGGTCCTCCAAAATGTCACACAAACAGTCTGCATGGCACCCAGGTGCAAATAGCGGTGGGCTCCTGTGACATTAATAGTATTGTTTCCTGCCTGAGGAAAGCACGGAGTCAGGGAAATGGCTGGGTGTTTTCAAAGGGCAAGGTAATTCGTGTGACCAACAATAACATTTACAGTTATTTAAGCTTAGATAAGGGTAATTAAATCTCACGCTTCATGGGCTAAGCTGATTGCCTGCAGGGGTCAAGGAGGCCCCCCTCCCAGCTCAGCGTCCACAGAGTGATTACCAGGTGCATTGTGAGGCCTCACAGGGAACACGGCTTTCCTCGAAGGCACCAGAGAAGGCATGGCTTCTTTCTTAGCATCTTGGAGGAGGGCAACCATGCTTCCAGTTCAGTGCCTGACCACTCTGGAGAAAATCCAGGCTTTTAGTGGGACAGCTCTGGATTTGAATTCTGGCCCTAAGTACCGGATGACCTTACAAGTCACTGGACTTCTGTTAGAAGTCATGTCTTGTAGGTTGCTTGTAAAATGGACGAAGCACTGCATCACTGATGTATGATAAATAGAATATAGAACATAAATAACATAATAACATAAAGAACAACTAGCATGTTGGGGGGTGGTTTCTAGAAGCCAGACACTGTTCCAGGGAATTCTCACACAGGTCCTGCTGGGCCACCCCCCTTAGACAGAAGACCATCTTCAGACTCATCTCTATAAATGTGTGGCTTGCCCAGGATCCCATGCTATTTTTTATATTTGTTTATTGACTTATTTTTTGAGCTATAAGTGGCCAATATAGCTTATATAGCTATAAGCTATATAACCGACTAATCTGTAATTTGTCAATATTCCACTATGTATCATGTCAAATATGCAAGTTGAAGACATGCTACATGTTGGTTTGTTAGACTTACATGTTGCAGTTTGATGAGCACCCTGGTGTTAGCTAACACTGCTGTTGCCTCACATAATTATCCTTTCTTTTCTGTTGTGAGAACATTGCAGATCTAGTCTCTTAGCAACTTTGAAGTGTATAATGCAGTATTGTTGTCTAATCACTATGCTGTGCATTATACCTCCAGGACTTATCTTCTAGCTGCAGGAATGTACCCCATGACCAACAACCCCCCGTTCCCCCTGTTCTAGAAGTCAGAGTGTAACAGGAAGCAGATGACACACACTAATGGGAGTGACAAAAGAGAGGCAAGGCAGGGTCTCTTCATGAAAGCACTGACGAGGAAGGTGGATAGTGAATCAGCCAGGCTATGGGGCAAGGGAGGAAGCAGTTACCAGAATTTGAACAGAATAGCCATGACCTAGGACATGGGTGCTCTTAGGGACTGTGGGTTTGGCCACAAGGAAGGAACTTTTTGAGAGTGGTGTGGAACTGGGCTGGGGTTGGGGGAGGTGTTGATTACTCTGCCCTTACTGTCTTCCAATGCATAGGCTGAACCCATACTCAGCTGGACCAGAGAGGCCAGCTCCAAGGGCACAGAGCCAACTAGAAGAAGGTGAGAAGGACATGAGGGAACAAACAAAAAATATCCAGTCCTCTGCCTGGAAGGTGACAGATCCTGCAGGTGTGCTGGGGAAGTCTCCATGCATGCTGCTCCAACCAGAGTGTATACAGTTAGTGTTAAATAAATGGTAGCTGTGAAGTGTTTGTCTGCATCTTTCCCCATTCCAGCAGAAGGAAAATACATTATTGTCTCATCTCAAGTGGAGACTGGAGGCTCTTCCCCACTTTGAGTTGAGAATAGGGACTTCTTGTTCTATAGGGGGAAGGGACACAAAGGAGATGGGTAATTGCCATCTTACCCCTGACCAGCTAGCCCACCCTGGCTACCATGTGACAACTGGGTGGATTGGAGGGAAGGTGGGAAGAAGAGCTGGGAAGCAAGAACCAGATGGGAGTTGTGGGGGTCCTGAGGCAGGGTAGAGGTGGTGAGTATGTGGACGAAGCCAGGAACTGTTTTTGGGGGTGCTGCCCAGATGCAGGGACAGGAGGAATCTGCAGTGGGTGAATGCATAGAAGTGGAACTACATTACGCTCTGGGACCAGAAAGGAACAGCATCAAGAAGTGGACCACCTTCTAGAAAAATGTGGGTGTTGGTGACCCACTCACTGGCTGATGCCCAGAGAAGTGGAAGCTGTCAGAGAGCGGCTAATTGTTTCAGGAGGATGGCAGAGTTAAGGGATCAATTTATAGAGACGAGTTTTCCAGCTCCGGCAGGTAGAGGCAATTCAGTCCAATTTATGTCTGGCGAAAATGGTCACTTAAGAGGAAAATATTTGCAGATCGGTATAAATTCAATCTTGCCCCTAATACCAGCCCCAAGCTGAGGAGGAGGGGGGATTTTCTGTTTCTTTCTTTTTCTAAAATCTCAGGGCACAGTCAGTACTGCTTCGGGGTGAAGGGAAATTCTGTTTGCCTGCTTTCTTTCTTCATCTGCAAAATGGGAGATTTAGCTCTGCCCTCTCAAAGCCAGGGTCTGCTGCAAAGATCAAAAGAGTGATTGAGAAGGACCTTTGTGAACTGAGATGTGGTGTATTTGTCTGATGGATACAGGATTTAACTTTTGAAATTATTATGACATTGTGCACTGTAACAGAAAAAAAAAAATCAGTGAGCCTGATTTAAAATCTCCACTCTTTCACTTACTAGATGTGTGTCTTTGGGCCCATTAATGTGTCTCTCTGAAACTCTATCATCTCACCTGTAAAATGGGCACAGCACCTTCATGTCAGGGCTGTTATGTCATAGGAGCACCACTATGGAAGCAGGTAAGACTCTCCTGCACATGGATGGCACAGAGTGTGCACACTGAGGATGGCAACGCTTAGCTCATTGATGAAACCAGGATAGCGTTCATTAAGGAAAGCCTCCTAAAGTAGCTGCTGTTTGCATCCTCTGAGCACTGTGATTTAGGGTTGGCTGTAGGGAGGCTCTTCAAGAAACATAGAATGAGTTGTTTTGGGGAGGATGAAAGCTGTCACGGATGAGTAGAATCCAGGAAGGAGTGGAAGAGCAGAAAGTCAGACATTCTAGGGCAAAAGGCCAAAGGGGGAGTGGGCATGAAGATGGAAATGACTATTCCTTTGGGAGTAATGACATTCCTTTGGGAGAATAGCAGCACCGAATCTAGAATTTCTGGGCTGGGAAAGTCATTGAAATGATTGAGTCCACAAGTCAGAAGGTCAAACATACACACGGGGGCCAGTGGGGTGACTGGCATGAGTTAAGGTTGCTGAGTTGTCACGCAGGAGTGGCAAAGACTGTGGTCACCCAGACAGTGTATCTTATACCTCCAAGTGTCCGTATTCCAATGTTACAAAACTCTGTGCGGACAAACAAAGCACATGGACCGTTGGGTCACAAATGAGAGCCCTGATGTATCCAAACTTCACCTTCTAGAAAGCAAGAATGACACTCCAAGGGACGGGGACTTCCCAAGGTTAGTGGCTGAGGACTGGAAGGGCTGCTGAGAGAGGACAGGCTATTGTAGAGTGGAGACCCCTCCCCAACCCAGTGGCATCCTGGACAGTTTCACCAAGAAGGAGACTTTTGGGTGGGGGCTAGGAGTTATCCTGTGTGAACTCCAGCTTTGGGGATTCAAAGCTGCAAATCTGGTACCTGGTTCCTGTTTGATCTTCATAGAAATAAGGTGTGTCCCCAGCTGTAGGGGAAGAAATGGGCTCAGAAACATGAAGGCACCTCCCTGTAGTCACACAGCCAGATGGGTGCAGAGCTGAGATTCGGTCCCAGGCTGCTTGGATTCCATACTCTGGTTCTTGCTTCTGCCCTATGCTTGATCAAAAGACCTTCTGTTTTTGTGCAGTCATCATATTATCTTCCTTCCTACCCTCACGTTCTCGGGCAGCAGACTCTCAGTGCTGTAAAAAGACTGGACCCAAACTATTCTCTTCACTCTGTTCCTGGTGGCTCCCGGCTGCTGTACCGGCAGGTAGGGCACAGAGCGTGGGCCTCCCACTGACACTTTTAATGAAATAGAATGAGAGTGGAGGCCAGCGAGTCAGGTGCTGTTGGAAAGCTTGCGTCACCATCAAAAATAGGCCCCAGGGCAGCGTGGCCCATGGGAAACTGTCGGGGCTCGGGTGGGGGTCTGAGCTTTCCAGAGCCTCGGTCCTCTTGTTCTTGGTCATTTTCATTTCTCTGGATGACAGTGAGCTCCGAGACAGTGTGATGTTTGCAGAGCTGCCTGCTGGTAGGCTGCAAATGTTTTAGAATTCCAGAAAGGCTTTTCTATTACCAGTTTCGTGGTTTAAGACCCAGCCCTGCAGGAAGTGTCATTGAATCCTCTGACTCCAGCTTGCCTGGCTAGTCTCATTGCCCGCCAGCTCCTGCCCACCCCTCCGTGCCCCTCCCCACATACACACACGCACAAACACATCGCCCCAACCCTTACCCCCATAACATGCACACACGTGCACACACTTATATACACACCCATATGCTCACACAGACCTATGCACACTCATATTCACATGCTCCCTTGAACACACATACACTGACCCCTATACATGCATGTACACACAAAATTATACAAACACATACACACCCATACATACACACTTATACATAGCTATATACACATGCACACATGCACACCCACTCCACACATGTATCCACACACATGTATTATACACACATGTGCACACACACAAATCCAAACATGCCCATGTACACACCAATAGAAATGTGCACACACATAAACACACATACACATGCACACATGTATGCCCATGTTCACACATGCACACACACACCCATAAATACGTGCATACACACTTATGCTTATACACATACACAAATGCACCTATACACCCACACACATTCCCACACACAAAAACACAATGCATACTCATACACATATGTACACACACAAACACGTACACATGCACCCATATACACCTAGAAACACATTCATACTCATACACACACACACACACAAACATATACACAAACACACATACAGAAACATCACTCAGTGCTCTAGCAAGAATAGATTTCTTTTTCTTCTTTCTGCATTCTGTGATTCATAAAGCTGTATCACATTAGATTCACTCTTTGTCCTTCCCAGAGCCATCCACATAGTAGCTGTCTCTCAGTTGTTTCTGGAAGAAGCTTCTCCCTGGAGAGCAGACCCCTCTCACTGCCAGGGACATCTGCGGCAGCTGCCAACTGTGTGGCCCTAACAAGGTGACTCAGGATACCTGAAGGGCACTCCTCACCCCTTCCTCCCCGCTCCAGGTATGCACAGTGATCTGTTTGGAGACAGAGTGGTTTTTTTGGGGGGGGGTTGCTGACGTAGATGTTGAAGGAGAACCTTCTACTTGTTCTGCAAGCATGTTAGCTCAGAGGTGCCCAGAGTTCTTATCCAGCCTGTGCAAGATACCTGTCCAAGAAGGAAGCTGAAAAGAGTTGAGCTAGGTTGGAAGTAAGAGAGAAAGACCTACGTACATAAGCTCCTTGGATCCAGCCATCCTAGAAGTCAGCTCTGTCCCTTAGACTTCCCAGTTGTATAAGTAAGTTGATTTCCCTGTTTTTTGCTGACAGTATTTTAAGACTCCATGGTTACTTGTTGTTACTTGTAATCCTGAGTCCTCATGTTATGAACAACACGATGCTAACTGTTTGATCTTTATGGTATCTCTGGTCCTTGTAGAAGTTCTCCAGTGTGGATATTATGCCCATTTCAGTGACCAGGAAGGCGAAACTCAGCAAGGTAGAGTCACTTATCCCAAGCCATCCCTCCCCCATCCCTTCTAATAGCCTCCATCATTTTAAAGGTTTTTGCCTGAAAGTGGCACGTGTCACTTCCACCCGTGTTTCATTGGCTGAGGTGAATCCGGTCACCTTGCAGACTTCAAGAGGTAGAAAGAGCAGTGCTACCATATACTTGGAAAGAGAGCTGAATATTTGTGGATGATGGCTTCAATGATTACCACATGTCACCGTGTTACAGGGTTCTCCACAAAGGAAGGACTTGTGGAGGCACAAGTCAGGGCCTGGTTTGGTCCTCATCTAAAGACTTATTGCGGCCTCCCACAGGTTTGGAAGTGTGTGCTCCATGGATTACAGACCTTATCATGTAGGACCCATTGTACCTACCTGTGACAGAAGTCTCTAGAACACGGATTATCATTATCTCTGTACCCCCATTTCCTGGCACAGTGCCTGGCAGTGAGTAGATGCTCACTGGATATTCACCAAAGGCATGAGTATGGGATTGCTGATATGTGGTATCTGCTCACAGTGGGGACTGCTGTTTCTTTTCATCTGGTTGGGTGCCATATGAAAGAGTGGAGCAGGAAGTCCAGAAATAAGAATGCATCAGGATAAGATTCCAAAGAGAGAAGGGATAATGCATGCCAGCCTGGAGTGAAAGGAAAGACTTGGACAAGGTTAGTGGGAACCAAACCAAATACCAGGAGACTCCAAGATGGTGTTGGGCTGAGTTTAGAAATCAGTTTCTTCTTTCCAGATTGGAGATGGTAGAGAATGAGACATGATCCAGGGAACCCAGAAGATATGTGAAAACCGAAGCTATTGTATAGGAGGAGAGCTTGTTTACTTTTTACTTGCTCCATGGTATGTCCTTCTTCTTTCTGATTGGAACAGTAGTCTCTCTGTGTATATGGACCACATCATCCTTATCCATTCGTCCGTTGAAGGGCATCTTGATTCTTTCCACAGTTCGGCGACTATGGCCATTGCTGCTATATACATTGGGGTACAGATGTACTGGATTTGCTCCTGGATTGTAAGCTCCCTGAGGGCTACCTCTGTCTTCTTTATCAATTCCACATCAGTACCACAGCACAGGACCTTGCATACACTAGTAACGGAGTAAATGTTAGTTGGTTTGTGCATACCAATGTGCACATGTGAATCCACAGAAAACAGGAGACTATTCCCAGCCAAGTCAGAAGATTCTGAGTAGCAGCTAAAACAGAGTCTTCACAGAAATATTATTATGAGACAGAAACACTGCTCACTCCCCATTATCCTCAGGGAGTAGGTGGTTCTCTGGAGTAGGGGCAGTCAGACAAATATGGGCTAAACTATTCAAACACAGAGAATTTTTTAAAAAGATATTTATTAAGAAGGAAAGAGAGTGCACAGTCACATGCAGGGTAAGGTAGAGTGGGAGGGAGAGAGAAGCAGACTCCCCGCTGAGTGTAGAGACTGATGTGGGTCTCGATCCCTGGAGCCTGAGATCATGACCTGAGCTGAAATCAAGAGTCGGATGCTCAACTGACTGAGCCACCCAGACTCCCCAAACACAGGGAATTTTAGAAGGTAGGAAGAGAGGGAGGAGGGAAAGAAAAAGAGAAAGAGGAAAGAAGGAAGGAAGGAAGGAAAGCAAGTGGGAGAGAGAGGGAGAAAGGAAGAAAGAGGAAGAAACAAACAAACAAGCAAACAAAAAAACCAGACCACCCGGTGGTGTATCATCTAACCAGATCACGTAATTCCCCTATTTGTAAGCAGTCCCTTGACTCTACCATTTTGAGAACACTCAGTGTTGCCCCTATGATCATCTCATACTGCATGATGTTCCCACAAGGCAACACTCTTGGGGACACTGGCATATGCAGGGCCACCAGACCCTGCACTAGACCTCTGTGCTTTGTGAGTTCACTGGGCTGATGTTTACCATCCTCTGCTTTTACCGTCCTCTCTTAAGTCAGATTGTTAGCTATAAACATTGGGGTACAGATGGCCCTTCTTTTCACTACATCACAGTCGCCGAACTGTGGAAAGAACCAAGATGCCCTTCAACAGACAAATGGGTAAGGAAGATGTGGTCCATATACACTATGGAGTATTATGCCTCCATCAGAAAGGATGAATACCCAACTTTTGTAGCAACATGGACGGGACTGGAAGAGATTATGCTGAATGAAATAAGTCAAGCAGAAAGAGTCAATTATCATATGGTTTCACTTATTTGTGGAGCATAACAAATAGCATGGAGGACATGGGGAGATGGAGAGGAGAAGGGAATTGAGGGAAATTGGAAGGGGAGGTGAACCATGAGAGTCTATGGACTCTGAAAAACAATCTGAGGGTTTTGAAGGGGCGGGGAGTGGGAGGTTGGGGTACCAGGTGGTGGGTATTATGGAGAGCATGTATTGCATGGAGCACTCGGTATGGTGCAAAAACAATGAATTCTGTTACGCTGAAAAGAAATTAAAAAAAAAAAAGTCAGATTGTTAGCTATTACATCATTTGACATGAGTATCCAGGTCCTTGCCTACTGGTCATCTCCCAGGACTTCATAAATGAGATAAGTAAACCTTAACATTCATTTCAATGAACATATAGTGAACACCCCTATTTTTCAGACAATGTGCAGTATGTGATTTAGAAGGTATGAGGTCTTCTCTGGGGCAGTGCAACGCTGAGGTTAAAAATATGGGTTGTATCTGATGCTTGGGGCACAGCCCTTGTTCTGTCTTTTAGTCACTGGGTGACCTCTGGCGTATTAACAGCCCTCTTTAAGATACAATTCACATGGTCATAAATTGGGGATAATGACAGTGCCTACCTCAGAGGTTTGATGGGGAGGATTAATCATAGGATGATTGGAACTGTTGGATATTGTTTTCTCTGTAAGTAGCTTAGCGTCAGGAACGGGAGATAAGACTCATAGATAAAGTATGTATGGGAAGGTCACTTCTTGATGGGGAGGGTGGTGCCTCAGGAAGAAGTGATGAGATGGAGGCCTGAGGAGCCAGGAGGACGCTTGGAAGGGAGGAGAAAGATGATCCACGCAGAAAGAACACAGGGTGGTAGAGAATTTGGAGATGAAGGGGCTTGTCCAGGAAACAGACGGCCCTGGGTATTGAAACAGTACGAGATAAGATGAGAAATACAAGCCGAATATAGACCAAGGGTTTGCAAACTATGCCCCGAGGACCATGTTGGCCCACTGCCTGTTTTGATATAGCTGGAGAACTAAACATGTTTTCTTTTTCATTTTTAAATGGTTGGTAAAAGAAAAGAGGAAGGCTATTTTGTGATACATGAAAATGATATGAAATAGAAGTCTCCATGCCCACAAATTAAGTTTTATTGGAATATAGTCACTCTGTTTCATTTATGTATTATGTATGGCTGCTTTCTGGTGACAAAGGCAGAGTGGAGTAGTTGAGAAAGACACTCTAAGGGCAGGCAAAGCTTCAAATATATTTACCATTTTGCCCTTTACGGAAAAAGTTTACTGATCCCTGGTCTAGACGCTCAAGTGACTTGAATGTCTAACTGAGGAATTAGACCTTAACCTGTAGGCACCAGGGAGACAGAGAGTTGGGGAAATGGCAGGAGCAGGGATGAAAGTGCCACCCTCCCAGATTATCAGGGGCTCTCCACACCCCCAGAAAGCTCCCGTCTCTTCTGTGACAGCCTCCAAACATGCACTTCCCCCAAACGTCCATCTTTGGAAGAGACAAACGCATTCTTCTCCCTTTCTGTGTTTGGATTTTTTTTTTTTTTTTTATAAAAAGTATTCAAATGGGCTTTCTACCTTCCATACTAAGTGCAGAGAGCTCTGGGCCCCATGCTGATCAGACTGGGCGCCATTCCGTAAATCATTTTGTGCAATTTCGTGTTCTCTCTCTCTGAAAGAAGGAGAATTAGTTTGATAGATTAAAGCCGTTTCCTTATTGGAATGGGCGTTTTGTCTCTTTCTTTCGGCGCTCGTCCACTGTCTCTTGATGCCTCCCAGGTAGGGAGGCCCTAATTTCCCCGAGTCGCTCTTGGTGAAGCAATTTCCTCTCTCTGCCAGCCCTATGGGGTCTCATTTGTCGAATGAGGGGGACTCTGGCTAGGGTGGAAAATGGAAGAGACAAGAAGGTGACCCGCTCCTTTCTGCTGTGATTCTGTGTTGTAAAATATTTCCAACTTAGAGGCAGATGCCCCTGGTTGTTGGTCAAGGGGGTTTCTTTTAACTCTGGCCTTTGCAAGGGCTGTAGAAGGACATATGGAGACTAATTGGGCCCCCACTGTGGGATAAACGGGACACGGGGCTCAGTGAATTCAAAATGAAATAGCTACATTTACAACCCCACATTATGTACAGGCATCGTATGAGTAAACACCTGGTTTTAATGGCGAATTCCTCCTTACGAGGATTTTGATGAACTTAGTAGTGCTTATACTTTGGCGTTTTAAGGAATCGCCTGGGGAGCATGTTAAAATGCAGATTCCTGGCCCCCACCTCCTGGGATTCCGCTTTGGTAGGTCTTAGGTCACACTCAGGAATCTGTATTTTTAACAAAATCCCTGGATGATTCTGAAGTTTGGTGGTCCCAGGACACCCCTTGAGAAATGCTGTCTTAAGATAACATCTTGCCCTGGTGATTTTCCTAAGCTGGCATGAGATACCACTACCCCAAGTACCTAACACACAGAGGCTGCATGACCAACAGGGACAACAGGCATCCCTGGTGTAAGTTTTCCCATTATCTTGGTCATTATTGGGATTTTTCATTGCTGCATGTCTAATCCACGTGGTGTGCATTTATAGCCTGTGCTGATTCATACTAGATTCATGATGAACTTTTGGGGACTTCTGTTTCCTCCTCCGTAGAAAGGAAAGATAAATCCCTAGCTTCCTGAGACTATCTGCGGTTATACTAAATGCTAGGGATTCTCAAGCAATCAACTTGCAGTTCCATTGCTTTGCTCCAGCTCCTAATTATATTTGCATAAATCCATGGAGGCAAGTTTAGCAGGGCCTCTTTCCTAGGCTCCGTGGTCTTCCTATGGAGTTCTGTGCCTAGTGATGCTCTCTGCTATTATAGGAGCTGGTTTTTGGACCCCCACAATGAAAGACACACAGTGTCTTTCATTGCCTTCTGCTGTAAAAGGTGGGCTGGAAAGAAGTCTGTGTCAGGAGTCAGGAAAGCTGGGTCTGTCCAGACGTTATATCTAGTACCATACCAAGCTTCTATCAACATGGGACATAAATAACACACACTTTTCTTTTTCTTTTCATATTGATTTCTATTCATACTGTTTTTTTTTTATTTTTCTATTGACACTGTTTCTATTCATACCACTCAGCATGACAAAACTATATTCCTAATGGAAATAACTAGAGCTGGATTTCAATATCACCTGGGCACATTGTTATGCCTTTCATACTCACCTAACTTCCTACTGTTGCAATGGCCACTTCATCCAATCAGTGACTCCCAAATGCAGAGCAGTCACTTTCCCTGAAGCTTCCCTTAAGAATGTAACTTTTCCAAGGAGTGTTCAGAGTTACGATGTTCTTTTTAGAACTATGAAGTCCTTGGAAATTTGTGATAAGAGTTCTTTAGTCTTTAAAAAAAAAAAAAGATTCTTTATTCTTGAAGGAGATCATCTAGGGCTACCACACTACTGTGTATTGAATATTGTTCTGGGCATCCGGGCTGGAAAAATGAACAGGTGGTGTCTCCGGTTTTGAGAAACCAGTAGAACAGTGAGAAAGATAGATCAAAACAAAACAAAAATCCCAGAAGTGTTATGAGTTAACTAAAGGTTTATGCAAAATATATGGGGACATGAAAATTAGCAGAAAGGTTGAGGGCTTGGGGAAAGGAGTGGATGGAAAAGCCATTCAGGGGAGATGTGTCCTGGAAGCAGGCTTGGGGAAGAGGAGGAGCTCCTGCATGAGCTCTGGGACTCAGGGAGAGTCCAGAAATGGGCATGAGCATATGCAAAGGCCCTGAGGCAAGACATTCACTTACTCATTTGCTCAATCATTCAAAAAAAGAAAGAAAGAAAAGAAAAGAAAAGAAAGCAACTTTTGAGGGATCTAACTAGTTCAGGCACAACATCATGGGTTTGCATGAAGATAAATTGATTGCACATTTGGAGAAAGAGGATGAATCTTATTTTCATAGTAGGGGATGCTTACAAAATACAAATCTTGAAAAGTACTTAAGGGCATATGGCATAGAATTTTACAAACCAGTAGAAGATATTTTTGGGCAAGATAGAGACCCCACAGTGTGTAAGAAAAGGAGGTACTCAATCCACAGAGTTCACAAAGAGAGGATCCTAAGAGATAAAGCTATAGATAAATAGGATCTCTGAATTCCTAAAGCCTCACCTTCACCCTGCCCTTGTCAATCAAAGACCACTCTTTAAAGCAACCACTTCAACCTAGATCCAAAAGCTTCCCAGGAGCCTGGAGTCACATCAGCCTTCCTTTGGTGTCTTTGCTATGATTGATCATTTGTACCAAATTCATTTTGGGAGGTTGTTTCTCTTCCCTGACATACATCACAGGATATTTTTATAGTTTGATGAATCTAACACATCTGTGTAATCACACAGTTTCCAGAAATCCAGATGTTCCCCAGAGCACCTCTGGCTCCGGCGCTCTTGCAAACATTTGCTGTAAACACCAAAGGCTGTTTGTTGGTTTTAATGTTCTAGCTCATCTCATTACCCAGTGAAGGTGAAAGATTGAAGCCAGATAGTGTTGCCAGTAAATGTTTTCGTCCCTAATGCATCTATTTCTAGCGACTGATTAGTATGCGGCAGGGCCCACAGACCGATGCTGTCTAAATGGCCAATCGCATTCCGCCTGCTGTGGTACAGAGAAGGAAGTCGGGCCGGTGTGCAGAGCCCCTTCTGTTTTTTTGGCCTGAGGTCTTCAGCTGAACAGAGTGCCCAGCCAGCTGAGCTGAGACAGGGAAAAGCAAGGGACCTTTATCAAGTCCCATATCACTGGTTACTGGGATGACTTTTAAAAAGTGAATGAGTTTAAGTATTTGTTCACAATCACCTAAAATACAGACAAATCTTAACAAAAGGTAGCTATAATAATTACTAACACAACCATCAGTCCATAATGGAAGACGTGTTCACCTGTCTTTAAGAAGCTCTGTGGTAGTGGAATTTAACTGCACAGTTGGGGAGAGAGAACTGAAATGGGAGTCAGGGGTTCAGACTCAAGTCTCTTATAGTCTCTTATACTCTTAGGCAAATCTTCCCCTGCTACAGATAACCAGGTTGTTCATTTGTGAAGGGAACACATTACTTCAGATGATACCTAAGGCCCTCCCAGTTCCAGTGCAGCTGACTCTCTCTCATCCTAAGGGACTGGTGCATGGAAAGCAAGAGGGAGCATCTTTAACCGAAGAGGCTGCTAACTGATCCCTCTGGAATGGAGAGTGTAGCTACCTTTGCTTTGGAGAGCTTTAAACAGCAGACAGGAGATTTTTTTAAGTGAAGAGCCTTCCCCCTCTCTGTTCCTTCTGGTGGAAGTCCCCTTCAAACCCCCCATCTCAGTTTTTAACCCCCCCATCTCAGTTGAGTTCTTATACCTCAATGAGGCCTTTCTCTGATCCTGCCCAGTGGCCCTCAAATGGGATAAATTAAGATCCCTCTGTTTTTATGTCACCCAGCATCACCAATTGAGACTATTTATTTTGTAATTATTTGATTCATGTTCATATCTCCCACTGCACTGAGATCTCTCCCTCTTCATAAGAGTCTGGACCAGGTCTATTTTGACCATCACCATTTTACCCATACCTGAATGTGTGGATAAATAAATGAATGAAGTATTGCCTGTGGGAAGGGAAATGGGTTATACATCCTCTTTCTGGGGTCTTGGAGCCCCAGGGTCCTTTACAGAATAAATATGGGGTATATAAAGTGTTGGGCAAATACAAACACTGGTCAAAAAATCAGAAAAGAAACACTTAATATCAAGGACAACATCCAACTTTAGAGAAAGAATGGACAGCAAAAGGAGCAGAATGAATGTATTGTTAAAGAGAAAACAAAAAAGAACAAAGAAAAGCAAATTCAGGGCAAAAAGTTTGAGTGTGGGAAGGACAGGGATGATTTTCTGACAGAAGCCTGAACATCAAGGATGGCACCAAACACATTAAATATTTCACAATGATTATCAACTTATTAAGAGAGAAAGATTGATTTATTCTTATGTTCTGGAGAGAGACTTGTGAGAAGCAATAACCCATCTCAAGCACAATAAGCTCGCCTTAATCAGAACAGATAAGGTTTAGAGGATTGAGGGAGATTAATTGATGAAAGAATGAGTCCCTGGGGTTGTGTGGGGAGGCAGTGTGGTGAAGGGGAGGAGGGAAGGAGGGAGCCCTGCAGATTTGGGCTGAAGACTGGCTCATCCCTCGGCAGCTGGGTGACCTTGGGCAAGTCCCCTTCCCTCTCCCAATCTCAGTTTCCTTTTGTTTAGAACAAAGGTTGATAAATGAGGACCCATGCCAATTTCAGCCCCTCACTTGTTCATTTTTTTAAAATAAAGTTTTATTAAAATATCCTTTGTCAATGCTTGCTTTTGTGTTACAATGATGGGGTCATTGCAACAAAAAGGCCATGTCCCCAAAGCCAAAAATCTTTACAATATAATTTTACAAAAGAATTTTGATGACTCCTGCTCTAGAAAGATGTAAGTTACAACCATTTCACAGGCTTGTTCTGATATTCATTCACTGGGTGTCTGACATGAGGAGGTGCTCAATAAACGTTGGTAGTGTTTGGTCATATCAATGAATCAATGAATGATGAATCAATGAATCAATGAATGAATGCATGAGTGGCATGACATAATAGAATGGTAAAGACAGATGCGGGGTCAGATCTTTGTTTAACTCTCTATAAGCTGTGTGATCTCAGGCAAATTATACCTTCTCTTTCAACTTCTCTGTCTTCTATAAATTGGATACAGCAAAATCTAATTTGCAAATGGTAGCTGATAAATGAAATACAGTGTGAGTATTTTGAACATAAACCCTCAAAATGTCTTGTTCAATTAAAAGCCTAGAGGAGGTAAAAATAACTGCCATTGGTCAGTCATTGCTTCAGAGGCAATACAGTCTCAAGGAAGTTGTTGGGAGTTCTCAGCCCAGCTTCAGCAACTACCTCCACTAGTCTCCGACTTGGAATCATGGTTCAAATGGAGCCATCGCTTGAGTCCTAGCAACTGCCTGCACTTAAGAATGAATGAATGAGTTCTGGCTAGGACTCTCTGTTGGGTAAAGTCATTCTCTCCAGTCCTTTGGGATCATCTCTGAGGTCACCTCTAATACTTCTTAAGTTGTTTCAGGACAGTTACTTGGTCCTTTCTACCCTGTTTGGGCTGGAAGAAATGCTGGGGCCATAAACCAGAGGATACTCCTACAGGTCTTTCCGAATGTTATAGTTGGTGGTTCTTAATACTCCTGACACACTGAAATCAACTGAGGGCCTATAAGTATATGTACATGTCCCACATCAAAGAAATGAAATTAGAATTTCTGGGGCCGTGGGGTCAGGAATCAAACATCTTTTAAAAACTCTCCAAGGAATTTTCTAGAAGCTACGTTTTAGCCTTCATAAATTGGACCCTGAGGCCTCTTTGGATGGTTTCTGGACAGTCTGGGGCATGTATGAGATAAGAACTTGGCTCACATACTTAACTGGACTTTGATCATCTTCTTAACTGAGCTAGAAGGATTTTGGCAGGAATAGTCTGAAGTTGGATTTGGGGTCTGAGGGAAGCCCAGTGGTTCATCAAACATCAAGAACCCAAAAGTCTAATCCTGAGGGTAAGAGGATGATCTTGAGTTAAAAGGATACCTTTTTAGAGCCCAAACCTACTGCTGAGGGTGGAAGCAGAGTCTTCCTGAGTTCTTTAGAGCCTAAGGACAATGACAACCTCTTAATCTTAATCTTAACTTTTTCCCCAATAGATCCCCAAGGCCATGAAAAACATCTGGGTCCAGGTAACTAGTTTAAGAAAGGGAAGGTAAATCTGTATCGCTGAGTTCAAGGGGCTCATGGTTACCTGCCTTGGAGCAAGGCTGTGTGACAGAAGTGAGGGTTTAGGACATCAGAGTCCTGTACGAATAGAAACAGAAGGAAGCTTCCATGGGAAATGGGCTCTGTCTCCCAGGGGAGGCCCAAAGGCATGTGATCAATTTGGACAGATTGGCTAAGTTGGTTTTTAGGGGTCTCTAAGGCTCAGCCCAAGACTGAGCTAGATTGCCCAAGATCCAGTCTATACTAGGCAAGGATGGGAAATGAACTTGATATTTTAGCATGAATCTAACCAGTTAGTTGTGACTGCCTAGCCACTGTGTTAAGAAGGATTCTGATGTCATGTCTGGCTTGATGGGAAAAGCACCATGTTTCATCAGGTTGGCTGTTATGCTATGAGAGAAAGGAGTGGCTTATCAGCGATATGGCAGGAAGATAGTGTGTGGGAAGATTAGGAGGCATGAGAAAAGTTCCAGGAGAGAAAAAGCTGGGGCCAAATAGTAGACCCTTAAATGCCAGGATGGAGAATTTGGATTCAAAATTTTTATTTTTTATTCTGGTAAATTCTGTTATGCCTTCTAAACAGAGGTCTAACATAGTCAGACTGAAGTTTTGGAAGTACCTCTTGACTGCAGTAAGAAAGGTAGCCTAGAGGAAGTGGTGGTGGCCCTGGGTGGGGAATAAGAAGACCAGTGCAATCCAAAGTGAAAGACTTGAGATTAAAAAGTTGATGTTCTTCTGACAATATGTGAGTGCATCCTATGACCCAGGCATTGGTCTGGTTCTCATTGTTCAATGCAGAGTAAGACAGGCATGGCTCCACATCTTCAGGAGATCTTGGCTGGGAAGCATATCACTCTCTGTCTGCTAGCTGGGGGCCCAGGAAAGCCCAGGTTGTCTTCCAAGTCCACACCTGAAGGCCTGAGAAGCAGGGGAGCCAAGGGTGGAAGTCCCAGCCTGGGTCCAAAGGACCAAGAACCAGGAGCACCCATGTAAGAGCTCAGAAGAAGATTGTGTCCCAATTCAAGCCCTTTTTCCACCCTTTTGTTCTGCCTAGGCCTTCAACAGATTGGATGATATCCATTTGCACTGGTGAAAGCCATTTTTATTTACTCAGTCTACCCAATCAAGTACTAATTTCTTCCAGAGGAACCTCCCCCTGCCACCGCAAAGACATACCCAGAAATAATGTCTTAACAGTTGTCTGGGCATCCCTTAGCCCAGTCAAACTGACATACAAAATTCACCATCATATCTTGTTACTGCACATTGTTTGTCCAGAAGTTTGGGTGATGGGTCTCCCCATCTCAAGCCTTTCTTCCTGAAAGGGGAGTGACAAGTTTCACTTAGTTGGACTTTGATCAACAATGGGAGATGCTGCAAAAGACCCCCAACTTTACTGAGTGATTTTTTAAGTGCCAGGAACCATGCTATGCAGTTCTCATAAGCTTTTCTATTTAATACTTAAAAGAGCCTGATTAGTTAGGATTATTTTACCAGTCTCATCTTGAGGCTACTGGAACCAGAGCACAGTCCAGAGATGCGAGGTCTCTTGTCTAAGATCTCACAGCCGGTAAGCAGAGGACCTGGGATTCTACTCTCATTTGAGCCATGCTCAAACCCACAAGTGTTCACCACAACACCACCCTTCTATCCCTGTAATCAGCTACCCCGCAGGTCTCCTTTCCAATGTTAACTAGGCAAGCAGGTGATCTGATGCCACAGGGGCACTGCACTCTGATTGTTTCTCGTTAGTAGTTGTCTTCTCTCTCTCTGTGGGCACTTGGTTACATAATACCTGAAAATATTAAATTAGTTTTCCTTTACAGGAAATTATGTTCCATTAGGGCCACTGACATAGCTATTTTGAGACCTCCAGGAGAGTTGTGTGCTTTTTGGAAATGTCTGACAAATCTGATTGCTCTCCGGCAAAGGGTTCTCTGAAGACCTTGTGGCTGGTGGAGTAATTAGGCATTAAGTGGCTTTAATAATAGAAAGAGGAGGCCCAGACAAGAGCGTTCCACCTGTGATCATCAGAGCTGCTTTAGGTCCCACTTCCAGTGGAGAAAAGAAAGGGGGCGGAGGCATGCGGTGATCTGCAACATTATCCCGTGATGTCACCTCCCCGTCATCACTGGGCACCCAGAGGTGATGGCCCTGGGGAGGAGATACAGCCAAGGGACCTCCTCTTCTCCATGTCCTTCCTCTAGGGGGCGCTGCAACCAATTGCCATGGGGTCCTGCTCTGCTTGAGTCTTGCCCTGGAACAAATGCCTACCGAAGTACAGGTCCAGTCCACCTTAGTTTGCCATCAAAATCCTGCAAGATGTAGCTTCTGTGTATTTTTTTAGAATGCTTTTTTACAGGAAGCTAGTAGCCCTTGTGATTTCCCAATCCTCCCCCGTGTTTGACCTGTAATTTCCCCACACCCTGGTCTTGCCTGTCATGCTTCTTCCACCCAGAAGAACCTCCTCCTATCTCCATATTTTGGAATCCTACCTGGAGTTCAAGCCTCAGCTTCAAGACCACCTCTTCCAGGAAACTTTCTTAAAATTCTCCTGCCAAAGAAAACTCTCTCTCCCTTTTTCTTGACCATGTCACCTTTTAGCATCTTATTACTTTTCTTCTTATATTATACTTATTTTAAACAAATCTCACCTTTCTTGTTATATAGGAAATTTTTCAGATGGAAGGGTTACATTTCATACCTCTCACCCCATCTAGTTTTCCTAGCTCCTCTTACAAAGTTCTGCACACAGTAGGCATTTAATAAATATATGCTGTACACATCTGCCACTGTGATGATAGAAAACGTAACTAGAGACTGATGTCCGATGGCCATCTGCCTACCCATTCATTTTTTTTCTAGTGACATTTCTAATCCACCCCTCAACCTTCCTGAGCTCTCATGCATGATATCTCTTGTCCCAATGTGGTATTGATGCAGGTTGGGGAGTGGGATGTTAAAACCCAGGACATGGAAATGTTTTGGGCATAAGCCTTAAGACACAGATCCATAAGAAAGCATTCGTTTTCCTAAAGGGGAGGTGCATTTCCATCTTCAGCTGGATTTGATATTTGGTATGGGGAAAAGGATGAAAAGGGCACCGATGTTTCTTACTTGCTCCATTTCCTAAGGCACTAATCCACCTTCCCAGCCTCATTTCCCATCATGCAAAACCTACCCTGTGATCTAGGTACACCAAACTATGCACTCATCCAGCAGCATACGGTGGGTGGGTGGGTGGGGGGCAGCTGGTGATGTCATTCTCTGGTTCCAATCTCCCTCCAGGATGGACTTGATTAAAGAAAACACAAAGATTCAGCTCAGAAAGAAAACCAGTATCAGAATTCACTACTGGTACAGATGCACTTGATCTCCTTTCTTGAATTTTGACTATGGAATTCATCTACCCTGGGGCAGATGGACAAGCTGGCCCAGCAAACAGAAACTCACTTGATGCTGCAGGACCAAGCCTGTGTGACCAGCACCCACCATTTCTGGGCAGAGACAGGTGAAGGAATCCTCAAGAGAGCTATCTTTACTCATGCCTGGAAGATACCATTCTTTCTGGCTCTTCCCTTTTATCTTTCCACATACATTAGCCCTTTTGGATGACAGGGAGAGCTGTTCTTCAGGCTCACCAATGAAATTCATTATTCCTTCCATGGAGACAGAGGAGGATGGGATGGGACAGAGGAACCTGAGATGTCCTCAGTTCTAGAAACCTCTGTTTCTCTATAGATCTGCCACAGCAGAGATTCAAGTGATATTTTCCCTGACATATATGGTATATCCACCTGTCATCATGACTTTGCCCAGGCTGAACCCTTTTTCCAGAGTGTCCCTCCTTCCTATCTCCAGCTGACAAGGTCTTACTCAAATGCTGTCTCTTTCTGGAGGTCTTCTTATCTCTGTCTCCATTCCTCCCCAGTGGTATTCAATAACCTCTTCTGGGCTTCCTATATCACAGCACTGACCACGTCCTGCTGGTGTTCTGGAGACACATGATGTATCTCTTTTCCTCTTCTCCATTTCTACCCCTGCTCCTGCATTACATTCTCCACAAAGGACCACCCCTATAACTCCAATGTTTACCTTTAGCCTGGCAAAAGATTGGTGATCACAAATGCTGATTGAATCTGCTCAAAGAATCAGCTATCTGGTGGTGTAGGGCCAAAGTACTGTGATGTCTAACCTTGGCTCAAACATGGTCCTCTCTCGTTGATAAGACCAGGTTCCTTCTTGGCATCCCAGTTCCCACTTGGAGACTCTCAAGCATGTGATGCTGGAGGAGCTACTGCTCTGGACCAGCATGTGAAGACCTATCTCACAGTGACCTGCCCAGCAGCTCCCCTGGCTTTACTCAGGGCTGACTGTCCTCCAGTGATATTCTGCTCTTATCCTCTCACAGATCAGTGGGTGGCCCTGTGTCCTACAGAGGACATGTCTGTGGCACAGATTCTGAGCATCCCCTTGTTCTCTAATAACACATGTGGTGAAATAACTTGAAAAAGAAAACAAAAACAAAAACAAAACAAAACCATGAACAAACACAAACAGAAGAAACAGAATCGTAAGTGCACAGAGTAAACTGGTGGTGGCCAGAAGGGAGGGAATGGGGCAGATGGGCAAAATAAGTAAAAGGGATTCAGAAGTAAAACTCCCAGTTATTAAAAAAAAAAAAAGTCACAGAGATGAAAAAATAGAGCATGCGAAATATGGTCAATGATATTGTCGTAATGTTGTATGGTGACAGATGGTGGCTATGTTTACTATGGTGAGCACAGCTTAATGTATGGAATTGTCGAGTCACTAAGTTGTACACCTGAAACTAAAAGAACATTCTACATCAATTGCACTTCAGTTAAAAGAAAATGAGAAAGGGGGGGGGATGTTGATCCAGTGGTTGGGAACACAAAGATGATATTAGATGATTTATGAAAAGTGCTTAGCTCAGCTCATAGTAAAAAGACTCTCAGTAAGTGGTAGCTACTAGTACCATCATTATCACCAGAGAGGGGAATGATGTACTCAAGGTCACATAGCTGGTTAATGTCAGAGCTGGATCTGGAATTTGAATCTGGAATTTTAGGCTTTAGGTCCCCTGTCTTTCTCTTGCCCTTCCCAATCCCCCACAGATCTGTGTCTACGACCTTCCAGATCCCAGTTCGGTCTTGGCCAGACTCATTCTGCCACTCAGCAGAAACAGAAAATAAAAATACCCAGAAACAACAACAACAAAAAAGCCCCACACCTCTTCTACCACGATGCAGGGAAAAAATTACTCTTAATTACTGGGGCTTCTCCACAATTACAGGACGTGCATTTGAACTCTGAAGGGTCCTCTCCTGAGGATAACCTTTATTTGCCTGATTGCGTCTGTTCAGTTAATTCTGGCTAATTACTATTTTCTTCCTATTAGATTCTAATTATATACAGTATTTTCATTATAAAGCGTAATGTTTCCCAGAGAACCATGTCAATTATACAGGCAATATTACCGGAGGTCTGGTTTACCTCATTAAGCCCAAGCGATGAAGCCATGCATCTGATTAAACCCACAGTTTGCGGGGTGGACTTTAACTATATGTGGGTACCAGTGACTCTCACCTAGAACTTGCTGGGTGTGGGAAAGGACTGGAGAGACTGGAAAAGCCCCTTGAAGGAGGTGGAAATCCATCTGGAAGTCTTGGCTTTTCTTCAGGAAATGCAAGCACCGAGCCACAGTGCCTTGGTATTTGTGCATTTACATCCTCAATTTTGTCTATTTCTAAGCATCCTGTGATTTTAGTTTCACTGAGGTATTGATATAATGTGTTGGTAGAAAAACAAGTCTTATTCTTGATTCAAAGGCTTTTGGTGGGCCACCCAGGATCGCCACCTCCGTCCGTCACATCTTTCTGAGCTCCTGATTTATCCATCCCACCATTGTCTTGTATCTCTACTTGGGTATCTAGCAGACATCTTACCCTTAGCATAGCCAATAGAGAATCCTTGATTTCTGTCCTCCCTGAACTCTGAACCTAATCCTCCTTATACGATCCTCACCTCAGTAAATGTCATAACCAGGTGCTGAAACCAAGTGCCAGGAAGTCACACCGAGTTCCTTATTTCCTTCATCTCTCCTTTCCACTCCATGGGCATGTCCTGTGAACGCTCAGTCTCAACTCTATCCTGGATCCATCCCTTTCTCTTCTCCATGGCCAACGACCACCCCCATCCAGGCAATCATCATCCCCACTATGTAGTGGCCTCCTAAGTGGGCTCCTTGTTTTGTTTCCCTCCTCACACCTTTCTTCCAACAGTAAATCAAGCACAACAGATCAGACCACGTTAATCTCTGCTTAAAATTATTAGATTTATTGGTTTTGGGGGTTAAATCCAAGCTTCTTATCATGTCTATATGACACTCCATCATTATTTTTTTTTGGCTTATTATTTAACAAGTATTTATTGAGGGCCTATTATGTACAAGGTACTATTCTGGAGAAGCTGGCTCCTGTTAGAGAATGAAATAAAGATCACCCTTATGTGTGCCACTTGTTCATATCATGTTGATAGGACTTAATATTTCACATGTGGGTCTTGTCCAACTGGATTGTCTAAGAGGTCTGGGTCTGGATCTGTCCCCCATGTTCCTAACCTAACCCCAGCACCGGAAGCATCTCAAGACATGTGAGCTACTTTACAGTGATTTGACACTTGGACAGGAGTTGGAAAACAAAGTTGATTAAAAAACACACTTTTATTGGATTCTAAAGGAATTAATAAAAATCCTCCCTTTGGGGATTAATAAAACAGGATTTTTTAATATTAGCCTTATTTTTTTCTACTTTATAAAAGTATTTTAATCAACATTCTAGGTTTTCGAGAATGGACTCAAGCTATGTTCTCTGCTTGAGTGGGTGAAGGGTTGTGGTGAAGGTTTTTTCAGCTCATTTGCAGATGACTCCCATTTTTTACAGTGGCTGCCCGGTCTGAAAATGTTGTCACTACCGTTTCCCTGGTCAAGATGCATAATAATGGGGAAGTTCAAGCAAAAAGGGAAGTCACGTTTCTTGAGCATCTCACCATCCAGGAGCTAATTTTTTTGGATCAACCATAGGTCATCATAGTGCTGCTTTGTTTAGGGAGGTCCTGTACGTTGTGTAAAACCCTCAGTGAGTTAGTTATGAGCTGTGGGAGCCAGGTTGTCTGGGTTCTAATTCCAAATCTTCCACTTATTGGCTCTGTGTGACTTTGAGGATATTTGTTAATCTCATGCTTCACTTTCCACATTTATCAGATGAGAATCATAGTTCCTACTTCCTAGGGTTGTTTTATTAAATGACAAAATCCACATAGAACTATGCCTGGCAGATTTGTGCTGCCTATGTGCTGGCTCTTACCATCTGGTCTAAACCTGGGCTGGTCTCCATCCAAATCACCATTCCAGCCATCAATAAACACTACCAGCAGCACCTGTGCTATTCAGTGAGTGCCCTCTAGAACCCAAATTCTAATCCTAATAAAATTTCAGACACGTGTAGGGTGCACATTATTATCTAACTTTTCAGGTGAATAATGCTGAGGCTCCCTAACATCACTTGTCCAAAGTCAAGGGATAGGTAAGTGGCAGATCTGAAAGTCACATAGATCTGCCTGTACCCAGAGACCATGCTCTTGAAAGTAGTTAAAAAGTTCTGTAACCTTCAAAAGGTTATATGGAAGGTGTTCTAGACTAAACTATGTCACTTGTCTCCCCTCAAACTCATGTGCTAAGGCCCTAACCTCCAAAGTGGCTGTATTTGGAGTGAGGGCCTTTAGGGATGGGGGGCGGTGTGTGATTCAGTCACAGTGAGGTCATTAGGGTGGGGCCCTTGTCCAATCTTGTTGGTGTCCTTATTAGAAAAGGCAGCACATTAGGGATGTTCACACGCAGAGGAAAGGCCGTGTGAGGACACAGAGAGAAGCAAGCCAAGGAGAGAGGCTTCAGGAGACACGAGATGTGCTGACACCTTAATCTTGAACTTTTAGTCTTCAGAAATGTGAGAAAGTAAGGTTCTGTTGTTAAAGCCAACCAGTCTCTGGCATTTTATAATGGCAGCCATAGCCAACTAATACAGGAGGGAACATCATTAGTGGGAAAAGAACAGAAAGGTATCAGGTGACTTGATCTTTGTTATCAGAGTGTTTCCAGTGTTCAGTTCCATGCTGGGCTCCCAGCAGAAGCTTAGACATGCAAGGGCCAGTGTGTAGAAAAGTGCTTTCTTTTTCAGGACTGAGGGGGGCACCCTCAGTACAAGCCCCATGGCATCCTGGCTCCCCCATCCTTTCTCTGAACACCCTGCATGGCAGTGGACTGCCTCCCGCTTGGGACCAGATGCCCCATGAAGACTGGAATTGTGTGTGTCTTTTTATTTAGCGTGGACACAGCACAGGATATCTCCTGCAGAGTTATATCCTGGCTGCATGTCTGTAGGGCAGAGAGGTCCATGGGGGCAACTTTCAGTTCTACAGACTTTTTCCTGAAGGAGCTGCCCTGGGCTGGGCAGGATGCTCAGGTGCAGGGAGTGGGCTCTATGCAGCAGGCCCGTTGGGCTCCTGCCAGAGCACCTGCAGTCTCTGAGTTTGGGACAGGCACTTTGTTTATGTGAGCATCAGGGAACATTAGTGGGGTTACTGAAGATGCATGGCCGGTAGTCAGCGTGTGTTTCTTGCTCCATTCTCAAGTCCAGGGCAGGCCTCGGAGCCCCTTGCCAAGTGGAACTGGAGCCTGAGAGAGGGGCACCCTCGGACCCTTCTCCAGGAAGGGACTGCTGTGGGCTCCTGCAGCAGCAATGCTGAACGAGGCTGCAGCTCCCACTCCATTTCTGCTCCCGCTCACATCAGGGTGAGAGACTGAACTCATCATTATTGGAAAAAAATTAAAGAGAAAATGCTCCAAAAGTTTTCCCTTAAAAATATGGAGTGGATTCAGGGTTATCACTCTAAGCTTGCCCTCACTGTATTCCAGTTGTGTTCTTGGATGGGAATGACCTTCCAGGCTGGGAGCTGTCTCCTGAACTCTTCCCCACTCTGAGTGTGCTACAAGAGAAGAGGTGAAGAAGGAGGGAGACCCACTGAACTAATGGAAAAGGATTATTTTGTGAGCTCTTTGAAGGTTTCTTTCTCCCAAATTATTCCCTCCTGAAGGCCTGAAAGATTTCTCTTTGATCTGTTTGGCTCTCAGAAATTTATCCTGGGGGCACCTGGGTGGCTCAGTGGGGTAAAGCCTCTCTCTGCCTTCAGCTCAGGTCGTGATGCCGGGGTCCTGGGATCGAGCCCCGCATCGGGCTCTCTGCTCAGCAGGGAGCCTGCTTCCCCTTCTCTCTCTCTCTGCTGACTTGTGATCTCTGTCTGTCAAATAAATAAAATCTTAAAAAAAAAAAAAAAGAAATAAATTTATCCTGGCTGATGAGCATTCTGACACGTGAGTGCCAGGGGTGAGCTTGATGGCCTGGTTCTACTACCCAGACATTTTGCAGATGTACGGCCTTGGTCTGGTCGCTGACTCTGCCTGGACATTGGCTTCTTCATTGGTGAAGTAAAGAGGTTGGTCTAAAATCATGAGATTCTCTCCCTCCATTAATTTGAAACAAAGACATCTGGATGCTACATCTGGGTGTTATGTGCCAAATCTTAAGCATCCGGCAAAACCAAGGCATTCTTCCTGGAATGACTGAGGTTTGAAGAGTGGCCGGGTTACGTGCTTGGTGTATTTGGCAGAGCAGGTGTTTGGGATAGATGAGAGGAGAGGTCAGGCAGGCCCCATGTTGTGTGACCAGCACTTGGATCCGCTCTGGATATGTGGGTTCTGGTCTTCAAGGTTGTTCGTGAGATTGATTTGTAACCAATAGATTGTGGACTACAATGATGTACACCTTCAGACCCTTAAAACTTGTATGATCTCCAATGCCTCCCTCTTTCCTTTCCTCCTGCCCTTCCCTTTCTCTCTAGTTCTCTCCTTTCCCCTTCCCTCCAGCCCACCACCATGCTTTCTTCATGCTCATCAACCAACCAGATGCAGAGGATCCACCTGAAGACTTCATGGCCCTAGGGGATGGACAAGCCACTAGATGAAAAAAGTCCAAGTCTGTGAGTGATTCTGTGAGCAGAGCTAATCCTGCCAGGACCCTCTACACCCAAATGAGGTCACTGTTACTTGGGGGCTGTTTCAGCAGTTAGCATATCTTGACTAATAGGCCGGGGTATTGTGTTTTGGTGCCTGTGACCCTTCACAAGAGGTCATGTCTTTTCTTGCATCACACGCCAGCATGTAGTTTGACATAAGCTCGGGAGTCCTTGGGGGCACAAATGCAAGCTTGATGACTTGGGCCTGGAATAGGTGTTCTGGAGTATCTTCTCAGTGGTGGTGGTGCTGTACTTGAAACAGAAAGGACTGGGGGTTGCACAGACTCAGGATAGAATCCACCACCTTTGATGGAGAGTGATGTCATTTCAAGTAAGTAACTTACCCCTGCTCTTTGCCTAAATTCAAGCAGCTCGTCATTCTGTTTTCTGGACATGTCCCTCCCAGAGGGTCCTTTTCTGTCTCCCAGCCTGGGAAAGCTCTGCAGAAGCTTTGTGCTCCTCTCTGTTAACCCTCCTTGCATTTGTGGTAGTCGGTTCAACCGTGCCAGTGATGGGTAGAGTCTGTCACATTCATAAGCTTTAAGAGAGCAGGGACTGAACTAGTTGAATTCCGCTGTATTATCCCCACCTCCCAGTAGAGTGTCTGGAACACCATAGACATGAACTAAATAACTGTTGATGGAATGAAAAGATGAACATATAAATGCACTTGAACTCTAATATTATCATCTATAGACTGGGCATCACACTAGTTATATCCTGGCATTTTGGTGAAGATTCATTACGATCATATATGCAAAGCCCAGCTGAACACGGTACCTGGCATGTGACTGCCCTGTAATGTTTGTTCTCCTCTGCCTTGTTGGATAAGGAGTTTACGAGGTTGAGAAGAAAGGACAGAGCTCTCTTAGTAGAGGGACCAGCATTAGGGGGACAGGCAGAGATGGGTGTATTGTGTGTGGGGCTGATGAGGTACAGACACTGCACTATAAGGGTCTTGCACCTTGGTGCGTGAGAAATAGAGGTATAACTGTGCCTGAAAGCCATCAGGAAGTGATGAGGTCATATACCTTTAGTAAAGGAAAGCTGAGACACGCCCACATCAATATGAATTTGTGTAATGAAGAACCCAGGATGGCAGGAAGGTCCGCGGGGGTGGGCATTTGCACTGAGTCTTATAAACTTGGTGCTGCTCAGAAGCAGTAGGAAAGTCATTCCGGGTGGAAGTTAGGGTACCCAGGGCAACCCAAGGAGGTTGGGAGACAAGAGGGAAAGCCAGTTTGGCTGCAATAAAGTTTGTGTTGGGTCAGGAAATTAGGCAGCATGGGACCAGATCCCTGGGGACTTCAGAGGCCAGGTTCAATGCTTAGCCTTCATCTGGGCACCACTGTGTGGAGCCGAGAGAGCCACAGAGAGTCCAAGCTTTGTGAGTAACAATGGTCATCCTTTGTTTTGCCCAAAGGTCTTTAGGAGACAGGGGGCTGGATCACATGACCTCTGGAAGTTTCTTCCAACCACAGGGCTCTGCGGTAGTCAGAAGACAGATAGAGGGAAACAAAAACCAGAGACCTTGGCCTGGATTTCTCTGCATCATAAATCTCCTCCACTGCCGGGTGCCATCTCTCTGTCCACAGATTAATCTTCTCCGGCTTCCTGCAGGAACAGAAGGACCTACTGACCTCATCCTGTTCTCCAGTCTGCAAGTGAGAAATGGGGTTCTCAGACAGGCAAAGGTCTAGGCATGGGCCGAGGGCAGCTGAACCCCCAGGGGAAAGAAAAAGAAGCACAGAGACCATCTTGTTCCGGAAGGGCTCTCCACCAGGACTGTCCCAGGGTCCAAGCCAGAGAGGCAGGATGCCTTGTCTTTCTGCATGAACGTCTTTGACCTAAGACTGACAGATGCTGGAGGAGATTGCAAACTCCTACCAGGTTGTTTTCCACTGTTTGACATTGTCCTGGACTGAGTGTGATTTTTATCTAATGCTTTCGTCAGTGGTGCTTCTCTCTCTCAGTGGTGCTTCTCTCTCACGGTTAAAGTTCAGATATAAGGCCTTGTGGCTAAGGATGAATGGGAGCTTTAGACAGGGCATCCTGCACTCTGGCCTTGGCAGTGGGCTCTCCGTGCCTCAGTTTCATTGTGTATAAAAGGGGAGTAATAATTGTGCTCACCTCAGATGGTTATGGCGAGTAGTGGGGCTCTCAGAATCCTACTAGGCATACAGTAAATACAGAAGAAATGCCAACTCTTAGGATGGATTTCATTATTGGAAAATGAGGATAAAATCGCCGGTCACCCAGGGTTGTTGGAACGGTCATCTTCATTCATTTGCTGAACACGTACACGTTGAGCACTGAGTGGGCACCAAGCCGTGTATCGGGCACGGGCGTGACGTGTCACAAACAACACGAGGAAGAGTTCCTCATCCTTAGAGCTGATGGGCTGCAGGGTGGAGGGAAGGGGAGGGGGACGGGGTGCAGATCTGAAACAAGCAGATGCTCCAGCCCAAATGTACACGTTTGTAATAATGCTGTGAAGGATGGGGGGGTGCTAGGGACAGAATAGTGTGGGGCCACCTGGGGGCCGGTGGTCCCAGAAAGCTGCTTCTGAGCTGGCAGAGGAAGAACAGGGAGGAGCAAGGGTTCTAAGCATTCCTGGAAACTCAGACACAGAGACCTAGAGGGGAGGGGGGATGAGGGAGACCTGGGGTGGGGGATGGGCGGTGGCATGCTGGAGGGCTGAAGGAGGGGGCAGGCTTCACAGGGATCACATGGGAGGGAGGTGGGCTTTTATCCTGATTATAAACTGCAGACACAGCACAGTAAATGCTTTGGGAAAAGGTACTCTGCAAGCACCTGTCTCCTCCCATATTTTCCACCATAAAAGCACAGGACTTGGAATTAACAGAAAGCGGGCCAATTGAGGAGTGACCTTCCTCCCCATTGTTTTGGTAAATTCGCACTCAGAGTAACACAATTGCCTAAGCACTGCAAATACTATGCCATAAAACTGGGTATGTGTGTGTGTAATTCTAATTCCCCAAGTGGAGTTTGGAGCCCTGCCACTTCTTCTGATATGCATTAACTACTGTGAACCCCAGTTTCCTCTCTCTGTAATAACGGGCCTGCTTCCTCCTCTTTGCTAATGGGATTGTTCTCTCAGAAGGTTGTTTTGAGGAAAGCGCCAATAAATGTTGATTCACTTTTCCTCTTCTTTCCTCTGTGGCTTAGGCTTCACTGTCTGGTGCCTCCAATGACAGTCTGCATTTGAGAGAAGGCATTAAACATTCATAGCTGGTTTTTCATCAATATGTGTCCTGCCCACCACACAATCGTGGAGGACCTGTTGGGGTCTGACCACTCTAGAAATTGCCCCTTTCTTAAAGGCGCCACCCTGACCTCTCCCACTGGTCCTAGAATCCTTCGAATTCACATACCACTGCTGTGGAAGGAAGTCCTTTTAATTCTGACCAAGTGAGCAAAAGGGAAAATAAGGAAGGATCTATCAGAACGACTCATGAAAAATATGTATGTTCTTTAAAGGAAGACGGCATACAAATGGGATATATATTTTTTCCAAAAGGGAGGGGAAACAATCGTAGGCTTTTAAACAGAAGACTTTAAGCAGAGAGTGAGAGAGGAAAAATATGTCTCTTAAATGCATTCAGCGCCATTGCCACGGGCTGCCGAGCCAGGATTGTTTATTAGAAGATAAGATAGTGAAAAATGTATTTTGCAGAAAGAAAATAGTAAAGTCAGGTCTGAGGCAGATAAGAAGCCAAATTTCTATTTTATGCTCAATTGAGTGACTCAGTTACATTATCTGGGAAGCAGGGGTGAAATAACACCCTTCGGAAATGAGGCCCAGGGGTGCTCTGGGTCCCCTTCCAGCCTTGGCCAAGCTGAACCTGGCTTGGCTGGGAGGCTGCCTCCGCAGAACAGCGCGTTTCCAGCCTGGGGCTGGGGTGAGGCCAGGGCTGGGACTGGGACTGGGCTGGGACGGGCCTGGGGCTGGGGTGAGGCTGGAGCTGTTTTCGGGGCTTGTCCGGGGGCTGGGGGACAGCGTGGGAGTGGGGAAGGGAGGCTCCAATCTTTTCAGCTTTTTCTTTTCTCCATCTTGTTCGGCTTTATGCCTCCCCTCCCTCTGCCAAAGGTGGGAGAATAAAAACACGCGTGCGTGCAAGATGAAGCTCTGCAAAGGCCAGCAGATGTTCGAGCTGGAAGACGCATGTTAGAAACCAGCTGGGTTTAGGGATACAGACTCCTGGCCTGTGGTCAGTGCTTTACTTGGCAAGCACAAACAAGTCGCCTGAATGCTTTCTAAGCAGGGCATTGTTCTCCAGGTTGCCGAAGATCTCTGGTACCTTTTTTTAAATTTCCACCTGTCCGCTTTACACATTTTTGTTATGTGCCGAGTGCCTGGAGAAATAGGTGGGCACCCCCAGGCTGTATTCCGGAATCCTCACGCAGAGATGGGGGAGCTTGCATCAGAGAGGGAAAGAGGTTTGCCTAAGGTCACACAGCTAGTGACTTACCTCAGTACAAACAGAACCCAGAATTCTGGGCTTTGCTCCCAATCACCCCGATCTTTTCCTGTTGTTCCCCCTCCGGATTTTTCTTCTCACTCAGGAATTCTTCACTTATTAGCCAGTTGGAGTTAGTGGGATCTGGGACATGTAGACTAACTTAATTCAACAAATATTTATGGTTTTACTGACAACAAATTTGTTTATTCAACAAGTATCAGCTGAACAACTCAGCTACTTATATAGCAGGTTGAATAAGGAACCCCCCAAAGATGTTAGAGTCCTAATCTCTGAAACTTGTAAATAATTTTGCAAACATGATTAAATTAAGGACCTTGAATTGGGGGAGCTAGTCCTGGATTATCTGGCAAATAATCACATGTGTTAAGTCAGAGAAAGAGAGAGAGGGAGATGGGGTGGTAGAGAAGTACGATATTGCTGGTTTTGAGGAGGAAGGAAGGGGGTCCTGAGCCAAGGAACACAGACAGTATCTAGAAGCTGGGGAAGGTACAGACATGGTTTTGAGCCTAGAACCTCTAGAATGGAATGAAGCCATGAGAACCATGTCAGACTTCTGATCTACAGCAAGTACTATAAGATACTAAACGTGTGATGCTTCAAGCTGCCAAGCCTATAGTGACCTGTTCCAACAGCAAAGAGGACACTAATATGACAGTCACCAAGTCCTGACAGTATCCCGCACCTTTATTCATTCTCTTGTTCTTTTTTTCCTTCCAGAAGATTTCTCTGAAGTCACTTGTAGCTACCTTTTAGACTCATTTGGAACTCCACTTTGAGATAAAACCAATAACAACCATGAGGCTTAATGGACCCAGTAAGTCATTGTAGATGGGAACACAAGGAGTAATGTCATTTTATGCATCAAGAATGAATGTTCAGGGGTGTCCGGGCGACTCAGTTGGTTCAGCATTGGACTTTTGATTTTGGCTCAGGTCATGACCTCAGGGTCGTGAGATCGAGCCCTGTATCAGGATCTCCACTGAACATGGAGCCCGCTTGGGATTCTCTCTCCTTCTCCCTCTGCCACCTCTCATCCCTGCTTGCATTCTCTCACTCTCTCTCTCTAGAAGAAGAAGGAGGTGGAGGAGAAGTAGGAGTAGGAGGAGGAGGTGGAGGAGGAGGAGGAGAAGAAGACTATCCAAAGAATGAATGAATGTTCAGAGACGGGAAGTCCTTCCCCAAAGTTGTACAGCAAGTTCATGTCAGGGTTGAAATTAAAATCCTGGTTTTTCAACCTCTAGTGCAGTGTTTATGTTTTCATTGGTTTAAAATAATATCAGTCCAGAAACTGGAATTCAGTCACCGGATTTTGTACAAATATCTGGTCATCTGGTTTATCCCAAAGACATATTTGCCATTCAGTGAGACAAAGATGGCCTTTGCTTGGTGGGTTGGATATACCTATGGATAAAAATGAGTTTGGGCTCCCTTCTTTGCCAACACAAGCAAAAGTTACTAATTCAAGACAGATCATAGACTTCCATGAGAAAGGAAAAACAACAGAGTGTCTGTGAGAAAACAAAGGGGAGCCTCCTCATGACTTTGGGCAGGTGAAGGATTCTTAAACAGGATGAACACATCCCTACCCATGAAAGAAGAGAATGATAAATTGAATGTCACTAAAATTAGGAACATCTGTTTATTGGAAGATGCTGATAACCAAATACAGGAGAAGTCACAGACTGGGAGTAGCTGTTTGCAATATCTGCATCTGACAAGGGGTCTGTCATAAGGATATATAACCGACTATTAATCAACGAGAAAAAGCTAATTAAAAACTGGCAAAGACTTGGAAAGGAAAACGAATTGCACACCAAAGATCTCACAATGGTCAATAAGTACCTCAAAGCTCCTCATTAGCCACCAAGGAAAGAGCAATTAACCCACAGTGAGATATCACCCCGCACCTACCAGCGAGGCTAAAATTAAAAGGAAAGAGAGTACCAAGTGTTGTCAAGGATATGGAGTGAAGGGGCTCCCACACCCTGCTGTCCTATATGTCCCCATCATTATGTCTTGTGAGTATTTTGACAACAGAAGTCATGTTTGGATCCTATTCGGATACCTTGCCCCGCTCCCCCTCACCTGCTTTGTGCTCCTAGTTCTGGACTGCAAGTCACTTTACAGATGCAAAAGTGCCTCCATGACAAGAAATAGTGACCACTGCAGAAGAGCCACAGAGAAGGTCCCAGTGGTCTCCTTGATGGAAACACAGGAAGTTGTTTGTATCAAGGCACCCAGTATCTGCCTACCTCCAGGTCAGGGTGCAGCCCTTAAGCCACACTGGATTCTGAGACCTCAGGAAACAGCAGGATATCCCGGACTCCTCTGGGTTCTGTGATTGGAAGAAGGCTGGGTAATATCCCAGTCCTGCCATTTACTGGTTGTGTGACCTTGAAGCCAATGACTCAACCTCTCTGGGCCTGGGTTTCTTTATTTCTTTATTCACAAAACAAGAGACAGTCATGGTATCTAAGCAACAGGATTGCAGTGCTGATGAGTGAGATGCTACAAGCAGCACATCTGGCCCATAGTAGGTGCTGTCCTGAGGCCACCTTTTGTTCTTTCTCGGCTTTAAGAGGTTTTCTAAAGAGACCTTTATGTGTTGCATGACAATAACCCATTTCAGGAGCGTAGGTGAATTTTTCTGTGTACCTTCTGGAAATCTCTTTGGTTTCCATTCAAACCTGGCTATAAAACAGCACAGTCCAAGACCTCCACGCTTTGTGGCTAGTGGAGGGAGAGGCCCTCCTCATGGGAAAGGTGCAGTTTTGAGGGGGCCCTGGGAGGGGCTGGAGCTTCAGTGTCTGTCAGGGCACCAGCTCCCGCTGCGCTCAGGTTGGAGGAGACGGTAGTTAGGAAGGAAGCGGCAGAAAGGCAGCCCATAACCTTCCATCATCATGGCTGCTAAGGAAAAGGCAGAGCTGCCCTGGAACAGCTATGGGGCAGCTCCATGCTGAGCACAGGCTGCAACTGTAGATATGCCTCATAGATAAAAAGGCCGGGAGTAAATATTGACAGTCAGGGAGCCCCAGCAGATGCACTGATGGAATGAAGAATTGTGCATGTGCACGCGCGTGTGTGTATGCATGAGCGAGAGAGAGAGGGACAGAGCAAGGAGAGGAAGGGAGGGAGAAAGAGACTTTTCTGCCCAATGAGAGCTGCAGGTGAGGTGGAAATAACCATCTAGCAGGGTCCTAATCAGGTGCTTTCTGGTCTGGCCTCTGCTCTGCCACTTTTCTGTTTTACCGAGCGGGAAGCAAGAAGCAGAGGGATCCTCAGGCTAACTCGGGGGAGAGAGGTTTGCTGTCTGGGGTGAACATAGCCACAGGGGATGAAAGACTAGAAAAAGCCAGCGCTCACAAGCCCACACTGGGTGACTTAGAATTCGAAGAAGAGCCAGGGCCTTGGGCAGCAGGATTCGTAGATTTCAGGGAGCAGGCAGAGTCTGGTGTTGGAATGCTCCTGGTGGTGTGCGCTGGGACAGGATACCTAACCTGTCTGAAACCTTAATTTCATCTTCTGCCAGATAGGAGTAATAATACATCTCGTTCAGGATGCTGCTGGGTAGAATGACGTGTACAGAACATCAGCATAGTGCCTGAATCACAGAGCAAGAAATACTGTTGTTTTCTCTCTTGTCTTTGTTTTTTTAATACAATTTAGGTGACCTAGTTCTTTTGAATCCCTGTTGTGATATCCTGATTTATAATATGAAATAGATATTTGGTCTTTGTCCTCCTTTCTGGTACCTAGCTACTGAAACCCTTGGAATTTCCTACCTGCTGTGAGTCAAGGAGGTGTCTTTGAGATGGCTTTGGACCTGAGTAACAGACCACTGGGCCACCACGTGATTATGGATTGGAACTTTCCCTCCCACCTTCTGATCTCTAAGGGGCTGAAGTGTTGGGGGGAGGGCAGTCTTGGAGGACTGAGCTCTCAACCAGTGGGGTTTGATGCTGTCCCCGGGTAGATAGGGTCAGAATTGAACTGATTGCAGGACCCCCAGCTGGTATCCAAAGCATTGCTTGTTGTTATGTTGTATATTATGTTATTGCTTGTTGTTGTGTGGAGACACAGCACCATATCCCCTTCACTCTCTCTCTCTCTCTCTCTCTCACACACACACACACACACACGCACACACACATTGGAATTGGGTCCAAGGAACCCCAAGATACCTGCTTCCGTCATCTTTTCATTATCTTTCCCAGTGGAGTCCTTGGAGCAGCGGAATCTCCCTCACCTGGGAAAATGTTATCAGCACAAACTCTCAAGATTCTATTTCTGACCAAACAGATCAAAAACTCAGGGTAGGGTGGAGGTGAGCTCACATTTAAAAACTACGGACCTGGGGCGCCTGGGTGGCTCAGTGGGTTAAGCCGCTGCCTTCGGCTCAGGTCATGATCTCGGGGTCCTGGGATCAAGTCCCACATCAGGCTCTCTGCTCAGCGGGGAGCCTGCTTCCCTCTCTCTCTCTCTGCCTGCCTCTCCGACTACTTGTGATTTCTCTCTGTCAAATAAATAAATAAAATCTTAAAAAAAAAAAAAAAAAAAAAAAAAAAAACAAAAAAAAAACCACGGACCTACACTGTAACTAACTACGAATACCTTCTAGTTCCGGTCCCCCATAGCTTCTGCTTTTTCATGGCCCATGAAAAAGGGCCTTCTGGCTGGCCTCTCTATCCAGGCCCCCATCATGGATTCCATACTTTTGAAAAACCCTACAAGGGTTTCCCCTTGCCCTTAGAACAAAGCCCCAATTTTAGCCACACCCCAATGGCCCTATGTGATGTGGACTTTGGCTTCTCCAGTTTTTCCCATCAGCCTCCTCACCTCGGCCACTGCCTGTTCCCCACTGCCTCTCCCTCCACCTTCCCGCTGATTTCCTGTTCTCCCAAAGCTGCGAGGACTTAGGATTCCTTGCACCTCCAATGGAATGGTCTCCCACAAGATCCGTACATTCTTGGGTTCTTTTTATTCTTCAGGTCTCAGCTTACAGATACTCCCTCCCAGAGACCCTCTTCTCCACCCCCCACCCCTGCCTCCATCTAAAGAAGGCTCACTTCTCCACACAATCAAGTGATGCTGTCTCACTGTGATCAAGGGGCGTGTTACTACCCCACGTTTTCTTGTTTGTCTGTTTACAAACAAGATCCACTTCCCTACCAGCATATAAGGTTCTTGAGAACCGGGGTCTGGCTTACCCTGTTTCCCATCCATCCCCAATGCCCAGAAAGCTGCCTGGTACACAGTGGGTACTCAGTAAATACTTCCTTGTCAGAAGACTGAATGGGTGGATGACGAGTAGGTTAAAGCCAGTTGAGTATTCTTGAAAGCAACCCTGGAAAGCTGCCTTTGAAATCCTTTCCCACCTAGTGATTTCACACTTGCTTAGATGGTTTAGCTCAGTGGCTTGCCAAAGGGTGGCGCTACCCTCATGTCCAGGGCAACTTGGAAACGGGACATGCTGACTTCTGACTGACACGCGAAGGGCATTGGGCATTGAGTGGGCAGGGCTGGACAGGTCGAGCACCCCGCACAGGTGCAGACAGCCTTCTCATTCAGTCACGCAGGCCCCCGCACCCTCCCCGCAAAGCCCAGCAGCATCCCAGCTGAGGAGCCATGGTTTCTTACTCCTCTTACTTTGTAGCAGTTGGACGATGGGGTGGGAGGTATTTCAAAGCTACAGCCTCTCCTGTTCCAGCCAGGGTCTGGGCGGTATTCACAGCTTTGCAGAGGAAAACCCCGCATGGGCTCCCAAGTGGTTAACTTGATGGAAAGCAGCAGCTAGTTTGCTTGATTTCCAGTGACTAATAGGTAAGAGGGACACACGTTCTCCTGGTCTATGGAGGACGCAGCATAAATGATGTCTCTGAGGCCCATTCCTGTGACTCTGGAGCTGAGTCTGAGCCATTAGATATTTTGAAGAGCTAAAAATGTCTGAGCAGCTAATAGCGACCTGATGCCAGGACCAAGATGGGAAGAGTGGGGGGCTGAGGGTCGGGGTGTGACCCACACGGAGACAGACAGAGGGCCAGTGAGGAAGCCATGCCAGGCACATGTGTGTGCATCAGGCACACACGCAACGCACACACCCAGAGCTGCAGCGCGGACATGGATCTAGAACACAGCCTGCAAGCCCAGAACACATCCCGACACACTACAGTTTAACTTGCAGGAGACTGACCACACACAAAGGCACAGGCAGTGTACACAGAACGCATTCTCCCTAGACCTACCACACATCCATTCACAGCGCACGGCCTTCCACTTGCTCCAGCAAGGGCTTAGAGAACACACCTAACACAACCAGCTCGTGTGACAGCTGAGCATACCTACCTGGTATGTATGACCTATGCATGCAGGGTCCTCCTCTAGACAGTGCTCCTTCATGTACCACCGCACAAGTAACCACAATACACAAATAAACACAGACACACACAATCGCCCGTGGTACTTAAGAGACATTTGCATAGACGTGAAGGTCTAGCTAACAGATATAAACGTAGGTACAACACGGAAACACATACGCACACATACACGTCACTAAAATATACACCCTAGAGGAGTCCACATAGGAGGCACAGCACACATATGCTGCACCTGCTAGAGATACACAATCCGAAGAAATGAATGTCACACAAGGACACACACACACATATGTGTTTATCCTTTGCTAACAGCATCTTTTTAAGAGTAACTCTTTGACCCTTACTCCAACCACAGCAACCAATCAACACAAGATACAAACTTTACTTTGAAACTGACAAATTAAAAAATAATCGAATACAGAAAACAAATGTGTTGTTTGACACTTTCTGACCTTTGTGGATATTAATGCCTGCGATAATCATCCCTACAAAAGGCGGAACATTGGCCTTTTGCACAGCTGAGTTGGGGCTTGTTGGTCTGACCTTCTCTGGCTGCAGAAGGGGAAAGAGGAAAGAGGTCCAGGACCCACACCAGACCGGGGGTGCTGTACTGGCCTTGGTAGCTGGAGACGGAGGGTATGGCTCTGGGATCTGGCACCATCCTCCTGGGTTCCTGGGTGACCTGGAGCACATTGTTTCCTATTTCTGAAACTCAGTTTTTTCATTTGTAAAATGGGTATGAGTCAGCTAAATGATAGGCTATAATCCAGACGTGCCTTGATTTATGATTTATCTCTTCATATTCCTGACAGATGGGCAGGCCTATGACAGCCCAACAAAAGCATCACTTGCCTTTTCTCCCAAAGGAACTTCTGCATGGAATGGGTACCAAGTCTAGCAGGGCTCATCCACAAAGAAGGGCTGTTGCTTATTTTATGATTTCTGTTGGGTCTTTATTAAGCGCCAAGTGCTTTACCTGTATTATCTGAGTGAATCCTCAAAACAACCCTTTAAAGTCAGTTCTGTTACTGCCCCCATTTTACAGATGAGGAAACAGAGACCCACTTTTGTCAAGAGACTTGTCCAAGCTCTCACCCACTGGCATGTTTGGAGGCAGGAGTCACAGCCCCTCGGCTGCCCAGGTAGAGTGCTACTCTGACCCACATGCCGCCCCCGGAGCTGGCCACAAGGTGCCATGGAGTTGGTGGGTAAACCGGCTTGAAGTCAGAGCTCAGGCTGGTTCCGAGAAGCTCTCCTATGCTGGCATGGGCTCCACCGTGACTCAGGAGCCAGAGTGCAAAGTCTAAACTCAAGTCCTAGTACACTCTCCATCTTCTTCAGCCCCACCTGCTCTGTCTATAACCTGTCCCTTTCTCCATAGTCATTCCCTAATTATGTCCTCGTCCTCACGCTCTACCCTCTGTGAATGGTGACTTTGGGTTGACCACTCTACAGTGTTTGTGTGACTAGCACTGGAGGTCCACCTGGGGCTTAGGCGCCCCCTGCAGGCTCCAACTGCTGCCTGTTGTGCGCTCGGCCCTGCAGCTTGCCTCGTGATGGAGAAACAAGAGTCTGGAGTCAGGCTCTTTGGGTTGGAATCCTGGCTATTATTCTGGAACCTTGAACGTATTATTTACCTTTCTTGTACGGCAATTGATGTCTATGTAAATTGGGTTCAATCACAGCACACGGACTTCACGTCTTGTCGTGTGGCCTAAGTGAGTTAAGATTCGGTTTAGCATGGGGTCCGGGGCTTAAATGTCAGCGGCCACCATTACCAAGGGCAGGCCCCTCCTTGTTGCAGCTGACTCTGCACTTTCCTTTTTTTGTTTTCTCTCTCAGCGTGCCCGAGTTTGAGTCACCGATCTGGGGGACCCTCTCCTCAGCCATCTCTGTCTTCTTGACCATCTCGAACATCTCTAACATCTCATGTCCTGAGAAGAGCTGGTCCGTGGCCTGCCCTGACTCCACCTTGAGATTCAGCGCGAGCTGTTCTCTGTGGAAACGCCTTCCTGGGTTCCCTTTTGTGGAGGGCGATGTGAGGGACCCAGGTTCAGACATCCGCAGAGCACGTGGCGGTAGGCAGGGGACCCTAGAGGTGGGACAGTAAACATTAGTGACAAGGAGCATGGAGGCTTTTGGTGACCCGAGTCCCTGAACACATGCTGCTCTATCCCTTCTCCCCTTGCTTCCCGAAGCCCCTTCCCACCTTGCTCCCATTCTGGCTTTTTCTGAGCTACCAGTTTTTCCCTCCTTTCATTTACAAAATCCTCCTACCGACTTTGATATATACCACTATATTTGGTCACAACAAGCCTTGTGTTGAAATTACTATGTAAGGCAAACCTTCAGACTTGGACTTCTTTTTTTGATTTCACGAGTTCTCATTCAAGTATATCTCGGGTGGAAAGCGTATCATTCTCCCCGCCCTCCATTGTGCCCCCTGGGGGATGGGGTTCCAGAATGCTCTCTACCCACCTTGGGAAGGCAGAATTTCTTGTTCTGCAGTTGTCCCATGGGGATCCACTGTGCCTTCCCCCTCTCTGCCTTCTCCCTCTCCTCCGTAGTTCTGGGCTTGCAAGAGGGCCTCTGGCCACAGCGAAGGATTGTAGACTGAGGCCTCCCTCAGAAACCAACTCCCTCAGCACTTCGTTTTACAGACAGACTAAGAGGTCTGTTGCTAAAGGCCCCAGAAAGAAGAAGCTGCGGGGCTGGGCTTATATCCAAGGCCTTGCTTTTGCTACTATGTACCCCTCGACTAGATCAGAAAGCAACCAAGTGCCGCCCACCCCAACCCTCTTGTTCAAAACCCCTCAATACTTATTTTATGCCAATTAAGGGCCTTATCCTTTGAACAAGCCCTCAATCCTGGCATTCAGGTCAGTTGCGAGGATTAGCCGAATTAATACAGACAAAAAGCTTAGGAGATTCCTGCCAAAAACTAAGTACTATGTAACAGTACTGTGTAACAGCTTTTGGTATACTCTAACCCTCTGTGGCCCTGTAACAGAGATCCCCAGTATCCATTCACCCCTTTTTCTTTTTAATAATTTCCCTCAACCACCTGTCCTGCGGAGTTTAGTGGAACACATGGCTGCCCAGCTAGAAACTACATTTCCCAGCTTCCTTTGCAAGTAGATGTGGCCATGTGACTGGGTTCAGGCCAATGGAGGGTGAGTGCCACTCCCGTTTCTAGTAAGTTCCAGGCCATTTCTGAAAAGGCCAACCTGCCTTCCTCAGAACCCATGTCTCCATTTCCTTCTGGCTCAGGAATGGACAGCAGAGAAGACTGTATGTGCTGGGTCCCCGGGGAATCATATGCACCACAGGTGCCACTAATTCTGCCCCCTGTGGCCCTGGGACATTCAGCATGCTCATTTGTGTGAGGGAGAAACAAGTTGCTATTTTATTTAAGCTCCTGCACTTTCAGGATCGCTTTGTAACAGCAGCTTCATCTCAACCCCAGTACAGGCTGACCTACCCTTCCTACCTCTCTCCCATGCCTGCCTTTCACTTATTCTCTGCCCCAGCTACACTCTTGTCTCTAACATCAGCTTTCCCCTCTCCAGGCCTTTGCTTGGGCTGTTTTTACAAGAGGAGGGACTGTCCCCTCATTTCCCAAGTGAACCTCTAAACAGTATTGCCTGGTGAAGAGCATACAGATACTGAAATCAGACAGGACAGGCTTTGAATCCTGGCTCTGGCTCTTTCTAGTCTTGGACTTAGAGCAAGTCCTTTCAACATCCTGAATCTCAGTGTTCTCATCTGCAGAATGGGTCTAGTGATACCTGTCTATTTCATGGGAATGTTTCTAATGACCCATGTTTGATGTGAGCACAATGCTTGGTTCTCAGAGAAAGCCGGGTCACCTGGCTGACAAGTCCCAGCCTGAATGTTGTTCACTCCAGAGATTTCCAAATTTCTTTCTTGATTCAATTCTCGGAATGCTTGTTAAATGCATGGCTTCCCCAGCTCATGTCCCAGCCCCCTAACCTAGTGATCAGGTATGGGTCATGGCTGACGGATTTGTGTTTTGTAAAAACCCCAAATGATTCCTATCATTGGGGAAGTTGGGGAAACACTGACCCTTTTTCCTCAGCTAGAAACAGCTGTCTCTCTTCCCCTTGAGTTAGCTGAAAACTCCTCATATTCTTCTGTTTAATCCCTTTCTATTCTGCATTATGATTATTTTTGCAATGGACATGTCTGTATCTCCACTAATAATAGTCAACACTTCTGGAGCGCTCATTAGGTGCCAGACGCAATGTAAAGTACTTTACATACATTATCGTCCCTAATCCCTATCTACCCTTTCATCAGCCGGTGATGAAGAAATTAACAGCAGCTACTTTATATTGTGCCTTTAAAATGTGCCAGGCATGCAGCTGGGCACCTCTTATCAGTATCTCAGCTCTTCCTCACAGCAACCCTCCCGGACAGGAAGTAGCATCCCCGTTTTACTGGAGAGGTAGCTAGGTTCAGAGAGGCAGAGCGACTTGTCCAAGGATGCTCAGCCTGAGGGGACAGAAGAAGAGAAGAGGAGCTGTTCAAAGGCAGATGGAGAGAGCGGGCTTAATCTCCCGACTCCTGCAGGGAAAACATAACTTCTGCAAGCTGACGCCACTCATGATAACTTCATAGACCATCCCCACCCAGAGGCGGCATCCAAACGGAGAGGATTTACTGCCTTTTTTCTTGATTGCTGCAGGTGCAGGCAGCTGCGGCACCCATCTGGGCACCGGGGGAGAGGTGCCAGAGAGGGGGAGACAGCTCCTACGCACTCTGCTGATCACTGTCAGATTTAGGGAAAATGTCATGTTGGTCTCCCTTGCAGGGCATGGGGTCATGATCGACCCTCCTTCGAAGCTGGGAATGCCTTTAGGGACCTGGATATATTCTGGAATTGTTCTTATGATTAGAATGGTTTCTAGTGAACAAAGCATTATGAAGCAAATATTTGCTGACCGCATAAAGGGATGAATTTGGTGCAGTTTCTACCCTCAAGGAACTCAGGAGAAGAGTTAGCCATCGCCTCCTTTTCAGTTAAGGAGAGCGACTAAGAGAAAAAACAAACAACCCCTCCTGCTCCAAACATTTTTTTGGTTCCATGTCACAAGCATACATGAATAGCAGCCCTGGGTTCTGAACCCCATTTTACAGAGGAAGACCTTGACCCTCCACCCTTCACCTCCTCAATATTGGGCCCCCCCAGTTGAGGTTGGACCTTCCACCAGCCTCTGACACCCCCCCCCCCTCAGGGAACCAGCTTTTCTTCTGAGGGAGGCAGAATGCCTTGGGATGATTCCTTACTGTAAAGAAATGCAATGTAAAACCATCAGCGTATGCAGAATGGGGAATTTAGGAGCCTTGTCAGTCCTGGATGAGCGGGAGAATAATTGATCAGTGACAACCTTTAAAGAAACACTTCACATCTTGAAAGATACTCATCATTTACATATGAACCGGCAGTTTGGAGTTGCTGGGTGCTTGGTGCCTAATATCACACTGAGCCTCCCTGAAGTCTAGAAGAATGAATTAGGAGAGAGACCCGGAGGGGTTTGGTACCTTAGCTAGCCAGCATCTCACAGAGATGGAGTTCATTGCTCCAATCGCTGGCCAGGCTGCTACTCTAATCAAATCACCCTCAGATTTCTATTTGCTTGGCTGAAAACCCCCATTCCTCACAGGAATATTTTCCCTTGCCTTCAATCATCTCTGATGTGGGGTAGAAATGCAGCTATATTAAAGAACGATCCTATCAAATGCCCGAGCAAAAATCTAGCAGAGATGAAGTGTTTCTGGTTGAGAGCTCCTTGTTCTTCCAAGTTCATGCCAAGTACAAGAGATTGCTCGTACCATAATCAAGGAAAGGAAGTCTCAAGAAGATGCCTCGGAGGTGACCAAGCTCTAGACTCTTTTGATAATTGGAGTCACCAGGTAGAATCATTGACTTCTCTCGGCAAGCAGCTCACGTTCGAGTCAAACAGATGGTAGGTATGTTTGGAAATAGATCTTTCCAGGATATTCCCTGCAACCAGAGTCTGAGAGCCAAGCAGACAGCTGAGTCATTATCTCATCAACTTGGCCTGTGTAGACTGCCAATCCGGGTAGCTCAGGATTAGGATCCAAGTCATGTCGACAGACCAGTGGGCCAAGCAAAGTCTGGAAGGTACAGGCATCAAAGATGATGAGGTTAGCTGTGTCAGGACATCTGACCTGGGACAGCAAGAGATCAAGGGGGTGAGTTCCTTGTCTGCTCAGGCATTCAACTTGTGTTCTGTTTTGTTTGCCTGATGGGTGGGGAGAAGTGTCAGGGTTTGCCCCATGATCAGTGCAAGATGGTACCATGGAGATTGGAGGATCTGGTATCATATTTCTTCCTCTCTTCTGCTTTTATTTCTCCATCTTGATTCTCCTTCCCTCAAACCAGATGCAGCCTGGCTTTCTCCCTGACCCACTGCATGTCAATGAAAAGGCTCTTTCGGGGAGTCCCAGCATTCCAGAGAAGCTCTAATACCTAAACTGGAACAGTTCCCCGAAACAAACTTTGTCATAAAACATCAGAGCAGGCACAGCCCTTCCATATGAGGGCACAATCTCAGCATTTGGTTGGCAGGGCTTTCATGTCTCAGGGTCCCCAGAATAGTTAACATCTCTGGTCCCGGTATAATTATTGATAGCTTCCCCTTTCCGTCTCAAAAGTGTTCCATTTGGGGTCATAAATCATGGGTCCTCACACTGACAGGGACATGTGGATGCAGAGAGGGTAAAGTGTCCTGCTAGGTCACATGGCAGGTTGGTGATGGAGCTGGGGTGGGAACCTGTGCTCTCCCTCCCAGGCCTGGACCCTGACACTGCACCCTTCCTTAAGAATTCGCTTCTACCTATTCCTTCCGGAGCGGATTTCAGGCAGTCACTCCCCCACAAAGTTTAATACCTTGTCATTACCATTTACCACCTTCGAATCATAGACGTTTAGAGCTTCCTCTCATAAAACCAACTTGGAGATGTGATATGTTTGTATATCAGGAGCATACATTAATTCCAACCTCTCTAGGGACTTTAAAGTTCTTCCAGAGAAGTCATTCTTTATTCTGGAGCTGTACAGTGACTTTGGGCAGAAGCAATAATGCTCTGAGCACTATCCCAGTGGTTGGAAGGTGCTTCAAAAGCATCTAGAACACCCATTAGGAGGAAGCATAGGAAAGTGGGATTTTCCCTGGTTAAATTCCAGCCTTGCCATTATCAGATGCACTCCCTGGAGCAAGTTTGATTGCCTCTGTGAGCCCCGACTTTGCTCTCTGCAAAATGGAGTACCTAATAACAGTGGGCATCTACTGGGATATACCTGGTTCTAGAAATTAAACATTTTATGTGCATCATCTCTTAATCCTTAAAAAGATCCCAAAAGGTAAACACCATTATATTCCCCCATTTATAGAAAGGGAAACTGAGGCCCAGACTGGTGAAGTAACTCATTCAAAGTCACACAGCCAGAAAGGAGAGGAGCTGGGATTTAGACCCAGACAGGGGGCGTCTAGAGTCACAGACATTGCTCAGACACTCAGCTGCAGTGCCACCAGCAATAGTTGATGACGACTGTTTACTGACCACTTGCAATGCGTCTGGCACTCTGGTCATCATTTTAGAGGCACTATGCTAGCCGTTCAGTCCTCACACTCAGTATCTCACAGATTTAGTGTATAATAGGCACTCAATGTATAGAAATTCCTCTGATCTCACCCTACATTTTCAGTTTCTAGAGGGGGTAACTGAGGCCCAGTGTGGGCAAGTGATTTCCTTTCCCAAAACAACAAAGCAAGAAATCAGAGCTGAGATCAGAAGTCAGGTCTTCACCATCTGAGGTGACACTGCTTTCTCAACACCAGCCGAGTACTGGCCTCAGTGGGAGACGGAGGGGCCTTCAGAGGTGACAATGGCCTCTCCCTGCAGCTTCCTTAGCTCCTATCACCCTTCCCAGGCTGGCCTCACCACTACCCCCGTGCCCTCTGTTACATCTGGTGTGAGGTCACTCCCTGCTCTCAAGCTGGGCACGCCCTTCCTGCTTTTGTTCACATAGGGAATCCTCATTCTTCCTTCTGGAATCAACATACCTGCAAATCCATCCCTGTTCCTGCCTTTGCATCCCGGGCAGAAGGAATACCTCTTTTGCACGGCTCTGTTGTGCAGATATCACAGAGCAAAGTGATTGAGCTGGGGTTGAGTTCGGCTCCCTCCCATCCGAGAGATCATCTAACTTCTCTGGACCTCAGTTTTCTCATCCACATAAAGGGGACATCAACAGCACCTTCCTCCTGTGGTTGTTGTGGGAATTAAGGGAAACGCTATGTAAGGTGCCTGGGACATAGCAAATACTCCATAGACTGGAGAGGCAGGTGCTTCTCTCTGCATTCTTCTTGTCTATCAGGCACTGAACACATTCAAGGTAGAGGATATGCCTTCTTCCCCTTGTCCTCTGTGTTTAATATTATACCAACCTAGCACAGGATAGTTCCCTGCAAAGGATGAATATGAACTTAATTTCTACCCCGGAGTGTCTGCATCTCGGCTGCTAATGGGGAGCAGAGAGAAGTCCCGGGGCTGGTGCAGAAATTCTTTCCCAGGGGAAACCAGAGAGATAATAGTCATTTATTCAATTAGTCATTCACTTATTCAATACATACTCACTGAATGTCTACTATTTGCCTGGGGATTTAGTAGTGGTAAACAAGACAGATAAGGTCTTACTCCTCATTTACCTTATGCTCTGTGGAGAGAAAACAGACAGAAACACTCATATATCAGTTAGCCAAACCACCTTCCAAATTTAATGACTTAAAATGACACCCATTTATTTAGCTCATGATACTCTGGGTTGGCTGAGAAGCTCTGGTCTAGGCATGCTTGCTTATGCCCCCACACTTAGCTGGCTGGTTGGCCGGCAGCTGGGTGATCCCGGATGGCATCACACGTGTCCGGTGATTTGTAAGATGTCGTCTTAGGGACTCTCTACCGCCTTTCATCGTCAGGCAGGCTAGCCCCGGTGTCTTCACACCATGATGCTCCCCTGTGCCGATGCTACTCAAATCTCTGTTTGTGTCATGTTTGCTATTATACTTCTAGCCAAAGAAAGTCTCGTGGCCAAACCCTGCCTCCATGGGGCCGGGCCCTCTCTGGATACCAGAAGGGGAAGAACTTGTGCCTGTGTTTGCAACCTTACTGATAACAGCATCTGGAAGATTCCCTAGAACCTGTCACCTCTCTCCACAGCCAAGTCCTCCACTGAGGACTAAGTGGACATCTTTTCTTGTCTGGCTCCCCCCGCTGCTTTGAGCCGGTTTTTCTCCTACTTGGTGGCCAGAGAAATTTTAAAACCCTAAACCTTACATTTCATTCTTCTTTTTAAACCCTCAGTAGTTCCCTCTTATCCTGAGGGTCCAGACTCTCCCTGACCTCACTGTGCCTACATCACCAAGCTCATCCCCCTACCCCCGTCCCTCTCTGATGACCCAAGAACAATGATGTCCCTCCAGGTCTCCAAACACTGTGGCACTCCCTCTAGCCCCAGGGCTTTGCTTATGCTGTTCCTTCATCCTGGAGGTCTTTCCATCCCTCTCCACCAGGATGAACCCATCACCATCCTTTAGGTCCCAGAACCAATGTCACCTCCTTGGGGAATCTCACTGGATCCCCGATTAGATGAAGTCCTAGTTCCGTGCTTTCCTAACAATGCATACTTTTCACCCGGGGCACACGCTCTGGCTTCTCATCATGAATGTGGGTGGTTATCTGGTCCTGCCCGTCTCCCTCACTAAACGTTAAGCTCCAGGGGAGACATGGCATCTGTTTGGCTTGCCGTGGGATCCCCCGGCACCTGGCCGAAGATCCAGCACACAGTAGGTGCTCACTTAATGACCACTTAATGAGGTCTGCTTAGGCGCCTCACACATCGCGTTCTCATTTCCCTCTCGCCTCTGCTCGGGGCTCGTGTGGAATTTGTCGGCAAGAGAGCCGAGAATTTGTCCTGAATTTTAAATAACATTTGATTCCAAAATGGGGAGATTTTGCAGACAAAGCTTTTTCCTTCATCTTTTTTTCTTTTTCTTTTTTTAAACCGAGGCTGAGATACGGCTCACCCTCTGGGGACATTTCCGCCCCCCTCTCTCCCCACAAAATGGGCGCTGTGAACTACTCTCTTGGAAATCTTGTGAAAAGGGCAGGGTATTGGAATTTGAGACAAAGGGAAGAAAAATGAGCTGGCTTGTAAAGTCTGCCGGCATCGTAATGAGCGAGATTATTCTGGGAAATGCAGGAGTCTGCTGTACAGGCCCCGGTAAGAGGCAGTTTATAACCAGCCTTGGGTCAGACCACAGCCCACTCATGTACACACGGACATGGCCCCGCAGCCAGCCTCCCCGTGCCAGCCATGCCCATGTGCCTTACCCTGAACTGGGAGGCAAGTCCCAGCATGACTGGGGGGGCTTCTCTGACAGCTGAAGGGGCAGGCGGGTCACTTCTTGAGCTGAGTGAGGTTGCTTGGCATCACCGGGTACCACCAAATTCAAGAATCGGGCCCTCGTTTTCCTGATGCTTAAATGCTTCCAGTCTCTGGGCCACCTGTGAATAATGTGGGGAGGAGCCCTGTGGGGCCTAAGTCCACTGGACACAGCTCAGACACCTGGGTTCAGTTTGAGCTCAGCAGCCTGCATGCTGTGTATTCTCCTTGCTATGGCTTCATTGCTTTTAATAATATTTGTGATTTCCATGTCTGTACTTACTGAATATTTGCACACTAAGCACAGTTGACCCTTGAACAAAGCAAGAGTTAGGGACGCCAACCCCTCATGCAATCGAAGATTTACATATAGTTTTTTGACTCCCCCAAAACTTTAACTACTGATAGCCTCCTATTAGCCAGAAGCCTTACTGGTAACATGAGTAGTTGATTCACAATATTCTGTATATGTATGTATTATGTATACTGTATTCTTATAATAAATTAACCTAGAGAAAAGGAAATGTTATTTTTTTAAAAGATTTTATTTATTTATTTGACAGAGAGAGAGATCACAAGTTGGCAGAGAGGCAGGCAGAGAGAGAGAGGAAGGGAAGTAGGCTCCCTGCTGAGCAGAGAGCCCAATGTGGGGCTCTATCCCAGGACCCTGGGACCATGATCTGAGCAGAAGGCAGAGGCTTTAACCCACTGAGCCACCCAGGTGCCCTATGTTATTGTTTTTAAATATTTTATTTATTTATTTCAAAGACAGAGAGAGAGCATGAGTAAGGGGAGAAGCAGGGGGAGAAGCAGAGGGAGAGGGAGAAGCAGACTCTTCACTGAGCTGGGAGCCCAACACAGGGCTGGATCCCAGGACACCTTGTTCATGACTTGAGCTAAAGGCAGACACTTAACTGACTGAGCCAGCCAGGTGCCCCAAGAAAAGGAAATGTTATAAAGAAAATCACAAGGAAGGGAAGATTCCTTTATAGTCCTGTACTATATTTATGGAAAAAATCTGCATGTGAGTGGAAATCTGTGCTGTTCAAGGACCAACGGTGTATGTCAGTGTCATGGACTGAATGTTTGCATCCCCCCAAAATTCAGATTTGAAGCCCTGATCCCTGGTGTTGGTTGTTTTTGGAGGTGGGGTCCCTGAAGAAGTAGTTACAGTTAAATAAGATCCAAAGAGTGGGGTCCTGATCCAATAGGATTGGTGTCCTTATAGGAAGAGACACCAGTGAGTTCATTCTCTCGGTGCCAAGGGAAGGCACAGGGAGAAGGTGGCCATCTGGAAGCCAGAAAGAGAGCTCTCACCAGAGCCTGACCACGCTGGCACCTTTATCTCAGACTCCCAGCTTCCAGAACCGTAAGTGCAAAATTCCCATTGTTTCCAGCATCCGATCTGTGGCACCTTGTTTATAGCAGCCTGGGCAGACTAATAGAGCCAGGCACATGTGATTTGGACGTGGGTCATCCTCACAGCAATTCTAATGGTAGGCATTATTAGTTTCATTTATAAACACAAACACAAAGGTCAGAATCCTTGTCCAAGGTTATGTAGCAAGTAGATGGGAATGTCAAGATTCAAACTCAGGGATGCCTGTCTCCAAAGCCAGAGCACATGAACCAATGGGGAGCCTTTGGGTCCCATGGGGAAAAGTCCCAACTCATCCTCAGGCTCTGCTTCTTATCCCAATTCACGGAGAACAATGGGAACATTCAGATACATGCCTGGTCCCTGTTAGACTCTGGATTACTGCATAATTTATGTCCATGGTCTGGAAATCATGCCATCTGACTGGCACAACTGTGGACATCGGCACTATCTCTGTCTTTCAATTAAGAAGACAGAAGCTTGGAGAAGTGATGTGACTTCCCTCAAGGCTTCATAAGAGAGCCAGGATTCAGACCTGTATGTCTTATCTTCTGCTTAAAAAAAAAAAAAAAAAAAAAAGGTTTTGTTTATTTATTTGTCTGAGAAAGAGAGAGAGAGAGAGCTCACAAGCAGGGGGAATGGAAGGCAGAGGAAGAAGCAGTCTCCCCAATGGGAGCCCAATGCGGGACTCGATCCCAGGACCCTGGAATCATGACCTGAGCCAAAGGCAGAGGCTTAACTGACCGAGACACTCGGTCATCCCTTACCCTCTCTTTAAAATTATGAGGGCTGAACTGGGGGTTCTCTAAGGTTCTCTCTGTGACATACACGGGCCTATGAGCATAGTTAGCATTATTGTCTCGACCAAGGCTGGACTCCTCAGAAGAATGCAGCAATCCCTGGACTGTAGATTGGCACAAGGCAAAGGAGCCACTCAGCCCATGAGCAAAATTTAAGGTGCACCAAAAAAACTCAGTAATTACAATATATAATATTTAATTCAATATGGGTTAAATTGAAATGATTTAAACAATGTCCAGATTGTTAAGGATAAAATCAGACCCTGCACACAAAGATCTCACCTCCCTTGGTTCCCCTGGCCTTGCCCCATGCAGGAGGAGGTCTGGTTGCTGACCATGACTGCTTGGTGGTGAGAGGTTAGGGGCAGAGCAGAAACAGCCTGGCTTCAGGGGCTGGGGTACGGGGGAAGGAGGGATGGGGGACATCTCACAGGCCGTCACTGTGGGACAATGGCAGGGAACGGGAAGATGTGGAACTTGAAGACCAAATCTCATTCAATTCACACCTTCTTCCTTGGGAAAATGGGTGGATAGGCAGAGATACCCAACCTGCAGACCTCCTTGGCCCATCAGGTAAGCAGCCCGTGCCTGGGGGAGTGGATCTAGAACCCCTGGTGTTTCTTGAACGTCTTGGGGCTTTCAACCCACCTGAAAGGGTTGTAAAAATGTTAATTTGCTGCCCACTCCACACGCCCCCACCCCCCAAATCCAAAACACCCAGATATGAACACGTACAAAATCTGTGTGCAAGTTCAAGAGGGGCAAGGAGACACTGACTCCATTGGTGGAATTCTAATAACCCCTATTTAAAGGGCTTGGGTGAAGTGGATGGAGAAAACCAGAATTCCCCAATTACAGCTGGAGCATCCACTTTGCTCCCGAGTCTGTCTCCTCAGCTGGTAAATGGAGGCGTTAGCAGTACACCCACCTGGTAAAATATTGTAAGGCTCCAACAAGTTAATGGAAATGGAAGTGTCTTCTAAACTGGAGGGCTTTACTCCCAGTAGGCTAGCAGGTTGAATGTCATTGTTATCCCTGTTGGTCTTTAAAAGTTGGCCGGCCAGAGAATCGAGGGCCCTGAGGGGCGGGAAGCGGCTTGTCCGATGAGTAGGGTGAGTTGGAGCTGGCCCCCCTCTGTCTGTCCCTGTCCCCTTCACCCAGCCGCCGGAGCTCCTTGGAGAACTCCTTCATGTGCACCTGTGCCTCTCTCCCTGCAGATTAGTCACAGTAGCAGATAAAGAGGGTTGAGTGACTGAGCGAGGCCAGTTAGTGAGCTCCCATTAGTGAATTCTGTGTGTCTCTGGTGGAAGGGGTTGGTAAACAGTTCTCACTTATCTCGCTCCTCAGCATTTAGCTGATTTCCATAATGAGCTCCACTGAACTGCGCGGCCCCAGAGGTGTCCCCAGGCTTCTGAAATGCACTGTGTTTTGTCAGTCTGATTTGTGGAGAGGTGAAGACCATTGTGTTAACAAAGCGGGGAGCGCACTGGTGCCGGCAGCAGCATCCGAGGACACCGAGGCCCCCGGGGCCCAGGCCGACTCTGGTAGGAGAGGTGCGGCTGCTGGGATTCTGTCATGGCCCCTCCTAGGCACCAGGTAGGAAGAACGGAGTTGAAGAATCTGCAGGCATCGGCGGGCCGGATGTAGGTCACAGGGTCTGACCACAGCCAGGTCTTTGTTGTCTTCTCTGCGTTTTTTTTTCCCCCAAGGGCAAATGACATAAAGAAGACAGGGTCCTGATTACTTTTTTTTTTTTTTTTAATATTACAATGTCTCTATTTTGTTTTTTTTAAAGATTCGATTTATTTATTTGGCAGGGAAAGAGATCACAAGTAGGCAGAGAGGCAGGCAGAGAGAGAGGGGGAAGCAGGCTCCCTGCTGAGCAGAGACCCTGATGTGGGGCTCGATCCCAGGACCCTGAGATCATGATCTGAGCCGAAGGCAGAGGCTTAACCCACTGAGCCACCCAGGCTCCCCCCTGATTACTCTTTTATTGGCAACTCATGTTATAGCCAACAACAGTAGGAGGGTGGGGCCAGCTTAGACCTATGTGCAGAGAGCATTTGTCTCAGGCAGTTACCCTGCCTCCCTCCCCTGCTCCTTCTTACCTCCTTTCCCTCCCTCTTTCCACATCTTTGTCGCTCCCTTCCTCCCTTCCTTTTTTCTTCCTTCCTTCCTTTCTTTCTTCCATCATTCCACAAGTATCTATTTAGGGCCTATGATGTGCCAGGCCCTGTGATATGCACTAAGGGTAAGACGATGAGCTGTAACAGATCTGGACCCTGCTCTCATAGAATTTACAGTCTGGTGGAAAAGATGGAAATTAATAAAATCCTCAAATAAATAAAGGTAAAATTGCCACTTTGAGAAGAGTGATAAAAGAGTGATACTTGATAAAATGAGAGCCTCTGACGGAGGAGAATGACATAATTAGAGAACACTTCCCCGAAGAAATGCTTGAGTTTTGAGACCGCCAGGAGTTATTTCAATGAGAGAGGGAAGAGACTCCCAGCCCGCGGGGCCAGCTTGAGCAAAGGCACTGTGCCTAGAGGGAGGAAGAGTAGGGCATTGGTCAGATTAGGCTAGCTTTAGCTGCCTAATCTGTAACAAGAAGCCCCAAATATTAGAAGCTGAATGTAATGGAGATTTATTTCTTACTTGTATTTTGTGCCTGTCGTCTGTTAGCCTGAAGGCTCTGCTTCAAATCATCCCCATTTAGGAACACAGGTAACAGAGCTTACATCCTTGGGAGCTTTTCAAGTTGCCATGAGAAGGAAAACCAGAAATGCTCGGCAAGCAACACCGAAGACTTGACGGTCGTGTGATGGGATGAAAGCAGGTGGATGTGCCATTGTAAGGATTTGGATTAGCATACTAAAAGCAACAGGCAGCTGCTGAAGTTTTGTGGGCATGAAGATCTTAACAGGAGGACGCTAAGGGTATTCTAATTTTACAGATTATGATGTTGATAGTGATAGTAGTAATTATTAGGTACCTATCCTAGAGCAGGCGCTCAAGTCTTTCCCTACCCCGGAACTGATATATGTTTACTATTTTTATTCCCTGTTTAATGAGGAGGAGACAGGGATGTAGGAAAATTTGCTCAGAGCCGCACCTGCTGAGTGGTCTCCATTCTTGCCCATCTACCACTGTAGTCGGGGACAAAGTTAGTCATTATTAGGGCTGCAGAGCTGGTGATCATTGGAGGAAGAACACAGTTACCAGCCGGCGAGAGGGAGTGAGGGAATCATCGCCATGGGCGGCCCTGTGCTCTGCCTCTGTGGGCACCTGTTGCATCACTGTCCTGGCACAATGGCTGGTCCTCGGAAGACACTTTGTCGCAATGCATGGGAAGGAGGAAAAGCTGGAAGAAAGGATGGAAGAAGAGAAGGAAAGGATGGATGTTTGGATGAATCCATATAGGAAGGCAACATCGGAGAAATTGATTAGGAGATGGCCCAGTGCCAGTCTCCGGATTAGGTTTCATGGACAACAGCTCAGATCTGCAGATGGAAGGTGGGAACTCAGGAGTTAGGAGGGGTTGGTTTGCACGTTACGGGCAAGGGAAATCAGTCTGACAGGCCTAGCATTGGGAGTCTCTCCTGTGTGCCGTGTATTTCAAAACGTTATCTCCTCAGTCTGTGAGTTAGAGGCTCATCCAGTAGAACAGACCTATATTCACTAGGAAAACCAGTATCAGATTCTACGTCCCTGGTAGTTGCTGAGTTATCAAATTTTTGTACCATTTAAAAGCCAAATGCAGGAGAGAGGACGCTGCCATTCTGGTCTCTAAGGTCATGTTCCACGTGATTCTCGATGCAAATGAGTCAACAAACAGAGCGTTCATCACAGGGCGGCTGCTCACATGGTTAGGAGCCTTGCATCTCTCACATCTTATTTTAGTCTCTATTGATGGGGTTATTGTTCCAGAACACCCTTCTGGAAAACACACCTAGATATCCTGTGTGATTTCCACCTCTGGCAGGAAAGTTAACAACAGCACATGTCACTGGCCCGCCGCCTCTTTGTTAATCAACCCGTTGCTTTAGAAGAGACGTCCTTCATGCCTCTTGCCCTGGTTTTCACTGGCTGCTAGGGAAGCCTGGAGCTCATTCAGATTCTCTGGGTGGCAGGAAAAAGCAAAGAGGATGAAGAGAAAGGAAGAAGGCCTTGGCGTTGTCTTTCCTCGTTCCCTACCTCATCTGGTGCACCTGTTAGTCTTGCCAAATCTTTTCCAGGGACACCCAGACCAGGTATCACAGTTCATACCAGCCAGCAGTACCCTAGCTTCTATCTTACGTTTTAATCACTTGTTGATCTGCCTATTTATTCATCAAGTTGCTCAGGCACACACTTACCTAAGTGCCTGGTATGTATCAAGCCCAGGGCAAGTGCTGGGCTTCCCTTTTCCAAAGTCCTACTCTGTTCTATGTACAGAGTCATCTGTTGAAATGTGCTTTCCATCATGACTTTGTTTAGCTCAGGGACCTCTGGTATTTCCCTTTCCTCCACTAGGGTTCAGGGTCCCCTGCAGTGCTCTCCCCCATGCCTGCGATCTCCTCTCCCAGTTAGGCCGCTCCCCAGCATGTTGGTGTGTGACGCGTGGCTCCTGCTTCCACATCTTTTCCTCAGGCAGCACCCCTCTTGCCCGGTTTGCTGATGAAACCCCACCAGGCCTTTGAGGCCTGAGTCAATACTCCATTTTCTTCATAAAACTTTGCCTACCCATCAGGCATGCATTCCTTTCTGTGACCCCCGGTGAGCAGTGATTTTTGCTTATCGCTATAGACTCAATTACTCTCTCCTGGAGTGTTAGTCTGATTTATTAACTAGAGGTAAACACTCCGAGGTTGCACACTAGAATCAACACCTTTTGTTTTTTTTCTTTTGTGTTTCACTCATTCATAGTTAGTGGGAAGAACTCAGTTTTTAGAGCCTGAAAATGTGGGTAGTGTTTGGCTTTTTTACTTACTAGCTGGGGAAACCTGGCTAAGTCATTATATGTCTCAGAGCCTGGTTTCCTTTTCTGGGAAACCACAATCACAATACTCTTCTCAAGGTCTGTGGGGCTGCCAGTGGGTTGGTTAGAAGAACCTGGAGCACGGTAGGTAATTAGCGAATGTCAGCTGCTCTGGAAAGCATCCTTTCTGTGCGTGCTTATTATGAGCTGGGTTCTGTGCAGGACCAGCCTCCAACACTGCCATCGGGCAATCTACAGTCACCTGGAGATGATGACACAGACACGAAGAAGATTAAATGAGATATTGAACACCAAGTGCTCAGCACAAGGCAGGCATCTATTAAGTGCTCAGTACACCGTGTTATCATCTACGGATGTGCATTTATTCCTCTGTGTTGTCTAACATCATGTGTGAGAAAGTATGGCTCGGATGTGAATAATACACGGTTGCTTTTTCATTGTGTAATGGTACTGAGTCGGAGCTGATTGCAGAATATAAAGCCTGCGTGTGTATATTTGCAGCTTTGTACGGCTCACGGGCAGAAACGGTATGAGTGAAAGAACAGATTGCTAAATAAAAATACAATGCCTGCAAGGAGCAGGGTTCAGGTGACAAAGGAGTTGAGGGTGATGGACAGTTGGAAAGCTGCCTGTGGGAATGAGCGAGCTCACACTCCATACCCTAAGCCTGAGTCTGCAAAGGGTTTTCTCTCTAGAACTCCCTCCAATCAGAATGGACTTCCAGGGGCAAGGCATTTGGGTGTTCCCTGGGGTGGGCACCAGAGTCCTGGGTGAGGCCACGGAGTTTCCAGGGACCCAGAACGCTCCATGGCTCACAGGAGAAAACTGATGCCATTGCTTAAGGAGCATGGGAGTTCCCATGGCTCTGCCCAGCAGAGTGACCTTGACTGAGTCACTTGCCTCTGTGAATCTTGATTTCTTTTCTCTTAAGCAAGTGTAATTAACATAGATTGTTAATGTTATTGTCAAGTGAATCACAATTTCTCATCTGTAGTATTGGGGCAGCCAACCTTACTTACCCAAATTGTTACACAGCCTCAATGAAGGAGAATTAACTAAGTGGTTTTGTAGACTATATATAAGATTTGGGGTAAGCTAGCTGTCATTTTTTTTTTTAAGGGATGGGAGAAAATATTTGCAAATCATACATCTGGTAAGGGTTCAGAATATAAAAAGAACTCCTGTTCAGAATGTTCCGAATATAAGAAGAACTCCTAAACTCAACAACAACAAAATAACAAAACCCCGAAAATATTTTTTAAATGACCAAAGGACTTAAACAGACATTTCTCTAAAGAAGAGAAACTAGTGGTCAATAAGCACATGAAAAGATGCTCAACATCATTAGTCATCAGGGAAATGCAAATCAGAACTGCAACATGATATCACCTCACATCTATTAGGATGGCTACAACAGACAGACAGACAGACAGACTATAGAACATAGCAAGTGTAGGGAGGATGTAAAGAACCTTGCACACTGCTGGTATGAATGTAAAATGGTGCAGCTCTCTGGAAACCAGGTTGACCATTCCTCCAAAAACCGCGCACAGAATTACCATATGAACCGGCAATTACCCTCTTAGCTAGATACTCAGGAAAAATGAAAACACATGTCCATAGAAAAATCTGAACCCTGATGTCCACGGCAGGGTTATTAATAGCCCAAAGGGGGAAACCACTCAAATGTCCATCAAAGGATGAACAACTAAGCAAACTGGGGTACACACGCATTACTACTCAGCCATGAATAGGAATAAAGTTCTGATACATGCTACAACATCTGTGAACCTTGGAAACATTATGCTACGTGAAAGAAGCTAGATAGATATGGTATGATTTCACTTATATCAAATGTCTAATATTTGCATGCAGTAAACACTGAATAAATGGCTGTTACTGTTACTGTGACCCTGACCAGAATTATATAACATAGTTAAAAATAATCATCCTCAGGGAATAGCCATCAGAGTAGGCAGAACTGACATGAATGATTGAGGAAATGGGCAATTGTAGGGGGTGGTACCTGGAGAGCCCCATCGGTGAAGCATCGGATTCTTGGTTTCCACTTGGGTTGTGATCTCAGAGTCATGGGTTCCAGCCCAGGGTAGGACTCCATGCTTAGCATGGAGTCTACTTAGGATTCTCTCTCTCTCTCTCTCTCTCTCATCTCTACACCATCCTCTGTGGGTCATCCATCTCTGTCCCCATGCCTCTGCCTTATCCCTGTGTGGGCACGCGCGCTCTCTCTCTCTCTCTCTCAAATAAATAAGTAAATCTTTAAAAATGGGCAGATGGATTTTAAACATTGATCAGGGCTTACTGTGTGCAAGACAGGCATTGGCCCTGTAACAGGTGAAAAACAGTGGGTCTGCCAGGGGCTGGCAGGCAGCAGAACAGAATGACTGTTTAATGGACATAGGTTTCCTTTTGGGCTAATGAAAAGTTCTGGAACAAGAGAATGGGGATGAATGCACACCTCTGTGAATGCACTTCATACCCTGAACGCTGCATTCTGAAAGGATTAAAATATTACCAATTGTTTACATAGTAAACATATTGTATGTTATATGTGCTTTACCACAATGGAAAACCAGCACAAACAAGGGGTCAGATGGGTTCCGTGTTCTCAAGGGGCTTGTTGAGGGAGGGAAGGCCCTTCGTGTCACCGAAACCATCCCCATCAAAGTGGTGACATTTCAGAAGCAGGCTGCAATGTTGTGTCTGCGTCATGGTCATGGCTGAAGGGAGGTGGCTCAAGGCATCTTAGCCACCTGCTGGGGGTAGAGTAGGGGAGGGAAGGGACGGGGCTAGGACCAGCACCTTAGACTTGGTTCTTCTTCCTGATGCAAAAGCAAGGCAATGTTCTAAGGGATGAGCAGCTCTACAGGGAAAACACGAGGGCGCATGCTCCCCCCGCTACCGCAGTCCCCTGTTTGCAGGGTAATGGAACTGATGGTGTATGTGTGCCTAGAGGACAGGGAGGTGGCGGTGGGCTGCTTGGGTGTAATTGTATATTTTGGAGTTTGTGGAAAGTATAGCATGAGCTTTTCTTCCCACCCCCATTTAATATTCCACAAACACTCACCACATAAACAACATGTCTTTTCTCAACCCTTATTATCATTCCCAGAACCACTTGCAGGCTTTCAGAAACCCATTATTATAATTATAATCAAGAATCTTAGGACAGAGCCATTTGTGCCAAAAATACATTTACACTTGGAATTGTTTGCAGAGGAACAAGAGCGAGAGATGTCGTTTTACAGCTCTGGAATCTATTGGTAGAAGCTCCTACATCATTTAATTTCTTTTCCTCTGTTTAATTTCTTAATTTAAATTTTTGTTGTAAAATTCCTAACTAATATTTGCTTTGGTCTCTTTGTTTTTTTACTACCCCCTTCCCCCCACACCTTAGGTGTTAATTTTCAAAGTCCTAAAAGTATGCATTTGCTATCTTCGCCCTCTCTCGGCTTCTCTATTGGGAACAGCCACAGGCAAAGGCAGAATGGGGCTGATTTCAAAAGTATCAGTGGGGTCTCCCCCACCAAAATAACTGCCTATACCCTTGATTCTTTTATATTAGAACAAAGGCTTCCATTCCATAATTAGAGATAAATCAATGTAAAATCACTTTAATTCAGTTCACATTTATTTAGTTTTTGTTGTTGTTTTGCTTTTTGTTTTTTGTCTGTAGGCATATATAGATGAATCAAACATAGCTCTTGTCCTCAAAAAGAACATAGTTCGTTACGGGACACAGATTGTGAATAAATATTCGTGATGAGAGGCAGGATATAATGAGAGCCATAGAAAAGAAAAAAAAAGAGCAAAACAAAACAAAACAAAATCCTGTGCTTCAGGAAGGAGAGGAGGGGTGGGTTCAGCTAGGTTCCATGGAAGAGAGAGCAGAGGAGGGGTCTGTGGAATTCTGTGTTAGTAACATGCTTACTATTTGGTTAGATTGAACACTGAGCTGTAGTCTCATCTTTAGCACATGGTCACTCCGTTTCCCTATGTGCGAGATGGAAACACTGTTGTCAACCTCACAGTTGTAAACACCTAGAAGAGTAGGGGCACCTGGGTGGCTCAGTGGTTAAGTGTCTGCCTTCAGCTCAGGTCATGATCCCAGGGTCCTGGAATTGAGTCCTGCATCAGGCTCACTGCTCAGCAGAGAGCCTGCTTCTCCCTCTGCCTCTGCCTGCCGCTCTGCCTATTTGTGCTCTTTCTCTCTCTGTCAAATAAATAAATAAATAAAATCTTTTAAAAAAAGAAAGAAATGTTAAAAAAAATTGAGAAGTGTAGATATAATTAGCCTAAGATCTCCCCAATTCTGCAGCCTCGGGAAGTCTGAAGTTTTGCTGGGTCTGCTAGGGCCAGCTGTCCAGGAAGCTGACTTGGAGATGGAGTTGGGTGTGCAGATGTTGATTAGGAAATGCCGCTGGGGGTCAGCAACACCCACCCCCACACGAGGCTGGGGAAGGGAGCAGGACAGGACACTCTGAGCTGCAGAGCACCCGCAGTGGCAGCCTCAGCTGACCCCATGGTGGGCTGGACAGCTGAAAGAGCTCCCAGCCCTGTCACATTTTGGGTCCAGCTGTCTTGGTCTTCCTACTCCTGACTTCGGCACTCACCGGCTAGAGGCTGCTGGGCCGGGCAGGGCCCTAGACCAGGGGCTGTGCAGCTGGGCATCCCCAAAGAGGTGGATGGCTGCAGGCTGTCCTGGTGGTCAGGGCAACACACCCTTCCTTGAAGAGAGGCCCCCCATCCCACCCCACGGGGCCATGCATCTCCAAGGCCACCACACTGGTAGACTAGTGTGCGTACATTCACAAAGTGAGACTTACTTTTTAGTCTTCCTTCCAAAGGTAGACTTCCTTTCCCCTGACCTCCCTGATTCCCCAGCTCTTGCTTCCATGATGAGTGTGGCTTTTCACAGGATTGCATGAGAAAGACCCGTGCATTAATCATGGGGTGAAGTCAGTAGACACCACTGGTGGCTTGGAAGTCCAGGAGAGGGGTCACCCCACAGAGTACGGGCCTCCGCCACCTCTTGGTGCCTCATCCTCATCTCCCGCCTGCCATCGCTCCTTCCTTCTCTCTCTGTCCACCGCACCGCGGTGCAGCAGGAGACTTTCCTTTCTGTGCGGGATCTCCCTGCATCCCAAGATCTACCCCAGATGCAGCGTTCTCCTGTCTCCAGCATCTTGGAGACTAAAATTTTCACTTCTGTGCTACAGGTTAATCTTTCTGCACACCCTGTATGCCAGTTGTTATTGTGATCTCTTGTATTCTGTTTGATGGGGTCAGACTCAGCCATATGTGGGAAGTCTTGGTTCTGATTTCTGTACCTCGTTGTCCTCTTGCTTCTTTCCTTCTCTAGGCTACCTGGCCAGCTGCGAATCTGCAGTCCCTAGAATCTGTAAGTTCAAGTCAGTGTGGGTGGATTTAGTAAGATGTGCACTGGGTAGAGTTAGAGCCAGGAACAACTGGGGTCAACTCCCCTCTGCTCCCAGTGATGCGCTTGTTAGTTCTCACAGCTTCTGTTCATTTGTTTTGAAAAGGGAATGACAATGTCTACCTCACAGTGTTCCAAAGATTAAGTCAGCAGAGCAATTCAGTCATTCATAGATTCACTCATTTATTCCTTCCTTCTTCCAACAATTACTCGACATCGGCTGGTGTCAGTCCAGAGGATTCCATAGTGACTTAGGACAGATGCATTCCTCTTCCGTGGAGCTTTCACACTATTGCAGCAGAAAGGCAATTGGAAAGTAAATTAATTAGTGACTCTAAGTTGCAAACAGTCTGTTGAAAACAAAAAAAAAAAAGCGAACAAGGCACAACAATAGAGAAAAATACAGAAGCAACGCAGGGAGGTCCGAAGAGGGCTGTTTGAGTGAACGTTTGTGCTCCCAGGGAAGAACACATGCAAAGACCCTATGGCAAACGTCTGCAGCAGACCTTTTTTTCTCCATCCGAGGGGCCACAACACTTTATAGATAAACTTTTTACTGTGCTTGTCACCTTTCATTGTGATGATCACATGGTAAGCTTAATTATTGACCTTGGACCTTCCTCCTCACTTCTCCAAGACCAGGAATCCTGTTAAAAGCAGCCTGGAATAGTGGGGAAAACATCAGCTTCTAATCAGATAGATGGGGAGCAAATACGTATCTGCCGTGTCTGAGCCACACGCCTGACTGTAGGGAAGGTGTGTATGTGTCCACTGAAGATTTGTAACATCTACGGAGTAAATGGGACTTTTTGTGAGAGCGAAGTCGCTGCGTCTATGGAAAAGCACATAGCAGGCATCTAAGACGTATTAACTGAATCTCTTCCTTTTAACCCTTAGCTTGTACTCCAGATTTTCCTAGTCTAAACGTGCCTCATGGTTTTAGGTGAGAATTAAGCCAAATGATGTTTGTAAGGAGGCCAGGGGCTGGCTCCCAGGAAGTGCTCAGGAATGCTCCTGGAAAGATCAGATTGGGCAAGGTGGTGGCGAGAGAGGGCCCTGGGGGCCATTGCAAGGGTTGTTGTGGACTTTGGGGTGGAAGAGGCTTTGTGGGAAAACACCAGTGTAAGCCCTTCTTGGGTTTTATTAGTCTGTCACCCACGTCTTTCCTCTTGAAGCACTTCGCAATCAAAAGATTTTGGAGTGGACTATTTTCAGCCCTCTGCCTTCACCCTGAGCTGCACTAAGAGGAAAAGCTGATTAGGGAAGTTCTGTAGTGTGCACATAAGTCAGAATCACCAATATCCATCCTTTGCAGGATTAGACCATTAATTTTCCCCCCAGAAACATTACAATCATGTTTTCAATACCCTGGTGTCACTCGTTTTAGGATTCATTATGGCAAAGACCCTGAAATCTATGACTCCTTTTAGCCAACTTAAAACTTCTTTCAAGGCATGGCTCAAAAATTCTCCTTAGCTAAAATCCCCTTCTCTGAGTAACCCCTCTCTCCTGGAAACTCCGTCACCCTTCTGCCACCCAGAGCTTCTGGCTGATGCTGACATTTACCAGTGGATGTAGCTGCTCTTCCTAACTTATATATTCTTTGATTCATGAGGCCACAGGCCAGATATCCTGTCACTGACTTTCTGTACGAACTTGTGAAAATTCCTTCCTTTCTGTGGGCCTCAGTTTCCCCATTGTACAATTCTAATTTTAAATATGATAGGCAGTTTTCAATTTTATTTTTTAATTTTATTTATTTTTATTTATTATTTTTTTTTTTTAGAGAGAACATTTGAGTGAGGAGAGTGACAGGAGAGGGAAAGAGAGAGAATCCTAAGCAGGTTCCATGCTCAGCAAGGAGCCCATGCAAGGTTCATTCTCGCAACACTGAGATCATGAGCTGAGCTGAAGTCAAGAGTCGGGTACTTTACCAACAGAGCCACCCACGTGCCCCACCTCCCGGTTTTCAAATTTCAGCACACCTGGGAATGCACTGGTGCCAGGGAGTGGTGATTAAAAATGTTCCCAGCCGGGGGGAGGAGTCAAGATGGCGGAGAAGTAGCAAGCTGAGACTGCGTCAGCTAGCCGGAGATCAGCTAGATAGCTTATCTAAAGATTGCAAACACCTGAAAATCCATCGGCAGATCGAAGAGAAGAAGAACAGCAATTCTGGAAACAGAAAAACAACCACTTTCTGAAAGGTAGGACCGGCGGAGAAGTGAATCCAAAGCGACGGGAAGATAGACCCCGGGGGGAGGGGCCGGCTCCCGGCAAGCGGCGGAGCAACCGCGCACAAAATCAGGACTTTTAAAAGTCTGTTCCGCTGAGGGACATCGCTCCAGAGGCTAAACCGGGGCGAAGCCCACGCGGGGTCAGCGTGGCCTCAGGTCCCGCAGGGTCACAGAAGGATCGGGGGTGTCTGAGTGTCGCAGAGCTTGCGGGTATTGGAACGGGAAAGCCGGCTACAGAGACAGAGCTGACAGTAAGCTCGCAGCTCCGTGTTACCTTGAACCGGTCGCAGGCTCGGTGAGCTCGGAGCGCGGCCGGAGGTCAGGCAGACGGGAGTAACTGGGCGCGGTTCTCTGAGGGCGCACTGAGGAGTGGGGCCCTGGGCTCTCGGCTCCTCCGGGCCGGAGACCAGGAGGCCGCCATTTGTATTCTCGTCCTCTGGAACTCTCCGGAAAGCACTCAGGGAACAAAAGCTCCTGAAAGCAAACCCAAGCGGATTACTCACCCCCGCCCTGGGTAAGGGCGGTGCAATTCCGCCTGGGGCAAAGACACTTGAGAATCACTACAACAGGCCCCTCCCCCAGAAGATCAACAAGAAATCCAGCCGAGACCAAGTTCACCTACCAAGGAGTGCGGTTTCAATACCAAGGAGAGCAGCAGAATTCCAGAGGAGGAGAAAGCCAAGCACGGAACTCATGGCTTTTTTCCTGTGATTTTTTTTAGTCTTGCAGTTAATTTAATTTTTTCTTTTTCATTTTTTTTTTTTTTTCTCGCCTTCGGGTAAAATTTTTTTTTTAACTGTTACCTTTTTCTTTTTTAACGACTTTTTACTAGTTTATCTAATATATATATATTTTTTTACATTTTTCTTAGGTGTTTTCTTTTTTTAAAAATTCTTTTCTTTTCTTTTCTTTTTTTTTTTTCTTTTTCTTTTCTTTTTGTTTTTTTTTTTCTTTCTTCCTTTTTGAACCTCTTTTTATCCCCTTTCTCCCCACTCACGATTTTGGATCTCTTCTAATTTGGTTAAAGCATATTTTCCTGGGGTTGTTGCCACCCTTTTAGTATTTTACTTGCCCCTTCATTTACTCTTATCTGGACAAAATGACAAGACGTAAAAATTCAACACAAAAAAAAGAACAAGAGGCAGTACCGAAGGCTAGGGACCTAATCAATACAGACATCGGTAATATGTCAGATCTAGAGTTCAGAATGACAATTCTCAAGGTTCTAGCCGGGCTCGAAAAAGGCATGGAAGATATTAGAGAAACCCTCTCGAGAGATATAAAAGCCCTTTCTGGAGAAATAAAAGAACTAAAATCTAACCAAGGTGAAATCAAAAAAGCTATTAATGAGGTGCAATCAAAAATGGAGGCTCTAACTGCTAGGATAAATGAGGCAGAAGAAAGAATTAGTGATATAGAAGACCAAATGACAGAGAATAAAGAAGCTGAGCAAAAGAGGGACAAACAGCTACTGGACCACGAGGGGAGAATTCGAGAGATAAGTGACACCATAAGACGAAACAACATTAGAATAATTGGGATTCCAGAAGAAGAAGAAAGTGAGAGGGGAGCAGAAGGTATACTGGAGAGAATTATTGGGGAGAATTTCCCCAATATGGCAAAGGGAACGAGCATCAAAATTCAGGAGGTTCAGAGAATGCCCCTCAAAATCAATAAGAATAGGCCCACACCCCGTCACCTAATAGTAAAATTTACAAGTCTCAATGACAAAGAGAAAATCCTGAAAGCAGCCCGGGAAAAGAAGTCTGTAACATACAATGGTAAAAATATTAGATTGGCAGCTGACTTATCCACAGAGACCTGGCAGGCCAGAAAGAGCTGGCATGATATTTTCAGAGCACTAAACGAGAAAAACATGCAGCCAAGAATACTATATCCAGCTAGGCTATCATTGAAAATAGAAGGAGAGATTAAAAGCTTCCAGGACAAACAACAACTGAAAGAATTTGCAAATACCAAACCAGCTCTACAGGAAATCTTGAAAGGGGTCCTCTAAGCAAAGAGAGAGCCTACAAGTGGTAGATCAGAAAGGAAGAGAGACCATATACAGTAACAGTCACCTTACAGGCAATACAATGGCACTAAATTCATATCTCTCAATAGTTACCCTGAATGTGAATGGGCTAAATGCCCCTGTCAAAAGACACAGGGTATCAGAATGGATAAAAAAACAAAACCCATCTATATGTTGCCTCCAAGAAACACATTTTAAGCCCGAAGACACCTCCAGATTTAAAGTGAGGGGGTGGAAAAGAATTTACCATGCTAATGGACATCAGAAGAAAGCAGGAGTGGCAATCCTTATATCAGATCAATTAGATTTTAAGCCAAAGACTATAATAAGAGATGAGGAAGGACACTATATCATACTCAAAGGGTCTGTCCAACAAGAAGATTTAACAATTTTAAATATCTATGCCCCCAATGTGGGAGCAGCCAACTATATAAACCAATTAATAACAAAATCAAAGAAACACATCAACAATAATACAATAATAGTAGGGGACTTTAACACTCCCCTCACTGAAATGGACAGGTCATCCAAGCAAAAGATCAGCAAGGAAATAAAGGCCTTAAACGACACACTGGACCAGATGGACATCACAGATATATTCAGAATATTTCATCCCAAAGCAACAGAATACACATTCTTCTCTAGTGCACATGGAACATTCTCCAGAATAGATCACATCCTCGGTCCTAAATCAGGACTCAACCGGTATCAAAAGATTGGGATCATTCCCTGCATATTTTCAGACCACAATGCTCTAAAGCTAGAACTCAACCACAAAAGGAAGTTTGGAAAGAACCCAAATACATGGAGACTAAACAGTATCCTTCTAAAGAATGAATGGGTCAACCGGGAAATTAAAGAAGAATTGAAAAAAATCATGGAAACAAATGATAATGAAAATACAACGGTTCAAAATCTGTGGGACACAACAAAGGCAGTCCTGAGAGGAAAATATATAGCGGTACAAGCCTTTCTCAAGAAACAAGAAAGGTCTCAGGTACACAACCTAACCCTACACCTAAAGGAGCTGGAGAAAGAACAAGAAAGAAACCCTAAGCCCAGCAGGAGAAGAGAAATCATAAAGATCAGAGCAGAAATCAATGAAATAGAAACCAAAAAAACAATAGAACAAATCAACGAAACTAGGAGCTGGTTCTTTGAAAGAATTAATAAAATTGATAAACCCCTGGCCCGACTTATCAAAAAGAAAAGAGAAAGGACCCAAATAAATAAAATCATGAATGAAAGAGGAGAGATCACAACTAACACCAAAGAAATACAAACTATTATAAGAACATACTATGAGCAACTCTACGGCAATAAATTTGACAATCTGGAAGAAATGGATGCATTCCTAGAAACATATAAACTACCACAACTGAACCAGGAAGAAATAGAAAGCCTGAACAGACCCATAACCAGTAAGGAGATTGAAACAGTCATTAAAAATCTCCAAACAAACAAAAGCCCAGGGCCAGACGGCTTCCCGGGGGAATTCTACCAAACATTTAAAGAAGAACTAATTCCTATTCTCCTGAAACTGTTCCAAAAAATAGAAATGGAAGGAAAACTTCCAAACTCATTTTATGAGGCCAGCATCACCTTGATCCCAAAACCAGACAAGGATCTCACCAAAAAAGAGAGCTATAGACCGATATCCTTGATGAACACAGATGCGAAAATACTCAACAAAATACTAGCCAATAGGATTCAACAGTACATTAAAAAGATTATTCACCACGACCAAGTGGGATTTATTCCAGGGCTGCAAGGTTGGTTCAACATCCGCAAATCAGTCAATGTGATACAACACATCAATAAAAGAAAGAACAAGAACCATATGATACTCTCAATAGATGCTGAAAAAGCATTTGACAAAGTACAACATCCCTTCCTGATCAAAACTCTTCAAAGTGTAGGGATAGAGGGCACATACCTCAATATCATCAAAGCCATCTATGAAAAACCCACCGCAAATATCATTCTCAATGGAGAAAAACTGAAAGCTTTTCCGCTAAGGTCAGGAACACGGCAGGGATGTCCATTATCACCACTGCTATTCAACATCGTACTAGAGGTCCTAGCCTCAGCAATCAGACAACAAAAGGAAATTAAAGGCATCCAAATCGGCAAAGAAGAAGTCAAATTATCACTCTTCGCAGATGATATGATACTATATGTGGAAAACCCAAAAGACTCCACTCCAAAACTGCTAGAACTTATACAGGAATTCAGTAAAGTGTCAGGATATAAAATCAATGCACAGAAATCAGTTGCATTTCTCTACACCAACAGCAAGACAGAAGAAAGAGATATCAAGGAGTCAATCCCATTTACAATTGCATCCAAAACCATAAGATACCTAGGAATAAACCTAACCAAAGAGACACAGAATCTATACTCAGAAAACTATAAAGTACTCATGAAAGAAATTGAGGAAGACACAAATAAATGGAAAAATGTTCCATGCTCCTGGATTGGAAGAATAAATATTGTGAAAATGTCTATGCTACCTAAAGCAATCTACACATTTAATGCAATTCCTATCAAAGTACCATCCATCTTTTTCAAAGAAATGGAACAAATAATTCTAAAATTTATATGGAACCAGAAAAGACCTCGAATAGCCAAAGGGATATTGAAAAAGAAAGCCAACGTTGGTGGCATCACAATTCCGGACTTCAAGCTCTATTACAAAGCTGTCATCATCAAGACAGCATGGTACTGGCACAAAAACAGACACATAGATCAATGGAGCAGAATAGAGAGCCCAGAAATAGACCCTCAAATCTATGGTCAACTAATCTTCGACAAAGCAGGAAAGAATGTCCAATGGAAAAAAGACAGCCTTTTCAATAAATGGTGCTGGGAAAATTGGACAGCCACATGCAGAAAAATGAAATTGGACCATTTCCTTACACCACACACAAAAATAGACTCAAAATGGATGAAGGACCTCAATGTACGAAAGGAATCCATCAAAATCCTTGAGGAGAACACGGGCAGCAACCTCTTCGACCTCTGCCGCAGCAACATCTTCCTAGGAACAACGCAAAAGGCAAGGGAAGCAAGGGAAAAAATGAACTACTGGGATTTCATCAAGATCAAAAGCTTTTGCACAGCAAAGGAAACAGTTAACAAAATCAAAAGACAACTGACAGAATGGGAGAAGATATTTGCAAACGACATATCAGATAAAGGACTAGTGTCCAGAATCTATAAAGAACTTAGCAAACTCAACACCCAAAGAACAAATAATCCAATCAAGAAATGGGCAGAAGACATGAACAGACATTTCTGCAAAGAAGACATCCAGATGGCGAACAGACACATGAAAAAGTGCTCCATATCACTCGGCATCAGGGAAATACAAATCAAAACCACAATGAGATATCACCTCACACCAGTCAGAATGGCTAAAATCAACAAGTCAGGAAATGACAGATGCTGGCGAGGATGCGGAGAAAGGGGAACCCTCCTACACTGTTGGTGGGAATGCAAGCTGGTGCAGCCACTCTGGAAAACAGCATGGAGGTTCCTCAAAATGTTGAAAATAGAACTGCCCTATGACCCAGCAATTGCACTATTGGGTATTTACCCTAAAGATACAAATGTAGTGATCCAAAGGGACACATGCACCCGAATGTTTATAGCAGCAATGTCCACAATAGCCAAACTATGGAAAGAACCTAGATGTCCATCAACAGATGAATGGATCAAGAAGATGTGGTATATATACACAATGGAGTACTATGCAGCCATCAAAAGAAATGAAATCTTGCCATTTGCAACAACATGGATGGAACTAGAGCGTATCATGCTTAGCGAAATAAGTCAAGCAGAGAAAGACAACTATCATATGATCTCCCTGATATGAGGAAGTGGTGATGCAACATGGAGGCTTAAGTGGGTAGAAGAAGAATAAATGAAACAAGATGGGATTGGGAGGGAGACAAACCATAAGTGACTCTTAATCTCACAAAACAAACTGAGGGTTGCCGGGGGGAGGGGGTTTGGGAGAAGGGGGTGGGATTATGGACATTGGGGAGGGTATGTGATTTAGTGAGTGCTGTGAAGTGTGTAAACCTGGTGATTCACAGACCTGTACCCCTGGGGATAAAAATATATGTTTATAAAAAATAAAAAATTAAAAAAATAAAAATAAAAAATAAAAATGTTCCCAGCCATTCTGACTTAGGCCGGGGTGCAGCCTGGAATGCGCATTTCTTTGCAAGCCCTTTGGGAGATTCTGACATCTGAGGTCTCCAGACATACCCAAAGTAACGTCATAGTGAATGAAGCTCCCCGAGCACTAGCCTTCCCTTTCTTTGAGAGGCAAATGTGAACTTGTCTGAGACTGGTCCCTTGTAAACTGGCCTTGCAGAAAGGAGTTGGCAAAGTTCCTTGGTACCCAGGTAAAACTCCATCCTCACCAATCAAGTCAGGTGAGAGACTCTCAATCACAGCACAAGAGGGGCTGGTCCTCCCTCTAGCCACAAAGGCAGACCCAGCTGGGGTGCCTCAACCCCTGATTCCATCAGCAGACGGGCTCTGCTTCCTTAATCATAGAGCTTCAAGACCCATCAGAGAAATGCAAATCAAAATCGTAATAGGTATAACATCACACCTAATAGGATGGCTAATATAAAAACAACAAAACAGAAGACAATAAAGTGCTGGTGACATTGTAGAAAAGCTGGAACCTGTGCATACTGTTGGTGAGAATGCAAAATTGTGCAGTTTCCAGTATGGAAAAACAATGTGAAGTTTCCTCAATAAAGTAAAAATATAATTATCTTATAATCCAACAATCCTGCTTCTAGGTATATATCCACAAGAATGGAAGTAAGGATCTTCAAGTGATCTTAGCACTCTCATGTTCATTGTGGCATTAATTATAATAACGAAGATGTAGCAAGAGTGTAAAGGTTCACTGATGGACAAACAGATAAAAATGCGGTATATACATGCATTGCAATATTTTTCACCCTTAAAAAAATAAGAAGTTCCTCCTCTCTTCAACATCACAGATGACCCTTGACAAGGGCCACGCTAAGTGAAGTAAGCCCATCGCAGAAGGACAAATACAGCATGACTCCCAATCTATAAAGTATCTAAACTAGTCCAACTCACAGAAGTAGAGAGCAGAATGGTGGTGGCCAGGGGCTGGGGAGGGGGGAAGGAGACTCACCCTAAGTGACCATGCCTTTTCTGTCTAAATACTTTTGTGCAGTCTCTTTTCTCCTCTTGGAACCTGCACCATCTCCACCCTGAAGCCCTCCAGCTCTCTCATTCTAATCCACCCAACAGACTCCTACGCATCTTTCAAACCCCAAACCAGACATCACTACCTTCAAGAAGTCTTCCTTGAGCCCCCCAGAGACAGTCACTGGAACCCCCATCTTCCCTGAATGAGCTTTGTTTTATTTCTACCACAGGACTGGTAATTTATGGGCTTACAAGTCTTACTCTCCTACTTGACTTTGAGCTTCTGGAGAGAAGCTGTATCTTAAGCCTTTCTGCATTGGCAGTGCTATCCCTGGTACTGTCTCCATGTCTGGTGGCTCAGTCCTCAGGTGGTGCACAGGCATTCCATACATCACGATGTGAATATGCCCCTGGTGTTCAACACTGCTGTTCTGGCCCCATGGCAGATTCTCAGTACCTATTTGTTGAATGAACGAGCTCACCAACAAATGGATGGGTAGAAGCATCGCATGCAGCCCAGAAACGAGTCTGTCTGTGTGAAGATGATAGCGGCATAAGCTCTCAGCACCAATGTCATGTCCATAATCAAGAAAAAGTCGATACCTGGGAAGTGTGCTTGTGAAGGCCACGTGCCTCGCCTGTGTCGTTCTGCACCAGTTCTCAGGCCAACGCTCTTTGGAGAGGCGTGCCTGTCTCTACGGACATCATTAGTGCAGACAAATAAGCACATAAAACAGTTATGTTGGCTTCTGCTTCATTAGGAACTCAAGGGGAAGGGGAAAGAAAACCATCAGTGTTTGCCACTCAGGGATCACATCAAGAGAGGAAGGAATTTTAATTTTTTGAGTTAGTGAGAGGTTATTGAAGAAGTGCAAGGTAAATACGAGGTTGGGTGTCACTGAGACAGTGTCTCTTCTGACTCAGAGTGAAATCCATGGAATACTTGACTCGAGTCCTCCTGAACTGGGACAAGCCACTGGCAGCAGAGAACACTGGAAAATAACTCTCTCTTCTAGCTTAGAAGGCTTCAAACAGATTTATTCATTCATTTAGTCTTTCATTAAATATTCATGAGCACCTATGTAACCAACATGGCATTAGGGGGCAGGGAATTCAAAGAGACTGAAATCAAATCCCAGAGCTCAAGAAACTTGCAACTTATTGTACCAGATAGACAGACACATTGTTATTAAGTCACAAAGTTTCAAGATGATAACCAACACTTGCTGAGCACTCAGTCTGGGCCATGGGCTACATTCCACACTTTGAGCACATGAACTATTTTTTTTCTTTTTCTTTTTTTTTTTTTTTTTTTTGTCTTCACAACAATCCTGAGAGATGGGTGCTGTATTTATCTCAACTTCATAGGTGGGAAAATGCTGTATTTATCTCAACTTCAGAGCACAGAGAGGCTGAGTGGCTTGGTCAAGATCACACAGCAGCTGAATGGCGGAGGAAGGATTGCTCCCCGGGAGACTATCTCCAGATTACCACTCTGCTATACTGGTCCATGCACTTTGCTGTCTGTCATTCAGTCTGGAGTTGTGGAGAGTTTCTCGAAAGTGGTGACTTAGGTTTTAAAGATTAAATTGGAGTCACCAGATATATACGGTGCATAGGGAGCCATGAGTATAACCAAAGCCACCAAAGCGGTGTATGCAGGATGGTTCACCAAGTAGCTGATAATACTGTGACCAGAGCAGGAATCGTAATCAAAGCAGTCTTGCTCCTATGCAGGACACTATCACATCTAGGACAGGTGTTGTCAGTCACACACCACACCCCTTCTGAAGTAATGTCTGGGCAAAGAAGGAATGATATCCATTACCAATGATCCATTAGTCACATGTAGGGATAGGTTGGGAGTCAGTGCCACAGTGCCATTGAGCCGTTCCAGTGTAACCTATTTGTTGGGTGGTTGGGAGGGACTGGGCAAGGATAGGGCTGGACAGGCTGGCTGAGCAAATTCTGGCAGGTGCAGAGGGCCGTGTTAAGACTGGGAGCAGGGGTACTGTTTGTCACGTGGGTGATGGGGATTCAGGGAAGGTTTGGAGTGGTTGAAAGGAAGATGGATGAGTGCATAAAGGTCTCAATGATTTCCATTGTGGCCTCTCTGTTCTGTCTCACTCCACCTTGAACCCTGGCAGGGGGGCAAAGTCAGTGATCAAGGATTCCCAAAGCATGACAGTCAGAAGAAAGGACATGGACCCTCACTGAGGAAGACTCAAAGTCATGAGAGACCACAGAGTTCACTAGTTGTAGATAATTATGTTTGGGGAAGTTTGAGGATTGGTAGCATAATACTCCAGTCTGGTGTAGGAGAGGATACAAAAATGGGGAAAGGGGAGTGAAAGAATAAGAGCTTCCTTAAGCCAACCAGGGGTTTTGATCAAGATCTTTGGGGGCTTGGGCGAATTTGCTTCTTCATCATGGAGGTGAGAGTTGCATTCTGCCTCCTTCAAACAGTTGCCTCCTTGATCCTTCCATTGTGCCTTACCCTTTCTCCTCAGAGTTCCACCATCATGAAAGGAGCACTAGGGTAGGAGTTAGGAGGAATACATTCTGGTCTTGACTCTGTTGTTGCTGGGGCATTGTGTGACTCTGGAAAAGTCTCTGTGAAACTCAGTTCCTACATTTGTAAAACAAAGGGGTTGGGGTTTGTTTAAAACCTGGAGGCAGAGTTGAGTTATGTGTGCTCCCACCCCATCAACCATACCCAGGCAGAAATTGTTAATCAAACATGGCAGTCATTACCCAGTGAGCCTGGAACTGGCCCCAGAATCCTTCTCAACCCAGTGCTCCAAGATGCCAATCAGAATTGGCATATGACTCCAATGCTACTTGCCAGGTCTCAAAACTCTCTTCCACCTCTGATATTATTAGATTCTATGAAAAAAATCATTCACGGGAGTAGAGGAAGAAAGTTCTAGAAAGACACATGGGTGCCATATATTTCTGAAAAGCCTTGAACGCCAGCATGAGTGTAAATGGCTTTGATGTTTCAAGCAGAGCCACCATTCAACATGCTTAAAGCAACACAACAAAGGACAGCCCAGTGACTTCATTTTAATCAGCCAGGGCATAAGAGGCCATGTTTCTATTACAAGGAGATCTATAAGGAATCACACCCATTAATGGCTCCCATTAAATTCAGGGCATGTGGGGAAAATTGTAGTTTGATTTAGTTTAGCAACATGAAGATATTGGCAAGATAATCACATAAAAGCGACACCTTTTATAGCTGGGCTATTTGATTTTATGTTAGCAGGTTTCAATTTCTCACTTTTTTATGATGGCATATAGGTTTCCCCACCTAATGTATGCATTAGCCAGAGTAAAGGTTAACTAGATTGTTTCAACATTCAGAATTCAAACCTGATAGTAATGTTAAAATAATAATATCCCTTGTATACAACCCCCCCAAATGAATCAATCACTCCGCCCCTGTCACCCTCATCCTGAGGGACGGTGGGGATAGCGGCAAGCCAGTGGGGCAGAGAAGGAAGGATGTGGGTTGTGGAGGCAGAGGCCCTAGTTCAAATCAGGTGGGGTAAACCAGGTGGTTGAGGTGGCTCCTCTTGAGGGGACCTCCATCGTGGGGCTCATGCGAGGGTCAAGCGGGACACGGCGTGCGGAGTACAGCGCTGGCCCCAATGCATCCTGACAGATTCACCCTCATTCACACCTGTGAGATGGAGAGGGGAGCAAAAAATGAGAAACTGTCCTCTCACATTAAATTTCTTACTTAGAAAAAAAAATGTGAAAGGGCCATTATTTCTTCCTTGGAATATAGTTCTAAAGACCCTGGTGAGTTCCTGCCGTGTATCGGGAGATAACAGCTGGGCCAGATCATCTGACCTCTTAGGGACTGCTAGAAATTAGCTCCTCAGTGACAGAGACTAAGGCAGTGGAGTTATTTCATGGGCATTGTTTTGGGACCTAAAAGGAGGGAGGCCAGAGGGGAGGCCCATAGAGCTGTTCCCTTTTAATATCCCTCCAAGCCCTTGGGTACATTTAAGCCTTTAATTCATCTTCTTTATGCCTCTTCCTTTTCCTGATAAGTTTTTGAGGAGTCTTTGAAAGAAAGACTAATATTACCCAGGCCAAATGTAATTGGCAGCCCCCTCCCCCGCCTTTGTTGAAAATCTCCACCTTCAGAAACCTTGCTCTCCATCAGGAGCCGAAGCTTCTTGAAGAGAATTTGAGCTGTCCCTTTAAATCCGTTCCTCTGCCTTTCACTTTGGCCCTATTTAAATATTCCAGACAATTTCAAGACTTCATAATGATGAATACGGTTAAGATTAGGGTTTAATAAGAGTGTTAAGAAAAGATTTTTCATGCCGATGGAGGTGGGCTGCTGTGAAAATTGAATTGGCACCAGGTCTCCCAGGCCACTCGGACCAGGATGGTTCCTCACCTTTACCAGTGTGTTAACTCTCTCAGTCCAGAATCCTAGGAGGGATCTGAGCATGCTTTCATATCCCTTGCAGGGAGGACCCTGTGCCCTGTTGGGTTGGCCACCCTCATACTGGGCAACAGAGAGGTCATCCTCCTACACAAACCTCAGATGGCCATTCCTTTGCTTAAAGACCTTCATTGGGGTTTGTGGGGAAAGGCTTGGACGGAGGGACATGGGAACCTGGGTGCCAGGAATATCTGTCCCAAACCAGACCTACAAGGTAATCCATGTGAGATGTAGCAGTGGTGAAATACAAAGTAAAATCATCTGAAACTTGGTACCTTGAGCTCCCTCTTAGTCCATGCCTAAATTAGGGATTTTTATGTACCTTGGCTTTACCATATGAGAGAAGCGAAAACAAACAGAGGCAAGCCCTGAGCTCAAGAGAGAAAGACCTAGACCGGAATGAGCAAACTTTTTTCTTCAAAGGGTCAGAGTGCATATTTTAGGCTCAGTGGACCTCATAGTCCCCAGGGCATCTCCTCAACCCTCCCTTGGCTGCAACTCTGCCCTTGACTGCCATGGACATCACCCAATCACAGGGGTGCAGCTGTGACCCAGTATGACTTTATTTATGGATTCATGAAATTTAAATTTTATTTTGAAAGAAATACTATTCTTTTGATTTTTCCTCAACCTTTCAAAAAATGTAAAAAACTATTCTCAGTGGGCGGGATTTGGCTTACGGGCTGCAGTTCGTGGACCCCCTAGTCTAGACTTTTTATTTTTTTTTATTTTTTTTTATATAATTTTTTATTTTTTATAAACATATATTTTTATCCCCAGGGGTACAGGTCTGTAAATCACCAGGTTTACACACTTCACAGCACTCACCAAAGCACATACCCTCCCCAATGTCCATAATCCCACCCCCTTCTCCCAAACCCCCTCCCCCCAGCAACCCTCACTTTGTTTTGTGAGATTAAGAGTCACTTATGGTTTTTAAATAAGAGTTGCTTCCACCCACTGGTAAATGTGGCCTGTCTATTGTCCTGGAAAGTGAACAATCCGATTAGCAACTCTTCTTCCCTGTGGGTTGGGAGGGACAGTGGGAGAAATGACACAGCACGACTCTTGCTCTGTCTTTAGTGGTTTGGGGTTCCTGTCCCTCCCTGGAACCTAATATAAGCCCCATCCATTCTGACCTGGCTCTTGATTTCCTAGACATTCCACCTGGATGACAACAGCCACCACTTGCTGCCTCCCCTGTCTTTCTCTCTACATCCCCAGCATTCAGCCCACCACCTACCAAACTGTGTTCTGTGGGCTTCTTTCTTTCCCTGGAATCTACAAAGACTCCCACATGTTTTCTGGATCACCATGAGTCATCTTGCTGTATTTCAGGGATCCCCAGACTGAAGCCCCACATTGTCTACCTACCTATCTCTTCCACAACCCTTGAGAGCCAATCCTTCCTTCCTGCCTGGTCAGGATTCCTGACACATGTTGGTTCGTGACCTTTCTCCCTGCTCTATTGCACATACAACTCCCCTGCCTGCTGTGCTCTCCCCTTCCTTCTGCCCATCTTTAGGGAAGACTTCCTGACAACCCAATTTCTCTGCCTCGGTCTCCCCGCCTCTCCACCTTTCTTGGCCTGTGCTGCTGCCTTTGCAGTCTGGCCACACCTTTTGCTTTCATCCACCCACAGTTTATCAGGTGCTACTCTGTACTAAGCATTGTGCCAGAGGCCATAGCAGCATAAAAAATCAGCTATGTCTCCTGCTTTTCAGGGTCTTGAAATTGTCCCATATTTTGAAGCCTTGTTTAAAAAAAAACCCCAAAAACAAACAAAAAAACCCCTTGTCCTGCCTATGGAGAAATCAATGGTCATGTTTTATGCTGCATTTGTATTCCCCCTCCTCCCTCACCCATGGTGCTTAGGGGAGGACTGTACACATGGAAAGCATTCAGTGATCATACATTAAGTTGGATGGTTGTTCTGTGCATACAAATATGTGGCTTCCCACTGAGCTTAGTCAAAAGCCCCCACTCTTTAAAATGATCCATTAAGAGATCTTCTGTGATCTGGTCCTTGCTTCATTCTCTGGCCTCATCTCTCTCACCCTTCCCGCTCCATCAGAGATTTGAAGTCGTCTTGCTTTGGGATTCAGGAAAACTAGATCAGAAAGCTAGGAGAGATCATAGCACTTTCCTGGGCTTAGGTTACCCAGCTGTACGTGAACAGTCAAGCCCCTTCTTTTTGGCCCTTGATCATCCATAATCCAGGAAGAGCAGCACTGGCACCAAATCCCTTCACAGTTCTCACCCACCTTGTTTTAGCCAATACATCTCCCTTGAGTCCTTGTACCAGTGGCCTTGAATGCCATGTCAAGTCTTTTCTCTGTAACTGATGGCTATAGGGTTGGGTTTCTTGAGCCCAGTAGATAACTCTTTATTGGAGTGGTGGGGGGGGGGAGGCTGTCTTGTGCACCATGACATGTTTAGCAGTATCCCTGACCCACTGGATGTCAGTAGCATGCCCTCATTCCCACAGCTGTGACAACCAAAAAAGTCTTTAGACATTGCCAAACATCTCTTGGGGAAAGAGAATCACTCCACTTTGAGAATCACTGCTGTAGGGAGTCAATAAGCATTCTCTTTAAATCCAAAGATGCACTGATTCTCCAGATCCTTTATTCACACCCCCTCCCTTTGGTGACAAGAAGCTGGGAAGCCCAGTGAGGAAACCAGGCTTCCTCAGACACTCCACCATCTTAACACTGTCACTGCCCACCCTTTCCCCAGTGTGTCTCATGGCTGAGCTACATGCCAGCCCCATTCCTTTAGGTCTTCATGGCTTTGCTCATGCTATTCCCTCCATTCTCTTCTTCTGCCCTGTAGCTAGAGAATTCTAACACAGCCTTCAAGACGCAGCTCATACTGTGCTCTCCTTCCATTAGTGCAGCCGTTATGATCCATCTGAATGACTCACTTTTCCTCTCTCCCCTCTCAGTTGTGAGCTCCCAGGAAAGAGCGTCTGTGTCTGACTTGGCTTTGATTAGCCACAGAGGCTGGTTTGTAGCAGACGCTCAGTAACTATTTATTGATTAAATAAATTAAAGGTCATCTAGTTCAGTTGATTTCAAGCTTTTTAAAGTAGAGCATCTTTTGTTCAAATGCATTCTGCAAGGAAGCATACATGAACAAAATAGATAAAAGTAGGGTACTCTGATTAAAACTAGGAGGTGGGGTCTAGACACTCTGCTTTCCTTCCCATCACCACCCCCTTCCCACGCCTCCTGCTCATTGCCCCCACCACCATCATGCAGCAGCCCCAAGGGTTCCAGGGAAACGCTGGGTTTAAAAATCACTGATCTGGTCCAACCTCAATTTGAACCTTAAATTCTTGCCAATTAAGTTCATGATTCTCCACCTTGGCTGTCCATCAAAGTCTCCTGGGACAGTGAAAGATTCAGATTCACAGATCCTCTGGATAAAGATTCTGATTCAAGAGAGGTCCGTGACTGGGCCTGAGAATATGTATCTCACCAAATAATTTGACAACACAGCTAGGTTTGGGGAACCTCTATATACATATCGTATGGTGAATACTTCCTGAAGGCCATTCCTTTTGAAACTGCGCTGACGGAAGTTTCTTGTTATTCGTAGGGCTATAAACTTTTGAGCATTCTCTGAGGCCCTTTGAAGTTCACACATTCTAAAACATACTACCTGGTTGGTTGAACCTTGACTGTCAGCAACTATAAAAAGGGAAGGCCAGCAGGAAGGACAGGATTTCACTGGATGTGATTTTTGCTTTCCTTCCATATTGTCCTGGTTCCACCCAGGAACTGAAATTGGCTTGCAGGCTTGGGACAGGTATGTGAGCCCTGGGGTGTGTCCATGAAAGGGAGAAGAGGCCATATAGAAGGTGGCAGCTTGTCATCAGCTCCAGCTGAGCTGGTAAGTGACAATGTTTGGTTGGATTCAGAGGCTGTCTCTAAAGTTTGGATTTTTATGCACTACATGGTACAAAGAGCCATGATTTTTACAAGGAACAGTCTAGTTGAAAGGAGGGTCATGGAGAAAAGGACAAAGGAGAGAAGGCGACAGATGTAGGTGGGGAACCAAGGTCACTGGGAAACTGGAACACAGGGGAAGAAGTGGAAGATGAAGTTAAAGAACATGATAAAGGAAGAATATGGACAGTCATGATTGTACCACTGAGAAGTATAGATCGACCAAACATGCAGTGGGGAGCTACAGAAGGCTCTGATCGTTGCCCGAATCATGGTGAACCCTCAGAGATTTAATGGACAGGTGGATGAATGGATGGATCTGGATTTTATCTGTCACTGTAATGAATCACTTCCTGGCATTCCTGCTTTTGTGTGATTTCCTCCCCTTAAGCATGGGCTGCCCTGGTCATTTGCTTCAAATGAGGAGAACACAGCAAAAGTGATAGGCTATTCCTCCTGAGATTAGGTTACCAAAAAAATCTTTGATATCTCTCTCGCTCTACTCCTTCCCCCTTGTTCTCTCACACCCTTCTGATGATGTGAGTTACCATGCTGTAAGGCATTCTATGGAGAGGTCAGCATGACAAAAAAATCGAGATCAGTCTCTGGCCAACAGCCTGTGAAGGACAGAATCCTGCTAGCCTCACGAGTGAGTTTGTAAAGTATCCTTCCTCAGTCAAATGTATCGGTGAAATGGCATGCCTGGATAAGTCAGAGGAGCTAGCAAAAGATGGAAAGAAGGAAGGAAGGAAGAAAGAAAGGAAGAAAGAATGTGAAGGATGGATAGAGGAGACAGAAGCCATTGATTTTTCCGTCCCAGATAGGGAAGGAAGAAAACAGTCCCATGCATGAAGATTCCAGAGAACAGGACAAGGCTACCTATAATTTAAGATAAAACTATTTGCAAAGAACAATATATGCTACAGGAATCCATAGAAAGTCATTAGGTATCCAGAGCACTGACTAGAAATACAAGCTTCTAAGTCAGATGACGTGGCTTTGATTACATTTCAGTGTGTGTGCAAAGGGACAGAGATGGTTCGTTGTCTCCTGTCATCTGTTCTCTCTTTCCTCTGCAATAGAACTCCCATGTGTTAGCAAGTGAATTTTATCTATCACTGTGTAATGAATCACCCCACAACTTAGTGGCTTAAAACATCAACAATTACTAATTAGTTTTCATGGTTTCTGTGCTTCAGGAATTTGGGAACAGCCTGGCTGGTGTTTCTGGCTCAGGGTCTATCATAACCATTGCAGCTGCAGGCATCTGAAGGGTGACTCTCTCTGTAGACTTAACACTTCCAAGCTGGCTCACTCACACAGTTCCTCTACATGTGGACATCCCCGCAGGGCAACTGAAGTGTTTTCTTGGCATGATGGTGGGCTTTCCCTAAAGTCAGTCATCTAAGACACCAAAGCTGAAGCTGCTTCTTATGCTTTGGTCTTGGAAGCCACATAGTATCATATCATATCATATCTTATCATATCTTATTTTATCTCATTTTATTTTATTAGTCAAACACAAACCTGATAGAGTGTAGGAGAGCACTGCACAAGGCTATAAATAGCAGGATGTGAAGATCATCAGAAGCCATCTTGGAGCCTGGCCCTCATGGCTGGACATATTCTTCCTCAGAATAAAGACTGCATTTCCCAACATCCTTTGAAGTCAGGTGTGGCCATGTGACCAAGTTCTAGCCAGTAGGAATTGAGCTGAAGCACTATGCCCACCCTCTGAGACTTGTTCTCAAAGGGAGGGGCATTCCATTCTCCTGCTTTCTTCTTCCTAGAGTCTAGATTGTGAACTCTTTGGCTAAAGCTGAAGTAACCACCATGGGCCATGAGTTGGAAGCCATGTGTTGGAGATGTTGGAGGAACAAATAGAAAGAGCTAGACTGATGAACACGAAGCCACTGAGAATGCTCTGGATTGTCTAGACGCATGGAAGAGAAATGTACTTGCCTTGCATTTAAGACACTGTTGCATTACATTTTGTATCATACGCAAGCAAATCCCATCTGGGCTAACGCTGGCACTGAATTTCTTTCTCTGAACTTTGTTTTTCCTCTACAAAAGGGACACAGATACATAGAGATGTTGTGGGTGGTCAATCATGTCATGTATGTAAAGTGCATGGCACAAAACCGGGCTCATAGGAAGAAGTGTCTGATACATTTTTAAGTTATTATGATCCCCGTTTTACAGATTGCAAAACTGAGCCAGATGACAAAGCCGAGACTAGAACACAGGTTCTTTCTCAAAACGTGTTCTCGTAACTATTACGATACAATGGGAGTTGTTCTTTAGGTAAAGTTGGGTTTGGAAGAGGGAGTGTGAGCCTGGGCAGTGAGGCAGGATGAGAGCCAAAACAATGATGGCTCTGTGCCTTCCCTTATGGAGGTCCCTTCCAAGCTTAGCCTCACAGTCCTGGGCTACTCAGAAGACATATTTTTTGTGTCACTGGGTTCTTTATTTTGCCTCCCAAATGCCCTCTGAGGCAAGATATGGGAGAGGCACTGAAGCAGGACCTTGAACGTGGCTTACTCTTGACTGGACTCAGTGCCAGTGCTCATAACCAACCCTGAAATCAGTGTTTTCACCCTCGTTTGGATGATCAGGTGTAAATATACATTTTAATTATTTACATAATTAAGTCAGTGATTTGCTGCTGATCCGATATGTTTGACAATATTTCAGTGCCATCTGTTTCCTAATTGGACTTAATCTCCAAAAGATGTTACCAAAATAGCCACCAAATAATTAAAAAAGAAAAAAATCAAGCCGTAAAAAACCTCCACTCCCCTCACTGTATTCATAGGTATATATAAACACATGAAACACAATTTATAAGAGCATTTGTAGTGGTTTTAGGCATTGTGTGTGTGTGTGTGACTTGATGGCCTACGGCATATATTGAAGGCACTGAGGGATAGAGAAGAGCACATTAGCCCAAGGAGGCGAGTTCCAGAGCTGACTGTGTGACCTTGGGCAGGTCAATTTCCTTTTCTAGGCCTCAGCTCTGATGTTCACACATCCCTGGTCCCCAACTGGTGTTCACATGACACAACCCTTGTCCCTATTTGATGCTCCTGGCATGCTAACCCCCTCATTTGGTTGCTATTGCATTGTTGGGTACCTTTTATAACAAAATGTTCTTCTTGAAATAGGTTCTGGAAACCAACATGAGAGCTGACTTTTGCACTGTGGTCTTGGGTGACCCTTTTTCCTTCTGGGAACCTGAGGTTTGATGTTCTAGAAAACAGAAGTAATGATGTCCAATTGGTTTGAGTAAGGTTTGCAGTGCTGTTAGAGTCATGAAAGGTAGCATTTGTTCTGAGAGTGGGCTGTGAAATCAGATTGTCTGGGTTGGAATCTCTGTTTCCCACTTACGAGCCAGGACCCTCAGTCTCCACATTTGACAAGTGGAGTTCATGATGATACCTTCCTCCTAGGAATATTGGAGGCTTAAATGAGAGAGTGTTTAAAAAGTCCCCAGCTGGGGCACCTGGGTATCTCAGTGGGTTAAGCCTCTGCCTTCAGCTCAGGTCATGATCTGAGGGTCCTGGGATCAAGCCCCGCATCAGATTCTCTGCTCAGCGGGGAGCCTGCTTCCTCCTCTCTCTCTGCCTGCCTCTCTGCCTACTTGTGATCTCTCTCTCTCTCTCTCTCTTTCAGTGTCAAGTGGATAAATAAAATCTTTAAAAAAATTAAAAAATTAAAAAAAAGTCCCCGGCTGGCAGTAAGCTCTTAATTAAGATTAATTATCATTACTACAAGGTCGTTGTAAGGGTGTCATGTGAAAATCTGCTTTGAAGGACTATAAAAAATAAGGATTTTTTAAAATTTTTGCACAGTATGGGATACTCATCTCAATTTAGAATACTGTTCTGTGAACTTTGAAAAACTTTATCCACATTTTATAGTTGAAAAACAAGGCAAAAGAGGGTCAAATGATCTAGATGGGGGGGTGACTTCAGACATGACTTTTTCCACAAACCAATCAATAGCTCTGGTAATACAGGGAGACTTCATTTCTGTTTGCCAGAAAATCATTGTCATGGGCTATTTTGTTTCCATCTTTTATTGAGAACCTTTTATTCTTCTCTGTTTTTTGTTTGTTTGCTTGTTTTTTGAGAGTGCTAAAATAATATTATATATCCTGTGCGGCCCCCGTCTCTGGATTAGTTAATTAATTAATCAATTCAACAAACAGTTTGCATCTCCTAAGTACCAGGCACTCTGGGCCCAGGGGAACATGAGTCCCCGTGCGTACGCGCATATGCGCACGTACCACGTGAGGTCTGACGGTAAGTCAGGGCTCCAGAGTATATCAGAGCGGCAAGGGTTATGTTTGCAGCCGGGCAGCCGGAGAGGGACTTTATGAAAAGGTTCTTTTCAAGAAACTTGATTGGAGCAAAGGACTATGAATGTGGGGATCAGGAAGAAGAGTGCTCCAGGCCGAGGCCACAGCAAATGAGGTCTCAGGGGTGCAAGCTTGTTCATTAGAGAGCCCCCAGGAGGCCAGTGTAGCTGGAACTGAGGGAGGGAGCGCTGGGAGTAAATGAGGTCAGAGAGACAGCCCAGGACTGGTCGTGGGGCCCTGGAAGGGACTTAGGACTTCATTTTACAGGAGTATGTGAAGCCTTTGGAGGGTCCTTAGCATGGGAAGGGCAAGGTTAGATTTATGAGTTAATGTGATGACTCTGGCTCCTGCGTCTAGAAGAGGCAGTAAAGGCTGAAAACAGAAGTGGAGAGACCCGGATGGAGCTCACTGCAGCTCACCTGTAAGCAGGACGATTGCAACCAGCCACTCTGGGAGAGGCAGGTGAAGGAGGGGCCAGGGATGCAATTCTGGACGAGCTTTAAAGATGCATCTGCCAGGATTTGTAATTGGATTGTGGGATGTGTTGAGGAAATGAGAGAGCTCAGGGATGACTCCAGGACTTTTGACCTTAGCATCTGGGGGGAACGGATTGCTCATTCCTGAGAAGGAGAGTGCTGGGCGAGGAACAGAATACTACTTCAAAATAGAATATTTGTTTTTAGAAAGGGATCAAAGATTCCGTTTGGGGTACACTGAGTCCACATTAAATATGCAATGTGAATCCATGAGCACCTAAAACATATTGAAGTGAACGTCTTGGCTCTGACCATTCTGTAGCAACTGGACTCCAGGAGAGCTAAGGAAGGGCCGAGGCTGTCCAACTGGGGTGCCTCAGCATTTAATGGTCAGGAAAGGAGACTGAGAAGGAGAAAACAGTAATGCAGAAGAACAAGTACCACCAACCGGGGGGCTTAAAACAATAGAAATGTATTCTCTCACAGTTCTGGAGAGCAGAAGTCCACCATCAAGTTAGTGGCAGTGCCCCTGCTCCCTCTGAAGCCTCTAGGGGAAGAATCTTACCTCTGCCAGCTTCTGGTGGCAGCCAGAAATCCTGGGTACTCCTTAGCTTGTGACTATATCCCTCTTATTTCTGCTCTGTTTTCACATAGCTCTCTTTCTTGGGTCTACTCTGTGTGTCTCCAACTCTCAGGACACCAGTCATTGGGCTTAAAGTCCACCCTACTCCAGTATGACCTCATCTTAACTTGATTCTGTTTCCAAGTAAGGTCACATTCACAGATATCAGGGGTGAGGTGACTAGGACTTCAACCTATGTTTCCAGGAACACAAGGCACCCCACAAAAGAAGTTAATACGGTCTCTGGTTGCCTGCATGTTGTGTCTTCTGTCAGCACAGCCTGACAATCATAATGAATATTCAGATTTTAATTCTTCCTTCATTGGTTAATTTGGAGAATTCAACATAATAGCATTTTTCAAATAGTAATTATGTGGGATGTGAAGAAGGTGTTAACCTGCAAAAAGTTTTCTGTGATGAGATACAAGGGAGCAATCCTGTGTTAAACATGTACATTTTTTTTAATTGTAGGACTTTTCAGTGCCTTTACTAGGTGAATGGGCATGAGGAATCTCTAAGAATAGGAATAGGACGTAGAGCATTCCCAGTAGTACCCAGAACCTTGAGGTCACCGAGCATATTATGTTGAGAAGGAGAGGAAAATGTGTGCAACGAGAGTGTGGGATTTTTGTGGGAGAGCTCAAGTACGGAGAAATCAGGGGTGACAGTCTTACAAATGACATATAAATAACCTTCAGTCCTTTATCCTCTGGAAAATGCTCTGTGCATATTGCACCATCTATTCAAAATCAGCAAATTCCATTATGCAGATGAAATCCTGTGGAAACAAATCTGACATGAGGAGAGAGAGAGAAAAAAAAGTTTAATCTACCTTAGACATTTGATTTCATTTTAACCTTCTCAGGAAAATGTTTCTTCTGTAATGTTTCCAATGGATTTGAGTTGATCCTATTATGCTCAATATTCATTCATTCTTTTCCAACGAATATTTGAAAGGAGCCCACCGAGGGCCAAATACATTATGTATATTATCCCATTTAATTCTTCCTATGTCCTAAAAGGTGTTCTTCCTTTTATCGGTGAGGAAACTGAGTCTAGGAGGGTGGGGACAACTTGCTGAATGCCATGCAATTAGCAGTAGCAGTAATGGTATTCAATCCTTGGGCTGTCTGTCTCCAAAACCCATGGTTCGTCTACACAAAGAGGAATATTTTTTGCTTATTCGTTCTCTTGTGTGGAAGGAGGAAGGAAGGGGAAGGAAAGGAGATAACCTTACAGTGAACATCAAATACAAATACAAGATAGAAATAGTACACGTTATTAATAATAATAGTAGCTAATAATGATTGCGTTTTTACTCTTCGGCAGGTGCCCTCTGATTGAAAATCACCTCTCTCTGACAAAGTGGACATTTATATTAATTACCAGGAAGTGTTGGGACTGATTCCAGAGTTCAGAATTTCACCCGATTTATCTTTGGTTTGGGTATCTTTGAATGGGGTTTTCTATTCGATGACAGTGGGAGGTAGTGAATACAATGGTGGTGATTTTCAGGGCACTGTGTTGAGAAGGATCCTGAAGCTCTCTCTGGGCTCAGTGAGAGAGTGATTGATGTCTTCCCTGGGGCCGAACATCACAGGCCCATGTCCGTCATTTTTACTCTGGATTTGCACCTTCCTTGTTCTGAGACACCTGATTTGTTTTTTCCTTTTCCCATTTTCTCTTTTCTTGAAAGTGCAAAGCACAGAATGGATAGTTCACCGAGGAAGGGTTAGGTTAGAATCCTTATGAGCATGGTTTTGATTTAAGGGTGTATTGCCATGGGGGAAAAGGTCAGAAGGGGGTTTGCGGAGGCCGTTGCAACCAAACAGTGCCTTAACTGGGCGCTATCATCAGGACACTTCCATACATGTTTGAGTTAGCTGACACCCCACCGTGGGCTGGCGAGGTGGGCAGGATGGAGGAAATCCATGGGCTCAAGGAGCATGGGGACTTTGCAGCACCTGCACAGTTTCTAAGTGGCAGTAACAGGTTTGGACGCAGGTGCTAAGCCCCCAAATCCAGCTGTCTTGCTGCTGTCCTGCACTTCTTGCAGGAGTCGTGGTCACGACTGCGGATGAGTTTGGAGCTAGGATTGCAGGTGAGCTCAGAGCTTTGGTAAGACCAAAAGACAGGTGACATTAGCCCTGGAGGTATCATTTGGATGGAAGGAATGATGGGCACGACCAGGAAGGAGTCGTGTTTGGAGATAAAATCATTTCGGTATCATACCTTCTCTTCACAGCCATCAATTCTTTCCTATACTGAATAATAACAAGATGCTATGAATAACCAAGAGTTGGGAGGGGCTGACTGTGAACTAGGAAGGGTGCTAAATGGCTTGACTGGCTGATATAATTTAATCTTGCAAGTGAAGCCTAAATTGACCTCCTACACCCATTTCATAGGTGACAAAACTGAGTCACAGTGAGGTTTACTATTTGCCCCATCTGGGAAATTTCTGAGCTGGGATCAGAACACGGTGTGTGTGGAGGGGGGCGGGGGTGGGACCCAGGGCATGCTCCTCTGTCCTTGTTAGCTCCACTATCAGATTAGCTGGGAACCATGGAGACCCTTTGGTATCTATTTTAAGATTCTAAAGCTGTTGTTTGCTTATAAGCATCAGATCTGCTGCAGATGTAACTCATAGGCACAGACTCTCAGTAGAGCTGTGAGCTGAGTGCACCAGGCCAGCCGGGCCCCAGCCAGGCAGTCATGTACCTGCTATAAATACAGACATGTCAGCTGATCCAGACAGAGACTCAGTGTCTCCCCTGTCCAGTATTCTGACTTCAAATACATTTTTTTTCCTCCCCTCAGGCCTCTGTTTTTTTCTCAAATATCAATATAACTCCTCAAATTTGTTGTTCCACTTCTTCGGATCCAATTTTTTTTTTTCCTTCCTGTGTATTGTTTTAAATAGGAAGAAAACTGCTTTTTTTTTTTTTTTTTTTAACCCGATGTAATACCTCATTTAGAGTTGTCTTGCCAATCACGAGATGAAATACAGCCCACACCAGGCCAGGTTTTAAATTCATCCCTGTCTTCCTATTTTGCCATTTGAGTCCTGAAATTTACACAGCCTCGTTCCCACTCTAATTGATTCTTCTAACCTGACCATGACTTTTACCATCCTGTGGTGAGAATGCCCGGCTGGTCTTATTTCTCTGCTGTCAGGCCGTAGATCACCTTTAAAGGAACCTACACTGTCAGGAAGTTTATATCTCACATTTAAGATTTCTTAAATGAAACAAGATCTGCCAGGCAGTTTAAAGAACTTAATATGAATAATAAAACATTCAAACATGAGTTTTCATTTTATTTCCTGAAAACTTTATTTAAAAAGACGTTAACATTTCTCTGTATCACAGACACACCAAATGTAACCAATCTCCTTCAGCACATGAAATGACCCAAATAGGACTTTTACCTTATGAAAAGAACTTGCAAGTATAAAACCCAACCTCCCTTGAACACTAGTATCACTTGATGTGCATTTGCAACGCGTGGCACTTGCCTTACCTGTTAAACTAAGAAGAAATGAGCTGTGATGATTGGGGCTCTAAGAGAACATGGTTAGTGGGTTTAGTCTGCTTCAGAAATCACAGTGTTTAGACTTACGGAATGCCTTGCACGTTGCATTAGGTCATTAGATCGGCAGATAAGACCACAAATTGCAAGGAGACCTGTGTGTCTTGTGGGGACACACACCAGGCTGGGAGACGCGTGTCCTGGACTCAGATTCAGTCGTGTCCCTAAGAGCCACAATTTACTACATGAATTGAACTGTCACAAAAATCTACAGACAGTGTTATTATCCCCATCTGACAGAGGAGCGAGCTGTGCCCTTTAACAGAGTGGTTTCAGAATGGTTCACAGGGACATGCAGCAAGCACATGGCAATGTCAGGATTTGAGCACCAATCTATCTGGGGCCTGTGTGCCTCCTCATAGCCAAGGAATGTGCTTGGACCAGTCACTTCCTGTCTGGGCATCAGTTTCCTTATAGTGGACCAAGAAAATTGAGTCAGGTAATCATAACGTTGATTACAAAGCTGAAATGGAGTTGCTTTCAGAAGACCTGTTCTTGAGATTCAGAATCCGTTTACAGGTTGTGCAGCCTTGGGAAAGACATTCAAACCCCAGAGCCTCAGTTTCCTCATCTATGAAATGGGAGTAAAAATCCTTCCTTACACATGAAATTCAATACTGGGAAATAATATTCTTAGTTATTATTCATCATTTATTAATAATAGTGTTATTTTTAAGCCCATGCTTATTTTTATTCATTAAAAATGATTACAATAGAACCTAAGCCTGAAAAAAAATCATATTCATCGTGTTTGGATCTAGCTTGAAATTATCTATCTGCCTATCATTTTGCACTCATAGCTAAGACACAGCTGCCTGGAAGAGGAGAATTGCAGAGTGATTAAAAGTGAAGGTTTCAAAATCAGACACTTCTCTGCTCTATTAACGCACTAGTGATATTATCTTGGGCAGATGGCTAAACCTCTCTAAAGCTTGGTGTCCTTTGTGAACAGCGGGCCAACCCCACATGGCCAATGTCAGAATAACATGAGATGCTCATACCTGTGAACTACTAAGCACAGTGCCTGGCACAGAGCAGGTGCTCAGTTAACACTGGTGAGTGAGAGAGCATTCAGCTTGGTGGCCCATGGAACACGCAGGATCACTTTCTTTATTAAATTAAATAATCCACTTAACCTCCCAGGGCTCTTTGATTTCATGGCCCTCCCGGCTGCCCTCCCACCAGTAGCAATATTAAACCTGCATGAATTGAATCTTCCTGCAGGGAGGAGCCAGGACAGGGTAGCTGGGTGAAGCAGAAGACAGGCACGATTTAAATTTCAAATTCAGAGCTAAGTCACCACTAATTAATTCTTTGCTTCATCTAGTCCTTTGCTTTGTAGGAGGTTGTGTGGACACCATTAGAGCAGCTGGAAGGCTGCGGCTCAGCGGAGGATGAGTGAGTTGTCCAGGAGCATTCAGGTAATCAGTGTCGGAACCGGAATGCAAATCCAAGCATTCAACCACACACACACATACACACACACACGCACACGCACACACGCACACACGCAATTATGTATGTATATACATAAGTATATGTACATACATATGGTTATGCATGTGGATACATATTTATTTCTATATTATAATTCAAGCATTCAATTGCACTTGTGTGCACATAGGTACATGTGTTCATATGGCATTTGCATACATATATACACATGTGTGTGTGCATGTGCATATGTATAAATGTATATATGCCCACAATTTCACTTTTCCCCTGTTTGCTTGCTTGAGTGATTTACTCCTCTCATTTAAAAGAGGGTTATTTGCAATTGGGGTTATTTGTAAAAAATACTTGAAATTGTTGGAAGAGACACTCTGGAAGAGTGCCTGGAATCTAGAGCATACAGAAGATGTACCTCTAAAATGTATATGAAATCGATCCTTTCCATCCTCACTGTCCCTGACTATAGTGGGCAGAATAATCATCCCCCAAAGCTGTCAACAATGGGGAGTATATGAATGTTACCCCTGTGGCAAAAGGATCTCTGCAGGTATGAGTAAATTTAAAATGTTGAGGCAGGAGATTGTCCTGGATTTTCTAAGCCAACTCCATGGGAGCTCAAGGGTTCCTACAAGAGAGATGCAGGAGGGTCGGAATCTGGGAGATACAGAGACGCCCCAGAGCTCACTCTGCCGAGGGAGGAAGGGGTCACAAGCCAAGGGATGGAGGCAGACTCTAGAAACTGGAAAGGGGAAGGAAATGGATTCTCTTCTAGAGCCTCCAGAAGGAACGCAGTCTGGTCTACTCCTTGATTTTAGCCAGTAAGACCCCATCTTGGACTTCTGATCTCCATCAGGAGCTAACTACCACCATCTCTTGTAGGGTGACTTTGGCTACATCCAAACCGGTCTCTCTTTTCCATTCTTCACAACCACCACCCACAAAATCTCTTCTCCATGCAGCCTCTGGAGGGATCATTTCAAACCTATCTTGCTGATGTCTATCATGTGCTTAAAACCCCCAATAGCTAAAGGGCACTTTCATGCCCTTTATGATAGCCTCATTTTCCAGCTGAGGCCTGAAGGTTAATGGACTTGGCCAACCAGTCCTGGAAGGACAGAGGGAGACCTGAGCTCAGAACCCCAAGATCTGGCCCAGCTTCCCCCACTTTGTAGTACCTACCTACCTACCTACGTACCTATTTATCTATCTGTCTATCTGGAACCGTCTCCCTAAGAGAAAAGAAGGGAAGCAGTTTCCCAGAGAAATGTCAGGGCCATTGCTACAGTGTTTGAGGTTTTTAGAAGAAAAGCTAGAAGAAATTGGAACACTCTTTCTGGAAACTTCTCTATCCTGCTCTCAGAATCTCCTGTCCTCAGAAATACACAAAGTGCTATAAAATCAATGACTCGGAGGAATTCTCCAGGAAAAACAAGTATGTCCATTTGAACAAACTACTCACTCTCTAGATGCATGAATAGGAAATAATGGCAATAAAATATATACTTATTTATATTGGGTTATAAACTCAAATGCCTGCAGGACCAGACTGGAAACATATGGGTGGGGATTGAGGCCAAGTGTTGCTAGATCTTCTGATTTTTCCAGAGAAAATAGAAATCTGGAGTTATATGTGAAAACTCCCAGTTTTCAAGTACAGGCAATGGATTTTAACGATTATTTTCACCGTGTGAGGACCAAACAACATTTCTGTGAGCTCCATAGGACCCACAGCCATCTGCCTGAGACACTGGTCCTACACACCCAGAGCCACATCACCTCTGCCATGTTGGAGTTTTGTGCTCAGGTATGGCCCCATTCCACTTAAATGTCTTTCTGCCCTCTGCACTTTGGTTGGAAGATCGGGAGTGGTGGTGCAGAATCCAGCAGAGCAGGCCAGAGCTCAGTGCCAGGGATCTCCTAGTTAGCTTACATCTGAGGAGTACATCACACCCATGCTGGGTGCCAAGAGGGCAATGATGGTAAGAGCCACCCTCTTTCTTCAGTTTAGGCCAATTTCTAAACTATCTGATGGACTTGCTAATGTTTCACAGTCTATATATTCCCTGAGCTAAAAAAGACAGTCTCCCTGCATGCCATGAATTCATGGTGGACCTGCCAGTGACTGTGACACATACAGATAAACAGGGAACCCTCAGAATTTGGTCCGTTTTGAAGGTGGATTTATAAAAATTAAATAAATCTAAGAGTACGCAGTCCTGCCTTGGAGGGCTGGGAAACCAAATAGATTTCCTAGACTAGGTGAGTCTTCAAAAAAAATTTTTTAATTGAGGTACATTTGACATATAACATGATAGTAGTTTCAGGTGTACAGCATAATGATACAATATTTGTCTGCATTGCAAAATGATCACCACGTTAAGTCTAGTTAACACCCAGGAGTCTTCAAAGATGTTAGGATGATTATTCTGCAAGGTAAAAGTGGTTAAGTGTGTTCGTGGAAGAGAGATCCTCTTGAGCAAGTCTTTGCTCAAGGACTATAGATAAAGATATAGATAGTTTGGAAGAATGAATGCTCATTTGGGGAAATGAGATGATAAGGTAATCAGATAAGTTGAAATAGACAAGATAAGATACCTGGCAGAGTGTGGCTGAGAAAATATACAGAAGAAAGATAAGGTGGTGTGCCAGAAAGAGGGTCACAGGTCTCCATGTTAGTCTTCTTGGCTTTGTACTGATCTTGCTGAAAGTCATGGTCTTCTCCTCAGGACAAGACCTGGGCTCATCATCAGTGAGGTTCCAATAATGCCAGGGAAGGGACTTCTATGCTCTTTTTGTTCCCTATCAAGTGCCCACCCATCCTCTCCCAGAGCTCAGAACGTTGCCCTGTGGCTGGCCTGGGATCAGACACTGGAGACTAGGTTAGGGATGGCATCTACATTCAGACCAGCGTATACAAGAAACATGGGTCACATCTACCACGCCCAATAAGAAGGGGGCAACCTTTTCTCTATAATCCATCTCACCCAAATACTCAGAGGTCCAAGGTTGGCTATCTTGAAATTCTAGATGATCTAGATGATCTTTAGCTGTCTTCCTGGCAGAGAACAACACTTCTGGCTTCACACACATCCACTACATTTTCTGTCTCCTGACCGCCAAAGGTCATATTTACTGGTTTACCATTGTCCACTAAGAAGCCCTACTCTTTTTGAACCTTCTTTCGAGTACTACTCTTTATTCTTTCTTCAAATGGCACCTCCTTGAGGTTCCTTTTGATGATCTTATTTACTACTGTTAACTCCTACCCCGCCCCATCACTCCCTATCTTCCTAATCTACTGTATTCTCACTAGGATGTGTCTTCCAAGAGGCGAGTATATTTATTGGTTTACTTACTGCTCCAACCTGGCACTGGTCACAGGTGTCTGGCACATAGTAGGCTGTTAATAATTATTTACTGCAAGAATTAACTATGATATTTATTGATCCCCTATAATGTGTCTGAGGTCTGTACCCTCATAGAATTTAACTTCTACCTGCTGTTTGAATGTCAGACACAATCCAAGGATATTGCTGCATCTTATCCATCTCTGTAGGTCCTGATACAGAATCATGTATGTGGAAGGTGCCTCAATGGCTCTTGTCAAGTGAATGGGTTTACTTGATGGGATCCCCTACAGTCCTGCCACCCTGAACTTTGTAATAATCCCTGAGAGTTTCCATGACTCCTCAGACCTTTTGACAATTCCCTGCACAGTGGCCAAGTTCTAATTTGAATATTATGCAATCACCCACAGCAATACAATGAGATATTTAAAAAGTATGCTCTGGAGTCCATCAGATGTGGTAGCTATGAACTCTGGTACCTTCACTTATAGCCTCAGCCAGCATATTCACTTGCTTAACCATATTCACTTGCTTAACCTCTCTGGACTTTGGCGCCCTCGCCTGTAAGCGGAATTGAACAGTGGTGCCTTTGTCACTGGTTTGCTGGGAGGATTATGGTTAATGCATTCCAAGAGTTGGTACACCAAGAAATTAATAAATATTAGCCATTGAAATTACTTTTTGAAAAACCCTCGATGTCAACTTTTACCATGTGACTACTATAGTAGTGTCCTGTGCAGTGTGTCCTGTGGTATAAATACTTGCATATCAATCTTTCTGAGTACTATTCCTCATGTAGGATGGGTTTATGACAGAGGGGTGGGGTTAAGAGAGAAAAGTGGAGGCCAGATGGGTAAGTGGTCAGATCTGAACTCCACTATGGACCAGCTGTGCAAACAGGAGCAGGACCTTTCATTTCTCTCATCTGGGATCCCTCTGATAAACGGGCATGGCAATTTCCCAGCACAGAGTCAGAGGAATATGCAACAAGATCCCATTTAGACAGAGTCTGAAACACATTGGGGGTATAATACCTATGAACGCACATCTCATGGCTTTTAAAATTTCCTTGCTGGAGGATGATGTGTGCATTGAAACCAGTGACCCTCCCCCTGATTCCCTTTGGGAATCTCAGCCTTTCACTCGGTGCCCTTTTTGCATTTCATGCAGTCCTGCTGCAAAGGGAAATCTCAATGGAAATCTCTCCTTGCCTCGTGTGGGTGATTGGTTTACACCCAAATCACAAAATCTGATTATAAGTTTGTAAATGTCTTTGCTTGCAGAGAGAGACCCGTATTATTAATGGTCATAAAATTAAATTACCCGGTGCATTTCTATTCCAAAAGAAAAACTGATCCATGTTCACTAGTCAGCCTGCATAACGTCGATGTATAAACAAAAATGGGGGGGGGGAGGAGAACACCCACCATGTTATTTATTCAGTTCCAAAACATTTTCCACACACCATATGGCGGGATTTTTTTTTTTCTTTCCCAAGCCTTTTTCACAGATGTAATTATAATTCTTTTCACCTTCCCCAGAGAGATCATCTTGAGTATTGTAAAGATTGTGTGAAACTTGAGACCTTAGAGGGAACTGTATTATTGTGCAATCAGTCTCCCCCTCCTTCACAAAGTTCAGCCTCTGAGCTGTAAGACAGTAGCTCTGCAGAGCCTGACCTTTGCCCCGGGGACTGTTAATGATAGGTGAAGGTCAAACATTCTCATGATCATTGTCTCATGTCGTCAGCATCTCTCTGGCAGGGATATGGTTCAGTTGGATGAGGGGGCTATAAACCATCAGCCTGAAACAAGCCTCAGGCCTCTCTTTATTGGCTTTTTTTGTTGTTGTTAGGGTGTTCTCCAATCCTGCTAACATGCAGAATTAGCAATGTTTCCGCACAGCATTCTGAGCCTAAGGGATCGTAGCATTTGCCCCTTGTTTATGTCCTGTGGAACTAAACAAAGGACTGGGCGCTGGAGAGGCATTGGGTAAATACTTGTTAAAATTAATTTTCCTGGTACATAAGAGTATCGGTAAGGGTTGATTCACATCAACTCAGAAAGTGTAGGCAGATCTAGCCCGGCATCCCAGAAGCTGCAGAGACCCTGTGTATCAAGCACACATGGTGTGTCAAGCTTTGTTCTAAGGGCTTGGTGTATGGGATCTCCTTTATGTGTGAGGCAGCCCAGTGAGGTAAAGAGTCTCATAGTGTTACAGGGATGGAAACTGAGGCTCTGAGTGCTTATGGGCTCTAGGCAAGGTCACATGCGTTTTCTCTAGCCACGATGGTAGAACAATAGCAGCTTCAAGAACCCCAGCACATCTAGGGAAAAAATGGTCATTTTTAGTTGACCCCCTTTTGAAAGGAGGAACGGGGACTCAGAAAAGCATAAGGAACTTACACGTACGATCCCACAGCTAGCAAATATGCTCTCACCCAGCCCCTACCCAGTTCACTGTGCAAAACACAGTGTGTCATACACCCGCTGAGTTTTAAAACATGAAAACCTAACCTCCATTTATATCCTTGTTTCTATGGGGTGATGTGTTCCAAACGCCAAACATCTGAGTTACAAAGGAACTTTTGGCAACATAACCTGTTTATGTGTTGAAGACTGTCTGTATCTTCCATATTGATAGGGTGCGTCTGGCAAGAACAAAAATCGTCTTGTGATTTACCAGATGGCGATTCTGTGCTCCAGCTGGATCGGGAATCCCACAGGACCCATATTCTCCTGCAGGATTCCAGCCCCACCACCTCTGTGCTGTCGCTTCACCACCACACACGGGGCCGCTTAGCCCTCCGCACTGGGGCCGTGTGGCTCCGGCAGAGTGAGGAGGGTTTCTCCTGGGTCTAGAAGGTCCCACAGTTGGCATGCTGCTCGGGAGTTGCCCAAATGGACACCCTCTGCATGGGAACCCTCCCAGCCACGTGCACCCCCGAAGGTTTGGATTCACAGACCGTTGTGGCTACAGGTAGGGAAAACCAGTTCTGTAGAAATTGTCCAGAGACAAGTACGCTCAGTGGCTTAGAGCAATGTCTTCCAGTTGTTTTTGACCCCAGTTCCCAGAAAGAGAAATATCTTATGTTGTGACCCAGTGCATATATGCAAGTGGAATATGCATATTTGCTTGTAATTGAAATATAGATTATACATAAAATGTGTGTGGCGGTGGGTGATGTGTGAAATAAAAGTTTGACAAAATAATACTTATATGAAATAAAAGTTTGACAAACTCAATACCCTTTTCCTATGAGATTCATCTCCTTTTCCTTTTCTCTCTCTATCTCTCTTTTTTAGTGAGAGATCAAGTTGGGGGAGGGGCAGAAGGAGAGGGAGAGAAAGACTCGCATGCAGACATCTCACCAGATGCTAAACCTGATGAAGGGTTCATCCCACGACCCTGAGATCATGACCTGAGCCTAAACCAAGAACAGGTGTTTAACTCACTATACCACCCTTATTTTTTAATTCAATCCATTCCATTTCTTTCCTCTCTATTAAAGAATTGTGCTGGCCACAATCCTCTAGATGGTTTCTATAGCCCATGGTTCGAGAACATGTTTGAGGTCCATTTACAGTTCTGGGGTACTAGACTTAGCCTCTCTGGGTTCAGTCTCCTCATCTGTAAAATGGGTATCAAATCACTACTTTTCTCCTATGGTAGTTGTGAGAATTAAATGAGGTAATGCTTCTCTGTAAATCCCTAAAAGGTGATAGTGTTTCTAATAAAAAATGATGAATTATTGTCTAATCCATATCATTCACCTTAAAGATGGGAAAATGAGAGCAGCTGAAAGGGAGGTTCTCCAGAAATCACCCTGGGAATGAGCAGAGTCTGGGAACAGAAGGCAAACTTCTGAGAGACGTTATACTCCAGGCCAACGGGAAGTGTCTTACTTGTAGAAACTGTATGAGCGCCTCGGAGCGACCAGCGCAACTTTAAACACATGGCTCCTTCCAAGCCTTTCCCAGCCTTTCCGGCACCCATTCTTGCTAGGTTTCCCAGTGAGAGATTTCAAAATGCCAGTGCCCCAGGGAGCCCACATGTGTTTGCACCTGCTGAGTGTAACAATGAGGAAATGGCTCCTTTGGTCAGGGAATGAGGCCACAGGGATGTTCAAATGGGAGAAAAAGGACTCCCAGAGGGCCTCACTAACTCCTTCTAAGTCCCTCAGAGAGACTGGTCCTGGAAAGATAAGATGGGAGAGTGTGCTTCAGTTCTGAGTCTGGTTTATTAGAACCACAGAGGCATAAGCTCCAGGTTTTGTGGTGAAGCTGGTAGCAGTGAGGAAAGAATGTTCTCAGCATCTTTGCATATGTAGAGGCTAGCCTATGAGGTCAGCCCTCCAGCCCCATCATCCCGGGGATTACCAAGTGCTCTCCCTTCCTTGCCTCTGCTCAGGCATTTCCTTCCAGCTAGAACCCCATCGCCTCTTTTGCTACATTTTTAGATGCTTCCCATCCTAAAGTGTTCCTGCCTACCCTGATCCCAACATAGAAGATACTTCCTGCTACCTGGAAACATTTGGGGTGTGGGGGGACGCATTTGCCATGCCCTAGCTGTGTCATAGATAAGTATATAAAATTGTTCCCTTCTGCTAATATATTCTGCTCCTTAAGAGGCAGACTTTCTATCTGACTTCATTTGTGTCTTTTTGGACACCTGACAAAGCATTGTGTTTGTACACATAAGGCACTGAAACGTGTGTGTTAGGTGAATGAATGAGGCAAAATGTAGATGGGCATGCAGCAGGTGAATGCTGTCAGACTGCTTAAGATCATCAGAATACATTATTGACACATTTATAAGTGTGTGTGTGTACGCGTGCGCGTGTATGTGTGTGCACGTGTGTGTGTTTTCCAAACTAAATTTAAGTCCAGGATTCTCATCCTTGGGTTCTCGTGAGCATGCCCTGGGGACTTTATATAAAATACTGAGGCCCCACCACCAGGGATTCTGTTTAAATTGGTTTGGGCTAGGACCTGGGGAATGTATATATTTAACATTGTCTCTTGATGATTCTAATGTGCAGCCGTGGTTCAGAGGCACCGCTGTTAGCTTTTTGATTCATAGGAAGATGGTATAGGAAAGTGCCGAGTAACGTAGCTGGTCTGTGGCAGTGCCCGATAAATACATATAAACACTTCCTCTCCTCTTTCCTCTCGAGAGTGGGGACTTTATATTATGCCTCTTTCCATTGTGCAGGGAACTGAGCTCAAGGGACAAGTTAAAGAGAGGACAACAGATGTTTCAGTGGGGAATGCAATCAAGGGTCCAATGAGCCACGGAACTTGGGTAAAATCACTGTGGACTTAACAGCATTTACGGGAAAGTTTGTGAATAAGATTAGGTTTGAGTGGGGCCTCAGTGAATGGGCAGAGTTTGGCAAACTGGTGAAAAGCTATGAGAAGGACATTCTAGAAAAGGACGATAACATCCTTCAAGATGGGAAGATAGGGGAAGACAATCATATGCCAGGCATGTCGCTGAACACATTACAAGCATGACTCTATTTAAGACTTGTAGAAACTACTATTGTCCCCACTTTACAAAGGATGGGGCAAGGTTTGGAGAGAGCAGACAATTAGCTCAGGGATGCAGAGAGAGAGAGAAAGAGAGTAAGCAGTGGCACCGAGATTTAAATGGCGTTTGTCTGAGATGTCGTTTGCTGCAAGGAGAGAGGAGGTCATGGTGTGTAGATAAGTCTCTTTGAGTAAGTGAGTTTGGAGAGGGAAAAAAAGGTAAAAGGTATGTTTGGGCTAGACTGTGAGTGCCAGTGCACCTCTAGGTCTTGAACTTTACCTTGGGGGCCTCAGGGAGTTGTAGAGACATGATGAATGTTGCTGAAGCCACAGAGAGCCAAGAGTTAGCAGGGTTGACAGGAGCCTTAGGAAGTTATTTAATCCATACTGGCCAAGTGAGGAAATTGATTTTACCTTATCTAAAGTATTCTTGCTGGAGATCAAACCCAGCATTTCAAACCTTTCTTGGAAGAGACATTTGTAAGCATTAGCCCCAAAAGGTTTGCAACTTCATTGCAGTGTGTTTCTCTGTGGGGATCCAACGAGAGCATGTTTACTGAGCACCTACTATATGGCAGAGCCAGTGCTACAAGGGGCAGAGAAAGAGCTATGGAGGATTTGCTCCCTTCTCCTTTTCCTCTTGTTGGTGATCCCTTGGAGACCAAGCAGGAATGGACTCATGCGATGCCTTCCATTATCTGCCAGCCCTCTTTTTGCTGAGCTGAAAATGCACAGAATTACCTTAACATTCCCAACTGGGTCTTATTTTCCAAGCTGCTTTCATCCCTTGTCTTGCTTTCCTTTGAACTACATCCAATTTATCACTTTTTTCTTTTCTTTCTGGAAACATGATGCTCAAAATTGAACACAGCCATCCAATTAAGTCTTAACCATAGCCAACTAGGTGGCTGGCTTGTTTAACATGGTGAAATCTTATTAATAGGTAGATGGGGAGGGGACGTGAGTATACTCAGGCCATTTAGATTTTTTTTTTTTTTTAAGCAGTACATACAGAGGTGGACAGCAGAAACTAATATGCCATCAGCTGCCTTAGAAATATTCTTCCTTAATTTTTGTGGCATGTTTTATTTGGGAGGGTTTTTGCGCTCACTTATTTTATTACCTTGACATTTTTATACCCCCGGTAACAATTTTTATTTTTTATAAGTTAAGCTTTTACTTAGGTACAGTGTAAAGCTGTTCTTGAGATGAAAGCTGTTATCTGATTCAGGGCTTAATGTTGAAAAGTTCTCAAGCTGGTGAATCTAAAGACATTTCCTGCATAATTGTGTACTTAGAATTCACTGGCAGCGTAAAAGAGAGAGAGCTTCATGTTCTGTCTGGAATTACGAAAAAAGACAATTTATTTTTAAGTGAACTGGGGGAGAAGAGGGGAAAAAGCCTGCAGCGGAAGACGTTTAGCTGAGTTACTGAAATACCATCTGGAGGCTTGGCTGAAAAGAAGAGAAATCCTAGAAGGAGCACGATGTGGGGCAGTTAAGCCGAGGCAGGACCAGCATATCCGGGAGATGCTGCCTCGATCATCGATGTGATTTGTACAGCATGGAGAGGGGAGCTAATTTGCCCTTGGAAAGGGAAGACAAAACTTATTTAAATTTCTTAAAATTTGCTAAAATAGTGCATGTAAAAAAATGCACCCTTTGCCTGTGTCCACAGTTCAGTGGTACCCCATACATTCACGCTGTTATGCAACTGCCACGTCATCCATCCACAGGCAGACCAGTTTTCCTTTTCCCAAAGCAAAACTCCACAGCCATTAAATACTCCTCCCTCTTCTTCCTTGTCTCTGGTAACCACCGTCCCTCAGTTCTTTTTAAAGAGTTTTTTTTTTTTTTTTAAAGATTTTATTTGTTTATTTTAGACAGAGAGGAAGAACGCTTCTGCAAGTGGGGGTGGGGGAGAGGGAGAAGGAGAGGGAGAGAGAGAAAATCTTAAGCAGGCTCCATGTTGGGCATGTGGGGCTTGATCTCAGGACCCCAAGATTGTGACCTGAGCTGAAACCAAGAGTCAGGTGCTTAACTGACAGAGCCACCCAGGTACCCCAGAAAGATAGTGTTTTGTTTTGTTTTTAAGTTTGAGGAGAAGAGTCTGTCAGGTCTCAACTAATCACACTAATTTTTTGAGACTTTGTCAATCCACTCCTGCTTTACCATTTCCTCCAGCCTATGCCTGGTCCTGTCTCCTATGGTGGCTACTGTCCTGAAGCCCTGTCCGTCTGTCAGTCTGTCAACCAGACTGTGATCTCTGTGAGTGCAGGACGCTCAAGGGCACCCCTTCAGTGCTCAGGGCTGAATGCTGGCCGCTAACTGCTCCTCATGACTACTGTCTGTAGGGCACCATGATCAATACTTTACATCTCTTATCTTGAGGATCCTCATAGCAACCCTGCAAAGGAGGGAGTGCTAAACCTATCTTAGGAAATGAAGAGAAGGAACATCTGACAATTCAAGTACTTTGCTCAATGACGAGTGGCAGAACCAGGATTTCATAAAAGTCCATCTCTTGGAGAGCTGGCATGGCACAGTCAGTAAAACACCTGACTTTTGTTTTTGGCTCAGGTCATGATCTCAGAGTCCTAAGATCCAGCCCCACAGGGCTCGGCACTCAGTGTGGAGTCTGCTTAAGATTTTCTCCCCCTCTCCCTCTGCCCCTCCCACCTGCAAATGCGCACTTTCTTTCTCTCCCTCTCTCTGTCTCATATAAATAAATAAATCTTTTTAAAAGGTCCATTTCTTGGTTAGGTAGGTACCTTCAGCTCATGTCATGATCCATGGTCCTGGGACCAGGTCCTGCATTAGGCTCCCTGCTCAGCAGGGACTGCTTCTCCCTCTGCCTGCCACTCACTCTTTCTCTGACAAATAAATACAATCTTTTTTTTTTTTTTTTAAATTCCATCTCTTTACCAGTTTCCAAAACTTTCTTCCCAAAGGTAGTCCTCATCAGCATCTTTGATAGGAAGATGGGGCCTTCATGCACAGATGTCACTGGGCTATAGAAATCCATTTCCTTATCAAGGCTGTGTTCCTGGAACACTACTTACATGGGTTGATAGTAGGCACTTCTTAAAACTGCAAAAAATTGAAAGAAGGGGCCTTACTCCCCCTGTGGTGTCTAATAAGTTTGGAAATATGGAGTTCAACACAGTTAAACAGAATCATTCTTGCAAAATGTCTCAGAGGCTGGATTCTTCATTCAGTCTGCAAGCTTATTTTTCCTCTTTTTATAACAATTTGTTTATCCAGTACTCTGTAGGAAAACTTTCATAAATGCCAGGGGCGACATTCAAAATATTTAATGACTGTTACAGCCTGGACAGTGGCCAGTCCAACTGGAGAGCAGCCCAAACAGAAACAACAGGAGCCAACAACTGGTGTGGACACACGGACGCGAACTGACGGGAAGAACCGTCATCAGAATTCACCTTAAGCAATTAGGGTTCTTGGATGACGGACAACTCTGGGAGGGGGGAGCAAGGGACCAAGCCAACTGTCCCTGGGGAAGAAAGAAGCCCATTTCCTGGAAGTGTTTCTTGGGGCTGTCCAGAATGCTGCAGTTGGGAATGAATGAGCTTTTGTCTGTATGATATAACCCCCCACCTCACCTATAAGCAAATAGAGGTTGGCACACTTCAAGTCTGTCAGTGGTGCTGTCCTCTAAGCTTTATTGTACTTTGAGCAGAGACGACATCACTCATTAGAAGGAACAGTGGACAGGAGTCAGAGGCTCTGGGCTCTGCCTAGGATGTAAGGTGACGAGAAGCCACTGGGCTCGTCTCGATGGGCCTTAGTACCAGCTTCTAGCACAGGGCTGGGCTAAGTTATCAAAATTCTCCTCTCCCTATAACATCTTACAGCTCCCATCTTCTGGGCAGTCCTCAGGTTTGTGGTTCCCATTCTTGGTTAAGTAACCATGCTTCCCCCTAACCACCCCTGTGCAAGTCAAGACCACCTATGTTTCTTCCTTACCTGTCAGGTGATGTTGCTACAAAGATAAAGGCCCCTGCCTTTTGAATTCCACGTCTGTCTGAGTCTCTTCCACACTTGAAGCACAGCCAGGAGTTGAGTGGGGGAATGTATCTTTAATATTTATTAAAGGGCTCCAAATCTCTGTAATCTTCCATCTTTGATCCTGTTAAATATTCTAAACTCCTTTTTTATTTAAACATGTTTGGTCTAATCATGGGCTGATGTGCTTCTCTGGATCTCGGTGAATCTTTGGTGGCAAGCAGGGAGAAGGGAGACAGGTCTTATGGGAGACGTTTAATGCTCACAGTCAATTCCATTTCCACTTGGTCCAAGTTGAAGCAATTTCAACTGGAAAACCCAGCACTGGGATGGCTTCTCAGGAAATTATCACGAAGGAGTCAAAGCCATTCATTTGAAGGTATTTGTCACCATGTTATTTATGAGTGTGATTATTAGAGATATACTTCCTGTATCACATAGAGAACGTGTTTCAGTAAGTTCTAGTAGAATGATAATTTCATCCAGTGAATGAAATTTTTGTCCTGAATATAACATTGAATTTTTGGGAAACTCTATGGCTAAAAGGCTTCAAATACCCAAACTTCACAAACACAGGTTTGAAGGGGAACGTGGACAAATGAACATGGTTGATTCGTTATGGGTAATGGGATATTGAGATTATGGATGACAGTGTTGTTTTTTTCCATCAGTTTTTGTTATTTTAGTTGCAACATTGTTTATATGGCATACAAGACATAGAAACCATATATTATACGTAGTGTAATAAGTATTGACTTTAGAATTGGACAAATCTATATTCAGACTCAGATTTTGTTACTTCTTTATGTAGGATTTGGGGGGAAATCTCTTATCCATACAGAGCTTCATGTGTGGAATGAGTTCTTTTCTCCCGAAATCAAATCAGATTAAATCAATGAAGCTGCTATTTCTTGTAAAAACAGCTAGTATTATAATAAGCCATAGACTTTCACCTTTGCTCATTCCTGACAATCTCTATTTTATAAAGCCACCCTACTCTCAAATTAGTAGGAAACATGACAGCATCATAGTTCAGATTTGAGTCTCAGCTCCACCACGACCTAGCTCTGTGACCTTGGGCAAGGAGCACCTGTTAGGGTTTGACCTGGTTAGTAAGCAACATTCCTCTTTTTCTTGACTGAGTTCAGAACCTACAAAGAATGAGACAACTGAGTCAGAAAGATTGAGATCAGGATAGTACCTTTCCTCCTTTAAAGCTGTTTGGAGGATGTGACAGGGATATGTTAGCAGCCATCGGCTTCCTAATCCAGATTTCCCCCCTCAGCCACGAGACTCCTGCTTCAGGGGAAAGCAGTCTCCTCCAAGATCACAGGAAGGGACAGCAGAATGCAGCCTCCCTGTAGGTGGAACATACCAAGAGAAACAAGACTTACAGATCTATTCCCATCTTCCAAATATATTCTTGAAAATTCAGTGCGGTGGTGCAAGTTGATTTTTACACCATAGCTGGCATATAATTAGTACTCAATAAATAGTTTCTGCTCTGTCCCTCCACCAGCTTCCCCAGGTAAAAGACCCCTCACTGCGAAATCTGTGGATGAACGGCCGGACCAGTGGAGCCACGTGAAGAGAGGTAATGCAGCATGGGGTCAAGAACGTGGCTTGTGAAACCAGATGGCATAGATACGAATCCTGGCCAGCACCTGATTGCATGACCCTGGACAGTTTACTTAACCTCTGTGTGTCTCAGTATTTCCGTCTGTAAAGTGGGCCTAGGGCAGTAACTTCTCTCTGAGCTCTTATGAGGATTAAACAATCTAATAGTTATAAAGCACTTAGAGCAATCCCTGGCACATAGTAAAAATGTTTGCTAAATATAAATAAGAAATGAGGACCTAAACATTTACTACAGGGCTACCCCATTCTACAGGATCGGTGGGTTTAGGATATGATGATGATATGCCAAACCATCCACACTAATAGTGCATTAGAGGGATTTCTCATCCCTCTGAAGCCTTTTTTGTGTTTCTCACCCCATCCCCATCCTTCTACTTTTTGGGTAGAAAAAAAAATAATAATGCTACAAGTAGCAATGGGGATGATTCTACATTAAACTGCCTTCTGTGGTGTGTGCAGAGTTGGAGACCTTGGGTCCACAGCCTTCTTTCTCCCTCATATCACCCTAAATTTCTTGGTTAAATTCCCAGCAAGATGAAGATTATTTATAATTTGGCCCTAACTGCAGCCCAGCAGGAGAACATGTTAATGAGTTCATTAATTAATTAGCTTGCATTTGCATAGCGCTTTAGCATTTGCAAAGCTCTTTCGGATTCATTATTTCAGTTTATGATCACAATTCCCCAGTGAGGAACAAGGCAGGGGTTGTCTAGACTTTCAGACAAGGAGGCTGAAGCTCAGTGAGGTTGACTGGTCAGCCCTAGATAACTAGTTCAATGGCGGAGCTGGGATCATTCATTTTTGAAAGGGACTTTGGAGAATTCTGGACCCTAATTTAAACCTGAGCTCCAATTTTTGTTACCTGTGTGGTCCTAATCAAGCTACTCAGCCTGCATGGTCGTTAGTTTCCTCATCTGTAACACAAAGTTATAAATAGTATCAACTTAATTAGGACTAATATGAATATTAACCAAGATAATATGCAGAAAGCACATACTATAACTGCATGGTCAGTGGTAAGGCCATTATTATAAAAAAAAAATGACAATCAGCTTCCACTAAGTATAGCGTGGTGTGGGCTATGCAAGCACTCAAGGTAAAGTGTGTTGGGAGAACAGAGCAGGGATAATTGGATCCACCTGATGCAGTGGGGAATTGGGGAAGTCTTCTCTGAGGCATGGGGTTTGAACCTTCACAGGTGAATATGAATTTTTCCAAGCAGAGAGAAATGAAGGAAAATTTCAGGAAACAACATGGATGGGTGCAAATCACTGTGGGGTGGACCTGTTTGCTCTCTTTAGGTTAGGTGTTGGCAGAAGATACCTAGTGTTGAAAGCGAGGTTGGGTGTGTAGAGATGGATATCTCTATCACAAAATAACTAGGGGCTGTGATGATCGTTGGGGTATAGGAATTATTATAGTGTAATGTGCTTCATGCTGAAGATAATAATTGGGAGTTGGGCACAGAGATGGCATGAAGTCCCAAGTGGCTGAGGTGTTTCTGGAAGTGTGGGCATAGTGATGTCATAGGGCACCCCTAACGGTTGAGATGGTGGGGAGACTGTGGGTGTGGTGATGGTTAGATTCTAGTAATCAGCTGAGCCAGAACAGCAAGGATTAAATCATGAAGGTCTTAGAATCCATGAAGAGCACTTGTAATTTTATGGAAAATTGTATGAATGATGTTTGTCTCTTTTTCTTTAAGAAGATGAAATGATTATCCGATCCATGTTTCAGAAAGATTATACTGATTGTAAGTATATGGGATGGGTTGAAGATGAATCTTTCTCCCATAGGAGCCATAGTCAGGCTTATCCTGGAATTTCTTTTCAAGAAAAACATATTTATTTGTTTTCTTTTCCATTTCTAAATTTTACTCTGTATTTTCCAAAGATCTGTTTGATTTCTAAGCCTTCAGGGTAAGGTTTGCAAGTGCAAACTTGAAAACACACAGTGTCCTCCCATCACCAGAAGGCTTAACTTTGTAATTCATAGAAATTAGGCTAGCCTGGGGCCTGTGGGACCACTCATTTTACATGTTCCTGGAACAACTTGGGTAACAATCGTCTTCACAGTTTTCCTCCAGGCCACTGACTGCACACATGTGAATTAGAAGTTCTGCTATATCGTGGAGTCATCTGCTCAAGGTGCAAATCACCCTCACAGATCCCTGGCTCTTAAAGGCAACAGAGCCCGGACATCCCAACGTCTCCCATACTATAGAATAGGACCTGGCCAAATAAGTTGGGGGAATGCCCCCAATGAATCCTCGACTCCGTCCCACTCCCAACACACATGCATACATGCACTTGTGGACATGCATGGGCAATCACACAGACACACATTTATATTTTGGACAGTCATAATTCACAAAGGAACATTAAAGGCTCTGCAGAAAAACTAACAAAAACAGCAACAAAATCAGAACTTTAACACTGTGTTTCCCAAATTTAACTGACTGTAGAAACAACATCTTTTTTTTTAATTTTTAATTTTTAATTTTTTATAAACATATATTTTTATCCCCAGGGGTAAATGAATCGCCAGGTTCACACACTTCACAGCACTCACCAAAGCACATACCCTCCCAGAAACAACATCTTTTTAAAAAAAATTTTTTTAGAAGAATACCTTTTACATCCCATTTTGGGACATTCTAATCAATCTAGTCTTCTGGTAATCAGGGTAGGCTCGGCGAGTTTGCTAGGACTACAAAAGTTGTTATTACTGGAGCTCTGACTAGAATTCAGGTTGTCTGGATAGTCTCATTCTTTTTGTAAAAATATTCCAAGTTCTGAGTCTTCTGGCCCAAGTCTGTGCTATAAAGATATATTTGGGAGAGTATTGGGACATGCAGGAACACAGCTATCTGTCAGTTATGACTGTATGTGTCACTGGAGAGTTTTTCTCTCTCTGAGTAGCTGATCTGCACTGGGATTCTCTCATTATAAAATGTCTTGAGGAGTGAGGGTTTTATTTCTGTCTCATCTTTTTTTTTTTGCATTTGTAGTTTCTGCTTTGTCCAAACAAATTACTCTTTCAGAGAATGAACTGCTCATCTTTTTTTTTTTTTTTTTTGAATAATATGTCATTCAATTGTATTTTAATAAAATCCACAGGAGGAGCTCAAAAAAATTTTATCTTTTATGAAAACAGAGACATAATGGGAAAGTTACCATCTTCTCTAACTCTTAGCACATTGCAGTGGACAGAACCCAGACACTAGTATTTTGGAAGAGACAGGTTTGATGCTAACTAGTCCCACTTCTTCTTGGACATAAAGGAAGACTACATTTCCCAACCTTCCTTGAGATTGATTTAGGATCATGTGATTTGGTTCCAGCTGAATGGATGTGGTGTTTGTGATTGCATTCCATTTCCATTCTTGGTCCTAAAATCTCCTGTAATTTCCTTTTTTCTCTCTTCCTTTTCTTGGTGACTATGAGATTTCTTGATGATGGAGACGCTTCTGGATGGAATTTCATGAGTCACTACTGGAGGAGAACTATCAAGGAGAACTACCCAACCTGTATGTCTTAAGGTTGAAAAAGGAACAGATCCTTGCAGCATAAGACTGCAGAGATTCCAGTGTCTACCACTTAGTACAGTTTAGCCTCATCTATTTTGACTATTATAAAGAGAATGCCATTGACTTTAAATTTCCCTAATGTATCTTGAGTATCATCTACTAGAAGCAGGTATTTATTCCCTGAACTATAAGCACTTTTATTGTATCTCAGGAAGAGTCTCGCATCTCATCTTTCTTTTGAGTCTCCTCCCAACACCTCTTGAAAAAACTTGTCAAGGTGTTCATCATACCCAATTTATAAGTGTAGTGGACGTGGCTTAAATATAGTCTAAAATAATTCAGGAGGTCAGTGTCTCATCTGAATTCCAAGCTCAGGCTTCATGTCTCCGACTCTGATGCTCCCCAACTATATTCCTGCAAACTGATATAAAGTCCAAAGGATGGCAAAGCCAGTCCAAGGCATCCAAACTGGCTAATTTCAAGTTATTCATATTCTTGAAACAAGGAGGAATTTAATTATCGAAACTTTAGAGCCAGTGGCATTTCCAAGTTAAGGAAAAAAAAATTCTTCTAGCTATTTTCTTGTACTATTGTACTTGCCCTGTTACTTTTACACTATTTTCCTTTATTTTTAGGGGTTACTCTAGAGATTATAATAAGCATTTTTCCCTTATTTATAGACAAATGTAAATTTGTACTTTTCCATTTCCTGAAAAAGCAGGGACCTTAGAATACTTAATTTCTTTTACTTGCTTCATTCCTTTATGCTATTTCATTGTCCAATTCTCATTTTATAAATGTTAAACCTCAATGGGAATAATAATTATTATTGTTATTGCTTTATCCAATTAATATTTATGTAGACTTACTCCCCCTCTCCTTGCATCTGATTTACTCAATATACTTTTTTTTTTTTTTCCAGCCCGAAGTATATTCTGTAGTATATCCTGTAGGGAAGATCTACTGTTAATGATGTACTTAAATTTTGCTTGTTTGCAGTTGTCTTTATTTTGCTTTGATCTTTTTCACTGGATATAGAATTTTAGATAGTTATTTTCTTCCAGTCTTTGAAGATAATTGTTCCATTTTCCAGTGGCCTCAATTACTCTGTTCAGTGGTCAGCCGTAATACTTGTTGCTGCACCTCTGGAGATAATCTGTGTCCCCCACCCCCTGCCACAGTTGCTTGTAGGTTTTTCTACTTTTCTTTGAATTTCTTGTCTATATGTATTTTGTGTCTGTGTGTTTATACTGATGGAGTTTGTAGTGCTTCTGGTATCTGGGGCTTGATGTCATTCATGAGTTTGGGAAAGTGCTTGGTCATTATTTCTTCAAATATTGTTTCCATCTCTTCTCCATCTCTTTCACTTCTAGCAATGCAGTTGTGTACACTTGGTCAGACTTTCTCAGGAGAGCTCACTGTGTCTTGCTTTCTTTCTACATTTTTTATTGTTTTATCTCTTTGTGCCTTAGACTAGATATTTTTTTTGTCTTATCTTCCAGTTTATTAATTCTCTCTTGTGTTCTATCTAATATTCTGTTTATCCATGTATTGTGTTTGGATTGCAGTGATTGCATTTTTCCACTCTAGAATTTCCATTGGATTCCCTTTTATGGCTTTTTGCCCTCTGCTGAAATTATTCATCTTGGCATCATATTTCTTCAACATATTGCTCCTCTGGAGAGGATCTGCGTTTGCTTCTGATAGACAGATTAGGAACAGACTTTTTAAATCAAATCAAGGATTGAGTAATTTGAAGCTGGGTTTTAGCCTTTTAAAGAGCTTCTTGGTTCTTTAAATAGATACTATTTTTAGAGCAATTTTGGGTTCATAGCAAAATGGAGAGGAAGGTGCAGAGATTTCCCATATGCCTCTCACTCCTAGTCAGATACATAGCTTCCCGCATCATCAGTGCCCCCACCAGAGTGCTAAGTTTGTTACAATTGATGACCCTATATTGATGTAGGATCACTCCCCAAAGCCATAGTCTACATTAGGGTTCACTTCTGATGTACATTTTATAGGTTTGGGCCAATGTGTAATAATATGTATCTCCCATTATAGTTTCATAAATGTAGTTTCATTGCCTTTGAGGGCTTCTTTTAGTTCTTGCTTTTTCTTACTCTTGAGGTAGAGTATTTCAAAACTCTCAAGGGAAAGCTCCTCCCTGGCAGGCCCTGAATTCTAATTTTAGTTGTTTCAACCCAGTAAGATAACTCTGTTCAGCTTTTTGGCCTCTCAGCCTCAGAGCTGCTCAGACACCCACTTAAAATCATCAGATCTCTATAGGAGGGAAACAGCACCAAATGTTAGGCTCACTCTCTGGACTTTCTTTCATCTCTGAAATCTTAGCCTTTCAAGTCTTGGTAGTTCTCAGATATCTTCAAAACGACTATTATTTTTATAATTGATCAAACTGGCATAATTTTTCAGTTGAGCTTCACAGGATTGTTGGTCTGAAACAAGCAGAACTCCCTCCCACAGCACTTTCTGGTCAATCTTTAGGTTTCTCTCATTCTCCCCCCCCCCCCCCTTTTCAGAGTCTCAGGCTGAATTTAAATGTAAATATGTATCTTCACATAGAATTGGGCAGTTATGGCCCCAGAATAGAATTTCTGAGGATTGGTATAATCAAGGGAATGTATCTGCTTCTTAAAATTGTAAGAGTATAACATGGTTCTAAAAAATGGTTTAGATAAAAAAAATTAAATTAAAAATGGTTCATACCTAGAAAAGTAAAGTGAACTTGGGAATAGATGACAGAGAATCATAAGCTCAGTACTGAAGTCTTGTTCTGGCCCCCAACTGCCAGGTGTTCTTCTATTCTCCACTTACAAACCATCCCCCTCCTCTGACAAAGGGAGTCAGAGCTGCCTTTTCACTGGATAATGGAGAAGGGAAATGTTCATTAGGAAATATAGCATGCTAGAATTTAGAAGGATGAAGATGGAGTAAAGGGAAGGTTAACCTTGCTTTGATTGGTGCTTCCCAGACAGAAATTAAAGACTATCAAATGAGCCATTTTAGTGCAAATAAATGGTACCACTTTTATAACAGTAACAAATGCTAAGGCAATAAAGCTTAGTCTACAGGGTCTATGAGAACATCAGTTTTGGCTGATTTTTTCACAACTTATATTCGGTGTTAGCATAGTGTCTGACACATGATAGGTGCTCATCAAGTATTTTTTTGCAAGGAACAATGCTTTAAACTTAGAACTCTATAGTATTTCTTTCCCTTTAAACTTAGAACCCTATAGTATTTCTTTACCCTTTTAAAAGCTGGAACTAGGAACTCCCTACATTTTCTTTCTTTCTTTCTTTGGAGATTTTATTTATTTATTTGACACAGAGAGAGAGAGAGAGAGAGGGATCACAAGTAGGCAGAGAGGCAAGCAGAGAGAAACGGGGAAGCAGGCTCCCCAATGAGTAGGGAGCCTGATGTGGGACTCAATCCCAGGACCCTGAGATCATGACCTCAGCTAAAGGCAGAGGATTAATTCACTGAGCCACCCAGACGCCCCTGTCTCTCTACATTTTCAGTTCAACTGTCTTACTTTACAAATGAGAAAACTGTGGTTCATATTTTCTGGGTCATTGCTGAAAGCAGATTATAATAGTGAGTAACAAAACATTTTAAAAAAAGCTCCTAGTGACTTAGGCTTTGTTACAAAGTTATGAATGTAAAAACAGGTACACAATACTATGGGTACATAATATATAGAAATACAAGTACACACACATGCAAATAATTTTACCTAAGAAGCTGGACGAAAGACACTTGGGAGTCACCAAAGGAAATTTTGAGTAAATCACCTAGGAACAGAACATGCTGTATTCTATAATGTGTCTTCTGGTGTTCAGGAAGGATGACAAGAGCAGACTCTTCCTTATTTATTTATTTATTTATTTATTTATTTGCGATAGTTATGAGATTGTTGGTCAAAGAGATTTAGTGCAGGCAAACCCTCCATTTTCCTATTGGATGGTTGCCTTCTACTGTTTTGATAAAATTGTCTCTATCTCTACCTTTTAAGGAAGAATCATCTGTTATCAATGTTTGGCTACTGTCATTTAAAAGCATGAATACGTGGGCTTAAAAGAGAACACTATATTTAAGTCAAACGTCAAATCTAATTTTTGAAATGGAAACCCCTACTTCTGTCTGAGGTAATTACCAAAATGTGGATCTGAACAAAGTGATTTTATTTCAGCCAGCGCCCTTTAAGTTTGGAACAGGAAGTGGGTTAAGCCTGACTGTTTCTTTCTCTATATTAGATTCTCTAAGGAGAAAAAATATAAGTCCTCATTTTTAATTTGTATCAAATGATACTTTGCTGACATATTATCTGCTGAAATCAATGCAGCACCCTGGCTAATTTGGAGTGGAGTTGTTTTGCAACAATTTAGAACATAGCTTGGGAATTAGCTATTCAGCAAACCTACATTAAAATTAATTTGATAAAGTATACATTAACATCCTTGACACTTTTTGAGCATAGATTTTAATAGATCAGTGTATGGGGGGCTCGGCCAGTAAAATAAAAGCCTCCTCTATGAAATGGATAGAGAAATGCACCATCTCGCCCTCCCACACTGCGGGACTAAACCCTTCAGCTATCAGCATAGTACATCAAATTTAAGAGTCTTTAAATATTAAATATCAGTGTGCACCATGGAATGTAATAAACCCACTTTTCAAATAATGTTTCATTCCCCGACATCAAAATGTGTGAGGAGTTTTCTTTTAAATATACTGTGGAAGTTAATTAAGTTCACTCAAGTTTATTGCACGGATTCACTAAGACTACATTGGGATATTTACAACCCACCCAGAATGCAACTCAGTGAAACTTTTGATATGTTGATAAGTGATAAGGATGTCATTTGAGGTTTATTTTTTAATAATAATTTAATTGTCATTGTAAAATGCCTCATAGTTAGGACAGATTAAATTGCCACCAAAACCATTACTAAAATTCATAACCTCTATAAATGTAAAGTGTTTGCTGCCGTGTCATAAATAACAGCACTTGTTCCAGGAAAATGAGGTGCCTGAAATAAATTAAGAAAACCAAAACATATAAATGCATTAGATTGCAACAATTTCTGGTTGCTGATGGAAATGCAGCTGAATGGGGAGGTGGATTCTTTTACTGAGCAAGGGTTACTTATGATCTCAATAAATCTTGGGTGCTGGAGGATTTCTACAGTGTTTTTTTCCCCTCCCCCCTGTACCTTGGTGGTACTTTTGCAGGGTGCTACCTCTTCTGAGGAGGAGCAAGATAATCTGGGAACTTTTGAAGAAATTATGTCATGAGCAAGGTGACCTTATCCAAATCCCATGGTCTTATTGAGTTTCATGTTTCTCATCTGCATAATGGGATCATGTTTTCCAACTGTTTTGAATGCAGAAAGCCAAACTGGGTTTTCTCATGGGGTCCTTTCCTGTTCTAATGTCCACTAGACTCAGGTGAATAGTCAGCTTTCCTGGAAAGCATTTTCTTATTTCTCAAGTCAGATTGGTCCTTCTCTATCTGTTATTTGTCTAATGCCATTAATCATGTGGCTGTTATCACATGTTCAATGACTGGTTTTGCTCATCAGGGTAGGAGCCATTCAAGGTCAAGAGTCTGTGCTGTTCCTCTTTGCATTTCCTGTTCCCAGAAAATGACCAGACATATAGTAGATGCATAATAGATTTTAATAAGATAAATATATCAATATATCATTGGGTATATTTGAAAAATAATGTTTTTATATGCTTAAGGAGAATACACAGGTTATACGAAAGAAACTTTCAAGTTTTTTTTATTTCATCTTTTGGTACTTGGCAATTGGGCATCTGCGGCAAGTCTGGTTTGGTGTGGAATGGGTTGCTTTTAGGAATAGCTGGGTAGAAGTTTGAAGAAAAGACTGGCTGTTTTATCCCTAGAACTAGCATCTGTCTTAAACATACTGAACTGATAAACAATGCAGCTGCTATGGAACTCACACAGAGAAATAAACATGGAAGCCGTATGTAATTCACGGTTTGCATTAATGAGAAAATTTTTTAAAAATTATAAAAGAAAGAGAACGGGTTTCTAATCACTGTAGGCATGGGTCAGTAGATGCATTGATATGGCTAAGAGACATAGCCTGAGCTGATTTCTGTTCTTGAAAGAACTCCAGGATTTTACACAGTGGAAAGGAGAACCAACATTGTATTGAGAGCTAAAATATTTGGATTTTGGTCCTGACTCAGCAGCTTCCTCTCTCTCAGGTCTTGAGTAAATCCTGTCCTCTGTCTTGGCCTCAGTTTCTTCACATGAAAGATGAAGGGGGTTGTGATGATCCCTATGTCTCCCTCCATCCCATATAGGTATGCGTCATGTCTGGATGGCCAGATGGCTCCTGGAGTGAGGGTGATCTCCTGTCAGAGGTGCGGCCTGCTGCAATCCCAGTTCTGGGGACATGAACTATGAAGCCATCAAAGTTGGGAGGTGGGTATGACCCAGCATTTCCACTTCCTCATGGCTCAGCTCTCATTGGTCTTTTGAAGTCAGAGCCAACCTAGAGAATGCTTATAAACTTGCAAGACACTCAGGATAAAAGGGGACAGAGCAAGAATGAAGAGGTTTAACTTTCTGGCCCTTCTAGCCAATTACAACACATACCCTCTAAGTCAGGGTCCCCACTGCGTTTAACAACCCAGCAGGAAACAGCCTTGAAGAGAGTTCACAATTCCTCTCTCTGACATGAAATAAAACCAAAGATTGCTTCTTAGTGGGTTGAAAACCTAGGTAACAGTAACCAAGAAAAAATAATAAAGTTGTAAAAGTTCTTTTCTGTTTAATAGAATCTTGTGATAGTATTGTAAATTAATGTAAATGTCACTTTAAGAGAGAATACAGAATAAAATCCTAATAAAGTTGGATAGCACCGCAGGGGTGGTGAGTAAATTGAGAGAATATCTGATTAGATTTCAAAATGCTGCTTTTTAATTCATGGGACTACTCTCTTCTCCTCGTTTATTAGATATTCAGGTTCAGATTGAGTTTCTTGGGCCAAAAGGGGCTGTATCTCACATCTAACTTCATGTTAACGAGTAGATCACAGAATACTATTTAGCATTTGTGTAGATTCTGTTTTTGTAAGTGTTTCCAGTTATTAATCAATCCCTTTGAGAAAGCCGAGTGGAAGGTTTGGTCAAAAATGAACAAGGGAAAAAAAAAATGAACAAGGAAGGGCATCTGGGTGGCTCAGTCAGTTAGAGGTCCGCCTTGGGCTCAGGTCATGATCAGGGGCCTGGGATCAAGCCCCGAATCAAGATCCTGCTCAGGGGGGAGTCTACCTCTCCCTCTCCCTCTCCCTCTGCCCCTCCCCCCTACTTTTGCTCTCCATCTCTTTCTCTTTCAAATAAATAAATTTAAAAAAAAAAAAAAAAAGAAGAAGAACAGTGAAGCCCAGGGACATTAAGTAAATTGAGATCCCACCAAAAATTGAAAGCTGATCATTTTCTGATATGTGTCTAGCTGTGCTGTTTCAGCTTCTGGAAGGTAGAGATTGACCCTCGATCATATACCTGATCAGGCATATATCTCCATGATGACGATGTAACAAATGCTGATTGAATTAGAGTGTCTGCCAACATTAGGTTTAGAAACACCATTAGTGGGAACTTTATTTATTTATTTATTTATTGGCTCCATGCCCAGTGAGCCCCATGTGGGGCCCAAACTCACAACCCTGAACAAGACAACTTGAGCTGAGATCAAGAGTTGGATGTTAAATAACAGACTGAGCCATATGGGTACCCCTTATTGGGAATTTCTAATGGCAAAGCAATTCATACAGACATCTTTTGTTTGGGATGTGGCTTATCCCACTCTTACTTATATCTCACTGGAGTCTCCAACCACCAGAAGCCTTGGGAAGGAGGCTTCTTTGTAATACTGGAAATCATGCCTGGCAACAGAAGAACATTGGAAGTCTAGTTCTGACCTATCCACACACTTGGGCAAGACCCTCCTTTGCTCTGATCCTCATTTCCCTTATCTGGAGGAGTGGATTAGATATGATCCAAAGTGTTCCTTCCAACTCTAGTTCCATGAGATACTTCATGAGAAGAAGCCTCCATGGCTAAGTATGTTTGGATTAAGACATGAACCATTCCTACCTCTAAGAGACGCACAGTGCATCCCAGTATACTAAAGACTATGAAAAGGTCTGAAATAAGGAATTCTGTTGAACTTCAAGCCATCACTACCAAAACTATTATGATGTAATAGAAAAGCCCATGGACTTCCTTTAGGTGTTTTGTGAATATTGGGCAAAAATTGGATAAGACGATCTCAAAGTGCTCTTCTGACTCTATGATTTATTATTTGTTATTGACCACTTCTCCTTGACAGGTGAGAAAATCAGACACTCAGAAAGGATAACCAAATCAAAATGCCACACAAATGGGTAGTTAAGCTTCTATTTTAGAATTTATTGAGTTCTTTTCTTTGACAGGTTTTGTCTTACCAATAGTGGGGAATCCAATGGTATGTCTGGTCCATGTGGCCACATTTACACTTAAAACTCCATTCCAATATGTAAGAGGCCCAAGGTTTCCACCAAGAGCCTTCTTTGAGAAAGGCCATCCTGGAAATAGGGTAGGATTAGGGCAATAATGGCAACTGGGTTTGGGATAGGAGGTAGTCCTTGTGTATCCAAAGCAGGCTTTTCTGACTCCCCTTGGTCAAATTAGGTGGACTTTTGTGCACATCCTTCCATCGTGATTCTTTTGCATTTTCTTAATAAATTATGTGTTTTAAATGTACATATTCTTCAAACATCTCTCAAAGGAACATACAAATGGCTAACAAACACATGAGAAAATGGTCAACATCACTAGGCATCAGGGAAATACAAATCAAAACCACAATGAGATACTACCTCACACCAGTCAGATGGCTAAAATCAAAAGCACAAGAAACAACAGTGTTGGCAAGGATGTGGAGAAAAAAGGATCCTCTTGTACTATTGGTGGGAATGTAAACTGGAACAGCCACTGTGGAAAACAGTCTAGAGATCCCTCAAAAAGTTAAAAATAGAGCTACCCTATGACTCACTATGCAATTGCACTATGAGGTTTTTATCCAAAGAATTCAAACATAGTGATTTGAAGGGGCAGCTCCACCCCAATGTTTATAACAACAGTGTCTGCAGTAGCCAAAATATAGAAGGACCCCAGATGTTCATCAAGAGATGAATGAATAAAGAAGAGGTTATATATATAGCCACACACACACACACACACACACACACACACACACACACACACTGGAATATTACTCAGCCATCAGAAGAATGAAATCTTGACATTTGCAATGACGCGAATGGAGCTAGAAAGTACTATTTGAAGTAAGTCAGTCAAAGAAAGATAAATACCATATGATTTCACTCATATATGGAGTTGAAGAAATAAAACAGATGAACATAAGAGAAGGGAAAGAAAAATAAAATAAGATGAAAATAGAGAGGGAGGCAAACCATTAGAGACTCTTAACTCTAGGAAACAAACTGAGAGTTGCTGGAGGTGGGGAAGAGTGATGGGGTACCTGGGTGATGGTCATTAAGGAAGGCACTTGTTGTGATGAGTACTGGGTAGTATATGCAACTGATAAATCACTAAATTCTACCCCTGAAACTAATAATTAACTATATGTTAACTAAATTGAATTTAAATTTTAAAATGTCTATGTTCTTTAGAAATCCCTTTAGAATTCAGTGTTTCTAGCACAGTGTCTGGCACATAGTTGGTGCTCAGCATCATTTTGAAATTGGATGAGTGAGTGAGTAAATACAGGAATGGACAAATGAATGTATGAATGAAATACTTTGATTGAAACTCTAAACATCTTAAAGCCATGTCTCCACAGTCCCTACTGCATGGGACAGGATTGAAACAACTTGGCTGATGAATCTGAGCCTAAGCTGGCTTCTTTCATCTCAGTTGTCCACTTCTGCATCCCCCAGTCTTCTGTTATTTTCTGTTTTGTTTTTCAATTTACCCCAGGGTCATATTTTACCTTGGAGATAATTTTCATTGGTACAGCACATCCATCCTAAGGACAGACAAGGTCTTTCTCGGCCCTGTCTTCTCTTCTCTAAGGAAGGATTTGTTTGTGTTTTTAAGTAATTGAAGACACCCCAAAATATTTCTGGCAGTGTGACATCATGTCAGGAAATACTACTAGGTACGGGAGAAATGGCAATCAGTGAAGTAAACAGAGGAAAGCTGAAGGTGCTAGAATTCAAACTCAGTCTTGGAGGTCAGGGAAGAATTTATGCAAGAGAGCTTCAATGGGATCCAAAGGATAAATAGGAGTTAGCAAGAAAAAAAAAAAAAAAAAAAAAAAAAAGGTAAGTGCAAGTGTTGCAGACAGCAGGAGGAACAGGTGAGAAAGTCTGCATGGGAGAACAAACAAGCTACCTTTGGGGAATGGGAAGGTGTTCTGTTTGGCCGGAGTAGAGGTAATAAGAGAGCTGGGGATGAGGTGGCTGGAACGATAAGCCTGAGCAGATACCAGAGTGAAATGTGTGCCATGCCTGGGTATGTCTGTGGGCAATAAGGACCCTGGAGAATTCCAAGCAGGTAGGTGATGAGAACAGATTGACGCTTTAGAGGCTTGGCTGAATCAGCTGTCTGGCTGCAGATGTGAGAATAGGTGGAGGCAAGACAATACTCAGCGAGCCTAATTAGGAGCTTGCTACAGTCATTGAAGAAATGATTGTGTCATTTCTGGGGAGGGGCGGTGACATTGGGAATAAAAAACCGTTTGGCTTTGCAATTTTTTTTAGGAAGTTGAATCAATTTGATGATTAATTAAATGTGAGAGATGAACGAGAGAGATGAATTAAATATGAGTCCCAGTTCTGTGGCCTGACAACCGGGTGGGAATTGATAGATACCACTCATTGATAATGGGAAAACAAGACATGGAGGAGGTGTTGACTGTTGGGGGTTTCATGAGCCAGGATCTAAGCCATTTATTTTCTTCCTCTTCAAATCCATTGTCAGGGACTATGACTAGTTGTTTGTTTACTGAATTTACCAGTTGGTATACATAGCACAATATATAAAAAGGAATTTAGATTCTATAGTTTCAAAAGAGTCCATTTAAACAACTGTGTATTTATCTACAAATAGGTTGTCGGGCCTGCCCAATTCAAGCAAAGAATTAGCAATATTTTGAAACAAATAATGGTTCATCAAGTTTTATAAGTGAGGCCACTTGCACCTTTGGGCAGTAGAATAAATAAAATAAAATAAAATAATAACAATACTTTGGAAAGTACTTATGAGCCCTTTGGATTTTGTGAAGAGTTGGAAAAACAGTGGAATCACTTCTGCTTCAGTATGTTACCTCATAACTAAAGAATTGGTTTCAGAGAGGGACTAGGTTATTTGAAATGTATTTATATAACAGTGACCAGAAGATTAAAGATCTTTAGAGTAGGTGATACAAGACTCTATTTCAGGAATCAGGAATATTTTCTTCTGGAAAAGAGAGGGTAGCAATAAGTGTTCATAAATATACCCTTGGCTCTTGTAGGCATATGAGATAGGAATAGATGGGATCTTGCCTCATCACACATTCAATAATTGTGTGACCTTGACAGGTCCTTCAGTGACCTTGAGGCCAGTTTCTTCATCTATAAAATGGAGATATTATTTATTTCCCCTGAAAAGCCCAATTGGATAATAAAGAGAATGTGACCACTTGTCAACTCCTATAATTTTCTACTTCTACCTCCCTAATGTAATTCATATCACCCATCTTCTTTCTGACCTCATTGCAAGCATCCTTATGACATGTTATATCTATGGTTCAATCCTACATTAACTGAACTCTTGGACTCTTGTCTTAGTTCTCTCCAACCACCAACTATGCTGTTCACAGAATGATCTTTCTAAATTCCAAATATAATCATGTTTTCCACCCTCCAAAAGCTTTCCATTAGCTGTATAATAAAGTTCAAGCTCCTTAGTATGTGCTTCAAGTCCCTAAATTATCTGGCCCCTCGACTCAACACTCAAACCACCAAATTGAGTTTCTGCCATATTAAATCATTTGTGATTTAATTGACTAGTGTGTTTCAGACCACTAAACTTTTGCCCAAGTTTCTCCCTTCCCTTGGCATCTCCTTAACCCCTCTTCATTCCACACCCATACTAACATCAAAATATACTGTGATAGAGGAAGTATCAGAATTCACCATAGCCCCTTCATTTAGAGATCCAGCGCAGGACTCCATGATGGTGGAAGATGGTGGAATCATTTGATGCAAGAAGCTTGGGTATGTGATGATTACATGGAGCCCCGACTAGCTAGGGCTTACTTGAAGAGGAGTGAGCAGTAAACCTTTATTATCTTAAGCCAAAGATATTGGAAGGAAATTTGTATAGCTTTTAGCTTGCCTTAAATAATAATACCTAGTTGTCTTTCAAGTCCCCTTTCAAGGTCACTGTTTGGGTATAAATCCCTGATCTAACACTTTCCTCTTCTTTTTTTTTTTTTTTTTTTTAAGATTTTATTTATTTATTTGACAGACAGAGATCACAAGTAGGCAGAGAGGCAGACAGAGAGAGAGAGGAAGGGAAGCAGGCTCCCCGCCAAGCAGAGAGCCTGATGTGGGGCTCGATACCAGGACCCTGAGACTATGACCTGAGCCGAAGGCAGAGGCTTAACCCACTGAGCCACCCAGGTGCCCCACACTTTCCTCTTCTGAAGCAAGTCACTGAGCCCCTCTACATCTGGCTTTGCCATTTGCCCATCATGAAATACAATATCTTCTAGTTTATGATGCTGACTGGTGATTAAGATAGCCCATGCAAAATATCTGGACCAGAGTGAATACAGAATAAATGTTGGCTTTTTTAATTATCTCCAGAATCATTCCAACCCTGAGATTCTGTAATTCTGAATCTCAGGGTTGGAATGATTCTGGATTTTCAAAAACTCAGAGCCAACAATACTGAGATGTGGTCTCAAACATTTCCCCCTATGGTTCTGATAGAGCAGTTTTTAAAATACAGGTTATAAGAAATTCATGGAATGCTAGTGAATTCAGAAATCACCCGGAATACCTTTTATAAAATTAGTCTAATGAAAAGACAATTTCGGTTGGATGACCATCTTGGAGGAGAGAAGCTGTTGTGGCAGTTATGAAGAGGAGTCAGACACTGAAGATGACAAACATCATGAGACCAAGTTTTATTGTTATCCTTAGTCTGCTCAAAATTTTGTCACTAAAATAACACAGACCACTAACCACCTGTTCCCCCAAATCCATGACTCATGTGTTTCATGCTTTGCAAATCCAGTGTTTAAAAAATCATCAAGTATGCACAGTTGTTTCTACCTACTAATTGTAACCAGCACTTCTCTTAATTGTGTAGTGTTTCAACAATTTTTGGGTGTTTTGCTACCTGCCCAACCAAAGTTGTAATTAACTTAGTTTCCATGGTGTCATAGAAAGGGCATAGTCATTTGTATAACACATTTGCTTGGAATCCTTGACCTATCCCTTAACATCTATTTGAAACTAAACCATTTACTTTGACTCATTGAGCCTCAGTATCACTACATACAAGACGGGGGTAAGGATATCTATGTTGCTGTATTTTTGTAATAATTGGAGATGATTCATATGAAATAAGTGTCACATGATAGGTGCTCACTAAGCAATGATAGTATGATATATATTCATAGATATTGATAGATACATTTTCTCTTCTCCCATTTAGAGTCTATACGTAGCTAAATATTAAGCTCTAGACAATCATGTGAAGTTGTATTCACAGTATCTTCCAAAATATTTCAGAGCAACATTCTGTGTATTGAGTGCTTTAGTGTGAATACTGGTATATATTCTCCTTTACATATCTCTATTTATTTATTCCCCAAGAAAAACAGGTTGAGTTGGGTTACATGTGAGCTAGGAATTAGAGTTATCTAGAAGTAGTAGAGACTCCAACTGTAGTGGTTTAGATCAAATTAGATTCAGTTTTTTACTTTTACATGTAAAAGAAGTCTAGGATAGATGATTTTCATGCCTGGGATAATGGCTCCAAGATGTTATCAAGAATATGGGCTTCCATCCATCCACTTTACCATCCTAAGGTGTTAATTTCTTCTTCAGTCAATTACGTGGTTATATATGGTGTCTAGGTCTTCCACCTTTACATTCATAATATGATCTGTAAAAACTCAAAAGATGAAAAGCCTGAAAGAGCAGCCTCCAAGGTGAGCCAGCTCACTTCAAGCAACCTTTCTGGAACCTCAACATAAACACTCACTTATATTCATTGGCCAGAACTTGCTCATATGACTACAACTAGCTGCAGAGGAGTCTAAAAATTGTAGACTTTTATTTCTGGGTGTCAGAGTTCCAAACTAAAAAGTTGGGCTTTTATTACTAAAAGGAAATAGGAGGGGCACTGGTGTGGCTCAGTTGGTTGAGCATCCGGCTCTTGATCTCGGCTTGGGTCTTGATCTTGGGATTGTAAGTTCAGGTCCCATGGTGAAGAATCTACTTTAAATATTAAAAAGAAAAATAAGTGAAACCATATGATAATTGACTCTCTCTGCTTGACTTATTTCACTCAGCATAATCTTCCTCCAGTCCCGTTCATGTTGCTACAAAAGTTGGGTATTCATCCTTTCTGATGGAGGCATAATGCTCCATAGTGTATATGGACCACATCTTCCTTATCCATTTGTCCGTTGAAAGGCATCTTGGTTCTTTCCACAGTTTGGCAACCATAGCCATTGCTGCTATAAACATTGGGGTACAGATGGCCCTTCTTTTCACAACATCTGTATCTTTGGGGTAAATACCCAGTAGTGCAATTGCAGGGTCATAGGGAAGCTCTATTTTTAATTTCTTGAGGAATCTCCACACTGTTCTCCAAAGAGGCTGAACCAATTTGCATTCCCACCAACAGTGTAAGAGGGTTCCCCTTTCTCCACATCCTCTCCAACACATGTTGTTTCCTGTCTTGCTAATTTTGGCCATTCTAACTGGTATAAGGTGATATCTCAGTGTGGTTTTAATTTGAATCTCCCTGATGGCTAGTGATGATGAATATTTTTTCATGTGTCTGATAGCCATTTGTATGTCTTTATTGGAGAAGTGTCTGTTCATATCTTCTGCCCATTTTTTGATATGATCATCTGTTTTGTGTGTGTTGAGTTTGAGGAGTTCTTTATAGATCCTGGATATCAACCTTTTGTCTGTACTGTCATTTGCAAATATCTTCTCCCATTCCGTGGGTTGCCTCTTTGTTTTCTTGACTGTTTTCTTTGCCGTGCAGAAGCTTTTGATTTTGATGAAGTCCTAGGAAGTTTATTTTGGCTTTTGTTTCCTTTGCCTTTGGAGACATATCTTGAAGGGAGTTGGAGGAAATTGAAAGGGGAGGTGAACCATGAGAGTCTATGGACTCTGAAAAACAATCTGAGGGGTTTTAAGTGGTGGTGGGGTGGGAGGTTGGGGGAACCAGGTGGTGGGTATAAGAGAGGGCACAGATTGCATGGAGCACTGGGTGTGGCACACCAGTTGCCTCCCAATGAATACTGTTCAATGAATACTGTTATGCTGAAAATAAATAAAAAATAAATTTTAAAAATTTTAAAAAAAGAAAGAAGAGAAGGTATGTTGGGGAAAGATAGCAAGACTGTCAGATACTAGAAGTGTAAGCCAGTGGTGGTAAGACGTTTTAACCCAGGGACCAACTCTCCTTGACTTATACAGGCTCCTCAGAGCAAACAATTGAGTGTGATGCTAAAGCCATAAAGCAGGGTTCTGGGAAGAGAAGACCATGATTGTTTGGGTGCCCCTGGGGGTGCAGACTGGGGAAAGGAGGCAGCAGTCACACTGTGGGTTTGCTCTCCTGGGCTTACCCCAGAGGAGCAACTGGGATTCCAGCCTGAATACTGAAGAGTAGGTATTTTCACACTACAGTGATGGCAGATACTTAGATTCACTTCCCAGATCACTTCCTTATTTGACCTGCTTCCACCCCACCAAAGAAGATGGGATGGGCAGAGATTAATCTCATCTGCATTTGGCAGTTGAGAAAATCAGCTCAGCTGGGTGAAGCAAAATGCATAAGGTCACATAACCTTCCAATGACAGAGTTAGAATTTCAGTTTTAGCCTCCTGACTGTACGTACTTATATTGGACTTGACAAGCACTTAGAAGCAGTTTGACTTTAGGGGTCAACAAATGTGGGCTTGAATCCATGTTCCACCCTGCAGAATCTTTTGGTTTTGATATGCAGTGATAATCATATTTTTGAGGGGGGAGGGTCTACAGTTCTGTGAATGTTCCATGCATAGATCCTTGTGAACACTACCACCAATGGGCTATACTACATTTCAAACACCCAAAAAAAACCCCTTGTGTGGGCCCATGGAAGTCTTCATGGTGAGGCTAGTGGGCCCGTGTCATTATCAATAGGGTTCAAGGTCAGTGAGGGACAAAATCATTAGCAGTGTGTGATAGCCATACAAGTTAGAAAGATCGGGGCTACAAGTGACAGAGTGCAAATCAGGATGGTTTGAGGCCAAAGAACACACCTTATCTCACATAATAAGAAGTCCAAAAAGTGGGGCACCTGGGTGGCTCAGTGGGTTAAGCCTCTGCTTTCAGTTCAGGGCATGATCTCAGGGTCCTGGGATCGAACCCCACATTGGACTCTCTGCTCAGCAGGGAGCCTGTTTCCCCCTCTCTCTCTGGCTGCCTCTCTGCATACTTGTGATCTCTCTCTCTGTCAAATGAATGAATAAAATCTTAAAGAAAATAAAAAAGAAGTCCAAAAAGGTAGGGTGGCTTGCAGGCACCCACTTTTATATGATGCTCTTGGTTCCATATCTTGGTTGCATTCTCTGAATGTTCCAGGCATTACTTTCAGACATAATATATTCAGAGGCATAAAAGTACTGTCCTCTTCTTTTTCCTTCTCTGGAATAAGATTTTCTTGTCTGGAAGCTCCAGGGTTTCCTACTTCCTACTCACATGCCTGTTGGTTAACTAATCATGGGCAAGGGGAATGGGTTTCTCCTGATTGGCCTATGCTACTCGGGATACAACAGCTAGTGTGGGATGTGGTCAGATTCCCATAGACCATAGTATGGTAGGTTCTGTTAAGAAGTGGGAATGGTGTGGGACGCCTGGGTGGCTCAGTTGGTTAAGCAGCTGCCTTCGGCTCAGGTCATGATCCCAGCGTCCTGGGATCGAGTCCCACATCGGGCTCCTTGCTCCACGGGGAGTCTGCTTCTCCCTCTGACTCTGCCTTCCACTCTGTCTGCCTGTGCTCACTCTCCCTCTGAAAAATAAATAAATAAAATCTTAAAAATAAAAAAAAAAAAAGAAGTGGGAATGGTGTTACAGATAAACAGTAGGCAATGAACAGGAAATCTACAAGTGGATTTCTGCTGATTGCTCACTTCCCCTACCCTACATGGCTACCCCTGTCTGAATCAGCACAGGTGTCAATTTCCAGCCTCTTGGAGCCTTTCAGTCTTGTTACTGTGTGTGTGTGCATGTGTGTGTGCGTGCAGGGGTGGGGGAAGTGTAAGGAGGGGAGCGAGAAAGAGGTAAGAAAAAAACTGCTGTGGATACTATTATATGCAACCAACGTTAGCCCTATAGTGACAACTTGTTTCCTTGTTAGAAATAAAATAAAAATCCCACCTGAAAGTCATTAGTCACGAATCTCCGTATCTCTCCATTCTGTAAGGCAATTATGCCAGTAAAGACAATTATTCCAAATCCCAGCAAGGTCAAAAAGAAGGAATTAGTTGATTTGGGATAAAATAATATAATGTATTCAAGTATTTTTTCCCCACTATGTAAGTTGCAGAATAAAGTTGCTGTATAATTAGAGCATAAATGACTCATCGGAGAGGTTGGATGTTGTTTTTCTTTTTTATTAGGACTTTCCAGGGGCTGGTTGGTGGGAGGCAAATGTTTCCAACAAGTTTTAAAGCAATATTTTATGGGTTTTCACTTAGTGCTGACAACGGATGGACACAAAGCAGTATGACGTCTTAACAGATCAACTAGCGACTCAGCATCCGCTCTTGGACTGGGGAAGTTATCTTGATTCACTATCCACTTAATCTAGTCTATTCTCTTGGTCATTTTCAAAAAGTATGCATCAGTATGTGGGCTCCTTGAGAGCAGAAGCTATGTCCTATTAATCTCTGTGTCTCCATGGAATGCCTACCATAGTATCTGGTCCATACTAAGTGTTCGGCGAACATATGCTGAACCAAACCTACAAATGTCACATAGGTATCCTTGGTACTTTAAGTTTCCATGTCTCTCTTATCCTTAGTGTATTTTGCATATATTGAAATACATTTATTTGCCACTTCTGTCCTTTTCACTGGGTCTGCCTCAGGTAATAAAGAAAGTCAAAGCAATAGAGAATCTTGTTATTTGATCTGAATGCATAGGGACTATTCATTTTTATGTGGCTGGGTAAAAAAAGATTTTCAAAAACCAACAATTATTCCCGTTTATGCTGATAGGAAGAAATTGAGTGATCTTGCCAAAGCCACCAAGGACACATTGGCCCTAGACCAAAATTTCAGTTAATAAAAAAGAATGTTCTCTTACTGGTGTTATATGGTATGGTCTGAGATTCCCAGGAAAGTTCTCAACTAAAAGATGTATCTCGCCTAGTGATGCCTGAAATTTCACCATCAGTGTTGGGTCCCTTGGCACTAGGTTTCTGATTTGACATTATATTTGCATAACATTTTTTTTAGTTGGACAAACTACTTTATAAATCATCTCATTTGATGCTTTCAGCAGCAGAGAGAAATGGTCAGGGTGGGCCTGATTAACCCTGTCTTGGAGGTTAGGAGACTGAAATTCACAGAGGCTAAATAAGTGGGAAAGCCAAGGGGCCTTGAAAGCTATGAATATGTTGGCTTCAAGTTAACCAAGGCTTTGTTCATCCCTCTCCACACCCACAAATCTTCCCCTTCCTTCCTTATTTCCACTAGTTGGAATGAATTCTTCCATGATCTGCGCTCTATCCAATGCAGCCAACAGATCCTGTCATGGCATTTAACTGGCTCTGCTTTATTTTTTTAGAACCTTAATACTTTCAGGGAACTTAAAGTTAGTCAGGCCCAGACATCTGCTGCTGGAATTCCATCTATACCATCCTGTACAAGATGTCATCCAGACTCCTAGGATACTTCCATTGACAGGGATCTCACGACCTCTCAAGGCGGGTTGTTTCCTTAAGAAGCCCTCTTACAAAGTGCTCCATTTGGAGATGCTTCTGCCTTCTTTGGGAGAATGTGAACTCTTTACAGATAAGGCTGGGTGTCCTTATCATCCCTGCATCTTACCCACCTCTTCCTTTTGTAGCAGAAGCTCAATAGAAGTTTGTTGAATGAATAAATCAGTGGATGAATGGTTGGATGAGTTTCTAATAAAAGCTTCAAACAGCTCCATCTAGTATCTTTCAGAAGCTATTGACCTGCCACCCAAGTGTTTTTAGTTGCTAATTTACTTTCCTCCAGTTGGGGTTTTGGAATTCCCAATGCAAATATTTTTAAAATACAAAGCACAAGCCATTGGTCTGGCCTCTCATAAACTGGATGCATATCATAACTGAGAACAAGGAGATGCGAGATATGGAAGTGTAGTAATATATGGGCAGCCAGCAGCGGGGAGATATGAACTGATAATTGGCTGCAGGAAGATAACTGTTAAGTCAAGAGGAAGACAGGGATGTTGTTGCATAATGGAGAGGAGAAAATAACACAATGATTTGTTGGAGGCAGCAGAACATGATGGGAAGGCAGGGATGGGACACTCTAGGGGTTAAACTTGAGCCCGCTGTCACCGACTGCATGCACTTTAATCCTGGGTCTTTGCTTACCAGCTGCATGACCTTGGGGAAACCACGTCATCCCTCTATCATCTAGTTTCCTATCTAGAAAGTAGAGATGAAATGAGGTAGTGCATGAAAAGCCCCTAGAATAGCACATGGCATACATATTATGTATACATGATTTATCTTCACGATGGGATTGGTGGTCAGGCAGCCAGGGTTTGAACCCCAGGTCTGTCTCTAACTAGCTGTGTGAGTTGGTCCCTTGAGTGCTTTTCTCAAGTCATCAATAATATGGGGATGATAATACACTTCATAGAGTGGTTATGGCCATTAAATGAGATGAATACATTATCCTGTTCTAATTGTCAACTGCTCTGAGATGGAGATAAAGCCAGTTGGAACGTGCTCATCCTGCATCCTCTGGAGAGCCAAAGCTCTTCCCAGGGTATCTGGGAATTCCCAGAGGTGTTTGCATTCCTGGCACCACCTGAGCTCAGGGTTCCTGCATCCTTGAGAACAGACATTTTGTGGCATCATGCCTACCCTGATCGTTTTCTTCTGTTTTGACAAAAATCACAACTAGTTCTTTTTCCAGGCACTTGCGAATTAGAGAGACATTCCTCCTGACTTGAAAGGAGTGTGTGTGTGTGTGTGTGTGTGTGTGTGTGTGTGTGTGTTCGGGGAAGGGGAAATCTGCATCCATAGCTCCTAGCCTCTCGCCATGCGTACAGCCTTCCTCTGCTATCTTCTCTTCACCTTATAACCCCCAGATTGTCAAGGAAACCCCAAACTCTTCCCTCTTCTATAAAGAGCCATTTATCTCTCCTCAGATATTCTGGCACCAGCTGATACTCGAGACTAAGGTCTCGTCTTCATCCAAAGCATTTATTAAGGGATTTTTTTTCCAACTAAAGACAGCCTCTCTTCCACTGTTCTTCAAGTTAACTGGTAAGTCTATAAAATTTGACTGGGTCTTCAATAAATGCTACTTCACCCAGATTCACTTTCAATTTAATAACTCTCCCTCACTCCTGTTCCCTTTTTTCTCATGCGGTGACATGCCGCCATGTCTATGAATTCTGCTTCGTGAAGAATGGAGATACATCACCCTCCACACTGGCAGCAGAGCACAGTTCAGCCATTTCCCACAGGAAGCCAGGATAAAAGTCATCCAAACTTGCACTAAACCCTGACTCAGGCCCAGCTGACATTGATAACAAGGGGACTTGCTCTGAGCTGAGGATCTAAAAATGTTCAAGGAACAAAGGAACCAATCAGGCAATAAATACATGAAGAGGAGCTCTCCAAGCGCTGAGGGAAAAAGGAAGAAAAAACTAGTCTGAACATTTCTCTCCAGACTTCAACGCCCCTCTTATCATGCTCTGGTAACTTCCCAAAGTCCATACTGCCCATCTATGCAGGGAAAGAAACAACTGGCCACTTTTTTTTTTTTTTTTCTCAAGGATTTTTTTCCTGAGATTTTCCCCGGACTGTTTTTACAAAATTTTATAAAAATTTTAGAAATTGATAAGCAGGTTACAAAATAAATTTTAAAAAATGTTTTTAGAGCGACAGAACCCCATGTGTCTGCTGAGTTGCTACCATCATTCCTAGAGAACCATTTTCTAGAAAAGTGAACATTCAAGCCTCCAAATAGATGTAAATGATGAGCATGGAGAGCCAGACCCTGCATTGGGCCCCATGAGTCCTGAAGAAATAGTCTCGCCATAATGGTGCAAAGACTTATGTAATTTGTTATGATTATAATTATGATTTTTTTTTTAACGTAGGCTCCATGCCAAGTGTGGAGCCCAGCTTGGGGGCATGAACTCCTAACCCTTAGATCAAGACCTGAGCTGAGATCAAGGTCGGGCACTTAACATACTGAGCCATCCAGGCACCCCTACTATGATTATTTTAATGCATATCTTGAAGGAGAAATACAGAATGCCATCAAAGTACAACAGGAGGCCTTGAGTTTGGTTTGAATTCCCAGGGAAGGTGTGCTCAGGGAAGGAAAGGCTGAATTGACATCTATGATGGTTGATTAAATGTGTTAACTTCACTAGGCTCTAGTACAGAGCTATTTAGCTAAACACTAACCTAAGTGTAGCTATGAGGGTCTTTCTCACTTATGGTTCACATCTATCATCAATTGACTCTAAATAAAAAAATTAGCCCTGAACAAAGGAGATAGGCCATGCCCAATCAGTTGAAGACCACAAAAGCAAAAACTCAGATTTCCCAGAAAGGAAGAAATGCTGCCTCAAGACTACAGCATTAACTCCTCCCTGAGTTTCTAGTCTGTCAGCCTGGCCTACTGATTTTGGACTTGATGGTTCCACAATTGCATGAGCCAAATTCAGTGAAATCTAGATAGCTATATAGCTAGCTAGAAAGAACACACACACACATACACACATGTGCACATGCACACAACCTCCCTTTGGTTCTTTGGGGACCTGGATGGATATATCTAAAGGACTTGTATGTAGGCAGATAAATGGAAGAGTTGAGGATGGTGTTCCAGGCAGAGGGAACAGTGTGTGGGAAAGTCCTGCTCACCAGTTTTCATTTCACACCTTTAATGACTCCAACGGTTCCTGGTTCCTTGGAGGATTTTCTCTATTTAACTTCCTTGCAGCCCTAGGCCGGGCAGGTGTTGAGTGTCCTCTCCACAACTTTGGACCATGGGTAATTCTAGGGAGACCCTTGCAGGCAGGAAGATGTTTGAACTGGGAGTCTAGTGTCCTGGGTTTGGTCTTCACTTCTCCCCTAGGGATCCTTGAGCAAGTGCCTAAGTCTCTTTGGGCCTCAGGATTGTTTTGCTGTTCTGTAAAATAAGGAAGATAATAATAAGATAATGAGAAGAAACTCCATGTACTATTCTAAAGGTGAAGCATAAATTCAGCTAATCCCCTTGACAATCATACGAGATGGGAACTATTTTTGCCTACACATCATGGATGAGGAGCCAACGCCATGAACCATGCTCAAGGCCCCACAGCCAGCAGGTCACAAGAGCAGGTTTTGAGGTCAGGGGGAGTCCAGCTCTGCACCCTTTGTCGTAATCACTGCATTAGCACTGATCCTTGTGTGCCTCACCCTACAAGGCTGTTGTAAACACTGGCTATCACAGGGTTTTTTGAAAAATTTGTTTTGATTCCAATATAGGTAGCACAGAGTATTATGTTAATTTCAGGTGTACAATCTAGTGATTCAGTAATTCCATATATTATTCAGTGCTCATCAAGATAGTGTGTTTTTTATCCCCTTTGCCTATTTCCCCCATCCCTCCACCTACCACCCCTGGGGTAACCACCTGTTAGTTCTCTTTAGTTAAGAGTCTGATTTTTGGTTTGTTTCTCTCTCTTTTCCCCCTTCATTAATTTGTTTGTTTTTTAAATTCCACATATAAGTGAAATCATATGGTACTTGTCTTTCTCTGACTGGCTTATTTCACTTAGCATTATACTCTCTAGATCCATCCATGCTGTTGCAAATGGCAAGATTTTTCCTTTTTTGTGGCTGAATGATATTCCTCTATCTATCTATCTATCTATCTATCTATCTATCTATCTACCTACCTATCTACCTATTCTTTTCATGTCTGAATTATCTTCCACTAAGTTAAAAATATATATATATATATATATTTTTTTTTCTTTATCCATTCATCTTTTGACGGATACATGGGCTGCTTCCATAATTTGACTATTATAAATAATACTGTAATAAACACAGGGGTGCATGTATCCCTTCTAATTAGTGTTTCCATATTCTTTGGGCAAATATCCAATAGTGCAATTACTGAATTGTATGGTAACTGTAGTTTTAATTTTTTGAAGAACCTTGGTACTCTCTCCACAGTGGCTGTACCAGTTTGCATTCCCACCAAAAGTACATGAGGGTTCCTTTTCCTCCACATCTTTGCCAAACAACAAACTTGTTGTTGCTTGTGTTTTTTGATTTAAATATTCTGACCAGTGTGAGGTGGTATCTCATTGCAGTTTTTATTTTTATTTCCCTGATGATGAGTGATGTCAAGCATCTTTTCATGTGTCTGCTGGCCATCTGGATATCTTCTTTTTTTTTTAAAGATTTATTTATTTATTTGAGATAACAAGAGAGAGAGAGCACAAGGGGTAGAAGGAGAGGGAGAGAGAATCTTAAGCAGACTTCAGGCTGAGCTCAGAGCCCTATGCAAGGCCCGATCCTATGACCCTGACATCACGACCTGAGCCAAAACCGAGTCAGAGATTTAAATGACTCTACCACACAGGCACCCCTCGAATGTCTTCTTTGGAGAAATGTTTATTCATGTCTTCTACCCATTTTTTAACTGGATTATTTGTTTTATTTTGGTGTTGAGTTGTATAAGTTCTTTATTCAAAGGGCTTTTTAAAACCCATAAAGCTTCATGAATAGAGATGATTATTATACTATTTTCCAGCCCTCTCTGCAGAAGGCTCTGGGATATCTTCCCAAATTGTCTTAAAACTTGTCTTATTTTTATTGAGTGTTTATTTTCTGAGTGTCAGTCTCTGCAAGATCTCATTTAATTCCAGCATCAATCTTAGGAAGAAGATATTTTATCTTCATTTTGGGGGCAAGGCCACTCAGGCAGGCTGTCAGGTACAGAGAGAGGCCAGGGATGTGCCTGAGGGCACACAGGCGCTATGTGGACCAGGGTCTGCCTGAAGGGCAGGTCCCAGCTGGCTCCATCCCCATTCTGACACCCTGCCAGCCTCTCCCCACTCACTCTGGCTATGCCAGGCTGGGCTAACACTACTGCTGGACTTTCCATGTCCAGGGAAGAAATGGTTTCATCGGCTTTTTAACAAATTTGCATGAATCCTTTCTGAACACAAGATCTCTAAGTTATGATTTTGATTTATGAATTTGAGCTCCTTCCTTCCTCAGGCAGCTCTGCAGCTCTCCCAGGCTCAGATATAGAAGCTCAGGGCTCCTCGGGTCTATGTCCTTTCTCCCACTCTCCTGCCCCAGCCCCTAGGACTCCCTTCTTGGCCCTTGTGTTTCCGCTTCTCTGGATCTGTATTTTCCTCTCCCCACTTGTCTCCCTGTGTGCCTGTCCTTACTTTTTTGCCTGAAGCTCCTGCCCCTATGGGCCCTGAGGCCGTGTGATGTTCTACCTGTTGTGGAACTGCACCCTCCCTCATGCACTCACAGCTTGTGTCCCCCTTGCGGCACAGGTGGCCTGCATTTGTATGCGCCTCTGAGGCACCGAGGGCCCAGGAGGTACCCAAGAAGGAGCCAGGCAGCTGCTCTCATAGCAGAGGTGATTTTGTGAAGAGAACATCTTGCAACTCCTTCCAATTTTGTTTTAACCCAGTACTGGTTGACTGCCTCCTGTGTGCTTAGATTCCACAGATTATTTTTGGTAACTTCATTATTGTGTCTCTCTCTTCATATCAGAACTAATAAGGGTCCTTGGGAAAGGGTGGGATCAAGGGTGAGGAGAACAGAGGTAAAGGAGACAGGTTTTGTACCGCACTCTGGAAAATGCACAAATGGGTCATGCCTACAAGTTCCAGAGAGTATGGGCTGGTTCTGGAGAGGTACAGGGCTCCGAAGGGGCTCGTGGAGACGTAAAGTCTATTGAGAGTTATAAAATCCCACCTACTGGAGGAGAGGGCTGAGAAATGGAAACAGGACACTTTGAGGCAATTATTTTGATGTTAGGAGTTTGCAAACATTGGGAGGTGGCCTGAAACAGAAACATTCAAACCTTCAGCTTTTTTTTCTGTTGTCAAGTCATGTGAGCAAAAATCATCCTCAGCTCTTCCCCAAGGCTGTTCTTAAGCCTCAACGCATGCATGAGATTTGCTCCCCTTCTCAGGGCGCTTATATGTGTCCCCGCATCCCTGTGTCGTGCTTCAACCCATCAGCCGGCGGCTGCCAAACCTCCAATTGGTTGTGCCAAAAAACCCTGCTCGGGGAATAAGGCTCTCATGAGCAGAGAGTGCTTTTATAGCATGCCGAGATGAATAAGGTAAATAAAAATTTCCCAATGCTTTGCACTACTTGAAGCAACTGAATGACTCCAGGTCTCTTAGCATACCGAGAGACGTCAACAAGGCAGCTGTGACGGTTTCTTGACTTAAAGTCTATTTTGTCTGATCCAAGTGCAGATGCCTCTGCTCCCTTTCCTGACTATTTGCATGGAATGTCTTTTTCCATCTTTTTACTTTCAGCCCATATCGGTCTTTAAATAAGTAAGTCTCTTGTAAACAGCATTTGGTTAAATTGTTTTCAATCACAATCCTGCTAGACAGGAGTCTCCCTTGGCTTACAAATGTTCTAAATCTCACTAACAAAGACGATTGATAGCAGGATTGTGACACCCCACCAAAAAGTCTCCCAAAGATCTTAATGTTCATGGCTGGTCTAAAGACAACATTGATCCAGCAGCAAGGGCAAGGCCTCCGGTAGGCCTGGAACATCCTGGCACCTTGTAGGCCCTCTTTAGCATATGAAAACTCCACTGAAACCTTCCTTCCCCTCACCTTCCCCCAACAGCAGGGTACATAACCTGCCATCCCTCACACCCCGGGGCAGCAGCTCTTCCTGCCCACGGGTCCTGTCCCGTGCTTTAATAAACCACCATTTTGCACCAAAAAAAAAAAAAAAAAATTGTTTTCAATCCATCAGACACTCCGCATTTTTGATTGGGGAGTTCCTTTCAGTTACATTTAAAGTAATTATGGACAGGGAAGGACCTTTTATTTCCATTTCGTTAATTGTTTTCTGTCTGCCTCGTGGTTTTTTGTCCCTTCCTCCTATCTTGCTGTTTTCCTTTGTGTTTCATTGATTTCTTTTTTTATTGATATGCTTTGATTCTTTTCTCTTTTGAAGCTTTTGTGTATATTTTATAGATATCTTCTTTGTGGTGACCATGGGGCTTACATAAAACATCTGATAGTTATAATAGCCCATTTTAAGTTGATAACAACTTAATGTTATAAGAGTAAAAAAAAAAAAAAAAGACATTGTATAATGATAAAAAGGGTCAATTCACCAGGAAGATATAACAATTATAACTACATGTGCACCCAACATCAGAGCTCCTAAATGTCTAAAGCAAACACTGGCAAAACAGACAACAGAGACTGCCAGCAATAGAAATAATGGTAGGGGACCTCAACCCCCCACTTTCAATAGTGGACAGAACATCCAGACAGAAACTTAATAAGAAAACAGAGGACCGAACAACACTATAGACCAGATGGATCTAACGGACATATATGGAATGTTCCACCCAACGACAGATTACACATGCACATGGAACAAACTAAGCCCAAAGTTAGCACAAAGAGGGGAATAATAAACACTAGAACAGAAACAAATGAATTTGAAAAGAGAAAAACAGTAGAAAAAATCAAGGAAACAAAGAGTTGATTAAACATTAGGAAATAAATTCTACCATATGTGACAACATAGATGGACCTTGAGGACGTTATGCTATGTGAAATTAGGCAGTCACAGAAGGAGAAATGCTGCATGATTCCACTCCCAACAGATATCTAAAATAGTCAAAGCCAGAGAAGCAGAGAGTGGAATGGTGACTGCCAGGGACCCCAGGGAAGGGGGGAGGAGGTCCTTATTTGATGGGTACAAAGTTTCAGTTATGTAAGATGAATACATTCTGGACATCTGCTCTGCAACATTTTCCACAGTTAACAGTACCATTTACACACTTAAAATTTTGTTGAGAGTAGAGCTCACAGTAAATGTTCTTATTACCTTAAAAACAAAACAAAACGATTACCAAACAAAAACAAGAAAGTCACATTGCAGTTAAATTTGTTTCTTTGCAGGGGTAAGGCAGCCCTCTACAATGCAAAGATCTTTAAAAGGGTGTGTGGTTAAAAGTCTCAGTTCTGCTTCTTGCTAGTTCTGAATCATTAGAAAAATAATTTTATCTTTCTGACTTTCGATTTCTTCAATCTATAAGGTGTGAATAAGATGATCTGCCTGGTCTGTGTCACAAGGTTATTATTAATGTAGTTTACTTTGTAAATTCCAAAGTCTTTTTAAAGATCCACCATCTAATTTGGTTCAGAAATTATCTTCACTTCTGCCTTGTGAAAATTCCAAGGTTTAGGGAGGCTTAGTGATAAGCTCAAGGTAACACAACTAGCAACTCATGGAGCTGAAATTAGATTCCAGGTTTTCTAGTCTCTCTGAGGGTGCTTTTCTCAGTACTGGGCTTCCTTACTGTAAAATTTAAGGAAGAACACTGTCCTCTTCTAAGACGTTTTCTTAATCATCCTGTCCTTATTTCTGAAATAGTAGTGTTCAATCTCGATCAGATTCCTGGAGATATATGTTTTCTTACAGGGTTAAGGCATTTAAGAAAGGGTGGAAATTGGGTGCTGGCTTGGTGAGATCCCCTAGAAAGCAGTGTGTATGTGTGTGTGTGTGTGTGTGTGTGTGTACGCACACGTGTGCTTGTGTGCATGGATGCCTATGTGTAAGGATGCTGTTCTTCTTAAAGGGGAGGACACAAGAGAGAGGGTGGATTTGGGATTTCCCCTTCCCCTCAGTTTTCTTCAAGGTAATTATTCACCAAGGAAGGAACAAAAAGATTAAGAAATATTTCACATGTAATGAGGGCACTTCTGCTTGGACATAGACTTCTGACCAGTTCTTACATCTGATTTGTGAAACACAAACTAGCCTATACAGAGAGCCCACTTATACAATAAGAGTGCAAATCACATGCTCAATGGGAACAAAGAAGCTTTCCTCTCAGAGACTCTCAAAACTGTCCTTTTGGCCAGAGAACCCCCTGGTTTCACCTTTTGGAATTGCTTGGTCTGTTGAGCTCAGAAGTAGAATCTTTTGTGTAGGAGTCAAAGCCTTGTCAGTATTTTTGGGTTTTTGCTTGTTTGTTTGCTTTTTAATTTAATTTAATTTTTTCAGTGTTCCAAGATTCATTGTTTATATACCACACCCAGTGCTCCATGTGATATGTGCCTTCCTTAATACCCACAGTATGTCAAAAATCACAACCTATATAAAGGTACTAATCTTATCAGGAAAACTTCTCATTTCTTTCATCCCTTCATGCTAGAAAATCACACAGAATTCACATCTTTTCCATTTATGATGATTTCAACAATACTGTTGACAAAACTCTTAATTTTTCCCTGAGCTGGCCCTGTCATGAAGATCTGTTTTATTCCTAAGTCTGGATGTCAGCTCCAAGGGTCACCCACAGTGTCTGGAGCTAGAGGACGGGTGAGGATGGATGAAGAAATTCAGAGCTTTTCATGGAGGGCTTGGGGTAGCTGGTAGGACATCAAAAAGCTCTTAAAGAAGAGCTGATGGATGATTTCAGAATAAATGAATCCCTTAAAATATTCTGGGTATAGATCATTAATGGAAGGAGTGTGTGGCCCTGAAAGCATTTAAGATTTTTTTATTGATGCCACAACATTTGAAAAATAGTTAAGCAGTGTTTAACGACCTGGAAAAGGTGCACAGTGCACCCAATCTTGTGTTATTTGTGAAGTGTTTCCAAGAACCCCTCCGAGAACAGCACATCTGCAGGGACTCCATTAAGGAAGGCCCCTTAGAGGATCTTGTAAAGGGGGGGTGGGAATGAAAAGCTCAGTGAGAGTCTCATCAGGGAAATGAAAAAATGGCAGAAGTGTTTCCATATTGAACTGAGTTGCATTAGTCAGCCTCCTGGAAAAGGCTTCAGGGTTATAAGCTGAACAAAGGAAGAAAGTGTCTAAAATATGAAGATCACAGTTTGTATTAGAATGACTGCAGCACGGAGAGAATTGCCCATCTGCTTTGATAAAGGAACCACATGGTATAGTCTGGATTCTCAGAAACAGCTATTAAAGTTGGGATATAGAGAATCCATCTAGAAGTACCAATGGGATGCAGTAGAAAGTATGGGGCCAGGCAAGAGAGATGAGCTTTGAGAGCCTGCTGTTTGGGGCTCTGGGCTGAATATTTTCAGACTCTGTTTAATTTTAATATTAATTTCTGTTAAACACAGTATCTATTTTCCAGATTAGCAAATTGAAGATGACAGTGTTGAAGAATTCGCATAAGGCTATACTGCTGATAAATGGCAATACTTTTGACTTGAATCCTGGTTTATTTGTTTCCAAAGCACATGATAAAGAAAAAAAAAAAGATTGTACAATGGACTCTTCTTTTGTGAAAACCTACACATTCTTGTAAGTTCAGGTCTTCTCATGTGGAGCTGCATTTAGATCTGATTCCAGAAGTGTTGTAGACCAGTCTCAGACCTTTGACATACACCACAACGTATGAAGGAAGACTGAGAAATCTGCAGAACTGTTTTCTAGAGTTACAGATTTCTTAGCTTTTTCCTTAATTGATGTCTTTTCTTTTTTTCCCCAAGATAAAGGAGAAATAATCTCTGAGCTGGGACCCATATATTTTTCATTCTAATACTGGCTCAGCCACATCTACTTTCATTAATGTTGGTTGTTAACCAACATTTCCATGGGAGAATTTTATACATTTTAAAATAAAATAGCATTTACTGTGACTGACTTATACAATTGTCATGGAGATCAAATAAGATAGCACAAAGTGATCTAAAGTGATCAACTGAAATAACAAATTACATGTTGTGGAATTTGGGTTGTGACTCATTTGTAAAGACCTTCATATGGCTTTTTAAATGGGAAAAATTTGGTATATGCCTAAAAAATGTTACACTGAATAGTAAGAATGATTGTTTTAAAATGTTTATGAACTTCTAGTACTCTTCACCTCCTTATATTGGGTGCAGTCTGAAAAATTAAATGGGGGGCACTTTAGGGGACTCATGAATTCCCGGATATTGCATTCAAAATTTTGTGCTATGAGGTTTCTGGGGGAGAAGATGCATAACACTCATCAGGTTTCAAAAAGGAGCCCATGACTATGAAGATGGGTTTAGTGGTACAATCCTCTAGTCTTGGATTTTGGGATTCCGATTTGAAGGCACTGATAATGTCATAGACTTTATCAGTCAAGATCCAGCCAGGGAAGCAGAAACCACACTGTGTATTTCAATAAAGGAAATTTAACACAGGAAAGTCATTATACTGGTTTGGGGGAGACATACAGAGAACAGAAAAAAGAATCCGAGAATATTTCAGAGACAAGAAATGCTGAGGGGACCAAGTACTCTTAAGAATGGGTGAACGCAAGAGAGAGGTTAGGGTGACAGACTCTCAGAGCTCATAGAAGGTGCCCAAGTGAGCCCACCAACCGCTGAAGAGTCATGGTCAGAATGCCCTAAGAAGTCAAGAAAGAAGCGGGATGCTGGAGCAGATTACCACTGCGGCGACTGACCACCGCACAACCAGGAAAAGGACTCCTTCCTCCGCATTTCCTCTAACCTCCCTCTGGTGCCTCCTGTTGGCAGATTCTAGCTGGAAGCTAGGAAGCTGACAAATTGAGGGAATGTCCTTGGTAGAGTTCCTAGATCTGAAGTCATGGAACAGAGTACATAAAGGTAGATTTTGGTAAATAATTTCCATGCTATATTTATTAGAGCTTCTATAAAGAGCACATTTGGAATTCCTTTATATGTTTGGAAGGATGTACTCAGCATACTTGTACTAGTTTATCAATGATCCTGCTATTTCAAAGAAAGTGGAAATCACATACATTTAAACCTAATTGCACTGAAATCCTGGAATATCCAGACATCTTCTGGACGTTGTGACAGGATCCAGACAAGGATCTGTATCAAGACAAGTTTACTGCTTAGATGAATTAATGGGACTTAGGGGTGGGTGTGGGAAGGGCATTGTCATCATTCTGGAATTTAGGAAGTGGTTCAAGTATCCATGTGGTCAGGATGAAGGTGGAAGAGTAAAATCTTCTGAGTAAGAAAGCTGGAAGGAGTAAAGAGTCTGGATATTCAAGACAAAGCCTAAGAATAAGTAATTTTTCTTGCAATCCTCTTACCAAAAACTTTAAAGAAAGCAGATATGCTGGTGATACATACAGTGACAGGTCCAAATACCTGGTCTAGAAAACCAAATCACCAGACGCAATCTCATCCTTAAAGGCTCCTGATAGACATCAAACTTCAAACTTCGGTGTGCTGTTTCATACAGACTTGACCTTCCAAGTAAGCCATGGTAGTTCCTTATTGGATAAATCTCAGTTCCTGTTAAGGCCAAATGACTTTGCCACATAGGTAGGCATGGGCTACCTTAGGATAGAACTTAGATGGATTCAAATGGCCGGGAAACAACAGCACCATATGGAAAGCTCCATGTTCCTGACACATATGGCACGCGAGTCTATGATGGGCTGATGGTCCTATCACTGCCTTGTTGAGTTCCTAGATTCTACGTGAAATCTCCATCTCTGGTAAGCTTGCTATCACCCTTTTCTGGAACTTCACATTGAACTTTATTAAATTTTTAAACATTTTTTTTAGTTTCAGGAATAGAATTTAGAGATTCATCAGTTGCCTACAACACCCAGTGCTCATCACAAATGCCCTTCTTAATGCCCATCACCCAGCTACATCATCCCCCACCAACTTCCCCTCTAGCAACCCTCAATTTGTTCACTATAGTTAAGAGTCTCCTATAGTTTGCATCCCTCTCTATTTTTATCTTATTTTTCCTTCCCTTCCCCTATGTTCATTTTTTCCCTTTGTCTCTCTCTGATTTATTTCACTTAGCATAATATACTCTAGTTCTATCCACATGATTGTGAATGGCAAGACTTCGTTCTTTTGATGGCTCAATAATATTCCATTTTGTATATATATATATATATATATATATATATATATGTATGTATCTCACAACTTGTTTATCCATTCATCAGTCAATGGACATCTGGGCTCTTTCCATAGTTTGGCTATTGTTGATAAGGCTGCTATAAATATGGGGGTGCCTATGCCCTTTCAAATCAGTATTTTTGTATCCTTTGTATAAATACATAGTAGTGCAATTGCTGGGTTTTAGTGCAGTTCTTCTGTTAGCTTTTTAAGGAAACTCCATACCGTTTTCCAGAGTGGCTGCACCAGTTTGCATTTCTAGCCAACAGTGTAAGAGGATTCCCCTTTCTCCGCATCCTTGCCAACATCGGTTGTTTCCAGAGTTGCTAGTTTTAGTCATTCTGACAGGTGTGAGGTGGTATCTCACTGTGGTTTTGATTTATGTTTCCCTGGTGCCGAGTGATGTTGAGCATTTTTTTCATGTGTCTGTTGGCCATTTGGATATCTTCTTTGGAGAAATGTCTTCTCATGTCTTCTGCCCATTTCTTGACTAGCTTATTTTTGAGATGTTAAGATTAGTAAGTTCCTTATAGATTTTAGATACTAGCCCTTTATCCAATATGTCATCTGCAAATATCTTCTTCCATTCTGTAGGTAGCCTTTTATTTTTGTTGTTTGTTTCTTTTTCTGTGAAGAAGCTTTTTATCTTGAAGTCTCAATAGTTCATTCTTGCCGTTGTTTCCTTGCCTTTGGAAATGTGTTTAGCAAGCAGTTGCTGCGGCTGAGGCCACAGAGGTTGCTGCCTGTGTTCTCCTCTAAGATGTTGATGGTTTCCTGTCTCACATTTAAGTCTTTCATTCATTTTGAATTTATTTTTTTGCATAATGTAAGAAAATGGTCCAGTTTCATTCTTCTGCATGTTTCTGTTCAATTTTCCAAAAACCATTTGTTGAAGAGACCTTTTTTCCCCACTGGTTGTTTTTTCCCACTTTGTTGAAGAATAATGGACCAAAAAAAATAAAAAAAAGAATAATGGACCATATAGTTATGGATCCATTTCTGGGTTCTCCATTCTGTTCCATTGATCTATGTGTCTGTTTTTGTGCCAGTACCATACTGTCTTGATGATTACAGCTTTGTAGTGCAGCTTGAAGTCTGGAATTGTGATGCTATCAGCTTTGATTTTTCTTTTTCAACATTCCTCTGGCTATTTGAGGTCTTTTCTGGTTCCATAAAAACTTTAAGATTGTTTGTTTCAGGTCCGTGAAAAATGCTGGTGTTATTTTGATCAGGATTGCATTGAATGTATAGATTGCCTTGGGTAGTATAGACAGCATAATGTATATTCAACTTCACTAGTAATAAAAATAAAAATTACATGAGACATAGATTTCTTAAAAGCACTTTAATACCTATTAACATATTTAATTATCTCATTAAGCTAGTGAAATTGGAACTGATGACTTCACTTTCCTTTACAGGTTAGGTGATATGCTTAATACGGGCACATTTTTATATGACTCATCAGGGACTTGAACCCAGGCCTTCTAAATCTAAAACCTGGGATGTTTCCATTTTATGTGGTTACCATAGGGATTAAAACATTCAGACCATGGGACTTCTCCAGTCATGGATATGAACCATGGTGATGGATATATATTAAAAAAAAAAATAATCTGTGGTTCAATCATATTTGGGAAACCCTGCCTACCGTATTCCCATCGCTGTAATTCATAATTCATCATATCAGAATATCAAAGACTCTTAAAAGACTTGAAGAGCTTAACTAAGGTGGCTCAGTGGGTTAAAACCTCTGCCTTCAGCTCGGGTCATGATCCCAGGGTTCTGGGATGGAGCCCTGCATTGAGCTCTCTGCTCAGCAGGGAGCCTGCTCCCTCCCCCGTCACCCCACCCCCTGCCTGCCTGCCTCTTTCCCTACTTGTGATCTCTGTCTGTCAAATAAATATACAAAATCTTTAAAAAAAAAAAAAAGACTTGAAGAAAAAAATATATAGTTTCTTTGTTTAAAATTTTTGGACCATACATTATTTGCTGGTATGAAGTACACATTTATATCAAATGGGATACCAGTGTTCCATAAAACACTGGGGAAATGGTGCCTCATCCCATATTCTGACCCTTGGCCTTTCAGAATAAAAACTGAATTTCTGCTTAGACTGTCACAGAGCCAACAGGAATATTCAGACAAGAGCAGTGGCCAGCTGGAGGGATTGTCCAATCTTGGTGCCACCTCGCCACGCCAACTATCTTGTCACCAGGCTCAGTGCCTGGGGAAAATGAATTCCATACTCACAAGAATTACTTTGTAGAAAGATATCCAAAGCTGGTCATCCAAGGTGATTCTACCTATGGCCAATATTTTGTTTTTAAATTACAAGCTTCTAAATGCCCTGTGGAGATTCATTATTTATCCAGCTTTGGTGCACTCAGTGGCTCCCTCCTATAAAATGGCCAGCTTTGAGTCAATTTATTGGTTGCATGGTGGTTACTGGTAGTGGCACAGCTTCAGAAACATTAATAAGAATTAATTAGGCAACAGGGTTGGAAAAAAAACAAAAAAAAAAACCAAAACAAAAAACCAACCCTGTGATGGCCAATAATAAGGAAACACGGGACACATATCATTCCATAAGAGTGACAAACATTGTGATCTGCATTATTTTAAAAATCTCTTCTCTGTGTTCTAAGTCACTTAGACTTTGATGCTGTATCTTAAAAAAAAAGCAGCAGACAAGCTTTGAATAGTCATTTTGTCCTAGGCATTTGTAAGAAGGAAGGGAGGAGCAGAGATAAAGAAGATGAATTCCTTGCCTTAGTTAAGTTTCCTTGTGTTCCAGGAACAGGGAGATATACATGCACAACATTGCCCACATACACTATAAAACAAATAACACAGATCTGAGCCCCGGAAGGACAGTAATTTCTCATGGGAGGGTAGCAGCCTGGAAGAACTCCCCAGAGCAAATGACATTCAAATTGTGTTTTGAACTTTATTATATAGGACACCTTCTCCTGGAATCTCTCCCTCTCCAGGGTCCTTTTCTGCCACTATGCCCTCTGCCCACTGCTTTCTCAGATGGTTTTCTTTGGCGCCATCCTCAGGGCCTTTGCACATGCTGTTTCCTCTGTTTGAAACCCTTGCCTCCTTCCTTCAACTATCTGACTCTACTTGCCTTTTGGGTCTCAGCTTAAATTTTACTCCCCAGAGAATCCTTCTGATACTCTCTTCTACCCATACACGTTGCACCTCCTCTATGGTTCTCCTTAGGACATTTTGGGGAATTTCATTTCTAGCAGGTATCATACCTTTTACTTCTGTATTTTTTCACAGGTTTGTTTCCTCTCTCCTCTACGTTGTTTTTGTGACCTCTCTGAGATCAGTAACTGCGTCTATTCTGTTCAGCATTGTATTACCTGATCTCATTTAGTTCCTTCCACCCAATAAAGGCTCACTAATTGTGGGTTAAATAAATGAATCAATGAAAGCTGGATGTCTTAACGTGAATGAGAATCTCCAGTAAAGGGTTACTGACATAATCCTGCCTAGTATGAACATTAGTGGCAGGTTCTAAAACTGCGTGGTTTATGGGGCAACAGGGTTGGGGGGATCCAGCCTTCTCTCTTCACAGGAAGAGGAGGAGCTCAAACGTAAGTGGGGAAGGGTAAAGGCATTATGGTATCACATACGACAAGGAAACCTCCTGCAGTCAAACAGTGGTAGTAGGTTCCTGGCTCTTGCGTGCATGTTTGACTTTTGGATACATCCTCTTTTTGTTCATGCAGCTGCTGTAGGAAGTCAGACTTGGACTTTCCTCTTGCAGGGAGGCCTGGTTGTTCTGGAGTGGTGGCTCTACATCTTAGGAACAACCCCCTTCTCTTTACCCTGTAGATGAGATCTGTCTTCACTTTAGTTTTCTATGCTTCCCAGTGCCATGGAAATGGTGGGTTGTCAAGGGATGGCATTAGGGTGTGGACCAGGAGATGGGCTCCGGCATGGGCTTGAGTCGACTTTGAGTTAATACCATAGGCCTGAAGTAGACTAGAGCCCTTCAGATTTTACATCAAGTCTGGCACGTTCACCAGAGCTGGGAGTCCGCAGAGGATCTGGAAGCAAATTCTTATAAGAGAGGCATAATCATAGCTGACATATACTGAGCTCTAACCATATGTCAGGCACCGGGCTAAGCATTTCATATGCATTTTCTAATTTAATCTTCACAAAAACATCCTGTGAGTTAGGTCCTATTATTATTCCCATTTTATTGAGGAGAAAAATCTAGGTATGGTGTGCAAGGCAGTCTGAGGCTTACTCGGCCAGCAGCGAGTAGTAAAACCATTGGGGTTTGCAGCCCGAGCCCTTGGCCATTTGTTTTTCTGCTTCTGGAAATTGCACTCCTAGTAGGCAGCTGCCGGAAGATTCTGGGCTTGGGTTCCCAGCCATTGCTTCTCTCTCTAGACCCAAACAGGACTACCAGCTGGTCCACAGAGGAAGGGTGAGTTGAGAATGGTCTGCTTGGTCTGGTTGTGAAGGATTATGAACACTCAGCTGAGAAACCGGGATGCCATTCTAGGAAACCAAAGGGATTGTTTGCATAAGGGAATGGCATGCGAGAGATCAAAGTGGCAGAGAGTGGTACTCAGGCGTTGGGTGCTGAGGAGACCAGGGGCAGGAAGCTGCAGTGATAGTTCAGCAACTAGGAATCAAGGTTGTGGTACTGAAGATGGGCCAGAAGTCTTCTCAGGCTCTAAGAGATGGGAGTTGGCAACTGATTGGTATGGAAGAGCTGTCTGTTGTCACTTGGTAATGGAACATACATTCCCCCATTCCCAGCCATGCACAGCATCTTAGCAAATATACTTCTCCTGAATTGGTCAGTATTTACTTAATATCCTCACTTGACTGAGAAATTCAACTTGGCTCCAGCTCTGAAAAAGCATAAGTTCCTGGGCTTCTCTGGCTTATAAGACTGCTCTTAAGAAATGGTCTTTGATGTCAAAAAATGAAATCACATGCATAAAATGCTATACATGTGCTTCTGTCTCACTGGAACTTGTGAGGTCAAACTACTCTTCTTTCTGTGTCATTATGATGTAATGAATGGTATGACTTTGTTTATTTAAGGTTGATACTCTACCAATTTCTCCGAAGTATTTTAGGGGCATATTTAAGAAAGAGAACAGGTCAAATAAATGTAAACACAAAGTCAGACAAATTAAAATTAAAAGTCAGGCTTCTAGTGGACCTACTTTGCTAACACAGTGCTTATATATAAACACTATGTAGATTTTTATCTTTGCTATATATTTATCTTTGTATCTATGCACATATGTATAGTTATTGCTTTTGTTTTTGTTGTTACTCATTACTGAATGAGTGGATGAATGAATGAACGAATACACTTTCTAGGATCAGATATTGAACTTTATTCTGAGTTCCCTGGTAGCTAAAGGGGAAAGGGAAAGAAGAATACAATATAGTCTATATTATGTGACCAAAGGAAAGATATGTTTATCTGAGTGAATGTTTATCTTGGCATGCAAATGGATTCCATGAAAACATTGTTTTCTTAGACCCTTACATAAGACATCTTGAAGTAAATAATGTTAATTCCTCCTCCTGCTGCTTCTTTCTGAAACATAGCTGTTTGATGGATGTAGTTTTGGTTTTGTGTGCTTAAAACATGAGATGTGTCCAGAGCAGGGATACAGAATTACCAAATTACAGTATGAGAGCTCAGTTAGTAGAAGAAGCAAATGTAGACTGCAGTAGCTAATCGAATGGGTTTTAGAAGTGAGGGACTCCCCTCTACCTGTACGATGGAGATGAAGAAGAGGAGGAGGGGGAGGATAAAAGAGGGAGAAGACAATACCTAAGTGCTTAGCATCACAACTGCCATAGGGCAAATAGCTCCAACTTAGAGGGACTCTGACCACATGCTTGTGATACAGGTGACACTGTTCTCAAGAGACCTTTTCCATTTGTACAGTTTCCCTTCCCTCCACCATTTATGTCCCATTAAATAATATGAGGTGAGTAGCGCCGCTGGTAATAAATATATATATTTTTTCTCTTGGGTCCTCTTGTCCAAATGGAAAAAGACAGCGTGACTGCACAAGCGCCACACACCAGTGGAGCTTGGACGATTGACTTCGCCAGTTCCCCATCACGTGGTATCGTGCCTCATTTAATCTGATTGAAACTTAGAACCTTATCTAGATGGCAACTTTCTCCAGTGAAAGTATACTTCCTTCTCCTCTGTCCCTCTACTGCCCAACTCAGACCCCTCAACACCCATACTTGGAGCAACCTGGGATGTCCCAGGCACTGGATAGATCACTGAAGAAGCATGCAAAGTTCCTGCCCTCAGGCAACTTCAGTTTCAGTGGCGGAGACAGAGACAACAAATAATCCAGTGAGTAAAGATGACAGGTTCAGATTATAAGTGTCATGCTGAAAATGAAAAAGGACCAGGTGGCAGAAAGGACTCAGGACATTCTTGATTTGGGCATTGGGGAAGGAGGTTCAAGGAGTAATATTTTCATTAGGCTGTAAATTGCTAAAAGGAGCCAGCCATGCCCTGTGCTGGGGGGAGGTGCTCTAGTTGGAGAAAGAGGAACAAGGGCAAAGACCTTGAAGTGGAATGAACTGGAAGTGTTCAAAGAGCAGGAAAAATGCCCATGTGGCTGGCATGTCGTGAGGGAGATGGGGCTGGGGTGAGCAGAGGCCAGGATCCAGAAATAATTATGAAGGGAGCTCTACAAACATCAGCAAAGAAGCCAAGTGGCTATGTGTTCCCTGGGGCAGAGTGAAGTTTTCATCTCCATGGTGTTTCCTCTCCTCTGCTACCCTCTGAATCTTGAAAGAACTCTCAATGCAGAGATTTCAAAACTGTCATTGAGCTGAGTCGTCAAACAAACCCCCGAGGGGTGAGTTACTGGGATTCTAGCATTAAGGATGATGGATCTACAATTGAAAGAACTTGATAGAAGTCTTGTCACTTTTAAGTGGTTCTGTTAGGGTTTGAATCTTCCTGCTCCAGGCCATGGGTTTCCACCAACACCATGAAGATGTCTCTCAGTTACTCTGTGTCCCTCTCATCTCCTGTCCAAAATCTTAGAAATGGGTTGTTAGAGACAGGGGGGATAGGTGTCAACACTTGGAATCAATGCAGTGAGTAGGAACTATCATCATCATGAATAATGTCATCAGAACAGGACTCAAAGTATTTACAACCTGTTTAACACATACTATACCCCCAGAAACATGCTGAGCACTTAGTATATGCCATTAAATTTCCTTTGCCCAATAATCCCAAGGGGTAAGTGCAATTATTATCTGGACTTGTAGATGAAAATACAATAACTACCCAGAAAGGTTAAGTGACTTGCTTAAGGTCATGCTGCAGTGGAGCTAGAGTTAGACCCAGACCCAAGGCTAAATAGATTCTGAATGACTCTGCTGTTCACCTCCAACTACAGGAACCAGACACTGGACCGATGGTGGTGGAGGGTGGGGGGCACGTGATTGAATAAGATTTAGTCATGACCTTGAAAAGGGCAAGGCATAGACAGGGAATGTCTCTTAAGGGAACACAGTCTTTTTTTTTTTTTTTGCCTGCCCAGGCCTCCCAAGCAAAGTGAGCACGGAGCCCAGTTCTGTTTGACAACCCAGAGAGTTAGCATCTGGTTGTGAAGGCAGGAGTGGAGGAGGAGCCAGGCAGGAGGAAGCCATCCAGTGCTAAGGATTAGCACTGGCATCTGGGGAGGGAGAGGGTGAGAACCCGGTGAGCAGTTAAGAGGCTCCACCTTGGCATGGGAGATAAGTGGAAATTCTGATTTCCCCAGACCAGACGATTGAACCACAATCCAGGCTGTGGTTATTTATATTCCCCTAACAGCCTTGTTTACACAACCTGCCTGGATGCAAATCAGCGTATGGAAGCAGTGGAGGCGGTGAGGTGTGCAGCCGGAAGGGACTGGGGGATTGGTTTTCCTCGTGTAGTGTTAACACAGCTACACATGACTGCTTGCACTTCTGCAGCAGAGGGAGAGAATGAGAACACGCAGTCCCCAGGACACTTGCCCAGTCCTTCTGCCTGAGCGAGAGATAACAAAAGGAGTGGAATGGACTGTGATTATTCCAATCTCTTCCTTCGCAATCTGCCCCTGACCTTTCTTTGCCAGCTTCGTCACCAAGCACATCTCCTGCCCTTCCCTCCCGCAAGCATCCTGTGCTCCTGTCACTCTTGGCTCTGAATACATCCTGTGCCCTCATGCTTTTGTGCTCCAGCTCAAGGCCATTTTGCTCAGAATACCCTTTGCCCTCTCACTCTTTCTCTCTCTTTTTTGCAAACTATGTTATGTGTGTGACTGATGGGGCACCAGATGGCTTTAGGTAGTACACAAGCAGAATTCTTATTTTATGCAAATATTTATCATCTTAGACCTGAGTCAATTTGAACAAAGAGACTGAAAATATAATAATAGAGGTAGGTTATAGATAAGGCGAGTATCTTGATGATCAGGTAGAGATTACTGTCATTTGGGAAACACAGCTCTTATTTATGGGACGTGGCCTGCCTTTTATAACATGGGAGATGGGATTGGCATTCTCTCCTGCTCTAAGGTACTTTCCCCAACCTATGAAGTTCATTCACATCATCTGATTATATGACCTTCCTTCAATGTCCACATGTCCCATTGTCCCTAAAGGCTATGGTCCTAGAAACTGTATTTTTCCTAAGCTCAAATCCTGCCATCCCCAGTGGGACATACCAGTCTCCAAGGAAAACCCACCAAATAACCAGCCTCCTCTGTCCATCCATCCCTCTCCCCTCTCTAAACCCTGGCAAAGCTTAACCTGTTCTCTGTCATTATAATTTTATTAATTTGCCTCATATAAATGACGTTATATAAGATGTAACCTTAAAAGTTTGGCTTCTTTTATGCAACGTAATTCCCCTGACATCTATCCAAGCCATTGTGTGAATCAGTCAATAGTATTCTCTAGTATGGCTGTAGTAGAATTTTTTAATCATTCACTTGTTGAAGGAAATTTGGGTTGTTTCTAGGCTTGGATTATTATGAATATATAATAATATTAAGAATAAAACTGAACATTCATATACAGGTTTTTGTGTAAACTTGTTTTCATTTCTCTGGAATCAATGTTCAAATTTAATTGCTGGGCTGTTTGGTACACTTAGGATTAAACTGATTGAAAAATGCCATACTCATTTCCAGAGTGACTTTACAATTTTAATTCTCACTAGCGAGGTATAAATCAACTAGTTTCTCTACATTCTTGCCATTGTTTGGTGTTATCACTTTTTTTTTTTTTTTTTTAAAGCGTCTGGGTGGCTCAGTGGGTTAAAGCCTCTGCTTTCAGCTCAGGTCATGATCCCAGGGCCCTGGGAATCGAGCCCCGCATCAGGCTCTCTGCTTAGCGGAGAACCTGCTTCCCTCTCTCCCTCTCTGCCTGCCTCTCTGCCTGCTTGTGAAAAAATAGGTAATGATGCTGAACATCTTATGTGTTCAGTGGTATGTCTGTGTATGTCTTTTGCCCATTTTCTAATTGGATTGTTTTGTTTTAATTGTTGTATTTTGAGAGATCCTTACGTATTCTAGGACAAGTTCTTTGTTGGCTATGTGACTTGCAAATATTTTCTCCCAGTTGGTTGTCATGTCATCCTTTCTCCTTGGGTCTTTCACAAAGCACTATATCTTTCCATTCATTTAGTTCTTTGATTTCCTCCAGCAACATTTTATAATTTTCAGTGTATTAATTCTGTGCATGTTTTGTTGGATTAATACCTAATTATTTCATTCTATTTGGAGCAATTATATATAGTGTTGTGTTTTTACTTTCTGTTTCTACATGTTCATTAATAATATATAGAAATATGAATGATTTTTGAGTGTGAATCTTGTCTCCCATGCCTATACTGAATTCATTTATTAGTTCTAGTGTTTTGTAAATTCCTCAGAATTTTCTATGTAGACCATCGTGTCATTAGCAAATAGAGAAAGTTTTATTTATTCTTTTCTAATCTGTATGCCTTTGAATTTCTTTTCTGGCCTCATTTCACTAGCTAGAACTTTCCATAGTATTTTGAATAATGGTAGCAAAAGTGGACAACATTGCCTTTTTCCTAGTCTTATGGGGAAATCATTTGTTGTTTCACCATTTGTTTTATTGTTATGTTAGTCACCATACAGTACAGCATTAGTTTTTGATGTAGTGTTCTAAGATTCATTGTTTATGTGTAACATCCAGTGCTCCTTACAACACATGCCCTCTTAATACTCATCACAGGGCCAACCCATTCACCCCACCCTCCTCCCCTCTAAAACCCTCAGTTTGTTTCTCAGGGTCCACAGTCTCTCATGGTTCATCTCCCTCTCCAATTTCCTTCCTTTCATTTTCCCCTTCCTTCTCCTAATGTCCTCCATGCAATTCCTTATGTTCCACAAGTAAGTGAAACCATTTGATAATTGATTCTCTCTGCCTGACTTATTTCACTCAGCATAATCTCCTCCAGTCCCATCCATGATGATGCAAGAACTGGGTATTCATCCTTTCTGATGGCTGAGTAATATTCCATCGTGTATATGAGCCACATCTTCTCTATCCATTCATCTGTTGAACAACATCTCTGCTCTATTGTGGACATTGCTGCAATGATCATTGGGGTGTCTATGACCCTTCATTTCACTACATCTGTATCTTTGGGGTAAATACTCAGTAGTGCAATTGCCGGGTCATAGGGTAGCTCTATTTTTAATTTTTTGAGAAATCTCCACACTGTTTTCCAAAGTGGCTTCACCAACTTGCACTTCCACCAACAGTGTAAGAGGCTTCCCCCGTCTCTGCATCCTCTCCAATATTTGTTGTTTCTTGCCTTGTCAATTTTTGCTATTCTAACTGGTATAAGGTGGTATCTCAATGTGGTTTTCATTTAAATTTCCCTAACGGCTAATGATGATGAACATTCTTCCACGTGTCTGTTAGCCATTTGTATGTCTTCCTTGAAGAATGTCTGTTTATGTCTTTTGCCATTGAGGACGATATTAACTCTAAGTTTTGTAGATCTTATTTATCAAGTTGAAGGGATTCTCCTTTATTCCTACATTTCTGAGAGCATTTGTCATTAATGGGTGTTGGATTTTTATGAAATGTTTTTTGACATTTGATCATCTGATATTTCTTCATTAGTGTGTTGTTATGATGGATAACAGTAATTGACTTTTGAATATGAACAAACCTTGTTTACTTGAATAAATCCTGCTTGGTCATGCTTTATATATTTTTATTTATAATTTTTTATACATTGCTGAATTCAGCTTATTAATATTTTGTTGTAGATTTTGTGACCTAAGTTTATGAGAAGTGTTGGTCTTGTAATTTTTCTTCCTTTTTTTTTTTTTTTTTTTCTTGGACGATCTTGGTTTGTTATCAGGGTAATCCTGACCTCATAAAATATTCCCTCCTCTTTTATGTTCTGCAAAAGATTGAGTGAAATTAGTGTTCACTTAAAAAAAGTTGGCAGATGGGGCACCTGGGTGGCTCAGTGGGTTAAGCCTCCGCCTTCAGCTCAGGTCATGGTCTCAGGGTCCTGGGATCAAGCTCCACATCGGGTCCTCTGCTCAGCAGGCAGCCTGCTTCCCCCTCTCTCTGCCTACTTGTGATATCTCTCTCTGTGTCAAAAATAAATAAATAAATAAATAAATAAAATCTTTAAAAAAAATTAGCAGAGTTCTACAGAAGAACCATGTAGGCATGGATATTTTGATTTGGGTACTTTCAAAATATACATTTCATTTCTTTAGTAGGTATAGAACTATTCAAATTGTCTATTTCATCTTGGTTGAGTTTTGGTGGTTTGTGGTTTTTGGGGAGTTGGTCTATTTATTTTAAGCTGTCAAATTTCAGGGCACCTCATTGGCTCAGTTGGTTAAGTGTCTAACTCCTGATTTTGGCTCAGGTTATGATCTTGAGCTCATGGGATCGAGCTCTTTGCCAGGCTCCAGATAGTGAGGCGTCTGCTTGAGGTTCTTTCTCTTCCCCTCCTTGTAACCCACCCCTCCCTAATGCTCTGTTTCTCTCTGTGTCTCATAAATAAATCTTAAAAAAATAAGTTGTCAAATTTCTATTTTGTTTTCAGAGGGAAAATTATTATTCCCCTCAACGGAGTTCTGTATCCTAAAACCTGTAACAAAACACATAGCTCTCCATGTGGGTTTTCTAACTCCTTCAGCTGCCCTGGTCTCTACTTGATTTCCTTGTTCATCACTGATTGTCCCCTACACCTCAGTTCTCTGGAACAGTGGTTCTTAGCCACTCTCATATTTTAGTCTCAGCCCCAGAGGACCTTTGGCCCTGTCTGGAAACATTTTTGGTTGTCCCAACTGGGGAGGGCTAGCCATTGGCATCTAATAGATAGAGGCTACACGTGCTGCAAAGTGTAGGAGGTTCTTTCTCTCCCCCTCTTTGTATCCCACCTATTGCAGGCTTGCAATGTGCAGGACAGCCTCTCCAGCACAGGGTTATCTGGGCTAAGTTGTCAATAGCACTGAGGTCAAGGAACCCTGGGTTGGCCTTGCTCCAGCATGGCCTGCAGATCAGCAACATCCACATCACCTGGGAGTTTGTTAAAAATGCAGAATCTCTGGGTTTACCCCAAATCTACTATAAAGTAGAATCTATAGTTTAACAGGATTTCCAAATGATTCATGTGGACATTAAAGTTCAAAAAGTACTGCCTTAGAATAATTTCTCCCAGTATCAGTCTCTTATTGCTGCTGTAACAAATTACCAGAAATTAAGTGGATTGGAGTGACATGAATTTATAATACAGTTCTGGAGGTTAGGAATATGAAATGGGTCTCACTGAGTTAAAAATCAAAGTTTCATAGGACTGTGTTCTAGGCTCTAGCAACTTTTCTAGTTGCTAGAGGCTGCCTTCCTTTCTTGGTTCATGGTCGCATTATTCCATTTTCAAAGCCAGAAACATAGGGCATGTCTTTATTATCCTACCATCTCTCTGGTTCTGACATTTCTATCTCCTTCCCGCATATTTAAGAACCATTGTGATAACATTGGGTCCACCTGGATAATCAGAGATACTCTCCCTTATGTCTTATCTTATAGCCAATTCATTAGGAAGCCTAATTCCATATGCTACCTTAATTCCACTTCATCACACAAGCTAACATATTCAGAGGTTCCTGGCATTAGGGTGTGGATAACTTTGGAAGATCTTTATTCTGCCTCATATACTCCCCAATTGCATTGATCATCAGAATCACCCAGAGAACAATTTAGCATTCAACTCCTGAGTCAGTCCTAGCCATATCCTATGGAACACGCTCCAGAGGTAGTGGCTGAGAACGTGTATTTTTCCAACACTTCCCAGGTGGCTCTGATGATCATGTAAGTTTGGGAACTACTGCTCTAGATGTCTTTGGGTATCCAATTTCTCTTGAAGCACCATTTTCTTACCTTTATTTTCTGGTAAGGGCCACATGCACCCACCCGACAGAATGTGAGACAAAGATTCAAATGCAAGCAGTCTATTTGGGAGGTGATTTTAGGAAACAGTAGCAGGCAGTGGGGGATAAGATAAGGAAGGGAAGGCAGTGCCTCAAGAGTGATTATCAAACATCTTATCAGTATTGGAAACTGGGGCTTCATCCCACCAAACAACTCTGGGAGCCAGTATGGGGCACAGATTTCAAAGTTATCTCACTTGGGAAGTAAGTAATGTGGGGGGTACTTATGCAGTAGTTTCTGTTGGTCATTGCTTAAGCAAAGTTCCAAGGGGAACATTGATTCCTTGCCTTTTGGTGTTGTTATGTGCACTGGTCTAGCAGTCATCTGTGTCCAGAGAAAGCCCTCAGGCAAAGAGATGTTGGTGCTAGAATTTGGAAGTTGAGAAGTGTCCACTGAAAAAGTAAGATCTAAGGAGATATGGGCAGGCCACTAACAGTATCTGTTCCACCTTGGACTTCCAGCAAAATTTTTTATTGAAATCACTAAGGAATCAATATTTACAAAATTGGAGAAGAGATGGAAGAGTTTTATTGAAAGTTGTCTACTGAGGTAGAAAAAGAAGGAGGGACCACTGTTTGTACTGAGGAGGGAGCAGGAACCCAAACCCCTCTTAGCCTCCAGAGTTCGGAACAGTTATTACCTATCCCACTTGGTGCCTGTTGGTCTCATCTTTCAGTCTCTGGTAGTTCTGCACTCTCGCAGTCCAGAGGCAAGTCCTACTGCTGCTCCAACTTAACTCAGGGAAAAAATCATGTGTAAAAAGATGACAGGATTGGAGTCAGGTGTCCTAGTAAATATTGTAAGGGCTGCTCTGAAAGTTTATTGAAATTATGCTTGAAAACTCCCCACTTAGGTGCTTGCCATATATGATGGTTTCTTGAAATGCAAGTTTCTTTCTTCCATGCTCAAGGAGAAGCTGGAATGAGTCTAGGTACAGGTATAGATATAGGTATACCCATCAATACCTTCTTGACCCTTTAGAATAAGGTAGATTCTCATTGGAGTGGAGGACAGATGATGAATTCAAGGTCGCCTGCATCAAGATGAGGTTTTGAACCAAAAGCGGGATGATATTGGCTTGTGCTATGGTGGTCACTTCCCCCTGCCATCTCCCATCACCTGTTTCTTCTCTCCTTTCTTCCATAAGTAGAAGCACTGAAACTTTGCTTTGGGCAGTCATATCTGTGACCAAATCTGTCTATGGTTGTTGAGTCCCCTCACAATGTATAAGGTCTGTGGTCCATTGTGAATTTTGGCCATTGGTCTTAAATTCTTTGACCTGGATTCGGTTCCTCCACTGAAATCAGTACACAGGCTTTGCATTGCCTCTGAATGCCAACCTGCCTCCTATCCATTGTTAAGACCTACCATTGTCCCTGAATTCCAAATTCAATGCATTCCCCCCACCCCTTCTCACCTGGCCTTGGTTTCCCAAAGAAAAATAATGCAAAGTGGTACAAATTTAAAAGTGTGGCACTGAATAAATGAATCAAGAATACAGTGACACACAAGCAATGCGGTTTCCTGTATAGTCTTCACTTTAGCCAGCAATTTTTCTATAGCGTTATTCACAGATATGCCTTTACTCTTGACATTCCTCACTATTTACCCTGAGCCCTCTTTAGCATAAAGCATCCCACAGCTTACCTATGATTCAAAAAATAAGCATGAAAAGGGTCTATCTTATTCGGCAAACCTATTCTCTGAGGTGTTTCTCCCCCATAGAAAATAAAGTGCGCATTGTTGTATAAGAGTAAATTGGACCAGAAACCTTTAGAATGCTAACTGGTTTTTGTGTGTGTGTATCTTATGAACATTCATGTGCTTATCTCTAAGCTCGTCTAATACACATTGTGCTGCGTTAGCTAAATGTTAAAGTCACCCCCGAGTCACCCCAACAAGAGTGGTGTTTTGAGGTAACTTGAACTCAGCATAAGCTTTATATATAAAATCAATTCGAAGGAGGCAGAGGCAGATTCATGCTTCTTGCCAAAGGGAGGAAGAGAGGGTTTATCAGAGCGGCTCACCTGGCAAGAAGCGGTGGCTTCTAGCAAGTTCTTTTCTCCCTCCAGGACTGATCTACCAAGCAGGAGGGGATACAAAATGCAGAATAATAGTAGGGCTCTGGAATCCTATCCATTTGTAGAAATTAAAACAAAAAAAACTGCGGCCTAGAAAATGAAATGGCTTCCCAAAGGTCACATGGCAACCCTCAAACTTGCCCCCAAAGGGAAAGGCTCAGTACATGAGCTCCACCTTCCCCTGGGTTTGTGTGAAAGTCTTACTTTTTGTCTCTATGTGCAAAGGGGCCAGAGATAATCCAGCTTCCTAAACGAGCAATGTTGCTCACAGATGAACACCAAGCTGATAACAGATAGAAACTCAGGAAAACACTCATTTTCAAAAGGATAATAATCAAGCCATTGGACTGGAATAAAAACAAAACAAAACAAACAAACAAAAAAGCCAACCAGTCATCATGGGTTAGAGCACGGCCATTCATGTCAACAGCAGCCTTGGAAAAAGAAGATAAGCTTGAAAGATCCATGGTTAGATCCCGTTTTCCACCAGCGCAGAGGATGTATGGGTCTAAGATGGTGGTGAGGAAGGAGTCACACCCCGGCCCTCTTGGCCATTATGGTGCAGGAGAAGGACATTATTCTGCATTAATAAAGAGACCCTGTGAGCACAGAAGCTTGTTCGGGGGAGCAGGCAGATTGGAAGAGAGCACGTAAACCCACTTGTTGGAGAAACTCTTCATTGCAGGTGTGTTTGTTCTGAAAACACTGCAGTCCCAGGTCAAGGAATTTATGAATAAAACCCCTTCCTTATTTTGACTCAAAAGGAATAAAGATTTATTACCATCCTAACCAGGGAACCAGTATTGACCCACTGGCTATTTGAGATTTTTAGCATTGTGGGCAAGAATATTTATTGCTTTTAATTACCATAAAGTAGCAAGGATCTTGTTTTCAATAGATTTTTCTCCCATTCCCTGATGTTGGTTTGCAATTCTGGGTGTAGGAAGAGGGAAAATAATGCTACATCAGTGTTAAGTAAAAATTCTCAGACAAAGACAATAAAAAATGACCAAGGCTTCTTTTCAGTCTTTCTCTCTACTTTCTTTTTAATCCCAGGAAATCAAAATAGCTTCGGGGGCTGGGGGGGACCTGTGGGAACTGGCCCTTCTGGCTGCATGACCTTCAGCAGCTCAGTTAACCTCTCTGACTCCCAGACCAACTGAAGTCAGGATGAGAACACAAGGAGTTCCTAGGGCGGTGTCCCAGCCTGTGGGGGACTTGGAGGCAGGTAAGCCACAGCAGCACTGGCTCTCCCTAGACCTGGTCACTGTCCTTTTGGCCTATGGAGAATTTCTTCATCTCTTTAAGCCTCAGTTTCATCATTCATAAAATGGGGAGAATAATGTTTCCTTTGTAAGGTCATCATAATGGTAAGAGGTTACAATGGATTAAAAAAAAAAAAAAAAAAATCCCTAGCAGGGTTTTTAGCCCATATCATTCAGTAAATGATAATCATGTTGATAATCAGAGGTTTGGATGCCAGAGGCTAGGTGTGCTCACTCTCTCATTCACTCTCTCATTCTCTCTCTTATCTCTCTCCCTTGTCTCTACATACACATGCAAACATGCACACCTGCAGAAGGGAGAGGAGAAAGATTCAAGTTCCAGGGCAGGGAGAGTTTGTGCTACTTCCAAGAGATCCTCAGTGGTGGTCCATCAGCTACAATCTATATGTTTGAAACCGCCTACGGATGTTCTGTGGCCAAAGGAAGGGATTTCTGGCCATTTCTGGTTATGTGCCAATAGCAGACATGCCTTGTTATCGTGGGTGAAGAGAAGTTCTCCTCACTCCATGTTGCCAATGAAAAAGGCAAGAGCTGAAAATACTGATTGGATCCACAAAAGAGAAGAACACAAGGCATTGGAGACCCCTTGGCTTGGATGCTGGGGGAAGATAATGAGACATTCCACTTTAACACTGTTCCAGGAGCACTTGTTTCCACTGTCTTTTTGTTCCACCATCCCCCAGTGGACTGACCTTGGGCACATTTCTAACTTCCTCGAGTCGTAGTTTTCTCATATGCGAAGTGGGAATAACTCTATCTATTCAAGGGATAATTGTGACGGTTCACTAAAATAATCTGTGCGAGGCTCACTAATCCTTGTCCAACCCAGAGGGTGTCAATGAGTAGAGACGGTCATATAAGACCTGTGGGTCATCACTGTTCTTTTCTGCTGGCAAATTCCAGAGAGGAGATGCCTCCAAACTGGCTTTCCAGAAAGGAAATAGCAAGTTCACTCATTGCATTTTCATGCCATTGCCCACCATTAAAGTCATACTTGTAGAGCAGGTTAATATTTCCTAATGTGAGAACATCTGGACTTCCCTCCTGTGTTTGGAATCTCAACATGGCCATATTTTATGGAGTGTCTGCCTTCACCACTATGATATATGCACACGGAGTGTGGAAGAAGCTGTTTGTAAGTAGAGGGGAGAGAAGGGGTTTTAGCCGTGTGAAAATGCAAGGCATAGAACTAGCTAGACAATGGAAAGAACACTGCCAGAAGTACCAATAAGGGAAATACTTCCTAACCTATGACCCTACGAGCTTACTGATGACTGTCAGTAGTGAGTGTCTTAGGTTAAACATCACTTAAAGAAAGGCAGGGATATATAAAGCACAGTGATTATATTTAAGGGATGCAGAAAGGGAGAGAAGAATGGAGGGACTGGGGTATGGGAAATTAAAAAAAAAGAGAAAGAGAGAGAGAGAGAGAGAAGCGCAGGAGGAGAGAGGAAGATACCATCCATGCATGGTGAGAGGGAAACAGCAAGAGGCGGGGATCAGAGAATAAAGGAGTCAAAAGAAAAGAAGGGGGACCATGGAGGGTTGATAAAGGCAAGAGGAGGGAGAGGACCGGCACTGACTGCCAGACAGACTCCTGCCCTAAACGGGACTGCAGCTGGTCTGGGCCACCTTGTGTGATGACTTCTGCAGGGATTTCCTGGCACAGGGGGGTCCAGCTGTGCTCCAGTAACCTGCCTGCTGCCTCTGCCCCTGCTGGGAAGACAGCGATGCTCTCTGCAGGTTTGGAACAAGGGGAGAGATCCTTCTCCCTCCCTTCTCTAGCCACTCGCCCCTGGAAACGCTGCTCCCTGCTCTCGCCTTTCAATTCTTTGCTAAGGAAGAAAATAATAAGAGAGAAGATGAATTGAGATTCTTTTATATTTTTACTGCAAATGACCATGGACAGAAAACTTTCCCAAGTCAACGGCTCTCTTGTGGGGCTTTACAATCCCTCTGCACCTGCAATCAGCACCACCGGACACTGTCTTCTATATGTCAGAGACTCCTTCAGGGCTTGGCACGGAGCCTTTTGTACAATGGGGACAAACATAGTCATTACATGAATAGGACCACTTGCCTGGCACCCTTTTGGGTTAAGTGGAGACAGAGATTGAGCTGGTATGTTTTGTTGAGCTTTGGCTGGTGTAGACCTGAGCAAGCATTCCACCCAGTAAAAGATGAAAGCACAGGGCTTCCAAGAGGCAAAGTGTTTCTCTCCAAGTCACACGGTTGGTTCTGGGCAGAGTCAAGATGTTCCCCATCCTGGGATTCTTTTTCTGGCATGCCCCTCACTTTGAAAACCTGCTGGTCAGTCTGTATAACCAAGGAAAGCAAAAATCCCTTCCTTTAGTGTGGTTATATCTCACTTATAAATTGGATATTTTTTCTGGGAGTTAAATATTTATTTATTATTTTTTTACTTTGTAAAAAAATTTTTAATTTAATTTTATTTTTTCAGTGTTCCAACATTCATTATTTATGTGCCACACCCAGTGCTCCATGCAATATGTGCCCTCCTTAACACTCAAAACCAGGCTTACCCATCCCCCTACCCCTCTCCCTTCCAAAACCCTTGGTTTGTTTCTCAGAGTCCACAGTCTCTCACGTTTCGTTTCCCCCTCTGATTTCCCCCAATTCACTTTTCCTTTCCTTCTCCTAATGTCTTCCATGCTTTTCCTTATGATTTCAAATGAATTGAATAATGCCTAAATGCAATGTCTCTTCTTACAGTTGCTATTAGTCATATTGCTTAATGAACATTATAGAAAGCCTTTCTAGGAATTTTCTGATTTATCCTCTAAATGTCCACACAAACATGATTTTCCCACATCAGTCTCTCTCTTAGTGAATATGCCCACAATACTGTAGGAGGATACTCGTGGCCGTTAAAAGTCCTATTTGTACCATACTCCATTGACCTGGAAATGTTTTCACACTTCATGGGCTGATTTGTGTCAACACAATACCCATTTAACAGAAGGAGAAACTGAGACACGAAATTACCAGGCTTAAGTAAGAATAAAACGCTTTATTAAAACAGTGCTCGGAGTTAAAAGGCCAAAGGACCCAACGTTATTGATCTGGAAGCTCTTTAGATTACAGGGGTTTGGGAAATTAGCTTTGTGACTTTGGTCAAGTGCCTGAGTCTTCCTTTCCTCACCCACGAAATGGAGATAATAAGGATGCGGAATTCATAGAGTTGCTGTAAGAATTAAGGGTCCTGTCTAGAGGGTTCTTAGCACACAGCAGGTGCTCCACAATGTTACCATTATTACTCAATAGAGCCTCCTCTCTCCCACTTCATGCCTGACAGATTCTCTGCGTCTCCCCACGGCACCTTAGACACTCGGGCAAGACGGTTTCTTGCGGAGGAAATGCGTTCTTCCATTCGATAATAGCTCGCCTGCCATTTCGTTCTGCAGAGCACAAACCGTCCACTTCTCCATTTAAGAACGAACACTGCTGATTCATGCTTTTGCCTCATCCCGTGTTTGATCCCATTTCCCCTTCAAGGGGATGAATTTTCTGCCAGAGAGTCTCCTTCCCAAAAGCTGTTACATTTGTGACTTTTTAATTTTTATGTTTCAGCAAGTCAGGCTCTCTCTCTTAAAGAAATATAAAGCATCAGCATCTCTACTTCATCGCGAGGACACTCAGGGCACCAGAAATAGTCGAGGAGTAGGCTGAAGGTCTGACTTTCCCGGGGATGAAGGCGGAGAGAGGCATCTCCCAGGTTCTTGTGACCTCTGGGCATCAGGAAGGCTGTTGGGTCAGGAGGAACCTCACCAGACAGGATGTCAAGAAACTGGGAGTAAGGTTTGGGCCAGGTTTCCAACTTAGCGTTTGACCTTGGAGGGAAGGCGGGACCTTCCGGTAGGTCCGCGGTTTGCTTGCCTACGAAGTAAAGAAGTCAGATCAGATGATCTCTAAGGCACTTTTAGCTCTTGCCTGTTATTACTTCTATCACCGAAATCCTGTCAGAGTCCAAAGGAATTAATTTTAATGATTAAATTCCAGGCCCTGTATAGCTCTGGGGGAGATAATTGGGGAATATGGTTGTGCCTTTCAAATCAATCCACATGGTGACCCCCAACTCGGCCTAATTGTCAAGAAAGGCCCTTCAACCAATCTCTGAATAGACTGAATTATAAATTAAACATGCCCATATCCAGAGACATATTAGGTAGAGATGTTTTATAGGCCATAATTGCACATGGTCAATGCAGTGAAAGCTAGCTTACCCGCCATTCCATAACCCAAACCCTTTATTATCTGGAAAGAATGTGTTTGCCCTGTCTACATTCTGCTTTTATACAAAAATGAAAAGAAAAAAAAAAGGTTACAAGTCAACCAGCTGATAACCTGGATTTATCTTGAGAAAATAGATTCCGTGATATGCCCTGGGGTCAGTGTTGATTTAACACAATTCCACACACCCTCTGCAGCCACTTCTGTAGTATAGCGGTGCTCTAGCAACAGGAAAAAAAAAAAATCCCACACAATTCTGGAGTGCTTGTCTGAACAATGCTAACAAGGATGAAGCCTTCACAATTTCATTAGAAATTATACAACATTTCACATGCAATCACCTGTGGGACCCTTACAATAGCTCCCTGAAGTAGGAAAAGTGTCATTGTCTCTAACATACAGGTAAGAAAACAAAAGTCACAGAAAAATAATTGCTCAAGGTAAGTTGCTCAGCACTTCTCACTTTATCCCAGGGATGCTCAGGGGAAGTGGGTGCTTTTATTGCTTGTCCACAGATGAGATTACTAAGACCCAAAGTGCTTAAAGAAGAGATTCGGACTCCTTGACTCAGGATCATGTGACTCTAAGAATCCGTGTTCCTAACTTCTTCCTCACCGGTCTGGCGACTCGAGCAAGGAGCAAGGTTTCCCATCCAGAATCATGCCTGAGCCACAGTCGGAGCCCCACTGCTCCTTCTCACCCTACCCTTAAATACTTCACACTCTCTTACCTCTTGCATGCCACGTCCTTGAGGATGGACAAGAGTTACATGGCATGCTTGACTTATTTCACTCAGCCTAATCTCCAGTCCCGTCCATGTTGATACAAAAGTTGGGCACTCAACTTGGAGGCGTAATATTCCATTGTATATATGGACCATATCTTCTTTATCCATTCGTCTGTTGAAGGGCATCTTGGCTCTTTCCACAGTTTGGCGATTGTTGCTATGGACAGGAAATAACATGGAGGACATTAGGAGAAGGAAAGGAAAAGTGAATTGAGGGAAATTGGAGGGGGAGATGAGCCATGAGAGACTGTGGACTCTGAGAAACAAACTCAGGGTTTTGGAAGGGAGGGGATGGGGGGATGGGTGAGCCTGGTGGTGGGTGTTAAGGAGGGCACGTATTGCATGGAGCACTGGGTGTGGTACATAAACAATGAAACTTGGAACACTGAAAAAATAAAACAAAATTAAAAAAAAAAAGAATTATATGGCGTGCTTTTCATTTCTCTCTTCACCAGAACTTTGTATTTCCTGGCCATTCCTGATAACAGAGAATTTACTTTTAATTTTGCACAAGCCTATAAAGGCAAAAGAAAATTGGAAGTGAGTTATTTTCTCTGTGTTGAGTGTCTGCCTCCTGCTACGTGGTACTTACAGGGATACAGAATGAGGAGGAAGAAGACTGGGTTGAAAGTCATCAATATGTTCCATTTTCAAAGGAAAATCTACTTCGATTTCCAGGGGGCTCTCATAGCCCTTCACTAGCACCATGTCCCTCCTTTCCTTCGACTTGTCTCCATCCCTGTTTGCCAACTTCCCTTTCTGTACCACCACTGTCTCTTTCCGGAACCATGAAACCGCCTCCTAACCTGCTTTCCCGTACCAGCTCTTTCTCCCCCTAATTCACTATTTCCACTGCAACCGGAGAGTTCTCTTCAGAAGACAGATATGATTATGTCTCTCTCCTGTGCTGGAGAGGAAAAACTTTTCCTTTCTTCCCTCCTGGATTCTTTGGCTGGTCTGATACATAAATAGACACAAGAGAGATTAGTGGGAGAAAAATTTAATTTCATATGTATGGGATCCCATAAAAACATGAGGCTCAAAGAAGTGAGTGAGTCAGGCAGCTTTTACACCTTTTAGACGAGGAAACGATGGATTTGTGAGGAATTGACAAGACAAAGTGGTTTGGGCTTGGGGACATGAATTAGTGAAGAAATAATGAGGTTTTTGGTGTGTGTGTGTGTGTGTGTGTGTGTGTGTGTGTGTGTGTTTTAACACAGCCTTCTCAGCCCTGAACTCTGTCTGCCTGGGAGGACCTTCTCCCCACCTGGTACAGGAGGGCACCATTCACATGGAAGAGTTGTTTCCTGCTTTCAGGGGGACAATGTGGATTAGTGTGTCCTTCTGGCACTGGCTCTTTCCTTACTAACTTAAATGAAAAATAATCAGTATGTCAAAGTGGCATATTTTGGGGTGGACTTTTCCCTTCCCCATCACACACTTAAATTCCTCCACGCCCCCCCCCTTGCTGGCCCAAATCCGGATCTGGACTGACATTTAGGAATTTCTCCACCTCAAATGACACATAGCATTCTTAGGGAAGTATCCCCAATCTCTGGGGTAGTCCAGGCGACCCGGATCTGTGTTCCCACATGGCTTCTTCTCCTCTCTGTAGTACTTGGTCCCAATTGTTATTATTCTAGTGCATGTTTATTTGTTTAATTTCCATGTTCTCCACTGGACTCTAGGCTGTAGGGGGACAAGGAGCTACATCTATCTTCCTAAGCTAAGTCTCCTTCATGCCTGCTGGGGGGCTTAATATACTTTGGCTGTTTGATGGTGCTGTATTGATTTGTTGGTGGAATGAACAGGTATTCAGGATTATACAGCTCTGCCTTTACCTTGGCTATTTCCACCCCAGAACTCAGAGACCATCGCACCCATTCCTTATCTTCTCCCACCCCTTCTTCCCTGAACACAGCTTCTTCTCTCTTAATATGACACATTCATGTCCAAGACTCTGGGATTTGCACTTAGGCTCTAGCTATCCTAAAGCTTACAATGCAAAGATACAATCACGTTTATTATTTCATCCATTTATTTTTCTCCTCTCTTCTCCACCCACCATTATCTCCTCTATTCAGTCATTATTATATTAATACTATTCGTGTTATTAATAATAGTATTAATATAACGAATAACGCCTATAAAGGAGGAAAGTGTATAATTTTAAAAGCAGTTCTGTTAGTATCTGACCATCAGTTTAATTTATACCTAGGCAGAGAGCAAACCATGATAGGTCATAGGTCATGCTTACAGAAAAATGCTGCATTTGAGGTGCTGCAGACCTTTACAAAAACCTCTAAAAGACCAAATATTTCCTGACTGAATAGTTGATTTTTTTTTCTTTTCTGTTTTTTTTTTTTTTTCCAAAGAAAAATATTTTCAAAACATTTTTTTACCTTCCTAACAGCCAAAAGGTTGTTAAGCGGTTTCACACATTTTTCCCTCTGGGGTGTTCATATCCACCAAAGTTAATGGATGGAAAATTAATGTTTCTCTCCAAATGTTTCCACAATCACAAAGCAAATAGTTGATTCTGCCAAGATGAGAGCGTAAATCTGCCCTCAGGAAAAGGCTTCATCACTATTACCCACATCACTCAGCCCCAGTGCAGTGGATTGGCCTAATTATCATGATAATTAAGGAAATGTGGCTTTAGGGACCTTGAAGAACCTCCCTATATAACTGACCACACCCTACAATCAGTTGTCCACTCCCCTGTTGTTCTTCTGCCAGGTAGACTGCATTTTCCTTGCACACAACAGGATTTGTTTTTTAAGTGGTGCTTTCCAAATATTGTGACTCAAGTCAACACAAGTTGAAATATTTTCTAGGCTAGTAAAATGGTTTAATTATGAATCACTTTCCAAGAAAGAGATTGCAGCTAAAGCCCGTATGTCCACAGAATGGATGGACTGTTACCAACGTATGCATTAGGGGTGTATTTTTATGCTTCTGTTTTCAAGGATCATCATTTAGTCGGTGTTGATCACAAGGGGTGAACACCCGCACGTCTCTTAAGGTAAATGCAAGGCAGGGGGAGCCAATTTGCAAATAGATCCCGATTTAATATACTTGTAGCAGAGCCACACACAAAATTTATTAACAATAATTCAGGTGTAATCAGTATTTCTGCTGCAGTACTGTCTTTGGTCTTGCTGAACTCCAACCAAATGTCATCAAAAAACCATAGGGAGGAAAATAATTAATAAAAGCAAGCATGTAATGGAACTTACTGAGGACTGGACACTTCTAAATTGATTTACTTGAATTAACTGGACCCTTAAAACTTATGGAAGTAGACTGCTCTTATTTTTCAATGTTACAGAAAAAGAAACTGAGGCATGATGGTTAAATAACTTGACCAAGGCTACACTGCCCATTTGGGATTTGGAATCAAAGCTTAGTAGGATGCCTTTATGAAAAATATATTTTATTTATTTCTTTGTTTGTTTGTTTGTTTTTAAATTTTATTGTATTTTTTCAGTGTTCCAAGGGTCATTGTTTATGCACCACACCCAGTGCTCCATGCAATATGTGTCTCCTTAATACCCACCACCAGGCTCACCCAACCCACCACTCCTCTCCCCTCCAAAACCCTCAGTTTATTTCTCAGAGTCCACAGTCTCTCATGGTTCATCTCCCTGATTTCCCCCAACTCCCTTCTCCTCTCCTTCACTCAGTGTCCTCCGTGTTATTCCTTATGCTCCACAAGGAAGTGAAACCATATGAAAATTGATTCTCTCTGCTTGACTTATTTCACTCAGCATAATCTCCTCCAGTAGGATGTCTTTTGACTCTATCTTTGAATCATCAGGCTATACTGTTAAGCAAGCTCCAGGAAAGCAAAATGTTTACTATTCCTTGTTGGGGGACCTGCCTTGAAGTCTGGCTTCCTTTCCTGGGACAGGTGTGGGCTCTAGAAGGAGCCAAAGGCATGGTGCCCTTTATCTATAGACCACCAGGAGTTCAGCATGCAGTTTCCTGCCTCCTCTAACGAAGGCTACATTACCTCAGCCAACTTCCCCTAACCAGGACGTGCTTCTCAAACCAAAATAAAGCACCACAAAGAGAAAGAAAACTCCTATCCAGCGACCATTAGGACCTGCTGAAGATCTCTCTTAAGGACTGAAGTCTTGACTTACTCTCCTCAGGTCAGGATGGCCTTGACTCTCACTGGTCATATATATATGCAAAGATCCTTCCCTTTTCAGCTAATTATATTAGCCTCATTCTGTTGAATAGGTATGCTCCTCAACATGGGAGCCAGGAAAAACTCTCAGTGAGCAATAAAACATGGTAGAGGGAAACATGTCTGCTTTTCCCTCTGGGGAATGAGATGTAGGTAAGTAATGAATCAGTTTTGTTAGCAAGAGCAGTCTTACTAAGAAGTCACATGAAAAGGACTTGACATTTTGTTTGGGTGTGAGAGAAAGATGTAAAGGATAACATTTAGGCACTAGAATGGATTTATTCAAAGGAGAAACATACAAATTAAAAGGTGGGAAACAGAGACAAGATGTGCAGGAATTGTGATAAATTTCATTTGTGATAAATTTCATTTTTGATATGTTTGTGTGATCAGCCACATCCCCCTGGAAGGGATCTAGCTGGTTGTTGCAAATGGGACAATGGTGCTTAGGGGAAGGTCTGAGATAGAAAAGCAGATTGTGGGGTCACCAGTGTAGAGGTGATGATGGAAACCATGAAGCTAGAAGAGAAACGTACTTAAAATGAGAAAAATAATGACAATGACATGCTTTGTAAAAGGTTGATACATTTAAGAGATAAAAATAAGTGTCTGCCTTTAGGTCAGGTCCTGGTGTCCTTGCTGAGTGTGGGGTTGGGTGGGGGGGGAGTCTGCTTCTCTCTCTGTCCCTCTCACAACTGTTTGTGCTCTCTCTCTCTCAAATAAAGAAATAAAATCTTTTTTTTTTTTTAAGTAACTATAAGTAAAAAGAAGTTGAGGGAGAAGAAGAGGTAGTGGGGAGAGGCTGCAGATCAACAGTGGTGATTACGGTGGTAGGAGGAAAAAACCATGATTCTACTATAAGGGATATAATCATTAGTATCACACTTTCAGAGAGATCACAAAATGTGAAGACTGGGAAATGATTTTTGATGTTGCAGTTGGATGACCCTTGAAGGAGTTTTTCCAGTGTTCATTGGTGCCCTGCCACAATCCAGATTTCTGGGGAATAACACGATTAAATACCTTTGGAACATCTTATTAAAAACCACTAATTGTTGACCATGGATATAAAGACTATGCCATGCAATGGACTTCAAACGCCAGCTGAACTTCTATTGGAAAAGGATAGCTTTGCATTTATTTTTAGACGTTCCTGATGGAAGGCCAGCTGTTGTCCATGGTGCTAAAAGAGTCATCTGGCATTATAATATTGCAGCAATATGACCAGTATAGTTGGAGTGAATTAGGTGTTTCATTACATGCCTCTATTTGGGGGATTTATTTTTCACTGAGATGAGATTTTTCATATATATTTCCCATCTGGAAGGTTTGGTGTTTTTTTTTTTTTTTTCTTTTTCCCCCTAACTCCCTAATGGTTAACGTTAGAAAGCAATTGCTTTTTTTTTTTTCTTTTTCTTTTCTTTCTTTTTCTTTTTTTTTAAAAAGAAATCCCCTGAAACATGATTATAAGAAATAGAGGTGAGGGAAAAACAGAAAGTGGAAGACACGTTGAAAAGGTTATACAGTTCTTTCTTTTTCCAAAATATCCGAAACCATTAACTCTCCACTCAACTCTACCCCTCCCGTAGCACTTCCAAAGTGCAAAACAACAACAACAAAACTTAAACTATATGGAATTCAAGCATTGCACTGATAATCATAATTATAAATTAAAGTAGAAGAAATATTATATCATTTTTATGAATAATCATAAACTATTAAAATGGTTGCTAATGGAATTACAGTTATCTTTCTTGCATGTTCTCCATAAAACACATTTTTGAATTCCTAGTAAGATAGGTAATACAAAACGAGAAACAATTACAATAACATCCCTGATGAAGTCAACATAACTTCTCTTCAAAGTCACATAGGTAGGATCTACTGGGTAGAGCTGCCAATGAACTTGAGAGTTCAGGGTTAAGGAAATCATCAAAATATTCTTTTTTTCCAGTAAAAACCTCAGCAGTTTGACTGATTGGAAGATCAAGTATAGGAAATAAAATAGATCTAATTTGCTTTTAAATTGCTTTTAAATCCGTTTAAAATAAAAGATCCAATTTGCATCATGAAATTGTTAACAAAATGTGATCAGTAAGTCCATGACCTGTCTCCGATGGAGGAAGGATAAATAAAAATCGGTACAAACAGTGGAGGTTTGTAGTTTTGGTTTATCCAGGAGAGGAGGGGATAGGGAAGGTCCAGCCATCCCCAACAGTCCCACCAGTGCTGGGCACTGGGTGCTAAGGATGCCGTGAAGAGCTGTAATAATAAAGAATAGACATGACTGCTTAGGAAGATAAATATTTAAAATTATATGTATATTTACATAAATAATTACAATGGTAAGGAGATATGCCAAAGAGCATGTAAGGAAATAATTCCCTAATTCTACCAAATTCTACTTCTCCAGAAAGTCATGTTTACACTAAAACATGAAGGGGACAGAAGTGATAAAAGAAAGAATATTTTGAGTGGAGAGAACATCATGTATGCAAACATGGAGGCCATGCAGGCATATATGTTTAAGGAATAGGAAAATAAAGGACCATGTGGCTCAAGAGTAAGATATGAGAAGCAGAGAAGCACAAAATTGTACAAGAAGGGTGAGGAGGTCGTAACTTGCAGGTCCTTCTCTAGCCTCTACACTCAGGATATTGGTCTTTATGTGTTAAAGCCTTCATGGGCTCTATGCATAGTGAAAGGTGTATGAGTCAAGGTTTGATCAGAGAAGCAGAATATTTATGATAGGGACTGAACCTTACCCAATTGTGGGAGCTGGTTAAATAGTTGATGAGAGGCTTTTGCTTCTGTGTCTGCTGATGCAGCCCGAAGTCAGCAGGGCAGACAGCCTGGAAATGAAGATGAACATAAAGCAGGGAAGTAAGAGCAAACAGAGAGTATGGTAGGAACCCTCGAGGAGAGACAGGGAACCATGTTACTCTCTCACTGCCTTCAGCCTTCCACTTTGATGGTGGGGGTAGCTGGCAGGAGACGCTGCATTCTTTGTCTCAGCTAGATGCCCACCTATTCCAGGACTGGGAGAAATATAAGAAGAAGATTCATGAAAGCTGGAGGAGCTTTCAGGCCTGGCTGTGACCCCACACCAACCAGGGGAGTCAACAGAGAAGCATAGTGTGTGTGAGCTGTGTACCATCCAGCATTCTCCAGAGAAACAGAACCATGGGATTATGGAGGCCAGCACTTCCCAAGATCTTCTGTTGGCAAGGAGACCCAGGAGATGCAATGATATAATTCCAGTCTAAATGCCAATAGACTTGAGACCCAGGAAGAGCTAATGTTTCAGATTGAGCTTGGATGGAGGAATCCCACGCCAAAGCCTGACCTCCTGAATGAGTTCCCTCTTACTGACAGGAGGGACAGGCTTTTAATTCTAGGTGTGACTTCAGCTGATAAGATGAGGCCCACCCACATCAAGGAGGGTGATCTGGTTCTTCAGTATATTGATCCAAATGTTGATCTTGTCCAGAAACACCCTCACAGACACACTTGGAATCATGTTTGGCCAAATGTCCGGGCACCCTGTGGCCCAGGTACATTGACACATACAATTAACTAACAAAAGTTGCAAGATCACCTTGGGCCTTGCAGTGATCTCCCAAACGTAAAAAGACTATGGATACGCCTTTAATTTTGCCTCCCAAATTAATTAATGTATGGCTTTTGACTGTTTTCTCTGAAGTATTCAGTGAAGGTAATTCTGGGAAATGTAGCAACAGTTAACTTGGCATAAGGAGAACCCATTTATTGCAAGGGCATTTATAAGAACTGAGAGTAGGAAATCACATGCTACTTGCAGTATGGAGAAGGGATCAGAATGGATCCAAAGGGGCTATCTTCATCTTCCAATGGGAGAAGGGATGAGGAGATCATTACATGGTAGTATTTTTTTGATAATATTTGTTTATTTATTTACTTACTTGCTTAGTTATTTATTTAGAGAGTGGCAAGGGGAGGGGAAGAAAGAGAGGAGAGAGAGAATCTTAAGCAGACTCCATGCCCAGCATGGAGCCCAACATGGGACTCCATCTCACAACCATGAGATCATGACCTGAGCCAAAGCGAGAGTCCGGTGCTTAACCAAATGAACCACCTAGACACCCTGGGTGGCAGTATTCTTGAATAACATAATGCAGCAGAAACAGAACAATAAGTGGAGTCTTTCAATCTGAGATATCAGAGGTAAGAAGTGCCCCATCTCTGATAAGTATCCAAGCAGAGAAAATGCAATCTCCTTCCACAAATTTTTCAAAGTCATTTTTAAATTGCATGGCTATTTGAGCTAAATGATGCTGAGTTGTTTTTTCAAAGAACTTATGGCTCCATTTCTTAAGGAAAGTCTATTTCTCATAAAAAGATAAAACTAGTACACTGAGAAAAAAAACACACCATGATGTAAGATAGGAAAAATAATTTAAAGAATTGGGATGTAAGTCAAATAAAGGGAAAAACATAAGTGCCATGGAGAGTGATAAAGTCGAGACACATGTGCAAGAAGGACTTGGGGGGGCTCCGGTAGGGAGGGGGATCCCATGTTGAACACTGGGATAAGACCTTGTTAGGAAAAAAATTCTGACAGTGGCATCCTCCACCTTAATTGCCCTAAGTGCAGGAAGGCATTAACTATGGTCTATATGACCTTGATGGATATGCTGCTGCAATTACTGCTAACCTCAGTTCATGCCACTCTACACCTGATACCTACTGTTAGTGCTATCCTGCTCTTCTCTTTTTTCTTGAAATTGTCAAACTCCCTCCCACCTTAAAGCTTTTCTACCATGCTATTGTGATGGCCTGATGATGTTCTTGATCCCAATCTTGATCCCACTCTTGACCTGCATAAATCTATTCATGTTTCCATCTCAGTTTCAATATTATTTCCCAGAAAGACTGTGACTATATGCTTTCTCCCCACCTCTGATCTAGATTGGTCCCTTCGTTACACTCTTACTGCCTCCTGTATGTCTCTTTCACCACACCAAGCATAACTGTAAATTTTATTAGTTATTTTTGAGATAATTAGTTTGTTTCTGTCCCTACCACAAAACCATAAAGCTAAGTGAGATTATGCCTTGCATGTCTATCACTTTGCATGGCATTATACGGTTGTTAGATTATTATTTGAATGGAGCAAATGAAGGAAGAAGACTGACTTTTTGAACAGCAGGATCTTGGGATCTGCATCCTTGTAGATTAATCATTTAACTTACAAGGCAAGGTGACAATCAGTTTTGATGCTGAAAGCATCATCATCTTGCACTGTTTTCAGCTCTCTCCCTATTGAAGCCAAAGCAGTTTTTATTTTGGATTTGCTAAACATGGCCCAAGCGTCTGCGGCATCAGAATGAGCTGAGCACATCCCTTGGCATTTCATAGCTTCCTTGGCTTTCTCAGGAATAGTCCAGCATTTTCCTTCTCATAGTTGAACATTACTTTGCAAACATCTGCTCTGGGTCCAAATTCCTAGGGAAACAGGATTTAAGACAGCTTTGTGTCTCTATTTCTGTGTTTGCCTCATTTTCTCTCTGAAGACCTTTTCCCTTGAGCTCCCGTGAAGCTCAGAACATTCTGCAAATCCTCATCTGGGAGTTGGTTGCAAAAGGAGTTCAGAGGTGAAGCCTCCTATCTGGGGTATTGAGAGTTTGTCTTCATCTCAGATACTTATGTTTTCTCTGGGAGGGATAGGAGATGTGGATCTCTGGTGTAATCCAAAGAAAGAAAGTCAGAGAATAAATCGAGCAGTTAGTTGGTGAATAGAAATGTCTGTTCAGGTTTTTCAGTCCCTAATTTCTCTTTCAGCCAAAGACAGATACAATATGGACAAAGATTAAGGCAGAGAGTTTAGGGCTCTGCATGGGAAGCCAGGGAAGGATTTGCAAAGATGCCTTTGAGATAACTTTTGAAATATAAGGAGGGATTTGTCAGATGGTGAAGGGGAAAAGGTATTCTCTTCAGAGGAGACAAACTAGGGTGAGGAGTAAGACCTTGGGTGTGTACAGGATGGGCAGGGTGAGATAATGGGGATAGACAAAGCCGTGAGATAAGATATGCATTTCTTATTGTGATTCCTTCCCTGGGGACCAAGAGGACAGTCTCCAGTCTGAGCACTCACAGGCCAAGTGAATTTTACTGCCTATAAAGAGTCTCAGAAGGGAGATGCAGCCTGTGATCATCTGGACCTCCCTTTTCTGTCTCTGCTGTGTAAGCTTGGAGCGCCCAGCTTTGGAATATCATCATTTCTCTGTCCTCACCTCTGAGTTTAACTCATTCTCTGATTACTCAGAATCAAACTCTTTCAGTGTCTTTCTAGCATGGAGAGGCCCATGTTTCTTCTCCTGTCCTTTTTATTAAGTATTTGCATTGATTATTACAAACATAAAGAAAGATGACCAGGGTGCTTGACGGGCTTAGTGGGTTAAGCCTCTGCCTTTGGCTCAGGTCATGATCTCAGGGTCCTGGGATCCAGCTCTGCATTGGACTCTCTGCTCAGCAGGGAGCCTGCGTCCTCCCACAACCCTCTCTGCCTGCTGCTCTGCCTACTTGTGATCTCTCTCTGTCAGATAAATAAATAAAATCTTAAAAAAAAAACCAAAAAAACAAAAAGAAACATGACCAATCCTTTTATGTTGATGTTGTATCAGGAAACTTTGCTGGGCTCCCTTATTGTTAGTTCTAATGATTAGGCTATTGAATCGCTTGGATTTTTCATGGGGATTCTGAAGATATTCATATTGCCAGTGTAACAGCAAATACTTAATGCAGAAGTTGCATTTTGTTGAGGGTAATGGAAGTATTTGTCTTTATTGAAACTTAATTGTTTTAAGAATTTGAAAAAAATAGTAACTTACTGAATTTGTGCACATAATCCTGTGGGTAGGCCATATTATTATCATCATCAAAATCTTAATTTTATAGGTGGGGCAATTAAGGTGTAGGGCTTAAAAAACATGTCCAGTGATTCTCAGACAGTAAGAGGGAGAGCCAAGGTTTAAGCACAAGTGTGTCTTAATCATCCATTCTTTTGACCACTAGGCCACCTTGCCTCTCTGTTTTTACTTTATCTCCTTCTTTCCAACATTGGCCTCTTATTTATTTTTCTTGTATTATTGCATGGGCTAGCTAATAGTTTTCAGGATAGTATTAAGAGTGTACCTGACTTTGGCGATAATTCCTATAAAGCTTTAGCATTACATATGACATTTGCTATCCCTAGAGTAGAACTTGTGTGCACAATAAGACTTTCACTGAAAAATTAAAACAAGATAATGTTCTCAGTCTGGTCACTGCAAGATTGGCCTCACACAGGAACTGGTAAGGCTCAATCCACTTTCTGTATGCCTCATATGTTCCTCTGTGCCTCTTTTATAGCTTTCTTTTATACTAAGTGGCTATTATCTAGTATAACATTTTAATTTTTAACACATTTTTCATTATATATATATATTTTTTTTCTTATTTTCTTACTGTTTGCTCTAGGGCTCTTACAGATGGCATATTTTTAAAGTCTTTTCTTGATTTAACTACCTCTTGTTTTAAGACTGACTCAGGTCAGAAGCAGCAGGCCTGCTGGGTAGGAAATCATGAGAACTCAAAGCTGACTGATGTTCATTCTATGTGTGAAGTTCACTTTGATTTTGATCAGGAATTTATATGGTATCAAATTCCATCTTTTAGGTTGGACCTCTTGGTCTCACCCACAGTCGTGAACTAGGACAGGGGACCTAGCATCAGCGTGGCAAGGCTGTAGTGCAAATAGGAAAACCTCCTTATTTTCACTTTGGTTAACTCAGAATTTGTAATTTCTTTACACTCTCCCTGTGTAAAAGGACTTGCTAAGCAAATGAGTGAAGGAAGCAGCAAGGGAGAGAGTTCATCTACTTATATAAACCAATAGTTTTTAAGAAACTGAGAACACGATTAGGAAATAAATGGATAGCTTTCATTAAAAAGGAGCCTATCCATCCATTAAAGCGGTTTGGGGTGGGTGGGTTATCTTCTCGGGCAACCTTCGAAGGGCCTTTTCCAGGGCCACTTCCTCTGTAAAATCTACCACAATGATCAGGGTGGAGAACAGAACATAGACTCTGGAGTCAGAGAGACCTGGGGACAAATCTTGTCTCTGCTCCTTGGTAACTGGGTGAGTTCAGATGAGTAACTGAAGTCAGTGTTTCTCAAAGTGTGGTCCTCAGATCCATAGCACCCACATCACCTGCAGGTTTTCTAGAGATTTTGAACTGCAGATCCTGGTCAGACATACTGTATTTTAAGAAGATCCCCAGTGATCCATTTGCACATTGAAGTCTGAGAGGCATTGATCAAGGCTCTCTAATCTTTAGGGTCTCACAGTGTAGATGGGATTAAATGGTACCACTATGTCCAGCCCCTGTAACAGATGCTGGTACAGAGAGGGATCTCCAGAAATGGTGGTTATCTTCAGCTTATTATTGAGGTTTCTATTATTGAGGTTTCTATTATTGAGGTCATTGCTCTCAGCCTGAGTTTTCCCCAGCCCCATCACCTGGAGGCATACCAGACTTTTACTCTACAGATTAGAACTTTGCCCAAGCCATGTCTGGAGAACTTTGCCCAAGCCATGTCTGGAGAAATAGCCTGTTTTCCAGTCTATAAAGTAGGATGATGGTCCCCACTCAGACATCTACTGTGAGATTACATTGATGCACAGCATCATTTTGTGTTCAACACTTTCCATCCATTTTCTCACTGACTCTTCCTATCACTCCCGTGCAGTGGAAAAATGTTTAGAGAGGCTACAGCATGTGTCCAAGGACACACAGCTAGTGAGCAGCAAAGCTTGTCTCCAAATCTGAGCAAGTCTGAACCCAAAGCATTTAACTGCTTGATTCTGGGCATCTCTTACAGCATAAAAATTTCACTGCCATATCCAGATGTCCTATCAATCATCAGGTGTCCCTAGCCATGAGGAAATATTAGTGATTGAATTTGGGCTTTGACTTTCCACCCTGCTGTGCTGACCCTAGCTGGAGGCAGTTATTTTGCTTCCCTGCCCACTTGGCCACACTCTGAATCAACCCAATTCACTCCATTGTTCCCCACTTTTTTTTTCTCTCTCTCTCTATCTCTCTCTCCAAGGGCTCAGCTGGCCAGATTCAGAGTCAGTTGCCTCGGAGAGTCAGGTGTGACCACTCTTGTTAAGGAGCCAGAGGCTGAGCTAATTATAGTAATTAAAGCTTCTTATTTACATAACACCTCTCAGGCAGAAGGAACACAGAGCATGTTTCCTGGGCCAGGCAGAAAAAGCTGTCCAGCTCCCACACTGCTGTGCTGTTGCTTCCCTGGAGGCCTGCAACAGAGGCTGGGAAGGAGCACATGCCCACATCATACTGGACCACCTCAGGTGCAGAGTGGAAGGAAGCTGCTTCTCAAGCAAACATCAGCCAGGCCTCCAAAGAGTCTAGAAAGTGGGCTCGTTCCAGTTCCCAATAAATCCACAGCCTGAACACACAGTACCATGTTATTTAGCTGCTCTTATATGATGAGTGTCTTACATTACCATGACGACCAGTATCAACTGTCCTATTGTTGCCATGTATCTTACATCCATAATCTTTAACTCTTATGAGAGCCAGATGAGGTAATGCCTACTATCCCCATTTTACAGATAAGAAAAATGGGGCCCAAAGAAGTTAAATAAATTTAATCAGGGTCATATAGCTAGTGAGTGCTGTAGCTGACTTTTCCCTAAATTATGTATAATTGCAAAACCCATGAGCAGTCTGCCACCTCATCTAGCCTTTCTCAAGAATTTCACCAATTACCTGGGAGTCTCATTATTACTTACTTTTTACAGCTGGATGTTATCTCTGTTCAGTAGATGAAGCATTCAGGGTACACACATACATGCACACACATGTGAGATTCAGAGAGGTCTTACATCTATTTCCTGTTGTGTCTCTAGAAAGTGGTAGACAATGCTTCCACATCTGGATTTCTTGCTACTATGGCTTGCTGCTGCCTTTTATTCAATTAGTATGGTCTTTTAAAAAATCGATAAATGGTTAGTGATGCCTTTAATAGATATTGAATGAATACAAATCTGGTGTTATTTATCATGTGAGAAATACTTTTTTTATTCCCCTTGGAGTAACACTGGCTATATCCAATGTACTTGATTTTTGTAAGGGGTGCCCCATTACCTGATTCCAGGGGTAGCGGCCAGTCTACTATCATCAGAGAAGCTATCCTCACTCCATCACCAGTGGATCACTACTAGCTGAAATAGACCTACTGGTTCAGAGTCACATAACCAGCAAATGGCAAAGTTGAAACTCTGAATCCATTATCTTTCCACATATCTATATCTGAAATAAATATCAAACTTGATGCTGACCTTCACTCAGTCAACAAATCAAGAATGAACAAGGGCCTATTGTGATCTGGGAACTGTGCCAGAGTTGGGTGTACAGTGCTAAAGATTAGACAGAGCTGGGGCACCTGGGTGGTTTAATGGGTTGAAGCTTTTGCCTTCGGCTCAGGTTATGATCTCAGGGTCCTGGGATGCAGCCCCACAAGGGGCTCTCTGCTCAGCAGGGAGCCTGCTTCCTCTTCTCTCTCTGCCTTCTGCTCTGCCAACTTCTGATCTCTCTCTGTCAAATAAATACATAAAATCTTAAAAAAACAAAAAAGATTAGGCAGAGCTCTCATCCTCCTGAGAAAGATAGACAATAAGCAAATAACCAAACCCATATACCAACCCAGGCTGGAATAAGGATTAAAAAGGAATGAAGGAGATAACAGAGAATAATGGAATTGGAGGTGGGCTTACTGAGTGTGGTTAGAGAAGACATTCCTTGGGAACGAACATTCAAGCTGAATGTAAAAATAAGAGAAACAAGGCAGGCTGGTGGTAAAACCACCCAGACTTGGGAACTGTGTATGAGAAGTCTCTAAGAAGAAGGGTTTGGAAAGTTCAAGAACTGAAATGAGGCCAGGGTGCTGGAGCACAATAAGAGAAGATCTGCATGGACCAAGAAGAGAGAAAGAGGAAAGGTATGCAAGGGGAAGTGATATAGGACCCAAGGGACCACAGCAAGGATTGAGGATTCTACTTCAAAGTAAATGTAAATTACATTTTGAAAAAGATTACCATGGCTCCTTTTCTCCAAAAGAATACAAATTTCATTATATTTTAAACTTCAGAGTGGAGAAGAAGCCAGACTTCAGAGTACGAAGGATCTGGGTTTATTCCTACATGGGCCACTTATTTGTTATTGATCCTTGGTGAGTTACTCATTCTCTGATGAGTCTTTTTCTCCATCAGCAAGATTAGGCTAAGTTGTGCTACAGTAACAACAGAAAATACGCAGAATTTCAAAGGCTTAATACCACAAAAATTGACTTTCTTTCTTCTAATTTTCTTTCTTTCTTACTTTCTTCTCATTCAAAGTCTATTGCAGGCTCTACAACCCTCCAGTGCATAGCCCTTCCTCACTGGCTCAACCCTCCAGACCCTTTTCATCTCCTGTGCCTTCATATCAGTTGGCTGTGCTGAGTTGGTCGCTATGATAAAAAGTTTCTTTCCAGAAGAGCCATCCATCACATGTGCTCACACTTCTTAGATAAAGTGGGTCACCTGGCCACTGTTCTCATGGGGATAGGGCAGAGGAAGCCAAGGGCATGCAGACTTCAGTAAACAATGGTGATTATACATTTCTCACTCAAATGGTAAATGGTAAGTGGCAAATGTTAGAAATAATATGTGCAAAGTGCCTATGCCATCTCTGGTATGAAACAAATTCTTAATGAACGGCTTTGATTTTTTCCCTCAAATTCCTGGTGCTGCTCCTCTGGGGAATCTCTTCTGGAGGGCTATACATTGTATATAGGTTATTGTGAGTAACATATTATGGGAGAAGGGAAATATGGAATCATTGCATACTTCATCGGGGATCCACAAACTATATATAGCCCATGGACCAAATCTGGATGCCACCTGTTTTTTGTTTTTTGTTTTTTTTTTTTTAACTAAGGTTTTATTTTAGTAATTCCTAACCCAGTCCTCACTTAGTTTTCATGTGGATTCTCTGCCTAATTAAAAAAAAAAAAAAAAAAAGAAGAGGAAGAAGTTTGAGGAGCTTGAATTTATCCTGTAGTTTAATTTTTCTGTTTATTGACGCCAACTGTGACTCAAAGAAGACAGGGGAGTTGTCAAAGCCAGCTCCAGAACCCAAACTCTACTTCTTAGAGGTGGCTGGTGATAGGTGCCCCTCCGCACTTATCTTTATCCACGGCACTATTTTCTTTTTCTCTCTCACCGTGTACACGGTCTGATGGGGAACGGACATTGCAAAGATTCAGGGAATTTGTCAGCAACAGTGGCATTTTTTTAAAAACCACATTAGGAGGAAGAAACCTGTTGTAAATCCCGTCTAAAATATACTTTATGGAGTCCACATGTTCACAATGGATAAATCAATTGCTCTAAATTAAATTCTCTAAACCTGAAAGGCCTGGGTCTCATGCTAGATTTATTCAGACTCTAGGAAAATAGTAATTTCCTAAGTCAACATCCTGACCCCACTTGAGTCAGCTACCAATCATGATAAAGCCTTCCCTCCACCACTTGCTGCTCCCTTTGAAGGAACTAGACATATCTCCTGGGAAGAAAGTTACCCAAGTTCAGGGGACAGAAACTAATCACAATGAGTTAGCCAAGTAGGAGGTACACTGCCTCACAGAGGTCTACTGCCTGGTATAGAGGGTACTGGATGCCTGTTTCACATGAGGATGTATAGACCGAAAGCTGCAATGGTCCTGGTATTTCCTATCCTCATCTAGGGCTGATGGCTCATTAATTAATCCCTCTTCCTGATATTCCCAAATGACACTACAGACAAAGGGCTGATATCCAAGATCCATAAAGAACTCCTCAAGCTCAACACTCAAAAAACAGATAATCACATCAAAAAGTGGGCAGAAGACATGAACAGACACTTCTCCAAAGAAGACTTACAAATGGCTAACAGACACATGAAAAAATGCTCATCATCATTAGCCATCAGGGAGATTCAAATCAAAACCACATTAAGATATCACCTTACACCAGTTAGAATGGTCAAAATTAACAAGACAGTAAACAACAAGTGTTGGAGAGGATGCGGAGAAGGGGTATTCCTCTTACACGGTTGGTGGGAATGCAAGTTGGTGCAGCCACTTTGGAAAACAGTGTGGAGATTCCTCAAAAAATTAAAAATAGAGCTACCCTATGACCCTGCATTTGCTCTACTGAATATTTACCCCAAAGATACAGATGTAGTGAAAAGAAGGGCCATATGTGGCCCAATGTTCATAGCAGCAATGTCCACAATAGCCAAACTATGGAAAGAGCTAAGCTGCCCTTCCTTCAACAGATGAATGGATAAAGCAGATACAGTCCATATATACAATGGAATATTACTCAGCCATCATAAAGGATGATTACCCAACTTTTATTGCAATATGGATGGGACTAGAGGAGATTATACTGAGTAAAATAAGTTAAGCAGAGACAGTCCATTATCATATGGTTTCACTTACTTGTGGAGCATAAGGAATGGCATGGAGGACATTAGGAGAAGGAAAGGAAAAGTGAATTGGGGGAAATTAGAGAGGGAGATGAACCAATGGAGACTATGGACTCTGAGAAACAAACTGAGGATTTGGGAAAGAAGGAGGTGGAGGGTTAGGTGAGCGTGGTGGTGGGTATTAAGGAGGGAATGTATTGCATAGAGACTGGGTGTGGTGCATAAACAATGAAGCTTGGAACACTGAAAAAAAATAAAACTAAAAAAAATTAATCCCTCTTCCTTTATTCTTTCCCCTAATTTTTGCATGACCTGGACTCTGTGACAGGTGTGACAGCAACATCCAATTCAAACTCTAAGCCATTACTCCAGAGGTAAATAAACTTTGACAGGAGTAGCCACCTGTGTGAAATGATTCCAGCTTCCCAAATGACCTTACCTCCCATACAGATCTTCTTTTCCAGCATAGAATCACAGTTTAGTTGGTAGATTTTGTGTTTGATCATCTATTGCTATAGCTTCCAGAGAGTTTTCAAGATCATGTGGTTTGGGTCTTTTCCTTTACAGGAAAGAAGTGGAAGTTCCAAGGTCTGGCTAAGGTCACATGGTCAGTGGTCTTCTTGTCTCCCATTCCATTCCAGTGAGTTTAAGGGTCACTGTTCCCCCCAGAAGTATGATTATATTAGCTCAGGGATCTCAAAAGACTTTCACAATGATGAGGAATCAAATCTCTGCAAGAAACTTTTCAGATCATTTGGAGTCACACTCTTCCAGTGGGTAGACATGATCCCAGCTGGAATCTGCATGGTTCCCCAGGGCAGGTGCAGAGCTGCAGAATTAGCTCCTTCTGCCTGGGCTCCTGGGAGCTTCCTGGAGACCAGGAAAGGTTTTGTGTTTCTAAGGCCCTCACCTTGAAGCCATTCTAGTCTCCCATCTTCTGACTCGGGGAGTTGCAGGGATTGGTGACTATTTTTTGGGAGCTCTTCTTGATGTTCTTTTGCCTATACCCTGGCCCAAATTTACCACTACACGGCAACCAAAATTCGAGGCTTCCCAGAGCTTGAGCACCAGGTCAAATGGTCCTTTCCCTCTACTTTTATGGATCCTGGCCACCGTTTCCTGAAGCATTCATTGCACTTGGCACTTGGGGAGGAAAAATATTAAGTAATTTAATTTATATGCAATTTGACATGTGTATATTCAAAGAAAGATGGACAAGAGCAAAGACTGCAAGGTTCCCAAGAATTTTAAAAATATAAATAAAACATGAGACTTCAAAGAAGCGTCTGTTTGTGGCCAGCCACTTTGTTCACAGACCTTCCCCCAGGAATCTAGGAGCAGCTTCACTTCTTCTCTGCAGTTCACTGGCACTAAAGGAGGAAAGGGAAAAACTTTGAACTGATCGGATCATTCTGTTTACAAATGAGGAAACAAAGCCTAGGCATTTAGGTGGCTCAGCAAGGCATCTCCATGGGACAGTACAGGAAGAGTAGGCTTGGGGGTCCTGAAGATCTGCTCTTGAGTTTCGTATTTTTCCCTCGTGTGACTTCAGGCAAAAATTTTCGCTTCTTCCAGATAGTTTCCCCAACTGTAAAGTGACTTAAGACAAGATTATGTGGCTAAGATCATACTGCCTGCAAAATAGAAGTTACTCAGTGGATGCTAGTTACCTTCCCCATGTGGCAGAGACAGGAGTACAACTAAGCTCTATAACTTCCTTTCATTAAGCCAGGTCCCTGGATACACATTTCTATATTTTTATATCCCGCTGTCTCGTCTCACATTCAGTTCTCATGGGTTATTAGAAGTGGTGGCGTTTCTGTTTTTATTTACCGTGTGCACTAATTCCCTCTTTCCTTCCTCCTAAGAAATTAGCCACGGGTAAATTTCTACTCATTCGTCCTTTAAATTGCTGTTGGAATTCTATATCTTCCATGGAATGTATCCCTTCTACCTCCCTGGGCCCAATTCCCTACTTTCACCACCCCCTCAGAGCATTTTGTAAGGTTATCTACTTTAATACTCAGCCGGTTGTGTGGTAATGGTCTGTCTACAGGTATGTCTCCCCACTTGACTATGAGCAGGGACAGAACCTGTTTTCCTTCTGAATCTCCAGCCACTAACACAAAGGGACCTGGGCATAGGTGCTCAGTAAATAAATGACTGCGTGAATGGATGAGCTGATGGAAGGAATCACTCTGCCCTCACCCTCGAAGGAGAAATTAAAGTCTTAATTGCCCTCAGCCTCCAAGAGGAAATGGATCCTTTTTACAGGGAAAAGCCCAGAGTCAAAAAGCGGATATTCGAAGATTCGCCTGTGTGCCGTCTTAGTAGAGAACAGCTCCGTCACCACAATTCCTGCGACACACCTAGCTCCAAGTTCATTTCTATCCCCACCACAGTCTGACCTTCAAGACTGTGGTTCCCGGACTGTCTCCCCTCCGAGTAACCCGCCACCCGCCACCCGACAGTTTGCCTCCCCTGTAATTAGCACCGCCAACTCTGTCTCAGAATGCCAGGCCAGGACCTGGAGTAATTGCAGCTTGAGATGCCTCCTGACACAAATGTTGACATTCTGTTGGCATAACTTGCAATAATGTATGCAGATTGCATCCTTCCAGGGCCATAATTATTACTTCTCGGCAAGAAATAGTCAGGTTATTCCCTGGCTTGATTTCTAGGAGCCAATTTTTCTTTGAGAGCCGGCTTGTTTGGAGAAGTGAGAAGGAGAGAAGGCGCGCTGGAATGCACCCAGGGAGCAGAGCTTCGTGGCTGGGTCTGGGTGGCATCCCGCAGCTGGAGGGGCCGGACCCTGGGGATCTGGAGTCCTAGGTGACTATTACCAGTTTGCCCTTCTAACTTCTGGAGCTGGGTCCAAGGAACGGGTAGTTTCTAAGATCCTCAGATTATTCTTAAACACAGTAAAGGATCTCCCAGCCTCACTTCCCCTCCATGAATAAGGAACTCTGATCTGGATTGAAGGCACAAGGACACAGGGTTGACCCACAGTACTAGGTTAGAGAGCTTTTTAGGAGGCATGAAAAAGTGAGAAGCGACTGGTGTCCATTGCTTACTCTGTATCTTGTAGTTGGAAAATGTATCATCACATGTTGGAAAATATTATCACCTTTTGACTGTCCCGGGTTCCACTTAAATCACCAGCTCTTTGCATCCATAGAATAAAGAAGTCTAGACATTTTTAAAAAGATTTTATTTATTTATTTGACAGAGAGAGAGAGATCACACGTATGGAGAGAGGCAGGCAGAGAGAGAGGGGGAAGCTGGCTCCCTGCTGAGCAGAGAGCCTGATGTGGGGCTCGATCACAGGACCCTGAGACCATGACCTGAGCTGAAGGCAGAGGCTTAATCTTCTGAGCCACCCATGCACCCCAAGAAGTCTAGATTTTTATATTCTGTAATTAGAAGTGGACCCGTGTTCTGTATTAAAATAAAAAGATTAAAACAGATTTCGACACTCTCATGAGGTCTATTAGCATGTCAGATTGTTTTGGTCTATTTTATGACTTTTTCTGTCAATATATCCTAGGACTGAATTTTATTTCAACAATTTGGACAATTTGCTTATTCTGTTTGAGCTCAGTTTGGAATTCACTGGGATCTTCAGATCTTTTTCCAATTTCTTTGTGCTCAACTAAGCCTTCATTACATCTTTGAATCTACTCATGTGAGAAAAGGCACGTGATCACGTCTGCTTCGGTCCCTGGCATATAATCGGTGTTCAAAAGTAAAGCCATTCGCTGGAATCGAGTGGGACGTTAGCAGGATCGGCTGCTCATTCCCCTACAGGATGGACTACTTTGCCTTCCTGCATTTGCATTCCATCTTGAGGCTTCAGAAAAACAATCTGTATATAGGCAACGGTGGCCAGGCTCTGATTTATTCTGGGAGAATGGGGTCGTTTGTCACGGCCTTGTGTGTTCCCTTTGGGTCTTCGGGGAAGGAAGTGAGTCAGAGAAGTGAGGATGATGAACAGCACCTGGCCGGGCTCCCCATTCTGGAGAAAATTGTTCCCAGCTGGATGTTCAGGCCACCCTAGTCCAATAAAGACTTCATGCTTCTACCCGTAATGTGTGTGGACTCTCCCTAATGGGGACTGAGGGATGGACGTACATCAAGTGTTCTATTCTCCTTCCCTTTCTTCTCATTTTACAGGAAACTCACCACATCATAAACTCTGCAGGATGTTTCCCTTGGGGACTTTTCTTCTCTTGCCACCTTGGTCTTCATTCTGGCCTCCTGGGTTTCTGGCTGCCAATGCTACAGATCTGTGGTCCAACTGTGTGAGGCAGCAGAGCCAGAACCCCTCACGAGAGATGCTCGTTAATTCACTTGATGGGCTGACTCCAGATGCAGCCAGACCCATTAGGAGACAATGGTTCATTTGGTGCTTCAGCCCCTCCATAATGAAGCGAGAATCCATGGAGTCCCTTGACTGCCGGGATGAAGAACAGGGAGCACGAATGCCCTACCTGCCCCTCCAAGCCCTTGCTCTCGCCTAGAAATAGAATTGGAACCAAAGGTTCAGACACCTCCTATCTCAGAATCACGCATATCACTCTTCCAGAGAGAAAGACAGGGCTGTTTTCACCTCTGTCCTGCAGCTGTGTCAGTCTCACATTCAGACCTATCAGGGGGCTCCCATACCACTCAGAGAATGAAATCTGAGCTCCCAAGCATGGGCAGTGGGAACCTTTATGTCTGGCTGCAAACTTTCCTGCCAGCCTTATCTGTCTCTAGCCTCCGCTGTCATCCCTACGTTATAGTCAAATCAGACCCCTTCCTACACTAACAAATGCCCTTTGCTTTCTTAACCATGTGCCTTTGCAAATCTCATTTCCTCAATCTAGAACACCCTGCTTTGCCCTCACCTTATCAGTCTATCAAAATCCTACATGAAAGACCCAGGAAAATGTCATGTCCGCACTATAAAACATTCTTATTTCCTCGAACAGAAAGTAATTTCCCGTTATTATTTTTCTTCTTATTTTATTCAACCTGGACTTGGGGTTATATAATTGTGTTTCTTAAAAGTCTCTCATTACAGGATTGTGAACTCATTGCACGGGGTCACAGCTATCTTATTCATCTCTCTCCTCCATGGTGCCTCATATGGAACCTTGAATATTTGAGGGACACTGGAAATGCTTAAATGGAAAGTCATCCTCTGCTAGTCTCACGGTCTATTCTATACGATATGCTGTCCCAGGACTACACCAAGCACTGATTCTAAGAGAATATACGTTTTCCTCAGGGTTACCACCTCCAAGGTCTGGAATAGTATCAAGATCTGTCTAATTTACACTGAATAATTCAATACAGACCACCAAATTTTCTTGAGCTTTTTGCTAGACTCAAACTACACTATCCTGCAGGCAATTCACATTCTCTCTCTCTCTCTCTTTTTTTTTTTTTTTTTGCCTTCTTTGTGTATTCTGTCCTTAGTATACTGCTGTCTGATGCCTGAATGCTAAGGTGGTACCTGAGGCCTTTTAACTTATCCTCTGGCCTCTCTCTGAGGAGCAGCTAAGCCAGTCCAGAAAGATGGCCCCATCCCATTCGGCTCCTAGAGATTAAGTTGTACCATCGATCCTCCCTTTTCCTTCCTATCCCGGCAGGTCGCTGATAACATCAAATGTGCCTTATTGGGAAAATGCATTCCTGGATTCTCATTTTTAAAAATTTATTTCTTCATTTATTCATTCTTATATTCATTAAATATGAATTGAATACATAGTATGTGATTATTAAATATCTAGTCTTCTCATGCATTCCCCAGAAAAAAAGAAAAAAAAAAACCAACCAAGCAAACAAACAAAAACACCAAAATCTATTTGGTGTCTTTCAATTGTACACAAAGGAAAATTAAAATTTCTTATCTTGCCATCTCTGTACTTACAAATACACAGACTCCCGTACCATTCATACTGGGTTGCTCTCTGCCCCCACCATTGCTAGCCTATGAACCCATACACCTGACAGTCCCCAATCCTGAAATCTGTCCCTGCCTCACCTCTCCCATCTCACCATTCCTATGGCAGATTCCTCTACTTTTGTTTCAACTTACATGAAAAATCCTCTATTACAAAAATACTCTATGAAAAGCCCCACCCCCCTGTTTTTGAGTCTAAAGACTGTGTCTGTGGCTCCCCCTCAATGTCCCGACCCTCCCAGATGCTTTCTTTATCGTAACAGTTCACCGTATGATATTCTACTTTATGTTTATTTGTTTTTCTTTCCCATTCGATTGTAAGATTCCTGAGGCCTGAAATCCTATTTCGTTTTTCCTGGCATTCTTAGAATTGAGCACCATACCTGTAAATGGTAGATGCTTAAAAGACTTCTTTGCTGGATGGATGGAGTGTTTCGATGCTCTCCCGGTAAAACAAACATGGTAAGTCCTATCCCCTGTTTCAGGGGGTTCACATCTCGTGGAAAGAACATAAAGAGACTCATTATGATACATTGTGCTAATGGCTACACTGGCACCTGAATGAATTGAGGGGCAGCAGGTACCTGGCAACTTCTCAGGGATGAGATGGAGAAGGGCAAGTGGGGTCCTTTTCTGCTCAAAGTGAGGAGTCAGCACCGGCAAAGTCAACGTCATGGTCTTGGATGGAAGTCTTCAGCAAAGCCCCAAATCCTATATTAGTTTACACATGGATCCATAGGTGTTTGTTTGTTTGTTTTTAAGATTTTATTTATTTGAGAGTGATAGAGAGCACACGCAGGGGAGCAGCTGAGGGACAGGGAGAAGCAGGTTCCCCACTGAGCAGGGAGCCCAATGAGGGACTGGATCCCAGGACCCTGAGATCATGACCTGAGCTGAAGGCAGACGCTTAACTGACTGAGCCACCCATGTGCCCCCTTCTGCCTCCACAGTTTTTATTCTTATAATCCAAGTCTTTTCATGAGGTCACTTACAGATTTGATATGATTTTCTACACCCTGATTTAATTTCCCCCGAGTTCTAGTATAAGTTCTCTGAACTTGCCCGCTGATGCACAGACCTTCCGCCTCCTGTTCCCTATCTGCGTACCCACAGAATGAAGGCCTCAGCTTCAGCCTGGCTTTGCAAGTTGTGGCATTAATCAGGCACCGAGTGCTGCCCGCCTGGCTGGAGTTACACTGTGGCGATTTGTTCTCCCAGAATGTGCATGGCCAGAGGAGAAGGTTTGGGCAAAGAGACCAGTCTTTGATGTAATAACCATAGTGTCTGAATCATGGTTTGATCTAATGGCCCCAAGGCTACCCGTGATCCTAAGGCCTGATGGAACAAGTAGCTTCTGGTCAGGAAACGGGGATCCCAAAGCCATCCCAGATCTCATTGGCCTTGAAAAAAACTCATTCTACCTAACAGCAATTGAAATAGTCAGCTTTTTTAGTGTTGCTGAAATAATACATCAGCATTTGGGGTGCTAATAGACATTAAACATCCCCAGATCATTTCCTGTTCTGGCACCATACAAGAAGTTCAAAAGCTGAAGATCCTCAGTTTCTGCCCTATATCCCAACAAAGGAGAGCTACGTGAGAACTCCGTGGGAGATCATGTGTTCGTGACAATGATGGGTTGTTCCTGGGACCTTGTGGAGCACATGTGCGTCTGGTGTGTATGTATTTACAGGGAATTCTTGCTGGGAAATAAAGACAGAACTGAGTCTTTAGGGATAGGAAGTAGTTGTTCAGGTTCAGGGGAGGTAAATATTTCTCTAAGAAGCTGAGGAAGAAAGCAGTGAGGGGTGTGTGTATAAAATAGGAGATCTGTGATTTTGGACAGTACGTTGTCCATCAAGACACTGCAAGAAACGAAGCTGAAGAGCCAGTGCGTGGAAGGGCATTCACGTAAAACTAATTTGCTTGGAATTTACACCAAAGGGAGTGAGGAGTCCCTGAAGGGTTGTAAGCACAGGGAGACCACAGCTAGGGTTTTTGTAAAGGGGGACTAGAAGGGGAGCCTCCTGCTGTGTCCAAGTCTCTGTCTCCCTTCCCTGCCTCCTCTAAAGGACAACTCCCTAGTATCATCATAATCTCTCCTATGGCTTGTCCCTAAATCCCGTGGTGGTTCCCCCTTCCTGAGCAGAGAGGGAGAACAGCTGGTCACCATCCCACTTGAAAACTATTCTTGAGATGTTTCCCAAAATGTGCTATATGTCTCATTCAAATTGGATTTATTCTGGTTTCCACAATCAGTGCCCTAGTTAACTGTTCCATGTTCCTTGAGAGTTGTGATACAGACCCAGGAGCTTGGGATGCACTGGGTGGTGAATGCCTTGGACCACCTGCCCCGAGAAACTGAATGCACTCCTCCCTCTAACTAGTCATTAAAACTCTTCTCACCACTGCCTCTTTACATTCTTACGCAACCACTTGCATTCATTTGCTTTATAAGGAACTTTCTCATTATGCATATTAATATAGCTTCTCAGGGAAGGCTGGGTAGCGATATTATACCCATTTAATAGATGAAAAAAGAGACATCCAAGATTACTCAGGGCAGAGATAGAAGACTGAATTGGAAAGGTGAACACTTATGTTCTTATCCTGACTCAGTCATTAATTAGCTGGGAATTACTGTAAAAGGAGGCTATACATTTATTCTGAGACTGCATCATGAAGGAATTTCATCGTATTCATGAATTCAACACCAACTTATTGAGTACCCACTCTGTGCCAGGAACTGTTCTCAAAAGAAACGTGCCAAACAGAACTATCCCTGTGGAGCAGCCCTTTCCAGTGGGGAGTTAGATTATAAACAGAAAAACAAGGGAGTATATCGTATCAGACAAACAAGTACAATGGAAACCACAGAGCATGTTGGGACTTTATGTTAGATGGTGCTATCTTCTATAGAATGAAAAGAGATTGCCTCTCTAAAGGGATAACTTTGAAACGGAGAACTGATTGAAGACAAAAAATAAGGGATGAATATAGCCGGTGGAAAGCATTCCGGGCTGAACAAACAGCAAGTTCAGAGGTCTTGAGGTGAGTATGTGCTTGGCATGTTCTAAGAACGGCAAGGTCAGTGGGGCAGAGGGCAGACCACGCAGAATCTTGCAAGCCAGGATGGGAACTTTGGATTTTGCTCTAGGGTGATGGAGTGCCACAGGAGGGATTTGAAAAGGATCAGATTCAGCTTAAAAAAAAAAAAAAAAAAAAAAGGCTGTTCTGGCTGCGGTTTTTACTGGGGTGTTTGTTGGAACAGGGGCAAGAATGGCCACACTCAGAGCCCGCGGAGGTGGTTGGCCTCGTCCCTGTGAGCAGTGAGGCTTGTGGTCCCTTCCAGCTCTACATTTTCCTATCTTGCTGCAGGCTATGTCTGGTCAAGTTAGGATTGGAATCCAGCTGTTTCGAATTGTGTTCTACCGCATGCTCCGTTCCAAAACACCAGATACAGTTCACATGAGCCAGTTTCACACTCCAGCCTATCCGAAGCCATTAAAGGTTGCTTGTTACCAAGCTGTAACTCGGCATTTTAGAAGAATACCTATGCCCATAGTCCAGAGCCCTTGTGTGATTTCTGAAAGTTCTCACCTCCACACCTTTGGTCTTGCTGTGTCCTTTGCTCCATATGCTTATTCTAACCCTGTCAATCCCTCAAAGCCCAGATAAAATTAATTCTGCCTCTTTGGAGAGACTTTTTCTGATTATCAGGGCCCACAGCCCTCTGTTTATTATCAAGCACCTGCTCTGTCCCAGGCTGTCGGTGCTGGATATGAAACAGGGAAGGAGTCAGGCATGGTTCCTGCCCTCCTGGAATGTTCCTTTTTATAAGAATACCTACAAACAAATACAAACAAATAGACCAAAGATCATCAGACCATGACATATCAGGAATGAGGAGTGTGCCTTGAGACAGAGGACCTGTAAGGAGATTTTAGATAGTGTCATCAGAAAGGTCTGTTTCTGCCCAGGCTCCCTATCTGTTTAATGAAAATAATATTTATGAGGGTGTGTTGATTAGGAAGCCACACTCAAGTTCCCAACCAAATTCCTTACACAAAGTGTGCAGCTGACAAATGTCATTAGGATCTGAGCGAAGGAGAAAGGGAGAGCATGTGGCCGTAGTAGAAGGAAGAAACGAGGAAAGAGAGGAAGCAAACAAGAGCATATCTTGTGACAAAGGTATCTTCGAGAGGACAAACTGTCAAGCAAGTGTCCTATTTCCATCTCCGTGGAAGGTGTCTCTGCAGGAGACTGACAACAGTTTGTAGAGTGAGACCCTGTGTGTGGAGCTGTGGAACAGGTTTCCAACATATCTCCACCATGGGGTCCTTCTACACACCAACACATGACAGGGGACACAGATCACCTGTTGGTGGGCTACCCGAGGGTCCTGCCAGACAGGATGGGGAGAGGTCAAAGTGGTCTCCTTTGCCACCTTAAGTTATATGGGGTTCTACACTCCATGGGCAAAGTGGTGGAGGTGGAAATTCTAATTTCCTCCAACAATGACTCCAGTTTCCAATTAATATGCTAGGAACAGAGAACAGACATGAGCCTCTGGGGAAACTGTCACTACTCAGTGGCATTTGTTAAAATTAGCTGGTGGGCAGCCTTCTTTTTCCCAGTAGAGACCATGAAAAGCTCACATCCACATTCATTCCCCTGACCACATCCCCTTCATGTTCCCTGGGTGAATAAAATGTGACTTTTCTCCTAAGTAATTGATGTTCTTTCTGTCTTGTTCCCTGAAGCAGTACAGGTTTAGCAAAGGAAACAGTGTCTCATCTTCCTTGTTACTGGTTCTAATGACATATCCCTTGGTTGACAACTTATAAAATAGGAGGGTGATGAGGATAGGGTCCTAGTAGACCTTCCAGTTGCCCAGCCCTGACCTATGGTACTGACAACTCCTACTTAAACAGGGAATGTAAAGAAAATTGAAGATGGATGGGGAGAGAAGCTAGGCTGTGACCATATTCACTCACTAACCTGCCCACCCATCTGTCACTCTATCAATTGATTGATAGATCAATCAATCTGCCTTTACAAACCTACTTATTTATTCACTCATTCACTTGATCTATCAAGGTTCTTTGGTTATAAGCAATCTTGTTCTGAATATTTTAAGAAAACAAAAGAGGAAGTATTCGAATAATACCAAAACAGTTTGGTCTCTAAAAGCTAAAAGGAGGGGTGCCAGTTAAGATCCTGCCTTCAGTTTAGGTCATAATCCCAGGGTCCTGGGATTGAGTACCATGTTGGGCTCCCTGCTCAGCGGGGAGTCTAATTCTCCTTTTCTCTGCCCCTACCCCCCTCATTGTGCCCTTCTTCTCTCTCAAATAATAAAATCTTTTTTAAAAAAATTGTAATGGGTTGAATTGTGTCCCCCCCCCCCACCATGCCTCCCACTGCCAGAAGTCACACAATGAATTCTTAATACCCCAGGACCTCGGAATGTAAACATATCTGGAAATAAGATCATTAGCTGACTATTAGTTAAGCTAAGATGAGGTCATACTGGAGTCTAGTGGGTCCCTAATCCAGTATGACTGCCGTCCTTATCCAAAGGGGGCATTTGGATGCAGTGACAGACATGCACAGAGAGAACACAATATGAAAAGGCACAGGGAGATGATGGCCATTTACAAGCCATGGAGAGGGGCCTGGAACAGGTTCTCTCTCACAGCCTTCACACAGACCCAGTCCTGCTGACACCTTGTTAGACTTCCAGCTTCTTGAGCTGCGACACCATGCATTTCTGTTATTTAAGCCCCCCAGCTTGTGCTTCTTTGCTATACTTTGTGCTGGCAAACCAATATGATGGTAGATGTCAGAATCAACAAGACCAAAGCAATCAAAATAACTCGGGAAGAAAACAGCGGTTCTAAAGACTTCAGCTATCGGATCTGATCAATATCAATATCAATATTGGATCAGTTTGAAGCTCATCACGAGAAGAATCAGACCCAGTAGTCTCCCATCACTCTGTCTTCATTTTCGTTCCCACGGTGGGACTCTAATTGGCCCAGCTTCACGAGGTGTCTTGGTCCTCGTGTCAGTTACCTCTAGCTTGCAGGGGGTGGAGTGACACACCCATGGCCTCTGAGGACTCTCAGAGTCTCTGGCAGAAACGTGGGATGGTGTCCGCATTCACATTGAGTATCTGTTCTGGCCCCAGCTCTTGGCTAAGTTCTTGGAAACTGCCTTCAAAGCAATTTTATTTTGAAAGAGACAAAGAATGTGTCCATCCAGCTACACAGAAAGAGAAACACGGGCTCTTAGGGAAGCAGGATGAGGCATAGGGGTTCAGAGATGACTTGCATAGGTCAGGGCGAAGTTTCATGAAGAGGTGGTCTTATCCTCCTTGAGATGTGGATAAAATTTAGACATGAAAATTCTAAGAGAAGGATTTTTGTATATAAAGAAGCACAAGCTGAGACATGGAAGCAACAGACGATTACCCATTGTGTACGGCAAGGAAGTCTGGCTGGCAGAGACCGAGTGGGACAGAGCAGAGGTAAGTTCATTCAAACACTGTGGTCAGGTCACAAAGGGTTAGGTAGCTATCTTGGAGGCTTGAACATGACTGAGCTGGTAGAGGAGAGTCAGCGTATGCTTTGCCAAGGATAGCGCCATGATTATTAGTGTGCTTCAGGTCTAAGATAAGGGCAGCAGTGGTGGGTAGGCTGGATCCACGCTGGGAAAACTCAGGGCAGGTAGACAGGCAAGAGAAGAGAGAATGGGATGACTGGAAGGAGTTGTGTGCATTTGACCCACACTTTCTTGCCTCTGTGACATTGGTCTTGTTGAAACCACCATCTGGAATGTTCTATATTCATCTTTTGCTCCTGTGAGGCTCCACAAGTCAACCTTCTACACAAACCATCCCTGAGTTTCTCATTTGGCAGGAATTTCCTCCTCCTCTGACCTCATCTGGTGCTTTAACCGCACTGTTCTTCATAGGCCCAGAAAACTTTTGTTCAAGGATTTATTCATGAAACAATTAACAAATGCCTACGGTATGCCAGATACTCTATTAGGCAGCACAGTTCAAGAGCTAAGCAGCCAGCCTTTGTCAATATTAGGAGCTCCTTTTGCAAAATTCCCAACTTTCCCACTAGACTGGAAGATCTTTAAAGAGAGAGACCACTCCCACCTCTACCCTCCATGCCTCGCAAAGCCCTATGTAGGGTCAGCTCCTATACGTTGGCTTAATCGATGATGGATGGCAATACCTTCTTGTTCCAATCAAGTGTTTCATTTCATGTTAAACACATAAATCCACAAATATATACTCTATGACCTTGAGCACAGCCACTTGTCACTTGTTTGGGTTGAGGTTATAAAAAAAGAAAGGGTGGGTTGATTGATTCTTTATCTTAATTACAAATCTTTTTATGCTTTTCTATGCCTATAATATTACATTATATACCTGAGATGTCTGCGTACAAGTACCTCTCAGTGGTAATTGAACATTCAACATCGAGCTCAGAGGAGCGACAAATGGCCTCATTATTCCTTATGGCATCTTGGAGAGGCAGCTGAGAAACAGCCCTCATTTTCCATGCTTCCTAAGCAAAGCCACAGGGGCCCCGGTAGGGCATAGAGCTACTGCCACATTAGAACCCAGAACCCTTTCGTGGTAGATACAGAAAGGTCTCAAAAGACTGCCAAGCTTAGCCCTCTCTGGACAGATGAAGAACTAAGGCCTAGGATGAGAACACAGCTCCTCGTGCCGGGGAAAGACGTGGAACTAAATAATTGATATTTAAGTATTAATGACTTCAAATTCGTAGAACTTTAAACATTTAAACCTCTTTCATTCTGCCATCCATCTCATGAAAGGATTCCTCTCCACAGTATTTTTAAGGGGATCGTCAAGGTCCTACTTACATACCTCTGAGAAAGTGAACTTACTACCTTTTGAGTCAACCAATTCTATTGATGGGCAACTCTCACTTTTTAAAGAGTTTTAAAGCCAAATCTTGCCTCTTAGTAGCTTTTATCCATTAGACCTCTCTTCTGGGGACACATAGAATAAATTTGTTTCCAATCCACATGGAAGCTTTTAAGGTATTTGAAGACAACTGTCAAGCTATCTAGCCAGCCTACGCTTTTCCAGGCTAAACATTCTCAATTCTTTCAAGAGATCTTCCTATGAAATAGGTTCTTCCCTCTCATTATCCAATTTACTTGTCAAGAGCTCACTCTGGCCTTTCAATGCTCCTTTCAAAATGTGGTCTATACCACTGCATCTGTAACTCCAGTTGAAGTGTGCCTCTGGTTTCACCTCCTTTGTTCCAGTTCTTATACTTACGTTACTATGGCCCGATGCTCTCTTCATTTGTCTGTGGACTCAGGTTGAACAAGTCACTTGCAAAAACTTCTAATTCTTTTTGCTAAGCGCTACTGCAAAGCCACATTTTCCATTTAATTAGAAAGAACTGGGGCGCCTGGGTGGCTCAGTGGATTAAGCCACTGCCTTCGGCTCAGGTCATGATCTCAGGATCCTCGGATCGAGTCCCGCATCGGGCTCTCTGCTCAGCAGGGAGCCTGCTTCCCTCTATCTCCCTCTCTGCCTGCCTCTCCATCTGCTTGTGATCTCTCTCTGTCAAATAAATAAATAAAATCTTTAAAAAAAAATAATTAGAAAGAACTTCTCCCAGGGATATTTACTTTCTGAGGGACATCTGCATAGTTTGGATAACATTATACCCTGAAGAATGGCTTCCTAATGGTTGATATTTGGACTCTGTGACCCTGAGGAGAGATAGAAGTTGTCCTTTACTATGCTGCTCTTTCTTCTCCTACTCCTCCTGCCCCTGTACCGCCTTGTGGTGTTCCTGCCCTGTGCCCCCGTGATGGGAGAGCCCAATAGAGGCATCGCGATCTTCCAATCAAGTCTTCTTCCCCAATGTGGAAACTCTGGTTCCAAAAATATACAATTAGCTATAAATCCATGGTCTCCCAAGTGGCCTCGAGTCCTGCATTGCCAGAGGTTATGGATTTTTACAGATATTTCATTAACACTAGAGGATGACCCTTCCTCGCTAACGATTGCCTAACATTTAATAAACACAGCCCAAGAATTTCACAACCTGTTAACTTGAAAGTGGCAGTAATTAACCAAAAATGATAAATAATTAAGGCCTAATTACATGGTATCAGTCATTTCATTTTCCAGCCCATGCAGTAAGTGGGTTTGAACTGCTGAGCAGGGCCCCTTCACCATCCTTTCACTGTCATTGGAGTGGGGCTCCGGGAGTGCTGGGGCCACACATGCCTTTATGGGGGAGATGAGACAAAATTTGGCTCCTTAGATCAGTAATTGGACTGTTTCCTTCAGCAAGGCACATTCACATGGAATGGTTTGCGTGCTTTGGGTTTGGAAGAAGAAGTGGCTACACAAGTGATCCCTGGCTTCTCTGACACTGAGGAAGGAAAAGGCTGGATGGAGAACAGAGTCTGTAAGGCACAGAGGAAAAGCATGGCCTGAAAATGGAAGAGGCAAGGTATTGGAGCTGTCCTCCTATCTTTTGGGTGGCCATAGGCAAGATACCTCCCTTCTCTGGGCCTCTTTTCAGGGCATGTGTGAGTGGAGAGGGAAGCATGTTAAACAAAATGTTGGGGCACTCACTACCTGAAAGTTCCAGAAGATAAACATCCCCTCAAGTGGCTGGTTATAGGTGCCTAAAGAATCTGTCTTCATCTCTCAATTGGGTTTACTTTTTGTCTACCTCATTCATAGGTTGAATGTCCCCTTGTAGTTACAGGTGATTTCTATCACTTTCTGAGGCCATGCTGCTCCTGGTTCACGTCCCTGGGGAAAAGTGTGGGGAGCGAGGTCAGCTTTATCAAAGAGAAAGCCCATTTAACTGAAGATAACAATGATGGTGCCAATGACAGAGAAGATAACACTAAACAGGAGCCTTTCGGGAGCACTTTGCACATTTCAAGCAATTAGATGAAATGTATCACAGACCTCACCTCAGTACAACCTCACGGTAATACTATGAGATCCTGGCTATTATTGTTTCCATTTTACAGAAGGAGAAATGGATAGAGTGATTCATTCACACAGCTACAAAATGGTGGGCCTGGGATTGGCACACCACTGGGCTCCTTCATAGATATGCACCGCAATTTGCAGAGTGTTTTTATATTCAGGACCTCACCAGGCCCTTAACAAGAATCCTGCAGAATGGGTAAAAGTATAGCCATCCCCATCTCACTGGTGGATCTATAACCCCTGAGCAAGAGTTATACCCAGGCACAAGGCACAGATGCTTCTGCAAAATAAGGGGGTAGGTCATACCAGCAATAATTTTATTTATTTATTTATTTTAAGAGAGAGAGAATATGAGCAAGTGGGGGCACTGGGGAGACACAGAGGGTAAGGGAGAGAAAGAACTCCAGCAGACTCCCTGCTGAGTGCAGAATCTGATGCAGGGATCCATCCCATGACCCTGAGATAATGACCGAAGCTGAAATTAAGAGTCAGTCACTGAAACGACTGAGCCACCCAGGGACTCCACACCTGCAATTTTTAAACTGTGACCCTCAGATCCTGAAGATCTCTAAAGAGAGTTGCTCCAAGGAAAAGGGGCTGGGTCCATATGACATTGGAAGCTCTTACCCCCCAAATAAAGTCAGGATAGCTAGCTTTTGTCAAATTTACATACTAGAGTTTTATTTGTGACTTCCTTTGGAAGTTGTGAAAAGAAGAAAAAAGTGTGGACACTCCAATAGATTAAAGTCCCATTAAGCTCCTGCTAGGAGTCTGGACACTTCTTGGACTTGTCCATCAGGGCAGACTCCCTGGGTCTTTGTCCCACCCTCAAGTGCAACAGGGAGGCATTATCTAGTACCTGGGTTTTAATCATGGCCAGCAAGCAGGAGAGTGGATTCTGTACTTTTCCATGGATGTACCAGTGCAGATTGAGGGGAACTGGGGCCAAGTGGATTCTTGGCTTGGGTCTGGAGATCTTCCTTCAGGTGTTAGCCTAAGTTGTGCTATGCTTTGTCTGAGGTGCTTGGGTAGTTAGAGTTACCAGGACTGAGCCAGACCCCATTACAACTCTGCTCTAGGGCACTAAGAACATCATACTGTCTCTTTGGATTTCAGTTGTACCACATGTAATGATTATTTATAGCAATTTTATTGAATGCTTTGCATTCCCTCCTAGACCATGTCCCATGAGAGAGAGGGGCCCTGGCTGTACCAGCACTCAGCCCAGCACCACAATTAGGTGATCGGTAGCTTTTGTTAGGTGCTCATGGAAAGGGGATGGGTTGTGCTGCTATATGCTCAGATCTAGTCTTCTGAGAGAGTGTTTGGACTCAACTGAGTATGGATAATGATGAGGAGTTTCTTCTCTGGATGAGCAGTTGGTGACTGTCATGTCAGGGAGCTGAGGGGCAAACTTGGAACTCTGCTCCATCCTCATCAGACAAAGGAAGAGGCAGGAACCCAGTTGCTGTCCACAACTGTGATGCTGTTGTTCCTCTGTAGGAATAAGAGAGGATCAGAGTTCTGGTCCAGAAAGGAGAAAGTTGTGGTTGCCCTCAGTGGATCCCTACCCCTCTCATTATGTCTCTGTCTCAGGCCTCCAGAGAAAAAGTCCGGGCATCCATCTGTCTGACACCTCCCTGGGGTCCTATGGCCCGCAAGCTGAAAGGCTCGGTTGCGTGCTATGCATCAGGGGGTGAAAAGATCGTGCTGCTTGAAGTAAACAGCATCTGTTGCCAGTTCATGTGAGGACTGGGGCTTGTTCCCAGAAAGGAAGATAGGAAATACTTGGCTTATCAAGAAGCTGGGAAAGCCCACCACAAAGACCTCCCTGGCTCACTATCCCATGCCCTTGAGAGAGGGAGGCTTAGATAGTTTAGGATGCTATGGCTAGAGAAGTGGTGCAGAGAATCTCAGATGGCCCCAGGACCCCTGCTCTGCCTCTATTAAGAAGGCATCTGGTGACCTTGGATGGCCCACTAGACCTCTCTGGTACAATATTTGTCAAGTGAGAAGACAAAAGCTGGTTGTTCCCCTACCTTCCGGGAAGCTAATTAATAACTCAGCCTGGCAGAAAAAAAAGAAAACTTCCCCACCCACACCCCTGTTCTCTCACTCTGCTACTGTCAGCCTTAGCTTCTCCCCAGGGGAGTGGGGCTGACAGATGGTGGAAAGAAACAGGGAGCAAGGGGGGCTTAAGTCTATTTTTGGCTCCTGTTTGAAAGTTCTTCAAGGAACTTTGGGAAGAGGCATCCTCTGTTCTGCTTTCTATCTGCTCTACACTTCATGCAACTGTAAGGACATACTTTTCCAAGGGCTAAGAATATATGTGGCCATACATCTACCCATGTTTCCTGTCAACAAGTGTATATTGGCTTTAATTATCATTTAACTCTTAGTGCAAAATAAAGTTCTTTACGGTGGTATTCAAGACCTTTTTCATTGTTACCTTCAAGGTTCCCCTTTTATGCTTGTGGGTCTCTCTCCTCATGGGTCTTTACCCTGAGTTGGAAGAGCCAGGCAAGTAAGCAAGCCGTCACAAGATCAGCAACCAGCCCTGAGGGTGTGGCCTAAAAGCTGCTCCCTCCAGGAAGTCTTCTGGGATTTAGCCCTGATTTATCCTGTTGCTCCCATTGCTCTTTCCTTGTCCTGGTACTGATTACCCTGCATGGCAATTTCTGAGTTACCACATCTGCTGGCCAATGGTGAACTCTATGATCACAGGGCCACATCTATCTTTATTCAGTCCATGGTCCCTGCACTCACATAATCTTGACCATATGATGGGTTTGAAATAAATAGAATCTGTTCCTAGAGCTTCCCCCAAAGCTGTACCATCTGCCTCTTCTCTTTCTGAATAAGCTTCACTTTTGCAAATCCATACACCTGTAAAAACAATTATATCCTCTCGAGGGAATGTTCATCTCATCCCACCCAGATTTTTATGTTGCTTGTACTAGCTCCCTCAATAGTTACCATCTTCCAGGTAAATAGTCTAAAGCTATCTTTTAAGTAAATATTGAAAGGAATAATAAAAATACAACTTTCCATTATTTCCACAGTGGTTTACATTGTGCAAAGCAGCTCATCTATTTTCTTACTGAGGCACCCAACCTAGTTTCAACAAAGACCCTGCTTTCCCTGAGAGACATGGGAATTTTATGGACCTATTTCTATGCCTGTTCCAACTCCGTTGTCTCGCTGAAGAACTCTAGAGTTCTTCCCTCAGCACACTTCCCACCCTTGTATACCTTGATGTTGCTCCATTAAATATTTATGCCAAGATTCATTATTTGTCCATTAAATATTTATAAGCTTGGGAGCCCATATCAGACAATATGTATTTCCTTCTCCAAGAATAGTCTGATAATTAAGTCCACATTCCATGAGTTTCTTCTGGGCAGCCTATATTTTTTCTTCTCTGTCCTGTCCCCAGAAGACTGGCCTGTCCTTCACAAAGTCATTTTACTACCTGCCGGAGCTGTTCCTTGCTTCCAGGTCATTCTAGCCACTTGCACATTCTTCAACAAGGGCAGATTATCTGCCTCTACAAAGTTTGGGAAAAGGCAGATAGCCTGAGGTGCAATTTCTCATGTTTTTCTGGAAAAGGAGTGAGCTTCCTGTTTAGTGAGATTTATGGTCTAAGCACACATGGCTTTTTGTGATATTTAAGGACATAATCCGAAAGGCAAGAGAGGGCTTTTTAGGAGGAGTAGTGGTGTGGACAATGAGGAGGGGGGGCATTTTTCCTTCACAGGGAAAGCAGGATTTCTTTGGAGGAAGTTTGTTGGGTCTCTACAAGGACTGATGGATCTGAAGTCATCATTCCAACTTGAGGGTTGTGAGACTCTTTTTATCACCTAATTCCCCGAATGTTACTTTCCTTATGAAACCTCCCCAGATTACATGGGGAGAAGAGCTCTAGACACAGTCTTTTGTTGAGTGTAGAAGAATAGCACTGAAGGGTATACACTGGGAAAGTGAATAGGACAGTGTAGACGTTTGGAGCTTGGGTACTGGGTTTGAAGCTTAGTTTTCTCCTGCAGTCACTAGGTGACCAGTAATGACCATGTTATTGACATTCCCTGACCTGAGAATTGGGGACTTACTATGTGCCTCTCACTCCAGTAATCTCTTCACATATGTGATCACAAGGAATCTTCTCAATGAGATGACTTTTATCCATGTTTTGTAGAAAACAGGTGCTTAGACTTTATATGACTCACCCACATGTAAGAGGCTTGTCAGAGGCAGAGCTGGGATTTGGATATGAGCACTCTGATTCCAGAATGCCCATTTTATGCAGGTTCTGAGCCTTTTTGCCAATTGGTAGATCAAGATAATCATACTGACCTCATGGTCGAGAGGATGAAATGAGGAAGTGTATTTATCATAATCCCTCATGGCGGAAGTAGAGTTTCCCAAAGAAATGGTAGCCTTTGCTACTCTCTTTAATAATCAGAAACATGATAATAACATTTTAATTGAATAGGATGTCCCTTTAAATGGATTCCTGGCCTTTGGATTTGTTCAGGAAGGGTCTAGGCAAAAAGACTAGTCATTTATGAGAGTTTTGTAGAAGATATTTAAGTATTAATCAGAGGAACTTTAATGTCCCTCAGGTCCATAGTTCTGTGATTCCATGAATGAAGCACTGAGTAAGTAAAATAGTGTAAGTAATGTTACCTTGGCTCCCCTCCAGCAGAGGCATCCTTCAGGGAGGATGTTTGGTTCTAGAGCTCTCTTCTCTCCCCTTCTCCCACACAGGCTGCTGTGAGCACTCCAGTTGCCCTTTACTTACCCAGGACTCACATCTTCCCTGATCCAACCCGCAGAGAAGTTGTTCTTGACCCTGGAGTTCATCCCTCTACTTCCATTCCTCAGACAGAAGAGCTGTCCTGGATAGAGGTAGCTCTTCTGGATCCTGAAGCCCACCTGGTTTTGGAGTAATTGGTATAAAAATATTAATGAAGTAATTCCCTTCCAAATACTATGCTGCGTTTTTAAAAGGAATCTTCAAACATGAAGGACACCATTTGGGGGGTGATTTTTATTCTACTTTAATTGTATGTGAACATTTGCTTTATTTGGTGTATGTGATGTGTCAGTATATGCAATAAAATTTACTGAACACCTACAATGTGCAAGGTACTGTGTTAAGTGTTAGGGATACTATAGTGAAAAATAAAAATTGATCATGTCCTTCATGAAGCTTATAGTCTAAAGGGAAAGAAAATACCCAATCATGGAATCTCAGGTGATACTAATCATGGCATTCACTTGAATAGGACTCTAGAGAAACTTCAAATATATTATCTCTCATTCTCCCTTAGCAAATTTATAAGTGGTGACTTTTAATATTTTTATCTTATAAGAGAGGAGACTCAGCCTCCTCCATCTACTTAGAGTTGAATCTCAAGAATCAGTTAAAACATACCTGTGTTTTATTTTTTTAACGTATTAATTTTCTTTTATTTTTTCAGTGTTCTAAGATTCATTGTTTATGCATCACCCAATGCTCCATGCATTACATGCCCTCCTTAATACCCACCACTAGGCTCATCCATCCCCCCACCTCCATCCCCTCCAAAATCTTCAGTTTGTTTCTCAGAGTCTACAATCACTCGTGCTTCATCTCCCCCTTTGATTTACCACAATTCACTTTTCCTTTCCTCTCCTAATGTCCTCCATGTTATTCCTTGTGCTCCACAAGTGAAACCATATGATAATTGACTTTCTCTGCTTGACTTATTTCACTCAGCACTATTTCACTCCTCTAGTACTATCCTTGTTGATACTCATCTTTCCTGAGGGAAGCATAATATTCCATTGTATATATGGAACATATTTTCTTAATCCATTAATCTGTTGAAAGGTTTCTTGGCTCTTCCCACAGTTTGGTGATTGTGGCCATTGCTGCTATGAACATTGGGGGACTTATGGCCCTTCTTTTCACTACATCTGTATCTTTGGGACAAATACTCAGTAGTGAAATTTCAGGGTTATAGGGTAGCTCTATTTTTAATTTTTTTGAGGAATCTCCATACTGTTTCCCAAAGTGGCTTCACCAATTTGCATTCCCAACAACAATGTAAGAGGGATCCTCTTTCTCCACATCCTCTCCAATGCTTGTTGTTTCCTGTTCTGTTAATTTTTATCATTCTCTCACACTATATACAAAGATAAACTCAAAATTAACAAAAGACCTCAAAGTGAGGCAGGAATCTATCAAAATCCTAGGGGAGAACATAGACAGTAACCTCTTCAACACTGGCCACAGCAATTTCTTTCAAGATACATCTTCAAAGGCAAAGGAAACAAAAGCAAAATGAACTTTTGGGACTTCATCAAGATAAAAAGCTTCTGCACAACAAAGGAAACAGTCAACAAAACAAAGAGGCAACCCATGGTATGGGAGAAGATATTCTCAAATGATACTACTGACAAAGGGCTGATATCCAAGATCTATAAAGAACTTCTCAAACTCAACACCCAAAAAACAGATAAACACGTCAAAAAATGGGCAGAAGGCATGAACAGACACTTCTCCAAAGAAGACACACAAGTGGCTAACAGACACATGAAAAAATGCTCATCATCATTAACCATCAGAGAAATTCAAATCAAAACTACATTGAGATAAGATCATACCTGTGTTTTAAACACTATCAACTCTCAACAACACCATTATGCAAATGTATAGTGAGCATATAATGTTTAATTCTTTAGTGAGGAAAACAGGTCTTTTTGGTTCCATAGTTAATGAGTTTATTTTCATTTTGACACATGCTCACCTGCCAGAGGTTAAATGAGACAATGACACTATTAATAAAATGTCAATCTCCTCATAGGCTCCTGGCTCTATGAGTAAGTTCTCAAAAATATCAGTTCCATTCAACCTAACTGACTATTCTACCCCTCCATGCTGAAATGAGTGCCCTAGATGTTTTCACTTACTAGTCGCTTTTCAGTTGGAACAAGATTAGTGACTGAAAACTTTGACATCCATGGAGAAGAGTGGTCCATGAGCCAGCAGCCTCAGCAGTGTCTGTGATATTACTTAAAATGCAAATTTTGAGGTCCCATCCCAGACCTACTAAATAGGGAACTCTTCTGTGTTTTAACAAACCCTCCCGGTGATTCCGATGCAAGTTCAAGGTAAAGAACCACTGACCTACAGTGCAAAGAAGCCCATTCCTTCCTAAAACAGAAGTTCTTATCCTCTCCTTTTGCTGATCTCAACTATTTCAATCCTTTAACAAATCAACAGGCATCAGAATTGTGTGCCTTACAAAAGATGATAGAAGATTTCTGAGTCATGAAGGGTGCATCTCCATGATCACATTTAAGAGAGTTCTTCATGGGATTCAAAACCAGCAGTCAACCCTTTGCTCTTCTCTGTCCTGCAGGTGGTCAGGAAGACATTCATCAGTCAGACCCATGTTTTCTTCAGAGCCTCTGGTTCCACCCAACTTTAAGCGATGGTTTCAGTATCATGTGCTTTGCTTTGGGTTGGGGGTGGGGAGGGAGAGGTGAGGGAGCATAATGGAAGTGTTGAATTTGTGTAAGTTCTCAAACTTCTGTGCATTCTTCAGCCATGTTTAAGCAAAGTATCCATCTCATCACAGGAGATACCTAAGCATTGTCTTGGTTACCATTGTGCCCCAAGCTTCTAGCATGATGCCAGACATAGCAAGCACTCAATAAATAGTTGTGAATAAATGGATTCCACTATACTCTTTAACATTGTGTTCAAGAAAAGACCAAGAGCGCATAAATAAGAGCACATAAATAAGATGGTAAAGTTGTTCCTGAGAAGGAAAAGGATTCATCAGTAGTTGCTAACCCCTTAAGACAAGTCAACCACTTTTAATAAATTCAGTAAATGTCTATCACCCAAATAAAATACCAAGTCCAGAACAGAAATGTCAGCAGAATATCATTTGCCTAATGTTGACTTATATAACTTATGGTATCTTCATTCCAATAAGGTGAAATTTTATCAAAGCTGAGAATTTAGCAAAGAATGATAGATTCTATTATCATAAAAACATGTTTCCTTAGGTTCTCTAAGAGCACAATAGTTTAGCAGGTATAATCTGTAATACTTTAAGAAGAGGAAAAAAAATGGTAGGGATAAATAGGAACTTTTCTAGTTGGAGAAGTAAAAGTAAGCATCCACCACTCCCACACACAAATATACCAAACATACATACAAAACTTTTTTTTTTTTTTTTAGAAGAGATAGTTGCCAGGACTGATCTTATTGAACAATCTAGATATCATATACATTCACATGAAATCTCCAGCCAGGATACTACCAAGCCTTCTTAGCTAATGAAATGCTAAGGTTTGGGGACTTACCATGCAGAAAGGCCCCATGCAGTGGGAGGGGTTGGCACTTGAAGTCAAATGGGCTCCAGGGTAAGGAAATGTAAGGAAATGAAATTAGAAGAAACAATACAAGGACTGCTGTTGAGATAATGGGCTCGCCTCTTATCAAGGACTAGGCTGATCATCATTGTCTCAAGTACATTCTTGGGAGCACCTCATCTTTCTTGGGATGACCTATAGCAAAAGTTTTCTGGTTTATTGGATTTGGGAGACCCTCCCCCTGTGGGATAGCCAAATACACATGTGCTTAATAAAAGCTAATGAGAGGGCCCTTGGGTGGCTCAGTGGATTAAGCCTCTGCCTTTAGGCTCAGGTCATGGTCTCAGGGTCCTGGGATGGAGCTCAGAATCAGGCTCTCTGCTCAGCAGGGAGGTGCTTCCCTTCCTCCCTCTCTGCCTGCCTCTCTTCCTACTTGTGATCTCTGTCAAATAAATAAATAAAATTATTTTAAAAATAAAAGTTGATGAGAAGCCCTGCAATAAAGAGGCTTATTCAACTAGTGATTTTGAAATGTAATTGATCAATAACAGCTTTTGCTTCTGCATAAACCTATCAACATTCTGTGGAACTAGTCCACCAAATATACTTTGGGAAACAAACTGTATCCTTGAGATACTAATCTAAGTTTATATCCTTGGTAAAGGACCACTTGTACCTAGAAAAGAGGGAGAATTGCAGATTCACCTGATTGTATTCTTCATTTGCAGATACCTGAGAAAGTCAGAGCAGGGCCTGTGTCCTCCCCATGTTTGGAACTTTGGCATGGGTCTCACAGTACTTAATACACAGTAAGTTCTCGACACAGCTTGATATGAGTTTGGTTAAGTGTAGGTCATGAAGCTGAGATCATAGTATTTTCCTTTGCTCAAGAGATAGGTATGTTCCTGGAGCTCTGGCTTCTGCTTCTTAAAGTCATGGTAAGATGGATTTATTTTAGAGAATGGTGATTAAAACAGCCAAAGGGAAGGAAGGCATTAATTACATCTTCTGGAGGGAGAATAACACTTTGTTTCAGAAAGATGAAGATTGATAAGGAATAATGATTAATAAACTTGGAGAACACAGAGCACCTACTCTGTTGATGCATTGGAAGGGATATCTGGATGAACAATGAACTTCCTCAGCTCTCTGTAATGTGTACATCCAGTGTCCTAAGATTGTCAAGATGAACAGAGGCCCATGCTCCAAATCTTATGATATAGGGCCTGTATAAATTTGCCTGAAACCAAATCTTTGACTTAATGAAAGAAATCATAACTGCCATAAAATTTAATATACACATTGACTTTATTTCTCTAATGAGTAGAGTGGGAAGAAAGGAGGTTCACTACAAAAAGTTCATAGCTGATAATGAGAAGGATTAGGGAAAGAGATCTGGTTGGGTTTTTTGTTGTTGTTGTTTGTTCGTTTTGTTTTGTTGTTTTTTTGCAGTCATAGCTTAGAGAACGAACTTATCTTCTTTGTGTGGACCTACTGAAAAAAAGAATCCTGTGATTAAAACAACAACAACAACAACAACAAAAAACCTTGTGCTCCACCCATTGTTTTTCTAACAATAGAAGCAATGGCCATGCCATACCCTCATTAAAACTTCTTTTGCCCACCAGTGGAAGATGTACAAAACTCTTGACTTAATTCCCAAAATCCTTTCCTAATACATTCCTGCATCTAAGACCAATTAAGTTCATTCCATTTTTGTTATGTAGAATTTTTTTTCCTTGGTTCTTGGTACATGCATTGCCCAGAAAGCCCATGTGTTGACCCTCTCAGGCTTCAAGACTTGTCTCAAGTGTCCCCTCCTCTGTGAAGCCATAATATTTTGTAAGATTCACACCCTCCAACTAGAGGGTATTTTCTTTTCTCTATTTTATGTAGCTCTTTGAATATCCCTCCATTTTTTTTAACATCTTAATTTAATTTTATTTTTTTCAGTGTTCCAAGATTCATTGTTTATGGGACTAGAGGAGATTATGCTGAGTCAAGCAGAGAAAGTCAATTATCATATGGTTTTACTTACTTGTGGAGCATAAGGAATAACATGGAGGACATTAGGAGAAGGAAAAGAAAAGTGAATATCCCTCCTTTCTGGGGTCATCTCAAGCATTGACCAATCCAAATGGTCAGTATCTGCTGGTCTGGAATAGGGTCCTGGAGGCCCCTGCTGGTCTACAAAGTTTGAAGCACATGGAGGGCTTGAGGTTGGCAAGGGCAGTAAGGACGAGGCTAGTGATCGCTGAAGGGTTCAGAGAATCAGGTATTTATAAAAGTGTTCAGAGCATTTCAATATTTTATCCACATGTGCAGTCATCCCAATGTCCAACAGCTCAATATAAGTCTCTATAATCTCTCAGCACATAAATTTGGAATTATTTACATGTCTGCCTTACCCATTAGGTTGAGAAGTCTTCTAGGACAAGACCTTGAGTCTTGTTTATCTTTATGTCTCCAGAGCCTAGCGTGGCGCCTGGCATGGAGCAGGCATATTGATTTCTAGGAAGAACTTAAGGGCTCTCCCTAAAGAATTAGGATGAAAGCATTTTTAAGAAGGAGGAGCCCTGAACTTGATTGGTCATATGTAAATTCACCCATTGAGCTGTTTCAAATTTTTATTTGCTTTGAGTGGGCATTTTTTTCCCCTGTGATGTTTTAGAAATGAGTAATTACGGTTGTACCTCACTGTTTCATTTCTCCGTTCCTAGAATACTGCAGGCCATACCCCTAGTCGGGGCATACCACCTCTTAGTGGTAAGACACAGGGATTGACGCTGACCATTGCAGGTAATGAAATAGACAGGGCAGGTCCCATACTCTGCTCTGATCTAAAACTATTTAGGACTAACAAGATTAGGAAAAAGAAACCGTGGAGCCCAGCTTACTAGAGTTTCAACATTGGGGTTTTAGGCAAAAGCCAGAGCTAACAATAGTGTCATTTTGCTTCCTATTTTGTCAGGCACTTTGTGATGAGGAATTTAGGTTAGTATTTAAAGATTTCCAAGCTCCCTGGACACAATAGAGTTTAACACTACCTTAATAGCACCCAAATCTCACCCTAATTTCTCACATGGAATAGTATCTTTTGAAAGAATAAAGAAAGAAAAGAAAGAAGGATGGACGAGAAGGAAAAAGAGGCAGGCAAGCAGACAGAAGAAAAAAGCTGTCAGTTATCAGTGAGCTAATTCACAGTGAAATGGGTGTGTGCGTGTGTGTGCACACACGTGCGTATGTAGTTGTGTGTGTTCGGAGAGTGCTCTAGCAGCTACAAAGCTAGACCTGGTTTTGGAAAACAATGAAATCTTCAAGGGAAAAAAAGAATCCATCCCCTCTCCAACCCCCCGAGGAACAGAACATTGGTATTCCTCTCAGAATCTAGAAGCTTTAGTTCTGGAACAAGGTAGTGTTTCTTTCACAAATAATATTTTCAACATCATAGCCCTTGGGTAGTGTGGAATAATCCAGATGTCTTATTTTCAGGTTGGCGACACATCCCCTTCCATGTAGAGCTAAATGTGGAGCTACTGAAGTGACGTTTCCAAGCAAACTCGGCCCTGTGGAGTCCCGATAACCTGGTTGCTTTGCAGAGTTGGCTCCGGGGCATGGGGATGCCATACTTCCCTAGAGCTTCACAGGGGCAGAAGTCATTTGCTGAGCTATTAGTAATGGAACAAAGAGGGAAAGAATCCAGGTATCAGAGAGTGTACGCACAGGAAAGTTGGAGCTGGATTAGTACTTAAAGGGCTTAAAATTTAGTCAGAAAAGTAGCCAGGCACAGCCATAATTCAAGGTAGAAGATGTAAAGAGTCCTAGTACAAATCCAAATAGTACAGTAGAGAGAAGGAAAGGAGGCATCTCAGATTTTTGGAGGGTGGGACCAAGGAGATTAAGAAAGGACTTCAAAGAGGTAGGAGCATTTTGACTTCGAAGATGCAAAGATTTAACATGAACTTGGAAGACTAAAAGGATCCCAGTAAGTGACAACTGGTGAAAAGGCCATTCAAGGTGGAGGGAACAGCACGAGTTAATGCATGAAGCTTGGAAAGTGGAAAATGTGTTTCAAAATTCATAATGATGACTTTGATTTGTGCAGAGAATACATGCTAAAGAGAGCAGGAGCTATTTTGAATGGCTTTTCTTTCCTTTCCTTTTTTTTTTTTTTCCTTTTTAGAAGAGTGACAAGATAAGAACTGTGTGTTAGAAGGTCTGGAAGCCTACTCAACTTACGGGTCTGGAAACCAAGGCAAGTCTACGGTAATTACTTGTAATGATGAGGAGATTAGAGATTTCTCAAGCTATACATCTATGTATCTCTGTATCTCTGTATCTGTCTGTCTATGGAAGGAATTTATTACAATATAGGAAGGTGAAATACTGAGAAAATGGCAGGTCATTGGAAGGTAGCAAAAAAAGAAGTGATTTTAGAAGAGTGTTGTTTAAATATCAGCTCACTTTAACCTCTTAAGTTTTCGCACCCTCGTTAATAAAATAAAGATTAAAAAAAGAAACGTTTCTCAGGGTTATTTTGAGAATGTTAGCATGTGACACCTGGGCTATAATAGACAATTAATTAGTTTTGCTAAACATCAGCTGTTTGAAGCTTATACATTGAAGATATCAGTATTAGTGAAAATTACACAGAAATTATTCACCATCCAATTCATTCCATCCATTCTTTGCAAATGAACTGGAGACAAAGTGAGTGTGAAGTTCAGTTCTTCGAAACTCAGGATACTCTGTGAGAAGTCCACCAAAAGGTTCTTGGAAGCAAATAACATCATGGTGGGAAGGGGCTTGGAGGAGACACCCAAGAGCCCATGTTTTCACAATTGACATGTCTGGAGTCCTTTTGGTAATCATTGAAAATGTTTTTGGATAGCTCCATTTGATTCTCCTTTCAGGTCCAGACACGAGACCTTTTAGTTCTTAACCAAGAAAGACCCAAATATGTCTGTCCTTAATTAGACTAATGAGACTTTTGGCTTCTGCCTTATGACAGTAAATGAATTTGCCCTTTTGGTGACAGGTCCTTCAGGGAATGAGCTGAAGACTTGTGTAACAATGTCTCCAATGTACTAGGTCATTAAAAATAGTTGTCCAATTATGAAATTAGTTATTGATTAATATTGCAACAGGAAGATCATTACATTATGAAAGAAAGGGAAGTAACATTATGCTCTTGGCCATGACTTAGAGTTTTACACATGGAAAGTGTGAAAGTATTGCTATTTGGCAAGAAAAAAAATGATTGTACAAATACTCCCATGGATTTGAGAGGTCTCAATGGTCATCTCCAAGAATGTTCATCTGGAATCTCAGAAGGGTGTGTGTATGTATGCATGCACACCAGAAATACCTAGTCCCATTCTGCCCTACTTAGAACTAGGTCCTGGCATTTATTTTAGTACCAAAGTATTTTAGAATCTGAATTTTCCCATCATTCTCTGCATCACCACAAAATAGTATATCTTTCTGTGGTACATTGTGAAATGTTCTCTGGAGCGACGTTCTAATTTTCAGTAATAGGATTTGCTGTGACAAAAAGGGCTCTGCATGAATTTCCATAGGAGCAGTGAAGAGGGAGTAAGGAATGGCCTGTGAAATCAGGAAGGCTTTTCCCAAGGTGGCAACATTTGAGCTGGGCTTGAACAGGTTAAAAAAAAAAAGAAAGAAAAGAAAAGAAAAAGAAAAGTTGCCCAGGAAAAGGGACCAAAGACCATTGAAGTAAAGAGAATAGCATTAATCCATCCAACAGATAGTTGCAATAATGTGGAAGTATTCCAAAAGATGTCCAAGAGCCACCAGGGTACCCAACTAGGGGACTTAAGCCTCAATGATGAGGGAAGTTCTTCCTATGTAGAAGTAAGTCAGGTAAGGGGTGTTGAGAGAGGGGGCAAGTAAGAGAGACATTAGCACAGGGAGGTCCAAGGCTGAGAGAGAATCTATCTTGTCTGGGAAAGTGAGATTCTGTCAGCAAGCTTAGAGCATGCCATATGGAGAAGTAAAGGATGCAGGATGAGCTGGAAGCAGCAGAGGAATGATAGAACATTAAAGGTTTTGAAAGTCCTGTCAAAGAATTTAGATTTTTGTCTTAATGGCAATGAAATGTCATTGAAGAATTTTAAACAAGAGACACAGGAAAAATACATCAACAACTATAAGGATAATAGATTAGAATAAACAGAGTAGGGGTGGGTTGACCATTGACGAGATCTTCTGAGTCATCCTATGAGGTGAATGATGACGTTCTACTGTAAATGGTAGCAGTGGGATAGACACATGTGATATATGGAGGTGTAAGCCCCGGAGTTTGTATGCCTATGAAACAGAAGAGCTTGCTCTGTATGGAGAATGTCAAATGGCTCATTATGGACTGAGCACAGGGTGCATGAAGGTGTGTGAGGAGAGACGATCTTGAAAAAGCAAGTTGGAATCAGACTGTAAAGGCCTTGAATGTTCTGGGGAGCTTGGCCTTATCATTAGGATTTACGAGCTGTGAGCTCTAACTCCCCATGTCTTGGTAACCTAAACTGTTCTAAACATCTATTATAGTATTCCAATTTCATTAGCATTTTAACACATTACCACATTTTCACCCTTGAGCGGCCAAGCATGGTTATGTCTTCATATTGGAGAGTAAGTCATAATCAGACAATCCAATACTTTCCACTCCATAAGGTTATTTTCTCGACATTTCCCATTGTGTAATCGCCAGCTATCTGCTCAGTTCGTGTTGAGGTTTCACTCACCTGCACTGGCAATTTCCATACTGTATCACTGCCCTACAGAGTGCTCAGTGTGGGATTACAGGACGCTGGAGCTGGAGGTGATTCTCCTGAAACACCTTGTTCAATCTCTTCATTGTATGGTTGGGGTTCAGGGTATTGAAATGATTGGTCCAGGTAAATGACAACTATTTCAAGCCCCAGTAAGACTCACCCAGGTTTTTCTTTGAGCCACAATTCCTGGGAAAGATAGTACATGCCAGGTCCTTCTTGGGACAGCTCTCCACTCCTTGTCTAATTATCTGGGGTCATGGAATAACTCTGGTTGAATTTTCTTTGGGGAGTTTTCCACCGTTTTATTTTGCTGTCTACCTTTCTGCTCAAAGTACTCATACACCATTATCTTGAAATGGAAGAACTTTAAATGAGTGCTTGAACTCTTCTGGGAAGAATGGGCTGAGCTGTTGAAGAATTACAATTGTCATTAACATTGTGTAGAGTGCTAGATGTGCCAGCCACCGAATTAGGTGTTTTATGCTGTTATTAACACATAATTTTTACAATAACTCTCTGCAGTAGGTACTATTAATTGCCCACTGTTATAAATATGATAAACTGAGACTTTATCAACTGACCCTATGTTCAATTGTGACCAACTGGTCAATGCCAGGATTTGAACCTAGACTGTTGGATAATAAAGCCTTAACCATGCTTAACCACTATAGTGTTCTTTTTAAAAAATTTTTATTTATTTTTTAAATTTCTTTTCAGTGTTCCAGAATTCATTGTTTATGCACCACACCCAGTGCTCCATGCAATACATGCCATCCATAATATCCACCACCAGGCTCACCCAACCTCCCACCCCGCCTCCCCTTCCAAAACCCTCAGATTGTTATTCAGAGTCCACAGTCTCTCATGTTTCATTTCCCCTTCCAATTTCCCCCAACTCCCTTCTCCTCTCCATTTACCCATGTCTTCCGTGTTATTCCTTATGCTCCACAAATAAGCAAAACCATATGATAATTGACTCTCTCTGCTTGACTTACTTCACTCAGCATAATCTCTTCCAGTCCCATCCATGTTGATAAAAAAGTTGGGTATTCATCCTTTCTGATGGAAGCATAATACTCCCTAGTATATATGGACCATATCTTCCTTATTCATTCATCCGTTGAAGGGCATCTTGGTTTACCACCTTACACCAGTTAGTCATTCTAACTAAAATTAGCAAGACAGTAAACAACGTGTGTTGGAGAGGATGTGAAGAAAGGGGAACCCTCTTACACTGTTGGTGGGAATGCAAGTTGGTGCAGCCACTTTGGAAAACAGTGTGGAGATTCCTTAAGAAATTAAAAATAGAGCTTCCCTATGACCCTGCAATTGCACTATTGGGTGTTTACCCCAAAGATACAGATGTAGTGAAAAAAAGGGCCATCTGTACCCTAATGTTCATAGCAGCAATGGCCACAGGTGCCAAACTGTGGAAAGAACTATGGTGTTCTTTAAGATTATACCAAAAGCATTCAAACTGAACAAAATGTGAAAAACTGAAATGCTGATTTCATCTCATCACACACTTGTATTCGCATCTGCCAATTTGTTGATATTTGAAACTTATCAGGATAATAATTTTTACTCCCACAATATTTCTATCTTTGGAATTGTTTACCTCAGTGAGCCTTCAATAATAATTGGAAGATCCCTTGAAGTTGGGGCTGGAGCCATCTCTAAGTCCTGGAGGAGAAGGCAGTTTGCAACAAAATAGGAAAATTCAGCTAGCCTGGGCTGGGACCTCAGGGAGAGCAGCCTCCTTGATTCCTGGTGGCTTTCAGTTTGTGGGGACACTCCTTTATAAGGCCCTTTCGAATCTCATCTTAGTAGCTTCTGTGGGATATCTCAGCATATTGCCTCTTTGTTCTAGAAAGGTTTGCCAACTCATCTGAGACATGCCCTTTCCTGAACACTGGAGTCACATGGGACCAAACTGGCACCAGGAGTCCTCCTCAATGGCTTTAGGGAAGGGACCAATTCTTAGAAAAGGTTTTTGGGGCTGGGGCATCCAGTGTGTTTGTCCTACCTCACACGAGCCTGGAAATGGAAAAGAGTTGACATTTAGCATATGCCAACTGCTGCTGGAAACACAGATACGGATAATTTATCTACAAACAACATTAAAAAGATAGGCCTCCCTCTTCAGGAAATATTCTGAATATGGGGGAGATTGATAACAATATTCATCAATTATCCTTTATATTTGATGTTTTCTCAGACATTTTTCCTATCTCACACAATAATCTTGTGAAATAGATAGGTGGTATTTTTATTTTATACACGAAGAAACTGAGGTTCAGGGAGGAAAAGTAACTACTTGAAGGACAGGCAAATATTAAAAAATAAGAAACACTATCCTAATAAGCTTCAAACATAGGACGTTGGTAGACAATACCGATGTTAATGCAAATGTGTAATGACATCGGTATTTCGGTGTTCGGTGCCTTGTTCTGGGAATGAGTAGCATGAGAAATTTTGTCCATGCTTTATCTGTAAAGATAATTATTTTTTCATATTGTAATCTTGGCTTCTGATCTGTTTTTACCTAGGGAAATGCAGTTAATAGATTGAAAGTAGATGCTTTATGCAGTCACATTATTCATGGTCTGGCTACAACTGCTAAAATTCCAAGCCTACCTGGTAATCCATTACCTCCACATCTCATGCCCATTAAGTAAGAACAATAGCTGACATATACAGGCTATTTATTACGTGCCAGCCACTCTTTTTGAGTTCTGTGACTTCAGTGAGCTAACCCTTCACCCCCAAAACCACGCTCCAAATTCCTCCCCTGAGCCTTTATCATACAATCTCCTTTATATACAACATTTTTTTTTTCTAGAACATTCCTTTCACCCTCTTGCCTTACCTGAAGTATGTCTGTTCCCCAAGGGCATCGTATCCTTCATGACTTTATCGAGAAGGCAATTTTTCTCTGGCGTGTTACATACTTCCAGACGGGTAGTTGGGGAGTAACTGGATTCCTTCCATCCATTCATGCTCCCCGTCTTTTGCAAAAGTTTATATCTTTAGAAAATCATTAACTGATTCTTGCTTCCTCATTGTGACTCTCTACTGACACTCTTGTCTGTCCCCAATCTAGCTCCTGTGTCACCATCACTCTGTATGCCAATGTCCATCCTCATTCTTGAAACTGTCAAAATCCAGATGACTGGCACATGCAGCGTCCAAATCTCTATTTCTTGACCTTATTTACCTCACATGAACTTTTGTTTCACTCTGCCCCAGACACTTGGTCCCATGGTCATAACTTAGATCCACATCATTTGAAACCATGTCCTCCTCACCACCTGTAAAGCAGACATTCAGTCATGAGTCTTGCTGTCTTTCAGTCCATGGATCCCGCCACTTTAACACCCATCCATCACAAACTGTCACCTTTGCTTCATTTCTTATTGAACTTGGATTCTGTGGCCATCATGTAAGCATCGTATCATAAAAGGTCTTGTGCCCTGGCTCCTCACTCCCTTACCATATGTGATATCTAGACAAAATGGACTGTAAATACCCGTCAGTGCCTGTGTACAAATCTAAGGAAAGCCATAGTGTCAAACCTCACATGTACTCTAATGCCTGGGCTATAATCCTTCTATGATTCTCTAGTCAGTTTGCTCCTGTGGACACGGAGACAGGTGCATTCTTTAGGATAGACTCACCCTTCAGGCCAGTCAAGCTTCACCAGCCCTTAACAAAGTGAAAAATATCCTCCAAATCTGTCAACCCATCTGTGCACATCCTTGTCTTCTCCATCCCCCTATTGCATACAAGAGGGTCTTTTACTTCCTTCACATTAGAAGCTAGCCACACCCCCCCATTCCTCATAAGGTCTCTTATTTTCTCTCTTCTCACCATCTTTCACCCCTTTATCAACCAGGATCCTGGGTCACCTGCCTCTTCTCTAGGGGTCCATTCACTCCCTATGCAAATATGCTCCCCCATCCCCTCTGTCTGTTCAACTTCTCCTGGATTCCACATCTCTCACTTATACCTCCCTTCTTATCTTACTGTCACATCCAAGGTCACAAAAAAAAAAAAAAAAAAACACCAAACAAAAAACAGTCTACCCATGCCACGTTCACTTTCTCATCTCCCAAGCCAGTCCACAGTGGTGTGTCCCCAGTAGTCCACGGAAAGTGCTCTTGTCAAGGTCAACAATAATCATCTCAATTTTGTTGAATGCCATGACTACTTTTCTGCCAATGTTTCATTTAGTCTCTTAGCAGCCTTAATCAAAGTTTCACTCCTTTTTTCTCAAACTATTCTTAATAATACTTTCCTCTCTCTTTCTGCTTTTTCTTGGTCTTCTTTTTATATTTTTCTTCCTCTACCTGACATCTAAATGTTGGAATGCCCCAGGGCCTGTGCTCCTTCTTTCTCCATAAACTTTGCTTAGAGAAGTCTATCCATTTTCATTGCTTTAAATGTCATCTATATGCTGATAACTTCTAAATGTGAATTTCCAACACAAATTGTTCCTTGAACTCTAGATTTGTATATCTGCCTAGCTGACATAACTTTTTAACATATCCATGACCTTAAAGAATCTTCTTTGTGCTCTGTCCATCCATCTCATTAAATGGCAGTACCGTCATCCAGTTGTTCAAACCCCAAATGTCAAAATTATGCTTGAGTCTTTGCTCTCTTCTTAGCATCCAATTTTTCTGTCATTTCTATTCATGAAAGGTACTTCATATCTGTAGACTTCTGCCTGTTTTTTTGCCACATTATCCCAAGGCTCCATGTTGTCTTTCCTAGACTACTACAATGGCCATTCCTACTCTCACTGTCACTAAATCTCTTCCTCATAACTAGAGGAATGTCTTAGTTACATAACTATTGCAAAGTCAGTCTTCTGCTTTAAATGCTCCAGTGGCTTCCCTTCATATTTAAAACAAAGCTCAGGTCCTTCCAAGCCTACACACTTGACACTCCAGCCCCTACTAACCCAACACTGTCTTTTGCCCTTCCTTCCTTGCTCCAAGACCACAAAGAAAGGGTTGGACATCAGAATAATTACAAGGGATTCACCTGACAAAGGTGAACTCTTCTGTTATTTCACTTCATAAGTTCTGTCCATTTTCATCATAGCACTTACAAGTTAAAGACTGAATGTTTGTTTACATGCTTATCATCATAGTCTCTCACTAAATTGTAAGCTCCATGAGTTCTGGATTTATGTTTGTTTTTATCGCTAATACATACCAGCAAAACGCTAGCTGATACTTTATAAATAACCATTGAATACATGAATGTTGCTGGACAGTAATTATCAGATTCATATGTAGATAAATGACATATTTGATGTGCAAAGAGTTATGTTTAGATTGTACTTTGGATAACCCCAAAATACATTTCGAGTGAATTTGAAGTTTTATGTGACCAATACTATTATAAACTATCTAATATATCAAAAGCACAAACACTGTTATTGGTGGCTTAACATACTGCTATCTTATGCTTGTTAACACATTCATCAGTAGCTTATAGAATATAGTTACCAAATTCTAGGAATCAGGCTAGATACAAACTTGAAAAAAGAGGACTAACACATTCCTTGCCCCAGGTATACTTGTTGGAGAGAAAGCAAAGATGCACTAAAAGAAAAACAAGTAAAATGCAGAAAGAGCTCTGTGATTTGGACTTTTAATCAGGTCCCCTTTGATGAAATAGGAATTGGAACAAGTGGTCCCAGGTACTTTTAAATGCAAATATTATCATCATGTACTAAAAGCAGCACTTTAAAACCAGAAAACAGAAATACAAGTCATACTGTCTTGTCTCAAGGAATTCATATCCTGGAGAAATTAACTCTAGCATTCTTATTATATTAATCTGCACTCCAAATAGAGGATGTATTTCTGTTTTTATCCATAACATTGCTGCCAGATTAATAAGAATTTTCAAGATGTTAATGGATTGATTTCAGCATAATTGTAACTATATTAATTCAGTGCAATTACTTCTCAGTAAAATTTAAATGAAGCTAAATTGAAGAAATTAGAAATATTTGAAATCTCTAGTTGGAAGCCTGGAGGCATTGTAACCTTGTCTACTCTCATCTCAGAGAATTTGTAGCCGAGCTCTGGGAAGGTGGCGGGGACTTTTCCTGTAAGTTGAAGAGTTTCAAACCCTATCAGCACTTTGAAATTTGGATTTAGCAAAATGACAGGGAAGGAATTACTAATACTAATACTAATACCAATACTAATACTAATACTAATACTACTAATAATACCCCTGAACTGACTATTGGGACAAATGTGCCCAATCAATCATTCAACCCATTTTTTAGTGCTATGTTACAGATGCCCACAAGAAAATACCCAGATGCAGGGAAGCTAATATGGGATTGTAGTGGAAGCTATAGGGAAATTAAGATAAAGCTTTCAAAGTGCAGTACCTTTAAGGAACTCTTACCTAGAAGGATAACATGATGTGATTAGAAATGCCCTGGACCCCAGCTTAGAGGATCAGCTCTGTCATTCCTTAATGGTTCACCTTTGGACAGGCCCCTTTGTATCTTGCTTCATTTTTGTAATGATTCTTACTCTTCTAACTTTGCAGTACAATTGTGAAGACCAGATGAATGTGGAAGCCCTTCTGTCAACAATTAAAAACTTTACAAATTTAACTAAAGGGGATAATTGGGGAAGTTTTTCAGAATCGTAATTAAATCAGTAAGAGGAATCTGGTAGCAGGACTTCTTAAGGACAATGTCCAGTTTAGAAAGATTGGCTGGAAAATATCCCAGCAGTCTCTGGTCTTATAAATATACTTGTTCCATTTCTTTTGGCTACTTAATAAAGAACATTGACTCAATCAACTCTTTTGTTGCACATCCACCATGCAAGGCTCTGTGATTGGCTCCATGAGGGCTAGAAAGATACAGGATATTGACATTTTATGTTCTATGTGAGCTCAAATTTAGTTGGAGAAGAAGGGGTGGTAGAGTAAGATTTACATGTTTGCATCTTGGTAGATGCTCTTCATACTATATATCTCACATAAGTGTTACGATAAATCAGGGAGATTTTTCTTTCCTTTTTATATATGCAAATGAGGTCCACAGATGCTAAATGAATACCCAAGATTAGGGTTCTTGAAATTTAGATTTTTTTTTTAAATCAGTGACTTTTTTAAAGTCTTGTACTTTCTACTATACTCAGTGTACTTATCAGCTAAAAAAAGAAGCATTATAAACAAAAATATATTTTTTTAAGTTTTTTTTCTTTTCTTTTTTTTTTTTTTTTTAGTTTTATTCTTTCAGTGTTCCACGATTCATTGTTCATGCACCACACCAGTTTCCATGCAATACATGCCCTCCTTAATACCCAACCAGGCTAACCCATCTCCCCGCCCCTCTCCCTTCCAAAAATATTTTAAAAATAGATATTAGCCATCAAATTAGTGGTGTAATCTGAATCTCTTATACCCCCTCTGGACTCTTACATGGATAATTTCCAGATCTCTGCCCAAACACCACATTTCCAGACAGCCTTTTCTGCCCACCCTATCTAATGACGGATCCACTCCCACCTGCTTATTGACATGTTGTCTTACATCACTGTGTTATTCCTACCACAATGCTCATCCCTCTCTTCAGTTGTCATTTTTATTTATTAAGGAGGTAATTTAGCACCATGGGGGCACTGAGTATGGATCAGTGCTGTCCAGAGAAATAAAATCCAAGTAACACGCATTTCTAAATTTCCCAGGGCCCATATCTACGTGACTAAATAAATAAAGGTAAAATTAATTTTAATAATCTGTTTTATGTAACTGATTATATACAAAATCTTTTCAACACATAGTCAATACAAGCACATAAGCAAGAAGACGTTTTACACAATTTGCTACTGTCCTGGAAATATTGTGGGATTTTGCATTTTCAGCCCATCTGGGTTTGGACTAGCTACATGCCACGTGCTCTACAGCCACATGCCATGTGCTCCTTGGCCACATGTGGTCATTTCACATTGTGTCAGTCCCCTCTCTGGGTTCCATGCCAGCTCTGTTTCTCCTTAGCTGTTTAACCTAGAAATTAAACTCCACTAGAAAGGGTCCTACCTGCTCTATCCATGTTTTTAACCCCAACACGTAGAAAAGAGATTGATGTGCAGTAAAAAGGATCAGGTACAGCAAATGCTTGTGCTTCACACATGGGAACAGGTCAACTCAGAGACTAATTCTGAAGTGTGAGGTGGATTTCAATATCCATAGAGGAATGTGAAGACAGAACCAAATCTAGGACCCTCAAGGGTCATGGGTGAAATTAATGGCAAATGGCCTGATGCTTATTCAGAGAAGAGTATACAGAATCCTCTTTGGCGTGAGGAGATGTGGAAGTAGAACACTGAGTGGAATGTTTATGACTGACGCTGAAAATTCTGCTGAGGGATCAGGTGGACCTGAGTTTGAATTCTGCTTCTGTCTGGGTGATCTTGGTGGGCAACCTGTTCTGTCTATCTGTGCCTGCGTTTCTTCATCGGCAAAGTGGAGAATGTTAATTCTTAATCTTTGCTTAAGGATTAAATAAAATACTGTATGCAAATCATTAAGCATCTAGTTTACATTCAGATGTTGTTGATTGTTGATTACCATTGTTGTTATTAATATTTCTATGTGGATGGGGAGGTAATTTGAAACCTTGAACACCAAGCTATGAAATCTCAGCTATGTCCTCAGTAGTCATGTTGCTATCAGTGGTTATCAGCTCCTATTGCCGCACTGCCCCAACTAAACCTTTCAATAATTCCTCATTGCCTCTTGGCGGAAGCCTGAACCCCTTACCAGTGCCCCCAAAGACTCTACACATCTTGGGCTTCACCACCATCATTTTCCTCTCTTTTCACATTACAGTATAGCCATCCTGAATCATTTAGAATCTGGGGGTGCCTGGGTGGCTCAGTCGTTAAGTGTCTGCCTTCGGCTCAGGTCATTGTCTCAGGGTTCTGGAATGGAGCCCTATGTCAGGCTCCTGGCTCAGCCGGAGAGTCTGCTCCTCTCTCTTCCTCTGCACCCCACCCCCCTCAAATAAATAAATAAAATCTTAAAAGAAAAAAGAAAAAGAATCTTCTGAAAAGCTCATTCTATTTCATGCAACTCTATCTTTGAACATACCATTCCTCTGCTCTTGTCATTCCCTTGTCTGCCTGAAAAACTCCTGAATGCTCTCCAAAATCCATCCCAAATTTCCTATCCTGGGCAAAGGAGGGGGCGCACATCTTCTATAGAGCGTTTTTTAAATGCAATTTCTTATTTACACGTCAGTCTCCTTCACAAGACTGCCAAAATTTGAAGGAAGGAGCAGAGTTTTACTTGTATGTGCATCCCCAGTGTGCAGCACAAAATAGATGTTCAGTACATACTTGTTAAATGAATGAATGTTTACGCTATAGGCAATGGGAAACTCTTGAAGACTGTGGCACTACCAAGGTTTTTGTTAATGTCTGGACTGCTACATCTCAATCCCTCTTTGCATAACTCTTAAACTGATTATCTGGGAACCCCCTCCTTCTTGAAACAACTGCTGTCAGTGTCTCACATATGAGAAAGAGATTAAAACCCAACCCCGATTTCCTGGTACTTCATCTTCCTCAGCAATGCTTTAAGTGCTCCTGGCTTATAAGGTGGGATTTCCTAATTGTGTTTAAATCTCCTATCTACTGCTGGCCATAGATGTGCTAACAAATGAAAGTTTGGGGGGTGGGGGGAGAGAAAGTTTTGTCTCTTATAGCAGGGAGATAGTTTGAGGCTATGTTTTAATTAAAATGAATATCTGCGCTATCTTAATGTTATTGCCAGTTAAGTGTAGCAGGGTGATTTAAGAGTTCTATAACACAATTATACTCTGGTAATGAAGCTCTGCAGAATTATCCTCAGAATTTAGAATGCAGGAGGGAGCAGTAGCTCTCATTTGTAACCATGTTACGGCCTTTATTGTTACAGTATTTTCTGTTTTCTTCAAAGATTAACTCAATCGTATTTAAGTCTCTGGCTACATTACAGAGAGAAAGAGAAAGGGAGCAATGGGAACTGTTTTGTGGCTCTGAAGCCCGTCTTAATGTTCTACGGTGAGGACAAAATAAGGTGGAAATTTTACCACGGTGTCACCTTCTTATTGTTCTCTCCCCAGCCCTCCCCCTTAGGCTGGTCTGCGCAGTTCCTGGCAGATTCTTACCTGGGCTGCAGGATGATGGGGACAGAGTTGGGAAAGTGAGCCAGGGATGACTGCCTTCTAGGAAAAGGGAAAGCAGGCACAGGAGTCTGTGTTGTCCTTTGTTTTGAATTCCCTTAAGACATTTGAGGTAGGACAAGGGCTGCCCTGGCTCCCATGGAGTATTAATAGTGGTTAAAAGTGTTAAATTCTAGAGTCAAATCCAGAATCCATCATGCATTATCTGTAGGAACCAAGAAAAGTCATTCAACTTCTCTGGGTCTCAGTTGATTAATCTGTAACATGGGGTGGTAGCCAAAACTGCCTTGTCAATTGTTTTGTGAGCGTTAACATCTAAGAGAGGTTACCCCTGTAACTTAGAATAGCAACCGGCATATGGTATATGCTCTAAAAGTAATAGCTAACTTCATTACTATAAAAATACTCAGTCTCAAGCAATTAATTTGGATCTGTTTCTCCCAAGTGGCATCGTCACTTGGGAGATTGGCAGAAACCAAATCATATACATGTATCTTCCCTAAAACTCACACTTTGAAAAGCTTAAAAACAAATTTTGATTCAGTTTAACCAATATTTAACACCTATTATGCATAAGACCTTACACTAAGCATTTCAAGTAATACAGCCATGGAGCATGTCTATCTCCAAGGATGTGTCTTCAAAGTTCTGTCTTCAAGGATCTTACAGCACAGTGGGGGAAGACAGGCGTGCAGACAAAGATTTTCTAAAGAAAGGGGCATGTGAATAGTAATGCAAGGTAAGGAATCTTTTACTTCCATTAAGGAAGATTTTGATGAAGTCAGATTGGAACTGGATATTGGGGAACAAATAACATTTTCATAGGCAGAAAATATTGGGAAGGGACTCCAGGTTGAGGGATCATCTTGACCAAGTTGAGATGTAACAAAGTATAGGGAATGATTAGAGAATGGAAGAAATCTATTGCTGAGGCTTCGCACGATGTTGTATGTCTTGGGGGAGGGGCTCTAACAGGGCGGATTTTACAGGGATCAAAGTCCAATCATTTTCCTTCATGAAAGGCAGATGAAGGAGTTTTAACACAACTCTGTACAAAGCTGAGTGTTTCTGAGGTGGATCAGCCCATGATCTTACATCTTCTATACTTGTTTCTGGGTTAACTTCTGCTCAAGGATACGGGATGCTATAATCCTTTACAGCTATTTCCACATCAACAGACTCAACTTGGGGAGACATGGCAACCTAACCTTCCCTTTGATCCCCAGAAAACAAAACAAAACTGTTAACCTAAACCTTATTTTTTTAAATTTACTTTCCTTTTAAAGTAGGCTCCATGCCCAGCATGGAGCCCAATGCGGGTTTGAACTCACAACCTGGAGATCAAGACCTGAGCTGAGATCAAGAGTCAGATCCTCAAGCTGACTGACTGAGCCACCCAGGTGACCTTACCTAAATTTTAAAGGGATGGAAATAGTTCCTTTTTCTTCTCCTCCAAAGCTCTGCTTCCTTCTTCTCATCCTCCATCATAGTAACTAATGTTTATTTGACATCTAGTGTATTCCAAACTCTATACTTTGCTATTTACCTGCTTGAGCTCTTAGCAACTCTAGGAGCTTCCTGTTACCATCACACCCATTTTTCAGATAAGGAAATTGATGTTTATAAAGATTAAATGTGTGGCCAACCAATAACTCAAGTAATAAGCAGTAAGACTTGAGACAATGTCTACTCTACCATGAAGAGGGTAAGTTCATTGGTAGGTCATTAGCCTCTTGAAGTAGCATCATGTGGCTTTGGCAGGAGAGCCAAGAGGTGTGAGTTATACAACCAATGATACCAACTCGTTCTGTGACATTCTCTAAGTCACCTGTCCTCCCCAGATCCTCACTTTCTCCAACAGTGACATGAGAAGATGGACTGAAAATATTTCGTATTTATAGAAAACTTGATGGTTTATTCTTTAATACCTGTTAATGTATTAGCTTTGATGCTTATGGTAATCCACAAGGGCATTGCCCCATTGCACAAACCATAGAATTCTGGTTTGGAAAAAGGACTTTCTCAAGTCCCAGTAACTAGCAAGTATCAGAGCCAAGACCTGAGCACACATTTTCTGCCAACTAGCTCAGTTCTCTCCCTACTGCTCCTAACAGACGCCCTGCCCAGACTGGAATTGTTGCTGCACTTAACCTACTATCCCATACAACAATTTTTTTCTTAAAACTCCGAATCTTAAATTATCTCTTAAATTATTTTCTAAACCTCCGCTGACCCTTTTAAAATCAGCCTATAGCACCATCCCTTCAACTTCTCTTTGCATAAGCAAAATAAAGGCATTCTAATGAGTTTGTGGGAAATGCTTTGCGTGGATATGTATGCTCTGGGATGAATGTTAGAGCACACTACTTTCTGTGCTGCTGAATGGAAGGCATTAATAGTAATGCCGCTAGATATTTACATCACAAATCTCCCTTGTGTCCACCCTCCAGCCAGATGCTATTAAGCCAAGATTCCCTACTGATTTGCAGTGATGTCAGAGGATATAATCAAGACACTGTCAGATCCTTAGCTCTAAAAAAAAAATCACCCAAAACATCCAGCAGTAGTGGGGTAGAGTGGCTCAGCCATAGAGCTATCAGCCACAACACATGCAAATTCCGTTTCTTGGAAGGAGAAAAATAATCATTTGTCTGGAAAAATTTCCCTAGGTTCTGAAATGGACACACCATAAATAATCAGAGCATTAATGAATTACCATGAGAATCTACCCAGCTTCTCAGAATCCCACCCCTTGTTTTCAGCCCGAAAATCATTTTCTTTGGGGGTGATTTGAAGACTTTCATCAGCACGCCGATGTTGACCCATGGAGATGTGTGGTGCTTTACCCCACCTGATAGATCTGAAACTTTCTCCTGTCCTTTGCAAGTGGCCCCCTCTGCCTGGCTATTCTTATATGACCCGACTGCCTATGGCCCAAACTCCCTGGACACGTTAGGAATACCCTGGGGACCCAGTCTAGAGGGTGGGTTGTGCCACTCTGATTTTTTTCCTCCTAGAAATTTAGAACTAGGATACAGCCTAAGTCCATGAACCAAGGAATGGCAGGGTCTTGTCCACTGAAGGGCATGGACCACCATTGTGCAGTAAAGTCACGATGAGTGTGACAGGAAAGGAAGTGTTGACTGTGGAAGATGGGTGCAGGGAGAAGAGAAGCAGCAAACAGGCGGGAAGAAAAAGACATAGGAAATCATGCGGCCTTGAAACAAAAAAGAAGATAGGTGTCCTAGCTTTCGTCTTTGCTCTTTGGGAACAAGATATATTTCTCATTCCCAGAGTGGGAATGTCTATTGGTTGTAAACCATGTCCAAGATATATTTCTCAGATCCGAGGTGGATCTCCCAAAGCTTTCCAGCACTTCTCATTATTTTACTCTTACTAATTTGAGAGGTTTGGCTTTTGCTCCTTAAAATTTACAGATCTCTAAAATGCAAGCTGTTCAAAGTCGAAAAACTGGGCACTAATAATATGCATGGTATTTCATGATTTCCAAAGGAATGGATGACTTACCAGAGAGCAAGACTCAATGCTTTATTTCTACACAATGAGCATTTGGGGCAACTGACTGTAACCAATGTGGATTTGCTTTAGTTTTTATGACTGTGTGGTGTTTTCTGCCAACAGTAATAGAGAAGTTCCTGCTAATAATGATGTCTAATATTTATTGAATATTTACTATTTTGAGTAACTGGCCAAGTGTTTCTATGAATTGGTTCTCTTATTTCTCAAAATCACCCCACAGGGTAGCTATTAATATTGCTCCACTTTACAGATGAGCAAACTGAGATTTTGAGTGGTTAAATAAGGACTCACATTTGACAAAGGGTCAGGGGCTGGGGCAGTGAGGCAAAAATGCCAGAGTCAGTGTTCTTAATGACTATCCCAAGTGCCTTGGTAGAATGGCTTGGTACCCTATGTTTGGAGTTAAAAACATTAAGCACAAGTGAGGTTTCCCTTCTGAAGTGACTGATCTAAACCATGTCCAATAGTGATGCTTTATATTTAATAGTGGATACAAACTTAATAAAAATTCTTAGGGGAAATATAAATAAGGGGCTTGCCATAGACAGGGAATTTGCAAGCCAGTTACTATTCCTAGTGATTTTCAACGACTTTCCAATAAGCCTGTGTTGCATAGGGTACACATTTTTCTGTCCAGAGAGAGTTGTGTTTGAATAGTAGAACAAGCATCCATCCGTTATAGAACTTTGAGGGAGTTACTCTGCACTCCTGTGCTTCATTTGTGACATGGAGGTAATTATATACTTGCTCCAAAAGGTAAAAGGAAAGGAACAATATAAAAAAACAAAACAAAACAAAAAACAAAACAAAACAAAACAAAACCCTGATACATAGTAAGTACTTAATAGTGAACATTTATTACTAGATACTTCTCAAATGATACTTATTGGGGTGATTGAGGTCCTCAGACCTGTGCTAACAAACCCTCATTCTAAAAACAACAAAACAAAACAAAATAAAAAACACAACTAAGTGTACTTCCAGCATATGCCCATAACAAACCAGATCAATAAAACATAGGGAGATGGAGAGGAGAAGGGAGTTGAGGGAAATTGGAAGGAGAGATGAACCATGAGAGACTGTGGACTCTGAAAAAAAATCTGAGGGTTTTGAAGGGGCGGAGGGGTGGGAGGTTGGGGGAGCCTGGAGGTGGGTATTATGGAGGGCATATATGGCATGGAGCACTGGGTGTGGTGCAAAAACAATGAATTCTGTTACGCTGAAAAGAAAGTAATTTAAAAAAAAAGAAAAAAAAATATGGCCCCACATCCATAACTCCATCTGAAATAAGTCAAGCAGAGAGAGTCAGTTATCATATGGTTTCACTTACTTGTGGAGCTTAAGAAATAAAACAGAGGACATTGGGAGATGGAAAGGAGAAGTGAGCTGGAGGAAATCGGAGGGGGAGACAAACTGTGAGAGACTGTAGACTCTGAGAAACAAACTGAGGGTTTTGGGGGGAAGGGGATGGGGTTTAGGTGAGCCTGGTGGTGGGTATTCAGTAAGGCACGTATTGCATGGAGCACTTTGTGTGGTGCATAAACAATGAATTTTGGAACACTGAAAATAATAAAATCAAATAAAATGAAATGAATCTTGAAAACAATCACCCTGTAAATCAGCAACCATAATTACCCACTTTACAGATCAGAGAGGTTAAGTCCCTTTTCAAAGGCTGCAGAACAAGAAAGAGCCGAAAGGAAGACTTGAATCCAGCTGTTTCAGACCTGGTACAGTCCTTCTAACTTGTTGAGAGAAAACCATGGAAGACTGCAATCTCGCGGTGGAACATGTGTCCAGAGAGGGGAGTAGAGCCAATGAGGCACAGAGAATGAGTGTGCAGGAATAACAGGGGCATACTTTATTCCTGCCTGGAGAGATTCTGAGATATCGTCATCAAGAGAATAGTTATCAGCACTTGAGGATGTCAGGAAAATTGTGAAAGACTACAACATGGGCAAAAAAAAAAAAAAAAAAACCCAAAAAATTACTGGGGGCCCAGTTTGGTCCACCCTTTTGGGTTATACCTCCTTTTCAATGTCTTTGAGCTATTTTACCCCTCTGAAGTATAGAGAAAACCCATGATAATGGAAATGATCATTAATCCCTAGAGATGCACATTGTGTCCAGTGGAGACGAATTAATGATTGCCCTGTGGATATTAACTAACCAGTTTTGCATCTATGTGTCATCTCTGTCAGCCTGCCTGGTTACCTACGTGTGTTCCTTAAATGCTCCTTTGAATGGGTTGTAACATCTTACTGGTTCCCTCATTAATTCACAAGTTAAATAAAACATTTGGCATATGTTCCTTTCATATTTATATGAGAGTCGGGTTTTATCTTTTGCTAAAATTGCTCATAAATAGGACAGAGCTGCCCACTGCATTATACAGGAGACCTAATCGGGTACAAGTAACTGTTTCAGAGGGAAGTCAGAGATTTCCTTTGCTTAGCAGGAGCAGCTGGACCAGAAACACACCATTCATTAGATGGAAGGGAATGACAGATGAGAGGTCTGAAGCACAAGAAAGAAAGGCTTCCCTATCTGTTTCCAGGGGTGGGTTACTGCGAAGCAAACAGCACGGCTGCTTTGGTAATAGCCAAGCAGCCAGAGGAGGCAGCATGGGGGAGAGGACAGGCAGTGGGACCTGGAGTCTGGTGAACTGGGGCTTCGGTCCAGCTCTGCCATTAACCAGCTGTGTGACCTTGGGCGAGTCACTTAACCCTGGGTTTCCCCATCTGCAAAATGAGATGCCAGAACTAAATTACCCCCAAGGTCCCTTCCAGCACTAACTGGCTATGGCCCTGTGATTGAAGATATTGCATGGTCATGGCTCAATGGTCCTGAGCAATTCTTAGCTTGGATATCAGCAGGCTTGTGGTAGAAGCCAAGGACCCGATGGTCTGTGGAATCTGGAATGAACTCCTCCCTTGTCATCTTTCCTTCCATCAAATAGAATGGTCTCTGGCTTGGGAAAGAGTATTGGGTTGGAGACACTGAACCGTCTATGTAGAAGGATTTAACTTCAAAAACAGGCTTTTTACGAGAAAGATCTTTGAATCACCTCAGCCTGCTGTTGTAGGGGATATATTCTAATTGTTTCTAAAAGTGGAATCGAAAGCCATAGTTCAGAGAAAAGCAGTGCTTTCGAGAGGCTTTGCAATTCACTCTTCACTTTTATGTAAAGTCACTCGAAATCCCCCATGCTTTTTTCATTTTTTTATCATGTTATTTTAGTCACAATAAAATACATCATTACTTTTTGATGCAGTGTTCCAAGATTCATTGTTTATGTACAACACCCAGTGCCCCGTGCAATACGTGCCCTCCTTAGTACCCACCACGAGACTCATCCATCCCTCCACCTCCTCCCCTCTAAAACCCTCAGTTTGTTTCTTAGAGTCCACAGTCTTTCATGGTTTGTCTCCCCCTCCAATTTCCCACAGTTCACTTTTCCTTTTCTTCTCCTAATGTCCTCCATGTTATTCCTTATGTTCCACAAATGAAACCATATGATAATTGACTTTCTCTGTTTGACTTGTTTCACTCAGCATAATCTCCTCTGGTCCTATCCATGCTGATGCAAAAGTTGGGTATTCATCCTTTCTGATGGCTGAGTAATATTCCATTGTATATATGGACCGCATCTGCTTTATCCATTTGTCTTCCTCTTACACTGTTGATGGGAGTGCAAGTTGGTGTGACCACTTTGGAAAACAGTGCAGAAATTCCTCAAAAAATTAAAAATAGAGATACCTTATGATCCAGCAATTGCACTACTGGGTCTTTACCCCAAAGATACAGATGTAGTGAAAAGAAGGGACACATGCACCCCAATGTTCATAGTAGCAATGTCCACAATTGCCAAACTATGGAAAGAGCCGAGATGCCCCTCAACAGACAAATGGATAAAGAAATCCTCCATTCTCAGTGTTCACCTAGAGTTTGGGTAGCTTTGGTTGAAAAGATGACAAAGGATTAACCACCAGATGCAGAGCTGGGTTCAATGACCTCTGATCTCCTTGACACCACCACCCCTGCAGCCAAATATTATGCTTGCAAACCACTGCTTTTTGTAACTTTTCTTCACTTCAACAGGCTGCAGGTTATATACAGTGTACACTGAATGAGGGCTTAGGCGATTTTATTTGGAAATTCACTTGGTCTTTCTAAGCCTCATCATTGGACCTCTAGAATGAGGGTCCTGGCTTCATACCGTTAAGGCCTTCACCCTCTGAAGTGAGCCCCCTGCTTAGTACCTACAGTGTGCCTGTGGTCTGACAGAAGAGCAGAAAACAGAATATAAAAACAAGACTCTTGACCTCAGGGGGTTTACACTTTAATTTTCTAGGAACCCTTCTGTCCATAGATTTCTGCCTAGGGCTTTTAAAGGCAGGGTTTGTAGCACCTCAGAGTCCATTTCCAAATTTCTAGATTGCCTTGCAATTCTCCTCCCCCCAATCCCAGGCAGGTATTTCTGAGATACGTAATTGATATATCTCTCCAAATGTTTCTTCTACATGACATCTGATTTTTCAAGGTTCAGAACTGCATTCTGTTCCCTTCTAGGGAGATCAGTGAGGTGAAACGTCGGACTTCTCAGAGTACAGGCAGTGATGGAAGAATTTGTAAAGTAACAACAAATCTCTGGTTTCCTCTCAATCAGAAGGGGAGCCATGATTTCAGTGAGAGCATGACCTTATCATCCCGTGTTGTGTTATCATCCAGTTAAACCCAGAAGCCCTGGAGTTAGCCAGAGCCACGTCACATTCTCTCCTCCCCACTTCCTAGCTCTATGAACTTGGCCTCTTCTTAACTCCTCTGGGCCTCAGTTTTCTCATTCTAGAATCTTCTGTGAATTAAATGAGAAAATGAATGAAATCATGAGATGTATTAAATATGCATGAATTAAATGACAGAAAGCAGATGCCTAACCTATAATGAACATCAACAAATGGTCACTATTATCGGTGCTTTAACCAGCAGTATCATGCTTCATGGGTCACTGTAATGACTCTATTTCTCACTAACCATAGTTTCAAACCATTTGATCCTAGATGAATGACTTCACTCTTGACCTCCGTGCTTTCATCTGTAAAAGTGGGGAGATTGATGGACAAGGTGGACCCCAAGTGTATCTCTCAACAATAATGTCCTATTATCAAGGGGGCCAAGAGGTAAAATCACTTTCATCTTGTCTGCCAACTCCAGCAGCTGAAAAGTGCTTTTCTGGAATGTTCTCTTAGAATAGCATCGTGATTAAGAGCATGTGTTCTGTAGCTAAATGGCCTAAATCTTTATCCAAGTTGTCTAGGTTATTTACCACGTGGGACTTTAAGCAACTTATTCAGTCTTGCTGTGCTGACAGTTTCTCATTTACAAAAGAAGGATCATAAGCACACTCACCTCTAAAGACTATAGTGAAGACTCACCTTGTTAATCCATAAAGAGGCTTGAGTGTCTCACTCAGACTGGGTGCTGGTAAGTATCTGTTGCTCTTGTAGCAATGAGTGCCCAAGGCCACCTCTGGATTCAGGAGAAAGGAGCACTGTGGTGGCCAGCCCTGTCCACCAAAGGCCTAGAAGGGGGGAATGTCAACCTTCTTTTCCTGTGGTGACATAGGGTCATATGTGATTAAAACAGGACAACACTGCCAGATAGGTCGTTGGGTAGGTGATTAGCTTCAAAAGAGAGAAACAACACAACCCACTGCACAAAAAGTCATCTTCATTGGAGGAGAAGGGATTGGACTTTGGTGAAGGTCAGTCAAGTGCTGGAGGGGTAGGCAGTAGAGAGAGAGGAGAGAGCTTGCTCTTTTCTGGATCTGTGGACATGAATTACATGTGGCAGGACCAGGTGTGTCAAGCAGGGATGTAGAGAGAGATGCCTTTTGGGACAGAGAACGTGGGAGAATTTGAGTGTGTTTTCTCTGAGAATTTCCAGACAGATGTATATTGGAGCAGGTCCTATTTCTGGCAGAGCCTTTTCCTTTGCAAAGGATTGAAAGAATTCAGCCTCTCAAGTCACAAATTACCAAATTGAGTCCAGAATAGGGTCTAAAACTCTAATACTGTGTCTGTGGTTAAGAGTAGTGGTGTACTTCATTTCATCCCATTTTCTGTAAGGGAAACGGAGATTCTAACTCATATCAGCCCCTTGCTGGTGATGTTAGGGTGTACTTGAATACAGGAATTACTGAGTATTTGGTGAAACCCTGAATTTACAGCCAAGCTTCTTTAGTTTGGTGTTGTGTGTAGGTAAGGGTGCTTGGAACATACAGAGAAGGGTGTTCAGGTGGTGCGACACCCTAGAATCATGGGATGCTTTTAACGAAACACAGCTTGAAAAAAATCGAAGTAAGAACATCCATAATGGACAACTCTCCATGGTTCTATGTGGTAGTGACACTAGTCCCATTTTACCCATGAGTGACCAAGGAATCAAGGCTCAGAAAGATGTTTAACTTGCTTAAGCTCTGTTCTGATTAAATACTGTTGCAGGAAAAACCACCTCCAGAGCTCAGTGACTTGAATAAGCATTTGCTATTTCTCATGAGTCCTTGGACCATGCAGGTGGTTCTACTGATCTGAGCAAGGCTTGACTAATCTTGGCTGAGCTCAATCATGTATCTGTGGGTCAGGTTGGGGCTGAATGGTCAGGGATGGCACAACTCAAATGTCTGGCATTTCCTGGTTATCAGCTGGGGTGACAATGTGACCGGGTCATGGACCTCTCAAATGCTAATAGGATATCTCAAGACTGCTCTTATGGCAGTGGCAGGATTCTGTGTGTGTGTCTTTGTGTGTATGACAGAGAGAGAGATAGAGAAAGAGATATGAAGAGGAGAAGGAGAAGGAGAATCTGCTTCAAGGTCTCTTGAAACCCCCACTTGGAACTGGTGGTGTCTCTACCACCTTCTTTTGCTCATCCCAGTCATAAGGACAACCCAAACTCAAGGATCCTGGAAACCAACTCTTGCAGTCTATGGGAGAGGCAAAAGAGTCACAACACAGAAGACATGGATAAAGGGAGGTCTGATGAATTGCAGCCAGTTTTTGCAATCAACCAACTATAAGGTCTTGGAAAGAAAACTAGAATTAATCTCAGACTAGGAGTCACTCCAAAGCCCACGCTCTTAACCCCTCTGTATAGACTTACCATGCTTGTAATTAGTCCTTGAGTTGCTGGCAAGCTTCTTCCCTTCTGGGAAGGCTGAATCTCAGTCTCTCATTTTAACAGTGGCACAGAGGGTTAACTGTCAGCTCCAGCTACTCCAAGATAAGCAACTGCCTCGCACTGATACATTCTCCCCTATGTCTTTATTTTTCCAAAGTAAGAAAAAAATAAACAAAAAAAAAAAAAAAAAAAACAACTGAGAGAGTCCGTGTTGTCTGGCGAGTCTCTGTGTGGGAGGACACGTGATACAGGAAACCAAGCTGCAGTGGTCAATACGGGAAGGAGAAGCACATGTATCCTTTCACTTGATTCCTGGATTGAGAAGCCAATTATCAATACATCTTTAACTTCACTGGGTGAGACAGCCTGTCCTGAATCAAAGTATTTATGGAACACAAAAGAAACTGTTGCTGGAAAACAACTTCGTGTTTACCCTTTCCGTGCAAGGAGCCCATTTGGAGGCATGGTGTGGATGGTGCAGGGGCCCTGGCTACGCCCGTGATGTTTCCCTGCCTCTGTCTGCAAATGCTCTTTTTCTTGTTAATTTCACTTCCGTTCTTCATACTTAATTGTTCTATGCATTCTTTGGAGTTTGCAGAAGAGACATTAAGTTTCCTACATGGCAGTTGAGGAAATGGAATCATGGGAAATGAAGGGATGCTTAATTCTGTATGATTAGAAATGGGCTGAATAAAAGAAACATGTGATCTTGGACCCTAATTGGTGCTTTTCTTTTCTGCCTCACATGATCTGGGTTCAGAGAGGAGTGACCCATTCTCATGTGCTCTTGGGCCCATAGGGGCAGCCAGGTGAATATCTTGCCAGCTAAAAACCGGCAGAGAAAAGAGGTTGTAAAATAGCCATTTCTGAGCCATATTTCTCCCCTGCAGATAATGTATTTGTGCCATACAATATTAAAAGTGAACATTTTAAACATATTTTAAAATTATGAGGTTCCCTGTGAAAACTTGGATTTTGTATTCTCTTGAAAAATATAATCTGGAAACACTGCGCTCCCATTCCTGTGCCTACGGTGGCAGTGGTATACCAGATGGATGGCCCCTTGGGGTGATTGCCTTCAGTTTCCCATGATCTTCACCTTATCAGGTTCACCCCTGTGGTGCCTGGCTATGTCCCCGTAGGCATTTGCATTTATAACCTCTTTATGCTTAAAATACAAACACACACACACACACACACACACACACGCACACACACACATGCACTCTCTCTCTCTCCCATCCTGAAATTCCTTTGAATCACCTTGGAAATAGAGTACCTTGTTCTGTAGTTGAAAACAACATTTCAGGGCACCTGGGTGGTTCAGTTGTTAAGCGTCTGCCTTCAGCTCTGGTCATGATTCCTGGGTCCTAGGACAGAGCCCCACATCAGGCTAGTCCTTCTCAGCAGGGAGGCTGATACTTTTTATGTGCTCTCTCTCTCTCTGTCTCAAATAAATAAATCTTTAAAAAAAAAAAGAAAAGAAAACATATTCTATCTTAATATAAGATATTGAGGGAAATTCACTTATCTCTAAATAACAGGTTAAGCTTTTTTTTTTTTTTTTAATTTTGATCCTAATCCAAGGTATCAGGAAGGGTTCCTCCAAGAAATAACTCCTGAACGGGGCTTTGAGACGCTTAAGGTAAGAGCTAGCATGATAGGGACAGAAGGGTAGCTGAGTTCCAGGTGCCCAATATATGTGAAGCAAAACTTTGCAACAGACAGTTGTGTACAAAGCAGCCCAGAGTGTCGCTTTCCATGGAAGAAAGAAGTAGCAAGAATTGAGGTCTGCAAGATAAAGTGGTGTCCAGGTCCTAGAGGCTGAGCATGCCGTGTTTTATAGACAATGGGAAAATACTTAAATGTACTAAGTGGAAGATGGATTTAACCACAGGATGACACAGTAATATTTGCCTTTTAGACATATTATCTGGTGGCCAAAGAAAGGATGGATTTCATGGCGGGTAAAACTGGAAACAAGGATACCACAGGAGAAGCTACTGCAGGAATCTAAGTAAGAGGTCATGAGGGACTCATCTGAGAAATCCCATAGGAAATAAGGTCAGGAAATCGAGACATATATTACTTTGACTTTTACTGAACACTAATTGTGGGTAGATGCTATTGGGGAAGTTAGCTATGGAGTCCAACTTGCTATGCAAGACTTCCATCTGCTTTCCAGTCTCCCAGTGAGTGGTTCCCCAGTCTCCGAGGGGACAAGACCACATGAAAGGGAGTTGACTCCCTCACACCACCCTGGAGTCTCATTTTAATTATTAGAAACGACTTCCTTACATTGAGTCAAAACTGTAGCTCCCCTTCTCACTTCTGGCTGCTTCATATGGAGCTGCGGGGACAAAGGGTAATCCCTGTCCTGCATCACAGCATTTCAGGTATTAGACGGCAGGAATCACATTTCTCAGAAATCCTCTCCTTCTCAGCTAAAAAAAAAAAAAAAAAAAAAAAAAATCCTAATTTCTTTACGGGAGTCAATGTCCTCCATCTGCAAGTGCAACACCCAGCATGTTCAAGCTATGTCCATTGTGGAAGGTCCTGCTTTGATGCCACTACGATGCCTCCAGGCTGTGGCTCTATGGACGGAAGCAAGCTTCCAGTGGGATTCTGGAAACATAAGACTCAGAACCGCACTGGGGTACTGAAGCTCTTACCTATGAGGAGGAGTCCGAAGGTTTGATTGTGGCAGGACTGCAGAGCAGGAAGTCTCAAAAGTTTTGTCCGGGGACCAGTGACAGTAGCATTATCTGGGAGCTTATTAAAAATGTACATTCTCGGGGCGCCTGGGTGGCTCAGTGGGTTAAGCCGCTGCCTTCGGCTCAGGTCATGATCTCAGGGTCCTGGGATCGAGTTCCGCATCGGGCTCTCTGCTCAGCAGGGAGCCTGCTTCCCTCTCTCTCTCTCTGCCTGCCTCTCCGTCTACTTGTGATTTCTCTCTGTCAAATAAATAAAAAAAATCTTTAAAAAAAAAATGCACATTCTCAAAAAAATAAAAAAATGCAAATTCTCTGGCCCAGCCTTGATCCAATTCAGAATCTCCAGGGCGCCGGCCCAGGAATCAGTGTTTTCCCAGGTGATTCTTCCACAGGCCAGTTTGAGATGCACTTTCATAGAGGGTCTTTGACTAGGACCCAAGGAGCTTTAAAAATAAAAAAGTCTGCATTCACCTTTAAACAAAATTCTTCTCCTTCTCTCACAACGGGGTTTGAGTAACCTTTCTAAAGACCGGGAGCATGTCAGCATAATATGCAGGTCTTTGAATACTGGGGGAGGGAACCTCAACGAAGCCAATTAAGTTTTGCAATCCAGCGGTTGGAAGAAATATTTCAAAAAAAAAAAAAAAAAAAAAAGAGAGAGAGAGAGAGAGAAAGAAAGAAAAAGAAAACAAAACAAAACAATATGCCTTTGGTCAATCCATTACAAAAAGGACTGAGCCGCTGACCTTTTCATTCTGCCTGTGCTGTGTGCGCAGCAACTCTGTAACCTTTTCCAGCTGGAATAGAAAGTTCAATTAAGTTTGTTGGCTCAGAAATCTGCCCGTGTCCCGGAGAGCAGATTAGGCACTTAGGGGCTGCAATTATCCATCTGCTGCTTCTGCAAAACTGAAAAGAATGCACACGTGCCGTACCTATCCCTGGGCACAGGCAGAAGCGGATATATGTGTATGTGTATGCACGTGCACAAGCAGAGCCTGCAGACAGGCGCTGGCTGCAGCTGAGACATTCAATCGTTTCCAAATTTGGGTCCTTTATGATTTGCTGGGGATGATTTTAAGTTAGACAAGAGCCTGAGAGTTGAGACCTGCATGGTTCTTGGCCACCATATTTGTCCTTCGATCCTTTCTTCAGAGTTGGGGATCTTCTGATGGGCACCTCGGTCCTCTCCCGACTTTGAGGGCAGAGTGTGGACTTGGTCACAGATAGGAGTCTTAAAGGATTCTTCCACTGTTCTGCTGACTACACATAGCAAGCCTGCCCTGCTCCAGAGAAGAGATATAGGGTAGTCACTGAAGAAACCAACTCAGCAGGGATTACCAGCTGGGTAAACTTGAACATGTCCCTTTAACTCTCTGAGCTTCCTTTTCCTCATCTGTGAAATAGGAAGAACAGTATTTATCTCATAAAGTGGTAGTGAAGATTCAACAAGACAGCACACTTCGTTGTCTGACACCTAGTTTATACTTAATAAATGGTAGCTATGTTTAGATGATATTGAGTCACTCTGACGTTCAGTTACTGGTCTTAAGTTGGTGATTTGGGCCTTTAAATTTCCTCTCTGACACCTGTGTCCCATGTCTGGACACTGGGCCACTATCTCCCTGTGCCTTGAAAGCTTCCCTAGCTCACTCTCTTGTTCTTCTGCCTGAATCTAGAGTCTTCTCTGAATTTCGTGTCTACTCTACCATGTTCTAAATAAAAATTGTTCTTTGAAGACCAGGGAAGTGAGCTTTTCAAAGCACAAGTTAGATCAAACCAGTCTCCGTACTCCTATCCCATCCTCCCAGCATGAAGCTCTCCAGTGACTTTACATAGGATTTAAATTAAAATGCAGACTCCTCACAGAGCCCTGTAAGGTCCAGTAGGATCTGGGTCTCGCCTGACCTCATTTATAGTGCCTTGACTTCTAGCTCACATGCTCAGATACAACAGCCTCCTTTTCAGGCCCTTGAATATACCCAGATCTTCCTGCCTCAGGACCTTTGCATGGCTCTTTTGTCAGTTTTGTGTGCTTTTTCCCTAGTTCATAGCATTGTTGGTTCTTTCTTACCATTCAGTGCCATGTCCTTGGAAGGCCTTCCTGAACCGCACTTTCTGAATTAATCCCACTCTCTAGTTACTCTCTGTCCATCCAACCCCAAGCTTCATTGTTCTCACAGTTTACTTGTTATTTACTTGTTCTATATTTATGATCTACTTACTTATCTCTGGATTATGGACTTCACAAAAGGAAGGGGTTGGTTTGTTGTGTTGGACACTGTATTTCCAGCACTAGAGGTGATCAATTAACTTTCATTGAATTAGTAAGTTGATGGGTCCAAGCCTGTGGCCTGAGGCCCTTTTTTGATGACAGTTGCTTAGGTCTTAGATTGTTCTCTGCTTCTGGATCCTTGGTGGCTTAGCTCTAAAATGCATTGACAAAGGCACATCTCTACTTCTTGCTCAACCTCCCCAGTGCCCACTGACTTACTCATTTATTTCCAAATATCTGTCATCATTGTGTCTGGATGTCATGTTTTATGTGCTAGCTTTAATTTCACCTCTCTCCCTATAGGTGTCTGCATGCCAAGCACAGGGTCAACTCTAATGGCATATCTGGAAAAACATTCTTAATGAAGTCTAAAATTCTTAAGGTGGTGAGATTTACTTCTTGTCTACTCCTGCAGCCTCACCTGGTACCATGTTGCCTGAGATACTGAATGTATCTATGGACCATACCATGTCACACATGCCATGTATGAAATAGAAGTTTAAGAGTACAAGACACTTCTGCAGCAATTGGCCCCCAATGGCTAGGACTTGATCAATTACTGCCACCTTCTTTAATTTTTGCTCCAGCTTCCAAGTCAAGACCACCCAGTGAAAGCTAAATGTGGTCCACAAACCAAGCACCCTGGATGGCCATCTCCAGCTTCAGATGCTAACAACCTCCAATACGAGAATACCTGAAGCCTTCCCTTTATTCCACTCTAAACCTCTCCTACTACCCTGTTTTCCTTTGAGTCTTTGCTAAACACAAGCAATGCCGACTATTTCCTTTGGGATATCGAGTTCTAAATAAACAGTGTCTGTTTCTTCTCATTTGGGTTGTCTCTGTTTTTTTTTTTGTTTGTTTGTTTTGTTTTGTTTTGTTTTTCCACATGAATGTTATGGTTATCCATAGGTTCAAAATCAATCATCCCCAAAATTAATGGCTGAAAATGTGCATGTTTTTGCTCACAGTTTTGGAGTTAGGGATTTAGGAAGGGCTCAGCTAGGTAGATTCTCTCTGGTCCACATGACATCGGCTGGGCAGCTGGGTCTGGAGGGTACATTTCCAGACATAATTTCTTCTTGGTCATGAATAGGACACATCTGGCATATCAGTGTGCTTTGGCCTGTGTTCCACTCCATGGTGTCTCAGCCTTCAGGGCCCCAACACATGATGTACTCAGTGTGGCCACTCTTCTTGTATGGAAGCTGGCTTCCAAGAGGCAAAAGTATAATTTATACTCAAAACGGCCCTCTATCATAGCCACCATATTTTATTGATCAGAACAATCACAAGGCCCCTCAGCTTCAGTGTGTGTTGGGGGATGAGGCATATCATAGTAGGGAATGGGGGAGTGCGAACATCATATTCTATAAGAGCACGTGGGATGGCAGATACTGTCATGGCCATCTTTGGAAACACAATCCATGTTCTTTTCCCTTTCTGTCCTCCAGCCATGCTGGTCTCGTTACCTTATCACAGATTCAAGATAGTTCTTCTGTGTTCAAGGTTCAGGATCTTTACAAACACTGTTTCCTCTGTCTGAATGCTTTCCCTCCTGATTCTTGTGTAGTGGATATCAACTACACATTTGAGCTACAATATTACTTCCTGTCACGTCCTCAGGGAGACATTTTTTGATACCTCCCCTAAAATCCACACATAGGAACTAAATCAGATTTCCCCCATTTTCTGCCATTTTAACATTTATCAGCATTTGGGATTACATTCTTACATTATTTTTTAATTAATCTCCATCCCTCCTCCTTCCTCTTGCCATGGGTATAAGCAGGGTATAGGATCTGGGTGTGTTGATCGCTGTTTTAACCTCAGTACCAAGTACAGTTCCTGACACATAGTAAGTGTTTAATACATTTTTGTTAAATCAATCGATGCATTTATTTAAACTTTTCTACCCTCATGCATACCTCGAATCAGAGTCTAGTGTTTGAACTTTCTGTTAGGGCCCATTGAAAGATCAATTCACATGGAATTTATCCTTGCTTAATGACATTAAATGTAAAGATCTTTTACCAGTTGTTGTTATTTTCATTAAGTCTCTGGTGAACACTGACAAAACCTGACAAAAGTCCAGCCTGCTAAGGTGAAAGCAACTAGGAGTGGCTTCGGGAAGACCTGGGTTTGAATTTCTACCCTTGCAACGGATTGTGTGAAGTTAGGTGATTTATTTAACATTTCTGACTCTCCCAATTTCACCATCTGTAAATTAGGAATACTAATATATTCCTTATAGAATCTTCTTAAAGATTATGTTAGATAATAATCCTGGAACAGCCCAGTTTTTAATCCCAGAATCACCACTCTCATTCAAAGTTTATCCAAACAATTGAAATACAAATTGATAAAAAAATATTGCCACTTGATGAGGTAAATTTTGCTTAAACCCTGGTACCAGTTTTGCTCTGATCTAACTATGCTTTTTAGGGTAACTAGAAAATACTTTACTGTTGGCCTTTAAACAAACAAACAAACAAACAAAAAACTTGAGATGACTTCTAATAAATCAGCATACTTGATTTATTGACTTTTCAAAAAGAAAACTAGGACATTTGTTCTCTATGGTTAACCTACCTGTTAATGTATTTATTAACCTGGTTTTTGATTATTGGATGAAACACCAAAGATAAAATATATTGAAGGAGCTCCTTTGGGGGGCAATGAAATATATTCAGGAGGATAACCACTATTTAGGACAACTGAACTATGTATGCCCAGACCTAATTCTTCAAAGAACCTTCTAGCCCCAGTGATTATGGCGGCATCAGACCCCACAGACAGAAGCTTTACTTACACAACAGGAAATTTACTTGTATGACCTGTGAGCATGCCCCCATTTTCAAGATGACAAAACTGGGGGTCAGAGAAGAAACAGTGGACAGCCAGTGCAGAGCACAGCCAGAATGTGATCTGGTTTTGCATTCACGTTAGCCGGGGCTCTTTCTTCCTCCGAACCCTTTCACAGCTTGTGAAACCATGAAGAGATAGGCAAAGCAACAGAGAGCCAGCACAGCAGGGAAATTAATTTCAAGTTGCCTTAGTCATCGCTGTCAGACTCCAAAGCCCCGACATGGATTAGCAGCCTGTCTACTTCCTCCTCGGAGAGGAACCACCAGTCATGCTTGTGCATGACCAGGGTGGCACCCCCAGAGCCTCTGCCAGTCCCGCCATCAGACAGGACGTGTCTGGGAAGAAGAATTTGCAGCCGACTGCTCCACCATTCAGGTCCCCATCTGTGTCAATTGAGTAATTTATAAATGCACTTTTTCCTGTGCTGCAAAGGAGATGCACAGGACCTTTGGAAATAATTCAATCTCTTTCAAGGGAACACATTTGGGGAAATTATTGTTAATGCATCTGAGTAAGAGGTGCTCAACCCCGACAAATATTTCATGCAATTATAGCAAAGATGAGACAGTGACAACCAGTGACCATCAATCATTCTCCAGATCAATAATAACCATGGAACATGCAATCAAACCTAATCAACACCCCGTGATTAAGGAACGGAGCCTCTCTTCTTTGCTCTCGGGGTCATAGTCCCTTGAAAGGATTGGCTCAGAGTCCTCGAGACAGGGCATAATATTGAAACAAACATACAGATAGGGGCTTTAAAGTCTAGCAGATCTGGGTCAGATCCTATAAATACTTGCTTCTCAATCTTGGACAAAATTATATGATAAAAATTAACACTTACTGCATTCTTTGTCTCTCTCTCTCTTTCTCTCTCTCTCTCTCTTTGGTGCCCTACAAATGTTCTGAACACTTGTCTGTATTATCTCATTTAACCTTATAATAAGTGTGGGGTTTGTGCCACTATGCCCTCTCTTTACAATAAGGAAACAGTCTTAGAGAGAGGGGTTAGCTTGCTCAAAGCCATTATATAGCAAGGGACTCAAATCCAGTTCTGTTTGACCAAAGCTTTCATAATTTCCAAAGTGGAGAACTTTTAAAATTAACCAATGCCAACTCATTTCATATACCTGAATCATCATCTTTGAGGGCAAATACAAGGCATATACTCTTTTAAGTAAAAATTTTAATGAGCTATAGCAGATATACAGAAAAATGAACTCATGAAGTATATAGCGTGGTGTATTTTCCCAAAATAAATATACCATGTGTGCAGAACAAACCAGCCCCCAGGAGCCCCCTGGTGTACTTCCTAGTCACTACCACCCCTTTCTGTCCAAGGATAACCAGCATCCTGATTTCAAATGGCAGACCTGCATTTTCCACCCTTTTGAACTTTATATAAGTGGAGTCACAGCACTAACATACTTCTGTGTCTGTCTTCGCATTACATTCCTGAGATTCATCGATACTGGGAAGGGTGGAAGTTGTTTGTCCCTCCTAGTTGCCGTAGCGTATCCATTGTATGAATATGCTACAATTCATTTGGTCCATCTGCTCCCGATGGATGACTTTCCCATACTTGGGTATTACAGATGCTGCTGCTACTAACATTCTTTCATCAGTCCTTTGGCTGGCAAAAATGTATGCCTTTCTGTTGTGTGTCTAACTAAGAGTGCAACTTCTGGGTCACTCTATGTGTGCATTCACTTATAGCAGATCCAGGAATGGGTATTTCAAAATTCCCAGGTGATTTTTGATACATATCAAAGGTCGAGAAACCCTGTGTAACCCTATGTTACCTCCCTTATTTAGAATGTAGCTGTTGTTGCTTTCCAGAACATAAGTAAGTCATAATAAAGTTCTAGATAGAAAGCTTTGCCTTGTTACTAAAGACAGCCTCTCTTCCTCGCTCCAGTCCTCCGTTTCATTTCCCTGAACCAAGGCACTCTAACTTTTTAATGCCTACACTTCAAAGGATGGCTGGTCCTGGAAGAAAAAAGAGCCTGCATGCCTGTGTCTCTTATTCTTGGAAACGGTAAGATTTTGCCATTGCAAGGAAGAGAATAATGGAATAGTATAATTTTTGGCACAAATCTCTTAGTTGCTGAGGACCCATGAAAAGAACTGAGGGTGTTATGGCAGATAATAAGCACACAAAATGCATAGTACATGGTGTGGCTCTCCATAAATGGCCCTGTTATTATGATTATGATTATTGCTATCATCAGTAGCAGGAAAGAAGTGAAAATATGCTAGGGCTGTGGGTTCTTCATGAAGCAAATCTGGCCAGTCATTTCTGAATACTCCCAACCCGTACCATGGACCAGACTGTATATGGCACAAGGAGTTCAGGGAAGAACAGGCCAGGCCGCCTTGAAGACACTCACTTATCTAATGGCAGAGGGCTGCTGTATCTCTGAGCTCATTTTGTCCATGCATGATGTTTGCAGTAGAGGGAGGGTACTTAAAGAGGTGAGTATATCAGAGGAAGCAAGTCCCCACTACTCTAGTACTGTAGGAAAGCACATTCCTACTGAGGATAGACCACAAGTTTTATTTCATGCTCAAGGAATCTGTATACAGAGACCGTCTCAGAAACCATATACCTCTGTCACAGTGATTTTAGTCTCTAATAAGGGAGAGTAATAACTAATTCATTTTAAGTCAGAAAGAAGAGGGTGAGAGGCCTTGTAGTTGAAAGGTTTCCAGTGCACAGATAAATAGCATCACTGGGCTTCAGGCAGGAGAAGTAGGCAGCTCCATGGATGGACAGGGCTCAATGTTCTGGTTTCTTTGCTCTGCCTGTGTGCTTTTAGCTCTGTCTTGTTTTCTCCCTCTGCCTCTCTCACGTGATCTTTCTCTCCATCTCACAGGTTCTTTGTGTCTTTGTGCCTCTGCCCCTTTCTCCTCTTTTCCTTCCAGACTCCCTGCTTACTCACAGTTTCTGTTCCCCAGGATTTCAGCTTGCAAGGGTCATTGGCTTCCCACGGGCCTTAAATCTGTCACAACTCAGCCTCAGGTTCTCTGTGCCTTCATGACTACTGCTCTATTAGTAGCTATATTTTGTGTCTCTTTATTCAAGCTCCTAAGGGCATCTGATTGTCTCAGTTGACCTCTCAGAGCTCACCACTTGAATTGCAGATGGGTTTCCATTGCATAGAGTGGCGTCTTCCAAGTAAGGAGCCCAACTCCAATACAGTCAGCTATACTGAGGGGAAGAGGACCACCTGATCTCATGCTCCAACCATTCAGCTACAAGATGAGCAGTTGCCTTACAATAGTGTGTTGGATGGAACAGGCAATGAAACATGGTAAAGAACCTTTCAAGCTGCAGGGTCCTTGTATCTAAAACTTGCTTGGGGGGTGACCAGAGGCTCCTGGGGGCCAGAAATTTTGTCTGGGTTCTTTTTGAATGCTCAGAAACTGGTTTATAAGGCTCAATAGTATTTTTGGAATGAACAGATTCACTTCTCTGTTCTCTATCATATACGTGTCTTCCCTCCATGCCCCAAGAATTGGGGTTTCACTCTTTCACTTACTCATTCAACAAATATTTACTGAGCATCAACTTTGTGCCGGACATTGTTTTGTACACTTGAGATTTAATAATGGATAAAATCACCTGCCTTTAGTAGAGCATAGTAATAAGTACTAGGAGAAAGAATAAAGTTGTAAGGTCATGATAGGAAGAGTATTTATGCAAGGAAGTCAGGGAAGTCTAGTTTGAAGAAGTAACACTGAGTAGTTAATTGAATAAATGAGGGGTAAAACTTACACAAATCTAAGAGACATTTCCCCTAGGGGAAAGATTTCTTTTTACTCAGATAGAACAAGCAACAAGTATAAAAGCTGTAGGGTGGGGATAGGCTCTACACTTTATAGGACAGCAAGATGGTAGGCTTCCAGCCTCCAAGACAGTTCCTAATCTCTGCCTCAATGTGTGTATGTGTGTGTGTGTGTGTGTGTGTGTGTGTGTGTGTGTGTGTGTGTTTCTTTTCTCTGTGGTCTAGGTCACCAAAAGAGTATGAAAGAAGTGATGGTGTGACTTCTAGTGATAGGTCATAAGAGGCATTGGCAGTCCTGGCTTGGCCTCTTGGTTCACCCACTCTGGGAATAGTCAGCCACCATGTTATGGGATCACATAAGAACCCTGTAAAGAGGCCCTGTGGAGAGCAGCTAAGGCCTCCTGCCAATAACCAACACAAACTTTCCAGCCACGTGAATTAGCCACCTTGGAAGTAGATGTTCCAGCCCCAGTCAAACCTTCAGATGACACTGGCCACAGCAGACATCTTTGCAACCTCATGAGACTCTCAACTACAAAAGTCCACTCAAGCTGCTTCCAAAATTCTGGCCCACAAGAACTGTGAGGTAGTAAGTATCCACTGTTGTCTTAAGCCTTTAAGTTTAGGCATAATTTATTATGCAGCAACAGGTGATCGGTACATGTGACCAATGAGTCTAGAATAGAGTGAGCTCTGGAGGGATGCAGTAAATCAAGGATGGGGAACATGGTTCTATTATAGAAGACCTTGTAGTTTATAATAAGGAATTTGAATTTCCCCTGAACTTGATGTTAAACCTGTGAAGGGTTTTGGCCATGGGAATGGCATTAGATTTTAGAAAGGTCATTCAGGAAGCAAAGTGGAGAACTGAAACCAAGGGGAAAAGTGTAAAGGCAGGGAGACATTTTAGGGGCTACTGTGTTTGTCCATGTAGAACATATTGATGCCAGGGACTCTTTAGGCTCTATTTTGAGAGGTATAATCTGTGGGTTTTCTGATGGGATTGGAATAAAGTGTGGGAAAGTGAAAAGTCAAGATGTATTTAAACTTTTTGACATCAGCCCCTGGGAAAAGAGGGTGCCATTTATAGAGATGGGGGTCACAGTGCTGGTGACATGGTGAACAGATCTGAAGGTGGAAGAATGGAATATTTGGAAGTCAGTAAGAGGAAGAAAAGACAATTGTAAAGACTGAGAAGGAATGGCCAGGGAGGTAGGAGGAAAACCAGGAGAGTGGGCAGTCCTAGAAAGCATGGGAGGAAAATACTTAAAGGAGCAAAGAGTAAACTACTCAACCAAATTCTGCTCTGTGTATTGGTACAGTGAACTATAAGCTCTGATGGCTGAATTTGGCATGGAGGACATCATTGCCAACCTTAGGAATGAGAAACACAGCCTGGCAGGTGTGCTTATGAATTCATCAGCCCCAGAATATATTTTTCTAGTCCTCCTCTTCTCGTGCCATGATGAAATCAACACAGCCAGTGCCAGTTGTCACCCATCTGTCAAACTTACACAGCAATCCTCATTTTGTGATTCTCCTCTGCACACTGACCCATCAATGGTGTCCAATTTTTCACACCTGTGGAGACTGATACCAAGTTAGAATCTACTCTGCTTTGGAAGTTGAGAGTCTTAAGTATGTATTGGAAAGAGGTAGAGCTGGAGGTGAGGGGACCAGACAGGGCTGGGTAAAGCAGTGAACGCCTGACCGGATTCGGTGGGCCACAGGAATCCACTGAAAGGTATCCTGTGAGTATTTGACACATCCACCTGTACATCGTCAATGCTCCAGTCAGCAAAACAGAGAACAGAGGGGCTGGGAAGGGGATATTAATGGAATTTAAGAAGTTAAGCAGGATTTGAGTCGCACAGTTATTACTCAGGATGAAGAAAAGTTTTGCTGAATTTTAGGGATCTATAAAAATCCAGGAAAAGGAATAGGGATGATGTTGTTAGAGGATTTATACGGTGAAATGAAGAATCACAGATTCAAGAGACCCAATTCTTTCTGGACTGGAAAATTAGAAAGATGAGGCTGACTGTAATTCTTGACCTCAGATTCTCCACCCAGAAGCAAGGATTGCTCCAACACTTGATCTTTGATCACAGGCTTCTCTTAAAGAGGCCAACGGAGCTCCTGCCTCCTGCATCAGCAAATAGCCATTTGCTCCCAGGAGAGCAGTTATTTACGCAGGTGAACAAAACAAACCTGGAAGGAGGTCCAGTGTGACGCTCCCTCCTCAACACCTCTACTGCCTCGGTGTCTTTCCTTCAGCACCTCAAAATCAGATCAGATCCATAGGGTGCTGGCACTTAGAAGATCCCCAACCAGTGCCACTTACCATTTTCAGTATTGTCTTAGAACCCACAGATCAGTGTGTATAGTTGCTCTCTCTACCAGGTTGGCAGCCTGCTTCTCTGGGGAGCATTGCTTTTCCCTTAGGTTCCCCTTTGACTCCCAGGACATAATAAGTCTCTGTCACATACCAAGTGCACCAAATGATGCCAAATTTTACTCTTCACTCAATGATTCTCTCTGTGCCTTTATAGCTTTGGTACCACTCCCCCAAACCCCCTGCCCTTAATTAATTTCCAGCTTCCCAGGAAATACTAAGGCATCATGGTCATGCTTTCATTCATGCTCCCGTCTCATGGATATACATTCGTTGGTGGGTCCAGACCTTGCAGCCCAGTGAACAAATTAGAGTCTGGGCTTATAGTGTCATGTCATGGTTCTTCCATCAGAGTCAACTGGGGAACTTGTTAAAAAAAAATATATATATATATATATATATATATAGGGGCACCTGTGTGGCTCAGTGGGTTGGACCTCAGCCTTCAGCTCAGGTCATGATCTCAGGGTCCTGGGATCGAGCCCCACATTGGGCTCTCTGCTTGGCAGGGAGCCTGCTTCCTCCTCTTTCTCTGCTTCCCTCTCTGCCTACTCTCTCTCTCTGTCAAATAAATAAATAAAATCTTAAAATATATATATATATATATATGCATATATGTATGTATACACACAAACATACATATATATATGCATGTATGTGTGTTTACACACACAGACACACATACATATATATCTCCCAGGACCACATTTCCATCCTGTTGTTTAATAAGTTTTCAAGTCATGGGGAATGGCATTTTCCTACTGATCCCGTGGGATTCTGTTGGTGGGACACGGAGAGTTCCATGAGAAGATATGGTGTGTCTATTATTCCTGACTCAATAACTTAGTTGGGAACCTCAGAAAGGTCTGTCATAGTTAACATTCAGATTCTCCACCTTCAAAGCCTTTCTCCTGCCTACCTCTAAGGTCCAGTGGGGGGACAATATTAAATAACCAATAACAGTATGGGCTTGGTATGTGTCACATTCTCTACACAAACCACAAATTGTTGTCCTTAAACAGCCAGTGTTGGAGACTTCCGTGTAGCTGGCACTTCATTACTAATTTAAAAATGCATTATCAGGGGGCACCTGGGTGGCTCAGTGGGGTAAGCCTCTGCCTTCAGCTCAGGTCATGATCTCAGGGTCCTGGGATTGAGCCCTGGATTGGGCTCTCTGCTTGGCAGGGAGCCTGCCTCCCCCTCTCTCTTTGCCTGCCTTTCTGCCTACTTGTGATCTCTCTCTCTCTGTCAAATAAACAAGCAAAATCTTTTAAAAATGCATTATTGGGGTACCTGCCATGTACAAGTTAGGGTCTTCTATCTTCCACGGACTCTTGATAGGGGTTCACTAAATTAGCTGTAAAATTAGTGGCTGATGACATTTTAATGTACTGACTCTCTGAGTACGTTGCCTTTACCATCTTGAAGAAACTCATAAAATAATATAATTGATAATAATAATTGCTTTCATTTTATTGAAATTTTATAATGTACCAAGCGCTGTGTTAAGCACTTTTCTTAGAACTGAAAAGGACTTTTGGAACTGTCTGCTAGAGGCCGCAAATCAACATGTAATTGATCATTTTTTTTAACCTTAATAGTGTTTTAAAAGGCAGTGTTACTAAGCATGAGACACATTTAATAGAAATAGAAAAATCCTAATCCCTGTTGTTTCTCAGAAGATTCATGGCACACGCCACTGTCACCTGCCTGAGAGTCAGAGATAAACTCAATCCTCCCACTTCTCAGATTAAAAATTGGAAAAAAAACTTTTTTTTTGTTTTTTTTTTTTTATAAACTCAGAAAGTTTATATGGCTTACATGGAATCATTTGGGTCTGTCTGAATGCTCCAGCTCTTTTACGAAATTGCTTCTTCAGCTTAGCAGCCATCAAAATCTCCAGTTCAGTCAATTAACCTGGCGCCTTGGCCTTCAACTCAGTTACACACCACAGGCTGAGCAAAGCCTCTTCCTTCATAGCCATGACCTACCATGATCTCTAGCCCTCAGTCTCTCTGAGGCTCCCTCAAGCTCCATATCTTTCACATGCGCTCTCCCCTGCTCTCGTGCACATCACAGGCATGGAAATGTCCCATCAGGTGCACACTCCTGGTGATTCCTCTCATGATCTCCTCCTCACCTCATTAGCCACTAGGTACCCTTTGTCTGGAAGACGGGTTCCTGGCACGATGATTTAAGCAGTCAATTTAATTGGAAGATTAGGAAAGACCTGGTGTCCGGCTATCATTTGAGAATAGACAGAGCAATAGTCCATTTTAAAACCTATTCCCCACTCTCAATTCTTGCATATTTTGCCCAGTTCCCAAACTCAAGAGATTCCACATTGTTTTTGCACCACTAACTCCTTCATTTGTTGACATCTTTGCCCAAAGATCACCTCTGCAGAGAGGACTTCCTGGCTGCCCCCATCCAACATGGCCCTCCATTGCCTCCTGCCACTATACCTTCAGATCACCTACATTTATGTCATCCGCAATATGGCAGTGGGTTGATGGTGACCTCAAATCTCACTCCAAAGGGCTTGGGGCACAGACTGAAAGGTTCTCCCAAGATCCCACCTTCTAGTCTTCACATCTGTATGTAAGTCCCTCCAGTTAAGTATGGGCAGGACCTGCGACATGCTTTTAACCAATAGTATCTGGTGAAGTGATGAGATACAATTACAATTTGAATGTGATTTCCTGGTTGTATCACAGTTGGTGCACTCCATCTTGCCAGCAGACTTGCTTTATCCATTCCTGGCTTTGAAGAAGCAAGCTGCCATGTAGTAGGTAAATACCTTGTTGGAGAAGTCATTTTAGCCAAGAGTCTACGGGCAGCATCTAGGAACAGAGCAAGAAACTGAAGTTCTTGGACTTACAGCCATGGGGAGATGGATTTGGCAAACAACCTTGGTGAGCTTAGAAGTAGACCCTTTGGCAGTTGAGCCTCCAGATGAGAACTGAGCCTTGGCCAATATTTTAATTTCAAACCTTGCAGAGAGAATGCAGCTCACTCTTGCCCAGACACTTGAACCGCAGAAACTGTGAAGTATTAAAATATGTGTTCTTTTAAGTTGTGGTTTGTGGCAATTTGTTCGAAAGCACAGAAAGCTAATATGGATATTTCCTCCTTCCTCTACCTTGGTTTTGTCTGTGTAACTTGCTTTGACCCATAGAGAATGGTGACAATGTCAGTGTGCTGGTCCTGAGCATGGGCAATCAGAGGTCCCATAGGTTCATGCCTGTTCTCTTAAATTTCTGTCATCATCTTCAGAAGCATATGCTTAGGCTAGCCCGCTGCTTCCAGAAAGGGGATGAGAGCCCCAAGAAATATTCTCCAGTGAAGTCTACCCTAGATTGGCCTTTTCTCAGTTGATTGACCTACAGATGCACAAGAACCTCTGAATCTAGGGCAGTTTGAGTCCATGGGTAACTGGGTGGAACTGAGACTACAGCTCTGCTCTTCTGATTCTTAGTGTGGTGAATTCCCAGGAGAAAGCAGCTCAAACTAAATATTAGTATTTATATTCGCTTTATACTTTGGCATCTGGGGTTTTCATCTGGGGTGTAGAGATAGAGGCCATGGAAGGAGCTCTTTGAAACATTTGAAATTATACATTGAATTTATATTTTATGCATTTGGGTGGGAGACATAGCCTATAATGGTCTCTCCCATTTAGAAAGCAATCCTCTTCCTTTAAAGAACTGGAGAGGGCTTTCTCCCCTGCTAAGGCCAAGGGATGATGTTTTTCACTTAAGAAATATGATTCTCAACCCCTGTTCATTTCTCTTAGTTATTTATCTTAAAATTTTATAGATTGGTTCTTGGTAGCTTTCAGAAGATACCATTTCTTAATACCCATGCATTTTCTTTATCAGTTAAAAAATATCAACATTGCCCTAAGGAAAATGATTCTAATAAGGATGTTTTTAAAATCCCAACAACAGGACTTATTAAGAATGTTTAATTCCCCAAGTTCCTTCAGTTTTATATCTCTGAAAGAAATTACTTCCATGGTTGTGAGTGTGGTATATTGATGGGACATATTGTGTTTCCAATTGCCAGGAAGAAAATATCAGAGAACCCAAGGGAGCATGGAGTTCAAATCCCCCATTTGACTTTGCTCCCCTTTCCTAACTGCACAGCCTTGCAAAGGTCACTCCACCTCTGCATTTTGGTTTTCTTAGCCTCTAGGTTGAGACAATCATATCTATATTCACAAGATTGCTGTGAGAATTACATGATCTCACATGTGAAAACTTGTCTGGTACATAGTAAGTTGTAAATAAATGTTGGAAATTCAAATTTATTATATTTCCTGCCATTTCTGCTCATTTGCAACTCTTCAAAGTGGGGAGAGCCACTTCTTTGTTTCAAAGTGATCACTTGGGGAGTAGAAGTGGGTTGTTTATTGACTATCCAGCCAGGCTCCTCCTTTTGGGAGACAGAGGCTATGTAAATACCAGTATTATTATATTATCCATCTGGCACTGTGGCTTCCGAGTGTAATTAGCTATTGAGGGAAATACATTGAAGAAAGAAGGATCCAGGAATATTTAATAATAATAGTAGCAATTAGCACTTTTCTTGTTTTGTTAAGGACATAGAGTTTATGAGACACTCCAAGAATTTCCAAATATTAAAGAGACTTTAAAAATCATCATTACACTTTTCTCTATTCCCATTACCATAGCCCTCATCTCAGTCATCAACCCATCTCTTGTCAAAAATATTCTGACAGCTCCTAACTGGCCCCCTCCACTCTAGTCTCATTCTCTTTTAATTCATTCCGTGCTCTGAAGTCAGAATGATCTTTCTAAGATACAACTCAGACTACGTTCACTTCAAGACCCCTTGATGGCTCTTCAGTGATTCTAGGGGAAAGGCCAGACTTTGTTAATAATATGCCCAAAGCTTTTCTGGGCTGGCCCTTATCTCATACCTCCTCACACATCTCTCCCCATCTCTGCCCCTGTTCTGTCAAATTTCATTTCATTCTTCCAATCATTTACAACTATTGTATAAGAGGGTGAGGGAGTTGAATACACGGTATCCATCTACTTCATGCCTGGCCTTAGAGGCAGATGGAACTGGAGCTGGCTGTTGGGGTATCTCCATTTTATCCAATAACCCTGTAAGAGAGCCTGGCTTAAGGGCCATTACACGTGGCAGCTTCCACTGCTTCATCCCTGAATTATACAGACTCACCGGTTCCCACCCCAGCAGAGAAGACATCTATAGGCCTTCAACAATGGTGCTTTGCCTTGGTGAAATTAGGGCATGGAGGAGCATAGCAGAAAATCTTTGGCACTCTAAAAATGTCTTAGCTACACAAGGAGCACAAGTCATAAAAGAAACCAGGTCATAATTTGGACTTTATGGAAACTGCTGTTCTTCAAGACATACCCTTGGAAAAAATGAAAATGTGACCCACAGACAGGAACAATAGTTTCAAAGATATATCTGACGAAGAACTCATATCTAGAGTATGTAAAGACCTCTCAAACTTCACTAATAAGAAGATAAACAAATCAATTAAAAATGGGCAAAAAATTTGAACACGTATTTCAGCAAAGAAGAGATATGGTAACAAAAAAGCACATGAAAAGAAGCTCAACATCATGAGTCACTAAAAAAAAATAAAAACTAAAACCATAGTGAGGTATCAGTGAACAATTATTAAAATGGAGAGAAAAACTCACACCTGTTGGTGAGGAGGTGGGGAAACTGGGTCTCTGACACTGTTTATGGGAAATGTAAGGTAGCACAGCCACTTTGGAAAGAATTTTGGCAGTTTCTTTCTTTTTTTTTTTTAAAGATTTTACTTTTAAGTAGTCTCTACACCCCTTGTGGACCTTGAATCCAAGATCAAGAGTCCCTCGCTCTACCTACTGAGCCAGCCATGCGACCCTTGGCAGTACAGATGAAAACACATGCTGGCACAAAGGCATGGATGGATGCCTTTGTGAGTGGGGATGGATATAGTAGCTTCATTCATAAATCAATAATCAATTGAATAATTATAATCAATAATAAATCATAATTCAATAATCAATTATTCATAATTGTCCCCGACTGAAAATAATCCAAACATCCATTGACTAGTAAATGCATAGACAACCTGAGATACATCCAGGCAGTAGGACGCTACTCAGAGATAAACAGAGCAAACTTCTAGGGTAGGTGACAACATGACTGAATCTTGAGTGTGATGCTAAATCAAAAAAGTCAGATGCAAGCAGCTGCATACTGTACGATTCCAATTCCATGACATACTGGAAAAGTCAACATCATGGGAAAAGATACTGGATCACTAGCTGCCTGGCCCTGGGGGAAAGTGGGGAGGGAATTAAATGCAGAGGGTCACTAGGGACCTCCTAGGGGTGAAGGGAACATCTGCATCTTGATGGCAACAGTGTTTATATGACTCTATGTTTGTCAAAAGTCATCAAACTGTACACCTAAAAAAGTGCATTTGATTGAATGTAAATTTTATTTTCAAAAATCATGAGTAAGAAGAAAAAGAGACACATGGATTGAAACCCAAACAGGTTTATGAGCTTGCGCAAAATCTCTCAGGAAGTTATTTATGCAGATTCGACCTGCACTCAGCATCTTGTCCTAAATATAGTCATCATTTATTGAGATGCTAAGGAGAAAAATAATTGTCCCATCATATAAAGAAAGCAAACTCGTTAGCCATTCTCTCTGAGAAGGAATGACAATGAAAATCCATGAGTGAAGGCATTGCCCATCAGTGTTCCCATCTGCACTGGCAGCAGTCTTCCACAGATGTGTGATCTCAGGCAGGGCCAAGCCTTTGTAAGAAGAGCATGTCTATTAAGGACATCGGTAGCCTCAGATTCCATTCTTGAGAGAGTCATGCAACATTCTACTGCTAAGTTGTCTTGTTTCTTCAGAGGAGTCATGGATAGTTCTGGGGATCAGTTTTCCCCCTCTTGGGAAGTCTAAGTGCCTTGAGTTTCTCAGGGACAGACACAGGGTTTGTTGAAAAATAAAAAGACAGCTAACATTTTTAGGTACTTATCATGTGCTACCCACTGTGCTGACAACTTACACAGGTGATGAGGGCTCACTTCATTTCTTCAACAATCCCATTTTGTGGGTCAAATAGCTAACCCTTTGAGATAGGTGAGAGAGATAAGCACACAGTAAATACCATCACAGGAGATACAACCATGTTCTAACTACTTCAGTCAATGCTCCTGGTCTGATTTCTGACTGCCTGTGATTCTTCTCTCTTGAAACTACTTCCCCCATATATGCAGCAGGATGGAAATGCTCCTACTGCACAATACCTAACAGAGGTCAATGTATAAACATTCCAGCTCCTTTGGCACTTGGAGGGGATAATTCTGTGGTCTATGCTATAAACCAGTATCAAAATTTCCAGAAGGAGTTACTTCCTCAGGTGCCCAGCCTTGAAGAGTTGCCTTCTTTTCTCTCATCTTATTTCTCCATTCTCCTACTGGTGTTGGTTTCACCATACAAACAAACTACTTGCCCACTAATCCTTACCTCTTGGTCCTTATCTGGAATAATCAAAACGAAGAGCCACAGTGGCACCTGGACAAATTACTGTTGCAATAACCATGAGAAGTTGTTCTCAGAGGAGGCTCAGAGACCACATGCAGAATCTGAATAAATGAGTCAATGAATGAATGAACAAATGAATAAATGGATACATAAATTAAGTCCTAGAACATCAGAAGAAAGAGTGTTTGTAGAACCTTCTCATGCTGAGGGAAGGCTTTCCTGAAATGGTGAGAATTTAGCTCAGCTCTTAAGTTTGAGTGAAAGTTTAGGCATCTCCTTACCTACATAGAGCAACATGTGGCTGGACTGTCGTGGCTGAGGGATGAATGGGCAATGACACTGGTCAGAGAGGGCCCAAAGTGAACAAATTGACTCCACCCTGATGGTTTAATTTTCTTCTATGACACGCACCTCTCTGTAAGCCAGCCCTCTTCCTTCCAGGAAGTGGGAAAAAAAAAACAAATGAACAGTATGGCAAGCTCATGCAATGGCATCTGACAGGTGGCTCCAGATCCCGGAGTGTCTCTGAGCTCCTGGACCCAAAATCAAGGCTGAGAGGAGCAACAATATTTAGAAAAAAGTAGTGGCCTGACTCTAGGGACAACTTCTTCATGCTGATTCCAAGGAGATAAGCTGGAGGCATGACACATCAGACATGACTGTGACTGTGATATTTCACATGTGGGTAGTAATACCTATCATGGGGCTGTCATAGGTAGTAAATGACACAATGTCTGAAAAGCTCATCATAGTGTCTGACACATAACGGATTCCAATTAATGGGACCCCCAATGACCAAAATGTCTTAGTAGCAGAAGATGGATCTTGTCTTCAGTTTCTATGTAATATTCAGCTTTGTTCTTAGAGGAGTGAGTGGTCTCCAACAGCAAAATCAGAAAGTGGAGACCATGATGTCTCCCTCCCCAGGTGAAGATTTTTAGGACCTTATGTATGTGGAGTACCAAACCGATGCTTAATAAGTACCATGAAATCTCAGTATAAATACATATGAGGAGGGGCTAGTCTTAAAGACCAATGGACTGCAGCTTCTCCTGCTTATTATCTCCCCCAGGCTTATTCTACCCATGGGCATAACTCCAGGGGGAGGAAGATTTACCCTGAATCTCATGGTTCCTCACTTGCTTAGGCCTCTGAGACCAAAATTCTGTATAAATATTTTGACTTTTTTTTTTTTTTTAATAGAGCTCCCTCACTCAACTGAACACACCTCAGTCCCCCTGAGCACAATTTGTTCCTCGATAGAGGTGAAGGTTATGATGAGAACATTCTCTGGGCTTACATGTGGAATCCAGGTGAAGCTGAAGGAGTGAATCCAACTAGAACCATCGTCAGAAGTCTGCTGTGCCTTCACTTACGTGTCTCTTCTTTCATCCTTTCCCACCTTGCTGCCTTCCTCCCATAACAGAGTCACAGGATGTCCAAACATAGGAATCATCAAGCTTTACCACCTAACATCTGAAGAAGGGAAGGTGTTTATTTGCTCAGTGGCTGAATCAAGTTCCTGTCTTTGAGTTTAGGATGACTTTCTTATACTGCACCATTTCTTCCTCCCTTCCTCTCTTCCTCCCTCCCTCCCTCTCTTCCTTCTTTCCTTCCCTTCTTCCCTCTATCCTTCCATTTACTGCCTAAAAATAAAGAAGTTTTATCATTTCTCTAAAAGGAAGTTACTTCCTGAAAATGGCCAACAAGGGACAAAGAACGGTCTAATGTTTTAGACCTGGGACTCGATTGTTTCCACTGGCCTTCTGTGCTCTTGGTTTATGAAAAATCAATAGTTTAATATAGAAAAAAATTCCCCTGGCTATCTATGTAGAGCTATATTGCCTTTGTTGCAGGGCTCTGGCTCTGCCTGCTTGCCACGAACTCCTAAGTCAGGTTGTTTGGTGTGGTGTCAGTCCAGCTTTCTACGCCCCGTCACCTGATGCAGGGTCACTGGGCGTAGAAAGCTAATTAGTCACCTAATGCCGTAACAGAACTCAGACACATGTCCGGGGCTGAGCACTTCTGAGAGACATTTCATGTATGATGACCCTCATCTACATAGTTGACACCCAATAAATTCTTAACTGAATTGCTTCAAATGAATAATTGCTGAATCCAAGTAGATAAGATAGATAGCATCATTCTTGTAACAGTAAGAGAAGCAGCTATGTAGCGGTTGTCTACCATATTTCCCACTTCCAATATTACTCTCATCCCCTCGGTAGAATACTCACTTAAGGAAACAATTATTATCCCAATGAAAAAATTAAAGCTTAGGGAGTTTATGTGACTTGCTGAGGTCATTGGGGAAAGCACAACTAGATAATAATACCCCTTTCCTCTTGCTAAAGCCCATAGTTTCTCTTCTTGACCTTGGGGTTTCTGGGCATATGGGAAAATACAACCCATCGAGATTTAGTTATGAGCTCTTAAACACCCACATCTTGGACTTAATCTTGCCCCTTGTTCCCTCCCCAACCCCAAGTAACTGAAGCCCAAAATAAGCAATGTAGACCTTTGAATGGAGCATGACTGACCTTTAGTTTCCACACGACCTATGATCCATGCTGGACTCTAGGTGAGGTGGGATAATTGGGTTCTTTCCTTAGAATTTTAAACTTGAGGGACTCAGGGAGTGAACTAGCTGGTAGTGACTTCCCATGATGGGAAGTCTTGCAGGCACACACTGTGGTTGGAAGAGAGCTCATGGGTTATGCTCAAGACACAGCAACACAGGAAGCTTGGGGAATGAGAGAGGAGAGAAAGAACAGAAAGGAGAGTAAGGTTGTTGTGCATGTGTAGAAGAGGAAGAGAGAGAGAGGTAGTCTTTTCCTGCTCCATCTCCAGCTCAGTGGTTTGGAGCTAGTGTCCCACCACTGAGTCGGGGATTAGCAAACACAGCATGCAGGCCAAATCTGGCCAGCTCCTTATTTCTGTAAGTAATTTTACTGGAACATAGCCACACCCTTTCGTTGATGTATTATCTGTAGCTGCTTTCAGGCTACAATAGCAGAATTGAATGGTTGCAGTAACAACCAGATGGCCCACAAAGCCTGAAATATGTATGATCTGGACATTTGCAGAGAGAGTTTGCTGACCTCTGCACTAAGCCTGAGGAATTCCTGGTACATGAGGACTTGTGTTCATAACCAAGGTCATTTGAAAGATTTTTAGGTTTCAGAGACTTTGGATAATTTTACTTTGGGAAACCTTGTGAAATACAGTCACCCTTCACTTTAAATATATTTCCTTAAAACTTACATTAAGATGGAGATGCGGCTGATGTAAATGATACAATGTTACATTTTAGACTAATTTAATTAAGCAATTGATTTTGACTATACACATTGCATTTGTATGAATTTCGAAGGAAAATTCCTCTCCTCAGCCCCACCCCAGGGGGCATATCAGACCCTGGCCAATCTCATGAGCCTGAAGCTTTGCCTATGGGCCCTGTGGATATTGTGGCCAGGTTCAAAGCAATGTCAATGTCACTTCTTCCTTTATCCTATTGTTTTCTTTTTTTTTTTTTTTAATTTTTTATTTTTTATAAACATATATTTTTATCCCCAGGGGTACAGGTCTGTGAATCACCAGGTTTACACACTTCACAGCACTCACCAAATCACATACCCTCCCCAATGTCCATAATCCCACCCCCTTCTCCCAAACCCCCTCCCCCCAACAGCTCAACTGAGATATAATTTATGTGCCATAAAGTTGACCCATATTAAGTGTGCAATTCAGTGAGTCCTCCTAAATTTGCGGAGTTAGGCACCCACCACTGGAATCATATTCCCATCTTATTTTTCAGACCGCTTTCTGTCCGATCTTAAGGTTCACTTTTCCTTTCAGATTGCTTGTCCCTTTCTGAGCTCTGTTCCCTAAGGGAGAGCCTGTACTATTCCTGGTAAGCAGCTCACCCTTGTATTTGCTGGACTGTAAGTTTTATGGTTTATCTGCCTTAAGTGTGGCAGGCCTGGTCATTTCCAGTTCCCAGATCACCATCCAGCTGACAAGTGTTAGCCACATTTCTAGGCAACGTGAGAGGGTCATCAACACAGCTACCTCTTTTGAAGTTTGGGGAAAGATCAGAGATGGGTATAAATAACAAGCAAATGAAAGGAGCAATCTAGACTCTTGAGGAGTATGGCATTGTGATTAAATCTAGGTTAGAACCCTGGCCCTGACTCCCATTTGCTGCACAGCATGGGCATGCTATTTTGGTTCCTCAGCTATAGAGAAGGATAATCCTAGATGCATGTTTCAGGTGAGAAGTAGACCTGTTAATCCACATAAGACACTTGGAATGGCGCTCGGAGGATGGTCAATTATGATAAATTTGGAAACAACTCTTAGAGATGGATAGACTTCCTCTTAGCAAGCAACTGTCAAGTGAGTTGAGGAAATAGTTGATGAATTTTCTCAAAGTGGGGGCTGGGCTTCAGAGGCAGCAGGAAGATTTCAAGGAGAGGCGGTATAAGGATGGAGGAGGTAACAACTTGTCGCCCCTCCCCAGTTGGGAAGAGAGTGGATCTTAAAGTTTTGAGAAGAACAATGGGAAGTTTATAACAACAAGGAAAAAGAAGCAGAGGCAGCACACCTGGCTGTAGGGGCTGTGTTAGAATGATTCCCCAGGCTCTGGGATTTACGGTTTGCTTACCTCTGCTGGGAAATTGAGTGGGTTAAGGAAGTTGTACTTAAAAAATAAAGACAAATCCCCAGCTGTCATCCAAACTGAGGAAGAAACCCAAGACAGAAGTGCGGATGCCATTTAAGCGAAGTGTTTGTAGATGGCCCTATTTGTCAGAGGAGGAAGAAGCCATTCCAGCCAAAGGATTTAGGGAGGCTCCATGGAAAAGTGGACTTTGGAACTTGGCCTTGGGTCATATGTAGGGTGGTTATATGCAGAAATGAGGGAGAAAGGCATCTCAGAAGATGAAATAGTGGGCATAAAAGAGGAAACTGGGACCTCACAGAGGCAGTAGGAGAAAGAGCAAATTTATTTTAGGTTGGATAATAACATAAATAACCATAAATGTTATATATCATGTTATGTGCCATAAACTTTGTGTTATCTCATTAATCACGACAGCAATACTGTAAGATGGATACCATTTTCACTATTTTGTAGATAAGGAAATTGAGGTCCAGAGAGATTCAGAAACTTGTTCAAAATCACATTGCTGGTATTGCATGAGGAGATGCGGTGGGAATTCCGTTTGGACAGGTGTGCTAGGACTGGGCCAAGGACCACTCCAAGCTCAAGGTTGAAGAGTTTGCTCAAGGCAAACACTGTCTTGACAGCTTGGTGAAAGAAACTCAGTGATCTGTGAGCCTGGGGCACATTGACTAACTTCTCTGGATGTATCGTTTCTTCATCTACAAAATGGGGTTCGGAAGAACACTTTTCCTGATTTCATATGAGGATGAAAGGGGTAATTTATGTGAAATTTTCTCATAATTCTGTCTGTGAAAAGTACCACAGAAAGGACAGCTGAAATCATTACATACTTATCCAAGAGCTGCCATAACAATTGACCCGAGATCAGTTGGCTTAAAAACAACAAAAATGAATGCTCCCATGGTTCTGGAGGTACGAGTCCAAAATCCAGGTGATAGCATGGCTATGCACCCTTCAGATTTCCCAGGAAAGTATCCTTCCTTGCTTCTCCCCAGCTTCTGGTAGTTACTGACAGTCTATAGTGTTCTTTGGCTTACGGATGCATCACGGCAGTCTCTGCTTTTGTCTCCACGTGATGCCCTGCCCTGTGTCTCTGTTTTCATGGGGCATTCTCTTCTCTGTGTACATTTAGTATCTTGTTAGGACTGCTCATTCTCTTCTTCCCCAATGCACCTAGCACTCACGGGTACAGTCAGCAAGGGGCTCCATAAATATTGGTGGAACAAACAGCACATCTCAGCTTCTTAGGAAAAGCCCCACCATTTGTCTCCAAGAAATTGACATGAGACGTGGCATGGAGCAGCCGGCGGGGCTGTCACCTGCAAGCAGGAGGTGTGAGTGGATGATGGGCTAGCTCCCTGCTACAGGCGCTGATGGCCGCTCCTAATGAGACAGGGTGAGAAATGAGCTCAGTCTACGGGGCTGCAGTTTAATCCTTTCTGAGCCCACAGGGTCCCAGCGTGATGACACCAGCTGTTTTCAGATTCCTTTCTGGAGAAAGCACAAGCTGTTTTTGGTTTCAGGAGGCATGAGGTACCCTCAGGACCCGCCCTAGCCCTCAGCATAGTTTGAAACACCACCAGGCAAGGAGGGAAATCAGGGGGCCTATATTCTAAGCCAGATGCAGCAGCAGGATCCTAGTGGCTGAGGGCTAGTTCTTCTCTCCCTGTGACCCTCGGTCTTCTCGCCGGGAAGTGGGTGTGAAACACCCACCACAGTGGGCTGTCTTGAGGATTAAGGAGATAATGGGTCTGAAAAAAACTTTATAACCTGGAGAGAAATGTAAGTATGTTATCTGTCCAGCCATTCCACCCTGACAACACTTAGCTTTTCCTCCCTGGCCTCTCCCCACTTTGATGCGGATTTTTCTCCCTTCATCAAACCACATGCTTAGACAAGCCTTTGAAGGCCACCTGGGTGGCTCAGGAGGTTAAGTGTCTGACTCTTGATTTCAGCTCAGGCCATGATCTTGTTGTGTTGGACTCTGTGTTGGGCTCCACTCTGAGCAGGGAATCTCCTTAGGATTCTCTCTCTCCCTCTCCTTTCCCCTGCCCCTCAAATAAAGAAATAAATCTTTGTGGGGCGTGGGGAGAAGAAAAGCATTCAAAACTATTTTGAACTCTGAGTGATGACACCTTCAAGTGCTCCTTTCCAAGGGGTTTCTTCCCAAGAGGGACCAAAATGATAAGTGGGGTGTATTTGTTAGTTCCTTCATCCACTTACTCGTTCATCTATATGTTAATTCATTTGTTTTTAAAGCCATCATCCATTTAACTACCCTTTTTTAGCACTTGCTCTGTGACAGTCATTTCCTAGGTATGGAGATGAATCCAACAAGGAGTCCTCTCATGGCACTCACCAGCTCAGGGGCAAGTATGTGAACACAGATAACCAAGGCAGGGTCATATTTTGTGACCTAGGACAAGTCTTTTCCTCTCTCTGGAGCTCAGTTTCCCATCTATAAAATGAGACAGTTGGACCAATTGTGCTCAGTTCCCTCTCTTAGCCATCAAAGAAGCAACTACGCTATTGGGAAGAACACCAAACTGGGAGTCAGGAAATTCCCAGCACAGTCCTACCTCTACAAACAACCTAGAAAGATTCTAAGTCCTTTCCCCTCTGCAGCCCTCCCTTTCCCAGGGTGTACCTGCTGGGGCAGGGTGACATAATCCCCAGGATCCTTGCAGCTTAGAGCCTTTTACTTCATGAGATCACTGAGCTCCTTGTTTGGGGGCCAGTGACACAGCAGTAGCAGCTGAGCAAAGATTCAGAGGAAGACACCAAAGGGATGGCACAGGAACAGAGCTCCTAGAAGTGTCTATCAGTTGTCAGCAGGTGTTTCCCTGGGATGCTCAGCATCCTGCCGGGGCGGATGATCTCTGTCCCCTGCCCTCACAGGCTGAGCACAGAAGTGTCAGAGGCAGAGAACAGACAGCTCCTTTTCCTCACCGAGGCCATCCTGCTACCACATCCTTTATCCTACCCCAGGCAGTGTGCAAGCCATGCTGGTTTTAAGTATTTATGGGAGGAGCAGAAAGAGGCACAACAGCCCTGGACTGCCTAGCTGGAGAGAGTCTTCCCACCTGGTGGCTTCACTGGAGCTTCTTGGAGGATGTCACCTCTAACTTGAGATCCGAAGGATGACAAATAGCTTGAGCAACAGTGATGGGGGTGGGTGGAGGAGAGAGCAGGGGTAGGAGAGAGAGAGCAGGGTGCTCTAGGAGTGAAGAGAAGTTCAGTGTGGCTAGAGCACTGCATGCTGAGACCGATGTACCTAGATCTTGGGTCTCAGAAAAAGAAATGACCAGATCTCCAAGCTCAGCAAAGTACTGTGCTCAGAGTAACTTGAGTCTCTGTTTTGAGGGTCCCCAAGCCCACATTAAAAAAAAAAAAAAAGTTCTGAATGCCAAGTAAGTCCTTATTTTAGTTCTCTGGTTTGATGGAAGCCTCTCTATGATATTTTCAAGATCTCTGCATATATATGACTTTCTTCCACTCTGAAGCCTTCAGGCACTGAAGACTGAATCTTGATCTCAATCAGACTCCCCTCTGGGTGAACAAAAGAAAAGCTGATTGGATGTGTACATCCAGGGAGGGGGTTCTTTTTTCTTTGTTCCTCTTGCTTTGTGACATCCATTTTACCCAAGTGCATTTCAAAAAGATGTGATGAGTGGAACCATCGAGAGGAAGAGGCTGAATGGACGGCCAGGGAGATTAGATTAGAAAAAGGACAATCCATGTTACTTTTAAGGTTAATGTGAGCAGACAAAAGAGAGTTCCTCTGGAAAATCAGGTTAACAGTAAGGAGATGGAAGAGGGATGCATGTTAATGGGGACAGGTGGGGAGTTGTAAAGAACACTTAGAGAAGAGGAAGCAGAGGACAGAAGCTGGGAGGATTGAATAGGGGCCCAGGAGGTCCTACAGACTTCCTGGAATGGGAGCTGCTCCTGAAAGGGGTTCATCTTCATGTTGGGGTCTTTCCAGCAGCCACTTTGAGAGGAAATGGAAGGAGCTGTGTCTTTCACCCAGTCCTAGATCAGCCTAGATCACTGCTCATGTGGACTATCACTCCTCCCTCTGCTGGGTTTCTCTGTGTCCATCATTACGATGCAGCCAAGGTTATTTTCTTCCCTAGCCTCTCGCTGCCTCATCACCCTTTCTTTATTTCATGCCACCTATCTCTGGTCACCTAATTTATCTGGCTATTTGCTGAGATTTTGCATCCTTCAATGCTTCTGAAGTTCCACCAGTCCCATCTCTCTACTTGGGAAAGATATGTTGAAGATATGCCGAAGTTCTAACTCCCACTACTTGTAAATCTGACCTTATTTAGAAATAGGGTCTTTGCAGATGTAATCAAGTTAAGATGAGACCATACCAGATTAGTGAGTCCTCAATCCAATTGGACAGTGTCCTTATAAAGAGAGAGGAGGCACATTTTACTGGCAAGAAGGCCACGTGACCATGGAAACAGAGATTGCTTGATGTGATATAACTACAAGGTAAGGGACACCAAGAATTGCTGCCAACCACCAGAGACTAGGAAAGATTTTTTTTTCTTATAGCCTTTGGAGGGAGCATGGCCCTGACGATAGCTTGATTTCAGTTCTCCAGCCTCCAAAATTAGGATAGAATAAACTTCTGTTGTTTTAAGCCCCTGGTTTGTCGTAGTTTATATCAGCAACCCTAGGAAACTAATAGAGTTGCTTCTCTGTTTTTGTTCTGTTTTGTTTTGTGTTTTAGTGAACAGCTGTCCTGCTTGCCTGTCTCTAATCATCCTGGGGATGAGGGCATCTGATTTCCTTTTTGTTAAAGTGACCCTGTCCCATCCTGTGATCCTGTGTGCCTCGCCAGGGGGTGGCCCCATGACCTGCTAGGTCAGTCTGACACACTCCCTGGAAATCTGAATCTTGTGCAGAGTGGCACAGCTGGATCAATGGCTGGGGCTCGCTTCTCTCTTTGGCATTGTACTGAATGGACGGTCCCTTCGTCCCCCTCCCCTAGATCCCTAGAGCAGCCCTTGCTCCTTTTCAAGACCAGAGATCAACCCCATAACCTTCCAGTAATTATTTTTTCATTTTCTTCTTGAACTAGAATTGATTTCTGATGTTAGCAATTCAAGAACTTGATATAGTGCAGGCTCTTCTCCACCCCACTCTCAGGAATCCATGCCTCTACTCCAGTGCTCACGCGGTGATCAAGTATGAGTCTGTAGAGGACATCCTCACCTCCTTTCCCCAGGAGGGAGAACTGGGTTTCTGTCTGTGTCAGTAGTGCTGGCGAATGTAGAGATACTCCCTTAATGAGTATTGAATGGCCAAAGGAAAGGAGCCTCCCTGGGGTCCCCTGTAGAGTTGGGCTTGCTTTGGTGCTCAAAATGATAAATTGATATATTGAATACTGTCTTCCATCACAGCTCCACAGGACATCTCTCACAACACCCCTGAGACTAATACTCATATAGGGAAGGGAGTAAGGCTCTGGGGTGGGGATGGGTGGGAAAATTTAAGAAGTGTTCACTCTCACGACCAGGGTCATGCAAGTGCCATCCTTGAAAGTAACTGCTTCATTAAATTTTGCCCAAATATGCACTTTTCTTAATTAAACTACCTAATATCCCAGTACTTCATTATCAAATCTGCAGTGTCTTGGCCAAAAAAAGAACCCACCCACATTGTTCCATTTCTTTAAGGAAAGGACAGATATGTAATAAGATGTGGTCAGTGCAGTGGAAAACACATTCTAGGCTAAGAGACAGGAGAAATGGGTCTTATTTTTGAGCTTCTCTGTAATAGTTGTGGGATTTCAGTGATATCAGTCTTCTGGGAGTCAATTTCATCATTTAAAATGGGGAAGATAATAATACTTACTATTATTATTATATTATTTTGTGAACATTAACTAATACATTTAAAGTAAACAATGCCTAGCTCAGAGAAGACATATAAACATTAGCTGTTCTTGTCATCATTTGATGGGCAGAATGGTTCTGAATTTATCTCTTTTTAGTCTTTGGAAAGAGGGGGTAATGATGTTCATGCACATAATTGTTATGATCATTGGGTATCTCCAAATTAAAAAAAAAAGAAAAAGGTGAGAAAGTGAAAAGCATGGATGGTTATCTCCATGCCAACAAGGTTAATCTGTGATGTAAGAGTTTGTGTTCAGATATCAGAGAATTATTAACTCTGACACATATTTGCTGCCTTACCTTGGGCAAGTCCAGCTAAGTTTCTAAGACTCCATGTAGTCATCTTTAAACTAGAGGTACCAAGAATCCCTACCTTATAGGGTTTTGTGGAACTTAATGGGATTATAGGGGCAAGAAATTTGCATAGATTCTGATAGATGGGTAGTGATCAATGAAACATAGCTGGTGTCAACATTGGTGAAGTTTCTGTTGGAGCAGGGGTTAAAATGGCAGTCGTCTGTGACTTTGAAAGGTGATTTATGGGAGCCAGTGGTTATCTTCAGCAGGCAAGGGAAGGATATCAATCGGCGAAAGTAAGCTGTAAGTGAAAATTGAAACTGTCAGATGGTGTGGACTCCCTGCTCAGTCTTTGGCAATTTTTCCTCTCTTTTTTTAATTAAAAGTTTTTGTCTTCTGATGTAGAAGTGGAATGAATCACTACGTACGTTAGCATGCTCAGAGCCTACCTGGGGCTAAAGCCTGGGAGTCTTCCTCCTGGGGAATCCAGCATGAGGACCTGCTCCTGGAAGTCACTCAGCACGTCTCCCAGCACCATGGGCATGATGGCTTTGGATCCTGACCTGTTTAAAATCTAACTTTGGGTTAGATTTTGGCAAGTGATTCTGAAATAAAACTTCTCTTTTTTTTATGAAATGGAGGTAATAACACCTACTCTAAAGGATTTTTTGAACATTACATCAGAGAAAGTATTTCTAATACAATGCCTATACATAGAAACTCCTTTCTTCACGCTGGGCACTGATGCCTTGTTCTCTGGAAGCACCTGACTTTTTCAGACCTTTCAACCAGTATTCGCCACTTAAGGAAACACTATGGCCCCGTGGTGAAGGGTGCAGATGCTGGAGTCATGCCACTCGGATCTGAGACTCAGTTCTAGCATCTACTCTGACTTTGACAAGGTGAGTTAACCAGTCTTTTCAGGTAATCTATTCTGGCTTCAAAATTGATCTCAAAAGTTAATTGTTTGTAATGACTATTGTATTCTGATCACAATTTAGTGGATCAAAAATTCAAGACTCACTGGGCAGTTGTTTGTGGATCCATATGGAAGCAACAGGTGGGGGATTTATGTCTAAGATAGCTTCTTCACCATATGCCTGGTGTGTCATTTTTGCTCAGCCCACATATGCCTCCCGTGACATCCAGGCTCCAGGACATCTACCTATGGTTTGGGCTTCTCATGGTGTGACAACTTCATGGTTGTTGGGCCTTTTGTACACCTTCTCAAAGATTTTAGAGAGAAAGTACTCCATGAAAAGCTTCTCATGACCCAGAATCATGGTCTCCAGAATCCATTTCTTCTATCTTCTCCTGGTTCAACAAACTATTAAGACAACCTCGATTCAAGGAGAGGAGAACTCAGAATTAATGAAACAAGATGGGATCGGGAGGGAGACAAACCAGAAGAGACTCTTAATCTCACAAAACAAACTGAGTGTTGCCGGTGGGAAAGGGGTAGGGAGAGGGGGGTTGGGTTATGGACATTGGGGAGGGTATGTGCTATAGTGAGTGCTGTGAAGTATGTAAACCTGGCCATTCACAGACCTGTACCCCTGGGGCTAATAATATGTTATATGTTAATAAAAATAAAAATAAAAATAAAAACCAAAAAAAAAAAAAAAAGAAAAAAGAGAGAGGAGAATTCAACTCCATTTCTCAATTGAAGGAGCAACAAAGAAAGTACTAAACCAACATTATTTAGCACAGTAGCTGACATATAATAATCACTCAATAAAAAGTGATCTGTTATGAATTATTTACCTTTTCTCCAGCCATCCCTTCTTCCTCATGGCTGCTACCTTCATCCCCACCACTTATCCCCAGGGCATACACACAAATCAGAGTTTTGCCCATGTTGTTATGAAAGGATGGGGGAATAATGACATAGTTCTGGACATATGATTACGGGTTATGCTATGATTTGGACCTAGACAGTGGTGGTGGTGCAGGAAATGGGAAAAGTGGATAAATTCTGGGGTTACTGGAAAATTATATTAAGAGCTTATTGATTGATTGATTGATTGATTGATTGAATATTTGATGGAATGTGTGTTTAAGAAGAAAAGATGAGTCGGGACAATGCCCAGGTAGTTGACTATGATAACTGGTTGGGTGGTGGCATGTTTCATCAGCATAGGAAACACAACATTTAGGTTCTGTTGGCTACTACTTCTTCTTGTTATACCCTTCTTCCCATATCTGGACAGCAGGCAGACATGCTAGGAATTTAAACATTGTTCTTTCAGTAACTGGGAGAACCTGAAGCTGGTTGGTCAGACGAATGACGTGAAGCAAGTTGTTCCTTAGGCAGAGTTTGTGGTTTACAGTGATGCAAGACCGATGACTCTATCTTGTATCAGTTTTGGTCTGTTCATATTTAATGTTCTTCATGGCATTAATGGGGCCTCATCTTTTGCATAGATAAAGCACAATTTTCTGGTAGAAAGTTTCAACTGTAAAAGAGAGTGAGAAAAACAACACTCTCCAACTTAATGAGAACATAGACTGCCCAGATTCCCAGGGAGAGGGTGTCTGTCAATCTGATTATTATTATTCAGAGGTCCCATCCCTTTGTATCTCCATCAGCCTAGGGTGACATCCCAAATGAAGTCTGTCTATCACATTGTCCTGTATCCTCCCTCCAGCGTGGTCCTCCTTTATGATCTTTGGTTAAACTCATTGCTCATAGCTCCACGCAGGCAGCTCTGGACTTCTCCAAATGCCCTCTGGCCAGGGAGGGCTCTTCTGTGATATTTGATCTGCCAGCTGGTGTCAAACAGGCTTGGTTTTTCCTCAGAGTAAATGCACTGCAGAGAAACTATAAAAAACACATATCGTGATGACATGAATCCAGATACAACATGATAGGCAATTTCCCCCTTCTCCTTAGTAGCCTTACTCTAGTTTTTTTTTAAACTTTGTAATAACATGATCCCACATTTTATGCAACAGAAGATTTGGACTCTGTTTGGTGCATTATAATGGAGCAACAATAAAAACCGCAATGAAACTGTTAACAATTATGGTAACAACAGCAGCCAACTTTAGAGTGTGTTTATTACATGCCAGGCCTTGTGCTAAACGTTTTATGTATGCTTATCTCATTTAATCACCATTAGAATCCTTAGTGATGGGCAATTTTTGTGTCCATATTACACATAAGATTTAGATCAAATAATTTGCCCAAATGGCTAATATGGAGTGAAGCCGAACTTCAGCTGCAGGTCTTTCTGATTTGGTTCGCCTGGTGCGTTAAGCATATTCACATGATACTGGATATTCACATCGGACTGCCCCGGAAGGTTTTTGGATGCGTTGGGTTTGACCTGAGCTTTGTCTTGATGAAGGACTTGCAGTCTAGACTGGTTTACTTTACTGAGTGCTGTACAGGGCCCTGACATCCTGCTGGATGGGAAATGATAGAAACACATTAGGCAATCAAAATGTAAACGTTTTCACTTAAAGAGCAAATTGTGGAACACGTAGGGGACTTGAGATCCATCACATTGGAATTCAGCAGCCAGGGTAAAAGATCCAGGTATGGTAATAAGTTCAGACCAAGAGAATGTCTGTGGAGTGGTGATTTAATTAAAGATAGAGGGATAGGTTTCATACCCCCACTGCTACTGACACAGGCAAGTGGCCAGGGCTCTGGAGGACAGGTGACAATCAGTGCCATCCGCTAGGGCTCCGGGGGAGATTTGCAGAGACTTCTTGTTGGAACTCTTTTTTGACTAATATCTTAGAACCCATTCATGCATTTATTATGGCATCTACACCAGGCAGGAAATGTTAAAGAGTGATGAGGACCAGACGTGCAAGCACTAGGCAATGGGACAACCAGAGAGCACACGCTCCTTACAGAACGGCAACCTCCACTTAACTCTAGCCCATAGTGGTATATGGTTATTTCATCTATCAGGGTGTTCTAGAAGAAACCCGAAGCCCAAAATGAAGTCATATGCTCCCATGACAGCAAACAGAAACCAATTACAATGTCAAACCTGTCCCAAGAATGTGACCTTTCAACAGCCAATCCACAATTTCCAGATCAGCACTAGTGAGGTCATGAGCAACGACCGACCAACAAAAACCTTGTCATTCCCTCACCCCCAAAAGAAAGATGCCCTGGGCAGAAACAATCCCCATCCCCCTCCCTTTTTGTCCTTTTGCTAATAATTTCCTTGACCCACCCACGTGTCTCTAAAAACCTTCCCTATGTACAACTCCTCAGAGCATCTTTCTACTTGCTGTATGTAATGCTGCCTGATTCGTGAATCGCTTAATGAAGCCGATTAGATCTTCACATTTTCTCGGTTGAATTTTGTGTTGAATTACAAAGGTAAGCTGGGCATCAGAATGCCTGTGTGAAATACGCAGACCTGTAAATACTAGGCAAAATAAAGAAGAAAGTCCTTCTGGTCCACATCTGTTGGGCAAATAAATCCCATGTTTCTGGTTGGAAATACAAAATTTATTCAAATGTCACTTGCTCTAGGAAGCCTCTGTGTTACGTTTCTAGGGCTGCTATAACAAAGTACTACCATCTGGGTGGCTAGAAACAACAGACATTTTTCCTGTCATCATTTTGGAGACTAAAATTTGAAATCAAAATATCAGTAAGGCCATATCCCCTCAGAAACCTGCAAAGGAATCCTCCCTCCCCTCTGCCTAGCTTCCTGAGGTTTTACTGACAATCAGTGGGGGGGAGCTGGGGGCAGGGCGTGGGGAGGGAAGGAAATTTCCAACCCTCTAATCCCTTGGTAGTTTCCACAGATAATCAGCCCCAATCCCTAGGTGCTTTCCAGATGTCACTCATTAACATAACAAAAGATGCTCTTACTGCTCTCATCCCTTAAGAAATTCCAAGGGGCTCTGTTTCCCAGACCAAATATATATTTTTTGTTATAAATCACAATATGCCAAATATCTGGGGAGAAGGGTTTCTGGAAGGCATCAGAGAAGAGTTATTTATGCTGGAGGGTACAGTCCGAAAGGATGAATAGAATTTCTTAGGTGGGAAGGGGAGTTGGGGATAGAGCACATTCTGGGCCCAAGCAAAGCCCCGGCAGGAGTTTATAAGAATGCTAAGAAGTTTGGGAGAAGGGGGTGGTATTATGGACATTGGGGAGGGTATGTGTTTTGGTGAGTGCTGTGAAGTGTGTAAATCTGGTGATTCACAGACCTGTACCCCTGGGGATAAAAATATATGTTTATAAAAAATAAAAAATTATATTAAAAAAATAATAATAATAATAACAAAAAATTAAAAAAAAATTCTAAAAAAAAAAAAAGAATGCTAAGAAGTTGGGGAGACTCTCCAGGCAAAGACAAGGCACAACTCAAGCCACGGCCAGAGGGCAGAGTGCTTGAGAAGAAGTGACTGGCAGTGATGGGGGCATGTCAGGAGGAAGGGTGAGAAAGGAGACTAGAAAATCAGGTAGGGCCATCAAAGGAAGGACCTTGAATCCCAGGGTAAGGACTGTGAATCAGGGTAGGGGCCCTGGGATGGGGAAAAAAAAGTATCCTTTTGAGGTTTTCTCATGTTCTCAGGTAGAATAAATAAGAGGCAAAATTTGGTCCACAGAGTCATGTGGACAGGTGTACAAGAGAGGACCTCTTTTACTCTTATAACTGAAAGTAATTTCTTTTTTTTTTTTTTAAAGATTTTATTTATGTGACAGACAGAGATCACAAGTAGGCAGAGAGGCAGACAGAGAGAGAGGAGGAAGCGGGCTCCCTGCTGAGCAGAGAGCCTGATGCAGGACTCGATTCCAGGACCCTGGGATCATGACCTGAGCTGAAGGCAGAGGCTTAACCCACTGAGCCACCCAGGTGCCCCAACTGAAAGTAATTTCTGTTTTAAGCCACTGTTCTACTGCATGGTGATCATTTCTTTACCAGAGATGTGGGTAAATTCTCCCTTCTGGGAAGCTGGGTCTAAGTCCTGTGGGATGTACAGGGCATAGTCATGCTGAGTGTGGACTCTGTCAAGATCCGTTTTTCTCCTCTTCTGGCCCTGGCAGCTTACCAGGAAGCTGCTGAATCCTGCCATCTTCTGCACCACAAATCTCTCCACATGGACCATCTTTTCAGACCACAGTCTGTGCCGCAACCCACGATGCACTGTCTTGTCTTTGGGCAATTCTAGAAACATCTCTCAGCCCTGCCTGCCCAGACCCTGGGCTCTTAGAAGCTTCAGATGCCCTAGACCTATGCTGGATTTCTCTTAATTTCTTGGTCACCCTCGGGCAGAAAGAACCAAGGGCACCTTCCTCAAACACGTCAATAATGTCCAACATGCTTAATTTGTTTCACTTTTTACCTTTCCTCTTCAGTTTGAATAATCATTCTTGATCTCAACATCATCAGTGAGGGGGGATTCTCTTTGTAAATCTAATTCAGAGATTCTTAATATGGAGGCTAATAGAATTTTAAAGGTCCTTGAACTTAGACGGGGGAAAAATGCAACCTTTACTTTTATTAACTTCTGACTAAAATGTGTCATTTCCTTCCCTTACGAATCTAAGCAACAAATCAGATTGGTTTTAACAGTATCTGTGGCTTGTAAAATACAGAAATAATAGATATTTTCATAACCACATTACAGTAATTACAGATATCCTGAAGTATTATTGACATATTTTATATATATATATATATAACTCCTTCCAAATTATAGTAGTCATTATAGTATCTTGTTAATATTTCAACAAAGAAGCACATATATTACTCTATTATGAAATTCTAAACTTTTAATAAGTGTATTTCTGTATAATTGGCTTCCTCTATGTATTTATATATTTCATTTTTCGGGAAGAATTATTAATTAAAAAAAAAACACCTTTGGGGTTCCTGGGTGGCTCAGTCTGTTAAGTGTCCCACTCTTGATTTCAGCTCAGGTCATGATCCCTGGGTCCTGAGATGGAGCCCCACATCAAGGGGTCTGCTTCTCTCTCTCTCCCTCTGCCCCTCCCTGAACACACACACTTACTACCCCCCTACCCACATAAGTAAGTAAATAAATCTTAAAAAAAAAACCAAAAACCCCACAACTTTGAAATGGTGAAAAATGAGCGCTATAGTCTCCTATAGAATGTGAAACAATCTCTAATGCTCCCTCTGGTTACTTGATTGTGCAGTAGTCTTCACCTTTCATTGTCTTTAAGCTATTTTATAACTCTACGAATTGAGCAAACGGACCAGTGGAAATAACTCTTGTCTGGAGAGGTGAAATGTGTCCTGTAGAGGTATAGAAGCTCCATCTCTGAACTTTCCCAAGCACCCAGGTGCAAGCAAGCTTTGCATGCACTAATACATTCATGTCAGCATCTCTGATCGCCTATATATATGTCTGGTTTTGGATTTGCCCTTTGAACTGGTTTTTAACACCTTCCAGATTCTTTGATTCACTAGTGCATTAAACCAATACTCGGGAAATCCGTTCATTTTGCAGTTGTGTAAGAGTTGCGATTTTGTGTTGTAAAATTATTTGCAATATGGCTTATGCATGGAAAGAACTATTCTCAGGTGCTGTTAGCAAGAGGGGATGGTCAGGGGAGCCAGAAATAGCAAGGGAACGATTGTTTTCATCTGACAGAAAAGGAAGGGTCTAGAGTGATGTTAAGGGCTTTGTCTAAAGTCACTCTAGAATCCCAATCATCATTTTCCACAAGACTATATTCCACAGAAAGGGGCATGGGGGGGGGGGGTCACTGTCCACTTTGCACTGAAGGCAGAACCCAGGAGAGGCTGGGTACAGGCAGAGCATCCTCAGGCACGCAGCTCTGTATGCTGAGCAGCCATTTGGTTCCTCACTGTAGCTGTCGTTTTTCTCAGTAGGACCACGGCGGGGAAGTGTCAAGCTGGTTCCCCATTGTACACATCAATGTAGCTGTGTTGTTGCTGGTATATCTTTTTTTTTTTTTTTTTTTTTTTATCACAAGTCTGGGCCTTCTGGTAATAGACAAAACATGAGCCTCTGCTCGCTTGCTTTCCCCTGTGCGTGTCATCGGTGTAATCAGGGAACAGGTGGGTGCAAGCGATTAATAGGGAGGGAGGGAACTGAAGGAGAGGGGATCTACTCAAGGGGAGGGGGGAAGCAGGAGTTAATTTGACCCTGAAGCTTAGAGGCACTGTCTCCTCTAGCAAGGCTGCCACCACAGTTATCGGTGGGAACAGCCTTTCTCTGGGCTCTCAGTCTCATTTCCAGTCTGGGCATGCTTGAGAAGCCATTACCATATTTATAGAGCTACCTGGCCCCACGGCACACGCATGAGAGGGTTAGAAAGACCTATCTATTTTTCCAGCTGTGCTGCTATCCTTGGCGGCAAGGCTGGAGGGGGAGAAGGGAGGGCCCGGTCCCAGTATTAGGACAGACGAGAATTAGCCTGCGGAGGCTGGCCAGAGAGGAGGGACCCGCTGGCCTCCTGCTTGTCTCTCCCAAGGGGTCAAGCTGAGCCAGGGTGGCTAGTGTTGATCTCTCAAGGCTGTAATAACGAGCATGGAGGACTACTGGTGAGCGAGAGGATTGCCCAGGAGCTATAGTCAATGTTTGTTCGCCTTCACCCTCAACCCAATTCCCTTATTGAAATGCAAAGCTGCCAGCAGATGGTGGTGGGTTGGGAAGGGGGGTGTCTGGAAGCAGCGCCTGAAAGTGGACAGAGCATGAATTTAAGAGACAAAGAGATCTTATTAGTTGTATAACCTTGGGCAGATTATCTAATTTCTCTGACCCTCATTTTAGTCGTTTACACAAAGGGGATGATAATGAATTGTTGGGAGAATTTAATTACAGACATAGTTGGATGTGTCTTAATAAGTGCTCCTCTTCCTTCACCAAGTCATTCTGCTCCACACTTAACGTTTTGCCTCACATCATTACATAGGATGTTTGTTGTAGTGGCCATAAATGCCTGTGTGAATGTATCCACCCCCTCCCTACCTCATCGCCGAGCACATGTGTGCTTCTGTGTTCTCTCTCTCTTTTTCTCTCTCTCTCTTTTGCTCTCATGTACACGTGATTTTGTCCTAATCTTCAACTGTGCCATATCGACCTTGTCCTTTATACAAGTTAGTGGGCCCTGCAACTAGCAAAGTGGCTCTGATTCTCAGGACTATAGTCCCAAATAAGGGTCCTGAGACATTTCTGATTGTTTGTGTCTCTAGGCACCCAGTGTTCCCAAGACCATTTGGTAACAATATCAAGGTTGCAGTGAGAGCTATTGCCAGCATGCTTTAGCCCTTGCTCAGTCTAGCTAAACTTAACTATATTGGTAACAATTTGAGATTTTATTTCATCTCATGCTCTGAAGGGCTGATGAGCAAGAGAGAGCAAGCATCTTGAAGTAAACCTTTGGTTCCAGGAGAGCTCTACAACTGAGCCACAAAAGATACTATGGAGTCTTCATGTTGGGACCATCTGTGGGCGTTAGTCACAACCCCCATTTCCTCTTTTCCTTTAATTAGGACACCTGATCCCCAAGGGAGAGGGAAAATTTGGGTATCAGTTGAAAAAACAAATATATGCCGAGAAAAATACTTGCAAATAGAAGGGCATCACAGCTGCATATGCATATTATGGGGGTGGGTGGGTGGAAGTGGGTTCCTGGCAATTAGAGAGGCCCTCCAAGCACAGGCCTCTGGACAGAGATGCCAGGGCAAAAGCAAGAGAAGGCCAGATTGAAGGTGGGGAGAAGTGAGGTGTTCTCAGAAAGTACAGGTCACAGTGTGAAGATAAAAGAGAGAGAAAGAAAGAAAGAGAGAGAGTGCTATAGAACCAGGAAGCTAGAAAATCTGTCCTGACCCACTTAATCTTCCCAAAAGTCAGGGAAGACTAAGCTCACATCAGAATAGGCAACAGAAAAGGATCAAGTTTGAGTCCCATACAAATTTATTAGTGAAGGGAAAGGGGACCGGAGAGGACAATAATATGTCTATTGGCAATTTATTGGCAATGAAAGTGCACCATAAAAACATACTCTAGACAGATGAAAACTGTGGGCTCAAATTTCAAAATGAACTAAAAGAAATTAAGGTAATAATGGAGAAATGAAAGAAAACATAAATCTGTAACAGAAACAGTAATAAAGTTACAAACTCCAAAAGAATTAGAAAATTTTAAAAACTCTGTTTTAGAAATAAACATTAAAGTGGAAAGAACAAAGAGTGAATGAATGCAGTAGAAAATAACCTAAAAATAAAGGTGAATAGGAGTAAAATTTTAGACAACAAAACAAATGAAGAGATTAAAAAAAAAAAGATTTGATAAAAAGTGACAGAAATAGAAAACAGGTAAGGGCAACAAACATGTATATAATAGGTAAGAGCTCACAAAAGAAGAAAACCAAGCAATGGAACAGAAATCATAAAAACCACCCAACCAAACAACAGCTCTTTTCTGGCTGGAACCAGGGAGGGTGCAGAAGAGAAGACAAAGAAGTTTCCTGCTATGCCAGAAACCCTTAAGAAACAGCAAAATAATTTTGCAGAGTTGAAGATCAAGAGTCTGAGAAAGAAGTCTGCCCAAAAGATTCTTGGAAAGGAAGGGGGAAGCTTATCTCTGAAAAAGGTAAACATTACCACAAGGAATATAGGAAAATGCTCAGAACGGAGATTCAAATGAATAGAGTGGCAAGAAAAGCTAGCAACCTCTGCATACCTGCAGAACCCAAACTGGCACTTTTCTCAGCATCAGAAGTATCAATTGTGTAAGCCCAAAGGTTGGAAAAGGGTTGCAGCTTCTTCACCTTTGCCAGATTGTCAAACGCAGCTTTGTTAAGCTCAGCAAGGCTTCGGTGAAAATGGTAAGGCTTGTGGAACCATACATAGCATGAGGGGCCCAAAGTCAGGAAATGAATTGATCTACAAGCATGGTTATGGCAAAATCGACAGGAAGTGAATGGCCCTGACATAACACATTGACTGTTCCGTCTCTTGGTAAATACGGCATCTTCTGCACGGAGGATCCGATTCACTAGATCTACTGTGAGAGAACGTTTCAAAGAAGCAAACGACTTCTTAAAGTCCTTCAGATGTTCTTCTCCATGAGGGAGAAGGAAGAAAAAGACCACACATTTTGTGGAAGATGCAGATACTGGCAATAGGGAAAACCATATCCACAGGCTTACTAGAAGGATGAACTAAGGTATCTACCATGATTATTTTTGTAACCTGGCCAGTTAATAAATGATGATTTTCACACTGAAAAACAACCCGATAACAACAACAAAAAACCCAGCTTAAAACAAATTTGTTAAAAAAAAAAAAAAAAAAAAAAAAAAGATCTGTAGGCACATACTGGAAAGGAACATATCCTTGAGAAAAATGAACCAGAATGACCAATATCAAAACATTCTAAAAAATGCCTTGAGCTCCCAGGTAAAAGAACTAAGTCACTCACTTAAAAAGGAAAGAAAATTTGATGGCTATCAGATTTCTTGACAGCAACACTTTATATCAGGAGACAATGGAATGACATATTTAAGATACTCAAGGAAAAAAAAAATATGAGCCATATATTATTAATCCAGCTGAACTTACCTTCTAGTATAAAGACTGCAGACAAATTCCTATCAATAATCAGGAACTCAGGAAATATTGTCCCCAGGAGTCTTTTCCTGAGTAAACTACCAAAGAATGAAATTGAGTGGAGAGACATTGACATAAGGCCTGGTGGCGAACATTAAATATATAACTACCTGTAGAACAAAGTATGAATGATGCTTATAAGGGAGAAGGTATCCGCCAAAACAACTATATGCTCTGAAATTGTAGGAACACAGCATCAACTTTTAAAAAGGTGGAAAGCAAATAAAAAGTAGATTAAGCTCATGATCACTTTACAGTTATTACCTAGGAATAAAAAGATATTGTTTCAAATCAATTCCTGGGATAGAAGGTGATGAAGAAGAGATTATTAGCAAATTTTAATATTATTCAGAGTAGTAAACCAATAGACAATTGCCATAAATACAAAAATACCGACATAAAGGAGGCAGTTTGAACAAACTTACAAACTTTCTTACGTACTCTATCCCCCCTTTAAAAATGTACAAATATAGAAATAAATAAAATAGACCAAATTATGAAAGACTATTTGTATAAAATATAATAGATTTATAAATACAATATAAAGCATGACAGAGCAAAAGGCAAATATAACAACCTTATCTATAAGTATCACGAGCTTAATTCACCTCTTCAAAAAATTTAGATTCTCTAACAAAATAAATTGCATACAATGCTGTAAATAAGAGATTTAGACCTTGAAATTATGAGGTAGAAACAGGTTAAAAATAAAGCAAAACGACGGGAGCATATATACAAGGCAAATGGAAATAAAAATAAATCAGAGGACATTTTCATCACCCCAAAAAGATACCCAACCCCATTAGCAGATAATCTTCAGTTTCCTCAAATCCTCCAGTCCTAGGGAACTAATCTACTTTATATCTCTATAGATTTTCCCATCCTATACATTTCATCTCAATCAAATCTTACAACATGTGCTCTTTTATGATTGTCTTCTTTTACTTAGCATAAAGTTTTCAAGATTCATCCATGCTAAGCATGCATCCTTTCTAGTCCTTTTGACTGCCAAATAATATTCTATCGAATGAATAATTCACTGCATTGATGGTTGCACAATTCTGCAAATATACTAAAGAACATTCTACTATTTAAATGGGTAAGTTTTTGGTATATGAATTATATCCTAGTAAAGCTGTCATCAAAAAAAAAGTATAATAAATCAAGGTTCACAGTCTGCATATCAGAAACGGTAGAATTTCAATAAAGTGACCAATTTGTCCAGTCAGCCTGGGATCTTCCTGTGTTTAGCACTGAAATTCTCGTGTCCTGGTAAATACACGGACAAACCGGAATGTTGGTCACTATAAATGTAGACCATTGCTATTTAAAGGAAACATAGAAAAGTATTTATAATGTTATATACTGTAAAACACAATAAAGACAGAGTTGTTAATAATACTTAAGCATGCCAAACCACAAGAAAAACATAAAGTAAAAATTCTAGAAACAAGAAAGAATATAAATTCATAGGAGTATCTAACATACCTAGCACAATCCAAAATTTATGAAGTAGGCAAAGTTTGATGCAATTTAGAAGACCTAACCAACACAGTGAATAAAATAGGTAACTGAATCTTAGTAATTCAGAACACAGATTATTTTCAAGGGTGTATAGAATATTCACGTAATTGTCTATACTTTAGGACACACACACATATACCCTTCAGGAAGTTCCAAAGAATAGAAATAATAGATTTTATGATGACATTCAAGAAAAGTAGAAATGATAGAAAAAAAATTTTTTTTTTTAAAGATTTTATTTATTTATTTGACAGAGAGAGATTACAAGTAGTCAGAGAGGCATGCAGAGAGAGAGAGGAGGAAGCAGGCTCCCTGCCGAGCAGAGAGCCCGATGCGGGACTCGATCCCAGGACCCTGAGATCATGACCTGAGCCGAAGGCAGCGGCTTAACCCACTGAGCCACCCAGGCGCCCCAGAAAAAATTTTTTTTAAAGTTTTCTGTGTCAGGAGATTTTTTTAAAGGTTTACTTAAAAACCTTGGGGAAAGTGAAATAAAATTATCCAATTATTTGAAAATGATAGTAGTAATGAAATGCAGTATGTAAAATCTGCAGAATAAAACTTAAGCATTTGTCAGAGAAAAAATCAGAGCATGAAATACCAATGTTGAATAAATTAAAAAGATAAAAATAAATGAATAAAATACCCAACTCAATAAAGTTAGAAAAACTAGAACAAAGTAAACTAAAAGAGAGTAGACGGAGGAATTAATGAAGTTGAAAGGGGATTAATGAAGTGGGAAACTTAATTTAGGAAGTCCAAAACTTAGTACTTTAAAAAAATATCCGTAAAGATACTTGCAAGCCTAATGGAGACATTGGTGGAAGAAAACATTCATACATAATATAAAAAATAGCAAGGGGAAATATCTATTAAAAGAAAAAAAATAATCTCAAGGGATTATTTTGTATGTTTTGCATGGAATATACCTGAAAATCAGAGAAATTCATCTTTTTAAAGAAAACTACATCTTAACAAACTTCAGAAAGTTGCAAACAAACCATCTTCGAAAAATTAGTGAAAGTTGTTACAAAGTTCCTCATACAAATTCACTAGGACAGGTACTTCCATATTTGAATTCTACCGAATCTTTAAAATCAGATTATGTCAATGTTCCTTAAATTATTGCAAAGTATGGAAACATAAGGTACTCTTCCAAATTCATTTTATAAGATGAACATAATGGTTGTTCCGTCTTCCTTAGCAAAGCTTGCATCAAAAAATAAAGGTACAAGTCAACATTGCTTATGAATATCAATGCAAAAAAAGTAACATCAGCATGTTAAAAAGACATATATTACACCAAGTGGATTTTATTTCAAGAACAGAGTGTGGTTCAATATTAATAAATCTATTAATATTATCCATCATATTAATAGAACTAAGAAGAAAAAAATCATATGACATGTTTATAGATGGATGAGCCATTTAACAAAATCCAACACATTACACATGTTGAATAAACTCAGTGAAATGGGAAATATCAGAGGATATTTCCTTAGTCCGTGCCAACATTTCCATTCATTATCCAAATTAATCCTAATGACACTCTTACAAGGTAGGTAATATTCCTATTTGCTTATAAGAAAACTGTGGGTTTGAGAGAGAAAATAAATTATACAAGGATGCACGCATATCATTAATATGTGGAAAAGCTGGTATTTGAATTTAGTATCATCTGACTCCAAATCCTATTAGCATCTATACCCACATTATTCTTCTTTCTACTGGCTCTTCAAAATTGTCCTTGATCACCATAGCTCTCAGCTTCCACTTCTTGATTCTTTCATTCCTTCCTTCTCCCCTTCCTTCCTTCCTCAATCCTTCCTTCCTTCCTCCCTCTCTCCTTCCCTCCCCCACTCCTTTCCTTCTTTCCTTTCCCATGGCATTGCCTCTCCAATGCTAGAGGCATTGACTGCCTCTAGCAAGTCATTTGTACTCTTCAAGTGGACTCCACCCAGTGCTCTGTTCATTTCACTTTATGACCTAGAGACAGTTATGTCTGCTTGAGTCTCCTATTTCCCACCGTGCTATGAGCTCTCTGAGAGAAAGCCTCCCACCACACATGCCCATCCTACAGAGCGTCTTGGGTGTTCTTGAGTTCAGAGGAGTATCTGTGCATGGCCTGTTGATCATTTTTTGATTAAGTTCTGGAATGAGAAGGTGGACTCCAAGAATTCAAAATTAATACTGATACTTATCATCTGCATAGCAATATGATCATTGTCCCCATATGTATTGATTATACTTCTATATCCCTAGATATCCCCTTGAAGACTCACTGCCCCTTGCCATGTGGCTGAAGTAAGGCTGAAGTCCTCTCCAGGCTTCTACTGATTCAAGATGAGAATAAGTGACGTGGGGCGCAGAGAAGGAGTTTATCTTTGTCAGTGCCCCTCTACCGCTTAGACACTCCGTGAGTTTTGCTTCCATCACATACTACTTCATTCTTATTGTAAAACGTACACCAGAACCATCATGATGAAAGTGACTTATTCCTACTACATGAGAGTATATTATATTTTATAGGGGAACTGTGGGCAGTCAAGGCTGGAAGGAACCACATCAGCCAGGACACATTTCCTAGCTTTCTGCTCATTTTCTACACTCCTTTGTTTCCTTCCTCCTTTTTTTTTTTTAACCTTTCCTCCTCCACCTTTTCCTGTAGAGGAAGAGCCCCCAATTCAACCACCTGTATGATAAAGAACAGTGCATCAGTTTTCTTACGTCTTCATGCCTTCCTTATAAAGCCGGTATGTCAAAATTTACACTTGTTCTCTCCAAAAAGATCATTCTGTCTTTAGTGCCTTCCATTAAGTTTATAAACATAGCCCCCTCATTGTTATAGCTATGAGATACAAGCATCCCCATGGGCCACAGGGGCAGATAGAATAAAGTCCAGGGAACATACATCAGATAAAAGTTGTTGATGCAGGGGCTCCTGGCTGACTCTGAGGGTTAAGGGTCTGCCTTTGGCTCAAGTCGTGATTCCAGGATCTTGGGACCAAGTCCTGCACTGGGCTCCTTGCTCAGCGGGAGCCTGCTTCTCCCTCTGCCTGTGCTCCTTCTGCTTGTGCCCTCTCTCTCTGTATCTCTCTGTCTCAAATGAATAAATAAAATCTTAAAAAAAAAAAACTTGTTGTTGGGGGTATGCTATGGAAAATGGTTTGGTGATTTTCCCCAAAAGTTAAATGCCATATATATACTAGGAATTCCATATATCCATACAGAAACTTACTTACACATGAATGTTTATAGAAACATTATCATAATAGCCAAAAGGTGGAAATGACTTAACTTCTCAAATTCTCATCATCATCAACTTCTCAAATCCTCATCAACAGGATAAACAAAATTTGGTATATCCACACAGTAGAATATTACTCAGCTATAAAAAGAATCAAGTACTGATCCATGCTACAATGCGGATGAACCTTGGAAAAATTAAGTTGAGTGAAAGAAGCCAGACACAAAAGGTTACATATTACATGGTTTCTTTGTATGCTACATTCATAATGGGGCCATTCTACAGACAGGAAGCAGATGAAAGGTTGCCAGGTAATGGGGGTGCAGAGAAGAAGACGTGATCACTTGATGTGATCAATAAAGGAAGGAGAGAGGGGAGGAGGAAGAAAGGGAGGAAGGAAGAAAGAAAAGTAATGTGAGATGATGAAAATTTCTTAAATTTTGCTCGTTGCAAAACACCGAATTTTTTTAAATACCACTCTACTGTACACTTTGAAATGGTCAATTTTATGATATGTGAATTTTATCTCAATAAAAATAGGTATATGACACACACACACACCACACAAATAGGTAGTGGTCAATGGTATACATAGTATTACTTGGGGATCAGTGGGGGAAAACAAAATCAAACCGTAGGTATCTTGTGCCAGATGTCCTTGAAAGGTGAACCTGGGATGACAGCTTGAGGCTCCCAGATTCTATTGCACCTGCTTTCAGCTGGCGGAAGCCGGCCTAGGGCTCAACTCTGTGGCTGACACTGAGGAAGAGTCCATTAGTAAAACCCAATTTAATCTTCAAAAAATGAAGTGTTTCCCCATTGACCTCAAGGAGGCCACAGAGTCCCAGGAAATATCGTGCTCATGATCTTCTATGTCAGCACATTTACTTCCCTTTAATGGTCTTCAGTCCAAGGAAGGCCTGTCTCCTCATTGGACAGTGTGTTCTCAGGGGAGAAAAACTGACAGCTCAGGTGCCCACAAAGAATGAGAAAGGCCTGTGGTTCGAATGTCATCATCCAGGAGCCATGTTTAAATGTCTTTTGTTTAAAAATTACAGCAGCTTAGAAGAAAATGCGAGCTTATTCAAGGGGTTGTGGAGGCTGAAGGAGACCTAGGGATGGAACTGCCAAGAAGTGGATTTGGGCTTGGGGTCCTTAAGGCCCCCGCTGCCCCCCGGAGCTTGTCAGTGCTCCCCCCTGCTGCTGCACATGGGAGGCACCCACAGGGAGCTCTCCATCCTGCAGAAGAAGAGACAATGAGTTACCTGCTTTCGAACCTGTGCGAAGCGTAGTTTCCAACTGATAGAAAGTATACCTGGGGGGCACCTGGGGGGCTCAGCGGGTTAAAGCCTCTGCCTTCGGCTTGGGTCATGATCCCAGGGTCCTGGGATCAAGCCCCACATCGGGGTCTCTGCTCAGAGGGGAGCCTGCTTCCTCTCTCTCTCTGCCTGTCTCTCTGCCTACTTGTGATTTCTGTCTGTTAAATAAAATCTTAAAAAAAAAAAAAAAGAAAGAAAGAAAGTATACCTGGAAAGAACATTCGAACCTGGTCATTATCTTTTCTGTGGAGCAAGTGGTCAAAAAACAAAGGTGCCAATATGTCCTCCAACCATTTTTTGTCTCCTTTCAAATAAACTCACTGTACCTTTCACATAGAGTTTCCCTTCCTAGCGCATTTCATAAATGCCTGTATTTCTAGAAATTGCCGCTGACTCCAGATATTTCTTTCTATGTGTTAAAATGTGTGCATTATCCTATGTCAGACCATCTTAAAATCTTTAAAGTTACCAATATATGACAAAGACTGATCTCACAGGTTAAATGACAAATGACAACATTTGTCTTCCCAGGTGTGTATGTGAACAAAAATCTTCAATACCTTCATCCACAAAGAGAGAAGCACAGAATTTGAGAAATCCAATAGCTCAAAGCTCTCAGTGAATATTTTGGGGGGAAAATACTAAATGAATAAATCATAGGGAGTATCTACTAGAAATCAGAATAGCTGGATTTCAACTCTAGATCTGCCTGCCCCTCAGAAACTGTGTGCTCCTGTGGAAAGATCAGGTCCTACCAGCGAAAGAGAAAAGGACAGGAAGAGAGGCAGGAAAGATGCATGTTGGAGATTCGAAATTGGGAGTGTTATGGAGACTGGCTGAAAATTGAGAGGTAGGTTGGGGTTAAACTGTGAAAAATATTGAATATCTTATGAAGGAACTTGAACTTGGTCTGGTATAAAATGTGTTTTCACTTATGGTTTTCTAGCAAATGATTAGCATGATCAAAGCAGCATTTGACAAAGAAATAGAAAGAGGACACTTACAAAGTGGAGGACAGAATATTTTGACAAAGACTGGGACCCGAGGGATCATTTAGATGCTCCAGTCCAGGCTCCAATCTAGGATGGAGACAGTGTCCACGTATCTGGGAGTGGAAGTTCATGGAACGGGGAGTGATGATGGCCTGGGGGAGGCAGGAGCCAAAGGGTAGTTAGATGTCACACTGGATGATCAATCTAGATTTTTCAGGAGTTCTATAGGGAGAAAATACAATATTAAGAACACAGAGCTGGCATCAGACTCATTCTTATTGGACTCCGGGATCTGTCACTTAATAAATCTGTGAAATGAGCTGTGTCTTCACTCAGCATCTTAGTTTATACATCTGTAAAATGGGAATAACGATAATAGTCACTTCCTAGGACTCAAGGAGGAAAATAATAAAGTAATGTTGCAAAGTAATCACCACATGGGAAAATGGCCAATAAACCTTACATACAGCTGTTAATTACGTATAATTACATATTATGTGATAGGTGGAGAATATAAAATAAAATGGGTTTAAAGGTGACATTTTCCAGAGGTCAAACACCCTTAAGCAAAATCAGGGATTATTTTGTTTTATTTTGTTGCTGTTGTTGCTCCTGTGTGGTCTGAACACCACAAAGCATTTCCATCTTTGCTTCTCTCTTCTCTTTGTAGAGGTTTTGTTCTCTTGGAAGAGTCTGTCCCCATCATAAGAAGCAGAACTAGAAGAGTTTATAATCAGACATCTCAACTTCGTCAACAAAGACAGGCTGGCTTCCCTGGAGCACCATTTAAGATTTTCCAGGGGGTGGGAAATGTCTGATTGGCCTCATTTGGCCATGTCACTCATGGGAAAATCACTGTAGCAGAGGTGGGTAGGAGGATCAAACCCTCATTCTTAATACATGGCTGGAGTGGGGAAGAAGCATTACAAAAATAGTCTAGTTGGAGACCTATCGATTCTGCTGAGCTGGCTTTATAAGTTTGTATAAGGTCCTTCCTCATGCCATGGTGGACACAATTTGTTTGTCTATGCTTTCTTTGCTGGGCATAGGCACTGGACAAGGTAAGTGCTCCCTACCTTTATGCTCCCAGCTTCCCTTCTTTCAGTGCTCCCATTATAGACTCTTGACCAGATAACATCTCAGATACTTGGGCATTGAGGGGCTGTGTGGTTGGGTCATGCTGTCTTTGCCTGGGCCAGTCACCCTTCCATCACTTGAGATTCTGGGCAGAGCTGTGAATGAACACATTTCAAATGCTATCAATATTTTATGAATTTCCATCCACTTACTTTAATGGGGAACCATAAAAGCATTTAACCATATTACACCCCATCTCTCAGGCACCGCATTATTCCAACAGAGCTGTTTTATTAGAGTCAACCACCAGGGCCTTCGGGATGGCTTTATCCACCTCTCCCCCACCCCCAATTTGTTCACTGGCATGTATGTAAGTCTGTTAGTCTGTCTACCAACCTATCTCCAATCTATGTATATTTATCAAATAAAATCAGCCAATAGCAAAGGGAACATCACGCCGGTGCTCATGTGTACATACACCCACACGTGTGCACACATTTATATGCATGCACTCTAGCGCACTGAGAAAGGTTTCATCTCTTGGCCTTGCTTGACTAGACTTGGGCTTTAAAAGGACATTTGGTTTTATGGACTCCCCTGGGTTCTCTTTTAGAGCATTTACTCCTTTGTCTTCTGGGGGTAAAAATCTCAGGGAAGCATCTTACCTGAAGTTTAAATATCTGAAATTAATGGTTAAGCATCCAGGCATTGGAGTTAGATGGACATCGGCTTCACAGCTCCACTGTACCACTTACCTTTATGATCTGGGGCAAATCACCTGACCTCACAGTGTCCTCTCTATAAAAGGGGCCTTTCAGAAGCTATCTTTCCAGGTACCGAGGATCAGGTGAGAGAGTGTGGGAACACATAGTGCAGGACCTGCACGGCAAAAGGATGAGGGCAAAAACAAGCTTTCTGAAGCTGAAGGGCTCAGAGCCATTTTTTCTTTTCACTTCCTAGAACTTCTGGTCTGCAACATGTATTTGTTTCTGGAGATGGCTTCTGTCTGCACCATCTGCCTGAGCCCTGCTTTCCTCTCATCCCTGCTTATCTACCATCCCTAACCTCCTGCAAAACCCAGCTTCACACCCCAGCTGGGTCAGAACTTCACTCCATTTCGTCTCTTCTGAGAAGCCTTCCTCCGTGTCCCTGGACTGGATTAGGAAACTTTCTCTGAGCTCCCCATCACCACCCAATCTCTTTCCATAATGCAGTATTTAGCTCACTCTGTTATAATTGCCTCTGGATGACAAGCTCTCTGTGGTCAGAGCTCAAGCATTGTTTCTCAGCACAACTAACGAAGCCCATGGGATCTGAGCTCTGCCAACCTTCTCTCTTGAAGATCTTTTAACCAACCTCTCTTCTCCATCCATTGAGTCTAGCCACCATTTTGTTGAGCACTCACTCTGTGTCAGACAGATTCTAACCACAGTATGTGCAATAACTAATTCAATCCTACATCAGCATTATGAGAGAGACTATGCTGATGCCTGTACAAGTGAGGATGTTGAGGTTAGGAGATGATAGGAAATTTACACAAAGTCCCCAGCTCTTAAGAAGCAGTGCCAAGTTTCCAGTCTTATGGTCTCATTCCAGAGACTTCACCCACTACCGTGCTGCACTCCTTATTCATGTACTCTGTTCTACCCATCGCTCCAACAAAGCTGACCTCCACACAGCAAAGCTGACCTCTACCCATCGCTCCAACAAAGCTGACCTCCAACACCCATGTCATGTTCAATGTCAACTTATAGCATCTGTACACGCTATCCCTTCCCCCGCAGAGCCTGTCTGCCTCCCGGCTTATCCTCCACTTGTCCCTCAGACACCAGAACACTTTCCTCAATGCCTTGTCTGTGTTTGCACCTCATGGGGCACTTACAGTGTGCTCATCTGTTTACTTGCCTTTTTACCAATTAGGCTGGAGGCTTCTTGGGGTAGGAGTTGTGCCTTTTTCATGTTCCCGGTACCTAGTGCAGTTCCCAGTCCCTGATGGACAATTTGTATCTACTGGTTGAAGAAATTCTTTTGACATTCCTGAGAGCAGAAAGCCTTTCTCAATATTGTCATCTCTTTGAATCCTGGCTTCCTCATAAATTGTATATGTAAATCTCTATCTTTGATAACATGGTTACCGGCACACATAACTAAGTAAGATGCCAGAGCAAATGAAATAACTGCTAGAGAGAGGTACAAGCAATGTGTGTCTGTCTGAATTAGATAGGGACCAGCCAAATGAGTCTGAGCACTCGAAAGTTAGCTAGCATCTACAGAGAGTTTGGGGTAAGGGTTTGGTGTCTCACTGTAATCTCACTATGAATCCTTGAGGAGGAAACTGTGTTCACAAGGAAAATGGAGAAATGGGAAAATAAAGTATGGACTTTATACCTAAACCTCTGGGCCCATGTAGCTCTATCCAAATGCTGAGCATCTTTGAGAAGAGGTTCTGGCATACAAGGTTTATGGTAAGATGCTTAAACATTTCCTATACCACCGAATCTAAACAGTAGGGTCTGAAGAACAGTCTTTGAATCCACTTACTTGAAAAGGCTTTGGACAAGAAGGACTACCTGCTTCTTCATCTAGAAGAATGGGAATCCATAGCAAAAAGGAGCAGGAACTCAGACTTACTCCATTTTTCAGCAAATTTCTGAAAGCTGTGTGCGGTCTGGTCCATACCTTCTGGCTAAAATACTGGACATGAGGCAGAAAAGTTCTTCTCCTGCTTAAAACATCTCACTTAAAAGACTAGGCATGGAGATAATTAGACAATGGGTATGAGACAAAGTACACACAAAGATGGGTAGTGTCAAGTATCAAGTGTTACGGCCAGAAAAATCAAACTAAGGCTTTCAGTAGCCTTACTACTGAGTCAGAAGACATAGAGACTTGAAATAAAATGGTGGCAGATGAGTAATGAAAAGATGAAGATTCTAGATGTTTGCTACAACCAGAGGTAGAATTTGCTTTGTCAGCTTTCTGGCCAATAGATCAAGGTCATTGACAAGTATAGAGCTCACAAGGGTTCACCAGAAGAATCATGAACTTCTAAGTTAATAGTCAAGGAGGACCTTGGCTGTAGGTGCTCTACTTTTCACTGGCTCCTGTTCTCATCTATTTCAGTGAGTCTGGGGGTGGTGTCTGAGTGGGATCACCATGCTTTCCTCCCTTCCCTAGTTCCCTAAGATCCCCTATCCTTAACACAAAAGTGAATCATTTCTGACATAGAAATGAAATCAGCTGCCAAGCTACATCAGGTGCCTGTGTTCCTTCCTCACCACCACCCCCCATCACTTCCAGCAAAACCTTTCTCCTGAGCAGACAGAAAACATTTCAGCCTTGTGACAGCCCCCTGTCACTCTGATGCTGCGTGTCTCGTTTCTGACATGATAACTGAGTGCGTGAGACAGACAGTGTTTGTGTGATGCTGGCAGCTTTGTAGTGGAATCACAAGGCTGGGAAGAAGGAGGCAGGTCAGGGCTGGGACATCTGCGAACCCAGGTCTATTCGCCCTCTGTACATCTCCTGCCCGACAGGTTGAGGCAACAGCAACAAGCCTTCTCAGTCATGAAGAATCCCAGCCCATTGTTCAAGGAACCTGGAGCTACAAAACTCTATCTGAGTCTGATGGTTTCACTAAAACCCAGCTCAACTCATTGAATACACATTTACTTAGATCCTGTTTTGTGCCATGCAAATATGTTTGATGCCAGGAGGAGGAGGGGAATGAAGAAGAAGAAAATTATAATGGTGGTTCCTTTTGAAGATATGCTTTCTGTGATGTTCTGTGATTTATAGATGAATCTACATTTAATCATCTCCCAGTAACACTGTGCATAAGGTATTAATAGCCCCATATTACAGATAAAGAAACCCAGGCTCAGAGAAGGGAAGTAACATGCTAAGCTCATACCAATACTCAGTAATGGATCTAGAATTATAAATTAATTGTCTTTGGTTCCAAAGCTTCTTATGTTCACCTTTGTGTTCTACTTTCTCCAATGAGTCCTGCGTAGTAAGCCACAAAGCTTTATATATATGTGTGCATCACAATAAATGTGGGCTTAATTATAAGTAACCATGCATATATGCTTAATTACACATCCTGCTACCTGCAGGATTAATTACATGTTGTGGAACATTCACACAATCAGAAGAGGTGACATTTGATGACATTAAAAGAGCTAGGAGAACATAAATGGGAAATTTTTAAACAGTTGCATATGTGTGCTTTCTTATAACTTTGTAGCTTATTTTGTAGCTTATAACTTTGTGTGTGTGTGTGTGTGTGTGTGTGTGTACTAAAGAAAGTCTTATTGTAACCCAAAGAAGGAAGCATGCTATAGGGCATTTGTAGGTCTTAGAGTAAGACAGAACTGCATTTGAACACTTTCTTCATTTCCTGGTAACTATGTGACAATATTAACCTCTCTGGACCTCAGTGTCTTCATCTAGGACATGGAATAATAGTATCTATATTGTGGAATTATACTGAGGGTTGAATAATAGAACATACGTGAAGTCTACATAGTTAACAAGTATTGAATCTTACTTTGTACAAAGCCTTCAGATACAATCCTATTTGATCCCAATAATAACCTTGGGCAAGATACTACTCTGCTACTATTATTATTCCTTTTTAGTAAGAGTTAAAAATGAGGCTTAAATAATTTGTTTAATCAATAAATAGCAACATGAGACTAGAATTCAGTAAGTCTGACCTCAAAAACTACTTGTAGGTGGACAAGTTAGACTCCATTGATAGACAGGATGGCTAAGATCTGTCTGAACATCCCAAGAATGGCAGAATATATATACTTTTACTGCACTAGGGTGACTTCTTTGACAGAAAGGTCTACTGGGGGGACCTCTACCATCCTGTGATCCTGCAAGAACATTTTGTTATACATAGGACATTGCTTGGAAATTGCTCCCATTGTCTCTTTTGGATGATTGAGGTACATGGATCGCATGCATATACTGTATATTGAAAGAAAACAGCTCTCCCCCCCCCCCCCGCTTTTTTTGTATCCATGGATGTTTCCATAGCTCATGCCTCTAAATAGAGCAGGTTCAATTACCAAAGATGTTTTTCTAAAAGATGTAGATTAATACCAATTAACAGGTCAAGATAGGAGTTGAGACCTTAGCCTGATCACAGAATGAGTTGTGATTTCATGTCATCTGACACATGCATAATTACACACACCAGGAAACATCCACCAATGTGTGCATCACAATAAATGTGTGCTTAATTACAAGTCACCATGCATATATGCTTAATTACACATCCTGCTACCTGCAGGATTAATTACATGTCGTGGAACACGCACACAATCAGAAGAGGTGACATTTGATGACATTAAAAGAGCTAAGAGAACATAAAGGAGCAATTTTTAAACAGTTGCATAATACGTGTGCTTTTTTCTCTCTGCAGAAGGCATCAGACATTAATTTCTACTCAATCAATCAAGAAGCACTTATTGAACAAGTCCTGTCAATTTTATTTTTATAGCGTCTCCCCCATGTAGACCTCCCTTTCCATTTTCATGATTCCTAATGTCTTCACCTCTCACCTGAGAGTCCAAGGTGATGGGAAGGACACTGCACCCAAATCTCTCCCTCACTCTCAGCCAACAGTCTGGTCCAAGTCACCAGCATCTCTTACCTGTATGACTGCAGAGATCCCACGCAAATCTCTCCCTGACTCTCAGCCCACAGCCTGGTCCAAGTCATCAGCATCCCTTACCTGTATGACTGCAGAGATCCGTAACAGATCCCCTGTTTTCCCCCAGGCCTTAAACTCTCCACCCCCAGCCAGGGGCTCAAAACCCTATTCCGGTCCTCTCAGTTCTCACCTGAAAACCCCTCAATGATTTTGCATCTATCCAGAACAGAGCTGAACATTCTGAGCTTGAACTGCAAAGCCGTGTTTGTTCTGGCCCTTACCCACTCTTTTGATGTCTTACTACCTTGACCTCTCTTCCTAACATCCAGCCACACTGCTTTCTCTCCAACCTTCCAGTAGACCATTCTTCTTCCTACCTCAAGATCATTCACGCATACTGATTTCTCTGTCCCCCAAAGTTCTTCTTCCTTTTCACATATCTAATTAAATCCTACCTAACCCTCAGATTCCAGCTCAAATAAACTTTTTCCAGGAATGCTTTCACTAGAGGCCCAGACCAGGTTAGGTTCCAATATTAAACTCTGTACTTTTACTTCATAAGAAACGATCACTGGGGCACCCTGGGTGACTCTTAAGTATCCTTCTTCGGCTCAGATCATGATCTCAGGGTCCTGGAATTGAGCCTCACATTGGGCTTCCTGCTTGCCAGGGAGTCTGCTTCTCCCTCTGCCTCTTCCCCCTAGCTTATGCTCTCTCACTCACTCTCTGTCTCTCAAATAAATAAAATCTTTTAAAAAATTATCACAATAATCATCATGGGTCATCTGTGCAATATTCCTATTAATGTCTGCCTCAGTCCCTAGAAGGTCTGCAAAGACTATGTTTGGGTGTATTTTTATTTTCCATTATGTTCTCCTGGTATAGTGCCTGGCACACAATAACCTTCTAGTAAAATTACCAGCTTTCATAAATAAAAATAGGGGATCCTCAGCTAAATTTGAATTTCAGGTAAATAACTATTTTTTATTTAAAAGTATGTCCAATGCAATATTTGGAACATACTTATGATAAAACTAATTTGTGCTTACTTGAAATTCAAATCTAACTGGATATAGTATATTTTATCTGGCAACTCTACTTAATATGTGATGATTGAGTGAATAAATCAATCGGTAATTAGATGAAGATTCTGAAGACCTTGATTGAAACTCAACTCTGGTTTCTAGTTTATCCTCACAGGCCACTTCAATATTCTCCCAAATATAATGAGAGTTCATATATAAACCTCTGACTCCTATCTAATATTGACACAAAATGGTGAGAAGCTGGGGTAAAAGCCAAATAATGAGCCCTTTCTGCTGCAGTCCTCTCTAGGACAGTTTTTTGTTTCTAAAATGATCTGACTGGTTGAGTCATTCCATTCACCTCCTCCAAATTCTAGCTCTCCCTCATGACCCGCCAGAGTTATAATATCCCATTTTGCATATTATTCTAGGTCTTTTGTCATTTGAGACTGTCTTTTTTTTAAATTAATTTTTTATTTTTTATAAACATATATATTTATCCCCAGGGGTACAGGTGTGTGAATCACCAGGTTTACACACTTCACAGCACTCACCAAAGAGCGAGAGCAAGAGTGCATGCACTCAAGCTATGGGGAGGGATAAAGGGAGAAGAAAAGAGAGAATCTAAAGCAGAATCCACACTGAGAACAGAGCCCACCCAGCTCAGGGCTCGATCTCATGATCCTGAGATCATGACCTGACCTGAAACCAAGAGTCACACACTTAACAGACTCAGCCACCCAGGTGCCCCTGAGGCTGTTGCATTTTAAGTCTAACAGGCAGGTCTGGAACTAATATTAACATTAGTGCTTAAGGAAATAAAGATCAATGCAAAAAACCCATGATGAAAAAAATATTGAAAGTTTAAATAAAAACAGAATCAGTAGGATTGATTTCATTTTATTTTTTTTGCTTTTGCTTCAGGCTCCAATATGATGTTGCACAGCACCTTTTATTGAAACTTTTGATATTTTGCTTATTGTGGTTTTATTTGCATTATTTCTGATCTTTTAAGAAAGTATTTTGAATTGAATATTTAAAAAAATATATATTGAAAAAGGATACTGAACGTAAGACTTATTTTGACTGCTAAGTATTTTGTACCTCTTTGCATTTAGCACCTAGGCTCTGTGCCTTAAGTCCTTCCCTCTTGTCCCCACTCTTGTAAGTAGAGCCAAACTTTGGGAGGATACTCAGAATGGGCAGGGCATCAGGGACAGGGATAGGAGAGTTGGAAGTGCCACGCTAAATTTATCCTGCAGGCCAAGAAGAATAGAATGGTTTTGAGCTAGAGACCAATTCTGCTTTGAATTTTAGAGAGGTATTCTGCTGCTGGTCTGATCCAGAGAAAGGGTTGGAGGGACTGTCACTAAGGCTCGGAGACCGAGGAAGGCAGTGCCATCAGCATTGCGCAAGATCAGGGCCAAGGAGGAAGCGGTGAGGATGGATGGACTCAGCAACCAGCATGATGACAATGGACTAACTAGATTTGCTGGGAAGGAGCACCATCTCCTTTATCTTTACATTTTGGCTATTCTCTACTGTCTGTTTCTGTTCGACTTAGCACGTCTTGTCGGAAAAGAGCAGGCAGGGAGGGAGCGTAGAGGGCGGGCTTGTTAGCTTCAGTGAGTAGGATTCTGACTAGATGGATGCTTCCTGATTTATTTGCAGACCTTCTGGGCATTTTCCCAACCCCTACATAAATTAGTTCCCCAGAGATCCATACATTGAGTAGCATACTCATTGTTCCCTCCATATATGTTCCCAGAGGTGGGCCAAAAAATTCACTTTCTGAAATGGTCTGGAAAGGGACTGTGTTACTGACACTCTCCCCCATGGTATTTGTATTTCAAAAAGCAACATGCTCAGGAATCCATCATTTCAATTAAAGCTCATCTAGGTCTCCTGTGAAAAAAAATATCAATATGGCAGAGTCCCCAACCCAGGAGGAATCAAATTTAACTTTCAGCTGGAAACCACCATGAGCATGCTATGAGGTCTTGAATCCACTGCATGGCTTTTCTGTGCTTCAGCCTTACCTTTGGGAGGAAGCTTCCAGTAGATAGATGATCCTGAACTGTGAGCTTTAAATCTTGATGTTGGTACTCATTGGTTGTGTGCCCTCAGTCAAGTTATTTCACCTTTCTGAAACACACATTCCCTCTCTTCCTGTCCAAGAGGGAGAGACATGCCCTTCCTTGTAGGGTTGTGATGAGGATAGAAGGAGTTAATGCCTGGCAAGTGTTTAAAACTTCCCAGTATTCAATAAATGATAGCCATCCCCTCCCTGCAATGGTTAATGGAGATGAGTAGTCGAAAAGAATGTGCCAAAAAAAGAGTGGAATGCCACTTTTTCAGCTGGCAAAAACTCAATACCATTACATGCCAAGATTTGCTGATACAATGAATAATTTTGGAGTAATTTTACAATTGTGTATACAGAATGCCAAAATTCAATATGAGGGTGGGTTTTGATGAGATGGAGTCATTCTGGCTAATTGTAGTGCTGTATAGGGAAATGCCTCTTGTGTTTTGTGTCTTGGTAATATTTTTTCAACTGTGTACTTAAAAAATAATAATTTCCCATCAATGATCTCTTGAAAATTTCCAGGATGAGAAAAAGGAGACACAAGTACACTAGCTCCAGACCATTGTATGTTATGGTCCTAAATTTCAATTGCAAAAACAGTCATAGATTTTAAGTCTTTGTGATTTTTTTTTTTTTGATATTTGACTTATTTATTCCTTTAATATGTTTTTAAAGTTGGGTCACAAGTCAAGAGGAGCACAATCTCACCCCTTGGTGCTAAACAACATGTAAACTTTAAGGACTTTTCCCCCATCGTAAAATGGAAGCCATACTTGCTGCTTAAATGTGGTATAAAATGAAATGAGAGAATGTACGAAGAGCTCAGCTTGGCGTCTGAGACAGAGCAAGGATTCGATCACTGGTCATGTGACTATCATCATTAGAATAGTGATGACTAGTGAAAGTCTTTTCTTTTTTTCTTCAAATATTTTCTGATTTTCTACTGAAACATTTTTTCCAGCCATGTAAGTGGGCCTCAGTTTTAACCCTGTGGCTCTGTAATGTGATTTCTGTTTTGTTAGTATTTTGTATTATGCCATAGAATAATTACTCTCATTTTTATTTATAGATAAAACAAATGACTTTTTATCCTATGAGAAATGCACTTTTCCACAGCAAAATGAGGTTCGTGAGATAACCACAACCTGGATTCTTGTAAAAAGTTTGTCAATTTATTCAAAGTTATGAAGCAAGATCTTTGATTCTGAACCCTTTTCACTCTCCTTCCAATTTTTTTGAACTTAACGTTATCTCTGTGGATTTTCTTTCAGAATATTTAAATTTGAATTTGACTTCATATCCTTTGGAATATGGTTGAGATACTCCCTTTCTTTTCCCTCCCCTTTGTTTTGCCATTAGTTGGTGTGTTCTCAGTGAATGCAAATTCATTTTTACATCAGCAAAAGGAAAATTGAATAAGGAAGGCCATCTGATATGTAGTAAATCAAACAAAAACACAATGAATTTCAAAGCCAAGTATAAATTTAAGACACAGCATGATGTGTAGGAAAGAACAATGAGCTCAAATCAGGCGATTTGGAGTCTACTTTAGACTTTGCCACTGACTCACTGCATGACCTTGGGAAAGTCATTTTGCTTCTGCAGGTTTCTGGTTCTATTTTGGTAAAATTAAGTGTAGTGCTAAATAACCATGAATTAACCATGATTTCAATTAAACATGTCATAATTCCATTAATGAATCTAAAAAAGTTAAACTTGAACCTCAGTCAAGTGTTAGAAAGCAATCTGAGTTTTACCAAGATTAAATTGTATATTGAAGTGACCTAATTTTTTCCTATCATGGATGTACTAGATTGAGGAGTCTTAAGTATCACATGTCTTGATTTGACATGTTGGCATGGAACTTGATCAAGTTTCTCCTTATGTGTTTCTGTACAAATTAGGAAAATGTGTACCAGATCAGTGGCAAATAAACCCAAGAGATGACTGGAATCTCCAGAGGAGTTATATCAGCATGCACATTTCTGAATCTCATTCTAACAAGTTCTGATTGAGGTGGTCCTGGGTCAGAGCTGGTGATCACAATGAGCTCCAGTTGATTCTGAGGATCATCTTGGCTTCAAAACCACTGGACAAGATTATAACCAGGTGGACTAGTTTGTTGAATTACCAGGGTGCATATGTGTCTTGATGCTTTCCAACTTGTGTATGCATGACTTAGAAAAGATATAGAAGGGATATTGATCAGATGCATAAATGTTACAGATATGTTAGATGACAAAATGAAGGCTTCCTTACATCGATGGGTAGAATAATGAATAGAAACAAGCAAAATAAAATTTAGGGGATGCAAGGACTCTTGAACTTCATTTACAAGTTTTGAAATTAAATGTATGGTATCAGATAGGAAGTATCTGACCTGTAAGTGCCTCCTGTGGAACAGACATTGAGAAATAAGAGGACTGGAGTCAAGGAAACTTCCTGAGAATAAAATTATTTTCATGCACAAACACTTTGTACATGGTAATTCTATTGCTAATTATTTGAGGAACCTCTACACCATCTTCCTTGGTGGCTGTACCATTTTGCATTTCCACCAATGGTATGTGAGTTTCCTTTTTTTTTTTACATCCTTGCAAACACTTGTTATCTCTTACATTTTTGATAATAGCATCCTGGCAGGTATGAAGTGATGATGTCTCACTGTAATTTTGACTTGCATTTCCTTGATTGTCACCCACCATATGATCCAACAGTTCCACTTCCAGATATTTATCTGACATAATTGAAATCAGGATCTTGAAGTGGTATCAATACTCCTGTGTTCATTGCAGTGCTGTTCACAGTGGTCAAGGTATGGAAACAATCTACATGTCCATCAACAGATGAATAGATAAAGAAAGTATACATACAATGGGGTAATATTCTGCAATATTAAAAAGGAAAGTCTACAATATGTAGCAATATAAATGAATCTTGAGGACATGCGAAGTGAAATAAACCAGTCATAGGCTGACACATACCACATGATTCTGCTTATTTGAGGTAGCTAAAAGAGGCAAAATTGTTGAGCCAAATGGTGGAATGGTGGTCATCAGGGATTGGAGGGAGGGGAAAATGAAGAGTTGCTAATTAATAGGCATACAATTTTAGTTAAGCATGATGAATAAGTTCCAGAGACCTACTGTATAATAGCAATGCCCATAATCAAAAATACTACATTGCTCACCTAAAAATTTGGTAAGAGGGTAGCTCATGTTAAGTGTTCTAACACTAATAAAACAAAGAAAAACACTTGTGTAGAATGCAAAATATTATAAACACAAAATGGCAACAACTGATCTCAGAGGCAAAATCAAATGGTTGTTAAGAGTCAGAGTCCTAGATACACATCTTGACTTTAACTTGGAAACATTATTTAACTATCGTATGGCTTGGCTCTTTCATCTATAATATGGGAATAATACCTTCCTGACTGGGACTGCATTAAGGATTAACACACTTAGCATATTGCCAGGCACATGGCACTCAGTAAACAATATCGATTATTTCAGGTATCATAATATAGTGCCCAGAATGAAGAAGGAACAGAGCTGTACTTTGTTAATTGTCAGGTGAGACGAGAAGACTCACAGCCAGTTTGGAAAACAAACCTTTAGAAGATCTATAGGCCAAAAATAATGTGCTCAAAGGCAGGAGGTGGCACATGACCAAGATGGTGAGTGCCTGTTAAGTATAATTAAATGCATTTGAAGGTGTTCAGAGATTTTTCTCTTGAGAAGCAAAGCCAGAAGACAACATCAATCCAACCAAAGGGTAATGACAAGAAAACAGCTTTGTTTTTGGCTCCACAAGGCAAGCTTCATTTGGGTTAGACATAAGGGTTGGACACTTCCCATAGTTAGAAGATCTTGGGTTTCCTGAAGCAGGAGACAGTCCTCAACCTTCACTGTGTTCAAGACCCATGATCAAGGTCTTTGTGGAGAGGACTCCTTCCTAAGCTCAGAGTTTGCCTACTTGGACTAAGCCCTCTAAACCCCTCTCAAAAGTTAGGATTAAAAGGTGGAAGTGATGGAGGCCTTCCTGGTGACTTCCTGAGGACGATAATATGCAGGGTGAGTGTACCTAGAAATGGGTGAGTTTGCCAATGACTTGTAGCTCTGAAGATGGAAAGTGATCTGTGCTCCCATCTAGTTCAATGCATCTGTCTTTTCTCCCAGGGCATCAGCCAAGTGCCTGCATACTGGGCTCATCAGTCTTTCTTGAACTACAGAATTGGGGGGTTGCATTTGACAAATGAACCTCTTCAGAAAAACATACTTCTTCAAATTAGGTTCTGATTGCGTTGGGGAGGAGCAATTGCCTGTAACCTGTTAGTATTTTAGGAAGTTGCATACCCCTGAGTGATTTGAGAGCCAGCAGCCTTGGAGAGTCCTGGACTGACCCCCACCTTGTTAACCTTCCCTTGCTTTCCACCTTCAACCTCCCTGCAAGGATCTGTCTGAGTCTGAGCTTTAGGAAGCTCTGTGTGGCTCACCAAAACAGGACACTGATGGAATCCTAGTATGGGGATCTTGCAATCAAGCAGGGTTAGGGTTAGGAAGTTATGGTACTTGTATTCTCAAGACTGGTGTAGACCCAGGAAATGTGTGTAGTCCCACCTTCTTTTAATCAATGAATCCACTTGGCAATATCTCTATGAAGTGGCTTTTAACTCCTCTTAAATATCCCCCAAATTGGGCAACTCAGCACTGTCGGATAGCCCATTCTCGTATTGTACAGCTCTGAGAACTGGAAAGGTCTTATTGAGGCCAAATCAATACGGAATGCTTAGCTCCTTTGGGGAATAATACTAACGAGGATGATCATAACAGTCTACATTTACTGAACACTTACTACCAATTAAGCAGTCTAGTAAATACATTTTCTGGTTGAATCCTGATTATCATGCTATCAGAGACATGTCATACATCCTATTTTATCGATTAAGAAACTGAGTCCAGGGAGGTTTCTGTGATTTCCTCAAGCATCAGAGGTGAGTTTCCTATGATTGAAAGGGCTTATCCCCTGAGCCTTCCTTATACTCTAAATGCAAGTCTGTGGGTCCTCTCCTGAATGCAGCCTCCTTAAAACCCCTTGTCTTGGAAAGAGACTAGATCTTTGATCTGCACTTCATCTCAAACCTGTCACCAGGTTGGCTCCAGAGCAGAGGTTTCAAACTTGTGGGACTCTATGAGCCCATTTTGCAACTATTTTTTTTTTTTTTTTAATGTCCTGGACTTCTAAGATGTCAATTAGAGAGAAGTTCCAAGGCTCATAAAAGTTTAAAAACTATTTCCGTAGACCAGAATATAGATATATAATCTAAATAGTAATGGGATATTTTAGGCCAATCACATATTATAATACCAGCCCACCCCCAAATCCAACTCTGAAAGCATTTGTGAACAATGGCATCTAATAAAGGAGGGGCTTACATGTCCATCAGGCAGCAATGCTTTCTAAGCATCTACTTTACCTATCCTGATTCTTTCTCTGGTGTTGCAATCCTCGTAACACTGCTATCTCTTCCTCTGTCTCCCTCTTTATTTCTTTCGCTTTCCTTGAAACACAAATACACACTCTCAACACCCACAGACCCAGCTGTCTTCTCCCTGTGCGTACATTTACACCTAGTTTCTCCTCCACACCCAACTACCTTGACTTTCACCCTTGGGAGCTTGACATCTGTATTAATCATGACTTTTCATTCATTCAAGTTCTCTATTCTTGATGCTTTGATGTAGGGGGTGGGGTGTACTTGCTGACTCTGACAAGACTGCCTTCAATTCTTACAGACAGCTGTCATACGCCAGCCGTCCAATCCAAAGCCCATACCCCAACCACCACCGTTGTGTGGCTCTTACACCCTGAGCCACTACTCTTCTGCCCTAATCATCCTGGGGCCAAGTGCCAGAAAACAGGGGATAACCCCTATATCTCAGAGCCCATTGCAATTATTTATTTATTTTTTTAAAGATTTTATTTATTTATTTGACGCAGAGAGAGAGAGAGATCACAGGTAGACAGAGAGAGGGGAAAGCAGGCTCCCTGCTGAGCAGAGAGCCCGATGTGGGGCTCGATGCCAGGACCCTGGGATCATGACCTGAGCTGAAGGCAGAGGCTTAATCCACTGAGCCACCCAGGCGCCCCTGCAATTATTTAAATTAGACAAGCTTGGTTGCCCTGCCTCACTCATTCCTTCCCATGGAAACCTCAATAGAAGGTCTTGTCCATGTTTGCCCACCCCCATTTGCCTTCAGACTGATCCTGTTGCTTCCTCAGAGAGCCTACGTGAAGCATGGGATTTATGTGTACCACAAACTCTTCTCTGGCAATCATTTCCTGACCAGCGAGCCCGCCATACGTGAATCATAATAAAACCTGTGTTTTAAAGCAACTCTCCTTTTTTCAGAGATTAGCCTCTTGCTCTCGGCTTCTGCAATCTGCTTTTTCAACAGTGATTTTCGCAATGAAACCAAATCTGCGTCCCGAGATGCTTCCTTCTAGAAGAAGTACATAGACATGTGGATTCTAAAGAAACACTTTATCCCCCCAACTAAAGACACAAACGTATGCAGCTACGCAAGAGAATGCATCCTATCCCCGACCTTTACTGACCACCCTAGCTCTTATCCTGCCTCTACCTGAGCCCTTCACAGCCCTCTCACAGCTGTGGTCTTCCTGGACTTCATCCTCTTTCTTTCTCCTTAAATACAGCCTGACACATGTCCCTCTTGGCCTGAGCTGCTCCAACTGTTCTGAGAAATGACCCCAAGGCCACTTCTTCCTCTGTGTGTCCTTCATCTTCACTCCCCATATAACATGTACCCCAGACCTGACGTCACTGGCTTAGAGATTCCTGGTAGCTCTCTGCTTCTGTACCAGGTTGGGCACTCCATGAGGCTGGGGTCCCCACAGCACCCGGCTTTCAGCGAGCTCACAACAAATATTTCCTGGTTGAATGAATGAATGAGTGAGTGTGACGTGTGCTCTCTGTCCTTTGCCTTGCCCTTTCCTCCTAGCCATCACCCATCAGGTGTGCACACACACGCAGCATTTACCTTGGGGCAAATACCCACGGAACATCCCTAAGGAAACCATTCAATTCCTTATATATGATTTATAGGCAGTGTGTCTTGAACTGAGTGGTAAAGGGAGAACTTATTTTTTTTTTTTTAATACATGAGAAAGATCTGAAAATATGGATTTGGACTCAGGGAAGAGAAATCAAAGAGGCAGGAAAAAAAGGAGAGGGGATGAGTGAGTGAAAAAACGGAAGGAAGGAAGGGAGAATGGAGAGAGAGAAAGAAAGGAGGAAGGAGGAAGAGAAAAACAAGCTGATGGATTCTTCTTGCCAGGACAGGTCTCTCATTTGGTATACCCTGGGAAAGTGGGGTATGGGACCCCATTGTCCCAAACCTTAACTTATTTCCCTGTCAACACTATCTCTGCATCGTCAAATTATTCTTGGACCACAATCAACATGTAGGGATGTTAACCCCTGACTTGTACCTGGACGCACATTTCTAGAAACACTCCAGATTAGGAAAGTCTGAACTAGCACCAATGGAAGCCATCCAGATGGGAACTGTTCGGTGGGCTGTGCTCCCCACCCCTTGCCCTTTCTCCAGACTGAGGACAGGTGCAGTTCTGGTACCTCTGTGGCCTTCCACTTCTTTCTCTCTGTCTTAAGAAACATGACAGATAGGCACAAGCTCTGGATTAAAATGATTCGTGTGACCTACCTAAGCTCCATGAAGCAGATGGCAGTGGAACAATAAGTAAGCTTTGGGTGTGCCAAATCAGGGGTGGGAAAGCTATTCCATTCGGGAGAATCAGGGGACACTCCAGGCCCTTCTCCCTACCCCCGGCAGCTCATGCATCCAGAGACTTCGCCGGGATGCCACCGGTAATTGCTAGCTCCATAAAGACGTTGCTGGCTCCAGTTTAGAGAGGATGAAGACATCTGGGTGTCTCAGCCTGTCTGCTTACTTGAACAGAGATGTCACTCCCTGTCTCTTTCCGATCCTTGTTTATCTCTTTCCTCCCTTGGTCCCTGCTCTATACTGTGGTAATTTCAGCCACGGGGGAGGAAAAAAAGAAGTCAGATATGGAGATATCACTGGAGCAAATGGCATTTACCGTTAATGTGGCGGCAAGTGGCCTCCTCCCTGACTTGTCATGTTTTAACTCTCTTAAGGAAGGAGGTGACAGGGCACTTCTCTTCTCCAGGCCCAAAGGCCAGGGAAGACGTTTCATCTGGATCATTAACTCTAAGGTATGATTTTCCCAACCGCACCTCTCTGTGGAATGTGTGCATTGAGGGGAAATGGTGACATAGCAGCATTAGCTAGCAGAGCCCAGTGCTGAGCGTCAAGACCTCGGCTCCAGTCCACGTCCATGGCTTACAAGCTGTGTGTCCCCAGATTCCCAGTCCCAAGCCTCCGGGTTCTCACCTGCAAAAGGAAGGTGGCTGCCTGTGCCTGGCCTGCTTCGAATAGCAATGGGGAGGCTATCATGAGAAAGTGTGAAAGTCGTTGGAGGCTAAAGCTCTACTGACGTATTCATTACGATGAAGGCTACATTTTGTACTGACTTCCCAACACCCTTGCAGCTCCAGCTCCCCATGGATCAAATCCTCCCCTCAGAAAAGTTTCCAATACCAATCATTTCCATGTTAGCATCATTGCATCTCTTTGTCCCTGGGTTCTCCAGTTCCAAACCACTCTTGGCCATGCCAGCAGAAATATCTCTCAGAAACACAAGTCTGACCCTGCTCACACCTCCACAGGTGTTCCCGAAGGCACACGTTTGCTTACTGGACATGGTCTGACGGAAGTTAGTCATCACAGACTCCACATGCCAGGCACCGTCGGAGGTGCTGAAACTAGAGCATCAGTGAGACAAGAGAGGTCTCCCCTTCAAGGAGAGACAGAAAATAAACAGGAAGATGATCAGAGAAGATCATCTTAGTTAGTGGTAAGTTATAGGAGGGTAGTAAAACCAGGAATAAGGCAGGAAGGATGGGCGTGTGGGCAACACTGGATATCTGATCTCCACCCAAGTAAGGAAGGAAGCAGCTGCATGCAGCTTGGGGATGGGGAGGTTAACAGGACAAGAAACTAGCAATTACAGAGAACTGACAGAATGATGGGCTTGGCAGAGCTGCAGAAAGGGGGCTGATGTGGGAAGCAAGGGGTGGTCGGCAGGAGGCATGGGGACTGAGGAAGGCAGGTCCCTGTAGACTATAATAAGTTCTCATCTGTATCCTGGGCACAAAAAGAAGATTTTGCAGGGTGTAAAGTAGGGGAAAGGTATGATCATACTCACCTTTTACAAAGATCAATCTAGCTGCACTATGGAGAATGGAATTTTTGTAGTTGAAATTCCAAAAGTGACACTTGGACCCCTTCACTCATCGGGTCTGACTTCCACTTTCAGCCACGTCTTCTAGCTCTGCCACTTGTCCGCAGCTCTTGGCACACACCACTATCTATGGTCCTAAATAGCATGTCCTTTCACACTTTTAATTCAGCTGTTGCTGTTCTCTCTTCTGATAAAGCCCTTGCTAGTGTTCCAGGTAGCCTCATACCTCTGGCCATCCTGCCGTGTGCTTGGAGGTGGAACCAGAACCAGAACGTTGTCAAGGGCCTGGAGCAGTATTGGGGGGCTTAATCATATGGGGAATATTTACTGCTCACACGCTGTGTGCCTGGAACTGTACTGGGCTCCTAGGATGCAGGAAAAATGACACTGATACAGTCCCTGTCCACATGGACCTCATCATCTGAAGAGTGAGGGAGTGTATCCAGGAAATACGGAAGAGGTGAGAAAGCCTATACTATGAAAGATAATCCAGGGCTGGCAGAACTTCTCTTGGAAGCCAAGAATCATAGATTGATGGTTTCCTGGAATCTTCAGCTTATAGAACCAAATCAGACCAGAAAAAAAAAAAAATCAGGAGTTAGAAATGCATGTTTATTAAGTCCCTGGAGGATGGGGTGGCTGTATGAGCTTAGAAGTGACAGAAGACACCACAAAGGAAAAGACATACAGCAAACTGGGAAAATACCCACAGCAAATATGACAAAGGATTACTATCTTTATTATGTAAAGAGCGCATGCAAATCAATTAAATTCAGGGAGACCCCAGCAGATAAGTGAGCAGAGGGCACAAAGAGACAATTCTCAAAAGAGGGAAATACATACAACTGGTGAACAAACACAAGAAAAACATGTTCATTCTCTCTAATAATCAAAGAAACGCTTATTAAAACCAGGCAATAACATTTTTCGCCTATTGAATTAACAAAGTTTGAATGCAAACAAGAGGAGGATGGCCAGCCAGTGCTTTCGAGAACGGGATGACTGGGACTCTCAGGCTTTGCTGGGAGACGTGTAAACCAGGGCAACTGTTTTTGGAAAACAATTTGGCAATGTGCATGAAGCGTCTTAAAATATGATTTTATTTTAGTAATTTAATTTCTGAGATTTTTTTTTTCCTAAAGAAAGATTCCAAAAATAGAGAAAGGATCTATGCATGAAGATTTTTTCCCCCCCCTCCGGAGCATTATTTATAGTAGCCAAAGGGTGGGGAGAGAAGAACGAAATGGGAAATTAGAGAGGTACAGATAGCCATATAAGGAAACATTCTGTGGCCATTTAAAAAGATGTTTATGAAATGCTAAAGTTAAGTGAAAAAGGAGGACAGAAAAAGAAACTCTGCTTTGAGTATGATTGTGCTTATAGGGAAAATATCACAGGCACGTTGACTTAAAAATTTCCACATTGTTAGATAGAGCAGAGCGTCGCTAGGGACGTTGGTCTGGGTCCAGTGATGTGGGCTTAGCCATGCAGCTCATACCTCCTTGATTGTTGGAGACTTGGCAAAAGAAACAGGGAGCAGTCCCAGGCTTCCTTGGGGGAGCCTGACTTGATTCTCCAACTTCTGAGATACCTCCATGATTTTAAGAAACCAGGTTAGCGTTCGTTTCACAAATGAGAAAACTTAGATCCAGAACGGTTTAGTGTCTTGCTCAGGGTTGCCCAGGTTCATGGTAGAGCTGGTCCCAGGGTCCAGGCCTTCTGAATTCAAACCAATACAACCTTCCTCCCCAATATGCATCTGGATTAGTGGATAAGATTTGCACATATTTGGCCGTGCTCGTGATCACCCACACGCATGCTTGTGGATGTGCACGCCTTTATGTATATTCAGAGGACAAGTGAGCAACGAATGTGGTCTGCTTAGAACTCAAAGGCAGCAATTGTTGGTCATCCTAAATGTCTGTGGGTTTCACCCCGTTTGGGGCATAGGCTTTGTGGGCATCCTGTGCATCTCTTGATATGTCTTAGCTGGTTTTTCTGTTGCCAACTGGCTTCCCGTTCTGCTGGGGCCACTGGGCTTCACAGCAGCCCTATCCCGGGGCCAGACTCTTCCTGTAACTTGGCGGGGAATCAGGGGGAGGGGCTCTTGGGAAGGCACTGGTCTGGTTCCCAGGGACCCGTGTTTCTTTGCAGGCAGCCATCAAGGCACCATCCAGCCTGCTTCTCGGGCGCCGATAAATGTCCCTCTCCTCTGCTCCCCCTGCTTCACTCAGCCCAGAAGGAGATCTGTTTGCTTTCATCACTCAGACATGCACTTGCCTCTTGCCTCTTGCGGCTTAATTAGCTCTAATGGGGGTGGAGACTGTCCTTGGACGGCTTCCCGCAACTGCCCTCTGCTGGCCAGTAGCCGCATAGGCGGCCGGCTCTGGGGACCCAGAAGCTGTGGTTTTTACAGTGTTTACCAGTGTTTCCCAGAGCGATCCTGACCTGGAGATGCAGTTATGACAAAAGACCTTTCTGCCAGTCCTAGCACACGGAGCCGCCCCAATCTCCAAGAATTAAATCGAATCTGCAAGAATTAACAGGTACAAAAATGCCTTCCTTGTGTCCACTGGGAAGATGTGTTATTAAAATTAGCCTGGGTCAGGTTCCTGGGTGGCTCAGTGGGTTAAGGCCTCTGCCCTGGGCTCAGGTCATGATCCCAGGATCCTGGGATCAAGCCCCGCATCCGGATCAGCAGGGAGCCTGCTTCCCTTCCTCTCTCTCTGCCTGCCTCTCTGCTTACTTGTGATCTCTGTCAAATAAATAAATAAAATCTTTAAAAAAAAATTAACCTAGGTGTTGAAAAGTACCATTTTAACTTTATGATCTGGAGCAAGCTGCTGTGCTTCTCTGGGCCTCGACTTTCCCATCTGTAAAATGGGCACACAACAGTGTCTATCATTAGGTTCCTGAGCACCGTAACTGAGAAAGACTGCCAAACAAGGCAAATGGTGACTGTTACTATTGATACAGAGACTATTTATGCTTGCAGTTGGAGCCTACAGTGCGACTGCTTAGTCTTCATGGCAGTGATGGGGGAAGGCTATGTGAATGGAATGCTTTCGAAAGCTGGGTCTCAATGCATTGCTAGGATTTAACACTTTTAGTTTTACTACTACTACTACTACTACTACTACTACTATTATTATGATGTGCCAAGAGACAAGATATCCAAGAGATAAGAAGGGTACAGAAATGAATAATTCACTGGACCCAAGTCAGAGTAACCACTACATTCAAATTTAAATGGAGAAGTCTTATATTCAATGGGTGCATGTTTTAAAAATAATAATGACCACACAATGGCACATGTGTCTAGCACTTTTCAAGTTGCAGAGTCCTTTTATGGGCCCCTCAGAGAGATAACGGATGTGAGCACTTCAGAAAATAGACAGCTTTCTGCAAAATTAAGGTGATTTGTATTGAGGGATGAAGTTTATCTATATCCTTCATTGACTAAAAAAATCATTTGTTTGCTCCTATTAGATTGATAAAGATGATCATAGAACCATGGGATCGTGGACCCTCAGAGCAAGGAAAGACTTCTCTGTCCCTCTTTCCATTCATTGCTGTCCACAGAATGCCTGTCAGGAAGGAATCCATACTCTGTTTGATTGCTTCTGGGGATGGAGCGCTCACTTCCACTCCACATAGAGGTTCATCTGTCATCGGATAAGCAGAGACAGTGAGTGATCAGCCTCTCTTTCCCTCTTACTGCCTTAATCTTGACAACCGATTATGTTCATTTTGCCGCTAAATATCTCTCAGCATCTTCATCATTACTCTCTGCACACATACCACTTCTGTTGCAATGATCGTAATTCTGTCTTTGGACTGTCTGCCAACTTAAAACTCGCTCCCTTCACTCCCAGCCTATTCTACCCATTGCTTTGTCACATGCAAGCCTGAGGTCCCATGCCGCAGCCTGGAGTGGTGCAGCCTGCTCAACAATACCTGTGATGGCCTCCACAGCCCAGCCTCTAGCCTCCTCCAGGAGCAGGGGTTGGCATGTGACAACCTATGGGCCAAAGGCAGCCCACAGCCCATGTGTGCCATGAACAAAGGATGTTTGTGACATTTTAATTTTTTTTTAAGATTTTATTTTTGTTTATTTGAGGGAGAGAGAGACAGAGACAGCACAAGTAGGGGAGAGGCAGAGGACAAGGGAGAAGCAGACTACCTGCTGAGCTGGGAGCCTGATATGGGGCTCCATCCTAGGACCTGAAGATCATGACCTGACCTGAAGGCAGACACTTAACCACCTGAACCATCCAGGTGCACAACATTTTTAAGATTTTTTTTTTTTTTTTTTTTTTTTTTGTCAGAGAGAGAGGAGCGAGAGTGAGCACAAGCAGACAGAGTGGTAGGCAGAGGCAGAGGCAGAGGGAGAAGCAGGCTCCCTGCCTAGCAAGGAACCCAACGTGGGACTCGATCTCAGGACGCTGGGATCATGACCTGAGCCGAAGGCAGCTGCTTAACAAACTGAGCCACCCAGGTGTCCTGCACAACATTTTTAAATGTAAATTGTGAAATAGAGTGTTAGCCTTTTGGTTGCTTGTGGACTTTGAGGACACTGTCTCTTGGCCTTTAAAGCCTAGAATATTTATCATCTGACCCTTCACTGAAAAAGTTTAGTGACCCTTACTCTGGGGGTGTCAGCTCCTGACATTCCGCCACACACTTGGCTTGTCAGCCACTTGGGATAACTCACCAGACTCGAAGCGCGAGGTGCTTGATAGACCTCTGTCTCTGACGACACCAACCTACCCTACCTTTCTCTCTGGTACACTCTCCGTAGCCTTTTAAAGTTGATGCTGATGCTGATAGCTAGCGAGGGCCAGGCACAGAGTACGTGCCATGCACAGTTGAAAGCACTTTACATGTATTAACTCACTTAAGCCATACAAGCCTGTGGGGGAATCACTATTATTCCTGTTTTACAGAGGAGGAAAACGACATGCCAGAGATCAGTTCTCTTGCCCAAAGTTACAGAGCGCTGAAGTGGACAGTTGATTGAAGACACGGTTCTAATGTCCTTGGAGCGAGCCGGCTCGGGATTTCTGCAGATAATCTGCTGTACCCTTTGCTCGGATAACTGAATGCCCACCTGGCTGAGAACGTGTCCCCCAGAAGATCATCACTGCTTCTGCCAATGACCTCCTGCTGACCTGAATGGGGACCTGCTGGGGGTCAGGGGTCCCATATTTTGCACTTTTAGTTTCCTCCCCAGTACCTATTCCTAGACCCAACTCACTGCTGGTGCGGAGAACAATGCTTCAGTGAACCAGATTGCAGGGCTCCTGCTGGGAGTCCACGGACAGTGGGGGCCCTGGCGAGCTCCAGCTCCAGGAAAAGGGCTGTTGACTCGAGAGGCAAGGAATAAGGGAGGATCCTGGAATTTGAAACTCTTGATCTGAGGCTTGATTGATGATGGGATGTGGATGGGACGGGTTCTTCCAGGATGAACTTCCTGAAAAAGACTGGAGGTGTAAGCCAGGAAGCGCAAGGATACCGGGTTCTAGAAAGGTGACAAAAAGAAAAACACCTCCAGGTAGAGGTCTTATACATCTCCTATGTAATAAATGGCACTAAAAAGTTTGGAATGCTGTTTAATGGCGGGGAAAAGGCATTCTTTATGCTCTTAGGTCCAGGAGTGGAGGCTAAGTCAGAGGGAGGTAGGTATGAAAGCTCACTTAGAAATTCTTTGTCTCTGGGGTGCCTGAGTGGCTCAGTCGGTTAAGCAACTGCCTTCAGCTTGGGTTATGATCCCAGAGTCCCAGGATTGAGTCCCATATTGGTGTTCTCTGCTCAGCAGGGAGGCTGCTTCTCCTTCTGACCTTGCCCTGGCTCATGCTCTCTTAAATAAAAATTGAAACAAACAAACAAACAAACTTTTAATCTCTGGCTTATTACCATGGGATCTAGAGAGTCTTCTTTCTTACCATCTTGGGGTTTCAGGATAAGAGTGCAGTAGGTTCTTTTCAGTCGATGTTGGAGAACTATAGCTGCTTAAAAGATGGGGATGGCTTAATGATCGCCTAGTTCTACCCAATAGAGAGAAATCTTAGGCAAGAAGAAAGTAATTCACTAGAAGGACAGTGACATCATGCAAGCTGTGGTTGACAGGCACTACCAGATTTGCAACCTGCTTCTCATTTCCGAATACCACTTCCACTCTCTCTACTGGCTTCCTCTGTGAGGCACAGAATGTGGCTCTCTGTGGTTCTCACCATTCATGTTTCATGACGGCCTCCACAGCGGACTCAGTCTCTTCCTTTAGTTCCGGTGTGCAAATCTAGGGAAAACTGATTGGCCTGGCTTATATGCAGGAGTTACTTCTGGGCCTGTTTGCTATGGCCAGGGCCCAGGGCCAAGCTGCACAGGCATGGCCATCAGGGTCGCACCATCGCGGACTGTGGAGATGCCCCAAGTGGGGATGGTGGTCTTGTGAGCTGGGTGGCTGCTTCAGTTCATATCCACCTCAAAAGGGGAGAAGCAGGGAGCCTGCAACACTGTTAGATAGTCTCCACCAGAAATCTCATTTTTTCAAAGAAGCTGAGATTAAAAAACTCTGTTTTGAGTCTTGGGTCTTCCTTTTAGGAAGAAAAGTATAACAGGCCCCCTACATGCTAGCTGTTTTATATTGAATCTTCAAGGCAAGCATATGAAACGGTAATATATATTCCTATCTTGCACATGAGGAAACAGAAGCTCTGGGGGCATCAGTAATCTCTACCTGAGGATGCTTGGCTGGTGAAGAGTTAGCCCAGGAGGGCCATCTAAGTCCTTTGATATCCCAAACACTTCTCCCTCTCTTTATACAGCTCTATACCTTCTACTAACTAGAAAGTTGCTCTACCCTCTGGGCCATTGGTTTCTTCTTTATGGGAAGTGACCCTTTCTAATGCAAACATTCATCTTTTCTATTTAATTGTCACACCCTTTTCTGCTTTTCCCAACCTCCACAAACCTACACGTCTGTAACTCCATGATAACGCACACATTGCCTTATAACAGGAGAAAGACACTCCTGGCCTATGAATTTCTGGGCAGTAAAGTAATGTGTTAGTCTCTTACTCTGGGAAGACAAAACACAGACTCTACAGACCAGGCTGTAAGCTCAGCTTTCAGGCTAACTTCTGTGTGAACTTCAAGGAGATGCTCCTCTTCTGAACCTTGGTTTGCTTACTCCATAGACCCAGGGAATGTGTGGTTGGGCTACTGAAGGACTCTCTCTAAAGCCGGTTCGTGCAAGTGGATTTCTCAGCTATAGGCCCTTCCCTCAGTCACATCTCCCCAAGGTCCTTCATTTTCTCATCCGTAAAAGTTGGAAGTTGAACAAAACATGTTGCCTCTTTCCAGCTCTCAAGTTTTCAGCCTCTTGCTTCTCTGCACATGAAACCAACATTTGTCCAGCCTCACCCCTCCTCCTACCCCTACAGAGACCCTACAGAGACTCCTGGCCCTGCACCACCACCTCCCCGGCCTCTCTCCCCCCATCAGTCTAGTGACCCACTCACCACCCCCACCCCGCCTGTGCTCCCAGAGATAACTGGAGCAACAGGCTCTCCTCTCCTGGCTCTTAAGGTGGCCACACACTGGGCTAAATAAGCTGTTTACCAGTGCAGGGAAGGATGACATTTAGAGTATCACATCTTTTTTTTAAGCTTTGCTTTAAAGGGAAGCTGGTTTGGGAATGCGTTGGGAAGATGTCCCTTTAATTTGGTACTTGGGGCTCTCTGAAGAAAAGGTCTTCTGTGTCTCCTTGGTTGCTTCCTAAGAGCTGAAAGATCAATGCTATTTTTCTTACTTCCCAAGCCCCTTGGAAATTATTTGGTTCCACCTAGAACTTGCCATGGTGGCCAGGCTCTGAAGCTCTGGACGTGAAGTTAAAAAGCCTGATTGGCTGTGTGACTTTGGGGGAGTCATCTCACTTTTCAGGGCTTTGGATTCCCCCCTCTGTGAAGTTTTAGCCTAATAATTACACTTACTAAGACACTCTCTAACCATAACAAGATCCCGAGTCTATGTCCTAGACACTGTCTATGAAGATCTCCATGCATCATCTCACCTAACCCTCATAATAGCTAATAGAAATAGTAATAGAAATACTATTGCTATTTACTTTGCAGATGAGACCATTAAAGCTCAAAGAAGTGAAAGAACTTGCATAGTCTGGAAGATGGCCTCACCCAACATTCAAATCCAGTTCTCTGTAACCCCTGTATCCTTAGCCTTCTGCCAAACAGCTGGGTAAGACTACATAGACAGTGTTCTCGTGACCTGTTGCTACCAACTTAGTAAGATAAAACAACCACCATTACACCATGCTTCTGGATTCCGTGGGGAAAGAAGTTGGGTGGGAATAGGGTGGTTGCCTTATATCTGCTTCACAGTGTCTGGAGTTTCAGCTTGGAAGATTCAAGAAGTCTAGAAGCTGGTCTAGCCTCTGGGTTGGTGTGATTCACCAATGGGTCTCATTCTGAAACCACTCACTGGAACGTCCACATTTAACTTTCTGTGTAGACCAGGTGCCCTCACAGCAGGGTGGTCCGCAGATGTTTGGACTGCTTACATATTGGCACAGGGGCTCCAAGTATGAATGCTCTAGTGAAGCAGTAGAAGCTAGGCAGACTTTTATGATCTAGTCTTAGAAATCACGTGGCAGCACTTCTTCCTGTAAACTGGTTAAAGCAGTTATATACCTGATCAGATTCAAGGGGGAGGGCATATCGATCCACCTCTCAATGGATGGAGTTTTAAAGGTTTTTGCAGCCATGTTCTAAAACCACCATCGATGGGATCAGCTATGATCTATGTTGGGGCATCTGGCTAGATGGATAAAGATTAAAGAATCTAATGGGATCAGGGCCAAAGGCCATAGGCCGTTGGTTCTATGATCAGCCTAAAAATGAGCTTTCCAAGAGTCCAAAGAATAGAGGCCCAAATGATGGAGAAAGCTCGTCTTGATCTTAGTCAGCACTGGTTTTTGAGACGACCTAATCTAGGGTATCCTAGAACGACACCAAGGCTTCCAGGCAGAGGTGATGGTCAAGGATGATCAGGGAGCAGATTATGACCATTTAATTTTGTTTCCTGATGATGGATCATGGTGGTGGGCATGGGTTTTGGAATCAGTCAGACACAGGTTTAGAGGCAAGCTTGACCCATTTCCCAATTCTGTGAACCTGAGCAAATGACTTGACCTTTCTAAGTTTGGTTCATTTTTATGTGAAATAAGATAATACAAGTTTCCTTACCAGGATTGTTGCAAGAAGTCAAGTGGAAAGCGCCAACATGGCCCCTGGAGCACAAACACACTTATAAGTTTTAGTTATAATTATTCATCACTCAATCCCTAATTAAACATGTGTTTATTGAACACTTAATATGTGACAACCACTGTACCAAGTGTTTGTTATTTTTACCATTGTTGCTACTGTTATCATCAGCAGATGTGGTCTACCTGCTTGGAGAAGGTCCTCAGATGGAAATTGAGAGTTCAGGGGAAGGGTTGAGCTGCCAGAGACATGGATGAAGCAGGCTGGGGTTCAGGGAACCCAGACCAATAGCCCGATCTGTCACCTGGGTCACCCACAAGGACAGGGAAAGCCCCAAACTCCATCTGGGCACATGGGTCCTGAGAGTCTCCTTGACTCATCCTTTATGGGGTGGATGTAACTTATCAGGCTAGACTTGGGTAGGGGTTTAGTGGGTCCCTGCAGTGACAGTTGTCAGTGCCTGAGATGTAGGAGTACGGGAGTAGGGTAGAACCAGGGGCCACACTCTCCTCCCCAGAGTTGTGAACCTCCATGAGACAACAGGCAAGAATGGGCTTTGTAAACAGGGAAGGTATGACAACGTTAGGATAATGTGTGTGATGGGCCTCGGAAGCCAGCCTTGTGGCCTGCAGTTTTCTCCATTTCTTAATGTGATTGTGTAAGGAAAAGAGCATACCCTGAAGTCAGACTCTGCTTCTTAATAACTGGGATGATATATTTTTTTAAGATTTTATTTATTCATTTGACAGAGATCACAAGTAGGCAGAGAGAGGAAGGGAAGCAGGCTCCCTGCTGAGCAGAGAGCCTGCTGCGGGGCTCGATCCTAGGACCCTGAGATCATGACCTGAGCTGAAGGCAGAGGCTTTAACCGGCGCCCCTAACTGGGATACCTTTGACAAATTTCTTTTCTCTGAACCTCTGCCTTCCCACCTGTTAAATGTGAATAGTGACAACATTAACTATCTTAATTGGTGTGTGAGTATTAAACCAAACCTCCATGTGAAGATTTGGTCATGGAGTAAGCCTGTGTTATTCAAGCCGTCCAGGGACTCTGCATTAGGCTCCCTTGATGCACCTGTTTAAATTACAGTCCTTACATCTACTCCTATGAGAATTTCTTCACCCTTATTTTGCTACATATTTCCATATAGCTTTGATCTTCTGATATATACAGTATTATCTCTCTCCTTCTTTATTGTCTGTTTCCCCCATTTTCCTTCCTGTAAACACCATAAGAGTGGAGACTTTTGCTGCTGTGCATCCAGCCCTTAGAACAGTGCATGATAAGTGAGAATAATACAAAAAACAAAAACAAACAAACAAAAAACCCACAAGAATGAATGAATGAGAATTTCTGGATTCTCAAATCAGCCTTCTCTTAAGTCATCCCAAACGATTCTTACAAACACACAGGTTGGAGGACCACCATAGGAAGTGCTTAATCAACACTGGTTGTTTTTCCCCTTCCTTTCTCTTTAAGTATCTTAAATTTGTTTAACTTGTTCAAAGAACCAAATTACCAAGGTTAGATAAGAGGGTAACTCTGGGATGAATAGGATTATCTGGTAGCCCCCATTCTCTGTTGCAGAACTATCCAGACCTTGAAGGGAGAAGGCTCTGTTCTGGTGTATTCTGATAGCAGAAGGATATGCAACACTTAGGCATTGACCCTCATGACTGGGTGCCTAGAGTGTAGGATCCTGGGAATCCTGGAGAAAGCAGTCTACCTACTGACCCCACCTTCTGCTCAATTTGACCCAGGGCCTTGCTTGCTTGATGCCCATCACATTAGACTTGGGAGGTGGCCTAACTTAAGACCAAATAGGGTATGTCCTCTGCTCTAGAAGGATGGACAATGGTTCAGAACTGGACCCTGCTTCCTGGACTGATCTGGCTCTGGTTTGGAGAGAACCCAGGATGGCTGGCTGACCAACATCCAAAAGTCATGGAAATAGGTAGAGGGTTGAGTTCCTGTCTGAGACTGGGGAAGACAGGGAAGGGAACTGACATGCACGGCATACCTTCTACCCTTTTGTTCATATATCACCTCTCTGGCTTTGATGGTTTTGAAGGTTTGGCTGTTACTGGTTGTATGACTGGGTCATTGACTTCCCTCTCTGAGCCTTGGTTGTATTATCCATAAGCTGGAAGTGGCAGTAACATCTTATGGGGGTCCTCATGTGGATTTAATGAAGACCAAAGAACTCCATTGGGCATACAGTATGCCCTAGATGTTTTCCTTCTTTCTTTTTTAACTCCACAAATCTCAGTTTATGTGAGGGAAAACAAAGGAGAACATCAGATGGAGCAGGATGTCTGCTGCTGGGCATGTAATATGCAGCTCTGGGGATAAGAGCCAAGGGGAGGGACGTGCACGCTGGGGGAATTTTGGAGCCACTTGACTTAAGAAGCTCAAGCTAATCAGTCCCTCTCAGCTCATCATGGACGTTGCAATCAGGGCTCCCCCTGCTCACCTGCTGCTCTGCCCTTGGGGAATCTGCCAGAGCCAATCATGGAGCTTTGTTCTCCCAGCTCAGCTCCTTGGAGGAGCACTCTGGGCTTGGCCAGGAGAGACAGCAGGAGGACTCATGGAATCCTGGGCATTGGGTATAGATCTAGATGGCCCTGTGCAATACCTTCAATTCTCTCACAAGGGTAAAGAGAGGATGTGACTTAGCCAAGGTCACAGAGATAGCTGGATTGAGAGAAAAGAGGAGATTTTTATATTTACTGATGTTGCCATTCATTCACTCAAGAGGTTTTATTGATCTTCTATTATGAGTGCAGGGCATCACAGGTCACACAAAGCCACACTGCATTCCTAATTCTACCTCCTTTCTAGAGCCCCATACTTTTTTCTCTAAAGACCAAAGTCACTCCTGTGGTAATTTTACTCAGGCCTGGACAAGGGCCATGGAGGTTCCTGCTGGCCCCTTTGTCCCCTGCCTCCAGCTCAGTCTTAGATTCTCAAGCCCTAAAAATTGCTCAGGACACCAGGAAATAGTGGATCCAGTTGAAGTCAGTGGAATTTACTTTATTTGAATTGACTTGAACTGAATGAAATAGAATTACAAAACTAAATGGAAATAATTGAATTGAAATATAACAAATTGGGTTGAATCAGGATTAATTGAAATGAAATCAGTTGAGAATGTATTGAATCATGGTACTACTAAAGGTTTGGACATCACCTCCCCGACCCTGCTCCTCGTATCCTGAGAGAATTAAAGCCCAACAAAGGGGAGCATGGGGCAGGGTGTGATGGAGGGTCAATGACTTTGAGAAGGTCGAGAAAGTGGCAGAGCCAGGCTTCCAAGCCAGGTCATCTGACTCCCTGGTCAGCATCTGTCTCACTATCCCATATTTCCAGAATGAGTGGGGTCTGAGGCTGGGTTTCTGAGAAACAAGCCAGAAGTCAGTAGAAATCAGCAAGTGAAAAGAACTTTGGGAAAAATGGTGTGCAAAATTTTTGGAACCGCTCCACCTTCTAATGAATAACCAAACTTGTTGACCTCTGACATTGTCTTTCCAAGATAGTTCTTATCTGGGCTGTGGTGGGTACATGGTACCTAGGCTCTGAGCCTACTTTGGCCATGATTCTTTATGAAATTGAATTTACTTTGAGGAATAGAGATTATACTTGTAGCTGACTACCCTCCTTGAATTCCCAATCACAAGATCACTGTGCCTAAAAGTCCACTGTTAATACCGTTCCTTGGATAATGTTTTAAAAATATTCTATTAAAATATATATGTGCTAGCTGGAGGAGATAGCATATTTAATATCCACATTTTAGTGTATTAACCTTATTGTATCAACTATCTGACACCAGAATGAAGGCTTGTGTGGATGGTGGAATGAAGTATGATTTGCAATAGAGAAGTTGGTTTGGATGGGTATTATGTAAAAATGTTATTTTTAAAAATTGATACAAATTGCTCTATCCAGGAATTTAAATCTGAAAGTCTCTATAATGAGGAGGCATTAGTTTTATGATGAAAACATTATATAATAATAATCTGGATTCCTAAGGAAAATGCAAATGGTAGTCCATTGACCTCTTGCACACTTCTCTCCCCACAAATGGTCATAACTGCTAATCAGCGCTCAACATAAGAATTAAGCTTCACAAGTAATCTTTATAACAATGAGGGGAGGTAAGTCTGACACTCTTGGCCTCATTTTACAGAGGAGAAACTAAGCCCTGGAGATGTTCAGTAATGCACCTTCTGTCTCACGGGGATTCAGAGGCAGAAAGAGGACCAGAGTTTCCACCTTGGCTGCCTGAACCTGGAAGTCTCTCAGACGTGTTATATATACACTGTGCAACTGCAATCGATTTCCCATCGTCGTTCCTTGGTTGTGTGGGACATGGGAGGCAGAAGTCATGGGGTGGGCACCTCCAAAAGCCAAGGGTGGCTCCAGTCCATTTCACAGACTTGAGCCGCCGGTGGAGCAGCCTCTGGAGTGTGTAATCACGTTAATGAGCTGTGGTGCTTGTCAAGGTATGTGATCCGGACGCTTGTTGCTGTGATCTGGACATAATTGACCCTGCCACAGGAACAGCAAACTGGCCGACAGGCTCTCAGCAAACCACAGGCTGGGCAAAATGACACACTGAGGGATGTGGCCAGCTACCCTGGCTCCACAGTTCTTCAATGTTTATGACACAGTTGTCCTTGCCAACAAGCACTCAAACCAGAAGTAAGGGTCCTGTTGGAATAGATGGGGGGGTGGTGGTGATGGTGATAGATTTTGGCAGCAGGGTGGGTCCTCACTCTACCTGCCTGCAAAGTTTTCAGATGAAAGTGAATTGGACTCAGGAAGATTCCCAAAGGAAAATTGCTGTCACTTCACTTAGACACACACATCTCCAATCTCCATCCATAAAAGGGATCCTCTCAAGATGTGGCTCTACCCTGAGCTCCGTGAACTCCTCCCCGGGAGGAGCCTCAGACAAGCCACTAAGGGGCTTCCATCACTGTGGCTTCATTCCAGGGTCCATCTTTACTCCAGTTCCAGGAACTAGATGTTCTTATGTTACCTTTGGATCAAGTCTCTGCACGTGTTTCCGCCATAAGCCTCATTCACTCCACAAATATTTAATGGGCACAGGCACTGTTTCCATGATAGGCATTATTCTAAATCCTGGGAATATAGAGGTAAACACAGTGGACAATGTCTGCATGGCGATGATAGTCAAGGGGGAGACAAATAAACAACAACAAGAAAGCCAAAATATATACCTTAATTTCAGGAGTGGTAAGTCTTATGAAGACAAATAAATGAAGGAAAAGCATCAAATATATTAATCTAGTTGGCAGGAGTAAAGTGGTGAGGTGGTCAGGGAAGTCTTCTCTAAAGATGAAGCATTTGAACAGAGTCCTGTTTGGTGGGAAAAGGAGTCCTGTTGCTGTCTGGGAGAAAGTGTTCCAGGTGTAGGGGGTCAAAGACAAAGACACTAAGATAGGACAATTGAGGAAGGTCAAGGAGTCATTAGCAGGCCAACAAGGCTTCAGTGAAATGACGGCAGAGGGCAGCTGTAGGAAATGAAGTCAGATAGGGAGCTGGACCCAATTCCTTACTGTTAGGTTGGCTGGACAGAGCCTTGAAGGCCAAGGTAAGCTTGTTGAAGTTCTGAGTCTGGTCTATGTTCTGCAAGATTCTTCTGATGTTAGTGGGATCTGGGATGGAAGATGGCTCCCTCCATGCTCTTGCCTGATGGTCCCTAAGTTGGCCAATTCCAACTCTCAAATTCTTTCTCTAGGCATCTCCATATAAGCCAAGAGTAGCAGTTATTAAAGCTAAAGACACAGAGAGGGCTTACAAGTCCCCGTGTTTTACTCCTGGGTTCTTTGATCTTTTTTTAATTTTTTTCTTTCCCCTGGGATTGAGCCAAATTCCATTCCAGTTTAAGTCTGGTCCCTGCTCCTTGCTTGTCTTTGCCCCAGTGGGTCAGCGTTACTGTTGCTTGCTCTGATGATCTCTAAAAGTACTCGGAAAGCTGGCTTTGCTAGAATAAAATGGAAGTACTTTGTAATGGAGATTGTAACTGGAAAGAAGTTTGTTTAACTGATGTGTTTTCCTCATTATTGTTGGTGGGAAAAACTGGCCTCAGTCAAAATTTCAGACTCTTGTCTTGCCACACCCCACAGCCCTATTTCAAGTCCGTGAGTGTTTGCACACATTGCACACTCTTCTCTCTGCCAGGAATTGGTATCCCCCACTCCTTCTTCACTGAAACATCTACTCACAAGACAGAATTTTTCTGAGAAGGCTTTTGACGATCCTGGGTTGCTACGCATCTTCGGTGGGTTCATTGGCCCCCTGTCTTCCCCTGTCCCCCTTCGTGTGATGCTCTAATTACCTAGTCCTAAACCTGTCCTCCCCTAGAGAAGGGGAGGGGTGTAACTCGGTAGTTAAAAGCATCACCAGAGTCACACTGCTTGAGTTCAAATTCTGATGCTACTGCTTGCTAGATCCGTAGATTTGGGGTTAGGTTTTTTTAATTTCCTCCCAGCCTCTGTGTACTCATCTCTAAAACTGGGATGATAATAATGCTCTCCTATTAGGCTTATTGGATATGATAATCAATGCCAACCAATCTCCTTGTGTCTCGTTTTACCCCTCTACATAGCTAAAATAGTGAGGTGTTTTTTTTTTTTTTAAATGTGCTCTTTCCACAGGTTTTTTGCCTGCTTATAACCTGTTTCTCATTATTCAAGTCTTAGGTTCCATAACTGTTCAGAAAGGCTTTCCGTGGCCATTGCATTGGAATTAGACTCTACTCCGTCCCATTATTCTTCAGAGTCATAAACAGTGCTATTTACCAAACATTTTCAGTTCTACCTCTTTCTATGGACTGGACAAGATGGCACCTGTTGTTCCCTGATGTTAGGAGGGACCGTATGCCTAGTTGTCAGCAAAAATAACTAATTTTTCTAAGATTCAAAGTTATTTATTATCTAGCTAGCTAGCTAGCTAGCTATTTATTTATATTTAGAGAGAGAAAGAGAGAAGGCAAAGGCATGAGCAACAGGAAGGGGCAGAGGGAGACGGAGAGACAGAATCCCAAGCAGGCTCCACACTCACCTGACTCATGATACTGAGATATGAAATCAAGAGTTGGCTGCTTATCTGACTGAGCCACCCAGGCGCCCCTTCTCATCTTTTCATTACCAATGCAAGACCTTCCAGAGATCTCATTTCCCTCTGGTATGGTAACAGGCAGTTCCCAAGATGAGTATGATCATGAAGATTAGAAAAAATTCCCTTGTCCTCCAGACCCAGGATGTAGCATGAGCAACAATTAAACTTATGACACTGAGACTTGGGGGTAGTTTATTACTGCAACATGACCTAGGCTAAACTGACTAATACACTCTTTGAATTATTTATCTTTCTCTATGAATATGTGTGTTAATTATTTCTCAGTGTCTGCTCTCCCTTGCTTCTATAATCATAGAACTCTCCCTTTTTTTAATATTTTTTTTAAAATTTTTAATAAACATATATGTATTATTAGCCCCGGGGGGACAGGTCTGTGAATCGCCAAGTTTACACACTTCACAGCACTCACCATAGCACATACCCTTCCCAATATCCGTAACCCCACCACCCTCTCCCTCCCCTGCTCCCCCAAGCAATTCTGTTTGTTTTGTGACATTAAGAAGAACTCTCCCTTTTGAGCTAAGGAATGGCTTTGTAGAATAAAGGCTACACCTTCCAGGTCCCCTGACAGTTTAGTATCACATGTGACAAGCTCTGGCCAATGTGATGTGAGCAGAAGTGAAGTTTGCCCCTTCTGAGCCTGACTCTTAAAGAGAAAGCCGTGCCCTCTCCTTCCTATTGGCTAGAAGATGGAAATGCTGATTTCATCTCTAATAAGCAGATAGGGGAGATACTGTTGCGATGACAGAACAAAAGGAGAGAAGGAGTCCATCTTCCTGATGGTGTGGAATTATCACACCAGCCCTGGATTCCTTATACCTAGGTTGTTCTATGATTAAAAATAAAGTTTTGATCTGTAGAACCTGTGTTATTTGGGGTTGCTATTCTAGCGATCAAGTCTGTTCCCCAATATCCTACTTCAAGTCATCTTGCTCATTTATTCAATTGACTGATGTCTATTACCATGGCCCCATCACACATGCACACACCTGTATCTTCTCACAGAACAGGAATTCTTTCTTTCTTATTCATGGCTGCATCCACAGAGCTTAGCACACTGCCTGTCATAGAGTAAGTGCCTAAGAATATCTGTTGCATAATGAAGTATAAATGACATACAGTAATCTCCAAATAAATCATTATTGACTGTTAGTAGGTATTACTCTTCTTTACACTTCAGAACAGTCTTTTCTATGATCTGCCAAGACCGTTTCTGAGGCCTCTGATGTTTCTCTCGCCTACAAGAGCATTTCTCTTCTTTCTTATTTGCCAAGTCCTTCACGAATAAGCTCTGGACTGATGTCAGAGATGTGCAGAATGCAATGGCTATAAAGGACCTTAGCGGTCACATGGCATGGCCCTCTCAATTTACAAGCATGAGAACAAGCTCAGAGAGGGGAGATTAGCTTGTGTTTTAGTCCGTTTGGGCTATTGTAATAGAAGACCATAGATTGGGTGGCTTAATGACAACAGAAATTTATTTCTTACTGTTCTGAGGCGGGAAGACCAAGACCAGGGTGCCAGCAGATTCGGTGTCTGGCGAATCCACTTCCTGATGGTAACTGCTGACTTCTTGTATCCTCCATGACAAGAGAGGGCAAGAGACCCCCAACATTTATTTTCTAAAGGCATGAATCTCACTGATGAGGGTTCTACCCTCAGGACCTAACTGGCCCCCAAAGTCCCCATATCCCAATACTAACACCCCAGGACTGAGAATTGCAAAGTATGAATTTGGGGGTGGAGTCCAGTCCATAGCAATTTGTTACAAGTCACACGGTGAATTGGTGAGAGAAGGGCCCTTCTTTTAGTATGCTTATTGTCACCAGAATTTCCAGCTCCTCTTAGGTGAGTTATTCTTTGATCAGACTTCAAAGATATAGGTGGATTGTATTTCTTAACATCTCTTCTATTGGGACTTTACAGTTGCTGTGAGATAGTGTCCCCACCTTTGCACTTCACGACTTTCCCGCATTTGGAACCCAAAAGGGCTAAAGCCAGAAAGTCCCTCAAAGGTGAGTTAGGTAATGTCTTTGTTCTCCACGGGGATACTGAAGCCCGGAATGACAAAGAAACTCCTCTGACCACACTTGGTTCATTGAGAGACACTGGGAGGAACTTCTGGCATCTCTATGGAAATGTCATCCGAAGTGAGAGTTAGACATTTTGGGAGATCATGTCATGGTCCAGGAGGTATTACAGCCAAGGCTTGACAGGGGATAACAGGGTTATGGGTGAGAGACTCAGCGATCATATGAGTGTCAATAAGAACAAATCATGTGAGTTTCAGTAAAATCTGCTGCCAACACTGAGAACAAATATAACTCAACACAGTAAATATGGCATATAATAAAATCTAATATAGCAAAGTCAATGAGATGGTGTGCATCTGCTTTCTTCACCAGTGTTAGCCTTCGTCAAGTCCAGGAGAAGTGAAAGAAAAACTAGAAAAATAATGTCCATCATAGCACAGGTGCCTGGTAAATGTCCTTGAAGTCAGTTCATTTGACCCATTCAGCTTTTTGCAGCTTCCCCTCTTCTTCTGATCCCCAGTGGACATCTTACGGTTGCAGGCAGTTGAAGGTTTGGAGGGATCCCCAGCATCATCTGGCCCACATTTCCCAGAAGATTTGATCAATAAGTTCCTCCATTAAAAAAAAAAAAAATGCTTGTTTGATCAAATACTCAGGATGCGAGCAAACATAGTCATGGTTCTGGGATATCCCATGTTACAAACAAACAAACAAACAAACAAACAAAAATTACCAAAAAGGAAAAAAAAATGTGTGGAACTTCTCAACTCCATATTTCTCTACAATATGTGGTCACAAAACCCTTTTTAAAATTGATTTTGCAAACCATGAATATGGCAGAGAATAGTTTGGAAAAATCACTGTAGCCCAAACCCCTCACCTGGTGTGTGAAAAAAAAAAAAAAATAGAGGCTCAGAGGAGGAAAAGTGGCAGAGTTAGGACGAGAACCTGGGTCCTCTAACCTGGAGTCGACTATATGTGGTGTCTTCCTGTGAGAGAGATGGCATGTTCTTAAAGCAGTTCTGATTGGTCCATGTTTCATTTAACAGCTCATCTGTCAATCGATAGTGTCACAGAAATATGCAACCAAGACACTGTGTTGTGAAATGAATGGATTTACAGACCAGGAGACCAGCCCTGTGCTCCGCTCATTAAGAAAAATCTGTGTGCTGAACATCGGTGTGACAGGCCCATCGAGGGATTTGTTTAGCTCATTTAGAGTAATGGAGACGTGGGATTAACCATTTTAAAATCAAGCCACTGTGCTTCCGTGGCCCCAAGTGCAACTCAGCCACCCAGCTGAGCCTACTTGGATGCTATCTTGTTTCTAATCTCCATGCCCAGCTGTGCTCTCCTCTATAGTCCAAGCCTCTGGGGCGTGGCCTGGGGCTTCCCTCCACAGAGCATGGACTGACCAGAGGCCTGGAGGAGCAACTCGGAAGTTAGTCATTGACTTTCTGCTCTCTCATGGCTCCCTTCTCAAATTTTCATACATAGTGGAGTTGGTATCACAAGTGGGTTTTGCAGACTCACATGGGAACCCTACCTATAACTGCTCCCACCCTTTCCTTGACTTCTTCCCTCCATGCAACTGGAACATACCCTCGCCCTCTTCCTGCCAATGACCACTCCCCCTGCTTGCTCTCTGCACTCCTACACCCACCACTATTTCCATTTGTCTTCCAACCTCCTTCTCCAACACCAACATTTCCCTCTCTATGGTTCTTTTCAGCAGTTTACGAATACACTCTATTATTTTCCTTTTGCATATGCATAAACAGAAAGGTTAATTAAGTCACTTCAGCTACTAAAAATGTTCTCTATTCTTCTCCATATCCAGAGTTCTCAAAAGCATTGTCTCTTTTGCATGTAGTCTCTATTCCTCACCAAGTTATTGCATCTTCAGCACACTCGATTTCTGCTTTATCACTTCAGCCTAAATTAGGCCACCTTCATGTTGCAAAATCTAAGGTGTAGTCTGAAGTCTTCACTTCACTTGACCTCTCAACCATCTGAAAAACATTGCCATTCTCCTTGGAATCCTCTTCTGATTCTCCTCCCACTTGGCTGTACTCATTCTCCATTTCTCCTGCCAGCCCCTCCTTTTCTACCTAAGATATTAAGCTCCCCAGAGCTTGATTCTGAGTCTCCTTCCCTGTTGAATTCCTTGCTTTGCTTTATTGTGATCTGTGTTTCTCACTGCTCACTTCCTCGGTGGATAGCACAGACCCTTCCCATGATTAAGCTTCATGTCTATGCAATGTGTCCCACATTTATCCCCGTGATCCAACTTCCTGACGGCTGTCCCCAACTGCAATCTTCACCTCTTGCCAGCATCCTGTTTCTTTTCCTCTCATGTTTCTCATATCCCTTAATCACCTAATTTATTTTTTTTAAGATTTATTTATTTGAGAGAGAGAGAGAGAGCATGAGAGGGAGGGGCCGAGGGAAAAGGAGAGAGAGAATCCCAAGCAGACTCCGTGTTGAAGAGGATCCTGAGAACACTACCTGAGCCAAATCCAAGAGTCCAACACTCAACCAATTATGTTAACCAGGCATCCCAATCCCTAATCCTTAATTTTTTACGTCAGAAACTTGGGAGCCATTTTTGACACCTTGCTTTCCCTCTTCCCTCTGGTAGCACAAATCGTCAATCACAAAATCTTAGAGAATCTATGTCCAAAATGCAGGACAGGTCTATTGACTCTTCACCATTCACTCCTTCTCCTCAGGATCAAAGACAACCACCAAGTCACCTGATGCCCTTCTGCAGAATTCTCAACATTAGAGACAGCATGCTTGGTTTCATTTCTTTAGGTCATGATCATTTTACCCAACCACTTAAAACCTCCAGTGGCTTCTGTTTAGTCCTAGAATGCAGGTCACAATCTTTCTTCTCATCTACAAAGACCCGGCAAAATGTGAACCCCCCCCCCCATCCTACCTCTCTCCACTCTCCTTATCTGCAGGGTCCACTCATTCTGGCATTTCATTTGCTCCTTTAATGCCACCTGCTCCTTCCTATCTCAAGGCATCTACACCTGCTGGTCCCTTCCCTTTAAAAAAAAAAGAATACTCATTTCTTACCATCACCCCTGAGAGAAATATCTCCTGACCGGCTGGATCGGGTTAGTCCTCCCCTCTACCACCATTAAAACTCATGACCTCCTATATTTTTCTTTCATTACATTTATCAATAATTTAATTATACAGACTTCACATCTGCATCCTTGATTGGAACATAACATCCATGAGGGCAGGCAACAAGGCTTAAATGTTTTATGATTCCAGCAGGAGCCCTGTGGTTGTCATATAATCCTTGTGCAATTAATGCATGTGGAAGAAATACAAATAAATGGCATGAGACTGTTTTTGGAAATGAAGGGCATCAGATGTAGAATATTCATCTCTCTCTAGCTGTCTATGGCCTTCTCTGGGAAATGGAGAGGGTGGGGAAAGCCCACCTTGTCTATTTCATGAGTTCATAATGACAGCGAGCTGCAGCGGGCTTGGTGGATCTCTGTAAATACACAGCAAACTATTTGTTATTGCTCTTTGCTTCAGACTGTCTCTGAAAGGAGGAGCGTGGGCTGCTTTTGTGATAGGAAGATACAAGCTTAGATTTCTAGAATGGCCCTAAGAAAGTCTATCTCTCTGGATCTCAGTACTTCCAGGTATAAAAAGGAAGCAATTGGGCCAGACATGCCTGCAAGGTCCATTCCTCCCGTGTTAATCCATGACCAGCTCGTGCACAGCAAGGTACAGAGATGGCCTAATCAAATGCTTCGGCAGATAACTTGTGCTGTCGCAGATGATCACTAGGAAGGGGGAAATTCATCTCCAGAGCAAGGCCACGTTTAGAGGACGACTCTGTTGCTGTGGTGCCATATGGACAATTCTCATGAACGAGCTCTGGGCTTGGTTTCAGGGGCCAGGGTGTCAATTCCAGGTCTGTTGCTTGTCAGTGGTAGAACCCAGAACTGCTTTTTTATACTTGTGAAGCCTCAGCATCCTCACTGGAAACACACAGGAGTCCCATGACTGACCTCAGTGAGCCAAAGTGGGGGAGAAAACAAGATCATGGTCAGGGAAGTCAGCTGTCAAATCAAAAAGGCTGCACACCATTTTCAGCAGGCAGGCACCTGACATCTCCCGAAAAGTGGAAGTGGGCCCTATTTTCCTTCTACAGAGGAGCCTGCTATAGAGCTTTGGAAACAAAAGGTGACACGAGCAGCCCCAGCACTTTAAAGCAGCAAATTGTTCCCAGTCCTTAGCCTGCAGCACAGTGCACAATTTTTTATCCAGAGATGGCAAAAATTGGGCCTGGAGTAACTTGATACTGCAGGCTATTGTCTCACAAATGATTTATAGCCAAGGCTGCTCTGTGCTCAGAAGTTTGCACACTGCCCAAGGCCCCCTCTCCAGAAGGGAATCTTGCCTCCCCTTGGGAATGGGTCTCTGGAGATGAATATGAAAACTCTGTTTATCCTCTGATACTCCCTGGAAGCTGTTTCTGGCTATGTTCTAAGAATATCGAAGGTCCATCCCTGTGGAGTGGTTAGTAAGGGACAAGACCTCCTGGTAAGAGGTATGTCTTAAATTGTGTCTGCTAAAAAAAAAAAAAAAAAAAAAAAAAATAGCTGTGTGTGTGTGTATGTGCATGTGCTCACGCGTGCCCTTGCGTGTGTGTGAAAAGGACATCAAATACAAATAGTTTAAAATCCAAACTCTGTTTTCAACATTTTGAGGAACCTCCATGCTGTTTTCCAGAGTGGCTGCACCAGCTTGCATTCCCACCAACAGTGTAGGAGGGTTCCCCTTTCTCCGCATCCTCGCCAGCATCTGTCATTTCCTGACTTGTTGATTTTAGCCATTCTGACTGGTGTGAGGTGATATCTCATTGTGGTTTTGATTTGTATTTCCCTGATGCCGAGTGATATGGAGCACTTTTTCATGTGTCTGTTCGCCATCTGGATGTCTTCTTTGCAGAAATGTCTGTTCATGTCCTCTGCCCATTTCTTGATTGGATTACTTGTTCTGTGAAGTGTGTAAACCTGGTGATTCACAGACCTGTACCCCTGGGGATAAAAATATATGTTTATAAAAAATAAAAAAAGTATAAAAAAAAAAATCCAAACTCTGCCATTTATTGACTTTAACAACTTGGAAAGGTTGTTTACTTGTTTGAGCTGCTATTTCCTCTCCCATGAAAGGAGATATTAATGCCTCTGTGATGGGATCATGCGAGGCTCAAAAGATGAAATGCAGGTCAAGCCTTTGGCTCTATGCGTGACACATTCTAGGGGCTTACTGGGTGTCAGGGATTTTTCTTCCTTTAGGAAAGGGCAAGAGGTCACCTTGGGCCATTCAGTTTGAAAGGTGGTGCCTACAGCAGCTGTTCCTCACTTTTGTGGCTGTTATCAGTCATCTACTGCTGTGTAACAAGCAACCACAAATCTCAAGGCCATGCAATGAGCCTTTATTTATCCTCCAGCCCTGCTGATCTTGGCTGAACCCAAGCAGGTGGTCCTAGGCTGCAAATCAGCAAGGTCCACCCGCCGGGCTCCTGGTCCCCCTTGGGCCAACAGGTGAGACAGATATGTTCTTGTAGATATGGCAGAACTGCAAGACAGCAAATGGAGACACAAGATGGCTTTGGAAGCCTAGGTTGAAAATGGACACTCTGTTGTTTCCAACCCTCTTCCACTGTCCAAAGCCAGGCATGTGATTTAGCTCAAATTTAGGAGGTGTTAAAATGCACTTGGCATTTTAGGAAGGAAGGAAGGAAGGAAAAATCACTTGACAAAAGTTATGAATGCAGGACAGGATAAAGAGCTGGGGCCATTAATAAAATCTAGCACAGCTGCAATGCATCCAAATACTGTTCCATTTTCATGTATGTGGAAGGGGAACACACCATAAAAGGTGAAATGAAGTCCTTCCTCCTTCCTTTCTAAGCAGGAGGAAGATAAATATTTTTCCCCCTGCTTCCAGTAGCTAAAGCTGAATTAAAGCAGACCAATCATATATTTCAGCCCAGGATATTGATGTTTTCTTTTGAATTCTATTTGTTTTTACTTTCTAAAATCACTTTGGATTCATCTTTTTATTAAGTAATGTATGCACATCGTGCAAAAGTCAAATGATCTAAACAGCCATATTACAGTAAAAAGACATCTCCTGTCTCCCATTTCTTCATCTTTTACTTGATGAAACTCTTATAACCAAGATGGTCTGCAGTCTTCCGGGGAAATCTACTTAGGTACATGCAACAGCATAGCCATCCCTTTTTTGCTTAATGTGAAGGATACACACACCATTCTGTACCTTGATTTCTCACTTGACAATATATCTTGTAGATCTTGCCATGATAGGTGTAACTACTTTTTGTTAAACAACTGCCAATATTCCTTTAAAAGGGGGGACTGTGAGTCCTTAAGGAGGAATCCAAAGATTTGGGGTTAGTTAGAAATCACTTCTGTGGCTTCAGTGCGGTTGGGAGTTCAACAATAGGACATGAATAGAGGGTCAGTGTTGGGAGAAGAGGATGCCAGAAGTAGATCATTCCAGGGCCAAGAGCTTGGCTGTGCTCTGTCTCTTTCCATTCCTACCTGAGTCTGGTCCAAAAGCCTTTCCAACAGAACTCTGCACCACCCCTCTCCCTCCAAGTACCGTTCCTCTCTGCTGAAGTTTACACAAAGTTGGTTTCTTTCATCAGCAATCAAGAACCCTAACTAATACAGAATGTTGCTAGGAGCAGGCTATCTGCAGGAGACCTGGGATCGATAGGACCAGTGTAGGGCTGAAGACAGCAACAATCCACTGGTACTGAATGATGGGAATCTCAGAGTAAGAGGTAGTGAATGGGGAGGCACCAGCGCAGGGTCTGAGCATTCATGCACCAAGTGTTTCTTGAGTTCTTAACATGGGCTGGACGTGATCGTCAGTGTTGAGGATCTAGTGAAAGGAAAGTAGACAAGGTCTCTGGCCTCAGGGAACTCACATGCTAGCGCAGCAGAGACAATAAAGAAGCTAACAAATGTCCGGCATAACATCAGGTAGCGATACGTCTTAGGAAAAAGGAACAGAAGATGACAGGGATACCATTTTAATAAGAGAGAAGAAAAGAGGCCACCAGGCTCCACCAGCACCAGATTCTGCTCACTCAGTGCCTTTTCCACCATGGATCGGCAGTCGTCCAGCCCATGGATTTTGAAACCTATCTCCCTTATTATTTATTCTCTAAAAATTTGCTGTAATGTTTGACCTCTCCACTAGAGCTGAGTATTTCCTGTAAAGATGCTGTAAGTTGCAATGCTCTCTCCCCAGGCGGGAGCCTTCCTTCACAAAGACCACTTACTAAAACTCCACTGTGAACTGGGGAACAAAGAAGCTCTAGGGAGATGAGACAAAATGAGTGAAGCTTTCCACTGAAAGCCTCAGTGACTCCATGTAGTTTATAGAATCTCTCATTCCATTTGGCACTTGGGGTGCTCCATGTCCAGATTTTCAGCACTCCTTCTAATTTCTCCCCCTTAGAATATTTTCCAGCAAATGGTCATTCCCTTCCCTTTCCCCCTGGGGTGGGGCACAATTTTCTGTTCCACTTTGGGATTGGCAGGGGCCAGTACAAGGTGAAGGCAGAGGCAACGCAATCGAAGGTTCTAAATGTTCTTGTGCCTGTGGCTTGTTCTCTTGAGCTTCTGTGTACGTCCTTGAGGACAGACCTGTTCTGCCACTTCTCCAAGGAGGATGTAGGCACCTGTGGATGAGACATGTATGGAACAATGTCTGGAGTATGAGTGGGAAAAGAAGGTAAAAGCTTGTTGCCATAAGCCACTAAGTTTGGGGGTTGGTTATGTAGCAGGTTTGCAGCAACTGGTAATACTTTAATAATGAACTCAACAGGGCCACCTTCATGGCTCAGTGGGTTAAGCCTCTGCCTTTGGTTCAGGCCATGATCTCAGAGTCCTGGGATTGAGCCCTTTGTTGGACTCTCTGCTCAGTGGAGAGCCTGCTTCGCTCTCTCTCTCTATGCCTGCCTCTCTGCCTACTTGTGATCTCTGTCTGTCAAATAAATAAATAAAATATTAAAAAAATAAAAAAAAAATAATGAACTCAATAATTCACTGTTTATCTCCATAGGGATTGTTGCCCGTAGGGCCCAAGCCATCTGAGCTAGGTTCTCTCTCTAGGCATCATACCTCCATGTCTAAAGCGTCCTTGCTAAGAAGATGTCCTGGAGACAAGAAAACGTGGGCTTGAGTTCCTGTCTGGCCACTTATTAGCTTTGGGGAATCATTCAGTTTCCTTGTACTTTAATCTTCTCCAGTGTAAAGTGAGATTAATAACGTTTACCTTTGTAGACTCTTGCCAGGATTCAGCATATCACATATGTAAAGCTTGGCACTTACTATATGCTCAGTATATGTTTCGATTTTTATTACATGTTTTCTTAGATAACATTGCAATAATGCTTTGAGGCAAGGTGTATTATTACCACCATTTTACATGGGAAAAAAGGGAGACGTGGACAAGTTAATTTACTTGTCTCACAGTTATCAAGTGGTGAGCTGAGGATACACACCAGGCAGCTGGACCCAGAAACTTTACCTTCACGGCCGTATTATGGGGCGTGGATGATTGCTGAGATTTCTTTCAGTTTCTCTGCTACGTGGTTCCTTGGTCAGAAATATAAGTGCCAGGGTGTAAATAAGGGAGGTATGTTCTCTGAGCTCAGCCTTTTCCAAAGTGTGAGATGCACACTGGTGGTGGTCCAAGAGGCAATTTAGATGGGACAGGACCCCGAAGACAGCAGACATCCAATCACATTGTAAGAAAGTCATTTCCTTTCCAATTATCTTCAAATGTCAAAGAAAAACAAAATCTTAGTTGGGTGCTAGCATCTTTTACACTTTTAACACTTGCTAACCTCACCACTTCCATCCTTTTTTATAACAAAGTAAGAGCTTGATCTAGGCAGAGAGCTTCTCTTTTTTTTAAATTTATTTTTTATTTTCAGCATAACAGTATTCATTATTTTTGCATCACACCCAGTGTTCCATGCAATCCGTGCCCTCTATAATACCCACCACCTGGTACCCCGACCTCCCACCCCCTGCCCCTTCAAAGCCCTCAGATTGTTTTTCAGAGTCCATAGTCTCTCATGGTTCACCTCCCCTTCCAATTTCCCCCAATTCCCTTCTCCTCTCTAACTCTCCATGTCCTCCATGCTATTTGTTATGCTCCACAAATAAGTGAAACCATATGATAATTGACTCTCTCTGCTTGACTTACTTCATTCAGCATAATCTCTTCCAGTCCCATCCATGTTGCTACAAAAGTTGGGTATTCATCCTTTCTGATGGAGGCAGAATACTCCATAGTGTATATGGACCACATCATCCTTATCCATTCGTCCGTTGAAGGGCATCTTGATTCTTTCCACAGTTCGGCGACTATGGCCATTGCTGCTATATACATTGGGGTACAGATGGCCCTTCTTTTCACTACATCTGTATCTTTGGGGTAAATACCCAGTAGTGCAATGGCAGGGTCATAGGGAAGTTCTATTTTTAATTTCTTGAGGAATCTCCACAGTGTTCTCCAAAGAGGCTGCACCAACTTGCATTCCCACCAACAGTGGAAGAGGGTTCCCCTTTCTCCACATCCCCTCCAACACATATTGTTTCCTGTCTTGCTAATTTTGGCCATTAGGCAGAGAGCTTCTGATAAGAAACAGCATCCTGTTAGAATTTCACTAACCAAGTTGCCTCTCTGTGAGTGGTATCATTACCATTGTAATATTCCCACTGTCTTCTATTTAAACATGTGTTTTTGACTTTCCCTTTAGTATGGAAGTTTAAAGCCCCCCTGGGAGAAGCATTTCTTTAACTAAAAAGGGTACCCCTGGGGATAAAAATATATGTTTATAAAAATAAAAAATTATATATAAAAAAATAACTAAAAAGGGTTAATAGAAGGAAAACAAGTTACATAAATAAAGAACATAAATGGTCTCTGAATAACAAAAATCATGAAGGTGGTGGTTGAAACGATGGTCAGTTAGGAAGGACTGTTTCATGAAGGGTTGGCATTTTACTTTTGTCTACCTCTTGCCCCACCCACACTACAGAACCAGTATTTCAGTCCCCATGGAAGTCCAGTAACTCAGAAGGATCCCTTGGCAGCGAAACTGGGGACAGTGGTAAACGTTTGAAACACAAGTATCACACCTGTTTGTTTGAGTTTACACAGCCCCCTAAAAAAATCCCAAACTGGACAGCAGAAACCCTGGATCTCTTCTGGTTAGCTGTGTGACTGCAAACAACCTGCTCCAGCAAGCTGAGCCCCAACAGCCTCATTTACAAAAACAGGTATTTTAAATAGATGATATGCAAGGCCTCAGCCATTGCAAAAGTGTGTGAATATTTTCAATATTATTTTTATTAAAAGAAGCACTTTACCATTGAGAATTTCAAATGTTTTTATAATAAAGCCCCAGAATCCAGGGCAACAATATATTTGCAATAGAAAGTGCATTAGCATATTTTGATAGTTTTTGATCATTTGTGCATGTATTAAAATGAAACATTTGGTAAAAATTAAACATTATATGCAAATGAGTGCAACAAGCCTACTTTTGGAATAATAATTCATTATCTCCCTTATAATATATGTGAGTGGCTTCGTTTTATTTTCCAGTACACTGTAGCCATTAAGTCAGCATGTTGGAAGTTGACCAAGAAAGTGTAACTGAGGATCCAATCTTTCATTTACATAAATCCCAGAATTACACCTGTCGAAACTGTATGCTATTAATAGGTAACAAGACTGTCACTCGATGTTCATTTATAATGTTGTCACTGGAACCTAATAAACATTTAGGACATATTTCAGAAATTGTTGTAAATTTTTTAAAAATTTTTTTGCCAGGAAGAAGAAAGCATGTTTGTGCTATAACAAAAACGTTTTACACTGGAAAGATACTGCTAGCAGAGGTGTTGACTTTTTCCCTTGCATATTTTTTCCTTCTTTTGCTTTTTCAAAACAAGAGTCCACATAATTGTGGTATTAAGCTGGAATGAAATAGGACAATCTTGTGCTTCACTGCCTTCATGTTTTCAGTAAGGATATTTTGACCCAACTTTCTTACGGTTGCACAGTTACTAGAGGTGCTAGAACTAGACCCCAAGGCTCTTGACTTCCTGTTAAGTATGTTTATGTATTTCTGCATGCATTGATATGTATGATATAAATACAGAGACTATAAATATATATGCAAACATGACAACCATTATGGGGATTATTCTTCAAGGTCACGTCTAGAGAATCATGGAGTGAGTCAAGCTTCTCATCAATACTGTAGTTTTATTTCCTCCCCCATCTCCTTCTGGAATGGCCAAATCAACCAAATAACAGTCTTTTTTCCACACTGCCACCACGGACAGCCCAAGCTGCTTTTTGGGGACATGAACTCATGCTACACCATGGCACTGTTTGCTGGAAATTTTAATTCCGATAAATTTTGTTTCTTGCAGTAAATTGTACATTCTTTGAGGAGTCTGCCCATTCTCTCCCCAGATTTCTATGTTTTGTGACATCTGTTCCAGGACTAGAATGGAGAATGACTAAAATGTAAAGAACCTTAAACATAAAATAGTCCAACCTACTTCTTTTACTGAAATTAGTGGTTTGTCTAAGATTGCATAGCAAGTGAAAGAAGGGTCCTAATAAAATATACGCAGATATCAGATGTCAGTAAAATAAAACAGCAGATTAGCACTGGAAATGGTTCTGTTGCACATTTGTGCCTTTAAGATCACTAAAAAGTATGTCAACCTTATTTCATAAAATAAACCTTAAGATCAGGTGAATAGATTTTATATATGTTATGTATATTTATATATTTTTTATATATTATATATAACATACGTCTTGTATGATATATTATATTTATATTTATTACAATATTATATATTTATTTTTATATTTTTATTTGTGTATTTTGTTTTTATATTACAAATATAATATTTTTATATTATATTTATTATATAATGTATTATGTAGTTATATAATGTTATATAATCATATATAATAACATATAGTTATATAATGTATATATAATATACATTATTATATACTAACATACATTATATATTATATATAATATATTAATATAATATATTAAATAATTATATATTATATGTAATTATATATAATTATATAATATATATTATATAATACATATATATTTATGTGTAATATGTTATATATAGTTATGCATATATACATATATAATACATGTGATTACATTTATATATAATATATATTATATTTATACCATATATTTTATATACATATATATTATATATACATGTGACTATGTGTATGTTGCTATGTTAAATAAGCAAGTAAATCCATGGCCACAGTCCCCAAGCAGCATGAATAAAAAAAGAGTCACTGGGACATAGTCACAGAGACTAAATCTCTAGATGGTCTGCAGTGTGAACTCCAGCAATAGTGAAGAACCTCTGGCCCTGAGACCATGTGAAGACAGGTAAACAACACCCATCACCTTTCCTAACTTCCCAAGCCCAGAGTGAAGCATGATGCTCTTCAAAGGTGCACAATAGAATTGTAACAGAGCACCAACAGGCTTTAGGCTCTGAAATCAGACCGACCTGAATCTGACTCCTGGCTCCTCTTTACTAGCTGTATGTCTGTTGGGCAAATTGATTACTTTTTGAGAGCTTTCTCTACTTTGTAAAATGGATCTAATGATATCTACTTGTTAGGACTGCTGTTAACATTAAATTAAAAGTGAAAACTTAGCATTTTAGACAAGTAACTCTCATACAACAAGTGACCTCTAAAGAGTAGCCATCAATAACAGTGATGGCATAAATTATGGAAGCCACTCAAGTGTCCATCGATAGAGAAATGAATAAAGAAGAAGTGGTATATATACCATGGAATATTACTCAGCCATAAAAAAGAGTGGAATCTTGCCATTTGCAACAATGTGGATGGATCTAGAGAGTGCAATGCTAGGAGAAATAAGTCAGAGAAAGACAAATAGTATATGATTTTACTCATACGTGGAATTTAAGAAATAAAATGAACAAAGAAAAAAGAGGAAAAAAAAATCAGATGTTTAATGGTAGAAAACAAATTAATGGTTACAGAGGGAGCTGGGTGAAATGGGTGAAAGGGATTAAGAGTAAATCCACTGTGATGAGTATTGAGAAATGTATAGAAGTGTTGAATCACAGTATTGTTCACCTGCAACAAATACTGGAATTTTAAAATAATAATAAAAATAAAATAAAATAAATAACAGTAGTGGTATTCATAACTGTAGAATTTAACAACATACTAGAAAAGCAAGACCCTGATTGAATCTAGTAGCACTAATTATGAGCTGCTGTACACTATAACCACATTATTCTTATCCTCTCTGGACTGTAAGTTCCTTGGGGGGAAATGCATCCTAATCACATCACACATATGAAAACTGAGACTCAGATCAATGCTCCAGACTCCAACTATTATTCCCAAGAAATCCTAAAATTCAATTAGTATCAATTGATATGGAAATTTTTGCCTATTTTTAAGACAAAAAAAAGCACAGTATTCCTTTGCTTACCAGATCATTGTGACCAGGTTCCTCCTATCTGGTGCAATATTCTAGGCCCCCCATGTGAGCCCAATCTACCCTTCCTGTCTCCTCTCAATCCATGCCTCCCCATGAAGAATATATTTCGGACCCTCCAGTCTTCTCACCATTTCCTGAAAATGCTCTATCTATTCGTTCTTCCCTGCTGTCATCTTCGCCCTCTTTTCTGCCTCAATAAGTGCAACTTAATATTCAAGAACCAACTGTGAAACATTCTCCAAACAATCAGGAAGATGGGGATGATAGCAGTAGTCACCATTTACGGAGCCCTTATCCATGCCAGACACCTTGTTCTTGGAAGTCACACCATGTCCCGTGATGCCATTATGACAGCTGTCTTATTGATTGTGCATCTTGAAAATTTCCATCTATCTGTCATTTTCCTACTCAACATGACATGAGGGCAGATCACTTACCAGCGCTTTCCCAGCACAGATCCTGTTGTTGGTTCACAATCACTATCTGTTGAACTGACAAATGGTAGGATTAGGGTTATAATTAATAAGTGTTTGTTGAATGAAAATACTGCAGAGAAAGTTTAAATATCAGACTGGAGATTGGGTGAATGACTCTCAATTACCTATCAATTGTAAGATTCACAATCTAGCTACCCTCTTGTTCAAAGAAATCCCCTCACACTGGGAATTAAGAATAGAAATAAGAAGTAGAGACAGTGTGATCTCATGCATATTTGAGCTCCCAGATCTCCCTATCCAAAAAGGCTCAGACGTGGATTCATATGCAGTCGCACATCTGGAGCTATTCCTTCCCCACTGCCTTGGCAGAATCCCTGTGGCTTTGCAGCAGACCGTGCATGAGGGTATCTATAAATAATCACCCAAATGTAATGCCACCCAGCCCGCCAGGTTAAATATAGACATTGGATTAGCTCCAGGGAGGAGGGGACAAGTGATTCCCAACTCAAAGAAATTGTTATGAATTCCATTTGCTGCGTGAATATGTACATTGGATGTTTCCTTCCATAAGGACACCAAAATAGCAATTAACTCAAGGCTAATGTTATAGCTGCTACTGTCTCCCCTGCTTAATCTCTCCCCATCTGGACCCCAACACAGATGCTGATGTGTCTAAATGTGTATGTCAAATGACAGCTCTCTCTACACCTGTTCTAAGTATACCTGCCCTGCCCCCTGCTCACCGCCTCTGCTTCCCTTTGGTGGGAGAAGGTGTTGCATGGGTGACGACACACCATCTTTCCCTTTTATATCATGGATCTCCATAGGATGGTGGAAAGGACTGACCTGTGACTTCAGTCAGAAATGGGTTGAGTCTTTGTTTCCCAATTTACTGGTTGTGTGGTCTTGGGGAAGTTAGTTAACCTCTCTGGTTCTCATCAATTTCTCTATTTATAAAATGGAGATTATCTAGCTTACTTGATAGTATAAGTTTCTCTATGTAAATTGGGAAGATTTTGTAAGCTTCTTTATGTAAATTGCCTGGCCCACTAGCAGACTCTGAGTGAAGTAACTCCTCTCCTTCTCACCCCATAATCTCATTTTATAGACCTCTGGAGATGAAATGGTCATTAGTGATTATCTGGCCCACTGCTTGCATTTGCAAGGAAATTGCAGGTTAGAGAGGTAAATAATGTGCTTCAGAGGTGTCAGATTGAGTTAAAGATGGGGCTAGGACCAGGATTCATGTGTACTACCTCCGGAGCCAGAGTTTCTCCCCACATCATTCATTCCCTCATTTATTCATTAATCCTTCATGCACGCATGTTTTCATGTTTGTTGAGCACCTATCAAGCAGCAGGTACTGAAAATATGGAAATGAGCCAACAAATGCAACCCTCCCCACCACCAAAGATGCAACCAAGTTGGTCAAGAAAAAAAAGCTAATAATATTAGCTAATATTTTTGAGCTCTCTTCCTACTCCACTTAGTGCTTGGAATTGTTCTAAAGACTTTACATGCTTGACTCCTTTAATTCTCCCAGCCTATATGAGTTATAGATTCCTATGAGAAAAACCGAGGCACGGGGGTTGAATGATTTGCACAAGATTACATGGCTAGTAAGTGGTTGTTACAGGATTTGACCCCAAGCAGTGTTATTTCCAAGTTCATGCTGTTAACCACTAAATTTTACCATCTCCTGATGCAGAAATAAGACCAGCGAGTTTAACACAACAATCCAGAGACTGTACGAATTCAATGTTGGGCCACTCCCACTATCCAGTGGGTGTCAGGGGAAGGGACTCATTTGGGGAGTGATGTTGTCTATCTGATATTGTTAATGGGCTAGGATGTCATTAACTTCAGAGGTGGCAATCTGCTAGAAATAAGACTCCAAGCGAATCACAGAAACACAAGATAAAGGAGACCAACCATGGGTTTGGGAACACTTCATGATTTGCATGTCACTTTCACACCTATTGGCTTGAGCAGCACAATATACCGCCTTAGTCATGAGGGCAGGGCATGGATGATAATTCTAATTCTACAAGTAAAAATAACTAGACTCAGGGATAGTAGCTTTGGTCAAAAATGCTAAGCAAAGTCATAGCAGGGCTGATTATACCACAGGATAGGGGTCTGTGGTTATTTAGGGCACTCCCTGTCCTTGACCTGGCTCCCATTCCCTTTTGTTGTTGTTGTTGTTATTTGGCTTAAAAAATGAAGAAACCCCCAGCAAACAAGAGAAAGGAATAATTAGTGGGCCCATCAGCCTGCCTTCCCAAATATCCAATGTTGTTGTTGTCAGGGTTCAGTATGGCTCTTAAGTTCAGACAGATTGCACTAAAATCCTCCAACAGAACCCACAGGGTAGATATTCTACATTGTTGTCTAAAGAGAGAAGGATTTTTTGCCAGAAAAGCTAGGCTAGAGGGAATGATACACTTGTATTTTTGCCCTGAGAGAAAGATTTACCAACCCTACAGTGAACAAAAGTAGGGCGCAGATAAGCCCATCCTTTTTTTAAAAAGAAACTGTGCTTTGGGATCATACAAAGGTTCTGCTCTCTATGACAAGAAAGTGATAACATTATCTGTTGGAAGCTTTTTTAAAGACACTGGTAACACTCTGATGGTCCAACACATAACCTCTGTGGCCTCTGACAGCATATCATTTTGAGGACACATTTCTGATTGGATGAGTCAGCAGTGAAATGTATCTCTGAATAGGCGGCCCTGCTATGTAAGCGCTGGCCAATGTGAACAGTTTTCCACCGCATTACCATCAAGGGTTGTCAACATCTCTTTGAAAAACATGATGTAAAACCAAGGGCCTTCTCTTAAAAAGATGTACATAGGCACACACATGCAAATTTTTAATACATTTTCCAGGAGCCCACAGACACCCTGAGGCCTAAACATAGAAATTCTGGTCATCCAGATACAAAAATGTAAAAATCCCAGAGTTTTAAAATTTTGTAGTTACATTTAAGATGGGTTGGATTTGCATATTTCCATGAACAGGGACTGTGTTTTATTCACTATTATGTCTTCAGTGACAAGGAACAAAATACGTATTCCAAGTTATTTGGTTGAATTAAACTGACTTAAAATATAGTTAAATGCTCTATCAGTTAGCTATTACTGCTTAACAAACTATCCCAAAAGATAATGGCTTAAAACAAAAACCATTTATTTAACTCATGATTCTGCAGGTTAGCAATTTGGACAGGGCTCAGCTGGAAAGTTCCTTTGGTCTCAGCTAGGTTCCCTCATGTTTTGGGGTGGGTTTGTTTTGTTTTTTAATTATGTTCAGTTAGCCAACATACAGTACATTATTAGCTTTTGATGTAGTGTATGACGATTCATTAGTTGCTTATAATACCCAGTGCTCACTACGACATGCACCCTCCTTAATACCCTCATGCATTTTGGGTCAGTTTCAAGTCAGATACAAATTATTTTCGCTGATAGCGATTGAACATTACATCTGGGGCCTCAACTGGGACAACCAGGTTGACTCAACTGTATCATCTTTAATCAACATCACATGAGTTAGTTCAAGTGATAGACACAGGGAAAACATACCTTCACACTCAGGGTGACTTGGCTAGCTTCTGTTGCCAAGGACACTGTCACCCCCAGCTCTGTTTTGCACCATCTCCATAAGAAACCCAATGCTAATTGATCCCTGCTGAGCCTTCATGTCTCATAATGTCTACCTTTTGCCTTTAGCTGGAAAAGAGCAGACTCATTAATTCACAGAAATGTATTAATGACTCATCTTTTAACACTGTACCTTGCTATCAGTGGCAACATCACCTACGGGTGGCTTGGAGACAAACACTGCAGAGGAGGTTGGTGGTGGCATGGCCACTGGGACAAAAGAGAAGCTATGAATAGCAGGACAGGAGGAAAGGGTGGAATATGGTTGTCCATCAGGCTGACCAACTGCAGACTTTAATGCTATAGCTTCAGTTCTATATGTGAGCAACATTTCACCTTTCCACTGCCGCCACCAGGTTTCCTAGAAGAAATCACTGGGGAAGAAACAGCCTGGATTTTCTGAAAGGCAGGAGGGTGAAGTCTGGAAGCATTGAGATTTGAACTAATATTAATAATGTGTACCAAAGAGAGAGACCACACAGGGAACCTTCTCACACCCTGTCTCCCAACCAGAATAGGAACTCCCTCCCTGATCTCCCAGGGCCTTGGTCTGTGCGCCTCATGTGTGACTTTGATTGCCTGTATGATCATGTTTCATACAGAGCTTAAGTTCTACAAGAACAGAAACCTCAACTGTATCTCTATCATCCTCCCAAGACTGGTGTAAGAAGAAGGCCCAGTGTGTAATTGTTGATCCAATTTACTTACAACCATCTTTTATGGACAACAGAAGAATTTGGGGAGAGACTGAAGTGTCAGTTCTAGGATGTTAAGAGACCCAGATGCAGTTTTTAGACTGGCTTCCTCATCATTCCACCATCTTTAAAGATTCACCCCATCTCTAAGAGTCTCTGACTCTCCTGATCCAACTTCAGGGCCAGAGTTTCTCAGGAAGGGTTGGGTTGCTCATGATGGGTCTATCAAAATGCAAGCAATTCTGATGTAGGTGGAAAACAATTATAATAATCATAATAAGCACTATCAAAGAGATGTATTGTTCTTTGCAGCTCTTATTAACCTGGATTTTGTTTAAGAGGTTTCCAATTAGCTTCTTGTATCTGCACAGTTAACCTTCTCTGAGCTTTTCTCTTCAGGCCCCCTCTCCCCAAGCCCTCAGCCCTCATTTCTGCCCATGGGGCCTCACAGGAATAGCTGGAATCCAGCCTCCTGAACAGCTCCTGAGCATGGGATAATTGCAATATAATTAATGAATTAAAAAGAATGAAATGTTTTAAGTGCTTTCAATATTCCCTTTTCTATAATTATCTACAGGAAACATGTTCATTAACAATCTTGTGCTGACAGCCCCCAGGCTCTGGATAAGCTAGCTCTCAGCTTCCAATAAGAAAATGAATTGATGACCTCTCTATCTCAGGCCTTCACCTTTGATGGGGAGAGTAGAGGCCAGAGCAAGACCATCATTTGGAACACTGGTGACCAGATCAGACTCCCTCCCTTACCTTCAGTCTCGGGGCACCTTGACTAGTCTTATATGCTAAGGATATTCCCTTTGCTGTCTCCCCAGATCTGCTTTATGCTGTCCCTCAAGGAAACACAATATTAGTTGGTCTCCATGAAGTCTCTCATGTCTCATATTATCTTCCCTTTGCCCTCAGTGAGAAAAGAGCTGAATCATTCATTCACAGAAATATATGAATGACTCAGATTTCAATGCTGAGCCTTGCAGCCAGAGGTAACACCATCCATGATGGGAAACCAGAAGTTAATCAGAGCCACAGGGTATACCTGGTGTAGATGTCTGGGACTTAATTTTATTTGGCCATTGGGAAGAAATATTGGTATTGCATAAAATAGTATTCAAAATACATGTGGATTGAAAAAAAATAAAACATTATACCAAAATAAAATCATGTTTGGGGGGAACTGTTTCAGACAGGGTCCCCAGTAGGTCCAGAGACACCTGGTCACTGATCACATCACCGCAGACATTTATTGTTAAGTCTGGTCTAATGAGATACCCTTACTATGATTATTTAGTGCCAACCCAGAGCAACAAATCTTATACTGTGTTATTTCCATGATTGTGACAGACGATGAGAAGGACATTTTGGGTTAGGGTCCCATCTCAGAACTCTATAGGTTTATTTATTTTTAGACTTGTGAGTTTCTAATGCATACGAGGTGATAAGGTAGGTCCAACGTAGAATACATTGGTGAATGACATAGAACTGTGTATTTGAAGGTTTTATAGACTAGTGGGGGAGATAAGATTTCTATCTATGAATAACTATAATAAAGACAGAGCTAGGGACTGGGAAATAAGGACAATAAAAGAGCTTTAGAAGTGCAGAAGAATCATTATCATCTCCAGTCCCAGGGACCTGAGAACAGGTCACGGAGAGGGAAGAATTTCCAGCTACAGCTTGAAGGACAAGTAAGGTTTGGATGGGCCGAGATGCAAGAGGATGGTTGTCACTAGGTCAGGAAACAATCCTTCTCAGAGATGCAGAGACTGAGGCCAGAGGTCTGGCCAGGATGGGACTGTTGAGGCTAAATGTACAGTTGGGGTGTGGCTGAAGGAAGCAAGTCTGGAATTGCAGTTGGGGAAGTGTCTGCAAAGGCGTCTGCCTGGCACACACAAGAGGTTAAATCAATACCAGGCTTTCAACTTATGAGCAAAAGGATTATTTGTGTTGCCGCAAGACAGCGGTGTGGTCAGGAGGAGCATGGCTCAAGTGGTTGGAGGAAAATGGAGGTAAGAACTCAGGTTAGGAAACTGTGAAAGAGATGGTGCAGGCAACAGAGAATGCATGATCAAATAAAACCTGTTTAAATCCCGCCACCATCACTGCATGTGCCAGAGGACACCCGGCTACCATTACACCATGGAACAAATGCAAATAAATGGAAATCAACAGTTGAAGGATGTGCAAAGGAGCCACAGGACACACTGAACAGATCTGAAAACCATGAGCATTAAAAAAAAAAATTAGTAATCTTTTGGGGCGTCTCTGTGGCTCAGTTTGTTAAGCGTCAGATTCTTAACTTCTGCTCAGGTTGTGATTTCAGGGTCATGAGATCAAGCCCCACGTTGGGCTCTGCATTCAGAGGGGAATCTGCTTGAGGATTCTCTCTCTCTCCCTCTGCCCCTCCCCCCACTTGCACACTTTATAAATAAATGAATGAATGAATGAATGAATGAATGAATAAATAAAATTTTTGAAAAATAATCTGTTCATAGAATCAAACCATCTTTGTATATATTTTTGAGACACAGGAAGTTGGTAATCAATAAGATATTTATTGCGGTCATCTTTGGCATACCCAGAAAATTCAGATTTGGGAGCAGGCACTTAGAGGCAGGAGATACTACAGATAAGCTGGGCAGGGAACGGTTTGGGCAGCTGTCAGTGTAACAAAATGACAGCTTTAGAGTTTGTTGATGCCTAGGTGGGTGCCTTTGTTGGGGTCCCTGAAGCAGGTGCTGCACAGAATTCAAGGCAGGCAGAGATGGTCAGGCAGACACAGAGACAGAGGTAGTTTCTTCCAGAGCTCCAACAAGCTTGTGCTACTCTGCCAGTTTGCAGTCCGCTGGAGGCTTTTCCACCCTCTGAGTTCAGGCCAAATTGTGTCATAAGTTTTCTTGTTCCTCAAAGGGACCCATCACTTTTATATATTCACTTTGTTTGAACTGAGCTCCATCATCATATCCTCATGACAACGTGGTCCCTGAATTAAAATGGGAGGTCAGGACTTCTGATCTCATAGGAATGACAGAATATGACTTCTGGAGCCAGGCCAATTAGATGACTTCTTTTTTTTCTTTTCTTTTCTCTTCTCTTCTCTTCTTTTCTTTTTTTTCTTTTTTTCTTTCCTTATGCCTTTTACTGGGTGAGCAATGTTGGGCAAGTTTCTTAAAATCTCCAAGGTTTTGTATCCTTTTCTATGAGCTGATATTATGATCATATTTACCTTCCAGGGCCATTGTGTGGATGAAATTAGGTAATATTTGGGTGTCTGGGTGACTCAGTCAGTTAAGTGTCTGCCTTCAGTTCAGGCCCTGATCACGGAGTCCTGGGATCGAGTCCCACATCAGACCCCTTGGTCATCAGGAACCCTGCTTCTCCCTCTGCTTGCCACTCTTCCTGCTTTCTCTCTCACTCTCTCTCTCTCTCTGCCAATTAAATAAAATATCAAAAAAATACTTGCAAGTCCCTAAGCATAGAATGTTGTATTTACTAGACACCCATTAAAGGTTCCTTGTTGTTCTTTTCATTGTTGTGGTTGTCTTTTGTGTGCTATTCTCGGGTTGTCTGCTGGCTAGTCCTTAAGGAACCCTATTATCATTTCATATCAGTTAACAACTTCTTAGATGTTTCTTTGGGGTTTTTGTTTGTTTGTTTTGTTTTGCTTTGCTTTTTTAAAGGACCAAACCCACCCTCTGTTCCTGGGAAGAGAGGTGTATGTAGTACTCAGGATTATTTGGTTGCAAGTAACAAAAACCCCAGTGACTCAAGCTAAAAGGAGAATGTGGGGTTTCATACAGCATTCTTCAAGAATGGCTGGAGAAGTTTGAGTTTCAGGAATCTATGTTTTGCATGTTTCAGCTCTAATTTCCTTATCAGTATAATCATCGGAAGATCCAAGATGGCCTCCGGTGGATTCAGGCTCACGTTCTACCAGGTGAGAAATCCTCGAAGAAGAGGAGTGCATTGGTTCAATATGGTTCTCTTGTCCGCCCTAAATAATCCTCTGTCACTGGGTGGTTGGCATTAACTAACTGCCGGGTCTAGCTTGTGTTCCCACCTATGGAGCTGAAGGCTGAAATTAGTCTCTGAATCCCATAGATTTAGAATCAAGGAGTGGTGGCTTTTTAGTGTAGTGGTTCCCAGAGTATGGCCCCTGGATCAGTAACATCAGCATCCCCTGAAAAAATACCTAGAAACACAACTTCCATAATACAATCATATTGTATAATATAATTTTACATTAATTCTATTATAAATTTTATGATACAGTTATTTATACAGACCTATAAAGTCAGAAACTCTGAAGACAGTGTTCAGGAATCTGTGTTTTAACAGCCTTCCATGCGATTCTCGATGTATGCTCGAATTTGAGAATCACCGTTCTAAAGGAAAAGGTGCAAATAATTTCTGGAAAAAGACAGAAGGATATCAAACAAGCCCAGTATAGCCTGCACCTTCATCAATTGTCATGACCCTTTTACAGAAGGGGAATCTGAAGGTCCAGGAAGTAATGAGACTCTACCAAGTCTTTCTGTCTCATAAGCCCAGAGCCAGATCTGGGACTCAGATACCCTCGTTCCTAATCCAGCACTCCTACCAAAACACTGTAAAAGAAAATGAAAGAAGAAACTCCTTGCCGCAAGGTATGACACCTGATTGTGCGGGCTGTTCATTTTTTAAGGAGCTTTTTTCACCGAAGTAACCACTATTTAATAGTGGATTGCTCAAATGCGTTTTCAAGACATGAGCTTCTCTACGGCCCTAGAGGGAATACGCCCCCGAGAAGTGATGGGTACGTCAAGTAGCAGTTTCTATTCCATATCTGCTCACATCCCAGAAAGCTTCCCCATGCCCACAGGTTCTGCATGGCCAGATGACATGATTATCTGCAGATGTTACTGACTCCAGGGCCAAGTTATTCATATTTTACATTTGAAAATCATCTCCCAGCTAAGGCCAAATGAAATGACCTTTGCAGAATGAACTAGACTGGAGTCAACAAGAATTTATTGAGCAGGGAGCCTGTGGCCGGGACCGTCAGTCACGGCTGAGTGTGTGAGGGAGGAAGAAAGCACGGGCACTTCCCCAAAGGAGATCTCAATTCAGTCCGGCAGATGACATGAGCGCCACTAAAACAATTAGAGAATTTTACAGGCATTCTCATCCTCCAGTTGTGCTGTCATGTGCCCAGCACATGAACCTTCTTTCTGTGCTTGAGGAGTCTTTCACATTTATAAACCTTGATGAGGATCAATCTGTTTCTACTATGAAAGCTGAAAAAGGCAGATAGAAACTTTCCCAGCTAGCCAGGAAATGAGAGCATGGATGGCCAGGCAGAGGTGCCTGGCAGGAGGTAATGGTAGAGCAGGACAGGGGGAGAAAGGCTGGAGAAAAGTTCATTGTGGTAGCAGCAGTGACACCTGTATCTTTTCAAGGCACTGGTGACAAAGGTGTGGGAGATGAGCCAGAAGCCCTGTGCTGCAGGGGTGGTGATGCTGGCTATGGATCCTGATGTTAAGACCATGAGTTCTCAGAGTCCTCACCAGATTGCTTAAGAACCACGATGTTTTTGATGAAGTCCTAAAGCTTTTGGGACTTCATCAAAATCAAAAGCTTCTGCACAGCAAAGGAAACAGTCAAGAAAACAAAGAGGCAACCCACGGAATGGGAGAAGATATTTGCAAATGACAGTACAGACAAAAGGTTGATATCCAGGATCTATAAAGAACTCCTCAAACTCAACACACACAAACAGACAATCATATCAAAAAATGGGCAGAAGATATGGACAGACACTTCTCCAATGAAGACATACAAATGGCTATCAGAACATGAAAAAATGTTCATCATCACTAGCCATCAGGGAGATTCAAATTAAAACTACATTGAGATATCACCTTACACCAGTTAGAATGGCCAAAATTAGCAAGACAGGAAACAACATGTGTTGGAGGAGATGTGGAGAAAGGGGAACCCTCTTACACTGTTGGTGGGAATGCAAGTTGGTGCAGCCTCTTTTGAGAACAGTGTGGAGATTCCCCAAGAAATTAAAAGTAGAACTTCCCTATGACCCTGCCATTGCACTCCTGGGTATTTACCCCAAAGATACAGATGTAGTGAAAAGAAGGGCCATCTGTACCCCAATGTTTATAGCAGCAATGGCCACGGTCACCAAACTGTGGAAAGAACCAAGATGCCCTTCAATGGACGAATGGATAAGGATGATGTGGTCCATATACACTATGGAGTATTCTGCCTCCATCAGAAAGGATGAATACCCAACTTTTGTAGCAACATGGATGGGACTGGAAGAGATTATGCTGAGTGAAATAAGTCAAGCAGAGAAAGTCAATTATCATATGGTTTCACTTATTTGTGGAGCATAACAAATAGCATGGAGGACATGGGGAGATAGAGAAGAGATGGGAGTTGGGGTAAATTGGAAGGGGAGGTGAACCATGAGAGACTATGGACTCTGAAAAACAATCTGAGGGTTTTGAAGGGGTGGGGTGTGGGAGGTCAGGGTATCAGGTGGTGGGTATTATAGAGGGCACGAATTGCATGGAGCACTGGGTGTGGTGCAAAAATAATGAATACTGTTATGCTGAAAATAAAAAATAAATTAAAAAAAAAAAAAGAAGAACCACGATGTTTGTGATGGGCTTTAGTGGTGTAGACTCCTTTTGTTTCCAAGTGAGGCTTTGAACTTCTCACTATTCTTCCATAATTTGCTATCGGGCTTAAATGTCACCAGAGTCTGCTTCGGTTGCTTGCCCCTATGCATCCTGGATGTGTATCATGTTCTCTCTGCCATGGTCTTGTGCTGGATGTCCCCTCAGCCCAGTCCAAATTTCCCCCTTGTCTCCCCTTCTCTTTACTTATGTAACCACTAACCAACCTCCTAATCCTTTTGGCCCTAGCTTGAACACCATTTCTTCATGGCAGCCCTCCTTGAGCACTGGGACACCTGTCTTCTTATCCACTCCCTCCACCATGCCATCTTGCTTTGAAACACTATCCAAGTTGGTGAATGCATGGAACTTGTTGCCAGCTCCTCAGACTAGATTTGAGTTATATGAGGGTAAAGACTGTGTTGTTTGCTCACTGCCCATATCACCACGGCCTAGCATGGTCTTGGGCACATGGAAGCTGCAGCATCTGGGATGGCTGAGTGGGATGAATGAATGAATGAAGACTTGGTGGGGGGGGGGTGATGTGTGGTATACACCATAAATACTGTAGTCCTTCTTCAAGGCACTGCAGAAACTATAGTAACCAGAGAACGTTTCCTGGAGTAGAGGGCGTTGAGTTGGATTTTGAAATATTTGTGGAATTTGAATTCGGGGAATTTGGAACAGGACAGCGCATTCCAGATTGAGAGAACAGCATGGAGGCCGGAGTAGGAAGGGATTTGTCATTGTGTGCTCTGAGAATGAGCAGGTGACTTAGCTGCTGAAACAGGGGTCTGTGCAGGAGATGAGGAATAGGTTCAACCACGTTGGTTAAAGAAGGGAGATTTGATAGACTTTTATTAAAGGAATCTAATCCTGGCTCTGCTATTTTTAAGCTATTCAGTTCTAGGCAGATGCTTCATCCCATCTGAATGTCAACTTCTCCATTTGGAAAACAGGAATAACATCAAGTCCATGATTTCCTTGGAGCGAAGTAAATGTAAAGTGATTTCTAAGGTTCCTTCTGAAAATCAAACATGGCTGTCTCCTGCTAAGAACCTTCCCCACTGACAAAGCTAGAGATCCATAGCCGGGTTTTGAGGTTCTTAATCATGTGACCCACACCTGCGTCTCCAGCCTGGCTTCCTGCTGACTCATTCCCACACTTCATTCACATTTCCCTAAGCTCTTTATCACCTCAGTGTCTTTGTGCATACTCTTCCTTCTGACTACCTTGCCCTTTCTGGTCCATCTGGTGAGCTCCCAAATCATCCATTCAAACCCAGCTTATGTCACCTCCTCCAAGAAGGCTCTGTTGCATCAGAGTTCATCATCTGGTTCCCTTTCACAACTTAGAGATGTCAGTGAGGATCTTTTTTCTTTCTTTTTTTTTTTTTTTAAGATTTTATTTATTTATTTAACAGAGAGAGACATAGTGAGAGAAGGAACACAAGCAGGGGGAATGGAAGAGGGAGAAGCAGACTTCCCGCTCAGCAGGGAGGCCAATTTGGGGCTCCATCCCAGGACTCTGGGATCATGACCTGAGCCAAAGGTAGATGCTCAATGGAAGAGCCCAGTGATGATCTTTTTCACAAATTTTTTATAACCCAGTACCTTCTTTGTGACTGGAATAGAATAGGCACTCACCAACTGGGTAGTAAATCAAATCTCTTGTGCAAACTACTGAAAAGTAGAGTGAGTTCATCTACTAAACACTTGCTGAGAATCTATTATGTCCCAGGTGAAACATTAGGCAGCTTGTTGGTGACTGTAGGAAAACCATGCAGACCAGGGAGCTCTTGCTAATGGGAGGGACTTGGGAGCGCCTGTTCCAATCCATAAGACAACAAAGCCCTGAGAAGCTAGGAGTTTGTTTAAGAGCACAAAGTAATTTATAGCAGTGCAAAAGACAAACCCATTTCTTGTGACCCTCAGCTTGAGAACACGTCCCTATCGCCACCTACTTTTATGCTTATCGTGGTTATAATTATCCTGTCTCTTAGCCGCACTAGTTAACTCTTATTTTTATAGCCCGAGCTAACATTGTGGAGGATTAATATCCTTTCTTCCTACCCTTATTAGTACATTATGTGACTGCAACAAGTCATAGCCTATGTTTTCCCCTGTGTTTTAGATGAATATACAAAGAATGACTTCCTAATATTTGAAGAGTTGCTAAATTATAAATTCAGAAAATTTCCATTTCCACCCACCTCCTCTCCTGCTGTAGCAATTCTGGAGTCATTTGGTGGTGATTTGTAAATCTTTGAACCTGTAACAGGAGAATGGATAATTCTAAGAGTGCGTCTAGAAGAAATAGTTTGCATCGTTCGGAACAATGAACTATTCTATAATTGAAGAGAAGACCTGAGACAGCATGAATGAGATCATGTCTGTAAAATGGTCTGAGCCCCTTAGAGGCAGTCACTCCATAAATACACAGTATTGTTATTCTAGCATTTGTAGCACCACATAATATGAGCACTACTCATTATGAGAGGAAAATGGCCTATATGGAGTTTCATAAATAAAAAGAGTGTGCTTGCTCACCCCTCCCTCATTGTTCCTAGCTCTGTTGTGGCCTCTGGGCCAGTATTTGACCCTGCTTTCCATCTTGCCTCTTAGAACAGAATGCTGGAAAAAAAAACTCAGTAAAATGGTTCATCCCTTCAGTAATTCATCCAATTTTTTTATTGAGATCCTACTCTGTGCCAACTCTATGCCAGGTCCTTGGTAACTTGCTGGCATGTCTGTTCTCAAAGTCTTATCCCCAGTCCTTTGGACCAAGGAGTTCTGGCCTCAAGTGCTTATTTCCAGCCCAATGAAACTCTTCCCTGTTGTGCCATGAAGCCTCAGAGCTCACTTTGGTGCCAGCACTTTATGAGTCAAGTTGTAGAATTCTCAGAGATTGGAGCCATTTTCAAATTTTGTCCCCCCATAAAATGTCTTATTGGTGACAAACTGCAGTGCCCCTTATATGGTCAAAGGAGGAAAAAACATTTAGTCACTCATTCAACCAATATTCACCAAGTGCTTATATCGTGTTGAGAAGGCACTATGGATATAGGGAAGAATGAGAAAGGTAAATTCTTTACCCTCAAGAAAACAGATAATAAGGATGTCAACAAGTAAGGATATCATATAATGACAGGTGGTGTAAGTTTTGTGAATAAAAATAAACCAAAAAAAAAAAGAAGAAAGAAAAAACAGGGTGAAGGGGTTAAAAAATAACTGGGGGTCATTTTAGATATAGTAGTCTGTGTTACAGTGTCCTGTCTACCCTACTGTAGCACTTCCCACTGCTCCCTCTGATGCCAGGGTCTCATCCATCCAATTATCACTGTGCATCTGAATTTAAAGTCTCCATCCAATCTTGGGTCAGATCAAGCCACATCTATCCTCAAGGCTTCCCAGGGGTTCACTGATATTTAAAAAAACTAAGTTCAAATGTCTCTTCCTGACACTAGCATATCTGTTTAGTAGAGTAGATGCTTCAATGTTTTATAGTCTTACTCCCATCTATATCCATCTACCTCCCTACACTCTGACTACTTTTGAACATATGCATTCCTGGAAAATGCCCGGCTCTTTCTTACCATCGATCACTCCATTTCCTTGACCTTCTCCCTCTTCTTCATTTCTCATCCATCAGGACTTGGCTCAAATGCCACGCTGTCTTCCAATGCACAGTTGGAATGATGCTCTTGCCTGTGTGCTCCAAAATGGGCATTATTCCATTTGTGCTGTGTTGGATTCTGCCTCAGTGAGCAGAACTTGTGCATGTGTCAGGTCCCGATGAGAGTGTCAGGTTCTTGAGAACAGGGATTTTGTTCTTAGTTATTCCCAAGTTCTCAGCACTTTGCACCATGCCTGGCAGTATGATCAGCACTTGGGAAAGGTTTGCTGAGTGACTAATAATCTTCATTGTAAGCAAAAAGCCACAGGAGCTAACATTTGTTGAGGACCCACCATGTATATAGTCTTAGAGTAGGAGTCTTAGGTAGAATATCTCACTTAATCTTCACCACAGTAGTTGGGGCCCCTACTAATGAAATTTACAGAGGAGAGGACAGAAAGGCAGAAAGTTAAGGATCTTAGCTAGGTTCAGTTTGACACTTTTAACCAAAGTTAAGGCTGCACTTTTAACCATCATGTTGGACAAAATCTCTACGATGGTTAAATTCTGTTTCCATGGAGGTCAGAACCAATTCACAGAAGGATGGAGAGATTCTAGCTGACCATGAAGAGGGTTTACTTGTAATGGAAGTTTCCTTATTTCTGAAGTGTGTTACCAAGGACCGCGATGGATGAGGTAAGTCTTCCTATCCCTAGTAGGAGCTGGCTAGGATGTGTCACTCCCCAGGTGATCCTGAGAGAACTCTTCTTCCCAAATTTGCTCCAATAGTCTATATCTTACCCATACAGAATAAAAGACTAAAACCTATATTCAAAAGTCCTTGACCTTAATCCTGGATCTGAGTATGACCTAGCTAGGAAACTTAGTTTTTTAATCTTTGAATTGATGGCAATATACCTCTAACCATGCAGCTTTCCAGAGTTGTCACTATTAGACATCCTTCCTCCCTCCTTCTAATAACATTTACTAATAGTCACTTCACTATCAGAAAACTTCATGTCCACCATAAATAGACAGGTGACATATAGTCTCTATCATCATTGAGGAATTTATATTACATTTAAGAAGATAAGACATATATTTGGAAAACCATGATTCTCGTCAATGTATGATAAACATCAATATAGGATCTTGTACATAAAAAATGCTAAATAAGTGTTTATGGATGATTGACTGACTGAGTTCATTAAATAATTCGAGAAAACTCATCAGGCATTGCATGCTGTAAAAATTATGGAAAGGTGGACCACTTCTGTGTGGTATGACTTAAGAAGGCTTCACTGACAAGATGACATTTGAGAAGACTCTGTAAATTTCAGGCTCCATGAGAGCAGGGATTTTCATTAATTTGCTACTGTATCCCTGGACTCGGGACAGTGCTTTGCATGTGTGGGCACTCACTATGTATTTGTTCAATGAATGAATGAATAGAATTGTAATGGCCAGGTGACAAGAGCATGTGACGGATAGCAGCTGAACCATTTTTCTCCTAACACCAACATGCATGAAGCTCCACTCATCTCCAAGGCCACGAGTGCAGCCCTTTACCTTGGTGATCTTCAGCATCATCTCTTGTCAATAGTGCATCTGCCCCAAGAGCTCTCCTAGGATGCCTTCCAGGTTTAATGCCATATATTTAGAGTTTTCCATGAAGCCTGGGGAAGGAAGGAGGGGGGACTCATGATTTGACCAAATCTCCCAGTCTAGAACCTGCCAGTATTGGTCCAGAACACTAAGGGAACCAATCTCTAAAACATGTCTAACATTTCTAAAACATCTCTCTGGTGGCTTTTGACTTCTTTTACCCTTGAGGTTGCCCTAGGCCCTGATCAGAGTGAGTAAATACTACAACTCATCTCTATCATGACACACAAAGTGGCTTTGCATGAGTTACTGCTCCCCACTGGACCTCAGCTTCCTCAACAGGAAACTATTGAGGTTGGCCTGGATGATCCCCAGGGCCTCCTCTCCCTCCTGTTGTGTGCTATATCCTGCACTGCTTCGAGTCAGCAATAGTCATCGCCATGACTAATGTGTTCTTGGGCTGGGACATATCTGTTTAACAAGGGCCTACAGGATGGAGTGGGTTTCTCTGTGTGTTCCCATCAGAGAAGAACACACTCTTCAGCATGGGCTTCAGCATGGACATCTGCCTGCACCAAGCATGACAGTCCAGCCCCAGAGATGAAGACTTATGAATTTCATGGCAGTGCTTGGAACCTGAAGCCTGGGCCTGATGCAGGTTCTGGGTGGGAGGATGTTGTCACTCAGAAGCCAGTTCATACAGTAAATGGAAAATTCCACTCTATCAGAGAGTTGATGCCATGAGGATCCAGAAGAAGGCTTCATTTCTAAAAGCCTTGAACGAGAGCTCACTAAGGGAGATCCTCCAAAATCTACAGAAACAGGACTGAAAAATATTTTACTATGTAGCATTAGAAAAATTACGTACCTTCCCTGCTTCTTTCTTCCATCTCTCTCAGGAAAGGTGCTAGGGCATTACAAAGGATTTGAGATCATCCCGTGCACACTGGAGTAAGCTTTCTGGTCACCAGACTTCCCATATTGTAGACTCCTAGCTCTGTCCTCAAAACTACCCTGAGACAATGGATGCTTATTGTGATCTCTCCAAAGCTCTGTTTCTCTTCTATGGATGTTTTAAGACTGAATGAATGAATGCTTGATAAATAAAATATGAAAAAGACAGCAGAGTAACATAAAGGAAATAAAAACATCATGTTATCCTGGCTTGGTCCAATACGTTATTTACTCCTAAGATGTATAACCTTGGACGAGTTAATTGACCTTGTGAGTCCAATTTTCCAACTGGACAAATGACAATATCATACAAGATTATTGTGAGGGTTAAAGGAGATAACCCATGGAAAATGTCAGGCCCACGGTAGGCATGCTGTAAATACTGTTTCCTGTCTCCATTTCTCCCTGTATGAACACATGAAATTATAGATGCATCAGTAAGATGCACTGTGCAATGTGGAGTGTTTCTGTTTCTGAGATACTGAGTGTGCTCTGGGCTTTACTGGCAGTGTTAGGTAATTAAGAAAAGGGGTAATTATTCTAGCCCATGGAAACTCATGAGGCCTGACAGGACTGTAGGAGCAGAAAAAGTAGTAGCTCGACCCTAGCTGTAAGAAGAAAATGTACTTTCCATGATTTTCTTTTTTAATGTTTAGCTTGCAGTCCTGCCCAGAGATCAACCACAGTAACTGCCACAACCCCCTATCCCCCAACTCAGTTGGTGGCTTGTCAAGATCAGGCAGCAAGATAAAGTTTTTGATGTTTTCTTTTGGGGGTTCCAACAGGTACACCTGGCTTCTTCTTGTGGATCTCGACATTGTGTACATTCAGCCCTGGCAGGGAGCATGCCCAGATGGGGAAAGGTGCCCTTGCAATGCTGGCACATCTCTAATACCACATGTGTTTTTCCCAACAACCAGAAACCGGCATCAAGATAAAGAAGATCCCAGTCACATAAATCCCAAGGAATGACCGATATTCGCTTGTATCCGTGGTTACTCTCTTGCTAAACAATGAGCACGGATTCTCTTTCTGATTGAGAAATCAGTGCTCAACAGTCAGTCACATTATTACCCCCATGTTATAGATGAGGACTTAAGCCCCAAGACCTCAGGTAATTGACCCAAGTAACCCTAGTAAATGACACAGCACAGATTTGAATCTAGGCTGGCGGGCTTCCTTTGACCTCCACCCAGTCTCACCTCTCAAAGACACAAGCCTCTGTCCTGGGAATAGCTCTAAGCACAACACTGAAGTGATCTAGCACTCAGCTTGGGTTGACTTATTCCATTTGGGCACCCTCATTCTGAGCTTTTCCGATATGGAGTTCGACCATTTGGCTAAATCAGCCCCTTCTTTCATAATGACTTTGGATAAAAATTCCACGGAAGAAGGCCATTGGGGTCTGCAACATGCAAGCAGTGAGAGCCAGGCCCCCTGGGTGAGGAAGGACGTTTTATCACTGACATTATCTAGAGGTGCCTAAGAAAAAGCCAGTTGAATTTTAGGTTTAGATCTTATTGTTTTGTATTTATGTTTTATTGATTGTATCATTGTTTTTAAATTTCCTGCAGAGATGACATAGCCCCTTGTTGCCTACCTCCAGGGTGGACCACTCCACTATCCCACCCTAGAGACACCACTAGCAGAGAGGAAAGATTCTAGAAATTGCTTCCCCAATGCCCCCTGTACCACCACGTCCCCATAGTAACCAGAAACTTTTGCTTTCATGTGGTTTATGTGTTGGGGTATGGACCAAACTTTGGCTAGGAAACAGGCTCCACTACTAAAAAAGAATTTGAAACCATCCACTGAGATATTCTTTCTAGAGTTCAGTCTGGTCTCAACATTTTTTGGTTCTAAAACTGTACTCCCTTGGGAGGAGTGATTCAAAGCACTTATTTACATAAGTGCACAAGTTCCCCTGAAGGCATTTGGGAACAAATTATGGACATTTCCCACTTTTTGACCATTATTCTTGATGTGAGTCCCAAAGACGATGCATCCCTTTTTTTTAAAACAAAGAAAAAAACAGTTTACTCTGTGTTCACTGTTTGCCAGGCACTGTGTTAGGGACTGGTCTTTCAAGAAGGAAAAAGGAAAAATACAAGTCTTGGGCTCATGGGGCTTGAGAAGAGTGGGAGAAAGAGAGAGGGCAATGAATAATTCCAAATAAATATATAATTATAGATTGAGGTAAGTGCCAAGAGCAAAGAGATCCTCATTTAGGTTGGAGAGGGGTAAGAAGAATATTTCTGCTAAAGTGATATTTCTTCAAAAATCTGGAGGAAGATTAGCAATGGATGGTAGAGGACCAGAGAGAAAGGCATTCCTCATGGTGGGAAAGGCCCATGCGACAGCACTGAGGAGGGAATGAGCTAGGGTCCCTGTAGGAAAGCAGGGCTATGGGAATGCAAAAGGGAGTGGTGTGGGACAGGGGACGTGAAGAGGCCAGAGAGGCAGGCAAAGGCCACATCTACCAGACTCTAGAGGCAATGACAAGTATTGTGAAAGTCCCTAAAGATTTTTAGAAAGAAAATGCCATGACCCAGTTTTTATTTTAGAAAGACCCCTCTGGCTGTGCCATGAAGAACTGAGTCACTAAAACTTGCTGAATAATCCTAAAATATCTTTATCACAAAAATAGTGCCCTCCTTGAATCTCAGTGAGAAAGTTGTGAATTCAAGCTTTGGGGATTGTCTGCGTCCACTCCAGACCTTCTGTACACAGTGGTCTGGGGGTCTAGAGCTTAGCAGATCATAGACATCACTTGTGTGGAGTCCCATGCTGCTGGGTGATGTGTCTCCCCCCTTCCCTTCCTCCACCGGGTGAATCATAGCTTTTGTCCAAAGTGGGTGGATCCTCCTGCCAGCTCCCATCCTCCCTGTCCCCATAAGAGGAGGCAGCTCTGCCAAGTCCCCCTTCAGAGTCAGGGACACCACCTGTCATGTTGCGTCCTCCTCCTACTCGGACATCTGACAGCCTCCATGACTCGTGAGCTGAGGAATTACGGATCATCAAAGCTAAAGGGACCCTAGAAACCATCCAGTCATCCACCCAACTCACAAAGTAAGGGAGGAGAAGGACGGTGCCCCTAAAGGCCACAGTTAGCTGGGGGCAGTGTCAGGACCAAGGTCAGCTGCAAGGGAGCTACAGGATAAATACCTCTGGACCAGCCTAGTGCTGGAACTTGAACGGAAACATTGTAGGCATTGAGAGGTACTCTGGGATGGGAAGCCAGTGATTTGTGTTCCAGTCCCAAACCCCAGAGATGGTCTGCTGTGCTCCCTTGGGCAAGCTTCCTTCTTCTCTGAGCAGCACTGCTATCCCCTGCACTCTCAAAGGACCCGTGCTGCACATGCCTAAGGTTTTCCTGAGCTCTCATGGGCAAGAACGCAGCCCCGGGTCTGGTCCACCAGAACTCTGCTAGTCCCGGTGGCAGAGGATGTTTGATGGGGCTCTGCAGCAGCACTCTTCCCAGCCAGCCTGAAGAATCTGCCGGAACTGCTGCCATCACTGGACACCCGTCTCCCCACATCCCTACGTGGGAAGCCTTGCCTCTACATCACCATCAGCCAGACACCCGATCCAGCTCTGCCTTTCTTGATGGAAGTCCTCTCCCCGCTGGCCATTCTCCACTCCTTCTCTCCCACAAGTGAGCATCCCTGGGGTTGCTCGTCTTCCACACGGCCCATTAGTCTGTGACCCCATCTCGGGATGAGGGAGATAGCGGTGACTCAGCCATCCATCCCCAGGGCATCTCCTCATTTCATCCTCCCCACCATCCTACAGTTAAACAACAAGAAAAATACGTATTTCATACGGGAAGATGAAAGCAAAGACAGGGATGAGATGTTGCCAAAAGCACTCAGATACATAGGTTGAAGCCAGCCGGGCTTCAACCTCATCTCCTAGCCAAGGCTGTAAGCAATTCCCTCCGCTGATAAAGCGTTCACATCCAAATGCACCTCTATTCCCCCCTTCCCGACATGAGGACTCTGCCATAAACCCCAAGAGTGACCTCTAGAACATTCAGCTTGCCGCAGGATTACCAAGGGGGAGATTTGAGGTGGAAGGGAGGCTTCAGTCATGCCAGCAGGCAGCTGCCCGCTCAGCTTATGCTCCAAGCCTGGCCTTGATGTTGCCTCTGGTGAAAGACATCCTGGCCCCTAACCAAGGAGGCTTCACTTGCTGGCTGTCTCCCTCTCCCTCTCTCCTTTCTTTCTGTGCCACTCAGTAATGTAAATTGGTGTTTTGAAGAAGTCCATTGCTTTCATGTGCAGCTCTAAGAGAATCATACAGATGGCCCTCTGGGGCCCCTGCCTCTGCATTTACCCATGCGCAGATGCACATGTGCCCCCCCACACAGAGGCACTGAAGACCCAGCGAATGCGAAAAAAGAGCCAGTGATTGAAACAGGGTATATATAATGCTGAGTTTATACAACTGGGTATACAAGGAGAAGGTCCTAGTTCTGTGGGTTAATGACAGTGTCTGTGGGGCTGGCTACGGAATTTGCAAGTTTCCCTCCTTCTGAGATGGCCTCTCTATGCTCTGAGGGCAAGTTTTAGGATTCTAGGGAGGGAACGGGTGTGTTTGCTGCTGTGGATATAGTATCCCCTACATGGTGGTCCTTTGGTTACAGGCGTTGACCCTGGCTTCCTCTTTCCAAGGCACAGCTTCCCCACCCTAGACCCACCTCCCCTGAGGTGCCCACTGAGCACAGACAGGACAGCTTGTTCTCGGTTCCCAGCTCAAGCTGCAGCCATGCTCTCCTCATGCAGAAGAGGCTCAGGGTCTTTCACTCCCATGAACTTCCTTCCTCAAAAAACAAAAACAAACAAACAAACAAAACCTTTCCCTCTTTCCTATGGTCTTCTGGGGTGATGCAGATGATCCCCCTCAAATGCCCAAGTCATAAATGTCAGCTCCCTTCCTGGGGTCACGGTAGGGAAACAGATGCCCATGCAAAATTAGTAGCTTTTTCAGAAACTTATCTTTTTTCACGAATCTGATTAAGAATCAGAAACGAATCCAGAAGACTCAAGTGGAAGGTGAAGGTGGGGTGCTTTCTATTTTTGGTCTAAGGATCGGTAACACAGCACAATGAGGAGATACTAATAAGAGGCCATGGTAGGAACAGAATGAAATAAGACGATTCAGACTGACACTAAATGCCGTGCTTGGCACATAATTAGTGTCAGGTTGAATGTGTGTGTGTGTGTGTGTGTGTGTGTGTGTTCCCACGTACATGGGTGTTCACACACCCCCTCCAAGGCCTCTGTGGGTCTGTGAGATGGAACAGAAGGGGGCCAGCCCTCTCCTTTTCTCTGAGACAAGTGATTTTCGGAAGAAGCACTTCTCACCACTCTTCGGCCGGAGCTGAGATTATAATTAACTGCTCTTCCTCACTCAACCCAGATTTCTTTCTCTCATGCTCCAAACACTGGCAGCCTGTGCACTTCATTTTTCCTTTGGCCTGAGGGGCCATTTCCCTCGGCTGAGGTGCCACGTGCCCCTTTGCTGTGGCAGAGCTCATCGAATGCAAGGCCTGTCCTGGGTGGGGGCTTACGGAGGCCCGAGCGCTCAGGGCTTCCAGAGTGGCCTGGCTCCAGCCTGGTGCAGACAGGAGAGCTGGGGGGAGGGGTGAAGGGAGAGCTGGGGTCTGCCAACCTTGGTCACTCTTGTTCACACCGTGCTTCAGGGTTAGACCTCCAGTGGGATTTAGTCAAGATATGGCCTGTGTTTTCTGGAAGTTTATCCTGAATCTATTGTAAGTGCTTGCGTATATGGTGGGATGAAAAGCATGTGGATGTCAGATGAAGAGATGGGTTTGGCTCTGACACATACTGGGTTGTGAGACCTTAGGTAAGATTTACCACCCGCCTTAATAAGGATGGGGGTTTTGCCTTTGCTCTGCCAAGCACTACAGGCGTACCCATATCGTCGAACTTTGTCCCCTAACTATAACTACCCACTTCCTAGACTCTGAGTTCCTTGAGGGCAGAGACCATGTCTCGTTCAGCAATGTAATCTCGTGCTTAGCGAGGTTACGTTCACGATAGGTACTCCATGTTGCCTGATGAGCGAATGGTACGCTAATGATAGATGGACAGATGGATGAATGGATGGACGGATGGATGGTTTTTTCTCAAGTCAATACTCCCTCATCTGTCAAAAGGCAGAATTACCATCTACTTCATAAAGATTTTATGGAGATTAAATGAAACGAGATTCACTAAACACTTGTCACAATCCCTGGTATCTAAAAGATACTAAGCAAAACTGCCTCCTACCCAGTATCCATCCACATTTGCCTGCAAGGTAACATGCTAACTTTCGTAGATCTTACTTGATAGCAGTTATTGATTTGTAAGCTTCCAACATGCTATTAATTTACAAATGGCCAGGGTCATTTGTAAATTAAATAGCAGACCAGGCCATTTCACTTTTCCACTATAACCCAATCGATGGTGCCCCAAAATCAGTAAGCAAAACAGGATTTCTCTCAATCAATTATCAAAATTCTCAGCGTAGACCAAAGAGTTCTGCCCAAGTTCACTGTTACCCATCTCTCCAGGCCTGGATGATGCTACTCTACACGCTGGCCTTATTTTACACACTAGGCTTAGGATACACTAGACTACTTTTTCCTGGGGACCCCCACATGTCTTGCCTCTCCTGCCTGCAATGACTCCCACCTCCTGGACTACATCAGGACCCCCCCTTTTTTAAAAAAAAAATAAATGTTCATATTTCCACAGATTTTTTTTCTTCATGAAAGATAGTTTAAAATGCAAAAATATAAAATATATCTGTGTGATCACTTGATGAATGTCAGCCCCCAGCATGGATTCGTCTGCTTTCTCTGTCCCTGCCAATGAGCACACTCACTGGTATATTAAAAGGCATCCATGAATATTTATTGAAGAGTGGAAATCCTGATCTTTCCCCAAGGCCTGCTCTCATGCTCCTCCTCGGCCATACACACTTACCAGCAAAGGTGTGTATGTCTTCCTTTCCATGCTACATTTTGGGATTATCTACTGTACTTTTGCTCCCCAGTCCAGTGTGTTTCCTGGCACGCTAGGACAGGCGCCTGTTCTGATGGAAACTCAACATTCATTAAGTCTTGGGGAACTTTTGTATTCGGATCCGTCTTCTGCCAGCACACCTGCCATTCGCTCCCACCTACCTCCCTGTGCTGATCTTTACCTGCTTTCTCCCTTCAGGTCATGGCAAGTACATCCCAGGAGTCCTTGGAAGTGGAAATAGGCAACCAAAGTGGGCATTTTGGAGACATTTTATCTCAGATCCAGTCGTACTGGAGAGAAGTCTTGTCCCTACAGGGAACTTCCTGGTCATAAGATTTTTTATTCTTAAAAATTTATTTTTAAATTTTAAAATTAAATTTAAATTTAAATTAAATTAAATTTAAAAATACACAACTTATAAAGACTGTTGAGGGCCTGGGCTAGTGGAAGGAGATAGTTATTTATGGCATGTCACTTTAAATCAGAGATTAAAGCCTCCCCTGGGTTTGGAGGCATAGTGCCTGCATGGTAGAGAGGGAAACGTGTTTACAGACAGGAAGGCTGGAGAGCTGGTCTAGGTCTCACCTCCTTTCAGTGACTGTTTCTTTGCCATCAAGTGGGAAGAGTTGTGTATATTGTATCAACTGTGTTGATATTCAGTGTGACAATGCCTGTCAAGGACACACCCTTTCCCACACAATTCAGATTTGGTGAATTCTTTGAGAAATTTTGACATGACAGAGCCGGACGAATTGGGAGAGGACCATCCAAACCTACGTCCTCAGGAGTTTGGCTGGAGCTCCTGCCATCTGCTGGAGCAAGAGCTTGCGTTAGAGAGTCAGTCCTGCAATCCCTGTCACTTGAATTAGACCGGAAGTGAACTCTAATTCCAAAGTGGAATCATATATTATTTTCCCCGAGAAAATTATACAGGCAGTCACTTAAGCTACACATGCACATCTAGAGTGATCGTTCTTCAAATTATTCATCTGTGTGTCACCAATGTGCATTAAGACTTGACATCTATTCACTTGAATTGTCTCTCTGAGTTGACATTTTATCTCCATTTCTGCAGCCGTTCCCCCAACCCAGGCTTCGACCAATTGTTATATTTGGACATCTAACCAGATGCTATGGGTCTTCAAACCTCTGGCTGGTTTTGGCACCAGTCTCCCAGCCCTCTCCTCACCCCACGTCAGTTCCCCTTTCATGACCTCTAAGAACCACCTTCCAAAAATCCTCTTCTCCTATTGTCACTGCCCGGTGCTCCCCTGCCTCTCAGTACTTAATGTCGGCTCTGACTTTAGTCCAAACCTCATGGAGCTGAAGCCTCTCCTGTGACTCTCCCTGTCCACTGCAGCCCATGCAAACATCTGATGCTTCCCACCCACCAGTCAAGCCCAGATTATCTTCCTTATCCCCAGACAGGTCCTGTTGAGGTCTGCTCTGCACCTTGGCTTACGATCCGACTTTTCCTGAAATACATTTTCTTGTTATTTGCCGTTTGTTGAAATGCGTTTATGGATTCACCACCGACCCCTCCTTTCTTAAACCTTGGCACTACCTCTCTGAGATCCCCTTCCCACTCTTCAAGATCAGTGCGAATCCTACCTCATCCAAGAGGGCTTTGTTCATCTCTCCAGCTCACACTGACCTCGCGTCTCTGAATTCCAAATACATTTATCATTAGTCAAAGTTATTTTTTCTCAAATGATTCATATACTGCTTTGTTTTGGTGGTGGTGGTTGTTCTGTGCTTTCAAAACGAAGTTGACTGCTGAGTTTAGGTCTGATATGCCAACTTCCCAAGCAGTTACTGGCTGGATCTCACGAGTTTAGGGAGAAGTTTTAAAACCAACTGGTTTTACCTCCTTGCCCATCTGCTCACTCCTTTCCCAATCCTGCCCAAAACATTAACAGCAGCTTTTTTTTGCTAGTGGGTAGGATTGCTAAATAGAAAACTCTATGCCATGGACAGCACCCTTTTTCACCTTTCCTTGGTGGATGGTCAGTTAGATGCTGACCATTGTAGGTGGCTGATTCAGGGTGACTTCCCGAGTAGATCCAGCCATGTCTTTCTTCCAGCTCCATCTCCCTCCTGCTCACAATGGGATGAGTAGTCAGAATTTCTGGCTGGCACAAGGGGGTGACTTGAGGCAGCTTTTCAGGGTCTCATTCTACCTGTTAACCCCACCCCTCACTATATGATAGAGTTACCTTTTTTTACAGAGATCACAGAAATTGATGTCAAAGTAGCATGGAGAGTGCATCTTTTCCAACCTTCTCTTTAGACACATGGTAAAATTATGACTCAGATGAAGTATTGTATTTCTAGAGGTCCCAGAACAAAGTAGAGACAGGATCTGAATTCAGATCTCTTCTCTTTTTGTCCAGCTCTCTTTCAAGGATGCCATGTTCTAGGGCGCAGGATGGGGACATCTTTGTTTGACTCCCATACCTGAATCTCACCAGGCAGGCACTCTCTGATGCAAAAGGTAACATATTACATTTATAAATGCCACTTTATTTCCACATCATTTGTGTCATTTGTGAAAAGAAAAATAACATGTTTCTGGGAAGGTAGTCAACACTTGATGGTAGGGCATGGGTACATTGTGAGCCAATGGAAATCCTCTTTTGTTCCTGGAGCCGGGGCATGGCTCCCAGCTGCTCAAAGGGCCCAAGGATGAGTCAGGAGTGGGATCATGTACAGCATGGGCTGAACGGCCACAAAATGTGGCCTTAAAGGAATTAGGGAAGGAATCTGGAGATAACACTTGCCCTAGTTTCCCCAACTTTAACAATGCCGTGCATAAAACTCACTAGGTCCAAAAGGAAATGCTGGAATTTAAAAAGAAAATAAATAAATAAAGTGACACAAAATTAAATGGCCAAGAGCCACTTGCTGTTACAACTTGGACTTGGATTTACAGATGATTTAATTCTATCTAATGTTCAGCTAAAATGTTGCCACTTCTACAACACCTTTCTCAACCCCCATTATCAAGACAAATTGCCACACTGCCCCCCCCATGTTGTCATAGAATGTATTAACATTGCGCAGTTGGCTTGTGTGTCATGTAATTTAATTATTTATTATTTGTTTGTCTTTCCTGATAGATTAAGAGACTTTGGGGGACAGGAGCACCCTTAATACATATTTCTATCCCTTTTAGCCAGAATGGCAAGTATGCAGTCTGCTGCCTTTACCTCACTCCTTGCTCTTGGCAGACATTGATAACAATCACAGCATTCCATACTATGGTGCTTGGAAAAGGCCTCAGAACCCTTCATAACAAAGCCCTTTAAGCTGCTACTACTGAGTAACCAGAGTTTTGATGCAAAAGAAACTTTTTTTTTTTTTTTTTGTCTATTGTAAGTAGCATAGTGGTTTACACAATGTTGGTGTTCAATTAATATTTGTTGAGTTAAAATAGCTCCTGACAGGCATATACCCCCAAAAGTTTAGGAGATTGGTGGATAGGGTAAGGGTGAAATGAGCTGGGTCAGGGAGGGGCCACAATCATTAGGACTGAGAGTCTTGGTTAAAGGGAGGAGAGTGGTCCAGGACACACTTTCCTGTTGGTATAGCACCTCAGGGTATAGGATTATCTCACTGAGCTGTGCATGGTAGTCAGGTCTGAGGCAGAGCGACATTCAGGTCATTCGGGGACAGACAATCAGGCTGTTCTGGCAGGACCACACCTTTGCCTATGGTGGCAAGGGCAAGAGACACTCTAAAGCATTTGTTAAAGGCCTGAATGCTCAGCATCTGGCACCAATTAAATGAATCAATAATCCAAAGTGCTCCAGGGTCCTTGTCCCCTAACCTCATTATAGTCTCTTTACCATGTTACCTTTTTATTCTCCAAACCTAATATTTTGTTCTTCTCTTATTCTGGGTTAACCAATCCCTTCAATTTTCTTTCCTGGTGGTTTGCGTAGCTAGTTAAGAGTGTTTCCACTGGCAGAAACTTGAGTTCACAATAAATCAGGCAGTGTGGGCCATTAACAAATGGGGCTGCCTTTGGTCAGCAGCTCACCAAACAAGTGAAAATTTGATGTGAAGAAGTCAATCAGCACTTCCCTTGGTGGCTTAGTGTGGGCAGTTTGAGCTAGATAGAGATAGAGGCATTCTTAGCTCCTATGCTGGACTTCTTCAGTGTAGGGAAGGAACCATGAGAGAGTCAGAGAGCCACTAGGACAGGGCATAAAGTCAGGAGCTCAGTGCAAGGGATTGAGCAGAGAGTAGAACAGAACCTGGTACAAGAAGAAGTTAGGGTACCCAGTAGGAAACCCTGTTGAGTTTCAGAGTTATTCTTGAATCTATGATTGGATATTCTTTATCAATTTTGGAAAATCTTTGGCTATTATGACTTCTAATATTTCTTCTTTTCCAGTTCTCTGCTTCTGGGACTCCAATTGCATCATTTGTTATTGTCTTACATGTATCTTTTTTCATTGTTTTTCTTCCCTCTGTGTGCTTCAGGTTGTAGAATTTCTATTGATTTATTTTTGAATTTACTGTTCCTTTATTCTGCTGTGTCAGGTCTGCTGGTAGGCTTACCCAATTAATTCTCTCTTTCAGATATTGTATTCTTCAGTTTTAGTGTTTACTTGGAACAGTTTTAGAGATTCTCTTTCTCTATTAATTTTCTCATTTTTTATCTATCTTTTCATCCTAAATTACATTACTACATAGTTATCATCTTTAAATCATTACCGGTTAATTCAAAAATTTGGGTCATCAATAGATCTGCTTTTATTGGCTATTTTTACTCTTTTTTATGGATAGTGGTATCCTGTTCCTTTGCAAACCTTGACATTTTAATATACTCCATATTGTAATTGAAACAACCATAGAGAGTAGAGTAAATATTATTTTACTCTAAAGAGACCACAGTCAACTCAAAGAAAGCTAGAATAGGGGCTTACTATTTCAATTAAATTCAGTTATGAGTTAGAATTGATCATATCCAGGTTTAAGCTTTCTTTAGTTTCAGTTCACCTCTGACTTCAAATGTCTAAGGTCATGATGTATCCCGTGTGTATTACTGGCCCCTCTCTCTAGAAGGACTGTGAGCTCTGAAGACCAGTGAAGAGAGATTGCTATCACTCCAGCTCAGCCCTCAACCTTCTGCAATGCTACCATGCATTTGGCAAAAGTCCTATGGGGAAGAATCAATAGAAAGAGAGAATTAAAGCTGTGTTTTGGAAGGTAGAGTCCTACAGATATCAATTCATCATACAAGGCCATAGGACTACAAAAGCTTTGTTGGCTTATCATTAGCCCATACAAGATCATCTGCCTATGGAAGGCATACACTTTTACCTTCTCTGGCCTAAGCAATGTCAGATGCTGACAGGGAGGAAAGCAGCCTCTCTTTTCTGCTCATCTAGAAGGACTCAGCTCTCTCTGAAATTTAATTCTTAGTGTCCATTGTCTTCTAAGATCTGGAAAGATATATGATATTTCCTGTTAGCTTTGGTTGGGAGAGCAACAGTCTATCTTGAGATACCACATTCCAAACCAAAGCAGAATTCTCTCTGGTTATCATTATGGTCATATTCTAGGACCTCCTTATGGAGGTGACTGGGTTGCTTATATTCTTTCCTTGTGAGGTTTGGCTGTAGTTGGTATTTTTTGTAGGATCTGAGATGATATCAATATATTAGTTATTGCTGTTAACAACAATCAAATTCTTGGTAGCATGCAATAAACATTTATTTTCTTCTTCATAAACTTTTGAGTTGGCTATGGTTCTGCTGGGATTGTCTGGGCTTGGCTTTGGGCTAAGGATTGGGTTCAGGTATGATCCACATGCTCCATTATTCTTTTGGCTACCTGCAGAATGCTTTTCTTAGGATGGGTCAAAGAAAATCAATAGGACCATGATATATATACAAGTTTAAAGTCTCTGTTGATGTCACATTGGCTTATATTACATTAGCCAAACCAAGTCATGGTGCCAAAGTAATCATCAATGGAACAGGGAAGTAGATTCTGCAAACAGAGGAGAGCACTGCAAAGACAAACCACATGTATACAATCCTTTTATTGGAAGTAAAGAATGTGAAAATGTACTCCAATCCATCCTGAATTGTGTCATGGTAGGAAAGTCAAGGCACAGCTGCATTAACAAGAGCCTGAAGAAAGCTTTAAGCCTCTCATGTCCATAAAAGGAATCCTTGACATTTTTTGCATTAACCTTTTTATATTGAGAACCCATATGACAACTCTCACCCAAGAGAGAGGAGAATAGATTTGAGGCATACAAAGCTAAGACACTGACCTTGCTCCAGTTGGAAACGTTCCTCTCACCTGTTCTTCCTGATTCAGATGCTAATGGACAAGTGAGTCTGTTAAGGAAAAAGAAAACCAAGTGCCTCATGAAACAAACAACAGAACCACAGTCGCCCAAAAAACTCACAGCACTGCTGCAGTTGGTAGCATACGTCTCTATCTGTGCCTTAGAATTTGCCCTACAATAGTAGTCTACAAACTTCAGCAAGCAGCATAATTACCTGGAAATCTCATTAATCACAGTCCTGGACCCCAACCCCAGAGTTACCAATTTAGCTGGTCTTGGGTGGGACCAAATGATTTTCATTCCAAACAAGATTTCAGGTAATGCTGATGCTTCTGGTCTATGGTTTGAGGACTCCTCCAATAGATCATAAATCCTTCAAAGCAGAGACATTTCATGCATTCTACTGAGGACTGTGGGAAGGCTCTCCTTCACCCCTGAGCTACCTCGATGTTCTGCCAGAGCTCCTGAAGGCTGAGGATTTTCATAACGCAAAATGTATGAAGCTGCAGCCCATGGAGCTAGTTAGCTCTGTGTTAGGATCATTGGGTTCTAATCCATTTGTGCTATTGGCCTATTTTGTAACAAGTCATTTTTACCTCTCTGGGCCTCAAGTTCCTTGTGCTAAAGGAAATCCAGGCTTTGGACTTAGTTGACTTTTAAGAAATCCTTTATTTAAAAACTGTATAATTTTATGGTCTTATTATCAGCAGCTCCATGGCCTTAGGTGATTTACTTAAACTCTACAAGCCTTAGTTTTTCATCTGTAAAACCGATAAAACAATTGTATGTACCCCCAGAGGACTATCATGTATGAGGATTCAATGAGATAATGCATGCACAAAACTTGGGATACTGCCTGGCACCAGTCAATGGTTAATAATGTGCCATTATTATTTATTATTACTATTACTAAGCATATAGAATTTCACACAGTACTTTGGACTTCGAGGAGAGGGAGAGAGACCACTTCCAGAAGGAAGATAAGGGGAAATTACAAGAAGAAAGAAACATTTGAGCTGGGTCATAAATATCAACTAAAATTGGGGTTTCTGGATTTTTTTGGTGGGGCAGGAAGGGCAGTTTTGGCAGGGAAGCAACATGAATTTGGACATAAAGTAGGGAGAATACAGGTTATGGCTAGTGATCAGGAAGCTAACTGTGGTGTTGCATGTATGGAGTAATATAGAAAAAAACTAATAAGAGCCTAGAATGAAAGCAAGATCAGGGATCAGGTTTATAAGGCAAAAAGAGTTTGGACTTAGGAGACAATGAGGAAGAATAACTTTTAGAGAAGACAGTGGTCATTGGATTTGGTTTTAATCTGAGCCCCACCACTTCAGATAGTGGCTTTGGTGGCTACTTTGACATCTGAGATTCAATTTCCTTATTGTAAAAAGGAGAAAAATGTACACACACACATATCATGGCACTGTCATGAGGGTTAAAGAAGAATGTATACATGAACTTACCTTTTGTGGGGCTCTGCACATAGTGGACCCTGAGTTAATGCTTAAAAAAAAAAGTAAAGTTATTTTGAAACAATTTAAATTTACGAAAGGGTTACGTAGTTAGTACATTGAGTTCTCACATATTTGTCATGCTGCTTCTCCTCCTCTTGTTAACATTTGATATTCTTTTTTTTTTAATTTCTTTTCAGCATAACAGTATTCATTGTTTTTGCACCACACCCAGTGCCCCATGCAATCCGTGCCCTCTCTAATACCCACCACCTGGTTCCCCTAACCTTCCACCCCCCGCCCCTTCAAAACCCTCAGATTGCTTTTCAGAGTCCATAGTCTCTCATGGTTCACCTCCCCTTCCAATTTCCCTCAACTCCCTTCTCCTCTCCATCTCCCCTTGTTGTTATTTGCTAACAAATAGCATCTCTCCTCCATGCTATTTGTTATGCTCCACAAATAAGTGAAACCATTTGATCACATTTGATATTCTGATGATGTATTTATCAAAACTGAAAAATTAATATGTGTTAGTAATATGAGTGTTATTTACTAAATCACAGACTATTTGGGTTCTGCCAGTTTTCCCACTAATGTCCTTTTTTCTACTCCAGGATCTGAGGTGGAACAGCAGGTTGTTTTAATTCATCACAGCTCCTTCATCTCCTCCAATCTGATAGTTTCCTGGTCTTTCCTTGACTTTCATACTTTAAGAGCACTGTTGGGGCATTTTGAGAATGTCTCTGAATTTGAGCTTGTCTGACTCTAATTTTATGAATAGATTTCATTTTGTTATTTGGAGGAAGAATATCAAAAAGCTGATTGTATTTTATCAGGTTATATGCAAAGTCGGCCACATAATTTTCTGGGCACAGTATAAAGTGAAAAGGTGAAGTTCCATTAAAAAAAAAAAAGGGGGGGAGATTAAAGGTACTAACATATAAAGCTTTTCTTTTTCCTGCACAATTTCTCTCAACTTGTTACACTGTTTTTGTTTTTTTTTTAAGATTTTATTTATTTATTTTGTCAGAAAGAGAAAGCACAAACAGGGGGAATGGCAGATGGAGAGGAAGAGGCAGAATTCCCACTGAGTAGGGAGCCTGACGTGGGGATCGACCCCAAAACCCTGGGATCATGACCTGAGCTGAAGGCAGGTGCTTAAGGGCTGAGCCACCCAGGCACCCTTACACTGTTTTTCATGTTTCGTTGTTGTTGTTACTTTGTATAATTCTAAAGAAAGAAAAAGTATTGTAAGTTATTGGCATGAATTTTATTATTTTTATATTGTACAATGGCATTTTAAGTAAAAATATATGAGCACATAATTTGTATACAGAATCATCAGAATTAGACAATTTGTGTTTTGAAGCTTGCACACACATGTGTTTTATTCTTATGCCATTCATTGTCGTCTTCTGTTCCAAGCAAACTCTGCTTTGAACAGGAAGTATAGCTTCTAAGGTCAATCAGTGTCCCTCCCTCCTCAGTCACAGATGTAATACACTTACCTTGTACTTGCTTTAAGCCTTGCTGGACTTGCACGCATCATGGGTCCTCAGGAACCATGTGCTCCCGGGGCATCCAAATGCTGATTGAGAGGAACTGTGGCCATGCATACAGTATACATCTCTTCTGCCCACACACCTGCTCCACTTCCCATAGCATTTAACTGACAACACACACGTTCAGAGATAAAATTATAAAGAATTTCAATATGCCAAAATCAGAACATTAATCAAGTGCAGGACCCTTCTGAGCATGGAGTCCTTTGTCTACACAGGTTGCACATCTGTGAAGCCAGCCCTGGCTACGTGATTTTAATGTTACTGTTGCTCTTAACTTTAATCATTTGATTAAGGGGGTGTCTGCCAGGTTTCTCATTGCCACGTTAGCCTTATTCCCTTGCCATACTCTGTGAGAAGCAAATCCCTAAGTCCAGTCCATATCCAAGGAGAGGAGAATGAAGCTCTGTTTCCTGGAGAGAGGAGTGTCAAAAATTTTGTGGACATGTGTTAACACCACTAGTCACTTTGGAGTAGCTAATGTTTTTTGAATCTCATAATCCAAGGGCCAATTTGGAATCTCGTGACCCACATCTTGCCTCTAGGTCTGCAATATGACGAGTCTGGCAGGAACATTATAAAAGAGTGTGGCAAATCTCCCATCATTGTAAATGCTGTTCTCCCACCAGTAAGAGACCCTCGGCCTTGGGACTGACCTGGATAATAGGGAAAGTAAGCCTCTACCCAGGAAGTGCATCAACCTATTTTCCTCGGAAAATCTTTCCCTTCAGAGGTTGGGCAGCATTTGCTGGGGGAGGGGGCGGGCGTGGTGCTAGGCATAGCATGTGCTGCAAGTAGGTGACCAGGGGTATGCAATTATCAGCCCATGGTGCAGGGAGATCCAAGCCCCCTCATCACCCTCGGCGTGCACAGCATCTCTGCCTGCCCGCGGTTCCCCACTTCTGGCAGATGCTGTCTGCACAAGACGCTGAGTGCAGGCGAATTATTTCCACTACTTCCTGCTAATTTCAGCACTGCATTCATCCAAAGCTCTCGAAACTCTTAATCAACAGGAATATGCTAACCTGAGACTGGGTCACAGAGGGACAGCTTGGAGATCTGGGGGGGATTGGTGACAGCTGCTGCCCTCTCTCTGAAGAGGATTGATGTGGATATCATCATGCTTGTTGACAGGAGGAGGGAGGAGCCGGACTTTTAAGGTCTCTTCCAATCTGGGAAGGCTATGAATACCGCTACCAGCTGAGTGATTCTCCATGCTTTATTCATCACGAAAATGACGCAAATTCAGTAAAGCAGCTCTCTCGAAGGTAGGTGGCCACTAAACCAGGCATACAGACACTTAGCACTCAGAACGCTTGCTGAGGAAAGTCCTTGAGTTGTTTTCCTTCTTTTTTTTTTTTTTTTTTTTTAAGGTCATTTCAGGAATAGATGGGGAAAAAATGTAGTGCATTTGGTACTGCCTAGGAATAGACTAAAAGGTTTTAAGTTCAAAAGCAGTGAGCTGTGGTTATCTGGAATAGCTATTGCAACTCTAGATTGTGTTAATAGAAGTAAAATGTTTTAGATGAGGGAAATAATTCCTCTCTCCTCAGGGTTAATCAGAGCTTATATGAGCCACACTGTTCCATTCTTGTTATACCTTGGAGGGGAGGAGAAGCTGACGATTTTCGGAGAAAGGTACCCCAGAGAGCGAAGGGTCTCAGAAGCATGCAATTGGAAAAGCCCCTAAAAGGATGAGGCTCATGAAGCCTGAAAATTTAGGAACTCACCAATGTAATGACTGTTATCGTCCCATAGGATATGGAAGTTTCAAGAAGTTAAGCACAAGTTCTGATGAAACAGTGACAGGGATTTCTGTCTTGGCACTTAAGGAAGATCTTTCTGACAATCAGAGCTGAGCAGTGAGGGGAGTAGATCTGGCCACATGTTCTTCAAAGGTGGTCCGAGATGATACAATGTATTCGTGATGCTGAGAAAGGATGTAAATAGCAGGTGGTCCAGCCCTAAATGGAAAACCCCAGCATCGTACAGAGAGTGGTTTTGTCCACATTCATCTTGAGAGGTAAAACAAATTGCAATCAAGGTCTTACTAAAGCTGTTTTATTTTAAAAGTTTTCACATATATAGCAAAGTTAAAATAACTCGAGTAAACACCTATATACCCACCACCTAGATTTTATCACTGACAAATTGTATGACAACCTTATTGAGACATGATCTATATACCATACAATTCATGTATTAAAAGTATACAATTTGATGCTTTTAACTGTTCAACCAGCACCACAAATGATTTCCAAATGTTTTCACCATTCCTTCCCAGAAAACACCATACTCATCATCGATTGCTCCCCTTCCCACTCCTAGTTCTCATGTCCTTTCCATCATCCTCTAGCGCTGGAAACAATAGTCTTCTTCCTGTCTCTATAGATTTGTTTATTCTGGACATTATTATAAATAGAAACCTATAATAGATGACCTTCTGTGATTAGCTTCTTTGGTTTAGTACACTGTCTTCATGGTTTTTCCATGTTGTAACGTGCATCAGAACTTCATTGCTTTTTATTACCAAAAAAATTCCATTGTCTGGATATGCCACATTTTATTTACCCATTCATCAGGTGATGGCCATAAGGATTGTTTCCACTTTTTGGCTATTATGAATAATGCTGCTCTGAACCTTCGTCTACAAGTTTTTGTGTGGTCATATGTTTGCATTTCTCTTGGGTATAACTCTAGGAGTAGAATTGTTGGGTCATATGGTAACTCTGTGTTTAACCTTTTGAAGAACTGACAAGCTGTTTCAAAGTACCATTAACATTTTACTATACTTGTTTTATTACATATCTTCCCTTCCATTAATCGATTCTTACTTTTTTGCATTTCAAAGGAAACTGCAAGCATCAGTCACTCTGAAAACTTCAGCATTCGTGTCATTAACAGGACTCAATATTTACTTAACTTTTTCCTTCTATTATAAAATGTATGTGCAAGGCAATGCACAAATCTTGAAATATGCACTGATACTTGATAAATGCACTTACCTACAATCCAAGCCCCTTTCAAGGTAGAGAACATCCCCATTTTTTTCCAGAAATTTTCCTCATACCCATAACCAATTGTTAAACTCACCATTTCCTCAGATGCAACCACTGTTCTGATTCTTTTCCACTATAGATTACATTTGCCTGTTCTAGAATTTCATATAAAATAACTCATAAGACTGCACTTTTTTAAAGCAAGACTTGTTTTACTAAGCCTAATGTTTTCAGCCATCACTAATTCATTCCTTTTAATGCCTGCATAGTATTCTACCCTATGGAGATATATTGTTTGTTTGTTTTTTTTTTTTTTCCTCCATTGACCATTTGATGGACGTTTGGTTCACATCCAGTCTCGGCTGCTGGGAATAATGCCTCTTTGACTGTTTGTCTGCAAGTCTCTGTGTGGGCTTCTTCTTTTGTTTCTTAGTACTGCACTTGCTGGATCATAGGGTACATACACATTTATCTTTATCAGAATCTGTCAGAACTTTTCCCCACAGCAATTGTACCATTTTATACTCCCACCAAGAACAGAATCTGGTTGCTCCACATCGCTGTCAACCTCTAATGTTCCCAGTGTATATAATTATAGCCATTTTGGTAACTGTGTAGCTATAGCTCATTGTGGTTTTAGTTTGCATCTCCATGATGTCTAATGGTATTGAGCACTTTATCATTTACTCTCTTTGGTCAATCTGTATATTTCTTTTGAAAAGTATGCAAATATTTTGACTACTTTTTATTGATTTGTTTACCTTTTAATTATTGAATTATAGGGATTACTTATATAACCCTGAATAACAGTCTTTTTTTAAAGATTTTTCATTTATTTATTGACGGAGAGAAAGACACAGAGAAAGGGAACACAAGCAGTGGGGGGAGGGAGAGGGAGAAGCAGGCCTCCTGCTGAGCAGGGAGTTGGATGCAGGTCTCAATGCCAGGACCCTGGGATCATGACCTGAGCCAAAGGCAGCTGCTTAATGACTGAGCCATCCAGGTGCCCTGAATAATAGCTTTTTCTTATATTTACAAATATTTTCTCTTTGCCTATGGCTTGTCTATCTATTTTCCAAATGGTGTCTTTTGCAGGGAAGAATTCTTAAATTCTTAAATAAATTCTTAATTATCACAACTTTCCTCTTATGGTTACATTTTCTATGACCTGCTTAAGAAACATTTGTTTTTTCTTGATCATAAAAATAATTTTTCATATTTACTTAAAAAAAAACTTTTATGGGTTTAGCTTTTATGTTTTAATCTATGACCCATGTCAAGTAAATTTTCAGTAGGGTCAATGTTCATTTGATATTTTTCATATGAATATCCAATTACTTTAGCACCACTCATGGAAAAGACTCCTTTTAACATTGTGTTTGCTCTGGTGACTTTATTGAAAAACAGGTGACCACGTAAGTGTGGTCTATTTCTGACTCTCTGTTGTATTAATCTATTTGTCAGTTCCAAAGCCAGCACCATAGGGTTTGACAATTTAGGTCTTCTAACTTTTTCTTATGTTCATTTTGTTTTGTTTCGTTTTTTTAGTTTTCAGGGTACAGGTCTTACACATGTACTGATAAATTTTTTCCTATGTCTGTTACATTTTGTTGCTATTATAAGAGAAATTGTTTTTGAATTTTATTTTCTAATTACATAGTTGTGTGTGTAACAATACTGTTGATCTTTTTAAAATAAAACCTTGTATCCTATAACCTTGATAAATTCACTTAATCCTTTTTATTAATTTAATTTTATTTTTTCAGTGCTCCAAGATTCATTATTTATGAACCACACCCAGTGCTCCATGCAATAGTAGTTTTTCAAATCCCTTACATTTTCTTTATAAACAAAATGTCATTTCATATAGTTTGGTTTTTCCTTTCTGATTTTTATGGTTTTTGCATCTTTTCATATTTTTGTAAGTAGTTAGGATTTCCAGCACTAAAGGTAGTGGGAGCAGGAATTCTTACCTTGTTTCTGATCTTAGTGTTCATTATAACACGATTAAGAATGATGCTATCTGTAAGTTTTACAAATTCTGTTTATTAAATGGAAGAATTCTCCTCTTCTTCATTAGCTGAGAATCTTTATCATAAACTGGTGCTGAATTTTATAAAAATGCTTTTTCTGCACCTATTGACATGACTATAGGGCTTTTCCCTTTATTCTATTAATATGGTTAATTGTATGCATTGATTTTTTTTAATGGAGGTGAAACTGACACATCATAAAACTAATCATTTTAGGGTGAACAATTCAGTGAATTAAAATAAACCTTGCATTCCAGGTATAAGGCCCTCATGCTCATGACAAATTGCCATTTTTAGACATTTTATTTGATGTACTAATACTTTCTGAAGGATGTTTGTGTCATGCTCATGAAGAAAAACAGTCTATAATTTTCTTATAATGCTTTTATTAGTTTTGGTCTAAGGGTTATACTGATCTTATACAATGTATTGGGAAATGTTTCCTCCTCCTCTGGGATTTGAAAGAGTTTGTGTCCTACTGATATTAATTCCTTCCTAAATATTTGCTAGAATTCACCAAAGAAACTCTTCTGAGCCAAGAGTTTCTTTGTGATAAGTTTATACAGAAAGGATTTAATCTCAATAATAGGCGATTCATATTTCTGTTTACAACTCATATTCTGTTCACAATTAAGCAAATTATATTTGAAGCACAATTGAGCTAAATTATTTTTCATTAAGTTGAGTAGGCCTTCATACTGCCTCCATATCTGCTAGGCAGATGATACCTGCGAAAGCTGGATAAATTGGGGCGCCTGGGTGGCTCAGTGGATTAAAGCTTCTGCCTTTGGCTCAGGTCATGATCCCAGGGTCCTGGGATGGAGCCCCGCATTGGGCACTCTGCTCGGCAGGGAGCCTGCTTCCTTCTCTCTCTCTGCCTGCCTCTTTGCCTACTTGTAATCTCTGTCTGTCAAATAAATAAATAAATAAATAAATAAATTGTATAAATTGACTTCGTCTTAATATTTACAGCAAATAGGGATATATTTTCTGTGGTCGCTGTCAGTTCCTTGTACATGGTGGTAGGCTAGAGGGTAGCCCATGTCTCATTAAGAAGAAACCCAAAAGAGATCATCACTGTTCCCTGCACCAGCACGCAAACAGTGAAGATTACTATATTAATTTTCTATTACTAGTGTAAAAATTGCCACAAAATTAGTGGCTTTAACAACACAAATTTTTTATCTAATAGCTCTTTAGGTTAGAAGGCTGACATCGATCTCACTGGGCTAAAACCAAGACACTGGCAGGGCTATACTTGTTCCTGAAAGCCATGGGGGAGAATCCATGTCCTTGTCTGTTCCTTGTCTCATGGCCCATTTCCCCGTCTTCAGAGCCAGTAACACGGAATACCGCTGGCCATCCTTCCATGTACATAGCTTCTCTGATCATAGCTGGGAACATTTCTTTGCTTTTAGGGATTGATTTTATTAAACTGGGCCCACCTGGATGATGCAAGATAATCTCCCCATCTCAATTCTTTAGCCATAATCACATCTGCAATCTCCCTTCTGCCACACAGGCTAACACATTTTTAGGTTCTAAGAATTAAGACACGGACATCTTTGGGGAACCACCATTCTGCTTGTCACATTCTTCTTGCTGGCTCAGTAGGACCTTAATCTGTTTGGATGGGATCATGCTTCTTTGTAGGGGTTATAAGGCTGACAAGTCTTGCCCCTCCAGTGAGGAAAACACTACACATGCCTTGCTGCTTTGTCTAGCCATCCTCATGCAATTAAGTTTGTATTCTTGGGACACCTGAGTTGGCTCAGGCGGTTTAGCACCTGCCTTCGGTTCAGGTCATGATCAAGGGGTCCTAGGATCAAGCCCCACATCAGGCTCTCTGCTTGTTTGGGAGTCTGTTTCTCCCTCTCCCTTTGCTCCTTCCCTCACTTTTGCTCTCTTTCTCTTTCTCAACTAAATAAATAAAATATTCAAAAAAAAATATATTGAGGTGTGCCTGGGTGGCTCAGTCTATTAAGTGTCTGCCTTTGGCTCAGGTCATGATCCCAGGGTCCCGGGATCGAGTCCCATATCAGCCTCCCTGCTCATGCGCTCTCTCTCTCAAAATAAATAAAATCTTTAAAAAAATATACCTAAGTTTTTATGCTTTAGCATTCAAGAAACTCCTATCTCTTGCTTGTGCCTATTGACACCTACTCCTTGTAAAAATCTTTGAGACAACTATGTAAGCAATCCACTGAAAAGGAAATAAAAACTTTAAAGTTGATGGCATTCTGTGTTGGCAAAAACTTGGAGAAATCCACTTCTATGTGATGTTGGTGAGTTTATATGTTGTCTCTGTGGCTTTATTTAGAGGCCAGTATGGCTTTAATCTATCAAAATTTCAGAAATATGATGATTCTTCAACTCAGCTCTTTCTTAGGTGTCTCACCTACAGAAAACATTCTCACATTGCACAAAGGCAGATGCAAAGATGTTCTCTTCAACATTTCATTTGTTAAGGCATATCCAGGAGAATTTCTGTGATCATTAAATTAGCAGATGTTAAATATATTCTGGTAGATTCACACTTGGGAATAGGACAGATTTCTTAAAAGACTGAAATAGATCGACATACAGCAAAATGAAAAGACCAAGATATAGCAAAGTAAAAGAGCAAACTACAACATGAAGAAGGGGATCAGGTGCGTGTGCATGTGTGTGTGTGTAGTCACGAAAAGACTCGGAAAGATAGGCAACATTTCAACAATGATTTGCATTATGAGGAGAATTAAATATGGAGCCTGGGATAAGGGTTTTGAAGGCACACTTTCATTTTTATCTATAACTTGTAAGTATTCTTAAGTATTATTATGAAATGTATTTTTTTCTCCCATTTTTTAAATTAACATATAATGTATTATTAGCCCCAGGGTACAGGCTTGTGAATCGCCAGGTTTACACACTTCACAGCACTTACCATATCACATACCCTCCCCAATATCCATAACCCAACGACCCTCTCCTTAATGAAATGTATTTCTAAATGAAAGACTTTTTAATGACTGAATAAAAGAGAGAAAACAAATCTGTCTTTATTTCCAAGATTTGAAGACTGTGGATTCCATATTTTCTTTTTTTCCCTCTATTTACTTTTATTTCTTTTTAGTTTCAAAGGTAGAGTTTAGTGATTCATCAGTTGCATAAAACATGATGTAATAAGTGTTTATTACATCATATGCTCTCCTTAATGTCCACCACCCAGTTACCCCATCCCTCCGCCCACCTCTCCTCCAGCAACCCTCAGTTTGTCTCCTAGAGTTAGGAGTCTCTTATGGTTTGCCTCCCTCTGTGTTTTCATCTTATTTTATTTTTCCTTCCCTTCTCCTGTGTTCATCTGTTTTGTTTCTTATATTCCGCATATGAGTGAATTCATAGGGTATTTGTCTTTCTTTCACTGACTTATTTTGCTTAGCATAATACCCTCTAGTTCCATCCACGTCATTGCAAATGGCAAGATTTTATTCTTTTTGATGGTTAAGTTATATTTTCTCCCTAAATTATAGAATCATTAAAAGATCCAATCAAGCTGATCTTGCTCCAGGGGTAAGCATTATTAACCCCCATTTTCCAGACAAAACATTATGAATTGCTTTTCCCAATAACCACAACTACTTGGTAGCAGAGTTAGAACTGGAAGAGAGACCTTGGTTTATTCCTAGCCGTATCTAGGTATGTCACAGCCTATAAGCAGCCAAAGTCGGTTTCTAGACACTTTTCTGAACTACTATATTTATTTATTTATGTTTTAAGATTGTATTTATTTATTTGACACAGAGAGAGATAGCTAGAGAGGGAACACAAGCAGGGAGAGTAGGAGAGGGAGAGGGAGAAACAGGCTTTCCCCGAAAAGGGAGCCCGACATGGGGCTTGATCCCAGAACCCTGGGATCATGACCTGAACTGAAGGCAGATGCTTAAAAACTGAGCCACCCAGGCACCCTTGAACCACTGTATTTTAAATGTGGCCTCGATTCTTCAGTCTGAAGCTACTCTCTTTCCTATGTGCTTTTGCAGCAACTTCCACAAAAGATGAGTGTGTTTCCCTGCCCATTGAGTTTGGAGTTAGCCATGGGATTTGCATGGGCCAATGAAATTTTGGTAGACATGATGTGATCCAGGGTTCAAATGTGCTTCCTTGGGGCCCCTGAGTGGCTCAGTTGGTTAAACATTGGATCAAGTCATGATCTCAGAGTCATGAGATTGAGTCTTGAGTCATGCACCATGCTCAGAGCAATGATTGACCCCATGTGATTCCCACTCTACATATCATGGATGAACTCTTCATGTCACTGTGATGGCTTCTCACGAAGCTGGAGAGCATGTGCAGTCATGGGAGCAGGGCAGGGTCAATGAGGGGCATGGGACCTTTAGAGGAAGGCCAACATAGATAGAATGCAGGAAAGCGGGTCTCTAGGCGCAGTGGGAGGCCCAGTGGTCCTTGAGGAATGAAAGAGATAAATGAAGAACACGTACCTTTTGGTTTCATCCCTGTTTCCCTATTGCATGTGACTGCTTTGATCTGATAAACCCTGCAAGGCAGGTGGGCATAGGAAGGTGAAACACAGCAGGATGGAACAAGCAGGCAGAGGCTGGGACAGGAACTAGAGATCTTCCCAAGAATGTGGAAGCACAGGAGAAGAAGCATGAGAGGGGATGAGCCAGAGCAGCAGGAAAGACATGCTGTATTGTGGCTCCAGCAATGAGATACCCACTGTCAAGTCTGTACAATGGACCTGCCCAAGGGCTGCCTATGAGCATGGCTAAGGGGAGTCCGTGGCAATTTCCCAAGAGCCAGAAAAAGGGACAGGGCAGGGTTAGAAGGCAGAAGAGGCCCAGGGATAAAATTTGTGATGCCAGGATGAGAGGGAAGTGAAAGGAGTTTGCACTGATGCCTCCTAACAGAGGAGACAGAGAGTGCCAGTGCAGGGCAGAGCACATGCTCTTGGAGAGTGTGGGATTTTGACTGTTTGGGGTACCACTCTAACAACAGCACAGTGCACTGTGAAGAAATGTGTATCACAGGCTTTTGTATAAAAGAGTATCAAATGCAAAATTCCAGCTCCATCACTCATAGGTTCTAAAACCCTGCATGCATGACCTGTCTGGACCTCAGTCTCTTTATCTGGCATATAGGCATAACTGTATCCTTTAACTCATAGGGAAATAATGAAAAAATAAATGGCAGAGGACACACACAGCATCTGGCTCCTAATGAATAAGGTTCCAGAAGGGTGGTATTTTCTTGACTTCTTGGTTAGAATTCCAAGTTAGGGAACTGTAGATAATCAAGGGACACAGTCATCAAAGCTGACATATCAAGCAAGGGCCCGGGGACATGAAAAGCACCAAGGCAGAGGTGAAGGAAAACCTGAGCTGCCTTCGGGGCTCCTGGGGGTTAATTAAGGATGAGTGTGAGTTCCCCATCGCCTCAGCCCCAGGCCAGGCTGGCCCCGGAGACTGAAGCAGGTTTGGGACAGGCAGGTCTGTACGGGTTCCAGCCGTCTGCCTCTGCGAGCCAGGGCCCGAGGGGAAGCAGCAGCAGCCTGCCTGCACGGTGCCGCAGTGGGGCTCGGAGCAGAGCGCGGCTGCGAGCCTGTCGGGTGATTTACGGCCTTTAAATGGCTCTCCCCTTCTGCAAAACTCTTAATTTAATAGGCAAACATCTTGGGATAAGGGCTCACTAGAGACGGAACTGATGGGATAAATGCCTGAAGATTAAAGACCCGAAGAGGGGTGAAGAGAACTGTTATGACAATGGGAAAGAACTTTCCAGCAGGTAGCCTTCCCATCCCTTCCCCCACATGACAACCATGAGACAAGTCGCCAACAAGAGGTGAGATATTCAATGTCAAGAGACAGACTCCAGGTCATTGGGCTTGAAAAGGACCTTAGCTGTTGCCTCAACCAGCGTGTCCCCACCTGAGCATCCTGCAAGTGAGGAACTGAGACCCAGACAGGTCCTAAGTCCACTCAAGGTGAGTTGTTAGTAAAGCTAGTACTAAGAGGGGCTCCTTGGGTAGCTCAGTCATTAAGTGTCTGCCTTCGGCTCAGGTCATGATCTGATTCCTGGGATCAATCCCCGCATTGGGTTGCCTGTTCCTCGGGAAGCCTACTTCTCACCCTGCTTGTGTTCCCTCTCTTGCTTTGTCTCCCTCTGTCAAATAAATAAATAAAATCTTTTTTTAAAAGGCAGTACTAAGATTTTTTTTAAATTTTATCCATTTATTTGACATAGAGAGAGCACAAGCAGGCAGAGTAGCAGGCAGAGGGAGAGGAAGAAGCAGGCTCCCCGCTGAGCAAAGAGCCAGACACAGGGCTCGATTCCAGGACCCTGGGATCATAGCCTGAGCTGAAGGCAGTTGCTTGACCAACTGAGCCCCCCAGGGGCCCCCTCCAGTACTAAGATTTTAATGTTTAGGCTTCTGTTCCATCCTTTGCAAACAGCAAACTCCTCGTTCTGTCCTGCACACTGCTGTACAGAACAGGCCAGAACAGGCCCTCCATAAGTACTTGAGGAAGAAATGGACTATGAATGGGGCTTTCAGGAGCATCCACCGGAGATGCATTGCTTTCCCCTCAGCAAGGTGCCTAAAGTAAGTGTCTGGGAGTTGACTGTTTTGGTCCTCCTCTCTTGAGGCTTTGGCTTCTAGTCGGAATACCCCCACTTGCAACCAGCCCTTTGCTTCTTTCAGTGAGATCTCTCCCAGTCTTGGGAGCCTTCCTGTAACACACACATCAGGCCCTGGCCTGAACATTGAAGGAGGAGACCCAAAGGAGTGGGGGCTGGCGCAGGGAAGGCAGTGAGATGGAAGGTCGTAAGGGGATCCCCTAAGTTGACTATGAGAAGAATGGGTATAGAATTGGAGGGGGATCCAAGGCCATGAACTTGCTGTTGTTCACTTGATTTTCCAATCCAAAATTGGTAAGGATGTAGACAACAGATAAAATAATATCAACATGGGCAGGTAGGATAGAACAAACAAGATTAGGGGAACTGGAACATACCGCTTGTTGTCAGGGAAATACAAATCAAAACCATAATGAGATACCACCTTACACCAGTTGGAACGGCTAAAATTAACCAGACAGAGAACAACAAATGTGGGTGAGGATGTGGAGAAAGGGGAACCTTCTTACACTGTTTTTGGGAATGCATGCTGGAGAAGCCACTCTGGAAAACAGTATGGAGATTCTTCAAGATGTTAAAAATAGAGCTACCCAAAACCCAGCAATTGCACTGCAAGATATTTACCCAGAGATGCAGATGTAGTGAAAAGAAGGGGCATATGCAACCCAATGTTCATAGCAGCAGTATCCACAATAGCCAAACTCTAGAAAGACCTGAGATACCCTTCAAAAGATGAATGGATAAAGAAGCTGTGGTTCATACATACAATGGAATATTACTCAGCCATCAGGAAGGATGAATACCCACCATTTGCATTGGCATGGATGGAACTGGAGGAGATTATGCTAAATGAATTAATCAATCAGAGGAAGAAAATTATATGGTTTCACTCGTACGTGGAACATAAGGAATAGCAAAGAGGATGATAGGGGAAGGGAGGGAGAACTGAATGGGAAGACATCAGAGTGGGAGACTGGGAAGACATCAGAGAGGGAGCCAAACCACGAGAGCCTCTTGACTCTCAGAAACAAACTGAGGGTTGCAGAAGGGGAGGTGGGTGGGGGGACAGGGTAACTGGGTGGTGGGCATTAGGGAGGAAATGTGATGTGATGAGCACTGCATATTATATGCAACTAATGAATCATTGAACACTACACCAAAAACTAATGATGCCCTATATGTTGGCTATTGAATTTAAATTTTAAAAAATAAGATTAAGGGACCTGGAACCACTAAATATATAGAAAATCCAGACCAGGCTCTTGGGAGAGGAATCTGAAGGCTCTAGCCCTGGCTTCCACAGGGTTTTCTTTATTGGTCTTTAAGGAATGGTACTTTGGGTCTTCATTTGACCACTCTTCCCTTGTATTTAATCATAATTAACTATAGCCAGTGTTTCAAAATGTGTAAGAGGGTAGGAGAAACCTCTTTAAGTTTACTTACAGATAGTTGTGCACACCGGTAGCAGTAAAATACCAGGGTTTCAGTCCTGTGTCTACTTTGGACTGTGTACCTGACCTAGAGCAATCGATGTCATCTACGTAAGATTCAGTTTTCTGTTTTATATAGTGCAGATGACCAACAACAGTATCAATGGGTTGTTGGAAGACTTTACTAAGATGTAGCACAATGCCTGGCCCACATTAGGTGTTCAGTGAGAACTGAGTTAGCTAATACTATGTATGTGTGTTGAGGGGATGCTTTATTTTTGTCTGGAACTCCTTCAAGCTCATCGAAACATTCTCAGAAGACCACTGGTAGTAGCCAAAAGCATGGACCTACTCCAGGGAAAATGCTTTATGTACCTCTAAGAGTGATTGGCTTCATTTTGAACACTGCTACACTTTCCAGCTTTTGACTTCCCTTGAGAATTGAATCTTTACAACTTTGTGTTCCCTCTCCTCAACCTTTGTGTGGTGGATCCCCTTATTTTTTTCTATGTACTTTCTTTGATTTTTTTTTTCAAAATTAGATGTGGCAGACCTGTCCCATGGTTTTGTTTACTCGATAAGTGGTAGATAGGTATTACGTGCTAGATGTATCCCTTATGTACTTACAGTGTCTTATCTTTATGCCCTACAGTACTTTTTGAAGTGAAAAAAATGTAATAAAAATAACCCATGTTATCATCATTTCATATAAAAACTTCATTCTTAATCTCAATTTGTAATACGTCAACTAAGAGCAGGAGTACATGGAAGGTATATTGATCAAAACTTTGCATGTCATGAAGTTCAGAGGAATAGCCAATAATAGGTTGAGTAATAATCACGATTCAACAACTTCTTGGCAAGTGAAAATATTGGGTTGGTTCTAAAGAAAGAAAATTAAATATGGGCAAAAATGAGTCCAAAACCCCAACTCTATAAATACAGGATGGAGAAGACATGGTTTAAGGAAAAAAAAAAAAAAAGATAGGTTAAAAGTGTGAGGTTGTATTTCTATTTAAGCACAGCATGAGTCAGTAGTGAACTTTGATTGGAACAAAATATGCTAATGTTATTACAGGCTGAGCTAAGAGTAGTTTCATGCTCAGTGGAGGAAAAGTGAAAACTCCACCCTACTTAACCTTGGTCCAACCACATCTGCGATATTGAGTTCAACTTCAATTTAGACTCAATGATGACAAACCAGAATGTGGGCAGAAGAAGGAGAGGAAGAAAAAATTAAGATACACAGAATACTTAAGAGAACTTCAGATTCTTAGTCTGGAGAAAGGAAATTGTGGGAGAAGTAACTTGGTAGCTATCAAGAAACATCTGAACACTTGCTCAGAAAGATACTGAAAATTAGAATAGTACAATAGATGTAAATTGCAGGAAAACACAGATTCGCTCCACATGCGGAATAACTTCCTAAAAATTAAAGCTTCTTGCTTAAGCAATTAGCTGCCTTATCTGTTCACCAGCCTCGATCAGTCACACACAGGATAACCATCAAAACCATCTGCTGTTGCAGAGGATGTTAGGTGTCACAGAGGATGTTGAAGAGGGTGTTGGGTGTGATAGAAGGTGTTGAACAGTGTTGTATAAAGTCGAAGTCCACATCTGAGACATTTTATATGCATGACAAATATTTGTTGGATGAAGAGTGAACAACTAGCTAAATTGCTTCTTGAATAACTTAGATGATTAATTTTTCAAAAAGCAAATTTTCACTAGCTTGGAGAAATGGATTTTTGAGAGGATTGACTGCAGTTTTAAAATTGGAAGGGAGATGGGTAATGGAGAGTGGTTGCTCGCCAAAGTTGAGGATCTGAGATGTGCCATGAAGTTGGAAAGTATTAATCCCAATTATATACTCACCAAGAGCACTGAAGAATGTTCAAGGCACTCAGCCGCATGATTCGGGATCTAAACCTTACCAAAAAAGTGAGATGAGAAGATACTATTACTATCACAGTCCCCACTTAACAGAGGATCTAACTAAAGCTCAGGAAGGACAATGGATTGGCTGTGGTATAGACCTGGGGTGTTTTGTTTTGTTTGTTGTTTGTTTATTAGAATTGGGTTTTAAAGACAAGGGTGGTTTTTTTTTTTTAGTCCAAATCATAAATGTTTTTAACTGTATCACACTAATATGGGACTAATAAGCAAAATACACATAAGAAAGTAGAGTGTTATTACTTTAAAAGTAGTGTAGGCTGAAAATATAAGTAATTTCAGGACCTGTCTTTAATAAAAAAATAATAATAATAATAAAAATGAAGTACCATTCCAAGCAAGAAAAGCTGAGAAACCATAGGGGAAAAAATGAAGGAACTTTGTAAAGAAAGACATTTAAAGCATATCCGTGCTGGGTGGAGAGTGGAGCCAGGAGGGGGGCTGATTTCTGGTGTGCTTGTTCCTTCCGGGACTTGATGTGGCTAAGCACACAATGAGATTGGAAGGAAGGGGAGGAGAGAATGATGCTTCCTTTGGGAGCCAGGCATTATTGCTTTGCTGTGGTGAACAGGTAGTTTTGAAAATTACACACTACAGTGGCAGGTAATTTATTTTTTTATAAATTGTGAGTCCTGAGTTGAAACTGAGAGGGGAAAAAAAAAAAAGAAAACCAGTATCTGAAATGATTAGGAAGGAGTAAAATGGGCTTGTCTGCATGTGGCCAGGGTGATTAGTATCCAGGGTTACCTAGAGGGGGCGATGTACACGCTGCTCTGAGGAACCAAACATGTCCTTGGCCAAGAGCTTACCTGGAGATGGTTTATGCCCAAATCCCCAGATGTGGCCAGTCCCGCACTCTGCTCCCTTAGCGTTTCTAAGCCCATTACTGTAACACACATCACAATTTATTATAATTACACCTCTCTTTGCTTGCCTGTTCTGCTTCACCAGAAGAACTAGCACTCAGCCTCAGTAGGCTCTGGAGATAGAACATTGGCGAAGACCAACATTGTGCAGGATTGTTAGTGCTGGAAAAAATGAACTGTGAAAATGAATCCCTAACATCACAGAGACACTGAAACCCAGAGAAGAGAACTAAAGGCCTAGGGATATCAGGGACAATGACCACGAGCACTGTGGCATGGCACAGTGGGGAATAACGTGACCTTACCCTCTTGGAGCTTACCAACTAGTGGAGAACATAGACATTAAATCAGTAATGCAAATCACCATCCCAAATGTGCAAAATGCTGCCGTCAGAGTTTTGTGTGGTGTGGGAAGGTTTCACGTGGGCTTAGAGAGTCAGGTAATTCTTCCTGATGGCACACAGTCTGTTATTGGCAAAGCCAAGTCTAGTTCCCAAATCTACTTATTATTATCATGGGGTTATTTCTTCCTTATATTTTTTGCAATGATATTTTGAAGTTTTGCTTGCCCTAGACTAGGGGTTAATCTGTGACCAGTAGATCTCTCTGAAAATCTGATGAAAGCTATGAACAATCATTGAAAATATACAAAGGGGTGCCTGGCTGGCTCAGTTGGAGGAATGTGCTACTCTTGATCTTAGGGTCATGGGTTCAAGCCCCACATTGGGCATAGAGCCTACTTAAAATAATTTTTTTTAATGGAAATTTAAAACATACATGTATACCCAAATGGTAGAATTTGGATAGAATTTGGGGGACCATCTCTGAACTCTGAATTCCTGCTCTGAATTTTTGTTCTGAGCTCTTTCCTAGGTAATTTCATTTAATCCTAGCTCTCCTTTCTCTGGGATCTTTCCCAACCTGGATTTTCAGCTCAGTTGTCTTCCTTGCAATCCAGATGTCCATGCGGTTATCTGCTGGGCATCTCCCTGATGGTTCCACTAGGTTGTTCTACAATTAGGATGTAGCAGAAGCTGTACTTGGTGACAAATTATTTGTGCAGGGATTGGGGTTGACAGTGGCATCGGTGACCTTAGAGACCAGATTTATGGTGATCAAAATCTCAGTTCACAGCTGGAAATGGCAATAGAAAGTCATAAAAACGAGTCTGGTTCTCAGAAAAAAAAAATAAGAGAGAAATGTCAAGGTAAGAATTATTAGAGGATGAGTGGTAGGTTAAGCTCTAAGTTTGACTGATATTTCCCCCGAAGAGTATAGAATGGGAAGAGAAGGGGAAGGGAAGAAATATGGAAGGAAAGGAAGAAAGAGGAAAAGGGAGAAAGAGGGAAAAAAGTAAGTCAGTCAGTTGAAGGAAAAGAGAGAGGGTCAAAGAGAATCATGGAGGAAACATCAATGTTTCACAAAGTCAACAAAGGATGAAGGAACTTTGCAGGAACCTGAGAAACCCTAGGAATCCCTAGAAACCTAAGAATCCCTAGGCAGAAAATCCGTGTTTCTAGGAGGAAGTTCTCAGCACCCGGTGGCACAGACATCATACAAGGCAAGAAGCTCAAAGTAGACCCTGTGTTTTTTAATTAGGAGATAGTTGGTACCCTTGGCAGGGAAATACAACTGGACTTTTGGGAGAGGAGACCGAACTTATTGGGCTGCAGAATTCATGGAAGATCAGAATGCAGCAACAACCAAGGGAGAGAATGTCTTTGCATGATTCATCTTCGAAGGACTCAAGAAAGAGCGAGTGAGAGAGGGACAGCACAGCACCAGGCACAGCAGTCGTGGGAGAGATGTCTTTATTGAGAGGAAGGTGAGGGTCACAAAATACAGCTGGATATGTCGGAAATGGAGGGTACAGCTGATGAAATAAAGTCAGCTAAGAGAAGCAGAGAGATTCACAGATGAGGAGCACAAGGTAAAATCTCCAGTGATAGGGGATCCTGGAGCAGGAGAGAAGGCAGACAGCAAGCCCAGATGCCCTTACTTTTTCAAGTAAGACAGGGAGACGGTGAATGGAAAGGGCTTGTTGCTGAGATCCGTATGTTCTCTGAAGGTCGAAAGCCGCCCTGTCTGCTTCCCCACTTTCTCTTTCTGGCAACCAGTTTTCTCTGGGGTCTATCACTGCCTTTTGCGGTGGAGGGATTAGAAGTCATGGGGCTAGTTTTTAAATAGCCCTGCAGTCTGTCTGAGACACTGACTCACCATGAACTCAACCTTTTTAGAATACAACCTTTAAAGAAACTTTAAGCGTTGGACATCAAAAACAAGGGGAAAAAAAATGTTTTCCCTAATGTTATTTGCAAATGTCATTGTAGGGCTGAGGAGTCTAGCTGGGAAACTGTGCACCCTGTTTCATTTGCCATGGCCCACGCAGAAATGTGAAGAAGCAACCTTCTGGAACCTTCCAACAGCGCTCCATGGGGATGAATGGGCCATGATTTCAGGCCCTGCATTTGCTGACACTTCCAGTCTCATTCGAGCAAAGGGAGACAGGGCGTGGCAGCCTCCAAAGTCTCTTTCAACCCAAAGAAAGATTCTCTAAGACTTGAAATCATAAAATGTTACTTGGAACCCAAAGTTTCCATTAAGTGGCATATTTAGCTATGAATCATATTGCACAGGATGAAGAAGGGGGAAAAAAAAAAAATGAAGGGATAGAACCCTGGGCAAGAAAAAAAAAAGTGCAGATGTTTTATCCTGAGTTCATCTTTTCCAGGAAAGTACAGCCCTTTTTCAAAGCTCTCGGCACAGAGATATCCTGCCACGTGTCACTGACTCACAGGGGCAGATCAAAGCTATTCTTACATCCATCCCTTCAACTTGACCTGAGAAATAAAGAAAGCTGAAGGCAAAAGGGGTAAGTACATAAAGGACCCGGCAGTGACAGTAGAACAAAACGTAGTGGAGACGACCCACAGAAACTTGCAGATACATTTTTGGGTTTGTTTAGGGCTTTTTGTTGTTGTTGTCGTTTTTTGTTTATTGTTGTTTGTTGTTTTTGTTGTTGTTTTGGTTTGTTTATATTTGCCATCATTCCAGGCAGGGGTCAGTGGGGGATGCATGCGGTACCTCACTTCCTCTTTGCGGGGCGTCTTCCACGGCACTTCCTTCCTCTGTAGGAAGATTTGTGAATAGGTTCATGGGGCTGGGAATCAGCTGTCTGAAGGTTTAGTGTGAAAGCTGATTTTGCAGCATCGTAAACCCAGTGGTCTTGGGCCACACAACCCTGAAATTTTTGTCTTGCTCATTAATCAAACTGGAATAAGATCTATTGACTTGCAGTATAATTTTAAAACTATATAGTCTATGAGAAATTTGCGATATCGGAACCTACTGGACCTGGGTTTGAATTCTACCACATTTTCCTAATCCATTCCTTGGGATTATTTTGTTTCTTAATCTGTTGCTCTCACATCTCTGGTACCTCTTCCCCCACTTCTCACTCTTTGCTCAGACTTTGCTACCTATTTCACTAGAAAATCCATGAGACTATCTACCAGCCTACTAGGTTTGTGCCCATACCCTTGGCTTTCCCTCTTATTACTATAGATCAATTGTTCAAATTTTTATCTAAGATGGATCTGTACACTTCTGCCTCTAGATGCCACCCCTGCTTTTCTTCTACCCCTAATCCAACTTCTGCTCAAAGTCACTGCTCTTATAATCTCGAAATCATCCTGGTTTCTCAAAATCGTATTTCCCTCCTCTGGAAAATCTTACTAATTAATATAAGAAATGAAACAATATCTCCCGTGGTTCAGAAAATTCCCTAGATACCAGGCCCACCTACACATGCCCTTTTGTAGTAAATGGTAACTCTTTGTTTCCAGTTCTTCAAAGTATAACTCAGGGCTCATCCTTTCTTCCTCACATTCTCCATCCAATTCATCAGCAAACTTCCCTGACTATCCTTCGAAATATATCCAAGATGCAAACACTTCTCACAACTTCTGGTATTGTTGGCTTCAAAGGTGATGGAAAGAACCACCCACCAAATAATGTGGTTTGCCTACTGCAGTATTATAATTTACAAGAAATATATATTTGGCCATTCAGTTAAACAAAATACGTTTATAATATATATTTGTTCTTTCTCCACAGTTTCTGACTCAAAGCTCCGCAAACTCTTGGGATTCCTTGAGAGATAAGAGCATTGGGAGCATCATTTTTTATATCTGGTCTTTAGTTTTCAGTTCCTGAAATCATTTCAAAGCCATAAATGTGAAATGGGTGTCTTGTTATCTATAAGGAGCCCCTTTTCACAACTGGGTTTATGCTAATGAGGTGACCTTTGGGATGCACTTTAGAATGGGGGCTGTTTGCCAGGGGATCTGACCATGAATTTGGAGATGTTTGGAACTTGCAGTCCCACTCCCTGATTTCCAGGGAGACAAGAGGGGCTGGAGTTTGAATCAATCACCAATGGCCAACGGTGTAGTCAGTCATGCCGATATAATGAAACCTCCATAAAGCCCCAAAAGATTAGGTTCCTGAGAGCTTTGCAGTTGGTGAATGCATGAAAATTTAGAGCTGGTGGTTCACTCTTCCCACATTCCTAGCCCTATTCATCTCTTCCCTCTGGCTGTTCCTGAGTTATATCCTTTTATAATAAACTGCCGATCCGGTTGAGTAAACAGGTTTACTGAGTTCTGTGAGCCACTCTAGCTAAGTAATTAAACACAAGGAAGGGTTTGTGGGAACCTCTGATCTATAGCCAGTGGTGAGAAGCTTGGGTAGTAACTTGGCTTGCAATTGGTGTCCTAAGTTGGAGAGGGTAGCTGGAACCTCTAATTTGTAGCTTGTTGGTCAAAACCACAGGTAACAACCTGGACTGATGACTGGTGTCTGAAATGTAGTGACAGGTGATCTTGTGGGATAAGAGGCCTTAACCTGTGGAATTTGAAGCTATCTTATGGTGGACAGTGTCAGAATTGAGTTGAATTACAGGACACCCAGCTTGGTGCTCTGGAAACTCCTCCCCACCATACACACATTGGAACTGGGTGAAGAACCCAAAAGACTTAGTTTCTATAGAAACTAGAAAGGGCAAGGAAATGGATTCTTTACCATAGAATCTCTAGAAAGAAACACAGCCTTGCCAACTCCTTGATGTTAGCACCGGGAGACCTATTTCCAACTTCTGACTTCTAGCAGTATAAGATAATGAATCTGTGTTGTGTCAACCACTTACATTTGTGGTAATTTGCTAAAACAATGGAAACAAATACAATTACTATTCGGCCACAAAGTAGAGGTGATAAGAAGATCTGCCTGCAACATTTGTGAGGTTCAAAGTGAGATTAGAGATCTAGGTTCTTGGTCTGAAGTCCACATTTCTTCTCTTTTTGCCCAAGCTCTTCCTTACATCAAGAGGGCCCCTGTGTCCTTATGTGAGAAAACCCCAGCCTACAGGTCTACCCCTACAGTCAGTTGTTGGACACAGAGTGATGACATGAGCCTCAGAATTCATCCTCAAGGAGACAGATCCATGGACGAGGCCTTACTAAGAGACTTGGAGCTGTCCCCACAGATCATTCTGAGCTACTGGGTTTCTGACACAAGGTCTGAAACTTGGGCTGTCTACTCCCAGTGAGCATACTCTTTTGGTTCCATAAAGCCCTCAAGCCTCTTTTCCCCAAAGAAGAGCCAGAAGTGACCTTCCAAACACCAGTCTCGGTAGATTTTTTTTTCTTTTGGATGATACAAATGTTATACACATCCAAGTTGGCATAGGTGGCACGTGAGCACCTGAAATGTGGCCTGTGTGACTGCAGAACAGAATTTTCAGTTTCATTTACTATAATTAATTAATCAACTCAAATCTAAATAGCCTCATGTGGCTAGTGGCTACTATGTTAGACAGCACAGTTCTAAATTATGAGGTCCTGGACAGAGTTGCTAGTTCACCAGGCTCTGCTGATGGTAAAGGGCATGAGAAGGAAGAAAAGAGGGGTGAGGAAGAGTTTTCTTTTTTACCTTTAAAAAAACCACGAGAGACTATGGACTCTGAAAAACAATCTGAGGGTTTGGGAGGGGAAGAGGTTGGGGGTTGGGTGAGCCTGGTGCTGGGTATCATGGAGGGCACGTACTGCATGGAGCACTGGGTGTGGTGCATAAACAATGAATTCTGCAACACTGAAAAGAAATAAAAAATTAAAAATAAACATTTATTGTCCAAGGAGAAAATCCAAAAGGGCTTCTTAAAGGAAATCAGTTTTTCATTCAGGTTCTGTTAGGAATTCTGCTGTCTTCCATTTTGATCCTTTTGCACCCTCTGTCCTTGTCTCTAGGTTATGTCCTCCCAGCCCTGGGGAATAAACTCAAGGTCACTATCTCAGCTAGCCTTTGCTGTGCAACAAGTCATTCCCAAGTGTAGTGGCTTAAAACAACTCTTATGCTCATTATTCTGCCAGTTGTCACTTAGGGGCAGACTTAGCTGGATGGTGTTCTGTGGTCTAATCATGTGTCTGGTCTTGAAATGACCTCTGCTGGAATCACTCCCCTTTGCCCCAGGTGCTCCCCTTCTTCAGTGGGCCAGCATGTCACTTAGTGGTCAGCTTCCAGGAGAACACATGGAAGCCCCACAACCTCTTGAAACCTAGGCTCATACACAAAGGAACAAGTCGCATTATAAAAACGGGATATGGAGGCTTTAAGAATTGTGGCCATTTTGGGTAATCTATCTCATTCCCCTCCTGTTGAGAGTTTTCCAGTCCTTCCCACAATCCCAGGCTCAGCAGGACGTCCTGCGCTTTTTCCTGTATATGAAACACTTGGACTCCATATCTACCCTCTCACTTAATTTACAAACCGAACTTGGGGCACCTGGGTGGCTCAGTCATCCGACTGAGCTGACTCTTGATTTCGGCTCAGGTCATGCGTGATCTCAGGATCATGATATCAAGCCCTGAGTCGGGCTCTGCACTGAGTGTAGAGCCTGGTTAGGATTCTCTCTCTCCTTCTTCCCCTCCCCTCCCTTCCACTCACTCGTGCTCTCTCTCCAAAAAAAAAAAAAAAAAAAGTGTACCTAATTTCATAAATTAGGTAGCTTTATGATTATTACCCCAATTGAAAAATGAGGAAGGTAAGGACCAGGAACTTTCTAAATTCACACAACTACTCCTAGCAGTACTAAGAGACAGAGCTCGCACAGCTTGACTGCAAATTGGAGTTTCTCAGTCCTGGTACCACTGGCGTTTTGGATGAGATGATTCTTTGCTGTGGAGAGCTGTCCTGAGTACTGTAGGATATTTAGCGGGATCCCTAGCCTCTACCTCATGGATGCCTGTAACTTAACTTCCAGTTGTGATGACCAAAAATAGCTCTAGACATTGCCAAATGTCCCAGGGTGGGCAAAAGCCACCCCTGGTTGAAAACCACCACTCTAAATCTGTAATACCCTCTTTCCCTTAGTGAGGGAGGTGATTCTTATTAAGAGCCCGCCAATCCTCTATCCATGCATTTAGTCTGGGGCTGAACTAGAGCAGAGATGGGAGCTGGAACCATTCTTCCAGTAGGCTCCTCTCAGAACTCCCTCCTCAGCATTACCCTTGTCTCTTTCCAGTTGCTTTGAATTTCTCATTATGAAGTCAGCATCCTCTACCGGGTTACAGTCTGTGAGAACCAGCCAGCTCTCCCAGGACATGAAAAGATGGCCCCAGAGCAGGCTAAAGAGAAAGCTCCAAGTTGGAATGGCTTTGCCGTCCGTGGCAGGGAGCTAAATATTTCATCTTCATAAAATAAACATAGATCATCTCATCATGAAATATACATAAAAATGTTTAAACATGTTAATTATTAAACCAATATTGATTCATATTGGATGAAGCATTAAGGGAAAATTAGCTAATGTATTTAATATCTCCTCCACAGTTGACTAGTATCAGAATTCATCATATCTAACCACCAATAATCATAAAAGTGGCAGGCAATATTTATGACCAGGGGTGAGTGAGTGCTGGGCAGGAAGTGACGGGCATGGAGAAAATATGGGGATCTAGAAGACAGAGCTTTCAGCTGTCACAACCCACCCCTGGAATTTCAGACATCAGTCACTGGGTGGAGTCACATCATCAAAGTTTGATAAACCTTTCATATTGGGACAGTTACTGAATATCACTGGGGCCTGGATCCCCTCTCAAAAATGAAATGAGGAGGCAGATACAATTGTGGAGGTAGAAAGAGAATGTAAATAGGGCTTAAAAACTCTGGGTTAGAATTGTTTCACTGACTTGTTACAGCTTTAGTCTCAACTTACTCATCTGTAAAATGGGTTAATAACCACTGGGTGACATTTTCCTCTTGGTATCTGGGATTATTTTTTTAAAAGATTTTATTTATTTATTTGACAGAGAGAGAGATCACAAGTAGGCAGAGAGACAAGCAGTAGGAGGGAGCAGGCTCCTCACCGAGCAGAGAGCCCGATGCGGGGCTCGATCCAAGGACCCTGAGACCATGACCTGAGCCAAAGGCAGAGCCTAAACCACTGAGCCACCCAGCCGCCCCTATCTGGGATGTTTTAATCTTATCTCACTTACTGGTTTTCAAACTCCTCAAGGGAAAAGAACATACCCCCCCCATATTTTTCCCCCTGTGTCCTGAAAGTAGGCTACCGTACTTACTTAAAACCCTGCTCTGGAATCAGAATATCCGGATTTGAATTCCAGATCTTGAGCAAGTTATTTCTTTCTTGGTGTCTCTATTTCCCCACCTGTAATTTATTTACCTCACAGACCTGCTACAAATACAAACTGTTAAGTACAGAAGTGGTAAGAACATCACAAGTGGGGACCACGAGAGGCTTGGTGGTGTGGAGAGCTGTGACTGATGCTCCTAGAGCAGGGACAAAGAACGAAACAGCTGGCAAGTATTCATTGAGATTCCAATGGATTTTTTTAAATGAGTGATTCATGAACCTTACATTGGAAATACCTTTACCAGCCACTGTAGGTAACTACCGAGTCCACACAAGCCAGCCTCTAACACAAACTGTGTCACTGATAAGGGACAGATTTTGGGAAGGGGCTCAGCCTGTCGAGTCTCCAAATTTGGTGCCTTCCACCTCCCCCAGGCTCTGGTGCCAGGAAGGTAGCATTTCTCCCTCGTGTGAAGACACGCTTGCGAAGAGCTGTCAAGAACCTCACTTCTGCCATCAACACTCTTCACCTCTGAGACCCAGTTTCCTCATCTGTGAAAAAGAGATAAAAAGTTCTAATGTACAGGTTCATTTGGAGAACAAAGGAAAACGGGAACCTTAACACAGCCCCTTTTTGCCAGTGTAGACATATCACATATCGGATTTCCTAAATTTTGAGGTCTATCTTTTTCTCCCCCACACTTTAAACAGATCTGAAATTAGGATGTCTTACAACTGACATAGACATTAATGTAGTGATTCTCTCCTTTTCCCAAGGGGCTCTTAATAAATCAGTAGTGTGTCTTATAATCGGAAATGTCGTCAAAAAGAATGTCTTCAAAAGGAAAGAAAGCAGTATTATTATGCATCTCACCACAACTGAGTACACCCTCCTGAGAAACAGGGCTGTTGTGTCCTGAATCAGCTACTCTGGGGTCAGGTAGTTGTTAATAAATGAAAAAAAAAGTAGGTGACACCTTGAAGTGTTCTCTCTCTCTCTTTTTTTCCCCCTGCAGCGAGATGTCTTGCCTTTTTATGGAATATTCCTCAGGCTCCAAGTGAGGGAAAATGGCAGACACATGGTTATTTCCCAAATACGTTTTCCTTAGATGGTCTTCGTCATCTGGGAAAAGTTGATGAGAAACGGCTTCGCATTCTGTTTCAGGACCCGTCAAACTCGGAGACTGTAAACGTCTCCAGGAGCATTTTCTCGGTGACCAGATGTTACACAGCTGCATTGCAAATTGTCGTCAGAGCTCAAAAGACAAGGGAAGAGAGGATTGTTGGAACCACGAAGGCATATGACACAGTAAACGGTGCATTTAATTTCGACTTAATGGGAGAGATAGCGTGCATTAGACAAATACCATCTGATCATTAAAAACATATTTATGGAAGTATAGCAACTTTGTCAGGGATGTGTGACTAATCACACCGAGCTGTGAGTCCTCAAAAACATATTTGTCTTAATCGACTGGTGTTTAGTTTGGATTATTGACTGTTAAATCAAAATAGAAGTTTTCACTTGAGATTTTGCATTTCATTTGTGACTGATTCGTCTTCATCAGATACCCGTACCACATACCCCGTTGGCCCATAAAAGGCCCGCTCTCCCAGAATTGTAGAATTTCCATGTCGGGAAATTTCTCAGAAGTCCAGCCTCCTCCAGCTCTTTTCGGGGCACAGGGTATCATCTGGTTTGAATTGCAATTATATTTTCTGAACAAATGTAGTATCACCACACTGGGGAAAATTTGGAAGAAGAAACAAGAAAAAACGTCAGCTATATTCCCTTCACCCTACTGTCCCCTCTCCCCCCTTTTATTTAAATTTCATTTTCTGTGTGTCAGTGTATGCTTTGTATGCAGTGGGAATTGTGGTCTAGGCACCAGTGATTTTTAACCCTTTTACATTTTTACGGTCTAGTCTTCCTGACACTGTGTTTAATGACATAAGAATGTTCTGCAGAATGACTGTGTTACAAGGCACTGCCCTATCCCTCACCGTCGAGTTTTTAGTGTGTGCATTTGAATCTTGCTTCTACCCACCTGCCAACAGTGTGACCCAGGGGAAATCACTTAATATTTCTGTATCTCTGCTGCCTTGCTGGTAAAATGTGGATGATATCAGTGTTAGCTCATAGACCAGGTGCGAGGGCTGAATGAATGAATCCACTAAGCATTTAAAACTGGTGTACGAGGAGCTCCCCATAAGTGTTAGCTAGGCTGATAATTAAGTCAGCTATGGATATTCTGACACATATTCTTTCCCAAAACCCTGAAATACGTCCTTGAGGGGGAATCCCAAGCCATTTTCATAAAATCTCCTACAGATGGGGACCCATACTCTTTTTGAACATTTCCAAAATCAAATAGTCTATTATCCCCTTAGACGGATTATTGCACTTGGAGATAGCTTTACTAAATGTTTAATCTAGACGGGCCTTCCAGTGAGGCCCATGCAATGATTTGATTCTATCCCTGTCTTATTGCAAATTATTTCAATACATTAAATCTCAAAGCGTGTTTCCTGGGACTCTAGGCACCCCCATCTCCCCACCGCCCACCTCCCACATGCCTCTCTTGAAACCATCTACTTATCTGCATTTTCAACACCACCCTAGACTAAACCACCGTTGCCTCCTGCCTGCTTCTAGCAACAGCCCCTCAGATGGTTTTTACGCCTGCTCCTGATACACGGCCACCAGTCTGGGCTTCTACCAAGTGCTAGAGTGTTCGGTGTGTAGAGTGTCCAGTGTAGGGTTTGTCTGCACAAAGCCCTCCTGGAGCATCCCATTTCTCAGATGAAAATATGCACTCGTCATGATCTGTGGAGCCCCACTTGAATCCCTCCCTGTCTTTCTCTCTCCCCTCATCTGTCCCTTCACGCTCCCTCATTCACCACAATCCAGCCATACTGCTCCTCCCCAAAGATCCCAGGCTCTTTTACGGCTCAGGGCCTTTATGGCCCTGCTCCCTGCTCTTAACCCTTAGCCTAGACAACCTCTCCTATCACCCCCCCAGCCTCCCCTGAAATGTTTCCTCCTTAAGGAGGCCTTTTTGAAATGCCTAGATATAATATGTATGTTTTACTCTCTCAGAGTATCTTACTCATTTTCCCTCAAAGCACTAATTCCCTCAAAGTACTAGTTTGCAATCACATTTATTTGCGAGTTTAGTTGCGTGATCCCTCACTTCAGCAATGACTTATCTGGTCAAATGCATTTATTTTACTTTTTTTTTTTTAAGATTTTATTTCTTTATTTATTTGTCAGAGAGAGAAAGAGCATGCATAAGCAGGGGAGTGGCAGGCAGAAGGAGAAGCAGACGCTCCACTGATCAGAGAGCCCAGTGCAGGAATCGATCCCAGGACCCCTGGATCATGGCCTGAGTCGAAGGCAGAGGATTAACCAGCTGAGCCACCCAGGCATCCCAGGTCAAAGGCATTTCTAAACTGACCCTGTTAGTCATACCTGAGAGCAAGTTTAAACAAACGATGGTCAGAAATAATTTACTATCATCTCTTCTGTGTTCCTAGAGCTGGAGTAAAATAATTATGGTAATGTTTATTGAGCGCTTACTACATATCAGGCCCTGTTCTGAGCATTTTACAAACACTAAGAGGCAGGCATTAATCGTCTCTAATTTTACATCTAGAAGGGATCATAATGTATACTAGCTCACATAGGAGGTAAGAGGCAGAGCCAGGATTTTGAACCCGAGCTAGCACCAGTGACCATGTTCCTACCACCACCACTCTGGAAATAGATCCTTGACAACCTCAGCTTTGATGCAGGAAGGAAGAACTCCCAAAGTACTCTTCGTTTTGCACAAAACCACAAAGATAAATCATTAAGTGACACAATTAGACTGGAATGTTAAGAAGGATGTTAAATGAATCCTTTCAAGTAAGGTACTCCATGATTTAAAGCAGTATTGTTATCCCCCAAAAGGAAAACACAAGAAGATCAACACTTCAGAAAAAGAAGCACACATTTCCAAATAGTTTATGAAAGACTTTATGGAGGGATTAGAGACAATAGTCATATATAGTTAACTATATACAATGTGTGTATTACTATATACAGTATATATACTTAATTATATACATATATGCACACTGTGTGTGTTTATATGTGTATGTGAATAGATCTGCACATATTTATATATAATACATACATGTACATAGAGAGAGAGGAAAAGAGGCATAAATATAGACTCAGTGCTTTCCCTTTTTTTGAAGCCCTTGTTCCTAGTTACAAAAATACTGCATATTATCCATAAGATCAAAATTGTGACCTTGATGTCCCACCAATCTTCAGGGGAGGGGGGACCTATTACTGTTTTTGGACAACAAAACTGAGGTTCAGGAAGGTGGAGGAATTCACGTGAAATCAGTTAAATGGGAGAATCAGTACAGTTCTCTGAAGACACAGAGGCCGAGAGAAATAACAGAAATAGGACAGGTGTCAGAATTTGAGAGAAAGCTAGGTCTGAATCACAGATACCAGACTGCAGAACATCCTTCATCCTCCTGACTAATTTCTTCATCTGTGCAACTTGTTTTTCATGCCTACTCTGTGGGACTCAGGTAAGATTGGATCAGATAATGTGAGGCAACTGATTGGAAATCTAGCATATTTTAGCTGCTCGACACATGAGGTTTTGTTGGTTTTTTTTTTCCCTCCCTACCATCCTGGACCCTTTCCCCTTTTCTTCTGGCTCCTCTTTCCAAAGCAGCTCAAGTGAGATGATGTAATGCTTCAATTGCCTGACCCAGCCCTGCTGTGGGATCGTGGCCATGGCTTCGCTTGATAAAAGCACTACATAAATACGCCTCCAGGAAATGCTGACATGACCCCAGTTCCCATCAGGTGACTCCTTGGAAGGAAGAAAGATGGATGTCTTGGTCTCAGCTTATAACTCTAGAGAGAATTGGACATAGGCAGAGCTTATTATCCTGGGCATCTCTGAACTCGCTGGTGTTAGTTAAGCCCAAGTTGCATCACATCTGCAGATAAAAGCTCTCTGTAGATTGATCTGCCCTGAGTTCACTCACAGTTCCTTCCTTCTGACCCCTCTACATTTTCTGGGCATGTTCAGAGAAGTACAGATAGAGCAGGGTTTGAAGTGAAGGCACTCGTGTCCAAGTCCCTATTTTGCAGCTTGCTGGCTCTGTGACCAAAGACAAACCACTTTCTTCCTCTCAGTCTCAGTTTGCTTGGAGAGGGAAAATGATTGCCTCTGTTGTAGGTCAAAACTTCCTGGATGCCTGGGTGGCTCAGTCGGTTAAGCGTCTGTCTTTGCCTCAGGTCATAAACCCAGGATCCTGGGATGGAGTTCTGCATCAGGCTTCCTGCTCAGCGGGGAGTCTGCTTCTCCTTCCGCCCCACAACTCATGCTCTCTCTCTTTCTCTTTCTCTTGCAAAAATAAATAAATAAAATCTTAAAAAAAAAAACCTTATTAAAAAATAATTTCCTTGTGAAGAGATGGTAGGTATGATATTCTCTTCCCCCATGTGTTTTCTTAGGACAGTATCCAAGCTAGGCTGACTCTGTGAGTGTCCAGGACCCTGGGCCTCTCTGGGCAGGGACTGGGGACCACTATATCCAGACCTTTACCCTCATAGCATCCTTAGACTCTCTGGCTTTGTATTCTCTCTGCCTGGATAGGCCTGGGCACAGGGATGAAGACGAGGCCTCTACAAACCACACGGTATGGCTGCAGCTTCCTCAGTCCTGGGGGCAAGGGCCTTGCTGCCCACACACACATGCAGAATGCTTTGACCGAGATCCTTTATCGGATCCCTGAGTCTAAGGCAGACTTAGGGCAGATGCATCCCGTCTTGAACACACCAGAAACAATGAACCAGGAATCAAGAACCTTCCTCAGCCAACGCCATTCATGAGGTGTTGAGGTAGATGTCATGTCGTCACCTCGTCACGCAGTGGACAAGGACCTGGCTGGGACAGGGACAAGTGGGACAAGATGGCCCAGCCGCTGAGAGAACTTGCCCTGGCATCAGCCTGATGGGGTTTGACCCCCAACCGTCCCACTCTTTGGTCATGTGACCTTGTGCAAGTTGTTTTACCTCATTGATCTTCAATTTCCCTTCTGTAAAGTAGGGTTGGAAAGGCACCTACCTCTTAAGTTTATTAAGGTCATGTGTTAATACACATCCGCCTTTAGAAACCGTTCACACCTAGGAAACATTCAGTGAAGGTCATCTCCAACTATGAGCTACCACTGACTGGATACGCCCCGGGTACCCGATATCTGGACTAAGCCCTCACGTTGCACCTTCTACCTCTCATAACAGCTCCATGAAAGTGGCTATCATCAGGCCCATTTTACAGACAAGGAAGTGGAGGATAAGAGAAGAAAAATTATACCACCTGACTTGCTGAACCTTGGTCTGAATTCAAAACCTTGACTCTGAACCCTTCAGTCATATGCTGTAGAAACTTCCAATCTTCACCTATCAATTTGTAATAATTAACATCTGTGGATATTTCAGGTACTTGAAATATATTCATTTATTTAGTCTCTGTGGTAACCTTTTGAGGTAGGTGGCATTATGGTCCCCTATGCTGAAGGGGCATAGGAAAATTCATCTTGAAAGGCTCCTTTTGATCTATAATTTATTTAATTAAGTTCAATTCTTCCCAAGTGTCTTCAGTGGATTACCGATTTTCTAAGTTTCTCTGTGAACTAAAGGTTCCTAAGGCCAGCCAGGTCTGCAAATATAGCCCAGGAAAGCCCCCTCTTGGGGGCTCATAACAACATTTGCATATCAAAGGGCTGAGGGAGCCCTGAAGGGAGGAAACCTGTTAAACTTTGTTTAGTCCAGTGTTTCCAAATGGATTTGACCAGAGAGAGCTGCCAGCCCCTTCCCTCCTGCCTCACGCACCTGCACAACATCTGTCAACATTCCACAAAGCCTTTTGGCAAAGTTCATTCTAATTCAACTCAACCTTCACAGAAGGTCAGGTCTGTGGCCATCCCTATCCTTACTGGGCTCTAAAGGCATGTGGGAGTTCCCCTTCTCTGCGAGTCCGTAATCTTGACAGGAGAGAAGTAACGCATGATAGATATTCAGAGAATAATCCAAATATTAATTTACATTTTTGAGCCAAAGATGGCTCCTCCATTAATTTAAATGTCTGAGCCAAAGAGAGATAGGAATGCAGTGGAGGTTGGAGCAGGAGGGTGGGAAGAAGAATTTAAGCTGACCCATCCAGGAGGAGAACCTTGGCCTGATCTGCAAAAGCAGGGCAACTGGGCTCTTGAGAACCCTCCCACCACCAAAGAAACTAATTTACCAGCATTGGGGAGAGCCTCTTCCTAGGACTAGATTGTCCCGTGTTTACAAAAACAATTATTTTTCTCACCTGAATTTCAATAGCATGAGTGGCTGGTGGTTGTTATTGGGATTACAATTATTCTTATCAAATCAGTTGATTATATGGTTATAAGACCTAAACATCTCTGAGCAAATATAACATTATGTGTTAATTATACTGTATTGAAAGAAAAAAAAAATCCTGTGTTTGATGTTTTTTCTTCTCTTCCTAGCACCAGCCAGGCTCCGTGACTCCTGCAGGATTCTTACCCATTTTCATCACTTTTATCACCCACTGTTTTGAAAAACAAAACAAACTCTCCCTCCAAGGGGCTCCAGAGAACACACCATCATCAACAACTGGCCCTGTTTTCTTTTCAGGGCTGTTTCTCCTTATCCCCCTTGTTCTTTCAAGGCTTCATGTCAGAGCCAAAGGCCGTTTAATGAAACTCATGTTTCCTAATTAATCCCTAACACATTCAATTTTCTTTTTGAAAACTCTTTAAGCTCAGTGGCTATATTTGGTTAGGTGTCTGGGAGAAGGAAGGGTGTACCGAGTAGGCGGCCCAGCAGAAACTAACTCGGAGAGGTGGCAAATGGGCTTCCACAGGAGAGACTTGAGAGGAGGGGCCTGACTGAAGTGTTGGGTGTGGCTGCCCCAGGCTGGATTCCCCGCTCAGCTCTCAGGAGCTGCGGAGTCCAGAGCAGTGTCCCAAGCCCTTCATCTGTTTCTCTGTCCTCGGCCTCCTCTCTGTCAAATGGTCTCAGTACAGCCGCTTTCTCCAGACGTATTCTCATCTCCCCCAGTTTTGTGGACACCGGTGTGAGATGTGAGAATCAGGCTTCGTGATGGAGCTCCTGCCACATCCTGTCTCAATGTTTCCTGGTAGAGTTCACGGATTCAAGTACTATCTGGAAACTTAGGGACAAAACGTAAACTCTGGACCAAGATACATGGCTTGGAAGTCCAAAGTCTATTTGTTCAATAATTTTTGAGTGTCTGAAATGCAGCATATGTAATAGAGACCCGCTACCGAGTGCCATATAGCACTCCACTGGACCCTGGAGGTGGGAGGGGGGATTTCTGCCTTAAAGACTCAGAAATTAAATAGGAAATCAGCCCATGTGTCTGACATGAGTTGATACGTATCAAAACTGAAATGCTCTAGTTCCATCCATGTTGTCGTAAATGGCAAGATTTCATTTCTTTTGATGGCTGCATAGTATTCCATTATATGTATATACCACATCTTCTTGATCCATTCATCTGTTGATGGACATCTAGGTTCTTTCCATAGTTTGGCTATTGTGGACATTTCTGCTATAAACATTCGGGTGCACGTACCCCTTTGTATCACTACGTTAGTATCTTTAGGGTAAATACCCAGTAGTGCAATTGCTGGGTCATAGGGCAGTTCTATTTTCAACATTTTGAGGAACCTCCATGCTGTTTTCCAGAGTGGCTACACCAGCTTGCATTCCCACCAACAGTGGAGGAGGGTTCCCCTTTCTCCGCATCCTCGCCAGCATCTGTCATTTCCTATGTGCTTTGGTGAGTGCTGTGAAGTGTATAAACCTGGCGATTCACAGACCTGTACCCCTGGGGATAAAAATATATGTTTATAAAAAATTAAAAAAATATTTTAAAAAAACTGAAATGCATATAGTAGGAGATAGGATAGCAAAGAAAGATCCTGTCTGGTTAAATATTGAAATGCATGTTGGTCACATTCGATTGGGCCTCAAAAAGTGAGGAGGAAGAGTGAGAATCAAGGAAACATACACAGAAAGTCCCAACCCCCCACCCCCATGTGGGGACAGAGGATGGACTATGGTAATCAAAGCACGGGCCCCACAGGTAACTGCCGGGGTTCAAAACTCTTCTCAGTTACTTATCAACTCCATAATCTGTGACTGAGGATAATCAAACTCACAGTTCTTGGAGGTCTTGGTTGTCTCACCTCTAAAATTGAGATAGCAATAATGCCAACTTCGGACCATTCCTCTAGAAATTAAAAATGAGTAAATACACATAGAACAGTTAGAACAGTGCCTGGCTCATCTAAGTTTTGAATAAGTATCAGTCGATATCCTTAAATTTAAGAATTTAATAACAGCTCTATGTTGCCATCACATACAGTGATATTTTAATGAGTAAGACACACAAGGCCACTGATGTTTTGGAGCACATGTTCCAACTGGGGAGCGATAGAAAACATTTAAAGGTAATTTCAGATGATTTTGAGTACTATGAAGATAAACAGGATGAGTGATGGAGTGACAGTTTAGCTTCCTCAGGGAAGGTCTCTCTGAAGAGTTGACATTGGAGCTAAGACCTCGATATTGAGAAGGACTCGTCATTTCCAGAGATGGGTACAGAGATTTCTAGGAAGAGAAACAGCAGGGGCAAAAGACTCCAGTGAGAACAAGGGAGAGGAGGCCAGGGTGTTTGAGGTGGAATGCGGGGAGTTGCGGGGGGTACGGCAAGAGATGAATTTGGAGAAGTCCACAAAAGTCCATGAGGTAGGACCTATGGCATTTGGGACCTAAGGAATTTGACATTTATTCTGTACCACAAAGCCATCAAGTTGCAGAGTTGAATAAGAAATGGGACTAGAATGAGCAGAAGGCATGGTTGGTTTTTTTGTATTCCAATTCACACATCCTAAGGAAGGAGGTCTACATTTTCCCCATTATTTGTTGGGTCACTTTGAACGATAAGGAATGTTCTTCCTGCTTTCCAAAATGGGGCTCTTCCATGCGTTAAAGTGGGAATATCAGTAAGCTGTGCTGTCTGTGTGTTCTTGATTTTATCCCCTAGACACGGAAGAAAAGAAAGGACATTATCATTGAAATAGAACCAAGCCTTTTACTATTTCATAGCTATGGTTGCTATCCCAGTGGATTTAGGGGAGACTGATGGTCTTAGAAGTTATTCCTTCATCCATCAGCCAGGATCCTGGCAAGCAACAGATGTCACACTTAAGGGGTGGTGGTTTAATGAACAAATTATTGACAAAGATACAGGAAGGGTTTAGAGTACCACCAACCTTGGTGATGAAACAGGGTAGGAATAACAATGAAGGAAACTGTTACCATCCTGGGCCTGATAGAACCAGGGTAGGGAGTGGTTGTCGGACCCGGATAAAGTCTCAGCTGTAGGAAACCGCTGCATTACAGGGCTTTAACAGAGGGGTATATCCTCTGCAGAGATGCCACCGAAGAAGGAAAGAACAGAGGGAATAAATACCCGGACCTCTCTCCCTTCCCTTTCTGGTCTCTGGCTAATGTCCTCCACTGGCTAGACCCTTAGAGACCATAGAGCAAGAATGCTGTGGTAGGCAGCATACTCATTCTTCAAAGATATCTACATCCCGATCCCCCGATCTGGGAATATATGAGGCTCAGTAGTGAAAGAAACTTAAGCCTGTGCATGGAATTAAGGTTACTAATCACCTGACCTTTAGATAGAGAGATTATTTCTTATTATCTGAAAGGACCCGATGTGATCAGAAGCATCTATAAAAATGGAAAAGAGAAGGGGGTGGTCTGGGTGGCTCAGCTGGTTAAGCGTCTGCCTCCATCTCAGGTCATGACCTCAGGGTCCTGGGATCAAGCCCAGCATCCTCGGGCTCCCTGCTCAGTGGGGAGTCTGCTCCTCCCCCTTCTTGGGCCCCTCCCCACCACTCATGTGTTCTCTCTCTCCTTTCTCTCTCAGATAAGTAAAGAAAATCTTTTAAAAAATACCTTAATTTAAAAAAAAAAAAAAACATGGAAGAGGGAAATAAAAGAAGAAAACTAGAGAGCCGTTGGCAGGAAAAGAACGCCACCTGACTTTAAGGTTTGGAAGGCAGGCAAAAAATGCTAGATGACCTCTAGCAGCTGAAAAATCCAAGGAAATGGATTATCTCCTAGACCCGTCAAGAGAACAAAGCCCGCTGACACCTCGATTTTAACCTAGTGAGACCCATCTGACCGGCGGAACTGCAAGAGAATACATGTTTCCTGTCTTCGTTACCAAGTTTGTGGCAATTTGTTACAGCAGCCATCGAAAACTAATACAAAAGCTAAGCTAATACCTTGCAAAAAAAAAAAAAAAAGTACAGTGGAGAAGGGTAGTATCTGAGGGCAAAATGGAGAACATTCTGCACATCCGGGTTCAAGTCTTGGCTCTATGCTCACTTTATGGCTTAGGTCTACATGCCAGTTCTCTTGCCTGGGCCTCGGTTTCTTCACCTGTGAAATGAGAGCCATCCTTGCTGTTGTAATGGGTCATAAGAATCGAATGGCAGCACAGATGCCAGAGTGTTCTATACACTAAGGTCAACATGGGAGCAAAGCATCTGCGGTGCAAGGACCACAGGAAAAACGATTCGGTGCAAAATCTCCACTTTAGACATTTCTGAGGTTAAAGCTTTATAACCCTTGCTTACATGATTTTTCCATTATGACTTTTTTCAATATGAAAAATTAGGGCATGGCTCTAAAGCATACCTCCCTGTGGGGCCTGGAGCCATCCTGCCTTGACTATAAATCTTTTCTTTCAACATAAAGATTTGTGATTCTTGTTGGAAAAGATGAGTTGCAACATGCATAGGCATAACCACGCATCCAGACACACGGTGCATGTTCTAATAAACGAGATCGCCTCGAGAGACGTAAATAGGGAGTTCATGACTTTTTAATCACACATTCCACAAGCATGTCTAATACCCTCCTATGCACACAGACACCACACATATTCATATTAATCGCACATTTCCCATGAAAAGCACCCAGATAAGCAAAGCTTCGGCACCCTCTGAAGCACAAGGACGAGGAGAACATAAACACACACACACCCTGCTCTTCTCTTGCCACCGCTGGACCCACAATGAGTTTTGAAGCCAAATAAATGCTTAACACCAGCAGAAATGTGTCTCCTATATGACAGTCATGAAGAAGAGTCAAATTACTTTTCATGACTTTCAAAATGGCTTGAAGAAGACAAGTTAGTTTATGTATTAAATTTATCTGGAATTTACATTTTGATTGGCCAACAGTCTGGGCAAATTCCACAGTAACCTATTGATCTGACAGAGACATTTGACAGCTCTGAACAATTGCTGAAATGGCTTTTAAAACCCAGCCTGTAAGAGCTGGGGAAATTTTCTCAGTGAGCCATCCCGTTCATCTTCTATAAGCTCCCCCGCCTCCCCCACCAGCCTTGGGGCACTTTTCAATAAAGCCAATGGAGGCATATTTCCAGAGATGCAAGATGGAAATTCTCCTGGAGTCTTCCCACCATTGCTTCCCCTTCCCTTAGTTAACTACTGCTTCCTTCCACCCTTGAATACACTTGCGACTCCCTTCCTCCTCCAGCTTGCTGGAGACTGATGGGGACAATAAGTAAATGTGTCTCTAGGTTACTAGTCTGGCATCTTTCTAAAATGCTTCTCATCTCTGTGAACTCAGCTCCAGATGCTGAGAAAGGAATCATCGCTGTTTCTCCCCTCCTGTCTGAAACATAATCCATCATCTAAGATTTTTGTTATCATTTCAAATGAGTGTGACTTCTTACAGTGTGTGTCTGCACCAGTCCTTTCTCACTTATCATCTGTCTTCTATGGCTGTGGTTTGATTCTAAGAAAAATAAGCAGCTACTATGTAGAAGATATTTTGAAGAGGAATGCACAGACAAAGATGAAGTTAAGACAGGCCCCCCAGGCAATTATAGTGTAATTATAATATGAAAGAGCAGTCGTTCTTGTAGGTGGTCCTCAAGCCAGCAGCCAGCAGCATCATGGAACTTGTTAGATATGCAAAATTTTGAGCCATACTTGAGACCCACTGAATCAGAAATTCTGGATATGTTTTAATAAGACCCCCAAGTGATTTGAATGCAAGTTTAAGTTTGAAAATCATGGTCTTAGAGTATTTGAAACATGTACACAAAAGCTGATATTGATTTCTCTACTAACATGACAACAGAGTGCTAATGGGCATCCAGAATGAGGCTTGATAAACTCTATGAAGCAAAGGAGGAAGAATATGGAGGATGACAGGAGAGCTTCTGAGAGACCCCTAAGCTGTGTTTTTCAAGGGAGGGTAGTCTGGAGGACATTCAGACCAAGAGCCACAAGAGACACAAAGGAATAACATCAGCATGGCCAATGTCTGGGGTTGGAACTGTTGTTTTCCATCCTTGCCCATGGCAGACATTACTAGTAGATGGTGGTCCCTTTCCTTGCTGAGTGCTGTAATGGTCTCAGGATCTTTCTAAACACACTTCTCCAGGTAGCCGACAGTGATCAGTTACACTTGGCAGAGGTCTGCCTCTTTCCTGTTTCTGGAGTGGGGTCAGCAAACTAAAAGGATGCTCAGGCAATAGACCTCTTCTTGGGAGAGCTTCAGGAGAGTGAGTTTCAATAGATACTAGATTGCATGAGGCCTTGAATGCCAACTAAGAGTATAAGCTTGTTTCCACTTGCAGTAGAGAATCCAGTAAGGATTGGACCAAAGAAGACGCTATGATCAGGACTGTTGAATGGTTAGACATTTTGTCTTCTATTCCCCTTAAATGGTGATCTCCAAACGTGACTGCCCATTAGAATCACTGAGGGAGCTTTTAAAATTCCTGATGCCCAGACTGCCACCTGGATCAATGAAATCAGAATCTCTGGGGCTGGGATCTGAACATCAGGGTTTCTTAAGCTTCCCTGGTGATTGCAATGGTGGTGGAGTATAAGACCCAATAGTTTAGATTATAAATTTAATGAGGTGGATTCTTTGGTATCTGTCCATTCCCATACCATGCATCAATTGAGTACAATGTCTTGTAGAGGCAAGAGGCTCAGTACCTGACTACTAGCGAATTACGCCAGCATCTACTTGGCCAACAAGGTACTCAGTTACCTTCCATGTAGAATTGCCTTCCCTTCTCCGATGTGAAGTTTCCAGAAAAGGCAAGAGCCGAACATTTGGTGCTCACCCTAACTTTACTGCCTGGATATCCTGCTGAGGAAAACAACAGCCCCAGAGTTTACAGAGCTGAGGAGGCCATGGTTCTCTTTCTACCCCTATTTGGAAATGGCTGATGGAGAGTGGGAAATACAGCAGAGTTTGAGAAACAGTCAGACAAGGTGAATGGAGTATCGATACCTCGATCGGGTTAAACAGGTGAATGGCTTGGAAGGCCGGAAGAGGACTCCGTGTTGTTCTCTTTGAGTTCTGTTTTGCTGTTTCTTCCATGCCCCAAATCTATCTCCAGATCTCACAGCTTACTGCTGAAGCGCTGCTTTCTCCTTTAGCATAAAGTACCATGGTCTGTTTATTTTTTTCGTGTTTTTCTTCCCGAATCAAAGGATAACTTTCATCTTTGCCTCTCTCACTCTAAAGCTGTTTTCCTCTCAGTGGAGTTGGCCCTGCCCAGAAAGCCCCTTCCATACTCTTCCTCCAGTGTCCACTTCTGTAAGCGCCCGATGAAATGTTTCTTTCTTGACTCCTTTACACAGACTGGTTCTCTCAAAGCAGTGACCTTTATCAAAGCACTTATTTCATTAGAGTAAGATGATTTTTTCCTGTTTTTCTCTCCGTTTCCTGCTCCTGATTATGAAAGCAATATATATTCTTTTTATGCAAATATTTTTAAAAATAGAGAAATGAGTTTTTAGAATTTTGAAGATCCTTCATAATTCTGTCTCCCAGATGAACTCACTGACGATCGATCAGCGTTCAAAATGTTTTTGGTGTGTGTTAACTTGGTTGGGATTATAACTTATTTGAAACTATGGTCTTGATAAAGACAATTTTAGGGGCACCTGGGTGGCTCAGTGGATTAAAGACAATTTTAAATTAAAAATCCTTCCCAAGCTACATTTACAGTGACATTAATTTCCATTATATGGATGTACCACAATTTTAATATTTTTGGTTCTTTTTGAGTATATTTTTGCTTCGAATTATGCTGTTATTAAAATGTGCCCACACAAATTTTTGCAATGTATATTTTTTTGTCTGCTTTGCAAATTAGTTTCTTTGGATCTTATAAATGGTAATACAGATTTTTAAAATATGAACATATTTGGCTCTAGATACAATAGTTAAATTGCTTTCTCGAAAGATACACAAATTTATATCCCCAGATGTAGAGAAGAGAGCTTATCTCAAAGGTCCCTGTTTGGAGAATTTTTCTTCCAGTTTTGCTAATTTGAGAGGTAAGGATAAGAGCTCATTGTTTTACTTTGCATTTATTTAATTGTTAATGAGGTTACCTTCATAAAACATAGGTTTGTCATGTTCATCCTTCCTTAGGTGAATTGCCTCTTTATAACATTTTATGGCCAGTTATCAGTTGGAATCTGAATGTTTTATATCAATTTCCTTTGTGTCTTAAAGATGATACTTATTCTGTTACATTTGTTTAATTTCAGTTAAACAGTTCAGTTTTCAGCTCCCCCCAGTATTTCAATTTTGTCTTTTTTATTTAAGCACAGATTGTTTTATATTTTTATATAGTAACATGTGATTTTTCTTTTTATAGGTAATCTTTCTTTCTTTTTAAGTTTAAGTATCCTCTTTCCTCTTTCCCCATTCCCCAATCTCATCATTTACCAGGATTACTTAACATTTTGTGTTTTAAAATGTAAAAGCCTTTAATGTAATTCTTTTGTAAATTTCTAATTCACTGAATTCAACTGTGTGGGTGAACGCTTTCCAGGACTGCACGACTTTTAACCCCTTATGAAAGGGGATCATGAATATTAAAAATAATATTTCCCCCACAAATTTGGGACACTACTTTGATGTTCTATTAAATTTCTGTGTGGAAATTCAGGCTTATTTCCAGTACCTATTTTGTTCATCATCATGTCCATTATTATACCAGAAACATAATGTTTTTAAGATTTTCACTGGCTAATATTTCTAATAAGTCTTATTTTTCAGAACTGACTGAGCTACTTTCACGTATTATTATTGCAGATAAAATTTTAGAATCATCTTATTTAGTTTCCAAAAACGCTGTCAAGGTTTTGATTGGAAAATATGATAAACCTATAAGTTACCTTAGAAAAAACAGATCTATTTACAGTACTGAGCCTTCTGTCCCAGACTGCTGTTTATCTTCCGATTCCATCAAGTATATTTTACATCTTATTGTAAAGTTTTGTGGGTTTCTTCATACACACCTTACACAGTTCTTGTTAAAACTATTCCTAGGCATTTTATGTCTTCTGTGGTCACTGTGAATATGACATTTTAAAATCCTGTTGCCCAGCGGGTCAGGGCCAGTAAAGAAGAGGACTATGACAAGCCGTCTCTTACCTGATATTTCGCATTCATTTTAATAGTTTTTCTGTTGAGTCTCTGGAGCGTTCTAGGTATGGAAACACATCTGCAAATAATGATCATTTTGTCTCTTCCTTTTAAGCCATTATTATTCTAGCAAAACTATCTTTATTGCAGAGGATAGAAACCGCTGCGATGCGATGTAGCACAGGGAGAAGGGGAATGCGTCTGGTGGGAGTGGTGAAGGAGCTGTTTATGGGAAGGACACAACCAGATGCCATGGAAACTGGGGCGGAAAGAAGAGCCCGGTCGCATGGGAACTGCAGCTAGGGGGTTTACTAGCATCCAAAACCTCTCTCTCTGTGTCCCAAGAGCCATCCGATAGTTTGTTTCTTCTTCACTTGTTGAGCCTGGCATGTCTCCTGGTGTCTCTCCTCTTTTAGAAAACTCTCTCTGCTGGCGTACACTATTAAACGTACACCTGTCCTCTCAGTGATAACATCCAATGTGAACCTACTCTCTTCTCCCTGCCTCTAGGTCCAGCAGCTCAAGCAAGAGACACTGGTTGCTGGCCAGTCCATAGGTGAGCCAATGTGGGTTCAGGGGTCCACCCCTGGTTCACGCAGCACTGCCGAGGCTACAGCTTGGTCATATGTTAGAAACACGACTCCAAAGTCTGCTTTTCCCTAAGACTGTGAATCCTGGTTTTTGGCAAGTTTTGTTGGCATCAGAACAGGAATGAAACAGTTGTTCAACTTCTTCTCTGCTCTTGGAGCGGTTTTTAAAGTATGAGAATTATCTGTTTCTGGAAAGTTTGATAGAAATTACCTAGGGATTAAAAAGAAAAAAAAAAAACCCATATACCCATAAAAACAAACTGTGGGATCAGAAGCTTTCTGGGAAGTAATTCTTTGATAACTCTTTCAATTTCTCCCATAGCTACTGCTCCAGTGCGGTCATGAGTATTTCTCTGTTTGTTTCTTCACTAGACCATGACCTCCTGGACAGCCAGAGCCATGTTTTCATTTATCTGTTTGAGCCCAGTTCCAGCCCAGGGCCTGGCCCTGAGCAGACCCTTGATTTGTATTGACTGGGGGTGAATTTGAATCAGAAGTAACATAGATAATGAAAAAAGGACTAGAGATGGGGTCAGAGGATGGGAGTTCATACATTAAGCTGTTTTTTACTAATTGGGAGGATTCGGGTCAGTTGCTTTACTCTGAGTCTCATTGTTCCAGTGTGTACAATAGTGTAGTTAGGGATGAGCATGTGTGTGTGTGGACAGGGTCCCCTAAGGTCTCCACCTTGCTTTAGCATCCTGACTTAAGCCTAGATGAAAAAACAACAACAACAACAACAACAACAACAAAAACCCAAATTTCTATTGGTGAAATTTTAAAAACTGTTTAAAATCCTGTGTTAATCCTTGTGGAACCAGAGGGGTATTAATAAGCAAGTAAACATAGTAAATACGTGAATTGGGTTTTATTTACCCTCTTACAGTGCAAGAGAATCATTTTTAGTTCAAGCCCCTAGGCATTGCCTTCTCCACAGCTTATGAGGTGTGTGTATGAAATCCAAATATTTTTGTGAAAAATCCCAACATGGCATCATTGTATGTGCCTGCTATTTTAATGGGACTAAAAGCCTTTTCCTAATAATTTATTGTATTTTAAAATATCAGCTGGACCCCTAAGTCACGCATTTTCTGACGGTGCTGCCTTGGTGTTGACATTTCTTGGTGTTCTTACTCATTCCGATAAGATTGTGTATATGTACACATTCATAATCTCTTCTGATTCAGATCAGTTCGTGACAAGAAGACCTTATACTGTTATGGATCTTCCAAGTGCCATTTGTTTTCCCAATCTCATAGGGTATTTTGACTGATTATTCACTGTCAGACCCCGGGAAAGAAGAAGAAGGAAAATAACCTTTATCCAGTGGGGCGATTGTGTGTGGTTTTTGGCCACTTGTAATGATCAAGGGCAGTTTCCATCAAGAACACCTAAATTCACAGAAGTCAGCAATCCACTGACCGCCGTCTCAAGATCAGGTCACACCAACTCCAGTTTCTAGCATGCATTTCAAATATGAAACACAAGCACTGATTGCAAATCTGAAGACATTTTCATTTTGCCCCAGGCCAGGATTTTTAATTAAAAAAAAAAAATAAACCTGTCAAGGTCTGCAAGAAAGGCTCTTAGATATTCTGGCCAATGGATTATTTATTTATTTTTATTTTTTTTTTTTATTTTTTTTTAAAGATTTTATTTATTTATTTGACAGACGGAAATCACAAGTAGGCAGAGAAGCAGGCAGAGAGAGAGAAGGGGAAACAGGCTCCTGCTGAGCAGAGAGCCCTATGCGGGGCTCGATCCCAGGATCCTGAGACCATGACCTGAGCCGAAGGCAGAGACTTAATCCACTGAGCCACCCAGGCGCCCCTTTAAAAATCCAATACTGCAATTTCCTCAGCAGCAGGAGGCAAGAGACCTCCTTTAGGGTGAACACCCCATAAATGAATGGTAGCCTGATTCCCAGCCCTTGAAACAAAAGGGACTTAACAAAAAGGATTCCACTCTGCAGGCCCAGGACAGAGTATCCTGAATGCCATCTCTGTGCAAAATAACTGCATATTGGAAGCAAGAAGACCTGTTTTCGGTCTCATTTATTATCCAGGTGAAGTTGGTATTGACAGAAAATATAACATTTTGTGTTTAAAGTTTAACATTTGCAATAGATTACCAGTCATCTTAAGCCCAACCATTCATACGCTAAAAGCAGAGAAAAGGTCTGCCTGTGCACACTGTATATCCCCAACCTGTTGGTCATATTTAATTGACCTAGAGAAGCACCACTGACCCGTGGGCCAGTAAGACTTCTTCTCTCTGGAATTTGAAATCGCTAGCTGAAAAAGGGACTCTGTTAACTATGGGCACTGGAGGTGTAAGTGCCAATTATCTTCAGGACAAAAACCACCATTTTGGAATAGCAATGATTGACTATAGTTAACCTGAAGAAGCAGGTCCTTAGACAGGAGACTAGAAGCCCGCACAGGTAGGCGAAGCAGAAACAGAAGACCTGGTAGCTCCGAGCAAGGGAGAGAGATTGAGGGAGCAAATACCTGATTATGTTCTATTTCCTATGAGGCCTGGAAGCTGAGTTCCATGGCTGGACCCGCCCCCGTCTTTTTTTTTTTTTTTTTTTTTGACAATTTCTTTTAATGAATTTTTACTACTGGAAAACAACTGCAAGAGAATTCTGTAACTTTGTATCTGAGTCAACTTTAGGTACCTCTCCTCATATCAATTCATTTAATTAACAAATATTTATTGAACAAGTTTTATGAACCAGGATCTATGTATAATGGAAGCTGAAAAAAAGACAAAAACCAAAAAAAACCATAAACAAGACAGGCATATCTTATGACCTCATAGAATTTGCATTTTCATGGGAAAAAAGAACAAAAGCAAGATAGGAAAACAAGACTCATACATAAACACTGACAAATATACTAAATGAGAAAAGAAGAAACAAGCAGAATTCTGAGACATAGGGCAATGAGATGAGCTTCTTTTAAGAAGAGTGGTGAAAGAACTCAGAAGAAGGTATGCAGAAGCTAAAACCCAAAGATAATAAGGCACTGACTCTGCAAAGAATTAGGGAAACTGAGTTTCAAACAGGACTCATGTTGGTGCACTTAGAGTAAATGAACTTGGGTGTAATGGCTCCCAATTTCATGCTCTTTCCTTGTCCTTTCTCTGTGTGAGGCAGAGACAGAATAAATTTTGAGCCATACAGAACTGGATATAACACTGGCTCTGTATCTTGTCTTGGGCAACTTAATTTGCTCCTGCAAACCCCAGTTTTCTTATTTGTAAAGTGGCAATAAGGATGCCTGACTTGTGGAAATGTTATGCAGTCTGGAAATAATGCATGCAGATGTCTAATCCAGTAGACTCGCAATAAGTAGGGGCGATTGTTATTATGACTATCTTTATCTCTGAGCCACCACTCCTCCAAACTGTAGGGAGAAGAAATAACTTTACCCATTAGGACACTGGAAAAAGAAGAGAAAACTAAACCCTGTGTAAACACAAAGCAGGAAGTAATAAAGATTACAGAAGGAAAAAATGTCATTTAAAAAAAAAGAAAATAGCGCAAACACACAAAGCCAACATTTTATTCTTTGAAAAGATCAATAAAATTGACAAATCTTTGGTAAAACAGATCAAGAAAAAAGAAAGAAAATTCAAATTACTAAAATCAGAAATAAAAGAAAGGACATTACTACTGACCTTATAGAAATAAACTAGATTATAAGAGAATACAATGGATAGCTGTATGTCACAAATTAGATAATCCAGAATAAAGGAACAAATGTTTAGAAATACATAAACTACCAAAATTGACTTGAGAAGAAATGGTAAATCTGAATAACAAGTGAAGAGTTTAATTAATAATAGTAATTTTAAAATTCCACAAAGAAAACCCTGGGACCTGATTTACTCTTGAATTTTATCAAAATTTTAAAGAATTGACATCATTCTCTACAAAATCTTCGCAAAAAATATAAGGAAAGAAAAAACTTCCCAGCACATTCTATAAGGCCAATATTATTCTGACACCAAAATTAGACAAACATGTCACAAGAAAAAGAAATAAACATTATCTCTTATGAATATGGATATAAAAATCCTTTAAAAATCACTAGCAAACTGAGTCCAACAAAATATAAAATAAATTTGCACCGTTACCAAGTGGTATTTGTCCCAGAATTGATTCAATACGTGAAAATCAACCAATTTAATATATCATATTAATAGAATAAAGGACAGAAACCACATGATAATTTGATAGACACAGAAAAAGCATTTGACAAAAATTCAACATTCTTTTATGATAAAAGCACTCAACAAACTAGAAATTATTCGTCACTATGATAAAGGACACCTACCAAAAAACAATAACTAACAGCACACTTAATGCTGAAAGACTGAAAGCTTTCTCTTTAAGATCAGAAACAGGACAAAAATGTCTGTTCGCAGCATTTCTTTTCAGTGTTGTATTGGAAGTTCTATCTGGGACATTTAGGCAAGGAAACAATATAAAAGTCATTCTTATTGGAGAAAAAGAAGGAAACTATCTCTATGTTTAGATGGCATGATTTCGTATGCAGAAAGTCCTAAGGAATGCACAAAAACTATGAGAGCTAATAATGGACTCCACTAAGTTTTCAGGACATGAGATCAATAAGCAAAAATTAGTTATATTTTGGGACGCCTGGGTGGCTTAGTGGGTTAAGCCTCCTCTTTCTCTGCCTGCCTCTCTGCCTACTTGTGATCTCTGTCTGTCAAATAAATAAAATATTTTTTAAAAAATTAGTTATATTTCTACACACTGGCAAAGAACAATCTGAAAATGAAATTAAGAAAATAATGCCAGTTATGAAAGCATTGAAAATAAAACATGAATCAATTTAACATTTAAATAAAAAACAAAGAGATGAAAAGACATGTCATGTTCGTGGATCAGAAAACTTTATATTGCTAAGATTTATTTATGCATTTAAGGCAATCCTTATAAAAATCTATTTGGATTTTTTTTTTTTTGCAAAATTGACAAACAGATCTTAATATTCATATAAAAATGCAAGGGACTCAGCATAGCTAAAACAATTTTTAAGGGGGCATGGGGTTTTGGAGAATTCACAATTCTTGGTTTAAAAACAACAACAAAAAAACCAGTAATCAGGATAGCACTGGAGAAGGATAAAAATATAGACCTGGTCTATAGAATAGACATGAAAGTCCAGAACCAGGGCACCTGGTTGGTGCAGTCAGTTAAGCCTTTGACTCTTGGTTTCAGCTTAGGTCATCATGATTTCAGGGTCATGATCTCAGGGTCGTGCGTGAGATGGAGCTTGCATGAAGCCCGGGGTCGGGCACCATGTTCAGTCCAGAGTCTGCTTAAGAGACTCTCTCTGCCTTTGGCCCGCCTCTCAATTTTAAAATGAATAAATAGATCTTAAAAAAACAAAAAAACAAAAACAAACTCAGAACCCTCACATTTATGGGCAATACATTTTCAACAAAGATGCCAAGACAATTCATTCACTGGGGGAAAAAAGGATTTTTTCTCAACAAATAGTGCTGAGAAAACTGAATATTCACATTGAAAACAATCAAGATGGGCCCTTCCTTATAACATAAATAAAACTCACCCAAATGTATCATGGGCCTAAATGTGTAAGCTAAAACTAGAACTTATGGAGGAAAATACAGGAGCAAATCTCTGTGACCCTGGGTTAGGCAATGGTTTCTTAGATATGACATCAAAAATATAAGTGATCGAAGAACAAGTAAGTACATTGAACTTCATCAAAGTTAAAAATAAAAGGGGAGCCTGGGTGGTTCAGTGGGTTAAAGCCTCTGCCTTCGGCCCAGGTCATGATCCCAGAGTCCTTGGATCGAGCCCCACATGGGGCTCTCTGCTCCGCAGGGAGCCTGCTTCATCCTCTCTCTCTCTCTGCCTGTCTCTCTGCCTACTTGTGATCTCTGTCAAATAAATAAATAAAATCTTAAAAAACAAACAAACAAAAAACCCAAATTCTTTCATGTTCCAAAGGACACCATGGAGAATGTCAAAAGAAACCCATAGAATTATGGGTTTATAGAATGGGGAAAATGTATGCTAATGATATATTTGCTAAGAGATTTGTATCCACAGCTTATAAAGAACTCTTAGAACTCAATACTAAAAAGACAACCCAATTAAAAATGGGTAAAGAATCTGCACCGACATTTCTCCAGAGAAGATATATAAATGGCCAAGAAGCATAAGAAAAGATGCTTAGCATCATTAGCTCTTAAATAAATGCATATCAGAACCCGACCATGATACCTCTTCACACACCCTAGTATGACTATAATAAAAAAGGCAGATAATAAACAAATTTCACAAGAATGTGGATTATTAGAATCCTCATACACTACTGTTCATACAACAGCCGCATGGGAAAACAGTCTGGCAGTTCCTCAAAAGGCTGGGACAGAGCTGAATGGAGACTGACTGCTAATGGATATGGGGTTTCTTAGGGGAGGCGGATAATGATAATGTTCTAAAATCAATTGTGATGATGGTTGTGTAACTTAATGAATATCCTAAAAACCATTGGATTTTGTACTTAAATTGAGAGAACTGTATAGTATGTGAATAATATTTCAATAAAGTTATGAAAATACAGGGCAACAATAAAAATAAGATAAGAAAGAATAAAACAGGGATATTTCCCCTACAGGTCCATTAGTAAAATTGTGCAACCAGCTACTTAAATTTGTGTTATTGTTATAAATGATCCTAAATTGTTCTTAATCAACTTGGGACTCAAGTGCCATCGCTGTTTATGACTGGGAAGGAGAATACTCTCTCAATGAAATGAGACTTCCCTACATACGACATCCAAAATGAAGGAACATTCTTGAGCATCAGGATCTTCTGAATACAAGGTGATTTTTTTTGGTCTTTTTTTTTGTTCCTTTGACACAAATCCTTTTCAAAATTAGATAAAGCACTGGCAGTGATGATGATGATGATGGTGGTGGTAGTGGTGGTGGTGGTGATGATGGTGATGGTTTTCATTTGCCAGTTCTTTATTGTGTGCCTGATCTATGCAAGGCACTGCACAGGCATTGATTTCTTTAATCCCAGTTAACAACTCAATATGATCTGCTTCATTTCCCCCATTTTTAGATGTGGTAATTGAGGCTCAGACAGGTTAAACAACTTGCCCAAAGTCACACAATTTGTAGGGACAGATCTGAAATTTGAAAACCAAGTATGTTTATTTGCAAAATCCACACTGTTAACATCTAATTATGTTGCTTTTTTAAGCAGCATATTTGCATTTTTGGTTTGTTTTACTGTTTTTCACACTTCTAAGTAAATAATGAATGCATGTTCATTGTAGAAAACCTGAAAAACAAAAGAGTGTCATAGGTGATATTTGGGGATAAGTAGGAGTTTAAAATGGCAAAATAAAATTACTAGTAAAATTATGATATGGTTTTAAATTTTTTGCTATTAGTGGATACTCATGACATAGTGAAATATGGGTCATAAATCAATTGACTTCTAGGATCTGTTTATATACACATTATATTATTTATACATATATTACAAAATACATTTGCATATACATTTAAATTACATTTTGAATATATGTGAAAAGAAAGTTCTAGAAACACTTATATCAAGATGCCTCTGAGTGGATTTAAGGAATCATCCTTCTTTTTGCTTTTTTGTATATTCCCATTGTTTCAGTATGATTAGCCTTGACTTCTGAACTAATCCGTTCTCTGGATTAACCAATGTTTCCCATCTTCTTCAAAGATACGACTCGCGCCCTCTGCAAGTTAGACCTTCAGCTGGTAAGACTGCTCTTTAATTCTCCAGTACACTTCGGCTTCCACTGACTTTCCATTAACCTACAATTACAGATCCTGATCTCAACAGATAAGAGGGACTTTCTGTAATGGGAGCAGAAGGAGCACCCCATGTCAATTAGTAAATGGACTCTAGTCATACAGCTGAGTCGTTCTCTGGAGTGACCGAGCATCACACGTAAACTTCAGCATGGCCATTCTACACATTTCCAGGAAGTGATGGCGTTTGTATTTTATTATTTATTTTGCAGTGTGTCAGTCTTTGAGATTTCTTTTTGCCATGTCTTGCCATTTTCCTTTTCTTGCCATTCCCCTCATTGTTTTAACTGACCGTCTGAAGGAGAGTGATGGCAACAACAACCGGCCAATCAACTTTTGGCCCATCCAACCCATTCTGCTAAAAAAATGTATGGGAATAGCTATTTTTAGTATAATCCCTAATAAGTGTTTATCTTAACAGGGAACACATTGGCAATATTCAAATATATTTTTTAAAGATTTTGTTTATTTATTTGACAGAGAGAGATAGCAAGAGAGAGAATAGAAGAATCCCCAGTAAGCAGGAAGCTCATCAGAGGGCTCAATCCCAGGACCCTAGGAACATGACCTGAACTGAAGGCAGACACTTAACCAACTGAGCCATCCAGGCGCCCCTCAAATATTTTATTATTATTTTTTAAGATTTATTTATTTTGGAGAAGAGAGAGTACACGTGTTTTGGGGGAAGGGGCACAGAGGGAGAGAATCTTCCAGCAGATTCCCTGCTGAGTGCGGAGCCCAATGCATGAGATCATGAGATCATGACCTGAGCCAAAACCAAGAGTCAGATACTCAACCGACTGAGCCACCCAGGCAATCCAATATTCAAATATTTTTATCTCATTTTAATTATTTAGAATAACTGGGGAATCCAGGAAAATCCAAGAAGACTGATGGCAGATTCATCAGTTTTTATTAATGATTATAAATTACATTTCTTAGAAAAATGTGCAGCTTACAACAGCATGCACAAATACCCCTCTCCAGGGAGTTGAGAGAAAGACACTGCTTTTCCAGAGAAGATCAATAGTTTGAGTTTTTCTGCTTAGGATGATAGATCTCAGAGTGCAGGTGCATGAAAGGCCCTTAGCTATTGAGCCCAACACCTTTATTTTACATATATAAGAAAAACACTGATACTGAGACTGTGGCAACTGATGACCAGTAGTGACAGAGCCAATCACTGGAAGACCCAGAAGTAGAACAGAGTCTCCTAATTTTTGGTCTCGTGCTCTTTCTGCACAGGGTCAAGTAAAGTAAGTGAATGTAATTCACTAGGGTCATACAGAAGGGATTGGTCTGGACTATGGTGAACTAGAAAGACAATGACCTGGAAAACGCACTCACAGCAACAGAATGGACTTGGCTCCTGGCTTTTAGTATGCATACCCTACTGCATCAAACATCTTATTAAGAAACTCCAACACATATGTAAATGGCTAACTTTATTTACATTGAGCAGATAACTTTATAGTTTTAATAAAAGGGCTCTGAAGCTCATTTAACGCAGTCTCCAGTTAACTTATCTTTTGCAGCCATCAATCTCACATTCCTTCAGGGATGGGGGACTTGCTACCGTACAGTTCAGCACATTTGATGGGCAGACAGCCTCAGCCATTGCAATTCTCCTTATCAGAATAAAACCAACTTCCCTGCGTTTTCCCCTTACTGGCCAAACTTTTACCTTTGAAGTCAAACAAGAATAAGTCTTGTCCCTTTTAAAACTGACAGCTTTTGAAATACATGAAGATGGTTTGCATGCCCTTCCAGATTTTCTCATCTCCCTTAACCATTCTTCATATGATATATGATATTCAGCTGGGTGCTGTGTTCAAAAAGGTGAGGGAAAGTCCCTCCAAACCAAAATAGCTCTTCTGATAGTCCATCATTGTCCCTAAAATTAATCCAAGGTACTAAAGTATTCAAAGATATGTCAAAAGAAGTAGAGGAAAGGTTCCGAAAGGAAACATGGGGAGAGTATTTGAAGTTAGTATTAATTATAATGACATCTCACATTTATCAAAATCTTACAATATGCTAAGAACTCTGCTGAAATCCCTGTAGATATTATCGTGTTCAATTCTCACTGTGATCCCTGTGGACAGGAATTTTGCCCCCATTCTATAGATGAAGACACTGAGTCTGGAGGAGGTCAACTGACCTGCTTCAGGCAACTCAGCCCCAAAGTATCAGAGCCAGGATTTCAATCACATTTATCTTGCTTCAATATCTGTGCCCTTACCTGCCGTCCTGGCATGAAGTATTAGAAAACACACCAGAACTGGAGTCAAAACACTTGGATGTGGGGCAACTGGGTGGCTCAGTGGGGGTGGCTCCAGTGGCTCAGGGGGTTAAAGCCTCTGCCTTCAGCTCAGGTCATCATCTCAGGGTCCTGGGATCAAGCTCCACATCAGGATCCTTGCTCAGTGGGGAGCCTGCTCTCTGCCCCCCACCACCGCCTGCCTTTCTGCCTACTTGTGATCCCTATCTATCAAATAAATAAATAAATAATTCTAAAAAAAAACAAAAACAAAAACAAACAAACAAACAAAAACACTTGGATGTGAGATCAACTACTGCTTGCTAACCTGAGTGACTGACTTCCCCTCTTTGAGCCTCTGTTTTTCTGTTCTTTCACTTCTGGGCCTTCTTTTCTACTCATAAGGATCCATTTTCCGGGTGAGAACTGAACACTTTCTTGTTAAGAATATGGTTCCCGTTGGCTAAGGGATGGAAAGACAAAATGTGTGAATTCCTTTGCATGAAAAAAGGACCTATCTCCTCCAAGTCCCAACCCTCCTTTCCATACTTTTTGGTAACTCCTTTAGTAACTCTTTGTTTAATATCTGATATTCTAGGCCACATTGGACTGCTTTGCATTCGCCAAACTTGTCGTACCCTCTTACCTCTGTGTTTTTCTCTCTGCCTCAAATGGTTGAGGTGGCGGGGGTGTGGGAGGGTGGGGTACCAGGTGGTGGGTATTATAGAGAGCACGGATTGCATGGAGCGCTGGGTGTGGTGAAAAAATAATGAATACTGTTATGCTGAAAATAAATAAATTGAAAAAAATTTTAAAAAATGGTTGTCTCTTCCCAAAGAAACTAATTTTCAAATCAGAGCTCAAATTACTGCCATCCTTCTCACTCCCTGAATTTACCAGAATGAATGTACCCTTCCTCGGGTTCCTTAACCACTTGGTTCATATCTTTATTGCCATCATCCCCTGGGCTATGGAATATGTGCACCCCCCAAAATTCACCTGCTGGAATCCTCACGCACACTGTGATTGTATTAGGAGGTGAGACATTTGGGATATGATCAGGTCGTGAGGATGGAGACTTCAGGAAAGGAATTCGTGTTCTTATAAAAGAGAGTTCTTATAAAATAGATTCTGAAGTGGATTAGGGACAGTAGAAAAGGGCTCCCTTGCCCCCTCCACCATGTGAGGACACAAGAGAAAAAAGTCTGTGACCTGGAAGAAGCCCTCACTCAGCCTTGTTGGTCCCCTAATGTCAGATTTCCAGCCTCCAGAACTATAAGGAATAAATACATTTCTGCTCTTGAGAAGATACCCAGTCTCTGGTATTTCCTTATAGCAGCTCAAATGGACAAAGAGACTCTGTTTACATGCTATTTTAGAATGTGAGTTCCTTGAAAGCAAGAGGCATATTTTATTCATTAGGTTTTTATTCCTAACATATAACACAGTGCCTTGAACATTAAAAAAAAAAGGAAAAAAAAATTAAATTCAGCCCCTACTATGTGTACGATGCAAGGCGTGCTATACCATTGTAGCACTTGGCTACTTACCTAATGAAGAAACAAATGTACAAAACCAGAAAGACTGGGCTTCCTTTCTCCACATCAATTAACACTATTAAATGTGATGAATTCTATTTGCTACAAAACAATGTCACTTAAATGACTCTCATTTGGGTATAGAGATGTACTTTCACGTTCAGAGAGCAGAAGATAAAACCAGGTGCCCTGTCATTATGACCACCACTGTCATTACGGTTATGATGATGAATTGGAAATTATTATTATTTTTATTATCTTAAGCAAATGAGTTTTCTTTCCTCCCCCCACAGAGCTTCCAGGAACGTCTCTCGTGTGTTTCCAGCTGTCCTGTCTTGTTTTGACACTTCTGCCAGAGAGCTGTTCAGAAAAGGGAGAGGAGGAAGGATCCAGGGGCTGACCTTGGACTTGGGTTGGCCAGCTGGCTGCAGACTGCCCCGCGGCTGCCGCACCACTTTGTCTCTCCCTCTGTTGCACTCAAGGCCACCATTGATCAGTGCGCTGAGCGCTTTACAGCTGCAGCCTTGGATGGGCCTTCAAAGAAATTGATTGCAGTCAATTCCCAGCAGAATGAGGCACATTGACTTGTGTCCTGGTCCCACCAATGAACCCCTTGACTCCCCTGTTTTAATTACTCCAGTAGGCCTTCTGGAAATTGGCCAGGTTGGTGAGAGAAAGAGAGGGCAGGGGGACAGAGAAAAGGGGACTGCAATAAAACCAGAGAAGAAGGGTATTCCTTGTGCCAGGACACTGGGTCGCATTTGTTCACTGTGAAGTTAGGACGTGGATTATTAGAGAATTTGATTAGAGAGTCAAGAATCAAGTTGAGTTCAAGACCCAACTCAGCCAACTAATTTGGTAAACTTGGCAAGTTATTTCACAAAGCTGGGACTCAATTTCACATCTATAAATGAGGAAATTAGTAAGACAACTTTAATAACTTGAAAAATACATCAATAAAAATAAAACCATTGCTACTACTACAAAGATGGTGACGGATGCCATGTCTATGAGCATTTCGAGGTGCTATCACCACAATCAATGCTTCATACAGATAATTTTTTTTAATAATCTTCTTTAAATCACCCTGTCATACAATATAGAGAACATATTTTCCTCTATTTCATGTAAGCGGGCATGGAGGCTAAAAAGGTTAGGCTGTTGTCCAAATATATAACATTAGGGATCAAACCCAAGTTCCTGCAGACCCAGAGCCCTTGTTCTAGAATGTCTACATAAAACACCAGAGAGCTTACAGATCATGTTCACATCAGTCCCCCTGATTTCCTGCCCATCCCTACAGTCTCACCCATACATAGTGGGAAGGATACAGGATACAGGCACTTTGTCATTAAAAAGTCACAAATTCCATTTCTTTCTCAGAACAAAGCAAGCTCCACGCCCCCAGTATTTACACCTCTGCATCTTTGCTTTTAAGACAAAGCAGAAGTGTAGAACGGCGGCCATTTCTACCGTGTAGATCACTCTCATCAAAGCTTCAAACTCACTTAGCGATCGTTTCTCATGGCGTGAGCAGCAGACTACCTGCCTCAAAATCTCCTGGGGCACTTGTTCAAAAACATTCTCAGTCTCCTTCTGGCTCTATCTAATGAGAATCCCTAGGGCAGAGACCCAGGACATGGCATTTTAACAAGGGCTCCTGGTGATTCTTGGGAGCATTGATGTTTGAGGACCACTATGACTGAAAACCTTGGTTCACTCAGAGCTTAAAGTGAAAGTAACCCACCACCCTCACATTACCCAGCAGGCCTTGCATGTCATCATCTTCACATAGGATTTTAGTACATTTCTTGCATTCTTTGTGATCTGAACTCTTGCTTATCTGCCCACCAGCCAGCCCCACCACCCGCCCTCTCCCTAGCACCTTTTTCCTTGCACATAATACCCAGCTTATTGGGGAATGTATCCAGTCCTTGAGAATGAGTCCCAATTTATCTAAGCCCTTGGGAATTCTCCATTCTTCTTGGCTGGGGGTTCACTATGGATAAAAATGGGATCTAGATCCAGCTAATGGGAGGCAAAGTCTTTGTGGGGCACTCCTGGGAAACACTTCCATTTCTCAGAAAATAAAACTACATAAGGAGAAGCTTCTTTGCTCAGTCCCCTCCCTTCCTACTTTGGGTACAACCTTTGAGGATGTGGTTTGAAAGGACTACATTTATCTTGTAGCTATAAGATAACCAACTCAAGAAGGAGCAGCCAGCATGGTGAAGGTGGTAGGGTAGAAAAATACAAAAGGTCTATATCTTTGAAGAAAAACTTAGAGCCACTCAATCAATGCTGAGATGAACTGACTCTGGTCTAACTATATGAATAATATATAACCTTTGGGTTAAGCTGTGTTTTTCAATGGTTAAGTCATTGTTAGATCCTTTATTGCAGCCTAAAACATCTTAACTTTCTCCTTACACAGTCTTGACCTTATGCATTTCTCTCCTTCAAAATCTTGGTAGAAAAATTATTTGAAGTCTTTATCAACCCACCATGCTCCTCATTCCAAGAGAGAGTTAAATGAAGAGAAATTAGCATGGCCATTGGGCTCTGCTGTCAAATATCTGATGTCAAAAAACTAATCTTTGGCAGATTCTAGATTGCAGTAAATTAATAGTAGGATCTTCTAGCCAGAATTGGTCCTGTAGATCAGGGGTCAGCAAACCATGCCCCACAGATCAAATCAGGCCCTCTGCCTGTTTTTGTAAATTAAGTACTATTGGAACACAGCCACACTCATTTATGAACACATTGTATATGGTAGCTTTTATGCAACAAGGGCAGTGATGAGTAGTTGCCAGATACCAATGGTACAAAAGCCTGGAATATTCACTCTCTAGCCCTTTATATAAAATGTTTCCTGATTCCTCATACAGATAATTGAGTTGTTGGTCAAAGAGGAATCTCGTGTTTCAGAACCAGATGGAAAGGTTGATACCATTGAAAAACTTTAAGCATCAGAGTTCTGCTATCATCCAAGCAGGACAGCCCACATCATCACAGACAATAGACAGGAAGAGTATCTATAAACAGAACTAATAATCTTCACATGAAAGAACCCCAAATCATCTCCAGCCTCTGCACGGGCAGAAGAGTAGAGAATAGGGAGACTCCAACCTGGACGTATACCAGAGAGGTGACAAAGTCCACAGGAGACACACACACAACCATGAGTGAAGTTGGATCAACTACTGAGATTCAAAACTAAAAACCAGAAGTAGTAGGTTTGGGGAATCAGGACTAGAGGGTTAGGCCATCCAGCCTAACTCAATGGACTTCAATTTGTACGTCGGAGTTGCCCTTAAACTTGCTATGAAAGGGATTTCTAGGGCCATTCTGGCACACCAATGAGATGTTGAGAGTTAATTGAGTAGCTGATGGAGGACCTACATCACTGTGTAACATGAGAAAAGCTGCTTAAGCCCCAAATTTTTATCTTTAAGGTATAAATCACCATATAATCTCCTTATCTATGAAGGGATTCTGTAAGCCCCCAAATAAGTATCTTGTTTTAAGCAAAAAAGGCAGGATGTCTTTAAAAGGACATTTAAAGTCAACAGAGCCACCTGTGAGGCCTGAGTCGGCTGTGTCACCTGGGTAACAGCTCTACCTCTGAGCCTGCCCTCTTTTCTATAAAAGGCAGCAGACGGGGTATTGATAAAAATATACATGGGTGTGCACATGACCTTCAGAAACACATGTAAAAAGGGCTTCCTAAATTACATAATGCTGTGCAAATGTGAGGTGTCACCATTATTGTTGAACGCGATGACATCCTGATAGGCCTCCCGAGTGACGTGATGGTGAAAGGTTCCCAAAATAGTCGTCTAAATTAACCTGTTGAGTGGGGAGAATTCATGACTCTCTTAAAGATTTTGGAGAATGCCTGCCAAAATGGGCTCTTTCTGCTTAGTGTAATTGACACTGAGGAGAGCCTTGTGACAGTAACTAGCCACCAGATGCAACCTCTCCCAAAGACGACTCCCTGTCAGAGATAATAACCCCATAATATCTGCAAGAATGTGTACACCTATGTTTCTGCTTGTTAGAAAGAAAACACAGATGCGGCTTGGTCACTTAAGAGCTCCGACACCCAAGTCTAGTTTAATACAGAGATGTAGAACCATGGAAATCCGGAAATTCATCCGTGGGTACCAGGATTCTTATGGCAGCACTGTCTAGAAAACTGAAAATCACACTAATACCCCAAACAGTTGAAAGAATAACTAAGCTGTTAGGGTCACTGAGCAGGATACATCTGGCAGAGTCTATAAGTTTAGGCAGGTCACAGTATCATGTCCAGGGACATCAGCTCAGAGAGAGTAAAACAGGCAGTTTCCAGAGCAAGGAGTTCAAAGAGTCAGAGAGACAAAACAATTCAACAGGGTTGGGGATTTTGGACTCTTGGACAGAAACAACTTCCTCTATTTTCAACGTGGGGTTCATGTCTTTCTAAAGAAATTCTCTGAAATATTACCAAATCCATAAGTACGTGCATTAATTTGTGTGCTCCTCGTCAGTCTCTAAAATAAGACATAACCAGGTATTGAAGGCTGTCAGCTTACCCTGTACCCTTTTCCTCTTTAACACATGGATTTCCTGCTTGCGTTCATAGCACCAATCCCATCTTTCACATTGTTCAGTGCTGTGATGTTTCTTCAGACTTGCCTCTGTTGAAGCTTTGCACATGGTCAGGCCCATCCAACATGAATCTGGAGATAATTCGATACGAAATACTTACAGCCATCCAAATGAATGATCTATATCTGTAGGCAACAGGATGAATGAATCACATATATCTCGAGCTAAAGAATATAGAAACAAATGATCCCATTTCTATGAAGTACAAAAATAGCAAAATAACCTCCTCATTGAACACATGACTCATATGTCATTGAACACACTGAATCATAGTAGTGGTTACCCTCGGGGAAGGAGTGACCTGAAGAGAGCATTGGAGGGATTTTAGGGGGCGCTGCTCATTTCTTTTGTGGGGTGAGTCTGTGGATATAATTCAGTTTATAAAAACTCATCAAGCCATCTATGGATAATATTTCTACTTTTCTGTGTGTGCTACCCTCACGCACCCAAAAAGTTCTTTCAACTGAATGAGGAGCCAGGGTTGTAAGACAATGAAGCTCAGGAGTGACTCAACCAATAGCACTTTGGGCGAGTTGTTTTACCTCAGATGCCTCATTTCTAAAAAGGGGTTAACGATCCCTGCCTCACAAGGTCACTGTGAATATTAAATTGAAAGGGAAGACTATATGCACATTGTTTAGTGCAGTACCTGGTACAGAACAGGCATCCAATGTCTGCTTGCTATCAAGGTTTATACATTCCTTACATTGTCCAAGCTGACACATTTCAGACTGGGCGGTCCACTGTTAATCGTTGTTTCCAGTCCACCCACAAGCATAAACTCACTGGGTGCTGAAGGGACAAAAGCTCCTTTAGGTTGAGATCATGGTGGTTAAAGAAATCCAGAGGGTGGATTTTATTTTGCAAGTGGAAGTTACTGAAGATATTGCCACAGAAAAGTCGCATGGAGCTAAGATTCGGCCAGATTAATCTTCTGGAAAATTAAAAGGGATTGAAACAGAGAAGGCCTCTAGACAAATCTTTCTTATCAAAAGTGTATTATTAGGTCCCCAGAAGTCATAATATGATGATGTATTCTTGATGTTAGCATTATTTTTTAAAGATTATGTTTATTTACTTGAAAGAGAGCACAAGAGCAGGGGAGGGGCAGAGGAGAAGAGGAGAAGCAGGCTTCCCACTGAGCAGAAAGCCCAACTCTCTCCCATGGCCCTGAGATCATGACCCAAGCCAAAGGCAGATGGCTTAACCAACTGAACCACCCAGGTGACCATACTGATGTTAGTATTACTAGTACTATAAGCAATACCAACTATTGTGATCACTATTATTTTAGTGTGCACCTGCTAGGTACCAGACATTTGCAAAGCATCATCTCCCTTAATCCTCACTCAGAACACAACATGAATTGTTGCCATGAATCAGGTTCTTACTAAGTGCTAGACACTCTTCTAAGCCTTCAATACATATTAATGCATTTAATCCACATAAGAGCCCTGGAAGATAGGTACTACTGTTGTCTCCAGTTTATAAATGAAGAAACTGCGGCAAAGAGAGAGATGAAGGAACTCGTCTAAGACCACACTGATCTCAAGAGACAGAGCTGGGATTCATACTCCCTAGCCCGACTATAGTGCCCATTCCAATACCCATTATATTATATCACCATCCTGGGTATTATTATGCCCAATTTCACACAAGCTGACTGAGACAGCAGTCAGATCTCTTGCTCAAAGTCACCGAGAAAAAGAGAGAGCGCCTCTGGTTTGCACAATGATAAGGCTGGTATACTTCATCACGAGCCAGTCTGCTAAGGGCAATAGTTTCCAATCATGGCTGAGAACAAATGAAACATTAGTCGAATGTGTTAAGAAAAGGAAGCACAGACATGAACTAAGCGTTTCTGTCCCAGGAAATAGGTATATGCTCTACATGTCACAAGTGCTAACTAACCCTTAGGGAAACCCTACAAGGAAGTTCAGTTTCTGTCCCTGTTTTGCAAATGAGGAAATTGAGTCTCAGAGAAGTTACAGAATCATGAGAAATCTGAAATTAGGTGTTAGGCAGCCCGACCCCAAGGGCCACTCTTCTCCTTCCGGCCGATGGTCTCTCAGCCATAGGAAGCTAATTCCAGAGCCGAAGCCACCTCTCTCCATGCCCACCCCCCACCCACAGTTAATTCTGCACTCAGTAGTGTCCTGGAGCAGTTTTAAAAGCATTCCAAGTCTTAACCACAGCAAAGAATTCTCAGCTAACCTTTCCAGAGCACGCTGCAGCAGCAAATTCCTTCTCAGGTTTGTAGGAAGCCTCGGGCCTCAAGGAGCAGGTGCCTGCTTAACTCAAGTGTCACCTGCATCTGATCTATCTACTTAGCCTCGGGGAGACACACAGTCTGGTCTGCTCCTCCCAGATGCAGACTGGTGCCGCCCCAGCAGGAGCCAAAGGCCTGCTCCTGAAGGAGCCAGAGTCAGCTCTCCTCCTCCAAGGCCCGAGAAAGGCTTGGCCGCCCCTGCCCACACACCCTCATGACTGCACGAGGCTCTGCTATGATCTAAGGAAGTCATCAGCCCAGCCACATGGCCATAGCCAGCCTTCAACTTCCAGGCCAGCGAGAGGAGTTCAGAAGCTCCCTTTAACAAATGCCTCCATTGCCAGTCTTGTCTTGGGGTCTCAAATGCTCCCCCATATGATCAAGTCTTGGAGTAGAACTCCTTATATTAATTGGAACTCAAACAAAGTAGTAAAAGTAGAAGCATCTGAAAATCAGAGCGAATGGGACACACCCACACACACACACCCCACCCACGAGCATGTGTATATCTGTATGGCACACACACATGAGAGCATGTGTTTATCTGTAGGGCACACACACACAAGTGTGTGCATATCTGTAGGGTACACATTCACACTCCCACACACCCACTCTCTCACACACACGAGTGTGTATACCTGTCAGGCACACACACGAGCGTATGCATATCTGTAGAGTACACACTCACACACATGCACTCACACGAGGGTGTGTATATCTGTAGGACACACACACGTGTGCTCACATGCACTCACACACACATGTGAGCGTGTGTATATCTGTAGGGCACACTCACACACATGCACTCACACGTATTCTCACACACACAAGCGTGAGGGTGTGCATATCTGTAGGACACATGCACTCTCTCTCTCTCTCTCTCACACACACGAGGGTGTGCTTATCTGTAGGGCAAACCAGAAGGCTGGAGATTCTAAGGCAGAAGCTACCATCCATTGGTGGGATTTCTTCGTTCTCAGGAAAACCTCCGTCTTGCTCTGAAAGCTTTTCAGCTGATTGGATGAGGTGCACCCAAATGGTGGAAGATAATCTCCTTTGACTTGAACCGATTATAAAATTATTATATACCTTCCCAGAAACATCTCCACTCCTGTTTAACCGAATAACTGAATACTAGATTAGCACCCAGTTTAGCCCTTAACTTAGTCTAGCAAAGTTGGCGGCGCCTGAAACCAATCATTGCAATGCTCGTGGTGCCGTGGGGAAATTACCAGGAGAGCAGCTACAGCTCTGACTTTCTATTATCTTGAGCAAGTCCTTTTTTTGGTCTCTGAAACTCATTGTCAACTTCTGCAGAACAGTTAGAGCAAAGCAAGTGTAAAATGAGGAAGGCACGGAGGGCTTGTCTCTAGCTGTGTGGAGGTATGAGTCATGGAAGGTACACCTGGGTTCATTCTATGGCATTTGAGAGGGCAGGGCCAGCCCCTGGACAAAAGAAGTGCAATTTTAAGCATGGTAAAGGAATTCCCCTCACAATGAGATTCCATAGTGAGAGAGGCTGTCCTAGAAGACAGGGACAACCCTGCTCCAGGACAACTGAAGGAGCCTCTATTTGGAGGAGAACAAGGTAGAAGGCATTAAATTTGGACTGGATATCCTCAAAAATGTCTTTCACCTAGCACTTGTGTGAATCTTCTTTGCTTTGCTTTTGGCTTGCCTTCCATCCTTTTCTCTCCCAGACCCTTCCCAGCTCCCTCCCTGTGTGTCAAGGGACTGTGCTGAGCAACGTAAAATGTAAGCAGATCCTGGAGGAAATATGACTCAGAAACACCCCTCCAATGCATGCTCTAGGTTTGTTCATAAGATTAACTGCTGCCTATCAGAAGCGTAATCTTTTAAACCAATTTAGGTACTCTCACCCAGCAAGGCACTGGAAGATGGAGTGCAGTGGTGCTTTTTGATCTCTGGATTTGTAGGTGTGCATTGATGACAGCTATATGTAAAACACCGCTTTGCTTGAAGATCTGATGTGAACTAGGTATTAACCCCTGACCTCAGGCAGCACGGTGAAAATACACAGCAGTGAGTGCCTGGGTGGCTCAGTTGGTTAAGCGACTGCTTTTGGCTGAGGTCATGATCCTGAGTCCCGGGATCGAGTCCTGCATTGGGCTCCCAACTCCATGGGGAGTCTGCTTCTCCCTCTGACCTTCTCCTCGCTCATGCTTTCTCTCAAATAAATAAATAAATGTTAAAAAAAAAAAAAAAGAAAAGAAAAGAAAGAAAATACACAGCAGCTTCGAACCCAGCAGTTTCTAACAGATGTAACGTGAGAATTGTGACATGCAGACAAATCAATAATGATGAGGAACGACGACATTTTTGTGGTTGGGGAATTTTAGCTGAGGGTAAAGAAACGGTTTGGACAGATCTGGTTCTAGGAAAAGCGCTATGGAGGGAGACATCAGGCAGGCAGAGCCAGGGTAAGAAAATGGCGAGCTGGATCTGAAGACAGTGAGGGAAGGAAAACTATTTCAAGGGCTGTGGGAATAACAGAGTAACAGTCCTTGTAGATGTGGAAGAGGGGATGGGGTCTCCAAAAATGGAGGAGGTTGAAAGAGAAAAAAAGAAAAAAAAGAAAACAAAACAAACAAACAAACAAAAAACACCTGACAGTTCCTACTTTCAAGAAATTAACAAAAGACTGCCTTTTGCTCAGTATTTTCTTGCTACTCATAAAAGCCTCTCATCTGGAGGTATCACGGGGCACTGGGGTGTGGCCAAAAGCCCCCTGTCCTGGGGGACAGTGTGCTGAGCTCACTGTGTGGTCTTGGTGACCTCTCAGTGCTTTGGCTCCCCAACACGCAAGATGTACAGGATATTCCCCTCCTTGCAGGCTTGCACGGACGCTGCTTTTGTAAGCTGTAAACCTCTCCGGCACCAACACTCCTGTACTCAGGAACAGAGCCTGTTGGTCCCAGGGGAGTTTGCAGCCGCTTAAGACGGAGCCCAAAATCAGCTCAATTTTGCCATCCAGACGGAGGTGGCGGAGTTGATATGGAACTAGTGACAGAGATGTCCACCTTGTGGCCATCAAAGCTGCATGCCGGGTGTCTTGTGGAGCGTGTCAGCTGCTTGGATTGTTCCGTGTGAAATTTAATTTGGGCTCCTGGGTGAGCAGGGAGGAGGGCGTGAAAGATATGACACTGGTTAATTTCATGTTTTACAGGCCCAACAACCCCACGAGTATATTTCTCGGCGAAAACTGAGAACCTGCGGGTCACTGCATGCAACGGATACGCAGTCCAGGGGGAAAATGAAGATAGTGAGAGAGGGGAAAAAATCATAAAGAATATATCATTTCCTGAAATCAAATAAACTTACAGCCTTCCATCTCAATGGGTTAGATTGACAGGCAGAGATAGGAAGGCAAAAGAGGGTTTCTTTTAACACTTGCCGACACATTTCCACATACCTGCAAGCACTCCTGAGCGTGACATTCGAAGCCCCTAGCCTCCGCCCTAATCCATCTTTCCATGGGCAGATCTGGTCTGATTTCATTCTTGCTCAGAATATATTTTTGCCTCTGGGACGCCTGGGTGGCTCAGTCAGTTGAATGACCGACTCTTGATTTCAGCTCAGGTCATGGTCTCAGGGTGGTGAGATCAAGCCCCCGGTCAAGCTCCACAATTGCCAGGGAGTCTGCTTGGGATTTTCTCTCTCCTTCTCCCTGTACCCCTCCCCTGTTCCCCTCTCTCTCAAATAAATAAATAAATAAATCTTTAAAAAAAAAATCTGTTTTGCCTCCTTAAAGACTCCAGCATAAAACACAAAATTCTGATTGCAGTGCAAAACGCCCTCAGGGTCCTAACTTCTGCATCATGTCCTTCCCTGCTCACCTGATGCCCATACCACCAGCAACACTGATCGATGGGTTCCCACCATCTGCTGTCTCCCTGCCTCTGTAGGTGCAAGTTCCTTCTCCCCACAGTTCCCTCTACTTTGGACCTTTCCTATGTTTCAGGGATATCCAGGCTTTAGAGGGAACAGGTGAGAGCCAAGATCGAATCCACGCTACCCGAACACACTGAATACTTGCGCCCACTCCATCCTACCTGCACGACCTTGACAAGTTACTTACCGTCTCCATCACTTTCTGGTTACCTGCCCGGGATGAAAGAGAGAACGTTTGCCATGTTTCCTGACCGTTACTGAGATTCAGTTGCTTAACATATGTCAAGTATGGAGCTCAATGCCCGGTGCGTGGAGAATACGTGGTAAGTGGCTTATTTTCATTATTCATTTAACTCAACTCCTCCTTCCTCTTGGAAACCTTCCTTGACGCCCACATGCAGATGTGGGAGCGGTTTCCATCGCTCCATGAATGATCCAACCGCACCTTCAACATGCATCCATTACTGCAATCACTGCATTGAATATGGTACTTAACCTTCACCGCATTCCCTGCCTCTGCCCCGCCCTGCCCAGTACACTCTGCATGTGGGGGCATGGATTAGCTTTGGCCATCGCTGTATACCCGTTGCTTAGCCAAGTGCCCAACACAAAGCAGACACTTAAACACACTGACTGAGTTAATGGATGACAGAGTGAACGAATGGTCAGCAGGGGTCAACCCTGCAAGGTCTGGATCAAGTGCCTGATCTCCTGAGACACTAGCAGGAGAATGAAAGGTCCCCTCCTGGAACATATCTTTTCGCCAAAACCCTCATCATGCCACAAGCATGTCGTGAGCACGACACAGGAGAGGCTCCCTGTCTTACTCATCCTTCTGAAGCCATTTGCACAGGACCTGGGACATATGAAGAACTTGGGATATTCTTCTTCTCCATCAGCGTTATATTCTTCTCCTTCATTTTCACTATTCCCGGAGCAGCCAACATCCGGGGTTTCATCGGGGTCAGAAAGGGTGGCAGGGCATGTCAGATGCAAGTTTAGCCATGGGGTTTAGCATCCAAACCACACATATGAATGCAGACGGGGGCAGGAACCTCTGGAAGACTATGTGTAGCAGACACAGAAAATCAACATCCAGGGGAAGCTGTGAAAAAATTTAAAAAAAAGTCTGTTTTTTTTTTACCTATATGGATACTTACAAGCAAGAGAGTCTGTGGCAGCTTGTGAGAACATCATGAGAGGCCATTTTGGGTCTGTTTAGGAAATTATCATTTGATCGAGATTTTTTTGGTTGTTTTTTGTGTCTTTTTGTGTGTTTTTTTGTTTTGTTTTGTTTTGACAGAGATCACAAGTAGGCAGAGAGGCAGGCAGAGAGAGGTGGGGGGTGGGGAGAAGTCTCCCTGCTGAACAGAGAGCCCGATGCAGGGTTCCATCCCAGGACCCTGGGATCATGACCTGAGCCCAAGGTAGAGGCTTTAACCCATTGAGCCACCCAGGCGCCCTGAGTTTTTTTGGGGGGCAAAGAAAAGTTTTGAAACTATTTCGGATAAAGAAAGCAGGAAGTAAAAATAATTTTGGGGTTAGTGTACCTGTATTCAGAACCATTCACTGAGTATGTTTGCAGGTGAGGGAAAATCATATCATTCAGTGTGTGTCACACGTCAGGCACTGTACTGAACACTCCACATGTATTAACTCGTTTAAAACACACAACAGCCAGGATGCCGGTTTGGCTCAGTTGGTTAAGCATCTCTTGATTTCAGCTCAGGTAGGTCATGATCTCAGGGTCATGATCTTAAGGTCGTGAGATTGAACCCAGTGTCAGATTCCAAGTTAGGTGTGGAGACTACTTATAATTCTCTCTCTCTCCCTCTCCCTCTATCCCTCTGCCTGGCCTGTGCAGTCTCTCTCTTAAAACAACAACCACCACCATGCAAGTGTCATTATTCAACTTAAACAGGAGATTCAGATACAGTGAGTCACTTGCTGGTCAGTGGTGAGCCTGGGTTTGGTCCTCACCGCAGAGCTGATATTCTCAGTGTCTACAGAAAGCGTCTGCGTGCATTAGGAATAACTAAGAAACATGTGCGCATGGTGTGATTTTTAAAAAGACATTCAACAGATGTTTATTGAGTGTTTACTCGTTGTCAGGCCTGGTGCCAGGCAAATAGAGTGATGCTGGAATAGGATGACACAGGCCTGCTTTCAAGGAACTTACAAGCTAGTGAGAGGCCTGGCAGACCTGAACAGATGTTAAGACACTCAGTTCAGTTTCATAAACTCCTTTGCTCACTGGTTCTGGGTGAGAAACTATGCTTGGCCCTGGGAGGTCACTGGCTGGACACAATCCAGGCTTTCAAGATGCTCAGAGAGCATGAGGTCACTGTAAGTTTCACAGTAAAGGTGCCAAGTGTCACATGCTTACTCAACCCTAACATCATTGAAGTATGAACCCAAAGCCTCTTTTGTATGTTACCCCAGCATCTGGCAACCTTGTCTTATTCTTCAAAAGGACTGTCCTTCCTCTTTGAGGTCAACATCTGTGGATCTGAATCCTTTCAGAAGTGCTAAGAAACTCAAAGAGGCTGAGAGTGAAGACGCCAGATTTCATCGCACAGGATGGGATGAGATCCTGAGATAGTTCTGTGTTCGCTAATACGAGGGCCTTACAATGTGTAAAATGCTGCAATATATGGAGGGGAAAGAAAAGGAGGGAAAGAAGGAAGAAAGGAGGGAAAGAAATAAAGATAGAAAGAAAGGCCCTTCCAAATATGAGTTTGGTCTTCAGGGAGGGTCCTTTCTCCAGTGGTTGGGACTGTTCCAGGCTCCAGCCCACCGAACCTGCCTTCTCCCGGTGTGGTTAACCAGGCTTCTAGGGAATATATCGGTTATGCCTACTATGCCCAACCTTCCCTTCTAGACAAAACTGCCCCCACTTACAGCACCCCGCTGGTTTTGGCTAGATACTAATTGGACCAGGTATAGTCACCTGACATCAGAAGAGTTAGTATGTTGGCTGGTAGTGGAGCATGAAATAGCTTGTCCTGAGAGGGTGAGCTGAATTCATCTGATTTCTTCCCTGGGAATTCACACTGGAGGGACAGAAAGAGTTTGTCAGTTGGAAACAGATGGAGAAACAGACTAATTGGGTTCGTAGTGGAGCACGTAAGAATCCAGAACGTTGAGCTGGCCACATTACTACATTTACCGCCATGTTGAAGCTGGGACAGCCAGCAGTCCCTGGACTTCCCCATCCTGGGTCCCTGAAGAAAGGTCTCAGGTTTGAATTTGCTTCGGTGGTTTGTTCTCGCTGGAAACCAGAATTGGTGGAGGGGATCTAGGGGGCGTGGCCAAATCAAAGGAGCCAAATGTTAATGAGCCTCACCCTGAGATGCCTCTGTGGACCACCTGATGAACACCTTCCCCTACACACACACACACACACACACACACACACACACACCCCTACCTCATTCCTCTGTCTTCTGCCTCAACCCTATTATTTATTAGTTAATTCTACATAGGTAAAGTCGTGTATGTGTGTGTGTGCGTGTGCGTGCACGCGTTTGTGCGTGGAGCAGGTCTTCTGTCCTTTTTCGATGAGTTTGAGGAATAACTAGAACCCTCAGTGTACCTCACAGGGAAGTGGAAACACTACTGAAAGCTGGATTCTCAGTCCCCATAAAGCTGAAACCACCTGCTCCCACAAGAACATTTCATAGACAAGCGTGGCTGATGCTGTGCTGTTCCCTTCATTAAGCAGAAGCCTCAGGTGTGAACAGGGTACACAAGCCTTATCCACACTTGCATCCCTATAATCACAAGATTCTTCAGAGACACAGAATCCCTCCACTCGGAGAATGAGCTCCCGGTGCTGCTCTGATGCCCACATCTTCTGACCCACTTTGTATTGCATATTCTGGGGATGGGAGGCTTGAGTCTCAGCCCAAAAGCTGGCCTTCTGTCTCACACCACCTGTCCTACTCAGTCTGCACCCATAGGACTCTCTCCTAGGTTTTTTGTTTGGTTTTTGTTTTAAAGGATGTTCTCCTTTCTTCTTCTATCTGGACCTTTCTCCACTTACTATCCCCTCTCTGGAACATTTGTTCACATCACCCAGCAAATTCAGACCCACGTTTCCTGACCCACTTATCCACCCCATCCTCCCAGAGGCCTTTTCTAATGCATCACCTTGACCTTGTAAGATCTCACAGCTCCCCACACCTCTCTCTCTCACAACACGTGGTTGTTCATGTAACCAATGCACTATTTTTTTTTTAATCTGTCTTTCCCCATAGACCAATGGCTGTCAACATATGATGATCTTGCTCCCAAGGGACATCTGGCAGCACCGGGACACATCACGGGATTGTCATGATGAGTAGGTGCTATTCCTAGGTAGATACCAGAAATACTGTTACCTGCTCTATAATGTGCAGGACAGCCGCCCACCCAAAAAAGAATGATCTGGCCCCAAATGTCAGAAGTGTCATGGTTGAGAAACCCCATCATAGACCGTGGGCTTGATGTGGGTAGAGACCTCGGTGTCATATTCATAACTTTATATCCTACACTGGGCCACAAGCACACCAATTGATTTATAATTGATGATCAGAAACATCTATGGACTGATACGCACACACACGCACACACACACGACATCCTTGGATCAACTTTACAGATAAACCCATGCTCATGCCTGCCTCCTTTCCAATGGCCAACCCTGTTCTCCCATAGACAGTGTTCCATACCCTTCCACTGTGGTTCCGATGTAAAGATACACTGCATATGTACACACCTCCTTCCACCTAATATATTACTCAGCTCTTCTTTACCAAATAAGCTCTCTTAGCGGCTTCCATCTGGACACACATTGATCCAACACCCACACCCACGCATGTGTACCCGTGGATATGCACCTGCACAGAGCCCAGGAGTGTTTGCCCTCACATGTGCCTTTTCTCGTGAGACCTACCAACTCTACAATAGAGTCTTTCTCTTTTAAATCATATAAAATAGGCTTAAACCAATGGACCTGCACAGACATACATGTGAATACACACATTAGTACAAAAGACCAGAAGACGGGGCTGCAAAGTGGGAGAGTGAGTGAGCCCCAGTGCATTTAACAAGACCTCCCTGTGGTCCCATACAAGCCATGGGACTGTAAAATGTGCACCATTAAAATTAGATCTGAAACCAGACTTCAAGCAGTGGTATCACATCCAATTGCCATTAAAACCTCTCTCTCTCTCTCTCTTTCTTTCTCTTCCTCTCTCTTTCTTTCTCTCTCTTTCTCTCTTTCTCTCTCTCTCTCTCTCTCTCACACACACACACACACATATACACACAGACCCCTTTACAAATTTCCTTTTGACAAAAAGGAGTCAAACAGCAGAAAATAATTTTAATCAACGTCATGCCCGTGTGGGCTGAGGTGAAATAGGATATTAATGCTTTTATCTCTGCTGGGGACATGGCTGACTTCACCATTGATTCCATTGGAAGCCGCACCCCAGGTGTGTTCCCATAGCATTTCTGCATTAAGCAGTGGCAAGACCAAGTCTAACATCTTTTATTATCTCGGCAAAGCTGCACACACTGAGTAGTGGGGCCATAATAAAAAGATCCAATACCCCATTAGCACAGCTAAATATTTGACTTCTAAACTCAAGTGGAAAATGAAACTCAGTGCCTGGAGAGGAGCTGGTAAGGGGTTGTAATGTCGGAGAACCAAACCGTAATACCTTCTTGTTCCAAGCACTGTACAGTTTATGAAGCCTTACAAATGTATCTTCTCACTGAATTTTCACAGCCGATGCAGGGATTATCATCCCTACTTCATAGTGAGGGAACTGAGGCTTGGTGAGGTGCAGTGGCTTGTCCAGACCCTACAGAGCCTGACTGCAGCTGCCTGTGGTCTATAAAGACACAGTGATCTGGAATCCACATCAGTTCTCTTTTCTGCCCTAGACTTTCAGTATTATATTGAGAATTTTCTAAACAGAAAATGTGCTTTAAGTTTCGCATTAGGGGGAACTTACTTTCCTTCCTTCCTTCTTGCCATCTTGTCTTCCTTCTTCTCCTCCTTCCCCACTATGTACTGCGTGTCTGTTCCATGCCAGACCCTCGGGATAGAGTGGTTGGTAAGACCCATACCATCCCTATCATCATGAAGCTTCCCATGTAGGAGAAAGGACAGAATGGCATTCCTAAATCGTAACAGAGGATGGAAGAAGGGAATAATACAAATTGCTAGAAGAATTCAGGGTGTGTGGGTTATGGGTGTCTTCCTAAGAAAATGGCATCAGAGCTGGAATCCCACTGGGAATCAGCTATGAGAAGGGGAATGGGGGTGATGGAGAGTTTCCTAGAAGAAAACATGAACAAATGCTCAGAGGTATAAGAGGTTTTGCGGACATGTGTCACTGAGAGCAGTTCATTGCAGCTGGGAAGGAAACTGGTAGTAAGCTGGCTACCAAAGGTGAGATCTAAGCAACGGCTTGGTCTCCAAGGGTTGGAGGACTGTTAATAGGGGTGGGGATGGGTGGTGGCTATGGGGAAGGAGAGGACATTTTCAAGTCCTTATGTGCAAATGAATCACCTGCCGAATGCAGAGTCTGATCAGTAGGTCTGGAATGGCATCTCATCGGCTGCCTTTCTAACATGCCCTTGGGTGATGTGCAAGGTGCTGGTCCACAGACCACACTTGAGTTAGAAAGAAGGCCTGGACCTACCTCACCTGACTTGGTGGCCCCTAGCTATCTGTGACCACAGCTGTAAAAATGTCATCTTAGTAAATTTTTACTGTTTGCATGTTGAAAGGATAATATTTTTGATATGTTGGGTTAAATAAAACTTGACATTAAGATAAAGCTTATTAATTTTTTGCTTTCCAAATGGTCCTACAAAAAAATCTTAAATTAAATATATTGATTACATGCTTGCCTATTCTGGATATATTGGTTTAAATAAAATGAGCATTAAAATGACTTCTATCTGGTTTTTTTTCCCCCCCTAAATGTGGGTGCTAAGAAATTTTAATTACATATGTGGCTTACATCCAATTTCTATTGGACTTCACTGCCTGGACTGTCTTTCTGCCATAGTTAATTTACTTGTTGTACCTTTAATATGTGGGGCACCTTCCTACAGAGAAAACTATATCCATACTTCGCCCTTCTTAAAAGTACTCTCCAGCTGGTCATATTAGCCTAATGGTTCCTCAGAAAGTGTTGTTTCCCCTCTAGAAATTCCCAATATTGGAATCACCAGAGGAATTGGTGACCTAACCTTAAGTGGTTCTGATTTAAATACTTCATTTGAACAGATTCTGATGTGTGTTCAAGGTTGAATACCCTGAGAATATTAAGACTAAATGGAAACTTAGACTCAATTCCATGCTTATTTTGCAAACAGCTAAACCAAGGCTCAAAGACAGATATTTAGTTAAGGTCACACAGCAACCCAAGGTTCTTGATCCTCATCCCTGGTCAGCCTCTCCATTCCAGTCCCATTGATGCATCATTGTGTCCCTCTGTCAGTGGGAGTCGCATTTGAATATCTGCCTGTGGCTCCCGGGAGGAAACAACATTGTGTGGGACTCATGGAGGAACAGGAAAAGACCTCTTTCTAGGACCACCACCTCTGAGAACGAGTGAGGGGCTGAGCTAGGTACCAAGTGAATAAATGGTCGATGTTAAAACAAAATGGTGGCCTATTTTAGAACATGTCAACCACGGCAATGTTAAAGCTTTACATACACACACACACAGATGACTTTATGCATAACTTCATTTGTTGAGTATGTCAAAAGCCCGGGACCCTTCAGAAACAGGAAGCTGTTGGTCGAATAGCCCATCCAGCCCCAGGGAGAACCCCCACCTGAGACCCCACACCACCACACCTTGCAGGCTGCCTCCTGGTTTGCCAAAACCCAGTTTGGTTACGGTGCACCCCCAATGCTGGCCTCTTGTGGACTCAGCCAGAATTCCCCTCTGCTTCTTTCTGTGGTCCCTGAAGGATTATCCTAATCATACTCTCCTAAGGAATTTCACCAGATGTCTAGGCAGCTTTGAAGGCACCCTGGCAACTCATCCCTTCACTTGAAGGACCTACCCTTCCCCCTTCTCTGTGGGTTCATATTATCAAGTTTGACATACTATATTTAGAAGATGTTTCGTTAATTCTAATTTTCCCTAAACACTCTTCTGGGCAGGAGAAGGGGTTTGTAGAAATGTTGCCTAATAACTGCTAATAAATCAGAAGGCAGTGATGGCTGACATTTGGTAGGACAGTTTGCACCTGGCCTTCCTCATGTGAGTTTCATAGAAGTTCAAACCTGGAAAGGGCTTTAGAAGCTAACGTGTTTATTCCTTTTATTGTACATATGGGGGACACTGGCTCAGAGAGGGGCACTAAAGGCTACAAAGGAAGTTGGTGGCATCTCAGGAAAGAGAACCCAATATATAGACTCCCAGGTGTCTTCACGCTCCTAGATGCAATGGTGTTTTATACAGTCCAGCCAAAGAGGACCTCAGATAAACCAAAATGAGCTAAACACCACTCTTGCCCTCAATAGGCTTAAATTTGGTGTGAATTTGTAAGCACAATCGGGGCTGTGGTTCCCAGTGCTTTTATTTTTCTCGAACAGGTATATGGGCTTTCATCACTGGAGGACATTAGACTTTTTTGTTTACTGCTATATCTCTGTACCACTTCTGTGTAACAGAAATAGAATGTGAGCCACAAATGTGAGCTGTGTTGGTAGTTGAAAATTGTCTAGTAGCCACATTTTAAAAAGTAAAAAAAAAAAAAAAAAAAAAATATATATATATATATATATATATATATATATGAGGGGAGCCTGGGTGGTTTAGTGGGTTAAAGCCTCTGCCTTTGGCTCAGGTCATGATCCCAGGGTCCTGGGATCGAGCCCCGCATCGCATTACATCGGGCTCTCTTCTCCGCGGGAAGACTGCTTCCCCCTCCACTCTCTCTGCCTGCCTCTCTGCCTCCTTGTGATCTCTATCTGTCAAATAAATAAATTTTTAAAAATCTTTTTAAAAAGTAAATAAATAAAAATAAAATAAAATAAATGAATATTATTTTCATAATATATTTAATTTGAACAAAAATATCCAAATGGTATCACTTCAAAATGCAATGGATAGAAAATAATATTAAGGACATATTTTACATTGCCTTTTTTCATACGAACTTTTTGAAATTCAGTGTATATTTTATACGTAACAGCACAATTCCGTTCAGATCAATTTCAGTGCACTGAAGCCTCATGTCGCTTGTGGTTACCATATTGGACCGTTCGGCTCTAGGGCTTAGAAAAGTGCTGGACACATAGTAGGAATTAAAAAATGTATTTATGACTGAATGAATGGACTGGAAGTGTCCACCTCCCAGATCCCCTAATGCAGCCCACTTGTATCAAAGAAGGGGAAACAAGACCAGGGAATGGCAGTGACTTACTCTGGAGTAATTCACTTCCTCTAGGACTGGAAGGTAAGTCCAGCATCCAGCCAGTGAGGGGGCCCAGCCTACCCTTGATGACAGTTGTCCCGGTGCTCAGCACGACCCCTGACACATGTATAGGAAATGCGTGTTGAGGGAAAGGTCACCTCGTTAATTGGTAAGAGCACAGAGTCGGGAACCTGAGTCTCCAGCCTCCTGCCCAGGGCTCTTTTCACTATGTCCTGCTGTCATGCAAATTGATTTATGTTCAGGGCCTGGAAGAGTGCAGAACATTCGTGTCAAGGACAGACCGGTGGGGTGTGGATGCTGAAACACTGATTATTGTTTAAATTTCTTTGTGAGTAGGTGTCCCGCGAGCACAGTTGGAATTCATTGTGTTGGATCTGAATTTGCCTGCTGGAGAGTTGCTGGAAGACAGGAGCCTGCTACCCTGGATCCTTTTAAACAAACATGTGGTTTGGGACGTGCCTGGGGCTCACAGGACTCCAAACAGTCTCTCTCTCTTTTTGAGGGGATGGTTGGGGGGGTCGAAGGTTTTATTTATTTATTTGAGAGCGAGAGAGAGACCATGAGCAGAGGGTGGAAGGAGATGAGGGAGACGGAGAAGCAGACTTCCCGCCAAGCAGGGAGCCCAGACGCAGGGCTCAATCCCAGCACCCTGCAATCATGACCTGAGCCAAAGGCAGAGGCTTAACCCACTGAGCCACCCAGGAGCCCCTCCAAACATTCTCTCTTAAGCAACAGGGTGTCTGAGCTCTGGAAAACATACCTCTGTAATTCCCTGTCCTTTGTCATTTTATATTTCCATTCTCCCATCGTTCAGGCAGGGCCCACTCCTGGGTACCACCTAGGACCCCTTCCCGGATCTGCCGCATGCAGCCAGGAGCACCCGGGCTCCTCTGCTGAAAGGGCCGAGCCCCCTGTGCTTCTACTCGCTTTCCACCGTGTCTCATGGTGAGTCCACAAGCCAAGGCGGGAATTGTCTCTCAGAATCCAGTAACTCATAACTATGAAATCTCTGCACTCAAAGGGACTGTACTTGTCTTCAAAACCAGTTTCCCAAACTTTGGGTATTTGCATATCACCCCGGGATCTTTGTCGAGGCTCACCTCTGCACTCAGTGATTCATTTTCTTTGAATCTCTTTCCTTGCTGAAGTTAAATAAATTTATTTTGGAAGGAAAACGATATCTTTGAAAACATGAGCACAGTATGGATAGTACATGCATGCTGCACACACAAATCTATAGCTATTTTACTATAATCAAAATATATTTACTATTTCTATGCAGGTGTATAATCTCTATGCATCTCCTAAAACCAACTTTACCTCTACCAGTGACACACGTGTCCCTTTTAAAACACTTTTTCCTAGGGCATCACCTTCATTATAGACAGAGAGAAAACCGAGTCTCAGGGAGGAGCAGGCTCTGTCCCCCTGGCAGATCTTAAAGAAATTGGGGGGCAACGCGGACTTGGAACTCAGACTCAGTGGTTCTAACAGCACAGTTCTATTGGCATATCCTTCCGCTGGAACAACCAGCAGTGAACCTGGCCCCTGTCTGACATTATAAGAAAACCAGGCTTTCAAGTCGTAGGTGCAAATCCCAGCTGCACGTCTGTGGCTGCGTGAGTTTAAGCCAAAGGCGTGATCTCCCCCAGTCTATTTCTTTTCCAGGAATCGAGATGATGTGTCTCTCAGGTTGTGGAACCTTTGCACTTGGACCCTGCTCACAAAAAGCCCTCTTCACTCACTAGGGTGGACTGTCTAATAGAAATACAAGTTAGCCATTTGAGTCCTTTTATGTTTCTCAATTGCTGCACCAAAAAGGAGTAAAAAGAAATGCGGATATATGTTATCCAACGCATTATATTCAGAATATTCTCATTTCAGCATGTAATCAATATAAAATTATTAATGAGATAGTTGATTTTTATTATATTAAATTTTCAAAATCCAGTGTGTATTGTGTACTTAAAGCCTATCTCAATACAAACTCTAAATTTTCATCAGAAAACCTGACCTGAATTATGATTTCAAAAAATTCACCCAGGGGCGCCTGGGTGTCTCAGTGGGTCAAAGCCTCTGCCTTCAGCTCAGGTCATGATCCCAGGTCCTGGGATCCAGCTCCATATCGGACTCTCTGCGCAGCAGGGAGCCTGCATCCCCCTCTCTCTCTCTGCCTGCCTCTCTGCCTACTTGTGATTGTTCTCTCTCTGTCAAATAAAAAAATAAAATCTTAAAAAAAAAATTCACCCAATTGAAAAAGTAGATTCAAATACTTGAGCTTTTCAAACATACTTAACATTGTTGTATTCACATCAGATTTTAGGTTTAAATTACAAAACATTAAATAACATTTTAAAAATCTGGTTTCTCAGTTGAGAGGCAAAGTGGGGGGTTGGGGGGCTTGGAAAAGAATAAATGAGAGAAGATGAGATTGGGAAGGAGACAAACCAATAAGAGACTCTTTTTTCTTTTTTAATTTTTTCAATTTATTTATTTTCAGAAAAACAGTATTCATTATTTTTTCACCACACCCAGTGATCCATGCAATCCATGCCCTCTATAATACCCACCACCTGGTACCCCAGCCTCCCACACCCCTGCCACTTCAGACCCCTCAGGTTGTTTTTCAGAGTTCATAGTCCCTCATGATTCACCTCCCCTTCCAATATCCCCCAACTCCCTTCTCCTCTCTAACACCCCTTGTCCTCCATGCTATTTGTTATGCTCCACAAATCAGTGAAACCATATGATAATTGACTCTCTCTGCTTGACTTTTTTCACTCAGCATAATCTCTTCCAGTTCTATTCATGTTGCTACAAAAGTTGCCATAAGAGACTCTTAATCTCATAAAACAAACTGAGGGTTGCCTGGAGGAGGGGATAGGGAGAGGGTGGTGGGGTTATGGACACTGGGGAAGGTATGTGCTATGGTGAGTGCTGTGAAGTGTGTAAACCTGGCAATTCACAGACCTGTACCCCTGGGACTAATAATACATTATATGTTAATAAAAAATAAAAAATTATTTTAAAATGTATATAAAAAATCTGGTTCCTCATCACACTGGACATAGTTTAAGTTTTCAGTAGCCACATGTGGCTATGATATTAGATAGCAGAATGGCACCTTACCTTGTTTCTATATTAATTTCTTAGTAAAATAGAATGTGTGTGTGTGTGTGTGTGTGTGCCCGCATGTGTGTGTGTGTTTGTGTATGACTTAAGCATCTTCAAAATACTGACTCCTGGAATAGTTTATTTGCTTATGGCAACCACCACTGAGACAAGCTGGATAGGTAATAATATTCCCATTGCAGAGAAGTAGTGCTCAGAGGGGTTACAGGGTCCGTCTAGGGTCACACAAGTAGTAAATGGCAGAGCCAGGTCTCAAACTCAGGGTTGCCAACTTTTGGAACCAGGCTGTGCTCAGACTCCCTAATGAAAATTCCACCTACTATTCATATACTATTTAAAAAGCAGTCAGGTTTAAAGACCGGACCACAGTGTTAATTCCTCTGAAATACCTGTTTTATCACATAGTTCAGGTTATGGGTTGATGGTTTGAGCCCACCTTTTTTTTTTTTTTTTTTTTTTTAAGCTAAAGGGAAGGGAGACAAAGTTATTGCCAAAATCCTGAACTAATTAATTCCACTGTAGGTTTACTTACAAGGTTCACCCTAGCAGGTGCATTATTTACACATCAAATAACTGATTTGTTAATAACTCTTTTTTCTTCTTCTAGTGAGTGTAATTTCTTCTCTGGGGTTCAAAAAGGTAGAACTTTCCCCACACAGAGGCCCGATTGTAGTGTTCAGTCTTTGATAAGGTTTATTCTTATACCGGGTTTTCTGGTTTTCTTTCTCTTTTCTTTTTTCCCCCAGGTTGGAGGGTGTGTGGGAGTGCTAATCTATATAGGATCTTTTTTTTTTCTCCTCTGTTTGTCTTCCTTTGACTATTTTCTCTTGTGAAGACAAATACAATAATAACATCTTACTTTCTAAAGCTCTTTTCATCCTGATCGAGTTCTGAGCGCCACAGAACACATTGCATTTCAAAACTTATGGAAATGCAGTCTTACAGGTTACAAATTTAGACAACATGAAAAGTCAGACACACAGGGTCCTTGAAGCACATTAATTCACTCACAACATGCCCCGTCCTCCAAGCAGCTACAATTAATCGTCTCTGCGCTAAGCCAAGCCTTCTGCTAAAGGTAGCACAGACCTTGTTAAGAGAGAGGGAATGATGTTTATTTATGTGTCTACATTTCCATGTGATTATTGAGAGCCTACGCAGATCTGTTGGGTTCAAACCGGCAATGTTGGAAGGGGAGCTTGTATTCTCACTGCAATTTTGCAGACAAACCAAGTGTTGGCATTTTTTCTAAAACTCTCTTCTCCTGGTCCTTCTCTCCAGGACTGAGGAGTCCACGTACCTTTTACAAACCGTGCAAAGGCTGCCTTTGACAATTTGGAAGAACACAACCCAAACCCCTACCACCTTGTGTGAGGCCCTACATAAAGAATAGCCTGCCTTGGGGATGCCCGGGTGGCTCAGTGTGTTAAAGCCGCTGCCTTTGGTTCAGGTCATGATCTCAATCCTGGGATCGAGCCCCGCATCGGGCTCTCTGCTCAGCAGGGAGCCTGCTTCCTCCTCTCTCTCTGCCTGCCTCTCTGCCTACTTGTGATCCCTGTCAAATAAATAAATAAAATCTTAAAAAAAAAGAAAAGAAAAAGAATAGCCTGCCTTATCCCAGACTACAGACCTCTCTCACTCACACTGTTCAACCTAGCCCGCAAGCTGCCTGTGCCCTACCCTCTGCCATGCTGACACTTTTGTCCAGACCCAGCTCCTTCCTGATTCCTTGTAAGACCCCCCGCCCCTTGTCATGTTCTGCTGTCAGTACTTCTGCGGGCCCTTTCACATTTCTCAGGTCCAAATTTCCAGGCTCAAGAGCTTCTTCCCAAGTGGGTCTGCTCTGCCCATTTGCCAACTTTCATTATGTTTTCTCATATTATTTCCTCTCTTATAATGCTTCTCTGCATGCCTTTTCAACCTTATTATTTGTTTGGTTAGTGTTTAGTCTTCCTCGTGCATTTTTCACAATAAAATTGAATGGGTAGTGGAAACCTCACAAGAGTGTTCTCCCCAGATACACCACCCCTGCAAAAGAGGGTTTGGGGTTAGTCATGACTGACTTGACTTGACTTAGTGGTTAGGGTCCAAAAGTAATTTTTGAATCTACCATCCGTGCTGGGAAGTACTTTAAAGAGCAGCAACGGTATGCAAGTCTCCTCCAGTTCATGGCTGGGGAAAATCTTTGTTCAGCTCGTCAGATGGCTAAACGACTAGGGAAGGAGGATTCTGAATCACTGACTTCTACCTCCAAGTACGCAACATTTATTTTTCCCCATTGGTATTCTCCCTGGGAACTTCTTATTCAGCTCCCATTTTTCTAGTTAATTTCTTTTCACTGTATATAATGGGACGGGAATGCTAAAATAAGAATGAATCAACATAAGTCTCCTTCACTGTACCTTATTCCTAAATCAAGATGCAGGCTGATTTCAGCAGAGGAAACAAGCTGGGAGTACACCCTAGTCACACACACACTTTGGGAAAAGAGAGGAGATGGGAGTCTGGAAATAGAGAAAATGTACCATCGTTTAGTGGCAGAACTTCCAAAAGTCCTTCCACTTAGAGTGTCTCACCTAATCCTCAAACCAATAGACCAGAGGTTATCATCTGCATTTTCCAGATGAAGAAGACTGTGGGACTCAGACAGGAACATAAGGATTCATTTGAGGAGCCTGATATGCTGATGTATGTACCACAAAAGATGCGTGTGGGGGGGTGGGAGGAAGCACCCCGGGTGGCTCAGTCCGCTCAGTGTCTGACTCTTAATCTCAGCTCAGGCCTTAATCTCTGGATCATGAGTTCAGGCCCGGAGTTGGGCTACAACGTGTCAAATACTTACAAAAAAGAAAAAGAAAAAGAAAAAGAAAAGTGTGTGTGTGTGTGTGTGTGTGTGTGTGTGTGTTTCTCAGAAGAGTTCAACTCGAGTATGTACTCTGATCTATTGGTAGTAACTGTGGAGAAAACTGGTAGGGAGGATTTTAAGCCTGTGTCAGAATTTAGCCAGAAAGTATGGTGATTGATTAACAATGTCTGTCAGGGAGATGGTAGTGTGGGTGGTAAGAAGGTAGGACACATGCCATATAATTTAAAACCTTTGTAAATTCCAAGTTCCAAAGCACTAGCCATCTGTGTAATCCGGATTTTGAGTCATCAGGACACCTGGATTCTATTTCTGATGTCTTCCATAATGAGCAGCATGGTCTTCAAAAGGTCATTTCCTCCTCAAAGGTCATTATGATTCTGTAAAATCCAAAATATTATAGTAGATGATTGATAAGGTTTCATCCAGCTGAAACGGTCTGTGATTTTACAGGAAGTTTATAATGACTGTATTAGTAGAATATGCACACTCATAGAATAATGGTGCATTTCATCCTAATATACCAATGCATTTCCCCCCTTGGTAATCCTATAGATTACCTACATAGGGCATTTACTAATAGAAACAATGTAGCTATTTAAAATATCGATGTTGACTCATTTCGTATAAAATTTGAAGCATGTCACATGTTTTCCTCTAACACAGGTTGGGAAACAATTAGATTCTTTTTTCTTCTTATTTTTCGTGGTGACAGCTGTTGACATACACCATACATTCTGTGCGTTGAACATATGTTGATGGTCATGATAGTAGCAAAGTAGAGAACCAGAGAAGCAAACTTACGGGAAAAAGGGAATATCGAAAGACAACATAATTCCTGAAGTTATGAGGAATTTTTATTTTTGCTAGGACAAAAATAAAACATGTTCATCATAGAAGGATTAGGGAAGAGAGTGGGCTCGTGTGTGTAGTCCCTGATCACAGAAACTATGTCTCTCTTGCCAACCATTGTATCTCTGATGATTTGTAGACTGTCTGGGACTAATTAATAAATAGATTCTGAATATATGAATAAGTCAATGAATGCCAGCAAGAAGACGAAGAAGGAAAAAAAAAAAAAAGCACACCTAATTCTGAACCACAGAGATAACCACTGTTAACACAAATTGTATCACCATCCAGGCTTTATACAAACAAGACATATACATATTCATTTTTAAAAATCAGCTCAATTGAAGGATAATTTGCATACAATAATAGTCATCAATTTCAAGTATGCAGTCAACAAGTTTTGACAAATGTATACAGTCATGCAATCAAGACCAAGTACCACAATCAGGATTAGAACATTTTCTTCTCCCCCAGTGAATCTGAGGTCCCTGGGAACCACTGATCGGGTTTCAAACTGCTCTGGAATCCGCATGTAGTCTGGTGGTCTCATTAAGCTTTTGAGACTCACCCGTGACGTTGCATATTACTAGCTTGTTCCGGAGTCTTTTTTATGGTTCTGCAACAGTTTGTTCATCCATTCACCAGGCCAGGTGATGGATATTCAGCTTCCCAGTTTTGACTCTTGTTAATGAAGCTCTTACCATTCTTGTATACAAGTCTCAGGGTGGGCATATGTTTTCCTCTTTGTTGGGTAAATATCGAAGAATGGAAATGCAGAGTTAAGTTTTCACTTTATAAGAAAGCGCTGACCGTTTTCCAAAGCGATTGTATCTTTTTGCGTTCCCAGCAACAATGTGTGAGAGCAGAACTTGCTGTTGTCATTTTTAATTTTGGTCATTCCTAATGGGTGTGTAGAACTATCTCATTGTGGTTTTAATTTGTGTTTCCCTAATGACTGAAGATGTTGGGGACCTTTTCCTGTGCTTATTTTGCCATCTGTATATTATTTTTTGGTGAAGGGTCTGTTCAGATTCTTTTTTAAAAATCTAGTTGTTTATCGTTTTGTTATGGAGTTGAATGGGTTATCTATATCTACTGATTACACGTCCTTCATCAGATACATACTTATCGCATATTTTCTCTCACTGTGTAATTTGCCAGTATCTTTTGATAAAGCCCTATTTGAAAACTCTTTATGGTTTCTCCTTTACATATTCTGTGGATGAAATCTTTCCTTCACCCAAGGTCACAAGGATTTCCTTCTATATTATGTTTTAGAATTATTTTTTAGCTCTTACATTTAACTTTATAATCCATTTTGAGTTCATTTTTGTGACTGGTATGAGGTAAGGGTTGAGGTTCATTTTTTAAATATGTGCATATTTAATTGTGCCAGCACCAGCACCGTTTGTTCAAAAGGATAATACCTTTCCCCCTTGAATTATCTTGGCTCCTTTGTCAAAAATCAACTAACCATTTGTGTTTGAATCCATTTCTAATATTCCATTCTGTTCCATTGATTTATGTTATCCTTAAGCCGTAACAAACCCATCTTGATTCTATAGCTTTATAATGCCTTCCAATTAGGTAGTTCTAATGCTCCAACTTTGTTCTTTTTCAAAATTGTTCTTGTTATTCTGGGTTGTTTGCATTTTTATATACATTTTATAATCAGCTTATTGATTTTTATAAAGATCTGCTTATTGGGATATTGATTGAGATTTATATTGGGGAGAATCGACAACTTGAAAATACTATCTTCTGATTCATGAACATGAAACACATCTCCATCTATTCACATCTTTTGAAAAATTTCTTTCAACAATACTTTCTAATATTCAATGTACAAATATTACTGTGTTTTGTTAAATTTGTTTCGAAGTGCTCATGCATTTATATACCATTATAAATGATATATTTTTAAAATTTCACTTTCTAATTGTTCATTGCTGGTAAACAGAGAACTATTCTTTGTTCATTTATTGGTATTATGCAATCCTACTGAAATCACTTACCAGTTCTAGTAGCTTTGTAATAGAATTGGGGAAATTTTGTACATCCATCACCATGTTTTCTCTAAATAAACCAAACTTTACTTACTGTATTCTAATCTGTATATCTTTACTTTTTTTCATCTTGTCTTATTACACACTCCAAGACCTCCAGCACAAGAATGATTTGAAGTAATATGAATAAACATTCTAGGCTTATACTTGGCTTTATGGGAAATATATTCATTCAGTCTTTTACCATTGAATAAGCTGATGGTCATAAGATTTTTTTAAATGCTCTTTATCATTTTGAGAAAAAATTTTTCTTTGGGGCACCTGTGTGGCTCAGATGGTTGGGTATCTACCTTCAGCTCAGGTCATGACCTCCAGGCCCTGGGATCAAGCCCCATGTCTGGCTCCCACCTCACCGGGGAGTCTGCTTTTCCCTCTCCCTCTGCTCCTTCCCCTGCTTATGTTCTTTCTGTCTCTATCTCTCTAAGATGAATGAATAAAATCTTAAAAAAAAAAAAAAAGAATTTTCTTAGTTTCCTGCAAGTTTTGGTCTCACTAACATATTTAATTTTTTCAAATGCCTATTCTACATTGATTGAGATAATTGTATGGACTTTATTCTTAGTCTATTAATATAGTAGATAATAATATCAATAGATTTTTTAATGTTGTTACGTGATAAATTATTGGATCTCTGTCCCTGGTTCCTGGGATAGAGCTTCTAAACCTTTGTAATTTCCCAGTTGATAAGAGTGTCTTGTTATTCATGATAGGTCCCTGGGAACATACCTGAGTTTTTGCTAATGAACTGATTCATGAGGAGTCTTTGGACAGTTTAAGATGGGGGTTGGTCTTATAGGAACAACCAACCATGTAATTAGAGGCTTGGGGTTTTGAGTCAGATGGTATTAATCTGACTTTGGGGAGAGGACAGGGATTGGAAATTGAGTTCAATTACATTCTAATGATTCGATCAATCAGGCCTACAGAATGAAACCCCAATAAAAATTCCAGACACCAAAGTACAGTTGAACTTCTTGGTTAATTAACACAGTGATATGCCAGGAGGGTGACATGCCCTGATTAAGCACAGAGAGGACACCAGGAAATCTCCATGTTCGACACCCTTCCAGACCTCATTGTATGGGTCTCTTCTTTCGGTTGGTCCTGATTTGTAACTTTTATAATAAAAGTGTAATTATAAGAATAACACTTTCCTGAGTTCTGTGAGTCATGGGCTTGCTCTGGTGGCACATATACTGAGTTCTGTGAGTCATTCTAATGAATCATTGAACCCAACAGGATAGTGAAAACCTCTGAATTTGCAGCCGGTTGGTCAGAAATATGGAGGACCCAGGAGCACTGCGATTTGTGGCAAGTGTATAAAATCACAGCAGTGTTGTTGGGGACTATGCTCTCAACTTGTGAATTCTGTGCTAACTCAGGATAATTAGTGTCAGAATTGCACTACAATATTGCAAATATTAAATAAACTTTGTATCCCTGAAAAAAAAATCCACCTACTCATAAAATTTATCCTTTGAAAATATCACTGATTTCATTTTTAAAATATTTTACTAGGGATTTTTTTCATCTACATTTATGAGAGACGTTGTTCCATATTTTTCTTTTCCTTTAATATCTTTTAATGGTTTTGATGTCATGGTAATGCTGTATTTATTAAACAGATTGGGAAGTGTTCTTTCTTTTTATATTTATCTGAAGTGTTTGTAGAATTGGTGTTATTTCTTCCTTAAATATTTGGTTGAAGTCACCTGGGCCTAAAATTTCCATCGTGGGAAGGTTTCATGTACGAATTTAATAACTGTAATAGATACAGTGTTCCAGTTATCTCTTTCTTCTTCAAGAAAGTCTTGACAGTGACTTTCAAGTACTTAATACATTTCATCTTAGTTAAAATTTTTGTCACAAAGTTGTTAGTTATGTGATATTCTTTTATTACTCATTTTAATAATGAATACTGTCTAGAGGGTTACAAGGATATCTCCCTTTTATTCTTGATATCGGTCATTTGAGTCTTCTATCGCTATTAAATCTGGCTAGAAATATGGCAAAATTTGATCTTTTTCAAAAATCAGATTTTGTTTATGGATTTTCTGAATTATTTGTTTGCTATTTTTTGCCCTCCCTTCTTACCATGACTGTTTCTTTTTTTCTATTTTCATTAGATTTCATTTGTTCTTCTTTTTCTTGTTTTTATGTAAAACTAAGAGCATTCTTTTGAGACCTCTATTCTTTCCTAAAATAAATATGTAACACTATAAATTTCTATCTAAATACCAGTTTACCTGCATCCCACAGTTTTGTCATGTTGTGTTTTTCATCTTCATCAAATTCAGAATGATCTCTAAATTCCTGTGATTTCTTCCCAGACTCATGGATTATTCAGTTGTGTGTTGTCTAATTTCAAATATTTGAGAATTATTTTTCCAAAACATTTCTGTTTCCTCATGTCTAATTTAACTTCATTTTGCTCAGAGATTATACTCTGTAAATATTTTATCATTCTATGTTTATTTAAATTTTGGGGGTGTCGGTAATGTTATGTAGACTACGTTTTTACTTGAAAGAATACAAATTCTGCTGGTGCCCTGTGCTAATATACTTCTCTTCAATCAACTTCATCTGGTTATTCATATAGATACCCCAGATCCCCTTTGCTCAGGGTTCGTGTGGTATACTTCTTTTCCATTCTTTTACCCTATCTTTTACTTTATATTTAAGTAGTAGTAAGCATCGGACAGTTAAATCTTCCTTTTTTTTTAAAATACAGTCTGACCATTATACCTTTGATTTGGAGTTTGATTCTTTATATTTAATTAGTGATGTAGATGGATTATAGCTTCCTTTATGCTATTCGCTTTCTTTTAATACCATCTGTTCTTTGCTCTCTTTTTTTGGTTTACTTTCCCAACTTTTTTTTTTCATTAACTGAGCATTTCCTATGATTCTGTATGGGCTCTGTTATTTGTTTACTATTTGTTAATCTCTTTTGTTTTCATGTAGTGATTAGTTTTTCTAGGGCTATTCTTTTTTTTTTTTTTTTTTTTTTTTAAAGATTTTTATTTATTTATTTATTTGACAGACAGAGATCACAAGTAGGCAGAGAGGCAGGTGGAGAGAGAGAGGAAGGGAAGCAGGCTCCCTGTTGAGCAGAGAGCTCGATCCCAGGACCTTGAGACCATGACCTGAGCCAAAAGCAGAGGCTCAACCTACTAGCCACCCAGGCGCTCCATAGCGCTATTCATTTTTAATCTATTACAATCTATCTTCACGTGATATTGCATCAGATCACATATTGTATAAAAACCTTGCAGATACACACTTCCATTTCTACCATCCTGGCTGCCATGCTGTCACTTCATATATTTCTCCTCCTATATAAGTTCTAACTCCACAAAACAGAGATAACATGTTTTTTTCCCTCCCCTTTCTATTTCATTGCATTTATTTATTTTTCTATTAAATAATTATTTTTATTTACATATATTATTTGCCCCAGGGGTCCAGGTCTGTGAAGCATCAGGTTTACACACTTTACAGTACTCACCACATCACATACCCTCCCAAATGTCCATAACCCAACCACCCTCTCCATACCCCCTTTTCCCCCAGCAACCCTCAGTTTGTTTCCTGAGATTAAGGGTCTCTTATGCTTTGTCTCCCTCTCCGGTCCCATCTTGTTTCATTTATTTCCCTCCCCACCCTCCACAAGCCCCCACCCTTCCTCTCAAATTCCTCATATCAGGGAAAGCATACAGTAATTGTCTTTCTCTGATTGACTTATTTCGCTCAGCATAATACCCTCTAGTTTCATCCACATTGCTGCAAATGGCAAGATTTCATTTCTTTTGATGGCTGCATAGTATTCCATTCAATTGTCCTTTAGCATTATTTAGAATTATAATGAAAAAAGGGAGATACACAAAAACTATATGATTTATTAACTTTAAAATTTATCTGTTAAGGCATGACCTTGCATTATAATTAATTTAGCGCAGTTACCTTCACCATCCTCATCTTCAACTTCCATAACTTAGAAAAATTTTGAGGGGCCCTTTATTTTTTATTTATCATTTATTATTTTACTTTATTTATTTTGGGGGGGCAGAGACAGAGGGAGAGGAAGAAAAATCTTAGGCAGACTCCCCAATAAGCATGGAGACCCATGAGTCCAATCTGAGGACCCTGACATCATTGACCTGAGCCAAAATCAAGAGTCAGACACTTAACTGATGGAGCCACCAAGGTGCGCCAATGAAAGGCCCTTTTAAAACAATGGTCGTGGGACACCTGGGTGGTCCAGTTGGTTAAGCGGCTGCCTTGGGCTCAGGTCATGATCCCAGCGTCCTGGGATTGAGTCCTGCATTGGGCTCCTTGCTCAGCGGGGAGCCTGCTTCTCCCTCTGCCTCTGCCTGCTACTCTCTCTGCCTGTGCTCACTCTCTCTGACAAATAAATAAATAAAATCTTTAAAAAAAATAAAATAAACAATGGTTGTTGATAGTACTTTTGACTGTGCATCCCAACAGATAAAACACCATAAATATGAACTCAGATTTTTGGTCATTCACATTGCTACATGTATACAGTATTTTTGTCATTACTTACATACATAAGAAAAGAAACTCTGAAGGATGAGAAAAATAGAAATACAATTCTAATATTTTCTTCTAAAAACTCAAAATGAATTATCTTTGCATCTGTAAGATGTGTATTTACCCATGATAGAAAATACTCAGAAAATAATATAAAATATAACATGGACAGAGAAGGTAACACACTTACTGAGTTGGCATATGGAAACTCAGAAAGGCACAAAGCTCTTATTCACATCTTATACATAAGGAAACAGGTTCAGATAGGCAAGATCAAGGAAAAGGTAAACAGAAGAGTCCAATATAAATGCAAGTCTGCTCATCCTGATTGTAATTAATTTGCCTTTGTACCACTGAGATTAAGGGTCTCTTATGCTTTGTCTCCCTCTCCGGTCCCATCTTGTTTCATTTATTTCCCTCCCCACCCTCCACAAGCCCCCACCCTTCCTCTCAAATTCCTCATATCAGGAAAATTTCCATTTTCCTTTGGAAATGGTATTTCCTGCCAGATACATATGGGCGACATTGTCAAGTAGCCTAATAACTACCATTAACTCAAAAATCCTCCAAAATATAACTAAAACCTTAGTTACCAAAATAAATCACATAAAATATTTTATTAAATGAATGCTGGTTAATGATAACAATTATAACCGTATCAGAATATACAGAGATGACACTTAATCCTGTGTTTCTATACCACCTGCTTTTTTAATTCTCTCTTTCATTTTAGGTATGAGGAAAAATGAAGTCAGGGGGAATTAACTTTGCATTCCCACTTAATGAGGAGAGGTTTAGGGGGAAAAGTAGGCCTAAGAAAATGGCATATGGAAATGGGTAGGAGGAGGGAGGGAGAGCATTTGGAGAATAGAAGAATCTTTGGGGGAAGTCCCAAATCCCAGCTTCTATCCACCAAGTAATCATATACAGCAGACAGTGAAAGACTGGACCAGATTCAGTCACTGACCTGGAGATGAAATTCTCCATTTTCCATTATCAACTCAGCCAGAAATCCACTCCCCCTGGAGCCATACTTAGTCAACTTGCTATCTCCCTGTCCCCTGCCTGGTTCATAAACACGGATACAGGCATGGAGGTGCATAAACCCAGCACTCTATTCCCAAAGGGCAAACTATTTTTATACAGCATCAAGCAGAGTGCAGGGGCCAGAAATGGTTGTAGTAAATAAAATAACAATATTAAATCCTGTTCGCAGTCCTGTGAGTGATGGGTAGAAGGAGATAAGAAGAGAAGACGAAGAATCGGGACTGAAAATCTTCAGCCTGCTGGCTAGAGTAAAGTAAATGCATTTTGGGAGGATGCATTTGGAGGTAGGAGAAAGAGCCTGGGTTTCCACAGAGAAAAGACTTGAGTTGATATTCCTGGTTATACCACTCACTTCCTGTCTAGATTTTTAACCTATCAACTTAGCTTTACTGCCTCAGTTCCTTGACTTTCCAAATGGGAATGCACCAAGTGATGCCACCGCAGAGTTGTTCTGGATATAATGGGAGAATAAACAGGAGAGTGTTCGGTTTTCACACTTACCATTTACTCTCTACTCATTCTCCAGGGCCAGGGCTAAGTCACTCTTCTCAGAATCTGATCATTGTGTTAGCTTCATCTACAGTGACCATCCCCTTTTCCAAAATCCTTTAGAACAGCTAGTAGCCGGGCGCCTGGGTGGCTCAGTGGGTTAAGCCGCTGCCTTCAGCTCAGGTCATGATCTCAGGGTCCTGGGATCGAGTCCCGCATCGGGCTCTCTGCTCAGCAGGGAGCCTGCTTCCCTCTCTCTCTCTGCCTGCCTCTCCATCTACTTGTGATTTCTCTCTGTCAAATAAATAAATAAAATCTTTTAAAAAAAAAAAAAAAGAACAGCTAGTAGCCACATTAGAAAGAGTGAAATAAAATGAATGAAATTAATTATGATAATATCTTATTAAATTCTGTTGAAAATGTGTCATTTCAGCAGATGACTACTATAAACATTATTATGGACGTTTTGCATCTCTTTCCCATACTCTATCTTCCATATACAGTGTGTATGTTACATGAAGAGCACGTATCATTTCACACCAGCCGTATTTCTAGATCTCCATTTCTCAACCACCACATGTGGCCAGCTACTGCTACTTTCAAGAACTAGGGCAAGAGAAGACACCTTCCCTCTTCTTCGTGACCTGGAAGCTTTCCAAACAGTACCCATGAGTGGCAACAGCTCATTTTTGGAGTTTTAGTCATTGTAACTCTATTTCCTGATAGCTGGGGGTCAAACAGCAGCTTGAAAACCAGAGGGAGTAGAATGTAGGACTTGACCTTGAAAGGTTATTTTAGCCTTGATTCAGTGCCCCATGGATGTTTTAGAGGCACCCTCAGTCCCTCAGATAAATAAAGCTGGGAAGACAGTGAGCCAGACCAGCACGGAACCCCACTGCACTTCTTTCACGATGCAATGAAGTCCGGGAGCTGGAATGCGGCTGGATTCCAAGGGATTCTGTTTGTGCAGCATGAATGCAGATATGTCCGAGTGTATAAGACCCTTGCTCAGTCGGCCGTGTCCTAGATCTGGCAGGCTCACTAAGGCATGGAGGATTATGCAGTTTAAATTGGATGAGAGGGTGATGGTTGTTAAGAAATATCATCGACAATGACAAAAATCAAAACCAAAAGTAAAACAGAGACTCCCCCACTTGCCAATGAAATAACATGCTATCTTGGGACTCTAGACGAGGCCAAAGATCTAGAACCTGACAGTCTCCATTGAATCCGTTAATCCTGATGTTTCATAACTATTAATGTGTAGAAAAGGTGCCTGTATATTTGCAAAATCAAACCCCCTTGGAGGAGTCTGGATTTCCCTATGTTTCTGCAAAGAACTGTGGGTGAGGTTCAGACCGATGATAATTCAATAGGCAGTCAAGGCCTACCAGTCTTATCAAAGGTAGATGGCAATTCCCAGGAGACAGATGTTTGCACATGAATTCTGGGCACAGTCCAATAGGATCACAACTTAGAGGGGTGTTTGTTTACAGAGGAGAAATGCAGCTCAAATTCCACTAGACACTCAGAGAGCATTGGAATATCAACATAGCTCTCCAGGAGCACATGCAACCCAGTTTGAGCTTGCGAAGAACAGGCTTTAACTATTCCAACTTGAAAATAATGCATGCTGCAAGCCCTAAAAATGGGTTGGAAAAACACCTCCCTGTCTCTTCCAAGCTTCCAAGCTACATTTGTGAAAACAGCAAGAGGAACAAGGAACTGAGTCTGATTCTGGCTCAGTGATCAAGGGACCTTGCAGCTGGTCTTATCTATAAAATGTCAATGAGAAATGAAGGGTCCTTTGCTCAGAGAACCCCTTGGCTGCCTTCAAAGAAGATCTGCAAAGCAGGCAGGACACATCTTGACCTATCCTCAGTGACCTGTCAGGTTTTTGGGGAACAGCCATTGCTGAAGCACTTTTTTTTTTTTAAAGATTTCATTTATTTATTTGAGAGAAAAAGAGTGTGTGCACATGCACAAATGAGCAGTGTTGGGCTGAGGGGCAGAGGATGAGGGAGAAACACTCCCTAATGAGCAGGGAACCCAATGTGGGACTCAATCCCAGGGTGCGGGAACACTTATTGGGCCTTATTCTAGCACTCAGGTTCATTTCAGTTTACAGGCAGTTTTTCTTGTTTTTAAAGATTTTATTTATCTATTTGACAGAGAGAGACACAGGGAGAGAAGGAGTGGGAGAGGGAGAAGCAGGCTTCCCACTGAGCAGGGAGCCCGACATGGGGCTCGATCCCAGGACCCCAGGACCATGACCTGAGCCGAAGGCAGTCACCTAATGACCAAGCCAGCCAGGAGCCCCTACAGGTAACTTTTTTTTTTTTTTTTAACAGAGTGAATTGTAAAACAAATAAACAAACATTTCTCCTCTCACTCATTTTCTTTACCTTCCTCACTGTATATGGGGGAAAAAAAGGTAACACTGTTCAACTATTTTCCACTGTTCAACTAGTTCATAACCCACATGAATACACCAAGCAGAAAACAGGTTCTGGTTGCTCATTATGTGTTGGATTGCCTAACTTTTGTATCCTGAAAAAAAGAGGAAAAAGAAGATTGGATGAATTCAGGTGTGTCGATATTTTTCATTCATTCACTCGACACTTACTAAATGCATGCTTTGTGCCAGATGATACCCTAGGTTTTGGGTTTTAATTCTCAACCCAACATTTAAAAACCATGAGGTCTAGGTCACTTTCTGAATCTTAATTCCCTTGACAATGAGGTAATACACAAACTGATTTTATCAAATGCTGGATTGAGAATTAAGGATATCAGGAATGATGCCAAGAGGAAATATTTTTAATCTTCACCCAGTTCCCTAAACTAAATATTGTTGGGCCAACTACACATATGAGGAAAGCAAGACTCAGAGAGACAAAGCAATCTGGCCCAGCTGAACTAATGGCAGAGGTAGGATTTGAAACAGTTCATTGGGCTCTAATGATTATATTCGTTGTCATCATGTAAAATTCTTAGTTTTTTCTTAAGATTTTATGTATGTATTTATTTGAGACAGAGAAAGAGAGAGAGAGAGAGCACAAGCAGTGGGGAGTGGCAGAGGGAAAGGGAGAAGTAGACACCCTGCTGAACAAGGAGCCAGATGCGGGGCTCAATCCCAGAACCCTGAGATCATGACCTGAGCCAAAGGCAGACACTTAACTAACGGAGCCACCCAGCCACCCTGTGAAATTATTTACAACCACAGGACTATTCTTCTGTGATGGTTTATGATATAGCTGATTTCATATGCCAACCCTAAAAATCTCTATGGGATCTCAGAACCTTTGTGACTTATATGAAAACCAGCTTTTAGAAGGTTAAAGATGATCTGTAGGCTAGAAAATGGATCATTATCATCCTTGGGCCCAGGTCATTGGAAAAGTGGCTGCCGTGGAGCTGGGACCCAGGCATCCCAGTTTGTGCCGCACCTGGCTCTGGGTCTGTAGCTCCTGGACGTGATGCATCAGGCTGCCACATTGCTGGTGTAGGTCTCAAATATGGAGAGCCCATATTTGAGTGTGGAGTCACTGGCTAGCAGATATGAGAGGTACTCTGAGATGCTTTTGTTTAACCTTCTCTAAATTGAAGCCCACAGAGGTTAAATAACGCCTTTAAGACCCTTGCGAGTCAAAGTTCTCCGGAGTAACAGAATTTATTACATATATGAATTGGCTCATGTGATGATAGAAGCCGACCAGTCCCAAGATTTTGCAGAGCGATCTGGCAAGCCAGAGACCCAAGAGATCAGATAGTGCTGAAGTCCAAATCTGAAAGCTGAGAACTGGGAGAGTTCGTGCTTCACTTGGAGTCTGAAGGCAAGAAAAAAGCTGTGTCCCAATTGGGAAGCAGTTAGGCAGGAAAAATTGTCTCTTATTGAGGAGACTGAATTAACCTTTTTGTTCTATTCAGTTCTTCAACTGAATAGAATAAGGCCCACCTTTATTAAAGAGAGCAATCTGCTTTACCCAGTCCACTAATTTAAATATTAATCTCACCCAAAAACACCCTCAGAGAAATACCCGGAATAATATTTGACCAAATATTTGGGCACAATGTGGCCCAGTCAAGATGACACATAAAATTAACCATCACTGGGTCAGACCATTGAATAAGTAGAAAACACACAGGAGAACTTAGGCCTCTGGATTTAATTCTTGGGTTCTTTCCTTTTACATGCTGATTTCATAGATCTTTCAACATATTGATTAGACATAGACATCCATGTACTTCAAAGAAACCAATATACCAAAGAAACTGGTACTGATCATAGCATGGGAAAATGATATGCAGGTTATTATCAACTGTTTTATTGATATTTTCAACACATAAATACTCAAATTATGCTGTGTAATCTACTGGAGAAAGAGAAAAAGACAAAAAAAAAATTCTAGTGCCCATTTCTTAACCACGTACACTTTCTCCTATTCTTTGTGATGCTTGTGAGTTTGGGCATGTGAAGTTAAAAAAAATCAATTTTTACTATCTTTGGTGATGTTTAATAACATCATTAAAATATTTCAAAATTGACTGTGATCGTTGAATCATAAAATGTGTAAGGTTCAGCAGTATTGAACAATCTCTCTGATAAAGTATTCTGGGATTCTCAAACAACCCTGAGAAAAATGTAAGGAAAATATTATCTCCATGTTGGAGGTGAAAATACAGTTCTAAGAAGTTGCTGGGGTAAGACACCAAGAAGACACACTCAGGGTAAACATCCTGAGTGTGTAAACATCCTGAGTGTGCCAGTGCTTTCCAGGTGAAAGTTTTAGAAATTATTTAAAATTTAAAATTGTGTGTGCGCATGTGTATGTGTGTGTGTGTGTGTGTTTTCCTAAGAAAGGCTAATGTCCAGATATGACTAGGGTCAATTGGGCTGGTTTTGTGGACATTTATTGTCTTCTCCATATTTCTAGTAATAGCATCCCAGTTTTCTTTGGAAGAATCCTTTCCTCCTTTAATCCATCTGGTTGAGATAATATGGGGCATTTCCAGGATCTGAAGCATCAGAGGATGAAGATGGAGATTCCACAATGGAGCACAATCTTACCCCAGCCAGGTGGACACAATCTGAGAATCCTGATGTCAGCTTTTGGAAGAGTTAGCACTCATCGTCTGGTTCCATGTAGAGAAAGTCTACCTGAGCATTTAGCCAACTCAGAAGGAGAAAGAACTGAAAGAAGCAGGGTGAGTCCTGATGACAGGAAGCCAAACCCAAAGCAAATTCCATGAGCTTTTCAGTTCCACGAACCAACAAATTTCTTTCTTTGCTTCAGCCAGTTTCATATGAGTTTCTTGTCATTTACAAGCAAGAGAGTGCTAATTGATAGAGCGAGTTTGATTAACTACTCCCATTCAAAGCCCATCTGAAGTTAAAGTAGCCCCCTGGAGTGTGTGGTGATCCTGCAAGATGATTAGCATGGAAAAGTATATAGCTTGGTTGTATCATGGTCTGATTATTTAACAGTGTTATTATCAACAAGATCTAACACAGGCAAATGTCCTAGCAGAGAAAAACAGTGACTAAATTCATTAACCATGGCTTTGTTTACCCTTTCCTTGTTCAATCAAACAGACATTAATTTGTTTCTTGGGATACATGTCCCTAGTAAAACCTTTGGTGCCTACATATCAAGGAAAGAGGCTTAGATATCTCTGAATTTCCAGATTCCATAGATATTATATTTCTCAGAAGCAGTAGCAGGGACCCAGGCTCTGTAAACAATTTTCTGTGCAGACATCTGTAATAAAACACAAAGAATGATAAAAGTTGAGCAGTGCTTGACCTTCAGGGTAGAAAGGTAAAAGCACCCTTAATTCACAATTTAGATAATTCTTTCTATTTGATCTTGCCATCAGACAGGCATGCTTTTATCTCTAACATCTACAGAGGGCCTTCACCTGTCTCAGGAAGGGAACATGCAGAGCGGACACGTAGGTTTCATCTCCTGTGACAAATCTAACTGATTGGTAGTTGTTGCCTAGAGGGCTGTGCTATAAAGTGTTTTGGGGGTATTGTGGGAGAGGGTTTCATGATCAGTTAGCAATGGCTGCCCCAGGCAAGAGACGAACAAGAGGTAACAAGGGGGAGACACCAAGAGATATTGACAATTTAAGAATATCTGGTGGTTTGAAGCAAAATACAGATTAATCGGCTAACCTCAAGCTAATTGAAATAGAAATTATAAATGGTAACAAAAAGATACCTTTCTTTCATAAAATAACCAACCATACATTCTCAAAAACAGTAACCCTGAAACTGGGGAGGGGGCAAGGCATTTATATGCTAGCTTGCTATCACTTTGGACTCAAGGAGCTGAGGACCCAGTCTCTGTGTTACAGTTTTGCAAAAACGTAACATAGCATGACTGAGCACAGAAGAACCCAGCAATTAAGAATGCAGACTTAAAGTCTTGGCTTCCAAGCCAGACTTCAGCTCTTGCAACTGTATGTTTGTAAGCAAATCATTCTACCTCACGGATCCTGGGTTTCTTCATCTACAAAAGATCAGAGCAACCTATCAGCCAGGATTCTGTTGCCATAGATAGCCTGAGTCACAGCTTTTTGGTGAAGTGTATTTTAATTTCTTTAATTTATTAAATTTAACAGTATTTCTGAAGTGCTTAGCAAACTTTCTGGTGCAGTATAAGTATAAAACAAGGGACAAGTAAAAGCAACAAAGAGAAATGCCAGCACAACTGGTGTCATTTCGTCTAACCCAATCAGTGAAGTAACTCATTCAGAACGTGTTATGTATGGAGTTTTCATGGTGTGGGAGAAGCATATGTGATTGGGGTCTGGGGAAGGTTTCCCACTTTAAAAAACAAAAATTTATTAAAGATTTTTATTTATTTTTGGCAGAAGGAGGGATCACAAGTAGACAAAACAGCAGGCAGAGATGGGGGAGCAGGTCCCCTGCTGAGAAGAAAACTTGATGCAGGGCTTGATCTCAGGACCCTGAGATCATGACCTGAGCTGAAGGCAGGGGTTTAACCCACTGAGCCACCCAGAAACCCCTAAAAAACAAATATAGAAAAAATATTTCTCTCCCTTGTATTATCTCTTTGCCTTGGAAGGCATCTACTTAGAGGTAGTGGGAAATCATGGTTAAGTACATTGAATTGTGAGCTCAATTATAGGAATTCAAATACTACTTTGATATTTACTAGTTCTTTTCTCATTGAGGATGATAATCATAGCATCTACCTGCTGGAATTTCTGTGAAAACTATATGGGTTACTACTTGGAAAGCAGTTAGAGAAACGTCTGGCCCAAAGTAAGCACTCAATAAATGCTGTTATTAATAATTATATAATTCCTTTTTGGAGGTATTAGCATTTGTAAGCATGGTGCTCATTGATTGATGTTTACAGCATGCCAATCTTCATGATAAATGCTTATCTCATTTAATCATTACAACAAACCTTATTGGGATACATGTTACTTCCTAATGAGACTCTCTGTTCCCAAGGGGAATGGTCTGTTCATTGCTATAGACCGGATGTCTGGTTCAGAGAAGGTGCTCAATAAAAGTTCTGGATAAGTGATTGGATCTTCATTTGCCAAATGAGGACACTGAGGCTTGCAGAGATTAATTTATATGTGTGTAATTTTCTTAATGAGGCTTACTATGTGTCTTGCCCAGACGTGGTGATGCCGGGTTTAGGCTCAAAGTCTGTTTGACTCCAAAGTCTGTTTGACTCCAAAGTCTGTTTCTCATATCCACTATGCTCACTGACATGAAAAAGATTAATGTCTATTCACACCTCAGAAAAAATTATGTCACCAGATCAGAGGACGATCTTATTGAGAGCAAGCTGTGGGGCCAATGTGAACTCATTTTCACATCTCCCAACCCCAATAATCATAGTTATCCAGATGGAATTAACTTTGAAATTATATATCAACAGGGTAAGACTTTATACAGAAGTCACTCAATGAAATAGCTTCACAAGCTGAGTGGGAGGGATTTCTCATTCTCTAGGCTGAGAGGTATTTATGAATGGATATGAGGTAGGCTATCGGGGTTGAGATGTAGTAGAGGAATGCCCAGATGTTTAACCCCACGAGCTATTGCTGCCTGATCAAGCAACATCAGAGCTGAAAGGAAAGTTATAGAGATGATTTGATCTAAGTACCTACCTTATAGATTATGTTATTTTTCTAATGTTGTGCAACAAGTTCCCACAAATTTAGTGCCTTAAAAAACACATATTTATTGCTTCACAGTTTCTGTAGGTCAGACGTCCAGGTGTGGAGTAACTGGATTCTTCACTCAGGGTCTCATGAGATCATGAGATTGCAACCAAGGAGCCAGGGCTATGATTGTTACCTAGTGACTGGTGTCCTCTTCCAAGCTCACAGTTGTAGACAGAATCCATTTCCTTGTAGTTGTAGGACTGAGGTTCTGTTTTCTTGCTAGCTGTCATGTAGGGACTTCTTTAATCTCCTAGAGAACATCCATTGTTCTCTACTATATAGTATTACATCATCACAAAAGGGATAACTGATCATATTCACAGGTTTCTACCCACACTGAAAAGAGAAGGGATTATACAAAGACAAGGGTCACTGGGGGTCAACCTAGAATTCTGCCTATCACATACATTGAGAACACAGACTCTGAAGGACAAATGGACTTAGTTTGTCTGGGTGTGGGGCTTACTAGAGACAGAACTGGATTAATGGCTATTCATCTGGCTCCAAGTTCATCTCTCTACTTTGGTCTCTATAAATTAAATGTTTCAAAGTTCTCCATTTGAAACTCAATCATCTTGATTTATAATGCTATATTAGTCAGGATACATTTGGTAGCAAGTGACAAAATCTCTAATCAAACTGACTTTAATGGCAAGAAACATTGTTGGTTTATAGGGTCAACCACCTATCTATGACTTCAGACATCTCTGGATCTATTCTGTAGTTAGGTGTTCCTTCTTACAATAATAGTACTTCTTATTGCTTTCTTCCCAGTTGGTTCTCCTCACTGTGATGGCAAAGGTAATTGCCAGAACTCCAGGCTTGAAAGTATGTGCGTTATTGTTATTTTGCTTTTAGGAGTACTTTTTAATCATGATGCCAGTAAATGTTCTGGGGTTGACTCATTGTACCAATCTGTGTCTATACCCATCTCTAAACTGATCACAGTGATTCTTGGTATAGAACACCCAGCTTTGATCAAGGGGGTAGAAGCAGCATCTCTTGAATCAAATGTACTGAGAAACTTAGAAGGCTGATTTCCCAAAGAAAAATAAAGGTGCTGTTAGCAGAAGAGGACAATAGATGTAAGGTTGCCAAAAGCTACCAATAGCCTATGTAGGGCTCCCCCTAGTGGAATGTGGAAGAGAGTGAGAGTGGGGTAGGGCAAGCCTATTGGAAATAAGGTGTCAAAAGAGAACAGAGTGGAATAAACTGATCATGAAACCACCAAAAGCATGTTTAATAGAGAAACAAAAGAACAAAGTAACCAGATTCTATGAGTTTGAATACCTGGGTTAAAGTCATGGGTCCGTGATTGCAAAATATTACTCTTCTGCAAGTCATACTCTGTCCTTGAGCCCATTGTCTTTTTCTATAAAGTGGGGTTTCCTGCCCTGCCTAGCTCATCTTTCAGTTATCGCAGAAATGTAAGTCTCCTAAAAACAAAGTAGAACAACGGAGAAACCATATGAGATTTCAGAAGGGCTTACAAATGCTGAATTATTAATTCAAGTAGAAGATTGAAATTGCAATAGAGATCGTCCTTGAGCCTACGCCAGTAGGGTAGTATTCTTATGGACACCTTTTCTAAAATCCTTCTTAGAAATCATATGCCACCAGGGTAATGACCTAGGCAAGCTAAGGCCTAAGGAAGCTGGAACTTTGGCAGCATGAGAGGGAGAGAGAGGACAGAGAGAGAGAAAGAGAGAGAGAGAGAGAGAGAGAGAGATGACCAGGAAAACCAGTATGCATGTGTTCATGTCCAGAAGCATGCCTTCTAATGGCTGGGGGAGGCTGTGAGGGACCAGGAAGGGTTCGACTCCCAGGAAAGGTATTAGTAGGTAATGGCAAGGCTCCAGAATATTAGTATGTTTGTTGGAAGAACGTAGTCAATAGTTGGGGACACTAACATCAAGGTTCACTTATGCAAGTAAACATCAAAGGCAGAAAGTAAAGAGTATCAATATAATTAAAGATTGATAGGCTTATGTAGAACTCCTAAATTCCTATTTATTCAATAAATGTTTAGGGTGGTCTCCTCCCCCATAAAGGGTTCAGTAGCACAGTGACTATGGGCTTGGAGTCTGTATCAGGATGGCTTGGGTTTGAATCCTGGCTCTGCTCTGTGATATTGGGCAATTTGTTTACTCTTCTCAGTGGTCCTTATCTGAAAATGGGAGTAATAATCACAATAATAGTACTGATATCAAGGACTGTTTACAGGATGAAAAGAAACAGTGTTTGTGGAGCACACAGAGTGGCCTCTGGGACATAGGGATAGGCTAATACATGTTCACTAGATTTAAGTGTACTGAGATCTCATCATGAAGATATATTTTTTGTGCCCATAATTTTTAGTTTTAGCTCAGGAAACATATGAAACAAATACCACCAATAATTTTAATCACAATGATGATACATGTTATGAAAGAGGCATTCAGAGTTGTGAGAGAACTGGTAGCAGGGGACCTTGGTCTAGGGTCAGGGAATTGACATTTACCCTGATTCTTCAAGAATCAAGAGCAAGCAGAACTTGACTAGCAATGGAAAGTGGCTTCTGGCAGAGGCAACAGCTACCACAAAGTCGTAGGGGATTAAAAACAAACAAACTGTAAACTCCAGTAATTTGAAGGAGGTGGTCAGTATGGTTGGAGTGAAGGCTGAGACATAATATTAGAGAGAAGGATCATGCACAGCCTTGTACAGTTCATGATAAAATTTGTTTTATCCTAATTGAATTGGTAGAGGATATAGCATGTAAACTAAATATTTAAGAATGGGTCAGATTGGGTCATGCAGAAGTGAAGGGTTGCTGGAGAAGGAGAGAGAGAGAGAGAAACAGAAAGAGAGAAAGAGAGGGAGAGAGAGAATACTAAATGACATATGACATTTTTATTCAATTAGGAGATACTCATAAAAAACCTAGATGAGAGACGTGGAAGGCTTTAATGTTGCTCATACATAGTAATCACTCAATAAATATTAGTTCTTATTAAGGCAACTGATTTTAAAACAAAATAAAAATAGCTCTTGATAGGTATAAAATATTATACTTCATACAGAAGCAAACTTTCTCTCCTCTTAGCTCTTGAAGCATGTCCTATAGACCCTGCATAAACCAGCTATATTCTATGGTGCATTGTGATTATTTAGGGATAAGTATGGCTTGGCAATGGACTTCAGGCTCCTAGAAAACAGAGACTAGAAAAGATATATTTTTGAATCTTTTACACAACGTCACCTTCAGTCGGCCCTTAACAAATATGGGCTTCTTTCTGCAGGTGTTCAGTTGGTTCTGAACCCAAAGCACCCCAGATTAAGGGATTTTAACTCCTTTGAGATTTGACAGAAGTAGTAAACTTCAGCTTTTGAGGCAGCGGCAGGTGGCTCAGAGTCCTGCACAAGTAGGTTTAAATCTTATCTTTATTTAAGGAAAGGGAAGTGGAACCCCCATTTCGTCACTGAACATTTATCTATATTTCTTGTCTATTTATAGAAAAAAGGTGGTTTACTTACTTTTTGGTTTGTCTATTCCAACTTCTTAAGCCCAAACCTGTATGAAGTAACCTACAAAATCTAAGGTCAGGCTAGAGACCGGAAAAGTTATATTCTTTAGAGGTTCTAAAGCTGGCATCCAGGTGTGGACACTTATGAAAGAGACTGGCAAAAAGGGATTTTATGAGATTCAGTGCAAAATTTTGTGGAAATTTTTGTAAGTATATGTTTCATAAGAGGGAGGGTCTATAGTACTTGTGAGGTTCTAACAAAGGTCTGCAACTCTAAAAATATGACCCAACATTCACCAAATCATCATGTTGGGAAGACTAGAAAGGAATCATCACATTGTCTCATCACATGCCCTTGGGAAAAGGTTCCATTCTAGTATCACTCAAGATCTACAATCGGGAAGTTCTTTCTTAAGTCTACACTAATCCTTTGGCACCTCTTCCCCATGCAAGCCCTTGGTAAATTTAGTGGAAATAGCAAACAGCTGCTCACCAACACCCACCCCAAAGAAAGAACAAGACATTTCTCACATATCTCAAGCTGCCTTAAATGTTCTTTCTTTGGCAAAGAAGAAAAAAAAGAAATATATTTTTGGCCTCTAAACCTTTTCCCACCCGTGTGTATTTCTGTAGAAATGTTATCCATATGGTTCCGATTGCTTTCTCCATAAGTCATTAGGAATGCTTTGCACTGAGAACTTTTCTGATGACCAGGAGTCTTTGGAGACTTTTTAAAATGGCTCTCTTAGCCTTTCTTCATAGAAACAGAGAAGCTAAACATAGTCAAATGCAAATGAACTAAGACCTGGAAAGGTTGGAGTTTTATTCAAAACTCAGAAGTCATAAGGCTCGGGTGAGTTTTAAATCTGCCCATGCAAAACCTTCACTTCCTCCTCTAAGGACAAGAATTGATAAATACTCCATTGGTAGAGAGAAGGCAATGGTCTCAGCCACTTAAGTTGATATTTAGACTTAAATGTGATGACCCCATTAAATTCTAAGGTCTTCCAATCACCCCAAGACTTCCCCCATTACTTGCAGAGGACAAAGTGAAGAGTTTGGACTTGGTTTTGGGTGTAGAATTCCTGACTCCATCACCTACTAACTAGTTATACCTTGGCATGCTGCTTACATTTTCCAAGATCTATTTCCCTGTCATGTAAAAATGGGGCCATATTACCTAGCTCAGACCTCACAGCCTTTTGAGAATTATAAGAGATCTTTTAGGGAAGACCCAAATGAAATGTCTGGGGCATGGGGAAAGTAAAAAGTTCTTCTTCTCTTTCTCACTGTCTAATAGTGGTTGGAACTGGGGTGGGGATGGGAGGTTCTATGCATCCTGAGGGAAATATTGACTACGTGGAGTGGAGGAGAGAAAGATAGGAAAGTGTTCCAGAGTGTTATGCCCCCTCTTTCTAAGTCATCAAGGCCACAACCCATCTTGGGTGATTGATTAAGAGTGAAGAGCTACGAGGAATGAGTCCATACTTTGGTTGTCCTCTGAAGCTGCCCAATGAGGTTGTTTCAGCTGATTTCAGAATGGCATTCCCAGCAGGTCTGCTGTTGTCTACTCTCACTCAAGGAGGCATCTCTGAGCTAAAGAATGATGGAGGAACAGAGAGAAAAGGAGGGAAGAATAAAAGAAAGGGTAGAGGAGAGAGAGAGAAGGAGGAGGAGGAGGAGGAGGAAATGAAAAAGGAAAGGAGGAAGGTACAGGAGACAGCAACCTGAAGCTTCATACTGTAAAGGATGGGAAATGCAGTGTGTGTTGTGAATGTTTTTCTTTATGGTGCAAATAAAAGGCAGAACAGTCTTGGGAACCACTGCCCAGGATGTAACCTGGGCAAGAAGCCTAGGGAAGGAAAAAAAACTGTCCAAGCAGAAAAGTGGAAGTTTCAACCAGGCAGAGAGAAGGTCTGCCGTGGTCAGTGGCTGGAGAGCTGTCCATGGTGCTGATTGCATGTCCTAAGGATTAAAGTAGAGGAGGAGACTCCAAGAGATTTGGACAAGCTACTGTAGCTATCCTCTCCTCTGCCCCCCCCCCCCCCACCCCGTTTTTAGTCCTGCAGTGCTGAGACCCAGGCTCATTATGATTAACACATTCTTTCTCCTCCTTCTCTCTTTTTACCTTCCCTCCTTGTCAATTAATTTTTCCCTTCAAGTTTTCAATTCCTCACTCAAGAATTTATTTTCCATTTTGTTTCAAGACTTCTCTTCTAATTAGCTCATGAGCCCCTAGATCCTTCTAGGGCCCCCTAGTATCATGTCTCTTTCCTAACACTCCTTGAATAATCGTAACATTAATAACAAGAACAATAACAATTACAGATAACATGCTTTGGGCATTCATTAGGTGTCAGGGAGTATTCCAAGTGATTTCCCATAAATTAACTCATTTATATCTTACACCAACCATGCTAGATAGGTAGCTATATTATTCTATTACACAGATGGGAAATTGAGGTTTGAGAGGTCAGTAATTTGGACAAGATCACAGACAGGATTCTAACCCTCTAGAGCTGACACTTTTACTGAATCTGTGTTCCTTTAAGTTTCTCATCACCTTTTCCTTACTGCTCCGTGCCCCTTCATCCAGTAGCTTCACTGATGTTACCTATCCTTGCCTAGCAATCCAGAGACTAGCAATCTTCATTGCTGATTTTTTTTAATTAGAAGAAGGAAGAGGAGGAGAAGAAGAAGAGGAAGGAGAAGAAGAAGAAGAGGAAGGAGAAGAAGAAGAAGAAGAAGAAGAAGAAGAAGAAGAAGAAGAAGAAGAAGAAGAAGAAGAAAAAGAAGAAGAAGAAGAAGAAGAAGAAGAAGAAGAAGAAGAAGAAGAAGAAGGGAAGAAGGAGAAGGGGAAGGAGAACAGGAGGAGGAGGAGGAGAAAGAAGAAACAGCAAAGTAAGCAAACGTACAGAATATGCACTGCGTGAGAATTTAGATTCATTGCTGCTTCTGGGAGAGGCCCCGGGTCAGCAACCGGAGCCTGCACCTCAGGTTAAATTTGGAGTCTTTGGTTCTCTGTATTAATGCCTTAGCCCCCATACCCTCACCCTTTCTCTGCCTCTGGTGGTATCGAGAGAACTTTGCGTCCCATTAGCTTCTCGCTCCTACATCCTGCCCACGTAGAGAAGCACTTGCTTAATTCCGGGAGGTTACGTGGGCTCACGCCTACACAGACAGAGAAACAAACAGTCTTAAATACTCTTAGAGAGGCGCACGGATACAAATGGACCCACACAGTCACCTCCCCAGACAAAACCACACTCGGATAGATACACACAGAATCACTAGCACCCGCATACCCAGCAACACTCAGATACTCGCGACGCACACAGCTACAGACAAGCTTAAGACACCAGGAATCAGGGTTTGCGCACACACACCTCACACAGTCCCTTTGGGTGCTCATATACGGACACAAGCCACCCTATCCCCAGACCCACGAGACTCCCCAGAGGTTCAGCCTCAGCCCACCCAGGCCGCCCCTCCCTCGGAGAAGGCCTTCTTCTCTCCTCCTCTTCCTTCTCCTCCTCCGCCTAAAGATGTACAAAACACTCCTCAGAATAAACCCAGGCTCTTTGCTCCTCCCTCCCCGCCCCCCGACAGCCGCTCCCCCATTCATTTTCGCCCGTCGCCCGGTAAGTCCCTCCCCCCGCGTAGCCCGGCCTCCTCTGCTCCCCGCCCGGAGACCGCGGCGCACTTGGACTTCCCTCTCCATTCGCTGGCTGCCTCGCTCCCGGTCCCCACGGCTGCGAACTGATCTGGCGCGGGGGGAGGAGGAAAGCGCAGGCGAGCGAGCGAGCGAGAGAGGGAGAGAGCGAGCGAGCCAAAGAGCAAAGCGAGAGCGAGAGAGCCGGGAGGCTGAGGGAGTAGTGACCGCCTTCCGGAGCTTGGATTCATGCCTGTCCTCGGGACCAGCGAAGGGGACTTTAAGGCTGAGTATGAGCCAGGCTGCTAGGAGCCAGGTACCCCCACGCCTGCAGTCCCCGCGCCGTTCCCGGTATGCGAGCTGGACGCCGGGTTCTCCCAAGTTCCCACCGAGCCGAATAAAAAGCGTCCTCCCGCAGCTCTCCGCCAAAGACGGACATTGACTCCAGGTAAGGCGGTGCCAGGCACAGCGCCCGGCAGCCCGGCTGCCCTTGGAGACCGCCCGGACCGCATTCGGGGCGCCCCCGCCCGCCCTGCCCCTCCCCCTCCCGGCACCCTTCGGCTCTTCCGTCGGTCGCCCCGCCGCCACCAAGTCCTCTCAGGTTCCCGGGAGGGGGAGGGCTCTGTATTCTGGGGAGCCAAGGGTTAAATGCGGGTTTTAGTAAGTGGCGTGTGTGCTCCCCGCGCGCTCCCGACATGTGTACCATGGTGGGAACTTGATGTGGTGCTAGTGTGTGTTTGCGTGTGCAGCGTCGTTTGCGTTTGATGCGTGTGTTTGTGCTGTGTATGTGTGCAGGGGAGGGGGTAAAGAGAGGTCCTATAACCTACTTATGGCGCGATGTGCGTGTGCATGCTTGTACGTATGTGTTTGTATGTGTGCGCTTATGTGTCTTCTTAATTAGGTCTCTCCAGCTTACATGGAATGGGATCCTTACTATAGGATCACGTAGCCATCGGGAAACCCGCTGTGGACTTCCTCTCGGCGCTCTGGGCTTGGGGTCTGGGGAGCATTCTAGGGATAAGGATGGCACCTTATTTAGCCCAATATTGGTATCCTTGAAGGAAAATTCCTCCAAACCACGGAGACCTGGTATACTTGGACTCACCCTTTAATATGAAAGAGAAATGGTCAAACCCCGAGGCAATGACATACTGTCACTTTAAATTCCACACTGGGCAGGATTCTGATGGGAATGTGGAGTCACTGGGTAGTGGGTGACAGAGAAAGGGAGAAGTCAGCGGTGGGCTCCTTGTGTGGGCTGGGCGAGTCTGGGATAGAGTCTACCCTACCTCTCCGTTTGCCGTCATAGGAGTAGGAGCGTAAGAGCACCTCCAGCTACTGGTGCTTTTGGGGAGGACCTGGGCAAGTTTGCATGGATCCCCCTAATGGGAAAGGAGAAGAGTCCCCAGGGACCTGCTCATCCATCATAGTTACACAAGATCTTAGAGAAAAATTCAACTAGGGGCAGCTCTGGGTAATATGGAAGGAGATGGATGGGGCACTTCCCTAAGACATTCCTCCTTCCCTACCCTATTTCAGAGAAGCTTGGGAAGCCCCAGAAGAATCTGTTCTTAAACTGTGCCTCCTCAAGGCTCTACTAGAGTTAGGAGGAAAATGGAGAACAGAGAGATTGTGTGTGTGTATGTGTGTGTGTGTGTGTGTGTGCGTGCGCGTGTTTCATTACTGAGGGAGATCTACAAGGGTGGTGGGTGGGGAACTCATGGCAGAATGTGGCGGTAATTGACTTAAACTGCTGTCGATTTGTACCTCACATCTCTTGCTTGGCTCCAAAATACTGCCAAGGGCACAGGGTCTATGTGGAGAATGTCAGTAAGGAAGACAGTTTGAGTCAAGTCCCTCTTTCCTCTTTCCTCCACCTCCTAGGAGGCTCTCCTGGTAAGTCCCTGGGCTACCCTGGCTAGGTACAGCTAGGTTTGGACTCTGGGGCCAGCCATTGATTTGATTCCCGGATGCCTCTTAAAGGCTTGCCCTACTCAGCAAAAAATGCTGAGTTTTACTGCTGTTAGCATGGCTTCCAGACTCGGCAGCTGTTACTTTCCCAAGGTAAGAAGAGGCAGCCGTTCTGCCGTCAGGGCTGAGACGCTGGGACAGCCTGTCATGCATCCTGGCTGGCAAAGAGCCACCAAAAAGACCTCTGGGGGAAAAAGAAAAGTAGAAATATAATTGTGTTTTTAAAATTGTATGTGTGTCTGTGTGTGTGCGTGTGTGCATGCGCATGTGTGTGCCTGCGTGCGTCTGTGTGTGTATCTTCTGGAGAGACATAAAAGCAAACATGTGTTTGCAAGGACCTGCCCTGGCGGGTGGGCGATGATGTTACCTGCAGACACTCGCAGACACACGAGTCTCCAGCCAGAGGCTGATACCTCAGACTGCAGCCTTCACAGGGCCACAGGGAATCTGCTTTGAGAAACTCATGTCAGAGCAGAGCTCCCTGGTTCATTTTTGGTGGTGGTGGGGGGAGGATGGTGAAATCAGAGGAGGAGACCCTGTGATCGGAACTGCTCTCGTTTTATCTCTTTTCCAATTCGTAGACAATTGAAGCTGGTTATTGAAGAACAGACAGGCAGGACTCTGTGGCCTAGAGAGGGGGAGGAGAATGCCATAACATTCTCTAGCAAGTTCATGGTATGCCCAGGCTAGAACCTGGGCTGCCTGACACCCCGATCAATGTCCTTTCCACGCGGCCACCCTGCCCAGGGACCGTGCTGCTCCCTATTCCCATCCAGCCACTTTGCTCCCACCTAAAACAATCGCTGTCGTCCCTCATCAGACTTCTCATTTCAGAGCTGCTCCATCTAGAAACATGACCCTGGAGAGAAAGGGTTCAATGCTTTAATCAGTGTCCCCACTAGACAGACAGACAGATACACACACACACACACACACACACACACAGAATACACACAGGCAAAGACCCCCTACGGACTCTGACTGGGAGACAGAGCCCAGCAGAACATCTGGACTCTACCCGAGCTCTTTATTAAGGAGTACTTTGCCTTCCAGAGAGCCAAGCGTGTGCCCCTCTACCGATGCAAATACTTCAGGCAAATTAAGAGTCTTGCCCTGTGCGATGATACATCCCGCGGTCACGGGAGCATGCCCAAGCACACAGGTACACATGCACTCACACACATGTGCACACAGAGATTTAGAAACCCTCCTTACTTGCCATATTCCCCAAAAGGGAATTTCAACCTCCGCACCAAATTGTGTTCCCCTATATAAAGGCATCACCCACACGGGAAGACTGGGACTCATCATTCCAGGGAAGGGGAGAGAGAAAGCCCTGTGAGGCATGGGCTCTAGAGAAGTCAGAACCAAGCCCACGTGAAAGTGTTCCCAGACTCCCTGATGCTCATTTCGGGGTGCCGGTGATCACTGAGGAAAAAAACATGGGGGTTTCAGGCCCATCTGCAATAGAGCCTTTCCACGCAGGCTTTTCCGAGGCTGGATGGCACTTTAGCTCCCAGAAGGGGGAGCTGTGACTCCATTTCAACCAAAGAGAACAGGCTCAGATTCCAAATCAGCTGTTGGGCCCCCCGTTGAGTTTCCATGGCCCAGCTCAGGCTGCGGTGAATGTATCTGGAATGGTGCAGGTGGGGACTTTAAAAACCCCTCTCCCCTGGCCAGTCCAAATAAAATGCCCGGGTGCATGCAAAAGTTTATGCTCTTGACCCCTAAGTCTTAAATTTCTCTGGAAGGTCTTTGCCCATGGCACCTTCGGTTGTATGAGGAGACATCCTGATTGGCATCCTCTAGCTTGTTCCCTCCCAGTTCCTTAGATGAAATCACCAGGATATAGCACCTGAACAGGCCTCTAAGGTTAGACATAACCTGCCCTTCTCTTCCCTTTGCTAAAATTCAAAGATTAACGAATCGGTCACTGAACTAACGGTAATCATATTAAAGACAAAATGGGGGTCAGGTGAAAAGGACAGATTTTCAAATGTCACTCTCCAAATAATCCCCCTGTTGTTTTCTATTCTAACCCCTTCTGCAAGGAGTACCTTTTTCCTTTCTCTCTCTCTCTCTCTCAGCGTCGGCTTCTACTTTTAAAAATTTCACTGATATTTTAACATCCAACCCAAATGACCCTTCCGAGAAGTCTTCTCAAAATCTTATTTTGGAATAAATCTCTTTCTCCCCTGTTCTCTCATATAATTTTGTCTGAGACTTTTATTTTAGCTTGGGTCTCTGTTTGCCCGATTTTATAGCTCCACGGATATATGCATGGCTTGCCCTCTTCAAAATGGTTTTGGTAAGAGCATTTTTTTTTTTTTTAAATCTTCAGGGACTAACACATAGTAGTTGCTCTATAAATGTTTGCTGTTGCATTTTGAGTCCAGACTCCATAACAGCTGTCATCTCTCTCTCTCACTCTTTCTCTTTTCAATAATTGTTTCAAGTTCATGCAAAACAATACAATCATGCTGCCTATACCATCAATATAGGAATGTCCATGATGATACAGATGGGTGAAATTAAGCCCTACTTGGAAGTGAACTTTGCCCTACTATGTTCCTACAATGTTTAGTTTTCTTCTCATTTAATCTTACTTTCCACCCAGTGGGGCAGATATAGTCCTTTCATAGCAGAAGAAAATGAAACTCATGCTGGCTGGGTCCCTTGCCCAAGGTCACGTGACCAGCACAACTAGACTTAGAACCTAACTTCCCCTTTCTTCAACATTTCTGCTCTTTCTGGTGAACCACTGCGTTAATGGTAACCATTGTGGATGACCAACGGGACTGGGTTGTTCAGCGGATTTTAGTATAGCTCAGGGCACAGTATTAGCTCTTCGAAATCGATGTTCTAAAGGAGTCATGGAGCCATTTGATCAAAGAATCTCAGTGTTTTAAGGTTTCTCATTAACTAGACCCTTTTCCTTATTTGAGAACCAAGAATCCTTTCTGTGATACTCATACAACGTATCCGCTCAGTCTCATCTTTTGTACTTTTATTAACGGCGAAGTAATTATCACACAAACCCGCCTATGCTGTGGAGGGAGACCTTGGTGGATGTTTTCTCACTGTGACTCTATATCTGCCTTTTGTCTGTAAGTCTCTGAAATCATACAACACAAATATAATTCTCTTCTAATTGTCAGTTCTTCCCATATTGTGGAAGCATAATCATATGATCACTAGTATTCTCCTGCTGGAGGCCCTATTGCCACAGTCTTGTGTCCTGTAACATTTGTTTGGGTCCCTCACCAAGCTGGCTGTTGATCGCTGGGCATTTTCTGGGCGTTCTCTAGTTGATCACGCTTAGAGGGTTTAAAAGCCACAAAAGGGGGATGGTTATCTACAATTGAGTAAGGTTTAAAAGGGGCATTGATTCATCCATTTATTCAACAAATGTTTATTAGGTGATGACTATTTTTCAAGCATAGCTCTAGACCAGTGCTATCAAGTAGACCTTTCTGTGGTAATGGATATGTTCTCTGTATTGTGCAATATGGTACTCACTAAGCACATGTGACTCTGAGCACCTGAAATGTGGCTAGTGTTACTGATGAACTGAGTTTGTTTATTTGTTTGTTTGTTTGTTAGTTTTTAAGATTGTATTTATTTATTTGAGAGAGAGAAAGAAAGCATAAGCTGGGGAGTGGCAGAGGGAGAGGGAGAAACAGTCCCCATTGAGCAGGGAACTGGATGCAGGGCTCTGTCCCAACACCCCAAGATCATGACCTGAGCTGAAGACAGATGCTTAACTGACTGAGCCACCCAGGTGCCCCATGAACTAAGCTTTTAATTGAATCCAATTTTAATTTTAATGTCACTAGTTATCTGTGATGAGTAGCTTCCGTATTGGGCCGCACAGATCTGGACATTGAAGATGTAGAATGAACAGGGTCCTCTTTTCGTGGAGCTCAGAGTCTTGTGGGGAGAATTGGGTAATAAATGAGTAAACAAATAGATAAGCAAAATAACTTCACGTCATAGTAAATGCCATGCAAATAATTAGGAATGTGGACGATGTGACTTTAGCTAGGGTAGCCAAGGGAGACTTCTCTGAGGGCATGCCACTGGAGCTGGTTTAGGTGAGAAGAAGCTACCCGTATGGCAGAGACCGCAAAGATAAAGTCACTGAACATGTGCAAGCTTAGGAGAGCCAAGCGATCTTGTGGCTAGAGCTCGCAAGTGAGAAAAAGAATGTCATGAGATGGAAATAAGAAAGGTAGGCGGGGCCAGATCAAAAGGCTTTGTCAAAGCTGCAGGAATAAAAAGTCTAGAATTCCACCACCATCCCCCGGCCATAAAATGCCCTTGCTTAGGGAGTGGGCAGCCCAAGGGCTTAGCTGAGAAGTGAGGAGAGATTGACAGGAGCTCAGCATCAAGTGCCCTTGACAGGTTTCCATCTTGTCCATTAAAATAATAATAATAATAATAAAGATTTATGTATTTGAGAGAGAGCATACATGCTCACATGAAGGGGGTTGTCGGGAGGGGCAGAGGGGGAGAGAATCTTCAGCAGACTCCCCACTGAGCACAGAGCCGACGTGAGGCTCCATCTCAGGACCCTGAGATCATGATCAGAGATGAAAACAGGAGTCAGGTGCTCAACCTACTGAGCCACCCTCATCTTGTCCATTTTTAATCTGTCATTTCAATGAGTTCTTTTCACCTTAATTTCTAGTCCTGTTCTGGGTGTTGCACGCTCTGGACACCTCCAGCTCTAAAGGGAGGGGAAGAACTGGACGGGGGTTATGGATAGAAAAGGAGGAAGAGAATGAATACTTGAAGAGAAAGGTATTGAAATGAAGTTTGGTAAAATAAAGTGAAAGTTGGCATTGCCTTATCAGCAAATATTTATTGGGTATCTAGTCCCGGAAAGACCATGAATAAAGCCCCGGAAAGATCTTAGTGGAGCCGGTGAAGAATCCATCCAGGTGCTGGCATTCTAACAGAGGAGGTCTGCAAATGATCATTCATGGTAGAAGCACAAGTGTCATTTCAGAAGTTTATGAGAGGATGAGGAAGGTAAAGAGGAGAGGAAGACCCCAGTGGTGTGTCGAGAGGGATGACGAGGAAGAAGATGGTGGGGACCATAAGGTCTGGAGATCAAGAGGACATACCTTTTCATTGTCTATCTCCATTAATTTTAAATGTCACATACTAAGAGCACAGGGGCTCAGGGCCCCCGATTCTAGTCCTAGCTCCTATCCTTGTATTTTTGGAACACCTTAAGAACCTATCTGCCCCAATTTGGTCTTGCCTTCTGCAAATCAAGAAGGACCAGACGGTGCCCTGCCTCACCGAAGGGATTTGCCCCAGCTTAGTGAAATACCGCATGACGAAGTTCTTGCAAGGGCACAGAGAGACAGCGTGTGTTGGCCATGCTTCATCCGAATGTTTTGATACTGTCTCAAAAATGAGCAAATCGAACAGAAGTCACACCTCAGGGCACAGACTGTGACTCCAGACACGGGGACTGAGTGGGAGTGATGTGCCACTATCGTAACTCTTCATATCAGAGCGATTAAGTGGTAGCATGAAATCCACTGTCCTCCTGGAACACAGTAGCCTAAAAAGGCTGCCTAGAAATCCATAGACAGTCCTTGTTACTGAGGGGGCCAAGAAGACAATTAAGAAGATAATGAGGCTGAGGAAAAGTGAAATTAATTTCTTTTTTTCATACGTGGGTGAGGGGGATCTTTGTATCTCAAAGGAAATGTGTTTTGGAGATTGCAGGTGACCTTAAGGAGAATAGATTGGACAAGACAGGGTGTGAGAGAGTTCGAAGGGGTGAATTACTGGGCCTGTCTGCTACCCAGTGGAGGCCACGCATGGGAATAGCAAGCTGGTACGGACACCAAATAGATCATTTGAAACAAATCGTATTCCCAGTGTGCGAAGATTTTCTCACAGGGTGTAGAGAGCCACATACAATGGTGTCTGGACCACTTTGGGAGCAGCTAAGACTGTATCCCCCTCCATGGGTGAGGAGGTAAATTCATAAGGCAATTAACAAAAGCAAGATGTAGTCGTTTTTGTGTAAATTGCAAAGGTTGAAGCTGTGGGGCTCCAAGTAATCCAATACTGGCCCGGAGGGGTTTCTGAAATATAATTCATCCAGCCTTTCAAAGGTCCTGCAAACGAGCCAGGGGGAAGCTCAGTGAGAAATAATGTATCCTGGGGGTAACATGGAGTAGCCAAGCTGATTCAGATGGAGGAAGGCAGACATTTAAGACATACGGTTGCTTCCAAGCAGTCAGCTCACCTATCTCCATTCTAAGAATTAGCAGTCCACAAAAGTGGATGAAATTCTGGGGGGCTGTGGAATTCGTAGACACTCCAGAAGCCCCAAGATTAAGCTGGAGGAGCGTTCTGAGAACTGTGACAGGGACGTCTGCCTTAAGTAAGTACGTTTCAGTCTGTGGTAGTGGAGAAGCTAAATTTCTTATGGAATCTGGTGGGCTCTGAGTTTATAGACGTATGGTTGGGGGAGGACCTACAAGAGTCCTCGCTGATGGTATAAAAAACATCTGCACAGAGAGAAGGGCCATTAAAAAAAGGAAATCAGTGCTTGGGTATGTTTAGGAATGGAGGGGAAAACTCGAAAAATCGGTTACCTGGCAGGAGGTGGTAATACGGTTTTTCCGCTGAAAAATTTTGGAGGCAAGACTGTCAGAGAGGAAGTGGTTCTCATCGAATGCCATTGCCAGAGATGACTGAGGCAAAGGAGGGCTGAGCAGGGTCATAAAGAATTTTATTCTAAATGCTTATCAACGGGATAGCATCATTGAAAGTCCAGCGAAGCCTAACAAATGATTCCTGAAAATATTAGATCAGACTCAGCTTTACCTGCGCTCTCCTCTTCCTGATGTTGGGAATTATGCATTTAGGCAGAACATAGGATGGAATTTGAGGGGATTCTGGAAAGATCTTCACCTACAGTATAGAGGTGGCTGAAATGTCACAATGACAAAGCCATGCTTGGAGTGGGAGAGTGTCTGTGCCAAGCACGTCCTATATCCTCTGTGCTATAACGGGTACTTGTTATAGATATCTTGTTGAATATTCTGAAAGAGCTCAACACATGGGTGGCATCACCCTTGTTCTAGCGATGAGGAAACCGGGGCACAGCACAGTGATGTCACTTGTCTTGGGCCACCCACAGAGTCCATGATAGTGTGGAGGATTTGGACTATTTCTGTCTGACTTGAAAGTGTTGTGGTTGAAAGCTTTAATGCTGGAGTGTGAATGCCCCCTCTACCACTCTCTAGCTCTGTGACCTTAGCCAGATTACCTGATCTTTCTGCGTCAGCTTCCTCTTCTACAGAATGAAGAGGACCGTACTGACCACCATAGAGATATTGTGGGGTTTAGTGAGTTGATATGGTAAGTGTTTGAACAATGACTGGCAGACCATCAATGTTACATAAACATTATTATTACTTATTATTATTACTATACCCTGTTGCATTAGATTAAATGTTGCCCAGGCCGGTAGGTATGCTCTCTGGCTGGAAGTGCTCTGTAGGAGACATTACCACCAGGTTCAAGGCCTTACCTTGAAAATGAGCTTCCTCAATCATTTTTACCAATCCCCCTCCCCTAAGATGGCAATGTGAGACCAGCAGTTAGGGGAAAGATTGAGAGCCCAGGAAAAGGCATGGAAGGATATAAAATCAAAATGACTGGGGCAGATTTTGTATTCTCTATCTGTGGGTCAGAAACCAGTTATAGATAGCCATCAGAGCTGAAAGTCACCTTCAATAGAGTCTAGATGAATTTTCTCTCACTCTTTTACTTATACATTTTTTCCTCTTCAGCATCAAAGTGTATCTAAGTTGGTTCTAGTACCTGGACCCCTGGAGCCCACATCCTTGCACTTCTGGGTTTGCTTTTCTAGGCTGTGAGACTGGGGGTTCCACAGGTGCATATGGGAGAGCATGACTGACAGCACGATGGGAGAGCATGACTGACCGCACGCTCCATGCTCTGATGTGAACCATGTTCATCTTCCTCCTCCTCTTGGTTTCCATCTTCCTTATCAGCATCATTTGTTTTACCAAGTGCTTGTGTGTCTTAGCATGTATTCTCTCGGAACCTTCACAGTCTCACTCTAACAGTGTAACTATTCTTCCCGTTTTCCAGATGAGGACTGTGGGGCTTGGAGGTGAAAGGATTTAACCCAAGATAGGTAATAAACAATAGCAATGGGTCTCAAACTTGTATCAGCAGAGACACTGAGGATTAACATCCTTTCATTGAACTGTCCTCCCTGATTCTATCTGCCCATCTAAGGCATGGTCTGGCCCCTGGCAGCTTGGTGGCTTCCCCAAATCGAGGTTGATCATTGCCTCTTCGTTTCCATTGTCTTCGGCCAGGTCCACTGTGGCAAATCTTCAGCCATTCTGTTGCGCAGGCCCTGCCCTCACTCCCAGTCTTGTAGGCTTCTTAATGAAAGAAGCATCCATCAATCCCAGTCTTGTAGGCTCCTAAATGAGAGAGGCATCTATCTTGCATGTTCCAGGAGATGTTATAAATGGCGTCTACTGGAGGGAGGCTTCTTAAATCTCCTTAATAACCTGCATTTTGCTTTCTCTCCTTCTTTATCTGTCAGCATCGTGAATATCTTCAACCCTTCCAGGGTTTTCTGCCTGCCAACTTCATAGCCTCTTAAAATAGTAATTTAACTTCACAATGCCTCAGTAGGAAACCTTAGCTGGGTGTGTTTATTTGTACCCTTAAGTTGTGGAAGTTTAAATGCTGCTCAGACCAGGACCAGTCCTCATAGAAAAGCTACTTTCTAGCTCTGGGCCAGAGCCAAGAACCAAGATGTTACTTTTCTTTGGAATAGAATCACTAAAGGCACCTCTGGAAACAGTAGCACTTTTAAAAAGCATCTCAGGAAATGGCAGGATGGAGGTGGCGAGAATTGTTGCAGCCAGATGCTGCAAGAGAAGTGATGTGTATATATCTGATCTCTCTCTCTCTCTCTCTCTCTCTCTCTCTCGACACACACACACACACACACACACACACACAGGAATATTGGTATTAAGGAGAAAAACAACACAGACAGAGAAGTTCCCCATGCTGAGAAATAAATTAATTATACGTGCACAGGTAGGTGAACAAGAAATTTTATTGAGTGTTTGGGATAAAAGAAAAAAGAAAAGAAACAACAGAACAAAGTGTATCATGGGATCTCTACAATCACTAAGGATACGGAGCACATTTTTCACTTAGAAAGCTGAATGAAGACCAGGAACATGATCCGTAAACAGGGGCTACCAACAATACCTCCCCGCGAGTTTGGCTGTGCGCATGGAGCATCCCATGAGTAAAGTACTTAGTGACAGGTCCCGGGGGCTCAATATATGGCACTCATGATGATATTTATCGACATGGGCATATTTTTGATGAGCTATTAAGTTAAAAAATATATACATTAGGCTATATTATGCATAGCCTGCTCTTTTATAAGATGCTCCTGGATATTGGATGTGGGTTCTCTTTAGGTGAGAGATTATGAGTGAATGTGAATCTTTGATATTTTACGTGTATTGCCTAATATCTCTAATGCATGTGCATTCCGTGGGTAATGAATATTTTAAGTAGTAGGATGTGGGGGACCAGCGAGCAGTTATTGGTGGGAAGAGGAGCAGAGGTACATTCTTTAATGTAAAGTTTGCTAAATTTCTGAGTCATCTGTCCTAAATCCCATTTAAATGGACTCAGGTTGTTTTTTTTGTTTGTTTGTTTCTTTTTATTTGTTTTTTTTTTTTTTTTTTTTTTTTTTGTTGTTTTTTCCTTTTCTTTTTTTACTTGACCTTGACTGGAGCAGGGCTACTCATAAAAACCAAAGATTTGGTCAATGGTTTCTACTTTCTAACACATGTTAAAGTAACTATCGCACCTTTAAAAGGAAAGATTGTGTCACCTCTAATCGTTTTGTGTTTGGTTGTGCTTTGTTGCTGTGATTTGGGAAGCATGGATTTGGTGTGGCTGCCACCTTGACATCAGAAGACTTTCGTTTTGACTCCATTTTTGTTTTTAATGTTGGGCAAAGAGGGCCACCGTGGGAGTAGGAGAGAGGCATGGGACTGGTGAGATGGCCACCTCACCATCTATACCAGAGCAGCCACATTTTCTGCTTTGCTTTATTACTTTTTTTTTTGTATAAGAGTTGAATAAAGATTTCAAAGGCTCTAAAAAAATGACTTGACTTTATTGGCTGAAACGTTAAAAGGACTCTAAGGTGGACTTAAAAATGACAGATTTTGTCCTAGATTAAGTCATCGTATGAAGCTCTTTAGGAGACCACATATGACTGACATATCCCCAAGGGTTTAGAAGGAACAGAAAGCATATGTGAGCCTCTGTCTTAGCCACCTTTGTCATCACAATGTATGACCTACATCATTGCCATCAACAGATTAAATGAATTAAACAAAGTATGAGCTATATTCAAGGCAGCCTCTTATAGAAATGAAATATTTCCATAGGAAAACTTAGGAGTGAGTGTGTGCTAATTCATGTTGCCTTGGGATGGGTGGTGTCTTTAGAGGGAGGGATCTGTACTTGTGGAAGTGAAAAAGGGGACATCCCAGGTTGGGCAAATTGTAGGCACAAAGACATGACACCAAGCTTATATCTTTTCTTCATCACAGAACCATAGAATGTTAGAACTGAGCCAGAAGAGCCCTTAAGATCCATTGTGTTCAACCTACCTCTTTTTGCAGATAAGGAAACAAAGACTGACAGGGAGAGTGTCATGGCGAAGGCCATAGTCTTTATTAGTAGGGATGCTCAACTAGAACCCCAGATTGCTGACCCCCAGACAGCAATCATTCCATCAGCAGAACATTTTCCTATCCTCTCCTGTGGTGCACTAGATCTTCAGAAACTCCAAGGAAAGGTCAGATACCTTTGGGAGATGCTTCATGGTCTACCCTGTTCCTGAAAATCAGGTTATATATAAGCAAATTCAAGTTTCCAACAAAGTTCTTTGATAGAGGGAGATTTTCAAACTAATTCAAGCTTTCTCAAAGTTATGTGAGCACAAAATGTCAACTTTCTGTATTTTTCACTTAATTCTTAATAATAATTCTTTATAGCTTACTTTAGGAGACTCGACACGAGACAACTATATCTTCCCTTGAAAAATCAGAATATTATGTATATGGAAAAATGTTTTTTAAGCAATGCTGATGGTCTGTATTTTTTTGGGAATGATGGTCATGTTTTTAAAATGAGTATAAGAACAATAGGGAAGTTTCCCAGATTTAATGTTTCCCATTCCTCCCTCATTCCCTCCTGTCTCGGCCTCTCTCACTCACTCCGTCCACCCGTCCTCTCTTCCTCTGTCTGCCTTTCCTTCCTTCCGTCCTTCATTCCTTTCTTCCTTATCATCTTACTTTCTTGCTTTACTTTTCTCTCTCCTTCTTTTCCTCCTTTATCTCTCTTAGCCTATTCCTGCTTTCTTCCCATTCTTCCCCCCCACCCCCCAAAATACATTTCTTTTTGAGGAGTTACTATGTTCCAGATTCTGGACCATCTGTGATGAATAGGACATTTTCCTGAACGAAAGCTCTTGCCAGTTTGATGAGGAAACAGATGTGCAAACTGAGATAATACAGAGTAGCTGCTGCTGAAATTAGAACACAGGCAGCGTATTAGGAAATGGAGGAGAGGTCCTTGTGCTTGAGCCATGGAGGTTGCATAGCCCATTGGGTAGATGGAAAAAGAACATTCCAAGTGGACAGTGGGAGAGGAAGTCGTTCAGCGTGACTGGAAAACATGCTCAGGGTGAAGCTGGAAAAAATAACCTCAGGACTGGAATATATAAAGCCTTAAACCCCATATTAAGTAATATGTGTCTAGAAAATTACCAGTAACTCTTAAGAAAAGGATTAGCATGACTAGATCTAGGATTAAGACAAGAGGAAGGAAGAGGGGGTTTGGTGGCCCTTTGGCAGTTTATGGTTCACATGACACATGGATGACCTTCCAGGGTAAGGCAGTGGCAAGGAAGTGGACACACTGCAGAAATACTGTGATGTGTGACAAAGGGCAAGGAGGGGTTACGGATGGCTCCCTCCAAGGTTGTGCCAGATCTAGTCCTGCTCTCTAAATAGTGTTTCCAGAAACAGCAGGGTCTCAATTATCTCACCGTGGGCTGTGAAATTCTAAAAAAAAATAATAAAAAAGTCTCAAAACAAAATTAAGTTTAATTTGCTTTAATTGAAAAATAAACACATGCCATGTAGAGCACTCTCAAGAGGAGAAAAAAAAAAAAAAGGCTTAAAAATGAAAGGAACAGTTGGGTGTGGTAGGCCCTCAATTATTGGAAATCCTGAAATGAGAACTGGCGTGGACTGAGAAAATGAATTCAGAGTGAAAGTCAGTAATGGGAAGTAGAAGCTTTCTGTCCGGGTAGCAGTTTTCTGGAGGTCTTGTGAGGTGGTTATTTTTAAATTATTGTTAAGAACATTCATTTATAAGGCAGGAGAAGAAGGAGAGCTGAATGTGGAGCAAGACAATTTGAGTTTGATCCTTTCTCTTTCACTTTAATTGTGTGGCCTTTAGTAAGTCGTTTTTGGCTTTAGTCTCGTCATCTGTAGAAGGGGGATAATAATCTGTCCATCACTGGATTCCTGTGGGGATTGTGTGATTCATGTACGTGGAAGTTCTAACATATGGGTAAAAGGTGAAGGAGAAGCACAAGCAGGAGGAAGACGAGGAAGAGGAGGAGGGCTAGAGGAAGGATCCAGACAAGAAGGAAGAGGAAGGATATTAGAGTGAATCCAACAGTGCATGACATTTATTGAGAGCCTCTGTGTTCTGGCCTTGTGCTAGATGCTGAGGGATAAGATGGCCAAAAACAGCTGAGCCTTGCCTCTACAGCACCTGTCTTCTAGCAGCAAATATTCTCATCTCTAGGTAGGCCATAGAATAGAGTCAGGAAGAGAGACTGAGCTAAGGGTGTTATTTGGAAAGCCTTGAGATGGTGAGTTAGGAGCTCTTGTCTTAAATAGGCATTTTTCTCTCTGTTCACAACCACTCTGCCTCCCCTGTACTTTGACTCTGGCTTAGGTTCTGCCTGTCTCACGGGCAAGAGTCTGCTAGTCACATTTGGAGGTAATGGGGGCTTGGAACTGTAAGCTCAAAGTGTCAGATTCTTATAATATTGGCATCTTAGAATCACAGTTGTAGAATTTTAAAATCTATCAAAACTTGGAATCGGAGAATCTTAGAATAATAAAAGCTAGTGTCAAAATCTCATAGAGTCATAGAACATAATATTCATGGAATATAAAAATCAACTCTTAGTACCACCACATCTTAAAAATCACAGAATCATGAAATTAGAGTCTTTGAGAAGAGAATGGCATTTTATGGTTATCTGGTCCACCCTCCTTTCCAATTCATGGAAAATACTAATATAGCATTAAAAAATACAAACACTCCTAAGAATCTTTGTATAGGAAAAAGGTGGCCCTAAAGGAAATCTAAAGCTTAATAACGTTAATGGTGAACATATTGTCCAAGGGACAGTGATGATGGACACAGATGGAGTTTCTGAACATTATCAAAGGTTTTGGTGGGTGTTGGTTGACTTTACTGACACCTAAAATGAACACTTACTTTAATAGGAAGCTCAAAACAAATAGGAATTAATATTTTTGCTCACTGACCATCCCTGCTGTAATTATTCATGTGGGCCAATGTAGCCATGCTGTCGTTTTAGAAACATGGTCCCCTAATTACCGGCCCTCTTGTTTTGGACAGTGAACTTGGGGAGGGTAGGAGTGATAGGGGATTCTCTATAACGCCCATGAGCTTTCTAGAAAAGCCTTTCGCATCCTAGGTCTCGCACGCATCCCGTCTTACTATCTTTTTTCTCGCGGACCTTCCCCTTGTATACACATGGTAACCTATTATTGTAACCTGACCTTGCGTGTGTTTTCTCCGAAGTATTGGCTTTGGCTGCCAAGGCTTTTTCTTTTTCTTTCTTTCTTTCTTTCTTTCTTTCTTTCTTTTTTTTTTTTTTAAACCTGGCATCCATTTTGTATGTAGTTATTGTTCCCTCCATATTCTCTCACAGGACCTCGGATCCAGTGGTATATTTTGACAGGTGCAGGAAGAACCTGGCTTAAGGAAATGTAGAGTATGGAGAGGTTTTTGCGCGGCGTGCGCATGCGCGTGCGGGGCCGGGAGTACCTGTGTTCGTGTGTGTGTGTGTGTGTGTGTGTGTGTGTGTGTGTCTGTGTTCATGTGCACGCACGCATGCGCGTGTGCTGCTTTCCTAAACTGTGAGTCTGGATCTTCTTCACGTGAGCATGGGGTTGCATTTGAATGTACTCACGGGTTCTTATGTGCCCGTGTGTGGGGATAAACTTGTGCGGAAACGAACGTGTTTTGAATAGGTAAGATACGTAAATGAATCTGTGGCACTTGACATACATTTATTGAGCATCTACAATGTTTCTGACAATGAAGTAAGTGTTTTCATGGATGGTAATATATTTGATTTTACAACTATGAAGTAGTTATGGTAGATATTACAGTTTCAATTTTGAAGATGTGTCAGCTAAGGCTCTTAGAATTGAAGTGATCGGGGCTGGTATTTGAAATGGAGTCTTTTTATTAAAGACTTTGGTTATGCGTTTTAGGTCTGAACGTACTGGTGTGTGAGTGAGTACAAGTTGTGTGTGTGTGTGTGTGTGTGTGTGTGTATTCGCACACACCCATATGTTCATGGACGTGTGGGAGTGCATGCATTCCTCGTCCTCATATGCATTTCTTAAAATGCATGGATGTGTAAAGAGTTGAATATGTGTAGCAAAATGTATGCACCAGCTAAAGCCCTAATCATCCAGCGAAGTACATCTGAGGAGTTGGTGTGGGGGTGAGGGGACTGTGGGTTGTGTGAGCAGTGGGGGGAGAACGTCCAAGAGGCAGAGGATGGGCAACTTGGAATCCATTTATCCACAGTACTAATGTGGCTCTGTGCTTTGCAGGGATCCTTCACCACAAATTATTAACCCCTGAGGGCATTTTTTTCAAAATCCTTTGAAAAGCGTCCGCATGTGTCCATGTCAGGCATCCCGGGACCAGAGTTTGTGAAATGCTCATCTAGATATTAAAGCAGGCTTTAGAAGAAGAAGAGAGGGAGCAAAAGGAGGCCCGTGCCAGGGATGCTTGTGATACAGAAACTTAAGGTGACAGGAAGCTTCTTTGCGGTTGCTTCAGCAGGTGCAGGGAGAGTAAAAACCTGCAGACGGTTTCTCCTGTGTTCCACTCCCATTATTTCACCCAGAGCCCGCACGAAGTCTCAGAGGCAGGCCCCGTTTTCCCGTTTTGCAGATGACATGATTGACACTTGGAGCTACGCGATTTTCTTGCAGTCACACAGCAGCAGAGCCGGGGTTTGAACCCAGGTTTTCCTGCGTGTGTGATTACCCTCCTCCGTGCCGGTCCTCACGGTTTCCTTTAGGCTATGACCTAAACCCACATAAATCTCAAGCCGTCCGACACCCAGCCAAGCCACATAAACATTCCGGATTCACTGCACTGACGCTTCGAGGGGCTGAAATAGAACTTTGAAATTCTCCTTCACTTTTAATTAAAAAAAGATTTAGGCTAACCCTGGGTTTCCACTTCTGTTTAACTGCGACTGCTTTTAACCGTTGCTGTATTTTTATTGTTGCAAGTGTGACGCACCGATCCATCTTCCTTGTAATGCTTCTCGGTTTCTGCTCCATCTGTTGAAGAGAAAACATTTGCAGAAATCTCTCGGCTTCTCTCCAAGGGCTGAAACTTCAGTTGTAGCAAGGATTGCAGTGCAGGAAATGGGGTTGGCCATCGGTGAAATCCAGAGATTGGCAAAGTCTGTTTCTAGGATCTTTCTGATTTTCATTTTCCCAAAGTACAGCTTCTCCCAAGTGCCCGGCCAGCCCTGCTGTGTTCCCCTGCCTGCATCTAGGAGTATGCTGGACCCTCCACATTTAGGTTTTACCACTCTCATTTACAATGGAAACATCGATTCTGTTCTTTTTGACTGTGCTTGATTCTACATGTTTTTTTGTTTTGTTTTGTTTGTTGTTTTATAAACTATCATTAGTTCTTTTTTAAAATCATTATTATTTTTTTAAAGACCTTATTTACTTATTTGACAGAGAGAGAGAGACAGCGAGAGAGGGAACACAAGCAGGGGGAGTGGCAGAGTGAAAAGTAGGCTTCCCACCAAGCAGGGAGCCTGATGCAAGGTTCTATCCCAGGACCCTGGGACCGGAACCTGAAACAAAGTCAGATGCCCAAGGACTGAGCCACCCAGGTGCCCCTAAAATCATTAATTCTTAATAATGACAACATTTGGTGTGGAAGGGGCATTGGACTTGGCATTGGTAGACTTGAGTTCAAGTCCTTACTTTGTCGTGTTTTAACCTGGCAAGTTACTCCAACTCTTGAGCCTGGATTTGCTGGGAAAGCTTCAGGATCACACGGTTTCATTAAAACCCACATGCTCTGAAATTGTGACATGCTGTACTCATGTTATGCATATTCACTCGTGCTTTCCTTTTGTTATTTCTTTTTGTTTGTTCATTCTTAAATTTGTTTATTTATAGGACATTTGCTGGATGAAGGCTACATACCAGGTCCTGCTTTGGTGTGGGTGATTCTAAGGCAAATTAGGCCAAGTCCATACATAACCTTCAAAAGCCCACACCCAGTAGCATAAGTGTTGCTGCAAGGTCATGAACAGGCTATGGTTTCCTCTTCCTTAGGGGATGGGGCGATTATTCAAAGAGGGGATAACCTTGAACTGAACGTTAAAGAATAGGGGATTTATAAAGGTTGGAGTGGAAATATGAAAGAAGTCTTTCTTGGTAGAAGGATTGTCTTGGGAAAAAGTAACACGGGTAAAGCGCACTGGGGCATGCTGGGAATGTCTGCAGGAAATCTAGAAAGCAAAGGCAGAGATACTGGCAAGAGGCATGGAGAGTAAAACATGGTGAACAATGGAGTAAAGTGACAATGGCTAATAGGTGACCTGTGGATAGATGGGAGGGGGCCATTGATAGATGTAATCAAGGAAGTAGTCCAATATCATATTGTGATTTATAATAAGAAATTATATTTTTGGTCTTCATTGTTGGAATTTCCTAATGGATAAGAAGCAACGAAAGTGTCTTTTGTTATGTCAGTAAGGTGGCTTTTGGATGGCATCTAAGGATGCGGGCTGGTTGCCAGGGGACCCAGCCTTGTGATTAGAGGCTGGAACTTTTTAGTTCAACCCCTCAGTCTCCAGGGAGGGAAGAGGGGCTGGAATTTGAGTTGGTCACCAATGGCTAAGGATATAATCCGTCGATCCTATGTAATGAAGTCTCCATAAAAATCCAAATGGAGAGGGTCAGGAGAGCTTCTGGGTTGGTGAGCATGTGGAGGGGAGAGTGGTGTACCCCGAGGGAGGACGGGGATTCTGGAAGCTCCCCTGCCCTTCCTCCATGCTTGTCTGTGCCTCTCTTCTGTCTGTCTGTTTTGGAGTCTTTTTTTTTTTTTTTTTTTTTTTAAGATTTTATTTATTTACTTGACAGAGAGAGAGATCACAAGTAGGCAGAGAGAGAGGAGGAGGAAGAGGCAGGCTCCCCGCTAAGCAGAGAGCCCGATGTAGGACTCGATCTCAGGACCGCAAGCTCATGACCTGAGCCGAAGGCAGAGGATTAACCCACTGAGACACCCAGGCGCCCTGAGGGCAAGAAAATTCCTTAGAACTCTAAAAAAGAGGTCACTGGTGATGGGATGCTAGGCATAATTTTTAACCTTTTCAATGAGGGAGACATTTGGGCCAAGGAAAAGAGTCTATGTAGGCAATTTCCTGGTGCCCCAAGGGGAGAAGATGGGAATTTGGGAGGAAATTCTGCCCCTCTCACCTCTGTTACTTAACATCCGTCATGTGGACTCTAGTGGGTTTTTAGGAGACACCTGACATTTCTGGATAACGTCACGGAGGCCGCCTTCCTTGGCAATCCACCAGAGATTGAACCCCAAAGGGAAAAGGCCACAAAACATAACATAAACTATTTTTGTATTTCTGTAATTTCATTTTTTATAGCAATTTTTTTAACCCTTGAAGGAAGAGCTGTAGAATCAAGAACCTTGTGGTCTGAAATGTATCTAGAATGTTTAGCCTCTTTCTTAATTTGTGAATGCCAATACCCACACCTCTCCATTCCCCCTCATTCTGTTGTGATAGTCCCTTCATGTTGGTTTTTCTTTCCTAGATGTGCCTTTCTCTACCATGCTCTTTTGCCCAAGTCTTTTAAATTGATGACTCTCAAATGCTGGTCGAAAATTTGATGTCTGAATGTGAAGGACAATCTTCTTTTAAGATTATGCCCCCTTTAATGTTTCTGGTTAAAATGTACTTTCTCTTACAAAATGCTGGTAATAGTAATTGCAGCCTCTGTATTGTCAAATGCCCTTTCCTAGAACAAGAACACTTTACGTGGGTCAAAGAAATTGGTTTTAAAAATTTGACTTGGCGTGGAATCTGAGAGGCTGATGTTGGCGCCGTGCCCCCACAGAGGAAGTCTCTTTCTCACTCCCCATTTGACTTCAAAATATGGGGATCATGTCTTTGTGTATTTCATCATCTCCTGTAAGACCCTGGTGATGTCTTGCCTATAGTAGGTCATCATTAAAGGCATAACAAGGAAGCGAATCTTCAGGTAATCAAAAATGAATTGAGTACCTTTTGTGTTTCAGGGCTGCTCGATGTAGTGAAGTTGGTACCAGAGCATATATAAACTTCACTCGATAACAAGGCTTATAATCCAGCCTTCAGAGTTGAGGAAGCTTGGTGGTTAAGGGCTGAAGTTGGGACCCGGACGGCCGGGGCGTGAGCCCAGGCTTCTCCAGGAACTAGCTATGTAACCTCATGCAGTTTACTTAACAAGGTTTTCCTATCTCCCTATCTGTGAAGTGGGTGTAACGTTAGCCTAATAGACCTGTATAGGTTACAGGGGTTTATCGAGGTTTTTAGAGCAGAGCCTGATACACAGGAAAGGGCCAGCGGATATTAACCATCATCATTAAGGCTCACAAAGCAGAAATGAGGGAGTAGGCAAGGAGCCCAGGTGAACTTGGGTCAGAAGACCATGGTGCAAGTCCATGCTGCACTACTTACTAGTACAGTAAACATAGAAGAATCATTTAACCTCCTTCTATGAAACCAAAATTAGAACCGAGTAATAGTCCCTAAGACTTTAAAGAAAGCTAATGTTCTTAAGATGCGGAGGTTGAGGGCTGCCTGGGTGGCTCAGTGGGTTAAGCCTCTGCCTTCAGCTCAGGTCATGGTCTCAGGGTCCTGGGATCGAGTCCCGCATCGGGCTCTCTGCTAGGCAGGGAGCCTGCTTCCTCCTCTCTCTCTCTCTGCCTGCCTCTCTGCTTGCTTGTGATCTCTGTCTGTCAAATAAATAAAATATTAAAAAAAAAAAAAAAAAGATGCGGAGGTTGAAAAAGCCGCCTTGAGGCTGAGCAGGGTGTTGCTATGAAGAAGGCTGTCAAGCAGGTGGCTGAAAGGTGAAAGAGCCTATAGAAAAGATTTGGAGCCACCTAGTTTCCTCTTTCTGGAAAGTTCTTTGAATCATGAGTAAGGTGGGAGGTAGTGAGGCTATTGCCAACTGATGGGCCATTGTTTTTCCTAGAGACACCCAGAAAAAGAATGTCCATTCACCCCAGGAATTCACTGCCCTGAAGAAGCTCCTTATCATAAGGGAGTTGATGAAAAGATAAAGCTGAAGTCGAAGACAGAATTAAGGGGACACAAGTTAGAATGCCGCTGTTCAGGGTCTGGAATTATTAGTAAGTCTATGTACCATGGGTTCAATCTGAAAAGGGTTTCTGCATGAAATGAGCTGAATCAAATGAGTGTGTGTGCACAGGCCTGTGCTGTGTGAATATTCAATGAGACAGAGGTTGTGGGTGCTTCTGGCTCTCTGGGTTTTGCTTGTTGCCAGAGATTAGGTTACCATCTGGAAAATACCTGCATCTACAATGTTGCATGGATTCTTGCTGATTTTCAGAAGTTTGTCAGAAGTTTGCTTGTTTTCTTGCAGAGAAGAAATAAATGCTGGGACCTTAAAGTGTTGGGAGGAGGCTGGTCAGGCGGGGTAGAGAGGAAAGTCTGAGGCTCTGTTTCTAGTGTTTGGGGAGCTCCTTAAGGCACAGCAGGGGAGTTAAGAAAAATCAGGTGTGAGCTGAGGTTGCTGAATGGATAAGCTGATGGAGCTAAGTGCTGCTTTTAGCAAAACAAAGGCGTTTGCAGGATTGGATGGTGGCTGTGGCATTGGAGGTGGAATGCTGGAAACTGGAAGGGGAAGGTAGATTCAGAAACTCAGCCATGGGTACCAGGTAAGCCTTTTAACCAGAGCACTTAAAATCCACGCATCCACCCTTGGGTTCCTCCATTCAGTCAACACACACGCGTGGGAAGGCACGTCTACATGTTAGAGGCTGTGGTTAAAGTGATAAAGTGGATATGTCCCTGCTCTGCTGGAGTCTAATCAGTGGATAAATATTTTAAGCACCTACTGTGTGCTAAGTGTTGGTGATGTAAAAGTGAAAAGACAGTGTGGCCTTTACTTTTCATTCAGGATAAAGGCTAATATTAAGCAAATAGAGTATAAAGTGAGCGTGCCAGAATATGTGTGTGTGTCTGTGTGTGCGCGCAAATAATAATAATAATAATAATGTATATTTATTGAGCATTTACTCTGTACAAGGCACAGTTACATTTATATGTACTGTCTCTAATAATTCTCCCTGCCACCCTCTGAATTCAAGAATAGGCTTGTTACCACATTTTACCAATAAGAAATCAGATAGATTCAGAGATGTTTCGTAAGTCGTGCAAGAAAACAAAAGACTAGCAGGCGGTAAGTGGGAAACAAACGGAGGTCTTCTGATGCCAGCACCGTTCCTGTTGACTTCTCTCCATCTGTCCCATCTTCCCCATAAGCTATGGGGGCTCCGAAGGAAAGAATCACCGATGTTTCTGGAAAGTGCCATTCGGTGGAGGCGACAGTTTCAGCTGGGTACTGTGAGTCCAGTAAGAGTTCATCAGGGGGACATCTCCAGGAAGAGCATTTCTAGGTGTAGGACCAACGTGTGCGAACACGTGGAGGTCTGAACCATCACAGACCTTTGAGGGAAATCACTTGGCCCCTAGTAGATGGGCCAAGAACAGCCAAGGAGTCCAGACCCATGAGAGGGGTTATTCCAGTCTCTCTGCACAACGCAGCCTTGGACCATGAACAACATCTCACATTTCAGTACCTGCCAGGATCAGTTACTTCTCAGGGACTAAGTAAAAGAGCCAGGATTCACTGACCTGATCAGGAAGCCCCCTGCAGAGACAGAGCTGGGAAGACTCTATTGGATGTAGAAAGATGAGTTTCCAGGTTTAAGCGGCACGGATGGCTTTCCGACAGGGTGCCTTGCAAGGAGGAAATGTTTTGAAAAAACAAAACAAAACAAAAAACAGGTCCATAAAATGCATAAAAATGCAACCGGTGCAGTAAATACCAGCAGAGAAAGATGCTGCCTTGTGCAGGGTGGGAATGAACAGTTATGAAGTTCAGAGTTTATGACTTGAAGAACATGACCCATAGAGCCAGCTTTCTCTTACTGATGGGTTTTTAATCGGATGTTCTTCTGAAATTCACCCTTCACTGACTCCGTGGTTCATTCCCCAGGGGCAGTGTGGAGCAGTCTGTTTGCAGCTGCACTTTATACAGCGGTGGGGCCTTCTCCCGTCACACGTGGGGGATCACATCTTGGACACAGCACAACAGCCAAAGCACCATTGTGCCGAATGACCTGGGGGAAGCTCAGGGAAGCTCGTCTTGACACAGTGCCCCAGTAATACCTGGGAGTGTTTAGTGCACAGCTTCTGTGTTCCAGGCACCCTGCTGGCTGCTTGATGGGCATGAATTGCTTTGATCCAGACAACAGCCTGATCTAGTCTACGAAAATTTCTTTTATACATACGTAAACTGAGGCAAAGAGATATCAAGCTACTTGCCAGGGTCATATAGTTCATGGAAAACCTAGGAAGTCTCAGTTCCAGAACCTCGGGTTTCATCGTTCCAGAATGCTGCTTGCTTGATGCTGTGCACAGATTTTTTCCAACACGAGCCTAACGGCAATTTGGGTCAATGTCTTAGGAAGAGGTTAAAGTCAATATCGGGCCATTCCAATACCACGGAGTTAATTTTGCTCACAAATCACGTATGTCATGTGTCATAGGGAGAGTCTTATTGGTCTCACGTCTAGATGTATCTCAGGGTCTGAACATAGTAACTCTGGGTCCAGTGGCAGGTGGGGATGCAGATGCCAGTAAGGCTCCCTTTCTGTGGACACAGATGGAGATTTAGGCAAGAGAGATCATATTCCCCAAGTAAGTATGGGAGTCAGCAGATCTGGGGGGTCAAAGGGAGATGGATCTGGCTCCAGAGTTCTAGTTCCAACAGGAGACATCGTGGAGGCTGTTTTCCTTCGCTCTGTCTGTGTTTCTTTGTCCCTAAAACAAAGGGATTGCCTCAGATCAGTAGTTTTGAAATGTCAGTCTTTCAGGTGTCATTGCCACAAGTTCTGTTGTCCTTTCCTTCCTCCTACGCCACTTCAGGGGGTTCCCTAAATTTACCGACTTCTTACAGAAATGCATACATTGATAAAGGGAATCTCCTAGCACTACCACAAAATTCCTTTTCAAAAAGCCTTATTAGCCCTACATAAGATGGCGAAGCATATGAATCATACAATGAAAACAAAAATGGTGCAATGGTCTGGCCTCTGTGTTCTAGCTCTATTCTTTCCTGCCTACGACTCCATCTTTAGGGCTGCCCACTTTGTGTCAAAAGGAATACTGTGAAATGTTAGAGAGGAGATAAAAAAGTAAAGCCGAACGGAGTCTTTCATCTTAACTTAATCAGGATTGGGAGAGAGTTGAAAAGAGACTCCTTTTCTCACTGTAAGAATTAAGGACGGAAAACTGGGTCTCCGCTTACAGCCACGACATCTCTTCCGGCCACAGCCCTGGTTTCATGAAATGCTTGACCCCAGGGTCTGTTGCATCATCCCAGCTCTAGCATCTAATTCTAAGAATCTTTTAAGAGACCCTCACATATTTGGAGATTTGGCTTGATTTGGTGATGGCGCAGAGGGTAGGCACCCAGGCTGAGGTACACGAGAAGGAAACAGAGAGGGAGCAGTTGCTCAGCTATCCCTACCTTGAAACATTTGGGAGGGAGGCAGGGAGGGGCATCTGGGTGGTTCAGTAGGTTAAGCATCAGCTCAGGTCATGATCCCAGGGTCCTGGGATCGAGTCCCATGAAGGTCTCCTTGATCTGTGGGGAGTCTGCTTCTCCCTCTCCCCTGCTTGTGCCCTCTTCAGCTTGTGCTCTCTCTCTCTCTCTCTCACTCTCAGATAAATAAAATCTTTTTAAAAAAATAGACCAAAATATTTTTTAAAAAGGGTGTGGGGAGGCAGAGATTGGAGCCTATAAAACACCCAATGCTGGAAGTCTACTTCCTAACCACATATGTCTTCCCGTTCTGACCTTTTATCATTTCACTTTGTTGCCTATTGGCTCCTCTCTCGGGCCCCTTCTGTGATTCTCACTGATGAAGTTCTAGAACCTAGGTGAGGTTTGGTGGGCTGAGGTCCGGAGCCGATGACCAAGAAAGAATTCTTGAGACATCTTTGGTGCAAAATGGTGGTTTATTAAAGCACGGGACAGGACCCGTGGGCAGGAAGAGCTGCTGCCCCGGGTTGTGAGGGATGGCAGGTTCTGTACCCTGCTGTTGGGGGAAGGTGAGGGGAAGGAAGGTTTCAGTGGAGTTTTCATATGCTAAAGAGGGCCTACAAGGTGCCAGGATGGTCCAGGCCTGCCGGAGGCCTTGCCCTTGCTGCTGGATCAATGTTGTCTTTAGACCAGCCATTAACATTAAGATCTTTGGAAGACTTTTTGGTGGGGTCTCACAATCCTGCTATCAATCGTCTTTGTTAGTGAGATTTAGGACATTTGTAAGCCAAGGGAGACTCCTGTCTAGCAGGATTGTGAGCTCTGCAAGTTTAACTATTTGCTTATTGTTCATGGCAGTCAGGGCTGCCTGAGGGATGCTACACTTATGGAGGGGAAAGGGTGAAGAGGGGGTGCAAGGCGCCAGCTTTTGCTCTGTCCTCAGCCAGCCTCCTGCTCCCTCATCATCACCACATCGTCTCTCTCTTGTTTGGGAGAACAGAAAGGAAAGGGCCAATTTCAATGCAGAAGTTACATCAAATGAGGATTTGCCATTTAACAATACTGTAGGAGGAATTAACAACAGTCATATGAGTCTCCTCTGTCCCCAGCTTGACTGGGCTTTTAGCATATACAAGTTCACTTCCCCCAACAGCTCAATGAAGTCCACAAGGGCTAGTGTTTCCTTTCAGGAGTCAGAAAATGCCATCTAGGGTCTTGATAACTCAATCTTAAGTCTCTCGCGTCTGGATGAGTCCCACTGCCTCAAATCCTGCATTTCCTTTCTGTCCTTGTGATGAGCTGTGATGGGTTGAAGATTGGCCTGGCTTGGGGGAAGGGGGTTCTTGGACTGGGGCAGTTCCTGGCTGTCCCTGCACCCTGGGGACAGGGTACACTCTCACACCTCTCCGCTCAGCCTTCCTTTGTTCCTGGTAGCTGGTTGATGCTAATGAGACCCTACTCAGGGATTTGAGCCCCTTGGGGGCCAATTAACTTCACTTTACTTCAGCTGCCAGGAACCTCAGAACTAAATCCAGATCAATTAGCTCTTCCCAGGTGCCTGGTAGCATCACTTCCTTCACTCAGTTTTAACTATTCTTTGTTCCATTTTTATTTTTAATTGTCCTGATTTATATCTTATTTAACTTTGTAATATCACTTTAGCTGTGTCTGGGGGCAAGTGGGGTATGAATTCTAAATAAATACATGAAAGCCCTTTAGTGTCATTTCTGGAGAGGGAGAACACCTCATGGGTCTTCTCCTGGGTAGAAGAGCTGAAGCTGTTCCCGAGAGGGTGGCTTGGAGAAGTGACTCCATTCTGGAGCACAAGGACATTTGAGGAGGGGCCACACCTGGCCCCCTACCTGTTTTGCCAGTCAAGTTTTATAGGAACACAGCCATGCTCATTCCTTACCGTCGCTGATTGCTTTCATGCTACAACGGCAGAACTGAGTGATTGAAACATGGACAGTACGACCCATTAAACCTAAAATAGTTACTACCTGGCCCTTTAAAGAAAAGTTATCTATTCCTGGTCTAGAGGAAAACAAGATTAATAGGATCTGCTGTCCAGGTAGGAAGAGAAATTTAAGTTTTCTTCATTCCCCACCCCCTTCATTTAGTGCCTCATTTTTTTCTTTCCACCCTAATTTCTTCTTCCTTCCCTTCCCTTCCTTTCCCTTCTTCCGTCTCTCCCCTGCCACCTTCCTTCTGTTCTCTTTTCCTCTCTCCTTCCCTCCGTCTCCTTTTCCTCTCTTCCTTCCTCCCTCTCCTCCTATTTTGAGCTGAAAGATTCCTTCTAGTCCACTCTTTCCCATTTATGAAGAAAACACTGATTTGCAGACACTGGAAGTAGCTGCAGGATAAGAGAGTCACGGCAGACCCTGGCCAGGAAGACACAGCCACTCCCAGTTGGTCTCAGTCTCCCAGATCATGGCAAAGAGCTAAGAAGAGATGAGGTGTGGAAAATACAGGAAACATTTAGCACCGCAGCCGGCACGTCATAAATGACCAGGGAAGCTTAGGTGAGTTCACAAACAGCCAGTTTCATTGCAGAGGCAAAAACAAATACCCGCCATCTGCATGCCAGAAACTAATCAGAACTTTTCAAGTAGGGGTTTGCTCAAGGCAGGGCCAGGATTGGCTTGGAGAGCCGGGCCTGCACCCCAAGACCCTTCTCTATATCAAGGCCACCTATCCTTATATCAAAAGTGGTGGAAATTGAGTCTTAGAAAGAGAGTCACCTTGCCAAAGAGCAGACAGTAAGGTGTGGGATGGTCAGGATTAGAGCCCAGGTATCTTAGGTTCCCATTCAAACACTTTCCACGGTGGGATTCTATCAAGTAACTATGGAATGATGGCCTGTGTTTTAAAGGACAAAGAACAGCTATTTCCCTTCCAAGCTACAGAACTTGAGAAGGGGGTGATGCGGTCCAGAAAGTCTCCTAAGGGAAACGAGGCTGAGGCAGGGGAGAAAACAGGGAAAATGTTCTGCCCCTGTAAAGACAGCAGTATATTTCCCAAGGTGTTAGGCGATTGGACTTGTTATAGTTACAGGATCTGTCCTGTTGTATAGAAGGCAAAAGCAACGTTAGGGAACTACTAGTTAATGGAGAGGCTTGGGTGTTTAATTAAGGTATTTGGACTTGCTCCTCCAAGTCCAGGGTCACAAACAGACGGACCTGTTGCCACACGGATGTATCCTATTTGACCTTCACAGGTTGTTGTGGGGGGGAGGGGAACCCTAATCAAATGAAGAAATGCCATAAAAATCTGTCTCCCCCCCCCCCCCCCCCCCGGTTTTTCCTGAGAGGTCAGGTGACCTGGCAGCCGGGAGATACCATGCCTATGGGGAAACGGTTTGCTGGCCAAGATTGTGTCGTGTGACTATCATTCGCCATCATAATCACTTCTGAAGCTCTGTGCCTGGCCGCTTCATTCCTTCGTGCTTCTGGCCTGGACCTTTGGGTTTACATCCCCGGAAGAAGTGATTCACACAATTTCATCACAACTGACATGATGAAGTCAATGTTAGAGGATGCTTATTTGCTCATCAGACATGGACTGAACATCTATTTCCAGCAAGGCTCCGGAAGAGAAGGAATTAGGAGGCTGGTCCAGTGTTTGAGATGAGAGGAGGATAATTTGCTTAGAAAGAGAGCCGTTGTGATGGGGAGGAAGAGGTCGGCCCCTTCCCCCTCCATTCTTCGTCCTCCTTTTTAAAGACGAAGCTGCCCCATCCCATTGCCATAGAATCAGCCCCCCTCCCTTGAACCCCTGTCCCCTGGTTCATTTTATCGTCTTCATCTGAGAAGAGGGCATCCACCCCCTTCTATTCTCAAATTCTCTCTTCCCTCCCTTTCTCTCTGCTCTCTCATCTTGTCAGGTGAACACGTCCCATCTGGCCCCGATGCTCTGCGAGGCGCCCCCTGCATAGAAAGTAGACGGTTCTGAGCCTCTGAGGGTGTCTGTGAGGAGAGCGGACCAGGAAGAGCCAGGCTGGCAGCGGCAACCTCAGTGAGCTGCCTTTTCCAATCAATACCACTGCTTTGTTCCCACCCCTGCGTCGGACTGCGGCATTCTCGCTCATTCTCGCTCCCTCCACTCCCCTGCATGTGGGAGCTCCCGCACTGGTGCTCATCCTCCCCATCCCCTCCAGTGTGTTCCCCAAAGGCCCAACTGTCTCTCCATCCTTCACACACATGACGGTACAATTGCTCTCACAGTAATGAGGAGCTGAATTTGGGAACTGGCATCACTGGAAATGGTCTTTATGCTAAAATGAAAGAAAACAAAACCTTACCCCACAAAATCAATTCTACGAGGAACAGGAGAGAATGCTCTGAGTTGTAAAAATAGGAGGCAGGAGGAGGCGTGAAGGTGGGGTCTTTACTCTTCGTTTCTGCCATTAACTAGCTGTGGGACCTTGGGCAAGCCTCGGTTTCCTTTTTCATGAAATGAAGCCTTGCATTTGATTCTCTTTGAGGCTTATTCAACCTAAAATGATTTCAAGTATTAGCAGGACATTTCCGGTGGGCTTTCTTTTCAATTTACACAAGATTCCTGATGCCAGTAAGACATATTGATATGTAAATCAGAAGACTTTTACCCACATGTTTCACCTTCATGACAATGAGCCCCCAGGAGGGCTGGCTTGGCTCAAGTGAGACCCTGCAGAACTTCCTGACTGCCTGAAATTTTCTGGTGCTTAAGGAAAACCTCTTTCCTTCCCCGGACGTACATCAAGTACAAGATGAACCTCAAACCGTCCAGGTTTCAAGATTCTGTACTTGGAGCTAGAAGGCTAGAGCAGATGGCAGCCATCTTGGGGTCACTCCCCACCACGGAAGAGTGTTGATAGCCTCACACAAAGCCAACTGCAGGTTTAGAGATGTCCACTCCCTCCTGCCCTGTGGGAACCAGGTGTCCCATAAGTACCTGTTGAATGAGTGAAAGTCACGGATATTTGATCACAGTATATCATAGTATGGCAGAGTCAGAAGGGCCCTAGAGCTCATTTAAAATCTCCCAACTGTTATCTACATGGACAGACTGAGGCCCACGGAAAGGAAGAACCTAGACCCAGATCACACCGTGAATTAGAGCCTCAGACAGGCTAGAGCCTGGGTCTCTCGGCTCCCAAACCAGGACTTGGTGCGCTGAGCAACTCTCCTCACGCTCAACGTTGTGACTTGGCTCACACAGTCCTAGGATAACAATTTCCAGGGGCCCTTCTGGGTTTGGTGTAAATTATCTGAGCCTTTTAAGAGAGGCCCAGCTGGGGCCTCCTTCTTTCCTCTTGGGCTGGCTCTTTCTGTTGGTCTCTGTCAGGAGAACATTCTAATTTTCTCCCCTCTCTCCAGCAGTGCATGGCCACCTCATCACTCACTCTAACAGACCCTGCTGAGTACCCACAGTATATCTGGAAGCCATTTTCTGTTTGGAAGTCAGTGGCGGTCAGCCAACATTTCAGTAATATTTGCTTTCCTAAGGCTTAGACAAGTCAAATCCATTCACTCTCTTAGACTCGATCCCTCTTGCCTGGCATAATTTCCTCTCATCTAAGCCAAGCCAAAATTGAGCTTGGTGTATTTTCTCTCTTTCTCTTTCCCTTCCTGCCTCCTACCTTCCCTTTCTCCCTCTCTTTTCCCCTCCTTCCTTCATTCTTAGTCTTCTGTTTGTTGCCTCTTCTTTGTCTTCTCCTTCTTCCTCTCCTCTTGCTTCAACCCCCGTCTTCCTTCCTCTCTCTCTCTGTTCTTTATTCAACCAGTATAGAATCATAGCCCAAGGGGTGCCTGGGAGGCGCAGTTAGTTAAGGGGTTGCCTTCAGCTCAGGTCATGATCACAGGGTGTCCTGGGATCGAGCCCTGCATCTGGGTTCCTGCTCAGCAGAGAGCCTGCTTCTCTCTCTCCCTGTCTGCTGCTCTGTCTACTTGTGCACTCTCTTGCTCTCTCTCTGTCAAATAAATAAGTAAATAGATAAATAAATGACAATATTAAATTTGAAAGCAATCTAGGAAAACATGTAAGCCAAACTTCCTGATTCTGTAGGCACAGAGACCAAGCTCCCAAGAGCTAGGGTATCAGTTACCTTGTCTTTGCCTCTGCAGTAATATCAGGAGTGGGGCGAGAATTTAGGCATCCTGACTCAGCTTAGGGCAGTTTGCATTAAATCTCAAGGCATCCTCTAATTTATCCTACATATGATGTAGGAAATTGTCGGGGTTCGGAGCTGACAGCCAAGAAAGAATTCTTGAGACTTCGTCAGTGCATAAAGGTGGTGTCATTAAAGTACAGGTACAGGACTCATGGGCAGAAAGAGGTGCACTGCGGTCATGAGGATTGGCCGATTATATACTTTCAAGTTGGGAGGGGGTCTGGGTAGCCTTAGTCTCTAAGGAATTTTGGAAGCAAGATTACCAGGGTCTTGAAGGGGCTAACTGTTGTTAGGCAAAGGTCATTTATTACTGTCTAATGAAGCCTTGGTTGTGAGACCCTACGGATGTATATCGGTGGGCCATTCTCTTGGAGGATGATTGCTAACATATTTCTTGGGGTCGGGGGTAGCGGTAAAGTTTCCAAAGGAATTTTTATATGTTAAAGTAGACTCACAGGATCCTGGGGGGCTGGGATAATGTTAAGGGAAGATTGACTTTTGCCCTTAGCAAAGTATTAACATTGAGGCAGCTGAGCTCCCAGAGGAAAATCTCTCTGACCCTGTCAAGGACTTGTCAATGGGCCATAAGCAGCAAGGAAATCTCAGTTTTCTCTTTTGCCTGTGTTTCCCACATCATATAAATAACACTGCTTTGGGCTTTATCTTTGCTGATTGCCCTGGAGCTCGGGTCAGATCTAGGAAAAAGCAGGAGACATGTTTGGATAATGCTAACCTCACTACTTCAACCCTCTGGGAGTCCATTTCCTTGCCTGTGAAGTGAGGATTCAGTTTCCCCATCCTGCAGACAACACAGGGTTGTGGTGGGAATCAGATGAAGTCATGAGGCCTCTTGGTTCTAGAGTGCTAGATGGAGGTCTGTTCCTGCCACTTGGTATTATTAGCCCTCTCCCTCCAATGGGAGCTCTCAATATTTCAAAGTTGTGTTTATTCTGTAGTGAATATTTGGGGCATCCTGGCAAGGAAGTTGGTATGATATTTTGGGGCAAAAGACCTCCTTTAGGAAGTCTCCCATTCATGGACTGCCTCTCTTGTGCTGGGCCCCAATCCCAGCAGGGAAGTAGCCACCTTCTCTGTCTGTATTTAAAGATCCCTCTGTCCCAGAGGGCAGCAGCTAGAAATAGACCAGGCACTTCCTTTGGAGTTTCACAAAAATGGATCCTTTGGGTCAAAGGCTCCTTAATCTGGAAAACACAAGCTGTTTGCCTGACTTGAGGCCTCAGCTGACTTCCTAGGTTTGAAGGAGCTTTGGTATGGAAAAATGGTTTGTGTTTTGAAGATTAAGGTCCTTTCATCCAAAAGATGCAATTTTTTTTTTCCTTCTTTCCTCAAGCTCCCCATGAAACACTTTGTTCCTTTCTGGTTTAAAACCTGTGAGCCTCCTTTCTTATGCATAGATGGATTAGGTCACACCTTGCATCCCCAGCCAATGAGAAGGAGAGGACCTCAGCAAGTACTTCCAGCCCCCTCTTTCAGGACCAGCGCTTCTCTCCTCCTCCCCACCTGGGTGGATCATCCATGTAAATGCAGTAAAGTCAGCTACGACTCTTTTTTAAGACCACAGATTCTGGGATTTTGCTTTCAGAATTGCTGATGAAGTTTGGAGGTGAAGGTGCATTTTAAAAGCAGAGGAGGCTCAGGACTCCAAAGTACCCCCAACTAGCTTAAAGTCACGTGGCACAGGATCCTGGGGACCATGTCGCCACAACGTAGGGGCTGACGGTGCAGGGTGGAAGCAAAGACCCAGATGTGCCCAGAATCAAACATCATGGGTGACTCTTAACTATCCACGATGTGACTTTGAATAAGTGACTCAGCTTCCCTGACCCTCAGGTTCCTTATCTATGAAATGGGAATGGCACCATTATCTAGTGTGTCTGTTAGCTCCCCAGCTCCCCAGCACACAGCCTGCCAACCTATTGGCTTTCAGCAACTGGCACTTATTATTAGAGCTCCTTCCCCTGTGGGCCAGCCGATGTAAGCCCGTCTCACTCATCTAGACTGGGCTGTTTTGTCCCTGCAGATTAGCTGGGGCTCTGCTGTCAGCTCTAGCTGGCTGATCTGTTCCACACACTCTTCATTTAACTGAAACACAAGCACATCCATCTTGTGATGCTAGAAGAAGCACGAGAAGTTAAACAGAAATCCACGTGGTCTCTGGAGCTGGAGACTCAGAACTGAAACCCCATCCCTTCCACGTCTGAAATAATGTTTGTAAATTTCCTGACATGGCTCCTTTCATCCAGTAAATGTTCATGAATTATTTTTGATGAAGTTCTGGGATCTGGGTGAGGTTCGGTGGGGCGAGGTCCAGAGCCGACGGCTAACAAAGAATTCTTAAGACGTCGTTGGTGCAGAAAGGTGGTTTATTAAAGCATAGGGACAGGACTCATGGGCAGGAATAGATGCTGCCCCGGGGATGTGAGGAGTGGTCTCTTATATACTTGTAAGTTGGGAGGGGGTTAGGGATGGCATAAGTCTCTAAGGAATTTTGGAAGCAAGGTTTCTAGGACCTTGTGGGGCTAGCTATTGTTTGGGAGAAAGGTAATTTATTACCAGTAATAACACCTTCTCGTGAGACTCTTTAGATGTATATAGTGGGCCATATGCTTTGGAATGATTGTGGACACTATCTTGGAGGTTTAGAGATAAAGTTTCCTAAAGGAATTGTTAAAGTAGATTTACAGGATCCTGGTTGGGGGTAGGGGGTTGGTCAGGCTAGGATTGTCCTTTGCCCTTAGCAAAGCCTTAAGGTGGGGGTAGTTGAGTCCCTGGAGGAGAATCAAGTCACTCTGCCTGTTTTAAGGGCTTGTCAGTAGGTAAGGAAATTTAATATTTTTTCTTCTGCCTCTGTTTCCCACATCAATTTTCACCACAATCATTAGTAGAGTCAGGACTCAAAAATGGTGGCGAGAACGATTAAACCCAGAGTTCCCAAATCAAGCAATGTAGCTGGGAAGCCATGCTCAGAGAGGTGGGAAGCTTTCTTGAAACCACGCAGAGGGGGCTAGATGAGCCCTTCCGAATCAGACAGCATGAGGATTTTCTGTTGGGAGACTGAGATTTGAAGGACGGTGGGAAGAACCCTGGTTATCGCTCATGGTGCTGCATGACTTTTGAACAACAGTGAGGCCTTTCCTGGAATTAAGCAATGGCTACAAATGACGCTGCCCATCAGCCTCTTCTGCCAGGACAGTGGATCTTATGCTTTAGTTTATGTGGTATTTACCTGGAACATTTATTAAAAATGCCTATGTGTGTTGAGAAATTGTTGTTTTCTGCTAGGGCCTTGTGTGTGGCCAGCAATAAGAAACCAACGCTGGATTAAGGTTAAAACACACACACACACACACACACACACACACACACACACCCCAAGGGCAGATTTCTGAATGTTTCTGACTGTTCTCCCCTGTTACATAGAAATAGTAACCATATCTTCTTCAGAGGCCTGTCTTGAGAGCTGAGGGAATCTTGTGCCTTGTTAAAGGAATTTACAGGTATTACCATGCTAAATGTTAATTTTCTCAACTCTGGAAGGAGAGGTATAAATCTCTGCCCTCTGTATATTAAAGTTGCTCTGAGATAAGTGAGAATCCAACCCTTTGTAGCCAGAATCATGCTGGTGTGCAGGGGTGGGATGAGAAGGGCCTTAAGAGAGAGGAGTGGGAGAGCATGTGTAGAGTCTCCAAGCCGACCACCTTTTTAAAATCTCTAATGGTCCAGCCAGCACCTACTTAAACACTCAGATATGTGTCCCCTGACTTCTTCCTTGGGGTTCCATGACTGTCCTGGACAAGCAGCAGCTGTAACTGTAATGGTTCTTTGGGTTTTTCGTTTACAAAGCCCTGTGGGAAGGAATGAAACTGTTGCACAAGAACTAGCAAAGCCCAAGGAGCTTCTACACCAATGGATCCACCAGGATCCTTCCAGCTGTTCTCATTAGTGACCTGATGGACGCTTCAAGCCAAGGGTCAGAACTTTTGATGAGTAAATGTTGAAATTTAGGTTCAGATGGAAACCTAAGTGTTTTTTATTTATTTGCTCCACTGAATATTAAGAATAGATGAGCCATAGGGAAGAATTCAGAGCCATTAACTCGGCAGAACACTGTTTATTTATTGAACAGTTATATTTTGAGCATCTGCGTAGTGCCAGCTCCCATCTTTGGCATTCCTTCCTAACCCCAGAATCTTCCGTATGCTTCTGTAGGGCCAGCAACCTTTTCTCACTCATCTCTGCTCCCCAGGCAGCATCTGGTTTAGTGATTTGCACACAGTAGGTGGGTTTGCATGATTCTGTCACTGGTCCTACTACCTGAAGTGCCTTCTCTTCTGTCCCTTTCCCCCCACTTCACTCCTTGAATCATTGGAGCCTTAGTAACATCTCAGCACCCCTGAGAAGACCTCTTTAACAGGCTCTGTTTGACTTACTTTCTGTTTATTCCAACAACACTGTTTAGATCTCTGATAAAACTCAATCCAGACTTCAGACTTGGAGTATACACATTTATCACCCTTACCAGCTCTGTGGCTCCCTACAGCCGTGGACACTTTCTTATTTTTCTTTGATTCTCCAGTGGCTGGTACAGAGGCTGGCATTCTACCCCAATGCCAGAACCCCATGCTGTTCTTTTCAGTCAGCACTAATTTCTTTTCTTGGTCCTATTTTTCTTTTTTCCTTTAATTCTATATCTGTCCTCAGCGTTTATAAATATCCTCATCCTATGAAGAAAAAACAAAATCCTCCATTGACTGTTCACTTTCCTCTCTGGTGGACAGAAAAGGAGCCTTGGCTAATGATTTTTTGATCTTCCTTTCTTTGCCAAGTGCTTTACACCCTCTGCCTCTGTGTACTCATGCCCCATTCACACCTTAATCTCTTTCAATGAATATTCGGTTCCCACCTAAGCATTGAAAACTGTCACCACCTCTGTATTTTTAATTCCAATAAGCATTTTGAGCCCTTATCTTGTTGGGCTCTTCTCTTAAACGTTTCTGCTCCTTTGGCTTCGTTGACAATATTCTCTCATGATTCTTGTTCTCCTCCTCCTCTTACAGTACCTTCTTCTTCTACCTCATGGGGTTCTTTTCTTCCTCATCCTGCCCAATTTCTCTGTGCGTGTTTCCTAACACTCACCCAAGAGTCTCACACAAGAGTTCTCATCCATTTCCAGAGCTCTAACCACCATGAGTTCCTACTGATTTACAAATGTCTACTCCTAGCCCTGGCCTCTCTGTTGATTTGGGCATGAAGATTCTAGAGTCCAGTTCTGACCTGAATGTTCAGCAGACCCCTCAAACTCAACGGGTTCAAGAGGGAACTTGTCCCATGAATGGACATTCTTTTTCATTATTGTTTATCACGCATGACGTTGTCATCAGTCTGATCATCAAAGCAGACTTAGGAGTCACCACAGACATCTTTCTTTCCCACCCCAACCAACCAGTCTCCAAATCTTGCTAATTTTATCCTCCGCTCTTTTAAACTTTCTGTCAAATATAAGATATCTTTTTCAGACCCTATATGACCTAGACTACTCCGATGGCCTCCTCAATTTTATTCATGTCCCTTCTTAAATCCGTTCACTGCCCCTACATTTGGAGTAATCCATCTAAAATGAAATTCTAACATAGAACCCCTCTGTTTAAAAGACTGCAGTGGCTCCCTGTGGTCTCAGAGGTCTAATCCCACATCTTGATTTGTTGAGTTAATTCATTGAATAAATGCTGATTTATTGCCTTCTCTATGGATCCAGAGCCTAGGTATACAATAGGGAGAGGGGGAAGAATCTATGCCTTTAAGAAACTACCAGTCATGTGTAAAGCCATGATTATAAAGCCTGTGACCCTATTTAGCTCCTTTGCTTCATTTCCTGCCACTTCCTGCTTCAAAATTCCCACTGAGGAATCTTTGAAATGTTTTAGATCTTATATTCACACCATACTTCTTCATTCCTTTCACATGTTTCTCTCTTGGCCTGAAATATCAAGCCCACATTTGTCACCTCATAAATGCCTCTTTATCTCCTTAGTCTTCACATGGGTGTCATCTCCAGGGAGCATTTCTTGGACACCCTCCCTGGGGGCTCCATCCTCCACAGAGCATTGGGCATATTCCATCTTTGCCCTGTTACATTATGTGCAATATATATTTCTTTGTCCGTTTCCTACTCTGGACTGTGAGAGCTAATTAAAACTGTAGGGACATTCAACAAATATTTATTGAATTTTACCAAACTGGCCCAGAAAAGACATTCTAAAATGTTCATTTCACTTTCCTTTTTGAAAGCTCTTCGGTAGAGACTGCTGATAATTTTGAGGGAATGCTTAAAAGGCAGTTTCCCTGAATTTAGATCATATTCCTAAATGTGGCTCCAAATGAAATATTTATGAAGGAAGAATACTATGCATAACTTACATTGTTAATTACAAACAACAAAAAAAAGAGTCTTCTGGATCCTTTCAAAAGTCACACAAATAATTAGTCTGCATATTTCAGTTTTCTTTCAGATTACTATGGCCTTCCCTAGATTTACCATTTCTAGAAGCTTCACACCTCAATTTAACTTATCAGCCATTCTCTTCATTAACATCTTCACAGTTAATTTGTAGTTGTTCATGATTGTCAAAATAAGGAAACCACAACTTGAGGATGGTGTAGTTTCTTACTTTGGTGTGTTCAAGCACTGAGTCATAGAACATAAAATTGGCTTGGGTTGAAGTTTATTTCTGTCCATTAAAATAATGTGTCATTGGAAAAATAACAGTTTTTTAAAAAAAGAGTCTCAGTTTTGTCATCTACAAAACATGATCTACTAATGCTGCTATCTATTTCGTAGGATCATCCAATGGGTGGAATGTCATGGGCCATGAGAAAGAGTTTGGCATAGTATCTAGCATAGCCTAGGTGCACAGTGGTCTTTCACCATCTTACTGATTCAGTTAAAATATAATGTAAAGCATGAAGAGCCTATTGCAAAATTGGGAAATGGGTCTGGACAGCACAAGAAGAGGGAACAGCATGAGCAGTGTGAGGCATCAAAGTTGATAGTGCCCTTGGTCAATATGGTTGGGGGAAGTTTTCTAGAGAACTGGATAAATGGTGGGTGGGATGTGAAAAAGTAGACGTAGGATATGGCGAGTATATATGAGATGCAGCACATAAACTTTGCTAAATGCAAGACTAAGAGGTAAGGTGATCCACCAGGGAACTACTGAGTTGTTCAATGAAGGGGGAGGGGTGTCACGGTCATATCTGGGTTTGGAAAAATCCATCTGGCAACCTCAGTGGTGCTTAGGTTGGAGGCGGCAGAGATACATGAAGCAGGAAGACCAGTGGGAAGATGATTGTCATAGTCCCAAGTGAGAGAGAGCCATGTTTTGAATGACAGATAGCAAGATGAAATGGGCTTCAAAAAGATATTTCTGGGGTACCTGTTTGGCTCAGTGGGTTGGGCCTCTGCCTTTGGCTCAGGTCATGATCCCAGGATCCTGGGATGGAGCCCCGCATTGGGATCTCTGCTCAGCGGGGAGCATGCTTCCCCCTTCCCCTTTGCCTGCCTCTCTGCCTACTTGTGATCTCTCTTTCTCTGTCTCTCTGCCAAACAAATAGATAAATAAATAAAATCTTTAAAAAAGAGAGAGAGATATTTCTCAGGTAACGTGTGCAAGGGAGAGAGAGAGAGAGAAGCAAAAGATGTGCAGCATCACACTGAGGTTCACAGAGAAGGGCAGAGTGGTCAAAAAAAAAAAAAAATTAAAAAGTGGCTGGAGAGGAAAACAACTTAGCAGGCTGTGGATATGGGTGGTGCTGGTGGTGGATCTGGTTGAAGGGAGTCGAAGCAGACTTCCAGAACGATCTCAGGCCTCTCATAGGAATGGAATGTCACAGACTGTGGTTCTCTCGAATGGGGAATACCAGAGAAGGCGAAGTTTGAGAGCCTGATGATTGCTTTTGTCTGGGATATTTTGAGTTTGAGAATTGAGAATCCTGGATTGAGAAATCTAGAATTTCCTAGAGATGTTGATTATGTGATTGAAAATAATAATATAAAATACATGAATTATAATGAATACTAATGAAAATAATAATATAAAATACATGAATTGTAATGAATACCATTCCAGTGGTTTCTAGGTTTTTTTTTTTATAATCACACACCTACCAGTTAAAATGGTTGACTAAACACTTCCCTATGAATGTATGTGTATAAATTACTTACTCATGTTGTCTTTGTCAGTTAATATCACAACTCCCTGCTGTGTGATATTTACTTAGAGCAAGGGTCAGCATTAATAATAGTAAATATAAATACATAGTGTCATTAGTCCTCTTGATCATCTTAAATTATTTTGGCCAATTCCAGACAGATCTAATTAGATCCTTCGTTTTTTTGACTTGGCAACATAATGTGGCTGATCTTCCATCATTTTCTTGTTCCCATTGGCTTAAATTATAATTCTGGTAAATCCATCATTTCCTTGTAAGCCATGTGACCATTTCATGAGAGCTGGTTTAGTTAAATTGGATCATGTAATTTTAAACTCCCTATCACCAGGCACATATAAACGCCAAGGCATCACAGCGCACTGAAAGTGAGGAAAGATGGAGCCCAGCTTCTCCATGCTGTCAGGCTCCCACTCTTCACTCCAGTACACCTCGTGGTTTGTGACTGTCTTCTGTTTGGTCTGAGTATTGAGAATAGTAATAAACATGTACACCAGAACTTCTAGGATTCTTTCTAGCTTGGTGTACCCTGATTAGCGAATTCTAATTGGACTTCATAGGACTTTTACCTGGAGCTGGGCATTGAGTGACGTGTTTTAATGCATGAAATCTTGACTTTGATCAAACAGGATTCATAGCGTAAAATCGGAAACACGAACAGACGGAGTTCGATTCTAATCTTCCACAGTTTAAACTTACTCTCTAATCAGGTCTTCCCTGACATTTGGATGACAGTCAAGGGAAGTCCATGATTTTTTCAAGTTATGTTCACCTCTTTCCCTCACATATGGTTTTGGTTCAGTGTCTAGGTCAGTATGTTACAACAAACAAATTTAATTTTATTTAAGGTGGAGACATCACTCTTCCCCCAGGCTCTGCTGTCTTTCCGTGGCTTATGATTTTGGTCTGTCTCCTTCATCTTGCTAAACTTGCTCATGTCTTGATCAAGATGCATGATTTGGTCAAGAATGGATGGACAAAGAAAGAGCCTATCTTCCTCAACTAGTACTTTTTGGAAGAGTTAGCATCAGTGCTCCCAGGGCTTAGCAGGTTTAGTGCTAATGTTTTTCACATATAGCACTTTGGGGAAATATCTGAAGCTTCCCTTCTTCTCTGGGATCCCTTACTTGTGATTTCTTTGATGAAGGAAAATGCACCTCTTTCCAGCTGCTTACGGACCAGTAGGGGACCCTTGGTAAATGGCAGTGCGATTCTAGTTTCCTTTTGCTGGGATCACCTCTCCCTCCAGGTGGGAATCTAGGGCAACCTCTCCTGGCTTTCTTTTGTATGCCCCTCACGCAGGATCCATGGGGAATACATTCCTTTAGGAATGAGCTAAGCGGTCATTTCTCAAATTGCAGCCTCTACTCTACACCAGGTTTCAGCCTGTCCCTCCTTAGGTTTCCCTCTTTAGAATTATTTTTTCAGATTTCTCTGGTATGAGTTAGACACCGATCAGCCATATCCCCCCAAAAGCCCCTGGGGAACATTGATCATGTTCTTTGAGTGATCTTGTTGAAGCCTGAAGTGCAGGGCAAACCCTCTCATGCTCCCTGTGTGGGGGGTGAGCAGGAGCGTTCACAGCACAAAGCTACTTCTCACTCAGGCTCCGCTCCTGATCCCAGCATCCAACTCTTTATGCCATCGTGTGGGTTAAGAATCTCAAAAGGTGCATTTTGGCTACCTTTTTTTAAGTCCTGTAGAGTGGGCATATACCTCTCTCTAGAATATCATATCTATTAATTTGAGCTTCGGGTGAACTGAGATCAACATAGTTGCATTTTAAAATTCCATTTAGGACGCCTGGGTGGCCCAGTGGGTTAAGGGTCTGCCCTTGGATCAGGTCATCATCTCAGGGTCCTGGGATAGAGCCTCCATGTCTGGCTCCATTCAACAGGGAGTCTGTTTCTCCTTCTCCCTCTGCCTCTCTCACTCACTCACTCTCTCTCAAATAAAAATAAAATCTTTAAAAAATTTTTTAAAAATCCCATTTAATCCTTATCTGATCTCTAAGAGATATTGTACCTTTTGTTTTTTTTTTAAAGATTTTATTTATTTATTTGACAGACGGAGATCACAAGTAGGCAGAGAGGCAGGCAGAGAGAGAGGAAGGGAAGCAGGCTCCCTGCCAAGCAGAGAGCCTGATGCGGGTCTCGATCCCAGGACCCTGGGATCATGACCTGAGCTGAAGGCAGAGGTTTTAACCCACTAACCCACCAGGTGCCCTGATATTGTACCTTCTGATACTGCCCACATTTCACAGATGGAGAAAGTGAGGCACCAGGGGGATTTCTTGTGTGCTTATGGTCACCCAGCTTTGTAGATGGTTATCTGGTGAGAAATGTATTCCAGAGATCCAGATGTAGACGTTGAAGCTTGGATGAGGTTATCAGGATGTCCCTGCCTTAGGAGGCAAGCACGGTGGGTGACCTCAGATCAGGCAGTCAGTCTCAGGGTCCTCTAGAATGGGAGACTGAGGGGATGATTCCTTTCCACCCTCTGGACCAGAATGTGAGCAATGGCCTGGCCCAGCAATCCAAGCAGAGGGCTCCTGGGGGAGGAGCTTGGTGATCATGCTGCTGGAAGACCCTTCTCTGTCTCTTTGTCCTGCATGTGTTCCTCTGATGTAAATAATTTACAATGGCAACGGTTAGACAGTGTGCTCTGTGTGGGATGAACCCGATTCCCTTAATAACACTCCAGGCTTATATATAGCACGGTTCAGCCAAGGACCCACATGCTCTCCAGGCCACAGCCCCCATCAGCAGCTCCCCATCCACCAGGGCATCTAGCAGCAGCAGGCCTGTGACTCACTCAGAGTCACAGGAGGTCAAGGGCAATGCTTGGAATAGAACCAGCCTCTCTTTCACAGGCTCTAAACCCCAGTGGCAGGAAGTTCCCTTTATGAATATTGGGAAAACAGCAGTCCTCACAGGCATGGTAGTAGATGTCCAGGACTCTCTAGCTCAGAGGATTGGGGGCTGTGGTCCTTGAGCAGGGGAGTTTGCATTTATAATTACTTATTGTCTATTTGTTTATTGATTCTGGCAGAGAAGGCAAGCGGACAGTGGCTCAACCCAACAGTTGCAGGGGACAGTGAATTGGATTCTCCCAGTGTTGATAAAAATGTAGGGATTGATGAATGACCTTCCTGGGCAGTGTCATAAAGCAGAAAAGGCTCTTCCTAGCTCCACACTGTCCAATCAAAGGACAACACTGCCCATGTGTGTAATTTTAAAGCTTTAGCGGCCACATTCAAACAATGATAGGTGAAAAAAATTCTAATAACACATCTTATTTAACCTACTACAGCCAAAACAGTAATATTTCAACATGTAATCAATATAAATATTAGGGAGATATTTTAGATTTTTTTTTTCTTCCTACTGAGTCTTGAAATCCAGTGAGTGTGTATTTCATTCAGCACATCTCAGTTTGGACCCGCAATCTGGATTGCAAACGCTTCAGAGCCACGTGTGGTCAGTGGTTCCCACATGGGCCAGCACGGCCTCCAGTTCTAGCTCTTCCGTTTGCCAGCTTTGTGGTGCGGGGCCACCGACTTACCTTTTCCAGACCTCAGGTTCCCCTCCCCACGTGTGTCAGGTGGGGACTGTAACTTGCTCCCGTGTTGCTGCGAGGGCACCTGTGCAGAGCCGCTCTGCAGTTCTGAGCACGTCCTCAGTGCTCAGTGAGTGCAAGAGTCCTTCCTCAAACGGACTCGCCAGCACCCAACTGCTGGAACCTCCCCATAGGTGGCCTCAGACCACATCCAGAGGTAAACCGCTACCAACCCTTCCTCATTTCCTTCCTTCCACGGACATTCCTTTTGCTCTCAGGCATCCGCACCGCTCACTCTTTCCTTTCCTTCAGGTCTCTGCTCCAAAACCTCTTGGCAGGTCAGAGGGAGAGACACGCAGACAGAGGTAAAGCTCATGGGCTCTGTTCTCAACGAAAGCCCCTGCCATCCTGTGTGCTTCCATGAGCAACCCCCTTATCCTCCTGCTCTCTCCCACCCCCTAGACTTGTTGGACGCCACCAGCTCTGCTAGGACTTCCCTTTCTCGGTCTCTGCTGAATAAAACCTTCCGTGCTATTTAAGGACCTGCTCAAATACCACCTCTCCTATAGGATCCTTCCTGGTCTCTTTGTTGAAAATAAAACCTTGGCCTCTGCTCCTCCACTGGACGTTTTTTCTCTAGTTATGGTCATTGTCATGAAAGCGTATTTCGTATTAGAATTCCTCTTGCATGGGAGTGACCTCCCCCTCCCTATAAGTTGACTCTCTGGAGGGTGGGACCTAATTGCAGCAGGTGCGCAGTGGAGGCAGGGGAATGTAGTGGAAACTCTAGAGATTTTATAAAAGGAGAGACATGGATTAGTTTTGAGCTTAGGAAAGTCACTTCGTGTCTCCGAGCCCCAAAGTGCTCACCTCTTAAATGCGTAGCCGTCTGTGAAGAAACCTCGTGAAGAAACCATTATTAACATCTAGTCTGTACTGGGTGCTTTGGCTACTACCAAGACAACAGACTTTTTTAAGACCCAATTCCACAGTAGATGCTCAATAAATATCCGTCACGGGTCCCTGCGTCTCTGGTACAGTTGGTGCTATTATGGGCCTGTTCACAGAACGGGAGTCCCTGTGTCTACCTGATAAGACATTTTGGGAACATGCATACATTGTTGCCCAGCAAAATATCCATGTCTATTAAAAGGCACCCTTAGAAATTTTCATTTTCATTTTTTTTTCTGTGCATTATCGTGATTTTCTAAATCAGCAGAGATATGTTCACACAATTCTTCCATGAAGCACTGAAACCCACTTGCTGGGATGCAGAGTATCTCACAAGCCCCCGCGACAGAGAAGGCTCAAACACAGCCACATGTACCTGCTGCCCTGCTGAGATAGAATGATGGCCAGGACCTGGAAGACAGGTGCCTGGCCTAGTCACGGTCTTGAGAAAAAAGAGTTGGGTTAGCCAGGGTTTAACTTTGCACGACTGACATTTGTGCCCAGGGTTCTTTCTGGTAGGGCCGTCCTGGGCATTGTGGGATGTTGAGCAGAATCCCTGACTGCTACCCGCGAAACGCCAGTCAAGCACCCTCCATCGGGACATTCGAAGTTGTCCCTTGTGTGTGTGTGTGGGGTGGGGGCAACAAGACTGCCACTTGGGAAACAGTGGATTCGATGGTTCAAATGTTAGCTAATTCTAGGCCTATGGCCTGAGAGCTCCCTCTCTCGCTCTCTCTCTCTCTCTCTCTCTCTCACACACACACACACACACACACACACCCTGCACGCATGCATTGCTCTTCCATGGATAGGCTCATACCTCGTCTGAAAGCTGCAGTGCTCCCCATCTTGGTTGCTTGCACACGGCCTCGTAGCCAAGCACTCCCCCTGTGCTCCCACCCCGCACCCACTCACAGCCCGAGCCTTGGCGAAGGCTGAAAGGGTGGCATGCTGTGCTGTCAGTGTGCGGTAGCTCCCCACCAGGATCTGCGAACAATCCCCTCCACCCCTCGCATGCCACTCAGGTGGGCTCCGGCAGAAGGCTGGCAGCTGCCGCTGCTGCAGTTCTGCGCTCGGCACGGACGGCTTTGTTTTAGGCTCTGAGCGAAACTTCAGGCCACCGCTTCTGCCAGCCCACCCCTCGGCTCACGTGCTTCCGTCCTGTGCCCCGACAGCGGGGGCTTGCCGCGCCGAGGAGACTTCTGCAGCTCCTCGTAATAAAATGGTGCAGTTGGGCAACAGAGGGAAATAGCCCGTGGGGTAGGAAATTCACATCTCCGTCTTTCTGCGTTTTTTTCTCTTTCTTAGCTTTGCTTTCTTCCCATTTTCTGCCAGGAGAGTAGACAACTAGGGTAGCCCATGTCTTCATGTTTATATGTGGTTTTACACTTGACAAAATGTGTTCTTGCCATTTTTAAACGATAGACCTAAAACTCTGAGGTCTGGAGAAAAGATGGGATTGTCCTGAGTCGCACAGAGAGCCATGTGTAGAGACGGTCTTTCAAAGGTTCTTGCCAGCTAAAGCCAAAGCAGAAAGCAGACCCAGAAACAAGCATCAGAAAAGATACTGAGGACCAACTTGCACACAGAATGAGAACCAGAGCTGTGAGAAAGAAACAACCAACACTTCTTTTTAAAAGATTTTATTTATTTATTTGAGAGAGAAAGAGAGCACACGGAGAGTGCGAGGGCAGGGGAGGAGAAGGAAGGAGAGGGAGAAGCAGACTCCCCACTGAGCAGGGACCCTGACAAGGGGCTCGAATCCAGGACTCTGGGATCATGACCTGAGCTCAAGACAGATGCTTAACTGACTGAGCCACCCAGGTGCCCCCAACTAACACTTTTTGAGAGAAAGAGAAACAGGAGATGATTTTTGAGGGTCCAAGCTCGGCTGGCTACTGGAAAATACATAGAACTTGGTCAGGGCGGTGGAGACCATGCACAGAGACTCTCCCAGCAGGGACCAAGTGGACAGGATCAGTGTCAGCATTCATCATTGTCATTAACCTCATCATCGTTGATGCCGTTTATTGGGCACTTAATAAAAGGCAAACACTAGGTGGGACATTGTACATAAATTATGTCAGTCCATTCTCACACCATGTTTTATAGATGACGTAGGGGGACACAGGGATGTTCAGGGACTTGCCTGAAATGCTACTCTTGATAACTGGTGGGACCTGGATTCAAGGGTGCCTTTCAATGTTGAGGAAGATAAGCTCTTCTAGAATAAGCAGGGCGCCAAGCTAGTAAGTAGAAAATGAAGGTAGAATACAAACGTGTACTCTTGCAAACTTTTAAGTATCCAAAGGCTAAGCATGGCCCGTGGTCTCTCTTCTCTCCTTGCCACAAAGAGCCTCTGCCCCAGCTCTCCCTCAGTCTTAAAAATTTCTCCAGTATGGTACCAAGGTGCTAGGCTATCAATCCCCACAAAAGAGGAGGTGGGCAAGGACCCACCTGATCCCTTGGCCCTTAGTTTCTCGTCTGAACACCAGGGAACCATGAGGCTCGGAACCCTCAGCGGTGAATTCTCTGGTCTCTTGTGCTTCTGTCTCCACATGCCTCCCTGGACATAGGGGACCCAGGTCCTGTCTCCTTTCCTTCCATTCATCCTTCGAACACATTTGCCCAAAACACCTATGGTGTGACAAGTGCCAAGGTAGAGGCATCGAAGCCCACTCTCTCTTCTGCACCTGAGGAGGCTGCGTCTTTACGAGGCTAAGCCTCGGTCTGTGCTCAGGCACGCGCCATGCTCACGGCAACGCAGGAACGTGAGCTCAGATCTCCGGAGAGGCCATGCCCTTCACCAGAAGTCATCCTGGTTTTTGTAAACCTTAACACACTTGACTGATGTAACATTATGAAGGTATGTTAACGGCATTTTTTTTTTCTGTGCCTTTCTCTTCCTTTTATTTTGTTTATTTTTTTTTCCTCTCTCTCTTTCCTGTCTCCCTTTCTTTCTTGTCCTTTTTTTTTTTTTTTTTTTTTTAAATTCTTTCTCCTCAGGACTCCACAGAATGGAGCAAGAATGAGAGGAAAAAGGCCGGCAGAAAAGCATGAACTGGAGGTTTGTTGAGCTCCTCTACTTCCTGTTTGTATGGGGCCGTATCTCCGTGCAGCCCTCCCACCAGGAACCAGCTGGGACAGACCAACATGTCTCCAAGGAATTTGATTGGCTTATTTCAGACAGGGGGCCTTTCCACCACTCCAGGAGCTATCTATCCTTTGTGGAAAGACACCGTCAAGGATTTACAACCAGATATAAAATATACAGGTAAGACCTGGGTTGAGCTTGTCCCCATCTCCCGTGCCTTTCGTTCATAGAGTGCTATTTGGGGTCAGGCATGGGTATGGGTCTCGCCATATGGAGGAACAATGGGCCAAGGGGTCAGGAGGCTGTTTGTAGTTTCACCTTGTTTTTGTACTTTGCACAAGAGATGAACCATGACAAGGACAAGAGCGAATAGCTAACATCTACTGAGTGCTGACTGTGGGTTAGGCGTGGATGGTGCTTACTGCCTGGTATACACGATCTCAGTTAAGCCTTTGTCATAGTCGTCATGGGTAGAATTTACTTGTTCTCTCCATTTTACGCACGACGTCACTGGTCTTCAGCTAGGCCGAATGATTTGCCTGAAGTCCCACTGGCAGTATGTGATAGGCCTCAGCTTCATACCATGTTTTATCTGCACCCACAGTCACAGGACTTTTAATCAACCACATCAGATGAAGGTAGTGTTGTTGGCAAATGCTATTAATGTACCAACCTCCTCCCTAAACCTATTCATGCATCTGGAAACAAGTAGGGGCCATCAAAGAATAGCCTTTGCTGATTTGGTTCTTGATCTGTTGGAATGTCGCTCACCCAAAAGGACTTAGCATAACGTTTTTTCCTCTTTGAAACCATCTTCAATTCTCCCCATTCCATTCTTTTACCCTCTCTTTGATAGTCTCACAGCTCTCTATACATATATCCCTTTAGTTTTAAATGGTCTGAAGTTAGAGTGCATCTTTGTATTCCTTTCTCACATAACTAGAAACCCATTGAGGGCAGGACTTAGACGCAATTCAGTTCTAGATCTCTTGAATGGTTTTGTCCTATCATGTATCAGAAGCACGCAATCAATGTTGTGGACTTAAATGAGTTCGGGGGTGCAAGAAACTCTCTAGAGCTGTAGTCTTTGTCTTAAGGTCAAGGAAGAAGGGGCATACCCTTAACCCTTCTGGGCCGTTTAGAATGGGAGAACCAGGGAACATGGTGGAGGAAAGGACCCTGGCCTGCATCTGGGAAGGTATGCATTTAGATTGTAAATCTTCTGTGTATATGTTATAACAATAGGCATGTCTACCTTGCATATTTTGTGACATTGTAGGCTAGGGATGTGACTTAATGCTGAATATTCAAATCCTACGTTGACTAGTGGCTGAAGTTTTGCAAGTTTCCATCTATGAAAGAGCTCACAGATGAGCCTTGAAGGGTGCTAAGTGATCAGAGAGTTACTGGGGGAAGGTCCTCTGGGAACGAGAGAAAGCAGAAACACATGGGAGCATGGATATGGGGTGTGCAGGAAAGGGGGAAGGAGTGCAAGGGTGAAAAATAGGGAGTTTCTTTCAAAAGAGAATATTGGAATTTTAAATTATATTTATTGATTCAGAAGACCAGTCCTTGGGAGAACTATTCCTACATCACCTAAGAATGAGAGTTAACTACATTATTTCAAAGTTGGATCCTCGGCATAATTTCTGGTGTAATATAGCCATGGTTCTTTGTGAACACGGGTAAACCAAACATGGGCACTCCCCAATGACTCGACAGAACACACTGTTCTCTGACGTTACAGGGACCAGGAAAGATGCAGGCTGAGACAGAGGATTTAAGGGAACAGAACAAGTGGTGGAGATGCAGGTATCTTACTCTGTCTGTGTTTTGTCAAACAACGATCACATCTTGGTTTGACATGTTGGCTTTCACTTCAATGTGGGCCTCCTGAGGACACCTTACAGCTGAATGACTGGGGTTCACATTTACATTTTAAAGATCAGAAGATGACTGACTTGAATAAAGTCCTGTAGCTGAAAAATGATGGATGCTGGACTGGAAACAAAGTCTGACTGTAAATCCGTAACCATACCACCGATGACTGTGATAGAACGAAAGGCATCCATTCATTATTTACAAATGTTTCTTAACAACTGCCATAGGCCTGCCCCTGTGCTAGACCCTGGGGATTGGAGATGAGTAGTAATGCTTAAACATGATGGCTGTGCTTGGGGTTTGGAAGGTAGCTAGCGTGCATGGTGGATGATTAACTGGTGCCTGTGATGACTGTTGAAGTACCCTAGACCCACGTGGATACCTTGAGTAGAACCACAGAGCACTTACGATGGGCCATCAAAGGATGTCATTGACGCCTTACAACAATCTCTGTGAGATGAACAGTGCCTTGGCATTTTGCGGATTGGAAAACCAGGACTTGGGGAGGCTGAGTGCCTGGCTTCAGCTCATCCAGGTGGTAAGGAACAGAGCTGGGATCTGAATATGGACCCACCTGACCCCAGAGCCCTCCTTCTGGCCACCATGGTGTCCACACATTGAGTGTTCCCGAACTCTGCAGGGGCTCTTGCAAACATTTTTCCTCACAACCACTTTGTAAATATTTGGGGCCTGATTTTAGAGAGAACTAAGAAGGTAAAGGTTGTTAATGAGGTTGGGGGTCAGGACATCTGGATACTAACGCCAACTTTCTGGGCACCGGTCTTGTGACATTAGGCAAACTCCTTCCTCTCTTGGATCCCACCTTTCTCACCCATCCGATGGTAGCCTTGATAATGTCCGCGGTTTTCAGCCTATGCTCTTTTAACACCTTGAGGATCAATGAAAGAAGTCATAAAAGCTATTGCAGTGCAGGATGACAAGTAAATTGTCTTTGTGTGAGGGGTGACCAGGCAGGACCCCCCAGCCGTACACAGCATTTACACAGAGACGGTCTTACTCCTTCACTCTCATGTTCTGATGTTCCATATGCTTTCTTTGGGATCCCACTGCTAAAGCAAAGCGTGCTGCCATCCAACGGGCTGATTTCTAGGATGCTTTCTAGTTCTAAAATTAAGTACAAGATTTAACCGAGGTCACGTGGTTAATTAAATGATGGAGTTCGACCCAGAAGTCAGGCCCCTGGTCATCTAGTTATTCCTTCCTTCCTTTATTTAATCCTCAAATAATTATTAAGCATCGGCTAGAGGCCCAGCTCCGTGTTTGGGGCAGACGATACAATGATGAGTAAAACAAACATGGTCCCTGCTCTCCTAGGAGAGACTGACATTAATTAAACACATACACGTGTGCACGCGCGCACACACACGTACACTAAGTGCTACAGAGAAGAAGGTGCAGGGTAGATATAACTGGGAGATCATTAATACCATCAACATTGATTTGGAACCTACTACGTGCAAAGACCAGGTGGGGTTCCTGACCTGATCGGCACGTGGACACACGTGCAGATAAGTACCCACAGCCACGTGTGCCTCTCCAGGCCCCATTCAGACCTGAGCCAAAGCCAACTAGGACATGCTCCTCAGGGTGGTTGTCAAGTGACACTTTGTCCGCATCACATGCTGCTTTGTTGAAGCATGAAAACACATCTTCCGGCGATTTCCAGTTGTGCCTCCCTGTGTGCTCACGTAGACCTAGCACATCAAACACTCGACATTTGCATCATGACAACAAGGCTTTCTCCAGGAATGTGCCACACTGTCTTGTGCTAGATGGCCGGCCTTATGGATGTGCCCTCGCCCTCCAGCTTCGGCTAGCTTTCCACCCCCCTGCACTCAAGCTGGGCCACAGGCTGATCTGGGAGCTTCAGAAAGAATCTGAGGGGAAATCTCCTCTCCTCACTTCAGTGGGTTAAGGCCACTTCTTTCCTCTTCATCATATGCACACAGAGGCTGGTTTCAGGTCATAGACTCAGGACAAGGAGTCAGTGCCACAGGCAAGGAAGGGAGTTTTTCCCATCAAATCCCAACAGAAACCTTTTCTCGGGTTGCTTCACAAGCCAGGCCATAAGATGCATACAAACAGTGGTTTAGGTGCACAAAGCACACGCTCTGTCATGCCTCAGTCTGAGCGGAAGCATGGAGGCTGGGCGATTTTCTGCAGGCACCTGCCAACATCGTTGATCTCAGAGTCAGGGAACCTGGGCGCTGGCCCACCTCTTCTGCCTCTTTCTTGCATGCTTTTGGCCCAAATAATGGGATTTTGGAGCTTCTATTTTGTGGTCTGCAAAATGAGAGTGTTAGCCAAGGTGATCTTCAAGGTCTTTGCCTTTTCTGAAATCCCATGATTCCATGAAATCTTGTCCTCTGAAGGTATTGCCTGGAGTAATGGAGAGGACTGGACTTGGAATGTAGAGACTCAGGCTTTGTTTATTTTGGACCCACTTTCTGGCTTTCTCTTCCTGGGCCAGTGCATTCTGTGTATCATTCATTCATAGAATTTAGCATCAGTCCTATGCCATGAGCTGTGCTATGGTTCGGTCATACAGATATGACCAAAAGAAAACAATGAATTGTGCTTGCACACAGACATGAACACACACACCACCAGTAGTGTCCACCCCCTCCTCCCTCAAACTCACATTGGAAGCTAGAAGCAAAACAAGAATCAGTAAGCACACCGTTATCATTCCACAGATAGGAATGGATAAGGAAGTGTTCAGGTCCTCAGTTTTCTCCTCTGTGGGAAGGGATAATGATGTTACAGTTCATGTGAGAACTGCCAATGAGTTACAGTTCATGTGAGAATGCTTTGTACAGTTTAGATGTTCTTCTATCTGCAGATTATTTTTCATTAAGGTTCTAAATCATCATTCGACTAAAATCATTGATTTTCACTTTCTGCTAAGCCCATACATACATTAGTCATTAAATACTCATGGCCATTCTGGGAGGGAAATGCTATTATTGTCCATATTATGAATAAGAAAATGTAGGCACCAAGAGGCTAAGCAAATTGTCCACCTCCTGTGTCTGAGAAGTGGCTCAGCTGGGAACCAGAAGCAAGTCTCTGAGATCCCACAATGGGAGCCCTTACCTTTCGCTCTTAAGGCTTTGTCTAAGTTACCCTGTTTATCATCAGATACAGAGAAACTCCCTCTGCCGTTGGGCAAGTTAGAACGTCTCTGAGGCTCAGGTTTCTCATTTGCAAAATGGAGGTCCTAATGAAATGCCTTCTGTGCTTGTGGTGAGAAGTAACTTGCTATCAAACATTTGGACCGTGGAATTTGGCGGGACCTATATAAATCAGAATTTACCCCTTTATCTCAGATGGCTGATGGCATTACTAGAAATGATTTCTTTCGTTCTCGAGATAATTTAGAAATCAGTCTTGTCCCTTAGTATTTGTTACAAAAAAAAAAAAAAAAAAAGGCAGTTTGATCCAAAGTTGTTTCCTGCCTTTTTGTGTATTATTTTCTGTTTATTTTTTCCTGACTTTGAGCTCATCAGTAATTGCAAAATGTAGCAGTTACATGAAAGGTGGTTTCATATTGAGTGGTTTTCCCTGCAGGTTGCTGAGCTAGTGGTTTGTGGCTCATGGTGTGCCTTCCTCAGAGCCCTAAATAAATACCTGAAAGTTGAGTGTAAATCAAATCTTGGGAAACCAAGTCTGATTGCCTAACTGTCTCGCACATTTATTTCAGACTTGCATGAATCTCAGCTCTAATCTGATATCCTAATGGTTCCCTGATGTATTTCACAAAAATATCCACAGCAGGTTTTGTGGTAAAGCTACTTGGCTGAATGAATGGGGCCAGGGCAGGGTGGATGGACTCCCCGAGGTGAATGAGATGCAGTCCTTATCCAGAAATCATTCAAGAGTATATTTTGGGTACCTAGATATTCTAGATGCTCTGCCCTGGGGAACCAATAAAATACAAGGTAGCTTGGACTGCCTTCAAGGAGCTTACAGACAAATGACAATAAGGGAGAACTCTACCACTGAACCTCTCAGGATACTGGTGGCTGAACTTGAGGCCACCAGCCTTCGGATTCCAGATAGATCTTAACATCCCATGGCACAGGGGTTATATTTCTAGTAGTGCAGGAAAAACGAGTCTCGATTGGCATTTCTTCAAGTAGATTACATGGAACTCCAGTTCAGTGAGATGTTAAATGGTCATTTCTGGAATGACAGCAAAAAAGATCCCATAGTCAAGTAAATAGTAACAATGATGGTAAGTGAATTGCTAACGGGAAAGCTTACCAAATATCGTGAACACACTGTATACATTTTCTCTGTTTAGGAACCTTATCCAAGGAAAGAGAGCTCATTTCTGGGAGAGTGGCATATAGCACAGGCAAGGACATTCCAGGGCCTGTGTGTTTAACCAATGCCTCCCAAATTTTAAATGCACATACATATAAAATATATATTAAGAATACTTGACAATCTCTTTGACCCCGCAACCTCTTATTCTCAGAGGTATTGGAATTCTGGAGAGCAGGTATAAGGAGTTGCAGGCCCTACCTGGCTTTGAGTGTCTCTCCTTTGGACACAGCCTGTGTCAGAGCCCTCTTCAAGGGACACCTCTTTAGCTGGGAAAGCTGGGGCGTGGCTGAGGAAGCTCCCCTACGCATCAGACTTTTGCTTGGAACATTTTAGTCTAAGTCTGTCCCATCCTGGTTTACAATGGAAAGAGAAAAAAATCAGCAGGCTCATTTTCCCTGTCACAGGTAGAAACCTTCTCTTTATTTTTTTTCCCCTCTCTTTCCCTTTGTATTTCCTAGATTTCTGTGCTACCATTTCTTATTTTGAATTTGGCGTTCCTGCCGATTGTATAGGGATAGGGACTTCAACAGGCCAGAGCCACGGTCAAGGAATGAGAGAAGACCTTGATTCAATATTGCAAAGGAGGACCTGCACTGTAGAGTCACCTGCAGAATTTTTAAACAATACCACTGCCTGGGTCCTTTCTCTGATATTTTGATTTCATTGGTCTAGGTTAGGCAGGAGAGCCGCTGACCTAATAGCAATGATTGACTATTGGGGTGATTTTGTTCCCTAAAAGGACATTTGGAAATGTCCAGAGGGATTTGGGTTGTCACAGCTGGTTGTGGAGGGCGCTGCTACCGGCATTTAGTGGAACGAGACTGGAGATCAGGACACTGCTCCACATCCTGCCATGTACAGAAAAGCATTATCTGACACATTATATCACTGGGGTAAAGGTTGAGAAATGTTGTTTGAAAGCAAGAATTTTGGGGGGTAAAAAAGGGGGAAATGGGTAATGATTCTGGTCTTAGATCTTAGATTTTGGTCTTCACGAGTCTGAATGGGAACGGTTACAATAATGTAATTATTGGCTAGGTTCCCAAAGAGTCTGGCTGGAGGGCTGAAGGGCAGGGGACTTTGCATGTTTTAAGACATAACCTCAGACCAGAGCAGAAGTTACTGCATTTAAGGATAGTGAATCATTTTGGGTTTTCTGCTGCAGAAAGGCAGAGAAAAAATGATCCCCATTCCTTCAGGAGATCTGGGAGATCTGGTGGGTTTCTCCTCTGACTGCAGAATTCCCTAGGAAGTAAGATGTTTAGGCTCCACTGCTAGGTTCAAATACCAATGGCCTGAGTCCTTAACAAGCAGTTTGGACCAAGTGGTTTAACAGATCACTTTTTATCCCTTTAGAGCATGCCCACTAGGCATGAAAGATGATGAGAACGGGACAGTGTCTCAGGTTTATAGTTGTCAATTTCAGTCATTTAGAGGCTGGTGTCATTGGTGAGAACCAATACCCTGTGCCCTTCTCCTACATTATCCTTCATTTAATCCAAATTTCTGCTCAAGTTCTCCCTGGAATAGAGAGAGATGGGGAAGGATATACTGCAAACATCTTCTGGGCCACTTGGCATCAATTCAAAGATAATGTTTTGTGTTGATTATTTAAAATTGATCTTCCACTTCCAAGAACGATAGCTTTATGCTGCCAAATCGGTACCTTTGCTGCGCTTTACCTCTCTGCACCCACGCCATTTCTGAACTGATTTGTGAGCTGCAAACCTTAATTTGCTTCCGTCGTGGCCAAGGAATCGTCCAGCTTCAGTCGGGAGCAGGGTCTGAGAATGGACAAGCTTGCACACCTCCCTCATGTGGAATGAGTGACACCAATCCTGGCCACCGTTAGGACTGGGGAAATCTGGAGAAGAAGACAGACAAGCCTTGCAGCTTCAGACTCCATGCTCCAAACCCTGGCCAACAAAGACCGGGACTGGGTCCATGATCTGGAGCGCCCACAGCTTACTTACTCATTTGAAAAATGATTACTGATCTCCAGACTCCTACCATCGAGACTCTGTAGCATTCTCTTGGGGACTGGAAGAGGAAACTTTGATCCTCTCCCTCAAGGAACCCATGGTATCTTGGGGGAAAACTGACCAAAGACAAATAAGCCCAGTGCCTGTGCGGAGTTCCCTGGCTGGACCCTGCCCTTGGGGCTCTGTTTGTGGAGGTGGAGGGGAACTTGCCCTAGCCCTGGGCTTGTGAAGGGGGAAGAATGGGAGGGAAAGACTAGTCTAAGAGGCATCCTAGAGGAAAGGGTATTGAACTCAGTCTTTAGGGAGGAGTAGGAATTTGTGAGAAGACATTTGCGGGGGAGAAAAGCAGCCCAGGAGGACAGAGCAGTGCCTGTGAAAACAAGAGATGGGAGAAACCTTAGATCTACAGGTGTGTGTGTGTGTGTGTGTGTGTGTGTGTGTTGAGTAGCAGTGAAGTAGGACAGAAGGCTGGATAGCAGCTCGGATATGCAACAATGAAAGAAATTTGGAATGGCAGATTGGTTGCAACCAAAAGCAAGCTCTAGCTAGTTGTCAGAGGATTACTAAACCCCTACTTGGAGCAATGTTTTTTTTCTTTTTCTTGTCTTTACATTTCTTTCCACTAACTCATGCTTAAATGTATTTTTACATTGACATTTAATAAACCTATAGAAAGAGATACAGATACATGACAAAAATGAAAATTCATGAAAAAATACTTATCCTTATACATATATTTTGATATTATCTATTCCATTCTGATATTGTCTATCCCTTTCTGATTCGTTTATTTGTTTACTAGATAGAGATCAAGAGCCCACGAGCCAGGGGAAAAGGGAGGAGAGGCAGGGGCAAAGGGAGAAGCTGAGTTCCTGCTATGCAGCTGAGTTCCCCCACATGGGGCTCCATCCCAGAACCCTGAGATCATGACCTGAGCCCAAGGCAGATGCCCAACCAACTGAGCCACACCGGCTCCCCCGATTCATTTATTTTTTTAAATGTGGCTCCCCACCAACTAGAGTGGTTTCGGCCTCCACCAGTGGAGTGGACCTTCCAGGCTGAAAAACACTGACTTCAGGTCCATATCGTAGTCAGTTGGGGCTCCGAGGACCACTGTGCTGTTTGCTTCTCAGAGTTTGCCATGGATTCTGGGTAAGCCTGTTAGAACCTGAGCTTCCTCTGATTTGGGCAACAAGAAAATGCTGAAGGGTTTGAAACAAGAGACGGACATGGGCTGGTAATGCATTTAGAAGTCTTGCTCTGGCGGCGGCGGCTGCAGATAGGATGCGTGGAAGGCAGTGAGAGGGAAGGGTTTGGAAGTGGTAGAAATAATTCAAGGGAAAGGAGGGGAGCGCTGGAGTCAAGACGGAGTCAATAAAGATGGAGTTCCTTAATTCCCAAGTAGGACTCTGTGCCACCAACGGAGCTGCCCTGGACCCACCCGTCAGGCAGCTCCCTTCCTGGGCTGCATCCAGGCCTACCTGCCCCAGTTCCATTCTTGGTGCCCTGTGGCAGGAAGCATTTTTTTTTTTCATGTACAATCCGACAGCTGCTGGATACCTTTGTATCCCTTATGAAAGGAACCAGCATACCCAGGCTTCTGACTCCAGGCAATTTCTTTATCTCTCAAGGCCTTCCTTCTGGGCATAAGAATTACTGAGTCTCATTAGCAGTGGATTCCCAGACTGGCTTGGAGGAAAGCTTTGCATCCCACCCTTTATCTGTACCTGGCTTGTCTCTGCAAACCTCTGCAAACCTCCATGGAAACTTCTAGCACCAAGTCCGTATCTAAGCTTCTGCGAATCTAAACCTGTCGCTATCCCTGAGTGTTGGGCAGCAAGTCTTAAGACTCAGGCAGAACTTGGTTTGAATCCTGGCTGTGCCATTTCCCACCCTTGAGGTCCTGGGTGTATTACTTAAACCTTTTGACCTCAAATTCCCCATCTGTGAAACGGGGAATATATCCCGTAATTGTTGCAAAGATTTAAGAAGATAACATATGATCATTTTAGCATGGAGAAAGTCCCTGAGGATTGGTAATTTAAAAAAAAAAAAAATATATATATATATATCTATATCTATATATAGATATATATATATATATATATATATCTGAAGCACTGTTTCCTGAAGTTCCTCAATAGGGACTCCAAGAGGGTTTGCAGGAGACCTCCAACAACAAGAGGCAAACTCAATCTGGATGCCCTATGGAATAGATGCTCTTGGTTGGTAGCACTGGCTCCATTCTTAGACGAAGAGGACACTTGTTAGGAGGAAAATAAAAAGAAACAGAAAGATTTCTGATGCTCTGAGGCACATAAGGCTGGAATCCAGAACCTGCATAGTGGCAATTGTAGCCTTAAGCCACCAGCATGCATGGATTCACATAAAGAGTACACATCCCATGATTTGTAAGCGTCTAATTTATTAATCAGTACAGGTGATGGGAACCATCTGCGACATCTCATCTTCCAGTTCCCGCCACACTGCGCCTGCCAGGTTGTCTTTGATGTGTAATGCTCAGGAGATATTCGTCTCCCCAGGCATGGCTTTTCACCCAAGCACCTTCCAACTATCAGCCCCATTTCAGAAGAGGGTGTATTGGTGTGGGGAGAGTAACTCTCCTGTTTTTCAAACTGTATGGCTCAGCAAGGTGCAGCCTCCATTCCTGAGCACTCATGACATCCTGTGTGGGTCTGTAGCTTGACATCCATTGTAGATCACATTTAGGGAGGGTGTGGCTTGTGTGAGAAAGAAAGAATTGCACGCAAGTGATCTGGAAGTATCTGGCACCGTGAAATGGTTGGTCTGATTGTCTGATCTGGGAAGGAGTTGCTCCCCTGTGCACGAAGTTGACATACCTTGGTAGAGTCTGTACCTTGTGCAAGAGCTGCATGAGCCTCTGTTGTTAACAAAGCAGCACGCATCTGTGCCTTTAGGAGCATTGTAGGTAGCTGGACACGCACGGGAGTCAAATTGCTCCCTCCTAGGAGAGTTCTGGGGAAGGAGATTAATAACATGGAGTGCTAGTATAAAGAAGGATTTGAAGAAGAAGAGGATTCTTCCTTTTTTAAAGTTGAGATCAAGACAGTAGCAGTTAGGTATACCAATGTAGAGGGTGTGTGTGTGTGTACGCGCGCGTACGTGTGTGTTGTGACGTTATATCCAGGAAGGGACCGACTTGTTCTAGGGTCTGCAGTCACTCACTGTGAGTGATAGGCAGAGAAAATGTTAGCATGCAGGCCAGGAAAGTAAGTCAGGGATTAGGTCATGGAGCTCGGTGTATGTTATAGACAAAACTTTGCACTTTATTTATCCTAAGGTGGTGTCTTCCACACCTTCTCATTTCAAGATGCTCTCAATGATTTTGTTATGGTTCCTGGAGGCCAGGGAAATCCTAACTCTGTTTATTGAGTCAGTTAGGTCTGAACAGCTTAATGAAATATTTATGTCCCCAAAAGTTTAGTGGCCATTTGAAAAACGATGCATGCAAACCTAAAGAAAAAGCAATATTTTGATTTTTATTCCTAAATAACCACAGTGTCTGCTTCTTAAACTTTGCAATTGGGTACTGCTGCCCTGATTTCCTATTCCTCATTCATATTTCTCCAGTACTTTGTAATTCTGCCAAAAATCCACCTTAAGGAAGGTATGCCGTATGAAAGGAGTGGATGTGTTTTAATGTTGAAACTGTAAACTACTTCGGGTTAGTAGTTTCTTTGATGCCCAATAAATGTCAAGTATCTCTCATTTCTCTTGAACATTTATAATATTCCCCGTGCCACTGTAACTTTTCCTTGGTACTCTGGTAGCATCACAGCACACAAGTTAAGAACCAGGTCCTAAGGACAATGGAAAGCTCTTAGGAGGATTTTGCCCAGATGCAGAGCATGTCATGTTGTCATCTTAGAAAGGTGACTCCTGGGGGCACCTGGGTGGCTCATTTGGTTAAGCATCTGCCTTTGGGCTCAGGTCATGAACTCAAGGTCCTAGGACTGAACCCCATGTCCAGCTCCTTGCTCAGTGGGGAGTCTGCTTCTCCCTCTCCTTCGCTCACAAATAAATAAATAAAATCTTACCCCCCCCCCCAAAAAAAAGAAAGAAAGAAATGGAGAGAATGGATTGATGGAGAAAAGTTGAGAGAAGGCACAAAATGTACATCAGAGACATAGAAGGCTGTAGCATACCCCAGGTAAGAGAAGAGGGTGCCTTGGACAAAAGTAGCATCAATGAAGATTAGAGATCTATGTATTTTATAATTTTTTTTTTTTTTGGAAACAAGCATGAAGTTGTACAGAGTACAACTGTGTACAGAGTACAGAGGGGTCTCATGTACTTTTCATACAGTTTCCCCCAATGGTTACATTTCCTATAACTATAATATGATAACAAAACCTAGAGCTTGATACTGGAACAATGCATGTGTAGTATTCTGAGTCATTTCATCACATGTGTGGATTCATGTAACCACCACCACCATCAAGACACAAAACAGTTCCATCATCACAAAGATCTCTTATGCTGTCCCTTTATCATCAAGACTTCCCCCCTCCCCTAGCATCCCTAACCCCTGGCAGCCACCACTTTGTTTCCTGTCTCTATGATTTCATCATTTCAAGAATGTCATGTAAAATGAAATTGTACATTGAGATACAATGTATCTAAATGAGATAGAAGAGATAGAAGACTCAGTATTGAAATTTGAAGGTTGAAAAGCAGGAAGACCCAAGAAGCAAGGGACATGATCATATCTTAAGTGTTGAGTTCCTGGATCTTGGTTAAATAGGAAAAAGAGAAGGGGCACATTTTTGACCTGGTCAGTTGTGTCGGTGGTGACACTTTTCATCAAGATAGACAGCCCTGCAAAACAAGGACACTTTGGGGTTGTGTATGATTGAAGATGAGGAGTCACCTGTGCAAATGTTAAATTTAAACTAGCTGTAACATCCAAATAGAGAGTTGGTAAGCAGTTGTACAAATGGTTCTGACCCTTGGATTAAAAACAAACAAACCAACCAAAAACGATAGTATTCAGAGCCACCAGGTTACCGATAGTCATTGTAGATGGCCCTTAGGGACGTGTTCACTCAGAAGAGTTTGTTTAGCATGGGCAGAGAAAAGCCTTGAGAAGTTGAGGACTGGCCAGTGGTAGAGGAGGGAAGCCAGGGACGTCTGGTACTATGGAAGCTCCAATAAATGAATGTTTTAAGAAGGAAGGTGTGGGTAATCAGGGGCCATGGGTTCTGATGGAGAACATAAAGTACGAACTGAAAATAGCCTTTTGTATTTAAAATCTTGACCTTGGCAAGAGATGTTTAACTGTAATGCTGGGGACAGGAGCCAGATTGCAGTGGGTTGAGAAGTAAATGAGAAGCAAGGAAGTAGACTTTTTTTTTTTTTTTTTTTTTTTTTTTTTTTTTTAAGAAGCACAACAAGAAAGGGAGCAGGGTTGTGAAACAAAGAGAAAAGCTTTTGTGTTGTTCCTTGGCTTCTAAGAGAGGAGACCATTAAGAAAGGAAGAGGCTGAGGCTGAGGGTCCGAGTGGGGTTATTTGTGATGGAACAATTCCTGAAGAGGTAGGGTGGGAGGTAAAGCATCAGTGGGGGCAAAAGGAAGGGTAGCTTTCAGCTTAATTAGGAAGAAAGAAAGGAAAGAGGGGGTGTGGGTGCAAATGTATTGATTTCCCTCAAGATTTGAAAAGACATCCTATGGCCTCTGTCCTCTTTGTGAAGTAGGATGTAAAACCAGTCTCTGATCAGGGAGGCCTTGGGGAGTGCCCCAAAGAGTTTATAGTGTTTTGAAATCCTTAGTCTGCAGAATGGTAGATGGATCTTATTAAGGAAATATAAAGGGATCACCGGGAAGCACCGAGGGCTCTGATAATGTTCCTCACCATCTATTGATAATGACTGTAGTCTGGGCAACTGGGCTGTTGTTCTTCATAAGAACTGAATATTCGAGGTAAGAGCAAAGATGGTGGATGTCAGTTCAAACAGAGTAGGGGTTTCTCAAGGGGACGAGATGGAAGAACAATGGGGTAAAGGAGTTAAAAGTATTGGCCAAAAGTGAACACCGAGATGGATCATTGGATCTAAGTTGATCCAGAAAGAAGTGAAGCCAGTAGATCGTGGTTAAAGGGAAAGGAGAACCTCTTGGGTCTCGAGGTCTTGAAGAGGTAGAGAGCAGGTGTTGTGGCGGACCAGTCCAAGACCGGAATATTTTCGTGTGATTTGGTGGAGCTAGAGGGGCTTTGGGAAATGACACGTTTTTGGAGTAACTATAGGAAGAAGGAGGGACTGGAGGGTGCGGGGAGATCATTGGGATGAAGTAGGTCAAGGGGCCGAGAGGCTGAGGGTATTGGGGTATTGGCTGCTAGTCACAGGGAATGAAGGGAGAACTTGGGATGAAGACAGAGTGTGAAAACCAGGTGCTGCAGTGTTCGTGGTACTGGAGAAAACAGCTTGAAGTTCATTCCTGAACACAAGGAAGAAAGGAAGGCAGAGGATGAAGTAGGTAATTCAATCTGTGACGGAAGATTTGCATTCGGGCTTTTTTCTTTCTCCATTAGATCTCTGAATAATGATCTATCCTCTCTGAGCCTCAATTTTCTTCTCCTTAAAGAGGAACTTAAAATCTTGACGTCCCCCGCAGAGCAGCAGAGTGTGACACTCTAAAGAGAAAGTGAAAGTAAATGTGCTTGGTACACCCAGCACCTCCGTGTAGATATGGGCCCTATTGTTCCTGTTTACTGGCACCCTGGGACTGAATTTGGATTCCTTCCACTGCTCTGATGGAAGATAGTGTGTGGGTACCTAATAATTGCATTTGAATGGCCCGGTTTCAGAATATCATTTTAGGATAACAAAATGAATGGCAGCTGTAATATTGGAGACGGGCCGTTGGACGTCCTATCTTTTAGATGTCCAGAATAAATGTGCAAGAACGGTTGACCCAGACAAATTGACCGATGAAGGATAACTTGTGCTGGAACATAATGAGTTCAATATTCTTTTGATTTACGAAAAGGCACTTGGGCACCCAGGCCTGGGATGCTTGTCAGCAGAAGGAAATGTAGATCGTATTGCACTTATTGTAGACACAAAGAGGCCTCACTCCGTAACAGCTTCAGCTCAGCCTGGGTTTACGTCATCATCTTCATCATCATCATCATCATCATTAAGAAGGGGTAGGGCTTCCAAAAGGAGAACGTTCTGGCGGCAGAACCTCCTTACCCTTGATGTTGCAAGTTGAGCTGAAATGAATAGGATAATGGGGGAATCCCCTAACAGAATCCAGTTGGAATTTGTTCCAGAGCCAAGAACAACACTGAAAAATAAAAGCACACACAGAAAGGAACTAATAAACCAGCTTGTGATACTGAATATATTAATAACTACATAACCTAGCCCTATTAAGCCATTTGATCTCATAACAATCCTATGTGACAGCTCCTACGTTTAACCCCGTTACGCAGATGAGGAGACGGAAGCTCACAGAAGTATTCTGCCCAAGGTTACACAGTTGGGAAGTTACTGATTCCAACCCAGGCGGTCTGGTTCCAGACTCTGGGCTTGTAACCACTGGCTCTGAAGGGTGCTGGGCGTGCGGGGGTAGGGGTGAAGGGAGAGCAGCCCTGGGAACCAAGGAGCTTGTGTCCTGTGCCATCTTCGATGCTGAATCATCTTATGACCTGAGAAACTTTCCTTTCTAATCCTCCACAATTCTCATTTCTCCTCCCACTTGTTCCTTCCCTCTTTGCACTTTTCTTCCTGCGCTGCTGCTTCCTTCTTCCTTCACATATGCTTTCTACAGGTAATGCTCTAAAGTTCACAAGATACTTTCCCATAGAGGGTGGGTAACACCATCCCATTTTGAAGATGAGGTCGTCAGAGTTTTGGGCAGCTAAATATCTGGGCAGTTTGATCTGTCTGCCAAGAGGTGGAACGTTGACTTGTATCCAAGCCTTCTGACTCATCCTTCAGTGCTCATCGTAACTGGCCGACAGTTGCCTTTTTGTTTGATGAGCCCCTTCTTTTCTCTGGTACTCCGTTTAGGTGCAGGCTTCATGCTAATTGCAGTACTTTTTATTTAATTTTTTTTTTATTTTTAAAGATTTTATTTATTTATTTGACAGACAGAGATCACAAGTAGGCATAGAGGCAGGCAGATAGAGAGAGAGGGGGAAGCAGGCTCCCCGCTGAGCAGAGAGCCCGATATGGGACTCGATCCCAGGACTCTGGGATCATGACCTGAACCAAAGGCAGAGGCTTTAACGCCCTGAGCCACCCAGGTGCCCCTAATTGTAGTACTTTTTAAAAGAGAATGGAAGAGCTTTGCAAACATGTAGTCCTTGACCTTGTACCTGCTGAAGGATTCCAGAGGTGGTTTTTGAAAGAAGGAGCAGTGAGGCATGTGCCATTCTTACATGGTCTACTTTCACAGGTCCTTTGGCTTTTCAGAGATCTGAGAAAATTAACTCTCATCAAGTGTGATCCCTAGATTCTGGGAACAAAATATTTCTTCTAAGATTGTTCTCTTAAAATTAGAGGATCGATGTGGTGTCATTAAAAACAACCAACTCACCACTCCTCAGGGCAGAACTCCTTCTGTCTCTTGTGGATGGAGGATGGTCGAGAGAGATGCATAGCTGTGTGTATTATGCTGTTCTATTTCAGTCTACTGTATAATTCTCTTCCTTTTTTTGGATCTTATTCTGTCGCTGAGTTCCACCCACCCACTTCTGGGAGACAAGGCCAGGTGAAAGACATCTTCAGATTTCTCAGCATCCTCATGCACTTGTCAGTGGGTGCTGGATTTTCAGGAGTAACTTGGAAGACTGTCCATCCGAAAGAACCAGAGAAGGTAGCCCCTTGTCCTGGACCCATACCTCTTACATGCAGGAAGCTTGTAAAGTTACATATACAGAGCTGGCACTGGAGATCACAGTTCCTCCTGGGCTAGTTCCAGAGAGGAAACTGGAAAACAGTTTTCAAGGTGAGAAGTTTTTAATGGTCGGTTGCTAGAAGATGGGAGGGGACAGTCACTCTCCTGTCACCAAAGTGCTTCTAATTTGTGTAGTCTGACCAAAAGAGAATGTAAGCATAGGTGGGAAATTGGCTTCAGTGACCTTGGATACCCTTGACAACCCAAGGTTGCATAATCATGCCTACAATTGATATTCTGTCATTTATCTGATTAGAGATAGCTCCCTTTACTAATTTTTCTAAGGAGTCTGTTCTATGAGTAGAGGCTCTGAGTGTCTGATGACCAGTTTAGGGGACACTCCTTTTGTGTTTCTGATTTTTTTTAAAGATTTTATTTATTCATTTGAGAGAGAAATAGAGCACAAGCAGAGGGAGAGTGAGAGGGAAAAGCAGGCTCCCCACTGAGCTGGGAGCCCAATGCGGGGCTCGATCCCAGAACCAGAGATCATGACCTGAGCTGAAGGCAGATGCCTAATCATCTAAGCCACCCAGGTAACCCTCTGATTTTTTTTTTAAGATTTATTTATTTGACAGATCACAGGTAGGCAGAGAGGCACGCAGAGAGAGAGAGGAAGAGAAACAGGCTCCCTGCTCAGCAGAGAGCCTGATGCAGGGCTGGATCCCAGGACAATGCCAGGTTGGATCCCAGGACGCTGGGATCATGACCTGAGCTGAGGTCATGAGGCTTTAACCCACTGAGGCTTTAACCCACTGAGCCACCCAGGCGCCCCTCTGATGTTTTATCTAAGCCTTCTCTATGGTCTCTCCTCTTCCAGATAATAGGTTGAATGATGCTCTTCCATCTGTTCTCCCTGGCCAATCACCCTCACTCCTGCGTCTTGCCTTATCACCGACATTTCCAGCAACTCCCAAACTGCCATCTCTCCTCCAGAATCCACAGTCCTCTCCGCTAGCCACCAACTGGGTACTTCCACTGGACTTTTTCATGAAAATTCAGAACCCTCACATTACCCCTCTGCTAATTTCTTCTCTTCCTATGTTCTCCGTCACATACTGCACCATCATCGGTCAAAGGTCCAAGCCAGAAGGTTGGACAGTATGCTCAAGTAATTCATCTTCCTTACCCAATAAAATGTAGTAATAATAATAATAATGTTTATAGTAATTGCTAATACTTGAATGTTTACCACATTTCAGACTCGATGGTAACCACGTTATGTGGGTTATATTGTTTTATCTTTCCACCAGCCTATGTCTGTTGTACCATATTGTAAATGAAGAAAGTAAATAGCTTGCCAAGATTACACAGTTAATAGGTGAAGGGTCAAGGATTCTAGATTGTGGAGTTTGTGTCTTTATTCTCCTTGATAATCGCTGCTCAAATATTCAGTTCATCACTATTCTCTCTCCTGTATATAGTTTCCAATTCATGTACTTTCCTTATTCCAACTTCCTCCTTCCTATCTTATTTCCCTGTCCCTATTTTCTAAGTCAGCAGCCACTAAAGATTATCCATCCTTATCACTAAAAAAAGAAATCATACCACCATAGTCATTATAAATATATCCTAGTATTTATTGTTTATTATTATATAAACATAGACATTTCAAAATATATGAAAGAATAGATAAAAACAGTTACCATTTTTAAAACATTATTTTAGTTCATTGCTTACCATGTATTTTTTTTTAGCAGTTGGGGTTATAAACTCTTATATCAAAAGTCTGTGGGGTTAATTTAAACCAATTGGAAGATATGATTGTTTTGTACCGTGACTGCTGAAGTACTTAACCCAGGGGAAGAGAAACACTAGTTCTGCTTTTTTTTTTTTTTTTTTTTTTTTGGCTTGTATTATTGGTCTATACTTCAACAGGTAGTTTCTTTGCAAGAAACTCTCAAAGCTGTTTGCCCATTTCAGGAGGGTTGGCTTAGTTAAAACTAAATAAGGAATTCACAAATCACACTCGATCATGCACATATAAATTGCAAGAGGTTGCAATTAGCTGAATGAAAGCAGAAGGATGAGCCAAGGCATTGCTGCCCACCCCTTTTGGTCATATATCTAAGAACTGCCTCTGGCAGAATTACATGTGGACCTGTGGA